>NC_088794.1:60600505-63000505 GCF_011386835.1 Chrysemys picta bellii
TCGTCTGCCACCACTGAGAACAGCCGAGCTCCATCCTCTTTGGAACCCCCCTTCAGGTAGTTGAAGGCTCCTATCAAATCCCCCCTCATTCTTCTCTTCTGGAGACTAAACAATCCCAGTTCCCTCAGTCTCTCCTCATAAGTCATGTGCTCCAGACCCTTAATCATTTTTGTTGCCCTCCGCTGGACTCTTTCCAATTTTTCTTCATGCTTCTTGTAGTGTGGGGCCCAAAACTGGACACAGTATTCCAGATGAGGCCTCACCAGTGTCGAATAAAGGGGAACGATCACGTTCCTTGATCTGCTGGCAATGCCCCTACTTATACAGCCCAAAATGCTGTTAGCCTTCTTGGCAACAAGAGCACACTGTTGACTCATATCCAGCTTCTCGTCCACTGTGACCCCTAGGTCCTTTTCTGCAGAACTGCTACCTAGCCATACGGTCCCTAGTCTGTAGCAGTGCATGGGATTCTTCCGTCCTAAGTGCAGGACTCTGCACATGTCCTTGTTGAACCTCATCAGGTTTTTTTCGGCCCAATCCTCTAATTTGTCTAGGTCCCTCTGTATCTGATCCCTATCCTCTAGTGTATCTACCACGCCTCCTAGTTTAGTGTCATCTGCAAACTTGCTGAGAGTGCAGTCCACACCATCCTCCAGATCATTAATAAAGATATTAAACAAAACCGGCCCCAGGACCGACCCTTGGGGCACTCCACTTGAAACCGGCTGCCAACTAGACATGGAGCCATTGATCACTACCCGTTGAGCCCGACGATCTAGCCAGCTTTCTATCCACCTTACAGTCCATTCATCCAGCCCATACTTCTTTAACTTGGCGGCAAGAATACTGTGGGAGACCGTATCAAAAGCTTTGCTAAAGTCAAGGAATAACACATCCACTGCTTTCCCCTCATCCACAGACCCAGTTATCTCATCATAGAAGGCAATTAGGTTAGCCAGGCACGACTTCCCCTTCGTGAATCCATGCTGACTGTTCCTGATTACTTTCCTCTCCTCTAAATGTTTCATAATTGATTCCTTGAGGACCTGCTCCATGATTTTTCCAGGGACTGAGGTGAGGCTGACTGGCCTGTAGTTCCCTGGATCCTCCTTCTTCCCTTTTTTAAAGATGGGCACTACATTAGCCTTTTTCCAGTCATCTGGGACCTCCCCCGATCGCCATGAGTTTTCAAAAATAATGGCTAATGGCTCTGCAATCTCACCCGCCAACTCCTTTAGCACCCTCACAGCGCATCCGGCCCCATGGACTTGTGCACGTCCAGTTTTTCTAAATAGTCCCGAACCACTTCTTTCTCCACAGAGGGTTGGTCACCTTCTCCCCATGCTGTACTGTCCAGTGCAGCAATCTGGGAGCTGACCTTGTGCGTGAAGACAGAGGCAAAAAAAATCATCGAGTACATTAGCTTTTTCCACATCCTCGGTCACTAGGTTGCCTCCCTCATTCAGTAAGGGGCCCACACTTTCCTTGATTTTTTTCTTGTTGCCAACATACCTGAAGAAACCCTTCTTGTTACTCTTAACATCTCTTGCTAACTGCAACTCCAAGTGGGATTTGGCCTTCCTGATTTCACTCCTGCAAGCCTGAGCAATATTTTTATACTCCTCCCTGGTCATTTGTCCAATCTTCCACTTCTTGTAAGCTTCTTTTTTGCATTTAAGATCAGCAAGGATTTCACTGTTTAGCCAAGCTGGTCGCCTGCCATATTTACTATTCTTTCTACACATCGGGATGGTTTGTTCCTGCAACCTCAATAAGGATTCTTTAAAATACAGCCAGCTCTCCTGGACCCCTTTGCCCTTCATGTTATTCTCCCAGGGGATCCTGCCCATCTGTTCCCTGAGGGAGTCAAAGTCTGCTTTTCTGAAGTCCAGGGTCCGTATTCTGCTGTTCTCCTTTCTTCCTTGTGTCAGGATCCTGAACTCGACCATCTCATGGTCACTGCCTCCCAGGTTCCCATCCACTTTTGCTTCCCCTACTAATTCTTCCCTGTTTGTGAGCAGCAGGTCAAGAAAAGCTTTGCCCCTAGTTGGTTCCTCCAGCACTTGCACCAGGAAATTGTCCCCTACACTTTCCAAAAATTTCCTGGATTGCCTGTGCACCGCTGTATTGCTCTCCCAGCAGATATCAGGGTGATTAAAGTCTCCCATGAGAACCAGGGCCTGCGATCTAGCAACTTCTGCTAGTTGCCAGAAGAAAGCCTCGTCCACCTCATCCCCCTGGTCTGGTGGTCTATAGCAGACTCCAACCACGACATCACCCTTGTTGCTCCCACTTCTCAACTTTATCCAGAGACTCTCAGGTTTTTCTGCAGTTTCATACCGGAGCTCTGAGCAGTCATACTCCTCTTTTACATACAACGCAACTCCCCCACCTTTTCTGCCCTGCCTGTCCTTCCTGAACAGTTTATATCCATCCATGACAGTACTCCAGTCATGTGAGTTATCCCACCAAGTCTCTGTTATTCCAATCACATCATAGTTCCCTGACTGTGCCAGGACTTCCAGTTCTCCCTGCTTGTTTCCCAGGCTTCTTGCATTTGTGTATAGGCACTTAAGATAACTCCTCGATCGTCCCTCTTTCTCAGCATGAGACAGGAGTCCTCCCCTCTTGCGCTCTCCTGCTTGTGCTTCCTCCCAGGATCCCATTTCCCCACTTACCTCAGGGCTTTGGTCTCCTTCCCCCGGTGAACCTAGTTTAAAGCCCTCCTCACTAGGTTAGCCAGCCTGCTGGCGAAGATGCTCTTCCCTCTCTTCGTTAGGTGGAGCCCGTCTCTGCCTAGCACTCCTTCTTCTTGGAACACCATCCCATGGTCGAAGAATCCAAAGCCTTCTCTCCGACACCACCTGCGTAGCCATTCGTTGACTTCCACGATTCGACGGTCTCTACCCCGGCCTTTTCCTTGCACAGGGAGGATGGACGAGAACACCACTTGCGCCTCAAACTCCTTTATCCTTCTTCCCAGAGCCACGTAGTCTGCAGTGATCCGCTCAAGGTCATTCTTGGCAGTATCATTGGTGCCCACGTGGAGAAGCAGGAAGGGGTAGCGATCCGAGGGCTTGATGAGTCTCGGCAGTCTCTCCGTCACATCGTGTATCCTAGCTCCTGGCAAGCAGCAGACCTCTCTGTTTTCCCGGTCGGGGCGGGAAAACAGTTACACTCACAGTTAAAAATTGATTCCTTATTTCGAGTTAGACTTTGTCTAGCTTCAGTATGCAGTCAGTGGATCATGCTATACCTTCCTCTGCTCGGTTGAAGAGACCATTATTAAATATTTTTCCCCATGTAGATATTTAGAGACTGTGATCAAGTCACTCCTTAAGCTTCAGAACCCATCAGTGCCTGTGTGTAGTTTAAACTGTTCTTTTCTATATGCAGTAGCTTGATATCACGCTAACACTGATTTTTGTTGTTGTTGGTTGCAATCAGTGTGCTGCTGAGTCAGCTAGTTTCTAGAGATCTTCATAAACCTCCTTAGTCCTAATGAACAGCGCTCATTTGGGGGAAAAAAACAAATTTTCACCCCACAGGAAATTTGATGATTTTGACATTTCATTTCATCGCAGATTGAGACAAAAAGTTTAAATCTCTGATTTTTTTGCAAAATGAATGAAGGCTAAAATGCCCTCTTACCTCTGGAGAAGATCCCTGCAGTTCAAGGTAAAGATGCTTTTTAGGGAGGCAATATTTTTGAGGAGGTTTGCCCTGTCACTGCCTATTCAGTAGGTGCTGTATGGGTAACGGAACAGAAGACTTCAGTCTCCAGAGCTATCAACACAGCACCTTATACAAGCATTGAATAAATGAGTCTTGCAAATTTCTACCTTCCCATGTGGACAATTTAATTGAATTTAATATAATTTAGTGGCAAGTAAACTATCATCATTTTTTCATTATCTTTAATCATTGCTAAGGACAGGCATGTACATTTTGTGCCCAAGCTGATAAAGTTTTCAAGACAATTTCTTAAGAATGATAGAAAAAGACAGTCACAAATCCTCAGTTGACTCCAAAGGAACTATGATGAGTTATATCACCTGAGGATCTGGCACAAAGATTTATTACTGACTGCCAACCCTGAGTGTAATATTTAATTTCAGAAGAGTTTTTATTAGTACAGACAATAAAGTCTGTGGGCTTGATCCAAAGCACAGTGGAGTCAGAGGGAGAATTTCCACTGACCTCAATAGATTTTGGATCAGATACTAATGGAAGCAATTATTTGATTAACCTTCTTCATTCCCACACAGATGCATAGATTATAAGGCCAAAAGGGACCATTCTGATAATCTAGTGTGACCTCCTATATAACACACACACCATAATATTCCCTGAAGTAATTCCTGTTTGAACTACAGCAGAGCTTTTAGAAAACATCCAGTCTTGATTTAAATATTGCCAGTGATGGAGAATCTGTCACTTTTCTTGGTAAACTCTACCAATGGCTAAGAACCTTCACGCATAAAAATTTGCATCTTTTTTCCAATCTGAATTTGTCTAGCTTCAACTTCCAGCCAGTGGATCCTGTTATACCTTTGTTCACTAGCTTGAAGAGCTCATTATCAAATGCTTGTTCCCCTTGTAGGTACTTATAGACTTTAATCAAGTCACCCCTTAACCTTCTCTTAGTTAAGCAAAACAGATTGAGCTCCTTGAGTTTGTTACTAACGGCTTGTCTTCACTACAGGAGTAAATTGAGGTAAATTACACTACTCTGGCTATTTGAATAACGTAGCTTGAGTCAACATAGCTTAGGTCACAGCGCTCAGTTGACGGGAGACGTAGTCCAGTCAACTTCCCTTACTCTTCTCAGAGAGCAGGAGAGCACTCTGCCATCGATTTAGTGGGTCTTCACTAGACCTGCTAAATCAATCCCTGCTGCATCATTTGCAGCTGTGTCGATTTCCCCGTACTGGAGACCAGCCCTATAATGCATGTTTTCCAATCCTTTAATCATTCTTGGGGCTATTCTCTGAACTGTCTTCAATTTACCAACATCCTTGTTGAACTGTGGACACCAGAACTGGACACAGTATTCCAGCAGCAGTTTAACTGTAAGAAATACAGAGGTAACATAACCTCCCAATTCCTAATGCAAGGAACAAATATATTCCAAATCAGGAATCAATGGCTTATCTGATTAAATAACTGTTAGAAGGGTTTTGAGAACCAATGACTTGTTTTTCAGAGGTGGTGTACATCCACAAACACTAGTAATGCTGGGGGGAGAAAGTGGTGCTCAGAATCTTTGGAAAAATAAGGTCACAAGCAAGGTTTGTCACCATGGAAATATGATGGCATTCTGTGGTGTGTGCCTGCCTCACCAACACTCCTGGCTAGGAGACAGAATGCAGATCACCATGCACATTTACCATGTTCCAAGCTGCCCAAGGTAACCTGTGCAGTTTCCACCTCCCTATAACTGGAAATGTCTAAATCCTTCTGCTACTGTCTTAATCAACTAAACACTTAGTTCATTAAAAACCTACCCTTTATAAATAAATAAATACATAAAATAAATAAAAATAAAAATAAAGGAAGCTGTCATGGGATTCCCAGGCTGTCACACAACCGTGGGATCTTGCTGCTGAATTTAAGGCCAATTTGACAATTGAACATGGGGTTTTGACTTCAGAACATGATTAAGAGAGTTGCATCAGTTTTGTACCACCAAAATTTTTTCTAACATGTCAGGAATATTAGCATTTAATCTAGTTCTTGTAAAACCCCAAACTGTAAAGATGAAAAGCAGCCCTGAAAGGACTCACATCTGGTTAATGCTGCCATATTTATTCATATTTCCAAGTATCTTGGAACCTGTTCTCTGGGGGGAGCATATAAATCTTCCAGTGACTGGAACATACAGCACCAAGTAATTAAGCAATGGCTTTTGCATGAATTGTGTATGGAGATTTAATTGAACACAAAAGTCATTTTCCAATTAAAACAGCGGGCAACTCTGCCAGGGCATAAATTCAGTGTCAGGTACCCTAAAACATTGTGTTAGAGATAGTAGTGACCAAACCTGCATGAAGAGGTAATGGGCAAAGGGATTTAATGGTTCTCTTACCATTCTAATTTCTAAGAGCGGGAATGTACAAATGGCACACAGCCCAGAGTAAGGGGAACAGAAACCCTTCCAAAGACCCTGAGCACACAAGGGGGAATATGCCACTGCTAGACCCCTTCAGGGTATGCCATATATTCTTCCCTGAGTGACCTGCCCCCCCATGGGCTATTGCAGAGGGTAGAATCACCAGGAGCAGATCCATCTAGGCCACACCTCTTTCTGTCCCCAATCTATCCCATCTCTCCTCTGGCCTATGCCCACCACACACTTTTCCCTGCCCTTGAACACTGCCCCCTGCACCCATGACTCTTGCAAAGGTGACATAGGAGTGCCTGCTACACAAGGGGAATTCTCCAAAGGGGCCTCCAGGTAACATTGACTAGGGATCTCTGCCATCACTTATCTGGTCTGCTGGGTTTGGTACAGGAGGAGGTGTTGGCCATTGTAATCCACAACCCACTCAGTGGGGCACTCTGCTCCCTGTACCGGTGGCTGGGCCACAGACAGACATTGATGAGCCAGCTACTGCCTAGGGTGACAGTACTGGATCTTTTAGTTCAGGCCATAGAGGCTCATGCTTTAAAGTTTCTGGATGGATTGTTGGCCTCAGAGCATTTATTTCGATTTCCACATTTTTTTAAAATTTTACATTACATTATAATTTATAAGATAAGGTAGCATAAAATAAAATTCAAAATGAAAACAGTTGTTTCTAAATGAAAATCAAAACAAATCATTTTGATATTTTAAAAATGGAATTTAATTAAAATCGACATGTTCCTGCAGGATGTTTAGAACTTGTGGAGTCAGCATTTACTGATGTCCAACTGTTCTGACGGAATTTTAATTTTGAACAATTCTAGAAGTAATACACGTAAGCAAGTTGGCTATATCTAGCCTAAGAAGGATTAGATTTTTATCGGCAAATGCTGATTTCACACAGAAACTAACTAAAAATATTTTCATCAATTATCTAAATTTACAGATCGACAAAGTAAGAAAAGTGCTGTTTGAGAACTTATTAGAGTTTGATATTTACTTTGTATATTTTGACATGTAATATTTACAATTTGCGTCTTACCAGCTATTAAGCTTTAACTTTTTGAATCTCAATGTCTACTGGTCATTAAATAATTATTGTCTGATTCCCCACCCCACCCCCAATTTCCTGCAGCTATGAATAGAGGCAAAGTTTCATCCATGACCTTTCCAGTTCTTGGAAAAACCCAGGATGATGTTAGTGACTGAGCGAGGGGTGAGATGAGAAATAAAACCCAAATGCTGGCAACTTGTGATCATCCATTTGTTGGTATCCATTTGGAACACTCCCTTCCCTGTGATATTGAGACCCCATCATGATGGGTCATTAAAGATCCGCCTGCACTTTTGCTAGAGTTGGGATATCCTTAGCAGATCCCACTTTGGGTAATTAGATTCTAGTTGCCTAAACTCCCTCTTTTTCTTCCTCTCTGAAACTACTGAGTAGGTTGTCGTGCACTGAGTGGGTGAGGGAGTACAGGTCATTCAGGAGTGGCAGTTAAACTGTCATAACAACTTTTCCTGTTTATATCAATCATAAGGAAAACCACTGCGGGTAGGGTACAGGAATATAGGAACTGCCAATCTGGGTCAGACCAGTAGCCCATCCAATCCAACTTCTTGACTCCAACAGTGGTCAGCACTAGTTGCTTCAGAGGAAAGTGCAAAAAGGTCTGCAGTGGGCACATATGTGATAATCAGACCAGGGAGAGAGAGATAGTTTCATCTAGTAGTTGAGGTTGAATATCAGAAAGAATTGAACCCCTGCTATTTTCTATCCCTGGCCTAGCTATCAAATGCTGTTACCAAACCAAAATATTCATCTATTTCCTCTATTTCTGTGTAATAGCAATAATTGTCTTTACATCCTTTTGGCTGCAGCCAATACTACCAGTAGTACTAGTACATAGTTGTATAGGGTTATATTGTGATTGTAAGGCCCAGCCCCATATTTGCAGCAGTGTGGATTATGCATCAACCCCTCTGATACTTCTCAGTGTCCTTCCAGACATGGTGTCACTCAGAGTTCTAAAGAGGGCTGCCTATATGCCATCTAAAAAAGATCTATCCCTTCAAGAATAATTCCATTCTAAATTAAATTGCATTTGTTATCAGGGGCTACATGCGGTAGCAGGAGAAGGAGGTTGCACAGGTGAAATGGCTACATTTGCTGTAGGCAGCAACCAATCAGAAAGGAAGGAGTTGCATAATTACTTCATGGCCCTTGAGAAATAACTTGAATGGTGGTTATGCTGTATAGAGAATAATGACCCTCAGCCAGTCAGAGCACAGGTATTTGCATGTTTGGAGGCTTCTAAGAAATAACAATTCAGTCATTATGCAAAACAGGAGCCCCTAACCTATCAGAGTGCATTGCAGTGTTGATGTGAGAAATTAGTGTACAGTTCAAGTCAGTTATTGTACCAGCATCCCTGTTCTTTGAATAGCTAATGTTATTCCATTCTATATTGTGCAATATAATACAGACACCTGTAATGAATGAGGGTGTAAGTGGTTGATGTAATTAATTTCCATAGTCCCACTGAACTAGCCTCTTTGTATTTGGGTCAGTTACACAGATCTGTGGCACAGTTCCCAGATTTAAACTTTCATCCATGTCCTTTCCATCAACAAGTGATTTATAATCAGGGGGCATGGCTCTGTCCTGAGGTTCAAAGGAGACACTTGTAGTATTTATAGCTTGGGGTTTAATGTAGCAATAACAATGTGACAGATGCTGCAAAGTGCCGAGTGCCTCCGGCATGGCTGTAAACCCCTGAGAGCATCAGACACAATAATAGCAATATATGTTTGGGGAAAGAGAGGTCAGGGACTGCTGATCTCAGAATTTGCTGTCTGGTTATTACACCAATGGTATATGTAGCTATACACTACATATTTTTTTACATACAATGTTTTTAAAAACACATTATGTTCCATTTACTCTCTGCCATCCTGCTGTATGACTTGACTGATACCGGAATTTAAAGTACAAATGTTTCTTCTCTCACACGTACAAAATTATCATTCTGTAATATGTACTTCTAATACTATTTGTCTGCCTCTTCGTCTATCTATCTATGTTCTTATACAGTGCTCGTCACTGTAGCATTCGAGAGCCTTACAGACTGTTAAAGTGGGGCCTCCAAAACTTATTTAAGGTCAGTGATTTCATGCCTAGCTTTAAGTGAGCATTTCTATGAGATGTGGTTATTACTAACAATGCCTATGTAAAGAGCACTTGAGAGAGAAGCCGTCTCAGCTACATTCCTCGAAAAATAAAGAAAGGAGATGAATGTGTTTGTTATTCTTTTCTAGTCATTTTAATAAATGCATTCATCTTCAAAACACTACCCCTCCCTAGTGATCTCCTCAGAGCATCCTTCACCTCCTTGTTCCTCAGGCTGTAGATCAGGGGGTTCAGCATGGGGATCACCACTGTGTAGAACACTGAGGCCACCTGGTCTTGGCCCAGTGAGTAGCTGGTGTTGGGGCGTAAGTATGTAAAGATCAGAGTCCCATAAAACATGGTGATGGCTGTCAGGTGGGAGGCACAAGTGTTAAAGGCTTTGTGCCTGCCCTTGGCGGAGTGGATCCTCAGGATGGCAGCCAGGATGTACAGGTAAGAGAAGAGGATTATCAGGAGGGAGCTGACACTGGTGAAACCAGCTAAAATAGAAATGGTATTTTCAGCGATGGAGCTATCGGAGGATGACAGAGCTAGCAGTGGAGGGGTGTCACAGAAAAAATGGTTGATGATGTTGGAGCCACAGTATGTTAACCTGCTAATTAAACATGCAGTAATCATAGCACTCATGAAACTAGTGAAATAGGAGCTAGCCACCAATGGGACACAGACTTTATGGGACATAACTGCTGAGTAAAGCAGTGGTTTGCAGATAGCCACATAGCGGTCATTTGCCATCACAGCCAGAAGCAGGCACTCAGTGCTGAGCCAGATAATAAAAAAATACAGTTGAACCAAACACGCAGAATAGGAAATGGCTTTGCTCTGTGCTAAGAAGTTCTCCAGCATCTTTGGGGTGACAACAGATGAATAGCAGATATCGACAACAGACAAATTGCACAGAAAGAAGTACATGGGAGTGTGTAGTCGGGAACTGATCCTAATCAAAATGATCATCCCAAGATTCCCCACCAGGGTGATAACATAGATCACTAAGAACAACACAAAGTAGATGACCTGCAGATTTGGCCCATCTGTGAATCCCATGAGAATGAACTGGGTTGCTACAGTACAATTTTTCTCTTCCAGTATTCCCATTTCTGATACCTGCTGAAAGATTAATAAAGAGAAAATGAACTATTTCATGCTCAGTCATCATTCTGTGTACAAAACATGCAAATGCATACATATTTTTGCATGCACACTGTTTTGAGATTTGGGCTTCAGTGATATATATTCACAAACATTCAACTCTCTACCTAAAGGAGGTAACAAACTCTTCTTTGGGGTTTGCTTAAAATGGTTTCTGTAGAGACAGGCAGATAACAAAACAACTGAGTGCTCAGTTCAGTCTTATGCATCCGATAATTTGGATGTTTTCCAAAATGTATCCCATTGTATTTGGTATATTCTCTAAATTGGCGATTGGGTGGATGTATTGAATGGTAGGTGAGTAAGTGCATGGCTGCATGAATAAACGGATGTAAATGAATAGGTGATTGGAAGGGTGATTTGGTTTGTAACTGGATGGGAGCATCTATTGGTTGTACTGGACAATTGGATGTGTTAGTAAACTGTTGAACTGATAGATGGGTGAGCATATTGTTGGTGTAAGAAGGAGCTAGGGAATAGATGGTTGTGTAGGGAGTTGAAAAAGTGGATGAATCAGTGGGCAGTCAAATCATAGAATATCAGGGTTGGAAGGGACCTCAGGAGGTCATCTAGTCCAACCCCCTGCTCAGAGCAGGACCAATCCCCAGACAGATTTTTACACCAGTTCCCTAAATGGCCCCCTCAAAGATTGAGCTCATAACCTGGGTTTAGCAGGCCAATGCTCAAACCACTGGGTTTAGCAGGCCAATGCTCAATCCCTCCCCACAAATGGATGAATCACTGAATAAGGAGAAATGTGGGATTGGATTAGTGAGAAGGTGGCTGGGAGAGTGCACTGTAAGGCAGACAGTGTTGTAGTAACCATGTTGATCTCAGGATATTCACTAATAGAATCAGACTTACCAGGATCCAAACTGAGCTACGAACACTGCTCACGTATTGTCCCATGTTGTAAAAAGAACGTCTAAACAGAACTTCAGTTCATGCTGGCATCTGAAAGAAAAGCCCTTTCTCAGCTTTCTATCAAAGCAAAAGGGGTTGCTAATGATGACTGTTGTTGTTACAGCTGTGAAGAATATTGAGATCTACTCCAGAGGTTGGTAAAACCCACAACTTGAACGAATAATTGGATGTGTGGAAGGATTCATGTTTTGATCATGCAGTAATATTGATATTGCACTGGGTACTCTGGAACCACGAAGGAGACTTCCTCAAACCCCAAACCTCCTAATCTCCCTTATGGAATGCACTAAGCAATTAAACAGTGCAGCCGAGGAACAGACTGTTTTAAATACATATTCAAATTTCCAAAGGAAATGCAGATACTCAGAGCTGCGCGTCTTGTATGGCAGGGCACTAACTGGGGAATACTAAAATCAAGCCCAGCTATCGTGCTTGGATGACCATTGTAGGAAGGAAAATAAACTAGCCAGGAGGATGGAGAGGGGAGGACAGAGTAATTGTTGGGAATGAGTTACACACCTTTTCCACTCAAGTCCAGGTTGAAAGCCCAGTTGATAGTGACCAGGAATTGTTATTTATCTTAAGTCTGATTGATGGCCTTTGCGATATGAATTGGGTCCCTCACTGCATCTTCTAGCATGACAGGTGACCACATCTAGAGTTGCTTGGGATTTTTTTTTCGACTGAAAATTCCAAATTTTAATTGAAAAATCATAATTCGATATATCTTGGCCGTACACTGAAATATTTTGTCTTGAAAATGCTGTTGCAGTGACGCATGGGAGTTGTGCTTCAAGAGCCTCTTGCTCCCATTTTTCTCTACAGGCTGCACTCCCTGGTTGGGCTATATGTTCCATGATGCACTATCGTGTCCCTGCTTGGTGAGGGAAGTACATGTATCATTATAGATACATGACCCCGGTGCTTCTTGGGAGATGTAGTCTGGCTGAGAATGGGGCCCATCAAGGAGAATTGGAGCATGAGATACCAGAGCTACAGGTCCCAAGAGACACCATGGCAGCATTTCAGAATTGAAGTATTTTAGTTTTCAAATTAAATCCAAACATATTTGGGCCCTTAGGAATTCAGGTTTTGGATGACAAAACAAACAAACAAACATTTAGTTGAAAACCAAAAATTTCATGAAAAACAATTTTGATGGATGTATTGAATGGTAGGTGAGTAAGTGCATGGCTGCATGAATAAACGGATGTAAATGAATAGGTGACTGGAAGGGTGATTTGACCCACATCACAAATTCCGCCATTGCAATTAGTGCTTATTGGTACTTTTTGGCAACTTCAGCAGAAAAAGCAAAGAGTGACTAGGCCACAGAGACTGAATGCTCCTATCATCTCCCAGAGATGTTGCTTCTAGGTCAGCATAGAGGCACATTAGTTGGAAATGACTTGTGTGTAAGTCTTTATTCTAGCTGCCCACAATGTATCTGATGTGGGTGATTGAGAGCAGTCTTCAGTCTCCAGAGATGTCAGTCAGACACCTATCGCTCACATCATGTTCACTGTAAAGAGTCGTGAGCTCTTTGAAAAGTAACTTGGTAAAAATGGCATCATGGCTCTCAGGGTTTATTGTCTCTCACTAATATCTACAAGTATGCTCAGATTATATCTCACTGCTAAACTGGGTGTTTTTTTTACCTCACTGCTACCGCTGCAAACTTCGCCTGGTCTCTGAGAGTCAAATGGGGCATTGTCTGCCTCATGCATCATCATCACTAGCCAAACTGGGCCCTCAGTGACACCTATCCAGTCACAGTACCTGCAGTAGGTTTGCACAGATGGAACCAATTGGAACTGAAGAAACAGTTTTGTTGATGATGTGTAAAATGGGAAGGAGTCCAACTCCTTCTCTCTCAGCTATGTCAGTTGTACAGTGCTAACAGAAATAATCAGCAGTAAAAACTGACTTCTGTCACTGAAGGTAGAAGATGTGACTGTAATGCAGACAGGGAGCGAGTCTGTGGTGTAGGAAGGTGACATTTTTACACAGTTAGTTTTCAGAGATTGCCTGTGCTTGGCATGAGTAGGGAAAGAGAGAGAGTTTTAGGGCCGTGCTGTTCTTGGCCTTTACATGGATAGACTGGGTAAGAAAGGCACAGCTGAGGAGGTTTCATGTGAGGGGGCAGAACTGATAGGGAGGGGGCGGGGCATTCTCTTGACATGCCTTTTTTCTACTTAGGCTTTAAAAATTGAAATATTTAAAATAAAAATTAAATCTACTTTTCTAACCTTTTTCTGGGTTCCAGTAGCTCAAGAAAGAATAGACTGACACCTTCTAAACATGTAAATCTCTATTTTAATGCCCAGGATACTTTAAAAAAGAAAGAATAAAGCACTAACATCTGTGTAACCATGGATGTGTGACAACTGCAGTGTTGCCAACCCTCATGATTTTATTGCATGTCGACATTTGGTTCTTTTCTTAAAGCACCAGCACCTGCAGTCAGGTGAATCTCAGCTTTCATTTAAAGACAATTCATTGTCTAGCCCTCATTATTACAGAGAACAACTTGTAAGTATGACCAACTATTTCTCTCTCTCTTATGAGTGTGGGGAACCTGTGTCATGATTTTGAATATTTGCGGTTGGCAATACTGCAGTTGCCTGACATGGGACATTGGCAGAGATTGACTCAGGACCAGATCCAGTGCTCATTGAAGTCAATGGTAAAGCTCCAATTTCCTTTGGCTGTGTAGGAGTAGGTCCTAAAAACAGGAGCATCTACATTTTGAGCTTAAATATTAAGCCCTCTTTTTTGGCCTCTGCTATAGACTAACCACAAGAGGGGGGCCAAAGACCTACTATGTGGCTTGAAGAAGGTTTGCTCATCACTTTGGTGTTTGCAGGAAGAATGTTTAGATGTGAGCAGGATTTGGCAGGACATTTTTCTTTCTATCTGACTCAATTTTGGTGGAGAAAAGTTTGCCATTAGAGATGGAAAAACATTTTTAAGATGAAAACCTTTGTAGTCACAAATAGCCTTTTTATTTTCCTAAATGGATAATTTTCACAAAAAATGTTTCATGGTATATTTTTCAGTATTACTTGCCAATATTTCTTGTTTACATTTTTTCCAGTTTTCCCTCTCCCTTCCCCACCCTTTGTCTTTCCTTTTTAATTTCAGAAGAAAGAGGGCAAAAGAAAAGAGGGAAGCGGGAAAACTAAAAAGGGTAAAATAAAAAATATTTTGCCAAACATTTAAAATTGGTATGTTTTGAAACCTGCAAACCAAAACTTTGAAATTTTGAATCAAATTGTTTTAAACTTCTGCTTTCACCAGTTCTAGTTACAATGTGCCCGATTCTGCGTCACTGAGCACCTTGTGCTGTCACTTACAACTGTGCAATATGAGGTCCTGATCCAAATTTCTCTGAAGTAAAGAGGAATCTTCCCACTGACTTCAGTGGGCTTTGGATCAGGGCCTTACAATGCAAAGGTGTACAAGACTATACAGTCTTCAAGGCAATATAGTAACTCCTCACTTAAAGTCATCCCAGTTAATGTTGTTTCGTTGTTCCGTTGCTGATCAATTCGAGAACATGCTCGTTTAAAGTTGCTCAATGCTCCCTTATAACGTCATTTGGCAGCCGCCTGCTTTGTCCCCTGCTTGCAGGAAGAGCAGCCTGTTGGAGCTAGCTGGTGGGGGCTTAGAACCAGGGTGGACTGGCAGCCGCCCTATCAGCTCCCCGTTCCCCTAAGTTCCCTGTACGGCAGCTGCCCAGCAGGCTATCAATTGCCAGCAGTTCAGCTGTCCCTCCCCCCACTGCCATGTGCTGCTCCTGCCCTCTGCCTTGGAGCTGCTCCCCAGAGCCTCCTGTTTACTGTGCGGGGGAGGGAGTGGGGGGGGCTAATGTCAGGGTGTCCCTCTCCCTCCTGCTTCTGCACCCCGCTTACCCCATTTCCATGGGGGGGGGGACACGACAGGGCTCACAATGGAGGGAGCTTCCCAGCAGCAGCTTCTATCTCAACTTGCTGATCTACTTAAAAAGGCAGTGTACTTAGAGTGCATCAGTGTACTTAAAGGGGCAATGTGCATCTCTGTCTTTCACACACGGTGTGTGTCTCTGTCTCTGTCTGCCATGCTGTCTCCCCTCCCTCCATTCGTGCAGCCTTGTAGAGTGTGAGGCTACATTAACAACAATGGGTTAACCCTTGAGGGCTCAGCTGATTGCTAGTTCATCATTTAGCAGTAAGGGATTCCCTGGGAAATATCACACCCTCTGACATCACCATCTCAACCAAGCTTCACAATCTTCATCGCTGTGTACCACTATTAAATTGTTTGTTTAAAACTTATACTGTGTGTGTATATATACATATATATAATAGTCTTCTATCTGGTGAAAAAAATTTCCCTGGAATCTAACCCCCCCATTTACATCAATTCTTATGGGGAAATTGGATTTGCTTAATATCATTTTGCTTAAAGTCGCATTTTTGAGGAACATAACTACAACGTTAAGTGAGGAGTTACTGTATCAGTCAAATTGCGAGAGGGATGGGTGACAGGATGGATCACTCAATGTTTACCTGTTCTGTTCATTCCCGCTGAAGCACTAGCGCTGGCCACTGTCAGACGACTGGATACTGGGCTAGATGGATCATTGGTCTGACCCACTATGGCTATTCTTATGTTTCTTATGGGATTTTGCAGGAAGAAGCTTCAGAGATGAGCCTTTTTTGCCTGGAAAACTTAAAAACATTTTCTCAAAACATTCTGTACAGAATGTTTAAAACAAAACAAAAAGTCATTCACTCATTTCCAAAAAGAGATTTGAGGGAAAACATATTAGCATTCTTCAGACATTACTGGTTTTTCCCACTTATCCATGTGAAGGCTAGGTTCCGCAGTTGATCTGAATCAGCATAACTCTATTGAAGTTAATGGGCAAGATCCCCAACTGGTATAAATCAGCCCTAGCTCCATTGATGCCAATGGACTAGGTGTTCAGCTGGTGCAAATCAGCATAGCTACACAGCTCTCACTGGGTCAGATACTCATCTGGTGTAAATAAGAAAGGCTCTATGAAGTTAATTGCCCAGCTCTCCAGCTAGTGTCAATTGGCCATAAACTCTATGTAAGTCAATAGGGCCTGATCCCCAGCTGGCATAAATCCACTTAACTCCACTGAAGGCAATGGGACAGATCCTCAAGTGGTGTAAATCAAAGATGCTCCATTGAAGTCTCTATACCAGATTCTTTGCGGATGGCTCCAAATGATGTCACTCATTTGGAGCCACTGGGTGCTGTAAATTGGTGCAGTTCCATTGAAGTCAATGGGCCAGATCCACAGCTGGTGTGAATCATATGCCAATTTGCACTGGCAGTGGGTCTGACCTAAGTATCACCAGTGCACAGCCTCCTTTGGCTAACTTCTATATTATGTCCATATGAATAATTGCCAGCTGAAAATGGCACTTTTATTTATGAGAATACTCACAAATTATGGTTTTGGTTTTGGTATTTGACCAGCTTTAGGTCAGGTGTACACTAGAAACTTTTGCCAGTATAGCAACGTGGGTTAGACATGAGATTTTTTTTTTAATGACATTTCTATACCAGCAAAACCTCTAGGGTTTATCTACACTTGAAATGCTACAGTGGCACAGCTGCTGTGCTGCAGCTGCGCCACTGTAGCACTTCAGTATAGATGCTATCAATGCTGATGCGAGAGGTTCTCTTGTCGACAGAAGTAATCCGCCTGCTCGAGAGGCGGTAGCTAGTCTACTCGGGGACTTAGGTCGGCTTAGCTACATCACTTGGGGTTTGGGGTTTTTACACCCCTGACTGATATAGCTGGGTTGATCTAAGTTTCTAGTGTAAACCAGCCCCTAGTGGAGATGCAGTTATAATGGCAAAAAAGTGCTTTTGCTGATATAGTTTATTTCTTTTGGGGAATTAATATAAGTTATACAAGCAAAACCGCTCTTTTGCTTGTATAAACTGAGGCTACATTAGGCGGGTTTGACAGTATAGTTATACCGCTATATCTATAATGGCAAACTTTTCCAGGGTAGACTAGGCCTAAACGAGCAGCATTTTTCATTGTTGTTCATTTATGCCTCATCACTCCAGCCTTTGAAACTTTCTATGTGAAAAGGTTTTGAAGGAAAAATATTTAATTAAAACTGGAAACACCAAAATTCCATCAAATTAAAAGTTCTATGGGAGCATTTTGTGCAGGGAAGACTTTCTGAGTGAATGTAACATACCAGCTAAATGTACCCTGCCCCCATCTAGTGGCTGGTCCATAGAGAAGATAAAAATCTACTACTGAGACCAGCAAATGTAGTTATTATGCTCAGGGGGTGTGGGCTTTGCTTTGGTGCTGAAGTCTTGGGTCCTATAAACAATTATGACATATAGTAGAGGTCAATACATGAGTGTTTTAGTGAAGGAAATATTTTCTAGGCCTGGAGATTTGTGCACAGATAAGTTGCTAGGAGAGTAGTTGCCTGCAAATGGTCACATTGTGGCTGGTCCTTGAATATGCAGGGTTAAGGAGACAGTGCAAGGAAAGTTTCCACCATAGCACCCCTGCACAGATACCAGGCACGACTGCATTCTCTTTGCTTTCCTGAGTACAAGCATCTCTCCCTGCTAATCTCCTTTTGGGTGAGAGCTATCCCAAAAAGGATGGGAAAAGCAGGGGGGAGATAGAGTCATGTTCCCCCTCCTCCTTAGAAGGCAGCAGAGATGACTGGACCTGGACGGGAGGAGGTGCCTGCTGTAAATCCCACTGAAGTTAATAGGTCTATTGATTTCATGTCTAGGCCCCATTGATTTCAATGTGAATTAGGCACCTAAATACCTTTAAGGATCTAGTCTGGCTGTGCCTAACACTCACAATCAGGGCCCGCGTGATGCAATGAACAGTCCAGCTCTTCCTTTGCTTGTATTGAATCTACTGTCACCACTGGAGGGTTTTGCTGCGAGTTTACCAGTCCTTTCTAGTGAGCTCTATGTACCGTGAACACAGAGGTCAGTGCGGTAAGCCCTCCAAGCACTAGGTTCTTGATGGGTTGTCCATCTCATGGCGGGTTCCCATTAAACACTTCGCTTTCTGAGAGCTTCAGGTGCTTTAATGCTCTGCTTACAACTTCTCATCTCCAGCCTCTGACTCTGCTCTCAGGCTGCCTGCTACTTGTCCTTCCACAGGTGCCTCCCAGGCTACTGCCTCTGGTCTGCCACTGCCCACTCTGATGCAGCTCACTGGCTGACCCTGATCTTCCTCTGCCCTCTCGGTATCACTGCCTTGCCCGTTCACATGGACCCCTCTACTGTCACGATGCTGAACTTGGGTAAGAGTCAACAGTGCCCTCTGATGGTCATACATGAACCAGATCCCTCCCAGAATGAACTGTCACCCAATGCTTTTCCTCCAGCTAATTCTGGAGTGGGGTGGAAGGAGGGAACCGACCACGAGCGAGCAGGTTCATTACACTATCACTATAGGGCCCAACATCATAACACACACTTCCACGCCTGTCCACCGACACTCTCTTCTCCACACTCCCTCATAGCTAGCCCAGTCTGTGTGATGCTCTCAGATGCATCCAGTCCACGCGGCACTTCTATGCTCAGTATTTGTCCACACTGAGCTTGGAACCATTGCGCAGACTAAGGTATCTCCAGGAAGGAAAAGATTGAAATAGCAGTGGGGCTGTAGCATGACAGGATTGAAGGGCATCAGCAGAGCTGTGTGGGCAGCATAGGACTGGAATACCAGGCGATCCAGGCAAAGAATTAGAGGGGTTATTACAGGTCAGGACTATCTATCTAAGGTATTTATGTGGCCCCCATTATCACAGCATCGCAGCACCTGGCAATCTGTATTTGGTGCATTTGGTGCTGCAGGCAGAGGTAGCTCTCGGGTGCCCTCTGCTGCTGCCTGCACATGTCAGGTAACAGCTTACTAGAGCATCCCACCCTTTGTAGCTTATGTAGAGGGAGCTGTACACCCAGCGGGACTCTTCGCTGTCACTCCAGCTAGTCCCCAGCCTCCAACTGTGTCTTTGCCCGCACTCCAGCCAGCCCCTGCCAGCCTGGGGTCTCATTCCCTTCCTCTGGCGAGCCCCCCTACCCCTGACATCCCAGCTGGACTTCTTCCCTTCTCTCCAGGCATCAGCCCCCTATCTGGGCCTTTCCTCCCCACTCCAGCTAGGACCTACACCCCTTGTGCCCTCTGTGGTCAGCACTCAGCAGACAGAGCCTCACTCTCATTATGGCCAGCCCCACCCTTCCAGTGGGGCCCCTCATCCCACCGCTCCAGCCAGCTCCCCAGCCAGGCCTCCAATTGCACTTGAAAAGTTGAATAACACAGAGAGCTCAGCCTACATTTAGAACAAAATAGGTGACCCTCCACTGTATTTAGCCTTACAACACCTCTCAGAGGTAGGGGAGAACTGTGATCCCCTGTTCACATGGACCCAGATAGGGAACTGATGCAGAGGCAGCTGAAGGCCCAGATTTTTAAGGTATTTAGGTATTGCTACACTCTGTGTTGCAATGCCTAACTTATTTAGGAGCCTAAATCTCATTTTCAAAAGGGATTTAGGCACCTCAGAGCCAAATTCTCATAGACAGTCAATAGTATTTACATTTCTAAGTGCCCCAAAACCTTTCTGAAAATGAGATTTAGGCTTCTAAATCAGTTAGGCATTACAACACTGAGCACAACAACTCCTAACTACCTTTAAAAATCTGGGCCTAGGTCACATTCCCAAGGTCCCCCAGGAAGTCTGTGGCAGGACAGGGTCACGAACCCACCTTATGTAACAGGCTAGCACCCTAAAATGCTAGGCTATCTATCCTCTCAACTAAAGTGTGTTGGCAGAGATTTGTGTGTGTGTGTGTAAGTGTGGAGGTGTCCTACATCTTTAATTTAATGGAAACCAGGGTGATGCAAATTAGTATTTTGATACATTGACAGGAGGAGTGCTGCAGATTAGAGGTGAGATGGACAGCACTGGAATGCCAGGGGATCCAGGAATAGAATTATAGAAATAGAAATACCAGGAGGTTTGCTGCAGATCAGAAATGAAGTGCACTGTCTATTTGGAGAGTGGGTGAATTTTCAAAATATTCTTTTCTGTTTTTAGTAACTGGTTTTAATTTTTTTTTCTGCTCTTGAATTCACTCAAACAATTATGAACACAGAGGCTTCTCTTTGCATTATTTTTAAACAGGAAATTGAGCCAGTACACAGGGTCAAAGATTTTAAGGTCAGAAGAGATCATGATTATCAGATAGTCTGATATCCTGCATGACATTGCAATCATTCCTGAAGTGAAGGGAATTATTCAGTCCTATGGGGGAACCTGTTTTATAACCTAAGTTTCAGTTTAAAACATGATTATTCTGTCCATATTCTTTCACTGCATTGCACTCTGTTTTCCCATGGCATTAAGGTGCATCCAATCAAGATGTGTGTGTCCTGGTCTACAAGATCTGGGCAGAGGGTATGTGGGATATAGATAGAGAGTTGAATATGTAGGTTGGACATTAATAGTAATATTTTACTGATACTAATATAGTCACTGGAACAAAAGTTTTGAATTTCAAATGTATCTTCTGTGCAGTTTTGCAGTTAGAGATCAAATAATTAGTTTCTTTCTCTGTATGGTCCCTCTTAGGGAATTCTCTACTGGTAATTTCCTAACCACCCCTATGAGAAACAAGATAATGCAGTTTGGAGATTATGCGTGCTGGTTCTAAGTAATCACCGTGACTCTGGCAACAAAACAAAAATGCAAATTCCAGGGAGGTTACATTGTCAGGTGCCTCTTCTCAGGACCTGAGGTGATCAATTTAGTGTAATTGACTCTCCAGAAACAGTATAAACTTCTGACAATTTTAATAAGCTCTCGGTGGGTGTGATTAGAAAGTTTGTGCCTGCCAAACTGCGATTGCGTAACTTTGCAAGCAAGTTTGGAAGTGTGGTTAAATTGGGTCCACTGCGCATCATTAAAATCTGAATGTGTTTCAAAGACATTGCAAACATTTACTGAAATTAGCAGCTCCCAGAGATAAATGAACAGGCTTGATTTCTTTTCTAACTTAGGGGACTCTGAGAGGCTTCCCTAAAGGAAAAGAGTCCTGTCAAAAGAGCAACAGGATTTATACACTGATTTCTCATCTCAAGAAAAGCTAGAAGTCCCTGGCCTGTGCTAGCCACCGTGCTTAGCACTCTGTGGTCCCCACTGTGCTAACCACTACAGGAAACAGTTTAAGGACTCATCTGGCTGCTTTCTGCCATTCTAACAATGCAAAGCAGCTGTAAATTTAGGCTTAAGTAAACTAGGTTTCATAGAATCATAGAATATCAGGGTTGGAAGGGACCTCAGGAGGTCATCTAGTCCAACCCCCCTCCCATGGAAAAGAAGCCCTTGAGGAATTTCACCATGATTTCAATAATTTCCATCCCACCATCAACCTCAGCCTAGATCAATCCACACAAGCGGTCCATTTCCTGGACACTACTGTGCTAATAAGCGATGGTCACATAAATACCACCCTATACCGGAAACCTACTGACCGCTACACTTACCTACATGCCTCCAGCTTCCATCCAGGACACACCACACGATCCATTGTCTACAGCCAAGCTTTAAGATATAACCGCATTTGCTCCAATCCCTCAGATAGAGACAAGCACCTATGAGATCTCTATCAAGCATTCTTAAAACTACAATACCCACCTGCTGAAGTGAAAAAACAGATTGACAGAGCCAGACGAGTACCCAGAAGTCACCTCCTACAAGACAGGCCCAACAAAGAAAATAACAGAACACCACTAGCTGTCACCTTCAGCCCCCAACTAAAACCTCTCCAGCGCATCATCAGAGATCTACAACCTATCCTGAAAGATGATCCTTTACTCTCACAGATCTTGGGAGACAGACCTGTCCTCGCTTACAGACAACCCCCCAACCTAAAGCAAATACTCACCAGCAACCACACATCACTGAACAAAACCATTGACCCAGGAACCTATCCTTGTAACAAAGCCCGATGCCAACTCTGTCCACATATCTATTCAAGTGACATCATCATAGGACCTAATCACATCAGCCATACCATCAGGGGCTCGTTCACCTGCACATCTACCAATGTGATATATGCCATCATGTGCAAGCAATGCCCCTCTGCCATGTACATTGGCCAAACCGGACAGTCTCTCCGCAAAAGAATTAATGGACACAAATCTGACATCAGGAATCATAATACTCAAAAACCAGTGGGAGAACACTTTAACCTGTCTGGTCATTCAATGACAGACCTGCGGGTGGCTATATTACAACAGAAAAACTTCAAAAACAGACTCCAATGAGAGACTGCTGAGCTGGAATTGATATGCAAACTAGATACAATCAACTCAGGATTGAATAAGGACTGGGAATGGCTGAGCCATTACAAACATTGAATCTATCTCCCCTTGTAAGTATCCTCACACTTCTTATCAAACTGTCTGTACTGGGCTATCTTGATTATCACTTCAAACGTTGTTGGTTTTTTTTCCTCTTACTGAATTGGCCTCTCAGAGTTGGTAAGACAACTCCCACCTGTTTATGCTCTCTGTATGTGTGTATATATAACTCCTCAACATTTATTCCACTCTGTATGCATCCGAAGAAGTGGGCTGTAGTCCACGAAAGCTTATGCTCTAATGAATTTGTTAGTCTCTAAGGTGCCACAAGTACTCCTGTTCTCTTTGCGGATACAGACTAACATGGCTGCTACTCTGAAACCTGTCTTTAGGGAAGGAGATTCCAGCACCTCCCTAGGTAACCCATTCCAGTGCTTCACCACCGTCCTCGTGAAAAAGTTTTTCCTAATATCCAACCTAAACCTCCCGCACTGCAACTTGAGACCATTACTCCTTGTTCTGTCATGTGCTACCACTGAGAACAGTCTAGAGCCATCCCCCTTTCAGGTAGTTGAAACCAGCTATCAAATCCCCCCTCATTCTTCTCTTCTGCAGACTAAACAATCCCAGTTCCCTTAGCCTCTCCTCATAAGTCATGTGCTCCAGCCCCCTAAACATTTTTGTTGCCCTCCACTGGACTCTTTCCAATTTTTCCACATCCTTCTTGTAGTGTGGGGCCCAAAACTGAACACAGTACTCCAGATGAGGCCTCACCAATGCTGAATAGAGGGGAATGATCATGTCCCTTGATCTGCTGGCAATGCCCCGACTTATACAGCCCAAGATGCCGTTAGCCTTCTTGGCACCAAGGGCACAAGGTTGACTCATAATCAAATTCACTTATGTTGTCTACTCAAAACCTTGTCCCTTATTTGTGTATCTAACTGCCCCCTCCTAGATACTTTCTAGATACTTTGCTTTGCTATAGTGGCACAAAGCAGCCCGAGCAGACTGATGAATCTGGCCCACAATTCCAATACCATGGATAATAGATGTCAGACAGTCTTATCTTTGCCAAACATACCTCTGAGTTTGTCATGCTGCCTAGCTGTTTCATCACTCCCAGCACTCCTGTTCTGCACACGTCCTCTTGTTTGAGTCTCATACTGCTCACTCTACCTGACAGAACAATTGACAATCTGGTTCTATTGCCAATTGTGGCACTAAAGTCACTGGCTAGGAGGGGGCAGTCAGAGATACACAAATAAGGGACAAGGTTTTGAGTAGACAACATGAGTGAATTTGATTTTACAATAAACAACATTCAAATATGTAAGAAACCTGAACATAAAAGTGCTTTTGGGTAAAAACCATGGGCCATAATCATTCCCAGTGTAACTCCAAATTAACTCAGCAGAGCTGCCTCTTAGATGAACTTGGCTCAATGTCAAAAATATAAACAAATGTCAAATTAAAATGCCATTTTGACACCACTTTTAACACCATCAATTTTCCCTATAATAAGCACTTGAGCCATAACAAGGACTATTCATTAGGTGAGCAAAACCATGCAGGTACTGCCATCTAGGCTAGGGTTGCCAACCCTCCAGGATTGGCCTGAGTCTCCCAGAATTGGCATTGATCTCCCAGTGACCATTGAAAGCAACCCAGGAGATTTTAATAGGATATTTTAAGAAAATGACACTATGTCATGTTGGGGGGGGGGGGAAATCTCCCAAAATAACTTCAGTCAGAATTGGCAATCCTAGGTTTTAGGTGAGCCCAATCGTTTTAGGTGAGCAATACTTCACATGTACTGCCACACAGTCATGAAATCTAATAATCCATTTAGGCTTAAGGTCTTATACCTTTTAGGTTGGCAGCACCTGACAGGTGTTGCTATGCAGGTTTGTGGCCTAATAATTTTTACGTAAGCAATACCTTACAGATATTAGCATGTAGGTTTGTGACCCAAGAAACTTTAGAGTAGCAATATGTCACCGGCACCTCCAGGCATGAATGAGGCCTAATAATCTCTGGGTGAGCAATGTGGTACAAGTATTGCCATGCAGATTTGTGGCCTAATCATCTTCATGTGAGCAATACCCAGCGGCAGCTCCAGGCACCAGTGCACCAAGCACGTGTCCCTGCGAGGGCGGCAGTCAGGCAGCCTTCGGCAGCTTGCCTGCGGGAGGTCCGCCAGTCCTGTGGATTTGGCGGCAATTCGGCGGCGGGTACGCCGAAGCCGCGGGACTGGCGGATCTCCCGCAGGCATGCCGCTGAAAGCAACCTGCCTGCCGTGCTTGGGGCGGCAAAAAAGCTAGAGCCACCCCTGGCAATACCACACAGGTACTGACATCTAGGGTTAAGCTTTATTCATCTTTAGGTTAGCAATAACACACAGGTACTGCCATATTGGCTTGAAGCCTAATACTCTATGGGTATGTTTACACTTCAAAGTGGGGCTGTAATTCACAGCTCAAGGAGACATTTCCACATTAGCTCTGACTGAGCTAGTGTACTAGAGTGTAGCTAGAGTGGTGCAAGTGGCAGGAGGGGCTAACTATTCCAAGTACATATCCATCTGAGATGCTAGGCATGTACTCATGGTGGTTAGCCCCTCATGCCTTCCCAGCTACACTCTATATTTAGTGTGCTAGCTCAATCAGAGCAAGCATGGGTATGTCTCCTCAAGCTGGGAATCATACCCCCAGCTCAAAGTATAGACATACCTCGCAGGTGAGAAATAACACACAGGTAATGCCAACTAGGACAAAGGCCTAATAATCTTTGGGTGAATAATACTACACAGATACTACCAGGCAAGCATGTGGCCTAATAATATTTAGGTGAGCAGTACCGCACAAATACTGCTATACAGGCATGAGGCCAAATAATCTTTAGGTAAGCCATACCATACAGATAATACCATGCAGGTTTAAGGTTTAATAATCTTTAGGTGAGCAATACCACACAAACCTTTAGGTTAGCAATATCTTACACGCATAGGCGCCAACTCCGTGGGCTGGAGCACCCACGGGGAAAAATTGGTGGGCTCCCCCCACTCTGCTCCATCTCTGCCTCCTCCCCTGAGCCCGCCACATGCCCGCTTTTTCCCCTAGCTCCCAGCGCTTCTGCCTCGAAACAGCTGTTTCGCGCGGCTGGGAGGGAGGGGGGAGGAAGGGGAATGCAGTGCGCTCAGGGAAGAGGCGGGGTCAGGGCGGGGATTTGGGGAAGGAGTCCAATGGGGGCAGGGAGGGGGCGGAGTTGGGGCGGGGACTTTGGGGAAGGGGTTGGAATGGGGGCAGGGCAGGGGTGGGGGAAAGGGCGGAGCCAGGGCGGGGCTGGGGGTGGGGGGGCGTGAGCTCCCACCGGCGCCGGGGAAAGTTAGCACCTATGCTTACAGGCAGTTTCAAGACACAGTATTCTATTCATCAGAAATATCACAGAGATAAGGCTATTGGCTAATAAATTTTAGATGAGCATTACCACACAAGTACTGCCACCTAAAGCATAAGATCTAATAATATTTAGGTGAGCAATAACACACAGGTACTGGCATGAAGGCATATGGCCTAATAATCTTTAGATGAGCAATGCCACAAAAATACGGCTATCTAGGCATAAAGTTTAATAACCTTTAGATTAGGACTACCACATAGAGACTACCATATAAGCCTGAAACCTAATGCTCTATAGGTGAGAAATAACACTCAGGTAATGCCATCTAGGACTAAGGCCTAGTAATCTTTAGGTGAGCAATACCACTGTCACAGTTCAGAGCAACTGTACTTGTATTTCCCCCTCCCTGGTCCACTGAGGGCACCCATTCTAAGCTCCCAGCTCCTCAGCCAACACCTCTCTTGGACAGAGATCTGCATCTCTCTCCCTCCTGATTGGGGACTTTCCAGTTCCCTGCCTACACTGTGATATCCCCAGAAAATCAGACTGTCTAAACAGGCCAGCTTCTGTGCTTTGCTTTCTTATCAAAGATTATGAACAGTGTAATTGCCCGCAGTTATAAATTACTACACAGATCTTGATAAGATAGCACATTTATTCTTAAGGTGAAAGCATTATAGAGAAAACATATTAAAAACAATAACCAAAACTACACACTTGCTAAGAAGCTAACCAAAGATTACCTCCCAACTCCAGCAAGGGCTGTGGTAGGAGTCAGTCCTTCAAACCGCACCTCAGGGTTTTCCCCTGTGACTAAAAGTTCATAACAGCATCAGCTCAAAACTCACTCCCCCTCTGAATAAGTCAGTCTATCCTTTATACAGCTTTGTCCACTGATCTTGTGCCTCCAGGAATAAGTAGTCAGCAGACAAAGGCCCACTCTTCAGGCCATAGCTTTAAAAGGCTGGGTTTTTGCGTAACTGGAGGTGGGAAATTTACATTCGCCTCTCCTTAGACATTTGCCATGAAATCCACTTCACATGTATTGTTCTAAAAGACCATTCTTGTCTGCCATGTTGTTCAATATGGTCCTTTGATCATCCAGGCCCACTTAATACATAAACTTTGTGTTTAATACAATGGACTCCAAAGATATTTAAACTTAATCCAATATGAATTTCCGACAATATTCTGGAAAACATCTGTCACAACCACACAAGGACTGCTTGAAGCCTATTCATCTTTAGATGAGTAATGCCACACATAAGTACTGCCATGCAGGCATATGGCCTAATAATAGTTAGGTGAGCAATACCACACAGGTATGGCTATACAGGATTGTGACCTAATAAACTTTAGGTGAGTCATATGTCATAGGCATTGCCCAACAGATATGAGGGGCCTAATAATTTTTAAGTGAGGAATGCTATGCAAATATTGGCATGCAGGTTTGTGGCCTAGTAACCTTTAGGTCAGTTATACCTCACAGGTGTTTCCATCTAGGCTCAAGGCCTAATAATCTTTAGGTGAGCAATACCCTAAAGTTAAAGCGAGGCAGACTCAAGCCTAATAATCTTTAGGTAAGCAGTAATTCGTAAGTATTGCCATGCAGATTTGTGACCCTAATAAACTTTAAGTTATCGATAACCCACAGGTACGGCCAGACAGGCACAAGGCCTAATAATATTTTGGGGGGCAATATCACACAGATACTCCCATCTAGACTTAAGGTCTAATATATATCTGTTTTATTTAATGTTATATTACCATTTTATAATATAATATAAAATTAATAGAAGTTGAAATTTAAATGAAATATTTTATCAAAACAAAATGTTTCAATTGTCCTGAAAATATTTGTTTTTGAAAAATTCATTTCACAAGAAATTTTGAAATTATGTTTCCAATTAAGAATAAAAACAGTTATTGGAATCTTGGAATTTACCATGAAATGGAAATTCCATCTCCTTCACAACTCTTGTGGGGCATATGATACACACTTCTCAAGGGTAAAGCTGTGGGTGCTCTGCTATTCACAGTGTAAGTGCTCCGAGGAGTTGATTTGGAAGGGTAAGCAAGAATTCTTTCTGGGGACTCAGCCACTTCACAACTCCTCTAACTTGACAGACAGCACTGTGGGCAGAATGTAGCCCTTAGCTACTAACCCAGCAGTATGAGCCTGCCTTTATAAGGGGCAGGATCCAATCATAAAATACGAACATCTCCCAGTTTCAACAGTGGCTAGTTCCAGGGTGTAGATTGTGTTTGATTCCCATCTCTAAACAAGACCAGACTAGCACTGCCTTCATTAACCAGACAGTTCAGCTGAGTGCTCCTATATCATGTGACTGGTATGCCAGCCTCATAGTGCATTACAGCAGTGTAGACTAGGCTCTTAATGCTGTGTCTTATTTGCATAATGCTACAACAGTGTGGCATAGTATATAGAGCACTAGATTGAGACTCAGGAAACCCAAGTTTTATTTCTGATTCTGTGTTTGGTCACCTGGATGACCTTGGTCCCGTTTCTTCCCCTCTCTGTGTTTCACCTTCCCCATCTGTAAAATGGGAACAATGATACTGCCTTCCTTTATAAAGAGCTTTGAGAGTTATTGGTGAAAAGCATCATATAAGAGTTAGGTATTATTTATTACTATTCTGCAATTAAATTAGGTTCAGACCCCCTGAGGTGCTGTGCTATTCAGCTGATGCCCTCATTGATTCAGAAGAACAGGCCCTTAATGTTTGCCTTTGATTTGAGCAGACACATGATTAGCTACCTGATTATGATAAGGTCATGGCATCTTGCTGAGCTTGTGGATGTATTGAGCCCAATTCATGCCAGGAGTAACTCCTATAGCATCAGTGAAATTACACCACAGATTAATTTGGTGCATCAAGTCTCATATTCAGACTTTGTCAACTATGGCAGGGTACTCAGGTCTGCCAGCATTTAGAGAGCGGCAGTAGGTATTTGTCAACAAAATGACAGTTTGGTCATCCAAATGTAAAGCTGGTTTAGGCAACCACATTCGGAAATTTGGCATGTCTTATGAAATGGTCTCATCTGCTTCTAAGGTTATAGGCCCTGATTCTAGAAAGGATCCCCATTCAGGAAGAATGGTAAGCATGTACCTAACCTTAAGAATGTGGTAAGTCTCACTGAAGTTAATTGCTTACCATGAATTCAATGGATATATCTACACTGCAATAAAACACAGGCGGCTGGCCCAGGCCTGGTCTACACTACGACTTTAATTCGGATTTATCAGCTTTAATTCGAATTTACCCTGCAACCATCCACACAACGACGCTATTTATTTCGATATAAAGGGCCCTTTAAATCGATTTCTGTACTCCACCCCGACAAGCGGAGTAGCGCAAAATCGATTTTAACATTTCGAATTAGGGATAGTGTGGCCGCAATTCGATGGTATTGGCCTCCGGGAGCTATCCCACAGTGCATCATTGTGACCGCTCTGGACAGCAATCTAAACTCGGATGCACTGGCCAGGTAGACAGGAAAAGCTCCGCGAACATTTGAATTTCATTTCCTGTTTGCCCAGCGTGGAGAGCACAGGTGACCACAGATAGCTCATCAGCACAGGTAACCATGCAGGCCGATAATCGAAAAAGAGCACCAGCATGGACCGTACGGGAGGTACTGGATCTGATCGCTATATGGGGAGAGGATTCAGTGCTTGCAGAACTTCATTCTAAAAGACGAAATGCCAAAACTTTTGAAAAAATCTCCAAGGGCATGATGGAGAGAGGCCACAATAGGGACTCAGATCAGTGCCACGTGAAAGTCAAGGAGCTCAGACAATCCTATCAAAAAACAAAGGATGCAAACGGTCGCTCTGGGTCAGAGCCGTGGACATGCCGCTTCTACGCCAAGCTGCATGCAATTCTAGGGGGGGGGCCGCCACCACTACCCCACCTGTGATCGTGGATTCCGGGTTGGGGATAGTCTCATCAGCTACACCTGAGGATTCTGCCGATGGGGGAGAGGAGGAGGAGGAGGAGGAGGAGGAGGAGGATGAGCTTGCAGACAGCACACAGCACTCCATTCTCCCCAACAGCCAGGATCTTTTTCTCACCCTGACTGAAGTACCCTCCCAACCCTCCCAAGCCAGTATCCAAGACCCTGACCCCATGGAAGGGACCTCAGGTGAGTTTACCTTTTAAAATATAAAACTTGTTTTAAAAGCAAACGGTTTTTAATGATTACTTTGCCCTGAGGACTTGGGATGCATTCGCGGCCAGTACAGTTACTGGAAAAGTCTGTTAACGTGTCTGGGGATGGAGCGGAAATCCTCCAGGGACATCTCCATGAAGCTCTCCTGGAGGTACTCCAAAAGCCTTGCCACAAGGTTTCTGGGCAGTGCATCCTTATTCCGTCCTCCATGGTAGGACACTTGACCACGCCATGCTTGCAGCAAGTAATCTGGTATCATTGCCTGACAAAGCCTGGCAGCGTATGGTCCCGGTGTTTGCTGGCATTCAAGCAACATCCGTTCTTTATCTTGTTGTGTAATCCTCAGGAGAGTGATATCACTCATGGTAACCTGGTTGAAATACGGGAACTTAATTAAGGGGACAGAGGTGGCCGTTCCTACTGGGCTGTTTGCCTGTGGCGGAAAAATAAATCCTTCCCTGCAGTTAGCCAAGCGCAGATGGGAAATTGGCCCTGAGCTTTTCGCGTTTGGCTAGCAGGGATCTTCCCTGTTACCAGCCACGCGGTGGGGGGAGGGGTACCGTGATCATCCCAGAGAATTTATGGCGGGAGGGGGGCGGCGGTGGGGGGGGTGGTTAGTTTGGTTCCTGCAGGGATCTTCCCTGATACCAGCCACGCAGTGGGGGGAGGGGTACAGCGATCATCCCAGAGAATTCATGGCGGGAGGGGGGGGTGGTTAGTTTGTTTTCTGCTGCTGCTGAATGTTAACAGAAAAACCGCAGCACTCTACAGGCTATGCTTGGTATGTGGGAAAGGAGGGCGCAGAAGCTGTAAGACAATGGCTTACCATGGCCGCATGCAAGCCGAATTCTGTTGCCCGGACCTGTGATCTCTAGCAGCAAAGCCACAGGCACTCAGCATTAAGAGGCAAAATGCGACCTTGCACAGAAATCACATGTGCTATGTAATGTGAATAGTGTTGGTCACCGTGAAAGAGTATAAGCATTGTTCTGCAAAATGTATCTTTTTAAACAATTCTCTCTTTTTTCCCCTCCCTACAGCAGCTGCAAATTCCTCAAGCCTCCCTCCTCAATCCCGAAGGCTATCACAGATAAGGCGTCGTAAAAAGAAGACGCGAGACGAGATGTTTTCAGAAATTATGGAATCCAGCCGCAGTGACAGAGCTCATCTGAATGAGTGGAAGGAAACGGTTGCAAAGTATAGGAAAGAAACCAGTGAACGTGAGGACAGGAGGGACCAACGTGAGGACATGAGGGACCAACGTGTGGACATGAGGGACCAACGTGAGGAGAGGAGGGACCAACGTGAGGAGAGGAGAGACGCTCGAGATGAGAGGTGGCAGCAGGAAGATCAGAGGAGGCAGGATGCAATGCTGGGGCTGCTGCATGAGCAAACAGACATACTTCGGCGTCTGGTGGAGCTTCAGGAACGGCTGCAGGAAAACAGACTGCCGCTACAGCCCCTGTACCCCCCTCCCCATGTTCCGTATCCTCCTCACCCAGACGTGTAAGAACGCGGGGGGGGAGGCTCCGTACACCTTCCCATTCCACCCCAGTAGACAGCCCAAGCAAAAGGCTGTCATTTTTTAACCTTTTTTTAGTGGCCTTTTCCTTCCCACCTATCCTCCTCCCAAATCCCACCCGGGTTCCCTCCCTCTTTTTCTAATCTATTAATAAAGAATAAATGATTTTTAAATGATAGTGACTTTATTTGGTTTGAAAGAAAGCTGGGGGAAGGGGGAGGGTGGGTTCCTTACAGAAAATGAGTCAATAAAGGGGGCGGGTTTTCATGAAGGAGAAACAAACAGATATTTCACACTGTAGCCTGGCCAGTCATAAAACTGGTTTTCAAAGCTTCTCTGATGCACAGCGCTTCCTGGTGTGCTCTTCTAATCGCCCTGGTGTCTGGCTGCGCGTAATCAGCAGCCAGGCGATTTGCCTCAGCCTCCCATCCCGCCATAAAGGTCTCCCCCTTACTTTCACAGAGATTGTGGAGCACGCAGCAAGCAGAAATAACAATGGGGAGATTTCTTTGGCTGAGGTCAGAGCGAGTCAATAATGAACGCCAGCGACCTTTTAAACGGCCAAATGCACATTCTACCACCATTCTGCACTTGCTTAGCCTGTAGTTTAACAGCTCCTGACTCCTGTCCAGGCTGCCTGTGTGTGGCTTCATGAGCCATGGCATTAAGGGGTAGTCTGGGTCCCCAAGAATAACTATTGGCATTTCAACATCCCCAACGGTTATTTTCTGGTCTGGAAAGTAAGTCCCTTGCTGCAGCCCTTTAAACAGAGTAGTGTTCCTGAAGACGCGAGCGTCATGAACCCTTCCGGCCCAGCCCGCGTTGATGTTGGTGAAATGTCCCTTGTGATCCACAAGTGCTTGCAGCACCATTGAAAAGTACCCCTTGGTGCTCCGGTGCCAAGATAGGGATATGGGTTCCATCTATCGCCCCACCACAGTTAGGGAATCCCATTGCAGCAAAACCATCCACTATGGCCTGCACATTTCCCAGAGTCACTAACTTTCGTAGCATCACCTGAGTGATTGCTTTGGCTACTTACATCACAGCAGCCCCCACAGTAGATTTGCCCACTCCAAATTGATTCCCGACTGACCGGTAGCTGTCTGGCGTTGCAAGCTTCCACAGGGCTATCGCCACGCGCTTCTCAACTGTGAGGGCTGCTCTCATCTTGGTATTCTGGCGTTTCAGGGCAGGGGACAGCAAGTCACAAAGTTCCATGAAAGTGCCCTTACGCATGCGAAAGTTCCGCAGCCACTGGGAATCATCCCACACCTGCAACACTATGCGGTCCCACCAGTCTGTGCTTGTTTCCCTTGCCCAGAATCGGCGTTCCACGGCATGAACCTGCCCCAGTGACACCATGATTTCCACATTGCTGGGGCCTGTACCTTGTGAGAGGTCTATGTCCATGTCAATTTCCTCATCACTCTCGTCGCCGCGCTGCAATCGCCTCCTCGGCTGGTCCGGGTTTCGCCTTGGCATGTCCTGGCTCTGCATATACTCCAGGACAATGCGCGTGGTGTTCATAGTGCTCATAATTGCCGCGGTGATCTGAGCGGGCTCCATGATCCCAGTGCTAGCTATGGCGCCTGATCAGAAAAAAGGCGCGAAAGTAGTATCTGATGGACCAGGAGAAGGAGGGAGGGCCGAGTGACAACATGGCGTACAGGTACAGGAACAGGGAGAAACACAAACAACTGTCACACAGAATGGTCCCCCCAAAGATTAAACTGAAAACCCTGGGCTTAGCAGGCCATTGATTTCACGGAGGAAGGGGAAGCAAATGAATACAGAACAAATCTATTTTTTACATCTTAAGCTGGCAGCCGACGGTGCAGCATGAGTGATAGCCTCTCCAGTACGATGATGACGGTTACCAATCATAAAATACCATCATCTGCCAAAAGGCAAGGGGCTGCTGCTGTGTAGCAATGCAGCCCCACGTCTGCCAGCCCCACGTCCGCCAGCACCCAGCATCGCCCTCGGCCTCTTCTGGGTGCTTAGCAGACAATACTGGGCAATTGGCAGAAAATAGTATATTACGACTGGTAGCCATCATCATCGAAACAGTAGCATGTCTGCCCAGGTGGCCATGATTGACAGCCACACCAGTACGACGACGATGGGTACCAGTCATAATATACCATCGCCTGGCAAGGGGCTGGTGCAATGCAGCCCTACGGCTGCCAGCCCCACGACTATCACTCATGCTACACCGTCTACCGCCAAAAGACAGTTAGCAGCTGCTGCTGTGTAGCAATGCAGTCCCACGTCTGCTGGCACCCAGAGGACATATGGTGACGGTGAGCTCAGCTGAGCTGAGCGGGCTCCATGCTTGCCGTGGTATGTTGTCTACACAGGTAACCCAGGTAAAAAGGCGCGAATCTATTGTCTGCCGTTGCTGTGACGGAGGGGGAGGGGCCTGACGACATGTACCCAGAACCGCCCGCGACACTGTTTTGCATCATCCGGGCATTGGGATCTCAACCCAGAATTCAAAGGGGCAGCGGAGACTGCGGGAACTGTGGGATAGCTGTGGGATAGCTACCCATAGTGCAATGCTCCGGAAGTCGACGCTAGCCTTGTACTGTGGACGCGGTCCGCCGACTAGAGCACCTAGAGCATTTTATTCTGTGGACACACACAATCGGCTGTATACAACCGATTTAAATAAAACCGGCTTCTATAAATTCGAACTAATTTCGTAGTGTAGACATACCCCACTCTGGAGAACAATTGAAATGTCAGTCCACACCCACACTTTGATAAACATTGCCAAAAAGAGCCTTTCAAACATCCATCAAAAATGACTGCAGCTGATGACTAGAAACCTACTGCAGTGATTCAAACAATTGGGAAGTTAAGTTTTTCTTTGATAAAGACACTAGACAGACATTGCTACTGCAGTAGGATCTCCATAAACCAATGCAATAATAGCCTGATTTTCAAAGGCGATCATCCTAGCTCCCAATCCCTTGAATGGAAGTGGTAGGTGCTCAGCACATCTGGAAAACTATGTCTTAGACAGGTACAGTAAAAACTGGTGACGCCTCTGATGTGCCAGTTAAATTCAAGACCTTTTACAGAGATAAGCAGGATTTATAGAAGCCGGTTTTATAGAAATCGGTTTTATACAGTCGATTGTGTGTGTCGCCACATAAAGTGCATTAAGTCGGCGGACTGCGTCCACAGTACTGACGCTAGTGTTGATTTCCGGAGCATTGCACTGTGAGTAGCTATCCCACAGTTCCTGCAGTCTCCGCCGCCCATTGGAATTCTGGGTTGAGATCTCAATGCCTGATGATGCAAAAACAGTCTTGCGGGGGGTTCTGGGTATATGTCATCAGAGCAACGGCAGACAATCGATTCGTGCCTTTTCACCTGGGTTACTTGTGCAGACAACATACCACCAGGGCCGGCTTTAGCAAGAGCGGGGCCCGATTCCTGGGGGCGGGGCTTGCTGCAAGCCCCGCCCCCAGGACCCGAGCCACGCCGCGGGGGGGGCGGAGGGGGGACGGGACGGGGGACCCGAGCCGCGCCGTGCCGTGGGGGGACAGGGACGACCCGAGCCGCGCCGGGGGGGGGACGAGACGGGGACCCGAGCCCCGCCGCGCTGCGGGGCCGGGGCCGGGGGGGGGGGAAGCCACACCGCGGGGCCGGGGGGGGGGGGAACCGAGCCGCGCCGCAGGGCCGGGGGGGGGAGCCGAGCCGCGCCGCGGGGCCGGGGAGGGAACTGAGCCGCGCCGCGGGGCCGGGGGGGGGGAGCCGAGCCGCGCCGCGGGGCCGGGGGGGGGAGCCGAGCCGCGCCGTGGGGGGCTGCGCGGGGGAGGGGGGAATCCGAGCCGCGGGGACCGGGCCGGGCCGGAGCTGGGCCCCGGGGGCCGGGCTGGAGCCAAGCCGGGCCAGAGGGAACGGGCCGCGCCTCCCCAGAGCCCTTCTCCCGCCCCCACCCCAGCTTACCTCGTGCTGCCGGCCGGCCCGCCCCTGCTTCGTCTCAGACTTCCCGCGAATCTTGATTCGCGGGAAGCAGGGGAGGGGGCGGGGCGTACAGGGGAGGGGAGGAGGGGGAAGTGAGCTGGGGGCGGGGCGGACAGCTGCAGCGCGGGGCCCTCTTGGCGCGGGGCCCAATTCAGCCGAATCAGCTGAATCGGCCTAAAGCTGGCCCTGCATACCACGGCAAGCATGGCGCCCGCTCAGCTCAGCTCACTGTCACCATATGTCATCTGGGTGCCGGCAGACATGGTACTGCATTGCTACACAGCAGCAGCTAATTGCCTTTTGGAAGTAGACGGTGCAGTATGACTGGTAGCCGTCATCGGCTATCTGGGTGCTGGCAGACGTGGGACTGCATTGCTATACAGCAGCAGCTTCTTGCCTTTTGGCAGTGGATGGTGTATTACGACTAGTATCCGTCGTCGTCGTACTCCTCAGTGAGTTCGGTCAGAGGCACCTGGGCAGACATGTTTTGTCTCCTGGAGACATAGTCCTGCCAGCAGTCCTATTGAACCATCTTGACAATGATGGCTAGCAGTTGTAATACAGCATCTTCTGCCAAGCACCCAGAAGATGCCGATGGCTATCAGTCATGCTGCACCATCTGCTGCCAGCCTAAGGTGTAAAAAAATAGATGGACCAGATTTGTTCTGTAATCATTTGCTTTCCCTTCCCCCTGTGAAATCAACGGCCTGCTAAACCCAGGGTTTTGAGTTCAATCTTTGGGGAGGCCGTTCTGTGTTACAATTGTTTGTGTTTCTCCCTGATGCACAGCCACCTTTGTTGATTTTAATTCCCTGTAAGCTATGTCGTCACTCGCCCCTCCTTCCCTCCATCAGACAATAGTTTTGCACCTTTTTTCAGCCCAGATGCCATAGCACTGGTATCATGGAGCCCGCTCAGATCACCTTGGCAATTATGAGCACTATGAATACCACGTGCATTGTCCTGGAGTATATGCAGAGCCAGAACATGCCAAAGCAAAACTAGGCGAGGAGGCGATTGCAGCGCGGCGACGAGAGTGATGAGGAAATTGACATGGTGTGACAATGCGGTTCTGGTGGAACCCAACTGAGAGTGCCAACTCAGGACAAATTGCTAAAATAGGGCAGTTACAGCCCAAGGCTGGGGTTTTTCCACCTCTAAGGCAAACCAAACCAGCCAGACTAAGACTTCGGTCTCACCCCACTGGCTAACCGCAAGTCTCACAAGCAATCTCCTTAGACACTCCAGTTTCCCAGTATTACCACCAGTGCCACACGTTATGGGGACAAATGGTTATGAAAACCAATACCCCAGTAAAAGAAAAAGGTTCTCTTGATCCCAAAGGACCAAGCCCCAGACCCAGGTCAATATACAAGTCAGACCTTACCCACAAATCACGCTACTGCCAATGCTTTAGAATCTAAAATCTAAAGGTTTATTCATAAAAGGAAAAAGATAGAAATGAGAGTTAGAATTGGTTAAATGGAATCAATTACATACAGTAATGGCAAAGTTCTTGGTTCAGGCTTGCAGCAGCGATGGAATAAACTGCAGGTTCAAATCAAGTCTCTGGAATACATCCCCAGCTGGGATGGGTCATTCAGTCCTTTGTTCAGAGCTTCAGTTTGTAGCCAAGTTCCTCCAGAGGTAAGAAGCAGGATTGAAGACCAGATGGAGATCAGGCATCAGCCTTATATAGTCTTTTCCAGGTGTAAGAACACCTCTTTGTTCTTACTGTGGAAAATTACAGCAAAATGGAGTCTGGAGTCACATGGGCCAGTCCCTGCATACTTTGCTGAGGTACAAGGCGTATCTGCCTTCTCTCAATGGGTCCATTGTATAGCTGATGGTCCTTAATGGGCCATCAAGCAGGCTAGGCAGAGCTAATCTCAGCTTGTCTGGGATGTCACCCAGAAGCATAGCATAAGTTTGCCATACAGACAGTATAGAGCCATTATTCATAACTTCGACTACAAAACTGATACACACATATAGACAGCATAATCATAACCAGTAAACCATAACCTTGTCCTAGACACCCCATTTGACCCCCTTTATACAAGATTTGGGTGCCACTACAGGACCTTGGTTGCAACAATGATCTATATGGTCCCAGTTTATGTCAATAACGTCACACATGGACATAGACCTCTCACAAAGTACAGTCCCCAGCAACATGCAAATCATGGTGTTACTGGGGCAGGTTCATGCCGTGGAATGCCGATTCTGGGCTCGGGAAACAAGCACAGACTGGTGGGACCGCATCGTGTTGCAGGTGTGGGACGATTCCCAGTGGCTGCGAAACTCTAAGGTGCCACAAGTACTCCTGTTCTTTTTGCGGATACAGACTAACACGGCTGCTACTCTGAAACATATCTTTATAGCGGAAATCACAAGATGACATTGTTACGCACAGAACTACAAGTTCTGTTTTTTAGTGTGCAGGTTGTCTCAAGAAAAGCTGTATTGTTGCTAGCTTGTGACTGACTTTCTTTTGTGGGGAGTTTTGCAAGCAGTAGGAGAGATTGCTTTCTGCTTTAATCTCTCTAACTAGTTCAGTCCTGAGGGTAGGCTGCACTTGGGAATTGGATACGGGAGATAAGGGCTCTGATTTCTGAAAGAGGGGATTGCCTACATAATATTTGTGACCACCTTTGTTCAAGGACTGGTGTATAGAGTGTAAAAAAATAAATTAAACTACGCACACCCCTCATCTCTGATTTCTCCTCCAATGGGAAGCTAATCTAAAAGGTTCTGAAATCTGCAACTGCTCAGCAAAGGAGCAATAATATTATGAAAATCTTCAACACATTTCCAAAATTCGGTGTGTGAGGAGAACAAGAGGGTTGTATATGTATACAAAGACTGGCCAGAGGACAGGGCAATGAGGAAAATGTTTAAATTAAGATGTGCAGGCCTTTCAAAAAACATGGTGGAGCTGCAGAAGGATCAGGGCATGATTGATTTGGTTTTCCTGAAGGGACGCTTAGATTTCAAAAGTTTGGGAAACGTGATTTTATGGGAAATTCCTATGGAATAAAATAGGCATGAAACCACAGAGTTCTGGATGACGTAGTAGGTCTATTCCATTTTTAGCTTTGTGATTCTTTGATGAGACCAAGAAAAGTCTTACGTGTCTGCTGAGGGTAGTAAGTGTGAGAGCCCTTAGAGGTTGTGGTCCCCAGGTATAATTGCCAGCAGATATTTATGAAAACCTCTAGCATCAAAGAAGATACTGCCCTTTGTTCTCAAGGTAGGCAAACAAAATTGTGATTTGACAACAGAATGAATTTTTATGCCAGTATTTCTGACTGTGGCTATTTCCATATTGCAAATAAATAAACTAATTTGCTCTATGTAATTTTCTAATTTTCTTTCCATTAGTCAATAAACTAAACTTCAGGGCCAATTTAATTTGTATGTAGATTTGAAAATGGAAACGCTAACAAAATATATAAATAAATTCCTAGCGTTTATGCACTTGTAGGTCAATATATATCATTATTATTACTAATGATAACTACACAACACTTCTATGGTGTATTTCACCTGAGTTTAAACCAAAATACCTTCTCCTTTTTCAACCATAAAATGATCCTTTGGTCTAGACAGATGCCTCTTGTTACTGTAAACTGAAATATGTCAAATCTTATAGGGTCTAATGTGTGTTTCAAGAGGTAACAACCTAATTTTTGTACCAACCTAATTTTTTGATACAACTTTCATGCAAGGAAACATAATATAATGTTCAAGCTATCTTATCCTAGAAATTAAATTTATGTTGAGAGGCAATTATAAACAAAACATATGATCATAATTATTCATAGTTAATAGAGAACTGAATCATGAATTAATTCACCCTTTGGACTCAGTTCTTCTGTCCTTTTTATCTTGTTATAGCATGAGTACTTATGTTATCACTTCTGATTGTGCCTAATAATATTTTTGCATTGCAAGTAAATCTACAAATAATTATATGTTTAGCATACTGGTTTGATTTGTCAAATAGATATACAAAATTAAAGGTTATATCCAATTTTTATGCATCTGGAGAATGGAAAAAATGACACCAACAAAATGTCTAAATAAATTCTTCCAATTTTTGTGGCAACAGATTAATGTATTGATATTAGTACTTTGCAGTTCTGTGATGTTAGATGGTTCTCCTAGGTAAAGGTTTCTGTTATTACCGTAAATCAAAATATTTCTGTTAAAGGGTCTGATCGTATTCCCATTTAAATCAGTAGCAAAGCTCCCATAGAATTTAAATAGGGGAGAATTGGGTACCTATCCTGGGTGGTGCTAAACTTTTTATAATGTCCTATTATCTATTTTTGTATGATTCTTATATAATGAAATGTAGTATTTGAACTGTCTTGTCCTAATAATTACAATTTGTGAACTTAAAATGGCAAAAAAGAAATTTTCCCCTCTTTGTTTTCTCTACATGATCTCCATAATTACTAACTAATAAATGAATAATTAATCACTTCACTCTTTGGACCCAAAGCTGCCTGCTACTTTTAACTCCCTTTGATCGTTCCCTGAATAAGGTACAGTGCTTGCACTTAAAATATTCCTTTTGGCTCTATCAGTATTATCAGTTTAAGCAGTAATACCCAATTAAATTATAGGGAACATCTCTCTCTATAAACAGAAGGAACGTTTCAAGTGCTCCTACTATACTAGTTCATGTGAGACTCAGGTCTGATATATTTGCCTATGGAAGTCACGATCATAAGATATCATTGAGGCAGGATTAAAAAAGGAAGGGGGATTTTATGGATAAATACAATTTCCAGATTTATAATAAAGGTTAAAAAATTAAAAATTATTTTTGGAACAGATATAAACCCTTTTCTTTTATTGCAGAAACCAACCTCTAACCAGTGGGTGTTAGGAACAAACTTTGTACAAAAAAGTTATCCTATATCTGACAACTGCAGATTTTCTTGCATTTTCTTCTAAAGCAGCTAGTCCTGGCCATTGTTGAAGATTAAATTAGCTGGACTAGACTGTAGTAGATGACTGGTTTGAGTCAATATGGCAATTCTTATCTTTCTATGCCTCAATAATACCTTGGGATAGTGAGCTCGCCAGGCATTTAGAAGCAGAGATTTCAGAAACTACTGTATATCAGATCATCTACCTCAGTGTTTCTCAGACGGTGAGTCATGAGCCCCTAGAGGGTCATGAAAATGAATTGGGGGGTGGGTTGTGATGTTCTGAACAATCTAAACCAAAGAAAAACTTGCCCACTTTTGACCTTCAAGGTCAACCTCTTGAAACACACATGCAAATAAATGACCTAGATTTATCATTGTTATCACATACATATTTTACTCTTACAGTAAGTAGAATGGTGTCATGAAAATGTTTGACTTGGAATAAGGGGTCACCAACCTGAGAAGGCTGAGAAACATTGATCTAATTGAATATGATGCATCTGACATTTTGACATATATGCATTTGCTTTTCTTCCATGTAAACCCCTGCAGTCAAATCCTACTGGCTAAGGATAGATGGAGGGAGACAATGTCACCACAGTGGCCAAATTCATTCTCACGGGACTTTCCGACCTCCCGGAGGTGCGTTTCCCTCTTTTTCTGTTGTTTTCTCTCATCTATTTAGCCACACTGGCAGGGAACATCACCATCATCATTGCCATAGGAACAGATGTTCGCCTGCACAACCCCATGTATTTCTTCCTCAGCAACTTGTCCTTGCTGGATATCCTGTGTCCAACCGTCACAGTACCAAAGATGCTGGACATGTTCCTGTCTGGGAACAAGGAGATTTCATTTGCCAGCTGCGTGTTGCAGCTGTATTTCCTCATTGATGTGGTGGGGACAGAGATCTTCCTTCTGGCGGTGATGGCCTATGACCGGTATGTCGCAATATGCCATCCCCTACAATACACGGCCATAATGAATAAAAGACTCTGTGCTCAGATGGCAGCTGGTACCTGGATATCAGGGTTTCTTAATTCTCTACTGCACACTTCGTTCACCTTTACATTATCTTTCTGTGGGTCTAATGAAGTCAATCAATATTTCTGCGATATCCCTCCAGTGGTGGCCCTCTCCTGCTCCTCAACCTACACCAGTGAAATGGTACTTCTTAGCGTGGCTGGGGTCTTAGGAAGTAGTGCTTTTGTGATCACCCTGGTCTCCTACATTTATATTGTCTTTGCCATCTTACGCATGAGCTCTACCAAGGGCAGGCACAAAGCCTTCTCCACCTGTGCCTCCCACCTGACTGTGGTTGGCCTGTTTTATGGCACCACCATTTTCACCTACGTGCGCCCTTCCTCTCGCTACTCACCAAATCAGGACAGGGTCATTTCTATGCTCTATGGGATCATCACTCCCATGTTAAACCCCATGATCTATAGCCTGCGAAATAAGGAAGTGAAACGGGCCCTGAGGAGAGTGATCAGTCAGGAAAGATTTACAGCCAGGAGTGAAGATTAACTCACTGAAGCCCCAGTCCCAGCACTTATATACGTGCCTAACTTTAAGAGTAGTTCCACTGACATCCCTGGGACCACTCGTGCTTCAAGCTAAGCACAGGCTTAAATGCTTTGTTGGATCAGAGTGTTAGTATTCTTAGCCACTTTTTGCAATGCCACAACCACTAAAGCCAATGGGTGTCTTTCCATTGTCGGAGCTGGACCAGGACCTAAGAAGGAAAAATCCTTTCCTCTCCTGGCCAGCCCACCAGGGAATGAATCCAGTGCTGAAAACATAATCTGCTACAGCTTGAGCTAAACATGAAAGTTTTTCTGGATGGGGGCTGTAACAGACTCATGGCCCCCAGTGATTGGCACAGAGGGTAACGTGTAAAGCACAATTACCATTGGGTTCACTTGACATTGAATTGACCATGCTAATGGCATGTTGGTAGCATCTCCCAATGTTATCAATGGCAGTTACTAGAGCTGGCCAGGAAGTGGAATTGCTGTCTTTCAGAAATTTTTGTATTTCTTGCAGGGTCCCAGATTGGAGCCTGAGGCCAAACGTCTACACAGCAATTTTTCAGCTCCAGAGCCCAAGCCTCACTAGTCCATCAGCTGACCCAGGTCCCTGTGTAGACATATCTTTAGCCTGCAAAGGCCAAACTTTCTTAACCACATTGTATAGAGAACCATCTATCTGCACAAATTCTTACAACAATAGGTACCCCCACACACAAAATAGATGGCAGGAATGACAAATATGGACAAGAGGCTTAATTAAATATGGTCTTGGAAATAAGTAGGTGTAAGGAATTAGGTGCATAAGAGGGAATCAAACCTGACCCCCAGTGGGACCTCAGGAAGGCAGGACAGTAGCAGCCTTAAAGCTTATCTCACCTGAAGGGAAACCCACAGCTCCACAAATTTATGAGTGTATTGATGAGGATTCTGCTGTTATCCCTATCTTGTTTTAATAGTTCTGTGATTTTACTTATATTGATTGTGGTATTAAAAAAACCCATAACGTTTCTATTTGAATCTAACCAACCGTCTTCTTCATAATTAATCTCTAAGTAGACACCAAAGAATTAACCTATTATAAGTGCCATCTTGCACCCCAAATTAACCATAAGTCTGCTGTATCCACTGGAAAACTGAGCCAGCTGCAGCTGTCCTCTTTAAACATGGTTGTTGGTACCTTTATACTCCTGTGGATGGGATCTAAATGCAAATAGCCTTTGGGAAGGAAACCTAGGGAGAAAAGCAAAAAAAATTTACCAAGTAATAATGAATTGAAAATGCACTTGAGAGTTCACATGCAATTTATGCTTCAACCCCCAAACACACCTGGTTAAACAGCTTGATTAGTTATTTGTAGTGTGACCAAGTTTCTCTGCTGTATCATTGTGACACTCTGTACCGCAAAGCAACACCCTGGCACCCACATATTCACCACTCTTATATAATTGCAACAAACCTTGTACAAAATATGTCATGTGAAGTGTCAATGGAAAAGTTATGGTTTGCTGAATAGGATTATCCTATTTGTATGCATGTATACCTGTATTTCAAATAAGTTTGCTCCTGAGGTAACTCCCACAAGGTAGTTTACATCCAGTCTAGTCAGCACATTGTGAATGGACTATTCAAGTTGATAGCCCATCAATTAACACAATGGGCCATGGAGGACGCTTATCCCCACCTAATGGACTTTGCTGTTGACGTTCTAGCCAGGATATGGTTAATGACCCTTGCTATGATTCATCGAAGCATGCAAGGACATGTGATCAGCTCATATGACACTGGTCTCCATCTTGTGCTGTACTTTTCCACTAACTCTGCTGGGGGCTTTGTTTGGGACAATGAAGTTCCCTTCACATTGCAGAAGCTATAAAAGGGATAAATGACATCATCACTTGGACTCACTCCCCCAACAACTGAGCACCTGGAAAGATGGCTAGAGGACAAAGAGTTGGATTGGGGAGGTGGTCCCAGGTGGGAAAGCAGGAATACCAGCCTGTGTATGGAAGATTGGTGAGCTGTTTGTACCATCAGGGTGAGACACGGCTTGATTCAAATCTTGTCTAGGTTATAGAACTTAGATTGTGATTTTGTTTTATTTCTTAGGGAATCTACTTTGATATGTACACTTATTACTTATAATCACTTAAAATCTGTCTTTGTAGTTAAACCTGTTTTATATTTTTTACCTAAAACAGTGTGTTGTTTATGTAAAGGAAAATCTGCTCAGGAACAGGGGTTGGTGCACTGTCCTCTCCACATTGAGGGAGGGTGGATGGGGTAATAACTTACATTAGTCAGGCTTCTGACCAGGACAGTACAGGACAGGTTTGGGATCCTAGGCTGGGGAGCTGGAGGAAACTGACTGAAGCCTCTCTATTGTTGGTTCATGAGTGGCTGGCAAAAGCATTCATGTAACTTTGCTAGATGTGTTCCTGCCTGTGAACGTTTGTGTGAGTGCAAGACCTGTCACATTATCACAGTATGAAAGGACGCTCAGGTTGGTAAGCCAGAGAGCTCAGCGGTGCCCAGTTCCAGGTTGCACCCCGGGAACGTCTGTCATAATCATGCCTCAGGAATCGGGGTCTCGATTGCTCATGAAGAGGCAGGATAAACTCGGATGCTGATAACAAGATGGAACTGCTTTGGAGGCAGGATGCAAATGTGTTCCCACTTGATGTAGGTCTGAAACGTTGGAGGTCTATCTGTCTACCAATCATCTTTTGTTTTCTTTTAATATCTTATACTCTTTCTAATTTTGTGCTGATTTTTCCCTGTTTGAGTGAAACAATTAGTTTCTCCTTTTTTCTTGTTGCTATTTTATTCAGTTGAAAGGCCAGGAGTTAGATGTTGCTAGGAAATACAGTTTAACAGTTTGATTCCCATTAACACTCATTCCCTTTATGTGTTTGGGTCTGAGGTGAGGGATGAGGGCTAGATTTTCAAAAGGGAATATGATTTTGGGTGCCCAGCTTCAGGCACCTCAAAAGTATTTGATTTTCAGAGAGTACTGCGCACACACATGCTGAGAAATTAAGCCCCTTTAAGGGGTCTGATTTTTGTCTACACAAAATCACTAGTCATTTGTTCAGCTTTGTCATTAGGATGTTTCTCTATAATGCTGGCATTCCTTCATAGGTTGGGCAAATGACTGAAATGGGAATCTGAACTAGCTTCACAACATAAGGGTGAGTACAGGGAAGAGAGCAGGCTTGGATTAAAGGCTGGTGTCTTTGTTGAGAACCCAAATCCAGCTTCATCTATTCTTCCCCAGCCACACAAACATGACCAATAACATCTATGGACCTCTCTGTTCTCCTGGAACCACATGGAAATCACAATAACTCAGTTCACATTTAGGTTCTTTTTTTTTTTTTTTATTTCAAGGACCAAAACAAATCCAGACATAGACATTTGCGTCTCTCTGATTAATCCCATTTGAGTAAGGCTTTGGAATCCCTCACACTTATCAGATCTTCAGGCACCAGGATGTGGGCAGTCTGACCTAATGGTCAGAGCAAAGGCAGACGCCGGGCCAGGTCAGATACCAGGGGATCAGAGTCTGTGACAGGCCAGAGAGTGGACTGAGAATCCACTCAGGAGGTAGGCAGGGTCAGGTTACCCAGGGTTATATGAACCCAAAGCTATGGTAACTAGTCTCTGTTTTCCCGATGGTGTCAGGAAATAAATAGGGATGGGAGCACAGCACCTCTGTCTAATAAATGATTGGTACACACAAGAGTGCTTCCACCCAAAAATACTTGTTTTTATTGAGTACAAAGCACACATAATATAGCAATAGACTAGAGCACCCCTTAATATAGTTACCCAAAATCTAGAGTGGTGTCCTCCTAGCTGCTGCTCATAGAAAATCCAAACTTCTCCAGAGTATACACCCTCACGAAACAGTAGGTTTCTCCAAATAAAGCACATAACTCAAAATATCTTCTAAGAAGCTAACAATTTCCCCAGCAAGAGCAAAGAACTCATAATTTTTACTTATCAGCAAAGTAGCTCTGGCAAGAAACTTACAGACACAAGCACCCAGTACAAGGTCAGCTATTCACACTCCCTTCCATTTTCATGAATTGGCCACTTTACTCTATCTATCCTAGTTAGTAACACTGCAGCAGTGCATCTGTATTTGTTCTGTCTGCCTAAGCAAGGCCAAATTCTTCTTGACTACGTGGTGTTCTCACTTCCAGCTTATGGTGGCTAAGTTCACAAGATGGCTGCGGGTTATGTCAAGTCCAGGTCTCTCATAACAGCATAACATCTATGTAAAACAAGTGTTAGAGGAGAAAGAGACCCATAGTTGCATAGTAGCCAACTCTCATGAATATACTGTGCGTTTCTCAATATTTGGTAGCTTTCTTAAAGCCCCAGTTCCTAGAATTAAGATATTTCAGGAGAATCACAACTTTCATTTAATGAAAAAGTTAATTTCTGGCCCTTTGAGTTTGCAGAGAAAATCTTGAAAGCATGAGACGAGTGCTCCCAAAAGGTGCAGAAAGCAGATAGTAAATAAAAAGATTACCTTTTAACTTTTTAAGCAATCTTTTGATTCTTGGGAGGGTCAGATCTCCTGGTTTTTGAATGCTCGGGGTCAGCAATACTTCAACCTGTAAAGCACTTCAGGAAAGAAATAAATGATAGTAATGTATTATAATGGGTTGCCCATCCTCTGGTAGTTGGGTGGGAGGTGACTAGGGTGTGAGAGAGAGAGAGACTGGGGGAATGGGAAAATAAAGTGTCCTTTTGGTGAATGGTGAATGGTGCTATTTGTTGCCAGCAGAAGGAAAGGTGGTGAGGTGTGTGTGAGGGTGTAAATTGTTGCCCCTGGGCAGTTCATCATCAGTAGGGATCAAACCTGAGACCTTAAAGCAGCAGCCTCAACCATCTAAGCTGAGAGACCCACATCTGTTACTAAATACTGTAGCAGGCTCATCAACCTGTATCTGTGGCCAACTCACCATTAGAGGGTGACATAGCACCACACTGAATGATACGGACTATGACAGTGTTGGCTTTTTAGACAATGTGGTATTTCCTAATTCCTTCATACCCTCCTTATGCAACAGTATTGTTAATATCTGACTCTTCCCACAGTGTAGAAACCAGTTCAATGGCTGGGGAAACTCACACCAGTGTGTGTAAGTAAGTTCACCCTTTTCGGAGCTACGCATTGTCCACAGCTGCACTGTTTCCTCTTTGTGGCTTTCCTCATCATGCACCTTTCACCTTAGTGGGGAATATGCCGATGACTGCATTAATCAGGATTGACTCCTGGCTCCATAGGCCCCTGTACTTCTTCCTCAGCTACTTGTCAATTGCTGATCTTGGTTATTCCTCCACCATCACCCCAAGATGATGCCATGCTTGTTACTGGGGAGGAAGAAGATTTCTTTCCCTGGGAGTACCGTTCAGTTACTTTGTTCTTTTTGCCCTTCAATGTATCCTGCTGGCTTTGATGACATATGATCGGGATGCAGACATCTGTAACTCACTGCTCTATACTGTTGTCAGGTTCTTCAGGGTCTGTTTCCAGCTAATTTGGGTATCTATACCATTGACATCATCCATGCAGTACTGGAAACTATTTTACCTTTTAAAATCAATCACTACTGCACTGTCATGAGTTAAAAAGGTAGAGTTGGTACTGACTACTGAAGTCCTCTTGGCTGTGGGTGGATGAAACATAGCCAGACTTTCCTTGTAACTGGTGCTCCCTGCTGCTCCAGGTCAGGATGAGGCCAGGTACTGGACAGAAAGTGAGCCCGTCTTTCCTGTGCTCTTAATTACGCCGCCGCCCCCCCTCCCATTGACACCTGGGCAATGTGTAGGAGGAAACTGTTCAATTTGAATGCAGTGTGGACAAAAGCTGGAGGGTTAAAGAGTAGATTGGGACAAGGAGTCTGATGAGACTAAGACTGAAATCAGGGAGAGAAACTGGGAGTAGGTCTACCCAGGCAAGGAGATTTGGCCTATGAATTGCAGGTGTAGAAGTGAGGCTGGAACTGAGGGAAGCAGTGGGAGGGATTGGGAGCCACTTGGCTGGGAGAAAACACTGAGTTTAGACAAGCAGCAGGAGAGATGGGAGACTGGGACCAAAACTGGCTGAGCAACAAGACTGGGACTGGGATGAGAAGCCTAAGGAGTGGAGACTAGGACTGTGAAGGCAAGGAGAATGAAATAGGGGCACGGAATCGGAGGTGGGGAAAAGACAGGTCTGGGAAAAGGACATATTAGAGGGGAGAGGACGAAAGGGCTCACACTTCAGGGGGAACAGGCAGAAGTGTCTGTGGTTTTAGAACACACCTCTCCAAAGCGTGAAATGGAACCTAAGAATCCTGAGTCTCACCATTCCTCTGTGGTCAGCGAATAGCTGTGAAACACACTGGCAAAGTGTGTCTCATTCCCCTCTAGTGCTCGTCTACTTAGGAGTTGACAACCTACTGCTGTTATCATTTTTTTCTATTAGCTCCAGTGGCAGAGGTCTGTGAAGTGGATCTGAAGGTTCCAACCCTGCTGCTGAACCATATGGGTTTCAGTATGATTATTTCTGATTATTCCATTTGGTCTTTTTTTAAAGTAGGAAATTGCACACACAAATTAGCCTTTCATTAAAAGAATGTCATTAAGTTTGAAAATTCAAGCACTCAAAAGTTAGGAAATACTAGAATGCAGGGTCGGAAATACATGAACAGGAGGGAACCATGGAACATGTCGGCTGTCAGATGGGAGGTGCAGGTGCAGAAGTCTTTGTGCCGGCCTTGTCAGAGTGGATCCGCAGGATGGTGACGATGATATAGGTGTAGGAGAGTAGCATGTTCATACTGCTGCTCACAACAATGCAGCCAATCAAGGCAAACACCATAATCTCTTTTACATGTGGTTCAATCCCTGCTGATGACCTGCTTCAGGGCTCTGGTCCCCCAGATCACTAAGAACAGTATAAAAACTCCTGAATTCTCCAGAGTGGCAGCTAATCTTGGTGGGGGAAGCAAAGACACATCTCTCTCTCTGTCTTCTGCAGGTACGTGGTGTTGTACCGTAAGCAAAGGGAAGCATGAGAGAAACTGTTACTGTCTGAGCCACAGTCTGTTTTCTGCTCAGCTCCTTTTGCGGTGCAGCTACCCACCGACCCATAGTCAGGGCCAATTGAAAGGTTACAATCTAGCATTGCATCTCCTTCCAGTCATCCCCTTTCCCATGCGCTTACCCCTCTCTCTTTCTCTAAGTTTTCCATTCTCAGTGTTATCCCCTCAGCTCCTTCACGCTGGCCCCATCTCCACCTCTACCCCGGTTCTCAGCTCACGTCCACCTCCTTCTGTAGTTCTCACTCATCAAGTCCTGTAGTCCTTGGGGATTGGGACCTCTCTTATACAATCACAAAGGTGTTCCTGCCGCCGAATGGCCGCCGAAGCTGCGGGACCGGCGGACCTCCCGGAGGCATGCCACCCAAAGCAGCCAGACTGCTACCCTGGTGCCTGGAGCCGCCCCTGCCCTGAACCCTTGACGCACAGCCTCCCTGCTAATCCAGCCCTGGACTCACCATTCACTGCTCTGACCCACAGTCTATCTGCCAGTCCAATACTGTGATCTACTACATATCTCATTTTACCCGAGTCCATCGGTTTCCGTTTAAGCTGAACATTCACATAGTTGAAAAAGTCTATGAGTTAAAAAAAATAGTTCTCATGCATATCAGTACGGACATGGTTAAAATAATGGAATTTCAATTAGTGTTTGGTTTTTAAATACTCAAGACTTAAAATACTTTTAATAAACCCTTATGAGTGCATTCAGTCAAAAAGACACAGGTTTCATGGCTTGAATAGAGGTTAAAATAATTGATTTATTTCTTGTGTAATTTCTGCAAATTGTGGCATATCTAGCTAAAAGATTAGCAATCCAGTTCATTCTCATTTATATGATGCCCAGATATGTCAAGGTCTCCAGTTCAGGAAGGTACTAAAGTACAATCCTAAGCACGTGTGTAGTCCTATAGATTTCACCAGGACTACTCAGTGGGATTACTACATTCATAGATTTTACAGACAAAAGGGAATCGTTTTTCATTTTGGGATAAAAAAACGTATTTCCCCGCCTCATTTTTTCAAAGTCATCTAGTTCTACAAATCAAATCCCTAGCACAGATCGGGAATGACGTGATCATTTTTAGTAATTTTCACAAACCGATCTGTACGAAATGACGAGGAGTGTAGCCCAATGGCTTTTAGAGTAATATTCCATGAACTGTTTTCCATTAGCTGGTCAGGAATGACTGTCTCACGTTTAGTATTTTCTATGAACTGATCTCTACCAAAACACCAGGAGAGAATCCTAATGGCTTTTGAAGGAAGGTTTCATGATAAATTTGTCACTAACACTGGTCAGAAATAAATGTCTCACGTTTAATAATTTTTACCAACCATTCTCTACCAAGCCATCTGTACACGTTTCACACAAGCACTGGTCTCAAATGAATTTCTCATTTTTCGTATTTTTGACGAATTGATCTCTACCAAAACACCAGGAGAGAAACAGAAAGGCTTTCCTAGGATGAACCCATGAGAAGTTTATCACTATCATTGAGCAGCAATGGTCTTATTTAGTAATTTTCACTAGCCGATCTTTACCAAACCAGACGTAGGGATTCCTAATGGCTTTCCAAGGAAGCGTCCATTAAAAATTTGTCAGAAGCACTGATCAGGAATTTTTTGTCTTTCTCACCAACCGATCGCTTCTAAACCCTTTAGCAGCACATCGTAATGGCTGTCAGAGGAGGAGTCCTTGAAGAATTTCTCACTAGTACAGATAAGTAATGAATTTCTCATTTTTTAGTAATTTTCAACAATCGATTTCTACTAAGTGACCAGTAGATACGGTTCTTCGGAGGCTTTTGGTGGACGCTGCAATGAGAAAATTATCATTAGCATTTATCAGGAATGAATTTCTCAATTACAGTAATTTTCACGAGCCGATCCCTACCAAAAATGCAGGAAAGAATCAAAAAGTATTTCGAGGATGATTTCAGGAGACGTGTAATCTCTAGCAATGATCAGCAATGACTTTCTCAGTTTTAGTATTTTTCACGAGCTGATCTCTACCAAAACCCCAGGAGAGAAACTGAAAAGCTTTCGGAGGTCCATGAGAAATTTATCACTATCACTGCGCAGATCTCGATGTCACTGTTGCTCCATCAGAGAACTGCTATGTGCATTACCCTGACTGGCCACCCAGTATCACTAAGTATTACCCTCATGGAGCAAGAGTGAGACCAGGTGACCAATCCAGATAATGCACAAAACGTTTCCCTCATCAAGGGACAGTGGAGTGGCCACTCTGAGTAAGGCACAAAGCATTTCCCTCATGGACGCCCGGTGGTCATTCAGGGTAATACACCGTTGCTCCATGAAGGAAGTGCTTTGTGCATTACCTGGGTTAGCCACCAAGTGTCAGTCTTGTTCCCTGAGGGAAATGCTTTGTTCTTTACCCTGAGTGGCCATCCAGTGTCACTGTTGCTGCCCAAGGTTAATGTTTTGTGCATTACTTGGGATGGCCACCCAGTGTCACTGTGGCTCCGTGAGAGAGAGAGGCTTTGTGCATTACTCCAAGTGGCCACCTGGTCTCACTGTTGCTCATGGAGGGAAATGTTCTGTGTATTACACCAAATGGCTACACAATGTCACTGGTGATCCATGAAGGAAATGCTTTGTGCATTACTCAAAGTGTAGATTTGCACACTGAAATGACAGATGTAATCTTGGGGGAGACATAGGTGTTGGCTGGCCTCTTGTGCCCTTGCCTTTGTCATTTCTCTGTCTCATGAGCACATCTGTTCGCCTCAAAGTGCGCTGTGGCTTGGTGTATGATTTGGCACCACTGTGTTCTGTTCCGTGCCGAGACCTCCCAGTTTGTTGAGTTGATGCCTCTCTTTTTAAGGTGTACTTTCAGTACAGTAGGTCTTTGAAACCCTTCTGCTGTCCTCTGCGAGCCCTTCTTCCCTGACTTAACTAAAAGAAGAGTATTTGCTTTGGGAGGAAAGTGTCAGGCATACATACAGAGTGGTCAGCCCAGTAGAGCTGGTGTTTCATGACCTGGTCTTCTATACTGCTAAGAGAGAACGCTGATGTTAGTGTGTCGTTCTTCCCAGCTGATTCTGAGAATCCTCCTGAGGCAGCGCTGCTGGAACCACTCCAGCCCCTTGAGATGTCAGCTGTAGCTGGACCCAGGTCTCGCACCCACAGAGAAGGATGGGGATGACAACTGCTTTTTAAACCAAGATCTTGGTGCCAGTTTGCAGTTCTCTAGCACTGAAGACTCGTTTGAGTAGTATTACAAAGGCTATGCTGGTACAATGGATCCTGTATTCAATTTCTGTGTCAATGATGGATGTTAGGGAGAGGTGGCTGCCTAGGAATGAAAAATGGTCCTCTGATGGGGATTGGTGGGGTACGAAGAGTAGTTTGTGCAGGTGAGGACTGGTAGAGTACCTTGGTTTTCCCGATGCTGAGAGAGAGAGGCCCAGGCTGCGATAGGGATCTGCAAAAATATTTAGCGTACTTTGCAGGTTTGCCTTTGTGTGTGTGAGAATGACACAGTCACCTGTATACTGATCAGTGATACCAAATCTCGTGATCTTAGGTTTTGTTTGGAGATTGAGAAGTTGACCATCCATCTGATTTCATCAGGAAGGCGGTCACGAATGAGAAGCCAGGTAAATGGAGAAGAGTGTTGGAGGAATGACACAGCCCTGCTTGACACCAATGCGAATGATGCATGGTTCAGTCTCTGAGCCATTGCACATAATGGTGGCAGTTATCCCGTCAAGGAGTAGACTGATGATGGAAATTAATTTCTGTGGAAAGCCAAATCTACACACCACCTTCCATAGGGCATCACGATTGATAGAGTCAAATCAATGAATGCCATAAACAGTTCCTGGTGTTGCTCTGTTCACTTGTCCTGAATCTGTCATGCCACAAAGAGGTTAGTTGTGCCTCGGGATGGCTTGAAGCCACGTTGTGATTTGGGTAGGAGTTCCTCGGCGCGGGGGAGAACGCGGTTTAGTAGAATATGGGCAAGAACCTTCCCTGCTATATAGTGGAGGGCAATACGTCTGTAGATTCTGCGCAAAGATTTGTCCCCTTTCTTGAATATTGCTACAGTGGACGCATCGTCCAAAACAGTCAGGCTTTACAAGGAACAGGTCCAGATTAGATGCCATTTTGGCCCGTCGCTTGTTATCAGACATAAATTGCGAGTATTCCGTCAAGTCCATAGGCATGGAGATCGGTGATCTCTCTCTCAGAGACCTCGATTATGCTGATGACCTTGTGATTTTAGTTCAGAGCCCCGACAGGTTTCGGGAGGCACTCCAGCATATGGAAGAGGAATCAGCTAAGATTGGTTTCCATGTTTCATGGTCAAAGACAAAACTGCAAAATCTAGGACTAAGTCCACCTGTGACTCCAATCTGAACAACAAAACTGTAAAATCAGTTTCCAGCTTTTGCTATCTGGGTTCTTTACTTACCAGCTCCACTAAGTCTCACTCAGAGCTTCTCCATCAGGATTGGCATCTGCCATGGGCTGGTAACAACGGATATGGAATCATCTTAGTATGATAACCAAATTCAGGATTTATTCGAGCTGTAGCCTTCCCATACTGTTGTACGGCTGTGAAACATGGACCCTACGCCGCTCAGACTGAATAACGCTGGACGCTTTCCACTCAAAATGTCAACGTCATATATTGGGCACAAAGGGGAATGACCTAATCTGTAATGCAGCTGTTTATGGTCATTCAGGTCTACAGATTGCTGGGGTCCGCAGGCAGCACCTTGCGCTTTTTGGACCTGTTGCAAGAATGCAACAGGTGCAGAGGACGAACGTGGTTCTCTGTGTGGCTTATAATATCTGGGATAAAATTCCACCAACCGAGGGGTGGAGGTGGCCCAGAGGCAGACCGCCCATTACATGGCTTCATCAAGTCTGTTCCGATGTTGGACTCGCAGGCCCTCAAGTCTTTGCGGTTGTGCAGGAACGGACCAAATTGTGAACCATTGCAACGGCTGATCGTTTGGCTGAACATCGAAGAAGAATAACACGGGGGTTTATGTTTCCCGCCCCTTCTTTGCCTATTGTGCTGCTCCAGAGTTGGGAGTCCCATCCAACTCTGGCATTGAAATCTTCCAGGAGGATGTGTTTGTCTGCCTTAGGTGTGGCTGTGAGGACTGCAGCAAGAGCACTATAAAAGTGCTCCTTGTTTTCGTCCTCATCATCAAGTGTTGGGGTGTATGCACTGATTATTGAGGCTTATTGGTTGTTGCTAAGCTTGAGCCGAAGAGTCACGAGATGCTCGTTGATCCCCATGGGTCTCACGAAGAACTGCAATGTATGTGTTGAGTCTTGCCAGTTCTCTGGTAATTATGGCAGTTCTTCTTTCTGGGCAGTCTCTCTCCTGAGAGTCCATAAGGGTGCGGACATTCCAGGTGGCAAAATTCATTGTCTTGTATCTCTTGTTTTGGCCACAGAGTTGAGTGATCCCACTGGATATGGCCATCCAGTTGGAAGAGTGGGAGACAGCCTATGTTTGGGGCATCTTTCCTATCCTCCCCCCTTTGGGTCACTGAGCAGAGGAGATCCTAAAAAGGTCTGATCAGTCACAGCCACTGCTGCTGAAATGCACATCTGTCTCATCCAAGCATTAGGCTTGGGCTGGAGAGCCTTCAACCCACTGGGGCATTGGGAGGGTGAAGAGACGCATGACGCAATGATTGTTCATTGGTAGTGGGGCGGGGGTGACCGTGGGAGCCCCTGACTCTGTTCATTAAGTGGGGATGATCTACAGTGGATGGGAGAGGGAGGGTGGCATCTCATACACCAGTAGAACTTTGGGCAGTGATGGTTCCTGCTTGGGTTATTTGCTGTGTTTGGAGAGGAATCATCCAGGAGTCCCAGACAGTGGAGAAGCTGGAAGACGTGGACCCAAGCAGCCTGGACATACATCTAAATAGAGATGAACAGTTCTCAGCTTTCTGCCTTCTGCGTAATTGGCTGTGAGTGAACAATTATGGCCCTCTATTTCTCATCCGTGACACTCTAGTTTTCTTCAGAGGCCCTGAGTCTCCTCGTTGGACACGGGGCTCTGTGGGATAAGGACCAGTGGAAGGGACAATAGTCTCCTCTGCACAGTGAGTCTTTTGGGTGCAGGTGCAACGGGCTGCTTAACATACGACCGTAACAACTACCATACTGGGTCAGAACAAAGGTACATCTAGCCATTGATGGACCTTTCCTCCATGAATTTACCTATTTCTTTTTTGAACCCTGTTATAGTCTTGGGTTTCACAACATCCTCTGACAAGGAGTTCCACAGGTTGACTGTGTGTTGTATGCCTTTTAATTGTATCTCTAAAGGTGTAATGGGAGGAGGGTGTGGGAGATGCGAGAAGAATCCAAGCGACGTTGCCGACTGAGATGCTCACTGTTTTGTTTCCCCCCCTTGTGCTGGGTTTACTACCAAAGGAAAAGAAGTCAAGCATCAGAATCTACAGCCCTTATGTGGTGGAAAGCGAGTGAGAGCACCGGGACATGAGCATTATTGATGCCAGGCAAAAGCTGTCCAGCTGGGAGTGGAGCAGCCACCACTGTCATTGAGGTAAGTGTCTATCTGGTTTGGTGAGATAAGTGTCTATCTGGTAGGCTCATGGCCCACCTGGCTCCAGGAAGGGACACCCCATTCGCCAGGGCTGGGCTTGTAAGAAAAGGTTCCTGACCAACTGTGGCAACGAGGGAGATGAGGGCCTCATTTTGAGGGGTGTGACGAAGTGAGGGGTTTTCTTGTTTTCTGTGGAGTGTCAGTGGTTTGCATGCGGAGGGGGTGGGACTCAGTTTTCATGGGTGTTACTGGTTTAACGAGGTGAGGGGAGAGGGAGTTTGTTTTGCAGAGGACCAAAGAGAGGACTTGGAGACCCAGCCTATGGCCTGGAGGATAGATACCCCAGCAACCGGTGACCTGGCGACCTGGTGACCCGGAGGTCCAGCTGAGGAGACGCAGCCAGTTCTGGCCAGTGGGCGGACAATGGGCTGCAGAGTGAGGACCCAGTGACCTAACCAGCCAGTTCCAGCCAGAGGACAGAAGCGAGGAGAGGAGGCCCTGGTTTACGACCCTGTTTACCTGGAGAGAAGACAATGGCCAGAGGCGGGGCCTGGGGCCGGTGATCTCAGATGCGCAGCTGGGAAGCAGGGGGCTCTGGGCTGGAGAGAAGGAGCAGGCAGAGTCCACCTGGATGCAGAGAGACTGGGATGTGTTGGGCTGAGGGAGGCCAGGCCTGAGGCCCTGAGAGTTTCCTGTGCTGTGTTCAACTCTTAATAAATCCTCCTGTTTTATGCTGGCTGAGAGTCACTCTGGTCTAGAGAACAGGGTTGCATCAACCCCTTCGGGGGTGGAGGCCCCGGGGGGTCCAGAGCGAGTGGACTCCCTGAGGGGGCCCACAGCAGAGACAGACGTGCTAAGGCTCAGAGAGGTGTGGCTCCAGGAGGTGGTGGGGTCTGACCCCGAGAGAGAGTGGACCCCCCCCCCGAGAAGGGCTGTCGCACTGAAAGGGGCACCCCCACCACGGACCGCATGGGGCCAAGAGTGGGCATGATCTGTGAGTCCGTGTCAAGGGGTTGCTCATTTCTCTGGCCAGGAGCGGTGTGTCCTTGGCAGCAGAAGGTTGATTCCAGGAGGATGACACCAGGTGGCGAGTTGCTTGCATTCCTCCCAAGTTTCTCTCTCTCCCTCTCCTATCATTGTCTCTCAGAGTGCCGTCTCCCTTCATAGGATGTGGGCAGGTGTAGGTGTGCATCCCCACAGGCTAGGTCTCGGCAGCCATGAAGAAGTAGGAGGGGACAAAAATCATGCAGGGCAGTGGGTGCGAGAGTGGAGCAGTGACTGTCAGTATTGACTCATTGAGTGGGGCTGATGTAGCTGGCATGGAAGAGGGAGGCAGGAATGAGGGCATGTTTTCAGGCACCATTTGAGTTTTGTGCAGTGATTGCTCATGCTTGGCTTTTGCAGGTGCTCTTGCAGAGGAATTATGCGGAGGAGAAACTGGCAGAGGTGGATCTAAGCAGCCTGGACATCCCTTTAAGGAGACATGAACACTCCTCAGCTCTCTGCCTCCCACATCACTGGTTGTGTGTAAGCAGTCAGTGCTTGGAATTCCTCATCTGTACTTGCTGTAGTTTTCCTCACAGGCAGTGTGTTTCCTCGTTGGGTATGGGGCTCTTTGGGATTAAGGCTGGGGAAGGGACCAGAGTCACAGTTGCTGACTTTCACAATAAACCAAAAATCAAGCTAATCCCATTTCAAAACAAGGCCAAAACAAGCCAATCCCTAAGAACCCCAAAACTCTATATGACTAGATCCCCCTGGTGTGCAGTCTGGGACTGCGGTGGGCCTGCTGTGCACCCTGACTCTTCCCCCCTTTTGCCCCTGCTTGCTCCGTGCCCCTGTTTGCCCCCCCCCCCCCCGCCCCACAGTCGGTAGCTGATTAAAAAAACAAAAAACAAAAACAAGCTGCAAGGCAAACAAGCAACAAGCCAGAAGCCAAAAGCTAGTCAGGAAGCAACTCTGAAGCCAATTAGGCCAAAAACAAGCCCAATTTCTGTTGTTAGTCTTAGTCTATCCAGTTTCCTTAGTTCCTCTTAAGGGGGGAAGGGAAAAGAGAAGAAAGAAGAAGACTTTTTGCTCCTTAACTCCCTGTTTGGGAACAGTGTCTACAGTTTACCTTTTTATTTAACTCCCACCCTTATCTCTTGAGAGGCGGGAGCAGCTTAACTGCTGTCATGCCAGGATCAACAGGATTCTGACGGCCACACATCCTGCATTCGCTGTTTGGGGGAAACTCATATCTCCCAGAAAGGCATACATTGCACCAATTTAACAACAAGGGCAAGACATGACAGGAATCTCTGCTTGAAAATGCTTCTGCTGGAGAAATCCCTCCAACCTCTGCAAGAGAAAGCCTCCAGCAAGTCTCATAAACAGAGATCCCTGAGCTCTGATAAGGCTCTGTCATAACCATAAAGGGAAGGGTAACAGCTGTCCTGTGTACAGTACTATAAAATCCCTCCTGGCCAGAGACTCCAAAATCCTTTTCCCTGTAAAGGGTTAAGAAGCTCAGGTAACCTGGCTGGCATCTGACCTAAAGGACCAATAAGGGGACAAGATACTTTCAAATCTTTGCGGCGGGAGGGGGGGAAGGCTTTTGTTTGAGAGGGTGTTCGCTCTCAGGACTGAGAGGGACCAGACATCAATCCAGGTTCTCCACATCTTTCTAAACAAGTCTCTCCTATTTCAAACTTGTAAGTAAATAGCCAGGCAAGGCGTGTTAGTTTTCCTTTGTTTTCTCAACTTGCAAATGTACCTTTTACTAGAGTGTTTATCTTTGTTTGCTGTACTTTGAACCTGAGACTAGAGGGGAGTCCTCTGAGCTCTTTAAGTTTGATTACCCTGTAAGGTTAATTTCCATACTGATTTTACAGAGATGATTTTTACCTTTTTCTTTAATTAAAAGCCTTCTTTTTAAGAACCTGATTGATTTTTCCTTGTTTTAAGATCCAAGGGGTTTGGATCTTGATTCACCAGGAGTTGGTGAGAGGAAGGAGGGGAATGGTTAATTTCTCCTTGTTTTAGATACAAGGGGGTTGGATCTGTATTCACCAGGAGTTGGTGGGTGGAAGGAGGGGGAATGGTTAATTTCTCCTTGTTTTAGATCCAAGGGGTTTGGATCTGTATTCACCAGGGAATTGGTGAAGGTCTCTCAAGGCTACCCAGGGAAGGAAATTAGCCTTGGGATGGTGGCAGCGGACCAGAGCTAAGCTGGTAATTAAGATTAGAAGTTTTCATGCAGGCTCCTACATTTGTACCCTAAAGTTCAAAGTGGAGATACAGCCTTGACAGGCTCCAACTTCCAAAACTGTCAGGAAGCGAGCCTGGACCTCTTCAGCAAGGGGGGGTCTCAGAAAAAGAGAGCTTGCCCAGCGAGGTCTTTACCCTCAGTGCTCCACTCAGTGCCGGCTCTAACTTTTTTTCTGCCCCAAGCAGCAAAAAAAAGCGCCGCCCCGCCAACCCCCCCCAAGCGCCATGCCCCGCGCCGCCCCCTCGCTGAGCGCCACGCCGCTGGAGCCCGCCCCCTCACCGTGCACCGCGCGCTGCACCACCGGAGTGCCTCCCACCGAGTGCTGCACCACCAGAGCGCCCTCCCCGTGGAATGCCACACCGTGCCGCGCTGCCCCCCGCCACCCCAAGTCACCACTGCTCGGTACCGAACATGCCCCGCGCTACATATCACGGTACCATCCTTCATCTCCTGCACCCCTCTCCATGCATAGTGGTGAGGAAGGAGACATGCAGGAAAACTGCTTCTCCTCTTAACGTTTATCCCCATCACAGATGACACCTACATGGAATGCTGTGAAGCCTAAGCCTCATCCTTCCGAGCATTCACAGCCCTGGTATGCACAGCACTGGCTTTACCCATTACCACATGCAAGGGCCACAATGGGGTCCTTGGCCCACATACCAGAACCCCTATTCTGGTCCCCCTTCCCCAGCAACAAGAGGTTCCAGAGTACACCCATTATTACCGCATAGAGAAACCTCTGACCCCCCCCGAGACAGAGATAGACGAGGAAGAGAAACTATCTCAGGCAGACCTGGATGATTCACCACCTCCCCACACTCATCTTCTGCCATTTTAGATTTGGTTTTGGTGAGTAGTGAGGACCTCATAGAAGAAATGGTTGTAGGGGACAACCTTTGTTCGATTGATCATGAGCTAATTCAGTTTAAACTAAATGGAAGGATAAACAAAAATAGATCTGTGACTAGGGTTTTTTATTTCAAAAGGGATAACTAAAAAAAATTAAGGAAATTAGTTAGGGAACTGGATTGGACTGAAGAACTCGAGGATCTAAAGGTGGAGGAAGCCTGGAATTACTTCAAGTCAAAGTCGCAGAAACTATCAGAAGCTTGCATCCCAAGAAAGGGGAAAAAAGGGCAAGAGGTGTAGACCAAGCTGGATGAGCAAGCATTTCAGAGAGGTGATTAAGAAAAAGCAGAAAGCGTACAAGGAGTGGAAGATGGGAGTGATCAGCAAGGAAAACTACCTTATTGAGGTCAGAACATATAGGGATAAAGTGAGAAAGGTCAAAAGCCATGTAGAGTTGGACCTTGCAAAGGAAATTAAAACCAATAGTAAAAGGTTCTATAGCCATATAAATAAGAAGAAAACAAAGAAAGACGAAGTGGGACCGCTAAACACTGAGGTTGGAGTGAAGGTTAAGGATAATCTAGGCATGGCCCAATAACTAAACAAATACTTTGCCTCAGTATTTAATGAGGCTAATGAGGAGCTTAGGGATAATGGTAGGATGGCAAATAGGAATGAGGATGTGGAAGTAGATATTACCACATCTGAGGTAGAAGCCAAACTCGAACAGCTTAATGGGAGTAAATCGGGGGGCCCAGATAATCTTCATCCAAGAATATTAAAGGAACTGGCACATGAAATTGCCAACCCATTAGCAAGAATTTCAAATGAATCTATAAACTCAGGGGTGTACCGTAGGTCTGGAGAATTGCTAACATAGTTCCTATCTTTAAGAAAGGAAAAAAAGTGATCCGGGCAACTACAGGCCTGTCAGTTTGACATCTGTAGTATGCAAAGTCTTGGAAATTTTTTTGAAGGGGAATGTAGTCAAGGACATTGACAATGGTAATTTGGACAAAATACAACATGGTTTTACAAAAGGTAGATCGTGCCAAACCAACTTGATCTCCTTCTTTGAGAAAGTAACAGATTTTTTTAGACAAAGGAAATGCAGTGGATCTAATTTACCTCGATTTCAGTAAGGTATTTGATACGGTTCCACATGGGAAATTATTAGCTAAATTGGAAAAGATGGGGCTCAATATGAAAATTGAAAGGTGGATAAGGAACTGGTTAAAGGGGAGACTACAATGGGTCGTACTGAAAGGTGAACTGTCAGGCTGGAAGGAGATTACTAGTGGAGTTCCTCAGGGATCTGTTTTGGGACCAGTCTTATTTAATCTTTTTATTGCTGACCTTGGCACAAAAAGTGGGAATGTGCTAATAAAGTTTGCGGATGACATGAAGCTGGGAGGTATTGCCAATACAGAGAAGGACCAGGATATCATACAGGAAGATCTGGATGACCTTGTAAACTGAAGTAATACTAATAGGATGAAATTTAATAGTGAAAAGTGCAAGGTCATGCATTTAGGGATTAATAACAAGAACTATTGTTATAAGCTGGGGAGGCATCAGTTGGAAGTAACATAGGAGGAGAAGGATCTCAGAGTATTGGTTGATCACAGAATGACTATAAGCTGCCAATGTGATATGGCCGTGAAAAAAGCTAATGAGGCCTTGGGATGCATCAGGCGAAGTATTTCCAGTAGAGATAAGGAGGTGTTAGTACCATTATACAAGGAACGCATGAGACCTCATCTGGAATATTGTGTGCAGTTCTGGTCTCCCATGTTTAAGAAGGATGAATTCAAACAGGAACAGGTACTGAGAAGGGCTCCTAGGATGAGCCAAAGAATGGAAAACCTGTCTTATGAAAGGAGACTCAAAGAGCTTGGCTTGTTTAGCCTAAGCAAAAGAAGACTGAGGGGAGATATGACTGCTCTTTATAAATATATCAGAGGAATAAATACCAGGGACGGAGAGGAATTATTTAAGCGCAGTATCAATGTGGACACAAGAACAAATAGCTATAAACTGGCTATCAGGAAGTTAAGCCTTAAACTAGATTAAGGTTTCTAACCATCAGAGGAGTGAAATTCTGAAACAGCCTTCCAAGGGGAGTAGTGGGGGTAAAAGACATATCTGACTAAGCTTCAAGCTTCAAGACTAAGCTTGATAAATTTATGGATGGAATGGTATAATGAGAAAGCCTAATTTTGGCAATTACTTGGTCTTTGACTATTAGTGGTTAAATATGCCCAATGGATTGTGATGGGATGTTAGATGGGGTGGGATCTGAGTTACTGCAGAGAATTCTTTCTTGGGTGTCTGGCTGCTGAGTCTTGCCCACATGCTCAGGGTTTAGCTGATTGCCATATTTGGGGTCAGGAAGGAATTTTTCCCCAGGGCAGATTGGCAGAAGCTCTGGGGGTTTTTCGCTTTCCTCTGCAGCATGGAGCACGGGTCACTTGCTGGAAGATGCTCTGCACCTTGAAGTCTTTAAACCATGATTTGAGGACTTCAATGGCTCAGACACAGGTTTGATACAGGAGTGGGTGGGTGAGATTCTGTGGCCTGCATTGTGCAGGAGGTCAGACTAGATGATCATAATGTCCCTTCTGACCTTACAGTCTATGCTATTCTATGATATTCTGCACCAGATGCAGTGGTGACGCCGTCTACCTCTACAACACCAGATGACCTGAAACAATTCCAAGAACTCTTCAAAAGAGTAGCAAACAGCCAAGAAATTGCCTTACATGAGGTGCAGGAGGAACAACGTTAAGTTGTTAAAAATCTTACAACCGGCATCATCGACCAAGATTGCCCTCCCCATGGATGAGAATAGTCTCATCAATAGAGCCTGCGGCTAGGAAGCAGTTCTGCAGAAAAGGACATAGGGGTTACAGTGGACGAGAAGCTGGATATGAGTCAACTGTGTGCTCTTGTTGCCAAGAAGGCTAATGGCATTTTGGGCTGTATACGTAGGGGCATTGCCAGCAGATCGAGGGATGTGATCATTCCCCTCTATTCGACATTGGTGAGGCCTAATCTGGAGTACTGTGTCCAGTTTTGGGCCCCACACTACAAGAAGGATGTGGAAAAATTGGAAAGAGTCCAGCGGGGGAGCAACAAAAATTATTAGGGGGCTGGAACACATGATTTATGAAGAGAGGCTGAGGGAACTGGGATTGTTTAGTCTGCAGAAGAGAAGAATGAGGGGGGATTTGATAGCTGCTTTCAACTACCTGAAAGGGGGTTCCAAAGACGATGAATCTAGACTGTTCTCAGTGGTACCAGATGACAGAACAAGGAGTAATGGTTTCAAGTTGCAGTGGGGAAGGTTTAGGTTGGATATTAGGAAAAACTTTTTCACTAGGAGGGTGGTGAAACACTGGAATGGGTTACCTAGGGAGGTGGTGGAATCTCCATCCTTAGAGGTTTTTAAGGTCAGGCTTGACAAAGCCCTGGCTGGGATGATTTAGTTGGGAATTGATCCTGCTTTGAGCAGGGGATTGGCCTAGATGACCTCATGAGGTCCCTTCCAAGCTTGATATTCTATGATTCTATGAAAACCAACTGGCTTCTAAGATGGGTTGGGCCTCCAGGTCACCAGTTGCTAAGTTCCTCTGTGTCCAGGCTGCTAGGTAAGGTCACACCTTGTTCTCTGCAACAACAAACACCCTCTCCCACCACCTCTTTAAACAGGTAGCACATAGGGGAAACTGAGATACACACCATACTCATGCAAATCATTAAGAAAATCCCCCACTGGAAGGATAAGGCCTTTTCCTGTAGCCATATAGTAAGGCCTAAGGCCTTTGTCTGCAGCCATATTAGGAGAGCAGCAGCTATTAGCCAAGAAGCAGGAAGTCACATTCCACCTAAATTACATTAAAACAATGTAAGATCAGGCTGTTAAGAAGGCGATCCTGTCCTAATAGCACCCACCATCACCAGATAAAGAAACAGGTCTTAAGATGATTAAAAAAAACTTAGTTCGATAGCATTGTGTCTGGCAATAGTTGTGGTTGTGAAATCCTAATTTCTTTATTGTTTTGTCTTTATGGTCCCCACTTCTCTATTGTTTGTCTGTATGATCTCTGTCTGGTTCTTTGATTGTTTCTGTCTGCTACATAAATAGTTATGATTAGGTGTAAATTAAGGTAGTGGAGTATGATTGGTTAGAGAATTTTGTTACAATATGTTAGGATTGGTTAGTAAAATGATTAGCTAAGGTATAGCTAAGTAGGACTCAAGTGTCACTATATAAACTGGGGTCCAAGAAGGAGACCAAGAGAAGGAACAGAAGACTAAGAAGAAGAAAAGACCTGGAAGAAGAAAAGCTCATCTCTAGGATACAGCCTAAGATCAAAGCTGCTAAGAATCCTCTGCATGACCGTGATGTGCCCCAACCAGAATCCAGACAATACTGATGTTACCTGGCCAACAGGGAAAGTCTGCCTGCCTGATAAGGGTTAGTGAGCATAGCATTGTATGCTTAGCATGTGTATTCTGCTTGGTAATTATGAATAGAGGATAAGGATTGGACTGTGTAAGGCTCTTTCACTGGTAAAAGGTCCTGCAGACCCACAAAGACTATGCCCTGAGCCCTAGGAATTGGGTAAAAGTGATTGCACCCTAGAGTGTATGCGTAACAAAGAATTTTGTGAGGGTAACACCACTTTATCACACCATATTTCCTGGGGACCAACACCATGGGTGAGGCCTGGTGGATGGCTGGATCACCACTAAAGTCAGCATATCTTTGACCTTTCTTTCTCTCCAGGTCCTGAGCTGTTTTCCAAGTGACTCTGAAAGGGTTAGCCCCTGTCTCCACCCAGTGGATGGCTAGGTTAGTGAGCCAAGGCCTGCTGGAGAACAGCTGCTGGTAACAAGATAGCATCTCTCTGGCCTCTGCCTGCTGGGAAGGGGTTAGCTGGTCAGACAGGGGAATTGATTCGAGTGGGAGTCCAGTTTGTGTCTCAGGGAAGAGATTCACCCTCCTTTCCCCCCCTTCTTCTCCCACTTGCCACATACTGCCAGTACCATATTCTCCCTGTCAAAGTACAGCTTCATCATGTTGACATGTGTGACCAGGGTCCTGGATGGGCCATGCTGAGATTCCTCAATTAGGGCAAACTGTAAAAATTGGGGCAGACAACCTCCAAAACTAGTGGTTATTCTAAAACTTAGATTACCAAGCCAGCAACAAAACAGATTCTACAATACCTTACTGGTTACTCAGAAGCCAAAAACATAGTTCCCTTAAAGCAACCCAGCCTAGAGCTTCCTCCCAGACAGCCAAGTCAATTATGATGAGCATTACTGAAAATCTTGCTCATCATATTGTGATGGGTTGTCACACCTGGGGTGCGGTCTGGGAGCCATGGGAACTTCTGCGCCCCTCTAACCCCCCAACTGGGCTGGCCCTTTTCTTACACTGCTTTGCTAGAGACACAGCCAGCCTCCCCAGGCCCTGTTATCACCCAACACGACAGCAGATGTCGCCACACACACAAACTGAGCTACCTGAGCCACTCAAAGACAGACAGCCAATTTCCCAGCTCCCCAGGTACCCCCTCCCCCCTCAAAAAATTATACCATCTTGCACTGCACAAGGATCTGTACAATATAAACTCATTAATAAAGTTCACCTTCCCCTTGATGTGGGAAAGATATGCAATAGCCTTTGCTCACAGAGACAGAATTAGTTTCCACAAATACATCAGGAACAGCATTTTGAAAAAGTGGGACCTGGATTGGGATATTCTCTGTCACCCCTCTCTCTGTTCCCAAATGGTTAGCTGTGTGACTGCTCCCCTCCGGGAGATCAGTTACACAGCTCCCTCCTAAAGCCTGAGCCACAGGTTGGGTGCCTGGGAGCACAGATGCTGACCTAGCAAATCTGTCCCGGGGAAACCCTCCCATGTAATCAGTGAGGAGACATTCCTATACTCCCAGCAATTCTCTCTCAGCTTCCTTCTCTGGGCCCCCCTCTAAGACACACACCTCTGTGTTCTTTAGAGTGGGATCTATCCCCTGTTCAGATATGAAGAGCTCACAGATAACAGCCTAAACAATTCTTTCAATGGCAGGCACTGCACCCTCTTCCCTCTTTGAGTTGGGTTTGCCTCCAGCTGCAGCGTTCATGGAACCCTCACCCACCTCAGTGGTCTCTAGGATTCCATCACCCTTTTCTGGGCTTCCCTTTAGGACACATCTTCCTATGCAACCTTCTCAGGGTTGAATCCCCACTCTGGCACTTTGAGTGCAGAACTGGGGGCTCACAAGGATTCAAAAAATTAATACTTGCCACTCTAGGCTTGTTTTAAGCTCCCAAGATTACAGCTTTTCTCTGACCTTGGCTTGGTAAATGCTGCCACCACCCAAATGCAAAAAAACCCCTTGGACCCAGGAAGGAGCACTTGGGAATTTCTCCCTGTGGGGTACCCTCAAGCCCTTTCACACACCCCCCCCCCCCCGGGCAAGAGCTGAGAAAGAAAACAAAGGAAATTACCTGTTACTACCAGCTAATCAAACAACATGCACAAACCTTTTAAGACACAAAAATCCAATCCTGTTCTTAAAGAAGGTAAATTTTATTAAAAACAAAAAGGAAGAAAATACCTCTGAAACTTAGGCTTTTGCTAGATTTTAAAAGAGCAATTCCAAAAATTAAGCACCCAAAATAGCTTTCTTGGGGGTTCAGCTTAAAGGTTACAAGTAAACAAAAGCATCAGGGTTTAGCACAGAGGAGATCCACAAGCCAAAATAAAGAACTAAATCTGATTGCATCTATCTAAACATTCCCTGTCCCAATAAATCCTGGTTCAAACCTTACACAGCATTCCTGCTTATAGCATTACTGCTCAGTGTCCCTGCAGCCCAGAGAGAACAACAAACAAAGGGGAAGTTTCTTTCCCAATTTTAAAAAGTTTTAGACTTCCCATAGATCTTTTGGTCAGGTGCCCACTTTCTTTTCTTTACCTGGGGGACTTTTTAACCCTTTACAGGTAAAGCAGGTAGAGACTAGCTACCAAAAGGGATTTTACAGCTAACTGGCTGGCTGGGTGTCCATCAAAGGGAGCTATTCCTCTCCCCTTCATGCATCACAACCCTAGAGTGAGGTCTGTCCCTTGCTCAACTGCAACCTGCTGACAGCCAGCAACCTGAACCGTTTTGTCACTGACAGGCAGGGCCATCCTTAGGATTTATGGGCCCTATGCAGTATTATTAAACTGGTGCCCCTATGCCTGATGGCAGCCTGGGCTCGCCGGGGGGTGGGGCGGGAGAGACGAGGCAACAAAGGATACCGAGTTGCCCAGCCTAGGATACCTCATGGTGGCGGAGAGTCACAGTTCCCTGCAGAGACCCCCGTACCCTTTCCCTCATACAGAATGTGTGGTGCCGGCACATTCGGCTCTGTGAATATGGCCCCTGCCTAAGGAGACTGCAGTGTACACTGGGTGTGCAGGAGCAGACCCGCCTTTTACCTGGGTCATGGGCTTGGGGAGGCTAGCTCCCCAGCCCACCTCTTCTGCCTGTGGCACCGCCCATACTCCACTCCTGCTCTGCTCCAGGCCCTGCCCCCACTCCAACCAGGCCCCGCCCCTCCCCACTGTCTCCCTCCTCTCTTCCCTCCCTCTCCCCGCTCATCTCCTTCCAGCCAAATCCCTGAACCCAAATGAAGCAAATGACATTAGAAAGAAATTGCAGAAGAGTGTTTTTTTCAAAAGAAAATGGAGCATGTTTTCCACTGCATGCCAGATGGTGAAGACTGGACATGCAGAAGGTACCTAATTAAAAGCACTAAACTTGGGAATAAAAAATGTCAGTCACAGGTATTTTGATATACCCTGAAGTTTGTTAGAGATTTATTTGCAAAAACTTTGTAGTAAGGGCATGTGGAAGCAGAGAAAGAACTGACAGGAAGGGGATGCAATGCATGACAGTTCGTTAGCAAGAATCAGGCTAACTGTAACCCTAATAATGCCAGATTTGTAGAAGTGAGGATTGTGTGAGGCGAGTGGGAAAGAACTGTGTGAGAAGTTGTTGTGACCTTGTGTAGATAATGTGTAGAAAATATTGTATGTAGACTAGAGTCAAAACAAGTGAGAAAAATAAGATATCAAGATGGCCTATGTATAAACAAAATGCAGCTGTTGCTTAGTATTGTCTGTAATGAAAGGTATAAAGATTTGCTGTAATTGTTTACCTGTAGAGAGACCTGTTTAGCTCTCTCCCTCTAAGCAATTGTTAGAGAAAATAAAGTATCTGACTTGCTGTACCCAAACAAAAAGTGAGAACTCTGTTATTCTCCGACAATGTGGGGGCTCGTCCGGGATGGCAACGCCCGCAGAGGTACCGGCAGCTGCTACAGATCGTTCCCCTTCGAACCCCATGGCGCCACAATAGAGGTAGGAGACCTTTTGAAATCTCTATTGGGGTGTCCGAACTTATTGACTGTGCAGCAAGGTCAGATGCAGAGCGGTTCTGGGGAATTGTTTTGCTGCCCCCAATAAGGTAGTTGTATGCGGTTCTGGGAACCTGTTAGTTTGGCCGCCCCCATATATGCATATGAGAGATGCATGGGTATGCACCGGTGCTGAGGGGTTTTTACCGCCTCAAGAGGGGTTGTTACCGCCTCATAGTGTGTTGATGCATCGTGGTACTTGGGAATAGCACCTGGAAATAGAGGCCTTGGTGTGTGTGTGTGTGCGCGTGTGTGTGTGTGTGTGTGTGTGTGTACACCAGTGTGAATTGAGAGTTACCGGAAGATGCCCAGAGTACTCTGCGAAGTCTTTTGGCTCATGACCAGAACTACTCTAATGCAAGCCCGGTAACTAGAGGATCTTTTAGGAGCTCCGACCCACGGTGGGCTAACTCGGCCTGGCATTGTCCGGCGAGGAGGCTACCTGGGTCTAGGAGTGTGTGAACCCATCTTCCCTCCCCTTTTCCTCTCTGTGTGAGCCACTGACAGTCTGATCATCTCACTGGATGCAACAAGAGTAAGCGGCGCCGTCTCTCTGAGACTAGCCGACGCTCTTTGCTGAAGGGAGGTGTAGGAGGGTCGTGGCCATCCTCGTTAACCTCTCCTGTGTGAGTATCCTGTAGTTTATGTGCCGCTAGAGTGGACAGGGCATCCTCCCTGTGTGTGTGATTGGAAAATGGGTGGGGGACAGTCTAAGGATTCCCTCTCACCCCCTAAGGGTATCCCAGCTTATTTCATATACGTACATTATGGTCCTAAAATCTGCAGGTATTTAGAGAATTGGAATCATTACACGCGTGAAAATTCATCTAAACAATGCCCACTAGAAGGTACCTTGAATCTAGATAAGATCATACATCTCAGAGGAGCTTTTAATCACCAAAAAGCCTCTGACACACAATGGGAGCAATTTGTCTATTGAGGAAAGGAACGGGTTAATTTGAAATTCAGCTTGGTCCAGAGATAAAGAGAAAGTTAATCTGCGTTCAAGGTCAAGAATCAATGCAGACCAGGCTAAGTACAAAGAAAAACTGCTTTCGGCCCCAGCTGGCTGTGAAAAAATATAGACATAGTCAAACCAAAGGCAATACAAGTTACAGTGCTGAGATTACATTTGCAAAGCTTAACTGTCCAGTGATATCCAACAGTCTGCCTTTGCGACCCTGGAGCTGGCGTGTTTTGGGGACACTGAAGAAGCCACAGGCAGCCGGCATGGACTGGAATCACTGAAAAGACGCCCCAGGAGACCTCAGGGTGTAAAAGAACTGCCCTCCCAAGAGAGGAAGCAAGTTGGAGATTACACAGCACCTTCTCTGAACATTATACACAGACGTGGCCAGTCTGGACGTACGTGTGTGAGTATGAAAGTGTGCCTACTCTCAGCCGCAGTAAGTCTGAGAACCGGAGAGGGATTAGCATTCCTCTCTCCACCCTGGTTGACTGGGAAGGGTGTCAGGTGGATCTATCCCAGTCGTAGCAGGACTGGGCAATAGAGAAGTTGGAGAAAAGGGAAGAGTTGTGTACTTGATAACTAGAATTGAGCAATTAAGAGCATAGATCATGAACCAGGCAGCAACTCAAACCTACGCCCAGGGAAAGTTGCAACCTTGAGACAGGACTTCCAGGCAGAAAAGGAAGCACTGGCTAAGCAAGTACCGGTCCTTCAGGGACTTGTCAGAATTTAACCATTTGTGTTTGCATATGCTGTAACAGCAGTGTGTTTGCCACAAGAGAAAATTGAATAGTTAAACACCAATGGGCCATGCGTTTTGCCCAAGTGGCAAACCTCATGAAGGAGGACTTGGATAGCCTTGTGAGTAAAAAGGTTTAAGAGAAGAGACCAGGAAGGGTGGGGGCTAGTTTAGAAGCCCACCCTCCTAGTTAAATTGGTAGTGAAAAAGCCGGTGCCCATGGAAGGGACGGTTCAGCGAGAAAAGCAGGATCGGGCCCAAGCGGGCAGGCAACAGATAGAGAGATCGGAAAACAGGTTGGAAACTTTGAGGACATAGTGGAAGGAAAGGAGTAAGTAATTATAAGCATGGGGATTTCAAATCCCCAGGATAATAATTGGAATGGTAAAATGTGTGTAAGACAGAATCTTTGTACCAAGGTGCAAGGCTCTCCTTTCTTCTGCAGAATAAAGCAACTCTTCCTTATCCCTGTCTGGCTGTTATTGGCTCTCAGCTAGGTGGACCCGATATTTTGGTGACAGATACTGGCGACTCCGGTTAATGAATTTCTGTCTTATACATTTGGGCGTTAGGTGTGTGGATGGAACTGAGCCTCTCATTCGTAATTCCTCAGAGTGGAAGCCATCGCGTGGGATGAAGCTCTGAGGTCGAATTGGGATCCTTCTGTCCCGTCCCCTGTAGCGGTCAGTATTAGTAGAAATTCCTGTAAGAGGATCCTATTAGGCCATAATTCCCTCTGTTCTCTGTGTAATTCTCTGTTAGAGTGTCAGCAGGCAGATGGGTGGGTCTCTGGTAAAACCCTCTAAGGATAGCCCTTTTAATTATATGTTAAGTAAACGGCCTTTACCCGGTGTTCAGAAAAGAATGTCCAAGAGACGCTTGTTGCAGCTTTGCACCCAGGATTGGCCAGCCCTGGGCACTGATTGGCCCGAATCTGGATCTTTTGACATTCCGACTTACTTAACTCCCTTGCGCCTAGTACTGGAAAACCAGGCACCAGGACAAATAGATTATTGTTTTTTGTGGGATCTGTGTTTTATAAGTTTGAGATGAATTGGTATTGTTTAAAGTTGCAAAAACCGAGAATACTTTTGCCAGACACAGGAAACTAGTGTTGTTTAATATGGTATTTAGCATTTAATCCTTAAGGTGACTTCATGCTTTACAAGATTTAAAATGTTTTAACTAAAGACCAAAGGTTGTGGCTGCAGCAGGGTAGTCAAAGCCAGGAGAATAAAAGATTTGAATTTGTTTTTGGGTAACAAAATAGCAGATAAAAGATCTGGTAAAAAGAGAGAGAAGGACAGTGCCCCTGGCTCTGTGTGGTCGAGCTGTCACTTTCCTGGGGTGCATGGAGATTTTGTAAGAACAAAAGAAACAGTTACACCTTGTGTAGAAATTGATGTGGCTAGTGTTGTGGAAATTGAATTGTGGATAGGATGTTGTGACGAATTGGGACTGTTCTTACTGTGGTCTTTGAATGCTGACAGGGGACTGTGACTAGGATAGTCTGCATTGGGGGATGGGAGACTGACCGACGGAGAATACCTGAGCATGTAACATGAGAACCCAGGAAGGGCCAGGTGACACCTTTGCCCGGGGAAACTGAACAAAGGCTGTGGGAGGGGTCGCTGAAGGCAGAGTCTCAGAAGCTGGCTGGTGAGGTGGCTGGGAGGCAGAGAGGGCTCTGACCTCCCAAGGGGGGCTGGGGTGCTCGAGGACCCCAAGATGGACCTAACTGAGGGGTATCCTGTTGTCTGTGCCTGCAAGACCTGTCTTGGACTGTGTCCCTGTCTTCTAAATAAACCTTCTGCTTTACTGGCTGACTAAGAGTCATGGTGAATCGCAGGAAGCCGGGGGTGCAGGGCCCTGAGTTCCCCCACACTCCGTGACAGATGTGCATTTTCCCCAGAACATGTGCAGTGTATATTGTAGTAGAGGTAAAAGAAATGCAAACCTACCAATATAGGTTGTGTTGTTTCTTTCAGATCACTGGGTGTTTGAAAGCGGGAGTTAGAAGTAAAAGGCAATCAAAGGTCTGGGAAAGTTAATTGTGTCCCTTTTTACGTAAGAATTTTTAAGCTGTGGATAGCTTTGGATCTGGAAGCAAGCCAGAAAGCATCTGTATTAATGCAATTTTCTAACTAATAAGGTAGAAGCCACTGAAACCTGGACTGCCTATGAAACAAATACAAGGAAATATGGGGTAGTTCCTCTGTTTTGTCTAAAATCAACAAGAGTATGTGTATATAAAGGAAATATTTTAAGCAATGACTGACTACCCAGAAGGGGTAGACCTCTGTTCTTTTGTCTTTCAGATCATCAGAGAAAACGGATGCCAGCTGAACAGCATTCAATGTACCATGCATTTACTGGTACAATAGGAATTATTTTTGTGTTCTATGTCCTGTCTTGTGGTGTTTGTCTTGTGGCCAGAATTGTTGGGTTTAATATTTTCATAAGACAGTCTAGTTCAAAATTAAATAGAAGGGTTAAATCAAAAAGCAGATACTTGTTTTATTCAATTTGGAATACAAAGTGTTTGGATAAATCAGGAAAATGTGATATACTAAAGTCTAATACATTTGCTTAAGTAAGAAAAAGAAACTTCATTGGCCAGATTTTTTTAATTGAAAAAAATTGTTGTTAAAATTTGCATACCAACAGTCTTTGTAAGCAAGGACATGGAAGGTTAACCCACTCCCCATATTGCCCATGGGATCCTTCTGGCTACCTCAGATTTCTAGCCAGAGGGTGGGGAGGGAGGAAAGCTTTGGACACCAGAGGTTGTACCGAGTGGACTCCTCAAAAGTGGGTGTGCTTGTCCTGGTTTGTTGCTCCAAAGCTCTGTAATAAAGTTATTTTACTGGAAGGGTGTACATGGCATTCATTGAATAATAAGACTAATGTACTGTATAATGGCAATGTGTATGTGTTCATTGTTGGGAAAAGGTGTATGAGTGAAGAGTGGAAGTTTCCTTTGTAGGTTATAAGAAGCCAAGAAGGGAAAAAGGAAAAAGAACAGAATGAGTTAACTGGAAAAAGTAGCTAGCAAGCTCAGTCCAAAGATAAGACGCTGGCCCCATCCAAGGACACTATCCACAGCTAAGACTTGGCTGACAGCCAAGAAAAGGGGGGCCTGAATGTGCCCAAGCAACTATGAGATCTGCAAAATACTGCCAGGCATTAATGAAATGTGTTAGGTTTCTTTTCTCACAGATAAAAGAAGTGCTACCCAAAGACCCTAGCAGCCCTGCCATTCATTGAAACAAGGAGACTGAGTCTACGTAAAGTCCATCAACGAAAGACTGCTTTGGCTCCACACTGGAAAGGCCCTTTCCAAGTCCTGTTAACCACCAACACCGCTGTGAAGTGCCAAGGACGAGTTACAACATTTAGCTTACGGTAGTCCACGCAAAAGTGTATTTCCCCATCTTGTTTGGGAACTAGAACCACTGGAGATGTCCATGCACTGTTAGAGGGGCAGTTTATACCCATCTGTAGCATGTCCTGGATCTCCCTTTTTATAGCAGTTTGGGCATGAGGTGACTCCCGGTAGGGTGGGGTTCTAATTGGGTGAGCATTACCTGTGTCAATGGAGTGGTCTGTCCGTTCGGTCCATCCTGGGGTGGCTGAGAACATTGGCGCAAAGCTAGTGCACAGCTAAGGATCTGCTGCCGCTGCAGACGTCCAAGGGTCGCGGAGAGGTTCACTTCTTCCACGCCACCATTACTCTTTCCTTCATAGTAGACACCTTCAGGCCACTCCGCGTCATCTGTTTCCTGGGCTGTAAACTGGGAAACCTTTAATTCTCTGGAATAAAAGGGCTTAAGAGAATTAACATGGTATACCTTAGGCTTTATGTTGGAGGTGGGGGATGCTATGAGATAGTTAACAGCTCCTAGACGCTCCTGGACCGTGAATGGTCCCTCCCACGATGCTTCCATTTTATGGGCCTGGAGCGCCTTTAAGACCATGATTTGGTCTCCTACTTTGAAGGACCGTTCTCTGGAATGTTTATCATACCAGGCCTTTTGCTCTTCCTGAGCATCCTTTAGGTTTTCTTTAGCAAGGGCTAAAGAGTGTCAGAGGGTGCTTTGTAGGTTGCTTACAAAGTCTAGAATGTTAGTTCCTGGAGAAGGCGTAAACCCCTCCCATAGCTGCTTCACCAACTATAATGGCCCCTTAACCTTGCGGCCATACACAAGTTCAAATGGTGAAAACCCTAAACTGGGATGTGGTACAGCCCTGTAGGCAAAAAGCAACTGCTGCAACACTAGGTCCCAATCATTGGAGTGTTCATTTACGAATTTACTTATCATGACCCCCAAAGTTCCATTAAACCTCTCCACCAGGCCATTGGTTTGATGGTGGTAAGGGGTGGCAACCAAGTGATTCACCCCATGAGCTTCCCACAAGTTTTTAATGGTCTCTGCCAGGAAATTAGTTCCCGAATCTGTAAGGATGTCGGAGGGCAAACCTACCCTGGCAAAAATGTCTGTTAATGCTTGGCACACACTTTTAGCCCTGGTGTTGCTTAGAGCTACTGCTTCCGGCCATCGGGTAGCAAAATCCATGAAAGTCAATATGTACTGCTTTCCTCTGGGTGTCTTCTTTGGGAAAGGACCCAGAATATCCACAGCTACTCGCTGAAATGGGACCTCAATTATGGGTAGTGGCTGGAGAGGGGCTTTGACCTGGTCTTGGGGCTTTCCCACTCGTTGGCACACCTCACAAGACCGGACATAATTAGCAATGACCTTGCCCATTCCCTCCCAGTGGAAGGACTTCCCCAACTGGTCTTTGGTTCTGTTCACCCCAGAATGGTCACTGGGATGATCATGAGCTAAGCTCAAGAGCTTTACCTGATACTTAGTGGGAACTACCAACTGTCTTTGAGGATGCCAGTCTTCCTGGTTCCCACCAGAAAGAGTCTCCTTGTATAAAAGTCCTTGTTCTACAACAAACCGGGATCAGTTAGAAGAGCTGAGAGGCGGTGGGGTGCTACATGCTGCCGCCCAAGCTTTCTGAAGGCTGTCATTTGCTTCCTGCTCGGCCTAGAACTGTTCCCTTGATGCTGGAGACATCAGTTCCTCCTTGGACTGTGGACTTGGGCTTAGTCCCTCAGGAAGTGAGGCAGGTGCTGGGGTTGTTTCCGTAGACTGTGAACCACTCTCTGCTGGTGCACTATGTTGTATTTCAGGCTCTGGCTGAGAGGAAGCATGAACTGGAATTGGTAAGGGCTAGGCAGGATATATCAACTAACCCTAACAACCCCTCTCCAGGTACCACTTCCCATCCCCAGATGGCAGACTCTACTTGCTGCGCCAATGTGACAGGTTTCCCCCAGGGTGCCACCTGGAATTGGGGTACCACTGAGCCCCCTGACCCACCAGCCTGGGATCCCTTTCACTATGTGCTGCTACAAAGCCCTCCAGACTGCACTTTCACCAGAATACATACACAGCTGCGGTTACAAGCAGGCTCTGTGACCATCCACTACATGGAAAAGGTACTCCCAGCTCCTCAGGCACGCAACCCCTCTGGAGTATAAACATAAAATTATACTGCCTTGCACTGCACAGGGAACTGTACAGCGTAAGCTCATAAAATTCACCTCCTCCCACTTTCAACCTCCTCAATAGCACAGATGCTGTTGGACTGGGGGTGGGACTGTTCTACCGTGTCCCTGAAATCCTCCATCAGGTCTAAAGACCCCACTAAACGGATGACTGTCTACAAACTGCTTCGATTCTTGTCAGACCCGAGTGAGTATTTTCCCATGACCAATGTATACATCTAATCCCATTGCTTTGCTTCCATCACCTAGTTGCTCAGAAGCCGACTAGAGCATTTATCCAGGTTTGAAACAGCTGGTAAATTTCAGGCTGAAATGTAATTCACCAGCTTTGGCCCCCATTCTCTGCTGTGCCCGTCTGGGAATGGGGCCCTCAGGGAACCTCATTGGCAGATACTACAACAGCCTTGTTGGGGGCTGGAGGAGCCTGGGGCGGGGGGGCTGATTTAAACCTCAACGGCTGATAATGGTCCCTACAGTCCGTCCCTGCCCTGCCTCCTATGCTGGAACTGGAGGGGAGGCTGGCTCAGGGGCCAGATACGCTGGCTCCACCCTCCTGGGGCCTCCCCTCCCTTGGGGACATGCAGTCAGTGTCCGTACAAAGGGAGCTGAGTGGGTCAGAGGCTCAGACCACAGGGCATACTGCAAATATCATGGTAGCTATTCCCTGTTCACTCTCACTGGTTGTAACAGCAACTGTGCACGGAAACCTTATGGATGGATGCCAGGCTGCACAAACATCACTGGGTGATTAAACTCTGGGTGCTCAAAAGCTGATTGATGGGGGAAGCAGGTTCACTGAAGCCTGATTGTGGAGCTGGGGGGGGGGGGGGCATATACAGGGCTGGTGCTACCATTAAGGCAATCTAGGCAGCTGCCTAGGGTGCCAAGATTTGGGGGCGCCAAAAAGTGGTGCCCCCAATTTTTTTTACAGCATTCCTATGCCCCCCTCCCCGAGCGCACGGTCGCCGCTTCACTTCTCCCACCTCCCAGGCTTGCAGCGCCAATCAGCTGTTTGGTGCCGCAAGCCTGGGAGGGGAGAAGAATTAGAGAGGGGGCGGCGTGCTCGGGGAGGAGGTGGAGCAGAGATGAGCTGGGGTGGGGAGTTGCCGCACGGCTCCCCGGAGGGGGAGCTGCCATGGGGGGGTGCCTCAGGGTGGAGGGGAGGCGGGGAGCTGCCACAGGGCTGGGGGGGTCGCAAGGTGGAAGTTTTGCCTAGGGCGCAGAACTTCCTTGCTCCGGCCCTGGGCATATAAAATCTTCTCTGTTCAGGGCTTTTCTGCCAGTGTCTCCTCCAGCAGAGAAGAGCTCGTGCAGCTGCTGGATCAAGCATTGTCCATCAACAGCTGTTCTTCGCCCCCTCCCCCACTGCAACCTCCAGTGAAACATGAAAAACACTTCGAAAATGAAACTCATAAAAGAAAGGAAATAAAAAGTTGGGCCAGCTAACAGCACATGCCCTCAACGTCTCCACTCCAGGCAGGCTGCACTGTCACCCTCGCTACTGTGCCACACACTGCAAGCTTAGCGCTGCCCCCCAGCAACACCAGCCTTTCCTCAGCCGTGTGCGCTCAGCCCTTCGCCAAGTGACTCTGCCAACAGAACCAGCTACTGCCCCAAACAGCCACAGCCACTAGAGGTGGGGAAGAACTGAGCTGGGGAGGGGAGCAGAGTTCAGGTCGCAGGTCGCAGTCTGTGGCGTATGGGGATGTGTAACTCAGCCAGGGGTAAGCAGGGAGCCTCACTAACCCTCGGTGTCTGAGATTTGCCTCCATCTTTGGCCTGATAGTCTGGTTCCAGCAACCTCCGCACTGAGTCTGAGCTCAGATTCCTCAATACAGACGTAGGGTAGTTTCTGACGAGCTTCCTCATTCTCGATAAACTCCCCATTTCTAATCCCTGGGCTAGTTTTGGACACGACTCCACCCCAGAGCAGTTGTCCATTCATAATATAGGGTCATAACCTCAGGTGGTGTAAATGGGTGTTTGGACTCCTTTGGACTGATGCTGATTTATACCAGTTGGGGATCTGGGAATATCTGTAGTTCTAGACTGGTAACTTGTGTTTGTGAATCTAACCCTTAAGGGGGCCTGCTCAGAACAGCTTTGCTGATGATCATTCAGGCAGGGACAGCTGAGTTTACGCTTGTCTTCAGGAAGACACTCAAACAACGAAGCTTTGGAGAATGAAGTCTTGGTTGGCAGGGCAGAAAAGGTGGAGGAGTTGCATTGTATGTAAGAAAGCAGCATGACTGCTCAGAGCTCCAGTAAGAAACTGCAAAAAAAACATGAATCTCTGGATAAAGTTGAGAAGTGTGAGCAAGAAGGGTGATGTCGTGGTGGGAGTCTGCTATAGACCACCAGACCAGGGGGGATGAGGTGGATGCGGCTTTCTTCAGGCAACTAACGGAAGTTACTAGACCACCGGTCCTGGTTCTCATGGGGAACTTCAATCATCCCAATATCTGCTGGGAGAGCAATACAGCGGTGCACAGACCATCAGGGAAGTTTTTGGAAAGTGTAGGGGACAATTTCCTGGTGCAATTGCTGGAGGACCCAACTAGGGGCAGAGCTTTTCTTGACCTGCTGCTCACAAACAGGGAACAATTAGAAGGGGAAGCGAAAGTGGGTGGGAACCTGAGAGGCAGTGACCATGAGATGGTTGAGTTCAGGATCCTGACACAAGGAAGAAAGGAGAGCAGCAGAATACAGACCCTGGACTTCAGAAAAGCAGACTTTGACTCCCTCGGGGAACTGACGGGTGGATCCCCCTGGGAAAATGACATGAGGGGGAAAGGAGTCCAGGAGAGCTGGCTGTATTTTGAAGAATCCTTATTGAGGTTGCAGGAACAAACCATCCCAATGTGTAGAATGAATAGTAAATATGGCAGGCGACCAGCTTGGCTTAACAGTCCATTCCTTGCTGATCTTAAACACAAAAAAGAAGCTTACAAGAAGTGGAAGATTGGACAAATGACCAGGGAGGAGTATAAAAATATTGCTCAGGCATGCAGGAGTGAAATCAGGAAAGCAAAATCACACTTGGAGTTGCAGCTAGCAAGGGATGTTAAGAGTAACAAGAAGAGTTTCTACAGGGATGATAGCAACAAGAAGAAGGTCAGGGAAAGTATGGGGCCCTTACTGAATGGGGGAGGCAACATAATGACAGATGTGGAAAAAAACAATGTACTCAATGCTTTTTTTTGCCTCTGACTTCACAAACAAGGTCAGCTCCCAGACTGCTGCACTGGACAGCACTGTATGGGGAGGAGGTGACCAGCCTTCTGTGGAGAAAGAAGTGGTTTGAGACTATTTAGAAAAACTGGACGAGCACAAGTCCATGGGGCCGGATGCGCTGCATCCGAGGGTGCTAAAAGAGGTGGCGGATGAGATTTCAGAGCCATTAGCCATTATCTTTGAAAACTCATGGTGATCAGGAGAGGTCCCGGATGACTGGAAAAAGGCTAGTGTAGTGCCCATCTTTTAAAAAGGGAAGAGGAGGATCTGGGGAACTACAGGCCAGGCAGCCTCACCTCAGTCCCTGGAAAAATCATGGAGCAGGTCCTCAAGGAATCAATTCTGAAGCTCTTAGAGGAGAGGAAAGTGATCAGGAACAGTCAGCATGGATTCACCAAGGGCAAGTCATGCCTGACTAACCTAATTGCCTTCTATGATAACTGGGTCTGTGGATGAGGGGAAAGCAGTGGACATGTTATTCTTTGACTTTAGCAAAGGTTTGATATGGTCTCCCACAGTATTCTTGCCAGCAAGCTAAAGAAGTATGGGCTGGATGAATGGACTATAAGGTGGATAGAAAGCTGGCTAGATCATCGTGCTCAATGGGTAGTGATCAATGGCTCCATGTCTAGACGGCAACCAGTATCAAGCGGAGTGCCCCAAGGGTTGGTCCTGGGACTGGTTTTGTTCAATATCTTCATTAATAATCTGGAGGATAGTGTAGGTAGCCCCTCAGTTTGCAGCTGACACGAAATTAGGAGGAGTGGTAGATATGCTGGAGGATATCTAGGATACAGAGGGACCTAGAAAAATTGGAGGAGTGGGTAAAAAGAAATCCTGATGTTCAACAGGGACAAGTGCAGAGTCCTGCACTTAGGACGGAAGAATCCCATTCACTGTTATAGACTAGGGACTGAGTGGCTAGGCAGCAGTTCTGCAGAAAAGAACGTAGGGGCTACAGTGGACAAGAAGCTGGATATGAGTCGACAGTGTGCCCTTGTTGCCAAGAAGGCTAACGGCATTTTGGGCTGTATAAGTAGGAGCATTGCCAGCAGATCGAGGGACGTGATCATTCCCCTCTGTTCGGCATTGGTGAGGCCTCATCTGGAGTACTGTGTCCAGTTTTGGGCCCCACACTACAAGAAGGATATGGAAATATTGGAAAGAGTCCAGCAGGGGGCAACAAAAATTATTAGGGGGCTGGAGCAAGTTTCTTATGAGGAGAGGCTGAGGGAACTGGGATTATTTAGTCTGCAGAAGAGAAGATTGAGGGGGGATTTGATAGCTGCTTTCAACTACCTGAAAGGGGGTTCCAAAGCAGATGGATCTAGGCTGTTCTCAGAGGTAGCAGACGACAGAAGAAGGAGCAATGGTCTCAAGTTGCAGTGGGGGAGGTTTTGGTTGGATATTAGGAGAACCTTTTTCACTAGAAGGGTGGTGAAGCACTGGAATGGTTTACCTAGGGAGGTGGTGGAATCTCCTTCCTTAGAGGTTTTTAAGGTCAGGCTTGACAAAGCCCTGGCTGGGATCATTTAGTTGGAGATTGGCCCTGCTTTGAGCAGGGGGTTGGACTAGATGACCTCCTGAGGTCCCTTCCAACCCTGATATTGTAGGATTCTATTATAGAGTCCAGGGGCCAATGGCAAACAGGAGAGCAAAGAAATTTCTTTAGCCACAGGGAATGTGTTGATCTAAAGCAGACCAAGGAGGAAATAAGGCAGGTGAACCATACCCCACTGCTCACAACAATCCAGAGAGGACAGAGCGAACCACCAGGAAATATCTGAGAAAGGGGAAGTCATTGAACAGAAACTGACTTTATATGGGCAAAACCTGCATGTGTGTGCAGTGTTTTTTCTCTGTGGAAGGTTGATCTATTTGGAAGAAGCATGTTTGTGACACTGATTGGACCAGTGCTGTTCCTCTAGAAGGGGGCCACAAGAAATGGGTACCTGATAAGACCCACACATGAGACTGATCACAAGAGGAGTAGCTTGAGTGTATTTCTTTGCCTCTCTTCACCTTGATCTCATGGACAACTGGATGGGAGGACTGGAGACTCCCAAATCCTGAGGAGTCACTCTCTAGAAGAACCTGCCGTATGGGACATTTAACAAGGACCATCTGTTGGGAATCAGGGCTTGCAGCAGAGCCAGTCTCCAGGTAACCTAACGAGCGCAGCTGGCCTGTACCAAGCTGCCTGATTGGTGGGAAGGGTCAGCAGACAGGCTAAGCCCAGCAGTAGCAGTTCAGTAGCTGCTCAATACTTTTGCCCACAGCTATGATAGCTCGGGCATTGGTCCAGCTCAGCTCCTGCCTGGCCTCTCTCCAGGTAAACTGGTTCTCACCCTCAGCTCCGATTCCTCATCTCCAGCTTCGGTTCCGATCCCGATTCTGACCTGTGGTTCCTGCCCCTGGCTCTGACCCTTGGCACTGGCATTTGTCCCCTGGCTCTGACCCGCGGCTCCAGTTCTTGGCTGCCAGGTCCTGATCTGACCACTAGACCACCCACATCTCGCTCTCTGACACCATCAATCATGGATAGTTATTAGCCACCTATTTCATCTTCTTCCCATGTTAATCCTGTTACTAGGACACCACCTTGAACAGGACTGATGTTCTGTCTGCGTCTCCAAGACAACAGCTGCAGACAAGAGCTATGATCACAGCTGAGACTTGGACAGCACCATCTCATGTTAAAGGAGCCATATTGTGATCTGGATAAAGATCTGTTCTTCTGTTTTCTGTTAAAAAGAGCTACTTCTCAGAAAGTGACTTCGTCATTACAGCTGCACCACCTTAGACAACTACTTACAGCAAGACTCATTAACAACCCCAGGCCACTGACATCTCTGACCATTATGTTAGTAACCAACCATTCAGTATGGGCACCTCTTAAGTTTTACTGAATGAAGGATCAAAAAGATTAGTTGTGACCAGATACTTCGCACCAGTTAATTTAAATGAGAGGGATGGAATAGGGAAATAACCGATAAAGAATATTTAGTGAAGTTAGATCTATGCAACTCAGCAGGACCTGATGAAATTCACCCTAGAGTACTTAAGAAACTAGCTGAAGCAATCTCTGAACCATTAGCGATTATCTTCCAGAACTCATGGAGGATGTGTGAGGTTCATACCAAAGGCAAACGTCAAAAAAAGGTCAAAAGGAGCTCTTAGGGAAGTACAGACCAGAGAACTTAACTTCAATACCGAGAAAGATACTGGAACAAATGATTAAACTACCAATTTATTAAAACCTAGAGGATAATTGTCAGGGTTCCCTCCCCACTCTGAATTCTGGGGTACAGATGTGGGGACCTGCATGAAAGACCCCCTAAGCTCATTTCTACCAGCTTAGGTTAAAAACTTCCCCAAGGCACAAATCCTTCCTTGTCCTTGGACGGTATTGCTGCCACCACCAAGTGAGTTAGACAAAGATTCAGGAAAAGGACCAGTTAGAGTTCCTGTTTTCCCAAAATATCCCCCCAACCCCCTTCACTCCCTTTCCTGGGGAGGCTTGAGAATATTATAACAACCAAATAGGTAAACAAGGTGAGCACAGACCAGACCCTTGGGTTTTTAATGTCCTAAAAACCAATCCGGTTCTTAAAAGCAAAACTTTATTATAAAGAAAAAAAGTAAAAGAAGCACCTCTGTAAAATCCGGATGGAAGGTAATTTTACAGGATAATTAGATTTAAAACACAGAGGATTCCCCTCTAGGCAAAACTCCAAAGTTACAAAAAAGCAGGAATAAACCTTCCTCTTAGCATAGGGAAAATTCGCAAGCTAAAACAAAAGACAATCTAACACATTTCCTGGCTTTTCTTACAATTGTTGTAATCTTAGATGCTTATTTCAGGCACTTTTTTTTTCCTGCTCTGGTCCCTGTCTGTCCCAAGAGAGCACAAATAAAACCTTCCCCCCCCTCCCCCATATTTGAAAGTATCTTCTTTCCCCATTGGTCCTTGTGGCCAGGTGCCAACTAGGTTAATGGACCTGATTAACCCCTTACAAGTAATTGATTCTATAATTCTGGCCAGGAGGGATTTGCTGTTACTGCATACATAAAGGTTGTTACCCTTCCCTTTATATTTATCACAATAATAGGTGATCAGTAATAACCAAAATGGATTTGTCAAGCACAAGTCATGCCAAAGAAACATAATTTCCTTCTTTGATTGAGTACCCAGTCTAGTGCATGGGGGGAAGAGATGGGCATGATGTATCTTGAATTTAGTAAGTCTTTTGACACAGTCCCACATGACATTTTCCTACTCAAACTAAGGAAGTATGAACTAGATGAAACTACCACAAAGTCAGTACAAAGCTAGTTGGAAGTCCTTACTCACAGGGGAGGGATGGGGACTCACTGGCTTGGCAGCAGCACTGCAGAAAAGGGTGTGAGGTTTCTGGAGGACCACAAATGGAATGTGAACCTACAGTGTGATGCTGTTGAAAAAAGGCAAATGTCATTCTAGGATGTATTGACAGGAGTGGGGAGGGTCGGAGATGGGAGGTGACTGTTCTCCTCTACTTGGCGTGTGAGAATCATGTCCAGGTTTGGGTGCTGCACCTCAAGAAGGATGAGGAAAAATTGTACGGATTCCAGAGGAGAGCAGAAGAAATCAGAGGTTTAGAAAACATGACCTGTGAGGAAAGATTGAAAGAATTGGGCGTGTGTTGTCCACAGACGAGATGGCTGAGGGGGGACATGATAACAATCTGCAAATATGCAACAAAAGGTTGTTATAAAGAGGACTGTGATCAGTTGGTGCCCATGTCCACCAAGGGTAGCAGCAAGGGAGATTTAGGTTAGATATTAAGAAAAACTTTCTAACCCTAAGGATGGTTCAGCACAGGAACAGGTGACCTAGGGAGGCTGTGGAATCCTTGTTATTGGGGGCGGGGGGGGTTAAGAACAGGTTGGACAAAAACCTGCCAGGGATGGTCTAGGTGAACTTAGTCCTGCCTCAGCGCATGGGGATGGATTGTTTTACCTCCTCACATCCCTTGCAACTCCACATGTCTGATTCTGTGAAATGGTGCTAGGCCCTCTACCCTGTGGTCAGTTTTCCCCATAGGTACTCAGCAAAGTAAATTATTATGGGTCTGGGAGAAATGGTAGGGCAGAAGGAAGGAGAGCAGGGCATGCTGAGAAGACAGTGCTTTCCTGTGTGCAGTAATGTTGGTTGATACGATATAATGCAACAGGAAATGAGTCAACTTGGTTTCCTGTCTAATTTCTCCAAGATAAGGAGGCTGCAAAGCTCAGAATCCTCAGAACTAGACCTGCCCTGACAGCTTCTGAGCCACCATGGGAACCCGAGGTGACATGTATCCATTGTGTGAGTGGAACAAAGTCCATGGGCTGAACTTGGGTGGGGTTAGGAGAGTGCAGAGGGGCCCACGGGTCTGCCTGCACTGGGGTTGGAAGGTGAATGTTTCAGCTCGAGAAGACATAGTTGCGCTAGCTCTCATCTGTTTAAACTGCAGCAAGGGAGGTCTAGGTTGGACATTAGGAAAAAGTTCCTAACTGTCAGGGTGGTTAAACAGTGGAATAAATTGCCTAGGGAGGTTGTGGAATCTCCATCTCTGGAGATATTTAAGAGTAGGTTAGATAAATGTCTATCAGAGATGGTCTAGACAGTATTTGGTCCTGCCATGCGGGCAGGGGACTGGACTCGATGAGCTCTCGAGGTCCCTTCCAGTCCTAGAATCTATGAATCTAGCTAGAAATAGAAATGTCACAATTGGGGCTGGCCAGCCTGAGTGCATACCTGTGGTCTTGGACAGGATCGTAGTCAGGGCAAGTCACAGCTGTCAGATGTTGGCGAAGTGCAAACAAGAGAGAAGGCCCCTGGTAAGTGGATTTGATTTTGGGAATCACTCAAGTGAGTTGCTGGGGGAAGGAGTGTTGCAGAAAGAAGACTTGTTGCCCACCACATGCTTAGTCTGAGCAGCGGAACAGGCTGTTGATTGACTCCCTCACGTCAGGGGAATCTCCCTCAGAGATCTCCAGGAAACTCTCGTGGAGATACTGGGCAATCAACTGTTGCAGGTTCTTAGGCAGAGCTGCTTTGTTTCTTGCCCCATTAACAGTAACTTTCCCGCACCACTGTGCCGTCATGGGGGGGGCGGGCATTGCTGCACACAGGTGAGCCACATAGGGGCCAGGGCAGAAGTCGCCGTTTTGGAGAAGACCCTCCCTTGATTCCCTGCTGACCCTCAGCAGTGAGATATCTTCCATAATGATCACATCCTGTGGAAAGTGTGGGGAAAGGAATTATTATCAACCCCTCCCTACAGTGCTGGCTCTCCCCAAGAGCCACATGCCCAGAGTACAGCAGGGTGCGAGAAGAGTGATTTACCCTGCCCCTGCGGCTACTCACCATTTTGGGGGTCTTGTGGCTCATGTGTGCTTACCTGGGGTCAGCCAGTTAGTGCCAGGTGTGTGAGTACTGGCTGTGTTTAAAGCACTGAATCAGTGCTCTCTGTGTTGCAAACAATCCTGCTTCCATAAAATGTTGTGTTTAAACTTCACAGAGGTGACCCTGGGAGCCCAGCCTCCCTCTTGGTTATCGGCGGCTGAACAGTTGTGCAGAATTAGAAAGCGGCCAAGAAGAACTAAGGAGGATTTTCTGCGTGATGTTATGATGCACTCTGCCGCCGAGAAACAGGAATTGCAGGAGTGGCGGGCCAGCGAGAAGAGGGACCGAAGGAGAACGGGGCGCGCCAGAATGAAGCCATGGAGCGGCTCCTAAAGGTTATGGAGCGCCAAGCAGACACGCTCCAGGGGATACTAGCTCTTCAAACTGAGCAGCTCCATGCCCGCCCTCCCCTGCAGCTGCTGTTGCAAAACACTTTCCCATGCGCCCCCCAGACATCCCTGATCCTTATGGCCCCGCGCTGCCCCTCTAATAGCCCTGGTCTCTGGCTGTTCAAACTCAGCCTCCAGGCACTGAGCCTCTGCGATCCAGCTTTGAGTGAAGCTTTCACCCTTCCCTTCACAAACATTATGGAGCATACAGCATGCGGCTATAAACATAGGAATATTGTCATTGACCAGGTCCCACTTCACAATAGAGGCAGCATCAGCGGGCTTTTAAATGGCCAAAAGCACATTCAACAGTCATTCTGCACTTGCTCAGCCTGTTGTTCAACCGCTCCTTGCTGCTGTCCAGTTGCCCCATCTTTGGCTTCATAAGCCACGGCATTAAGGGGTAGGCATGGACTGCCAGGATCACAATGGGCATTTCAACTTCCCCTATGCTGATCTTCTGGTCTGGGAAGAAAGTCCCTGCTTGCAGCTTCCTGAACAGGCCAGTGTTCCGAAAGATGTGTGTGTCATGCACCTTTCCAGACCAGCCTGTGTTAATGTCTGTGACACGCCCACAGTGATCCACAAGCACCTGGAGAACAATTGAGAAATACCCCTTGTGATTAATGTACTCAGTGGCTAGGTAGTCTAGTGCCAGAACTGGAATAGTCATGCCATCTATTGCCCCTCCACAGTTAGGGAAGCCCACTTGTGCAAAGCCATCCACAATGTCCTACATGTTGCCCCGAGTCATGATCTTTTGGAGCATGATACGATTACTGGCCCTGCAGACTTGTCAACACAAGTCCAACGATCAACTTTCCCGCTCCAAACTGGTTAGCGACCGATCGGTAGCAGTCTGGAGTAGCCAGCTTCCACAGTTCAATCACCACGTGCTTCTCCAGCGGCAGGGCAGCTCTCATTCTCATGTCCTTGCACCGCAGGGCTGGGGCGAGCTCATCAGACAGTCCCATGAATGTAGCTTTCCTCATCCAAAAGTTCTGCAGCCTCTGCTTGTCATCCCAGAGGTGCATCACGATGTGATCCCACCACTCAGAGCTTGTTTCCTGAGCCCAAAAATGGCATTCTACTGTGGTCAGCACCTCCGTGAAGGCCACAAGCAACCTGTATCGTAGCTACTACGCGTGGCGAGATCAATGTCACATTCCCCTTCCCTTTGTAGTTTAAGAAATAACTTCACTGCCACTCATGACGTGTTGGTCAATGCAAGCCGCATATTAGTCAACAGTTCGGGATTAATTCCTGCAGCCCAAAGAGGCAGGCCACGCAATACACAAACCGTTGAAAGATGGCGCCAAATGCAGACAGAAGCACAGGGATTGCTGGGATGCGAAGCAATGCATAATGGGGTACTGGGGCAGGACCCAGGATTCCCCCAGACCCTCTCTGCTTTCCCACAACTCTTAGCGGCAGAAGAGAAAGAGGTGCTCTGTGGGATAGGTGCCCAGAGTGCATCGCTCCGAATACCACTGCAAGTGTCACAAGTGTGAACATGCTATTGCACAGGCAGCTGACAGTGTGAACACACAACAGCCGTTTCCATCACTTGGAGTCGAACAGACGGGCTGTCCTCTCTCAAGCTCTGCGCTAGCTCCATCCCCAGCTATGGGCTGGAGGCAGGAATCCCTGGGTCATTCTCTGGCCTGTGCACTGCGAGAGGCCGGATCAGCCTCCTCCCTTCCTGGCCTTAGAATCTCTGAATGAATGGCTCGGACTTTGCTTCCAGGGGAACTGTGATGCCGTCACCTCCCCAGCTCCCTCGTCCTCCATGGAGACTCCCCGGGGGAGACTGACCAGAGCTGAATTTCAAAGAAGTGCCCCCTTTCTAGCTGCCTTCCTAGGAAAGCACAATGGGGTTCCACAGCACGCTGCGTCCCCTCTTCACATCACCTCACATCACTGACTGGCGATTGGCCCAGGATTGTCAGGACGGGGGCGGCTGGGGGTGTGTGCAGCTGAGTGGCGGTTACGATCTCCCCATGGTGCCTTACCCTGTCTCTGCCTTCCAGGGTTCTGCATCGCCCTGTGCCTGGGGGGCACTGTGGCCCAGAATCATGGCGTACAAGGTAAGGCTGACTCCTCCTGGCTAACCTTCCCGAATTCTCCCGGCTGCCCGGGGTCTCCAGCCTCCGCCCCCTCCGGTCCCTTTCCCTTGTGGGAGGAGAGCAGAGTCAGGGGTCTGGCGAGCCGGGAGCAGCCCCTGGGCGTGGACATCTTGGGGTGGGTTTATAGAGCACGGTGGGTGCGTGCACGGGAGAGGAGAAGGCACCTTTGTAGCCCGCCCCTTCCCTTTCCAGCCCCATGGCCAGCAGAGAATCGACACTGGGGCCCAGGGCTCTACACTGGGGGCTGGAGTGAGGGGCAGATCCCCTTTGTAGCCAAGGGACTTGTTACTGACCAGCCCGAATCAAACCCCTAATGACTCAGATGTTAGAAGTGGCATTTGTAGGTGCCCCCTCATCTAAAATTGGGCTAAACTGAAACCTAGGACCCACGTGCCCAGCTGGGGGGTGTTTGGGATCCAGACTCTGCGCCCCGAGCCCAGCTCTGCTGCGAATCCCAAGATGGGATTTGGGCAAATTCCCATTGACCCACTGGGGTCCCCCAGTGCTGCTCCCACCCTGCTCCGTCTGCTCCCGTCCCAAGCCCTGCAGCCGGCTAAGCTGCGCTGGGATCCTTCCCGTCACGCTGGCCAGAGGGACGGATCCCAGCGGAGCCCCAGACACCGGGCAGCTAAAGGATCCAGGAGCCCCCGTAGGCAGGTCACAGTCTGGGTCATGGGAGGCAGCTCAGGATGCAAACTAGCCTCGGGCCCGACTCCGCTCTCAGTCAATCCAGAGCAGAGCCAGGCAGGAACTTCCCAAGGAACCATTTTTTGCCAGAAAATGCCGATTCGGTTCAGAGGAATGTTTGGTTTTACTGGGAAAAAATTGGCTGGGGAGGGTGGGGGGGGATGAAATAATGTTCAAAACGAACAATTCCCGATTTCCGGTTCAAAGCGAGGTTTCGGTTTGAAATCGACGCTAATGACAGCAACAAAAAGGAGAAAAACTGAGTCAGACTGAAAATGTTTTTCTTGAACTGTTGCCCGGCTCCGGCGGCTCTGCCTGTCTGTGCCGGGGGCTCCCCGGGGAGCCAAGGCCCCTGTGCAGCCGAGGGCAGCTTGTTGCCAGGTGGTGGATGGCATCGGAGCTGTTTGCCAGGCACCCAGGGATGAAAATCAGCGAATGGGGCGTGTGAAAGGAGTCGATCCCACTGTGTGTGGGTGTGGGGGGGAGCCGCTCTGCACTGGCTGACCCTGGCCAGCTGTTCCTGCCCCTGCAGGTACCACTGAGGACTGCAACAGCCATCTGCTATGCCCAGCAAACGCCAAGTGTGTGAACAACACCCACTGCACCTGCCTGGATGGATACCAGCCAGATGGGAATCGCTTCTTCTTCACTGACACAACGGAGATCTGTAACGGTAACAGGGCTCCCACGTTGTCCTGGGGGGCTGGGATAGAGCAGGGCATTAAGGGATGGAACAGCCAACTCCACTGACTGCAGGGCCTGTTGGGGGGGGCTCAGCCCGGCTGGGGAATGAGGGGGGCAGCAGCACGCGTGAGCGCCGCCCTCCTGGGGATCGAACCGGGGCCTCCAGAGTGAGCAGCAGGAGCGGCTGCAGCAGGAGCCAGGAGTGTTGGGCTCTGTGGATTGGGCACAGGGTGGGGGGGCCCATCACACTGACTCGTCTGAACCCCAGCCTGGGCCCTAGTCAGCCCCTGGGTGTCCTGGGGCAGAGGGGCCCCATAGATCCCTTCCCAGAGGAGCAGAATGGGGCAGCCCTGGCTATACTCCCCTCCCGCCCCCGCACCCTGCAGGGATCCAAGGAGGGAGGGGGCGGAGGAGAGGCAGCTTGTCATCCCCCCCCACCCAACACACAGGGAGCCTGGAGACCCAGGGGACGTCTCCCCCCCTCCCCGCACATGGGGGATCTGGTGTTTGTGGGGCCGAACCCCCCGTACCTGGGACACGAGGCTCATGGGGCTGTTTCTGAGATTGCAGCAGCAGAAGTGGGTAACTGAGAATCAGGCCCTTAATCAGGAACTGCTCAGGGCCCCGGTCACCTGGGTCCCATCACCCAGCTCAGTGCGGAGGTCTAGTGGGTGATACGGAGAATGTCTCAGTGCCAGGACTGTACAGAGCGTCCCCTCTTGCATTACAGATATTAACGAGTGTCTGGGGCCGAGCCCGCCAGACTGTGGACGCAACGCACACTGCACCAACGTGGCTGGGAATTACTACTGCACCTGCATCGATGGCTACGAGCCCAGCTCTGGGAAAGACAAGTTCACGAACGCGAGTGAGAACACCTGCCAGGGTGAGCTCTCCCCTGCCCCCACTTGCTGAGACCCCCACCACACACACAAATCCTCGTTCCAGACCTGGCACTGCACCGATGCTGCTACCAGATTTGGCAGTGTCCCAAGGCCGTCAGCAAGGCTGTGTTGAGACATGACCCTCACCTGCTCCTGCATAGCATGGGGCTGCGTTCACCCCTATGCCTGGTGCTTGAATGGGGAATAAACAGACCCACAGAGCAAACTCCTTGTGCTGCAGTGATGTGCTGGGGAGAGTGAGGGGACCGTCGCTGGCCCCAGGACCCAGCATCTGGGCTGCTAGTGTCCCCCTGACCTGGGAAGGGGCCTCGTGTCTGGACCATGGAAATAGCACAGTGCGCTCTGCCCCCTATGGGCCCTGGGGAGCAGGGAATAGCCACAGCACAGTGTACCCCAGCCACACCCCCGATCCTCCCTCATGGGTCCTGGGGGGCAAGGAATAGCTGCAGTGCTGGGCACCCCGGCCTCGGCCCCTACATCAGTGGCTAAGAGCAGGATGGGTAAAGGACCCCTACAGCAGCTCCACACCTGCTGGGGTGGCCCCTTTTGCAGGGTGGGGGATTCTCGAGTGGCCGTTCCGCTGCCAGAGCAGCCTAGTGCCGCCTGAGTGTAGCTGAGAATCAGGCCTGTGATTGTTAAGCTCCCAGAGGCCTGGTCGCCTGGGTCCCGTCACCCAGCTCAGTACAGGTGCGTGATACAGGAACGTCTCCCTGGTAGGACTGTACAGAGCGTCCCCTCTTGTGCTGCAGATATTGACGAGTGTCAGGGCCTGGCAGACTGCGGATCCCACGCAAACTGCACCAATGTGCCTGGGAATTACTCCTGCACCTGCATCGATGGCTACGAGCCCAGCTCTGGGAAAGCCAACTTCACGCACACGAGTGAGAAGAACTGCCAGGGTGAGCTCTTCCCTCACCCCAGCTGCTGAGACACCCCCCCCACACACACACACAAATGCTTATTCCAGGCCTGGGCTGCACCGGTGCTGCTACCAGCTTTGGCAGTGGCCCGGGGCCTTCAGCGAGGCTGTGATGAGACGTGACCCTTGCCTGCTCCTGCAGAGCATGGGGCCGGGCTCACCCCTATGTCCGGTGCTTGGATGGGGAATAAACAGACCCTCTGAGCAAATGCCTTGTGCTCCAGTGATCAGCTGCAGAGAGGGGAGGGGACTCTCACTTGCCCCAGCACACAGCATCTGGGCTGCTAGTGTCCCCCTGAGCCTGGGAAGGGGCCTCGTGTCTGGGCCATGGAAATAGCACAGTGCGCTCTGTCCCCTATGGGCCCTGGGGAGGAGAGACTAGCCACAGCACAGTGTGCCCCAGACATATCCCGATACTCCTCCGTGGGTCCTGGGAGGCAGGGAATAGCTGCAGTGCTGGGCACCCCGGCCTCGGTCCTGGAAGCTCCGTTCCCATCCCACATGGACTCTTGGAAGCCTTCGGGTGCGGAACCCGACTGTACGTCGTTTCCGGAATAAAGCAGGTTCTGGAAACACGGAGCCGCCTTGGTGCTTTCAGGAGAACCCGCGAGTGTCGCAGGGTCGAGGGGCGGAGGAGGCTGCACTTGGCAGGATGCAGCCGGTCGGTTCTTACAGGGGTCAGTCTGCCCCGGGAGCAGCTCAGCCTCTGAAGAGGCAAAACCATGCCACTGGCCAGGCTGAGACACAAGTAACGCTGGCACTTGCACAGTACAGATGGGGCCCATCTAGCCTGGTATCCCGGCACCAACGGGCCAGAGCCAGATGCTGCAGAGGACGGTGGAAGAGCCCTGCAGTGGCAGCCGGGGGATAATCTGCCCTCACTTCCTGGTCTCTAATACTCAGCTGGGCTGAAGCCGCACAACAGGAGGTTTTCTCTCTCTTCCCAAATGTTTGTGCCCTTTAACTATGATCACTCTGGCTGTTCTCATCATCCATAGGAATGTCCAGTCGCTCCTTGAATCTTGCTAAATTCTTGGCCTCAGTGACTCCTGTGGTGGGGAGTTCCACAGGCTAATCGCACATTGCGTGAAACAGCCTTTCCTTGGCTCCGTTTCGAATTTCCCTTCTTCTGACTTTGTGACTAGCCTTTGCTCTAGTATTATGAGGTGGGGAGAACAGAAGCTCCCTATCTCCCTTCTCTATCCCCATCAGTCATTTATAGACTCTTAACATGTCCCTCTTACGTTCACTCTCAGGTGACAGTCCCAGTCTTTTCAGTTTCTCTCCATAGAGGGTTTTTCCAGGACCCTGATCATTCTCATTGCCTGTCTCTGAACCCCTCTGGTTCTGCACTGTCCTGTGTGCAAGGGGGTGCCCAGGGCAGCTCATGGGTTGCAGAGGAGGTCACCCCATTGACTGATATCCAGGCATTAGACGAGCCCGCATGTTATTCTCTAGCCCCTTCATCTAAAGCAGCTCCCCATTTGTCCCTTCCAGGGGCAGGCGGCTCATTCAGGCATTGCCGTCTGCACTGATATTGTGGCACTGGGCATCGCCAGATCCGCTTGGTAGCTTTAGCAAGCAGCAGGTGCGTGTCCTGGCAGGGCTGCTTTTCCCTTCCCAGCTGGAGCGGCTCATTCCGGACAATAGCCAACTCGCTCCCGTTCGCTGACCCAGTAACTGAACTCCTGGCTCTAACCAGCCCCATTCCCCAGAGCACGGTGCATGTCGGACGCCTGGATTATCCCCCAGCAGCATCACCCCAGTGCCCAAGGTACAGCTCCTCGATCAGCCTGACCTAGCGCTTTCTCTCTCCTTGCAGACATTGACGAGTGCCAGCGAAACGCCACAATCTGTGAGCCCCACGGGAACTGCATCAACATGCCAGGGAGTTACATGTGTAAATGCAGTTGGGGATTTGGGAAGAGTCAAAAGAATACATCTCAGATCTGCACAGGTACAATGGGAGCTGGAAACAGTCGTGGCAAAGGCATGATGTTTCTGGCTTTTCTGCAGTTTTGCTAATGTGTGTCGTTGCCTTAAAGCCCCACCTCCCAGAGTCACGTGATTCCACTTTTGGCTAAAATCAAAATTAGGGCCTGGCCCACGTGGTGGAGGAAAAACTGACAAATGTTACGCTCGGGTGACCGACAGCTCCCAAACCAGAGTCAAACAAAATGAAGCCAAAATGGATTTTTTTTTTTTAAATCTTGTGAATTTTAAACCAATCTTGTGAATTTTTTGGAGCCTGGCTCACGGTTTGGGGCTTTTATTGATTACTTGGCGTTGGCAATGCTGTTAATGCACGGCCACTGAGCTTACCCAGGATCTCTGACACTAACCCGCATTCATGGAGGGTGAAACTAACCAGGTTGCCCTGAGTTCTCGCTCTTTCTCTGCGCCACGCCCGGGCAGTGTCTGTTCTGACTCCCAGCCTGTCTTACACATTGGAAACTGAGCCTGGGGACTGAAGGTCACCATGTCTCTTGCCATGCTGCTTAATTCCACTGAGGCACGAGCGTAGGGCATTGGGGATGTCATTAGAAGCTGCAACATCCCCCCAAACCTGCAGCTGCAATCAGAGCCCAAGATGCTCTTTCGTAGCAGAGCTTTGAGGTGGGGGCAGGTCAGGTCTTTGCAAAGCAAACTGGGCTGAGACAGAGCCGAGGACTCTGTGTTGGACAATCTTTAATCCAGCTTGGGCTCAAAAAAGCCCATTAGTTTCTGGAACCCCATTAACCGAACCCTCAGCAGCTGCTAAGGCAGGGGAAGGAGCTGGCATCACAAAGGAACCAGCTTGGGTCATCCGCAGGAATCAAACCCAGGCCCTGTCTGCTGAAAGCACACAGCTCCGCTGCTGGAACTAAGGGAGTAACTCCATTAACTAGACATTGTAGCAGGCTGTACTTATGAGAACCAGCCACTAGACCAGGACAAACTTGTCCTCTCCTTGTTCTGTGGCTCAGCGGGCTTCGCTAGAGGCTGGCACATACAAGCCCCCTCAGAGGAATGGCATAGGCCCGTTGCCTTCCAAGAGGTTTAACAATGGGGCAAAAGTTGAGTTTCCTGCCAAAGGAAAAAAGGATTTTTTCCAGTCCCGATGCTCTCCCGGCCGTGAGCCAGGAGACACAGAGCTCCTCTCAGTGAGGGGGAGCCGAGGGTAAAATCTGCATGGTGAGGCAGGGGAGACACATTCTCGGCCTTCTCTGGAGGAAGCAAGCTGCAAAAGACAGTTCTAGTGGGTAGGGTATGAGAGTCGGGAGACTTGTTTCTAGTCCCAGCTCTGTTACTGCTGGGTGTCCTTAGGCAATTCCCTGCCTCCGTTTTCTCTCCCATCTCTTGTCTATTTAGACTAGAAGCTTGTGGTGACGACACAGGAAAGGAAACAGAACGCCAGGTTTGTGGTAGCTAGAGAGCTTTACAAGCCTTTTGCAAAAAGCCTCCCAGGAAAACTTTCTTGGGGTTTTTATTTCTCTCCTTGCTTTGTTTACAACACTTTTTAGTGGTTACATTCTTGCACATAGAAAAGCCAGGCAGTATACATGCACATAAGATAACGAACCCATCTCTTGAGCGCGTGAACACCAGCTGCGAGGGTACAATCAAATCAGCCAAATAAGTTTCCCAAACACAAACGCTGGATTGAAGGTCACTCCTGCCTCGTAGCCATGGGAGCAGTTTGCCGCACCTGTGGGCTAGCGATTCGGGAGCTATGCGTCCCTACAGAAGCTCTTTATGGCAGTGTGTGTGCAGCGCGCTGGGTGCTGCCTTTATGCAAATAACGACCGAGGGGAAGGGGTGTAGCGGGAAATAGCAAAACGCTGTCACAGGAAAGAGAGAGAGAAGGGGAGTCTGAGACAGAGCTGCTGGAACACGGCCCAAGGGAAGGATCCGTGAGCGCTCTTGACTCTCTCCGCTGATTGACTTGTTTGCTGATGTCCAGGCGAAGGGGATTTTAGCCACAAGGATTTCTGTGTGAAGCAAAAGCGTTATGGATAAATATCGGGGAGAGCTTAGCTGTCCGGAATGAGTGCGTCTCTGCACGTACAAGCCTGGTCCCTAGGTAGAAAACCCCACTCCCTGCACGGGGTGAGTGACCCCGAGGAACTATGGAGCCCTGACATCCTCCGTGTATCCCCCTTTGCCCGGCAGCTGGCACGTTGGCAGCCTGGCAGGTGCACGGCCCTCCAGCATTTGGCTAGATCACGGTAGGGCTCTCTGTGCCCAGGCAGGGCAGGGCCCGTCTGTCAGATCAGACTCTCCACAGTGGTGAAAGGCCCCAGGAGGCAGCGAGGGCAGTGAAGTTCCCTCCGTTTGGGGCCGGATTGCTGAACCGCTGGGTGGCGACTCCGGCTGGGGCTATGCTGGGGGGTCAGGCTGGGCGGGTCTCTTCCAGCTTCGGCTTCCACAGGCCGGATCGGCAGCGAGTGTCGAGCTGGCGTCATCCGTCCGAGGGCTCGGTGGATTCGCCCCGCGGGGCCCTGGGCCTGGGGGTCACAGCAGGGTCCGGGAATGGATGTTGTCAGGCCGCTGCTCACTGCGCAATGTTAGGAATAGGGCGATCCCCTGGATCCAGCTGGCTTCAAACAACCCGTTTACCAGCCGTGCAGGGCCTGGCCGCATGTGGGGGTCTGCGGGCTTCTGCCATTGACCCCCGTGAGCCACCAGAGAGCAAAGAAACTAGTTTAAAGGGACATCACCCAATTCCCCTGCACTCCCCTGGGCACAGCCCACCCACCCTTCTCCTAGTGCTCCATGGGGGGGGCGGGGCTGGGTGTATCCCGAACGGGGAGGGGACCCATCGGGCTGGGGTCTGTAACGCTGAGTATGACGCCCCGTTCTGGTGACTCGCTCCAGTTCAGCGCCTCCTTTCTTCTCTCCCACCACTGCAGCTCCCAGAGTCCCAGCTGCCCCGTGTCTTGGCCGTGCGGTCGGGTCACGCTGTGATCCCCATTCTGGGGGAGCCTTTCAAAGTCAGACCCCCTCTCTCCTATCCCTGCTAGCGAAACCCTTCCTCCAGGGCCCCTAGCCCCCCTCACCTCAGGCCCCCACCACTGGGCCCAGCCCTCGCGCTGTATAGAAGCCCCACGTGTCCCCTCCCAGGCGAGCTTCCCTCTAGCTAGCGCCCTGCACGCAGCCTAAGTCATTCTGGGGGAGCCTTTCAAAGTCAGATCCCTCTCTCCTATGCCTGCTAGTGAAACCCTTCCTCCGGGGCCCCTAGCCCCCCCTCGGGGCTCCCTAGCCCCCCTTGCCTCAGGCCCTCACCACTGGGCCCAGCCCTCGGACTGTATAGAAGCCCCACCTGTCCCCTCCCAGGCGAGCTTCCTTCTAGCTAGCGCCCTGCACGCAGCCTAAGTCACTTCCCCTTTGCAGCTTAAGTGGCTGATCGGGCCCCCGCCTTAACCCCGGTCTCCCAGGACAGGTGCAGGGAGGGGATCGCAGAGTCCTGGTCTGGAAAAGGTTGGGCCCCCGATCTGGGGGTGGGGGAGGGGTTGCGCCGCAGGGATTGGGGCACTGCAAATAACAGGGAAGAAAGGAGAATTGAATGGGGGGGGGGTTAGATGGAGCAGACAGACTGACCGAGAGACCACGCCCCCTGCTATCGGTGGGGTGCCTCCATGGTCCTTCACCCCCTGTATGCCCCCAGCCGTGGTGTGTGTGACCCTCTCCCCCACTTTCCCCTCTCAGACATCAACGAGTGCAACAAGAACCCAGATATCTGCAGCCCCAAGGCCACGTGTGTCAGGAGACAGGAGCATGAGGGACAGGCAAAGCGGAGTGTAAATGGAGGGGAGAGAGAGACAGAGTGAGATGGGGAGGAAGGGAGGGAGTTTTGTAGCAGCCGCATGTTAAACTCTTGGCAGTGCAGGACTGGCATGTGGACAGAGAGCAACCATCGGGGTGGGGAAGAGAAGGGGATTTTCCCCCAGGCAGGAGTGAGTTGATATGAAAATCTGATATGAAAGCGCTAACGTCTGCTCCTCTCTTCCCATCGCTCCAAGCCCCCAGCATTAACTGCAGTTCTGAGTTCGAGGGAATCAAAGCGACGTGCAAGAATTACTCTCTGCAGGTACGTTTGAACCCATCATTCATTTGCTGGGGATTTTACCCTGTGTTTTGTACCACCAATATGGAAATTCCCAGACAAAAACCTTTGCTGTTGGTATTACGGTGACCCCTGTAAACCCCATCCAAGATCAGGGCAATACTGTGTTTGTCTTTTCATCGCTGGGACTTGATCCTCCTCATCCTTCTAGTAGAGCAGAAGAATTACTTCTCGTGTCTTGCTTACAACGCTCCTGCTAATACAGGGGTTCTCAAACTGGGGGTTGGGACCCCTCAGGAGCTCATGAGGGGATTACATGGGGGGGTCGCAAGCTGTCAGTCTCCCCCCCCAAACCCTGCTTTGCCTTCAGCATTTATGATGGTGTTAAATGTATAAAAAAGTGTTTTTAATTTATAAGGGGGTCGCACTCAGTGGCTTCCTATGTGAAAGGGGTCACCACTAGAAAAGTTTGAGAACTACTGTGCAAATACATCCCAGAATGAGGTTTCGGTTTTTTGCAACAGCATTACACTGTTGACTCATATTTAGCTTGTGATCCATTATGACCTCCAGATCCCTTTCCGCAGTATTCCTTCCTAGGCAGTCATTTCCCAGTTTGTATGTGTGCAACTGATTGTTCCTTCCTAAATGGAGAACTTTTCATTTCTCCTTGTTGAACTTCATCCTATTTACTTCAGACCATTTCTCCAGTTTGTTGAGATCATTTTGAATTTTAATCCGATCCTCCAAAGCACTTGCAGCCCCTCCCAGCTTGGTATCGTCCGCAAACTTTATAAGTGTCCTCTTTATGCCATTATCTAAATCATTGATGAAGATATTGAACAGAACCAGACCCAACACTGATCCCTGTGGGACCCCACTCGATATGCCCTTCCAGCTTGACTGTGAACCACTGATAACTACTCTCTGGGAAAGGTGCATAACTAGTTGGAAAACCTATCTTAGAGTGGCTCCATATAGGTTGTATTTCCCTAGTTTGTTTATGAGGTCACATGAGACTGTGTCAAAAGCCTTACTAAAGTTAAGATATACCACGTCTACCGCTTCCCTCCATCCACAAGGTTTGTTACCCTGCCAAAGAAAGCTATCAGGTTGATTTGACAGGATTTGTTCTTGACAAATCCATGCTGACTGTTACTTATCACCTTAGAGGTTCGCAAATTGATATTGAACCTTCTAAAACTTCTGTAGCTTTGCTAGTGGCTGGCCCCAGACTTACACGCCCATTGTCTTCCTGCAGGAGAGCATTGAATCTACAGACCACATACTCTATTTCTTCTGCTGATTTTCATGCCGTTTCTTTCCAATATGCACCTCCATGTCTCTCTGCATCTTCCTTCACTTCCTCTTTCCTCTCCCCCCACGAGCACTACGTCATCTGCAAAAGGCATGTGCCAGGGGCCACTCTCTGGCTGCTTTCTGTCAATGCATCCAGCACCGATGTGAACAAAAAGGGGTTTAGTCCCAAGCCTTGATGTATTCCAGCTGTTACTAGAAACTGTTCCCTTTCGCCACATGAACCTCGCGCTGTGGCAACAGCACCATTGTACATGTCCTGGACACGTCTGATATAAAAGCTTTATTCACTCAACGAGAGGTGTCAGGATCAGGCCCCTGCATAAGTCAAACACCAATGTCGGTCGCCCTTCAGCGCCTGCAGAACTCACCCTCTGCTCTGGGTCTCTCTGCAGGGAAAGCGGAGCGGCAGAAGCAGCAGTTTTTGCTCTTTCTTTAATTCAACATTAGACATTTTGATGTCCACGTGCAGAGATGGGAGTGCGGCGTTATCACTGGAGGTGAGAGGCTCCTTCCCTTGAATGTGCCCTGCAGACTAGTGCCCCTGTGTGCCCCAGAGCCCTGCCTGCTGCTGTGCTGGGTTAGGAGTCTCATCTTGGGGGAGGGAGCCATGTAGATACTCTTCAGAAAAGATCTGTGCCCTCCACTGCTGTGGGGAGGGGGGATGCACACTCTAGTGGTGTTTGTCTGTGTCTGCGTGCACACGCCCTCTGATGGTGTGAGTGCACGTTTGTTTTTGTCCACCCACATGCACCCTCTAGTGTTCAGAACTGTTGTTGTTCATCAGAGGTGCTATACTGCTAACAGTTAATTGGGATTCTCCTCAGCTCATCTATCAGTGACCTAAGTTTTTCAGGCAGCAGGATCTGGGCTCTATCCCTGCCCTGACAGACATTTCTGAGCAGCTGCCGGACGCAGCATAGAGACAGCCTAGGAAGCCGTGGGCTTGTGACAATGTTGTTCCCTGGCGTCTGCAATAGAGGAATGGGGGAGTGGGAGTGAAGAAGGAAGGACAAAGGGTTCTACCCCAGTTGGCTTCAGGTCCCAGTGGGGTTCTGCGTCAGCCTCAGTGGACCCCCTTTGTAAAGGGCTCCCCCTCTGAGAGCACTGCAGCCCCTGAACTGGGAGAGGCTGTAATGCCCGATGCCCCCTGGGAACACACAGGACGTGGCACCTCAACCCCCGGACTCCTCACTCCCAGGGCTTTTACTTTCCTGTCCCCAGGAAGCAACTCTCGGTTTCAGTGCCCTCCTGAAGAGCACCTCCCTCTGGGATGGCGGAGACAAGGGGGACGTGGGGTTGGCCCTGACAGTGCTGCTGCAGAGCGTGGAACTGGCCGCGCTGGCCACTGCGCTCCAGTCTCCAGAGATAACCACACAGAACATGACGACAGAGTCTATGGATGAGGGGGGATGTGTGGCTCTCAGCGCCACCTGCTGGCTGCCGTGAGATACGGGGTTATACACTGTGCCCCAAATCCACTGGAAGTTAGAGCCTATATACCATTGTGGATGTGAGCCTGTGTTCAGTACAGACACAGACCAGCACTGCCCCTGCACCAGGAAATATAACCCAGCCCCGCCAGTGCCCCCAGGAGCAACAGCAATGTCCGAGAGGGCTTTAAATGTAATATTTGGCATTCCACCACTAGGGGCTGCCATGCTGAGCCAGGCGCCTCCCCCCACCCCGAATACTCCCCCTGCTGGGGAGGCAGCATCCCAATGGAGACACAGCCAGAATGTGGGGAGGGGATATTGGGGGTGATCAATGGAACTCGGGCAGGGAGCTCCAAACTTCCCCCTCCCACAGTGCGGAAGAGCCCTGAAGCCCCCCGGCTCCAAGTGGAGTGAGAGGGAGGCGGATCTGGCCCAGAATGGACAGATTCCCAGGGAAGTGGTTTCACAGCGAGGGGCTCTGTCATTCCTCACCCCCACTCCCCTGCAGCTATCCAGACACGGCTCGTCACAGGGAACTGCAGCCGGGACAGTGAGGTCTTCACGCTGAGAGCTCACGAGCAGACGATGGTCGTGCACTGTGATACAGTCACCGGGGCAGCCACACAAGGAACATCCTGGGGATGGAGAGTCCCAGGGCCCAAACCACAGCACAGAGCAGTTCCTGGGCACTGAACCCCAGTCTGGGTTCCCCCGTTCCTCCCTCCCTCCCCGTGGATCCCCAGGCCGGGCCCTGGCCTCTGTCTCTAGCCCTGGAGGGCTCCTTGCTGGCTGAGCCAGTGGTTCTCAGGCTGTGGCCATGGAGCTGACACCTTCGTTCCTGCCTGTCCCACAGCTTGAGCCCCGAGCAGTGAGCAGTTGGGGGCAGAGGGGAGACAGCTCATGAGAGGGTCTCTGGTATGAAGTGGGCCCAGAGAATGGAAAGAGCAGGGACGCCCCAGTCTAGCCAGACCCCCAAATGGAGATGTGGGGACCAGGGTAACGTGTACCCTCAGCTGCCATATTCAGGGCCCCGAATCCTCCAGCACCAGGGGAAGCTCATCCCTGGCCAGCCCCTCTCCTGGTCTCGCTGAGAAAAACTGAATCTTCATCTCTGCATCCTGCAGCTCGACGTTTCCAGCCGGACGCGTTCCTGGGGGCTCCGAGGGAGGAGGTATCATGATCCAGTGGCTAAATCTTAAGAGTTGTGGCCAGGAACCTGGGTTCCATTCCCAGATCTGCCACAGACTCACTGTGACCCCTGGGCACCCGGCCGGCTCCTTCTTTGCCATAGCGTCCCCAGCTCCCTAACGAGGGATCATCTCCTCTCCCAGCAGGTTTGGGGGCTGCTGCTTTTATTTCCTACTCCACCCTGGACTCCATCATCAGTGCGAGACGTCTCAGCGAGGGAAATCTACCGGCTGGTGGGAAGCTGGAGAAGAGTCATCTCAACTCCAGGGTGGTGAGTGGGGCCCTCGGAGATGGGAGACCCATTCACCTCTCCAAACCCACAAACTTCACCCTGCGCCACAGACAGGTGCATGAAGGAAGAGCCTCTCACTTTGCTCCATATCTGGGGCTCCAGAGGGGCCTATAGAAGGCACCATCTCCTGCCGGGCATTTGGACCGTGCTGCCTTTCTGGCTCCCAATGGTCCTGAGAAGAGGAGGCCTCCTTATTCCTGACTCGTTGGGGCTGTTTTAAGAGAGGAGGTTACCGGGGGTCACACCACGACACATGGCCGTGCAAAGTGCTGTAGGGTAACAACTCCGCCTAGCTCACCCCTGAGCCGGAATAACTGGAAAGCCGCTTTCTATAGATAGTGGAGTTCAGGGAATCAGCAGGAAACACTTTGATACAGTAATGAAGTGGTTAGGGTGCATATGTGTATGTGTGCACACAGCACTGCCCTCTGCTGGATGCATTCAGAACTGCTCAGCCATGTGCCACGTTCCTCATAGTGCTAACAGCTAGCAAGGATTTATTTCCCTTTTGCTCCAAAAGCAGGGCCTGTGCTTTTGGAGCAGTGGGTTTTCCGTTCTCTCTCTACTGTCACCGGGATGGCCCCAGTGGGCACTGGGGGCTGCGTGGGGAGAGCCGTGGAGCTGTAGGTGACCTCGGGTTTGCTATAGACATGTGATAACAGAAATGACGTTCCGTGGTCCCACGAGGCTGAGGATGATTCTGTTGTGTTTCCAGGCCAAAAAAGAGGAGGACGAGGCTCTCTGCGTCTACTGGAAAGTAGAGGCCGAAAGCAGCAGTTGGTCTCCAGATGGCTGCACCGCAGTGCACACGAACAGCACTCACACCACCTGCAGCTGTGACCATCTCTCCAGCTTCGCCATCCTAATGGCTCCCACCACAGTGACGGTATCTCACCGTGAGACTCGATCACGGGGCTGGACCCTGAGCTCCGCACTCAGCCGTGGGTAAAGTTCTCCCTGGCGTGACTGGAGGCTTTGCTGGGAAAAAGGCTGAGTCGGAGCTGAGGGGGCTGGGCTGGGGTCACTGGTGATTGTCCCTTTGCTGTATTACAGGAGAATTACCCACTGACCATCATCACCTATGTGGGACTGACCCTCTCCCTGCTGTGCCTCTTCCTCGCCATCCTCACCTTCCTCCTGTGCCGCTCCATCCGCAACGTCAGCACCTCCCTCCACCTGCAGCTCTGCCTCTGCCTCTTCCTGGCCAACCTGCTCTTCCTCACCCCAGTGACTCCCACCGGCAGTCAGGTACGGCCTGATTATCCCCTGCTCTGTTCCTCCACTCGCAGCAGGGCTGGGGTGTGTGGTTTGAACCCCTTTGTGATCCCTGGATTCTGTGCTGTGCAGGGCACAGGGGGGATTCCCGGGGAGATGTTTCCACCCCATTAGGCCCCTTCACCCTGGGCACAGTGGTCTGAGTGTCCCCAACCCCTGGAGTTCAGCCAGTTCCATCCTTATGTCACAGTCTCTCTGTCCCTCGACTCCTCTCCTAAGTGACTTGCCCATGGTGACCCAGGGACTCTTTGGCAGGGCTGGGAACAGAACCTGGATTCCCTGAGCCCTGCTCTAACCACTAATCTCAGGTTTCCCCCACACTCAGCATTTCCCTTCCCCACCGCAGTGTCCCTGGGCTCTCTGTCTCCCCCAGGTGGCGTGTGCTGTCATTGCTGGCCTCCTACACTACCTCTTCCTGGCCTGCTTCAGCTGGATGTTCCTGGAGGGGCTGCACCTCTTCCTCACCGTCAGGAACCTGAAGGTCGTGAATTACACCAGCGCCAGCCGGTTCAAGAAGAGATTCATGTACCCGTTTGGCTACGGATTCCCAGCCCTGGTGGTGGCTATTTCTGCAGCGGTGAATCCTGACGGCTACGGAACGTCCAAACAGTACGTGCAGCGCCCATCCCGAAGGGGAGCTGGGATGTGGCTTCCACGCGGTTGTCTGGCTCTCCCCAGGTCTGACTTGGACCTAGATTTCCCTGCTCACCCTGCCTGGGAGCTGAATGTCCCCTGGGACCCTTCCCATCCCCAGGGACACTAAGCTGCCTTGAGCGCTGTAGTTTATTTGCCCATCTGTCAGACATCTACACTTGTCACCCCACTGATGATGCAGAAGAATAAGTGGGAAAGATCCCAGTTGATTCCCAGGTCCCAGGCTGGGTTTGTGGGGCTGGTGGGTAGGGAACAAATGCATCTTCTTACTGTGTGCAAATCCCTGAGGATCCCCTCTCTAAAGTGAGGGACTCCACTAAAACAGGGTGTGGTGTGTTCTAGACACCCCAGGCTAGATCCTCAGCTGGTGTAAATCAGGGCAGCTCCACTTCCTTCAGTGTAGCGAGGCCAATGTCCATCCGCTGCATGTCTGGCCCTCCAGCAATACTGAGCCCATCCACCAGAAAAGGTCATTTGAGGAGGTGGAAGAGGAAGTGGTGGCTGAAAGCAGGAGATGCTGAGGTACATGGGGAGGGCTGTTTGCCTGCTGCCCGCAAGAGAGTCGACCATGTCACAGGCAGGCTGAGATCCATCTCGCTTTTGAGAGCCAGCTGCCCTGTGACACCCCCTCTCTGCCTCGGGGCTCAAAAAGGGCAGTAATCCCATTAACGTCACCTTCTTCCTCCCTCCCGCTAGCTGCTGGCTCAGCCTGGAGAGAGGCTTTCGTTGGAGCTTCCTGGGTCCAGTCTGTGCCATAATCCTGGTGGGTACCTCCCAGAACCACAGGGCCCCATTCTCCTCTCACCTCTGCGACCCCGTTGATTTCAGTGAAGCAGGGAGGAGAACGTGGCCCATAAAACACAAGGAAAGACCAAGTTAGGTCCCACCTGGCTCATCTGCTGTGGTCAGTCCCGGGATTAGTCCCTGTGCTGTATCCCCAGGCCTACAGCCTTTACTCGGGCACAGCTCCCATGGACATCAGGAGTTTTGCAAAGTAAAGACAACAATAGTGTGATCTAGTCTAGTTAATGACCCAAGGAATGAGGAAGGGAGAGGGCTGAACTCTGCAGTGGTTTTTGTAGGAGGGGGGAACAAATGTCCCTACATATTCCTCCCAACCACCTGCGGAAGTTTGCGGGGCAGGGAATTTGTTACAGTCTGAAAGTGGCAGGAAGTATTCTAGAGACAGAATCTAGAATCTCTGAGCCTCATCCTGCTCTCAGTTACACCAGTGTAAACCCAAAATAACTCCTGACTCCAGTGGAGAGGCTCCATATTTAACTGGAGCAGCATCTGACCTCTGTGATCCCATTGATCCATCTCAGCCCTGGCTGTGCTGTCAGCTCCACGCATGGGGAGGGACCAAGAGCTGCCAGGGAATATTACAGGAGAGGGGATGTTTCCCACCGGAAATGAGCAGTCCCCAGTTCTGCAGTGTTCGGCTCGGTCCCCTGGGATCGTTCTCGGCCTCAGCTGGAATCACCGGCCCTAGATGGGCTATTTTACAGGAAATATTTCCCACTGTTCCCACAGATAAATATAACGTTCTTTGCCCTGACCCTGTGGATCCTGAGAAACAGACTCTCCTCCCTCAATGCAGATGTGTCCACCCTCAGAGACCACAGGTGAGAAGGCAACAAAACAATCCTGGAGGGTCAGATGTCTTGGTTTGGAGGGTCTTTGGCACCGGGAGGGTGTGAGGGATTGCAGGAGGGGAACAACATATCTAGGATCCATTGGAACGAATTTCCAGTGTGTTTGCATTGACAGGAACCATGTCCCACATAGGAAAGCAGGGGCCGATAGCTCCACCCCACTCTGACCAGATCCTCCTGACCCAATTGCTCTCAATAGGGTTATTGTAAAGGGATCTCTCCATCTGCCTTTATCCAGGTTACTGACCTTTAAAGCCATCGCCCAGCTCTTCATTCTGGGCTGCACATGGAGCCTTGGTCTCCTCCAAGTCGGCCCAGCAGCCACGGTCATGGCGTATTTATTCACCATCGTCAACAGCCTGCAGGGAGCCTTCATCTTCCTGGTGCACTGTCTCCTCAATCGCCAGGTAATGCCCACGGCCCGTCAGCGCCCACCCAGCACCTTTACTGGCCTTGCGCTGGCCATGTCTGATCTTCTCAGCGTTAGTTACATAGTGCAGTGACCGTGTCCCTCACTCTCCAGGTGAGAGAGGAGTACAGGAGATGGATCAAGGGATTCCGAATGTCCAGCACAAAATCTCAGACATCCGATCTATCCATGTCTGCTGTCCCCACCACCAGCACCAAGACGGTAAGAGGTTCTCTGCTCTGTTCCAATACCAGCCTGTGACACAGTCATCTCTAGCTGGGTCTCATTACTGCTGTAAAGGTGCTTTGCCCCCCGAATGACTCAGGATTGGTTATGAGTCAGCTGGGAACATCACTGCAAGTGTCAGTGAGAGTCGGTCACTATTGAGGGGTATCCTAGATGTCTTAGGCACCAGAACAGAATGCCCTGTCCTGGCACCTCCGCGTTCTCTTCCCTTGGCTCTCCTGGGAGCTCCAGGAGTCACTCACTGTGGGCTAGGCAGGCATTGGCTCTTGCAGTGTAATGATCTGAATAGATCAGATTGTCCCCTGGGATTGAAACCTTGTCAGTGCAGATGGATCATCCCCAATGATCAGTCAGCACCGTGAAGAATTTCCCTTGGCTCCATTATCCCTATGGGTCAGGATCCAGGGGCTTTGTGTGTCCCCTCCCAGAGACAACCCACCAGTTTGTACATTACACTCTCAGTGGCCTTGGAACCTATTGTCATTTTTCTGCTTTTCTTGCCAGGAATAACCCTTCTGCCAGGTGGAGTCGGCAGCAACCAGGGCCGGGTTCAATACGTAGGGGTTCCAATACAAAACAGAACCAGCTGGAGCCCCTGTGATGTTGCACTCCATATGCTTTATGGAAATATGCTTTATGGAAATATGCTTATGAATATGACACAACTGGAATATACTTTACTCTAAACACCCCTTGCATTGTGTCTTTAGAAAGTTTGTAATCTACTAAGTGTGTTCATCCTATTTGTTTGCATGTATTATTGCTGTATTCGGAGTTAGGAGAATAAGATATAACCTTGTATCACTGATGAAAAACATATTAAGTGGAGGCCATTAAGGATGCTCCAGAAACAATCAGTTGTAAATGGCCTTAGTTACTTGAAAGCCTCCCTGTGTACGTGTGGGCCAGCCCATGGGAAATGGAGACTGGGGGTCTTAGAGTGACATGTACCCATGTCACCTGATAATGAAATCCATCTTAAACCTGGTACTTTTCCATTTAGAAGGAGGGGTGGGGACTCAGAGAGATAAGAGCTTCCCACCTTATGCCAAAGCTATAAAAGGGGGTGGAGCAGGACAAAGCGCTGCCGGTCATGAGAAAATCCCTGCTTACTACCTGAGATGTCTGCTGGATCTAACAAAGACTGTACCAGGGGAAAGGATTGGGCCCAGACTAGGAAGGAGTCTGTGAAAGAAACGTATTGGAACATCTTTGAGGGTGAGATATTACCTGTAATAAGTTTCTTAATGTCTTAGGCTTAGACTTGCGTGTTTTGTTTTATTTTGCTTCGTGACTTACTTTGTTCTGGCTGTTATTACTTGAAACCACTTAAATCCTACTCTTTATAATTAATAAAATCATTTTTGTTTATTAATAAACCCAGAGTAAGTGATTAATACATGGAGGAGCAAATAGCTGTGCATATCTCTCTATCAGTGGTATAAATGGTGAAAAATTTATGAATTTATCCTGTATAAGCTTTATACAGAGTAAAACAGATTTATTTTGGGTTTGGATCCCATTGGGAGCTGGGTGTCTGGTTGCTGGAGACAGGTAAACTGCTGAGCTGTTTTTAATTAAAGTCTGCAGCTATGGGAGCATGGCCCAGACCCTGGGTCTGTGTTGCAGCAGGCTAGCGTGTCCGGATCAACAAGGCAGGGTTCTGGAGTCCCAAGCTGGCAAGGAAAACAGGCTCAAAGGTAATTTCAGCACATCAGGTGACAGTCCCAAGGGGATTTCTGTGACCAAACCCAACACACTCCAACCCAGTAATCTGGGAAAACTTCAGACCACCCCAGGTGCCTCTAAGAGGCAACACATCCCCTCTCACAAGCATTGAGTCTGTGTATAACAAAGAGAACATTTAATAAAAAGGGAAAAGAAATCTGGCATTAATTTGGGAAATAGGAAAACCACAATTCGAAAGCTTGTGACCATGAGTAAGGCAAAGATATTTTTAGTAAAAGTCATGGACAGGTCGCGGGCAATTCACGGAAGCCTATGACGTGTCCTGACTTTCACTAAAAATATACTGACAAAACGGGGAGGCGGGTTCAGCTCAGTGCCCACTGCTGCGGGAGCTCCGGCTCCCCCACTGCCGCTGCCCCACTTCAAAGTCCCCCGCTCCCCACGGCAGCTGAGCAGTTGTGTGGGGAGGGGTCCCACCCCCTGCAGCAGCAGGGAGCTCCAGTTCCCCATCACCTGCAGCAAGTGGGATGTCTAGGGTCCCCCATTGCCAATGGGGGGCTCGGCTGCTGCAGGGTCCCCTCACTCCCTACAGCAACTGAGAGCTCTGAGCAGTTCCCCCCTCTTCCTGCCATGGCTGGGCAACTGCAGAGGGTCCCCCACCACCTGTCGCAGGGGAGCTGGGGACCCTTGGTGGTGGAGATGGCCTTCCCCATCCATGCCGCCATGCCCCACACTGCCCCCTTCCACAGCATCAAGAAGACAAGCATCGCGGCCAAGCTCTGCAGGGAGGAGATGGGCCCAGGCTGCGGGCCCTCACCAGGTAGGGCCCAGAGCAAGCATCTGGGGGGAGGGGTGCCCTATGGCCTTCCTCCCCCATCAGGCTATGGAGCTCCCCGCCCCCTGGTCATTTCTGAGGTGGGGATTCCTAGCTTTGCCCTTTCCCTCCCCTGCACCCCACTCACAGCTGCTGTCCTTGGTCGGCGAAGGCCCAGAGTTCAGAGCATTCATGTGAGTTCAACTCCCACCGGAGGGCTGGGAGGTGGGGAGATGGCATCGAGAAATTCCTCGGCTGCTGATGCTGCCACCACCACGTATACAACTGAGGTCTGGTCTGAACTACAGACCTTAGCCCATGACAGCTTATGCTGAAATGAATTTGTTAGTCTCTAAGGTGCCAGAAGTACTCCTGTTCTTTTTGCAGACCTATATTGGTATAACTACATCGCTCAGGGGGGTGAAAAATCCACACAAACCAACCCCCTGTGCGATGTAGTTATACCAACCTGACCTCCTGTGTAGACACCGCTGTGTTGGCAGGAGAACTTCTCCCACCGACACAGCTACCGTCTCTCGGGGAGGGGTGTGAGGGGGAGGGGTGTGATGCACATCCACCCCAAAACCGCAGCCCCTCCTTTTAAACGGTAAACCCAACCGGCATTGCTTACTATGAGAAAGGAGGGCGCTGCAGTTTGAAACCCTTCCCACATGTCATGAAGGTGGAAGAAGCCAACCCCATGTACCCTTTGGCTTACCATGACTGCCTGGAAACCGAATTCTGTTGCCCAGCCGTGTGTGATGTGTCACCATACCGGCAGATGCTCAATATGAAAGGCAAAATGCGACCTTATATTTAAAGCACAATTGCTGTCTGCTGTGAATCGCTTGATTCACTGTGAAAGAGTCTCTCTTTTGTTCTCAGAAATGTATCTTCTTAAATTCTACTCTTCCTTTTTATCCCCCCTGCAGGTGCAAATGTTTCTATGCTCCCCGTAACATCTCCATCTGAGGTTATCGCAGATTTGAAGGTGAAAAAAACACACTTGCGATGACACATTTTCCGAGCTCATGCAGTCCTCCTGCACTGACAGGGCCCAGCTGAATGCATGAAGGCATTCAGTGGCAGAGGCCAGGAAAGCGTTCAGTGAGCATGATCATAACATGCAGGAGAAGATGCTGAGGCTAATGGGGGAGCAAATGGACATGATCAAGTGTCTGGTGGAGCTGCAGGAAAGGCAACAAAAGCACAGACCGCCGCTGCATCCATTGTATAACCGCCTGCCCTCCTCACCAAGTCCGATAGCCTCCTCACCCAGATGCCCAAGATTGAACGGGGCAGGGCAGGGCGGGTGGGGTGGGGGAGGCTCCGGGCACCCAGCCACTCCGCTTCAGAGGATGGCCCAAGCAACAGAAAGCTGTCATTCAAACAGCTTTGATGTGTAATGTGGCTACAATAAGCAATGTGGCCTTGTCCTTCCCTCCTTCCCCACCCCACCCGGGCTACCTTGTTAGTGATCTCACTTTTTTTTTAAATAAATAGAGAATGAATGGATTCAACACAATAGGGACTTTATTTCCTTTGCCAGCAGTGGTCAACCTGACCCCCTGTGTAGACACCGCTGTGACATTCCATACTCTGTGTGCCCGGGAAGGCTGGACAGAGTGCTGAGTAGGGAAAGCTCAAGGAGATCATTGTGGGGCTGCAAGAGGGCAGCTGACAGGATGATGGAGGCAGTCCATGGAGACATACATGCAGCGAGGTAGGTGTCTGTTGCCACTGGCTCAGCCGTCCGGCCTGCAGAGGGGTTCAGATCTGGAAGCCGGGTCGGGCCCTCAGTGCTTCCCTGGGATACACGGTTGTCCCAGTTTTCCTCTGCTGTTCCGCCGGGAGCCCTGAGATTCGCAGGAGCTGTGGACGGGGGGAACCAATTCTGAGACCGCCCCATCTGCAAAGCTGGGAGGGGACCAGGATGACATCACTGCTGGAGGAACAAGCCAGCCCATGCCCATGGGACTGGGGAAAACTGAGAAAACGTGGGGAGTTTCACTTGGGAAAAGTGTTGAGTCAGGCACGGGCAGAGTGTTTCCCCAGAGCCGCTCTCAGAGGAGGGGAACGGAAGGGGCTTGCCCAAGGGGCAGGATGGGTGGTGGCTCAACCGCAGCCTCGAGCCGGAGGACACTGGGGTTTTATTCCTGGCACTGCTGCGTGACCTTCAGCAGGTCTCTGCCTCAGTTTCCCCATCTGTAAAATGGGGGCTAACGAGGCTGACTTCCTTTGAAATAATAAGTGTCATGTGCATGCTAGGAGTTATCAATGCTGGTTAATATTAATTCCTGCTGCAGCTGTGCCAGCATTCCCTTGGAGATGCCAGCGTCAGAGATGGGCTGCCTGGGAGCAGGAAGCCCTGGGGGATGCAAGGAGACTAGCGACGTTTCTGGCCTGGTGGGGCTTGTTTAAGCATTTTGTTTTTCAGGCTAAGGAGACATCTGCATAGGATGTTACACCTGGGGAACAGGGCTCAGGTGGGAGCGGGGCTGCGGGGACGGGGGGCTGGCAGTGTACAGGAATAGGGCAGTATCCCTTTAAATAACGTGAGCCCTCGCTTAGTGCTCCCCGTGTTCAGGTTTAGATGCCGCCAGAGCAGCAGGGGGTGCGTACCGGGTTTCACGCGTTGGTGAACGTGCACCAAGCTGGGTCCAGCTGGATAATGTCATTTTCATTGTGTAAATCCCCAAAGACACGATGGGGGGGATTGAGGGGGGATGGGAAAGGGCACCTGGCCAACTCCCGCAGGGATAAATGGCAGCCCAGCCTCTTCAATTAACAGGTAGGTTGTTCCAATGGTTACAGCATCACGCTCCGCAGACCTGGGGTCTCTTTCAGGCTTGGCCACTGATGCTGGTTGAGTCCCCGCCCCGCACTGTACCTTATCTTCCCCCTCTCATTCTGGGCTAGTCCGGTTAGTCTGGGAGCTCGTCGGGCTCGGGATCGGGTCTCAATAGGTGTTTGTGCAGCACAATAATTAGCACTTAGAGCACATTGCAAAGGAGATGAGTATCACTCACCCCATTTTACACTTGGGGAAACTGAAGCACGGGGAGCTGGCGGGACTGGCCCAGGGTCACTTAGCAGCAGAGAAATAGAACCCGGGTTTCTTCGATAGAGGTCAAGTGACACACACACACACACACACACACACACACACACACACCACAGAGCTTTGCTTGAAAACAAGTGCTTCCGTTTTCCTTGGGTTTCCTGGCATTTTGCACAAACTCAAGATCCGGGGGAAATCTGAGCCAGGGTTAAATTTACCAGCAGCTCAGCGAAATGCTGTCCCGTAATCTGACTCTGTTCCCAACACTCTCCCGCCCACTTTTATCTCTTCCCAACCGCATGTTCAGTAGGCCTAGGCCACATTTTCGTGTGTTGTGTGTTTGTGGGGCCGTGACATTCTGTACCTTGGGGGAGCGTATTGTAACCCCCATTTTCCTCATTTTCATATAATCGTGATCTTGCATAGAAAGCAGGCCTTGTAAGGTATCAGGGGAAAGGTCATGATCTGCTGAAAGTCATTTCTCTATCCATATATGTATATCATTAACGCATATGAAATTATGAGAATTGTGTTGTATGGCTGTCACTAAAACATGCTGTAAGTTGGGGAATCAGGCAGATATTAGCGCCCCAGAGGCAACGGCAAGGAAAGTAGCCAACACCCGGGCAGGGTGTCAATCAACCCATCAACAGCCATTGTCCAGCAAGGGAGCTGCAATGCGATGACTCATGTGCATGGGGTCACACCAGGGGAATTGCTCAACCTTTCTTGGAGACCGCAGAAGTGGACTACATCCATCCTGATTGAATTGGCCCTGTCAACACTGGTTCTACACTTGCGAAGTAACTCCCTGCTCTCCATGTGTCAGTATATAATGCCTGCATCTGTAACTTTCATTCTATGCATCTGAAGAAGTGAGGTTTTTACCCATGAAAGCTTATGCCCAAATAAATCTGTTAGTCTTACAGGTGCCACCAGACTCCTTGTTCCTTTGTTGGAGAGAGTCAGCAATGCCCCACAGACATGCCTGGACTTGTGTTCTACAAGCACATGCACTGAGAGTATAAAACGGGCAGACTGGACACATACGGCCCCTTCTCCTGCCCCCACCTCTGCTGCAAGGAACCAAGACACTGAGAATAAGACAAGACTCCAACACAGGAGATTGCCCCAGGTTTAAGGAACAAACCTGTATACTACGGACTACAATATCCAGTGGGGTGAGAAAAACTGCTTAATCTAGTTGCTGGCCAGTCTAATAGTGTTGAGAGTTTAGACTGTGTGCTTATACTTTATTTTATTTTGGTAACCACTCTGACTTGTGCTTTGACTTATAATCACTTAAAATCTATCTTCGTAGCTAATAAATCTGTTTGTTTATTCTACCTGAAGCAGTGCGTTTGGTTTGAAATGTGTCAGAGGCTCCTCTTGGGATAACAAGCTGGGTACATATCAATTTCTTTGTTAAATTGATGAACTCATATAAGCTTGCAGCGTCCAGCGGGCATTACTGGATACTACAAGACGGAGGTTCCTAGGGTTGTGTCTGGAACTAGAGATATTGGCTAGTGTCATTTGCTTGCAAGTAGCTTGGAGCAGCTTACGTGCTAGAAGCTGTGCATGAACAGCCCAGGAGTGGGGGTTCTCACAGCAGAACAGGGTAAGGCTGGCTCCCAGAGTCGAGGATTGGAGAGGCCTAGCAGATCATTGGTCCGGATAACACTAGAGGGGAATGTCACAACTGCTGTGTTGACAGAAGAGTTTCTCCCATTGACACAGCAACCGCCTCTCGGGGAGGTGGATTAACTACACCGATGGAAGAAGCTCTCTCCCATCAGCTTAGAGCGTCTCCATTAAAGTGCCACAGCAGCACAGTTGCCTCGGTGCAGCTGTACAGATGCAGTGTGTTAAGCACAGACATGCCCTAAGGCTCAGCAACTAGACCTGGTTCTCAGTGATTTCAGCTCTAGCGATCACTTTGTGATGGGTTGGATCACAGAAACACCCTTGGGGCTGCCAACTGATGTGCCAAGACTACTTATGCTCCTGCTTTCCCTGCCAGCTTGGGACTCCAGCACCCTGTCTAGTTGAGCCAGACACACCAGTCTGCTCCAACACAGACCCAGGGTCTGAACCACCTGCCCCAAATCTTCAGACTTAACTGAAAGTAACTTAAGAAGTGTTCCTGTCTTTAACACTCAGATGCCCAACTCCCAATGGGGTCCAAACCCCAAATAAATCCATTTTACCCTGTATAAAGCTTATACAGGGTAAACTCATAAATTGTTTGCCCTCTATAACACTGATAGAGAGATATGCACAGCTGTTAGCCCCTCCGCCCCCCGGTATTAATACATACTCTAGGTTAATTAATAAGTAAAAAGTGATTTTATTAAATACAAAAAGTAGGATTTAAGTGGTTCCAAGTAATAGCAGACAGAACAAAGTAAATTACCAAACAAAATAAAACAAAACATGCAAGTCTAAACCTAATACAGTAAGAAAACTAATACAGATAAAATCTCACCCTCAGTGGTGTTCCAATAAGCTTCCTTTTACAGACTAGTCTCCTTCTAGTCTGGGTCCAGCAATCACTCACACCCCCTGTAGTTACTGTCCATTGTTCCAGTTTCTTTCAGGTATTCTTGGGGGTGGAGAGCTTGAGTCAGCTGAAGACAAAATGGAGGAGTCTCCCGGGGTTTAAATTGAGTTTCTCTTGTGGGTGGAGACCCCATCCTCTCTCCTATGCAAAGTCCAGCTCCAAGATGGAGTTTTGGAGTCATAAGTCCATGCATGACTAAGAACTTACAGGTAGGAGCCATGGTTCACATGCTGCCTTGAACGTCCTCAGGTAGACTTTATATGTGGATTGGAGCCTTCCAAGATCCATTGTCCATTAAGTGCTTCTTGATTTGGTACTTAACTTGCACATTCCTTTCTCAGGAAGCTGACCAAATGCTTTACTAAGGCTACTTAGAAATCAAGCAAGTACACAGCCAATATTCATAACTTCGAATAAAAAAATGATATAGGCATATAAATAGGATTAATAGATTCAGTAGACCATGACCCTTGCAGAGATATGTTACATGGCGTATGTCATATAAAACATATTCCAGTTACATCATATATACATTCATAAGCATATTTCCTTAAAGCCTTATGAGGTGCACCATCACATGCTTAATAAAACAAAGATTCTCCAGTGTATCTAATCAGCTCTGCCGTTAAACACCTGTCCCGACCCTCTTTCTCTCTCACTCTCAAGGGGATTTGGCATCCCTACCCACCTGCTTAGTGAGTGAGTGTCAATCAGGGCAGGCTACACACAGTTCTGCTGCCCTTTCCTCACACAGTCAGGGTGACAACATGCCATTCCCCTGCACCCCCTCTAAAGTGATTTGTAACCCAACACCCGCCCAAAGGGGTCACTTTGGCAAAGCAGTTCCCTCCACTGCGTTCCTAGGCAGAGTGGGGTGATTAGGCAAACACAGTCTGTTCCTGGAGTCTGTTCCCCCAGCTCATCACTCCACGTCAGAGGGGAGCTCAGTCCAACCCCACTTACACAGCAATGAAGAACGTGGAGGGGAAGCGGAGCCTTGCATGTCAGAAACATCTCCCTGCTCCCGCCCAGCTCCAGACACTGCAGCCTTCGCACGGGAGAGGAAGCTGCTGGTTCATTACAAACAGCTGATTGCAGCTCCTCAAGGTGGGGGAAGGGAGCAGGCTCTGTCTTTCCTGGGTGTGGGAAGCCTGTTAGAACCACCCCCAGCAGCTGGAATATTCCACAGAAAAAGACAAGTGTAACCCCATTGACTTTGGTAGAGTTACTCTTACCCTACACCTGGGTAAATGAGAGCAGTAGCTGGCACTTCTCAGCACCACACTGGTGTCCTACAGCTCTGACTTATCTCCCAAAGCCCTGGGAAGTGGCCAGTCTCCAATCTTAAAGGTGGATTCTCAGGGGAAGGAATAACTGACGTCCTGGTCAGGAACCCAGAGGGGCAACATCCCTAGGACATTACAAGGCCTTGTGGTTGAGGAGCTACCAAGAGCCTTTCACCTCCAGAGCAGCAGCTGACCCCTTGCTGAGGAGAGGGGCCAGATCAGCCTGTGTTTGACCTGCACCCTAGGACTACCTACCTCTTCTGTAGCTCATTTCCTCAGAAGGTCTCAATGTCCTTTACAAAGGAGGCCATCGTCAGTATCCCCATGGTACATAAGGTTCCTGGGAAGCAAGTGGCAAGTTTTGGAATTGAAGGGCCGGGAAGCGCAGTCCCTGGGGATTGTTAGAGAGTGTTGGCAGATTCTCCACACCCGAGTCTGGTGACATGGAGCTGAGCTGCATCCACACTACAAAGCGTTTGGGCTTTGACTTGCATCACAATGGGACTTTGGCTCTGACCCCATCCCCTCGCAGGCTCTGCAGGCCTGAGTCAAACTAACTTCTGTGTGGGCAGATGTGGGACTTAATCTTAAATCTGAGTCAGAGTAACAGTTTAGTATGCTGTGTAGACATACCACTGGGGTCTACCCTCCGGCAGGGCCGGATTTCCAAATAGGCATAATAGGCACATGTCTAGGGGCGCCGGGCATTCTAGGGGCACTTTACCTCTCTAAAACTGTATGCAACACGAAGGTCAGTTGTAGGTGGGGGGGCGCTGAAAATGCTGTGCCTAGGGGCTCATAAGCTGTAAATCAGGCCCTGCCCTCCGGGGTTTGAGATGCTGCCATTTTAAAGTGACAAACTGATGTCTGAGTCACTGTGATTGTCCCTGCATTTTAAGTGCAAAGCTTGTACGTTTTTCCACTGCTGCCTCCATTGCTGTTGCTCAGTCTGTTGCTTTGGGCCAGGTTACGTCCCCTTCTCCCAGCAATCGGCTTTGAATTCCCTCATTGGTTTGTGGTTCTACTAATCTGCCCTGCAGCACATAGGACATTTCCAACCGAGCGCTAGTCAGCTAATAGTTTTAGCTCTTCCACGTACACAGCTACGGTTTCACCTCCTCACTCTGCCATGACTCTTGCAATGTTCTACAGTAACACTTGGCTGTGGGGTCTGTGCTTGCTCTGTTCAGATCTCTTGCAGATCTTCCCAAGTTTTATCTCCTGCTTCCTGGGAGTGCAACAAACTCCTGAAGATGGAGTAGGTTGATTTAAGCAGCCACTGAGAAATATCCCTCCATTTGTCTTTTATTTATAATTTCATTTGCAAGGAAATTACTGGCTCCAGGTTTCCATTTTCCTATAAGTTGCCAGTCTTACATTTTTCCTCATTGCCAATGTTGTAAAGTGACTGCTCAGTGCAACTAAAATAAGTGTTCAAGAGTGCTCACTGGGAACTCGCTGCTTCACTTAACTGCATCCTCACAAAATGTGTGTACAGGAACTGGAAGCCCCATGGACCAGCGCCTCCCCCTCCCTCCCAGCACTTCACACCCGCTGCGATGAGCTGTTCAGCGGTATGCAGGAGGTGCTGTGGTGGGGGGAAGAGGTGCAGTGGGGGCTGTGGGGAAAGCGTGGAGGTCTAGCACCCTGCCAGGAACTGAGGAAGTCGGTGCCTGTGTGTGTGTGTGTGTGTGTGTGTGTGTTTTCCTCCCATAATGTTCTGGGCAACTCAGCCAAGACCACTTCACACACACACCCCACCCCAGACAGACAGGCAGAGTCGTGGGCCCCCCTTTTCCACCCTCAGGAGCAGGCAGTAGGGCCCTCCCCATATTTACCTCTCTCCAAACCATGTGCAATTCCGCACATCGGCTTTCCCTCAGCCCTTAGTTTAAAACCTGCTCTATGACCTCTTTAATTTTAAGTGCCGTCAATCTGCTTCCATTTTGGTTTAGGTGGAGCCCATCCTTCCTGTATAGGCTTCTCTATTCCAGAAAGGTTCCCCAGCTCCTAATAAATCTAACCCATTCCTCCCTACACCATCGTATCATCTATGCAGTGAGACCCTGCAGATCTGCCTGTCTAAATGGCCATCTGTGTGGAACTGGAAGCATTTCAGAGAATGCTACCATGGAGGTCCTGGACTTCAATCTCTTACCTAGCAGCCTAAATTTTGCCTCCAGGATCTCTCTCCCATCCTTCCCTATGTCACTGGTATCTACATGTATCAAGACCACCGGCTCCTCCCCCGCACTACACATATGTCTGTCCAGATGTCTTGAGAGATTCGCAACCTTCGCGCCAGACAAGCAAGTCGCCACGCAGTTCTCCCGGTCATCGCAAACCCAGCTAACTATGTTTCTAATGATTGAATCCCCCTTACTATTACCTGTCTCTTCCTAATAACTGGAGTTCCCTCCCCTGAAGAGGTATCCTCAGTGAGAGAGGATACCATGGCATCCTCTGGAAGGAGGGTCCCAACTATGGCACCATTTCCCTCTGTTCTGCTTTGATGTTCTCCTTCCCTGAGACTTTCATCCTCCTCAATAACACAGAGGCTATTGGAGCGGGGGTGGGACTGTTCTATCATGTCCCTGGAACCCTCCAGAAGCCTAAGGACCCCACTAAATGGACAGCTGCGTACAAACGGCTCAGATGCTTGTCAGACCTGAGTGAGATTTTTCCCCATGACCAATGTATACATCTCATCCCGTTGCTTTGCTTCCATCGCCCAGTTCCTGAGACACTGACTAGAGCATTTCTCCAGGTTTGAAACTGTTGGTAAATTTCAGGCTGAAATGTAATTAACCAGCTTTGGCCCCCACTCTCTGCTGTGCCCCACCTGGGAATGGGGCCCTCAGGGAACCTCATTGGCACATACTACACCAGCCTTGTTGGGGGCTGGAGGAGCCTGGGGCGGGGGGGCTGATTTAAACCTCAACAGCTGATAATGGTCCCTACAGTCTGTCCCTGCCCTGCCTCCGATGCTGGAGCTGAAGGGGAGGCTGGCTCAGGGACTACTTATACTGGCCCCACCCTACTAGGGCCTCTCCTCCCTTGGGGACATGCAGTCAGTGTCCGTACAAAGGGAGCTGAGTGGGTCAGACGCTCAGACCACAGGGCATATTGCAAATATCACACTAGTTATTCCCTGTTCACTCTCACTGGCTGTAACAGGAACTGTGCACGGAAATCTTATGGATGGAGGCCAGGCTGCACAAACGTCACTGGGTGATTGAACTCTGGGTGCTCAAAACCTGATTGATGGGGAAAGCAGGTTCACCGAAGCCTGATTGTGGAGATGGGGGGGCATATCAAATCTTCTCTATTTGGGGCTGCTTTTCTGCCAGTGTCTCCTCCAGCAGAGAAGAGCTCGTGCAGCTGCTGGATCAAACATTCTCCATCAACAGCTGTTCTTCTCCCCCTCCTCCACTGCAACCTCCAGTGAAACATGAAAAACACTTCGAAAATGAAACGCACAAAAAAAGGAAATAAAAATCCGGTCAGCGACCAGCACATGCCCTCAACGTCTCCACTCCAGGCAGGCTGCACTGTCACCCTCGCTACTGCGCCACACACTGCAAGCTTAGCGCTGCCCCCCAGGAACACCAGCCTTTCCTCAGCCGTGTGCACTCAGCCCTTCGCCAAGTGACTCTGCCAACAGAACCAGCTACTGCCCCAAACAGCCACAGCCACTAGAGGTGGGGAAGAACTGAGCTGGGGAGGGGAGCAGAGTTCAGGTTGCAGGTCGCAGTCTGTGGCGTATGGGGATGTGTAACTCAGCCAGGGGTAAGCAGGGAGCTTCGCTAGCTCTTGGTGTCTGAGATTTGCCTCCATCCTTGGCCTGATAGTCTGGTTCCAGCAGCCTTTGCACTGAGTTTGAGGCAGTTTCCTCAATGTAGACGTAGGGTAGTTTCTGACGAGTTTCCTCGTTTTTCATTAACTCCCCATTTCTAATCCCTAGTTTTGGGCACGACTCCACCCCCAAGCAGTTGTCCACTCATAATATAGGGCCAGAACCTCAGTTGGTGTAAATGGGTGTGTGGACGCCTTTGGACTGATGCCGATTTACACCAGTTGGGGATCTGGGAATATCTGTAGTTCTAGACTGGTAACTTGTGTTTGTGAATCTAATTAAGGGCGCTGCTCAGAACAGCTTTCTGACGCTCATTCAGGCAGGGACAGCTGAGTTTACGCTTGTCTTCAGGAAGGCACTCGAATGAGGAAGCTTTGGAGAATGAAGTCTTGGTTGGCACGACAATATAATGGGGCCCCAACTAATGACCCCAGCATGCATGCCATCAGAGAGAAGGCTTTGGATTCCTCGACCATGGGATGGTGTTCCAAGAAGGAGGAGTGCTAGGCAGAGACGGGCTCCACCTAACGAAGAGAGGGAAGAGCATCCTCGCAAGCAGGCTGGCTAACCTAGTGAGGAGGGATTTAAACTAGGTTCACCGGGGGAAGGAGACCAAAGCCCAGAGGTAAGTGGGGAAGTGGGATACCAGGAAGAAGCCCTAGCAGGAGAGCACAAAAGGGGAGGACTCCTGCCTCATACTGAGAAATCAGGATGATCAGTGAGTTATCTTAAGTGCCTATACACAAATGCAAGAAGCCTGGGAAACAAGCAGGGAGAACTGGAAGTCCTGGCACAGTCAAGGAATTATGATGTGATTGGAATAACAGAGACTTGGTGAGATAACTCACATGACTGGAGTACTGTCATGGATGGATATAAACTATTCAGGAAGGACAGGCAGGGCAGAAATGTAGGGGAGTGCATTGTATGTAAGAGAGGAGTATGACTGCTCAGAGCTCTGGTATGAAACTGCAGAAAAACCTGAGAGTCTCTGGATTAAGTTTAGAAGTGTGAGCAACAAGGGTGATGTCATGGTGGGAGTCTGCTATAGACCACCAGACCAGGGGGATGAGGTGGACAAGGCTTTCTTCAGGCAATTAACAGAAGTTACCAGACCACAGGTCCTGGTTCTCATGGGGGACTTCAATCACCCTGATATCTGCTGGGAGAGCAATACAGCGGTGCACAGACAATCCAGGAAGTTTTTGGAAAGTGTAGGGGACAATTTCCTGGTGCAAGTGCTGGAGAAACCAACTAGGGGCAGAGCTCTTCTTGACCTGCTGCTCACAAACAGGGAAGAATTAGTTGGGGAAGCGAAAGTGGATGGGAACCTGTGAGGCAGTGACCATGAGATGGTTGAGTTCAGGATCCTGACACAAGGAAGAAAGGAGAGCAGCAGAATACGGACCCTGGACTTCAGAAAAGCAGACTTTGACTCCCTCAGGGAACTGATGGGCAGGATCCCCTGGGAAAATAACATGAGGGGGAAAGGAGTCCAAGACAGCTGGCTGTATTTTAAAGAATCCTTATTGAGGTTGCAGGAATAAATCATCCCGATGTGTAGAACGAATAGTAAATATGATAGGCGACCACTTTGGCTTAATAGTCAAATCCTTGCTCATCTTAAACACAAAAAAGAAGCTTACAAGAAGTGGAAGATTGGACAAATGATCAGGGAGGAGTATAAAAATATTACTCAGTCATGCAGGAGTGAAATCAGGAAGGCCAAATCACACTTGGAGTTGCAGCTAGCAAGGGATGTTAAGAGTAACAAGAAGAGTTTCTACAGGGATGATAGCAACAAGAAGATGGTCAAGGGAAGTATGGGCCCCTTACTGAATGAGGGAGGCAACCTAGTGACAGAGGATGTGGAAAAAGCTAATGTACTCAATGCTCTTTTTGCCTTGGTCTTCACAAACAAGGTCAGCTCCCAGACTACTGCACTGGGCAGCACAACATGGGAAGGAGGTGACCAGCCCTCTGTGGAGAAAGACGTGGTTCAGGATTATTTAGAAAAGCTAAAGCGAGCACAAGTCCATGGGGCAGGATGCGCTGCATCGAAGGGTGCTAAAAGAGCTGGCGGATGTGATTGCAGAGCCATTGGCCATTATCTTTGAAAACTCATGGTGATCAGGGGAGGTCCACGATGACTGGAAAAAGGCTAATGTTGCGCCCATCTTTGAAAAAGGGAAGGAGGAGGATCTGGGGAACTATAGGCCAGTCAGCCTCACTTCACTCCCTGGAAAAAGCATGGAGCAGGTCCTCACGGAATCAATTCTGAAGCACTTAAAGGAGAGGAAAGTGATCAGGAACAGTCAGCATGGATTCACCAAGGGCAAGTCTTGCCTGGCTAAGCTAATTGCCTTCTATGATGAGATAACTGGGTCTGTGGATGAGGGGAAAGCAGTGGATGTGTTATTCCTTGACTTTCGCAAAGCTTTTGATATGGTCTCCCACAGTATTCTTGGCAGCAAGTTAAAGAAGTATGGGCTGGATGAATGGACTATAAGATGGATAGAAAGCTGGCTAGATCATCGTGCTCAATGGGTAGTGATCAATGGCTCCATGTCTGGACGGCAGCTGGTATCAAGCGGAGAGCCCCAAAGGTTGGTCCTGAGGCCAGTTTTGTTCAAAATCTTCAGGAGGATGGTGTGGATTGCACCCTCAGCAAGTTTTCAGATGACACTACACTGGGAGGAGTGGTAGATATGTTGGAGGGTAGGGATCGGATACAGAGGGACCTAGACAAATTAGAGGATTGGGCCAAAAGATGAGATTCAACAAGGACAAGTGCAGAGTCCTGCACTTAGGATGGAAGAATCCCATGCACTGCTACAGACTAGGGACCAAGTGGCTAGGCAGCAGATCTGCAGAAAAGGACGTAGGGGTCACACTGGACAAGAAGCTGGATATGAGTCGACAGTGTGCCCTTGTTGCCAAGAAGGCTAATGGCATTTTGGGCTGTATAAATAGGGGCATTGCCAGCAGATTGACGGATGTGATCATTCCCGTCTGTCCGGTATTGGTGAGGCCTCATCTGGAGTACTGTGTCCAATTTCTGGCCCCACACTAGAAGAAGGATGTGGAAAAATTGGAAAGAGTCCAGCGGAGGGCAACAAAAATGATTAGGAGGCTGGAGCACATTTCTTATGAGGAGAGGCTGAGGGAACTGGGATTATTTAGTCTCCAGAACAGAAGAATGAGGGGGGACTTGATAGCTGCTTTCAACTACCTGAAAGGGGGTTCCAAAGAGGATGGATCTAGACTGTTCTCAGTGGTACGTGATGACAGAACAAGGAGTAATGGTCTCAAGTTGCAGTGGTGGAGGTTTAGGTTGGATATTAGGAAAAACTTTTTCACTAGGAGGGTGGTGAAGCACTGGAATGGGTTACCTAAGGAGGTGGTGGATCTCCTTCCTTAGAGGTTTTTAAGGTCAGGCTTGACGAAGCCCTGGCTGGGATGATTTAGTTGGTGTTTGTCCTGCTTTGAGCAGGGGGTTGGACTAGATGACCTCCTAAGGTCCCTTCCAACCCTGATATTCTATGAGTCTATGATAGACTCCTGGGGCTAATGGCAAAGAGGATAGCAAAGAAATTTCTTTAGCTACAGGGAATGTGTTGTTCTAAAGCAGACTGAGGAGGAAATAAGGCAAGTGAACCATACCCCACTACTCACTACAATCCAGACTGGACGGAGCGAACCACCAGGAAACGTCTGAGAAAGGGGAAGTCACTGACCAGAAACTGACTTTATATGGGCAAAACCCACATGTGTGTGCAGTGTTTTTTCTCAGTGGAAGGTTGATCTATTTGGAGGAAGCACGTGTGTGACACTGATTGGACCAGAGCTGTTCCTCTAGGAGGGGGCCACAAGAAAAGGGGACCTGGTAAGACCCACACGAGAGTGATCATAGGAGGAGGACCTTGAGTGTATTTCTTTGCCTCTCTTCACCTTGAGCTTATGGACACCTGGATGGGAGGCCTGGAGAGCCCCAAGTCCTGAGCAGTCACTCCCTTGAAAAACCTGCCGTATGGGACCATTGACAAGGACCATCTATCAGGAATCAGGGCCTGCAGCAGAGCCAGTCTCCAGGCAACCTAATGAATGCAGCTGGCCTGTACCAAGCTGCCTGATTAGTGGGAAGGGTCAGCAGACAGGCTCTTAAGCCCAGCAGCAGCAGTTCAGTAGCTTCTCAAAGCTTTTTCCCACAGCTATGATAGCTCCAGCCTTGGTCCAGCCCAGCTCCTGCCTGGCCTCTCTCCAGGTAACCTGGTTCTGACCCTCAGCTCTGATTCCTCATCTCCAGCTTCAGCTCCGACCCCGATTCTGACCCTGGGTTCCGACTCTTGGCTCCTGACCCTGACTCTGACCCTTGGCACTGGCATTTGGCCCCTGGCTCTGACCCACAGCTCTGGTTATTTGCTGCCAGGTCCTGCTCTGACCATTAGACATGACCACCCACATCCCGCTCTCTGACACCTTCAATCATGGATAGTCATTAGCCACCTATTTCATCTTCTTCCCATGTTAATCCTGTTACTACGGCACCACCTGGACCAGGACTGATGTTCTGTCTGAGTCTCCAAGACGACAGCTGCAGACAAGAGCTATGATCACAGCTGAGACTTGGACAGCACCATCTCACGCATAGGGAGCCTCACTGTGAGCTGGATAAAGATCTGTTCTTCTGTTTGGTTTTTGTTAAGAAGAGCTACTGCTCAGAAAGTGACTTCGGCATTACAGCTGCACCACCTTAGATGACTATTTACAGCAAAAAGAACAGGAGTACTTGTGGATAGACTTCACAAAAACTAGACCTGTCATTATGCAAGACTCTGAAACCTATTTACAGCAAGACTCATTAACAACCCCAATGACACTGAGATCTCTGACCATTATGTTAGCAACAAACCACTCAGTATGGTCACCTCTTAAGTTTTACTGAATGAAGGATTAAAAAGATTAGTTGTGACCAGATACTTCACATGAGTTAATTTTAACAAGAGGGAAGGAACACTGGCCAGAATAGGGAAATAACAGATAAAGAATTTTAGCTAAGTTAGATCTATGCAACTCGGCAGGGCCTGATAAAATTCACGCTAGAGTACTTAAGAAACTAGCTGAAGCAATCTCTGAACCATTAGCGATTATCTTCCAGAACTCATGGAGAATGGATGAGGTTCATAGCAAGGGCAAACTTAAAAAAAATGTAAAAAGGAGCTCTTAGGGAAGTACAGACTAGAGAACCTAACTTCAATACCCAGAAAGATACTGGAACAAATGATTAAACTACCAATTTATTAAAACCTAGAAGATAATAAGTGATAAGTAATAACCAACATGGATTTGTCAAGAATAAGTTATGCCAAACAAACATAATTTCCTTCTTTGATTGGGTACCCAGTCAAGTGCACTGGGAGAAGAGGTGGACGTGATGTATCTTGAATTTAGTAAGTGTTTCGACACAGTCCCACATGACAGTCCAGAATTATACTGGCACTAGAAAAAGTTCAGAGAAGGGCAACTAAAATGATTAGAGGTTTAGTTATGAGGAGAGATTAAAGGGGCTAGGACTTTTCAGCTTGGAAAAGAGGAGACTAAGGGTACGTCTATACTTACCTCCAGGTCCAGTGGTAAGCAATCGATCTTCTAGGATCGATTTATCGCATCTTGTCTAGACGCGATAAATTGATCCCGGATCAATCCTTGAAGAGCTCGCCATCGACGCCGGTACTCCTGCTCCACAAGAGGAGTACGCGGAGTCGACGGGGGAGCCTGCCTGCTGCGTCTGGACCCACGGTAAGTTCGAACTAAGATACTTCAACTTCAGCTACGTTATTCACGTAGCTGAAGTTGCGTATCTTAGTTCGAAGTGGGGGGTTAGTGTGGACCCGCCCTAAGGGGAGATATGATAGAGGTATATACAATTATGAGTGATGTAGAGAAAGTAGATAAGGAAAAGTTATTTACTTATTTCCATAATACAAGAACTAGGAGTCACCAAATGAAATTAATAGGCAGCAGGTTTAAAACAAATAAAAGGAAGTTCTTCACACAGCGCACAGTCAACTTGTGGAACTCCTTACCTGAGGAGGTTGTGAAGGCTAGGACTATAAAAGCGTTTAAAAGAGAACTGGATAAATTCATGGAGGTTAGGTCCATTAATGGCTATTAGCCATGATGGGTAAGGAATGGTGTCCCTAGGTGGAGGGGGGATGGCAGGAGAGAGATCACTTGATAATCACCTGTTAGGTTCACTCCTTCAAAGGCACCTGGCATTGGCAACTGTTGGTAGACAGGATACTGGGCTAGATGGACCTTTGGTCTGACCCAGTACAGCCGTTCTTATGTTCTTATGTTCTTACAACATTTTCCTATTCAGACTAAGGAAATATGGATTAGATGAAACTACCACAAGGAGGGCGCAAAGCTAGTTGGAAGTCCTTACTCACAGGAGAGGGATGGGGACTCACTGGCTTGGCAGCAGCACTGCAGAAAAGGGTGTGAGGTTTCTGATGGATCACAAATGGAATGTGAGTCTACAGTATAATGCTGATGAAAAAAGGCAAATGTAATTCTAGGATGTATTGACAGGAGTGGGGTGGGTGACAGATGGGAGGTGACTGTTCTCCTCTACACGGCGCGGGAGAACGATGTCCAAGTTTGGGTGCTGCGCTTCAGGAAGGATGAGAACAAATTGTACAGAGTCCAGAGGAGACAAAACAGAACTGATCAGAGGTTTAGAAAACATGACCTATGAGGAAAGATTGAAAGAACTGGGCATGTTTTGTCCACAGACGAGATGGCTGAGGGGGGACATGATAATAATCTGCAAATATGCAAAAGGTTGTTATGAAGAGGACTGTGATCAATTGGTGCCCATGTCCACCAAGGGTAGGAGAAGAAGGAATTGGCTTAGTTAGCAGCAAGGGAGCTTTAAATTAGATATTAAGAAAAACTTTCTAACACTAAGGACGGTTCAGCACAGGAACAGGTGACCTAGGGAGGCTGTGGAATCCCTGTTATTGGTGGGTTGTAAGAAAAGGTTGGACAATCACCTGCCAGGGATGGTCTAGGTGCACTTGGTCCTGCCTCAGCACATGGGGATGGATTGTTTGACCTCCTGAGGTCCCTTCAAGTCCACATTTCTGTGATTCTGTGAAATGGTGCTAGGCCCTCTGCCCTGTGGTCAGTTTTCCCCATAGGTACTCAGCAAAGTAAATGCTTATGGGGCTGGGAGAAGTGGTAGGGCAGAAGGAAGGAGAGCAGGGCATGCGGAGAAGACAGTGCTTTCCTGTGTGCAGTACTATGGGTTAATACGATATAATGCAAAAGGAAATGAGTCATCTTTGCTTCCTGTCTAATTTCTCCAAAATAGGGAGGCTGCAAAGCTCAGAATCCTCAGAACTCGACCTGCCCTGACAGCGTCTGAGCCACCATGGGAACCCGAGGTGACGTGTATCCATTGGGTGAGTGGAACAAAGTGCATGGGCCAAACTCAGGTGGGGTTAGGAGAGTCCAGAGGGGCCCACGGGTCTGTCTGCTCTGGGGTTGGAAGGTGAATGTTTCAGCTTGAGAAGACATAGTCGCGCTAGCTCTCATCTAGCTAGAAATAGAAATGTCACCATTGGGGCTGGAGGGGCTGGCCAGCCTGAGTGCATACCTGTGGTCTTGGACAGGATCGTAGTCAGGGCAGGTAACCTCTCCTGTTGCTTGCCCAAGTGCGGCCATGCTTCAATTTTTGGCATGCCACCTGGCTCAGAGCAAGCCCGGATATGTCTCCTCGAGCTAGAATTTACACCTAGGCATACGCTACATTGGTGTAACGTGCAATTTCCTCTGCTCCCTCCAGTGCACACATTGCGCCAACGGAGACTCCATCCAGACTCACTGAAACGCCCTTAGATTTACTGGGCCAGATTCCCGGGGCTGGCTAAGATGGGCTCATCTGAGATGGGCTCACTAGGAGACCAGAGTGTGGAGGGGTCCCAGATGGCTTTTCACCTCTTTCACAGCTACTGAACCCCAGGGGATAACTGCGGGTCAGTCTGGTCCCTGGAAGCAGAGTAGCCCAAATCCTTCCCTGATTCATCCTCAACTGTCTGTAGCCCCAAGGGATCATTCCAGCAGCTGGCAATAGCCAGAGTGGAGGAGTACATTGGCCATAACACTCACCTCTGGGAATGCCCACTGTGCCTGGGGCTGTAACATAGAGCCAGTGCACCAGGGGAATTTCCAGGTAGCTGGTTGAGCCAGATTTCTGTAGGGGCACAAAGCTGGGGTTCCGAAATATTACTACAGTAAAAATAGTTCTTAATGAAAGTCTTGACTTCATTGGATTTACACCAGAATCACAGTGGAGTAAAGAAGCAAAATTTGGTGCATAGACAGGGGCCAGGGGACATCTCTCTGTCATTCACTCTCTTTCTCTGTTTCTTATTTCTGTGTATAACCTTTTTAAAACACGTATTTAGTTTTTATTTCTCTCAAGCACAGATTGCTCACTTAAAGAATTAGCAAGGAGACATTCCTGTTTCAACACCATTGTCTTCCGAACAAGCTGGCCAAACCCAGCCAATGGGTTATAGGGCTGCTCAACTTTCTTAACAGCTTTTACTCCATCTGAGACCTTTTCAAAGCTACCCACACACTGGATCTTTCAAAAGGAAAGTCAGTGGATCCATTCACAACAGAAAATTTCTGGCTGTTAGGAACTGAAACTTTCCTGATTGAATCACTTTCACACCCTTTAGTTGCAGCAAACGGCTCGTACAGATTACCATGAGGATTCCTTCTCTTAGGAGCTTCTCTAAGCAACAATTCACCCTTCACAGAAATTCTTCCCTAACCCTCTGTACCTAGGGCTTGCCCTAAAGAAACACTTTTCTGAGCAACAACAGACCCTTTCTGGGTCTTACTTACATCCATGTGAAAGTTACTAGTGACCCCCCCTTAACAGAGCAGCCTTTATGTCAACCAGGGCCATTAGAGAAAAGCAGACACTTCAAGTACACAGTAGCCTAAACTTTTCAACTGTCTTCCCTTCAAGGCCTTACAGTAGTTAGAGCTAGTCCCAAGCCGGTTTTCACTGACCAGATAGCAAAAGCACGGGTCTGACAACCACCAATCAAGTGTTAACACTGCAAGGACCTTTGTCTGAATGTGTATAAAGAATCTGTAAAATGTGTGTAAGACAGAGTTTTTGTACTAAAGTGCAAAGCTCTCCTTTCTTCTGCAGAATAAAGCAACTCTTCCTTATCCCTGTCTGGCTGTTATTGGCTCTCAGCTAGGTGGACCCGATATTTCAGTAACAGTTTCTGGCGACTCCGCCGGGACCCTCCTAGCTCGGACATTGGACTCCGGACGGCTGCGGCGAATTAAGAATGGCGCCAACAAGGTGTTTCGCCCCTTTTCTCTGCTTCACCGCAGCCCCTAGGGTTCATGCTCCGATAAGGTGAGTCCTAATAGGATAGGGAGACACTATCTGGTTCTGGTCTGGTTAACCGGTTAATGAATTTCTGTCTTATACATTTGGGCGTTAAGTGTGTAAACGAAACTGAGCCTCTCATTCGTAATTCCTCAGAGTGGAAGCCATCGCGTGCGATGAAGCTCTGAAGTCGAATTGGGATCCTTCTGTCCCGTCCCCTGTAGCAGTCAGTATTAGTAGAAATTCCTGTAATAGGATCCTATTAGGCCATAATTCCCTCTGTTCTCTGTGTAATTCTCTGTTAAAGTGTCAGCAGGCAAGTGGGTGGGTCTCTAGTAATTAGGCCATAATTCCCTCTGTTCTCTGTGTAATTCTCTGTTAAAGTGTCAGCAGGCAGATGGGTAAGTCTCTGGTCTCTAGTAAAACCCTCTGAGGATAGCCCTTTAAATTATATGTTAAGTAAATGGTCTTTACTCGGTGTTTAAAAAGAAATAGTTACAACTTGTATAGAAATTGATGTGGCTAGTGTTGTAAAAATTAAATTGTGAATAAAATGTGCATTTTCCCCAGAACATGTGCAGTGTATATTGTAGCAAAAGTAAAAAAAATGCAAACCTACCAATATAGGTTGTGTTGTCTTTTTCAGATCACTGGGTGTTTGAAAGCAGGAGTTAGAAGTAAAAGGCAATCAAAAGTCTAAAAAAGTTAATTGTGTCCTTTTTTTTTTTTTAAGTAAAAATCTTTAAGCTGTGAGTAGCTTTAAATCTAAAAGCAAGCCAAAAAGCATCTGTATTAATGCAATTTTCTAACTAATAAGGTAGAAGCCACTGAAACCTAAGCTGCCTATAAAACAAATAAAAAAAATATGGGGTAATTCCTCTGTTTTGCCTAAAATCAACAAAAGTACGTGTATATAAAAAAAATATTTTAAGCAATGACTGACTGCCCAGAAGGGGTAGACCTCTGTTCTTTTGTCTTTCAGATCATCAGAGAAAACGGATGCCAGCTGAATAGCATTCAACGTACCATGCATTCACTGGCACAATAAAAATTATTTTTATGTTCTATGGCCAAAATTGTTGTTAAAATTTGCATACCAACAGTCTTTGGAAGCAAGGACATGGAAGGTTAACCCATTCCCCATATTGCCCATAGGATCCTTCTGGCTACCTCAGATTTCTAGCCAGAGAGCTGAAGAAGGAGGAAAGCTATTGGACACCAGAGGTTGTACCGAGTGGACTCCTCAAAGGTGGGTGTGCTTGTCCTGGTTTGTTGCTCCAAAGCTCTGTAATAAAGTTATTTTACTAAAAGAGTGTACATGGCATACATTAAGTAATAAGACTAATGTACTGTATAATGGCAATTGTGTATGTGTTCATTTTTTAAAAAAAGTGTATAAGTAAAAAGTAAAAGTTTCCTTTGTAAGTTAAAAAAAGCCAAAAAAAAAAGCAAAAAAAAGAACAGAACAAGTTAACTAAAAAAAAAATAGCCAGCAAGCTCAGTCCAAAGATAAGATGCTGGCCCATCCAAGGACACTGCCCACAGCTAAGACTTGGCTGATAGCCAAGAAAAGGGGGGGCTGAATGTGCCCAAGCAACTATGAAATCTGCAAAACACTGCCAGGCATTAATAAAATGTGTTAAGTTTCTTTTCTCACAGATAAAAGAAGTGCTACCCAAAGACCCTAGCAGCCCTGCCATTAATTAAAACAAAAAAACTGAGTCTATGTAAAGTTCATCAACAAAAGACTGCTTTGGCTCCCCACTGGAAAGGCCCTTTCCAAGTGCTGTTAACCACCAACACCGCTGTAAAGTGCCAAGGACTACCTGCCTGGACCCATGCTTCTCACTGTAAAAAAACCCCTCCACCTCGGAAAAACTCTCCGACTAATAAGCCTATTTCTCCTTCTAGCTCTGCTGTGCCTTCTGGACAGCAAAAAAAAAAGAAAAAAAACAAAGTGAAGTGCTAGTAACCTCTCCCTTGTCCACTAACAGACCTACTGTGCCTCTGGATTTTTCTAAAAAAAGCAAAACCATTACAGAGTAATGTGCTAGTAACCTCTCCCCTGTATGATGCTAAACCACACTGTTTCAAAAAAAAAAACACTTGCTTCATTAAAACCACCAAAGTCCAGGGATTCCTGACTACAAGAGACATTAAAAACTGACCCTAGTAAAAAAACAAAAAATTATACACTGGCAGGAAGAAACTTGTAAGACCCATGCTTAAAAATGTAGTATAGTACTACACCAAAAAAAATGTATTAAAATATCAATAAACTGTAATTAACACTACACTAGAGACTGTTAAATTTTCATTACCCTTATTCAGTTTCCAGATCACCTCTACATACCCAAATTGCTCACAAGGGGCTGCCATTAGATTAGCACAACAGAAGGCTTGAGTTATTTCCTCTAAAAAAAAAAGTGACTTGACCGGATCCCTGTGGGATAGGGCCAATAGTGCAGCAGCAGTGTGAAATATTTTTAAAAACCAAAAACATAATAAAAAATTGAAGCAACTAGAGAAGGCCATTAGCCTTGTTTTTAAAGCACAGCTAACCCAGGTACAGGCTAAAATTAGTAAGTTACATGTTATCTCCGCCCTTAGTTCTATGACCCAGAAGTTGCTGACAAAAATAGTATTAAATATCACTGAGGCTAAAAAGGCATTGCAGTAAAATCTAGCATGTTCAGAAATTCAGGATTTCCTGAATGACCAGCTAATGGCCATTCGGAATAATTTAGAGCATCAGGCTTGGCCCACTGCCCTTACAGACACATCAAGAGTACCATCTGATCTGTGGCCATGGAGACATACTTGGAGACTTTCTGGGTGGAAGTGCAGACATTCTCAGTGCTCCTTCCAAGCATATGGACCGGTTGGGGGGGGTGTAGGCTCCCACATACCTAATCCTGCTGGGTCCATGAGAAAAATGCATGTGAAATTGGCAAAAAGAAGAACAGGAGTACTTGTAGCACCTTAAAAAAATTGAGTAATTCACCGAGACATCTGGGAAATTAGACCTCCTGGTATGCCCAATCAATTTTTAGTCAGTGTTCCTAGAATTACATCTGACATTTAGATAGGGTTAGGGAGTCAATGGACATTTTAGTCATTAGAATCCCTACAGCTTCAGTGTATCCGTAAACTAAAGCCAGAAAAAGTTGTTACTCTTCATGACTACGTTTGCTGAAAAAGTAAAAAACAAAAAAATACCCTGACAGGACACTTATTTTTTCAAGCTAATAATAACTGTGTGTATGTTAATGACACCATATCGCAAAACATACATTTTAATCTCACTACCACTGCAGGCAACCATATCATTTACTGGCCTGCAAATAAAGTTTTTCAAGTAGCCCTTAAGTTCCAAATACCCTTTAATTAAACTAGTTTAGTATCTAATAGATTTCAAAATTTGTTTTCACTGTTACCAGAAATTCAAAAAATCTCTAAAGTACAAGGGCAAATTCACATGCTTCAAAATATATATCAAGTTGAAAAGTATGCCTTTCATACTGTTTATAAAATATCTATTTTATGTACTAAGTATAATGTATTGTGCTTTATAACTAAAGCTGTACAACAACCCCATTATAGTATTGCTATAAAAATATTATTGCTTGTATTGTTATTAGTTAGCTTAGAATTATGTTATTGTTGTAAAAAACGTAATAATAATAATACCTTTCATGTCCATGCTCATCATGCATTGTCATTACATGCAATCAAAACCCTTTAAGTTAAAGCATCTAAAGTAAAATCTGAATTCCAAGACTTAATGCAAATAAAAATTTAAAAATGTTTGTTATACTAGTATACAAAAGGGGGGGTTGTAAAAGCAAAAAAAAAACTGACAGGAAGGGGATGCAATGCATAACAGTTCGTTAGCAAAAGTTAAGCTAACTGTAACCCTAATAATGCAAAATTTGTAAAAGCAAGAAATGTGTGAAGCGAGTGAGAAAGAACTGTGTAAAAAGTTGTTGCGACCTTGTGTAAATAATATAAAATGTAGACTAAGAGTCTACCTTAGTAAGCAAAACAAAATATCAAAATAACCTATGTATAAACAAAATGCTGCTGTTGTTTTCCATGCTGTATCTCTTAATCACACCTTTAGTTTTAAGAACCTCCTTCCAGACCTTGGGTCATAGTTTACAAGGCTCTTTCAAACAATTGTTAAATAGATTCTTTTCTTTCTATGTGTTATTTAAACAATAATACAATGTGCCAAATGCCTGTGTAATGCTATAATCAAAAGCTCTGCTGTCCATAAAAAAACCCAGTATCTGTCCCTCCAGCTTAATCACAAATTGCGTAACGGGCCTGACAAATTTGAGGTTTGTCAGGCCCAAAGGGGGGACTGTAAAAGTTACTAGTGACCCCCCCTTAACAGAGCAGCCTTTATGTCAACCAGGGCCATTAGAAAAAAGCAAACACTTCAAGTACACAGTAGCCTAAACTTTTCAACTGTCTTCCCTTCAAGGCCTTACAGTAGTTAGAGCTAGTCCCAAGCCGGTTTTCACTGACCAGATAGCAAAAGCACGGGTCTGACAACCACCAATCAAGTGTTAACACTGCAAGGACCTTTGTCTGAATGTGTATAAAAAAATCTGTAAAATGTGTGTAAGACAGAGTTTTTATACTAAAGTGCAAAGCTCTCCTTTCTTCTGCAGAATAAAGCAACTCTTCCTTATCCCTGTCTGGCTGTTATTGGCTCTCAGCTAGGTGGACCCGATATTTCAGTAACATCCAGAATCACCTTTAGCCCATCAGGCAGATTTTTACACAATCCCCTTTCAGGCAAACCCATAGACTCACTAGATAAAAGGTTAGAAGCATTCTCCTTCCCTTTGCCACACATAAGTTCAGGAATTTTTTCTTCTTGCTATAAGTTTCCACACCATCAATAGGTAACACAATTAAATCACCTTTCTGCTCTCCTTGTGCCCTGGCTAGGATATCACCCTGATTAGACCGGGTTGCTACATCCTTTTCCAACCACACATTAGCAATAGGCAAAATACAAGCACCAGAATTGTCTTGTCTCTGGGATTTTGTTAAGACACTAACTGGATGCAACCTAGTTGCATCCAGTTCTCCCTAGCAGACACAGACTTAGGACCATTCCCTTTCTGGAGTTTAGTTGAATTCAGAACCAACTCTGAGACAACTGAATCACTGTCAACCATCACAGGCTGAAAGGCACCTTCTGTCTGCTTCACAGACAAAGAAGAGCTGGAGACACCTTCTCCTTTAGCAGCCACACAGCTTGGGATCTCATTTCCCTTGTCCCAGCACACAGGGCTGTTCACAGACAACTGCTTGGAGACCGAGGTCGCGTCCTCCATAGGCAAGTCAATACCCCTGACAGCCACAGGCACATTGCCATCCCCAACAGATAAACTGCTGCTCTTCTCACTGCCCTGAGCTACTTCCAGCAAATCACTTACCCTTTTCAGGTTCCCTTTTACAAGCTGTACTAGCCACGATCCATCACCCATCAAAATTCTACTCTTTCCCTCCTCAGTTAGGGCTTCCACCTGACCAATGAGATCTTTCTGTGCTTGATCTAATTCCAAATTCACTTCTGAGACATTAGACAGACATTCAGAAATTCCATTCACAGCCACACTGCTTTCTTGCACGGACAAACAGCTATTACCCACCAGGTTAGAACTCCCCTCTCCCTGGCCAGAGCAAAACTGGTTAAACACAGAAAACTGCCCAGAGTAATACCACATATCAACTATCAGAGGGGTGGCCGTGTTAGTCTGAATCTGTAAAAAGCAACAGAGGGTCCTGTGGCACCTTTAAGACTAACAGAAGTATTGGGAGCATAAGCTTTCGTGGGTAAGAACCTCACTTCTTCAGATGCACGTCTGGCCCTGAAGTTTATATACACCAATGTTATATACGCCAATGGCACATCATGTGCCAGCAATGCCCCTCTGCTATGTACATTGGCCAAACTGGACAGTCACTACGCAAGAGGATAAATGGACACAAGTCAGATATCAGGAATGGCAATATATAAAAACCTGTAGGAGAACACTTCAACCTCCCTGGCCACACAATAGCAGATGTAAAGGTAGCCATCTTACAGCAAAAAAACTTCAGGACCAGACTCCAAAGAGAAACTGCTGAGCTCCAGTTCATTTGCAAATTTGACACCATCAGATCAGGATTAAACAAAGACTGTGAATGGCTATCCAACTACAGAAGCAGTTTCTCCTCCCTTGGTGTTCACACCTCAACTGCTAGCAGAGCACCTCACCCTCCCTGATTGAACTAACCTCGTTATCTCCATACTGATTTATACCTGCCTCTGGAGATTTCATAGAATCATAGAATCATAGAATATCAGAGTTGGAAGGGACCTCAAGAGGTCATCTAGTCCAACCCCCTGCTCAAAGCAGGACCAATTCCCAGCTAAATCATCCCAGCCAGGGCTTTGTCAAGCTGGGCCTTAAAAACCTCCAAGGAAGGAGACTCCACCACCTCCCTAGGTAACGCATTCCAGTGTTTCACCACCCTCCTAGTGAAATAGTTTTTCCTGATATCCAACCTGGACCTCCCCCACTGCAACTTGAGACCATTGCTCCTTGTTCTGTCATCTGCCACCACTGAGAACAGCCAAGCTCCATCCTCTTTGGAACCCCCCTTCAGGTAGTTGAAGCCTGCTATCAAATCCCCTCTCATTCTTCTCTTCTGGAGACTAAACAATCCCAGTTCCCTCAGCCTCTCCTCATAAGTCATGTGCTCCAGACCCCTAATCATTTTTGTTGCCCTCCGCTGGACTCTTTCCAATTTTTCCACATCCTTCTTGTAGTGTGGGGCCCAAAACTGGACACAGTATTCCAGATGAGGCCTCACCAATGTCGAATAAAGGGGAACGATCACGTTCCTCGATCTGCTGGCAATGCCCCTACTTATACAGCCCAAAATGCCGTTAGTCTTCTTGGCAACAAGAGCACACTGTTGACTCATATCCAGCTTCTCGTCCACTGTGACCCCTAGGTCCTTTTCTGCAGAACTGCTACCTAGCCATTCGGTCCCTAGTCTGTAGCAGTGCAGGGGATTCTTCCGTCCTAAGTGCAGGACTCTGCACTTGTCCTTGTTGAACCTCATCAGGTTTTTTTTCAGCCCAATCCTCTAATTTGTCTAGGTTCCTCTGTATCCGATCCCTACCCTCTAGTGTATCTACCACGCCTCCTAGTTTAGTGTCATCTGCAAACTTGCTGAGAGTGCAGTCCACACCATCCTCCAGATCATTAATAAAGATATTAAACAAAACTGGCCCCAGGACCGACCCTTGGGGCATTCCGCTTGATACCACTTGCCAACTAGACATGGAGCCATTGATCACTACCCGTTGAGCCCGACGATCTAGCCAGCTTTCTATCCACCTTACAGTCCATTCATCCAGCCCATACTTCTTTAACTTGGCGGCAATTTCCATTACTTGCATCTGAAGAAGTGAGGTTCTTACCTACGAAAGCTTATGCTCCCAATACTTCTGTTAGTCTTAAAGGTGCCACAGGACCCTCTGTTGCTTACCACATATCAACGTAGTTATAAACTGGATTTTCAAGAGGATACAGTTCCTGCTGTTATTCCCTTGCTTTTTTGACTTGGAGCTGAGTCTGGCTGTCTCCTGTTCCATCTTGTGAGTCTCCTGTTCTCTCTGTCGAGCTTTTTCCTCAGCAGCCAGCAGCTCCAGACCCCCCTTACGTGCTTTTTTTTCTCTCTTAGGCTAGGTCTACACTACGGGGGGGGGCGACCTAAGATACGCAACTTCAGCTACGTGAATAGCACAACTGAAGTTGCATATTTTAGGTCGACTTACCTGGCTGTGAGGACGGCGGCGAGTCGACCGCTGCCGCGCTGCCGTCGACTCCGCTTCCGCCTCTTGCCACGGTTGAGTTCCGGAGTCGACGGCAGAGCCATCGGGGATCGATTTTATCGCATCAACACTAGACGCGATAAGTCGATCCCCAATAGATTGATTGCTACCCGCCGATTCAGCGGGTAGTGAAGACGTGCCCTCAGCAGCCTCTTTCTCCAGCTGGGCCAAGGCTTGCTTCTCTTTCATTCGAATTTCTGCCAGTTTTTGTTTATGTTCAAATTGCCGGCTGTCCATTAGGGCTTGCAGCTTCATTGCTTTTGCTGATGCTTTCTGGCTCATGGTCAACAAAACTCTCAACACCAACAAAACTCTCAATACCAAAATTCAAATTTGGATAGCGCGGGGTTCTGACCCAAAGCTTAATTGACCTGGTTCTGTGTATCCAAGCACGACTACGCCACTGTAACGATGCTGGTTCTGGCAGGACCCAACTGAGAGTGCCAATTCAGGACAAATCGCTTAAACCGGGCAGTTACAGCCCAAGGCTGGGGTTTTTTCACCTCTAAGGCAAACCAAACCAGCCAGACAAATGGTTATGAAAACCAAAACCCCAGTAAAAGAAAAAAGGTTCTCCTAATCACATAGGACCAAGCCCCAGACGCAGGTCAATATACAAATAAGATCTTACCCACAAATCACGCTGCTGCCAATCCTTTAGAATCTAAAATCAAAAGGTTTATTCATAAAAGGAAAAAGATAGAGATGAGAGTAGAATTGGTTAAATGGAATCAATTACATACAGTAATGGCAAAGTTCTTGGTTCAGGCTTGTAGCAGTGATAGAATAAACTGCAGGTTCAAAATCAAGTCTCTGGAATACATCCCCAGCTGGGATGGGTCATCAGGGGCTGGAGCACATACTTATGAGGAGATGCTGAGGGAACTGGGATTGTTTAGTCTGCAGAAGAGAAGAATGAGGAGGGATTTGATAGCTGCTTTCAACTACCTGAAAGGGGGTTCCAAAGAGGATGGATCTAGACTTTTCTCAGTGGTACCTGATGACAGAACAAGGAGTAATGGTCTCAAGTTGCAGTTGGGGAGGTTTAGGTTGGATATTAGGAAAAACTTTTTCACTAGGAGGGTGGTGAAGCACTGGAATGGGTTCCCTAGGGAGGTGGTGGAATCTCCTTCCTTAGAGGTTTTAAGGTCAGGCTTGACAAAGCCCTGGCTGGGATGATTTAGTTGCGAATTGGTCCTGCTTTGAGCAGGGGGTTGGACTACATGACCTCCTGAGGTCCCTTCCAACCCTGATATTCTATGATTCTATGATTCTATGATCAGTCCTTTGTTCAGAGCTTCAGTTTGTAGCAAAGTCCCTCCAGAGGTAAGAAGCAGGATTGAAGACAAGATGGAGATGAGGCATCAGCCTTTTATAGTCTTTTCCAGGTGTAAGAACACCTCTTTGTCCTTACTGTGGAAAATTACAGCAAAATGGAGTCTGAAGTCACATGAGACAGTCCCTACATACTTTGCTGAGTTGCAAGGCATATCTGCCTTCTCTCAATGGGTCAATTGTATAGCTGATGGTCCTTAATGGGCCATCAAGCAGGCTAGGCAGAGCTAACACCAACTTGTCTGTGATGTCACCCAGAAGCATAGCATAAGTTTGAAATACAGACAGTACAGAGCCAATATTCATAACTTCAACTACAAAAATGATACACCATAACCAGCATAACCATAACCAGCCAACCATAACCTGGTCTTAGACACCTTATATGACCCCCTTTACATAAGATTTGGTGCCACTACAGGACCTTGGTTGCAACCATGTTCTATATGGTCCCAGATTATATCAATAACGTCACATTCACCAGTATATGCCGGGCTAATATAATATATCACATGATTAATAGATATGATTCACATTATATATATTAATATGGATAGTATGTGCTTAATACATATAACATTATATTGTATGTACACTTCTGGCAGTTACATGGCCTGGAATGGTGGCCTGTGTCTTTCTATAGTCTTATTCACCTATGCTAAGTATCCCATAACACCTTGCATTAGCCAGGAAAACTGTCAGGATCAGCACATATGGGTGTTCTACGGTAGTAACAGGCAGGGAGTTATTGTCACTGGAGTGTCCCAAAGATAAGGACAATATATATGGGACAAGCCGAGGAAGTGCATCATGATCTGTCTTGATACCTGGAATTCCTGAGTCAGGAACAAAGAGCTAAGGGGTACCGAATGGTACGAGAAAAAGAAGGTAGAAAGATGGTAGGTTAAGACTAGCCTCAGAGGATGCATACAGTAGCTCTTTCCGTGTAAACAGGTTGTGTATAAAAAGGACGGCTTGAGGGGTGTGACTTTGGACACAAGCCTTCTTTGTAAGGTGAATTCAGCACTGCTGCAGGAGACGGGTTCCCGGAAATTGGAGTTGTATTGAACCTTTGTTCCTGTAATATGCTGTTACTAAGGCTATGTTTTAATCACAGGTATTTTTCGTAAAAATCATGGACAGGTCAAGGGCAGTACACAAAACTTCATGGCCCATGAGCTGTCTATGACTTGTACTATATACCCCAAACTGAAACTTGGGCTGGGGGTCTGTAAGTGCTCTTTGGGGGTGGCCCAGGGGCACTGTGGGTGCTGGAGGGAGGTGGCCTAGGGTGCACCCTAGGGTCGGGTGCTCCCAAACGCAAACTACTGCTGCTGCTGGGGAGTTGGGGGTGTGTGGTGTTCCAAGACTGCCCCAGCAGGGGTCGCCCAGGGCCAGCCGCACCAGCCGCTGCAGAAGTCATGGAGGTCACAGAAAGTTACGGAATCTGTGACTTCCATGACCTCCGTGACAGACACCCAGCCTTAGCTATTACTGATTTTTAGCAATAAACCAGACCAAGATTAGTTATTTGGTCTCTTGAGCATTTTGCATAACGAACCAAAGTGTGTTTGAGCAATTGACCATATGGTTTACCAACAGAAGGGAAAACCCTGTCAACACTGACAAGTTTCTGCACAGTAAAGCAGCTTTCTGTGCTGTAACGCCCGAGGTTACACACTGCCAGGCCACTCAGTGCGCAGAAACTGTACAGTTGTAGCACTGAAAAAAACACCCCAACGAGAGGCGTACAGCTTTCTGCACTGGGGATACAGCGCCACGGTGCTAGTGTAGACACCCTGGTCAATTACAGCCCTGTGATTGGCCTCCAGGAGGTGTCCCACAATGCCCGTGCTCACCTCTCTGGTCATCAGTTTGAACTCTACTGCCCTACTCTCAGGTGACCAACCGTCATCCCCATCCCGTAAATTACTTTGGCATTTTGAAAGTCCCCTTCCTGTTTGCTCGGTGATGCGTGCAGTGGTCTCAGCGCATCTTTCCAGGTGGCCATGCCTGCTTCACGCACCAGGCGATCTCCCACTTGGAGCAATGCCGAGCTGCTGGACCTCATCAATATTTTGGGAAGAGGAGGCTGTCCAGTCCCAGCTGCACTCCAGCTGTAGGAATAATGATACCTACGGACAGATTTCACGATGCATGACAGAAAGGGGCCATGACCAGGACATATTGAACAGCAGAGTCAAAGGGAAGGAGCTGCGGAATGCCTACCACAAGGTGCGGGAGGCAAACAGCTGCTCCCGTGCTGCGCCCATGAGCTGCTGGTTCTACAAAGATCTGGACGCGATACTCGGTGGCGACCCAACCTCCACTGCAAAGGCCACTGTGGATACTTCGGTGGCTCACGTGCCAGTCAAAAGTGGACCGAGCCATGAGGAGGAAATCTTGGATGAGGATGTGGAAGGGGAGGGGGACCCAGAGGCAGAGGATGACTCGGAGGTCAGAGATGCATGCAGCCAGGAGCTCTTTTCTACCCCGGAGGAGGCTAGCCAGTCACAGCTGTTGGATATTGGTGAAACGCAAACAGGAGAGGAGGCCCCTGGTAAGTGGATTTGATTTTGGGAATCGCTGAAATGATGAGCGGCAGAACAGGCTGTTGATTGGTTCCCTCACTTCACAGGAATCTCCCTCAGAGATCTCCAGGAAACTATAGTGGAGATACTGGATAATCCGCTGCCGCAGGTTTCTCAAGCACGTGCCCAGTGTACAGTAGGGTCTGAGAAGGATGATTTACCCTGCCCCTGCAGCTACTCACCATTTTGGGGGTCTTGAGGCTTATATGTGCTCGCCTGGGGTCAGCCAATTAGTGACAGGTATGTGAGTACTGGCTGTGTTTTAAAGCACTGAATCAGTGCTCTCTGTGTTGCAAACAATCCTGCTTCTGTAAAATGTTGTGTTTAAACTTCACAGAGATGACTCTGGGAGCCCAGCCTCCCTCTTTGTTATCCGTGGCTGAACGTCCGTGCAGAATTAGAAAGCAGTCACAAAGAACTAAAAGAGGACTTCCTGCGTGATGTTATGATACACTCTGCTGCTGAGAGACAGGAATTGCAGGAGTGGCAGAACAGCAAGAAGAGGGACCGAAGGAGAACGCGGCGCGCCAGAATGAAGCCACAGACCAGCTCTTAAAGGTTATGAAGCACCAAGCAGACACGCTCCAGACGATACTAGCTCTTCAAACTCAGCAGCTCCACACCTGCCCTCCCCTGCAGCCGCTGTTGCAAAACTCTTTCCCATGCGCCCCCCCAGACACCGTCAACGCACTGTTATCAACCTCCTGGCTCCACTCAATACCCACGGCATTCCACTCCTCCCCCCTCACAATCCAGCACTGCGGACTCCCACTACCCACAGCACTCAACACCCATCCCTCTGAGGTTTGGCCCTGCTGAAGCACACCACACGCTGCATGGCACTCCAAAGGAGAAGGTTGGATATGATCCCTGGACATACACAAATCTTTAGCCATCCCAGGACCCCTCCTCCCCCTGGGACCTTGCCTTCCCCATCCCCCTCACTGCTGATTTTTTTTTTTGACTCTCTCCTCCGGTTGTTGGTTTTTAATAAAATAATTGTGCTGGTTTGAAAGGAATTATTTTATTTATTCATTTATTTTTGTATTAATTGAAAGCAAAAAGATCCCTGCAAAGCAACATACAATTATGTTAAACCCACATATTGCATCGTCTGCACTAATCACCTCCTAGCATTACAAGCACTGCACTACCGAGATAAGCAACAAATCTTAGTGGCTTTCTGCTTTAAATTGCTGCCTCAAGGCATCCCTGACCCTTATGGCCCCGCGCTGCCCCTCTAATAGCCCTGGTCTCTGGCTCTTCAAACTCAGCCTCCAGGCACTGAGCCTCTGTGATCCAGCTCTGAGTGAAGCTTTCACTCTTCCCTTCACAAATATTATGGAGCGTAAAGCATGCAGCTATAAGCATAGGAATATTGTCATCAGCCAGGTCCCACTTTCCATAGAGACAGCACCAGCGGGCTTTTAAATGGCCAAAAGCTCACTCAACAGTCATTCTGCACTTGCTCAGCCTGTTGTTCAACCGCTCCTTGCTGCTGTCAAGTTACCCCGTGTATGGCTTCATAAGCCATGACATTAAGGGGTAGGCTGGGTCTCCCAGAATCACAATGGGCATTTCAACTTCCCCTACGCTGATCTTCTGGTCCAGGAAGAAAGTCCCTGCTTGCAGCTTCCTGAACAGGCCAGTGTTCCGAAAGATGCGCTCATCATGCACCTTTCCAGACCAGCCTCCGGTAATGTCTGTGAAATGCCCACGGTGATACACAAGCACCTGGAGAACCATTGAGAACTACCCCTTGCGATTAATGTAATATGCGTGCCATCTATCGCCCCTCGGCAGTTAGGGAAGCCCATTTGTGCAAACCCATCTACAATGTCACGCACATTCCCCAGAGTCACGGTCTTTCAGAGCGGGATGGGATTAATGGCCCTGCAGACTTCCATCAAGTCCAAGGATCAACTTTCCCGCCACTCAGTGCTTGTTTCCCAAGCCCAAACGAGGTGTTCCACTGTGTTCAGCACCTCCGTGAATGCCACAAGCAATCTCGTATCGTAGCTACTACGCGTGGCGAGATCAATGTCACACTCCTCTTGCCTTTGTAGTTTAAGGAATAACTCCATTGCCACTCGTGACGTGTTGGTCAGAGCGAGCAACATACTGGTCAACAGTTCGGGATCCATTCCTGCAGCCCGAAGAGGCAGGCCACGCAATACACAAACCCGTTGAAAGATGGCGCTAAATGCGGACGGAAGCACAGGGATTGCTGGGATGCGAAGCAATGCATCATGGGGCATTACGACAGGACCTAGGATGCCCTGTGACACCCTCCGCCTTCCCACAACTCTTAGCGGCAGAAGAGAAAGAGGTGCACTGTGGGATAGCTGCCCAGAGTGCACCACTCCGAATACCGCTGCAAGTGCCACAAGTGTGAACACGCTATTGCACAGGCAACTGACAGTGTGAACACACAACAGCGGTTTCCATCACTTGGAGTTGAATAGATGGACTCTTCTCTCTCAAGCTCGGCTCTAGCTCGATCCCCAGCTACGGGCTGGATGCAGGAATCCCTGGGTCATTCTCTGGTCCGTGCAGTGTGAGAGGTCGGATCAGCCTGCTCCCTTCCTGGCCTGAGAATCTCTGAATGAATGGCTCGGCCTTCGCTCCAAGGGGAACTGTGATGCCGTCACCTCCCCAGCTCCCTCGTCCTCCATGGAGTCTCCCCAGGGGAGGTCGACAGGAGCCGAATTTCAAAGACGTGCCCCTTTTCTAGCTCCCTTCCTAGGAAAGCACAATCGGGTTCCACAGCCCGCTGTGCTTCCCCTTTTCACATCACCTCAGGCACTCAGCCCATGGGTCCTTTATCATCTGCTTCTTCGCACAGGTGTGTGGTTAATGTCTCAGAGCAACAGCAGCCTGTGTTGTCTTTCTGCCCCAATCTCCCCTTGGTGCTTCCCCTTTCCAAGTGAGTTTGTCCATTGCATGGACGCACTGGGTGACCTTTGGTAAGTCATTACCCCTCACTGTACCTCACCGTGCCTCAGTTTCCCCATCTGCAAAGTGGAGAGAATGCTTCTCCCTTTGCCTATTGCCATGAGCCTTTTGGGTCACAGACTGGCTCACTGTCTGTCTGTGCAGCACAGAGTGTGATGTGGCCCTGAACTCAGTCAGCTCTGGGCAGCACCTGGCATAATGGGGGCCGTGATTTTGTTGGGCTCTGGACGCCACCCGGCACAATGGTCAGGGTCAGATTTCCGAGTAGGCACAGTAGGCACGTGCCTAGGGGTGCCGGCATTCTATAGGGCACCTAAAAATTCAAACTTTGCCACTCTCAGGTCCCAGCAGGGGGCAGGGCCGGCTGAGGGTCGACAGTGTCACCTCTTAACGGGGCCAGTGAGTGTGGGCTGGGGGGCAGGGCTTGGCAGAGTGGGTCACTGGGGGAGTTCATGAGGCAGCTCTGGGCAGAGGGGGTGGGGGGTTCTGGACAGTGGGCAGAGGGAGCGCTGGGTGGCACCTAAAAGTTAAATGTGGTGGGGATCCCCTGCCACCCAAGGTGGTTAAGAGTTTCCGAGCAGCAAGGGTACCCTGCAGTTCCTGGCTGCCTCCAGGCAGCGGGGCCCCCAGAGCTCCAATCTGCGGGGGTGGGGAGGAATGACCACCAAGCCCCTGCGCCTAGGGGCGCCTAAGTATAAATCCAGCCCTGACAATGGGCTAGTACACACAGTAAAAGACCCAGTTGCCCTGGCCAAAAGTCCAGTTCCCAACTGGAATCAGTTAAAAATATTAGCAGGGATCCCAGCTGGGGCTGATTTCCCAGTGCACCAGGTTTCTGAATCTTTAATTCCACCATCGGCAGGGCACTGATTGGCCATTGGCCCAGGATTGGCAGGACTGGGGCGGCTGGGGGTGTGTGCAGCTGAGTGGCGGTTACGATCTCCCCATGGTGCCTTACCCTGTCTCTGCCTTCCAGGGCTCTGCATCGCCCTGTGCCTGGGGGGCACTGTGGCCCAGAATCATGGCTTACAAGGTAAGGCTGACTCCTCCTGGCTAACCTTCCCCAGCGCTCCCGGCTGCCTGGAGTCTCTGGCCTCCGCCCCCTCCAGTTCCTTTCCCTTGTGGGAGGAGAGCAGAGTAAGGGGTCGGGCGAGCCGGGAGCAGCCCCTTGGTGTGGGTATCTTGGGGTGGGTTTATAGAGCAGGGTGGGTGCATGCAGGGGAGAGGAGAATGCCCCTGTGTAGGCCTCCCCTTCCCTCCCCAGCCCCGTGGCCAGCAGAGAATAGACACTGGGGCCCACGGCTCTACACTGGGGGCTGGAGTGAGGGGCAGATCCCCTTTGTAGCCAAGGGCCGTGTTATTGACCAACCTGAATCAAACCCCTGATGGCTCAGACATTAGAAGTGGCATTTGTAATTCTCCCCCCGCTACCGTCTAAAATCGGACTGAACTGAAACCGGGGACCCACGTGCCCAGCTGGGGGGCGTTTGGGATCCGGACTCTGCGCTTCGAGCCCAGCTCTGCTGCGAAAATCCCAAGATGGGATTCGGGCAAATTCCCATTGACCCACTGGGGTCCCCCAGTGCTGCTCCCACCTGCTCCGTCTGCTCCCATCCCAAGCCCTGCAGCCGGCTAAGCTGCGCTGGGATCCTTCCCCTCACGCTGGCCAGAGGGACGGGTCCCAGTGGAGCCCCAGACACCGGGCAGCTAAAGGATCCAGGAGCCCCCGTAGGCAGGTCACAGTCTGGGTCATGGGAGGCAGCTCAGGATCCAAACTAGCCTCGCGCCCGACTCCGCTCTCAGTCAATCCAGAGCAGAGTCGGGCAGGAACTTCCCAAGGACCCATTTTTTGCCAGAAAATTCCAATTCGGTTCAGAGGAATGTTTGGTTTTACTCAGGGATAAATTGTGTGTGGGAGTGGGGGAGATGAAATAATTTTCAAAATGAAAAAATCCCATTTTCCGGTTTGAAGCGAGGTTTGGGTTTGTAATTGACGCTAATGAGAGTAATGACGACGGGAACAAAAAGGAGAAAAATAAGGTGAGATCAAAAAACATTTCATTTGCAGGGCCGGCTCCAGGCACCAGCCGAGCAAGCTGGTGCTTCGGGTGGCAGATTGTAGGAGGCGGCATTCCGCCCAATCCTAGGGCAGCACGGCCGCTTTTTTGTTGTTGTTGTTGTTGTTGTTCCGCTTCGGCCGCCCTGTAGGGGGCAGCGGCATGGAGGACGGAAGCGCCCTGCAGCAAGCCCGGCAGGGCAGCCCGCGTCCTTCTCTCCCAGCCGACTGGAACGGCGCGGAGCCCTCCCAGCAGGGGGCACGGCGAGAAGGGCCGAATGGCAGCGCCCCGCTGAAGCCCTGGCCGCCCCCCTTCTCTCTCTCCCCTAGCTCCCTCCCCCTCCCCCCGCTAGCCGGGGCACATCTGAAGCACAGGGAGTCCCCCTGCACCCGCGCGCCTGCCACGCCACAGGGTTTGTTTTTTTTGCTTTGCCATTCTGGCCGCCCCATTTTTTGATGTTTTTGTTGTTGTTGTTGTTGCTTGGGGCAGCCAAAAAGCCAGAGCCGGCCCTGTTCATTTGAAGCGACGCCCAGCTCTGGCAGTTCTGCCTGTCTGTGCCAGGGGCAACCCAGGTAGCCAAGGCCCCTGTGCAGCCGAGGGCAGCTTGTTGCCAGGCGGTGGATGGTGTCGGAGCTGTTTGCCAGGCGCCCAGGGATGAAAATCAGCGAATGAGGCGTGTGAAAGGAGTCGATCCCAGTGTGGGGTGGGGGTGGGGGGGAGCTGCTCTGCACTGGCTGACCCTGCCCAGCTGTTCCCGCCCCTGCAGGTACCACTGAGGACTGCAACAGCCATATGCTATGCCCAGCAAACGCCAAGTGTGTGAACAACACCCACTGCACCTGCCTGGATGGATACCAGTCACATGGGAATCGCTTCTTCACCGACACAACGGAGATCTGTGACGGTAACGGGGCTCCCACGTTGTTCTGTGTGCAGGGCCAGAGCAGGGCATTAAGGGATGGAACAGCCAACTCCACTGACTCCAGGGCCTGTTGGGGGGGCTCAGCCCGGCTGGGGAATGAGGGGAGGCAGCAGCACGGGTGAGCGCCGCCCTCCTGGTGATCGAACCGGGGCCTCCAGAGTGAGCAGCAGGAGCGGCTGCAGCAGGAGCCAGGAGCGTTGGGCTCTGTGAATGGGGCACAGGGTGGGGGGGGCCCATCACACTGACCGGTCTGAATCCCAGCCTGGGCCCTAGTCAGCCACTGGGTGTCCTGGGGCAGACAGGCCCCACGGATCCCTGCCCAGAGGAGCAGATTGGGGCAGCCCTGGCTATACTTCCCCCCTCCAACCCACAGGGATCCAAGGAGGGAGGGGGCAGAGGCAAGGCAACTTGACATCCCCCCCAACACACAGGAGCCTGGAGCCCCAAGGGGACGTCTCCCAACCCACCCCCCATACATGGGGGATCTGGGTGTTTGTGGGGCCGAACCCCCCGTACCTGGGACAGGAGGCTCGGGGGGGCTGTTCACAACATTCCAGCAGCAGAAATGGGTAACTGAGAATCAGGCCCTTAATCAGGAACTGCTCAGGGCCCCAGTCACCTGGGTCCCGTCACCCAGCTCAGTACAGGGGTCTGGGGGGGTGATACAGGGAACATCGCTCTGCCAGGACTGTACAGAGCGTCCCCTCTTGCATTACAGATATTAACGAGTGTCTGGGGCCGAGCCAGCCAGACTGCGGACACAACGCAAACTGCACCAATGTGGCTGGGAGTTACTACTGCCACTGCATCCATGGCTACGAGCCCAGCTCTAGGAGAGCCATCTTCAAGGATGCAAGTGAAAACACCTGCCAGGGTGAGCTCTCCCCTGGCCCCCACCTGCTGAGACCCCCCCCCCTCACAAACACAAATGCTCGTTCCAGGCCTGGTGCTGCACCGGGCCTGCTGCCATCTTTGGGAGTGTATCGAGGCTGTCAGCGAGGCTGTGATGAGACGTGACCCTCGCCTGCTCCCGCAGAGCATGAGGCCAGGCTCACCCTGTACCCGGCGCTTGGACAGGGAATAAACCCTCGGGGTTAGAAACAGACCCACAGAGCAAACTCCTTGTGCTGCAGAGATGCGCTGGGGAGAGGGGACGGGACACTAGTGCCCTGCTGAGCCTGGGAAGTGGCCCCGGTAACGGCTCTCGGAATTGGGCTCAGGCATTCTTGACTTCACACACACACACACACCCCCGTCCCTTATTGCTTGAGCTTCCACCGGGGGGGAGGCAGCCATGCTCTGCTCTGGCCTCTAGGGCAGGGGGGGCCAACCTGAGCCTGAGAAGGAGCCAGAATTTACCAATGTACATTGCCAAAGAGCCACAGTAACACATCAGCAGCCCCCCATCAGTTCCCCCACCCCACTCCCAGAACCTTCCACCTACTGACAGCCCCATCCATCAGCACCTCCCCCTTCCTTCCCACAACTCCCAATCAGCTGTTTCGTGGCGTGCAGGAGGCTGTGGGGTGGAGGGGGAGGAGTGAGGGCACTGCAGGCTGAGGGGGCGGGAAGGGGTGGAGTGGGGGCAGGGCCTGTGGCAGAGCCAGGGGTTGAGCAGTGAGCACCCCCGGCACATTGGAAAGTTGGCGCCTGTAGCTCCAGCCCCGGAGTTGGTGCCTGTACAAGGAGCCGCATATTAACTTCTGAAGAGCCGCGTGTGGCTCCGGGGCCGAGTTCATGCACCAGAGGGAGAACTTGCAGGAAGCTTCTGCTTGGTGACAGGGTGTGACTGGTGCCTGGGGGGGCCACACTGAGATTGCTCCATCAGGGCAAACTGCAGAGTGGGGCCGACAATCCCCCACTGGTTAGTTCTGAAACTTCGATTCACCAAACCAGCAACAAACCAGCTGCTCTGATACTGTGCGGCTCACCCAGAAGCCAGAAACACAGCTCCCGGCTCCTTTTCTAATATGGCTTCAAAGGCAGAATTTGGGTCATTTCACCTGCAAGTTGCTTAACCCTTTCTGGCTCAGTGTCCCACAGGGCCGGACTTTTGCTCGGAGCATCACTTCTGCTGACTTTGGTTCGGGCCTTGTACCAGGCCCCTGCTCCAGGCTCTCTCTGCTCCAGCTCTGCGTCACTCCCCAGGGCAGCGCTGGGAGGGGTATGTGCTGGGACTGGCATTGCCAGCCCAGCCCCAGCCTTCCCTCAGACACCCTTGCTTCCAGCGGCATGGCGCAGGGACACACGGGTTGGTCAGCTCTGCGTCACTCCCCCAGGGCAGGGAGTTTGCCCAGGGCACAGCCCGAGAGGTCTCTCTGGGCTCGCAGTGCAGTGGATTGGGAGACCCCTTTGCGCTGGTGAAGCTGGCGCATGCACCAATGCCAGTCCCCTGGCAGGGGAGACCCACATGCTGGTGTCTCCACCAGGGGATGCTGGAAGCTGCCAGCTGCTAAATCGCTTTGTGCTGGTCCCTGTCTGTGCTCCCTGACCCCCCGAGTCAGCAAAGCACATGCTTGGCTCCAGCCCTGCCCAGCTACGCACTTAACTCGGCTCCAGTGGGTCTCAAGTGCATGGCTGAGATCGTGACGACAATCCCAGGCACTAAAGAAAATCAGATTCGCTTAGAAAATCACGAGCTTTAGAAAGACCAATGAGCAAGGGGCAGTGTGTGGATTGGATTGAATTGAAAAGGGGCAAATTCAAAGCAGAAACAAGGAAATACTCCTCCACCCGGGGAAGCAGTAGCCTCTGGAACTCACTGCTACTGCGGCCTGGAGGCTGTGAATGTGTCGAGTTTTAAAGAGGGACTGGCTGTTTCTATGGGGAACGACAATGCCTGGAGCTGTGCTAGTTAATGGACAATAATTCTGGGAGGGAGGGAAAAGCTCCCACTTCAGGGCTTCAGCCGAACTCCAACTATTAGAAACCAGAACGAGACCTTCATGGGGACAGATTATCCTCTCGCTGCTGCTGCAGGTCACTTACAGCTTCCTCCATAGCACCCGTCTTAGACGGGATACCGGGGTAGATGGGCCTTGGGGCTGACCCAGGCTGGCAATGTCTGTGTGTTCCTCTGTGATTGGAACCTGAGGGGGATTTCTGCCAAGTCCCAGTGTTCCCACCCCTTGGGCAACTCAGCTTCAAACATGGACTCCTACATCTCCCCAAATCTTGGCCCCATAGGGGCTTGGCCCATAGAGGCCACAGTGGCAGATCTGGGGTCTGAAGGTCCCCTTCCCTCTGTTATGTTCACGGCACACACACACAGTTAGAAACAAAGCATCACATCCTCTCGCTGGTGGGCTGCAGCTCAACACAGGGTTATTCTTAGAATCCAGAACATCAGCACACGAGGACCCCAAACAGAGAGAGACAAAGCAGGCTGCTCCTGAAGGCAAATGGGTACAACTAACCCCACTTGGCTCTAGGCTGGGCTCTTTGGCAGACACACTGTGGGAAACCCCAGATTATATGCTTGTCACCCGAGCTCCCTAGAAAGAGAGTCCAGGAAAGCCCCTTACAGAAGTAAAGTGAGAGCTTGTGATGCTAACACAGTTTTCAATACACCATATTCTCGAATGGCCGTTCCGCTGCCAGAGCCTAGTGTGGCCTGAGCATAGCTGAGAATCAGGCTTGTGATTGTTAAGCTCCCAGGGGCCTGGTCACCTGGGTCCCATCACCCAGCTCAGTACAGGTGGGTGATACAGGAATGTCTCCCTGCCAGGACTGTACATAACATCCCCTCTTGTTTTGCAGATATTGACGAGTGTCAGGGCCCGAGCCCGGCAGACTGCGGACCCCACGCAATATGCAACAACGTGGCTGGGAGTTACTACTGCACCTGCATCGATGGCTACGAGCCCAGCTCTGGGAAAACCAAATTCATGCACGCGAGTGGGGACACCTGCCAGGGTGAGCTCTCCCCTGGCCCCCACCTGCTGAGACCCCCACCCCACATGCTTATTGCCAGCAAGGGGCCGCACCAGGGCTGCTGCCAACTTTAGCAGTAGCCGGAGGCCATCAGCGAGGCTTTGATGAGACATGACTTTTGCCTGCTCCCGCAGAGCATGGGGCCGGGCTCACCGCTGTGCCTGGCGCTTGGACAGGGAATTAACAGACCCACAGAGCAAACTCCTTGTGCTGCAGTGATGCACTAGGGAGAGGGGAGGGGACAGTCGCTGGCCCCAACACGCAGCATCTGGGCTGCTAGTGTCCCCCTGAGCCTGGGAAGGGGCCTCGTGTCTGGGCCATGGAAATAGCACAGTGCGCTCTGCCCCCTATGGGCACAGTTAGCCCCAGCCACGCTCCTGATCCTCCCCCTGTGGGTCCTGGGGGGCACAGACTAGTGCAATGCTACGCACCCCTGCCTCAGCCCCTACATCAGGGGTTAGGAGCAGGGTGGGGGCAGGACCCCTACAGCAGCTCCACTCCAGCTGGGGTGGCCCCTTTTGCCAGGTGGGGGATTCTCGAGTGGCCGTTCGGCTGCCAGAGCAGCCTAGTGCCGCCTGAGCGTAGCTGAGAATCAGGCTCCATCCGGGTGGCGCTTACCTCGGGCGGCTCCCAGTTGGCAGTACAGCGGGGCTAAGGCACGTGTAAAGGTGGGGTCTCCCCAGCGGGCAGAGGCATCTGTACCCAGCAGGTCTCTGTGCAGAGTAGATGGAAACACATCAAGAAGTCTCAGAGACAGGAGCAGGAGGGACAGGCAAAGTGGAGTGTAAATGGAGGGGAGAGAGAAACAGAGTGAGACGGGGAGGAAGGGAGGGAGTTTTGTAGCAGCCACGTGTTAAACTATTGCCATTGTGGGACTGGCATGTGGACAGACAGCAGCCATCGGGCCTGGGAACAGAAGCGGATTTCCCCCCAGGCAGGAGTGAGTTGATATGAAAACCTGATATGAAAGCTCTAACGTCTGTTCCTCTCTAAGTCCCCAGCATTAACCCCAGCGTTGAGTTTGAGGGAATCAAAGAGACGTGCAGAAATTTCTCTCTGCAGGTACGTTCAAACCCCTCATTCATTTGTTGGGGATTTTGCCCTGTGTTTTTTACCACCAATATGGAAATTCCCAGACAAAAACCTTTCCTGTTGGTATTACAGTGACCCCTGTAAACCCCATCCAAGATTAGGGCAATGCGGTGTTTGTTCCTTTCATCGCTGGGACTCGATCCTCCTCATCCTTCTAGGCTGGTCCCATCTACATGTGATCAGCTGTTCAAGTCCTTCTCTATTCCAGTTTGTCTTGAAGCAGTTCCTCAGAAACTCCACAGCTTATCAAATCCTTTTGTATGACAGCCACCCATCCAGTCTGGAGTCTCCCAATCCTCTTATCTTCTGCGTCTATCTTTAGCACCTTGTTTCCTGTTTGTTCTTCTGACCTTCTTGTCACACACCCACACCATCTGAGCCTGGTTCCCTCAGCTTTTCTATCATTAGTCCTACTTTCACTCTTGCCCTAATTCCCTCATTTCAAACTTGTAACTCCAAGCATCCATCTTAAAATTTTCATTTCCTCTGTCTTCAAAATAGGTCCTGGCTCTTCCTCAGTCCCTGGCTTTTGGAGCCATACAAAAGTGCAGGCCTGATCACCATCTTCTAGATCTTACTTTTCTGTTTGACAGGCGTTCTCCTATCGCAGAGCACTCCCTCGCTTCTCTCCCTTTACTCCATGCTTTTCCCAATCTGCTTATAAGTTTTTTGTTGAGTTCATCATTTTCTTGTACTATCACAGAATTGTAGGAACAGAAGGGACCTCGAGAGGCCATCTAGTCCAGTTCCCTACACTCATGGCAGGACTAAGTATTATCTAGACCATCCCTGACAGGTGTTTGTCCAACCTGCTCTAAAAAATCTCCAATGATGGAGATTCCACAACCTCCCCAGGCAGTTTATTCCAGTTCTTAACTATCCTTGACAGGAAACTTTTCCTAATGCCCAATTTAAACTGCCCATTGCTTTTTATCCTATCTTCAGAGGTTCAGAAGAACAATTTTTCTCCCTCCTCCTAGTAACAACCACTCATGTTTTTATATACAACTCTACCCCGATATAACGCAACCCGATATAACATGAATTTGGATATAACGCAGTAAAGCAGTGTTCCAGGGGGGCAGAGCTGCGTATTCTGGCGGATCAAAGCAAGTTTGATATCATGCAGTTTCACCTATAACGCAGTAAGATTTTTTGGCTCCTGAGGACAGCGTTATATCGGGGTAGAGTTGTACTTGAAAACTGTTATCACGTCCCCTCTCAGCCTTCTCTTTTCCAGACTAAACAAACCCAATTTTTTCAATCTTCCCTCATAGGTCATGTTTTTTAGACCGTTAATCATTTTTGTTGCTCTTCTCTGGACTTTTTCCAATTTGTCTACATCTCTCCTGAAACGCGGTGCCCAGAACTGAACACAATACTCCAGTTGAGGTCTAATCAGTGCGGAGTAGAGCGGAAGAATTACTTCTCGTATCTTACTTACAACACTCCTGCTAATACATCCCAGAATGAGATTTGCTTTTTTTGCAACAGCATTACACTGTTGACTCATATTTAGCTTGTGGTCCACTGTGACCCATAGATCCCTTTCCACAGTACTCCTTCCTAGGCATTCATTTCCCATTTTATATGTGTGCAAGTGATTGTTCCTTCCTAAATGGAGTACTTTGCATTTGTCCTTGTTGAATTTAATCCTATTTACTTCAGACCATTTCTCCAGTTTGTCCAGATCATTTTGAATTTTAATCCTATTCACCAAAGCACTTGCAAGCCCTCCCAGTTTGGTATCATCCACAAACTTTATAAATGTACTCTGTATGCGATTATCGAAATCACTGATGAAGATATTGAACAGACCCAGACCCAGATCTGATCCCTGCGGGACCCCACTCGATATGCCCTTCCAGCTTGACTGTGAACCACTGATAACTACTCTCTGGGGATGGTTTTCCACCTAGTTATGCACCCACCTTAGAGTGGCTCCATATAGGTTGTATTTCCCTAGTTTATTTATGAGGTCACATGAGACAGTGTCAAAAGCCTTACAAAAGTCAAGATATACCAGACCTACCACTTCTCACCTACCCACAAGGCTTGTTACTCTGCCAAAGAAAGCTATCAGGTTGATTTGACAGGATTTGTTCTTGACAAATCCATGCTGACTGTTACTTATCACCTTATTATCTTCTAGGTGTTTGCAAATTGATATTGAACCTTCTAAAACTTCTGTAGCTTTGCTAGTGGCTGGCCCTGGACTTACACGCCCATTGTCTTCCTGAGGAGAGCATTGAATCTACAGACCCTATACTCTGATTTCTTCTGCTGGTTTTCATGCCGTTTCTTTCCAATATGCACCTCCATGTCTCTCTGCATCTTCTTTCACTTCCTCTTTCCTCTCCCCCACGAGCACTACGTCATCTGCAAAAGGCATGTGCCGGGGGCCACTCTCTGGCTGCTTTCTGTCAATGCCTCCAGCACTGACGTGAACAAAAAGGGGCTTAGTCCCAAGCCTTGATGTAGTCCAACTGTTACTGGAAACTGTTCCCTATCGCCACATGAACCTCGTGCTGTGGCAACAGCACCATCGTACATGTCCTGGACACGTCTGATATAAAAGCTTTATTCATTCAATGAGGGGTGTCAGGATCAGGCCCCTGCATAAGGCAAACACCAATGTCGGTCGCCCTTCAGCGCCTGCAGAACTCTCCCTCTGCCCTGGGTCTCTCTGCAGGGAAAGCGGAGCAGCAGAAGCAGCAGTCTTTGCTCTTTCTTTAATTCAACCTTAGAGATTTTGATGTCCACGTTCAAAGACGGGAGTGCGGCGTTATCACTGGAGGTGAGAGGCTCCTTCCCTTGAATGTGCCCTGCAGACTAGTGCCCCTCCGTGTGCCCCAGACCCTGTGTGCTGCTGTGCTGGGTTAGGAGTCTATTCTCGGGGGAGGGCGACATGTAGATACTCTTCAGAAAAGATCTGTGCCCTCCACTGCTGTGGGGAGCAGGGGTGCACAGTCTAGTGGTGTTTGTCTGTGTCTGTGTGCACATGCCCTCTAGTGGTGTGAATGCACATTTGTGTTTGTCCACCCAAATACACCCTCTAGTGTTCAGAACTGTTGTTGTTCATTAGAGGTTCTATACTGCTAACAGTTAATGGGGATTCTCCTTCAGCTCATCTGTCAGTGACCTAAGTTTTTCAGGCAGCAGGATCTGGGCTCTATCCCTGCCCTGCCAGACATTTCTGAGCCGCTGCCGGATGCAGCATAGAGACAGCCTAGGAAGCCGTGGGCCTGTGACAATGTTGTTCCCTGGCATCTGTAATGGAGGGATGGGGGAGTGAAGAAGAAAGAACAAAGGGTTCTACCCCAGTTGGCTTCAGGTCCCAGTGGGGCCCCGAGTCAGCCTCAGTGGACCCCCTTTGTAAAGGGCTCCCCCTCTGAGAGCACTGCAGCCTCCTCAACTGGGAGAGGCTGTGATGCCCGATGCCCCCTGGGAACACACGGGACGTGGCACCTAAACCCCGGACTCTTCGCTCCCAGGGCCTTTCCTTTCCTATCCCCAGAACGCAACTCTCCCTTTCAATGCCCTCCTGAACAGCACCTCCCTCTGGGATGGCGGAGACAAGGGGGACGTGGGGTCGGCCGTGACGGTCCTGCTGCAGAGCGTGGAATGGGCTGCGCTGGCCACTGCGCTCCGGTCTCCAGAGATAACCACACAGAACATGACGACAGAGTCTATGGGTGAGGGGGGACGTGTGGTTCTCGGTGCCACCTGCTGGCTGCCGTGAGATACGGGGTTACACACTGTGCCCCAAATCCACTGGAAGTTAGAGCCTATATACCATTGTGGATGTGAGCCTGTGTTCAGTACAGACACAGAGCAGCACTGCCCCTGCCCCAGGAAATATAACCCAGTCCTGCCAGTGCCCCCAGGAGCAACAGCAATGCCTGAGAGGGCTTTAAATGTAATATTTGGCATTCCACCACTAGGGGCTGCCACACTGAGCCAGTCACCTCCCCCCACCCCCACTATTCCCCCTGCTGGGGACGCAGCATCCCCAGGGAGACAGAGCCAGAATGGGGAGAGGGGATATGGGGGGGTGATCAATGGAACTCGGGGGGGCTCCAAACTTCCCCTTCCCACAGTGCGAAGTGCCCTGAAGCCCCCTGGCTCCAAGTGGAGTGGGAGGGGGGTGGATCTGGCCCAGAATGGACAGATTCCCAGGGAAGGGGTTTCACAGCGAGGGGCTCTGTCATTCCTCACCCCCACCTCCCACAGCTATCCAGACACGGCTCGTCACAGGGAACTGCAGCCAGGACAGTGAGATCTTCATCTTGAGAGCTCACGAGGAGACGATGGACGTGCACTGTGATTCAATCCCCAGAACAGCGACACGAGGTACCATCTTGAGGATGGTGACACCCAGGGCTCAAACCACAGCACAGAGCAGTTCCCAGGCACCTAACCCCAGTCTGGGTTCCCACGTTCCTCCCTCCCTCCCCATGGATCCCCAGGCCGGGCCCTGGCCTCTGTCTCTAGCCCTGGAGTGCTCCTTGCTGGTTGAGCCAGTGGTTCTTGGACTGTGGCCATGGAGCTGACACCGTCGTTCCTGCCTGTCCCACAGCTTGAGCCCCGAGCAGTGAGGAGTTGGGGGCGCAGAGGGGAGACGGCTCATGAGAGGGTCTCTGGTATGAAGTGGGCCCAGAGAATGGAAAGGGCAGGAACGCCCTAGTCTAGCTAGACCCCCAAATGGAGATGTGGGGACCAGGGTAACGTGTACCACAGCTGCCTTATTCAGGGCCCCGAATCCTCCAGCACCAGGGGAAGCTCATCCCTGGCCAGCCCCTCTCCTGGTCTCGCTGAGAAAAACTGAATCTTCGTCTCTGCATCCTGCAGCTCGACGTTTCCAGCCGGACGCGTTCCTGGGGGCTCCGAGGGAGGAGGTAGCACAGTCCAGTGGTTAAACCTTAAGAGTTGTGGCCAGGATCCTGGGTTCCATTCCCAGATCTGCCACAGACTCACTGTGACCCCTGGGCACCCGGCCGGCTCCTTCTTTGCCATAGCGTCCCCAGCTCCCTAACGAGGGATCATCTCCTCTCCCAGCAGGTTTGGGGGCTGCTGCTTTTATTTCCTACTCCAACCTGGACTCCATCATCAGTGCGAGACGTCTCAGCGAGGGAAATCTACCGGCTGGTGGGAAGCTGGAGAAGAGTCATCTCAACTCCAGGGTGGTGAGTGGGGCCCTCGGAGACGGAAGACCCATTAACCTCTCCAGACCCGCATATTTCACCCTGCGCCACAGACAGGTGAGTGAAGGAAGAGCCTTTCCTTTTGCTCCATATCTGGGGCTCCAGAGGGGCCTACAGAAGGCACCATCTCCTGCCGGGCATTTGGACCGTGCTGCCTTTCTGGCTCCTGATGGTCCTGAGAAGAGGAGGCCTCCTTATTCCTGACGCGTTGGGGCTGTTTTATTGGAAGAGGTTACCGGGGGTCACACCACGACACATGGCTGTGCAAAGTGATCTAGGGTAACAGCTTTGCCTAGCTCACCCCTGAGCCGGAATAACTGGAAAGCCGTTTTCTGTAGAGATGGTGGTTCAGGGAATCAGCATGAAACACTTTGATACGGTAATGAAGTGGTTAGGGTGCATACGTGTATATGTGCACACAGCACTTCCCCCTGCTGGATGCAGTCAGAACTGCTCAGCCATGTGCCACGTTCCTTATAGTGCTAACAGCTAGCAAGGATTTATTTCCCTTTCGCTCCAATAGCAGGGCCTGTGATTTTGGAGCAGCAGGATCTGCGTTCTCTCTCTACTGTCACCAGGATGGCCCCAGTGGGCACTGGGGGCTGCGTGGGGAGAGCCGTGGAGCTGTAGGTGGCCTTGGGTTTGCTATAGACTTGTGATAACAGAAATGACGTTCCGTGATCCCACGAGGATGAGGATGATTCTGTTGTATTTCCAGGCCAAAAAAGAGGAGGAAGAGGCTCTCTGCGTCTACTGGAAAGTAGTGGCCGAGAGCGGCAGCTGGTCTCCGGACGGCTGCACCACCGTGCACACGAACAGCACTCACACCAACTGCAGCTGTGACCATCTCTCCAGCTTGGCCGTCCTAATGGCTCCCACCACAGTGGCGGTATCTCACCGTGAGACTCGGGTCACAGGGCTGGACCCTGAGCTCCGCACTCAGGCATGGGCAAAGCTCTCCCTGGAGCGACTGGAGTCTTTGCTGGGGAAAAGGCTGAGTAGGAACCAAGGGTGCTGGTCTGGGGTCACTGGTGATTCTCCCTTTGCTGTTGTCAGGGTTCCTTCCCCACTCTTGAACTCTAGGGTACAGATGTGGGGACCCGCATGAAAGCCCCCTAAGCTTATTTCTACCAGCTTAGGTTAAAATCTGGTACACTGCCACCACCAAGTGATTTAACAAGAAACAGGGAAAGGACACTTGGAGTTCCTCTTCCCCCCAAATATCCCCCCAAGCCCTTACACCCCCTTTCCTGCAGAGGCTTGAGAATAATAAATTAACCAATTTGTTACAAAGTGATCAAAGACCCAAACCCCTGGGTCTTTGGACAATGGAAAAATCAGTCAGGTTCTTAAAAGGAGGGTTTTATTAAAAAGAAAAGGGAAAAAATCATCTCTGTAAAATTAGGATGGAAAATAACTTTACAGGGTAATCAGATTCAAAGAGCCCAGAGGAACCCCCTCTAGCCTTAGTTTCAAAGTTACAACAAAACAGAGATATACATCCCTCTAGCAAAGGGAACATTCACAAGTTGAGAAAACAAAGATAAACTAATACTACTTGCCTGGCTGTTACTTGCAAGTTTGAAATATGAGAGACTTGTTCAGAAGGATATGGAGAACATGGATTGATGTCTGGTCCCTATAAGTTCCAAGAGCGAACACACCGAAACCAAAGAGCACAAACAAAAGCCTCCCCTACCCCTCAAGATTTGAAAGTATCTTGTCCCCTTCTTGGTCCTTTGGGTCAGGTGTCAGCCAGGTTATCTGAGCTTCTTAACCCTTTACAGGTAAAAGGATTTTGCTGTCTCTGGCCAGGAGGGATTTTATAGTATTGTACACAGGAGGGCTGTTACCCTTCCCTTTATAGTTACGACCGTTGTGTTACAGGAGATTGACCCACTGACCATCATCACCTACGTGGGACTGACCTTCTCCCTGCTGTGCCTCTTCCTCGCCATCCTCACCTTCCTCCTGTGCCGCTCCATCCGCAACGTCAGCACCTCCCTCCACCTGCAGCTCTGCCTCTGCCTCTTCCTGGCCAACCTGCTCTTCCTCACTGCTGTGACCCGCACTGGCAGTCGGGTACGGCCTGATTCTCCCCTGCTCTGTTCCTCCATTAGCAGCAGGGCTGGGGTGTGTGGCTTTGAACCCCTTTGTTATCCCTGGATTCTGGACTCTGCCGGACACAGGGGGGATTCCTGGGGGGATGTTTGCACCCCATTATGTCCCTTCACACTGGGCAGAGTGGTCTGAGTGTCCACATCCCCAGGAATTTGGCCAGTTCTATCCCTATGTCAGTCTCCCTGTGCCTCGATTCCTCCTCTACATGACTTGCCCATGGTGACCCAGGGACTCTGTGGCAAGGCAGTGAACAGAACCTGGATTCCCTGAGCCCTGTTCCCCTGTTGTAACCAATAATCTCTGCTCCCTTCCTGGATCAGCAATGTGTACCCACAGGACCCTCCATAGACCGAGGAACCTGCCGTCTCTGGGTCACAGGGTGCTATAACTGGAGAGCTCTGCTAACTAGAATCCCAGTGTGACCCCCCCCGGCAGGTCTCCCCCATACTCAGCATTTCCCTTCCCCACCGCAGTGTCCCTGGGCTCTCTGTCTCCCCCAGGTGGCGTGTGCTGTCATTGCTGGGCTCCTACACTACCTCTTCCTGGCCTGCTTCAGCTGGATGTTCCTGGAGGGGCTGCACCTCTTCCTCACCGTCAGAAACCTGAAGGTCGTGAATTACACCAGCGCCAGCCGGTTCAAGAAGAGATTCATGTACCCCCCCGGGGCTGAAAAAGGGCAGTAATCCCATTAACGTCACCTTCTTCCTCCCTCCCGCTAGCTGCTGGCTCAGCCTGGAGAGAGGCTTTCGTTGGAGCTTCCTGGGTCCAGTCTGTGCCATAATCCTGGTGGGTACCTCCCAGAACCACAGGGCCCCATTCTCCTCTCACCTCTGCGACCCCATTGATTTCAGTGAAGCAGGGAGGAGAACGTGGCCCATAAAACACAAGGAAAGACCCAGTTAGGTCCCACCTGGCTCATCTTCAGTGGTCAGTCCTGGGATTAGTCTCTGTGCTGTATCCCCAGGCCTATAGCCTTTACTTGGGCACAGCTTCCATGGACATCAGTAGGAGTTTTTACAAGTGAAGTCAGCAAGTGTTTGGTCTAGTCTAGTTAATGACCCAAGGAACGTGGAAAGGAGAAGGCTGCACTTTGCAGTGTTTTTTGTAGGGAGGGAAACAAATGTCCCTACATATTCCTCCCTACCTCCTGGGGAAGTTTCGGGGTTGCGGAGATTTGTTACAGCCTGAAAGTGGCAGGAAGTATTCTAGAGGCAGGAGCTGGTATTTCTGAGCCAGATCCTGCTCTCAGTTACACCAGTGTAAACCCAAAATAACTCCTGACTGCACTGGAGAGGCTCCATATTTAACTCGGCGCAGCATCTGGCCTCTGTGATCCCATTGATCCATCTCAGCCCTGGCTGTGCTGTCAGCTCCACGCATGGGGAGGGACCGAGAGCTGCCAGGGGATATTACAGGAGAGGGGATGATTCCCACCGGAAATGAGCAGTCCCCGGTTCTGCAGTGTTCGGATCGGTCCCCTGGGATAGTTCTCTGCCTCAGCTGGAATCACCGGCCCCGGATGGGATGTTTTACAGGAAATATTTCCCACTCTTCCCACAGATAAATATAATGTTCTTTGCCCTGACCCTGTGGACCCTCAGAAACAGACTCTCCTCCCTCAATGCAGATGTGTCCACCCTCAGAGACCACAGGTGAGAAGGCAACAAAACAGTCCTGGAGGGTCAGATACCTTGGTTTGGAGTGTCTTTGGCACCGGGAGGGTGTGAGGGATTGCAGGAGGGGAACAGCAGATCTAGGATCCATGGGAACGAATTCCCAGTGTGTTTGCATTGACAGTAACCCTGTCCTACAGAGGAAAGCCAGGGATGGTAGCTCCACTCCACTCTACCCAGACTCTCCTGACTCAATTGCTCTTCATAGGGTTATTGTAACGGGATCTCTCCATCTGCCTTTATCCAGGTTACTGACCTTTAAAGCCATCGCCCAGCTCTTCATTCTGGGCTGCACATGGAGCCTTGGTCTCCTCCAAGTCGGCCCAGCAGCCACGGTCATGGCGTATTTATTCACCATCGTCAACAGCCTGCAGGGAGCCTTCATCTTCCTGGTGCACTGTCTCCTCAATCGCCAGGTAATGCCCCCAGCCCATATGTGCCCACCCAGCACCATCACCAGCCTCGCGGTGGCCATGTCTGATCTTCTCAGAGTTAGTTAAATAGTGCAGTGACCGTGTCCCTCACTCTCCAGGTGAGAGAGGAGTACAGGAGATGGATCAAGGGATGCCGAACGTCCAGCACGAAATCTCAGACATCCGATCTATCCATGTTTGCTGTCCCCACCACCAGCACCAAGACGGTAAGAGGTTCTCTGCTCTGTTCCAATACCTGCCTGTGACACAGTCCTCTCTAGCTGGGTCTCATTACTGCTGTAAAGGTGCTTTGCCCCCCGAATGACTCAGGATTGGTTATGATCCAGCTGGGAACTTCACTGCAAGTGTTAGTGAGAGTCGGTCACTATCCAGGAGTACCCTAGATGTCTTAGGCATCAGAACAGAATGTCCTGTCCTGGCACCTCCGCGTTCCCTTCCCTTGGCTCTGCTGGGAGCTCCAGGGGTCACTCACTGTGGGCTAGGCAGGCATTGGCTCTTGCAGTGTAATGAACTGAATAGATCAGATTGTCCCCTGGGATTGACACCTTGTCAGTGCAGACAGATCATCCCCAATGAGCAGTCAGCACCGTGAAGAATTTCCCTTGGCTCCATTATCCCTATGGGTCAGGATCCAGGGGCTTTGTGTGTTGCCTCACAGAGACAACCCACCAGTTTGCACATTACACTCTCAGTGGCCTTGGAACCTATTGTCATTTTTCTGCTTTTCTTGCCAGGAGTAACCCTTCTGCCAGGCGGAGTCGGCAGCAACCAGGGCTGGGTTCAATACCTAGGGGTTCCAATACAAAACAGAACCAGCTGGAGCCCCTGTGACGTTGCACTTCATATGCTTTATGGAAATATGCTCATGCATATGATATAACTGGAATATGCTTTATGCTAAATACCCCTTGTATGGTGTCTTTAGAAAGCTTGTAATCTACTAAGTGTGTTCATCCTATTTGTTTCCATGTATTATTTTTTATATCTGGAGTTAGGAGAATAAGCTATAAACCTTTATCACTGATGAAAAACATATTAAGTGGAGGTCATTAAGGATGCTCCAGAAACAATCAGTTGTAAATGGCCTTAGTTACCTGAAAGCCTCCCAGTGTACGTGTGGGCCAGCCCATGGGGAATGGAGACTGGGGGGCTTACAGTGACTTGTGACCATTCACCTGATAATGAAATCCATCTTAAACCTGGTACTTTTCCATTTAGAAGGAGGGGTGAGGACCCAGAGAGACAAAAGATTCCCGCCTTGTGCCAAAGCTATAAAAGGGCGTGGAGCAGGACAAAGGGCTGCCAGTCATGAGAAAACCCCTGCTTACCACCTGAGATGTCTGCTGGATCTAACAAAGATTGTACCGGGGAAAGGATTGGGCCCAGACTAGGAAGGAGTCTAGTCTATGAAAGAAGGTTATTGGAACATCTTTGAGGGTGAGATTTTACCTGTAATCAGTTTCTTAATGTATTAGGCTTAGACTTGCGTGTTTAGTTTTATTTTGCTTCATGACTTACTTTGTTCTGTCTGTTATTACGTGAAACCACTTAAATACTACTCTTTATGATTAATAAAATCACTTCTATTTATTAATAAACACAGAGTAAGTGATTAATACCTGGGAGGAGCAAACAGCTGTGCATATCTCTCTATCAATGATAGAGAGGGCAAACAATTTACAAATTTATCCTGTATAAGCTTTATACAGAGTAAAACGGATGTATTTGGGGTTTGCATCCCATTTGGAGATGGGTGCTGGAGACAGGTAACCTGCTGAACTGTTTTAAGTTGAAGTCTGCAGCTTTGGGGGCATGGCCCAGACCCTGGGTCTGTGTTGCAACAGGCTAGCGTGTCTCTCCCAACAAGGCAGGGATCTGGAGACCCAAGCTGCAGGGAAAGCAGGCTCAGAGGTAATTTCAGCACATCAGGTGACAGTCCCAAGGGGATCTCTGTGACCGAACCCGTCACACCCCCACTCAGTAATGTGGGATAACTTCAGACCCAGGCGCCTCTAAGGGGCAATACATTCTCTGCCACAAGCACTGATTCAGTGTATAACAAAGAGAACTTTTAATAGAAAGGCGAAAGGAACCTGGCAGTAATCTGGGAAACCCCACAGCCACGATTTGAAAGCTTGTGACCATGAGTAAGGTGAAAATATTTTTAGTAAAAATTATGGACAGGTCGCAGGCAATAAACAAAAATTCACGGAAGCCTATGACCTGTCCTGACTTTCAGTAAAAATATAGTGACAAAATGAGGAGGCAGGTTCAGCTCAGCACCCACTGCTGCTGGAGCTCTGGGGTCCCCCACAGCCGCTGCGGTTAGTGGGAGCTTCGAAGTCTCCCATTCCCCATGGCAGCTGAGCAGTCGTAGGGGGTCCCACCGGCTGCAGCAGCAGGGAGCTGTAGTTCCCGGTCACCTGAGGGAAGTGGGAGGTCTAGGGTCCCCCACTGCCCATGGGGGACTGGGCTGCTGCAGGGTCCCCTTAACCCCTGAAGCGGCTGAGAGCTCGGGAGGGGTCCCCTCTCTTCCCACCATGGCTGGTCAAGCGAAGAGGGTCCCCCGCCATCTGTCGCAGGGGACGCTTGGTGGTGGAGAAGGCCTTCCCCATCCACGCCGCCACACCCCAAGCCGCCCCCTTCCACAGCATCAAGAAGATTGGCATCGCGGCCGAGCCCCTCGGGGAGGAGACGGGAGCAGGCAGCGGGGCCTCACCAGGTAGGGCCCAGCGCAGGCGTCTGGGGTGGGGGTGCGCTGTGGCCATCCTCCCCCATCAGGTTAGGGAGCTCCCCACCACCTTGTCAGTTCTGGGGTGGGAATGATTTGGGCGCAGAGCTAATTGGAGGGGAAAAGCCTCATGTCCAGGACCTCCATGACATAATTGTAGCTTTAGCCATGAGCAAACTCCTACCCCAGAATATATTGGGCAGTGTCCTTTGCTTCAGTTTCTCCTCTTGCAGTGTGAAAGTCCCACAAATTATCCTTTAACCTGCCTTTGCCCTTTCCCTCACCTGCACCCCACCCACAGCTGCTGTCCTTGGTCAGAGAAGTCCCAGAGTTCATAGCGTTCATGTGAGAGGGGTGGGAGGTGTGGAGATGGCATTGAGAAATGCCTCGGCTGCTGCTGCTACCACCATGTATACAACAGAGGTCTGGTCTGACCTACAGACCTATATTGGTATAACTACGTCGCTCAGAGGGGCGAAAAATCCACACACCTCTGTCCCCTATGCGACGTAGTTATACCAACCTGTCTCCCTGTGTAGACAATGCTGTGTGGGCAGGAGAGCTTCTCCATTTGACCCAGCTACCGCCTCGCAGGGAGTTGGATTAGATACACTGATGGGAGAAGCTCTCTCCTGTCAGCTTAGAGCATCTCCATTAAAGCGCCACAGCTGCACAGTTGCCTCGGTGAAGCTGTGCTGATGCCTTGTGTTAAGCATAGACGTGCCCTAAGGCTCAGTGTCTAGACCTGGTTCTCAGTGATTTCAGCTCCAGCGATCGCTTAACAAAACAAAGACTCTCCAGTGTGTCTGATCAGCTCTGCCTTTTCACAGTGGCGAGGGAGATGGTCAAATGGTGTCTAGGACTCTTTATGCAGAGCTCACAATCCTGGATACAGACACCTGTCCAGACCCTTTTCTCTCTTACTCGGATGGGGATTTGGCATCCCCACCCCCCTGCGTAGCAAGTGAGAGTCAATCAGGGCAGGCTTAGCACAGTTCTGCTGCCCTGTCCTCACACAGTCAGGGTGACAACATGCCATTCCCCTGCACTCCCCACTAAACTGATTTGTAACCCAACAACTGCCAAAAGGGATCACTTTGTCAAAGCAGTTCCCTCCGCTGAGTTCCTAGGCACAGTAGGGTGCTTAGGCAAACACAGTCTGTTCCTGGAGTCTGTTCTCCCAGCTCATCACTCCACGTCAGAGGGGAGCTCAATCCAACCCCACTTCAAGAGAAATGAGGAACGTGGAGGGAAAGTGGAGCCTTGCATGTCTGAAACACCTCCCTGCTCCCGCCCAGCTCCAGACACTGCAGCCTTCGCATGGGAGAGGAAGCTGCTGGTTCATTACAAACAGCTGATTGCTGCTCCTCGAGGTGGGGGAAGGGAGCAGGCTCTGTCTTTCCTGGGTGTGGGAACCCTGTTAGAACCACCCCCAGCAGCTGGAATATTCCACAGAAAAATCAGGCGTAACCCCATTGAATTCAGTAGAGTTACTCCTGCCCTGCACCCGGGTAAATGAGAGCAGTAGCTGGCCCACCTCAGCACCACACTGGTGTCCCGCAGCTCTGACTCATCTCCCAAAGCCCTGGGAAGTGGCCAGTCTCCAATCTTAAGGGTGGATTCTCAGGGGAAGTGTAGCGATGCGCAGACTCACCCAGCGGCGCCTCCTGCTGGCTGTCTCTGGGAATTAGCTCTCCAGCCGTCAGAGCACCCTCTGCAAGCCAGTGTCCCGCTGCCGCTGGGCCCCCGCATCCCTCACTGGATTCTGGTGCCCCATTATCTGGGGTGCTGTCCCCTGGCAGTACACCCCTCAGTCTCAGGGTGTCCCCTCCCCAGGGAACCCCCACCCCCTATCCCCACCTCACCTCAGTCGTAGGCTACTGCCAGTCACCAACTCGCTCCTGCGCCCTGGGGCAGACTGCAGTGTCAGCCACTCATCGTAGGCAAGGTTGGGTCTGGACCTGCTGCCTCTCTCTGCTACCCAGTGCCTCTATGGGGCCTTGGACAAGGCCCTACAGCCTGGGGAGTTGCCAGCTGGAGCTCCCCAGCCCTGCCTCACTCTAGGCACCCTGAGCTTCCCAGCAGCCAGGCCCGTCTCTCTGAAGGCAGAGAGAGACTCTCTGCTCCTGGCTTCCCTGGCCTTTATAGAGCCGGCTGGGTCTGTTTGGGGCATGGCCACAGCTGAGGTTGTTTCCACAATCAGCCCAGCTTTCCCCCCACAGTCCTCTCCCAGGGAAACCACCCCGCTACAGGAAGGAATAACTGGCGTCCTGGTCTGGAACCCAGAGGGAGATCGTCCTTAGGACATTACAAGACCTTGTGGTTGAGGAGATACAAAGAGCCTTTCACCTCCAGAGCAGCAGCTGACCCCTTGTTGAGGAGAGGGGCCAGATCAGCCAGTGTTGGACCTGCACCCTAAGACCACCTACTTCTTCTGTAGCTCATTTCCTCAGAAGGTCTCAATGTCCTTTACAAAGGAGGCCATTATCAGTATCCCCATGTTACATAAGATTCCTGGGAAGCAAGTGGCAAGTTTTGGAATTGAAGGGCTGGGAAGCGCAGTCCCTGGGGATTGTTAGATAGTGTTGGCAGATTCTCCACACCCGAGTCTGGTGACATGGAGCTGAGCTGCATCCACACTACAAAGTGTTTGGGCTCTGACTTGCATCACAGTGGGGCTTCGGCTCTGACCCCATCCCCTAGCAGGCTCTGCAAGCCTGAGTCAAACTAACTTCTGTGTGGACAGAAGTGGGGCTTGGTCTTAAGCCAGAGTCAGAGCTCCGGCTTAGTATGCTGTGTAGACATACCACTGGGGTGTACCCTCCGGCAGGGCCAGATTTCCAAAGAGGCATAGTAGGCACATGTCTAGGGGCACTGGACATTCTAGGGGCACTTTACCTCTCTAAAACTGTGTTCAACACAAAGGTCAGTTGGAGGCGGGGGGGGGGGGTGCCGATGAATTGAAATTTATACTTCATTTCCATGTCCTGCCAAACAAATCAACTAAATTTTTATTGATGAAACTCTTTGCAGTAAACCATATGGGAAAAATTCCAATTACATTTGTCCCTTGCTATGTATAACTTATTTTGTGTCTTACCCTTTCTGATTTTGTCCTTACATGTATATGCTATTCTTTTGTACTCCTCCTTAGTAATTCCACATTTTGAATGATTTCTTTTTGATTTTCAGGTCATTAAAAAACTTCTGATGGAGCCATATTGGCCTCTTACTATTCTTCCTGTCTTTCCTTTGCATTTTATCTTTACTCAGAGACTTTCAGCTGGTCTGCTTCTCACCTCCTTCTGGACTCAGAACAAGTGTACAATGCAATACTTCCTCTCTTTTTTTCCGGCCTGTCCTTCCTGAACAATGTATAGCCCTCTATACCAATATTCCAGTCATGAGATTTAGCCCAGCAAGTATCTGTGATGCCAGTTAAGCTGAGTTATGACTTATGTATTAAAACTCCCAGTTCTTACTGTTTATTCCCCATTATTATCACTCCTTGCATTTGTGTATAGACATCTAAGATGTTAAGCAGATGCCCCCATCGATTTCCCTCTTGTTTCTCCTATAATTTGACTGCAATTTTCCACATCTACTTCTCCCCAAACATCTAGTCCTCTATAAGGTCACCTTTTTTTACCTGGTGGCTTTTTTCACCTGCCCCCTCTGAACTTAGTTTTAAGCTCTTCTCATAAGGTTGGTGAGTCAGTGCATGAAGATGTTCTTCTCCTTCTTGGTCAGACGGACCTCATCTCTTCCCAGCAAACCTCCTTCCTGCAATAGCAGCCCATGGTAGAGGAAGTCAAACCCTCCCATTGACCCATCTTCATAACCCTATTATGTGGACATGCCTACCATTGAGTGTGTATTGAGCAGAAAGAACACTCAGTGCAGGAGACCAGGAGACTTAACTGCAGATGTCAAGTTCACATACTTCCATTTTCAGTGACTAATCTCTTGAGCCAGTGGGGATGGCCACGGTACAAAAGTATTTCTGTAGATCAGCATGTGATTATTTGTATTGCAGTACAGCCTCATAGTCCCAGTCACAGACCAGGATCCCATTGCGCTAGGACCTGTACAAACATGGAACAAGATGGTCCTTAACTGTCATTAACTAACACATATTAACAGCACAACAAACAGACAAGAGGATAATAAAGCAAGCAAAAAAGCCCCCTTTGGCCAGGTACCAGCATATAACTAATAGAATGCTATATATTTAGGGAATGTAAAGGCAGTTCACAGTCTGTCCCTCACGCTCCCAGGTCTCCTGCCCAGGCCCTGGCTGTGCTGCAGGGATGCTGCGGGTCGGACACTTGCTCTGGTGGTGGCCACACGTCCTCTGGCTCTAGGTGGCAGGACCCTTCTTCCCAGGGTCAGTCCCCCGTCAGGGTTATGATCCCCCTCCACGTCTGGCCTGCAAGGCCTCTTGGCTGGGGGCATCTCCCTGCGCTGCACCCGCTGTCCAGGTTCCCCCCTCGCTCCCCACAGTGCTCACTGCTCCAGCCCCAGCACTGATGCTGTTCTGCCTCCAGCTCCCTGGGCTGCTTTTCTGGTTCACTCTGGCTCTGGCCAGTGCAGCTCTGCTCCCCAGCTCAGCTCAGGCTTCTGCTCTCTCCTTAGCTCAGCCCCGCTCTGGTCCAGGCAATTTCAGCTCACATGGAAAGGACCCCCCCGGCCTCCTGACTCCCTCATTAGCCTGCCCTGCCTTGTCAATCAGGCTGACCTGGAGCACTGGCCTCTCCCCATTGCCCCTGGGGACTGTCAGTCTCAGGGTCCTGATTTCCCATCAAGCCTTCCCCTTTCTTTTGGTACTGGGAGCTAGCCAAGCAACAAGGGCACACTGCTGACTCATATTCAGCTTCTCGTCCACTGTAATCCCCAGGTCCTTTTCTGCAGAACTGCTGCTTAGCCAGTCAGTCCCCAGCCTGTAGCAGTGCATGGGATTCTTCTGTCCTAAGTGCAGGACTCCTAAGTGATTTCCTAGGCACCGAGTGTGAGGCTGACAGGCCAAGAGCCAGCTCTTGTCCTGGCTGCAGGCATTAGCTAAGAACCGATGGCCTCAGAGCTGGAGATCAGACCAGGTTAGTTTTGCAGGTTAGTTTTGCTCAAAATAAGGATTAGTCTTATAAGAATGTGTCCAGTGTAGACTCTGTGAAATGCTTGTTTGTTGCTGCTGCATCAATCTCACTGGTAATGTCTGTATCCCAATTCATAAGATAAGTTTCAGTGTTTGCTCTGAAACTGGAAGCCCCCACAGTGAGGAGAGAAACATTACCAGGTGTGAAATACTAGTTTGCCGCAGGAGCTGTCATCTTCTGACCAACACAAGAAGGCTCATAGACACCAGACAAACCATTGCTGCACATCAGAGGACAAAAGACGTTTTGATTGCTCTCCCCCCCGCCTCCCCTCCCCGAAGAAGGGATGTGCACATGGACTTGTCCCATCACCTTGAACTGTGGGGGAAGGGAATAAAAATCCCTGACAAGAAGAAACGGCACCTTTGTGTCTGTTTGAACTCTGAAGGGCCAGAGACTTGAAACTGAAGCCAGAGATCCCCAGGGGCTGCCTCCTGGGGTGCCCTGAAAGACGCTTTGAATTGACAGATCACAACAATTCTGTCACTCTCAGGAGTTAGATGGTAACTCATTGGTTGTACATGTTCGCTTGCTTTGACCTGTAAATGACGCTCTTAGTCCTTTCCCCTAATTAATAAACCTTTAGCTAGTTTCTTACAGGATTGGCTTCAGGCATCACTTTGGTGCAGGATCGAGGGTACCAAGTGATCTGGGGTAGGTGACAGGTCTCTTGGGAATGGAAGCTACCTGAATGTTGGTATAAGTGACCATTTATCACTAAGACCAGTTTGTCTGGGTGGCCGGATAGACTGGAGAGTCTAAGGGGACTGTGTGTGACTCCATGGTAAGGCTTGTATAGTGATCCAGGAGTTCACAGTTGTTACTGGCTTGGTGAAATCTAATTATCGAACACACCACCAGCTTGGGGTGTTGGCCCTGATATTGGCAGTCTGCTCTGAGTTAGGCACTTGTGGTTGTGAGCCACTCCAGACATGCACTGCACTCTGAATTGACACAAGTGCTCCTGGTGAGGACGTGCAGGGGTGACCGGGAGCATGTGTTCAACTTCCCATAATACAGTGTTCTGCATCCCATAATATTTCACACCTCTTTTCAAAATCCCCAAAAACCTGTGTGTCCCTTCTCACAGTCTGCCCTCTCTGACAGAAGCATGGAGCATGCACAGCTCTGCACTACTCTCGTGAGTATTGTGAGCACGGGGCGCCTGAGTCTGCAGGATTTGCAGAGCGTGACTCGTTTCAGCCCCATGAGGCATTTCAAAAACTTCCCTAATCACTCTGTGCTGAAATGGTAGTGAGTTGCACAGTGGGATCGCTACTCATGGTGCACTCTGCATTGATACAAGCACTCCTGGTGAGGACACGCACCGCTGACTCAAGGAGTGCAGTGTGCACACGCACAAGCAATGTAATAACTGCGACGGCTGTATGCTAATGTCATTTAGGTTGACAGAAATTTGTAGTGCTGTGTAGCAAAGAGGCGTGGCCTCCCTGGGGTTGCCACTGGCGGTCTATCCCGAGGACACACCAGACTCTCACCGCACCGAGGTACCAACAGGGTCGGCTCTAGGCACCAGCAGAGGAAGCACGTGCTTGGGGTGGCACATTGTAAGGGGCGGCATTCCGGCCAATCTTGGGGCGGCACATTCCGGCCCCCCCCCCCTTTTTTTTTTTGGCTTGGAATGGCAAAAAAGCTAGAGCCGGCCCTGACTCTAAGGCTTTGGGGCCTTACACCCTAATTAATTTAGCTAAGCTATTATCTTCCAGGCCTTGAGAAGTGTCGGCTCATTGCATTTCTGCCTCACCATATGCCTAACCAGGCTAATACCTATGGCTACCAATGGCTGAAGTGAGACAACGTCAGATTGGAAATATGGTGACAATGTTTAATAGGGAGGTGACTTAACCCTAGGAACAGCTGACTCAAAGGGGAGGGCAGATTCTCCATCTCCATAAAGATTGAGGGTCTCTGTCTAACAGATCTCTGGCTGTGCTCTGCAGGAGGGCAGACTGGCTGAGCACAGTGGTTCCTTCTGGCCTTGAAATCTCTGACGCTATAAACCGTTAGATCCCACTCCCCTCCTAGAGCTAGAAATAGACTCCGGGCGTCCTGCCACCCAACTGTCGGGTGTGACTCCTGTCTCCTCCCCAAGACAGACGCAAGACTCCTGAGTCCCAATATCTGCTGCCATCTGGTAAATAGCTGTGTATCCCACTGTCAAAGTGAGTGTTCCCCCCCATCCCAGTAGGCTCACATGGACAGGGGTGGGGGGTTAACCCCCGGCCCTTTTGCCCAGGCAGCGCAGCTGGGGCTGGGCTCCGGCCTATGTGGTTTAGACGCAGCTACATACAAGAGTTCTGTTATTCTGGTTTTATTTTTCAGCCGCTGGGTTGTTGGAACATCAGCCTTTCCGCCAGGTTCAAATGCCTGGAGCGGCTGGGCCTGGTGTGCTGGGCAACGCGGCCCAAGGTTCCCTGCTGCAGGTGGCGTTACTCCATATGGGTGCTGCTGTCACACCCAGCAGGCAGAGAAGACAGGGGGCGGGGGGATGATAACACAAAGAACTAAGCAATGAGATCTGGGCCTTTGCTGCCCCTCGCCCCCCTCAGCTGCCCAGAGTCTCTCTGCCAGTGACTGGGTGCTAGTCTCTGGGTTACAGCAGGCAGAGACGGGTTAAAATTTATTGAGGGCCTGGGCACAAAGAACATTTGGGCCCCACCCCATTCAAACACAATTGTATGAATACAAAGACTCCATTCACTGTTTACACAATGCATTAATAATGAAGCAAACCAGTTCATGATGGCTAAATAAATTGCTCCGTTTTGCCACATAGAAAATGAATACGGCTAGAGATCACTACACGAAGGTGTTCACTGCGACTCTGGACAACCCCGGTGTTACACGAATCAGTCGTTCGCAGGTCAACACTCAGTTCTTTCATCTCCCCCAATTTTCTTAACCCTGACCATTCCGCAGGGGCCCTCACCAGCGGCGGCGACTCTTGTTCCTAAAATACTTAACTAACTTTAGGAAAAATAAACAAATATGCACAGACCCATGTCCAAATCAGTGTAATTTATTTATGTAGGATTTGGGGTTTTTTTCTGCAGACTGAATAATACAAATAAAGTCCAGTTGTCTTTATTCTTTACTGGCCCTAAACAGAATAGAAACGCAAACACGCTGCTTTGCACGCTCTTGTCTTTTTTGTTGTAGTTTCTTTTGCTTTTTTAGTTGCTTTGGTTATTTTTAGCCTGGCGAGCTAGTAAATCTGCTGCCGTGAAAAGTGATAGTTGTATGTTAATATCACTTTTCCCAGACTCCCAGCTAACCACTCAGTCTGCTGTGAAAAGTGACATCACCAAACGTACAAATAGCACTTTTCACAGCACTTACACAGCACAAAGACAAATTAAGCCCTGGATGGGGAGATGGGTATGGAGGCAGCGGAGGCCCAGGGCACTGCGGGGAAATGGATAGGGAGCTGGAGGAGGCACTGGGTGCCAGGGGCAATGGGGGGAGTGGGAGGGGCAGCAGGGGCCAAAGTTGATGGGGGTGGGGGGATGAGCTAGGGGCCTGCACCTGCCACTGCATGGCCAAGAGCCGGAGCCAGAGAGCCGAAAGCCCCGCAGCCGGATCCCGCGGTCTGAGCTTGAAACCCCATGGCTAGGGGATTGAGCATGTGGACAAAGCCCAGGGCCGGAGGAGGCAGAGTGGGTCGGGGCAATGGGGGGTGGGTGAGCCTGGGGCCAGCAATTGCTGCCTCACAGCTGGGGGCGAGAGTCAGAAGACCCTTGGCCAGTGCCGTAGCCAAGATCTAAGAGTAGGGGGAGCAAACATAAAAAAGGCGCCCCCCCCTTGGCTCCTCCTCTGGCCACGCCCCTTTTGGCTCCTCCTCCGTCCGCTCCATGCCCCCCCCCATTGGCTGCCGGCCGCCATGCTGCGCCCCCCCTCGCTCCTCCGGCCGCGCCGCCCCCTCCCCATGGCTCCTCCGGCCGCGGCTGCCGGCCGCGGCTGCCAGCCGCGCTCCGGGCCGCCCTGCTACACCCGCCCTCGCTCCTCCAGAGAGATGGGAGGGAGGGGGTGAGACCAGGGCTGAAGCCTGCCGCCATGTGGCCGGGGGACAGAACCCAAAGCTCAGTGACCAGATTCGAGGGCCAGATCCTGAAACCCCGAGGCCGGATCCCAAAGCTCCGTGGCCTCGTCCCTGCAGCAGGGGCCTTGGACTTTGCCGTGCTCCGGAACGAACGTAGAAATATGAAACCAACTATCCCCCAGTTCCAGGTCCAGCCACCGCAGGGGCCACACCCGGCCCCCTCCTCCCTGCCCTCAACCATTGTTTGTCTCATTGAACCATGAGTTCCCTGTGGCAGAGAGCGGGTCCCTGCTGGGACTGCAGCCAGCCCCCCTGGCCACTCTGGCAGTACAATTCCCCATTGTGTGTTTGTGTGTGTGTGTTCCCTGTGGCGTGTGTGTGTGACGGAAACAAAGGCACGTACAGGTTCCCTGCCCCAACTCCCCTGGGTGAGTGCTGGCAGCAGTTGCGATTGCTAGGCAGCTGCCCCACCCCAAAGCCACCCACAGCAGGCCAAGGCAGAAGCTCTCACCCGGGCCCCTGGGGGCCCCTCAGGAAGATCGGCCAGAGCACGGAGCCACCTGTCCGCAGGCCTCTCAGCTGTTCCTGCCCCAGACCAGGCAGGTGGATTGCTGAGTGCAGAAGTGGGGGGAGCAGGACAGAGGGGGAGCGAGCGGGAGGGAAGAGTCCTACCCTCCAGGGAAGGGGAGTGAGAGACAGACCAGACCTTCAGCTCTGGGCAGCAGCATCAGGACACAGAGGGGCTGGCCCTGGGCTGGGGGGAACGCAGGGGCTGATCCACTAACAAACCCATAGCATTTAGGGTTATTGACCACGTGTTCTTAGATGCCCCACCATAAGTATCTGGCACTTCACCCCACCACTGCATTTACCCTCACCCCCCATGGGCAGGGCCATTAGCCCCTCGCACTGATGGGAGTTGAGGGCCAGAGGCTGAGTGACTTGCCCAAGGCCACACAGGGAGCCTGTGACAGAGCAGGGAATTGAACATGGGTCTCCCACATCCCAGACTAGTGGCCGAACTGCTGGGCACCCTGATTCTAGCCAGTGGGGGCAGGGAACGCAGGCCACGGGGGTCGCCCAGGCTGTGAGTGGGCCGAGCTGGGAGCCAGGCTGCTGGGCTCCATTTCTAGCTCTGACATTGAATCACGAGGTGGCCGTGGGCATCCAGCGGGGCTGGGGAAAGGCACTTGTCGCCCTCTCCCAGGGGCAAGTGGGGGAGGGCTAAGCAGCTGGTGTCTGAAAGGAGCCTGCAGCACCTTCGGGGCCCCATGCCTGGACCCCACAGCGCCTCCTTTGGTACAGAGGGCTGGTCTAGATTAGAGGAGAGAGCTGGCTCCACCATGATCCCCAGCTGGTCCTCCACTCAGCAGGCCCCTGAACTGTGTGGAGCAGGCTGGATCCCCCGCAGCGGGAGGGAGTGGATGGCCCTAGGAGCGCGGTGCGGAGGGCCGGCTCTCATGGCTGGGCCCCAGCGGCTCCAGATGCAGCCACAGCCCGTTCTCGCTGCGCAGGATCAGCTCGGGCTTGCGCCGCACAGGCCTGCTCTCATCCAGCCGCACGGCGAAGCGCAGCAGCGTCAGCGCCAGCACCACCTTCATCTCTGCCATGGCGAAGTTCTGCCCGATGCAGTTCCTGCGCGAGAGCCAGGTGTGTCAGCCGGTGCTCTTCGCCCGGACACCACACGCCATGTGAGGGCAGGGATGGGGGAGCAGAGACAGACAGATGCTGGGGGAGCCCAACCCCCTGTGGGAGAAGGGACAGATCCTCAGCAATAACAGCTGACCCCAGCACTGACCAGAGGCCACCTCCTGTGTATCCCACAATGCTTCACTGCAGCCAGGGCGCCAACAGGGAGCTGCTCGCTGGAGGGCAGCTGGGCGGGGGCAGTTCGTGCGGCGAGGGGCTCTGAGCCCGGCAGGCAGGTTACCTGGGTCCAGCAGAGAAGGGCATGAAGGCCAGTGGGGGCTGGTTCTTGGAGTTCTCTGGGTCGAAGCGCTGCGGGTTATAGACCTGGAGCAGCAAGCACAGGGCATGGTGAGGGGAGCGGGGGTGGGGGCTGGGGTCCCCGAGCCAAGGAGGGAGCAAAGGCAGCCCCCACACCCAGGTACAGCATGGGCACCAGGCTCCCCAAGACCGAGCTGCCCACTGGGGCCATGCGCTGGCAGCGGGATGGTTCTGCCTCCACCCAGCACGCAGAGCCGGGCCAGGCCCAGTGACCCAGCCCTGCCCAGTGAATGGGGGTGCGACCCTCACTCCCCTCTAGGCGAGCTCGGGGGCGAGGGGAAGCTTCCTCTCTGGGGAGGGTCGCTGGGAATAGGAAGCTGCTAGACTGATGGTGTTTCAGCACCCCCTAGTGCCATGCCAGGGCACTGAGTCAGCAGTGACTGTGAGGGGACAGTGCCCCCTACTGAGCCCCCCAATCCCACCCCTGCAGCACAGCGCCCCCTAGTGCCATGTGAGGCACTGGGTCAGCAGTGACTGTGAGGGGACAATGCCACACAATAGCAGATGTAAAGGTAGCCATCTTACAGCAAAAAAACTTCAGGACCAGACTCTAAAGAGAAACTGCTGAGCTCCAGTTCATTTGCAAATTTGACACCATCAGATCAGGATTAAACAAAGACTGTGAATGGCTATCCAACTACAGAAGCAGTTTCTCCTCCCTTGGTGTTCACACCTCAACTGCTAGCAGAGCACCTCACCCTCCCTGATTGAACTAACCTCATTATCTCCAGACTGATTTATACCTGCCTCTGGAGATTTCCATTACTTGCATCTGAAGAAGTGAGGTTCTTACCCACGAAAGCTTATGCTCCCAATACTTCTGTTAGTCTCAAAGGTGCCACAGGACCCTCTGTTGCTTTTTACTGAACAACTTATTTACTGTTTTGTTTTCACTACAGCCTAGATCATTTTGAACCAGGGATATGTTTAGCAAGACTGGAATAAGGAATTGAGAAGTACATCCTCCTGCGTGCATCCTCCGAGCCAAATCCATCACACAAGTAGAGACTCACCTCTTTGGAGGGCCAGACGTGATCTGCCTTTGCCCTGCACTGGATTAGACCAGCAGGCTGGTCTACATTAATGGCTGTCGAGTATGTCGTGCAAAATCACTTGGAGGAACTTTTTCGGGAGCCAACTTCTGGGAGCTCTGGCTACCGTCCTGTTGTCATCAGCACTGCCCACTCCTGACACTGGGCTAACTGCTTACAGCTCTGCCTCAAAAGTGAAAATGCAAATGATTTCCCCCAACCAAACCTTGTCCCTTGGCTTGGCACAGTTCCCAGCCCCAAAGAACTTTGCCACTTCTGCTGATAACATACTCTTCTGCCAGCAGTAGATATTGCCTTATGCCTGGAATTCTGAGGTTAAGTCTTTCGGGATAACCTATGTCCTATCACGACCATTATGCAAGTATTGACAATAGCTGCTGAAATAAAAAGCGCCCACCACAATGTATGTTGAAATTTTAGTGTGGCAAAGTTTCATTGCACCACAAATCAAAAATGTACCCTCCCTTCCTATATTAATGGGAGGCTGTAAAACAGTTTGTATCCCGTAAAGCCAGGGCCTTTAAACATTCCGGTGTATTGGGTTTAAACTGAAGATAGGGCAAGAAAAACCAGGATTCTAGATTATGTAACCATCAGGGGTTTTATAACAGAAGTGCTGATGCAATCTTAACTATCACCATCATCCTTATAGTGTAGTACAGGGAGGTTTTTTCCTTGTATACGTAAAAAGATTTTTCTGTGACTTTCACTGACTCCTGTAACATTCTATTGGTCCAGACTCATTCTTCAACTGTATTGCATTAAGTGAACCCATTCCACAGCAAAATGACCGTACCTCAGCAATTACAATCCAAATGTGAACAATGAAAACAAGATCTATAGATTTCTTCCACAGTGCCAGGTCTCCTGTGCTGAGCCTGGGACAACAATTTTGTAACACTGCGGTTTCCACTCCAGCCCTGTCAAAATGGCAGAGCGCTGATTATTTGTGACAGGAGGCATTTGTACTAAGAGATTTTTGAAAGCAGTACAGTCTTTCTTTGTGTGAAGGAGTTGAGAAATAAAAATAATAAAAAACCCCAACAAAACCCCTTCTTTTCATTGTGCGCTGCCAAGCAAAACGATCCCAGAAACATGCTCTCTTTATTCCTTAACTGATGGAAATTACATTAGAGGGAAACCCAGCACAAAGGACGTTTTGGCAGGGAAATGTGCCTTTTAGTTTGCATTCCATAAAAACTTCCAAAGATGTATTGATTGAAGTCTGCAAAGATGCTCCTCCATATACCCATATATTGTGTCCGCTATAATTCCTGCCTAATCTACCTTCCATATTTGTCATTTAAAACAAATAACATTCCATCTTTAATTATTTTAAATGAACAAAGTTAAAGGAAATCCAGAACTAAGAAAATAACACTGTCCCACTGTACCTAGATATTATATTGTATCCATGATATAGAACAGGGGTCAGCAACCTTTCAGAAGTGGTGTGCCGAGTCTTCATTTATTCACTCTCATTTAAGGTTTCACGTGCCAGTAATACATTTTAACATTTTTAGAAGGTCTCTTTCTATAAGTCTATAATATATAACTAAACTATTGTTGTATGTAAAGTAAATAAGGTTTTTAAAATGTTTAAGAAGCTTCATTTAAAATTAAATTAAAATGCAGAGCCCCCCGGACCGGTGGCCAGTATCCGGGCAGTGCGAGTGCCACTGAAAATCAGCTCGCGTGCCGTGCTATAGGTTGCCTACCCCTGATATAGAAGTTATCACCCTACTTCCATCTGACTTTCTGTCCATTTCAGAAAAAAAAAAAGATCTTAAAAGGGTAGCCAATTTTTCCTTATAATTTATTAACTCAAAAATGGTGCCCATTACAGTAAGTTGCAAGTGTATATACAATCGTTGTTACACAATAAAAAGTCACAATAAATGAAGAAATGACTGATTTGTGAAATTTCCTTTTATAAACCTGAAAATTAAGACTATTCCTCTTGTTGGTTTTGTTCTTTTCTGCCGGCAACCCTGATTTTTTCCTACCACTTCTAATGGGACTGGAAGTTCAAAAAGCCTTTTGATTAAATTTGTGCACCATTTTTCAGTGATGGCAACAGCGGTCTGGAATAGCTTTTTGTTAGTAAACAGATGGCTTGCTGGCTCTGCACTACCACAAAATACAGGTAACGGGTGTACAGTAATGCCAAAATAAGCAACGCTCCCCGGCACATGTTTCTCTCTCTACAAGTGAGGCATGGGGGGTTAGTTTTAGATAAACTGTTTTGCTCAGTGATTGTGCTGTCACATTCAGCTAAGAATATAGTGATTATTCCTGCTAATAAGGCAGAGTCTTACGGGCTCTGCTATAAGGCTTTTTAGTACCAGAGCTGGTTGGAAAATGTCCATCAAAATGAAGTTTCAAGAAAGAAAGAGATTTCACTAAAAAGCACTCCCCTCCACCCGAGCTAGTACGGAATTTAAATAAAACACAGCTCTTCCAGTAAGTTTTATTTATTAGACTGTTCACTCCTGAGACCTTGCTTAATTTATATTTGCAGAGCACCTTGCACACCTATGACACTGTGTAAATACTGAATCCATCAGAATAACCACAGCAGCAATGCAGAAGCAATAATGGTGACAGCAAACTTGTGACAGCGGTAGCTCAGACAGCGGTAGCTCAGGCATGAAAGGCTACACTGGTGACAGTCACAAGGGACTTCCTTCTAACCAACTGAACCAAATAGGCCAGGGTCTACACTAGCAGTTTGCTGGCATATTATTAAAAGTGTAATTTTTGGTGACATTTTTATATCAGTATAAAAGTGGTTTTGCCTATCTTATTTCACTTGGGAAACCAGTACAAGTTACACTAGCAAAAAGACTTTTTTGCTTCTATAAGATGCATCTAACACTAGCAGGGTTTTCCAGTATAGCTATACTGGCAAACTTTTTCAGATGTAGGCTTGGCCTTAGACTGGAGCCCAGAAGGTGTGTCTATACCTGAAAATCATTGGTAGGATTGAGCTGATCTCTTCTGTACTGCAAAATGTAGCACAGGCCTCTCAAGCAGAAATAGTAGTGATTTTTAATCTGAAATTTGCAGCACAAAAATGAAGCATGTCAGCAATTTAGTGCATATTTTTCATAGTACTACCCACTTTAACCATTCTTCATTGCAAAGAAATTTTGAAAGTTAGATGCACTTTTAAACTTTGTTATTTTATGTCCTGTCAGTTCTACACTAATGTTAAATACTGCAGTTTAACTGCTCTAGACTTTAAAGGAAAAGATTTTCCCAATAAAGTTGAGAATTAGTGTTGTCTATTGTTTAGAGCAGCAGACTCAGAATACTACTGACCCTGCTTTACTTTTGGCACATAACTTAACCTCTCTATTTGCCTCAGTTTACCTATCTGCAAAATCGAGCTAACAATTACACACTCTTGGGCCATGAGTTAATACTTCAGTTCTATTCCTGTTCTTAGCTCCATCTACTTTACAAATTCCATTATTAGACTAGTTTTTGACTTTCATTTCTGGGAGGAAAAGAAATGCTTGATTGAAAGACTCAACTAAATAAAAGCCACAGGGGTTCTATTCTCCCATTACTGTACACGTGTCACACCCATTAGTGTGACTGGCATTTAGACATAGAACAGAGAATCACGTACAGAGAAAAAATATTTTAAGTTGATTAGTCTTAAAAGATAATACCAAAATGCAACCTTTTAATAGCTTGTCGGTTACGTTGGTACATCACAAAGGTGTGTCTATGTAAAAGAGTGTGTTGCTATAATCAGAACAATGATTATCGTTTAATAAAAAATAATATTGCATAAAAATCCTTAAGTCTTTTGATAAAAGAATCAACATAAGGAAAATTAGACTGGTAAAATGGCATACTTTTACACCGTTGTACCTCTTCCAAGAGAAAAATAAAAACTAAGCTTTAAATAAAAGATAATAATCAAGAAATAGTTTGGGGGAAACTATACAATAATTATGTCATCATCTACTAGAATTTATTTTGTTCAAAATTCTCATGTTATACATGTCTTGCTTCCCTAATGCATCACTGTTACAGAAAGATCATTGAGCTTCCAACCTCTTGCCCCTTTCCCCACTCCAGCAATACACTTCTCAGTGTTAATTGCATTTTAAACACTAATCACACTTAAAATTCAGACTCTGGCTATACGATTTATTTCTTAATGTAACTTGATGTTCAAGGCAAAACACACAATTACTGTATATAAAGTTGTACCAAATATAAACAACAAATAAAGCAGGTAACTTTTTTTAAAGAAGGATTTTTGAAAATCATTTAGTGGTATATATTCATCGGTTAAGTTAAAAGAACTCCTGTGTTTCCGCAAGTTCAATAACAAGCACAGAGGGGACGGTTTTTGACAATTCCATTCCTTAATCTGGAAAGTAATGCCCGTCGTCCACGAAAGCTTATGCTCTAATAAATTTGTTAGTCTCTAAGGTGCCACAAGTACTCCTGTTCTTTTTGCGGATACAGACTAACACGGCTGCTACTCTGAAACCCGTCAATAATTTGTCACTCGTGTACTTTAGCTGGCGAGTTTTCTTCAGTTTTTGTTTTTTAATGAAGTACACAGACCTCCATTGAAAGCTACTGCATTGCAACACGAGCTAGAGTACATCAGCCATGGCATGAGTTCTTCCATTAATAAACCTGAAACTTGATGTTTTCATGCTCCACAGATTAGAGCAGTGGCCATCAGCATTGTACTTACCGTACCAAACTGCAGGTCAGGTACTAGGTTTCCACGCTTGGCAACAAAGAAGTGGGTTTAGTTCTAGCATTCATAAACACTGCCACAGGAACGCTTTTATTCTGATGCATCAGCTGATATAAGGCTCCCCTGAGCTCCATTATATAGAAGAATGAAAACAATTAAAACGTAGATTCAGGCCATGCAACACAGGAACACGGTTTTCTCTGCATCACTGCTAGTATGTAGCGATGCAATGTTTTTTCCTAATTAGCCCTTTGATGTCACAAATCAGGATTTTCTCCAAAACGAATCATAATGAAAAGTAAAGACAAAATTTCCTTTGTCGCTGGGTTGGGGGGAAAATATAAATCGATTACTCCTCCCAAACACAGACCACTAATGTCTCCACCCACAATAACTCTTACCTTGAACATTCACTTTTAACATGGGTACTAGTAAGAGGATTCCCTGATACTTTTTCTTCAGCTAACTCCTGCAAAGGAAAGCTACTGCAAGAAGAATTATTGTGAAATAGCAACCAGAGCTGTCTTACACTCACTAAATCTCTGTGAGAAATTAAGTTCTTCATTCAGACATATGGACACCAAAATGACCAACATTTCAGCTCCTGGATATTTGGGGTTATTTGTGCCTGTTTTATTTAAAAAAAAAAAAAGGAGGGGGCTCAGAGCTGGCAAAGGGAGTTAGGGTGTGGGGGGGGATTCTGACCTGGGGCAGAGAGTGCGCGCTCTGGAAGGGGGATGAGGGCTGGGGCAAGAGGTTGGGGTGTGGGAGGGAGTGAGGGGTGCGGGCTCTGGGTGGTGCTTACCTCAGGCAGCACAGCTGTACACAGCGCCTCCCCCTGCAGGGTAGAGATCTTTTACAGACGGGGAAACTGAGGCACAGAGAAAGTGACTTGCCCACAGCAAATCTGGGGCAGAGCAGGGAGGTGAATCCAGCCCTTCTGAGGCCCAGCCCAGTGGCATTCAATCTGATTCAAGTCAGGAGTTCCCAGCCCTCTCACCTGCATCTGGCCAGGCCCTCTCCCAGTGAGCAGTATCAGAAAGGCAGGGTGGTCCTGTCCCCCACCCTCGACACCAGTCGAGAATTCCTGCCTTGCCCAGTAAGGATTTTGCTTGAGTGAGGATGGCAGAATAGAGCCCAGGGAGAGCACTCCGGGACCCATTGATATGAAAGGCCCGAGGGGAGATATTCTGCCATCTGATTCCATTGTCCCTTCAAAGGTGCACAGAGAACCCATGATGCCAACTTTTCAGCTCCCAGATCCCAAGCTGAGCCACCCCTTATGGGAAAATCGGAAATCCTATAGCCATTCAGCCAATACGACACTACAGAAATTTCCTAGGAACCTATAGAAATCGCACTAATTCTAACCTGTGGATTTGAATAGATTGAAATGCCTTCTACGGGGGTTTTTAGAAGCATACTGTAGAAGTCCACAGCAGGCATCTGTTTAAATTCTACAGGATGGTGCAAAAAGAAAAAAATGTGACAGAAAAATGCTGATGTGCTGCTCAGTTCTAAGAGCATTCTAGGAGTCAGAGCCCTTAAGAAAGGGATAGATGATAAGATGGAAAATACCATAGTGCCTCTGTATAATTCCATAGTTCGCCCACATCTTGAATCCTGCGTGCAGTTCTGGTCACCCCGTCTCAAAGAAGAGATATTAGAACTGGGAAAGGTGCAGAGAAGGGCAACAAAAATGATTAGGCGTATGGGACAACTTCTCGTACAAGGAGAGATTAAAAAGACAGGGACTTTTCAGCTTGGAAAAGAGACGACTAAGAGGGAATATGATGGAGAACTATAAAATTATGACTGGTGTAGAGAAAGTCAATAAGGAAGTGTTATTTAGCCCTTCACATAACACAGGAACAAGGGGTCACCCAAAGAAATTAATAGGCAGCAGGTTTAAACCAAACCAAAGGAAGCATTTCTTCACACAATGCAGTCAACCTGTGGAACTCCTTTCCAGGGCGATGTTGTGAAGGCCAAAAGTATAACTGGGTTCAAAAAAGAATGTGATAAGTTCCTGGAGGAAAGGTCCATTAATGGCCATTAGCCAAGTTGATCAGGGACCCAGCCCCATACTCTGCTTGTCCCTGCTTGTCGCTAAACCTCCGACTAACAGAAGCTGGGACTTGATGACAGGGGATGGATCACCCTCTCATTGCCCTGTTCGGTTCCTTCCCTCTGAAAACTCTGGCACCGGCCACTGTCAGGAGATGGGATACCGGGCTGGATGGACCATTGGGCTGACCCAGCCTGGCCATTATGTTCTTATCTTAACTGAGGGCAGCCGTGGCTTCAATCCAGTTTAGAGCAATGGGAGGCAGGAGCCATTTTGAAAGGGGGCAAAACTGATGCGAATTTGTGCCTGTTCTTCACTCAGGAGAATGCTAGTGACCCCGGTGTCACTTGCCTGGTGAGAATAGCACAATATGCTGACAATGTTGTGAGACTGGTTACCGTTGGGGAGGCAGGCTGCATGGGGAGCGCAGGCCCGGGGGATTGTGGGAGATGAGAGATGGGTCAGGTGGGTGCTGGGGAGCAAGGGGAGCGAGTCGGGTGAGGGGTGGCCCCCAGAAACACAAACACAACTAGTGCTGCTAGTTGCCCCCACCCCCATGTCACTTCCTTTGCTCGGTACACAGCTCATTGTGTAACTCTGTGCCGTCCGATTTCCTGGGGCCCTTGCACCATACTCAGCCTATGGGGCAATTGGCCCCGGCTCTTGCAAGCTGTTATCAGATAGTAACAGAGCTTGGGAGAACTGCTGACCTGCCCAGGGAGCTGGAATCCTCACCCAGGGGAAGTCGGGGCCTCAGATGGCACCAAAAGCAGGACACGAGGCTCTGCCTTGGGGCTAGGCACAAGGGGATGGACACTAAACTTGGAATCCCCACTCCCTACCAGGCATTTTTCAGGAAGTGATGTCACTGCTCCAGCCAATCAGGGATGAGATTTCCCCGGGCCAGGTAGCACCTGGGCTGGAACTTGCTGGAGGCAGTGAGGATAGAGCTGATAACCCCAGGCTCCTGCCACCAGAGCTAAAGGAGAATCCTTGTTAACAGTATGGAGCATATGACCCATAGTCACCAGCTCTGCTTCCCTCCAGCAGAGGGCAGTGGTGACATAAACTTGGCGGCTCATTCTAATGCACTACTGGTGGATGAACCTGCTTCCCAAGTCACGAATGAAGAATAAATCTCAGGAGTCCTATGTCCTACCCACTGAGCAACTCCACCAGCCCATGCCACAATGTGGCCTGCTCCTTCCAGAGGCAGGACTTTCCTGACACCAAGACTACCAGACACACTGAGACCATGGAGAGCGAATTACAGGGTGTGTGAGGCACAAGGCTGGGACCGAAGGATTCCATCTGGATCGGGACTGCCCCCGAAGCGCAGTCATGTCTGGGTTTGCTGTTCTGCTGTGTCGCAGTCATAAGGCTGTCACCCAACGGGGAGGCAGTGTGGCCTAGAGCTTAGAGCACTGGGCTGGGGACTCGAAGAGCTGGGTTCCAGTTCTGGTTCTGCCAATAGGAAAGTCACGTATCCTTCTGTGCCTCGGTTTCCCCATCTGTAAAATGGGGACAATGATACCGACCGCCTTTGTGAAGTGCTTTGAGATCTGATGGAAAGCGCTGTATGGGTGCTAGGGACTAGCTTTGCTTGCACCCAGGTTTCGTTGACTGCAGTGGAGTCACTCCCGTTTGCCACGGAGATACAGATTCTGATCCGAAGAGCCCCGGAGGATCTGATTTCCCTTCTCACCCCAACTTTTCCCCAAGATGATGTCTTGAAATTCCCACCCTTTGCTTGGGTCATTTCTCTGCCTGGGCTGGAGAGAACCTCCCTTCCCGCACCCACGCATCTGCAGCGGTTTTCTCTCCTGCCCTGTTGTTTCACAGCTAGAGGCAGCGCTGGTCTGAACAGCAGCCCCCAGGCACTTGATCTCCCAGGATCAGCGTAGTCAGGAGAAGCTGTGGTAGTTCTTTGCTCTTGGGCCCAGCAGCAGCTTCTCAGAAATACAGCTCCATTGGTTCCCATCTGGCTCTGATGCCATCTGGGGTTACACAACAGGGCCCGTTGTTGAAATCAGATGCTCTGTTGCGTGATCAGGATCAGAGTTGGAGAGACAGCTCACGGAATGGTTGAACGTAGTCGCAGGACGGAGCCATGGAAATGAACGACATATATGTGAACCACGTGGTTGTGGAGAGGTCGCCAGGTAGGAGGATGAAAAGAACCAGTCCCAAGCCAGCAGGGCATGGAGGTAAAAGCCAACACCAGTCGCCAGCTCAGACCCACGCGGCATCCAAGCAGCGGGTTCCAATAGCGCGGAGCCTGTCCTGAGAGCCCCCCATCTTCAGTAACAGCCCTGTGGCCACTACAGCGCATGTGGAAGAGGAGCCATCTGTCCTCAGACCACCAGCGAGCTGTCCACGGGCCACAGCATGGGAACCTCTGGCTTAGGCAGCTCCGTAGAGCAGAACTGCAGCCAAATTGGGATCACTAGAAAGATTTGGGCTGGCTGATTAGAGCCAAGATTTAATTTCAACCCCAGAGGGGGCAGATCATAGCGCAGTCAGGGAAGGCCGTACTATAGTACCCAGCCCCACAGCTGAGCAGTTTGGAGCCAGTGTTAGCAGGGAAGTACAGAGGCCACAGCGGGCAGCGGTTTCTGCCAGTGGAGGACAGCCGTGGCACAGAGACACCAGTCAGCTCGTGACTAGATCAAATCAGGATTTTTTTTCCCCACAATGTAGAAAAATTTCAGCAAAAACATTGATTTCTATTCATCACATTTGTTTCTAATATTTTGGGGTTCTTCAGCAAATAAATATTTCCAAGAACCTAAAAGCATTTTGGGGTTTTTCCACAAGGTTTTCGACGACAATTGATTTTTTTTAAATGTCCGTTTTGTAATAGACCAAATAAAATCACACACACATGTTTAGATGGAAAAATGTTCCATTTTCAACGTTGCTAATCGCAGCTCTTAAAGTAGCCAAAGGCTGAGTTTGTTCCAGTTTGAAATCATCTTTTTTTTTAAAACCCTGCCGGTTTTGCAGCAGCAGAGTTTTCTGATGATGAAATGCCTGATTACGAAAATATATCTGTGATGACGGACAAGAAGAATCCCCAGCCTCCAGCAGAAATGCCTCCCTCATACCCAGGTAAGTCAGAACAGCATGGCACTGGCACCAGTGGTGGTTGCTACATCCCACCCCAGAAGTGGCTGCATTCTAATGCTAGGTGAAGGGTCTCAAAAATGCTTTTTACTGCTTATGTTGAAAGGGATCAGTTGTCCCATGCTGAAATGCAGCCACTTCTGGGGTGGGATGTAGCAAATGTTTAACAGCTTCACAGCGGTGCCGCATGAAGAGCACTCACATGGTGCTGAAATGCAGCCACTTCTGGGGTGGGATGTAGCAAATGTTTAACAGCTTCACAGCGGTGCTGCACGGAGATCACTCACACAGCGTTGAAATGAGCCACTTCTGAGGTGGGGGCAAGACAGCTGTTTAACAACAGTTCAGGACAGGAAGTGAAGAGGAATCCTGTATCCAGGTGGAAGGATGACAGAATGGAATTACTCCAGTGGAAATATGGCTTGGACGCTGGGGTAAGGGGGAGTAAGCAGTAAAATGGGATGCCTGTCCACGGGGGTTGGGAGGAGGAAAAGATACCTTAGCCAAGCAACAACTCCCCTGCCTTCTCCATCCCACAGGGCTTCACTGTACCAGTGGGAGAGGCTGTGCAAGGGTCTTGCTGGGGAGACGTCTACCTGGAAAGTTGTGAGGGGCCCGTCCCTGGGCTTGGAGACAGCTGCTGTCAGTTACACCAGCCCAGCTAGGTGCAGGCATTGCCAACACTGGGGCAAACACAGCGTCCTTCCGAAACCGCTGTGAGAGATGCTGGAATAAAAACTGTTCCCAGCTCTCAGGGATTAACACCCCCTCCTAGAAGCGCCAGCCTCTTCATGGTGGTGGGGGCTGAGGTGGGCCTTAGCTGCTCCTCGCCACATGGCCCCACACCCTGCAGGCCCCGCCCCCTGGCCAGGCTGGAAGCCAGAGCGGGGCCATGGTAAGAGCTACCCAGGGAGCCGGGGCCATGTGGGGAGCCCCAGACCCTCCACCTGCCCTGGGCGATGCACCCCAGGGGGCAGAGACATGGGCTAGGGGCTGCTCTCAGACAGCCCCCCCCGGGCAGGTGGAGGGTCTGCGGTTCCCCCCAGCATCCCAGGCTCCGTGGGCGGCTCTTATCATGGCCTGGCTCCGGCTTCCAGCCTGGCCAGGTAGCAAGGCCTTGGGGAGAAGAAAAGGAGTAGGGGGTGGGGCCACAGTTCCAGCACCGGTGGCCTCCTCACACTTCTACACAGGTTCCAGTGCTCCTGCGGGGGCCCCCAAATTGGCCGGACCCTTGGGCAGAGGCCCCGTGCCCCAAGCATTAATCCCCCACTGTGTTCTACACATGTATTAGCACATACGGAACATACCCAGAACCTGCTCAAATGTAACAACAGCTGTTTTCCAGCCCCTACAGCTCCATCCACCCCCCAGCCTGCCAAAGGGAGAACCCGGGAGCAGAAACACATGCTGATGCTGTACCTCCTGGTGGCCATTTGCTTTCTCATGTGGATCGTTCTCCTCTCGCTCACAGTCGTGAACGGTGAGTCTGCCCCCAGCTAGCCCTGGGCACCAAGCGGATGGGGGATCACTTGTGAAAGGTTCAGAGAAGACACCAGGTCCTATGAGCATTCAAGGTCTGGAACACCTGCCTGAGAGTGAGACATCATCTGTTTAGCTCATCAGAGAGACAGTTAAGAGGACACTAGGGATCTATGGGGAGGAGCTTCCGCAGCATGGCCAACCGTAAAGGAGCTACCACAAAGTCAATATGAGTCAACAATGTGATGATGCTGTTGTGAAAAAGGCAAATGTCATTCTGGAGTGTTGCAGGTGAAACACACAGGAGCTAATTGTTCTGCTCCACCCGGAAACCTCAGCTGGAGTCCTGTGTCCAATTGTACGTGCCGCACTTTAAGAAAGATGTGAACAAATTGGAGAGTCCAGAAGAAAGCAACATAATTGATCAGGGGATTAGAAAACCTGCCTCTGCGGAGAGGTTGGAAGAATTGGGCACGATTACTCTAGAGAAGAGAAGGCTGGCGGGTTTGGAGAGCGGGGGACACACCCGATGACAGTCTATGGGTCTGTAGCAGGTTGTTACAATGAGGACAGTGATCAGTTGTTCTCCATGTCCCAGCCTTGAAGGAACTGGTGCAGTTTGCAGCAAGGAAGATTTAGGCTGGATATTAGTTAAGCTCTGGAACAGGTGACCTAGGGAGTTATGGAATCCCTGTCATTGGAGGTTTCTAAGAAGAGGTTGGACAAACACCTGTAGGGATGCTAGGTATACGTGCTCCTGTGAATCAGAGAGTGAAATCTGTGAATCAGAGAGTAAAAATCAGGGGAAAGCACGAGACCCCCTTGGGACAAGATTCTGGAGCTACAGAGATGAGGTGCAGGTGGCAGTTTTAACACAGATGGTTAGAGTGGGAGGAAAAGCCTCATTCCAGGCAGGGAAAGACCCTTCCACCCCTATACAGCCCAAAGACCCCTCTCTGCTGAGGGCCTGAAATATGGGAGTCTGTCCATTGACATTGTTGGGCTCTGAATTAGGCCCCAAGTCTGCCTGCATGTGATCCCAGCAGTTCAACAGAATGTGAGATCCTTCTGAGATAGAAACATACAGACTTGTTTTCTGTTTTGGAATAGATGAGTACATGCAGTGTGATGGCTAAATATATGTGCTAATACCGATGGAGGGGGTTGTGTATGTATGTCGATGGATGGATAGACAGAAGGATGAGTATTTATGCTGATGAGTGAATGGATAGAGGAGTATGTATACCAATGGGTGGAGGATGGATGGATGGATGGATGCATATGAACGCCGATGGATGGATGGATGGATGTGTATGGATGCTGATGGATGGATGTGAATGTATGTTGATGGATGGATAGATGGAAGGCTGAGTATGTATACTAATGGGTGAATGGATAGAGAAGCATATAAGCTGATGGATGGAAAGATCATAGAATCATAAAAGATTAGGGTTGGAAGAGACCTCAGGAGGTCATCTAGTCTAACCCCCTGCTCAAAGCAGGACCAACCCCAACTAAATCATCCCAGCCAAGGATGTGTATGCATATGGAAGGACGCAGATTGGATGGATGTGTATGTATGCTGAAGAATGGAGGATGTGTTGATGGACGTGTCTATACGCCGATGGATGGAAGTGTATGTATGCCACTGGATGGATGGACGAATAGATGATGGATGCTGATGCGTAGGTATGCATAGAGAGATCCTTCCTACCAGACAGTCATCAACTCTGCTCACCCCTCTGTGGCAAATGTCCAGACTGATCGAGTTAAGGGAATTGTAACGCTGCAATGAAAACGACGCCTGTTTAACATTCTGTTGTTGTTTCTTTAAGACCAGAAGGTGACTGGGGAATGAAAGAGGATAAACACGTCCCTTTCCCACAGGATAAACCAAGGTACGTTTGGTTCTTGTCTTGACAGCAGAACCAGTATTTCTAGGTCAACAGACAGCACAAGAGGCTGGAGCCTCATCCATCACACACAGCCTGTAAGGAGCAGTCATGGAGTCTAGGGTCATGGGCATTGCCAATAGAGCATCTGAGCCATTGATGGAGCGGGCCCGGGGCACAGCTAATGGGCATTCTCCATAACCCCCTGTGGAGAGAGGGGGGTTCTATGAGCATGAGGCCAGGAGAGTTATGCCCAGGTAGCCCCAGCATGTGGTGTAATGGGTAGAGCCGGGGGGGAAATTTTCCATCAACACTTTTTTCTGACAGAAAATTGGGCTTTGGACTAAAGTCATTTTTGCAGAAGTATCTGCCTCCTGCAAAGATTTTTGATGTTTCATAAAAAAAAAAAAAAAAAAAACACATTTTTTTGGGCTGAATTTGTTGTACATTTTTGGGTAGTTTTTAGCTGCAACATTTCAGCTGCTGAACACCAAAAAGTTGTAGATTTTCTGAAAAAATGTGAAAATTTTGGCAGATATGATTTTCCCCTGTCGTCATTTTAGTTGAAATTTTCCATGGAATGCCCTCCCCCCCATTCTGTGGCCAGCTTTCATAGCTGGGGACCTGGGGGGCTAGGAATCCTTGCGATCTGAATTACAGTAGCACCTAAAAGCCCCAGCCATGACCATGACCTTGTTGTGCTGGGCGCTGTACATTATTAGGTGTATTACGGTAGTGACTCAGACCCCAGTGTTGCTGGTTGCTGTACATTATGTATCAGGTGTATTAGAGTAGCGTCTGCAGGGTCCCACTCATGACCCAGGACTCTGCTGTGCTAGGCGCTGTACAAACTGAATACCAAAGAGGGTCCCTGACCCAAAGAGCTGACACTCTCAGTAGATGGAAGTGATTGGAGTGGGGGGGACCTCATACAGAAATCTCCTTGCTGTGCTGAGATCAGATGTCTCTTCCTTTGTCTTCAGTGTCTAAGGAGGTGAAAGAAGCCCAGGGTCAGCTAGGAAAGGCATTGGCAAAACAGAAGGCAGCGGAGGCAGGTAAGAACAGCTAAGACGGGGTTTCCTGGCTCTCGCCCCTCCTGGCCATTGGGCTGCACCTTGGTAGGGGGATCGAGTCAGGCACAGGTGGGTGCTGCTAGGATTGGGGTCAAGGAGGGTCTCTAGGACCAGGAGTCTTACTCCCTATCCTGTCACCCTACAGCTGCAGAGCCTGCCCCATCTTAGCGCATCCTCCCCATGCAAACGGCCTCTCAGGCGCCATTTCCCAGCCACCCGGACTGGGCGAGAGTCCGCTCCCTGGCTGGAGGCTGAGGGTGGGAGCAGAGCACAGGCAGGACTAGCAGACGGTGGTGTAGCCCGGGCAGCCAGCAGGGGATGGGGGGAAGGATGTTTCCAGGGGCTCCTAAGGGCTCCACAAACCTGACGCTGGGCTTGGGCAGACGGCAACAATACCAGAGTTTATTTCAGCCCCAAAAGACCAATCCTTAGCAAGCAGGGAAACTGAGGCGCAGGGCAATTGACGTGACCCTCCCGGGATCAATGGCAGAGGTGGGAATAGGCCCCGGTCGTCCTGCCCCACAGCTCCTTCTCCCGTCACTGCCTGGCTGTGTAGGAACATAGCACAATAGTCCTCTGTGAGGAATGGGGGTGAGATTCTCCATGCTCAGCACTGCTGGCCAAGGTAACTCCACTTCTCACAGATCCAGACCTCGGTACATGGGTGGGTTCCTTCATCTGCCCCCCGTCCCTGCTCACCAGCTGCTCAGAGCCCCCGTCATGGGCCAGGCCCCTCTTGTGGATGGGTTCGCTGTGGTGGGCCCTTCCCAATCCCCCACACGGAGGGATCTGGGCCGGTCCAAAGGACGGAGGCAGTAAGTGGCGAGAGGAGGGGCGATAAGAGGGCTCAGGTGGAGGTGAGCTTGGCTGCCGGGAGGGGATGGGGAACTGGCCCCCACTCACTGGGCCTGGCTGAGCAGGGATGTTTTTGTCTCGTTTCCAGCCTCCACGACCAAGGCTCCAAGTTCCTGAGGAGCTCTAAGGGGGAGCAGCCTGCCTGAGCACTGGACTGGGGACCGTACACTGTGGGTCCCCCTTCTCCACAGCCCACTCAGCCCTTGGTTTCTCTGCCAGATGGCGTTTGTATGGCTTGCGGGAGCTAAGCCGAGACCCTCCCGTGCATTCCCACCGAGCAGCCACCGAACCTTTTGCCGCAACAAACCCGCATTAGCTTTGAAGTGCTCACCTGCTGTAGAATCGAAAGGCTCCAGTCCTCTCTCTTGGCATCACTGTCCGATAGAGACACAAAGGGTCACCCACGTTCCGATCTGAGGTGTGAATCTAGCGTGGTTTCACTCTGGATCTACCCTGGGCTGGTTGAGCTGGTGCACAGCTATCACCAGCCTGCACGTGGAACAAACCGACGCTCTCAGACAGGTTGGACAGATGGAGCAAGTAGAATTGGCCCTCTGTATTTTTTTCTAACACCCGGGGGTGGGATTTTCAAGTGCCTACAGGTAACATTTTCAAAAGCACTTAAGTGACTTAAGAGTAGAGCCGTGTGAATAACGGGTTTCTCAGTTCGCTGGCAATCCCAAAAAACAGGGGGAAATAGTTTCAGGTTGAACCCAAAATGAAATTTTCCAAATTTGCAGGTAAAGCAAAACGTTTTTATAAAATTGTGTTGGGCTCAGTTGGAAAGTACTTTTTTTTTTCAGTGAATTGAAAAGTAAAAAAAAAAAACCCTTATTTCATTTGATTCGTTTTTATTTCAAGCATTTTTGAATGTTTTTGATTTTTTTCAAATTAAATTAAAGAGACTTTCAAGGCAAAAACTAGTTTGGAACCAAAAAGTCAAATTCTTTCCATTTCTTTTGGAGGCTTTTTTCCCAACTGAAACAATTCAGAGAAATCGACACGAATTTGAGGAATGTTTCTGTGGTGCCAAATCCACATTTTTCTCTGAAAAATGATTTTGGATGAAAAATTTCCTCCAGCTCTTCTTAGGAGCCCAAGTCTCTGAAAATCAGCAAGTCCCCCTGACTTTCAAAGAGGCTTGGACTCCGAAGGGCCAGATTCACAGAGGCTCCTAACTTCCAGTTATTCCAATTAGAGTGAATTAATGAAGACTCTGCACACCACTTCTGAAAGGTTGCCGATCCCTGCTCTAATGCCACGCTGGGGCATTGGGATCAGCACTGACCGCATGGGGAGAGCGCCCCCTACTGAGCCCCCCACCCTGCTCCCTGCAGCACAGCGACCCATGTCCACACCATCTTCCCTGCAGCACAGCACTGAGTTCACGCCACCTTCTACAGCATCCAGGGAGCTGTGATTTGTTTGGGGAGGTCACCCAACTACTGCTAGGGTTACCATATTTGTACATTGAAAAAGGAGGACACTCCACGGCACCCCCCCAACTCCGCCCCTTCCCCGCCCCCATTCCAACCCCTTCCCCAAAGTGCCCGTCCCAACGCTGCCCTATTGGCCCCCTTCCCCAAATCCCAGCCCCGCCTCCTCCCGAGCTCTCCACATTCCCCCTCCTCCCCGCTCCTTCCCAGCCACCCGAAACAGCCACTTCCTCCCCAGGTTCCAACTTTCCCAGCTCCCGACGCTCTCCAGCCCGTGCACCCCAGGCCAGGTGCAGCAGCAGCCGGAGCCAGGGGGGCTGGGAAGTTGCTTCGGGCCCCGGGCCTGCCCCCAAGCTGGGCATCCCAACCCCAGCGTGCTCCCACCTGCGAGGCTGCATCCCAGCCGCGGCTCCCTCTCTTGTCGGGCTGGAGCAGAGAAGTGCTGTAGGCGTGGCCTGGGCCTTGCCCTCGGACTCATGGGAGCCTCCACCCCGCTCCCAGCCGGACCCAGCGAGGCTGTGGCAGCTCAGGGCGGGAGGTGCTGCAGCGCGGACCCTTCCCGGGTGGGGGAGCTCGGGCTCCCGGGAGCCGCCGCGTGCTGAGAAACTTTCCCCTGTGCCGGGACCTGCCCCCGGGCAGCGGCTCTGCGGGGGGGAGGCAGCCCCAGCTGCACGGACTGCTGGCGGGGGGGGAGCTCCTTGCATGGCTGGGGTGGAGGGGGGAGACTGAGGCTCTGCCAGAGTCGCGGGGGATGCTCGGAGGATGGAGAAGCGGACACGGGTCCCCCGCACCCACAGCTGCTTACAGAGATGCCACCGCTCCTAGCGGTGGGGCGCGGGGTTGCAGCAGCACTGGGGGGTGGGGGGGTTGCAATCCGCAGGCTGCAGCGAGCTGACACCCCAAGAGGAGAGAGGGGCAGTGGGTAGGGTTATCATACCTTTGGTCCCGAGTGTGTGAAAGGGGGAAGGGCTGCAGACTGGCATTGCGGGGGGCTGGATGGGGGTGGCATTGTGGGAAGGAATGGGGGTGGCATTGTGGGGGAGAATGGGGGGCATTGTGGTGGGGGGGGGTGAAGGTCACAGGAGCGATTCTTCCAGGTGTTGGAGGACAGCGAGGGTGGGTGGGAGTCAGGAATGTGTGGGTGTTTCTCCTTCCTCCACCAGCCTGGCTGGGAATTGGGACCCACCTGGTTTGTTCTGGCTGTGGGGCTGGCTGGCAGCCGGGGTAGCAGCTGGAAATGAGTCCTCCTGGGGCCCTGGGATGTCAGGAGATTAACCCAGCTCAGAGTGGGGCCCTGGCACTATTTCACAGCACGTCAGGGGTGGGGGGCTCCTGGGAATCCTGGCCTCCGAGAACAGGCCAGGAGCTGGGGGATGCTGGCTGTCTCCAAGGGAAATCCCCATATGGGGGGTGGGAGTGGGGAGGAGGCCAGGGAGGCAGAGCTCTGTGGGGCAGGGGGACGGCTGCCCCAGCATGGTGCCCAGGAGCCCTGGGGGGGCACACACCCGGGACAGCTCTGAGCAGACTCACAACATGGGAGGTGCCCAGGGCGGGGTCACACCTTGAGGAAGCCTGGAGGGGGTCACACACCTGGGGAGGCGTCCGGATGGCGCTGGCTTTGGCATACCGGGCGCTGGCATCCTGGTCGTCCAGGAAGGTGGTGGGCAGGCTCTGATAGCGCCGGCCCGGCAAGGCGAGGACACGGAGCGAACACAGGAGTTGCTCACGAGGGCGCCGCAGCCCCCCTGGCCTGCTCCTCTTCAGCTGCTGGGGAGGGACACAGAGAACAGTGGGGTCAGGGGAGCGAGGCTGGGGGGGTGGGGGGAGGCTCCTGGGCATCGGGGCTGGGGAGCACAGTCCACTTCCCACCCTGCCCCTCAGCCCCTGAGACCTCGTCCTGTGCCCCTGCGATCCTGCCCCTCAGCCCCTGTGACCCTGTCCTGTTCCCCCTCCCCACCCTGCGACCCTGCCCCTCAGCCCCTGTGACCCTGTCCTGTTCCCCCTCCCCACCCTGAGACCGTGCCCCTCAGCCCCTGGGACCCTGTCCTGTGCCCCCTCCCCACCCTGCAACCCTGCCCCCAGCCTTGCGACCCTGTCCTCTGCCTCCTCCACACCCTGAGACCCTGCCCCTGAGCCCCAGGGACCCTGTCCTGTGCCTCCTCCCCAGCCTGCAACCCTGCCCCCAGCCCCTGTGATCCAGTCCTGTGCCACCTCCCCACCCTGTGTCCCTGCCCCTCCAGCCACAATGACCCGCCCCAGCCCCCACCCCACTCGGACACTGCACTTCACTGTCCACTTAGCCCCCTGTTGCCTCCACCTAACCCAGTACCTCCATACCCCACTGCCCCCATCCCCATCCCCACCCTCTGCCCTCACACCCCGGTGCCCTACCCGGGATTTCTGCCCACCCTGGTTTCCCCCAGCATCTCGATCCCGCGCTTCTCCTACTTGGGCAGACATGGCCCTGCAGTGCCACGAGAGGGGGATGATGCCATGGACAGCAGGTCACACCTGGGGTGAGGGGAATACAGCAAGGTACTGCCTGGTCCTGCTGAGAATCTCCCCTGGTTCCCACCCCATTGTTATACACCCCTCCCAGCACCGGTGCCCCCGGCCGACATGTGGTCCCCTCCAAAGGGGTCACCTGCTTAGGGTGGCTGCAAGAGAGAGAGCAGGCCAGTGGTTCACGAGTTGGGTGGGGACTCAGGATACCTGGGTTCTAGTCCAGTCTCTGCCACTGACTCCCTGGATGACCTTAGGCAAGTCACTGCCTTGCTCTGTGCCTCAGTTTCCCCTCTGTACAATGAGGATAACAATCCTGCCTCCATCTGTCTTGGCTGTGTAGGGCCTGGCAAAATGGGGCTCTGATCTGGGTCGGGGTCTGCAGGGCCCTGACACAATGGGGCCCTGAATGATCTGCTGCCAACACCAGGGCCCTGGGGCAGAGCAGAAGCCAGAACCAGGTTCTCTGCACTGGGTGTTCCCTTGGTAATGCTCCCCCAGGGGGAGGTGCCCTAGTGCCAGCAGATCTGCCCCCTGAGGATGATCTCTAGCAGGGAGAGCCTGGGCAGACCCCCAGGGCCAGGGGCAGGTCTGGGGGGAAGGGAGTCTGGGCTGTCAGGGACAGATTAGAAAGGGGGGTTGGTGGGCTCTGGGGCTGGCATCTTGAGGGAGACTCCATGGGACAAAGAGCAGCATGACTAGCACCCCCTGCTGGCTGAGCTCAGCACACACAGGCTAAATGAGGTCACAGATTGTAAAGGCCATGCAGAAGCCTGGGGCCCAAATGCCAACCATGGCTCCCCAGCCAGGAGCGGGTTTCCTTGGCACCTGGGTACCCCAGGGGGTTAGAGCCTAAAGAGCAGGAAGGAAAGATGCAGAAAGAGGAGAGCTATGCATGGGGCCATGGAGCGCGGGGGTTGGGACACAGAGATGTTTAAACCAGATGAACCATCCACTCGGAGAGCAGTCATTTTCTGGGGCAAAATCCTCTTTCATTTCATAAATCTGGTGCAGTTTTTTACTCCTGGCGGGTTGCTAATGCTGGCAAAGAAAGGGAGCCTCCACAGACCTTAGCCCCCTTTCCCACCCGAAAGAGATTAAACAAGGTGCAGAAAATGTCTTGGTTAGTTGCAGTAAGGCAGCACTAGCTGTTGCTGTCTTGTGAGCGGTGTGAGCAGCACGGCTATTATGAATTTCTATTGACAGGGGTTATACTTTGTCCAGGAATCCATCTTGGAATCACATTCTGTTTCATAGTTTGAAATTTTAGCTTGTACTTTTTTTACGAGTGCTCGTAAATGAAAGATAACTGACCTGTTCTAGCTTATATCACTGTAAAAACATCACCAAATAAAAATGGCACTGATCAAGAAATGATTTTTGTTTAATTAGGGAAATAATTAAACTGAAGTAAAGGCTGCTGCTGGTGAAAAGAGTCAGTACTTTCCAAGAGAGTTTCTGAAGATCTTGCATTGTGCACTTTTTATGCGACAAATTGGCAAGACTTCTGAATGAACCATGGGACAAAAAAATAATCAATTCAAAAACATTAACTCAGGTTCACTTGAGAGCAATTCAGAGCTGTTTGGTCATTAATACATATTTTAAATTCTATATAAGAAAAAAAACATGTGTATGTTTTGTCTCAAACCTAATTTAAAACCAGCTCAGAATGGATCTAAAGAAGACCTTGACTGATTCCGTGTCTTCATTTTTGCACTTAGCACAGGGCTGGGAAAAAAGAGATCTTTGTGCCATCTCTGTGCCACCCAAACTCACAGGCCTGGCCAGTCCCCACTATACAAAAGAGCACCCTCAGAGGTGCTTCAATTTATATTCTAGCTGCCCTGAGCCATCCAAGAACAGCCGGAGCCTACTCCACTCCACCCCACCCAGACCCAGGAGCAAGGAAGAGCTGCTAGAATGGCTCTGCTGGGCCCAGCTTTTCTAAGTATGAGATAAAGATAAAACATCATCCTTCGATTTAATGTTCTTGATTGCTGTCTGTGTCCCCACAACTTTGACACTGTTTAGGCATATTCTTTATATTATCATGCAGTACATTATAAAAATAAATGACGACCTGTACAAACATACACTTTTCTATCTTCCTTCCCCCGTCCCCTCCAACGGGGCTATTGACTATGTGGGAAATTCAAAAAGTATTAACGTTAGCATCATCTTTTAAGTTATTTTCCAAATGCTGTGGAATACAAGCTTGTGAAGCACATGCGGCCTGTGAATGATGTAATGGTGCACTCTGCAGCATCTTTCAAAAATGAACACACCATTGTTTTGTATTTCATACCTGGGAAACTCAGGAATGGTATGTTCTTTATGTTTAAGCAACAATCAACACTGCAGTTCCAAAATTTGTACAAGCCTATAAACCTTGTAACTAGAACAGGACTCATTTGACCAAGAAAGGTGTTGCATATTTCTGAACAGGATCTGTACTAGTGCAACTATTGAATGCTACAGTAATCAACTTGTATTAGCATGCATATTCCAGTTAAACAGGTATACACCAGTACAGATGTTGCATGTCCTAGGTTGAAATTGGTAGCAAAACGTCTTTCATTTTTCCAGCAAAAGTGTGCTTTTTTAGTGTAGAACTTGCATGTTGAAGTGCTAAACACAGAGACAGCATGCATCAGTAAGAATCACAGCTTACCAGTTGTGCATGTTCTCACCGAGACCTATAGTGATAACAGGTGAATTTTATATTACAGTAAGAGGTGCAACTGAATACTGCACAAGTTGCACTACCTGTCCTGCATCGTAGGTGATATCTTGTGCATATGTGTGATTAGTCTCAACATTAAATGTGCACTAGTGGACGAATTACTAAGGCGGAGTACAAAAGAATAGCATATATGTGTAAGGACAAAAGCAGAAAGGGTAGAAAGGCACAAAATAAGTTATGCATAGCAAGGGACAAATATAATTGGAATTCTTTTTCCATATGGTTTACTGCAAAGAGTGTCATCACTCTGAATGCTTTAAAGGCAACATAACTTCCAAAATCAAGTGTTGGCTCTACATATGGCCATACATATGACACCACATTGTATTAAACACAGTAAAAACTAATGTCGTTGATTTGTTTGGCAGGACATGGAAATGAAGTATAAATTTCAATTCATTGTAAAGCAATATAAAATCAATATTTGTAATACAGTTCAATAAGGTTTCATCTGGCTTTTTGATCAACCAGATTAAAAAGCAAAGGAAACCAACCAACCAACCACACTCAAGTGTCACTGTGCATTCTCCAAGGCCGTTTCTTCTCTTTCTTTGGTGCTTTTATTTTATATAAATTCAACCAGGAGCAGATTTTCAGATTAAACCGATATTGGAAAGTGTGGCAAACTGAGAGAGGGACCGAACCAAAATTCAAAATGACATAGAGAGAATGAGAAATTCGACACTAGAGCAAATTTAGCCACCTATTGGACTGCTTACATGTATGGGCCCAGATATTGAAATGTATTAAGGTTCCTAACATCTACTGATTTCAGTGCGAGTTAGGAGCCTAAATAACTTTGAGGATCTTGACCATGTAATTACATCACATACCTGGTCAGCAGCAGTTTATGTGGTGTGCCACAGTCACATGGATGTCATAATAGTGCTTGCATAATCTTAACTGGCTATCCTGGACATGACTGACTGAGAGGCCAGTTGCCTATCAGTACGGGAGCTCTTTGGAGGTCGGACTGGGGGAAGTATTAAACATGAATACATTTGTGAGTGAGCAGGAGGTAATCGACAGAGGTAAGGGTCAGCATTGTATTCTCTATATCCATTCTATAATCACAAACACATTTAGAAAGCATAGGCATACAGATAGATTAGCTGTAATGTTCTCCATTTATATGACCAGAACCTCAGCTGCTGTAAACCAGTGTCGCTCTGTTGACTTCCTTGTAGCTGTGTTGATTTACACCAGTTGAGGAGTTGGCCTACAGCCTCTGGACCTGCAAACTTTCCTGAGAATCTGAGTTTCTATTGAATGCTATGGGGGAGATCTTCCATCTTTCTCCCAGTTGTTTTATGTTTATTATAGGTCCTCATTTTGTGTCTTCTGCATCCATGGAGCCAACATCTAGCTGTGGAATCCACCAGAGATGGGGGAAATTAGAACAAAAAAATGCAGAAGGACTTCTCCTCTAGCTGTCTAAATGAAGCTCCGCTAATATCTTAAATGCAGGATAAGAAAGCATGGGGTCACATTTCTTAGCAATACTAGTGCTCCTAATCCGACATTATCATTACTGCAGCTAGATGGGCAATGTAGGATAGTTATGATTCAGTTTGCATCTGGGTGTTATAAGTGAAGGATGCAATTTGCATAAAGGATGGGCAGTCACCTAACCTCAAGCAGTCTTTCCTGGGAAGGGGAAATCTTGTTAGTTCCTCCTTCATGCTTTGGAATGCTGTTACAATGGAGACAGATAAATATGGCATTTCAGAGTTCTTGTTAAATATTAAGTCTCCTGGAGAATTTCTGCCCACAGCTAAGAGATACATGGGAGATAAAATCCAGATTTTTTTAATATATCAGCTATTTCATAGAGTTTAAGGCCAGAAGGGGCCATTAGATCATCTAGCCTGACTTCCTGTATTTCACAGACCATTAAAATTTCACCTAGCAACCCTACACTGAACCCAAAAACTTGTCTTGGACTAAAACATTTCAGTCTTTAGGAGACTAAACTGTTGTGTGCCATAGGCAGAGAACAGGAGAGACTGCGGTTCCACCAATGCCTGAGGCCCTTGCAATGGTAGAGAATTGATTAGGTCAGATATACCCAGATGATCCTAGCAGGTGATCAGTGCCCCATCCTCCCACCAAAGGTCCCTGCCAATCTGAGCAGGGGAAAATTCCTTCCCACCCACAACTCTGGAGATCAGTTGGACCCTGAGCATGTGAGCAGGACATCTAAGGAAACAGATTCTCTGAACCATCTTGGAGCACTGGTCCACCTTACCAGGTGTCCCTTCTCCTGCTATGGTCAATCCCTGATGCTTCAGATGAAGGTTGGAAGGAACCACCTGACCCCACTCACAGCGTACACCTAGTCAATTGTATATGGGGGGAAAAGTCCTTTATGACCTCTACAGGCAACCGGATGAACTCTGTTCCATGAGTCTTCTCTGCAAGTATTTAAACGACCATAAAATAAGATTAAAGGCTTTCTTCAAAACAGGGGGCCTAAAGTTAGGCTTCTAAATTCATACCGATGTCTAAAAAAGTGGCCTGATTTTCAAGAGATACTGAACCCCAAAAAGTTCCCAACATAGCCAATAGGTACATGTGGGTGCTCAGGATTTTTGAAAATGAGGCCCTGACTAAGCAAAACTCTTAAGCATGTGCTTAACTTTAGGTCTCTTTGTTGTCTTAGACTTAAGCATGTGATTAGGATGCTGACTCAGGGCATAGGTGCCTTAATATGGATTTAGGAGCTTAAGTTTAGGCACCCAGTTTTGAAAATTTTGACCATAAATTATTATTCTGTATGGGATCAAAACTCTTGAATTGATAGTAAAGAGGGAAAGGAAGATTATTTTACATGGGGATCTACTTGAAAGGAGCAAATTTTCTTCATTATGATTTCCCCCCAAACACATTGGGTAGTTCGGCAAACAAACCTGGTCATCAGGCGCAAGGAAGAGGATTTACATGATTCCCAGGTCTACTTCTCACCGTGTTTGGGCTCCTGCAGAATCTTTACTGGACAGTGAATTAAAGAGGCCGGCATCAATTTCTACTATCAGTGGTAACCAGCCGAATCCTTTTATTTAATTTCAGGTGTTTATACTGAGGTTGTTTCCCTCCTGGCAAATATGGATGACCAAGATAAGGGCAAAATTGCCCTCAGGATTGCCTTGATAGCTGAGACCGAGCTGGCTAGCGTTGTGACAGTTCTGCTAGAGAAACTGCAACAGGATGTGGTAGGGCAATTTCATGAAATTACATCTGCTTTCCATGTGTCCAAACCAAATTCTGCCTGATTTCAGGGGGGTATAGGGGAATGCATGGGAGTAATTCAGTATAGAACTTGGCCTGGCGCACCATCAGTATAATCAGTATTCACCCTTCTGTCCTCAGGCATAAACTCATAATGCAAAATGCTGTTATTACAGATCAGGATGATATAATGCTCTATAAAGAGAGAGTTGTCCTTTTACACACAGTGGAGTACATGGGCTGGATATAGTAAAAGTACACTGTAGGACTTGCAGTAATCTCTTCCAATAATACTTTGCCCTTCTTTAGCATCTTCATCCAAAAATCTCAAAGCACTTACCTAATACTAATGAATTAAGACTCACATCTTGTGAGAATGGTAAGCATTATCCCCATTTACGGATGATTTGTGTCACAGGGAATTAAGTTACTTGCTCAACACCACTTAGCAAGTTAGTAAAAGAATGTGAATAAAGTGAATAAAGTGAACTGACTCCCTGTTCTAAATCCTAGGCTCATTAATTATGTACGTGCGCAGTAGTGCAGAATTCCCCCAGGAGTAATATTCAGACCCCTTTTTCCATTTATTGATACTTGCATCCAACAAAGTTCATTTCTCTATTAAGGGCCAACACGGAAGGTATTTTAGTTTCAATTAAAGTACTAGGAGGCCAAGACAAGCAGTTCAGTTCAAAACTGAACTTGGCCTCCTAGTACTTTAATTATTTGAATTACTCAATTATGCTAATTAATTTGATTAATTACTTGAATTACGTACTGCTTATGTATTCGTAAGTTATCAGTGACAATTTTCAATTAAAAAAATCCTCCTTCCATTTAAAAATGAATGGAAGGAGCTTCTCCCCAGTGGAGCTGTCTGGTATGATTGCAGTGTGCAGAAGCATTCCTTTTCAAGCAGAACCACTGGAATGTTTAGCCAGTCAAGAGATCTGATTGGCTTTGAACATTCCAAAGTGCTTTATGACCTTGGCCTGCAGGTCACATAGATTTAGAGACTCGCAGGAGACAGAGATGGAAAAGACCTATTGGATCATCCAGTCCATTTCCCTGCTAATGCAGGAGCATTCCCAGCGACCATTTTCCTAATAGACCTGTCTCACAGTTGGGGCATTTTTCCTGTTATTAAATTGTATGTCTTTTTTTAGTTTAATCCCATTACTCATAATTTTACCTAAATGTATTATACTAAAAAATTCCTCTCCCTCTTTGGTGTTCACACCCTTCAGATACTTGTATGGTATTATCATGTCTCTCTCATAGTCATCCCTTGGCCGCGTCTGCCATAGACAGCTCTTTCAGTCTGTCTGCAGAAGCAGAGGTCTGCTCGGGCCCAATTTTTAAGCCCAACCTGAACTGGCCCCAAGCCCACTCACCTCACCCTGAGAGGGTTGAATCATTTTCCATTCTGATCCCAACCCTTCCCCCCAAACCAGATACTCAGGGCCGGCTTTAGGCCGATTCAGCCGATTCGGCTGAATTGGGCCCCACGGCAAGAGGGCCCCGCGCCGCAGCTCTCCACCCCGCCCCCAGCTCACTTCCCTCTCCTCCCCTGAACGCTCCGCCCCCTGCTCCTCCCCCGCCCCTGCTTCCCGCGAATCAGAGGTTCGCGGGAAGTCTGAAAAGAAGCAGGGGCGGGCAGACAGCACCAGGTAAGCTGGGGTGGTGGGGGGTGTGAGAAGGGCTCCGGGGAGGCGTGGCGCGGCCCAGTCCAGCCCCGGCCGAGCACCTCCGGCCCCAGCAGCTCCGGCCCCGGGGCGCCGGTCCGGGCTGCTCGGCTTGGCTCCGGCCCAGGCCCCGCGGCTCGGCTCCGGGCCCGGCCCGGCCCCCGCGGCTCGGCTCCGGGTCCGGCCCGGCCCCCGCAGCTCGGCTCCGGGTCCGGCCCGGCCCCCGCGGCTCGAGCCCGGCCCCCGCTGAGCGGCTCCGGGTCCGGCCCGGCCCCCGCGGCTCGGCTCCGGGTCCGGCCCGGCTCGGGCCCAGCCCCCCGGCTCAGGTCCAGCCCGGCACTGGCTGAGCGGCTCCGGGCCAGATCCAAGCCCCACGACCCCGGCTGGAGCTCCGGCCGGAGCGGGGCCCGATTCCTGGGGGCGGGGCTTGTGGCAAGCCACGCCCCCAGGAATCGGGCCCCGCTCTTGCTAAAGCCGGCCCTGCAGATACTGCCACCGCATCCTGCTCATGGGGAGCGGCAACAATGTGCAGCAATGGCTTCATCCTCTGCCCCCTGGGTATGTGCTGCAGAGAGAGAGATGCTGTGACTCCTCGGCATCCTCACTCCACAGCGCATGCAGCGCAGAAAGGAGGTGATGGCTGGCAGAACATGCAGTCACGGTTCTGCCGATCCCATGGGCTAAAGGAGGAGGGCCGAGCTGACCCGAGTCCAAGAGGGGTTTTCTCATCCAACCTGACCCTGACGCCTGTAGTCAGGTCCCATAGGATTTGGGTCAGGTTGCAGGGCTCTATTCAAAAGTCAATTCAGCCACCACCCTGCATTCTTTTTTGCTCCCCCATGAATTACTTCCAATTTGTTGATCTCTCTGGGAATGTGGTGCTAGAAAATGCAACAATCCAGATGCAGTCACACCTCAGCTGAACAGAGAGGAACTGGTGTCTTCTTGCTTTGTACCATCATCCCTGTGTGTAAAAGACCCAACCCACATGGCTCTTTGTGGGAGCCATCACACCTTGCATATACATGTTGACTTTGTTTTTCACTGTCACCCCCAGGGCACTTGTTGCTTCCCACTTTTCTCCCTCCCATTATGTCAGTTACTTCTACCTCCTTTCCAGATGTGGCAGTTTTCTGAAATGAATCTTGTTCTCTGCTCAGGTTTTTAATTTCTCTGTGTCCCTCTTTATTTTTTCTCTGTCCCAAATGATACTACAACTGCTCCATATTTACAAAAAGAACAGGAGTACTTCATAGAATCATAGAATATCAGGGTTGAAAAGGACCTCAGGAGGTCATCTAGTCCAACCCCCTGCTCAAAGCAGGACCAATTCCCAACTAAATCATCCCAGCCAGGGCTTTGTCAAGCCGGGCCTTAAAAACCTCCAAAGAAGGAGACTCCACCACCTCCCTTGGTAACCCATTCCAGTGCTTCACCACCCTCCTAGTGAAAAAGTTTTTCCTAATATCCAACCTAGACCTCCCCCACTGTAACTTGAGACCATTACTCCTTGTCCTGTCATCTGCCACCACTGAGAACAGCCAAGCTCCATCCTCTTTGGAACCAACCCTCAGGTAGTTGAAAGCAGCTATCAAATCCCCCCCTCATTCTTCTCTTCTGCAGACTAAACAAGCCCAGTTCCCTCAGCCTCTCCTCATAAGTCATGTGCTCCAGCCCCCTAATCATTTTTGTTGCCCACTTTACTTGTGGCACCTTAGAGACTAACAAATTTATTGTAGCATAAGCTTTTGTGGGCTACGGCTCACTTCATCGGATGCATGTAGTGGATATATATACACAGAGAACATGAAACAATGGGTGTTACCATACACATTATAAGGAGAGTGATCAGTTAAGGTGAGCTGTTGTCAGCAGGAGAGAAAAAGAACTGTTTGTTGTGGTAATGAAGATGGCCCATTTTCAGCACTTGACAAGGAGATATAAAGAACTGGGGTGGGGGGAAGATAAGCATGGGGAAATAGTTTTACTTTGTGTAATGGCCCATCCACTCCCAGTCTTTATTCAAACCTAATTTAATGGTGTCCAATCTACAAATTAATTCTAATTCAGCAGTCTCTTGTTGGAGTCTGTTTTTGAAGTTTTATCTCCTTGTCAAGTGCTGGAAATGGGCCATCTTCCTTACCACAACAAACAGTTCTTTTTCTCTCCTGCTGACAACAGCTCACCTTAACTGATCACTCTCCTTATTATGGTAACACCCATTGTTTCATGTTCTCTGTGTATATATATCTTCCTTCTGTATTTTCCACTACATGCATCCGATGAAGTGGGCTGTAGCCCACGAAAGCTTATGCTCACCTAAATGTGTTAGTCTCTAAGGTGCCACAAGTACTCCTGTTCTTTTTGCAGATACAGACTAACACGGCTGCTACTCTGAATCCTCCATATTTAGTATCATCTGTGAATTTCTACACTGATGGGCCTCATAAAAGACACCTTTGAGTGTGCAACTGTCACTGTAGATCTAACTGCTGAGCTAATTTCCCCTAGGAGCTGTTGAGGACTTATTGCGGGAGTTGGGTATTTTGTAATTACAAATTTACAAATTCTGTCTGGAGTGGATAGAGCAAGGGCAAGGTGCTCATTTGTATTGTTTGTTTTAAATAAATGAACTAGATAAGGGGGCAGTGAAGGAGGCTTATTCTGGCTCTTTTCTCTCCAGGAAGATTAAAATATGTAAATTGCTCGGCTGCTTCTGAAGTGCTGCTAAATGCGGGGATTGGAGGGCATGGCATGTTTTACACCACTTAAGCCAATGCAGGCTGAGGAGTCGGTGTGGCCTAGTGAATAGAACTCTGGATAATGACTCAGGAGACATGGATTCTCTTCCTGGCCACGGACCTGCTCTGTTATGATAAGACTTGGGCTAGTCATTTCATGTTTGGATTGTAAACTCTGTAGGGCAGGGGCTTATTTGCCAAATTACTGTGTGGTCATCAAGAAAAACTTTTCCCAATTGTTTGTTCTCTTATGTTTTGTCCCCAGCAAAACAGAGCAGATATTTACTGTGTCCTGGAAAAAGTATTACAGCAGGACACCGGGGGCCTAGAGAGAAGGCTACTGAACAAAATAATAACCCTGGCCTCCAACCACATGAGAGAGACTCAGGTAAGTTAGTTCTCCCGAGATACTGATCAAAGGCTCCAAAGCTTTAACTAATTAAAACTCTCTTTTTGAGGGGGTAAACTATATACTGAAACAAAAATATATTCTCCTGTTAGAGGCCCACACCTTCCTCCAGACGAAAGCCCAGGTCCTAGACAGCACTTGTGCACATGCATAGGATGGGAGAACTCACATGCGAAAGTTACACATGTGCTTAAGTGCTTTGCAGGATCAGGACCCGAGACACACGATATCAGACACAGAGACAGGCCTATGGTTTCTTAATGAGCAAGTCTTTCCCAAAGTCTACTAGGGATTTCATTATTGATCCTGATGTTATGTGGAAGGCGCTGTGATACTATCGCGATAAATGGCAGTATAAAGCCCCAAGACAGACAGAATCTGAGCTATCTCCAAAAGAAGCAGCATTGGATTTAGAATATAGTTTGCCAGCAGGAAAACCCATGGAAAAATCCCTCTCTTGTTCCAAAGGAAGTCAGCCTCCTTTGGGGGACAGTTTATTCCAGGAAAGCTCTCTGAATATCTTGAAGCTGCCCAGTCTGTGTCTCACTACCTCCTCAGGGAAGAGCAGGGAAAAATATCATATGACATCCACCACAAGTAGCTAATAGTAAATAGTCTAACTAAGCAGCTTGCAAGGAACTCAAAGGCTGAAAATTGTTTAGCCAAATGACTCGATGAATATTTATGACTAATGACTCTAGCCACAGAAAGTTGGGAGGCTTCATTCACAACTTATGCACAGAAATAAGGACTTGACTCATATAAACAACCCTGGCTAGTGCAACCGGCTTCAGTCACCTCAGTCTCTCTCTCTCTCTCTCTCTCTCTCTCTTTTTTTTTTTTTAGGAAGCAACAAATGAACTAAAATTGGCAGTTAGCAACACCTTAGTGACCCTGGCACGCTGCTATTTCCATGAGGTGATGTGCGAGCTGCAGTGTCATCTGAAAACACTGGATGAGTTTATTTTCATTACGTTGGGCAACCTGTCATCAGCCTATGGTATGGTAACTTCCATCTTTTGTTTCAAAGTTATTGTCTTTCATTTAAGGACAGGGGATTACTCTCTCTACCTAAAAATGTTACAGCTAAACAGAGCTCTGTTTGAGTGTGTGCATGCGGGTGTGTGTGGGAGAGACACAAGATTAACTGCTGTTGCTAGTTCTTGGCTTCCAGATCATGAGCTATCCAGACAGAGGTGCAAGCTCTAACTTATGTCCCTGACTGAAGTTCCTTAAGGATCGGATGGGGGAAGGTCAGGTCTAGTGGAGCTCTTCTCCACCCCACTTCCCATCCCGCCCCAGTGCTCCCTCCCCTTACTCTGGGAGTGAGTTGGGCATTGGGCACAGCTGTACACTGGTGGAAGATTCCCCTCTTCAGGGTGAATCCCCCACTAGCTTTCAATGGCTGCTTTAAAGCCATTCTGCTCTGCTTACGCAGTGCGAAATGGCCTAGGAGCCCATAGCATCCTGCTCCACGGTGTTTCTAAGTGTGTTGTAAGAAGGCGGAGAGCAGCTGATTATCTTTCTTCCTTCTCTTCTGGCCTTTCTCTGCAGCACTTGAGTGTATCCCTTATGTGGGAATGACCCTGAAGCACATGTTCTCCATGTTGGAGTTAGTCAAGGACAGCAGGCTGAGACAAGCATTTTGTGGTGGTAAGTGCCAGCACTTACTGTAGTGCCCAAAATGGATATTTAGGGGGTCTTGGTACAGATTTAAGTGACTGGCTAAGTTTGCAAACAGGCTCTGAACTGTGCTCCCTGCCCTGGATTGTACCAGGTGCTGCGTTCCTTGGCTGCCGTGGCACTCAGTGAAGTTGAGAGTGCTCCGTACTTTGCAGGAGGCGCTGAGCATTTGTAAATTCAGGCCCTTTATGACTCATGGATATAATTTAAAATAAACAGACACAAAGGCTGTGTAGTAAACTTTAGGCCTGGGTGTGTTCACTGATAAAGCAACTTCTCCTCGTTACTAATATGTCCTTTTCACATTGCCTGTCTTCTCTCCTTCCATGCAGTTCTGGAAAAATGGTCAATGGCAGTCCATGTATATATTACTAACTGGGAAAAGTGCACATTCCCCAGAATGGGTGCATCGCAATTCTGCGATCAAATTATTCCTTTACAATGTCATGTGACCAGCAACTGGCTGACCTGTGAGGATCTGGAGGTGAGAATTGCTGGCTTTCTAAACCTTTAGCAGAAATTGTAATGTTAAATTCTATGTGTCTGTCACTCTTTGTGATGATGGCATTTAATGGTAGGTCCTTTTGGATGGAACAGAGTGTCATGTAAAACATCTAAAACCCATATATTTATAATGTCACCACATCATGGAAATTCTGTCTGTGCACCGTGTACATGTATTCTAGTGTTATGCACCTAATGTGCAGATGAACATGGGATAGTGGGCTAAATTAATTCCTGATATAAGTCCATTCAGCCCCAGTGGAGTTACAGCAGTTTTGAGTTGGCCGAGAATGCCTACTAATCTGGGGAATATTTCACCTGGTGTAGTTGTGAGGTGCATTAGAATATAATCCTGAAACCAACCCTACGAGTCCCGGTTCTTTACCAGGAAATATTGAGATAGGGCCGTTCCTACAGTGGAACAAGGGAAGTTACACTCATTAGAAGTAGAAAAAGTGTGCCCATTGGATGATATTGAATGAATTCTTAGGAACATAAATTCTGTGTCTCATCTATGCAGCTCAAGCAGGCCATCATCAAAGCCCTTGGTCCCATGATGAGCCTCTTGCTACACAAAGAGGAGCATCACGATCGGGTATTTGAACTGATCTCATGGGTCCTTGAACAATATAAGGAGGACATTGATGTTTTTCACATCACCAAGGTGAGGTACCACTCATTAAGGTCTATGTGTGTGCATGTATGAACTGCACGAGGAATTTGCTGCCAGTGGGGTTTCCTGGTCTAGACAGTGACTTGTTAGATAATAAATATCCACACGAGTTCTGGGTTTATACACATGGTGACCCAGGCAACAAGATTTGTAGGTAAATGCCTCTTATGAAAAGCATCCTCTGTTTCCTGGGGGAGGATGATAAGGAGATAAAAAACAAATCATCTGCCCCCCTCCCCAACAAAATACTCCCCCCTTGTGATTTCCCAGTACATCCTGTCAACTCTGTGTCTCTCTTTTAGATCATAAGCTGCTCAGAGCAGGGACTGCCCTATGTTGTCTCTGGTCAGTACCAAGCCAACTGTCAATGATTGAAAATTAATACTAAGGAGGCTTGAGGGTGATTTCTTTGGATTATGTAACTAGATCGATATAAAAGCATTGCATGTCTATTTCATCTACCGTTCTATGCAGTGCTGTTGTAGCCATGTTGGTCCCAAGATATTAGAGCGACAAGGTGGGTGAGGTAATCTAATTAAAGATATTGTCTCACTCCCCTCTTCTCTCTATTTCATCTACCCTCAGTACCACATGAGAAGAAGTAAGGGGCCATATTCTGTCTTCAGTGGGGCTACACAGTGGTAAATGAAGTCATGAGACAGCTATAACTACTTGGTAGTGATATTTACTCACCATCTCTGTTGGTTGAAGCTTTCTGGTACAAAGTATGTGGTCACTTTTGGGGCTGAAATACCCATGATTTGGAGGGAACCAACGCATCATGGACTTGTTTGATAGCATCAGGGCACTACACAACTGCTTAAACATAGTAAAATATGTAGATGGCATCAGAGACATTCTGGAAGCTTCAAGCAGCAAAGGAGAAAAGTGTTTAGATGCAGGAAGGAATTAGGCCAGGTCTACACTAACCCCCTAATTCAAACTAAGGTACGCAACTTCAGCTACATGAATAACGTAGCTGAAGTTCGAAGTACCTTAGTTCGAACTTACCTCGGTCCACACGCGGCAGGCAGGCTCCCCCGTCGACTCTGCGGTACTCCTCTCGTCTAGCTGGAGTACCGCAGTCCACGGCGAGCACTTCCGGGTTCGACTTATCGCGTCCAGACAAGACGCGATAAGTCGAACCCAGAAGTTCGATCGCTCGCTGCCGAACTACCGGGTAAGTGTAGACCTACCCTTAGATTTTCACCTTTTTTATCAATCAGCTGGCAGAGGACATAAAACCATCACTGGTAAAGTTGGCAGATGAGGTAAAAATTGGGGAGTGGTAAAGAATGGAGAGGACAGCTCACTGATTCAGAGTGACCTAGATCACTTGGTAAACTGGGCGCAAACAGGTGCATTTAAATACGGCTGAATGTAAATGTCTGCATCTAGGCACAAAGAATTTAGGCCATACGTAACATGCTGGGGGATGCGGTTCTGGGAAGCAGTGACTCTGAAAAAGATTTTGCGGGTCATGATGAATATTCAGCTGAACACGAACTCACGCTGTGGCCAAAAAAGCTAAAGCTGGGATGCATAAAAAGGGGAATCTCGAGTAGGAGTACAGTGGTTATTTTACCTCTAAATCTGGCACTTGTGTGACTACCGTTGGAATACTGTGTCCTGTTCTAGTGCCCGCAATTCAAAAAGGCTGTTGATAAATTGGAGAAGATATTGACAGAAGAGCCACAGTGATTAAAGGATTAGAAAACATGCCTTATAGTGGTAGAATCAAGGAACTAAATCTATTGAGTTTAACAAACAGAAAGTAAAAGGGTGTGTGATGGGGTTTACCTACCCCGCATTGGTTCAGCAGGGGTTAATCATACATTGTGGGCGGAGGAGGCCATGCCCCCTCATCTCTGCTGGGCATGCTTCAGCTGGAACCAGGATATAAAAGAGAGCCGCTCAGCTCAGGCTGAGATGACTGCCGAAGGGAGCAGAGGTGCATTGCAGGCTCCTGCAGAGAGACTGCCAGTGCTCCAGGATTCAGAGGCCAGCCGGACTGTGGCTGCAACCAACCCCCAGCCACCCAGTGCCAGAGATGGAGGAGAGACCACAGAATCCCGGAGACTACCAGCTGCTGAAGAACGGGTGGGAAGTAGCCTAGGTGGATTAAGCACTGATCCAGTTGAGGTACCAGGCTTTGACTCGGCATGTTTGGGAAGGATCCCCTCTGAGTGGAGGCAGATACCCCTGCGGCAAGACAGGGCCCTGGGCTGGGACCTGTGGAATAGGTAGGAGCCAGTGGAGAAGGACTGGCCACTAGGCAACACTTCCCTGCCGCAAAAGGTGGTTCTATTGACTCTGGCCACTAGGCCGCATTGCCCTGCTGCCAAGGGCGGTTCCATTGACTCTGGCCACTAGGCCGCACTGCCATACCCAGAAGGGTAGCCCTAGTGACTCGCGCTGTTGGGCTGTGGACCCTCACCGAAGGGCTGCTGCACTGATCCCGACCATTAGGCTATACTGCCCTAGGAGCCAGGACTGCTGCGGTGACTAGGGAGACTAGGCCAGTTGGGCCGCCCCAGATCTACTTCAATTCCTCCACAACCTGGTACCACCCTGACAGGGTGGACCTATCCTGTGACAGGGTGACTTAATGACAGTCTATAATATCTTACACGAGGGATTCATGTTTTATAATGGGCTCTTCAGTTTAGCAGAGAAAGGTGTAACTTGATCCAATGGCTAGAAACTGAAGCGAGACACATTCAGACTGGAAATACGGCGTACATTTTTAATGGTGAGATAATTAACCATTAGAACCATTTACCAAGGGCCGAGGTGGATTCTCCCTCACTGACAGTTTTTATATCGAGATTGGGATGTTTTTCTAAAAGCTCTGCTCTGGGAATTATTCTGGGCAAGGTCTATGGCCTGTGTTGTACCGGAGGTCAGACTAGATGATGGCAATAATCCGTTCCAGCCTTGGAATCTAGGAATCCCCTGAAGCTGCTTCAATCACTACATATTGCTCCTGTGTGTGCCACCATCTGACTTTCACCCTCTGTTGCAGAGTCTGAGCCAGCTCTTGAAGGTCTCTTTTGAAAATAAGATCCCTCTACCTAAAAGGAAGTTTCAAGCCATCTGCAGTGCTCTGCACAACCAGGTGAGGGGTGGTTTTGCTTGGATCCCTTGAGTTTAGGCACAGCAGATCTGAAGCATATTAACAATAAAAATCTATCGAATGATAGTGCAGAGCCTGGGCACCTCCTCATGCCTTACTGATTTCTGCAGGCTCAAGAGTAAGCAGGTAGCGGTCTCATTTTCTTAGCTAATATCCAGCTCAGTTTGTAAAGCAATTTCACCATAAGCCAATTATCAGGGGAGTCAGAGTTGTATAGTAAAAACTGTGTCTTGATTAGATCAGCTCTGCTGCTCAAAACCCTTTAGCTTCTCTTATCTAATGTATTGGTCATTGTGTTTGATTCTTGCTGTGCATTCAGTACCATCTACCTGGGGTTCAGATCTCTATTTGGACAAGTAGGAAGTGGAAGCTTAGAAATTAATTGAACATTTTCTTTTCAATTACTTCTGATTAGTTTTTCTTTGACCATTTCCCTTCTTCCCACAGATCTGTTCTCAAGCTAAGCCGCTCAGCACGGAAAATCACGCTGAGCTGTTGGATTGTGTAGTTCTGCTAGGTAAGGGGAAGAGACTCTGAGTTGCACAGTGGTTTCCTTGTAACTTCCTTTGTCAGGTATGGTAAGAATAAGAGTTCTGTTGTCAGTGAGGACGTGATTTGTTCCCTTGCAGCCCGTTCTTCTCCTGATGATCTGATAGCATTTCTGCACTCGCAGCTGGAGATTGAGAATGAGGCTGTTCGTGTGGCCTCTTTGAATCTGCTCAGTGCCATTGTTGGTGCCGACTGTAAGTAACACAGGAGCAACTGTGCCAGCTGCCCTCTTGGCCGACATGCTGAGGGTTAAGTTGGGGACATCCAGAGCAGGGCCGGCTTTAGGAAGTGCGGGGTCTGATTCGTGGGACTTGTACTCACCGGGCGGCGCTCCGAGTCTTTGGCAGCAGGTCCTTCATTCGCTCCGAGTCTTCGGTGGCACTTTGGTGGTGGCTCCTTCATGTGCTGCCGAAGAGCCGGAGGGAGTGAAGGACCCGCCACTGAAGTGCCGCCAAAGACCCCGAGCACCGCCGGGTGAGTAAAAATTGAAAAGCCACTGGGCACGGGGCCCTGTTAGGCGTGGAGTGCAGGGCCCTCTTAGGCACAGGAGAATCGGGGGAATCGGCCTAAAGCCGGCCCTGATCCAGAGCTAAAAGCATGAGCTACTATAGATTGAGCTAAAGAACCAAGGCTTTGTAGGCACGGCAGGGCTGTAACAGACTCATCGCCTCTGCAAATGGGACACTGAGGCTCTATAACACACAGTCACCAGTGGTTTGGATATCCACTAAGGAACCAAATGCTGCTATAAGTTACCCCCGTATGGCCACCCAGAAATCAACAGGTTCAACTAAGTGCTGAATGTAGCCCAAGGTATTTTTCAACTTCAAATACAGAAGTTAACTTGGGGCTAATGCATGTTAACAATAATCAGATACAAATAAAATAGGACTCCTGACTCGATATTCATCAGTATTATACACTATAGATTCTGAGTTCTGTTATACTGGTGTAAACACAGATTAACTTCAGTGACCCCAGTCTATCTAACGCTTTTATAAGATTTCCATCATGGTAGTATGATGGCACTATTTATAGAAGTGGAATTACTTTAGATTTACACTGGTGTAATTGAGACCAGAGTCTGGTCCTATGTTTTTCCCACTGATTCTGTAGATGAGAGAAGCTCGGTACTATTCTTAAATAGGGCCCTTTGAAATCCAGGATTAATTCCAATGTGGAAAGTAAGTGAGTAGAACAAAGAAGTACTGTACACCTCTCCTTATCTTTCAGTGCCCGAGACAAGAGTTAAAAAGTTTCTGATTGTGAAGGCAGTGAAATCCACTCTCAGTGATCAGAATGCTAAGGTAAGATTGTGTGTGGAGCAGTGAAATATTTCAATTTTTTTCAATGATATGGGATGAATGGATATCTGGGTGGAGCTTTCATTCAGATCCAGGGGAGAGACTGCAGACTAGAGAAGGCATGTCATTCTCCTGCCAGTGTTAAATGTAGCCATGTTTATAATCCAAGGAGATAAACTCAAAAGCATAAGGACTCTCATATCCTATCTCCTATTTCAGGCAGAAGGGATAACAAGAACTCTTGTGTGTAATCTCTACCCTTGCAGGTGAGGAAGGCAGTTCTTCATTTCATCAGGAGGCTGCTCAGTTCAGGAAGTGTGGAGAATTGTGCAGCATGGGATATGGTAGCATATGTTTTCCGCGAGTTCAGTGTGTCCACCAGCAAACTGGTAAGGAGAGTTCTTAACACGTAGGACTCGGTCCTACCATTCTTGCATGCTGATTGCTCCCTTTGCCTTCCGTGGGAGTTTTGACTCAAGGACAGCTGGGCTGAATGATTAGAGCCAGAGTCTGATCAGTTATATTGGTGTAAAGTCAAGGTAACTCCACTGACTTTAGTGGCGTTACTCTGGATTTATACTAGTGTAACAGAGATCAGAATCTCACACTGGATATTTACATCTAACAGAGTTATCTAGGTTGCTCAAACCTCTGATGAGACACTGAAAATTCTGAAAACACCATTTTTCAGTGAAATGTTCTTGTACAAGGAAGCACATCTTTTTGTTTTCAATAGACTCTCCAGAGAACATAATGATGCCCAATTCTGTGGGTGTTGAAGCATACATAAACTATCAGCAAAACACCGAGGTTATGCAGGCTGCATCCCAGACTGTCAGGAGCCTGGAAAAGCTTGCTGCATATTTCCCTCACTACATACTCGACCCTACATGTACTAGTTTAAAAATATCTTCAATCCGTATTTCTATCCATGGACACAGCCAGGGGCTCCAGACACTTTGTGCTCCATGACTGGATCCATGATATGTATTAACATAAACAGTTCAACTTTACAGTAAGTTGTTGATAGACTCACACTCACTACACACAGAATGACCAAGCTGGTTGGGGCATCAGAACAAACAGAGTGGATCCCCCTGGTTCTGCATATTTATTTCCACTGAGCGGAGACTGAATGTTTTTCCTCAGAGATAAAAAGTTGAAACAGTTTTTTTTTCAAATTTAAAAAAATTTAACACTGTTGGGGAAACTCTTTTGTGTTCAGTGAATCATTCCCTTCACTTTAGGGTTTTCCTAAGCCTGGGATCTGACCCACCAGTTAGGAGTTTCTATTATTCTCTTTCCTTCAGACGTTTGTGCACTTCCGGTGCAATATAAAAGCAGGCATAGGTCAATGTTCAAGATGGCTTCGTAAGAGGACACTGATTCTATAGCCAGTGTCTTACTACTAGCTAATAAGTTCTATATAGCTATCTCACAGCAGGGTACAATACTTCTCACCCAGGCTATTCAGGAAGAAAGCACTATCCAAACCCTGTGCATTGACATCCTGCAATGTCTGGACACCTCAGTCAGTGGAATGACCCAAGTAAGTGACCTGTTGCTACTGCTTCTTGAAATAGGGACGTTCTTCCTTACGTTCCTTGTACCTCTCCACAAGGAAGCTTTTTGCACAGTCAGCATAATGGAGGAACAGCATGTCAAATTCATGTCAGGGATGGTGTGACCCCTTCATCATGGAGTAAGTGGTTCACATTAGAGAAAAGATATAAAGCAACTTAACTGGAAGGAATCATGTTGCAGAGATCTTCTCTTAATTCTTTCCACTGTCTGAGTGCAACTTCCCCTTAGATCCCCCATGAATACTTCTGATTTGGTGATCCTGGATTTGAACAGATATTGGGGCTGAGACTGTGCCTTATATAGGTCTGTAAAGTTCTGGGTGAGTTTATGGTGCTATCTAAATAGCTCCATAATGCTCTAATGCAGGGAAAGAGGATTCACCAAACAAGGCAGTGTATTTAAAAGACAGAGTGAGGGGGCACCAGACAGGTAGAGTGAGATGATGGGGATGAGGTGATAGGTTAGGGAAGGGTCAATGAGGAATAAAAGGAGAAGGGAGGGATTGAGACAGCAGGATATTGGAGGTGGGGGAATGGAAATAGCTGTGTACTGAACAGTCTCGCTCTTCTCTGCAGGTGTTATGGCCAAGGCTTCTGGAGTATGTGGTGCCAGCTCAGTACACTGGTACTTTGAAGCCTCTCTGCAGATGCCTTAGGGAACTGGCTGAGAAAAAGCAGCAGGAAGGAGAAGAAGCTGCTTGCCTCGACTACAGTGGACGAGGTTTATAACAGAAACTCTTTCATTTATTCTCTCCAGGCCCTATGAAATGAACAGATTCAGTCTGTTCCAGTTCTCTCGTCTGCAATCAGGAGGCTAAAATGAATGAGGGATGGTCTTGTGATTACAACATGGCCATGGGAGGGAGCTAGGAAATGTGGGTTCTCTTCCCAGCTTGCCACCAAAATTCTGATGTGACCTTGGGGAAATCACTTGATCTTTCTCTCTCAGCTTCCCCACTTGTAAAATGAAGGAGTAATTAATGCCAACCTCATAGAGGTGCTGTGAGGCGGAATTCATTCCTGTTTGTAAAGCATTTTGAGATGCTCAGAGACTAAAAGCACTATGGAAATGCAAATTATTATCAGCTGTATTCAACATTGGTGGGCAGGTTGGAAATGGATAGGTGAATAACATCAGCAGGACTCTCTGCAAAGCCTGGCATAATGAATGCTATTCTGTTTCTTTCCCTAGTGAAACTCCCTACACCCCAGGGACTGCTGGCGCGACTCTTGGTGAGTAGACCATGAGAATAGAGAATGTGAAGTGGGACAGTTAACTATAAAAATCGGTTTTATAGCTAGATGCTTATAGACAGGCTAAGGAATGTGTATGATTGGGTCTCTCTCTCTCCACCCTCTCCTGAGACACACTGTTCTGCATCCTCGTACTAGCTAGAATGCTTGCTTCTTCAGGAAGACACTGCAGTAGAAGCAAAAACTCTATTGTACGGTCTCCACAATGAGAGAGTCTGAACTATTCCCTCCTTCAGGAACAAACTGGTGTTGTGCTGACAAAACTTAGCCTGTTCTTTCTCTCTCATTGACAGGTAGTAGCCTCATCCCCTTATGAAAGAGAAGGATATGGATATGCTGCCTTGCAATTACTTAAGGCCCTGCACCACATTATCCACGCAGCAGTGGATGAGATGTGGGTAGTAAAGATCCCACCTCTGCTGCAGTACATTGAAGGTAAAGTGCTAGTTAGGAGGAGTGCGGTCCATGGAGAATAGAAGGGAAGCCACAAAATGCAGCTTCGTATTGACATGTGTTGTGCCATTCCTGTTGCAGTACGTGAGAACAGTGGGGAATTGAAGTTGGGGTTCTGGGCCCTCACTTTTCCTTCACCTGGATAACTGGGAACCACTGGGATAAATCCAGAGTTTAACCACTGAGGCCAATTCAATCAGGGCAGAATCAGGCCAGGAAGGTTTCAGCTGAATGGAAATTATACAGCAGTTCCCCCCACACCTTTGCTAGGTTATTAGTTGGGAAGGTGAATACCCATGAAGCTGGAGGTTAGTGAAATATTTTGGGGTTACATATATAGTCTGATTTTGCAAACTAAATTTTTCTGAAAATTAAACCCCATGTTTACTTTCAAGGGCGATTCAATTAAAAAACCCAGAGTTTTCTTTCTGTAAGGAAACCTGAGCCATAAAAGCTAGGTTGGCCAAGTGGCTGCCCTATGTAGAATCTAGGTATTGTGGGCCCAAAAATGTCTTTCACCAATTTTACAGTGGTATGAATCTATTGACCTCCGTGGAAAAAACCCTTCAGTCAGTGTAGGCTGTGTCTACACTATGGGGATATGCCAGCAGAGCTCCAATGACGTAGCTGTGCCAGGGTAGTCTCTGTGGAGCATGACAGACCCTACGTGGAGCACAAACCCGATATGTTTCTGATGAACGTCGGACCCCACAATGTTCAAGTGGGTTTGATATTCAAAAAAAGATTTAAGAAATGAGCTGTATCTTCCCTAGTTGTTGTTGCTGTACAGAGTCTCCAGTACTACATTGTGCCGACATTAAAAAAGGGTAGGTTAGAGCTGGACATTCAGAAACAGGGCCAGATTCTCAGCTGATGTAAATCAGTATAATTCCATTGACTTCAGTGAAGCTACACCGATTTACATCAAGTTAGGATCGAGTCCAGAATCTCTTATTATGCAGGAAAAGTTTGTATTCACATTAAACCCAGTCCTCTGATGTGCTGAACCGTTTTGTGAGGTGCTCAGCACCCTCAGCTTCCATGAAAGTCAACAGGAATTGGGAGTGTTCAGCGTCTCATTCCTGGTGGGTTGACCCTGAATAAAAATGCCAGCAAGGTACATAATATGATACTTTCTGTTGGTCCAACAAAGAACGTTGGCGTAGGTCCCATTTAGCCTTGAAAGCCCAGGTATGTTACAGCTTGGCAGACCAGGGGTTTTAGAAGGACAGATTGCAAAGGTAGGGTGACCAGATGTCCCGATTTTATAGGGATAGTCCCGATTTTGGGGTCTTTTTCTTATATAGACTCTTATTAGCCCCCCACCCCCTGTCCCGATGTTTCACATTTGCTGTCTGGTCACCCCATGCAAAGGAGATACCTGGGACGACTCTTCTTGCTAACCTAGGTGACACTATTGTTTTGCCTCCTGCTTTATAGGAAACACAGAGAATTCCCTGGACCATGAACGGTGAGAGCACATGCTGCTTCAGGTACAAGATGGCTTTCAGATGTATTGTCACAGCCCTCCCTCCCCCCTCCAAATGTACCAGCTGGGGAAAAACTTAATGATAAATTATTCATTAGAAGCAGAGCTGGTCAAACCATTTCATTTGCAACTTTTGTTCAGTGAAAAATGGCCTTTTTTATTTTCATGGGAGATTTTCAAATTTTTCAGTTTTTGTTTTTGTTTTTTTTTTTACAAAAAACAAAACAACCCCAACCCAAATAGAAAATGTTTAGTTTTTTTAAACTGAAGTTGATATTTTGGGGGTTTTTTTCCAGGTGCTTTCCTGTTTGTCTCCTCCCCCCTCTGGCTTTTTCAGTCACAAAGTGGAAGAGGGGAAAAAGGCATGGGGACGAGGGATAAAGGGAAGGAAAGGGGGGAAAACAAAGAATTGAATAATGGTCATTTTTGATTTGTAAAAGCAAAATATTTTTGTTTCTTTCACTTTTCATTTGTGTGGTGAAAAATCCCACTTGTTTTGTGAAATGGACTTACTATTGTTCAACCAACTCTAGTTATAAATAACTCTGTATTACCTCTGGGAACAACACAAAACTTAACCATAAAACCAGCATGCTAATGGTGCTAGTGCATCACTGGGGGACATCTAAAGGATTCTTTTTTTCTATTTGCCACTCAAAAGAAAATTTGCTCTGAGAAACCCAACGAGGAAAAGAGACAAGACAAGGTTTGGTGACTGTATCTCATGGAGAAGCCTTTCTGGTCAGAAAGAGCTCTTTACAGCCTCGTGTAAATCCAGACAAGGAACATTTTTATGGCGAGCGCTGAAAATGAAAGGAAAGGAACTAGTGACAAATAAGCCCCAGAAGGTTTGGAGTTCCATTTGGGGTTGGATTACACTCTAGAATTTCCCATTCCAGATCCAGGCTCATTTGAAATTCTTTGGGCTAAAAAATCAAATAAGATTAGGTTCTCTTGTGAGGTTTTTGATATTTCCTGGCTGCTGTTCAAAATTCGGGCCCGAAACAGCAAAGTGCTGAGAGTTACTAACCTCTCGCTGACTTCAATGAGAGTTGAGAATGTGACCCCGGATCCTTTGGGTGCCCAGTGGCAGAGGCCACAGGAGTGCATAAGATTACCAGGATTCCCTGGATCTGATCTCTATATAATCAAAGGGTGTCATGTAAAGACTTTACTGGATACCTGTGCCACACGGATCATCATAATCATTGCACAGTGACTGGATGGATAATATATAAGGCGTTATGGTTGTATACTGAAGTTTATGCTTTTAAGGTCTGTGAGTTAGGGCTGGTCACCAGAAAGCGATCAACAAGTTTCTTTCAGGCAGGAGATGCTTATCTGCCTGAATGGCTGTATGTAGATGAGTAATTATTCACAGTGGATGCTAATCAATAGAGCAACATTCTAATCAAGTGGTTGCAAAGTCTCCAGAGGAGATTCGATACAAGAAAAACAAACAAACAATAGGGGGTACCCTGTTTACAAGTGAAGACAATGGATGCTTGGAACTATATCTGGAGGTCCAGAGGTATCCTGCATCAGGTATCCTTCGCCTATTGGATGAACTGCCAGCTAGCTTGTCTCATGAATGGAGGATCACATTTGGTCTGGGTGTTTCATACTGGGAGAGAGATTTGGGGGAGCTGTCCTTTGTGAGACAGGGGAATGTTTGGTTATCTAAGTTTAAGCTCTAGAAGTGTGTTATGATTTTATTTTTATGTAACCATTTGTTTACATTAATTTTACTTGCTGCTTCTCAAATCTCTGATCTTTGTGAATTAAACTCTACTTGTTTTCACTATAAACGTATCTAAGTGAAGCATAGTTGTTTTCACTCTAAACGTATCTAAGTGTGTTAAATGGAGCGGTGATGCTGAGGTGACACCGGTGACATGGTATGTAGCAAATCTATGAATTCTGTGAGTGTCCAGTGGAACAGGGGCTGGACATTCTGGGGCTGCACAGAGGGCTCGGCGGTTGGAGTGTACCGATTGCTTACCTGTAGAAGGACAGAGGAGCTGGATGGGGTGAGAAGGGTGTGCTTGTGTTTCCTGTGGCTGGCAGAGTCAGGAGCTGACACCTGGCAGGCACAGAGAAGGCTTCCTCATGCTAAGGGCAGGTGGTAGTGAGGTACCTCACAACCCTGGGTACTCTCGGGAGGTGTCATAAAGGGTCCACAGCACTTCAGAGAAGGTTCCTGGTCCTTCGTAGTCCAGGGTTCTTTGTTCAAAATTTATTAGACCTATTCTCCATCCACTATAAAATCACTCCTCAATGGTCAGATTTCTTGGCTCCATCTCATTCTCCAATTCACTGTCTATCTGGGTTTGGAGACTGAGAGGAATCATCAGGCAAAGGTTTAAGAACAGGCAGAGGAAGTCTGGGTTGTTGATGTTTACAGTTCTCAATAGGGAAATAATCTTCCCATGACACCTGAATATTGGAAAGTTTAAACAGAGAACAAGGAAGAAAACAAACAAACAAACAAACCCCACAACAATCCCCAAATTCTTGCAATTAACCATCTACTTTACCTCTTGTTTTACACTCAGTTCCTAAGAACATCTCTGGAGACGATAGACAACAGTGCCTGGAGCAGCCAGATAAGCCTTGAGTTGAGCCAGCAGATGGCCGGCTATGCCAGCCCTTCCAAAGAGAAGGTTTGTTATCTGTTAAGGCTTAGTTTCTAGTTAATTTCCCTTGAAATTCTGACTGGGGGGCTGCATAAGGCTTCTCTCAAGGCTTCATTACTTTATATTTTATTCTGCATATAAAATTTGTTTTTACTTGTTCCCTGCTCTCTTGCCCCCAGCCCGCCCTTCCAATATTTGCTTGGACAGGCTGCTTGTCTGTACTGCATTGTTGGTTCTCTGGCTGGGCTAGATGATGGGATGTTTCTGCAGTATGGATGCTTGGACTTGGCTATCTTGTTCCTTCCTGAATGTTGCTGAGCTGGGTCTGTACTGACAGGCACGTTGTGTTACCGATATCTCAGTGCTGGTCTCTTTCTTTCAGAGTTTCCTGTATAAGGCGCTAGGAACATCCTTAGCAGTTTGTCAGGACCTGGTCCACGTTAAATCACAGACTCATAAATTTCTGTCAACAACAGATTATATGGAAGCCCCTGAGAGAGAGGTGAGGACTCTGTCCCTCTCCCCACTTTACCAAGTAATCCCTGAATGCTCCCTGTGGGGCTCAGCTCTGAGTTGGCCTGGGACAGATGCCATTTTGCTTCATATCCTCATTGCTATTTCACTCAGCCCCCTCCCTCTCCCCATGTGTCTCAGGCCTCATTGGCACTTTACACCACTTCAGGTGAAAGGAATGAACTCGTGGGATCTATCAGGCACCTGGTTAGATCCTAACCAGTATTTTTCTTGGGTGACAGGGAGTAATTTCCATCCTCGCATTCTCTGCTGAGAGCCACTTGGACCTCACCTTGAACGCACTTCAGGAGTTTGGGGCTGCAATCAGCAAGGTTAAGATTTCTGGGCTCATCGACCGTCTGAAGGTAAAGGAGCCAGGGGGTTCTCTCAAACTTCCTCTCCCTCTAAAGCAGGGGCAGCAACCCTGCGGTAGTGTCTGCTCTGGTCAGCTAGCATTGTCCCCCAATGTATGCGTTCTGTGTGATGCCTGCAGTTAAGCAGGGAGGAGCACAATCTGGAGCTGGGGTTCTCTCAAATGATTTTTATCGTCTCATGGCTTGAGCACCCCTCCCATGCACAATGTGTGGGAACTACATCAGTTGCTTGCATGGAAAAACATTTAAGGTATTTTTATGTTTTTTAATCCCGGAAATGAGAAGGTGTTGCAAGCAACATGTGGCTAACCAACCTGCTGTAGGTAGACCACCAGTGGTCTACAGATGACAATTATGGAACCTCTGATTTAGAGCAGTGGTTCTCAACCTTTCCAGATTAGTGTACCCCCTTTCAGGAGTCTGATTTGTCTTTTGTACCCCAAATTTCACCTCACTTAAAAACTACTTCCTTACAAAATCAGGCATAAAATTATTAAAAAGTGGCACAGCACATTATTATTGAAAAATTGCTTATTTTCTCATTTTTACCATATAATTATAAACTAAATCAACTGGAATATAAATATTGTATTTGCATTTCAGAGTGTAGTATATAGAGTAGTATAAAGAAGCCATTGTATGAAATTTTGGTTAGTAACTTTGCAAGTGCTTTCTTTGTAGTCTGCTGTAAAACTAGGCAAATATCTAGATGAGTTGATATACCCCCTGGAAAACCTCTGCAGACCCTCAGGGGTACACAAGTACCCCTGGTTGAAAACCACTGATCTAGAGGATAGAGCAGGAGACTAGGCCTCTGGGCTTCCATTGCTGGCTCTGCATTTACTCACTGTGCAGCCTTAGGCAAGACATTTAGCGCCTGATCTTGTACCCACCAGTGTCAACGACTAAGCTCCCGTGTACTTCACTGCTGTAGGTTCAGCATTTTAGGCTCTCTGTGTCAGAGTGACCCGTGGGAATGATGGAGATACTAATAACTCCCTACCTCACACAGTTATTATATTGCTTAAATACTGTTTGCAAGTGGTTTGAGATCTTTGGCTGAAAAGAGCTTTGCAAGTGCAAGCTGCCATTGCTACTGTGAGCAATTCCTCGGTCAGCAGATCAGAATTCCAAGGCAAAACGAATCAGAAGAACTTGTCTCTAGTGACGTTTCCGATTGTCTAGGACTACCACCATGGGAAAAGAGGCAAGACTCGCAGCACCCTGATGCTGACATACAGCAACGTGGCTGTCCATGCTCCAAAAGAGCAGCTTCTCTCCCGAGTAGAGGCAGACATCACAGGGAACATCCTTCACCATTACAGAGCCAGTTGTCGGGTAATCGCTTTTGTGCGATAAGGGTTAGGGTCATTACCCTGAAGTGATAGCATTGCCTCTGAGTTTATAGAGAGAGGGCTTGTATTTTCTAAAACTCTCCTTTGAGCAATAATTTGTCACATAACTCAAATTTAAAACTGTAATGGATGGAGCGTGAGCTGTCACATGTTGTAGCATTTTTGTTGCTCTTCTTTGTATTTTCTCTAGTTTCTCTATATTCTTCTGAAATTCTGTAGACCACAGCTACACAGTAATTCAGATGCAGTCACACTCAGGCTATTCAGAATAACACTCTAACTCCCCTAATATGTATGTGTATCTAGCTCTATCTTTCACTACCCAAGAGAGACTAGTGCTAGCTTGTATTTAGTTGATTTGCTGTCACTCTGTTTCTTGGACTCACTACTTCCCTTACCTCTTATCTGTCTTCTTGTTTGTCTGTGTGCTCCTTATTTCTGTTCCCTAGGTGTCTGACTGCTGGCACTGACTCTCATCTCAGAGCAACCTCTCCACGTCACTTTGCCATTCAATTCTGCCCTGTCTGACTGAGACTCTCACTTAGGCATTGTCAAAAACAGTTGACCAAACTTATATCTTCCAGTAGTTCACAAATGCAAATATTACATAGTATGGCCCCTGATAGTGACCTCTACAAAACACCCCCTCTGGATACATTTCCTGCCTTTTGGAAGATTTAACAATAGTGATTTCTCTCTGCTCCATATTCACCAGCCAGGACATTTTGAGGATGTGTGTTATGGGGGACTATGTACATTGCTAAGAGCTGTTTTGCATTTTGTTTTTCAGATGCTGGGCATCACTCTTACGAACAAGGTAAATTCTAAATAATCTGCCCTCAGCTCTTGCATTTTCTATACACAAGTTGCTTGTTTAAATTGCACAGAGCTTGATTTCCTTGCTACATCAAGCAGGAGTCCTGGCTGCTCTGGTGTAAGTGGACCTGGATTTATTTGATGAACCTGGGTTTTCTCTTCTTCTGAAGTGGGTGCAGAGCCGGGGTCCTCTGCCTTCTGGGGTCTGTGGACACCTCTCTCCTCTCCTGAGGCTAGATTTAATTCCTGATCTTTATCTTCTGGACTCTAGTTCTTCTCTCAGTTTCTCATCCACATCCTCTTGTTTCTCCTTCTGGATTATATAGGACATGTACCTAAAATTAACCCTCATCCAGAATGTCACGGAGATTAGCTGTGCCATCTTGGAGACCAGAGACTTCCAGGAGTTCGAATTCTCTTACAAACAGGAGCTCCTTGGCTACATGCTGGTGAGTGATTAGGAGCTTTGAGGACTGAAGTACAAAGGAGTTTGTTGTAATGCAATAAGACTGGTTTTCCAGGGAGATGTTATTTTAGCCATTGGCTGTGACTGTACTACTGCAGTCTCATGAGCTACCTGCATGGCACCCGAATGCTGGGTCCACTCTGAGCTCGGCAGAGATGCTGACATATTGTGGGCTGTAACTGGAAGGAATGGCTTGTGTCTGGTGAATTATCTTTCTGTCCTCCGTATAGCCTGCAGATGGCCCTATGGTCCATTTCAGAGGCAGAGAGCCTGCTGAGTACGGTGTCTGTTTATTACAGGTCTGGCATATGGCCCTATTTCAGGGTGGGAGAGGAAGACCTCTCTGCCTTTCAAATCCATTTCCCATTTTTTATGTCCCTATTAATGCATTTCAGGACTTCATTAAAAAGGAACCACTGGATTCCCTGGCATCTCCAGTTCGCTACAAGGCAATTCTTGCCATTGAACATCTGAGGTAGGCTATTTTCTGCCACATTTCCTGGCACTGTGATGACTTCTTATTTGTTAATTCAGGAGTGTCAGGTTGGGAGCAGTCTGATGCCTGCAGGATTTGGCTCACATGCTGCTCACCAGCAGAACTTTCGTTCTTGAGGGTTTGAATGTGTCCATTTGGAGGTTTGTGCTTGAAAGACACAAGATTGCAGGTTGTGGGCCATGCAGTACAATGGAGGAGAGTTCAGATGGGGAGGGAGGGGTCTGGCTAGCTGGCAGGGGGAAGGAAGCTTGTGGGTTTCTCTAAAAAGGGGACTTGAAGCTTTAGTTTTACTTCTAGATGAGCCAATACTTAATAGAGGTGCAAAGAGGTGCTCAGCTGCAAAGTGAAGGGTTGTTTGCATTTGGGGTTCTAGACTGAGGCAATCTCTAGTCATTGGACCCATTTCTTGTACTTGGAGGTGGTACTGAGTCTAATGCATGACTTTTCTCCCTATCTTTCTTCTGCCAGCAAACTCAAACCATCTTTGACCTTGGAGGATAACTGTGAGCTCCTTGATCAGTGTTTCAAAAGTTTATTTCCCCTTCCTCCCTTGGAGAAGACGAAAGAGGAAGGCGAGACAGCAAAGGATGCTCTGCATATACAGGTACGTGACAACAATTCTCCTCTGGCACCATCCACTGTATTTCTGCCCAGCAGGCACTGGGTGATGGCAGTCACACATGGCCTCCCTGGCAAGGTTATGGTTAGCTTTCCCCAGCCCACACACACAGATGATCTGTGCTGAGCCTCACTCCTTCTCTTCTGGTTTCAGTCACTGTACGTAGGGTCCGTGGAAGCCCTTGGCAAGCTAATGAAGACTTTGCTGGAGGAAGAACCAACTGCAGACTGGTTCCAGGAAATGTTTGAAGTGAGTAGACCATTGAACCGTGGTGGAGATTGTTTCTTGCATTACAGCAGGGAAGAGTCAGAGATTTAGGGGGGTCAAGCTTCAGTTGTGGAGGAATTTTCCACAACGGAGTGAATTTTAGGGAGAAAGCACCAAATTCTTCCTGGGATAAGTGGGCATGTGCCCCACTGAAATCCACGGAAGCTATGCCATTTTATGCCAGAGCTGGATTGGGATCAAATTCTTACAATGGAGTTGACATTACTTGGACCGGCAAGAAAATCACCACTGCAGTAGCCAAATCCAAGAGAACCAGTTGAAACTGATCATTTCTTCGAAGAGGAATTCATTACTATTGAGTTAAGCCCTGTGTATGGAAACTCATTCAGAGGAGACTTCCTGTTCCTCAGACATGAACAGAATATCTTGAAGAGCTGAGGGGTGGGGAGTTTGTTGCACCTTCCGTATAAAAATGAAGTTATAAAAGGAGCTGGGCTGGGGGGACTTCTCTGCTCTTATTCAAATTAATAAAAAGAAATGCTCCTCTCTGTCATTTTGCCACTCGACGTGGGAGAAGTTGCCCAGGAAACAGACCACAGCAGCAGACATCAAACAGCATGCAAAGTGCTAGACAGCTCCCATCAGACAGTCTACAGCAGACATCACATACACGGGCCCAGATTCATCTCTCATGTACCTCCTTTGGCTTCAATCACCAGAGGTGAATCTGGTCCCTGGGACTTGTATATCTAAGGGGCTCTTCCATTAGACATGTGATTCCTTTGCTACACCGAGGTCAGATGCTTTGGAGAGGGATTTTAGTGACCATTAAACCTGTTGAAGAGGAACTTTTGGGAGGGATTTTCTGGTACTAACTCTGTCCATTCCCCTGCTCTACCAACAGCTACTAGGGCCATGGTTCAGTTCAGAGAAGGAGTGGGAGAGAGAAAGGGCCTTGCAGGCCAGCACCCAGCTGCTGACTGCCTATCAAGAGACAGTTAATAGCACAGTGAGTATAGCCTCTTACTCTTCCTTGAGCGACTTCCCTGCTTGTATCCGATCTGACACTCAACGCAAATGCATGAAAAACTCTTCCAGGGCAGCAGCTGGGATCTCAAGGTGACTAAGATCCCCCTGCTTCCAGAAGAGAGAGGTTTACACAACAATGCTGTGACCACACTCCGGGCAGACTGCAAGAAGTAGAGGGCAGCCAATCCCCCAAACTGATGGCTTATTCTATAATTAGATTCACCAAGTCAACAACAGAAGAGCTCCCACCCTAGTTAACAAGATGCCAAATTCAGTCCCCTTTTGGCAGTCCAGACCTTGGCTCCCATCTAAATATCCATGTCTTAGAAGAAGGGGGAGGGATAGCTCAGTGGTTTGAGCAGTGGCCTGCTAAATAAACCCAGCGTTGTGAGTTCAATCCTTAAGGAGTCCATTTAGGGAAGTGGGGTAAAAATCTCTCTGGGGATTGGTCCTGCTTTGAGCACGTGGTTAGACTAGATGACCTCCTCAGGTCCCTTCCAACCCTGATATTCTATGTCTAATATAGTGAGAGGTTACTGAAAACCTGGCTCACCATATGTGAGGTTCACTGATCATAAAGGACCAGATGCTTATCCCCAGGTCAATATGAATCTCAGGTCTTTCCCAAATATCATGCTGTCAGCCAATCCTTAATAACTAAATCTAAGATTTATTGTTAAAAGAAAGAAGAGAGTTACAAATGGTTAAATGATCAATATCCATACAAGTGACTTTCAATGTTCATAGTTCAAGATCACAACAGTGATGGAATAAACTGCTGGTTTGTAAAAGTCTCTCTGGAACCGTCCCAACAGATCAGAATCCAAAGGCAGCTTAGATGTAAAGTCTGTTAGTTTTTCCATGCACTTTCCAGGTTATTCCAAATGATTATTTGGAAAATCTCTGTCCTATGATAGGCTCAGGCCCGAGCCTTCTCTTTTATAGATATTCTAGCAGGCTGACAAGCCGACCTCACAGAAATTGTCACAGAAGGACCTTCCCCCAATGCAGATCACCTGTTGTACTTTGCTTTGAAGATAATCTTCTATTATCATTCTATTAACACAGTCAACTAGTTACATTCCTTCACATAAGGTAATTAGCCGTTCTTCCATTATAACACAGATAGTTAAGCTGAAGATAATGTAGAAACGATTGGTTTCCTGGAGTGTCTTACAGCTTTGATTTTAAGGTTAACCGAACACCTTGCATACATAATTAAGGCAATTAAGACATGAAAGGGAATTAGCATCTAAAAGCTAATTTGGTTACATTGTGAAACTTCTAACTGGGTATAGATAAACACAGACAAATACACGTAGCCTCTATTGTTCCTTTTTGAATGAGTTGATGATTGCTAGACTAATTCACATGCAAGTGAACTGTCTTGATACAGTAGAAGCGCCTCTTGTTAAGTTATTATGGGTCATACACAGGTTGACTGGTCTGCCAGTGTCACAAATGCATTCTTGGTTCTTATGCTCCCAGGATGCTAAAGCTGAATTTCTATTTAATCAGCTAAGAACATAAAACATAAGAGTGGCTATCCTGGATCCCCCAGGAGAATGGTTCATCTAGCCCAGTATCCTGTCTTCTGACAGTGGTGGGTGCCAGATGCTTCAGAGGGAATGAACAGAACAAGGCAATTGTCAAGTGAACCATCCCCCGTTGGACAGTCCCAGCCCCAGCTTCTGGCAGTCAGAGGCTTAGGGACACCCAGATCATGGGGTTGCATCCCTGACCATGTTAGCTAATAGCCATTGATGGACCTATCCTCCGTGAACTCATCTAATTCTTTTTTGAACCCAGTTATGCTTTTGGCCTTCACAACATCTCCCTGGCAAGGAGTTCCACAGGTTGACTGCACCGTGTGAAGAAATGCTTCCTTTGGTTTGTTTTAAACCTGCAGCCTATTAATTTCATTAGGTGACCCCTTGTTCCTGTGTTATGTGAAGGGCTAAATAACACTTCCTTATTGACTTTCTCTACACCAGTCATGATTTTATAGTTCTCTATCATATTCCCTCTTAGTCGTCTCTTTTCCAAGCTGAAAAGTCCCTGTCTTTTTAATCTCTCCTTGTACAAGAAGTTGTCCCATACGCCTAATCATTTTTGTTGCTCTTCTCTGTATTTCTTCCAATTCTAACCTATCTTTTTTGAGATGAGATGACCAAAGCTGCAGGCAGTATTCAAGGTGTGGGGGTACTGTAGATTTATACAGTGGCATAATGATATTTACTGTCTTATTATCTATCCCCTTCCCGATGGTAACTAACATGTTGTTAGCATTTTTGACTGCATGTTGAGCAGATGCTTTCAGAGAACTGTACACAACGACTCTGAGGTCTCTTTCTTGAGTGATAACAGCTAATTTAGACCCCATCCATTTGTATGTACAATTGGGATTATGTTTTCCAATGTGCATTCCCCAGTTCTGTACAGGAATCAGAGGCACAATGTTATCAGATGTGCGCATCACTTTGGGTAGGCTCATTGATTAGGGTTACTCTTCTGGGGGAGGGGGAGTTTTCTGTAATTCTATTAATATGCTGCTTATGTCACTTGTGTGTTCATATGGAGCTCTACTCCTTCCTTCTACAAGTCCCCTCCCAATGGAGCTCCCAATGGAGCTATCCTGCAGGACCTAGGTTCCCCAGGGCTAATAACTAGAACTAGATGAACATGCGCACACACACACACACACTAGCAAAGCAAGTCAATCAGCACTCCCCAGCTGATCCCCTCATATGTCCCTGTATTCAGTGGGCTGGGTTAAGCAGCACTTTCAAGCTGGTACCCTTATGCGCCCCTGGTCTCAATAGGCTGGGTTGAACAGGACTTTCAGCTGCCCCTCCCTTATGTGCCCCAAGTTTAACACGTCCCTATCACACTTTCACATTACAATTGTACTGGGAGTAACACACTTGATGAGCAAACCCCACAGTATTTTTGGGCACTACAGGGATCTTTAGTTTAGGTACAAGAAGCGTTGCTGCCGAGTAAATGGGGGAAGCTAAAAACACAAAAGAGTAAAATTCAGAGAGAGAGAGAGAGAGAGAGAGAGAGAGAGAGAGAAAAGCAACCAGCTGAACCATAAAAGTTATTTATTGAATAATAGTGATAACTACACAAGGAGGGCTAAACCAACATAATAGTTACATTTTAAAGGTTAATACCTGAGGTAGAAAAGAAAACAGAGAGAGAGAGAGAGAGAGAGAGAGAGGGATCTCCCCCACTCCATGAGGCTTGAACTGGTCGGGGTTCCCAGGTGATGGTGGTAACTCAGGGTCCTGAGTGCTGGAGACAGGCAGAGCCCCCAGCACGATCAGTCAGGAGATGGAATCCCAGTGGAACTGATGCAGAGTTTGGGTCTATACATCAGAACCCTTACTTGGGCATAGGTCGGGGGTTTTGTAGAGAAAATACAATGGCTCAAGGGAGAACACTAGATTTGTGTATGGGTAAACTGATGGCTCAAGGATTTTCTTTAGGCTAGGCCAGGGGTAGGGAACCTATGGCACGCATGCCAAAGGCGGCACGCAAGCTGATTTTCAATGGCACTCGCACTGCCTGGGTCCTGGCCACCGGTCCGGGGGGCTCTACATTTTAATTTAATTATAAATGAAGCTTCTTAAACATTTTAAAAACCTTATTTACTTTACATACAACAATAGTTTAGTTATATATTATAGACTTGTAGAAAGAGACCTTCTAAAAACGTTAAAATGTATTACTGACACGTGAAACCTTAAATGAGAGTGAATAAATGAAGACTCGGCACACCACTTCTGAAAGGTTGCCGACCCCTGGGCTAGACAATAGGAGCTGATCACTCTTGGCTATGGGTGTTGTTTTTTTCCAGGGAGCTCACAAGGCAACTAGGCTGCTTCAGTATTTTGGAATATCAATCAAAGATCTATTACTAGAATTGCTCTGATAATTGCTGAGCTGGGTGTGTGCAGGTGTAAGTTAATTACCATCTGGAGCAGGGATTCCCATGATGCAGTGCGTCCCTGCTTTTCTGGTCCCAGAGTTCAGTGTGGTTCCCCGTTCCTCATTCTTTATGCTAATCCCTATCCCATCTTTCATGCAGATGAGGCTAGGGGAGTTGTCTCTGTTCTTCATTCTGTATGCAAAAATGGAGACGTCTTAATCTTGTCACCCTTGTCAGGAGGGGTCTAGGTGTGTCTCCCCATGCCCTTCGTTGTTCTCTGCAAGCCTTTTCTCCAATCGGTTTTGGTTCAAACAGAGACGGGGGTGAGGGGTGTCCTTCATGAGTCACACCGGCTAGATACCGTGCCCTGGTTCCCCAAAAACAGAGAGCTGACTGGTATCAACAATAAGGATGGCAAGTGAAGTCTAGTACAGCTGGAGAACATTCATTCTTCATTCTTTTGTAATTAGACTCAGGAAACTTTTAATCGGTTTGGATCTCTGATTGGACTAATAGCACCATACAGCTGTGATTCACTGGCCACGTCCCGTCAGTGGGTGGTTGACTGTATCAGCTGCCTTCTCTGTATACAAGGTGAGGAGACCATTAGCAGGTATAAGTAACTCTTCACCTTCTTTCACTGTTGTAATGTCCATTTTTCTGCCTGTCTAGTTCTTTCTGTCCTGTCTGTTAGCACTTAGATAACAGAATGGTGGGCATCTTGTAAATACCTCATTAGAAGAGAAGATTATGATGTGTAAAGAGCCTAGCACACTTTTGGGAACTGTACAAATAATAAATGGTCTGCATACAGGTAAATAACTGCTAAATTCCTTAGGGCTTGTCTACACAGGGACACTAAGAAAAGTTAATCCAAATGAACTAAAGGTGTAAATTTAAAGTGGCATTAAACACATGTGTGGATGCTCTGATTCTGAATTAAAATTAATTAATTTTAGTGAATTACGTGAATGAAACTAACCTGAAATAAGGCCCCTTTAATTCTAAATAAGTGTGTCCCCATAGGTGTTTAATGAAGTTTAATTAATGCATTTTGAAAATGAATTTGGATTAGCTTTCTTGACTCTCTCCATGTAGACAACCCCTTGATACTAAACATTTTCATTCTCTTTACCCTGCCACTGGCTGTATTGGAGGGGTTTCCTGGAATAATTCTTTAAACAAAAAGTTCTTCCAGCAGCCCTCTGTCATGAGCATTCAAAGCTACTGGAGTAAGTGTAGGCCATTTTCCCCTTTGTGAAAGAGTAGGATATTCTTTTCACCTAATGGTTAGATGTAAAGGGATAGGGCTTGGTTATTGTTTAAGGCCATTTCCAATTAGGGTGACCAAACAGCAAATGTGAAAACTCGGGACGGGGTGGGGGGTAATAGGAGTCTATATAAGAAAAAGACCCCCCAAATCGGGACAATCCCTATAAAATCGGGACATCTGGTCACCTTATTTCCAATTATTATTAATCAGTCCTAAAAAACAGTGTTGGTGATTCAGAAACAGAAGAAGGGACTCCAATCTTTGCATGTACAGGATAGAAATCCCAGCATTGTTTACAAGTGACTGATGAGCCTAGGTTTCCTGCCGAAGTTTTTGTCCAGCCCCATCTCTTTTACAATGAGAGTTTGGTGGAGGGATTCACCTCTACATTGGAACCTCAGATCTACCTGCATGACTGGTACTTGACTATGAGATTAGATTTAAATACTGAGAACAGAGAGGCTACTGAAACCAGACACACCCAGAAAGCTGCTCCAAGCTGAATACAGTGCTTGTTCAATCCTATATCATTCACAATAACATACCACTACCGTTAACTTTCAGACATTAAGGGTGTAATCCCAACTCCATTACAGTCAACAGGAGTTTTGCCATTGACTTTGATGGGGCCAATATTTTACACTATGCTGATAACAGCATAGCACATGGATCCTTCTGTATGAATATCCATGCAGTAGAGGTTCAGTTTCATTAATCGTTACAGTACTTTTTCTCCTTTTCTCCACTCCAGGCCAGTCCATGAACCTGGGGTCAGCGGCGGAGGAGCTGAGATGTCTCCGTGAAGCACTAACAGCTCCAGACCCTGAGGCTCTGTTTCAGGCATCTTCCAAAATGGCCAGGGTAACTGACTCAAAAAGCTTGTGCGGATGTTCTAGTGACGGGGCACCATTCATTTTACATTTACGCTTTCATGATGCCTTTCCGTACTTGGAGTGAGCTGTGGGAGCGGGGCATTCATTGCTAGTAACCGGCAAGATGCTTTTCATAGATGTGTGCTATGAATGCCATGTAAAAACCAGATTCCACAGAATGTTGCACGCACATGAAAATACGCACGCAGCTGCGCACACATGTACCTATCCAGCCATCCACGAGAAAAAACGGTGTTAGTGGAACATCAAGCTGAGAAACCACCCAGTCTTCATTCTGTCACTTTGTGGGTTTGCCTTAGCCTATATTTGTGTGCATGCCTCTCTTTACTTCATTTTATAAGTTGTAAAAAGATGCAGTGTATATAAGAGAATACAAACTGGAAACTTACCTCCTGCATATCCAGTACAATGTTGTGCTAACTGTGCAACAGAGGCTTTGTCTCTAACCTGATATCATTAGTGAAGAACACAAAAATGTCGTATATAGACTGTAGAGAGAATTGTAATCACAAATGGCTCGCTAGACATGAGGCTAATTAACAATTTGTTGATGCATATATCTTTTCATAGAGATATTAGGCCTCCATTTTTAAAAAGCCAGACATCATTGCTCTCCTGTTTTTGATTTGTTCCCAGGTTGTTAGTGAGTACTTTCCTTCAGAACAGGCCACAGACTTTATTAAGGCCACATTGGGTGGTATGCTGTCTGCCAGCCCCACCTGTGCCACGGCAGCTGGACTGTGGATGAAGATCATCCTGAAGGAGTGTGGAGATGCCATGCTGGACAAGGTAAAACGGGAAACTGGAGAGGTTTTCTGCCTAAACTCTAGGCTTTTAGATCTTTGCCCTTATGTGTAATGAACAAAAATCTTGCTGTGTCTCCCCCTCGGACATAGAGTCGATTCCATTTCTGTTCCTACCCTAAGATAGGCAATGGCAGAATAAATCGCAGTAGACAGAGATAATCCAAGGGAAAAGGAAGATGGTTGGTTATTTATTTGTCTAGCTTGTTGCCACAGTATTCAGCCAAGAAAGGCTTGAAAAAACAGACTCTGGGGAAAATACAAGAAGACAGAATGACTGGCACTTGGAATCATCCAGTTATTAGGAGGCCTATGGCTAAGGGCTACCTGGATAAAAATAGCACTGTAGTCATTCCCAGTCAATCTGGAGTCTGGGCTCTGAGACCCACCCTCTTGCCAGGTTTCAGAGCCTGGGCTCCAGCCCAACCAGGAACAGCTACACTTTTACACTGCTGTGAGATTTTTTTTTTGCTGTGTAGACGTACCCTTTAAGAATAGAAGGGGGGAGGGAGGGAGAAAACGATAGTGTCTTTGGGATCCACTATTTATATGCCTTATTCTGGAGCCCAGTGCGTTAGGGCTAAATGAAAGGAGCACTCCACAAATCTTCTAACAAGGCTGGTGAATGGTCTCAGGACAGGGAACCCTCGCAGCAGAACTGCCATGTTTGCACAGTGTTTTGAAGATGTGAAGGGCCAGGAGTGAATATGAGAGGTCATCACCTGTTCATAGTCCCAGGCATTTGCACACTGTGTTTAAAGCACTTGCATATTTTGTGCTTGTGGTTGTTTATGAACTAGGCATTCTTCGAGGCAAATGGTCAGATTTGGCTGCTTAAATCACACCTGCAAAATGTGGGCAAGCAAAGCCTTCTTTTGTGCATGTGAACTGGTTTATTTAATGCATAGCTGGGCACCACCACATTAAATTACCTGGTATGTATATGTGTGTGTCAGTGTTAGTTTTTACAGCCAAGTGTGGGCAATTTCTGTGGGTTAAATTTATGCAGACATATTTGAACATTTGTTTCTTGAAGTGAAGAATTTCTAAAAAAGCAGCAACTGGCTAAATGGCTAAATAAAGGTTTTGATTCTGTAGAATGAATGGAGAGAAAGAAAAAGGGACATTTCTTTCTGGTTTTGTTCCTTCCAGGTGCCAGATATCCTGGTTATAATATATAGCCACATGCCTACTATCCAGGAGGGCAGCTTGAGGCAGTTCCTGGTGGAGGCAGTGTCCATTTTAGCTCACCGTGACCTAGAGACAGTGATCTCCAGCCTCCTCGGTGAACCTCTGCTGATGGACAGGTATATACCGCTACCTATTGCATTCATCTTGGTGAAACATGGATCCCTCAGCTTTACTGGGAGATGTAGGGCTTTATTTCAGCAGCAAACAGTTTGGGATAATTCCTAAAGGTTAATAGCCTGGGTCTTTCTGCAGGAAGGTCCAAGAGCATGTGAAGGTGGGGTGCGGAGAGAAACTAAGTGTCATTCTGTTTCCATTAATTAATACCCTGTTTCCCCGAAAATAAGACAGTGTCTTATATTAATTTTTGCTCCCAAAGATGCGCTAGGTCTTATTTTCAGGGGATGTCTTATTTTTCAGAAATGAAAAATGCCTTATTATCGGTGGATGCCTTATTATCGGGGAGGTCTTATTATCGGGGGGATGCCTTATATTACAACGAGAGGCAAAACTGTAAGTAGGCCTTATTTTCGGAGGATGTCTTATTTTCGGGGAAACAGGGTAGCTGCTTTGATATCCTAAAGACCTATCTTTACTGGTCTAACTGGAGTGTATTGTTGGAAACATCTACCTCTCTAGACACCTGAATTGACCTCACTCTGGAAATTAGCAGTGGCTGTTGGTTTCCTGGTAGCATGACAGCTTCAAGTCCAAATCCCTGGCTGATTACAAAGAATAGAGCCAATATGAGCATCAGTGAGGTATCAGCGAGGGTGTGGCTGCTAGAATAGAGTTGCTGTCCTGGGTACTTAAAACTGGACTGGAAGCAGATCCATCATTTCATTTAAAGATCCCTAACTGAGTTATCAGTTATCAGTGCTGGAATTATGACCATAAGAACGGCCATACTGGGTCAGACCAATGGTTCATCTAGCCCAGTATTCTGTCTTCCGACAGTGGCCAATGCCGGGTGCCCCAGAGGGAATGAACAGAACAGGTAATTGTCAAGTGATCCGTCCCCTGTTGCCCAGTCCCAGCTTCTGGCAAACAGAGGGTAGGGACACCCTTTGTGAAGGGGACATAGGATGGTCACGAATATTTGGTCTCATAGTTGTATGTCCAGTGTGGCAAATTGCCGGCACTATTATGTTGCGTCCCGCACTTTCTCCTCTTGTGGGGTTGCAGGGCACCGTTTCTCACCCCTGAACTGGGGTATCAACTGTCCCATTAGTGTCCCAGAAAAGGGAAATGGAGAGGGAGGGACCTGGGCCCACCCTCTACTCCAGGTCCCAGCTCAGGGGCTCTAGGGATAGCAGTGAACCACTTGAACTAGCGATTCCTTCCCCTGGGCTACTTCCCTCTCCGGCTCTTCAGCTTGTGGGGCTTCCTGCCCTCTCTCCGCTTGGGCCAAGGTTCTCCCAACCCCTTGTGTCTCTAGAGTCCCACTGCTCTGCACAAACCGGGTTTCCCTTTACCTAGGGTCTTGGTCTTCTGGCCCGCCACAGCACTTCTCCAAACTGCTTCCTCCAAACTGCTCTCTGTTCCAACACCAAACCACTCTGCTTCAATCCTCCAACTGTCTGATTGAAGCAGGGGGTGTTTATCAGGTGACTGGCTTTAGGTGCTCTAATTGGCTTAATTGGTTTCAGGTGCTCTAATTAATCTGTAGCAGCCTCCCTTCCCTCTACAGGGACTAAGGCTCTCATCATCCTGGGGCTTACATATCTCCCATCTATCACTCTCCTGCTGTCCTCTGGCCGTGCTATATCACACCAGTTAGTAGGAATATGGCTTTTCCTTCATCAGCTTGCCTAGATCTTTGTAGCCACATGTTCATGATTCCATATTTACTGGAAAATGGGAAAGCAGGAACTGAGGTTGGCGCTCTGTGTCCTGTCCTTCTGAAGTCTAGTATTAATGGTGAGGCTGCAGTAAGATTAGGTCACTTAACCTAGTTCTGTAACTGGAAACTCAATATTTAAACACGAGGAGCGTTAAAGGAGGACAGTACTCCTAACTTTCTCATCATTGGCAAGGAGAAAATTTGGTCTTTACTTAAATATGACATATTCAGTTTGAGCCACAAAAGTGTCCAGGGGTCACATGTAACTTCTGTTAAATTGCAGTGACATCACTGAGCTATGGAGATCTCTGGGGGGAGACCCCTTGCTTGCCACTCAAGTCCTACAGGTCCTGAAAGACAAGATAAAGACTCCAACAAGCCAAGAAGGCAGCATCACCTCAGAGACTGAAATCGACAGGGATTTGGCAGCTGCTGAACCTCTCTCAGTAAGTAAAGACAGACACGTCTTTCAGGGTTTCCTCTGCCCTGTGACAATCCTGCTGATGCAAAGCTGGAAGTGTGGTATAATATTGCTGTGTGGGCACTTCTCCTCTGATGTATTGTTTCCCTGAGTCCAGCTCTGCTGTCTGTGGAACAAATACGGCAGTTTTAGAGTACGTGTCTGATTTACTTAATAACATCTGGCAATTAGAAAGTCTTTGAACCAGGTTTCTCACAGTGCTTTGCAAATATTCCTTAGGACTCACAACATGCCTTGGTAGGTCATCCAAATTTGTACAGATGTAGGAAACTGAGCCACGAGTTAAGCGAGTTGCTCGCAGTCATTCAAGTTACTGGCAGAAGTGAGAATTTAGTACAGTACAGCAGATCTCAGAAGGGGAGAGAGGGTGTGATGGTGTTGGGAAGAGCTCTCATTTTTTACCATTCTCTCCTTTCAGGCAACATGTGCCATCTTTGAGGTGGTGTCAGCACTGCAGTCGAGCAAAGCTGTGCAGGAGCTGCTCCCAGAGTTGTTTCCTGTTCTCCTGCAGCAGGTCAGCCGAACCCTAGGACAAGAGATGCCTTTGCCAAGGATAAGCAGCCAGAGGGAATTCCAAAAAGACCTACAACATACTGAGGGCGACCCTTGCCGGTAATTAGAAGGAAAGGAGAGAAACAAAGAGAATTCCAATAGAGTTGTGTGACACTCCCCAAGAGTTCCCAGGGTTACGAGGCACCTTACCATTGCCTGACCTTAGAGTGAGGAAGTCTTGTCTGTGCCTGCTGTAGGTCAGTTCCCTGAAACGACCAGGCTCTGGCAAAACAAACACTGCCATCCAGGCCTCCTCAGACACTTTGTACAGGTTAGTGATAGGTACACACCAACCCCCGAGTCTTCTGACCATTCCATATAGTGTCCAGACCTTTATCCACTGAACACCCACAGAATTACCAGGCCTGCTGTTCCCAATGGAACAGTACACACCAGTTTATTACTTATACTTTAGACTCTATACTTTATTACTTATACTATACGGCAAAACACACAGCACTTAGATATATTTATAATGCAAACAAGAACAGAGATGATCAAAGAACAGAGATTCCAGTGATAGTGAGTAAGAATGCAAGCAAAAAATGGTTACATGTAAAATGAAATCATAACATGCTCTTAGAGACTAAACTTAACCAACAGGTTCACCTCCTGTCTAAATATGTTTCTCACCCAAAGTTCTCAACCACGCCTGATAGCAACCCCGCTGTCCCTATCACTGTCCATCTACTACCTAGGTGAAAGATGCCAGGGTGTCTTCTTTGTCCCCCAAATATACTAGAGCACACCTTTGATGTGTACCCCAAAATTGGGTCCCCACCCCGTCTACTTCCTGTTACTTTTCTTTCTTTGAAGTTCTCACAGTCCTTCTGAACTGAATGTGAACCCTACATGCTTAATTTACAGATAAAGAAACAGATGGATAAACATTTCTTCCCTGAAAGAAAACCATTTTTTCACCTTTCCTGGTGACTAGTCCCTAGACACAGATCATAAAAATGTAATTTTCAATGCATATACATGACACTTTACACCGCATCTGTACATGTGTTTCACAATGATATTGGTGACATGGGCTTTTATTTGAGACTCATATGGCAATCTTTTAGTGAACTAGAATGTACATACCAGACCACTCGGCACCCACTCTGTGCCCCTCGCCAGTTAACACTAAGGCTTGGTCTACACTAAACCCCCCAAATCGAACTAAGGTACGCAACTTCAGCTACGTGAATAACGTAGCTGAAGTCGACGTACCTTAGTTCGAACTTACCGCGGTCCAGACGCGGCAGGCAGGCTCCCCCGTCGACTCCGCGTACTCCTCGCGGCGAGCAGGATTACCGGAGTCGACGGGGAGCACTTCTGAGTTCGATTTATCGCGTCCAGACAAGACGCAATAAATTGAACCCAGAAGTTCGATTGCCTGCCGCCGAACCAGCGCGTAAGTATAGACAAGCCCTAAGAGATTCCTGAGTCATCAGTTGACTTCAGCTCTGATAGCCCATTAATGTACATTTCCCACCAACCTCACAACATTATTAGTTTCTATTACTGTTGTGTTTCTTTATTCTGTGCCAACAAGGTGCTCAAATTACAGACTTCAGGGTTTTATAATGTCTCTGAATTTTCCTAGGAAACCAGGATCTAAACTCTGTTCATGGATGGGCAGTGGCTATAAAATAAACATAAGTACTACTTCACACAACACACGGTCAACCTGTGGAACTCATTGCCAAGGGATGTTGTGAAGGCCAAAAGTATAACTGGGTTAAAAAAGAATTAGATAAGTTCATGGAGGACAGGTCCATCAATGGCTATTAGGCAAGATGGTCAGGGATACAACCCCAAGCTCTGGGTGTCCCTAGGCCTCTGACTGCCAGAAACTGAGACTGGACAACAGGGATTGGATCACTTCATGATTGCCCTGTTCTGTTCATTCCTTCTGAAGAAGCTGGCATTGACCACTGTTGGAAGACAGTATACCGGACTAGATGGACCATTGGACTGACCCAGTAAGGCTGATCTTATGTAGTGGCCACAGTGAGTCAGGTTTTCAAACATGGGTGCCTAAGCTTGGTCCACAAAACTTGAATTTGTTCACTTGGATGGGTACCTAGCTATGTGATTGCTGGCGCTGCAGATACAAGTGTATATTCTGCTCATGCTGTTGGCCCATGTGCAGGCCCATTTTAGGTACCTATATGTGAGGGGTGGTATGCTGTGCCCCGGCCTCTTCCATGAACACAGACTGCGCTTAGTACCTCCAAAGTGTTCTCGGGATGCCCACTCCTGAGATCCTGGTGGTAAGGGCTCTGATGACTGTTTGACCCCACTGGATGATCTTAAGTCACCTTTACTCTTGACCTTTGTTTTCTTTCTCCTCCCTCTTGTCTCTCAGGGGACTTCTGCATCCTCACCTTCTCTGTGGCTTGTACTTTCATGTCTAGGTTCCTCCAGCCCCTTTACATATCTTTCCTCTTTACCTGGCCCTTCAGGTTTTGTTTCCACCCTCCTGAGCCTCCATACATGCCTTGATGTCCCTGTTAGAAAGGGATGCCAGTCCATGCCCAGTAGAAGGCAGTGGGGCAATCCATCCACTACCCCTACATGTTTCTGCCTAAACTTCCCCTTGCTTTCCAGAGTCACCTCTGCCATTGGGCAGAATGTATTGTCCCCATGTACAAATTCAGTTTTGATCCTACCTCTGGGAAGTCTCCAGTGGGGTTTCACTAACTCCTGCCCGATTAACAAACAGGATGAAGCTGTGTCCATTAGTCCCTTTCGTGGCTCCTCCCTACCCACACCGATATGGTAGGTACTTTCTTTTTTCTTTCCTGCCTGGGAGTCTTATCCCAGCCACAAAACTGCAAACCCACCGTCTATTTTAGGACAGTCTCTTTTTAGATGTCCTTCACGCCTATGTCGGTAGCACACTGTAGGCCAAGCTCCCACTACAGTTCCTTGAGGCGCCTCCCTCTTCTTCTTGCTGCCCTTCCCAGCTGGAGGCACTCTGGTCCTTCTCAAATCTAGTCCCTTAAACCACTGACTCACTCTGGGAATGTCCGCCTCTGCAAATTCCTCTGTAACTTTAACTGTGGGGTCCAGATTAACTGGCTGGCGCCACGTAACCCATGCTCGGGTATGCTCAGGGAGACTCTGAAGAAACTTCCAGAATCATGCAGTCCATGATCTCCCCCACAGTTTGAGTATCTGGCCTTACCAATGAGTGGCCCAATCTTTTAATTTCTGTCCAAATGCACAGAGGCATAATCCATCTTTCAACTCTCCATTTCTGGCAGTACTTTTCTGTGGACAGGCCCCACCTAGTCCAGCATGACTGCCTTAATCATGTCATAATCTCTTGCCCGCTAATCACTAAGACCCATATATGTGCTTCCCCAGTTAAATAGGGTGTCAGCTGAAGGCCCCACATTGTTCTGTCCCTATGAGGTATCACTGCTGCTCCTTTAAGAGTAACCCCAAAAACGCATCAGGGTTGTTCGCAGGTCCCATTTTACAGAGTCTGATCTCCTGTGCCTGGTTTCCATTTCCTGTCACAGGATTGGCCAAACTTTGGAGGAGTTGTTGCCAGACCTGGGCTTGCTCCCATATAAATTCCTGAAGGCTCTTTTGCTGTTAAACCTACCAGGCAAGCAAAGGCTGTTTTTCTGCATGGTGGGATTGTTGGAAGGTCTGTGGGGTCTTCTACACCAGCAGTTCTCAACCGGGCCGGTTTTAGGGAGTCCGCTAAGCAGGGCTGGCATTAGACTAACTGGGGCTTAGGGCAGAAAGCTGAAGCTCTGAGCCCAGCCACGCTGGAGCCCTGAGGCCCAGCACCTGCACTAAAGCCCCGAGCCTCTGCACCCCATGAGGTTAAAAACCAGAGCCAGGAGCCCCAAACTCTGATGCCTGGCAGGGCAGAGGCCTGGAACTGGGCCATGGAGTATTTGTAGTATGTTGAGGGTGGGGGGAGGCTCAGAAACAGAAAGGTTGAGAACCCCTGTTCTACACTTCTCTTTGCTGCTTCACCATCCATTTCAGTGTTCCCTCCATCACCCAGATTGCCAAAACCTCTACACTGGCTTCTCCAACAAGCTCTCCATTTGCATAGATAACAGGGAAATCCCCGATGAGCCCCCAGCTGTGACAGAGAGGGGTGTTGCACCCCCACATCTTCCACAAACACAGACCGCGTTGAGACTTTCTTGCTTGTAAGCGCCAACATATAGTCTATTTAATCCCCCTACCAATACATAGCACCTTTATATTGTACCTCAACTTTCTAAACTCTTCTCCAAAAGTCAGGGCTAAGGCGTTTCCACTCAGAGACCTCACTTGGTCAGGCTCTCCTAGCTTTTTGTCTTTCTGTTTCTCCTAGCGTGACCAGACAGCAAGGGTGAAAAATCAGGACAGGGGGTGGGGGGTAACAGGTACCCGTATAAGATAAAGCTCCAAATATCTGGTCACCCAAGTTTCTTTCTCTGTCTGTTCCCCTCAAAGAGCTCCTGCCCATGTCCTTTTATACAGTTTCCCTGTTAATGGAATGATTGGTTCCTTGACTCACTAGCCCCAATCTGACCTCGTAATCAGGTACACCTCTGTCCAATTAGGCCTTCTGTGAGGAACCAAATTAGTACTAATAGTGACCAGAGTGCTGACTCAAGTGCAAACCCTCAGCACTCTGTCACATCATATCTGGAGATATGACCCCAAAATGTCCATTACTGATCACCACACTCTATGTCCCCAGTGTTTGGGTCCTGATCATGTATCTTTTCCATATTATTGTACTCTGCTAGTGCCCATACTCCTTGCAGAAAGGAAAAAATGACTGCAAAATGTTGTCCCTAGCAAAACTAGTCATATGAGATGTATGAGACTGAAACTTACCTCCCGGCATCAAGTCCTTCCAGGGACACTGGTGTCCAGGATATTGCCAATGGATGAACTGTCGATGAACAGCAGACCTGACAAGTAACCGGGGCTTCCTGACTCTGTTCAGGCTGCACCTTCTTACTGATTGCTACAGTTCTGTGCCTCTCTTTCCCCAGGCTTTCTATCCAAGCATTAGAGGCTGTGCTTTTCAAAGCTGGGAATGAGAGACTGGGGAGAGCGCTCAGGGAGCAGAGAACACAGAGTCTGCTTGAAAACCCCAAGACTCACCATGAGGGAGTGTGTCTGCTGGTGAGGTAAGAGATCTAGGAGGCATCATTTTATCCTTGGGAATCAGTAGCAAATAGAGTGGCTGAGAGGGAACCTCCAGTTTATAGCTTTGTGGGGGGTGCCCTGGGTGGAAACACACAGCTCCCATTCATAGATATCAGTGCTGTATGCTCAGAGCAGCTGAGTTTTTGAAGTGTGCAATCTACCCCATAAGCGGTTTATTTTGTCTTCCAGTGTTCTGCTAAGAGCTGAACTAATAACACCTGAGATCTTACAGAGCCTCCTCCCCTGGGTGAATTCCCCAACAGAAAACCTCCGAGTCACCAGCACAGCTTTCCTTGCCCAGGTAAGACACAGGGTTCTGAAGAGCGGTTTCACCATTAGACTGTTGTCTCATGTTTGCCTTTCTTTCGGGAGTTGTACAGTTCAGTTCATAGGAGTAATTGTCATTTTAGATAGTAGAATGGGTCCTCCTTTATATGGAAACTTCACAAGGAATTTCATTACACCTTTCTGAGTCATTCTCTCTCTGATATTTTTATTGCTGTCATTGCCTATGCCAGCTACACAACCATTGGTGCTGGCTGAGAGAGATACAGACAGAGTTTGAATTCCTGGACCTCTTCTGCCAAGTCCTAGTGCTGATACTAACCAACAGCTCCTAATTCTGGTTTAGCTCAGCAGATCTTCTGAATGAACCTAGTGTCCTAATACTATAAAACAAGCAACATACAAATACATTCACATCTATCTTAGGTTCTCTTACTGTAGTATCTGAGTACCTCAAAACTCTTTAATGTCTGTATCCTCACGACACTCCTGGGAGGTAGGGAAGCACGATGATTCCTATTTTACAGGCAGGGAGCTGATGCACAGAAGGGCTAAGTGACTTGCCCAAGGTCTTTGAAGAAGCAGGAAATTGAACCTGGGTCTCCTAAGTCCTGGGCTAGTGTGATAACAGCTGGACCATCCGCCCTTTCCACAGCCTTCCTCTAACATTGGCATCATATTTCCCACTTATGCTAAGCAACTATCTTAGGGGCTCATCTGGTTCTAAGAAAAACAATCGATCTGTGCCTGTGATGGGCTGTACCTGGGCTTGGAGGCTCCTTACAAGAGGCCCCGTGGTCCTACTACACCCTGCCCCAGGCAAACAGCCACAAATCTGGGTCTGTCTAGAGAGGCCTCACAAAAGCAGCCAATCAGAGCCCATCAGGCTCAGCTGAAAGGAGCTGCAGGGCCTTAGCAGGTCAGTTCCTGGCAGGACCTGGAGGGGCAAGAAAGGGGGCTGCTCTCTGGCCACAGAAATTCAGGGGATAGCCAGAGTTTGATTCTGGCAGCATTTGCTTAGCTGGATTTGCAGGAAGAGGGTCCCTAAGAACTTTAACCCGGAGGTGAGGGTGAAGCGAAAAGTGGCCGGTAGGAAGAAGTAAAAATGAACTGAAATCAAGCAGTGCCTAGCTACTGTTTCCAGGGTCCATGGTTTGGAACCCAGAGTTATGGGCAGGCCCTAGTTCCCTCACCATCTACAGTGGCATAAGCCCCACGGAGGGGACAATGCTTATGGAGAGCTTGAACAAAGGGCAGAATTTCAAGGACCCAGAGTTGGGGCTGGAGACCCTAGTGAGGGCAATGGGATTGTTCTTGACTACCCCAGAAGGGGTTCATTTGGACTTTGGGATGCAGCCAGAGGCCTGAGCCACAGAAGACTCACTGAGGTTGGCTGGCAGGGTGCGCCAGGGGTGAGAAAAGGACTGTGGTACCAGACCCAGCCACTAAGAGGCTCTCAAGAGGTGAGTGGATCCCTATAATTGTGCCCAAAAGGAAAGCTTCATGTTTTAAGACATTTCTCATTTGTGTGGAATGATAAAGTTACAGTGTCTTATGTGCCAAGTATCAGAGAGGTAGCCATGTTAGTCTGTATCCACAAGACTGTGGCTATAGGAGGACTCCTTGTTGTTTTTAGTGTATTCCATGTCTGCTCAAATTATATTCCCAATCTTAATGATCATATTGGGGCTAATGGACATGTTGATTTTATTTCAGCTAATGAGTGACCCCATGCTCAGGGAGAAGAAGTTCCTTAAGTCTGTCTTGAGCATCTTGGAAAAAAGGTCACATGATAGGAACAGCATTGTCCGCCAGATGGCTGTGAGAGGCCTGGGAAATTTAGTCTATGGGGCGCCTGAGAAGGTAAGAGAGATTACTGAATAGAATGCAGCATAACTACAGAAACCAGGAGAGAGAGTTGTTCAGAGTTTCCAGAGGCTGCACAAAATGCACTAGGCCAAATTCTGCTCTCTCATATACCCTAGTAACCTCTTTGCAGTAAACATAGAGCAAGTTGGATCCTTTGGTAAGCTGGGCATAAGTCAACAATGTGCACTTTAATATGACCATATGTAAATGTATACATCTGGGAACAAAAAATGCAGGCCATACTTACAGGATGAGAGACTCTATCGCAGGAAGCAATGATGCTGAAAAAACTTGAGTCATGGCAGATAATTAGTTGAACATAAGCTCCCAATACGAAGTTGTGGCCAAAAGGGCTGAAATGATCCTTGGAGGTAAACACAGAGGAATCTTGAAGAAGAGTAAAGAAGTTATTTTCTCTCTGAATATGGCACTCATATGAGCACTGCTGGAATACTGTGTCCAGATCAGGTGTCCACAGTTCAAGGAGGATGCTGATAAATTAGAGAGGATTCAGAGAAGAGTCTCAAGAATTATCAAAGGATTGGAAAATATCCCTTTAGTGATAGACTCAAGGAGCTCAATCTATTTAGCTTTACAAAGAGAAGGTTAAGGAGTGACTTGAGGACAGTCTATAACTACTCACATGGGGAATAAATTTTGATAATGGGTTCTTCACATTAGCAAACAAAGGTATAACAAGATTCAATGGGGAAAAATGAAGCTAGGCTAATTTAGACTGGAAATAAGGCATACATTTTTAATGGTAATTTTAATGAACCATTGGAACAATTTACCAAAGGTTGTGGTGGATTCTCTGTCCCTAGCAATTTTAAAATCAAGAGTGGATGTTTTTCTAAAAGATACACTCTAGTTCAAACAGAGACTATTTCAGGGAAGTTCTATGTTATGCAGGAGGTCAGACCGGATAATCACAATGGTCCCTTTTGGCCTTGGAATCTAAGTAACTAGGAATCTAATAATAGGATTACACAGATGTATTATAGCACCAAGTTGGGCTCATTGTAGCTAGCACCTGGTCTGAAATATAGCTATAGGTCTCTGGGGGGAGACAGGGTTGATGAAATTCCCACAGCTTCATAACTGCTAAAGAAAACTTATTAGAAGTGTGATCACTGATAAGTGTTCTTTAATGTCATATGTTTGTACAGGTGAAAAAGCACAAGAAGTTTCTTCTGGACATACTGATCGGGGCCTTACATGACATTTTCAGTTCGGAAGTCATTGGCGAGAGCATGAAAGCACTGGCCAAAGTCCTGAAGGAGCTGAAAGAGAAGGACATAGGTTCTTCCTTCAAAGACCTCACCCAACAGATCCGGACTTACTTTGACGATGTATGTGAACAGATCTCTCCAACACCAGTTCAACCGATCTTGATTAGACTCCATTTACAATGCATGATGTGGACTCCCTGGGCATTGCTCATGTCGGAGTGAAGAGATTTTAGGCCCCAGGGAAGAGAGGTGTTTTACGGAGGAGGAGAACATTAGGAGGATGGGGATGACATCCCTGCTCCCACAGTCTCACCCTTCTATTCTTCCTTATTGCCACTGAGAACCTCAAAGAAAGTCTGAATACTAGATTAGATAGCTAGATAACCATGAAATGGGGGTTACAGAGTACAATAGGGAGTGTTGGGCCTGTTCCATACCATTTTTATGTGAGAGGGTTAGAATGATAATTCCGTTTTGCACAGAATTTAGAGATTTCAAATTTGGGTTTTGTTCCTATTTGTGGGAAACCCTCTCCCCAAAGTTCACTCTTTGTGAAACAGAATTACTATTCTCAACCTAGCTCTATTGGAAGCCTTGGCCCAGGCAGTTTGCTCTCAGACTATCCCGGTGCTGGGAACCCAGGAAACTCTGGGAGCTAGAAGTGCCAGGGAGTTGCAAATTTGAGAGCCAGGACTCCCAGGGTCCCAGAAGCTGGGGGCCTGGAAGCCCACGATCCCAATCAGCCTGCTAGATTGGCTGCCACAGAGCTGGATGGGTGCACTGGAAAGACACCAGGCAAGTTTCTAAGGACCCCTACCTGGCTTCCGGAGGAATTTCATCAAAACTGAACTGTCTCTAAAATATTTTGATGAATCAGCAAATTCGAACAAAAAATTGGTTAATTACCATTTTTCCAACTAGCTGTAGTTGGAATCACTCTACTTTAGCATAGAAGAGATGGCTGTGCAAAGTGCATGATGTGATTGTCTCTTAGTTACTAACTTGCGGGGCTTTCTTGGCTGTAGGAGGATGATGCTCTTCGCTCAATGGCCTTTGTCCTATTTGGCATCCTGGCCCGGCTGACAAAGAGAAAATGGAAGACCTATTTCGCCGACCAGGTTAAAAAGAGCTGGGTCACACTTCTGCTGCACCTGCAAGACCCAAACCCTGAGATTTCAATGGTAAGACCGACAGTGACTTATTTACTAAGCAAAAGGAATCTTCCTCCCAATGCCAGGGGAGCTCTGCTATTCCTGCCTGCTGTGGAGGCCCAAATTCTCCCCTCAGTTCATTGCCCTCCTGCTGAGTCAGTTCCAGCCAGGTTGGTCCATGGCTGCCTCACCAGAATCCAGGAGAGGTCATGGGTCTGACCCCGACAGGTCTCTGTTCCTGTCTGCCCCTGCCTCCCCAGACCCCTGCCTCCCCAGAACAGAGAGACCACAGCTATGCCTGGTGCAGCAGTGTTCATCGGTATATCTGTTCCCAAAAGACATTGATGCTACCTCCAGGTTTCAGTTGAAGCTCTCCCGTCTATTAGTCATTCCTGCACGTTTTCTGCCAATTACATCCAGATGAATCCCTTTTTTTGATCCTGGAATAGATGAGCAGTCACGCAGATGAGTTCCCTTTGAATGAACATAGCACTCGGTAAGGAACCATTCAATGGTGTGACGCTCTTTTTCAGGAATGCAGAGCTACGTTTCACCTCTGTTTACCGTTTTTGGGACTCAAGAGACTCCAAAGTGCAATCAGTGAGCACCTTGGTGGCACAGCCGAGCTGAAGCCTGAAGAGCTCCAGGTGGACATTTGCAGACACCTTGTGAGTGAGCTGTTGAACTGTCTGAGATTATTGACTGGAGTGGTGGTGTAGAGGTGGGGGGGGATGTGTGATGGATAATGTAAATAACTGTAAGAGTGGGATATATGACTGAGGGTGATGGGAAATGTAAATCTGCTACAGATTCCCATTGTTCCCACTTCTACCCAGCCACCTGTTCTCTATCTTATTTACCTGTGGTTCGTAAAAGCATGTGCTGGCAGACAAAGGGCACTTCTAGCCAGAGAGAGCTCATGTGTCCCTGATTTCCTCTAGGCCAAAGAGAATGCAGAGCTGCTGGAGAAATTGTACCAAACCACCATCACGTACTTCTATAGCAGCTGGGAAGAGATCCGGGCAGTTGCAGCCAACTTAGCTGGTGAGAGATGATGCCCAGTGTCTCTTTTGGTATTTCCATTGAGGGAGACAGAAACAATCCCACTGTGCAGCGCTGAGCTGCCATTAATCTCTCTGTGCCTCAGCTTCCCATCCATAGATGGAGATATTAATATCCCTACCTCTCCAGTGTGGTGGATTAGTTGCTATCAAGTGCTTCGGGATCATTGCAGGGAAAGCACGGTGCAGTCATTTAGTAGTAGAGGCAGGGACATTGTCACATAGGGCATGGTTACACTTTGAGCTGGGTGTATAATTCCCAGCTTGATGAGACGTACCCGCACTAGTCCTGCGTGCTAGAAATAGAGAGTAGTTGCGATGGCAGGAGCAGCAGGAGATTTAACCACCCCAAGTATGAGCCCATCCAAACCCCAATGTCTATTCTCAAGGTGGCTAGCTCCTCCCACTGCTCGTGCTGCCTTAGCTACATTCTAATGTTAGCATGCTATCGCTGTCAGAGCCAGTGTGGGCCTGTCCCATTGAACTGGGAGTGATACCTCTAGATCAAAGTGCAGACCTACCCACAGTGTTGTTCAGTGCTCCTCACTGCTACTTCATCATTGGGAGGCATGCAGCCCGCCTCCCCATAGTGCCTGCTGTTTCAGGTTCCTGGCCACACCACCTTGTCAAGGAAGCATTAGGTTCCTCCTTTTTGGCCCTGTGCCCTCTTCACCCTAGCACACCCATGTGAGACAGCCAGGCATTGTGGCCTACGTCTCACCTATCAGTTACCTTGTGAGATCCCTGCTTAGAACTCACTTATTCCTGGCCCCAGTCCTTTGCACAGACCACTAGACCAAGACACTATCTTAGTATGTCTCCAATAACTGACAGCAGTGGCAAGAGGAACACAGACTGTTTCAAGCAAATGGGTTTTATGGAAACATTCTTTTTTAAAAATGTCTCTCTCATTCTCTTCAGTGTGAACTCTAAACTGCTCTAGCATCCTCTTGCCCACAGCTCACCTTTAGGCCCACAGTAGGAGACGCCAAAGACCTGTGTAGGGGCTGCTAATATCACTTTGCACTCAACAAGGGAAGGTTTTATTATTACTGTTGTTATTTATTTTACATTGTGTATTTAGGCATCATCCTGGAACACACAGACAGGCAGCGTATGAAATGGCTGGACCTGGAATATCTGCTGATGTGTAAGTAATAAATACAGCTGAAGTCCTGTTCATTAGTGAGTTCTAAAGGAATTTAGCTGGCAAGCAGCAGTAACCAATACCACTGGTGCAAAGTGCATCAGCCCCACAGCAAAGGACAAATTCACTCTTGCCCAGTAGAAAGTCCGCTTTAATTTTCCCTAAAGGAGGAAGCTGTAGAAGGTGTGATATGAGTCAGTACATCTCCTGGTTGTCCTGGCAATGCCCCCTCCACAGCCAGTGCTATCCACTCTTTGGGTTTTATTGGCTCTCTGTGGACTCCCCAGGTGAGAAGAAGTTGTCGCCACTTTCTGCTACCTCAAATTTCCCACCAGCATTTTTTCTTCCAGTAGGTGCCCTGTATCATGCATAAACCTGCTTGGACCTGGCCTTTGTTAAATTCCAGGTTTATTTGAGCTCAGGCAGTGTCTCCTGAATAGAGATGGAAAATAAACTTAAAAGTGGAAGCTATTGAAACAATGGGCCTTCTTCCATTTACAGCAGAGTGGATGACTTTCTGGTAGAGTCAGGGTCTCCCCCTAGTTGAGAGCATGGAAGGGACCCAGTGGAGGAATCTAAAGCTTTGTTTGTATTGGAGAGCTGTTGTAGTGTGGTATTCAGTGGTAATAAGTCACCAGCTATTTCAGGCAGAGGTGACTATATGAAAAGTGGGGCATATTCATCTCTCATGTATTTTCCATCCCATTAGAAGGACTGAGCCCAGTCTCATATTTTTCCATGTGATCATTCTGCTCAGGTAGTTCAAGGTTCTGTGATCACACTTAGCTGTGATTTGACAGTCTGTTCACTAACGTGTTGTCCTCTGTAATTTCAGCTCTCCAGGTCCTACAGAAAGACCCAAGTCCCACTGTCCAGCTGGTGGCAACTGAGATCATAAGTGACATCTGTTCTGGCCGAGTGATTGGGGAATGAAGCGGAACAGAGACAAATAGAAGAAGGCGCTCCAGTAGTATAAGGGCCCTACTGTCAATCAAACGTTAACCCACCCCTTGCCCACCCGTCACCAGAAGTCCCACACCCATGGGGTATTACTTCTGGGGACATATAACCAGAAGCAAGATGTGTCATGTGGCCCCTCTAAGAACTCCTCCCACTACCCTCTACCAATCAGGAGGGGTTTCAGCCACTTGGGACCACCCCGAGAGGAGATTTGACCAACTGGGGGGAGTTCCAGGGCGGGGTGACCTGTCTGGAAATGGTTCATGTAACCTCTCTAAGAACTCCTCCCACTGTCCTCTACCAATCAGGATGGGTTTCACCCTGATAGGAACGCGCCGAGAGAAGAATTGACCAATCAAGGGGAGTTCTGGGGCAGGGTGGTTTGTGTGACCCTTCTAAGAACTCCTGCCACCGCCCTCTACCAAACAGGAGGGGTTTCAGCCGCTGGGGACCACCCCAAGAGATTTGACCAACTGGGGGGAATTCCAGGGCGGGGTGATCTGTCTGGAAATGGTTCATGTAACCCCTCTAAGAACTCCTCCCACTGTCCTCTACCAATCAGGATGGGTTTCACCCTGATAGGAACGCGCCGAGAGAAGAATTGACCAATCAAAGGGAGTTCCGGGGCAGCGTGGTTTGTGTGACCCTTCTAAGAACTCCTGCCACCGCCCTCTACCAATCAGGAGGGGTTTCAGCCGCTGGGGACCACCCCAAGAGATTTGACCAACTGGGGGGAGTTCCAGGGCGGGGTGACCTGTCTGGAAATTGTTCATGTAACCCCTCTAAGAACTCCTCCCACTGTCCTCTACCAATCAGGATGGGTTTCACCCTGATAGGAACGCGCCGAGAGAAGAATTGACCAATCAAGGGGAGTTCCGGGGCAGCGTGGTTTGTGTGACCCTTCTAAGAACTCCTGCCACTGCCCTCTACCAATCAGGAGGGGTTTCAGCTGCTGGGGACCACCCCAAGAGATTTGACCAACTGGGGGGAATTCTGGGGTGGGGTGACCCATCCGGAAGTGTTTCGTGTGACCCCTCTAAGGACTCCTCCCACCACCCTTTACCAATTGCGATGGGTTTTGGCTGCAGAGGACCGCCCCAAGAGGAGATTTGGCCAAAATAGGCCAGGCTCTTGGATGGGGTGAACCACCCAGAAGAGGGTCATGTGACCCCTCTAAGGACTCCTCCCAACACCCTCTGCCAATCAGAGTGCAGAACCATCACCCCATAAGTCCCAGTACTGGGCAGAGGAGGCAATCTCTTACCAAGAAGACATGTTTTAGAAATTGTGGAAAGGCTGAGAGGAAACATGGACTCCTCTACCACCCCTGTGAGAACTTCAGACTTTGTTTTAGCCCCGAGGACCTTTGGACTTGTATGGAGAAAGTGCTACAGCAGTGACAGTTCCAAGGAGGGCCCTTTGACTCCACCATTGATAGATACCTTGGAACCTGACCCCCAAACCCAAACCTTCGTGAGGCACCCCAATGAGTGTGACGGCCTCTCATTGTCCACCCCCCTAAAGTTGGAAGAGGATCATGGCTTAGGGGAGTCATCAGCGGACAAGGTGAACGGGAAAGATGTCGCACAGGTAAATGAATGATTAAGAAGCGACGGTTGATCATGGGGGTGTAATGGGGTTAGGAATCGACCTGGCATTGCATAAATCTAAAAACAAGCAGTGAGGGTGCTTACACTGTTTTTTGTCTGAAAATCTCTCAACAGCTCGACGATGCCTTTCTAGAGGCCTTTGAGAACTTACACATCGGTAGCCCTGTGGAAGTAAATATATCCTGCATCAGCTGTTTTTTGCTCCTGTCTGAGATACAGATCTCAAGAGGAAAATCCAGAAAAGGACAAAATAGAAGAATGAACCAGATCAGACTCCCTCATTGTAGGGGTCATGGCATCCATTTTTACAGGTGGCTGTAAAAGGTTGTGTTAAACCAGGCAATTAATAAAACTTATTTAAATGTGTCCATATGAATGTGTCCCCCTCAATACTTGTGTTAGTAAAAGACGGTACCAGGAACAATCATGTCTCCACAGACGACTCTGTTAAAGAAAATATATTATACCCCAAGGGAAGTTGGGAGCTTTGGCGCGGTGAATCCTCTTTTTCAAGTGGCCAAAAAGCATAGTAAAACTTGAACTAGAAGACAAGTAACAGCTTGGCTTTCAGACCAGGATGCTTACACTTTACACAAACCGGCTCGAATACAGCTTCACAGGAAGGATCGGGGCTGATGTACATTAAAAGGAGGAAGAGAAAGAGAAATGTATTATACCTGCAACGCACAGGTCCCCCAATACCCTTTAAAAGAAGGGCTTTGATGCGCAGGGCCAGCCATAAGCAAAAGTCCAAGAGGAAGCCTGAGCGAAAGAGAAGACGCTCTCCACCTCGTAAAAGAGAGATATTTTAATCAACATGGCTTTTGTTCACTGCGGGTCTGAAGAGTGCACCAAATCCAAACTAGACTTGTTTCAAATAGCCCCTACCGAGACCAACATTGAGAAAAGCATTTACATTGAGGTGCCACCTCTATCGGCTGTTACGAAGTCTGCCCCCATTGATGTTTTTATAGCAGGGAATGGAATCGATTATATGGATTTAAACAATACACTTCTGTATCTATGTTGCAAGATTGTAAAAGGAGACGGAACTGAACTCGCCATGGACGCCGAAGTGGGCCTGGTGAATTACCCCATGGCCTCTGTTTTCAGTCAGTTGGATGTCACGCTGGGAGACCGCCTTGTAAGCCAAAGCAACAACTGTTACCCTTACAGGGCCTTTATAGAATCGGCGCTCAATTACAGCGACGACACCTTTGACACGCAATTTTCCACTGGCCTGTTTTATAAAGACACTGCCAAACAAGATGAAGAAACAGAGTTGGATGGCGAGAATCTAGGGTTTGTGAGGCTTGCAAAGCTGACAGCCCAGAGCAGGACGGTAGAGCTGCTGGGTCATCTATGCAGTGACCTGTTTTTTCAAGAAAAAAAATTATTTAACGGAGTGGATGTGAAAATTAAACTGACGCGCAGTAAAGACGCCTTCTGTTTAATGGCATTCTGTCAGCATCCCTTTTTGTGATGAAAGTACGGGTGGCCCCGAGTGTTCATCTGGGGCACGCAGAGGCCCTGCTTACCGCTAATGCTAAATATCCCATGGACCGTGTGAGAATTAAAGTGTTTAGCATCCCCGCGGGCAGCAGGGTCAGTAACCAAGAGAACCTGTTTTTGGGACAGTTACCCAAAATGCTTGTCCTAGGGTTTGTGGATAATGATGCCTTTAGCAGAAGTTACACAAAAAATCCCTTTCATTTTCAACATTATGATATTAATTTTTTGGCCTTGTATGTAGATGGTGAACAGATACCAACCAAGCCTCTGCAACCAGACTTCGAGGCAGGATGCTGCGTGAGAGAATACATGAATGTGGTACAGACAGCTGGTAAACACACGAAAGATCATTCTGTTAATCAACCGTGAGGAGTTTGCACAGGGTTACACCTTGTTTGCCTTTGACCCGTCTCCCGACCAGGAATGCGCCGATCACTATTCCCTGATTAAAACCGGGAACCTGAGAACAGAAATACGTTTTGGGAAGGCTTTAACCGTCACCGTCAATATGATCGTGTATGGGGTTTTTGATAACGTCATAGAGACGTTCAGAGGAGAAACATTCTGTTTGACTATTGTGAACATGGATACCGTGCAGCTCTCACATGTCTTATCATTGGCCCATTACACGAAAAAGAATTTCTTAGATGTGTTCCCTTGTGATTGGCTCCCTGGCAGCAAGCTATCTCAGAGACCCCTAGCTTTGGTGGTCAACACGCATCCACACAACCAACTTGGTGAACACTGGCTCGCCTTGTATCTGGCGGAGCGTAACCGTGGAGAGTTTTTTGACTCATACGGGCACCCCCCAAACAGCCTGTTGTTTCCTAAAAGCATTATGAAATTTTTAAACAAAAATTCCACAGACATTGTGTTTCACAATAGACAATTACAAGACCCCCGCTCTGTCGCCTCCGGCTATCACTGCGTGTTTTTCTTACATCATTGTAGCAAGGATTTATCTTTTGACCGGATTAAAAAATTGTATTCTAACGACTTAGTGCAAAATGACCGGATGGTGATGAATTTTGTAAAAACTAAATTTAAATTCTTGGGCATGCCTAGCCTTGCTCAAAACATGTTTCAACAAGCCCAGACATGCGTATCTTGCAATGATTTTGATAGCCATGTTATCCAATATTCTCAGGCATAACAGACAATGTTTGTTTGGCATTATCCAACACATTTTTTATAAAGTAACTTTTCCCACAGTTGCTAGGCCCCGCACGAATTGCAGAAAAGGGGTGTTTCCACCTTGTATCCATTTTAAAAGCCATGGGGCAGGGTTTTAAACCCTTCTCCTAGGACCCTCTTGTTGTAAACGACTTTCTGTGTTTTATTAAGAGTTTTTGTCTCTATTTGCCATTGATTTTTGTTCCTTACGATAGAGGGCTGCTGCACCTCTATCTTTTTTGAGGTGTTTTCTCACAGGCCCATGCAATAGTCCAGGACTAGATCTTTCAGACTGTCAAAGTTGATCTTTTCACAGTTTGCTACGTTCAGGGTAATACCTTTGACTTTCAAACAGGCCTTTCCTCTCTACAGCTTATACCCGTATGTTTTCAGGCCTGCCAACACAAACTGGGTGATGTGTTGATCTGGCGGGATCTTGCTCTTGAGGTCCCCTAAATAATCCCCCAGAGCGGATGCCAGTCACCCTCCCTTTTCACAGATATCACCAAGTCAGTTTCATGGTACAGGCACCGCTCTTGCAACCTGTCTAGCAGGTTGTATAGTTCTAAGCGGGCGTAACCAGTGGTGAAACAGGCTATGAAAACATTGGTATTTCCAGAGACTGAGTACTAGTCTTTTGCATGCTTCCAAGACACGCACGCTGTTTCATCGTCGATAAACTCACAGAATGAAACCTCGTAGTGGGGGGGTGGGGGAAACAGGTACTGAAAGAGTTCGTCAGGGTTTCTCACGATGCTGCTATTGGGTAGGTTTGTTCTTTGGCTGAATTTACCCCACAGAGAATTTAAAAACAGTTTAGCAATTTGGTGTTTAGCGGGGTTAAACCTGATCTCGTGTTGGCGTAAATGCACGCCTTCTTTCTGGTAGAAATCGTTAATGTACTTATTTTGTTTTTCTTTGTCTGTGTACCAGCTGGGATCCCCTGAAGCCTCTTGTTTCTGGTGGAGGTGTAATTTTATGTACTCTGAAAACAGTTCATCAGATTTTTCATTAAAATGCCAGATTTCATATATTTTAGCCACTATGTACCCCTTCGCTATGGCCGCATTCAATTCCACCGTGCACCAAGTCCCCAGGATGGCCCTCTCCTCGTCAGTATGGGTGCACATCTCCCGCTACTCGGTTTCAGCACAGGTTTGTCATAGCAGGAACATAAGCTTGTTACCCACTCTGACAGGTAACAATGGGGAAAAGAAGCCTCGTGGGGGGTACATTTTAACTTTTGCAATTCCAAAATAATTTGCAAGGGGTCCAAATTTGTCATAAAGTATATTGGGGTGTCCGATAGGGTATTCTTGGGTTTTGCTTACGAAAGGGTACGGGCTGGTAAAATCATAATAGTGAATTTCTTCCCTGGGGTTAGGTTTGTAATATAGGCGGATATCGTTTGACTATACACAGTTTTATCTCAGTGAATTTACCAGGTCCTCTCTCTACTATATCTCCCTTCTCCGTCATTTTCATAATCTCTTTTCTGTATAGGATACAAGCCTGTCTCAAAATTTTGACATCCTGCTCACAGTAATACGCGAGCTCTTTCTGCAAGTCAAACATCTCATACCTGTGGTTCCGATACCAGTCGAGAAACTGCTTTTTCCCTGGGCATCATGCTTTCTACACCATAGTGCTCCACGCCGGGCATAGGCCCCATGTAATTTTGATTTTTCTCAAGTGTTAAAAAAATGTGGAAAATACCCTTTGCACCCTTCAAACTCCATCACCTGCAGGAGCATGCTAAGCTTCATAGGCAAGAAGTTTAAAGAGTCTATAAAACGAATGCCCAGGACCTTAACTTCCACATACATTAGTTTACTACCCTGAGTAATCAATTCTAGGCACATCTTTTCCTTCAGTAACTGTCTAACGATGAAGTACACATCGTAACCTTTGGAATTGTGTGCTAGGAATATGTAGTCCTGGAACTCTTTGTCAATAAAGGTCTTAACAACCATAGAAAGACACTCATCGCCCTTAAATTCCCAGGACTTTTCCGGCTTTAGGGACATAGCAAAAATGTAATTGGGAGTGTGCAACCCAGTCTCCTGCGTGTATTCAAAATCATAAAAAAATATACTTTTCTGAGGATTCAGGCTTTCTAAGGCTGTCCCCTCACCATTCTCTAACTTAATCCTATTCGATTTCTTACAAAAAGTCTTTTTCTTAAGCAGGGTTCTGTCACTTTTTGTGCGGACCAGACGGTCAACATAACGCTGTAAGCAGGCATCTTCCGGTTTGGACATTTTCTTTAAAACATGATCAGGGTCTCCACTGAATTGCACAGCATTTATCAAGGTCACCCCTTGCGTTAAATGTACTTGGGTTAGGCACAGAAATTGCATAGCATAACCTATGGCAATAATAGTGTTCAATAAGCTTTCCAAACACAGCTCAGCACACAAGCCCCGGAGCTTGCAGTTTATATCCATTGAAGTCCAAGTCACATGGTCATGGTGCCGGCGGGCTGGTGCATCTATGACACAGCCCTCAGAATCTTCAAAAAGCTTTCCCCTAAGACAGTGATTAAGAACAGCAGAAACAGCAACGCGTACAATAGTCCGCATAATTTTTTACGCTCACGATGTGGCACTGGCTCAGCGAGTTCCATGCCAAACCTCCTCCTAAACTCCTCATAGCCATCATCCTCGGAGTTCATCTTCGCTGCTTGATGCAATGCTGACCAGGGCCTCCAGGTCTCTAGAAAGGCATCGTCGAGCTGTCAAGAGATTTTCAGACAAGAAACAAGTGTAAGTTCCCTCTGCTTGTTTTTAGATTTACACAACCCCAGGTTCCTAACCCCATTACACCCCATCATCGACTATCGCTTCTTAATCATTCATTTACCTGAGCGATGTCTTTTCCATTCACCTTGTCCGCCGGTGACTCCCCCAAACCATGATCCCCTTCCTCCTCCAGGGTGGTGGACGACGAGAGGTCACCATGCTCATCGGGGTGTCTCATGAGCGGTTGGGCTTCGGGTTTGGCTTCTGGCAGATCCATCAATGGCTGGGCCAAAGGAATCCCCTTGGCTGCTCCCTCATCCTCTTCAGAACTGTCGCTGCTGTAACATTTTCTCCACACAAGTCCAAAGTTCTCACGGGGGTGGCAAAGGAGTCCATGTTTCCTCTCAGCCTTTCCACGATTTCTAAAACACGTCTTCTTGGTAAGAGATGGCCTCCTCTGCCCAGCGCTGGGACTTATGGGTGATGATGCTGCATTCTGATTGGCAGAGGGCATTGGGAGGAGTTCTTAGAGGGGTCACACGACCCTCTTCTGGGTGGTTCACCCCATCCCAGAACCTGCCCTATTTTGGTCAAATCTCCTTTCGGAGCAATCCTCTGCAGCTGAAACCCATCGCGATTGGTAGAGGGTGGTGGGAGGAGTTCTTAGAAGGGTCACACGAAGCACTTCCGGACTGGTCACCCCATCCCAGAATTCCTCCCAATTGGTCAAATCTCCTCTTGGGGTGGTCCCCAGTGGCTGAAACCCCTCCTGATTGGTAGAGGGCAGTGGTAGGAGTTCTTAGAGGGGTCACATGACACACCTTGCTTCTGGTCATGTGTCCACCTTGACCCCGGAAGTAATACCCCCATGGGGTGGGACTTCCAATGACCGGTGGGCAGGGCTTATTGGGTTAAGGTGTGGGGTTAATGTTTGATTGACAGTAGGGCCTTTATACTACTCACTCCCGCTACCCAAAATTGGAAGAAGACAGAGGCAACTATAATACTGGGCCGTATTAGCCGTTGTACTACTGCTCAGATGCTGTAAGTGAGAGAAGGATGAGGCCCTGTAAAGTAGCCTGGGTTGATTTTTATTACTCAAAGTGTTTTTATTACACATCAGGACATCTAGTCATTCTGATGGACATGTAGCCTCTGGACAAGCTCAATGATAAGCATGTACATGATACTGTTTGCTCCGGGGTCATTACTGTAGTAACAGCCAAGTACTGGCCCAGATCCTCAAATACACCTGAGCTCTAGACTCTGGGTTGTTCTAAATTATGCTGTCTTGAAACAGCCATTCTTGCACTGGAGGTTGCTGTAGCACAACGCACACTGTGTGTGCCATCATCTGTTTCCAGCTCACACCCCATATACTTGGGTGGGAAGCTAGGAGTTGGTGACATACAGCCAGCTACACTGGCAGTACACTATATATGATAGTTCTCTGTGTTAGGGATTTGCACATGCTGGGGAAATCCTAGCTGCCTCTTAGGGCAGCTTTATGGCTACTTTGTCCTGCTCCACTGCAACATAGGGCAGCAAAAAGGTGATTTTACAACTGACCCCACCCCTATTTATGCACCTACATGTGATTGTTAGGAGTCAAAGTTTAGGTATCCAGATTTGGAAAATTCACTCACCAGGCATAAAGTTGTCTGATGTCAACCAAAGGACAAATATGCCTATAAACATCAGTCCCCTTGTTTTTCAAATATCTATTTTAAACACCACAATGCTGATAGAGATTTAATCAGCACGGCTGCAGGTGGCTATAATGAGTATTTAGGCATCTAACTGCAGATTTTAGTGCTTAACTTTAGCCACCCAAGGCCTTTGTATTTCTTTGCCCAATCCTATGAGTTGCTGAGTGTTCTCAAACTCCCACTGATGTTATTGGGAGATAAGGATGCTCTGCCCTTCAGAGAAGGCGCTCAGCAGATATAACTCATCCTCCAAAGTTAGCTACTATGATCCTTCACCTCATAGAAAAAGGTCACTGAATGGTAAGGTTTCTAGTCTCCATCACCACCTCATTCTCCAGTTTACTGTCCCCCTGGGTTCAGGGCCTGTGAGGATTACCAGGCAGAAGTTAGCAGAGGAGGGCGAAAGGCAGAGGGAGTCTGGGATGTTATTGCTTATAGCTCTCAATGGGGAGACAATGTTCCTGTAACAGTTGAATATTGGAAGGAAATCAATAGAGACCCCTGCTGAATTGACCCATTCTGCTCATTCAAGAGCAACTATATTAAGTAATATGGGTTCCCCTAATCTTGTAGTGTTTCCTGTGTTGGTGTTTGCTTTCTATACCATATCCAGCAGCTTATTCCCGGTCCATGTTATCATATTGGTATTCCCTAGTATTCTCCACTCTGTTTATGTGTATTAAGGGGCACTGGACAAATACTCATGACTCTTCACATTTCTTTTTCAGGTGCTGGCCAAGTATCTCACAAACAACGTCATATGTAAATAACCCAGCTCCAGATTTTAATTGACTGTACACACATTGGATTGACTGTACACACTGTACACACATTGACTGTACACACACACTAAACTGTTTGAAGAATCTGTTTCAATTGCTCAGAGGCCTGATTTCTTCTTCCAGAGAAATTTGGGCTTCCTGCATGTCCCCTGTAACCATGATGTGGGGGCTTCCTCCCTTACCCTTTCTCTGCAGAGATGGAAGAAGACCTCAGTTCAGTGCCTCTCTGAGGTTTCTAACCACTCTTCCAGGATCCCCACTGTGACGAAATGGGGGAATTTTCTTATATTTTTGTGGTTTTCCAATGATTTGCATGCAGAAGGAGTGGGACTCAGTGCCCCTGAGTATTACTGGTTTAACGAGGTGAGGGGAGAGGGAGTTTGTTCTTACAGAGGACCGGAGAGGGAACTTGGGACCCCAGCCGATAGCCTGGAGGATGGACACCCCAGTGACCGCTGACCTGATGACCCAGAGACCCAGCTCAGGAGTCACAGCCGGTTCTAGCCAGTGGGAGGACAATGGGCTGTGAAGAGAGGACCCCATGACCCAACCAACCAGTTCCAGCCAGAGGAGGGCAGAGAGGAAAGGAGGCCCAGACGACCCTGTTTACCTGGAGAGAAGACAATGGACAGAGGGGGACTTGGGGCCGGTGATCTCAGATGCAGCTGGGAAGCAGGGGGACTCTGGGCTGGAGAGGAGGGGCAGGCAGAGCCCACCTGGATGCAAGGAGACTGGGATGTACTGGGCTGAGGAGGTCAGGCCTGAGGCCCTGAGTGTTTCCTGTGTTGTGTTCAATGCTCAATAAACCCTCCTGTTTTACGCTGGTTGAGAGTCACTCCGGTCTAGAGAACAGGGTTGCGTCATCCCCTTCAGGGGGAGGGAGGCCCCGGGGGGTCCAGAGCGAGTGGACTCCCTGAGAGGGCCCACGGCGAGAGACAGACGTGCTAAGGCTCAGAGAGGTGTGGCTCCAGGAGGTGGAGGGGCCTAACCCCGAGAGAGACTGAACCCCCGAGAAGGGCTGTCTCACTGAAAGGGGTTCCCCCCCCACTCCTACAGACCGCACAGGGCCACGGGTGGGCACGATCTGTGAGTCCGTGACACCCACAAAGCTAGATCTAATCCCTGTAGTTAGTGATCTGGGATCTGGTTCATAATCATACTCTCATCTTTGTTTTTCTGGGAATTCAGTGTTGCTGATGAATTCTGGGTTGTAAGTGGAATGGACTGTGTTCTGGTGAGTTATCCTCCCTCCTGTCTAGTCTATTCCTGGGTCAGAAGGCTATCTGTGAACCGTGTCTGTTTACTTACAGACTTAGGATAGGTGCCTGTAATAGTATGTGAGGGAAGGCATCTCTGCTTTTCTAAGCCAAGTCCCTGTTTGTGTACTGCAAGACTTTATCCGAGAGGAACCATTGGATTCCCTGGCTTCCCCCACTGCACTACAAGGGAACGACTGTCATTGGGTATCTCTGATAGGGTATGTCCTGCTGTACTCACTGGTCTTGTGACTTCTCCGTATCAGGGACCATTTTGTTAATAATTCATATTGGACTAGAGCTGGGTGAACGCTGCAGGGTCAGCTCGCTGTGGGGCTCACCAGTTAAACTCCACAGTTCAGAGAATCCTAGAAATGTAGGGCTGGAAGGGTCCTAGAAAGATCATGCCGTCTGGCACTATACTTAGACCGTCCCTGACAGCTCTTTGTCTAATGGGTTCTTAAAAACCTCCAATGATGGGGATTCCACAACCTCCCTTTGAGGCCTATTCCAGAGCTTATCTATCTTTATAGTTGGAAAGTTTTTCCTAATATCTAACCTAAATCTCCCTTTCTGCAGTTAAATTGATTCCTACTTCCAGTGCACATGGAGAACAGTTGATCGGGGTCCTCTTTGTAACAGTCCTTAACATATTTCAACACGGTTTGAACATATTTGAGGTTTGGCTAAGATAAAGAGGCCCCTGGAGGAGGGAAAGCAGGTTACAGGGGTATGTGTGCAGCTTTCTTGGGGTGCCCAGGCTCTGAGTCACCTTGTTACCCATCTGGCGAGAGGAAGATTTTCTCAAGGAGCTGATATCTAGTCAAGCATAACATCACCAGTCTGTTAGCCATCCTACCAATCTCCACAGGGCTCTGCCAGCCCTTGCTCTGCCTTGCACGGTAACAGTAGTTGCACCGCAGCCCCCAAGCTCCTCTGAAAGTGTCCCCCAGTAGCATCGGGTTACTGTCACAGGACACTCACAGAAATTACCAGGGAACAGAATCCAAACAGCTTATTGGTACAGCTCAGGATCAGACCTTTTATAACATCGCAGCAATGAGATATATGTATAGTGGAACAATCCTAAATTTATTATCAAAGATTAAGATTTAAGAGGTACTGAGTCAGGCTAATGGAAACAGAACTGGTTACATATAAAATGAAAATCATAACATGCTTCTTAGAGTCTAAATTTAACATTAATAGGCTAAAATCAATGATTACAGCATTTTTTCACCTAAAGCAATCTCCCAGCAGCATTAACCAACATGGGATCCAACTTTCCTGAGGAAGGAAAAAGGCTTTTTGCATGCTGTTACCAGATATGCCCGTTACTTTGGGGTAGGCTCATTGATTAGGGTTACTCTTCTGGGGGAGAGGGGTCTGTAATTCTATCAATGTGCTGCTTGTGTCACTTGTGTGTTCATATGGAGCTCTACTTCCTTCTGCAAGTCCCCTCCCAATGGAGCTACCCTGCAGGACCTAGGTTCCCCAGGGCTGGGTTCCTCCAGCCCTAGAACTAGAGCATCCCCTACCACATTGGCTGGAAGAGTGCATGCAATGAGCCAGCCAGCTGAGCCAGTGTCTCCCCCAGGGAGAGCGTCCCCTACCACCTAGGCTGGGAGAGCACATGCAATGAGCGGCGAGTCTGACAGCCCCAGCTGGCACCCACCCTGGGCTGGGACGCCCCCATCCCCACAGCACCCGGGCTGCTCTCAATCCAACACCTGCAGCGAGGAAATGTGGGTTCTGTTCCCAGCTTGCCACCAAAATTCTGATGTGACCTTGGGGAAATTCCTGGCCAACACAGCCACCTGGCCCACCATCTCCCCAGGCTGCGGCAGAAAGAGGCACACATCCTCTGCCTTGTCAATCATGCGCTGGTAGACGTGTAGGCAGCCCCGCAGCACAAAGTGAAGGCTGACGTCCTGTTGGGGGGTGGGGGCGGAGGATAGAGAGGAACATCAGCCCCAGCACCAGGGTGAGGGGCAGGCCTGCCCCCAAGGTGCGCACCCACAGATAGGAGGCCAGGAGACCTGGGGGACAGCCTACAGCTCCGGCTGAGCCTGAACTCTCTGGAGCACCCCACTAACCTTGGCAGAGCCACAGCCCAGCATAAATTCCCCCAGCTCCATGGAAACCAACCCCTCCCCATTCCAGCTGTGCAGGGGTTTAATGTTTCCTAGGCCTGAGGCCCAGCACCCGGGGGTGGGGGGAACGAATGGGGGGGGGGGCTGCCAGCAAGACACACTAGTCCCTGAGCTCCCAGAGTCCTGGTTACCTGCTATTCAAGGGCTGAGGGGTAGTGCTTGTACTGCCCCCACCCCAGCTGCTTTTCCTATGGCAATCTCCCTAGAGCAAAGGAGAACTGTCCTCTTCTCTTGGAATCAGTCCCGGCAGGAATTCCACCCACCCTGGCCTCAACTGAGCTACTTTCTTTGCCGGGGATCAGCAACCCTTTTTAAGCCCTTGGTATGCGGGTGTAGGTGGGGGGCAGAGGCTGAAGCTCCAGCAGTTTCCATTGGAGGACACCACCCTGTCTTTCTATGGTCTGATTAGGGCTCACCATGCATCCTGGAGCTGATGGATTGTCCTTGGTGGGTCATGTCTTTGTGTGTGATGGAGCTGTGTGCCAGAGAGGGCCAGAGCAGATGCACCATGCATGGCCAGGAATGGGCTAAACCGCCTCTAATGCCAGGTGAGTAAAACCATGGCCACATAGAGACTCCATGGGGACTGAATATGACCCTTTGCTACCAAGAACACAACTCAACAATGCCCTTGAAACAACTTGAGTCATGACAGTGGTGATCCCTGCCAGCCCCTCTGAGGCGGGTCAGTATTATACCTGTTAGCTGGGGCACAGGAATGGAAAGAGACTGGTTAAGGTCACCCACAGCATCAGTGACAGAGGCAGGACTGAAGCACAGTACTGAGACCAGACAAGCTCCAACCACTAGACCACACCCACTTCCAAAGTCCGAGAACCCAGGAGCCCTGACTCTGACAGCCAGGCCTTAAATGACAAGAGCTAACTCCCTCCTAATCAGGAAGCCATAGAAGGGACCGTCTGCTGAGCCTGCCTCTGCAATGCCACTATCAGTCCTGCTTGCCCGAGTGTATCATTCTGGGCTGGGAGGCTCGCTCCTGCTTGCTCCAAAATGCTGCACACATACCAACATCCACCACCAGAGCAGACCAGGTCATATTATTATCAGTTACTACCCCAGCTGCTGCTGTCCCTACCACTATGGCCAGCTGGGAAGAAAAGAAGGGCCTGAGCCACCACAGCTACCTTCTCCAAGAAGCTAGGTGTGATGCACTGTACCTCAAAGTAGCGCACTGTAACCCCCATAGTCATCAAGTGTATATGGTTATGAGATTCCATACAAGGCATGCCTTGTAAGGGTCCATATGAAAGGTCATGATCTGCTGAAATTCATTGTTCTGTCAAATGATGTATGTTATTGTGAATGAAGTTATGAGATTTTGCTATATTGTTGTTGTTGAAATATATTGAGAGTTTGGGAGATGCTAACTGCTTGCTCGCCAGTGACAACAAAAAGAGGTGACCCATACCCAAAGAGGCATTAAGTGACCACTGTGGGCAACTGACCAACAAGATCGCTGGAAAGACAAAGACTTCAAACTAAGGAGATTGGTCCCAGGCTGAGAAGGAAATTCATCCTGTGTATTAAGAACTATATGACTGCACCATCCAATGTGGTGAGAAAAGTTGTTTAATTCAAATCTTGCTTAGTCTGATGAAGTTTAGAATTCAGACTGAACTTTTGCTTTTATTTCTTCTGTTACCATCTTTGTCCTATACGCCTACCACGTAGAATCATTTAAAGTCTATCTTTCTGTAGCTGATAAACTTATTTGAATGTTTTATCTTTACCAGTGAGTTTGCCTACAGTGATTGAGGAATCTGTTCAGATTACATTAGCTGGTGCATGTCCACTATCCTTCGGTGAATTGGTGAACTAATTACTGAGACGGTCTTGAGCCGTGTAAAATGGTACATTGCTGGGGTGCAAGACGGGGGGCATTTGCTGGTATTTCTCGCTGTATAGTTCATGAGTGGCTTGCACCGCATTCATATAACTTATCTGGGTGTATCTTGCGTGCTGGTGGCTGAGTGAGGCTTGCTGCTGTCACTAGTCAAGCAGCGTGACAGACAGCCCAGGCTGGCGAGTTAAGGGGACATAGCAGTCCCAGTTGCAGGTTGCACCCTGGGGACCCATCACACTAGGAGACAATGCAAACACAGGAGATGGGGAGTCCCCCATTTCCCCACTGCTGCAAGGCCACACTATGAGTCTGGATTGCCAGCCCCACCCCGCTTTGAGCAAGGGAAGAAGTGGGGGTGTTTTCTTAAAGGCCATCAATAGAAGTGGCACCAATCTGGGCTGTCACTCCCTGCAGATTGTGCAGAAAGCCCTATGAGCTGCTCCCTCCTCTGACATCCCAACCAGCAGCATCAACATGTAACCTGCCCTCGGGCATCTGAAGTAGCCAGGCGGAGATGAGTGGGGCTGGGCTCCCCCCCCCCCGCAGACATCGCTGGCCACCGGCGTTGTGAAGTGAGCGGGGAGCCCGAGGCAGCGGCCGCCCCCCAAGGCTCCCCTGGGCTCATCGTCTCTTCCCGCCTCAGCGGCAGGGCCCGCGGGGGTCCCTGCGCAGCGCGCCGAGCCCCGCAGCAGCAGCCCCCGCTCCCTAACCGCGGCACCGCCCGGGCCGGGTTATGGGCCAAGGCCGAGCACTGCCCCGGGGGCCGGGGGAAGCCGGAACCAGCGACCCGCGGAGCGGCCTCTGGGGCTGTTCTCGGACGTGCCCCGCGAGCCGGGACGCTGCAGAGACCCCGGCCGAGCGTAGCTCCCTCAGCCCGGCCCCGGAGCTGCGCGCGCGGCAGGAGGCGAGCCCGCCACGCGCCCCCGCGCCCCACTCTCCCAACGGCTTCTGGCCGCCCGGAGGGATCACGTGACGGGGCTTGCGTGGGGGCGGGGCAGGAGAGCAGACGGGACCCTTCGCCTGTTTGTAGCGGGGGGGCAGCCCCGATCCCTCCCAGCCGCTGCCTCAGCGGGCCCCAAGCGCCTGTATCCCGCCAAGCCTGCGCGCGCGCCCGCCCCGTGCACGCGCCCCGCTCTCCCAACGGCTTCTTGCCGCCGGGGGTATCACGTGACGGAGCTTGCGTGGGGGGCGGGGCAGGAGAGCAGACGGGACCCTTCGCCTGTTTGTAGCGAGGGGAGGGGGAGCAGCCCCGAGCCGTGTTTCCCGCCAAGCCCGCGCGCGCTCCCGCCCCGTGCACTCGTCCCCGCGCCCCTGCTACGGCTCTGGCTCTTTGGGCCGCCGCCGGGACCCTCGCGCGCCCGAGGCCCCGCCCACAGGGCTCCCCATTGGAGGTGGCGTCCGGCCTCTCCCATTGGCTCCGAGGCTCTATTTAAGCAAGAAGGGGGCGGCCCGGGAAGTTGTGGGAGTATCTCAGTGAATCCTGGGCTGCCTGCAGTGGTGTACCTGTCTCGGTCCGGTCCTTTCTCTCCTGCCTTGTTTCACATCCTCTGGCTACTGACTCCAGCTCTGACTCCCACCTCTGGTTCCTGACCACCCTGGCTCTGCCCATTAGTCCTGGCTGCCTGTGGGCTGGGATAGCTCCCTGCCCTGCTGAATCCAGAGCCAGACTCTCCTGCTCCCTAATCCCATGTCTCATCTACAGCCTGATCCTCCCCCAGAGCCCTGCACCCCTAAACCAGAGGGGTATCCTGCAGCACCCCCTCCCAGCTGGGTGCTCAGCCCCTGCCCACACCCGTGGGGGCTCTGTCCCTGTTCTCAGCCTGGGACATTAAGGAGAGGAAGACACAGAATGGACAATGAGAGCCCAGAGAACATCTCCTTGGGGGTCAGCTTGACCTAACTGCAGCGCTCAGGGGGACAAGTGGAGATGTAGCGAGGTCTAATTTTTCAGAGAAGATCTGGTCCTACTTACCCCACCCTTCCTGCCCGGCCCTGATCTTACCCATTAGGCTCCTCTCGGGTGTGGAGCTGGGGACCACCGGTGTAAGTGAGCAGACCCCAAGTGTCAGCCTCAGGGACGTCACTGCCGCTGTGACACGCTTCGACAAGCCGGTGGGTTGGCAGCGCCTCGGTCTGGTCCATTATTGTTGTTGCTGTAGTTGAATTGGGGCAGGAATCCCAGTGTGTGCGGGGAGCGGGGGCTCTCCATGGCCCATCTGGGCTCTAGACAAGGGATGGGGGTCTTGCCTCCTTGGGGCAGGAAAGAACAGGATTTGGGGAGGAGGGGATGTCACCTCAGATCCCTGCACCCGCATAATAATCTCAAGCTCTTCAGAGCACGTTGCAAAGGCGGCCTGGTCTAACAACATCTCCAGCCCTTCACCAGAACATTTCCGGCTCCTAGCCCATGCTGGACCCTCCCGGATGAGGAGGCCCAGGACTATCAGGTGCAATTTGGTGGCTTTATCACCGGGGGCTCACAGGTGGCCAGTTCATGAGAGGGGGGATCTGGAAAGGAGGGAAATGGCTCTGATAACTCTGTCCTGGCCACACCCTGGCTCTTACCCTCCCCCAGCACTGAGCAGGACGCACTTTGGATCAAGCCTGACAATAATTAAAGGGGCAGGGATCTGTGTGTAGCATCTTTAGCTAAAAGAGTTTTTCTCCCCGCTGTGTCTCAGGCATTTGAGTTAAATGGGCATCCGCAAAAATGAAAAGGATGAAGCGACAGGGCCAAACTCTGCTCCCAGTTACACTAGTGTAAATCTAGAGTGAAGGCAATAGTGTGACTCAGGATTTACACGGGTGTAACTGGGAGCAGATATTGGATCAAATAGGTTCTAAAACTTTGTCAGCAAATAATCATGTCCCCTGCCAGGCAGTGAGGTTTCCCCTGCACAGGGTGTGATGCTGTCAGTCCTGCCAGCTCCCCAGTCACCCCCAGGCTTCCAGGGATGGCAGGGTAGGTGAGACCCCCATTTCTGATCTGTTTTTGAAAAGAGGAAAAACCAAACTGCTTTTTGAGCTTTCCCCCAGCACCACGAAGGAGCAAAAAGGGAAGGAACCCGACTGCCACCCCCAGAGAATGAGCAACACACGGAGCAGCAGGTTCCTCATCAGCCAGCAAAGGAGCTGACTTGTCGTGCCGCAGGGAGGGGACAGACCCCAGCCCGTGTTCCTGGGTCCTCCCCGTCCCACTGAGGTTCGCCAGGCAGGTTGGGCATGTGCTCTGGATCCCCTTGGATCTCTCAGTCATGCAGGCGTCTTCCTCTCTGGGGCCAAGGGTAGCGGGCTGGGTGGGTGCCCCGTGTGCTCTGTTGTTAGCGCCTGCTGGGCTTCCTGCCCCATAAGGGGGTGTCTTATACACGCAGTGACTCAGGTGCTCCCGTGGTGCAGCCTGCGTGGGCAATGTCAGGGCACTGCCCCATCACCCTGCCTCCTGCGCCGGGCGGTGGTAACCCTGAGTGAGTCACAGTGTCAAAGAGGGAACAGCCCTGCTAGATCCCATCTGGTCCATTGTCCCAGAGCAGGACTGTTCTCCCTAGGCTAGTTTTAAATATAACATAACCAGGTCGCTTGTCAGGATCAGGGATTGAACCCTGGACCTCTGGGATGAGCTGCTACCACCTGACCTAAAAGAGCCACCACAGTAGCAGGCTCATAAACATCTCTCTGGGGTCCCACCACTGCAGGGAGACAGGGTCTGGCCATATGGGTTAGGCAAATGTCCCTAGCCATGCAGCTCCCAGTCTGCCCCGAGGGAAGTGACTCCCAGCTGGCAGCATCACAGAGTATTTCCTGGTGTGCGAATAGGGGGTGAACAGTGAGGTGGCAACATTTGAAGACAATACAAAACTACTCAAGATAGTTAAGGCCAAAGCTCACTGCAAAGAGATACTAAAGGATCTCAGGAAACTGGGTGACTGGGCAACAAGATGGCAGATGACATTCAGTGGTGACAAGTGCAGAGTAATGCACATTGGCAAACATAATCCCAGCTACACACACAAACTGGTGGGGTCTAAGCTAGCTTTTACTACACAAGAAAGGGATCTTGGAGTCATGGTGGAGAATTCTCTGAAAACATCCGCTCAGTGTGCAGCGGCTGTCGAAAAAGCCAATAGAGTGTTAGAAACCACTAGGAAAGAGCTAGATAATGAAACAGAAAATATCATTATGCCTCTCTATAGAGCCAGGGTATGGCCGCACCTTGAATACGGCATGCAATTCTGGGTGCCCAAGCTCTAAAAGGATATATTAGAATTGGAAAAGATGCAGAGAAGGGCAATGAAAATGATTAGGGAGCTGGAACAGCTTCCATATGACGACAGATTACAAAGATTTGGACTGTTCAGCTTGGAAAAGAGATACTTAGGGGGGCTATGATAGAGGGCTGTGACATCATGGGAAAGTGACTAGGGAAGTGTTATTTACCCCTTCACACACTGCAACAACCAGGGGTGATCCAAGGAAATTATTAGGCAGCAGGTTTAAAACTCAGAAAGGGAATTGTGAAGCCCCAAAGCATTACAGGGTTCAAAAAAGAATGAAAGAAGTTCCTGGAGGATAGATCCAGCAATGGCTATTAGCCAAGATGCTCAGGGACACAATCCCATGCTCTGGGAGTCCCTAAACCTCCACCTGCCAGAAGCATCGGACACTGACCACTGTCAGAGACATGACACTGGGCCATTGGTCTGACCCAATGTGGCTGTTGGCCTGTTCCTCCTAATCCTCCCCCTATATGAGGCCCGTGACAGGATGAAGGCCTAGGTGCTACAAGCCCCTGCCTAGGGCCTCAGCTCCTGGAATCATGTCAGGATGGAGGGATTTAGACCGTTATCCCTTCTCACCCCTGGGCAGGGCCCAGCATGAGAGCTAGGCACCATTTTTATTCCACTTCAGCCCAATGTGAGCCCCAGTAGCTCCCAGCAGATCATGGGGTCGCCACCAGCCTCTGGCTGCAGATGAGAAGAGACCTCCAGTGGTCCCAGCACAGCCCATCTGTGTGTGTGTGTGTGTGTGTGTGTGTGTACGCACACCTCAGCCCTCTGGTCAGTGCACACCCAGAATTACACAAAGAAACGAGTCAGTTTACACCGGCACATGTTCTGAGTCCAAGGCAGCTGTATTCCACACAAGGTCACCCTCCACATCTCGTGTAGCTCTGAGGGCCCTCTCCACTTACATGGTCACAACCACACAAGCATCGCAAGGTGGGTCTAAAGCCTCCATTCGCCAGGCCGCCCGGCCCACAGCTGGAGGAGACATTCTCAGCCCCATTTCACAGCAGGGTCGGCAGAGCACAGCCGGGAGCAACATCACCTGGAGCTGAGACCTGACTCCCAGCCCCCTGTTTTAACCACTGCCTCCTCCATAGGGCACCAAAACCGGCACCGCTGGGTTCACACAGCGATGGGTGTTCAGAGCGGGCGGGAAACATGGGGACCCGATGCAAGTGGCGGGGATCGCAAGGGAGAAGGTGCTTGCACTGCGAACAGCAAGTTTATAAACATGAAGCAGTGGTGAGCAGGGGGCAGGGTGGCAGTGGCAGAGCATGGAGCATCTCCACCACGGGAGAAATTTGCCCCTGTGTGAAGAGGGAGCACAGGAGCCCTCTGGGCTGTAGGGTTGCCACGTGTCCCGTTTTCGACTGGAACGCCCGGTCGAAAAGGGACCCTGGCGGCTCCAGTCAGCACCACTGACCGGGCCACTAAAAGTCCAGTCTGTGGCACAGTGGAGCAGAGGCTGGCTCCCTGCCTGCCCTGACTCCACGTGGCTCCTGGAAGCGGCCGGCATATCCGGCTCCTAGGCGTAGGGGCACTGCCCCCATCCCAAGCACCAGCTCCACAGGTCCCATTTGCCAGGAACTGTGGCCAATGGGAGCTGCGAGGGTGGTGCCCACGTGTGCAGGCAGCATGCCGAGACTCTTTGCCTAGGGACCAAACATGCCGGCCACTTCTGGAAGCCGCCTGAGGCAAGCACTGCTTGGCTGAAGCTTGCACACCAAACTTCCTCCCAGAGCCTGCACCACTTCCTGCACCCCAGCTCCCTGTCCTAGCCCTGACCCCCCTCCCGCACCCCAAATCACTCATCTCCAGCCCCACCCCAGAGTCCGCTCCTCCAACCGAAGCCTCCACCCACTCCCACACCCCAACCACCTCGGCCACAGCCTGGAGCTTGCACCCCCATCCGGAGCCTGCAGCCCCATCCGCACTCCAACCCCCTGCTCCAGCCCTGAGTCCCTTCCTGCATTCTGAATACCTCAGCCCCAGCCTGAAGCCTGCACCCTCAGCCGCAGCCCTCACCCCCTCCGCACCCCAGCACCCTGCCCCAGCCTGGAGCCCGCACCCTCAGCCGCAGCCCTCACCCCCTCCGCACCCCAGCCCCCTGACCCAGCCTGGAGCCCGCACCCTCAGCCGCAGCCCTCACCCCCTCCGCACCCCAGCCCCCTGCCCCAGCCTGGAGCCCGCACCCTCAGCCGCAGCCCTCACCCCCTCCGCACTCCAGCCCCCTGACCTAGCCTGGAGCCCGCACCCTCAGCCGCAGCCCTCACCCCCTCCGCACCCCAGCCCCCTGACCCAGCCTGGAGCCCGCACCCTCAGCCAGAGCCCTCACCTCCTCCTGCCCCCCAGCCTCCTACCCCAGCCTGGAGCCCGCACCCTCAGCCGCAGCCCTCACCCCCTCCGCACCCCTGCCCCAACCTGGAGCCCGCACCCTCAGCCGCAGCCCTCACCCCCTCCTGCACCCCAGCCCCCTGCCCCAGCCTGGAGCCCGCACCCTCGGCCAGAGACCTCACCCCCTCCTGCACCCCAGCCTCCTGCCCCAGCCTGGAGCCCACACCCTCAGCCGCAGCCCTCACCCCCTCCGCACCCCAGCCCCCTGCCCCAGCCTGGAGCCCGCACCCTCAGCCGCAGCCCTCACCCCCTCCGCACCCCAGCCCCCTGACCCAGCCTGGAGCCCGCACCCTCAGCCAGAGCCCTCACCTCCTCCTGCCCCCCAGCCTCCTACCTCAGCCTGGAGCCCGCACCCTCAGCCGCAGCCCTCACCCCCTCCGCACCCCTGCCCCAACCTGGAGCCCGCACCCTCAGCCGCAGCCCTCACCCCCTCCTGCACCCCAGCCCCCTGCCCCAGCCTGGAGCCCGCACCCTCGGCCAGAGACCTCACCCCCTCCTGCACCCCAGCCTCCTGCCCCAGCCTGGAGCCCACACCCTCAGCCGCAGCCCTCACCCCCTCCTGCACCCCAGCCCCCTGCCCCAGCCTGGAGCCCGCACCCTCAGCCAGAGCCCTCACCCCCTCTGCACCCCAGCCCCCTGACCCAGCCTGGAGCCCGTACCCTCAGCCAGAGCCCTCACCCCCTCTGCACCCCAGCCCCCTGACCCAGCCTGGAGCCCGCACCCTCAGCCAGAGCCCTCACCTCCTCCTGCCCCCCAGCCTCCTGCCCCAGCCTGGAGCCCGCACCCTCGGCCAGAGCCCTCACCCCCTCCTGCACCCCAGCCCCCTGCCCCAGCCTGGAGCCCGCACCCTCAGCCAGAGCCCTCACCCCCTCCGCACCCCAGCCTGGTGAAAGTAGTGAAGATGGGGGAGAGCAAGCAATGGAGGTGAGGGTTGTGTGAGTGGGGCCTCAGGGCTGGGGCAGTGCAAGGGTGTTCAGTTTGTGCTGTTAGAAAGCTGGTAACCCTAATGGACTGGTGTGGGGCTGGAATGGTTCACAGGCCTCGTGGGCTGGGGTACATTTCAGCCGGTGCTCAGAGCAAGGGCGGGACTCCGGCCACTTAGACAGAAGCAGCTTTTTTGCAGATCCACCTGTAGTGTAAGTTGCAGGGTTCGTCGTTCCACCGGCCATTCTCGTGCAGGTGGGCACAGTCCTCATCTCTGACGTGAAAACTGTACATGTTATTGGGCTCCCCTGTGGCCCAAAACCTGAAAGGGAAGGAAGAGAAGAGCCCTCAAGCCACTGGGCCACCGGTTCCGGCTGAGATGCTTCCATCTATGTGCTGCCTGGTAACCGGGTCCCCCCTCAGCATAAACTAGAGCAGCCTCAGGGTTGGTCTAACTTATGCTCAGGCCCCTGCGGTGTTGTGGGCAGCCAAAAATAGCCAAAGCCCAGCCATGCTCCAGCCCCACCCCTACGTATGGGGCTTTTCTGCTCTTCTCCAGGCCCTTGAGCCTGGGCAAGTGTGCGTGTGGGAGATTACATTCCCTTTATGGCCCCTTGATGGGACTGGAGCTGCATAAAGGGGGCCTCAGGAAAAGGAGTGAACAACATGGCCTCCAAGGAAGGCAGGCTGCCCTCTCCCTGAAAGGGGGTTTGTGGCATTTTCACCCCAAAACTCAAGAGTTTATTATATCCCCCCCCCCAAACAGACAGATGTTTTTATTTTGAATTATCCAAATCAACACAGGGCTGGGGAAAGTGTCACCTGCTAGCAGAGCAAGCCTCGTCACTGGGCCACTAGAGGATAACAACCTACTACCAGTTAATGGAGCTGCTCCTTTGGATCAATAACGCCTAGCTTGGAGGTAGTACCTTTCATCAGGGGAGAGAAAAGCACTTTACAAAGCATTATTTGGCCATTTTTTAGAAGGGGAAACTGAGGCACAGAGTGGGGCAGTGACTTGACCAAGGCCACCCAGCAGACCAGCAGCACAGCTGGAAATGGAAGCCAGCACTACTGAGTCCCAGAGCAGGGCTCTAACCACTGGTCCAGGATTTTACAGTTACAGGCCCTCAGTTCACATCGATGCAGTGGAGGATGTCACGTTATCAGTGGTAGAAGCTGCAACCTACACAGGCTATGGCAGCACAAACTTCTCCTTGCCATGGTGTTTCAGACCTGCTCTGCCTTGGAGAGACCCCTCTGTAGGCTGAGAGGGGCGCTCTATCTCCTTGGCCCATTCAGTCCTCGGCCCCTCGGCTGTGATGGCCGACAAGCCCCCAGTGCAATCTGTGGATGCTTTCCCCACTGGGAACTGGGCTGAGACCCATCAAGGTTGTTTAATACTGAGGGCACCCAGCAGCAACGCCATGTAGTCGCTACAGACCTGGACCAGATTCGAACCAGTGACCTGCGGGGGACTGATAAAGGCTCGAGTCGGTCAGTCATCAGGGCATGAAATAAAACCTGTGTGGTGCTGTCCCAGGCCTCGAGCGATTGAGATGGAAAGCGCTTGCAGGAGCAGGGGGAGCTGGAGAAGGCCGGGGGCAGGAAGGGGAGAGCAGAGGATTGCACCATGCTTACGTAAATGCTGCAGGAGTATTGTCCACCCAGTGCCAGACGCCTTCGGTCCCTTGGTCTGTGAAGCCGATCCAGTGACGAACAGAATCAGCTTTAATGGCCAAGTAATTCTAGAGTGGATGACACAGAGGATTGGGTGGTTAGAACTGGAGCATAAGCTAGGCCTCGTGGCGACCCTCTGCATGGGTGCATTTTACCCAATGGGAGGAGTCGGGAGGTCGTACCTGCTCCGTTTGATCGTTGATCACCACCAGGTCAGCAGTCTGGCTCAAACAGGACCTTCTGGCCCCTGGCCAGCCCTGGGCAGACGAGGAGAAAAGGTAGCACCTCCCTCGGTACTGCTCCCAGCCAGGCTGGCACCGGGAAGTGCCTGTCGGAGAGAACACAGCAGAGCCAGCACGTGACTAGGGAGGTATGGGTAGGAGGGGCTCCCCACCCTGGATAAACCCAGCAAATGCCTTCAGCAGCTGCCAGGTACCGCGGGAGCTTCCTTCAAGCAGGCCCTGCCCCTGGAAAGCATTTCAGCAAGTGCTCAGCTGAAAGGTCACTGGGAGAATGTTATTCACCCACTTTATGCTTCCTCTAAATGTGGAGAAAATTCGGAGTCATTTCCCAATGGAAGGAATCACTATTTACTCTGAGCTTGCCAGCAGGTTTTTAAACACTTAGCTAATCAGAAGAGAGAGATGGATGGGTAGATACGATAGAGACTTTGCTTAATACGCAGCTGGAAACATTAAATGGACTCTTACAGCACAATCCCTCATATAACTCTGAGGGAAGAGCGCCCCCTAGGATTACGCTGGGGGATTGCGGTCAGCACTGACTGTGAGGAAAGAGTGCCCCCTACAGACCCCGCACTCCCTGCAGCGCAGCACACACACACACACCCCCGCAGTGCCGTGGGTAGGTGGGGAGAGCATGGTGTCACAGGCGATAGCATCTCTGAGATAATGGCTTCAATGAATATGAAGGCCCTTAATGTTCGCGAGGGGCTGAGAATTACTCAGTGTTATTATCTCTATTGCCATAGCCCCCCCCAAATCTGGCCCCGTTGTGCCAGGCGCTGTACAGACGCAGAACAGAAAATGGTCCCCCTGCCACGAAGAGAGAGCTGAGGCTGGCGTGTATCTCACCGTTCCCTTTCTGTGCGGCATCCAGGATTTTGTAGGTCTCGGCCCTGATGTCATCTCTGTCATGTTTCGCTTTGGCCAGATCCCTGGACACTGGAAACACAACACACAGCCGTCGTGTATGGGAATGGGGTCCCATCCCTTTAAATAGTTTGGGAGCCTCGAGTGGCGCTAACCATGTTCTGTGCATCCAAAGCTGCCAGAAGGTAGCCAGAGCCGTGGGTGTGTGCACCTCGGCCTGGCGTGTCTGTGTACAGACCGTAAACACCGGGCTTTGGGGCCTGGCTGTGACACTGAAACAGGGCCCCTTTCTCAGCAGCGGGAGGCACCGAGCTTGTTACAGTCGGTCCGATACAGTCATTAGGGACTGGAGACCCGGCCGAACACTCGGGCAGGACCCCAACCTTTCACCAGGGTCAAATTTATTCAGCTCAACCCTGCCCCCTCTCTCTCCCTAAACCCCAGCAGGAGTCCTGCCCCTTCCCCCACTGCCCTGCCCCCCAGTTCCCTACCCCTGGCTCCCCAACACCCTGAGCTTATTACACCAGGGTCTCCTTTTTCTGCCCATCCCTTGAATCTACCTGCCTCCCCTCAGCCCCTAATGGGTCCCTGACCCCCATCTCCTCCCAGCTTTCCCCCCAAATGATTTTGGGGATCAAGAAACAGCCTCTCTGTAGCAGCCCAGCCCAGACTGTTCCCTGAAGGCCAGACTGGGAACACACTGGAGTGAGAATCCCCGGTACTAAAGGGTTAATCGGCTTCCCCCCATTCAGAATGGGGCCCCTGGTGCACACAGAGCCCAGAGCACAGGCTCTGGGGGTATTGGCTGCGTCCCCGCTGGGGTCTGCAAGGGTGGGGCTTGGCCCTGGGTTTCCTGCCTTGGTGTCTCCATCTCAGGGAACGAATCACAAATGCTGCTCGCTCAGGCTGGATCCGAGTGGGGGGGATCCCAGATTGCCATGGCCACCCAGGACTGGGATTCTGCAGCCCCATCTCAGCTTCCCACTGCTATTTCCCCCACACACACACTTCCTCCGCCTGAGCCCTGCTCCACACCCCGGCCTGCCCTCACCTTCCGCTCTCAGCGTGGCCTGGTCCGACTGCAGCCTCTCCAGCTCCTTGGCCAGCTCCTCCCCTGAGAGACAGAAACAGAGCCCATCACACTCCTGGGGAATCTCGGGGACCGGAGCTGAGCGGGAGCGGGGAGGGGAGGAGATTGGGCAGGAAATGGGGAATGGGGTAGGGAGGGGCTTGTGAGGAGGAGGAGGGAGGAAGGCCAAAGGGGTGAGATGAGAGGTGCAGGGGAGTCATAGAGGGGACGTCAGGCTGCGGATCGTGAGGACTCGGGTACTGCGCATGGCGGATTGATTAAAATGAAGCATCCCCAGTTGCTTCGCCATCTCAGAGCCTGGAAGAGACAGCGCCTGGTGAGCTGGGAACCCTCTGTCTCCCCAACACTTGTCTTGTGGGGAAGGACCGTATTCCCCAGCAGAGCGGGTCTACGAGGGCCGCCCAGGCTGGTTTCCTTCCCTGGAGGAGGTTGCATGCGGGTGGATTTGCCCTGATGGTCTTTAAGGCTCCAGATGGGAGTGAATTGCCCCAGGCCAGGCAGTGAGGCAAGGTTAGAACTCAGGGCCCCCTGACTCCCTGCCCTGTGCTCATTCCCCCAGACCCATGGCTATCGGCCAGCCCTGCCTAGGGGAGAGCCAGCTAGTGGGATTAGTTAGGGTCCCCCCTAGACTAGTGAGTAATGGGGCACCTCATCAAGAATGTCCTTTGCTGAAAAGTCGAGAGACTTTGAGTCTGGGCTGTGATTGGGGCTCCTAGCTGCTACCGTAATACACCTAATACTGTTATGCTGGAGGGTGCTCTTGACTGCCCTCATGTGGGATCCACAGACAATGACAGACCTCGTTAAAGCCAATGGGTACCAAGTCCGGGAGGAGCAATCAAGCCTCTGTAGGCCTGAAATAGATGCAGACAGTGGAGGCGACTGCCCAACCAGGTTTCATGGCAGGTCAGAGCTCAGGTGGGCTGGTCTGAGGGTGACACAGGTTGCAGCCCCAGTTGCTAGGAAACCGGCTGCCAGCTGCATGGGTGGAAGGCCGAAGGAGCTGTGAGTGGGACCCTGGGAGGAAGTGGAGACAGATCTCCTTGGGCACAGAGCTCGCTGGAGGTGCAACTGTGGGGATTTCTGAGCAAAGAACCTGGCTGCTGCTGTTAGTTCCTGCCCTGTTCAGTGGAACAGGACCCCGAGTAACTAAACAAGTCACAGCGAGAACAGACCTGCCTGGGAGCAGTGTTTGCTCCCCCTAATGGGAACAAACCTGGCAAGGCCTCCGATTTTGTCTTGGGCCAAAAGCGTAACAACAGTAATACCAACAAACAGACACCTGGGAGTAAGCTGAATTCTTACCATTGGCTCTGAGCACAGATTGATCAGTCCGCCTCTGCTCCAGCTCCTTGGACATCTCTGCGTCTAGAAAGAGGCGCTGACATCAGCTGTTGTTTATATGGTTTGGGGGACTCCGAGTAGGGATGGGTTTTCAGTTTGGAGTCACGGCCCAGGGAGGAATGTTGCATTTCCATTTCCCAGCTTCCCACTGCTCACGTGTGTCTGGGGGAGACAATCTCCCAGTCCTCTCTGAGTCACCCCCACCCTGGAGCAGTCTGGCCAACCCCAAATGTTAAAAAACCCATGATATTGGGTTAAAAATCATGAACTTTGTAAAAATTAATAAATTTTGGATCTTTTTCTTTGCCTTCTGGTTCCTGAGCTGTCATGTCACTTTCTCAGGCCTTTCTTTGCAACTAGAAACTGTCTCAATTTTTTAAATGAAAGCTGAGAGTCTCACCTATTCACATGACTCCAGGAGCTGGGGCTTTAATTCAACCACCTAGAGTTGGCAACGCTGCAGCTGTGTGTAATCTCCCACCAGGGGTCATCAGCAGGGTTTGAATAGCTGACCCCTGCAGCAAAGACCTCTAACCACTTGAGCTAAAGGAGTAACTCTGTTAGCCGGCAGCAGTAGTTGGTCTGTCATCCAATGTGGAGCAGCTGCCAGAGGGGGTCCCAACACACACTTTACTGGCTTCTCGAACATGGGGATACATTCAAGCATCACACTCCAGTGTGTCCCTGCTCAGATTGCGGGTCCTGGGAAGGGGTCCTGCCAGAGGTGCAGACAATGTGATTTCCCTGGGGCTGCTGGACCTCCTCTCTGACCCAGGCCCCACCCTTACTCCACCCCTTTCATTGAGGTCCTGCCCCACCTCTTCCTGCCCCCACTCCTCCCCCTCCCCCCAGTGCCTCTTGCAGGCCGCTGAACAGCTGATCATGGCAGGCAGGAGGCTCTGGGAGGGATGGGGAGGAGCTGATTGGCGGGGCTGCTGGTGGGTTCTGAGCAACCACTATGTTTTTTCCATGGGCGCTCCAGTCCCGGAGCACCCACAGAGTCAGCGCCTATCGGCCCCACTGCTGTGAGCTGGAGGTCGGGTGACCTGACTTAATGAGCTTTGTCTTACAATTAGCAGTACTAGGGCACAGTGAAGTGCATTATGGGAGATTATACCCCAACCCCTGCAGCATCCCACGCTGGCCACTGACAGAGACACAGCTTGGGCTGGGAGGGACATGTGGGGTGATATCTTGGCCTCTTTGAAGCCAATGAGAGTTTGACCATTGACTTAATGGAGCCAGGATTGCACCCCTGGGCTTTTCCACTGGGCCTGGTCCTCTGTCATGGTCCAAAATGCTTTCCTGGATACTTACACTTTGCAATCGCCACAGCGAGGAGCATGGCCCACAGCACGAACGACACTGCATGCAGGGCGTAAAGGGTTAATATGGACTTTGCTGCCCCCTTCAGGCCCCTGGGAAACTGCAGCCAGGCACTCCCTGGAAGGGAACAGCAGAGACAGGGCAGTTAGAGCACAAATCCCTGCCCCATGGGGAAGGCACTAGGGAAATCAGCAGTCACTGTTATTAGCCTTCACTAACTCAGAGTGATGGATGCGCCTCTGGGGTCAGGCACCTCTGGGCACCGAAGTGCAATTGACACAGAGAGCTCGGGAGGGACGTCAAGTAGGAATTGGAACATGATTTTGTGTATTTCCATCCAGCCATCCCCGTTCTATCTAATCTCTCCATCTCCAGGACATCTAGAGTCCATCCACCGTCTCAGGCTTCCATCACTCCTGTTGCCCTAGCAGTAAGAGAACCCCATTTCCTGGGAGTCCCCTGTGTTTTCCCAAGGATCCTTCGGGGAACCGGGCTGGGCGGAGCATGTGAGATGCTGTGAGGATTCCCAGGTGTTTCACTTTTCGCTCCTGCCCCGTCTCCTCTGTCCCCTTTGACTAGCTTCTACCATCAGAATCCAGCTCCATGACTCAGGTCTCTGCGTACATCTCCCCCCGCCCCATTGCCTGCTCGACCTGTGATCCCCTCTTGATGGCTGCCTGTCCCCCAGCCCTGGCCTCCTCTCCCAGTGCCCTGAGCTTCCCCGACACTGTCCCCCAAGAATCCTCCCCATCGTGCCAAAAACTCATGCCCCATGAAGACCCCCAGCCAGGGAGGCTGCCCCCAGCTCCGTGCTGCTGTCCCCTCTGCTGTAGCCTCCTACAGGCAGGGACCAGTCATTGGCTCAGAAGGTTGTTCTCTGCACAGTGCCCTGTGCACCCCAGCCACCCCCCAGCATCAGCCCACTGTGCTCCTGTCAGTGGGGGGCGGGGGAGAGGAAGGAAGCAGCTGTGTCCCCAACCCCCACATCAGCCCCATCCCACATATCACCCTCCCTTCGCTTCCCAGGAATGAAAATAAAAAAGAGGAAGAACTGAAAATCTGCTGTAAATGCAGAATTGTTTGTACCCAGGGAGCACGTGACATCTTCCCATTGCACAACCCAGGGGTATGCTGCCTGGTCAGCAGGACTCCGGAGCTGAAACGCGGTGGGCAGGACATGTATGTCTGGGCCTAGGAAAGGCATTGGGGACAAGGTTGCTGATGGCACGACCTGGGATGTGTATGAGAGTCCTGCATGGGACTATTATGTTAATCCCGCTCTAGTCCTGCTCTGCAATACGCAGGCCCACCCGCTCCCGCATTGTTTCTTGTGTTTTTATCTCACTCCCACCCGTAAAAACCTTAGATCCCGCAAATCCCACAAGAGACACAGATCCCCGCATGCTTATAAAAATAAAAACAAACAAAAATAACAGTCAGGTTATATATATATATATACAAATGAAGTTCAGGGCTTGGCTACACTTGCGAGTTACAGTGCATTAAAGCAGCCCCGGGTGCCCTAGCTCACTACCCGTCCACACTGGCAAGGCACATAGAGCGCGCTGTCTCCGCAGCTAGAGCGCTCCTCATACTCCACCTCGGCGAGTGGAATAACGTTTGCTGCGCCTTGGCTACAACACCTGGGCGTCAGTGTGAACGAGGTGTTGCATTACTGCGCTCTGATAGGCCTCTGGAAACGTCCCATAATCCCCTTAAGTCGAGTGGCCACTTTTGGCATTGTTTTCGAATCGCTGCAGGAATGCGGATATGCCCTTTCAAAGCTCCGCTTCTGACAGCCGGCTGCTTATCTGCTTCGAGACAAAGCAACCATTACTGTGGAAAGCTGTGTGTGAGAGAGAGATGTGGAGGGAAAGGGGGGTCTGCTGCTGTCTGAACTTACAAGACAGCCTGCTGACATGCTCTCAGCCCCCCCAAAACCCACTCTCTTTCCCCCCACATACACACAACACACTCCCTGTCACACTCCACCCCACCCCCATCCCCCGTTTGAAAAGCACGTTGCAGTCACTTGCATGCTGGGATAGCTGCCGATAATGCACCGCTCCCAATGCCGCTGCAAGTGCCGCAGATGTGGCCACGCCAGTGTGCAAGCAGCTGTCAGTGTGGACAGACTGCAGTGCTTTCCCTACTGCACTCTCTGAAGGCGGGTTTAACTCAAAGCGCTCTACATCTGCAAGTGTAGCCGTGCCTTGAGATACAATTTTTAGCACTAAAAAACTAAAACAAATCTTGCTTAAACCGTGTAAAAAATATTTTAACTCCTGCTATAACAGACATCAAATCTCTTTCTAGCCCTTGCTTAAATATCACTTTAAAACCTTCAGTTAAAAAAATCCATCTTGCTTTCCATTGCTGACATTCTGTTCATTGCAAACCGACGAGAGATTTTGCGTTTTCCCACAAATTCCCTTAGGCTGTATTTTTTGCTCACCCAATCCCGCCCGCAACACAGTACATTTTACCCGCTCCTGCAATTATGGCAGGGGTTCCTGTGGGATCTCAGCCCCTCTGCAGGGCTCTAATGTGTATAACGGGCTCCATTGCCCGGCAACTTGTCCATCAGCAGCAGTAGTGCTGAGTGCAGGGTGGGTGCCAAATCTTCTCTCTCTCCTTAGCCATCCCCATTCACCTTCCCTCTCCTTCCAACACACCCCATCTCTCTACCTAATTTTTTTCTTTTCATTAAAATTAAATCACACAAGCCCCTGTAATTTTGGGGGAGGGAGCGGGGGGATTCAATGCCCCATGGAATTGGGGTGAGGGAAGCATGTTAGGAAAAGAAAGGAATGAATCAGCAAGAGAGAGAGAGAAATGAGGAGGTGAAAGTGTGCTGGGGGAAAAAGGGATTGAATCAGGCTGAGAGAGGAGAAGGATGATCCTGAAAAACAACTCCCCCGACACCTGTAGCTGTGCCCACCCCAGCCAACACCTGCAGCCGGACAGCCAGACTGCATGGTGATTAGAGTGAAGTATTGGACACTCTGTTTACCTTCCCCAGACCTGAAGACGAGCCCAGTGAAGCTCAAAAGTTTGTCCCTTGCACCAAGAGAAGTTGGTCCAAGAAAAGGGTTAGAGGTAGTGTTGTCACCTGCCTTGTCTCTCACACATCCTCGGACCAATACAGATACAGATCTATCTATCTATCTATCTACTTTTAGATCCCTCGTTGCTGTACTACCCAAGCACCAAACACAAACATGTGACAAAATGTTGCTGCACCAAGTTGGGAAGTCTCGGCCTGGTTCTGTCCAGCGCCCTCCAGCTGCAATGTCTGAAAAGCCACATGCCAGAGTATAAACCTGTTCAGTTCCTACCCCATCCCCTTCCAGAGAACAGGAGCCCCTTCGCGGGTGAGCACCGCACAGCTCTGTATCTTGGGCCCAATTCCACAGATCTCGCTCAAACCACCTAGCCCTTGGTTTCAGTGGTGTGTGAGGTCTGCAGGATCGGGGCCTGTTATTAAGGAGTCAGCTGATTGGGAGGAAGCGATGGTGGGATCTCCCACTACTGCAGCCCGGGTATTACCTGCTCTTCCAGACACTATTTCTCCCTCTTGTTCCTTGAGCTCCACTCAGTCGGACTCTTCACACTTCTGGTAAATGCGGTCTAAAGCCATCACTCTGAGCTTCTCCTGTGACAGATTTTCATTACCAATCTGCCTGGGCCCACAGTTGATCGGGCTGGGACCACAGGATCTTTTTGGGGAGGAGATGACGAGGCACACCAAGTGTCTGAATTTTAAAGCTTTATTAATAAAAATAATAAAATAACAGCAGAGAGTGCTGGGGCCGTTCCCACGTCACTCAGGGGAAGAAAGAAAGCGTTAGTGCCCCAAGCCCCAACCCACGTTCATAGTCACACATGCACGACCCAAGACTGGCCAGGCCTGGGTGTAATGTCAGAAGAAGAGGGGGGGAAGGATGGACAGGAGTACTGTCCTGGGCCCAGGTCGTCCAAGGATCTGCTGTGCTCTCCAAATTGCTCCAGCTCTCAGGAGGGTTTTAAGTCTTGGGCTCCTTTCGGGGTGTTCCATTCTGTGACCTCTGTTTCTGGTGCTCTTTGTGCCAGTCCAAACCGCTTTCTGTGGTTTCTTTCTCTTTCCCAAAACTTCCCAGTTTCAGGGATGCCTGTTTCGGCTCTTCCTCTTGTCGTCTCCTCTGTCTTTTCAGACACTGTAGCCCTGGGCTTTGTTATCTTCTCCACTGGCCTTGCTGTCCTGCAGGTGCAGGTTTGTGTAGTTGGATTTTTCTCTCACGGCCGCTCAGGCAACTTTCAAGCTGCCGTCTTACTCAGCTGACAGCCAGTGCCGGCTGTGAGCTCTGGCCTTGGGTGGGGGCCGGCGTCTTATCTTCAACCTGAGACTGAGCAAGCTGAAATTTTGAGTTAATCCGTTCTTTGCTCTCTTCTTCTTCTCCTTCCCCCCTCCCCCCGGCCTCTCGTACCTGCAAAGGAAACTTCCACTCCCCACTCACACGCCTTTGACCCGCCCCAAAATGCTTTGCAATGCTTGCAACTGCGTTAGCAATATACAGTGATGATCTGCCTTCCCAGGGACTCCCTGAGGGAGAGGGCAATTGGGTTGTGAAACTCCGTCTCCCGACTCTGCGCCAGTGGGTTTTATATCTGCTGAGCCTCCGAGCAGCTTTCCTTGAAAAGGAGACACGTGCACCCAGTCACCCTTCCTCTCTTCAGAACTGCAGAGATCCGTGTCCCTGTCAGGTCTCCCCCAGCAGCAGGGAACGTTCATGCAATCACCATTCCTGGAAAAATGTGAGGGGGTACAGCCCCCTTCCCCCAAACATTGACTCAGTGCCTATTTTACTTCAGTCTTCAGGTTAATGGTTAACAGAGACCTGGTACTCAGCACAATTAATATTAACAACCAGGGGAAGGAACACAAGCCAAACTAGGGAATGACCAGGTTAAGGAATAGTTCGATAAGTTATGATGCCAGGGCCCAGTGCAATTCATCCTACTTAAGGAACTAGCTGCTGAAGCAATCTCACAACCACTAGCGAAGGCATGAACTCTGTTGCTTCCTGATTGCGTATTTCTGCTTCCAAATGAGGTGTGTGGTTAACCGCTCTGAGGTTCTGCTGAAAACAAGAATAAGTTTATCATCAAACAGAGATTCCCATAATCAAGAGTGAGAATATTGGAAAGAAATGGTCATTGACACGCTGTCTGGAGCGGCCCACAACTCTGAGTGCCAACCTCGGCAGAGACCCCAAACTGGTGCTATGTTGCTCTATGATTAGCTTTCACTAACCCAGTAAGAAGAGTGAATTCCTGAAGCACTATAACAGTCTTACCGCGGAGTCACAGTCCCTGTGGGCATCCCAGTCTATCTTGCCAGGCAAGCTGGACCTTAGATCACACACCAAAGACAACGCTTGTAGCCAATCCTGTAATAAACTAACTAAAGGTTTATTAACTAGCAAATGAAATAAGAGAGTTAAAGCAGGCAGCTGCATACGCAAATGAGTTGCACTCTGTGGTTCTAAAAAGGTGACAGAGTTGTAGCAACCTGTCAGCACTGAATGTCTTTTAGGGCTAACCCAGGTTGACCCAGGGGATCTCAGCTCCTCTTTCCTAGCTCCAGCCCTGTGAGAGTCCAAACAGCAAAGAGAGAGAGAGAGAGAGAGAGATGAAAAAGTTTTTTGTCATCTTGTTTTATTTCCTTCTTCCACAATTCAAGCTGATGGGTCGAGCCCTTTTGCAGGGAGCCTCTCCATGGGTGTGATGGGGTCATTAACAAAGCCTTTGTGTTGTGATGTCCCACAATGGCCCATTTGGATTCAATAGTCCTTCCTGATGGGCAGGAGATAACACCTTTTGTAAGGATTCAGCATTTTACATTAGGTGAAGCTTTTTCCCTGGTTGGTGAGTTATTCAGAACAAACCTTTTACAGTTATGGAGCAAACATGTAATATGACCTTGTACCATGGCATAGGGACAGAAATAGGATTAATCACGTGACATGCTTCGATATAGTAGTATGTCTAAGGGGATCCATGTAACCCTGGCGTGCCCCTGTGCCCTCGACCAGTTGGCATCAGCAGGGACTTGGGTCACAGTTAGATTTCTGGTTTACGTGGCAACCTGCCAGGAAGATTTTTTTTTCCTTTCCCTATTGCTCTGTGCATAGTCTGTGAGCAGAACACCCTGTGCAGGGGCAAGGGGCCCTCAGTCCCATTCTGGGCTCTAAGCAGGACGGAGGGGTCAGTGGGGGGGTTGTGCTGGGTCCTGCCTGGTGTGACAGATCAGGGAGGGGCTTAAGTTGGCAGCCTTGGGCTTGACCACCCTGCCCGGAGGGGGGGAAGGGCTTGTTCTTGTGGTGGGCTCAGGGAGGGAAGGGGAGGCGCTTGGTCTCTCGTGATGGGCCCTGCCCGGGTGGGAGAGAACCGGGCAGGAGGGGATCGTGGTGGGCCTTGCCCGGGGTGAGGGTGCTCTGGCCTGCGCCAGACATTATTGACATCGGTGCGTGTGGCAGCCACCCTTCGTCCAGGCTGTGAGACAATCGCTCAGAGAGGGGGCAGCTGCACTGTGCCTCTCACTGGGGCATTAACTCTGAGCCCTGCAGCAGGGGCTCTGCCAGCCCTCCCCGGCAGGGGGTTTTGTGGGGTGGGGGCAGGAGGGTAAGAGCTCAGCCCCAGAGACACCCAGGCTGCTGAGGTAAATATGGGGAGGGCCCCACTGCCAGCTCTGTGGGAGAAAAGGGACGCTGCTGCTGCTGCTCCTGGAGGCAGGAAAGAGGGGCCCACGAGACTGCCCCATCTCTCTGGGACAGGAGGAGGGGGTGTAGTAAAGTGGTCTTGGCAGAGTTGCCCAGAATATTATGGGATATAACCTTGCCCTAATCTGCCTTGAATTGCTAGATCACAGCCTGTGCCACTTACTTCCTGTTTTGGTCAGGGGGAACCCCCCCACACACACACCATACAACACTACACCCCCCATTGGAATTCACACACACACAGGTGACAACTTCCTCAGTTCCTGGAGGGGTGCTCAACCCCCCTCCACCCTTTCCTCCAAACCTCCACCCCCACCCACTCCTCTTCCCAGCCCAGCTCTGCCCCAGGACCTGCCCCCACTCCACCTGTTTCCCCAAGCACGCACCCCTGCCCCGACTCTTCCTGCACCCACCCCACCCTCCCACCCCTCCCCTCCCCTCTCCTCTCCACCCTCTTCCCACCAGTGTAGGGTTACCATACGTCCGGTTTTTCCCGGACATGTCCGGCTTTTCGGCAATCAAACCCCCGTCCGGGGGGAATTGCCAAAAAGCTGAACATGTCCGGGAAAATGCCGGCCGGGCACTTCCCCTCCCGCGGCTGCTCTGCTCCTCCCCTGACTTTTTGGCTCTGTTTAAGAGCCGAGCTGCCCGAGCGCTATGGGCTTCAGGCAGCCCCCTTGCCTCCGGACCCCAGCCGCCGGCCGGGCACTTCCCCTCCCGGGCTCCGGTGGCGCAGGGTCCGGAGGTATGGGGGCTGCCCAAAGCCCGTGGCGCTCGGCTCTTAAACAGAGCCGAAGAGTCAGGGGAGGAGCAGAGCCGCCGCGGCCGGAGGCTCTGCTCCTCCCCTGATTCTTCGGCTCTGTTTAAGAGCCAAGCTGCCTGAGCTCTACCGGCTTCGGGCAGCCCCCGTGCCTCCAGACCCTGTGCCGCCAGAGCCCGGGAGGGGAAGTGCCCGGCTGGGGGCGCAGGATCCGGAGGCAAAGGGGCTGTCCGAAGCCCAAGCGCTACCGGCTTCACGGTTTGCCGAGCAGCCTCCAGACCCTGCGCCCCCGACTGGGCGCTTCCCCAGCGCAGCTGGAGCCCGGGAGGGGAAGCGCCCAGTCGGGGGCGCAGGATCTGGGGGCTGCCCGGCAAACCGTGAAGCCGGTAGCGCTCGGGCAGCCCTTTTTGCATGGCTGGGAGTGGGAGGGAGGAGGGGGCGGAGTTAGGATGGGGTTGGGATGGGGCTGGGGGTGGGGAAATGGGCGGGGCCAGGGCCCCGTGAAGGGTCCTCTTTTTTTATTTGTTAAATATGGTAACCCTACACCAGTGCCTCCTGCATGCTGCTGAAGAGCTGATCACCGAGGGCAGGAAGCACTGGGAGGGTGGGGGAGGCACTGATCCACGGGGCTTCCAGTGCCCGTACACACATTCTGTGAGGATGCATTTAAGTGAAGCAGCGAGTTTCCAGCAGGCACTCTTGAGCGCTTATTTTCATTGCACTGAGCAGTCACTTTATAACATTGGTGATGAGGAAAAACATAAAACTGGTGACTTCTGGGAAAATTGAAGTTTCCTGTAGAAAGTGAGGATTGGCATTAATCTATGGAAAGACGGAGCCAGTGATTTCCTTGTAAATGAGATTATAAATAAAAGACAGATGGAGGGATATTCCTCAGCAGCTGCTTAAATAAAACCTACTCTCTCTTCAGGCGTTTGTTGCACTCCCAGGAAGCAGGAGGTAAAACTTCAGAAGATCTGCAAGAGATCTGAACAGAGCGAGCACAGACACCACAGCCAAGCGTTACCGTAGAACATTGCAAGTGTCATTGCACAGTGAAGAGGTGAAACCGTAGCTGTGTATGTGGAAGAGCTAAAACTATTAGCTGACTAGCGCTCGGTTGGAAATGTCCTATATGCTGCAGGGCACATTAGTAACACCACAAACCAATGGGGGAATTCAAAGCCGATTGCTGGCAGAAGGGGACGTAACCTGGCCCAAAGCAACAGACTGAGCAACAGCATGGAGGCAGCAGTGGAAAAAAACTTACAAGCTTTGCACTTAAAATGCAGGGACAATCACAGTGACTCAGGCGCCTGAGATGTGTTTCCACCTCTGTTTGTAACTTTAAAATGGCGGATCTCAAGCCCCGGAGGGCAGGGCCGGATTTACACCTTATGCAGCTCTAGGCATAGCATCTTCAGTGCCCCCTCCCCCCGCCTACAACTGACCTTCATGTTGCACACAGTTTTAGAGAGGTAAAGTGCCCGTAGGATGCCCAGTGCCCCTAGACATGTGCCTATTATGCCGATTTGGAAATCCGACCCTGACGGAGGGTAGACCCCAGTGGTACGTCTACACAGCATACTAAGCCGGAGCTCTGACTCAGGTTTAAGACCAAGCCCCACTTCTGTCCACACAGAATTTAGTTTGACTCAGGCTTGCAGAGCCTGCTAGGGGATGGGGTCAGAGCCAAAGCCCCACTGTGATGCAAGTCAGAGCCCAAACGCTTTGTAGTGTGGATGCAGCTCAGCTCCATGTCACCTGACTCGGGTGTGGAGAATCTGCAAACACTATCTAACAATCCCCAGGGACCGTGCTTCCCGGCCCTTCAATTCCAAAACTTGCCACTTGCTTCCCAGGAACCTTATGTAACATGGGGACGCTGATAATGGCCTCCTTTGTAAAGGACATTGAGACCTTCTGAGGAAATGAGCTACAGAAGAGGTAGGTGGTCTTAGGGCGCAAGTCCAACACAGGCTGATCTGGCCCCTCTCCTCAACACAGCTGCTCTGGAGATGAAAGGCTCTTGGTATCTCCTCAACCTCCAGGCCCTGTAATGTCCTAGGGACGATGCCCCTCTGGGTTCCTGACCAGGACGTCGGTTATTCCTTCCCCTGAGAATTCATAGAATCATAGAATCATAGAATATCAGAGTTGGAAGGGACCTCAAGAGGTCATCTAGTCCAACCCCCTGCTCAAAGCAGGACCAATTCCCAGCTAAATCATCCCAGCCAGGGCTTTGTCAAGCCGGGCCTTAAAAACCTCCAAGGAAGGAGACTCCACCACCTCCCTAGGTAACGCATTCCAGTGTTTCACCACCCTCCTAGTGAAATAGTTTTTCCTGATATCCAACCTGGACCTCCCCCACCGCAACTTGAGACCATTGCTCCTTGTTCTGTCATCTGCCACCACTGAGAACAGCCGAGCTCCATCCTCTTTGGAACCCCCCTTCAGGTAGTTGAAGGCTGCTATCAAATCCCCCCTCATTCTTCTCTTCTGGAGACTAAACAATCCCAGTTCTCTCAGCCTCTCCTCATAAGTCATGTGCTCCAGACCCCTAATCATTTTTGTTGCCCTCCGCTGGACTCTTTCCAATTTTTCCACATCCTCCTTGTAGTGTGGGGCCCAAAACTGGACACAGTATTCTAGATGAGGCCTCACCAATGTCGAATAAAGGGGAACGATCACGTCCCTCGATCTGCTGGCAATGCCCCTACTTATACAGCCCAAAATGCCGTTAGCCTTCTTGGCAACAAGAGCACACTGTTGACTCATATCCAGCTTCTCGTCCACTGTGACCCCTAGGTCCTTTTCTGCAGAACTGCTACCTAGCCATTCGGTCCCTAATCTGTAGCAGTGCATGGGATTCTTCCGTCCTAAGTGCAGGACTCTGCACTTGTCCTTGTTGAACCTCATCAGGTTTTTTTCGGCCCAATCTTCTAATTTGTCTAGGTCCCTCTGTATCCGATCCCTACCCTCTAGTGTATCTACCACGCCTCCTAGTTTAGTGTCATCTGCAAACTTGCTGAGAGTGCAGTCCACACCATCCTCCAGATCATTAATAAAGATATTAAACAAAACCGGCCCCAGGACCGACCCTTGGGGCACTCCGCTTGAAACCGGCTGCCAACCAGACATGGAGCCATTGATCACTACCCGTTGAGCCCGACGATCTAGCCAGCTTTCTATCCACCTTACAGTCCATTCATCCAGCCCATACTTCTTTAACTTGGCGGCAAGAATACTGTGGGAGACGGTATCAAAAGCTTTGCTAAAGTCAAGGAATAACACATCCACTGCTTTCCCCTCATCCACAGAGCCAGTTTTCTCATCATAGAAGGCAATTAGGTTAGTCAGGCACGACTTCCCCTTCGTGAATCCATGCTGACTGTTCCTGATCACTTTCCTCTCCTCTAAATGTTTCATAATTGATTCCTTGAGGACCTGCTCCATGATTTTTCCAGGGACTGAGGTGAGGCTGACTGGCCTGTAGTTCCCCGGATCCTCCTTCTTCCCTTTTTTAAAGATGGGCACTACATTAGCCTTTTTCCAGTCATCTGGGACCTCCCCCGATCGCCATGAGTTTTCAAAAATAATGGCTAATGGCTCTGCAATCTCACCCGCCAATTCCTTTAGCACCCTCGGATGCAGCACATCCGGCCCCATGGACTTGTGCACGTCCAGTTTTTCTAAATAGTCCCGAACCACTTCTTTCTCCACAGAGGGTTGGTCACCTTCTCCCCATGCTGTACTGCCCAGTGCAGCAGTCTGGGAGCTGACCTTGTTCGTGAAGACAGAGGCAAAAAAATCATTGAGTACATTAGCTTTTTCCACATCCTCGGTCACTAGGTTGCCTCCCTCATTCAGTAAGGGGCCCACACTTTCCTTGATTTTCTTCTTGTTGCTAACATACCTGAAGAAACCCTTCTTGTTACTCTTAACATCTCTTGCTAACTGCAACTCCAAGTGTGATTTGGCCTTCCTGATTTCACTCCTGCACGCCTGAGCAATATTTTTATACTCCTCCCTGGTCATTTGTCCAATCTTCCACTTCTTGTAAGCTTCTTAAGATTGGAGACTGGCCACTTCCCAGGGCTTTGGGAGATGAGTCAGAGCTGCGGGACACCAGTGTGGTGCTGAGGTGGGCCAGCTACTGCTCTCATTTACCCGGGTGCAGGGCAGGAGTAACTCTACTGAACTCAATGGGGTTACGCTTGATTTTTCTGTGGAATATTCCAGCTGCTGGGGGTGGTTCTAACAGGGTTCCCACGCCCAGGAAAGACTGAACCTGCTCCCTTCTCCCACCTCGAGGAGCACCAATCAGCTGTTTGTAATGTACCAGAAGCTTCCTCTCCCATGCGAAGGCTGCAGTGTCTGGAGCTGGGAGGGAGCAGGGAGGTGTTTCAGACATGCAAGGCTCCGCTTTCCCTCCACATTCTTCATTGCTGTGTAAGTGGGGTTGGACTGAGCTCCCCTCTGATGTGGAGTGATGAGCTGGAGAAACAGACTTCAAGAACAAACTCTGTTTGCCTAAGCACCCTACTGTGCCTAGGAACTCAGCAGAGGGAACTGTTTTGCCAAAGTGACCCCTTTTGGCTGGTGTTGGGTTACCAATCAGTTTAGTAGGGAGTGCAGGGGAATGGCATGTTGTCACCCTGGTTGTGTGAGGACAGGGCAGCAGAACTGTGCTTAGACTGCCCTGATTGACGCTCACTCGCTATGCAGGGGGGGGGGGGGATGCCAAATCCCCATGAGAGTGAGAGAGAAAGAGGGTGGGGGCAGATGTCTGTATCCAGGATTGTGGGCTCTCCCTAAAGAGTCCTAGACGCCATTTCACCCTCTCCCTCGCCACTGTGTAAAGGCAGAGCTCATTAGACACACTGGAGAGTCTTTGTTTTGTTAAGTGATCGCTAGAGCTGAAATCACTGAGAACCAGGTCTAGCCGCTGAGCCTTAGGGCACGTCTTCGCTTAACACGCTGCATCAGCACAACTGCACTGAGGCAACTGTGCCACTGTGGCGCTTTAATGGAGACACTCTAAGCTGACAGGAGAGAGCTTCTCCCATCGGTGTAGTTAATCCACCTGCGCGAAAGGTGGTAGCTCTGTTTATGAGGGAAGCTCTCCTGTCAACACATGGTGTCTACACAGGGGGTCAGGTTGGTATAACTACATCACATGGGGGGCAGGGGTGTGTGGATTTTTCACCCCTCTGAGCGATGTAGTTATACATATATAGGTCTGTAGTTCAGACCAGACCTCAGTTGTGTACATGGTGGCGGTAGCCGCAGCCAAGGCATTTCTCAACCCCATCTCCCACCCCTCTGGTGGGAGTAGAAATCACACGAAGGCTCTGAACTCTGCGTCTTCACCGGACAAGGACAGCAGCTGTGAGTGGGGTGCAGGGGAGGGCAAGGGCAAAGGCAGATTAAAGGAGCATATGTTATACTTTCACACCACAAGGGGATAAACTGAGGCAAAGGACACGGCCCAATATATTCTGGGATGGGAGTCTGCTCACGGCTAAGGCTACGATTATGTCACAAAGGTCATGGACAGGAGGAGACAGTGCACCAGGAAGATGAAGGCTCCCTGCAGGCTGTGGACAATGGTGAAGAAATACGCCATGAACGTGGGTGCTGGGCCGATTAGGAGGAGATCAAGGCTCCATGTGCAGCCCAGAATGAAGAGCTGGGCGATGGCTTTAAAGGTCAGTAACCTGGATAAAGGCAGATGGAGAGATCCCGTTACAATAACCCTATGGAGAGCAATTGGGTCAGGAGGATCTGGGCAGAGTGGGGTGGAGCTACCGGCCCTGGCTTTCCTGTGTGGGACAGGGTCACTGTCAATGCAAACACACTGGGAATTCATTCCTATGGATCCTAGATATGTTGTTCCCCTCCTGCAATCCCTCACACCCTCCCAGTGCCAAGTACCCTCCAAACCAAGACATCTGACCCTCCAGGATTGTTTTGTTGCCTTCTCACCTGTGGTCTCTGAGGGTGGACACATCTGCATTGAGGGAGGAGAGACTGTTTCTCAGGATCCACAGGGTCAGGGCAAAGAACGTTATATTTATCTGTGGGATGAGTGGGAAATATTTCCTGTAAAACATCCCATCCGGGGCCGGTGACTCCAGCTGAGGCAGAGAACGATCCCAGGGGACCGATCCGAACACTGCAGAACCAGGGACTGCTCATTTCCGGTGGGAATCATCCCCTCTCCTGTAATATCCCCTGGCAGCTCTCGGTCCCTCCCCATGCGTGGAGCTGACAGCACAGCCAGGGCTGAGATGGATCAATGGGATCACAGAGGCCAGATGCTGCTCAGAGTTAAATATGGAGCCTCTCCAGTGGAGTCAGTGGTTAATTTGGGTTTACACTGGTGTAACTGAGAGCAGGATCTGGCTCAGAGATTCCAGATCCTGCCTCTAGAATACTTCCTGCCACTTTTAGGCTGTTAGAAATTCCTTACCCCGCTCAACTTCCCCAAGGGGTAGGGAGGAACATGTAGGGACATTTGTTTCCCTCCCTACAAAAAATGCTGCAGAGTGCAGCCCTCTCCATTCCTCATTCCTTCGGTCATTAACTCTTGCTGTCTTCACTTGGCAAAACTCCTATTGACTTCCATGGTAGCTGTGCCCGAGTAAAGGCTGTAGGCCGGGGGTACAGCACAGGGACTAATCCCGGGACTGACCACAGCAGATGAGCCAGGTGGGACCTAACTGGGTCTTTCCTTGTGTTTTATGGGCCACGTTCTCCTCCCTGCTTCACTGAAATCAATGGGGTGGCAGAGGTGAGAGGAGAATGGGGCCCTGTGGTTCTGGGAGGTACCCACCAGGATTATGGCACAGACTGGACCCAGGAAGCTCCAATGAAAGCCGCTCTCCAGGCTGAGCCAGCAGCTACAGGGAGGGAGGAAAAAGGAGGTGACGTTAATGTAATACGGCTCAGGGGCTACATACGCTGGCTCCACCTTCCTGGGGCCTCCCCTCCCTCGGGGACATGCAGTCAGTGTCCGTACCAAGGGAGCTGAGTGGGTCAGAGGCTCAGACCATCAGGGCATATTGCGAACATCATGGTAGCTATTCCCTGTTCACTTTCACTGGCTGTAACAGGAACTGTGCATGGAAAAATTATGGATGGAGAACAGGCTGCACAAACGTCACTGGGTGATTGGATGCTGGGTGCTCAAAACCTGATTGATGGGGGAAGGGGGTTCACCCAGCCTGATTGTGGGGGTGGGGGGGATATAAAATCTGTTCGGGGCTTTTCTGCCAGTGTCTCCTCCAGCAGAGAAGAGCTCGTGCAGCTGCTGGATCAAGCATTCTCCATCAACAGCTGTTCTTCGCCCCCTCCCCCACTGCGACCTCCAGTGAAACATGAAAAACACTTTGGAAATGAAACGCACAAAAGAAACTCCCAAAGTCTAACCCCTTCCCTCAGGGGTATGGTGCAGTCCAATATGGCCACTTCCCATGGCCAGTTGCAATATAAAGGGGAAGGGGGGACCCAGGCCCACCCGCTACCCGGGGTCCTGACCCAGGGACCCTCAAGTGCAGGGCTGGCGCTTCCACTAGGCGACCCTAGGCGGTCACCTAGGGCGGTAGGATTTGGGGGGCGACATTTTGCCCCCTCAGTGGAAATTTGGCAGCGGGGGATCCTTCCACTCCGGGTCTTTGGTGGAAATTCGGTGACGGGTCCTTCACTCGCTCCAGGACCCACCACCGAAGTGCCCCAAAGACACAAAAGGGACGGATAACTCAGTGGTTTGAGCATTAGCCTGCTAAACCCAGGGTTGTGAGTTCAATTCTTGAAGGAGCCACTTAGAGATCTGGGGCAAAACCAGTCCTTGGTCCTGCTAGTGAAAGCAGGGGGCTGGACTCAATAACCTTTCATGGTCCCTTCCAGTTCTATGAGATAGGTATATCCCTATTTATTATACTCAGAGGAGGAGCGCTGCCACCTAGGGCAGCAAAAACCCTGGCACCGCTCCTGCTCAAGTGGCAGCCTCCCCGCCCTCCTCCTCTCCCCTCGCTTGCTGTCCACTCTCCCTGGGTCACTTCCCCTCTGACCCTTTGCACCCTTTAGGCCCTTCCCTCAGGGCCTGCAGCCTGGCAGGTAGCAGGCTGGAGTTCCCTTTGGCTCCCCTGAGCCTGCGCAGCACTGCGCTGTCCCAGGTGCTAGTCTCCTAGCTCAGGAGACAGACCTTCCCTGTTGGAGGTCTGGGAGAGACTAACTGATCCTCTCATGGGCAGCCTTTATATAGGGCTGAGCCTGGCCTTGATTGGCCGCCTCCTGCCCAGCCCTGGTTGGTTCTCTAACAGGCCCTCCCTGATTGGCTGCTGCTTTGGGCAGCCTCTCTGGCCTGTCTTAGTCCACTTTCACAGGGGGGTGGGGCACTTGCCCCACCACAGTATGTTAGCAACAAGAAAAAGGTCAAGGAAAGTGTGGGCCCCTTACTGAATGGAGGAGGCAACCTAGTGACAGAGGATGTGGAAAAACCTAATGTACTCAATGATATTTTTTTGCCTCAGTCTTCACAAACAAGGTCAGCTCCCAGACTGCTGCACTGGGCAGCACTGTATGGGGAGGAGGTGACCAGCCCTCTGTGGAGAAAGAAGTGGTTCAGGACTATTATGAAAAGCTGGATGAGCACAAGTCCATGGGGCTGGATGTGCTGCATCCGAGGGTGTTAAAGGAATTGGCGGATGTGATTGTAGAGCCATTGGCCATTATCTTTGAAAACTCATGGCGATCGGGGGAGGTCCCGGATGACTGGAAAAAGGCTAATGTAGTACCTGTCTTTGAAAAAGGGAAGAAGGAGGATACAGGGAACTAGAGGACAGTCAGCCTCACCTCAGTCCCTGGAACCTAATTGCCTTCTATGATGAGATAACTGCCTCAGTGGATGAGGGGAAAGCAGTGGACGTGTTATTCCTTGACTTTAGCAAAACTTTCGAGATGGTCTCCCACAGTATTCTTGCCAGCAAGTTAAAGAAGTATGGGCTGGATGAATGGACTATAAGGTGGGTAGAAATCTGCCTAGATCATCGGGCTCAACAGATAGTGATCAATGGCTCCATGTCTAGTTGGCAGCCGGTATCAAGCGGAATGCCCTAAGGGTCGGTCCTGGGGCCGGTTTTGTTCAATATCTTCATTCATGATCTGGAGGATGGCGTGGATTGCACCCTCAGCAAGTTTGCAGATGACACTAAACTGGGAGGAGTGGTAGATATGCTGTAGGGTAGGGATAGGATACAGAGGGACCTAGACAAATTATAGGATTGGGCCAAAATAAATCTGATAAGGTTCAGTAAGGACAAATGCAGAGTCCTGCACTTAGGACAGAAGAATCCCATTCACTGTTACAGACTAGGGACCGAATGGCTAGGTAGCAGTTCTGCAGAAAAGGACCTAGGGGTTACAGTGGACGAGAAGCTGGATATGAGTCAACAGTGTGCCCTTGTTGCCAAGAAGGCTAACGGCATTTTGGGCTGTATAAGTAGGGGCATTGCCAGCAGATCGAGGGACGTGATCATTCCCCTTTATTCGACATTGGTGAGGCCTCATCTGGAGTACTGTGTCCAGTTTTGGGCCCCACATTACAAGAAGGATATGGAAAAATTGGAAAGAGTCCAGCAGAGGGCAACAAAAATGATTAGGGGGCTGGAGCACATGAGTTATGAGGAGAGGCTGAGGGAACTGGGATTGTTTAGTCTGCAAAAGAGAAGAATGAGGGGGGATTTGATAGCTGCTTTCAACTACCTGAAAGGGGGTTCCAAAGAGGATGGATCTAGACCATAGGCAAGGGGAAAAATTGCTTGGTACTCAGCACCCACTGGGAACTCCCTGCTCTGCACACCTCCACTCCACCTCCTACCCTGAGCGTGCCGCGTGCCCACTTTTTCTCCCTAGCTCCAAGAGTTTGCGCCACAAAACAGCTGTTTCAGGGGATTGGAGGAAGAGAGCAGGACGAGGAACGCAGCGCGCTCGGGGAAGAGGAGGGGCTGGGTGGGGATTTGGGGAAGGGGTTGGAATGGGGGCGGGGCATGTTTGGGGGTAGGATGGAGTCGGGGCGCGGGGGTGCAAGCACCCACCGGCACCGGGGAAAGTTGGCGCCTAAGATCTAGACTGTTCTCAATGGTAACGAGGAGTAATGGTCTCAAATTGCAGGGCAGGGGGAGGTTTAGGTTGGATATTAGGAAAAACTTTTTCACTAGGAGGGTGGTGAAGCACTGGAATGGGTTACCTAGGAAGGTGGTAGAATCTCCTTCCTTAGAGGTTCTTAAGGTCAGGCTTTACAAAGCCGTGGCTGGGATGATTTAGTTGGAGTTCGTCCTGCTTTGAGCACGGGGTTGGACTAGATGATCTCCTGAGGTCCTTTCCAACCCTGATAATCTATGATTCTGTGATATACTCCGCTGGCCAATGACAAACAGGAGAGCAAAGACATTTCTTTAGCCACTGGGAATGTGTTGTTCTAATGCAGACAGAGGAGGAAATAAGGCAGGTGAACCATCCCCCACTGCTCACCACAATCTAGTCAGGACAGAGCGAACCACCAGGAAACATCTGAGAAAGGGAAATTCACTGAGGAGAAACTGACTTTATATGGGTAAAACCCACATGTGTGTGCAGTGGTTTTTTCTCAGCGGAAGGCTGATGTATTTGGAAGAAGCATGTTTGTGACACTGATTGGACCAGAGCTGTTCCTCTAGGAGGGGGCACCAAGAAAAGGGGACCTGGTAAAACCCACACATGAGAGCGATCATAGGAGGAGGAGCCTGAGTGTATTTCTTTGCCTCTCTTCACCTTGAGCTCACAGACAACTGGATGGAAGGACTGGAGAGCCCCAAATCCTCAGCAGTCTCTCCCTTGAAGAACCTGTATGGGACCATTGACAAGGTTCATCTGTCAGGAATCAGGGCTTGCAGCAGAGACAGTCTCCAGGCAACCTAACGAGCAGAGCTGGCCTGTACCAAGCTGCCTGATTGGTGGGAAGGGTCAGCAGACAGGCTTTTTAGCCCAGCAGTAGCAGTTCAGTAGCTACTCAAAACTTTTGCTCACAGCTATGTTAGCTCCGTCCTTGGTCCAGCCTAGCTCCTGCCTGGCCTCTCTCCAGGTAATCTGGTTCTGACCCTCAGCTCCGATTCCTCATCTCCAACTTTGGCTCCGACCCCGATTCTGACCCTGGGTTCCGACTCCTGGCTCCTGACCCTGGGTCTGACCCTTGGTGCTGGAATTTGGCCCCTGGGTCTGACCCGTGGCTCTGGTTCTTGGATACCAGGTCCTGCTCTGACCCCTAGACCTGACCTCCCACATCCTGCTCTCTGAAACTGTGAAGCATGGATAGTCATTAGCTGCCTCTGTCATCTTCTTCCTGTGTTAACCCTGTTACTACGGCACCACATGGAACAGGACTGATGTTCTGTCTGCATCTCCAAGACGACAGCTGCAGACAAGAGCTATAATCACAGATGAGACTTGGACAGGACCATCTCACGCATAGGGAGCCGCACTGTGAGCTGGATGAAGATCTGTTCTTCTGTTTGGTTTTTTTTAAGAAGAACTACTGCTCAGAAAGTGACTTTGGCATTACAGCTGCACCACCTTAGATGACTACTTACAGCAAGACTCATTAACAACCCAGTGACACTGGCATCACTGATCATTATATTAGCAACCAACCACTCAGTATGGGCATCTCTTAAGTTTTACTGAATGCAGGATTAAAAAGATTAGTTGTGACCAGATACTTCACATGAGTTAATTTTAACAAGAGGGAAGAACCCTGGCCAGAATAGGGAAATAACAGATAAAGAATATTTAGCTAAGTTAGATCTATGCAACTCGGCAGGGCCTGATAAAATTCACGCTAGAGTACTTAAGAAACTCGCTGAAGCAATCTCTGAACCATTAGTGATTATCTTCCAGAACTCATGGAGGATGGGTGAGGTTCATAACAAGGGCAAACTCCAAAAAAAGGTCAAAAGGAGCTCTTAGGGAAGTATAGACCAGAGAACCTAACTTCAATACCCAGAAAGATACTGGAACAAATGATTAAACTACCAAATTTATTAAAATCTAGAGAATAATAGGTGATAAGTAATAACCAACATGGATTTGTCAAGAACAAGTCATGCCAAACAAACATAATTTCCTTCTTTGATTGGGTACCCAGTTTAGTGGATGGGGGGAAGAGGTGGACATGATGTATCTTGAATTTAGTAAGTCTTTGGACACAGTCCCACATGACATTTTCCTACTCAAAATAAGGAAATATGGATTAGATGAAACTACCACAAGGAGGGTGCAAAGTTGGAAGTCCTTACTTACAGGAGAGGTATGGGGACTCATTGGCTCGGCAGCAGCACTGCAGAAAAGGGTGTGAGGTTTCTGGTGGACCACAAATGGAGTGAGTCTGCAGTGTGATACATTCTGGGATGTATTGACAGGGGTTGGGTGGGTCAGAGATGGGAGGTGACTGTTCTCCTCTACTCATTGTGGGAGAACCATGTCCAGGTTTGGGTGCTGCGCTTAAGAAGGATGAGGACAAATTGTACGGATTCCAGAGGAGAGCAACAGAAATGATCAGAGGTTTAGAAAACATGACCTGTGAGGAAAGATTGAAAGAACTGGGCATGTTTTGTCCACAGACGAGATGGCTGAGGTGGGACATGATAACAATCTGCAAATATGTAAAAGGTTGTTATAAAGAGGACTGTGATCAATTGGTGCCCATGTCCACCAAGGGTAGGACAAGAAGGAATTGGCTTAGTTAGCAGCAAGGGAGATTTAGGTTAGATATTAAGAAAAACTTTCTAACTCTAAGGATAGTTCAGGACAGGAACAGGTGACCTAGGGAGGCTCTGGAATCCCTGTTATGGGGGGTTGTAAGAACAGGTTGGATAAACACCTGCCAGGGATGGTCTAGCTGCACTTAGTTCTGCCTCAGCACATGGGGATGGATTGTTTGACCTCCCGAGGTCCCTTGCAATTCCACATTCCAGTGATTGTGTGAAATGATGCTGGACCCTCTGCACTGTGGTCAGTTTTCCCCGTAGGTACTCAGCAAAGTAAATGCTTATGGGGCTGGGAGAAGTGGTAGGGCAGAAGGAAGGAGAGCAGGGCATGCTGAGAAGACGGTGTGCAGTACTGTGGGTTAATACAATAGAATGCAACAGGAAATGAGTCAACTTGGTTTCCTGTCTAATTTCTCCAAGATAAGGAGGCTGCAAAGCTCAGAATCCTCAGAACTCGACCTGTCCTGACAGCATCTGAGCCACCATGGCAACCCGAGGTGATGTGTATCCATTGGGTGAGTGGAACAAAGTCCATGGGCTGAACTTGGGTGGGGCTAGGAGAATCCGGAGAGGCTCAAGGGTCTGTCTGCATTGGGGCTGGAAGGTGAATGTTTCAGCTCAAGAAGACATCGTTGCACTAGCTCTCATCTAGCTATAAATAGAAGTGTCGCCATGGTGGCGGGAGGGGCTGGCTGGCCTGAGTGCGTACCTGTGGTCTTAGATGGAATCATAGTCGGGGCAGGGAGCGTCTCCTGTTACTTGCCTGCTCCACGCACCAGGCGATCCCCCACTTGGAGCAATGCCGAGCTGCTGGACCTCATCAGCATTTGGGGAGAGGAGGCTGTCCAGTCCCAGCTGCGCTCCAGCCATAGGAATTATGATACCTATGGACAGATTTCACGATGCATGACAGAAAGGGGCCATGACCAGGACACATTGCAGTACAGGGTCAAAGTGAAGGAGCTGCGGAACACCTACTATGAGGTGCAGGAGGCAAACCACCGCTCCGGTGCTGCGCCCATAAGCTGCCAGTTCTACGAAGAGCTGGTCGCGATACTCAGTGGAGACCCCACCTCCACTGCAAAGGCCACTGTGGATACTTCAGTGGCTCGTGTGCCAGTCGAAAGTGGACCAAGACAAGAGGAGGAAATCTTGGATGAGGATGTGGAAGAAGAGGGGGACCCAGAGGCAGAGGATGACTCAGAGATCAGAGATGGATGCAGCCAGGAGCTCTTTTCTACCCCAGAGGAGGCTAGCGAATCACAGCTGTCGGATGTTGGTGAAGTGCAAACAGGAGAGGAGGCCCCTGGTAAGTGTATTTGATTTTGGGAATCACTGAAGTGAGTTGCTGGGGGAGGAGAGTTGCAGAAAGCAGGCTTGTCTCCCACCGCATGCCTACTCTGAGCAGAGGAACAGGCTGTTGATTGACTCCCTCACTTCACGGGAATCTCCCTCAGAGATCTCCAGGAAGCTCTCGTGGAAATACTGGGCAATCAGCTGCTGCAGGTACTTCAGCAGAGCTGCTTTGTTTCTTGCCCCATTAACGGTAACTTTCCCGCACCACTGTGCCATCACGGGGGCTGGGGGGTCCATTGCTGCACACAGGCGAGCCACATAGGGGCCAGGGCAGAAGTTGCCGTTTTGGAGAAGACCCTCCCTTGATTCCCTGCTGACCCTCAGCAGCAAGATATCTTCCATAATGATCACATCCTGTGGTAAGTGTGGGGACAGGATTGATTATCAGCCCCCACCCCCTACAGTGCTGGCTCTCCCCAAGACCCACATGCCCAGTGTACAGCAGGGTCTGAGAAGAGTGACTTACCCTGCCTCTGCAGCTACTCACCATTTTGGGGGTCTTGTGGCTCATGTGTGCTTGCCTGGGGTCAGCCAGTTAGTGCCAGGTGTGTGAGTACTGGCTGTGTTTAAAGCACTGAATCAGTGCTCTCTGTGTTGCAAACAATCCTGCGTCTGTAAAATGTTGTGTTTAAACTTCACAGAGATGACCTTGGGAGCCCAGCCTCCCTCTTTGCTATCGGCAGCTGAACGGCTGCGCAGAATTAGAAAGCGGCCAAGAAGAACTAAGGAGGACTTTCTGCGTGATGTTATGATGCAGTCTGCTGCCGAGAAACAGGAATTGCAGGAGTGGCGGGACAGCGAGAAGAGGGACCGAAGGAGAACGCGGCGCGCCAGAATGAAGCCATGGAGTGGCTCTTAAAGGTCATGGAGCGCCAAGCAGACACGCTCCAGGCGATACTAGCTCTTCAAACTAAGCAGCTCCGCGCCCGCCCTCCCCTGCAGCTGCTGTTGCAAAACTCTTTCCCATACACCCCCCAGACACCACCAACACACTCTTATCAACCTCCTGGCTCTAGTTTATACCCGCGGCATTCCACTCCTCCCCCATCACAATCCAGCACTGCCGACTCCCACTACCCACTGCACTAAAACACACATCCCTCTGCGGTTTGGCCCTGCTGAAGTACAGCACCCGCTGCATTGTACTCCAAAGTTGAAGGTTGGATATGATCCCTGGACATACACAAATCTTTAGCCGTCCCAGGACCCCTCCTTCTCCTGGGACCTTCCCTTCCCCCATCCCCCCTCACTGTTAATGTTGTTTGTTTCTTTGACTCTCTCCTCCGATTGTTGTTTTTTAATAAAAGAATTGTGTTGGTTTGAAAGCAATCTGTATTCTATTAATTGAAAGCAAAAAAGAGCCCTGCAAAGCAACATACCATTATGCTAAACCCACATATTGCATCATCTGCAACAATCACCTCCTAGCATTACAAGCACTGCACTCCCGAGCATAGCAACAAATATTAGTGGCTTTAGGCTTCAAATTGCTGCCTCAAGGCATCCCTGATCCTGATGCCCCGTATTGCGCCCCTCTAATAGCCCTGGTTTCTCGCTGTTCAAACTCAGCCTCCGTGCGCTGTACCTCTACGATCCAGCCCTGAATGAAGCTTTCACCCTTCCCTTCACAAACATTATGGAGCATACAGCATGCGGCTATAAGCATCGGAATATTGTCATCGGCCAGGTCCAGCTTCCCATAGAGGCAGCACCAGCGGGCTTTTAAATGGCCAAAAGCACATTCAACAGTCATTCTGCACTTGCTCAGCCTGTTCTTGAACCGCTCCATACTGCTGTCAAGTTGCTCCATGTATGGCTTCATAAGCCACGGCTTTAAGGGGTAGGCAGGGTCTCCCAGGATCACAATGGGCATTTCAACTTCCTCTATGGTGATCTTCTGGCCCGGGAAGAAAGTCCTTGCTTGCAGCTTCCTGAACAGGCCGGTGTTCCAAAACATGTGTGCGTCATGCACCTTTCCAGACCAGCCTGTGTTAATGTCTGTGAAACACCCACGGTGATCCACAAGCACCTGGAGAACTATTGAGAACTACCCCTTGTGATTAATGTACTCAGTGGCTAGGTAGTCCGGTGCCAGAATTGAAATATGCGTGCCATCTATCGCCCCTCGGCAGTTAGGGAAGCCATTTGTGCAAAGCCATCCACAATGTCACTCATGTTGCACAGAGTCACGGTCTTTCAAAGCGACATGGGATAACTGGCCCTGCAGACTTCTGTCAACACAAGTCCAACGGTCGACTTTCCCACTCCAAACTGGTTAGCGACCGATCGGTAGTAGTCTGGAGTAGCCAGCTTCCACAGTTCAATCGCCACATGCTTCTCCAGCGGCAGGGCAGCTCTCATTCTCATGTCCTTGCACCGCAGGGCTGAGGTGAGCTCATCAGACAGTCCCAAGAATGTGGCTTTCCTCATCCGAAAGTTCTGCACCCATTGGTCGTCATCACAGACGTGCATCACAATATGATCCCACCACTCAGAGCTTGTTTCCCAAGCCCAAAAGCAGTGTTCCACTGTGGTCAGCACCTCCGTGAATGCCACAAGCAATCTCGTATTGTAGCTACAACATGTGTCGAGATCAATGTCACACTCCTCTTACCTTTGTAGTTTAATGAATAACTCCACTGCCACTTGTGATGTCTTGGTCAGAGCGAGCAGCATACTGGTCAACAGTTCGGGATCCATTCCTGCAGCCTGAAGAGGCAGGACGCGCAATACACAAACCATTGAAAGATGGCGCCAAATGCAGATGAAAGCACAGGGACTGCTGGGATGTGAAAAAATGCATTAAAGGCATTGGGACAGGACCCAGGATGCCCCGTAATGGCCTCCGCCTTCCCACAACTCTTAGCGGCAGAAGAGAAAGAGGTGCTCTGTGGAATAGCTGCCCAGAGAGCACCGCTCCAAATACTGCTGCAAATGCCACAAGTGTGAACATGCTATTGCGCAGGCAGCTGACAGTGTGAACACACAACAGTCGTTTCCATCACTTGGAGTCGAACAGACGGGCTGTCCTCTCTCAAGTTCCGTGCTAGCTCCATCCCCAGCTATGGGCTGGATGCAGGAATCCCTGGGTCATTCTCAGGCCCATGCAGTGTGAGAGGCCCAATCAGCCTGCTCCCTTCCTGGCCGGAGAATCTCTGAATTAATGGCTCGGCCTTCGCTCCCCAGGGAACTGTGATGCCGTCAGCTCCCCAGCTCCCTCGTCCTCCATGGATCTCCCTGGGGGAGATCGACCGGAGCTGAATTTCAAAGTGCCCCGTTTCTAGTTCCCTTCCTAGGAAAGCACAATGCGGTTCCACAGCCCGATGTGCTTCCCCTTTTCACCTCACCTTGGGCACTTGGCCCACGGGTCCTTTATCATCTGGTTCTTCACACCGCCGTGTGGTTAATGACTCAGAGCAACGGGCTATAAATAAACACCCAGCAGGAGGGGGCGGATTTGGACCTGAGATCAAAATAAGCCTGTGTTGTCTTTTCATCCCATCTCCCCGCCCCCTAGTGCTTCCCCTTTCCAAGTGGGTTTGTCCATTGCATGGACGTACTGGGTGACCTTGGGTAAGTCATTACTCCTCACTGTGCCTCAGTTTCCCCATCTGTAAAGTGGAGAGAATGCTCCTCCCTTTGCCTATTGCCATGACACTTTTGGATCACAGACTGGCTCACTGTGTTTCTGTGCAGCACCGAGCGTGATGTGGCCCTGATCTCAGTCGGCTTTGGTTTCACCTGGCGTGACAGGGCCCTGACCTTGTTAGGTTTGGTTCAGCACCTGGTACAATGGGGGCCCTGATCTTGGTGGGCTCTGGGTGCCACCCGGCACACTGGGCAGGGCCGGATTTCCGATTAGGCACAGTAGGCATGTGCCTAGGGGCGCCAGCATTCTATGGGGTGCCTAAAAATTCAAATGTTGTCACTCTCAGGTCCCAGCAGGGGGCAGGGCCGGCTGAAGGGGAGACAGACCCACACAGCCCTGTTGCTGGAGCGCTCCTCGCTCTGCCCAGCAGAATGCGTTACCTCCCGGGGGGCCAGTGAGTGCGGGTCAGGGGGCAGGGGTTGGGAGAGTGGGTCTCTAGGGGAGTTCATGGGGCAGCTCTGGGCAGAGGGGGTGGGGGGCGCTGGGCAGTTCGCGGCAGGGCACCTAAAAGTTAAAAGTGGCAGTTAAGAACTTCCGGGTCGCAGGGGTACCCTGCAGCTCCCGGCCACCTCCAGATGGCGGGGGGCCCTGGAGCTCCAAGCCTGGGGGGAACGACCGCTGAGCCCCTGTGGCTAGGGTGCCCTAAGTATAAATCCAGCCCTGACAATGGGGGCTCCTGGTCTTAGTTGCTAATAAACACAATAAAGATCCAGTTGCCCTGGCCAAAAGTCCAGTTCCCAACCGGAACCAGATAAAAATATTACCAGGGATCCCAGCTGGGGCTGATTTCCCAGAGCACCAGGTTGCTGCATTTTAATTCCACCATCGGCAGGGCACTGACTGGCCATTGGCCCAGGATTGGCAGGACGGGGGCGGCTGGGTGTGTGTGCAGCTGAGTGGTGGTTACCATCTGCCCATGGTGCCTCACCCTGTCTCTGCCTTCCAGGGCTCTGCATCGCCCTGTGCCTGGGGGGCACCATGGCCCAGAATAACGGCACACAAGGTAAGGCTGATTCCTCCTGGCTAACGTTCCCCAGCGCTCCCGGCTGCCTGGGGTCTCCGGCCTCCGCCCCCTCCATTCCCTTTCCCTTGTGGGAGGAGAGCAGAGTCAGGGGTCTGGCGAGCCGGGAGCAGCCCCTTGGCGTGGGCGTCTTGGGGTGGGTTTATAGAGCATGGTGGGTGTGTGCAGGGGAGAGGAGAAGGCCCCTGTGTAGCCCTCCCCTTCCCTTCCCTGCCCCGTGGCCAGCAGAGAATAGACACTGGGGCCCAGGGCTCTACACTGGGGGCTGGAGTGAGGGGCAGATCCCCTTTGTAGCCAAGGGCCCTGTTATTGACCAGCCCAAATCAAAGCCCCTGATGGCTCAGATGTTAGAAGTGGCATTTGTAGGTGTCCCCCCTCTAAAATCGGGCTGAATTGAAACCTGGGACCCACGTGCCCAGCTGGGGGCGTTTGGGATCCGGACTCTGCGCCCCGAGCCCAGCTCTGCTGCTAACCCCAAGATGAGATTTGGGTAAATTCCTATTGACCCACTGGGGTCCCCCAGTGCTGCACCCACCCTGCTCCGTCTGCTCCCGTCCCAACCCTGCAGCCGGCTAAGCTGCGCTGGGATCCTTCCCCTCACGCTGGCCAGAGGGACGGGTCCCAGCGGAGCCCCAGACACCCAGCAGCTAAAGGATCCAGGAGCCCCCGTAGGCAGGTCACAGTCTGGGTCATGGGAGGCAGCTCAGGATCCAAACTAGCCTCGCGCCCGACTCTGCTCTCAGTCAATCCAGAGCAGAGCCGGGCAGGAATTTCCCAAGGACCCATTTTTTGCCAGAAAATGTCGATTCGGTTCAGAGGAATGTTTGGTTTTACTCAGGGAAAAAATATGTGTATGGGGGGGCGGATGAAATAATTTTCAAAACGAAAAATTCCCATTTTCCGGTTGGAAGCGAGGTTTCGGTTTGAAATTGACACTAATGAGAGTAATGACGACAGGAACAAAAAGGAGAAAAAATGGGTGAGATCGAAAACGTTTCACTTGAAGCGACGCCCGGCTCCGGCGGCTCTGCCTGTCTGTGCCGGGGACTCCCCGGGGAGCCAAGGCCTCGTGTGCAGCCGAGGGCAGTTTGTTGCCAGGCGGTGGATGGCGTCAGAGCTGTTTGCCAGGCGCCCAGGGACGAAAATCAGCGAATGGGGTGTGTGAAAGGAGTCGATCCCACTGTGTGTGTGGGTGGGGGGAGCCGCTCTGCATTGACTGACCCTGCCCAGCTGCTCCCACCCCTGCAGGTACCACTGAGGACTGCAACAACCATATGCTATGCCCAGCAAACGCCAAGTGTGTGAACAACACCCACTGTACCTGCCTGGATGGATACCAGCCAGATGGGAATCGCTTCTTCACCGACCCAACTGAGATCTGTGACGGTAACGGGGCTCCCACGTTCTCCTGGGGGGGCTGGGACAAAGCAGGGCATTAAGTGCCAGAGCAGCCAACTCCACTGACTGCAGGGCCTGTGGGGGGGCTCAGCCCGGCTGGGGAATGAGGGGGGGCAGCAGCACGGGTGAGCGCCGCCCTCCTGGGGATCGAACCGGGGCCTCCAGAGTGAGCAGCAGGAGCGGCTGCAGCAGGAGCCAGGAGCGTTGAGCTCTGTGGATTGGGCACAGGGTGGGGGGGCCCATCACACTGACCCGTCTGAATCCCAGCCTGGGCCCTAGTCAGCCCCTGAGTGTCCTGGGGCAGAGGGGCCCCACGGGAGTAGAATGGGGCAGCCCTGGCTATACTCCCCCCCACTCCAGCCCGCAGGGATCCAAGGAGGGAGGGGGCGGAGGAGAGGCAGCTTGTCACCCCCCCAACACAGAGGGAGCCTGGAGCCCCAGAGGGAGTCTCCCCCCATCCCCTCACATGGGGGATCTGGGTGTTTGTGGGGCTGAACCCCCCCATACCTTGGACAGGAGGCTCGTGGGGCTGTTTCTGAGATTGCAGCAGCAGAAATGGGTAACTGAGAATCAGGCCCTTAATCACTAACCGCTCCGTGCCCCGGTCGCCTGGGTCCCATCACCCAGCTCAGTGCGGGGAGCTGAGGGCAGTGATACGGGGAACATCTCCCTGCCAGGACTGTACAGAGCGTCCCCTCTTGCATTACAGATATTAACGAGTGTCTGGGGTCGAGCCCGCCAGACTGCGGACGCTACGCAAACTGCAACAACGTGGCTGGGAGTTACCACTGCACCTGCATCAATGGCTACGAGCCCAGCTCTGGGAAAGCCAACTTCACGCACGCGAGTGAGAACACCTGCCAGGGTGAGCTCTCCCCTGACCCCCACCTGCTGAGACCCCCACCCCACGTGCCCATTCCCAGCAAGGGGCCGCACCGGGGCTACTGCCGGCTTTGGAAGTGGCCGGAGGCCATCAGCGAGGCTGTGATGAGACGTGACCCTCGCCTGCTCCTGCAGAGCATGGGGCCGGGCTCACCCCTATGCCCGGCGCTTGGACAGCAAATAAACCCTTGGAGTTAGAAACAGACCCACGGAGCAAACTCCTCGTGCTGCAGAGATGCGCTGGGGAGAGGGGAGGGGACCCTCGCTGGCCCCACACACAGCATCTGAGCTGCTAGTGCCCCGCGGAGCCTGAGAAATGGCCCCAGGAAGAGCTCTGGCAATTAGGCTAAAGCGTTCTTGACTTCGCCCCTGGTCCCCTATGACTTGAGCTTCTGCTGGGGGCGGGGAGCCGTGCTCTCCTCTGGCCTCTAGGGGGCGCAGCTGCTACTTCGAGGGACCCTCCCCCTGCCCCAAGCTACCTGTGTGAGCAGCACTGGGAGGGGCCATGTGCTGTGATTGGCATTGCCAGCTCAGCCCCAGGCTTCCCTGAGACACCCTGGCTTCCAGCGGCATGGCGGGGGACACACGGGCTGGTCAGTTCCGTGTCGCTCCCCAGGGCAGGGAGTTTGCCCAGGGCACAGACCGAGAGGTCTCTCTGCGATTGCAGTCCAGTGGATTGGGAGACCCCTTTGCACTGGTGAAGCTGGCTCATGCACCAATGCCAGTCCCCTGGCAGGGGATACCCACATGCGGGTGTCTCCACCGGGGGACGCTGGAAGCTGCCAGCTGCTAAATCGCTTTGTGCTGGTCCCTGTCTATGCTCCCTGAGCCCCCCGAGTCAGCAAAGCACGTGCTTGGCTCCAGCCCTGCCCAGCTACGCACTTAACTCGGCTCCAGTGGGTCTCAAGTGCATGGCTGAGCTCGTGACGACAATCCCAGGCACTACAAAATATCAGATTCGCTTAGAAAATCACGAGCTTTAGAAAGACCAATGAGCCAGGGGCAGAGTGTGGATTGAATGGAATTGGAAAGGGGCAAATTCAAAGCAGATACAAGGAAATACTCCTCCACCCGGGGCAGCAGTAGCCTCTGGAACTCACTGCTACCACGGCCTGGAGGCTGTGAATGTGTTGAGTTTTGAAGAGGGACTGGCTGTTTCTCTGGGGAACGACAATGCCTGGAGCTGTGCTAGTTAATGGACAATAATTCTGGGAGGGAGGGAAAATCTCCCACTTCAGGGCTTAAGCCAGGGGTCTCAAGCTCCTGGCCCATGGGCCACAGAACATCCCCAATGTGGCCCGTGGGGCTCCAGCAGTTTTGGGGCCGAGCCTCTCCCTTGGCCCCACCTGCCACCCCCAGGCACTCCCCCCTCAGGGGCCCCAGCAGCGCAGCGGAGCTGAGCGGCGTCTGCCTGCTCTCTCCAGTAGCTGCCGGCCCCTCCCTGCGGTCCAGGGACGGGGCGGGGCTGTGCCGCCGCGTGTTGCCCCTGCCCCGAGCGCCCCTGAGGCCAATGGGACGCTGCAGGCAGGGCCGGCTCCAGGCACCAGCTAAAGAATCAGGTGTTTGGGGCGGCCAATACTAAGGGGCGGCACTCCGTCCACTATTGGGGCGGCACGTCCGGGTCTTCAGCGGCAATTTGGCGGCGGGTCCCTCAGTCCCTCTCGGAGTGAAGGACCAGCCGCTGAATTGCCGCCGAAGAGGGAGCAGTGCGATCACACTGCCGTGGCTTTTTTTTTTTTCCGCTTGGGTCGGCAGAAAACCTGGAGCTGGCCCTGGCTGCGGGGGCGATGCCTGGGGGTAGAAGCGTGCAGATGCCCCCCCAGCCTGCCCCGCCTTGGAGCCCCACGTAAGCGCCGCACCCCCGACCTCCTCCCAGAGCCTGCACCCCCATTCCCACCCCAATTATCCCCTCCTGCCCCCAAACTCCCTCCCAGAGCCTGCACCCCCTTCCTACACAAATCTCTCCCACCCCCAAACTCCCTCCCAGAGCTTGCACCTGGTTACCACACCCCCTCCTGTCCCCAAACACCCTCTCAGAGCCTGCACCCCATCCCCACATCCCCCCAGCCCCAAAACTCCCTCTCTGAGCCTGCGCCCCCTCCCCACACACACCCCAGCCCCCAAACTCCATCCCAGAGTCTGCACCCCAATCCCCTATCCCTGACCTCCTCCCCCACTCAAACTCCATCCCACAGCCTTAGACAGGTGGGGGGCAGAGTTTTTTGGGGGGCAGAGATTATGGGGGGTGGGTTCTGGGCAGCATGAGTGACATTGGCCCGCTGGGAGGATTTGAGGACTGGCACTGGCCCTAAGGTAAATTGAGTTTGAGACCTCTGGCTTAAGCCGACTTCCAACTATTAGAGACCAGGAGGAGACTTTAATGGGGGCAGATTATCCCCTGGCTGCTGCTACAGGACTCTTACACCTTCCTCTGTAGCACCCGTCGCAGACGGGATAACGGGGTAGATGGGCCTTGGGGTTGACCCAGGCTGGCAATGCCTGTGTGTTCCTCTGTAATTGGAACCTGAGGGGTATTTCTGCCAAGTCCCAGTGTTACCCCTTGGGCAACTCAGCTTCACACATGGACTCCTAAATCTCCCCAAATCTTGGCCCCACTGGGGCTTGGCCCATAGAGGCCACAGTGGCTATTCAGGGGTCGGAAGGTCCCCTTCCCTCTGTTATGTTCACGGCACACACACACGGTTAGAAACAAAGCATCACATTCTCTCTCTGGCAGGCTGCAGCTCAACACAGGGTTATTCTTAGAATCCAGAACCCCAGCACACGAGGACCCCGAACAGAGAGAGACAAAGCAGGCTGCTCCTGAATGCAGACGGACACAACTAACCCCACTTTGCTCTAGGCTGCCTCTTTGGCAGACACACAGCTGAAAACACCAGATCACATGCTTGTCACCCGACTCCCCTAGCCCGCAAGAAGGTGCAGGAAACCTTGCAAAAGTAAAGTGAGAGCTTGTGATGCTAACACAGTTTTCAATACACCATATTCTCAAGTGGCCGTTCCGCTGCCGGAGCAGCCAAGTGTGGACTGAACATAGCTGAGAATCAGGCCTGAGATTGTTAAGCTGCCAGGGGCCTGGTCACCTGGGTCCCAACACCCAGCTCAGTACAGGTGGGTGATACAGGAACATCTCCCTGCCAGGACTGTACAGAACATCCTGTCTCGTGTTGCAGATATTGACGAGTGTCAGGGCCTGAGCCCGGCAGACTGCGGACCCCACGCAAACTGCACCAATTTGCCTGGAAATTACTCCTGCAGCTGCATTGATGGCTATGAGGCCAGCTCTGGGAAAGCCAACTTCATACATGCGAGTGAGAACACCTGCCAAGGTGAGCTCTCCCCTGGCCCCCACTTGCTGAGACCTCCACCCCACGTGCCCATTCCCAGCGAGGGGCCGCACCTGGGCTGCTGCTGGCTTTGGCAGTGGCCTGAGGCCATCAGCGAGGCTGTGATGAGACATTACCCTCACCCAGGCCCTCTCAGAGGTCCAGAGAGGCGCAGGCCACTTCCAGCTTTTGAGGCTCCTACGCATAATAAACATACAAAATGACTACACATGAAAACAAACTAAGGCACCAAAAAAATTGTTTTATTTAACAAATGCTTTTCTAGCCTTTTTCCTGTGCAAATGTAATAATTATTGAGGAAAAGTCTAGCTTTCGTGCAATGTCACAGTTGACATTAAGCATGGCGAGCCCATTCAAACGCTCCTGTCCCATAGTTGCACGGTGATAGGCCTTTACCTGCTTCAACACATTGAAGGTGGATTCCCCTGAAGCCACTGATGAAGGCAAACTGACAAAAATATGCCATGTTTATGAACATTTTTAACTCTTTAATATGACAAAAGCTGTATCAGTTAACCAAAAAATGATGTCTTTCCAAATCACATCTCTAATTAGCTTAAATTTGCAGCTCTAAGCTGAGCGCGTGGGTCACATTTTGGTCCGATAGGGACGCGCATAAAAACAAGTTGCAAAACTTATCAAATGCCAAAAAATTAACAAGTGTTTAAATTTGAGGCTCCCTTTGTGGCCCAGGCCAAATGGTCTCCTGGCCCCCCTCTGATTGGCCCTGCCCTCGCCTGGTCCCGCAGAGCATGGGGCCGAGCTCACCCCTGTGCCTGGCGCGTGGATGGGGAATAAACAGACCCACAGAGCAAACTCCTTGTGCTGCAGTGATGTGCTGGGGAGAGGGGAGGGGACAGTCGCTGGCCCCAACACGCAGCATCTGGGCTGCTAGTATCCCCCTGAGCTGGGAAGGGGCCTCGTGTCTGGGCCATGGAAATAGCACAGTGCGCTCTGCCCCCTATGGGCCATGGGGAGGAGAGAATAGCCACAGCACAGTGTGCCCCAGACACTCCCCTGATCCTCCCCCATGGGCCCTGGGGGGCAGGGAATAGCTGCAGTGCTGGGCACCCCGGCCTCAGCCCCTACATCAGGGGCTAGGAGCAGGGTGGTGGCAGGGCCCCTACAGCAGCTCCACACCAGCTGGGGTGGCCCCTTTTGCAGGGTGGGGGGTTCTCGAGTGGCCGTTCCGCTGCCAGAGCAGCCTAGTGCCGCCTGAGCGTAGCTGGGAATCAGGCCTGTGATTGTTAAGCTGCCAGGGGCCTGGTACCTGGGTCCCGTCACCCAGCTCAGTACACGTGGGTGATACAGGAACGTCTCCCTGCCAGGACTGTACAGAACATCCCCTCTTGTGTTGCAGATATTGACGAGTGTCAGGGCCTGGCAGACTGTGGACCCTACGCAAACTGCTCCAATGTGTCTGGGAGTTACTACTGCACCTGCATCGATGGCTACGAGCCCAGCTCTGGGAAAGCCAACTTCACGCATGTGAATGAGAAAACCTGCCAGGGTGAGCTCTCCCCTGGCCCCCACCGCACCCTGCTCAGTCCCCCCCATCCTGCATACACACACCCCTGGGCTCATTCCAGGCCTGATGCTGCACCAGAGGCTGCCGCTGGCTGCAGCAAAGGCACCAGATCCACTCACTGGGGCTGTGATGCGCTGTGACCCTCAACTGCTGCCCCAGCGCGTGGGGCCAGGATCTCCCCTGCCTCGGTGTTTGGATTGGGAATAAACCCCTAGGTTTGCAGGGAAGTGCCGGGGAGATGGGTGGGGCCCTCGCTGTCCCCAGCACACAGAATCCAGGCTGGTAGTGCTCCCAAGCCTGGGAAGGGGCCTCGTGTGTGGTCCACATACAGCACAGTGCGCTCTGTCCCCTATGGGCCCTGGGGAGCAGGGAATAGCCCCAGCGCAGGGCACCCCGGCCACGCCCCCAATCTGCCCCCTCCCTCATGGCTGGGAGCAGAGCCTGTTCCACCCCACACTGACAGGGAGCCCCCTGGATGGGAGGGTATTTCCCAAGGGGGCCATTATGCCCCCTTAGGCAGCCAGGGCGGCCTGACCGGAGAAGGGGCCGGGGCGTTCCAGGCCCTTGTTTGCGACGTTCAGCCGGTAGTTAGAGCTTGTATCAAGTCCTAGCCGGCTGTTCCCATGGAAACCACCCTTTACACCCCCGTTTGGGGGGCGCAGAGCACCGGGCCCGTCGAACTGGGAGAACTCAGGAGCCCATTGGTTCAAACGCTTCCCCTGGCAGAGACCTCGCTCAGCCGTTCCTGCGCCCAGCCCCCGGCCGCGTGGGATAACCCCAGCCAGTGTCCTGGGGCGGGTCTAGGCACCAGAAGAAATCAGCGCTGCAGGTATCTCAGCCAGCGTCCTGGGGATTGTCCGGGGATAGCTGGTATCAGGAGCCGTGGGGAGAATCCCTAGGGCTTGCCCCCGGGGGGAATTGATGGCGATCGCTGTTCTCTTTGGAAGCGCACTGATTATTCCAGACCAGAGTGTCTGGATGGGGAGCGATTCCACAGGAGCTGTTCCCGTCAATTTCCCCATGTACAGTAACTCCTCACTTAAAGTCGTCCCGGTTAAAATTGTTTCGTTGTTACATTGCTGATTGATTAGAGAACATGCTCATTTAAATGTGCGCAATGCTCCCTTAGAACATTGGTTGGCAGCCACCTGCTTTGTCCAGAAGAAGCAGCCTGTGGGAGCTGGCTGGTGGGGGCTTGGAACCAGGATCGATCGGCAGCCCCCCTATCAGCTCCCCACTCCCCTAAGTTCCCTGTGTGGCAGCCGCCCAGCAGGCTATGTGTGATGTCCCCCTCCCCCCGCTTTCCTCTCTCAGACATTGACGAGTGCCGCAAGACCCCAAATATCTGCGCCCCGAAGGCCACGTGTATCAACAGCAATGGGAGCTACCGGTGTGAGTGCCGGGCCGGCTACATCCCCTCCAACAGGAACACGACCCTGTGCGAAGGTGGGTCCTGCCGCTGGGGGCATGGAGGGGACACCTGGGGGGCTGAGCAGGGTCTGGGGTTACACAGGCAAAGGTCTTGCCTGAGGGGGCAGTGAGCTGGGAACTGGTCTGGGATGATGCACCAGTCCATCTGCCCCCAGTGGCCGTGGTCCCTCTGGGTCTCAGCCCGGAGGGTGGGGGGGTCAGACTCCTGGCCCTCACCTCCCCCCAGCCTAGCCTGTCCGTCCACTGGGGTGTTTCTGGTTGTCTCAGAGCCACGGCCACCAGCGTGCCCAGGTCTGGCTCTGGGAGCGGAGCAGGGGCCAGGCCGGGGAGTGGGTGAGCAGGGCTGCCAGGGGCCGGGCATCTCTCCCCAGCAGTGCCTGTATTCCTGCTGCACGGCTGGATTCTCTGCCCTGGGAAGATGTCAGCAGGGGGCGCAGTCTGTGTCTAGTGGCCACTAGAGGCCACTGTGGGGCCAGCCCGGGGCTCCCTGCTTGATTCTCCCTTCCGCCCCCACCCCCCCCGCCACAACACACACCAAAACCACACACAGCTGGGGGAGAGGGTTGAGGGGTGATAAGGCTGGAATGATTCCACAGCCTCCGTCCCACCCCAGTGCAGCTCAGTCTCCCTAGGACGGGGAGGGGGGACGGTTCCTTTCACAGAGACCGGCTTGTGGGCAGAAGATGGGGACAAGGGGCTGTGCACATGTGGGGGCTGAGTGTGTGTGTGTGGGGGGGGTTAACTGCTCCCCCTGCTGGGAGAGGATCTATTACACCCATATCACTGACGTGGGCTGGGTATATCCCTGCTGGGGGAAAGTGGGGGGGACTGCTGTTACCCCTGCTGGGGGGAATGAGTCCTGCTCTGTGTGCCTGGCTCTGGTGCATGCACCTACCCAGCCAGACCCTGCATTTCCCCCCCACCGCCCCACCTCTGACTCCTCCTCCCTTTCCATCCCCAGAGCTCACCTGCCCCCCGCTGCTGGATGATGACAACTCTACTGAAACCAAGGTGAGCGGGGCACAGACCCTGGGCAGGGGATAGACCCCAATTCCCCTTTAGTGCCACGTTGCTTTTCACTGATCTCGCCCCACGAGGATTCTGGGGCCAAACTCGCCCCTGGGCAAAGAGCCAGTGACCAGTCCCTGGAGCCCCTGCAGTCCAGCCAGGGCCTAGGCCTTTGCCCCGGGGTGATTCTCACCCTCCAGGATCAGCAGCGTCAGGCTGCTGCAACACGCTTCAGCTTGCAACCGCCGTCCCCCACCATCCCTTGCAAACGCCGTGCACCTCCTAGGGGCCAGACGGGGCATTGCCCGCGCTCCCTCTGGCGCTCGGCTTCTGAGCCGAGGGAGCCTCTCGGGACGGGGGGAGGTGGGCTGCGATTCTGTGATCTCTTTTCCTGAGCCAGGCCTGGGCCTTGTTTTGCAGAACTTCCTGGGCAGCTTCCAGGCACAGGTGGGACGTCTCTGCAAGGCGGCGCTGGAGGAGCTGAAGCAGATGAACTCTCAGAACGCCAAAGAGAAGCTGCAGGTGCCAAGCCAAAATTCGGGGCCTTGCTGGGTTTGTTCCCGTTAGGGGGAGGAATCGTTGCTCCTACTCAGATCTAGTCTCAGGGTGATCTATAGGGATGCAGCGCCTGGAACAGGAGAGAAATAAACAGCAGCACTGCCCAGAAATTCCCACGCCTGCCTCTCCAGGGGGCTCTGTGCCCAAGAAGCTGCTCTCCTAGGTTCCTAGGCTAGACAGGACCATTGTGATCATCTAGTCTGACCTCCCAGGCAGTGATGTCAATAGCAGGAGAACTTGTCTTTCCTTTCAGGGGGATTGTGGGAAGGCAGTGGAGGACTAGCAATCTAGGAATGGGGGGTGCGGCAGGGGCTCAGGCACTGTGACACCAACACCCCCCACGTTTGCTTGGCCAGGGCTTCTTGGACATTCTGGAGAAGCAGATAAATCTGGTCGGGCAGCAGAGCGAGAGCGTGGAGCGGAGACACTGGATCGCGACGGAGCTGATGGCCACAGTGGAGAAGCTGCTGAGAATGCTGGCCATGACCCTGCCTGACAGCACGATCAGCATCGCATCCACCAACGGCACAGGTCAGCACCTGCCCACGCGGTCCCAGTATTTCCAGTTGGGCTTTTATCACCTGCAGCCTATGCTCCCGTCCCACTCCACACAGTGACCCCTGCTGGGAGACAGGAGCTCTCCCCCCGACAGACGGTGCTTCTGCCCTGCTCCCCACAGTGCCCCCTGCTGGGTGAGGCTGGGACTGGAATAGCTGGGAACTTTTCCCACAGCCAGGAAAGCACCTTGCCTGGCTACAGGTTTCCTCTCCATGTCTCTGTTGTGAGCCCTGGCCGGCATTGTGGTTGCAGAGCTGGGGCTGGTGGTCAGGCAGGCTGGGAACCAGAGCCAGGAGACCGTGACGCTGCAGCAGAGCAAGACGCAGATGGAATTAAACTGGACCACAGCCCCAGGGCAGGAAAATGAAGGTATGTGGTCATCGCCTGTCCTGGGGTGTGTATAGCGATGGGCATCGGCAGGGCATTGGGAGCAGCAGCACAACACCCCCTAGCGCAAGGCTGGGGTGTGTATAGCAATGGGCACTGCCAGGGCATTGGGGGTAGCACCCCAGCAGCACAGCACCCCTGGGACCAGTCTGCCCCAGAGCCCCTCCTGCCCCCATTTCATCCGTCTCCTCTGTCTCTTGCAGGCTTCACACTGGCTGGGCTGCTGACATACCAGGGGATGAGCCCCATCGTGGATGGTGCTGGGCTGGTGGAGGTGCCCAAGTCGGATGAGATTGGCCAGACGGGGAAGCGGGCGCAGGAGCCCGGGGCGGCCCAGCTACCGTGTGCTGTCTCCGGTGGTGTCGGCCTTCATCAGTGACCCGGGCACTCGGGCACTCAACCTCTCCGTCAGCATCCGCTTCAGCCACCCAGTGCCGGTGAGCCCCTGGGCTGGGCATGGGGGGAGGAGAGCCTGGGGCGCTGGGAGGGAGAGCTGGGCCCATCTCTAGTAACACCCCCTACCCGGGTCAGCTGGTAAATCCGCCTCCCACCCCGGGACAAACTGATTCTCTGTGCCCCCAGCGCAGCCCCTCGTACCCCCCAGACCTGCCCTCTCAGGGCCTGGGGAGACCTGCCCCCTGTGCGGCCCCAGCCAGCCCTCCACCCTGCTCCTGCCCCCCCATGCACCAAGCGTCTCTCTGTCCCCAGGAGAACAAGACCGACATGCGCCTCCTCTGCGCCTACTGGGAGCCTGACAGCAGGCGCTGGGCCACCCACGGCTGCACCCTGCAGAAGTTGAACGCCACCATCACCCGCTGCCAGTGCAACCACCTGGCCAGCTTCGCCGTGCTCATGGCCTTCTACGAGCTGGAGGTAGGTGCGGCCCTCGCTGGGGCCTCAGGGCTGGTCTGGTTCTGCTCTTCCCTTTAATCCTCCCCAGCGGAGCAGGAGTCACTCCAGATTCCTCCCGGAGTAAACCCATTCCCCACCGGCAGGCGGGGCCCTGGATCTGATATGGGTCTGGACCCTGAGCTCTGCACTCAGCCGTGGGCAAAGCTCTCCCTGGAGAGACTTGGGGCTTTGCTGGGGAAAAGGCTGAGTCGGAACCCAGGGGGCTGGGCTGGGGTCACTGGTGATTCTCCCTTTGCTGTGTTACAGGAGAGTTACCCACTGACCATCATCACCTACGTGGGACTGTCCCTCTCCCTGCTGTGCCTCTTCCTCGCCATCCTCACCTTCCTCCTGTGCCGCTCCATCCGCAACGTCAGCACCTCCCTCCATCTGCAGCTCTGCCTCTGCCTCTTCATGGCCGACCTGCTCTTCCTCACCCCAGTGACACGCACTGGCAGTCAGGTACGGCCTGATTCTCCCCTGCTCTGTTTCTCCACTCGCAGCAGGGCTGGGGTGTGTGGTTTGAACCCCTTTGTGCTCCCTGGATTCTGGGCTGTGCAGGACACGGGAGATTCCCGGGGAGATGTTTCAACCCCATTAGGCCCCTTCACACTGGACACAGTTGTCTGAGTGTCCCCAACCCCTGGAGTTCAGCCAGTTCTATCCGTATGTCACAGTGTCCGTTTGCATCAATTCCTCTAACTACATGACTTCCCCGTGGTCACCCAGGGACTCTGTGGCAGGGCTGGGAACAGAACCTGGATCCCCTGAGCCCTACTCCCCTGCTCTAACCACTAATCTCTGCTCCCTTCCTGCATCAGCAATGTGCACCCGCAGGACCCTCCATAGACCGAGGAACCTGCCTTCCCTGGGTCACGGAGCGCTATAACTGGAGAGCTGTGCTAACAAGAATCCCGGTGTGACCCCCCCCGGCAGGTCTCCCCGATACTCAGCATTTCCCTTCCCCACTGCAGTGTCCCTGGGCTCTCTGTCTCCTCTAGGTGGCGTGTGCTGTCATTGCTGGCCTCCTACACTTCCTCTTCCTGGCCTGCTTCTCCTGGATGTTCCTGGAGGGGCTGCACCTCTTCCTCACCGTCAGGAACCTGAAGGTCATGAATTACACCAGCGCCAGCCGGTTCAAGAAGAGATTCATGTACCCGTTCGGCTACGGATTCCTAGCCCTGGTGGTGGCTATTTCTGCAGCGGTGAATCCTGACGGCTACGGAACGTCCAAACAGTACGTGCAGCGCCCATCCCGAAGGGGAGCTGGGATGTGGCTTCCATGCGCTTCTCCGGCTCACCCCAGGTCTGACTTGAACCAAGATTTTCCTGCTCACCCTGCCTGGGAGCTGAATGTCCCCCTGGGACCCTTCCCATCCCCAGGGACACTAAGCTGCCCCGAGCGCTGTAGTTGAGTTGCCCACTTGTCAGATATCTACACTCCTCACCCCACTGATGATGTGGAAGATCAAGCCAGAAAGATCCCAGCTTCACTCCCAGCTCCCAGGCTGGGTATGTGGGGCTGGTGGGTAGGAAACAAATGCACCTTCTTCCTGTGTGCAAATCCCTGAGGATCCCCCCTGTAAAGTGAGCGACTCCACTAAAACAGGGCGTGGTGTGTTCTAGACACCCCAGGCTAGATCCTCAGCTGGTGTAAATCAGGGCAGCTCCACTTCCTTCAGTGCAGCGAGGCCAATGTCCATCCGCTGCATGTCTGGCCCTCCAGCAATACTGCGCCCATCCACCAGAAAGGGTCATTGAGGAGGTGGAAGAGGAAGTGGTGGCTGAAAGCAGGAGATGCTGAGGTACATGGGGAGGGCTCTTCACCTGCTACTCGCAATAGAGTCGGCCATGTCACAGGCAGGCTGAGATCCATCTCGCTTTTGAGAGCCAGCTGCCCTGTGACACCCCCTCTCTGCCCCCGGGGCTGAAAAAGGGCAGTAATCCCATTAACGTCACCTTCTTCTTCCTCCCTCCCGCTAGCTGCTGGCTAAGCCCGGAGAGAGGCTTTCGTTGGAGCTTCCTGGGTCCAGTCTGTGCCATAATCCTGGTGGGTACCTCCCAGAACCACAGGGCCCCATTCTCCTCTCACCTCTGCCACCCCATTGATTTCAGTGAAGCAGGGAGGAGAACATGGCCCATAAACACAATGAAAGACCCAGTTAGGTCCCACCTGGCTCATCTGCTGTGGTCAGTCCCAGGATGAGTCCCTGTGCTGTATCCCCAGGCCTACAGCCTTTACTCGGGCACAGCTCCCATGGACGTCAGTAGGAGTTTTGCCAAGTGAAGACAGAAGAGTTTGGTCTAGTCTAGTTAATGACCCAAGGAACGAGGAAGGGAGAGGGTTGCACTCTGCAGTGGTATTTGTAGGGAGGGAAACAAATGTCCCTAAATATTCCTCCGTACCCCTGGGAAAGTTGGGGGGAGGGGCGGGGGCAGGGAATTTGTTACAGCCTGAAGGTGGCAGGAAGTATTCTAGAGGCAGAATCTGGAATCTCTGAGCCAGATCCTGCTCTCAGTTACACCAGTGTAAACCCAAAATAACTCCTGACTCCACTGGAGAGGCTCCATATTTAACTCTGAGCAGCATCTGGCCTCTGTGATCCCATTGATCCATCTCAGCCCTGGCTGTGCTGTCAGCTCCACGCATGGGGAGGGACCGAGAGCTGCCAGGGGATATTACAGGAGAGGGGATGATTCCCACCGGAAATGAGCAGTCCCCAGTTCTGCAGTGTTCGGATCGGTCTCCTGGGATCGTTCTCTGCCTCAGCTGGAGTCACCGGCCCCGGATGGGATGTTTTACAGGAAATATTTCCCACTCATCCCACAGATAAATATAACGTTCTTTGCCCTGACCCTGTGGATCCTGAAAAACAGTCTCTCCTCCCTCAATGCAGATGTGTCCACCCTCAGAGACCACAGGTGAGAAGGCAACAAAACAATCCTGGAGGGTCAGATGCCTTGGTTTGGAGGGTCCTTGGCACTGGGAGGGTGTGAGGGATTGCAGGAGGGGAACAACATATCTAGGGTCCATGGGAACAAATTCCCAGTGTGTTTACATTGACAGTAACCCTGTCCCACATAGGAAAGCAGGGGCCGATAGCGCCTCCCCACTCTGCCCAGATCCTCCTGACCCAGTCGCTCTCCATAGGGTTATTGTAACGGGATCTCTCCATCTGCCTTTATCCAGGTTACTGACCTTTAAAGCCATTGCCCAGCTCTTCATTCTGGGGTGCACATGGAGCCTTGGTCTCCTCCAAATCGGCCCAGCAACCACAGTCATGGCGTATTTTTTCACCATCGTCAACAGCCTGCAGGGAGCCTTCATCTTCCTGGTGCACTGTCTCCTCAATCGCCAGGTAAAGCCCACGGCCCATCAGTGCCCACAAGCACCTTCACCAACCTCGCGGTGGCCATGTCTGATCTTCTCAGCATTAGTTACATAGTGCAGTGACCATGTCCCTCACTCTCCAGGTGAGAGAGGAGTACAGGAGATGGATCAAGGGATTCCGAACGTCCAGCACAAAATCTCAGACATCCGATCTATCCATGTCTGCTGTCCCCACCACCAGCACCAAGACGGTAAGAGGTCCTCTGCTGTGTTCCAGTACCAGCCTGTGACACAGTCATTTCTAGCTGGGTCTCATCACTGCTGTAAAGGTGATTTGCCCCCGAATGATGCAGGATTGGTTATGAGCCAGCTGGGAACGTCACTGCAAGTGTTAGTGAGAGTCGGTCACTATCCAGCAGTATCCTAGATGTCTTAGGCACCAGAACAGAATGCCCTGTCCTGGCACCTCTGCGTTCCCTTCCCTTGGCTCTCCTGGGAGCTCCAGGGGTCACTCACTGTGGGCTACGCAGGCATTGGCTCTTGCAGTGTAATGATCTGAATAGATCAGATTGTTCCCTGGGATTGACTCCTTCTCAGTGCAGACGGATCATCCCCAAAGAGCAGTCAGCACCGTGAAGAATTTCCCTTGGCTCCATTATGCCTATGGGTCAAGATCCAGGGGCTGTGTGTGTCGCCTTCCAGACACAACCCACCAGTTTGTGCATTACACTCTCAGTGGCCTTGGAACCTATTGTCATTTTTCTGCTTTTCTTGCCAGGTGTAACCTGTCTGCCAGGAGGAGTTGGCAGCAACCAGGGCCGGGTTCAGTACTTAGGGGGTTCCAATACAAATTAGAACTGGCTGGAGCCCCCTGTGATGTTGCACTCCATATGCTTTATGGAAATATGCTTATGAATATGAGACAACTGGAATATGCTTTACTCTAAATAGCCCTTGTATGGGGTCTTTAGAAAGCTTGTAATCTATCAAGTGTGTTCATCCTGTTGGTTCGCATATATTATTTCTATATCTGGAGTTAGGAGAATAAGATATAAACCTGTATCATTGATGAAAAACATATTAAGTGGAGGCCATTAAGGAGCTTCAGAAACAATCAGTTGTAAATGGTCTTAGTTACTTGAAAGCCTCCCTGTGTACGTATGGGCCAGCCCATGGGGAATGGAGACTGGGGGGCTTACAGTGACATGTGACCATTCACCTGATAATGAAATCCATCTTAAACCTGGTACTTTTCCATTTAGCAGGAGGGGTAGGGACCCAGAGAGACAAAAGATTCCCCTTTGTGCCAAAACTATAAAAGGGGGTGGAACAGGACAAAGCGCTGCCGGTCATGAGAAAAACCCTGCTTACCATCTGAGATGTCTACTGGATCTAACAAAGACAGTACCAGTGGAAAGGATTGGACCCAGACTAGGAAGGAGTCTAGTTTGTGAAAGAAGCTTATTGGAACATCTTTGAGGGTGAGATATTACCTGTAATTAGGCTTAGACTTGCGTGTTTTGTTTTATTTTGCTTTGTGACTTACTTTGTTCTGGCTGTTATTACTTGAAACCACTGAAATCCTACTCTAATAAAATCACTTTTGTTTATTAATAAATTATAAAACCCAGAGTAAGTGATTAATAACTGGGGAAGCAAACAGCTGTGCATATCTCTGTTTCAGTGATACGGAGGGTGAACAGTTTACGAATTTACCCTGTATAAGCTTTATACAAAATAAAACGGATGTATTTGGGGCTTGGATCCCATTAGGAGCTGGGTGTCTGGGAGCTGGAGACAGATAACCTGCTGAGCTGTTTTTAGTTAAAGTCTGCAGCTATGGGGGTGTGGCCCAGACCTGGGTCTGTGTTGCAGCAGGCCAGCATGTCTGGCTCAAAAAGACAGGGATCTGGAGTCCCAAGCTGGCAGGGAAAACCCGCCCAGAGGTAATTTCAGCACATCAGGTGACAATCCTAAGTGGTCTCCGTGATTGAACCCGTCACACCCCCACCCAGTAATCTGGGAAAACTTCAGACCACCCCAGGTGCCTCTAAGAGGCAATATATCCCCTCTCACAAGCACTGAGTCTGTGTATAACAAAGACAACTTTTAATAAAAAGGGGAAAGGAATCTGGCAGTAATCTGGGAAACCCCACAACCACAATCTGAAAGCTTGTGACCATGAGTAAGGCTAAGATATTTTTAATAAAAATCACGGCCAGGTCGCAGGCAATAAACAACAATTCACGGAATCCTGTCGCTTGTCCTGACTTTCACTAAAAATATTCTGACAAAATGAGGAGGCAAGTTCAGCTCAGCAATCACTGCTGCTGGAGCTCTGGGGTCCCACACCACCACTGCCCCCCCTTCAAAGTCCCCCCCTTCCGCAGCGTCAAGAAGATAAGCAACACAGCCAAGTCCCTTGGGGAAGAGACGGGCGCGGTCATCAGGGTCTTGCCAGGTAGGGCCCAGTGCAAGCGTCCGGAGGGGTGCCCTGTTGCCTGCCTCCCCTATCAGGCTACGGAGCTCCCTGGTCAGTTCTAGGGTGGGAATTATTGGGGGGCAGAGCTAATTGGAGGGGAAAGGCCTCATGTCCGTGACATAATTGTAGCCTTAGCCATGAGCAAACACCTACCCTAGAATATATTGGGCAGTGTCTTTTGCCTCAGTTTCTCCCCTTGCAGTGTGAAAGTCCAAAAATTCTCCTTTAACCTGCCTTTACCCTTTCCCTCCCCTGCTTCCCATTCACAGTTGCTGTCTTTGGTCGGCGAAGGCCCAGAGTTTAGAGCGTTCATGTGAGTTCAACTCCTGCCGGAGGGTAGATGGCATTGAGAAATGCCTCGGCTGCTGCTGCCACCACCATGTATACAACTGAGGTCTGGTCTGACCTACAGACCTCCATTGGTATAATTATGCTGCTCAGAGGGAAGAAAAATCCACACACCCCCGCCCCCTGTGCGACGTAGTGTCATAGAAAAACAGAGTTCTCACTCTCAGATTGTGTGCAGCAAGTCAGATACTTTATTTTCTCTAGCAATTATGTGGTGGGAGAGAGCAGAACAGGTCTCTCACCAGGTAAACAATTACAGCAAGCATTTATACCCATTATTGTATATATCAAAGGGTGACAGCTGTATTTTGTTTATACATATGTCATCCTGATATCTTATTTTCCTCAACAATTTAGACTATGGTCTACATTCCATACTTATCTAACCCAAGGTCTCAACAACTTCTCATACAGCTCTTTCCCACTCACCTCACACAATCCTCACTTCTACAAATCTCGTGTTATTAGGGTAACAGCTAGTCTGACTCTTGCTCTCACAAGGGGACTGTTTAAATAGGAAATCCCCTTCAAATCCCTGTCAGTTCTTTCTCTACTTCCACAGTAGTTATACCAACCTGACCCCCCTGTGTAGACACTACTGTGTTGGCAGGAGAGCTTCTCCCATCGACACAGCTACCGCCTCTCAGGGAGGTGGATTAACTACACTGATGGGAGAAGCTCTGTCAGTTTAGAGCGTCTCCATTAAAGCGCCACAGCGGCACAATTGCCTCGGTGCAGCTGTACCGATGCAGCATGTTAAGTGTAGATGTGCCCTAAGGCTCAGCGGCTAGACCTGGCTATCAGTGATTTCAGCTCCAGCGATCACTTAACAAAACAAAGATTCTCCAGTGTGTCTGATCAGCTTTGTCTTTACACAGTGAGGAGGGAGAGGGTCAAATGGCATCTGGGACTCTTTAGGGAGAGCCCACACCCCTGGATACAGACACCTCATAGACTTTAAGGTCAGAAGGGACCATTATGATCATCTAGTCTGACCTCCCGCATGATGCAGGCCGCAAAAGTTGACCCACCCACTCCTGGAATAATTCTCTCCCTTGACTCAGCTGTTGAAGTCCCCAAATCATGATTTAAAGACTTCAAGTCACAGAGAATCCTGGGGTCTCTTTCAGGCTTGGCCACTGACGCTGGCTGAGTCCCCACCCCGCATTGTACCTTATCTTCCCCCTCTCATTCTGGGCTAGTCTGGTTAGCCTGGGAGCTCATCAGGGTCGGGACCGGGTCTCAGTAGGTGTTTGTGCAGCACAATAATTAGCGCTTAGAGCACATCGAAGCATGACACATGAGGGTGCTAATGAAAGCCTGTGTCACACTGGTCACCATAATCGTTGTGAGACATATGGGTGGAAAATAGAAGAACAGGTGTGAATTCATTTAGCTTCTTCACAATGGCCTTATTGTCCTTGAGTGCCTCTTTAGCATCTCGATCGTCCAGTGGCCCCACTGGTTGTTTAGCAGGCTTTCTGCTTCTGATGTATTTTGCTCTTACTTTTGTAGTCTTTGGCTAACTGTTCTGCAAATTCTTTTTTGGCCTTCCTAATTATATTTTTAGACTTCACTTGCCAGAGTTGATGCTCCTTTCTATTTTCCTCAATAGGATTTAACTTCCACTATTTAAAGGATGCCTTTTGGCCTCTCACTGCTTCTTTTACTTTGTGGTTTAGCCATGGTGGCACTTTTTTGGTTCTCTCACTATTGTGACAGACCCAGACCAGTGGGTACAGGAATCTGGTAGAGGGCAAATATACTGGTCACTGGATGAGTAGTTTTCTGTTCCCTGAGTGACCAGAGCAGGGGCTGCACTAGAGTAATCAGGAACCTGCTAGAACCAGTTAAGGCAGGCAGGCTAATTAGGACACCTGGACCCAATTAAGAAGAAGCTGCTAGAATCAATTAAGGCAGGCTAATCAGGGCACCTGGGTTTTAAAAGGAGCTCACTTCAGTTTGTGGTGCGAGTGTGAGGAGCTAGGAGCAAGAGGTGCAAGGAACTGAGAGGGTGTGCTGCTGGAGGACTGAGGACAGCAGGAGGAAGGTCCTGTGGTGAGAATAAGGAAGGTGTTTGGAGGAGGCCATGGGGAAGTAGCCCAGGGAGTTGTAGCTGTCATGCAGCTGTTACAGGAGGCACTATAGACAGCTGCAGTCCACAGGGCCCTGGGCTGGAACCCTGAGTAGAGGGCGGGCCCGGGTTCCCCCCAAACCTCCCAATTGACTTGGACTGTGGGTTTTTCCAGAGGGGAAGGTCTCTGGGCTGTTCCCCAACCCACATGGTGAATATCTGAGGCAAGAAAATCCGCCAATAAGCGCAGGACCCACCAAGATAGAGGAGGAACTTTGTCACACTATGTTTTTTTTTTTAATTTGGGGCATACATTTAAATTGAGTCTCTATTAAGGTGTAGCTTGTAGAGATTTCACTTTCGGCACTGTACCTTTTAATTTCTCTTTAACTTCCTCGTTTTCGTTTAGTTTCCCTTTCTGAAATTAAATGCTTCTGTGCTGGGCTGCTGTGGCGTTCTCCCCCTTCCAGGGATGTTAAATGTAATTATATTATGGTCACTATTACCAGCGGTTCAGCTATAGTCACCTCTTAGACCAGATCCTGTGCTCCACTTAGGATTAAATCAAGATTTGCCTCTCCTCTTGTGGGTTCCAGGACTAGCTGCTCCAAGAAGCAGCCATTTAAGGTGTCAAGAAACTTTATCTCTGCATCCCGTCCTGAGGTGACATGTATCCAGTCAATAATGGGCTAGTTGAAATCCCCCGTTATTATTGAGTTTTTTTATTGTTATAGCCTCTCTAACCTCCCTGAGCATTTCACAGTCACTATCACCGTCCTGGTGAGGTGATCGGTAGTATGAATATCCTCATTCCACCAAATTTCTATGATGCCTATTATATCCATATCCTCATTTAATATGGGGCACTCTAGTTCACCTATCTTATTTAGACTTCTAGCCTTGGTATATAAATACTTTAAAAACTTGTCACTTTTTAGGTGTCTGCCTTACATAATGTAATTGAATGGGACTCTTTTTTATTTGGCTGTTTCTCATCAGATCCTATGTGTATTTTATCATCTTCCGTCCTCTCCTCCATACTAGGACACAGAGAATCTCCATTAATAGATCCTCCCCTAAGGGATGTCTTTGTCCGAACCACATGCTCCTCCGCACATGTCGGCTTTCCCTCAGCCCTTAGTTTAAAAACTGCTCTATGACCTCTTTAATTTTAAGTGCCAGCAATCTGGTTCCATTTTGGTTTAGGTGGAGCCCATCCTTCCTGTATAGACTCCCCCTTTCCCAAAAGGTTCCCCAGCTCCTAATAAATCTAACCCTCCTCCCTACACCATCGTCTCATCTATGCACTGAGACCCTGCAGTTCTGCCTGTCTAACTGGCCATACATGTGGAGGTCCTGGACTTCAGTCTCTTACCTGGCAGCCTAAATTTTGCCTCCAGGATCTCTCTCCTATCCCTCCCTATGTCACTGGTACCTACATGTATCACGACCACTGGCTCCTCCCCCGCACTACAAATATGTCTGTCTACATGTCTTGAGAGATTTGCAACCTTTGCACCAGACAGGCAAGTCACCATGAGGTTCTCCCGGTCATCGCAAACCCAGCTAACTATGTTTCTAATGATTGAATCTCTTATCAATAACTGGAGTTCCCTCCCCTGAAGAGGTATCCTCAGTGTGAGAGGATACCATGGCATCCTCTGGAAAGAGGGTCCCAACTATGGGATTGTTTCCCTCTGTTCCGGTTTGATGTTCTCCTTCCCTGAGACTTTCATCCTCCTCAATAAGACAGAGGCTATTGGAGCAGGGGTGGGACTGTTCTACCATGTCCCTGGAACCCTCCAGAAGCCTAAGGACCCCACTAAATGGACGGCTGCATACAAACGGCTTAGATGCTTGTCAGACCCGAGTGAGTATTTTCCCGTGGTCAATCTATATGTCTAATCCCATTGCTTTGTTTCCATCACCCAGTTGCTCAGAAGCCGACTAGAGCATTTATCCAGGTTTGAAACTGTTGGTAAATTTCAGGCTGAAATGTAATTAACCAGCTTTGGCCCCCATTCTCTGCTGTGCCCCACCTGGGAATGGGGCCCTCAGGGAACCTCATTGGCACATACTACACCAGCCTCATTGGGGGCTGGAACAGCCGGGGGCAGGGGCTGATTTAAACTCAGCAGCTGGTAATGGTCCCTACAGTCTGCCCCTGCCTGTCTCCTATGCTGGAACTGGAGGGGAGGCTGGCTCAGGGGCAGATATGCTGGCTCCACCCTCCTGGGGCCTCCCCTCCCTCGGGGACATGCAGTCAGTGTCCGTACCAAGGGAGCTGAGTGGGTCAGAGGCTCAGACCATCAGGGCATATTGCAAATATCATGGTTGCTATTCCCTGTTCCCTCTCACTGGCTGTAACAGGAACTGTGCATGGAAACCTTATGGATGGAGGCCAGGCTGCACAAACGTCACTGGGTGATTGGAGGCTGGGTGCTCAAAACCTGATTGATGGGGGAAGCAGGTTCACTGAAGCCTGATTGTGGAGATGGGGGGGGGGCATATACAGGGCCAGTGCTACCATTAAGGCAAACTAGGCAGCTGCCTAGGGCGCCAAGATTTGGGGGTGCCAAAAAGTGGTGCCCCCAATTTTTTTTACAGCATTCCTATGCCCCCTCCCCGAGCGCACGGTCGCTGCTCCACTTCTCCCACATCCCAGGCTTGCAGCGCCAATCAGCTGTTTGGTGTTGCAAGCCTGGGAGGGGAGAAGAATTAGAGATGGGGCGGCATGCTCGGGGAGGAGGTGGAGCAGAGATGAGCTGGGGTGGGGAGCTGCCGCACGGCTCCCCGGAGGGGGAGCTGCCACGGGGGGGTGCCTCAGGGTGGAGGGGAGGCGGGGAGCTGCCACAGGGCTGGGGGGTCGTAAGGTGGAAGTTTCGCGTAGGGCGTGAAACTTCCTTGCTCCAGCCCTGGGCATATAAAAATCTTCTCTATTCAGGGCTGCTTTTCTGCCAGTGTCTCCTCCAGCAGAGAAGAGCTCGTGCAGCTGCTGGATCAAGCATTCTCCATCAACAGCTGTTCTTCTCCCCCTCCCCCACTGCAACCTCCAGCGAAACATGAAAAACACTGAGGAAAAGAAAGGAAATAAGAAGTTCAGCAACTACCAGCACATGCCCTCAACGTCTCCACTCCAGGCAGGCTGCACTGTCACCCTCGCTACTGCGCCACACACTGCGAGCTTAGCGCTGCCCCCCCAGGAACACCAGCCTTTCCTCAGCCGTGTGCACTCAGCCCTTCGCCAAGTGACTCTGCCAACAGCACCAGCTACTGCCCCAAACAGCCACAGCCACTAGAGGTGGGGAAGAACTGAGCTGGGGAGGGGGGCAGAGTTCAGGTCGCAGGTCGCAGTCTGTGGCGTATGGGAATGTGTAACGCAGCCAGGGGTAAGCAGGGAGCCTCACTAACCCTCGGTGTCTGAGATTTGCCTCCATCTTTGGCCTGATAGTCTGGTTCCAGCAGCCTCCGCACTGAGTCTGAGCTCAGTTTCCTCAATATAGACATAGGGTAGTTTCTGACGAGCTTCCTCATTTTTGATAAACTCCCCATTTCTAATCCACGGGCTAGTTTTGGACACGACTCCACCCCAGAGCAGTTGTCCATTCATAATATAGGGCCATAACCTCAGGTGGTGTAAATGGGTGTTTGGACTCTTTTGGACTGATGCTGATTTATACCAGTTGGGGATCTGGGAATATCTGTAGTTCTACACTGGTAACTTGTGTCTGTGAATCTAACCTTTAAGGGCGCCTGCTCAGAAAAGCTTTGCTGATGATCATTCAGGCAGGGACAGCTGAGTTTACACTTGTCTTCAGGAAGGCACTCAAACAATGAAGCTTTGGAGAATGATGTCTTGGTTGGCAGGGCAGAAAAGGTGGAGGAGTTGCATTGTATGTAAGAAAGCAGCATGACTGCTCAGAGCTCCAGTAAGAAACTGCAAAAAAACCTGAGAATCTCTGGATTAAGTTTAGAAGTGTGAGCAACAAGGGTGATGTCGTGGTGGGATTCTGCTATAGACCACCAGACCAGGGGGGATGAGGTGGATGAGGCTTTCTTCAGGCAACTAATGGAAGTTACTAGACCACAGGTCCTAGTTCTCATTGGGATGATTGAAGTCCCCCATATCTGCTGGGAGAGCAATACAGGAGTGCACAGACAATAAGGGAAGTTTTTGGAAAGTGTAGGGGACAATTTCCTGGTGCAATTGCTGGAGGACCCAACTAGGGGCAGAGCTTTTCTTGACCTGCTGCTCACAAACAGGGAACAATTAGAAGGGGAAGCGAAAGTGGGTGGGAACCTGGGAGGCAGTGACCATGAGATGGTCAAGTTCAGGATCCTGACACAAGGAAGAAAGGAGAGCAGCAGAATACGGACCCTGGACTTCAGAAAAGCAGATTTTGACTCCCTCGGGGAACTGATGGGTGGATCCCCCTGGGAAAATAACATGAGGGGGAAAGGAGTCCAGGAGAGCTGGCTGTATTTTAAAGAATACTTATTGAGGTTGCAGGAACAAACCATCCCAATGTGTAGAATGAATAGTAAATATGGCAGGCGACCAGCTTGGCTAGTCAAATCCTTGCTGATCTTAAACACAAAAAAGAAGCTTACAAGAAGTGGAAGATTGGACAAATGACCAGGGAGGAGTATACAAATATTGCTCAGGAGTGAAATCAGGAAAGCCAAATCACACTTGGAGTTGCAGCTAGCAAGGGATGTTAAGAGTAACAAGAAGAGTTTCTACAGGGATGTTAGCAACAAGAAGAAGGTCAGGGAAAGTATGGGGCCCTTACTGAATGGGGGAGGCAACATAATGACAGATGTGGAAAAAACCAATGTACTCAATGCTTTTTTTTGCCTCTGTCTTCACAAACAAGGTCAGCTCCGAGACTACTGCACTGGGCAGCACTGTATGGGGAGAAGGTGACCAGCCCTCTGTGGAGAAAGAAGTGGTTCGAGACTATTTAGAAAAACTGGATGAGCACAAGTCCATGGGGCCGGTTGCGCTGCTTCCAAGGGTGCTAAAAGAGGTGGCGGATGAGATTGCAGAGCCATTAGCCATTATCTTTGAAAACTCATGGTGATCAGGGGAGGTCCCGGATGACTGGAAAAAGGCTAGTGTAGTGCCCATCTTTAAAAAAGGGAAGAGGAGGATCTGGGGAACTACAGGCCAGGCAGCCTCACCTCAGTCCCTGGAAAAATCATGGAGCAGGTCCTCAAGGAATCAATTCTGAAGCTCTTAGAGGAGAGGAAAGTGATCAGGAACAGTCAGCATGGATTCACCAAGGGCAAGTCATGCCTGACTAACCTAATTGCCTTCTATGATAACATAACTGGCTCTGTGAATGAGGGGAAAGCAGTGGACATGTTATTCCTTGACTTTAGCAAAGCTTTGATATGGTCTCCCACAGTATTCTTGCCACCAAGTTAAAGAAGTATGGGCTGGATGAATGGACTATAAGGTGGATAGAAAGCTGGCTAGATCATCGTGCTCAATGGGTAGTGATCAATGGCTCCATGTCTAGACGGCAACCAGTATCAAGCGGAGTGCCCCAAGGGTTGGTCCTGGGGCTGGTTTTGTTCAATATCTTCATTAATGATCTGGAGGATAGTGTAGGTAGCCCCTCAGTTTGCAGCTGACACGAAATTAGGAGGAGTGGTAGATATGCTGGAGGATATCTAGGATACAGAGGGACCTAGAAAAATTGGAGGATTGGGTAAAAAGAAATCCTGAGGTTCAAAAGGGACAAGTGCAGAGTCCTGCACTTAGGACGGAAGAATCCCATGCACTGTTATAGACTAGGGACCGAGTGGCTAGGCAGCAGATCTGCAGAAAAGAACGTAGGGGCTACAGTGGACAAGAAGCTGGATATGAGTCGACAGTGTGCCCTTGTTGCCAAGAAGGCTAACGGCATTTTGGGCTGTATAAGTAGGAGCATTGCCAGCAGATCGAGGGACATGATCATTCCCCTCTGTTCAGCGTTGGTGAGGCCTCATCTGGAGTACTGTGTCCAGTTTTGGGCCCCACACTACAAGAAGGATGTGGAAATATTGGAAAGAGTCCAGCAGAGGGCAACAAAAATTATTAGGGGTCTGGAGCACGTTTCTTATAAGGAGAGGCTGAGGGAACTGGGATTATTTAGTCTGCAGAGGAGAAGAATGAGGGGGGATTTGATAGCTGCTTTCAACTACCTGAAAGGGGGTTCCAAAGCAGATGGATCTAGACTGTTCTCAGTGGTAGCAGATGACAGAACAATGAGTAATGGTCTCAAGTTGCAGTGGGGGAGGTTTATTTTGGATATTAGGAAAACCTTTTTCACTAGGAGGGTGGTGAAGCACTGGAATGCATTACATAGGGAGGTGGTGGAATCTCCTTCCTTAGAGGTTTTTAAGGTCAGGCTTGACAGAGCCCTGGCTGGGATCATTTAGTTGGAGACTGGCCCTGCTTTGAGCAGGGGGTTGGACTAGATGACCTCCTGAGGTCCCTTCCAACCCTGATATTGTAGGATTCTATTATACAGTACAGGGGCCAATGGCAAACAGGAGAGCAAAGAAATTTCTTTAGCCACAGGGAATGTGTTGATCTAAAGCAGACCGAGGAGGAAATAAGGCAGGTGACCCACACCCCACTGCTCACAACAATCCAGAGAGGACAGAGCGAACCACCAGGAAACGTCTGAGAAAGGGGAAGTCATTGAACAGAAACTGACTTTATATGGGCAAAACCTGCACATGTGTGCAGTGTTTTTTCTCCGTGGAAGGTTGATCTATTTGGAAGAAGCATGTTTGTGACACTCATTGGACCAGAGCTGTTCCTCTAGAAGGGGGCCACAAGAAATGGGGACTGGTAAGACCCACACATGAGAGTGATCATAGGAGAAAAAGCTTGAGTGTTTTTCTTTGCCTCTCTTCACCTTGAGCTTACGGACAACTGGATGGGAGGACTGGAGAGCCCCAAATCCTGAGGAGTCCCTCTCTAGAAGAACCTGCCATATGGGACTTTCAACAAGGACCATCTGTCGGGAATCAGGGCTTGCAGCAGAGCCAGTCTCCAAGTAACCTAACAAGTGCAGCTGGCCTGTACTAAGCTGCGTGATTGGTGGGAAGGGTCAGCAGACAGGCTAAGCCCAGCAGTAGCAGTTCAGTAGCTGCTCAAAACTTTTGCCCACAGCTATGATAGCTCCGGCGTTGGTCCAGCTCAGCTCCTGCCTTGCCTCTCTCCAGGTAAACTGGTTCTGACCCTCAGCTCCGATTCCTCATCTCCAGCTTCGGTCCCGACCCCGATTCTGACCTGTGGTTCCTGCCCCTGGCTCTGACCCTTGGCACTGGCATTTGGCCCCTGGCTCTGACCCGCGGCTCCAGTTCTTGGCTGCCAGGTCCTGATCTGACCACTAGACCACCCACATCTCGCTCTCTGACACCATCAATCATGTATAGTCATTAGCCACCTATTTCATCTTCTTCCCATGTTAATCCTGTTACTAGGGCACCACCTTGAACAGGACTGATGTTCTGTCTGCGTCTCCAAGACAACAGCTGCAGACAAGAGCTATGATCACAGCTGAGACTTGGACAGCACCATCTCATGTTAAAGGAGCCATATTGTGATCTAGATAAAGATCTGTTCTTCTGTTTTCTGTTAAAAAGAGCTACTTCTCAGAAAGTGACTTTGTCATTACAGCTGCACCACCTTAGACAACTACTTACAGCAAGACTCATTAACAACCCCAGGCCACTGACATCTCTGACCATTATGTTAGTAACCAACCATTCAGTATGGGCACCTCTTAAGTTTTACTGAATGAAGGATTAAAAAGATTAGTTGTGACCAGATACTTCGCACCAGTTAATTTAAATGAGAGGGATGGAACACTGGCCAGAATAGGGAAATAACAGATAAAGAATATTTAGCAAAGTTAGATCTATGCAACTCTGCAGGACCTGATGAAATTCACCCTAGAGTACTTAAGAAACTAGCTGAAGCAATCTCTGAACCATTAGCGATTATCTTCCAGAACTCATGGAGAATGGGTGAGGTTCATAACAAGGGCAAACATCAAAAAAAAGGTCAAAAGGAGCTCTTAGGGAAGTACAGACCAGAGAACTTAACTTCAATACCCAGAAAGATACTGGAACAAATGATTAAACTACCAATTTATTAAAACCTAGAGGATAATTGTCAGGGTTCCCTCCCCACTCTGAATTCTGGGGTACAGATGTGGGGACCAGCATGAAAGACCCCCTAAGCTCATTTCTACCAGCTTAGGTTAAAAACTTCCCCAAGGCACAAATCCTTCCTTGTCCTTGGAGGGTATTGCTGCCACCACCAAGTGAGTTAGACAACGATTCAGGAAACGGACCAGTTAGAGTTCCTGTTTTCCCAAAATATCCCCCCCAAGCCCCTTCACCCCCTTTCCTGGGGAGGCTTGAGAATAATATAACAACCAAATAGGTAAACAAGGTGCGCACAGACCAGACCCTTGGGTTTTTAGTGTCCTAAAAACCAATCAGGTTCTTAAAAGCAAAACTTTATTATAAAGAAAAAAAGTAAAAGAAGCACCTCTGTAAAATCAGGATGGAAGGTAATTTTACAGGATAATAAGATTTTAAACACAGAGGATTCCCCTCTAGGCAAAACTCCAAAGTTACAAAAAACAGGAATAAACCTTCCTCTTAGCATAGGGAAAATTCGCAAGCTAAAACAAAAGACAATCTAACACATTTCCTGGCTTTTCTTACAATTGTTGTAATCTTAGATGCTTATTTCAGGCACTTTTTTTTCCCTGCCCTGGTCCCTCTCTGTCCCAAGAGAGCACAAATAAAATCTTCCCCCCGTCCCCCATATTTGAAAGTATCTTCTTTCCCCATTGGTCCTTGTGGCCAGGTGCCAACTAGGTTAATGGACCTGATTAACCCCTTACAGGTAAGTGATTCTGTACTTCTGGCCAGGAGGGATTTGATGTTACTGCATACATAAAGGTTGTTACCCTTCCGTTTATATTTATCACAATAATAGGTGATCAGTAATAACCAAAATGGATTTGTCAAGCACAAGTCATGCCAAACAAACATAATTTCCTTCTTTGATTGAGTACCCAGTCTAGTGCATGGGGGGAAGAGATGGGCATGATGTATCTTGAATTTAGTAAGTCTTTTGACACAGTCCTACATGACATTTTCCTACTCAAACTAAGGAAGTATGGACTAGATGAAACTACCACAAAGTGGGTGCAAAGCTAGTTGGAAGTCCTTACTCACAGGGGAGGGACTACAGAAAAGCACTACAGAAAAGAGTGTGAGGTTTCTGGAGGACCACAAATGGAATGTGAACCTACAGTGTGATGCTGTTGAAAAAAGGCAACTGTCATTCTGGGATGTATTGACAGGAGTGGGGTGGTCAGAGATGGGAGGTGACTGTTCTCCTCTACTTGGCGTGTGAGAACCATGTCCAGGTTTGGGTGCTGCACCTCAAGAAGGATGAGGAAAAATTGTATGGATTCCAGAGGAGAGCAAAAGAAATCAGAGGTTTAGAAAACATGACCTGTGAGGAAAGATTGAAAGAATTGGGCATGTTTTGTCCACAGACGAGATGGCTGAGGGGGGACATGACAACAATCTGCAAATATGCAAAAGGTTGTTATAAAGAGGAGTGTGATCAGTTGGTGCCCATGTCCACCAAGGGTAGGACAAGAAGGAATTGACTTAGTTAGCAGCAAGGGAGATTTAGGTTAGATATTAAGAAAAACTTTCTAACTCTAAGGATGGTTCAGCACAGGAACAGGTGACCTAGGGAGGCTGTGGAATCCTTGTTATTGGTGGGGGGGAGGTTAAGAACAGGTTGTACAAAAACCTGCCAGGGATGGTCTAGGTGCACTTAGTCCTGCCTCAGCGCATGGGGATGGATTGTTTGACCTCCTCACCTCCCTTGCAACTCCACATGTCTGATTCTGTGAAATGGTGCTAGGCCCTCTGCACTGTGGTCAGTTTTCCCCATAGGTACTCAGCAAAGTAAATTATTATGGGTCTGGGAGAAATGGTAGGGCAGAAGGAAGGAGAGCAGGGCATGCTGAGAAGACAGTGCTTTCCTGTGTGCAGTAATGTCGGTTGATACGATATAATGCAACAGGAAATGAGTCAACTTGGCTTCCTGTCTAATTTCTCCAAGATAAGGAGGTTACAAAGCTCAGAATCCTCAGAACTCGACCTGCCCTGACAGCTTCTGAGCCACCATGGGAACCCAAGGTGACATGTATCCATTGGGTGAGTGGAACAAAGTCCATGGGCTGAACTTGGGTGGGGTTAGGAGAGTACAGAGGGGCCCACGGGTCTGTCTGCACTGGGGTTGGAAGGTGAATGTTTCAGCTCGAGAAGACATAGTTGCGCTAGCTCTCATCTGTTTAAACTGCAGCAAGGGAGGTCTAGGTTGGACATTAGGAAAAAGTTCCTAACTGTCAGGGTGGTTAAACACTGGAATAAATTGCCTAGGGAGGTTGTGGAATCTCCATCTCTGGAGATATTTAAGAGTAGGTTAGATAAATGTCTATCAGGGATGGTCTAGACAGTATTTGGTCCTGCCATGCGGGCAGGGGACTGGACTCGATGAGCTCTCGAGGTCCCTTCCAGTCCTAGAATCTATGAATCTAGCTAGAAATAGAAATGTCACCATTGGGGCTGGCCAGCCTGAGTGCATACCTGTGGTCTTGGACAGGATCGTAGTCAGGGCAGGTAACCTCTCCTGTTGTTTGTCCAAGTGCAGACAAGCTTCAATTTTTGGCATGCCACCTGGGTCAGAGCAAACCTGGGTATGTCTCCTCAAGCTAGAATTTACACCTAGGCATACGCTACATTGGTGTAACGTGCAATTTCCTCTGCTCCCTCCAGTGCTCACATTGCACCAACTGAGACTCCATCCAGACTCACTGAAATGCCCTTAGATTTACTGGGCCAGATTTCTGGGGCTGGCTGAGATGGGCTCATCTGAGATGGGTTCACTAGGAGACCAGAGCGTGGAGGGGTCCCAGATGTCTTTCCACCGCTTTCACAGCTACTGAATCCCAGGGGATAACTGCGGATCAGTCTGGTCCCTGGAAGCAGAGCAGCCCAAATCCTTCCCTGATTCATCCTCAACTGTCCGTAGCCCCAAGGGACCATTCCAGCAGCTGGCAATAGCCAGAGTGGAGGAGTACATTGGCCAGACCGCTCACCTCTGGGAATGCCCACTGTGCCTGGGGGCTGTAACATAGAGCCAGTACACCAGGGGAATTTCCAGGTAGCTGGTTGAGCCAGATTTCTGTAGGGGCACAAAGCTGGGGTTCTGAAATATCACTACAGTAATAATTGTTCTTAATGAAAGAATTGACTTCATTGGATTTACACCAGTATCACAGTGGGGTAAATAAGCAAAATTTGGTCCATAGACGGGGCCAGGAGACACATCTCTGTCTCTCGCTCTTTCTCTGTTTCTTATTTCTGTGTATAACATCTTTAAAACATGTATTTAGTTTTTATTTCTCTCAAGTATTTCTCCTCCTCGTCCTGTTCCCCTGTCTACCACCAGGGTCATCCGATAAGTTCCTAGGCTGGCAGAACATAATACTGTATGTGCCGTGTTTGTGCCCATCATGAGAGTCCCACACACAATGTGTCTCTGCCATGAAGCTGACACAGGCTTGGCAGCTCTCGATGGGGTTATCGGCACTGTAATGAGGGGTGGGGTCATTGGATCTGGGTCATTAGGACTAGCTGAATTGTTTAGGTGGGGATTAAATCTATTTCTGAAGTGTTCACCAATATATGCCGGTCCAATATAATATATCACATGATCAATAGATATGATTCACATTACATATATTAATATGGATAGTATGTGCTTAATGCATATGCCATTATATTGTGTATATACACTTCTAGCAGTTACATGGCCTGGAATAGTGGCCTGTGTCTTCCTATAGTCTTATTCACCTATGCTAAGTATCCCATAACACCTTGCATTAGCCAGGAAAACTGTCAGGATCAGCACATATGGGTGTTCTACTGTAGTAACAGGCAGGAAGTTACTGTCACTGGAGTGTCCCAAAGATAAGGACAATATATACATGACAAGTCAAGGAGGTACATCTTGGTACCTGGACTTTATGTGTCCAGAGCAAAGAGCTAAGGGGTACTGTAAGGTATCAAAAAAACAAGATAGAAAGCAGTGATGAGCTGCCAAAAATGTAATAAACGGTTCCCTCCTCACCCCACAAAGGGGTCGTGGCCCGCCCCCCAGGACTCCTGCCCCATCCACTCCCCCATGTTCCTTGATGCCCCCCCGGGACCCCTGCCCCACCCATCCCTCTTCCCTGTCCCGTGACTGCCCCCACCGGCCCATCCAACCCCTCCTCTCATTCCTGATGGCCACCTGGGACTCCTGCCCCATCCAACCACCCCTTCTCTCTGTCCCCTGACTGCCCCTGGAACCCCTGCCCCTGACTGCCTTCCACCGCCCCATCCAACCCCTGTTCCTTCCTGACTGTCCCCCCGGGATCCTTGCCCCCATTCAATCCCCCTGTTCCCCGCCCTCTGACTGCCCCAACCCCTATCCACCCCCCCCCCCCCCGAACTACCCTGCCCTCTATCCAACACCCGCTCCCTGCCCCCTTACCATGCTGCCTGGAGGTGGTTGGCGGGGCTACAGCCGTGCTGCGCAGCTGGAGCCAGGCCGCACTGCGTGGCTGGAGCTGGGCTGGGCCGGGCCAGGCCACGCCGTGAGGCTGGAGCCGCGCCGGGCCGGGCTGATTCGCGGGAAGCAGGGGCGGGGAGGAGAAGCAGGGCAGAGCATTCAGGGCAGGAGGCGGAGCAAAGGTGAGCTGGGGCCAGGGTTGGGGAGGGGAGCTGCCGGAGCTTTATCGTTTGTTAAATTTAAATGCCCTTTTAGAACCGGTTGTCCCGGGGGCTTCTAAATTTAACAACCGGTTCCCGCGAACCGGCTCCAGCTCACCACTGGTAGAAAGATGTTAGGTTAAGACTAGCCTCAGAGGATGCATACAGTACCTCTTTCCTTGTAAACAGGTTGGGTATAAAAAGGACAGTTTTAGGGGTGTGACTTTGGACACAAGCCTTCTTTGTAAGGTGAATTCAGCACTGCTGCAGGAGACGAGTTCCCAGAAATTGGAGTTGTACTGAACCTTTGTTCCTGTAATATGTTATTACTAAGGCTATGGTTTAGTCACAGGTATTTTTAGTAAAGGTCATGGACAGGTCAAGGGCAGTACACAAAACTTCACGGCCCATGAGCTGTCTATGACTTGTACTATATACCCCAAACTGAAACTTGGGCTGGGGGTCTGTAAGTGCTCTTTGGGGATGGCCCAGGGGCACTGTGGGTGCTGGAGGGAGGTGGCCTAGGGTGCACCACAGGTCGGGTGCTGGGGGGCAGAGGTGGCACATGGCCCAGGAACCTTTCTTGTACTGGGGGGGAGAGTTGGCAGGGCTAGCCAGAGCTGTCCCTTCAGCTCCTAGTGGGAGGGAAGGCAAGGGGTCCTCTGTGTGCTGCCCCTGCCATGGGCACAGGCTCCACAGCTCCCATTGCCTGGGAACCACAGCCAATGGGAGCTGCGGGGTCGGTGCTTGGAGGCAGAGGCAGCACACAGAGTCCTCTGGCCCCTTTGCCTAGGAGCTGCAGGAACATGCTGGCCACTTCCGTGGAGTCCCTCTCCCCCCCACCCCCTCCCAAGGAACACAACCAACCCCCAGCCCTGAGCCCCCTCCCACACCCAAACTACTGCTGCAGCTGGGGGTGTGTGGTGGCCCAACATTGCCCCAGCAGTGGCCTCCCAGGACCAGCCGGTACAGAAATCATGGAGGTCACAGAAAGCTACAGAATCCATGACTTCCAAGACCTTCGTGACGGACACCCAGCCTTAGCTATTACTGACTTTTAGCAATAAAGTAGACTGAGATTAGTTATTTGGTCTCTTGGACATACTGCATAACAAACCAAAGTGTGCTCGAACAATTGACCATACACTTTACCAACAGAAGGGAAAACCCAGATGTAACATTACGCCTGATATTCCTCATAGGATATTGTTATGATATGAATCTGGCATAACAGATGTGTTCTATGCAAGATGGGTCATGTGAGGTATCATTGGCAAGGTTATGATTTACTGAATATGGTTATCCTATTTGTATGCATGTATCAATTCTGTAGCTGAAGTGAGGAAAATTGACTATATAACAGTTACTAGAGGGTTTGCACCTGGGGAACATCCACCAGACAATAAGCAATCAGCCTGGATGGGCCATTTAAGACGGACAATAGAACTTTGAAGATGCTAATCTCCCACCTTCCTGAGAAGCTTCCTGGGACGCTGCTTTGACACTGCAGGGTCATGTGATCATGTCACCTGGTACTGGACTACCAGTATATTTCCACTAATAGTGGGTGGGGATCAAACTAGGAAACAAAGGATTCCCGCCATATCTGAATCCTATTTAAGGCAGGGAAGTGAGTTAACCACTGAATCCCTGCCCAGGGTGACTGCTGGAAACATCTTAGGCCCTGTCTACACTGGCAAGTTTCTGTGCAGTAAAGCAGCTTTCTGCACTGTAACTCCCGAGGTTACACACTGCCAGGCCACTTAGTGCGCAGAAACTGCTCAGTTGTAGCACTGTAAAAATACCACCCCAATGAGAGGCGTAGAGGTTTCTGCACCAGGGCTACAGTGCCACAGTGCCAGTGTAGACACCCTGGTTGATTACAGCGCTGCAATTGGCCTCCGGGAGGTGTCCCACAATGCCTGTTCTCGCCTCTCTGGACATTGGTTTGAACTCTACTACCCTACCCTCAGGTGACCAAGCATCATCCCCATCCCGTAAATTCCTTTGGAATTTTGAAAGTCCCCTTCCTGTTTGCTCGGTGATGCATGCAGTGGTCTCAACACATCTTTCTAGGTGGCCATGCCTGCTCCACACACCAGGCGATCTCCCACTTGGAGCAATGCCGAGCTGCTGGACCTCATCGATATTTGGGGAGAGGAGGCTATCTAGTCCCAACTGCACTCCAGCTCTAGGAATTATGATACCTACAGACAGATTTTACAATGCATGATAGAAAGGGGCCATGACCGGGACACGTTGCCGTGCAGAGTCAAAGGGAAGGAGCTGCTGATAGCCTACCAGAAGGCACGGGAGGCAAACCACCGCTCTGGTGCTGCGTCTTCGAGCTGCCGGTTCTTCAAAGAGCTGGACACAATACTCGACGGCGACCTCACCTCCACTGCAAAAACCACTGTGGATACCTTGGTGGCTCGCATGCCAATCGAAAGTGGACTGAGCCAGGAGGAGGAAATCTTGGATGAGGATGTGGAGGGGGAGGGGAATACAGAGGCAAAGGATGACTCGGAGGTCAGAGATGGATGCAGCCAGGAGCTCTTTTCTACCCCGGAGGAGACTAGCCAGTCACAGATGTTGGCGAAGTGCAAACAAGAGAGGAGGCCCCTGGTAAGTGGATTTGATTTTGGGAATCACTCAAGTGAGTTGTTGGGGGAAGGAGGGTTGCAGAAAGCAGGCTTGTCTCCCACCGCAGGCCTACTCTGAGCAGAGGAACAGGCTGTTGATTGACTCCCTCACGTCAGGGGAATCTCTCTCAGAGATCTCCAGGAAACTCTCGTGGAGATACTGGGCAATCCACTGCCACACGTTCTTTGGCACAGCTGCTTTGTTTCTTGCCCCATTAACATTAACTTTCCCGCACCACTGTGCCATCGTGGTGGGGGGACCATTGCTGCACACAGATGAGCTGCATAGGGGCCAGGGCAGAAGCCACAGTCTTGGAGAAGACCCTCCCTTGATTCCCTGCTGACTCTCAGCAGTGAGATATCTTCCATAATGATCACATCCTGTGGAAAGTGTGGGGAAAGGAATTATCAACCCCTCCCTACTGTGCTGGCTCTCCCCAAGAGCCACATGCCCAGTGTACAGCAGGGTCCGAGAAGAGTGATTTACACTGCCCCTGTGGCTACTCACTATTTTGGGGGTCTTGTGGCTCATATGTGCTTGCCTGGGGTCAGCCAGTTAGTGCCAGGTGTGTGAGTACTGGCTGTGTTTAAAGCACTGAATCAGTGCTCTCTGTGTTGCAAACAATCCTGCTTCCATAAAATGTCGTGCTTAAACTTCACAGAGGTGACCCTGGGAGCCCAGCCTCCCTCTTGGTTATCGGCGGCTGAACAGTTGTGCAGAATTAGAAAGGGGCCAAGAAGAACTAAGGAGGATTTTCTGCGTGATGTTATGATGCACTCTGCCGCCGAGAAACAGGAATTGCAGGAGTGGCGGGACAGCGAGAAGAGGGACCAAAGGAGAACGCGGCGCGCCAGAATGAAGTCACGGAGCGGCTCTTAAAGGTTATGGAGCGCTAAGCAGACACGCTCCAGGCGATACTAGCTCTTGAAACTGAGCAGCTCTGCGCCCACCCTCCCCTGCAGCCGCTGTCGCAAAACACTTTCTCATGCACCCCCCAGACACCCCTAAGACACACTTATCAATCTCCTGCTCCAGTCTGTACCCGCGGCTTTCCACTCCTCCCACCTCACAGTCCAGCACTGCGGACTCCCACTGCCCACTGCACTCAACACCCATCCCTCTGCAGTGTGGCCCTGCTGAAGTACAGCACCCGCTGCATTGTACTCCAAAGGAGAAGGTTGGATATGATCCCTGGACATAAACAAATCTTTAGCCGCCCCGGACCCCTCCTCCTCCTGGGACCTTCTCTTCCCCATCCCCCCCACTGCTGATGTTTTTTGACTCTCTCCTCCAGTTGTTGTTTTTTAACAAAACAATTGTGCGGGTTTGAAAGCAATCTTTATTTTATTTATTGAAAGCAAAAAGGTCCCTGCAAAGCAACATACCATTATGTTAAACCCACATATTGCATCATCTGCACCAATCACCTCCTAGCACTACAAGCACTGCACTCCCGAGCATAGCAAGAAATATAAGTGGCCTTCAGCTTCACATTGCTGCCTCAAGGCATCCCTAATCCTGATGCCCCGTATTGCACCCCTCTAGTAGCCCTGGTCTCTGGCTCTTCAAACTCAGCTTCCAGGCACTGAGACTCTGTGATCCAGCTTTTAGTGAAGCTTTCACCCTTCCCTTCACAAATATTATGGAGCATACAGCATGTGGCTATAAGCATAGGAATATTGTCATCGGCCAGGTCCAGCTTTCCATAGAGGCAGCATCAGCAGTCTTTTAAATGGCCAAAAGCACATTCAACAGTCATTCTGCACTTGCTCAGCCTGTTGTTCAACTGCTCCTTGCTGCTGTCAAGTTACCCCATCTATGGCTTCATAAGCCACGATATTAAGGGGTAGGCTGGGTCTCCCAGAATCACAATGGGCATTTCCACTTCCCCTATGGTGATCTTCTGGTCTGGGAAGAAAGTCCCTGCTTGCAGCTTCCTGAACAGGCCAGTGTTCCAAAAGATGTGTGTGTCATGCACCTTTCCAGACCAGCCTGTGTTAATGTCTGTGAAACGCCCACGGTGATCCACAAGCACCTGGAGAACAATTGAGAAATACCCCTTGTGATTAATGTACTCAGTGGCTAGGTAGTCTGGTGCCAGAATTGGAATGTGCGTGACATTTATCGCCACTCCGCAGTTAGGGAAGACCATTTGTGCAAAGCCATCCACAATGTCACACACGTTGCCCAGAGTCACGGTCTTTTGGAGCACGATACGATTAATGGCCCTGCAGACTTCTATCAACACGAGTCCAACGATTGACTTTCCCACTCGGAACTGGTTAGTGACCGAACGGTAGCAGTCTGGAGTAGCCAGCTTCCACAGTGCAATCGCCACGTGCTTCTCCAACGGCAGGGCAGCTCTCATTCTCATGTCCTTGCACTGCAGGGCTGGGGCAATCTCATCAGACAGTCCCATGAATGTGGCTTTCCTCATCCAAAAGTTCTACAGCCACTGCTCGTCATCCCAGACGTGCATCACGATGTGATCCCACCACTCAGTGTTTGTTTCCTCAGCCCAAAAGTCGCGTTCTACTGTGGTCAGCACCTCTGTGAATGCCACAAGTAACCTCGTATTGTAGCTACTACGCGTGGCGAGATCCATGTCGCACTCCTCTTCCCTTTGTAGTTTAAGGAATAACTTCACTGCCAGTCTTGACATATTGGTCAAAACAAGCCACATATTGGTCAACAGTTCGGGATTAATTCCTGCAGCCCAAAGAGGCAGGCCACGCAATACACAAATTGTTGAAAGATGGCGCCAAATGCAGACAGAAGCACAGGGATTGCTGGGATGCAAAGCAAACCATCAGCGGGCACTGGGACAGGACCCAGGATTCCCCCAGACCCTCTCTGCTTTCCCACAACTCTTAGTGACAGAAGAGAAAGAGGTGCTCTGTGGGATAGATGCTCAGAGTGCATCGCTCCGAATACCGCTACAAGTGTCACAAGTGTGAACACGCTATTGCACAGGCAGCTGACAGTGCGAACACACAATAGCCATTTCCATCACTTGGAGTCAAACAGACGGGCTGTCCTCTCTCAAGCTCTGGGCTAACTCGATCCCCAGCTATGGGCTGGATGCAGGAATCCCTGGGTCATTCTCTGCCCTGTGCAGTGTGAGAGGCCGGACCAGCCTGCTCCCTTCCTGGCCTTAGAATCTCTGAATGAATGGCTCAGCCTTCGCTCCCCGGGGACTGTGATGCCGTCATCTCCCCAGCTCCCTCCTCCTCCATGGAGTCTCCCCGGGGAAGATCGACTGGAGTTTGAATTTCAAAGCCGCGCCCCCTTTCTAGCTCCCTTCCTAGGAAAGCAGAATGGGATTCCACAGCACACTGCTTCCCCTCTTCACGTCACCTCAGGCACTCGGCCCCGGGGTCCTTTATCATCTGGTAAATCAGTTCGGGCTGATTTCCCAGAGCACCAGGTTTCTGCATTTTTAATTCCACCATCGTCAGGGCACTGACTGGCCATTGGCCCAGGATTGGCAGGACTGGGGCGCCTGCCCATGATGCCTTACCCTGTCTCTTTGCCTTCCAGGGCTCTGCATCGCCCTGTGCCTGGGGGGCACTGTGGCCCAGATTGATATCATACAAGGTAAGGCTGACTCCTCCTGGCTAACCTTCCCGAATGCTCCCGGCTGCCTGGGGTCTCTGGCCTCTGCCCCCTCTGGTCCCTTTCCCTTGTGGGAGGAGAGCAGAGTCAGGGTCTGGCGAGCCGGGAGCAGCCCCTTGGCGTGGGCGTGTTGGGGTGGGTTTATAGAGCACGGTGGGTGCGTGCAGGGGAGAGGAGAAGGCCCCTCTGTAGCCCTCCCCTTCCCTTCCCAGCCACGTGGCCAGCAGAGAATAGACACTGGAGCCCACGGCTCTACACTGGTGGCTGGAGTGAGGGGCAGATCCCCTTTGTAGCCAAGGGCTGTGTTATTGACCAGCCCTAATCAACCCCCTGATGGCTCAGACATTAGAAGTCGCATTTGTAGGTGCCTCCGTCCCTCTAAAATCAGGCTGAACTGAAACCTGGGACCCACGTGCCCATCTATGGGGCGTTTGGGATCCGGACTCTGCACCCCAAGCCCAGCTCTGCTGCGAATCCCAAGATGGGATTCGAGCAAATTCCCATTGACCCACTGGGGTCCCCCAGTGCTGCACCCACCCTGCTCCGTCTGCTCCCATCCCAAGCCCTGCAGCCGGCTAAGCTGCGCTGAGATCCTTCCCCTCACGCTGGCCAGAGGGACGGATCCCAGCGGAGCCCCAGACACCGGGCAGCTAAAGGATCCAGGATCCCCCGTAGGCAGGTCACAGTCTGGGTCATGGGAGGCAGCTCAGGATCCAAACTAGCCTCGCGCCCGACTCCGCTCTCAGTCAATCCAGAGCAGAGCCGGGCAGGAACTTTCCAAGGACCCATTTTTTGCCAGAAAATGCCGATTCGGTTCAGAGGAATGTTTGGTTTCACTCCGGAACAAATTGTGTGTGTGGGGGGGAAGATGAAATAATTTTCAAAACAAAAAATTCCCGTTTTCCGGTTTGGAGCGAGGTTTTGGGTTTGAAATTGACGCTAACGAGAGTAACGACGGCAGCAACAAAAAGGAGAAAAATTGGGTGAGAGCGAAAATGTTTCACTTGAAGCGACGCCCGGCTCCGGCGGCTCTGCCTGTCTGTGCCGTGGCTCCCCGGGGAGCCAAGGCCCCTGTGCAGCCGAGGGCAGTTTGTTGCCAGGCGGTGGATGGCGTCGGAGCTGTTTGCCAGGCGCCCAGGGACGAAAATCAGCGAATGGGGTGTGTGAAAGGAGTCGATCCCACTGTGTTTGGGGGTGTGGGGAGCTGCTCTGCACTGGCTGACCCTGCCCAGCTGTTCCCGCCCCTACAGGTACCACTGAGGACTGCAACAGCCATATGCTATGCCCAGAAAATGCCAAGTGTGTGAACAACACCCACTGCACCTGCCTGGATGGATACCAGTCACATGGGAATCGCTTCTTCACCGACCCAATGGAGATCTGTGACGGTAACGGGGCTCCCACGTTGTCCTGGGGGGGCTGGGACAGAGCAATGCCCAAACTGCTATAAAAAGGGAGATCCAGGACATGCTACAGATGGGTATAAACTGCCCCTCTAACAGTGCATGGACATCTCCAGTGGTTCTAGTTCCCAAACCAGACGGGGAAATACACTTTTGCGTGGACTACCGTAAGCTAAATGTTGTAACTCGTCCTGACAACTATCCAATGCCATGCACAGGTGAGCTATTGGAGAAATTGGGACATGCCCAATTCATCTCTACCTTAGACTTAACCAAGGGGTACTGGCAAGTACCACTAGATGAACCCGCCAAGGAAAGGTCAGCCTTCGTCACCCAGGCAGGGGTGTATGAATTTAATGTTCTCCCTTTCGGGCTGCGAAATGCACCTGCCACCTTCCAAAGACTTGTAGATGGTCTCCTAGTGGGATTGGGAGAATCTGCAGTTGCCTACCTCGATGATGTGGCCATTTTTTCTGATTCATGGGCAGAACACCTGCAGCACCTGGAAAAAGTCTTCGAGCGCATCAGGCAGGTAGGACTAACTGTTAAGGCTAAAAAGTCTCAAATAGGCCAAAACAGAGTGACTTACCTGGGGCACCAGGTGGGTCAAGGAACTATAAATCCCCTACAGGCCAAAGTGGATGCTATCCAAAAGTGGCCAGTTCCAAAGTCAAAGAAATAGGTCCAATCCTTCTTAGGCATGGCCGGATATTATAGGCGATTTGTACCACACTACAGCCAAATCGCCGCCCCACTGACAGACCTAACCAGAAAGAAACAGCCAAATGCAATTCAGTGGACTGATGAGTGTCAAAAGGTCTTTAACCAGCTTAAGGCGACACTCATATCTGACCCTGTGCTAAGGGCCCCAGACTTTGACAAATCATTCCTGTAACCACAGATGCATCCGAGCGGGGTGTGGGAGCAGTTTTAATGCAGGAAGGACCAGATCAAGAATTCCATCCTGTCATGTTTCTCAGCAAGAAACTGTCTGAGAGGGAAAGCCACTGGTCAATCAGCGAAAAGGAATGCTACGCCATTGTGTACGCGCTGGAAAAGCTATGCCCATACGTTTGGGGACGATGTTTCCAACTACAAACCGACCATGCTGTGCTAACGTGGCTTCATACCGCCAAGGGGAATAACAAAAAACTTCTTCGTTGGAGTTTAGCTCTCCAAGATTTTGATTTTGAAATACAACACATTTCAGGAGCTTCTAACAGTGGCTGATGCACTCTCCCAGGAAAGTTTCCCAGAATCAACTGGTTAAAAATTGTTCTTGGAATGTGGGATATATTGTTAGTTTTTATATAATCAGTAGTATGTCTAAAGGTGCATGTGTCTTATTAACTCTGTTTTCTCCTAGAGCTCCAGGAAGAAATCACAGCCAGTGTGGAACCAGCTGTCCAACACTATCTGTGATTTGGGGGGCGTGTCATAACTATAAAGGGCAGGGTAACAGCCCTCTTGTGTACTATACTATAAAATCCCTCCTGGCCAGAGACTCCAAAATCCTTTTACCTGTAAAGGGTTAAGAAGCTCAGGTAACCTGGCTGACACCTGACCCAAAGGACCAATAAGGGGACAAGATACTTTCAAATCTTGGTGGGGGTGGGGAAGGCTTTTGTGTGTGCTCTTTGTTTTGGTGGTTGTTCGCTCTTGGGACTGAGAGGGACCAGACATCAATCCATGCTCTCCAAGTCTTTCTGAACAAGTCTCTCATATTTCAAACTTGTAAGTAAACAGCCAGGCAAGGTGTGTTAGTTTTATCTTTGTTTTCTCACCTTGTAAATGTACTTTTTGCTAGAGTGTTTACCTCTGTTTGCTGAAACTTTGAACCTAAGGCTAGAGAGGTCCTCTGGGCTCTTTAAGTTTGATTACTCTGCAAAGTTGTTTTCCATCCTGATTTTACAGAGATGATTTTTACCTTTTTATTTAATTAAAAGCCTTCTTTTTAAGAACCTGATTGATTTTCCCTGTTTTTTAGATCCAAGGGGGTTGGAGCTTGATCCACCAGGAGTTGGTGGGAGAAAGGAGGGGGGATGGTTAATTTCTCTTGTTTTAAGATCCAAGGGGTTTGGATCTGTATTCACCAGGGAATTGGTGAAGAGTCTCTCAAGGCTACCCGGGGAAGGGAATTAGCACATTGGGAGTGGTGGCAGTGGACCAGATCTAAGCTGGTGGTTAAGCTTAGAAGTTTTCATGCAGGCCCCCACATCTGTACCCTAAAGTTCACAGTGGGGAAGGAGCCTTGACAGAGTCATATGCATAGCTTGTTGTTCTGAGTAAGATTTGCACTTCATCAGTCAAAGAGGTTACCAGTTTGTTATTTTCTGTTTGCTTATTTTGGGAAAGGGAAGTAGGGACAGAAAAGTAGTAAGATGAGTGAAAATAGTGAAATAATTGTGAAATTGGAGCTTTTTAGACTTCAAGCAGAAGAAAATGAAAAGACTTTTGGAATCAAGACAAGTACAGATAAGAGAAATTGAAGCCCAGAAGTAAGCTGAACAAGATGCACACCAGATAATTTTGGAACCGAAACAGATAGAAGCTAATAAAGAAATTGAGACCCAGAAACTAGCCATGGAACTGCAAGCCAAGGAAATGGAGGGGAAGGAAAGAAAAAGAAAGCACCAACTGGACTTGTTAGAGAATCAGAACCAGATGAAAGATTTAATGGGGGAAAAGGTTTGCAAGATTTAAAGAAATGTTTAACCTTGTTGAGTATTATGCTGGGATGCCAGATGAAAAGGATTAAGTCCCAGGAACTGCTCCAGGAATTGGAGAGTTTCTCTTCAATTCCTCTGCAGCAGTGGAAAACAGTATGCTTCCAGGAGTGGGTGTGGTTGAGACCAGCTCCTGTTGCCCTGCATCTCAAGGCAGCATCTCCTCCGGGTGGAAGGGGAGTGTGTTATCTGTCAGCAGGGCCGTCCTTAGGCATACGCAGCATACACAGCTGCATAGGGCCCCAGAAAATTTGGGGCACCCCTGGGTCCACCCTCCCACCTTTTCCTATACCTATTCTGACCCTTCCTGCAGGCTCCCACAGCTGGCTGCTGCAGCCTGGTGAGTCTTCCTCCAGAGGGGATCTAGTAACTTAAAAGTGAAAAAGCCTTCCAGCCTGCCAGACCTATTAGCACAAAATTGAAACTGTTAAAGAGCTATTCAAGTGGTAATGAGGCCATTTAACAGGCATTTGCCAACCCCTAGATATATACTGTCGGTTTCTGAATTTACTGACAAAAACAGTTGTGCATCACTGTAATATTTACTCAGAACATGTTAGTCTACAGGAACCTTAGTTTAAAATTTGCTTTAAAAATATTTCATTGGAAGATTGCTGAAGATTATAAAATCACATCTCTAAAAAATCCTTGCATAGATTTTTAGATGCACGATCTGAGTATTCATCTTTAGCCTTAAATGCTTGGATCTTCAGACATAGTTTTTTTTTTTTAAATCCGTCAAAAGACCACCCTTATCTAAAATACACATTTTAATAAGAAAATGTAAAACAGAGAAGAGCTGCATCATGTATGTATTCCATAATATTTAATGTTGTATTCAGCAGGACAGCTGACTTGCCTGTCGGAGAATAACAGAGTTCTCACTTTTTGTTTGGGTACAGCAAATCAGATACTTTATTTTCTCTAACAATTGCTTAGAGGGAGAGAGCTAAACAGGTCTCTCTACAGGTAAACAGTTACAGCAAACCTTTATACCTTTCATTACAGACAATAATAAGCAACAGCTGCATTTTGTTTATACATAGGCCATCTTGATATCTTATTTTTCTCACTTGTTTTGACTCTAGTCTGCATACAGTATTTTCTACACATTATCTACACAAGATCACAACAACTTCTCACACAGTTCTTTCCCACTCGCCTCACACAATCCTCGCTTCTACAAATCTCACGTTATTAGGGTTACAGATAGCCTGACTCTTGCTAACGAACTGTCATGCATTGCATCCCCTTCCTGTCAGTTCTTTCTCTGCTTCCACAACCCCCCCTTTTGTACTACTAGTACAACAAACATTTTCAAATCTCTATTTGCATTAAATCTCGGAATTCAGATCCTACATCAGATGCTTCAACCTTAGGGGTTTTGATTGGATGTAATGACAATGCATGATGAGCATGGACATGAAAGGTATTACTATTATTATGTCCTTTACAACAACAACAACATACTCCTACACTAGCTAACAACAACACAAGCAATAACATTCCCATAGCGATAATATGATGGGGTTGTTGTACAAACTTAGTCATATAATACAATACATCATAATTAGTACATAAGGTGGGTATTCTATAAACTGTCTGAAAGCATACTTTTCAACTTGATATATATTTTGAAGCATGTGAATTTGCCCTTGTACTTCAGAGATTTTCTGAACCTCTGGTAACAGTGAAAGCAAATTATGAAATCGATCAGGTACTAAACTAGTCCCATTAAAGGGTATCTGGAACCTAAGGACTACTTGCAAAATTCTATCTGCAGGCCAGTAGATAATATGATTGCCTGCAGTGGTAGTGAGATTAAAATGTATGTCTTGCGATGTGGTGGCATTAACATACACACAGCTAGCATTAGCTTGAAAAAGGAAGTGTCCTGTCAGGGTAGTTCCTTGTCCCCTAACCTCCCAGCAAACGTAGTCATAAAGAGTAACAACTGCTCCTGGCTTCAGTTTACGGATACACTGAAGCTGTGGGGGTTCTAATGGCCAAAATGTCCATTGACTCCTAACCCCATCCAAATGTCAGATGTAATCCCAGGAACATTGACTAAAAATCGATTGGGCATACCAGGAGGTCTAATTTCCCAGATGTCTCGGTGAATTACCCAATCCCATATGCATCCTCCCCATGGACCCGGCAGGATTCGGTATGTGGGAGCCCACACCCCCCCAACCGGTCCATATGCTTGGAAGGAGCACTGAGCATGTCTGCACTTCCACCCAGAAAGTCTCCAAGTATGTCTCCATGGCCACAGGTCAGATGGTACTCCTGATGTGTCTGTAAGGGCAGTGGGCCAAGCCTGATGCTCTAGATCATTCCGAATGGCCATTAGCTGGTCATTCAGGAAATCCTGAATTTCTGAACATGCTAGATCCCACTGCAATGCCTTCCCAGCCTCAGTGATATTCAATACTATCTCTGTCAGCAACTTCTGGGTCATAGAACTAAGGGCGGAAATAACATGTAAATCACCAACTCCAGCCTGTACCTGGGTTAGTTGTGCTCCAGAAACAAGTGGAGTAACACCGGCGGAGGTGGGAGTAAGTGCTGTCAACGGGAAGCCGCAGAGGTCGATTTTGCCGCTGTCCCTACAGCGGGGTAAGTCGGCTGCGATACGTCGAATTCGCGTAGCTGAATTTGCGTATCTTAAATCGACACCCCGCCCGTAGTGTAGATGTAGCCTGAGTCATTGGTTTTATCAAATATATGGCATTGTCTGTATTTGGATATGTTACAGGGGTAATAGTGTAATGGAGGAGATGGCAGGGGCAATGGCAACAAGGTGCCTTTGGTACTTATAATTTAAAATCCAATTAGGGAGGGCAATACATGCTGAAGGACTTATCCAAAACACAGGGCACAGCCTGTAGAATAAACTCCAAAATCCAATCAATACCACATTCCCAAGCATGGGTCCCACAAGTTTCTTCCTGCCAGTGTGTAATTCTTTGTTTCTTCAGCAGGGTCAGTTCTTAATGTCCCTTGTAGTCAGGAATCCCTGGACTTTGTGGTTTCAATGAAGCAAGTGTTCCTTCTTCTCTTTTCCTGAAACAGTGTGGTTTAGCATCACACAGGGGAGAGCTTACTAGCACATCACCCTGTAATGGTTTTGCTTCTTCTAGAAAAATCCAAAGGCACAGTAGATCTGTCAGTGGACAAGGGAGAGATTACTAGCACTTCACCTTTTTTTTTCTTTTTCCTGCTGTCCAGAAGGCGCAGCAGAGCTAGAAGGAGAAATAGGCTTATCATCAGTCAGAGAGTCCTCCCGAGGTGGAGGGGTCTTTTTACAGTGAGAAGCATGGGTCCAGGCAGGTAGTCCTTGGCACTTCACAGCGGTGTTGGTGGTTAACAGGACTTGGAAAGGGCCTTTCCAGTGTGGAGCCAAAGCAGTCTTTCGTTGATGGACTTTACGTAGACTCAGTCTCCTTGTTTCAATGAATGGCAGGGCTGCTAGGGTCTTTGGGTAGCACTTCTTTTATCTGTGAGAAAAGAAACCTAACACATTTCATTAATGCCTGGCAGTATTTTGCAGATCTCATAGTTGCTTGGGCACATTCAGGCCCCCCTTTTCTTGGCTGTCAGCCAAGTCTTAGCTGTGGATAGTGTCCTTGGATGGGGCCAGCGTCTTATCTTTGGACTGAGCTTGCTAGCTACTTTTTCCAGTTAACTCATTCTGTTCTTTTTCCTTTTTCCCTTCTTGGCTTCTTTTAACCTACAAAGGAAACTTCCACTCTTCACTCATACACCTTTTCCCAACAATGAACACATACACATTGCCATTATACAGTACATTAGTCTTATTATTCAATGAATGCCATGTACACCCTTCCAGTAAAATAACTTTATTACAGAGCTTTGGAGCAACAAACCAGGACAAGCACACCCACTTTTGAGGAGTCCACTCGGTACAACCTCTGGTGTCCAAAGCTTTCCTCCCTCCCCACCCTCTGGCTAGAAATCTGAGGTAGCCAGAAGGATCCCATGGGCAATATGGGGAGTGGGTTAACCTTCCATGTCCTTGCTTACAAAGACTGTTGGTATGCAAATTTTAACAACAATTTTTTTCAATTAAAAAAATCTGGCCAATGAAGTTTCTTTTTCTTACTTAAGCAAATGTATTAGACTTTAGTATATCACATTTTCCTGATTTATCCAAACACTTTGTATTCCAAGTTGAATAAAACAAGTATCTGCTTTTTGATTTAACCCTTCTATTTAATTTTGAACTAGACTGTCTTATGAAAATATTAAACCCAACAATTCTGGCCACAAGACAAACACCACAAGACAGGACATAGAACACAAAAATAATTCCTATTGTACCAGTAAATGCATGGTACATTGAATGCTGTTCAGCTGGCATCCGTTTTCTCTGATGATCTGAAAGACAAAAGAACAGAGGTCTACCCCTTCTGGGTAGTCAGTCATTGCTTAAAATATTTCCTTTATATACACATACTCTTGTTGATTTTAGACAAAACAGAGGAATTACCCCATATTTCCTTGTATTTGTTTCATAGGCAGCCCAGGTTTCAGTGGCTTCTACCTTATTAGTTAGAAAATTGCATTAATACAGACGCTTTCTGGCTTGCTTCCAGATCCAAAGCTATCCACAGCTTAAAAATTCTTACGTAAAAAGGGACACAATTAACTTTCCCAGACCTTTGATTGCCTTTTACTTCTAACTCCCGCTTTCAAACACCCAGTGATCTGAAAGAAACAACACAACCTATATTGGTAGGTTTGCATTTCTTTTACCTCTACTACAATATACACTGCACATGTTCTGGGGAAAATGCACATCTGTCACGGAGTGTGGGGGAACTCAGGGCCCTGCACCCCCGGCTTCCTGCGATTCACCATGACTCTTAGTCAGCCAGTAAAGCGGAAGGTTTATTTAGAAGACAGGGACACAGTCCAAGACCGGTCTTGCAGGCACAGACAACAGGATACCCCTCAGTTAGGTCCATCTTGGGGTCCTCGGGCACCCCAGCCCCCCTTGGGAGGTCAGAGCCCTCTCTGCCTCCCAGCCACCTCACCAGCCAGCTTCTGAGACTCTGCCTTCAGCGACCCCTCCCACAGCTTTTGTTCAGTTTCCCCGGGCAAAGGTGTCACCTGGCCTCTAACCCCTTCCTGGGTTCTCATGTTACATGCTCAGGTATTCTCCGTCGGTCAGTCTCCCATCCCCCAATGCAGACTATCCTAGTCACACTCCCCTGTCAGCATTCAAAGACCACAGTAAGAACAGTCCCAATTCGTCACATCTCTCCCCCCTTCGAGACCGAACTGAGCGGGGTCACTTCAGTCAGTGACCTGGGGAAGTTCGAACCTACCCCCTTTCCCAGGGATGCCCCAGCATCCCTCCCATTCCTTGGTGAGAATTACACCAGGCCCCTCCAGTTTCACGCCCCCCCCCCTTAGGTCAGGGTTGCTCGATGGCACTCGCAGTTCGCATGTGGGACGGTTTAGGCGGCCTGTGCCCTTTTCCCACCCCAATACCCCTGGGGTTCCAACTGGGCTGTGGTCTTCTCCCAGCGTTCCAGTCTGGAGGTCTGTGCTTCGGGCTCTCTTGGTTCAGAGCCCCCCTTTTTACCCTGGCCGCCCTCTGGAAAGGCTCCTCTATGCTGCGCAAGGGTCCTAAAGCCGTTTTCCCCTTGTCCCGGGCCTTCCTCCCTCTCTGACAGGGGTCACAGGATCGGCCATACTGCCAGACAGTAACAAAGACCCCAGGCCAGTAAAAGCTCTGTAGCAGCCTCTGCTGGGTACGCCAGGTTCCCTGGTGCCCTGAGAGGGGGGGGTGTCATGGGCCTGGTACAGCAGCTGGCGGCGATACTTCTGGGGTACCACCAGCTGCCTCCTGATCCCCCCTGACTCCATTTTCCCTGGGGGAGCCCATTCTCGGTACTGGAACCCCTTCTCCCACAGAACCTTTTCCGGCCACCTCTCCCCATGGTCTGTACCGCACCGAGGTCGGCCAGGTCCCTTATCTTCCGCAAGGAGGGATCTTTCTGCACCTCGGCCTGGAACTCAGCAGCTGGGACAGGGATGGCCACCTGCTCTTTCTTGCCGGCTGGGTCTGAAGCCGCAGCCTCCCTGAGCCGTGTCCCTGGGTGTTCCCTCCCCACCAGGTTAGGCTCCTGCGCCTCAGGCAAGGCACCCTCCCCAAGGTCAGGGCGCAGTGCTCCTCGCCGGCTCTGACTGTGGGTCACAACCAGTGCATTCTGGGGGTTGCTTGGCCAGTCCTCCAGGTCCCCCCCCCATCAACACCTCAGTGGGCAAATACGGGTGTACCCCCACATTCTTGGGGCCCTCCTTGGCCCCCCACTTCAGGTGTACCCTCGCCACGGGCACTTTGACTGGTGTCCCGCCCACCCCCGTCAGGGTCAGGTAGGTGTTGGGCACCACCTGATCTGGGGCCACCACCTCGGGCCGGGCCAGCGTCACCTCTGTGCCCGTATCCCAGTATCCATTGACCTTCCTCCCATCCACCTCCAGGGGAACAAGGTACTCTCTCCGGAGGGACAGCCCCGCGCCCACCGTATAAACCAAAAACCCTGAGTCTGGAGCATCCAGCCCCCCAGAGGAGCTGGCCTGGAGCTCTCCTCCCTCCTTAGTAGGTGGTATTCTGCCAGTCCCCCTTCCCTGGGAATGCTGCCTCTCGCCTGGCTGAGTCAGTCAACCCTCTGTGGGTTCGGTCTGCTCAGTCTGTCCCTGAGCCTGGGGCACTGGGCCCGTATGTGGCCCCACAGTGATAGCAGCCCATGTCCCATGGGTTCCCTCGAGTGGGTCGGATGGCCCTGACGCCGGATGTTCCCCTTTGATGGGGGTTTTCTGTATTTTCCCACGGGGAGGTCCCATGGTGACTCTCACTCTGCGTGGTGGTGGGACCGTTCCTTTGGGACTCCTCCCTGTTATCCCCTGACCAGCTCTTTACAAACTCATCGGCCAGCCGCCCTGCGTGTCGCGGGTTCTCTGGCTTTCTGTCCACCAACCACAGCCTCAGGTCGGATGGGCACCGCTCATACAGTTGCTCCAGTACCAGCAGTTTAACCAGGTCCTCCTTCGTCTGGGCCCCATCAGCCCACTTGCTGGCGTATCCTTCCATGCGGACGGTTAGTTGCAGATATGAGATCTCAGGGGTTTTATCCTGACTCCGGAACCTTTCCCAGTACATCTCAGGAGTCAGCCCAAACTCACGTAGCAGGGCCTTTTTGAATAGTTTGTAGTCCCCTTTCTCTGCCTCTTCCAGTTGGCGGTACAATGCCACGGCTTTGGGGTCCAGTAAGGGGGTAAGGACCCGGAGTCTGTCCGCGGGATCAACCCGGTGCAGCTCGCAGGCCGTCTCAAAGGCATCCAGGAAGTCATCCATGTCCTCCCACTCCTTGCGTGGGGCCAGGATGCACTTATCAAAGCTCCGTGCAATCTGGGTCCCCCCTCACTCACCGCAGCCGGGGGTTCGCTGCCCCTCAGTCTCGCCAGTTCCAGTTCATGCTGACGCTGTCTCTCATTCTCCTACCGTTCATGCTGCCTCCGTTTCTCTTTCTCCTCCCGTTCATGCTGTCTCTGTTGTTGACGATCCTCCAGCTCTCTCAGTTTTAGCTCTTTCTCCCATTCCAGCCAATTCCGCTCCATGGATGCTGAGCGTCGCCAGGAGGATCCCCTGCTGGCCGGCGAGCCTCGCCGGGAGGATCCCCTGTGGCTGGGGGGGGTCACGGCGCCCTCGGTATTTGCTGGGCTCCTCCCCACCCTTCCCCTAGGCATAGGAAGGAGGGGTCTCAGGAAGCCCTCAGCAGCCGGCTGACCACTCCCAGCTGGGACAGACACTGGGGCCTGCACTGCATCTGCCAGGCTGCTTCCCTCAGCACCAGGGATCAGTTCATTCGAGCGATCTCCCTCCTCCAGCTGGGCAATGAGCTGGTCTTTGGTGAGTCTCCCAATGCGCAGCCCCCTCTGCCTGCACAGCTCCACCAGGTCGCTCTTAAGCCGCTTGGCATACATCTTCCTGCTGGCCACTCACCGGCCTATGTGCTCACAGCTCCCCACAGTTCCCAGGGAGACCCCTAGTGTGCCAGCCCTTCTCGAGGTCACCACCTCTCTGCCAGGGTCGAGCTGCAGACTCTTCCGCCCCTGGGACCACTCGCTGCGATCCCCCGGGGGACCCTGTTACTGCAAAAGTCCTTCTCGCTGGTCACACACTCCCAGGGGTGATAACCGTCTCTCTCTGACTCTTCAGCACGCCTGGTCCCCGTAAATCCCCCTTCGTTTTACTGCTCCCCAGTCACTTACTGCAGGAAGCGCCGTCCACGGGGTGCAGTAGATCCCGCCGCTGCCACCAGTTGTCACGGAGTGTGGGGGAACTCAGGGCCCTGCACCCCCGGCTTCCTGCGATTCACCATGACTCTTAGTCAGCCAGTAAAGCAGAAGGTTTATTTAGAAGACAGGGACACAGTCCAAGACAGGTCTTGCAGGCACATACAACAGGATACCCCTCAGTTAGGTCCATCTTGGGGTCCTCGAGCACCCCAGCACCCCTTGGGAGGTCAGAGCCCTCTCTGCCTCCCAGCCACCTCACCAGCCAGCTTCTGAGACTCTGCCTTCAGCGACCCCTCCCACAGCCTTTGTTCAGTTTCCCCGGGCAAAGGTGTCACCTGGCCTCTAACCCCTTCCTGGGTTCTCATGTTACATGCTCAGGTATTCTCCGTCGGTCAGTCTCCCATCCCCCAATGCAGACTATCCTAGTCACAGTCCCCTGTCAGCATTCAAAGACCACAGTAAGAACAGTCCCAATTCGTCACAACATCCTATCCACAATTCAATTTCCACAACACTAGCCACATCAATTTCTACACAAGGTGTAACTGTTTCTTTTGTTCTTACAAAATCTCCATGCACCCCAGGAAAGTGACAGCTCGACCACACAGAGCCAGGGGCACTGTCCTTCTCTCTCTTTTTACCAGATCTTTTATCTGCTATTTTGTTACCCAAAAACAAATTCAAATCTTTTATTCTCCTGGCTTTGACTACCCTGCTGCAGCCACAACCTTTGGTCTTTAGTTAAAACATTTTAAATCTTGTAAAGCATGAAGTCACCTTAAGGATTAAATGCTAAATACCATATTAAACAACACTAGTTTCCTGTGTCTGGCAAAAGTATTCTCGGTTTTTGCAACTTTAAACAATACCAATTCATCTCAAACTTATAAAACACAGATCCCACAAAAAACAATAATCTATTTGTCCTGGTGCCTGGTTTTCCAGTACTAGGCGCAAGGGAGTTAAGTAAGTCGGAATGTCAAAAGATCCAGATTCGGGCCAATCAGTGCCCAGGGCTGGCCAATCCTGGGTGCAAAGCTGCAACAAGCGTCTCTTGGACATTCTTTTCTGAACACCGGGTAAAGGCCGTTTACTTAACATATAATTAAAAGGGCTATCCTTAGAGGGTTTTACCAGAGACCCACCCATCTGCCTGCTGACACTCTAACAGAGAATTACACAGAGAACAGAGGGAATTATGGCCTAATAGGATCCTCTTACAGGAATTTCTACTAATACTGACCGCTACAGGGGACGGGACAGAAGGATCCCAATTCGACCTCAGAGCTTCATCCCACGCGATGGCTTCCACTCTGAGGAATTACGAATGAGAGGCTCAGTTCCATCCACACACCTAACGCCCAAATGTATAAGACAGAAATTCATTAACCGGAGTCGCCAGTATCTGTCACCAAAATATCGGGTCCACCTAGCTGAGAGCCAATAACAGCCAGACAGGGATAAGGAAGAGTTGCTTTATTCTGCAGAAGAAAGGAGAGCCTTGCACCTTGGTACAAAGATTCTGTCTTACACACATTTTACCATTCCAATTATTATCCTGGGGATTTGAAATCCCCATGCTTATAATTACTTACTCCTTTCCTTCCACTATGCCCTCAAAGTTTCCAACCTGTTTTCCGATCTCTCTATCTGTTGCCTGCCCGCTTGGGCCCGATCCTGCTTTTCTCGCTGAACCGTCCCTTCCATGGGCACCGGCTTTTTCACTACCAATTTAACTAGGAGGGTGGGCTTCTAAACTAGCCCCCACCCTTCCTGGTCTCTTCTCTTAAACCTTTTTACTCACAAGGCTACCCAAGTCCTCCTTCATGAGGTTTGCCACTTGGGCAAAACGCATGGCCCATTGGCGTTTAACTATTCAATTTTCTCTTGTGGCAAACACACTGCTGTTACAGCATATGCAAACACAAATGGTTAAATTCTGACAAGTCCCTGAAGGACCGGTACTTGCTTAGCCAGTGCTTCCTTTTCTGCCTGGAAGTCCTGTCTCAAGGTTGCAACTTTCCCTGGGCGTAGGTTTGAGTTGCTGCCTGGTTCATGATCTATGCTCTTAATTGCTCAATTCTAGTTATCAAGTACACAACTCTTCCCTTTTCTCCAACTTCTCTATTGCCCAGTCCTGCTACGACTGGGATAGATCCACCTGACACCCTTCCCAGTCAACCAGGGTGGAGAGAGGAATGCTAAATCCCTCTCCGGTTCTCAGACTTACTGCGGCTGAGGGTAGGCACACTTTCATACTCACACACGTACGTCCAGACTGGCCACGTCTGTGTATAATGTTCAGAGAAGGTGCTGTGCAATCTCCAACTTGCTTCCTCTCTTGGGAGGGCAGTTCTTTTACACCCTGAGGTCTCCTGGGGCGTCTTTTCAGTGATTCCAGTCCATGCCGGCTGCCTGTGGCTTCTTCAGTGTCCCCAAAACATGCCAGCTCCAGGGTCGCAAAAGCAGACTGTTGGATATCACTGGACAGTTAAGCTTTGCAAATGTAATCTCAGCACTGTAACTTGTATTGCCTTTGGTTTGACTATGTCTATATTTTTTCACAGCCAGCTGGGGCCGAAAGCAGTTTTTCTTTGTACTTAGCCTGGTCTGCATTGATTCTTGACCTTGAACGCAGATTAACTTTCTCTTTATCTCTGGACCAAGCTGAATTTCAAATTAACCCGTTCCTTTCCTCAATAGACAAATTGCTCCCATTGTGTGTCAGAGGCTTTTTGGTGATTAAAAGCTCCTCTGAGATGTATGATCTTATCTAGATTCAAGGTACCGTCTAGTGGGCATTGTTTAGATGAATTTTCACGCGTGTAATGATTCCAATTCTCTAAATACCTGCAGATTTTAGGACCATAATGTACGTATATGAAATAAGCTGGGATACCCTTAGGGGGTGAGAGGGAATCCTTAGACTGTCCCCCACCCATTTTCCAATCACACACACAGGGAGGATGTCCTGTCCACTCTAGCGGCACATAAACTACAGGATACTCACACAGGAGAGGTTAACGAGGATGGCCACGACCCTCCTACACCTCCCTTCAGCAAAGAGCGTCGGCTAGTCTCAGAGAGACGGCGCCGCTTACTCTTGTTGCATCCAGTGAGATGATCAGACTGTCAGTGGCTCACACAGAGAGGAAAAGGGGAGGGAAGATGGGTTCACACACTCCTAGACCCAGGTAGCCTCCTCGCCGGACAATGCCAGGCCGAGTTAGCCCACCGTGGGTCGGAGCTCCTAAAAGATCCTCTAGTTACCGGGCTTGCATTAGAGTAGTTCTGGTCATGAGCCAAAAGACTTCGCAGAGTACTCTGGGCATCTTCCGGTAACTCTCAATTCACACTGGTGTACACACACACACACACACACACACACACGCACACACACACACACCAAGGCCTCTATTTCCAGGTGCTATTCCCAAGTACCACGATGCATCAACACACTATGAGGCGGTAACAACCCCTCTTGAGGCGGTAAAAACCCCTCAGCACCGGTGCATACCCATGCATCTCTCATATGCATATATGGGGGCGGCCAAACTAACAGGTTCCCAGAACCGCATACAACTACCTTATTGGGGGCAGCAAAACAATTCCCCAGAACCGCTCTGCATCTGACCTTGCTGCACAGTCAATAAGTTCGGACACCCCAATAGAGATTTCAAAAGGTCTCCTACCTCTATTGTGGCGCCATGGGGTTCGAAGGGGAACGATCTGTAGCAGCTGCCGGTACCTCTGCGGGCGTTGCCATCCCGGACGAGCCCCCAAATTGTCGGAGAATAACAGAGTTCTCACTTTTTGTTTGGGTACAGCAAGTCAGATACTTTATTTTCTCTAACAATTGCTTAGAGGGAGAGAGCTAAACAGGTCTCTCTACAGGTAAACAATTACAGCAAATCTTTATACCTTTCATTACAGACAATACTAAGCAACAGCTGCATTTTGTTTATACATAGGCCATCTTGATATCTTATTTTTCTCACTTGTTTTGACTCTAGTCTACATACAATATTTTCTACACATTATCTACACAAGGTCACAACAACTTCTCACACAGTTCTTTCCCACTCGCCTCACACAATCCTCACTTCTACAAATCTGGCATTATTAGGGTTACAGTTAGCCTGATTCTTGCTAACGAACTGTCATGCATTGCATCCCCTTCCTGTCAGTTCTTTCTCTGCTTCCACATGCCCTTACTACAAAGTTTTTGCAAATAAATCTCTAACAAACTTCAGGGTATATCAAAATACCTGTGACTGACATTTTTTATTCCCAAGTTTAGTGCTTTTAATTAGGTACCTTCTGCATGTCCAGTCTTCACCATCTGGCATGCAGTGGAAAACATGCTCCATTTTCTTTTGAAAAAAAACACTCTTCTGCAATTTCTTTCTAATGTCATTTGCTTCATTTGGGTTCAGGGATTTGGCTGGAAGGAGATGAGCGGGGAGAGGGAGGGAAGAGAGGAGGGAGACAGTGGGGAGGGGCGGGGCCTGGTTGGAGTGGGGGCAGGGCCTGGAGCAGAGCAGGAGTGGAGTATGGGCGGTGCCACAGGCAGAAGAGGTGGGCTGGGGAGCTAGCCTCCCCAAGCCCATGACCCAAGTAAAAGGCGGGTCTGCTCCTGCACACCCAGTGTACACTGCAGTCTCCTTAGGCAGGGGCCATATTCACAGAGCCGAATGTGCCGGCACCACACATTCTGTATGAGGGAAAGGGTACGGGGGTCTCTGCAGGGAACTGTGACTCTCCGCCACCATGAGGTATCCTAGGCTGGGCAACTCGGTATCCTTTGTTGCCTCGTCTCTCCCGCCCCACCCCCCGGCGAGCCCAGGCTGCCATCAGGCATAGGGGCACCAGTTTAATAATACTGCATAGGGCCCATAAATCCTAAGGATGGCCCTGCCTGTCAGTGACAAAACGGTTCAGGTTGCTGGCTGTCAGCAGGTTGCAGTTGAGCAAGGGACAGACCTCACTCTAGGGTTGTGATGCATGAAGGGGAGAGGAATAGCTCCCTTTGATGGACACCCAGCCAGCCAGTTAGCTGTAAAATCCCTTTTGGTAGCTATTCTCTACTTGCTTTACCTGTAAAGGGTTAAAAAGTCCCCCAGGTAAAGAAAAGAAAGTGGGCACCTGACCAAAAGATCCATGGGAAGTCTAAAACTTTTTAAAATTGGGAAAGAAACTTCCCCTTTGTCTGTTGTTCTCTCTGGGCTGCAGGGACACTGAGCAGTAATGCTATAAGCAGGAATGCTGTGTAAGGTTTGAACCAGGATTTATTGGGACAGGGAATGTTTAGATAGATGCAATCAGATTTAGTTCTTTATTTTGGCTTGTGGATCTCCTCTGTGCTAAACCCTGATGCTTTTGTTTACTTGTAACCTTTAAGCTGAACCCCCAAGAAAGCTATTTTGGGTGCTTAATTTTTGGAATTGCTCTTTTAAAATCTAGCAAAAGCCTAAGTTTCAGAGGTATTTTCTTCCTTTTTGTTTTTAATAAAATTTACCTTCTTTAAGAACAGGATTGGATTTTTGTGTTTTAAGAGGTTTGTGCATGTTGTTTGATTAGCTGGTAGTAACAGGTAATTTCCTTTGTTTTCTTTCTCAGCTCTTGCCCGGGGGTGTGTGTGTGAAAGGGCTTGAGGGTACCCCACAGGGAGAAATTCCCAAGTGCTCCTTCCTGGGTCCAAGGGGTTTTTTTGCATTTGGGTGGTGGCAGCATTTACCAAGCCAAGGTCAGAGAAAAGCTGTAATCTTGGGAGCTTAAAACAAGCCTAGAGTGGCAAGTATTAATTTTTTGAATCCTTGTGAGCCCCCAGTTCTGCACTCAAAGTGCCAGAGTGGGGATTCAACCCTGAGAAGGTTGCATAGGAAGATGTGTCCTAAAGGGAAGCCCAGAAAAGGGTGATGGAATCCTAGAGACCACTGAGGTGGGTGAGGGTTCCATGAACGCTGCAGCTGGAGGCAAACCCAACTCAAAGAGGGAAGAGGGTGCAGTGCCTGCCATTGAAAGAATTGTTTAGGCTGTTATCTGTGAGCTCTTCATATCTGAACAGGGGATAGATCCCACTCTAAAGAACACAGAGGTGTGTGTCTTAGAGGGGGGCCCAGAGAAGGAAGCTGAGAGAGAATTGCTGGGAGTATAGGAATGTCTCCTCACTGATTACATGGGAGGGTTTGCCCAGGACAGATTTGCTAGGTCAGCGTCTGTGCTCCCAGGCACCCAACCTGTGGCTCAGGCTTTAGGAGGGAGCTGTGTAACTGATCTCCCGGAGGGGAGCAGTCACACAGCTAACCATTTGGGAACAGAGAGAGGGGTGACAGAGAATATCCCAATCCAGGTCCCACTTTTTCAAAATGCTGTTCCTGATGTATTTGTGGAAACTAATTCTGTCTCTGTGAGCAAAGGCTATTGCATATCTTTCCCACATCAAGGGGAAGGTGAACTTTATTAATGAGTTTATATTGTACAGATCCCTGTGCAGTGCAAGATGGTATAATTTTTTGAGGGGGGAGGGGGTACCTGGGGAGCTGGGAAATTGGCTGTCTGTCTTTGAGTGGCTCAGGTAGCTCAGTTTGTGTGTGTGGCGACATCTGCTGTCGTGTTGGGTGATAACAGGGCCTGGGGAGGCTGGCTGTGTCTCTAGCAAAGCAGTGTAAGAAAAGGGCCAGCCCAGTTGGGGGGTTAGAGGGGCGCAGAAGTTCCCATGGCTCCCAGACCGCACCCCAGGTGTGACAACCCATCACAATATGATGAACAAGATTTTCAGTAATGCTCATCATAATTGACTTGGCTGTCTGGGAGGAAGCTCTAGGCTGGGTTGCTTTAAGGGAACTATGTTTTTGGCTTCTGAGTAACCAGTAAGGTATTGTAGAATCTGTTTTGTTGCTGGCTTGGTAATCTAAGTTTTAGAATAACCACTAGTTTTGGAGGTTGTCTGCCCCATTTTTTACAGTTTGCCCTAATTGAGGAATCTCAGCATGGCCCATCCAGGACCCTGGTCACACATGTCAACATGATGAAGCTGTACTTTGACAGGGAGAATATGGTACTGGCAGTATGTGGCAAGTGGGAGAAGAAGGGGGGGAAAGGAGGGTGAATCTCTTCCCTGAGACACAAACTGGACTCCCACTCGAATCAATTCCCCTGTCTGACCAGCTAACCCCTTCCCAGCAGGCAGAGGCCAGAGAGATGCTATCTTGTTACCAGCAGCTGTTCTCCAGCAGGCCTTGGCTCACTAACCTAGCCATCCACTGGGTGGAGACAGGGGCTAACCCTTTCAGAGTCACTTGGAAAACAGCTCAGGACCTGGAGAGAAAGGTCAAAGATATGCTGACTTTAGTGGTGATCCAGCCATCCACCAGGCCTCACCCATGGTGTTGGTCCCCAGGAAATATGGTGTGATAAAGTGGTGTTACCCTCACAAAATTCTTTGTTACTCATACACTCTAGGGTGCAATCACTTTTACCCAGTTTCTAGGGCTCAAGGCATAACCCTCTTAATTTAGACACCCACCCTTACCCAATTCCTAGGGCTCAGGGCATAGTCTTTGTGGGTCTGCAGGACCTTTTACCAGTGAAAGAGCCTTACACAGTCCAATCCTTATCCTCTATTCATAATTACCAAGCAGAATACACATGCTAAGCATACAATGCTATGCTCACTAACCCTTATCAGGCAGGCAGACTTTCCCTGTTGGCCAGGTAACATCAGTATTGTCTGGATTCTGGTTGGGGCACATCACGGTCATGCAGAGGATTCTTAGCAGCTTTGATCTTAGGCTGTATCCTAGAGATGAGCTTTTCTTCTTCCAGGTCTTTTCTTCTTCTTAGTCTTCTGTTCCTTCTCTTGGTCTCCTTCTTGGACCCCAGTTTATATAGTGACACTTGAGTCCTACTTAGCTATACCTTAGCTAATCATTTTACTAACCAATCCTAACATATTGTAACAAAATTCTCTAACCAATCATACTCCACTACCTTAATTTACACCTAATCATAACTATTTATGTAGCAGACAGAAACAATCAAAGAACCAGACAGAGATCATACAGACAAACAATAGAGAAGTGGGGACCATAAAGACAAAACAATAAAGAAATTAGGATTTCACAACCACAACTATTGCCAGACACAATGCTATCGAACTAAGTTTTATTTAATCATCTTAAGACCTGTTTCTTTATCTGGTGATGGTGGGTGCTATTAGGACAGGATCGCCTTCTTAACAGCCTGATCTTACATTGTTTTAATGTAATTTAGGTGGAATGTGACTTCCTGCTTCTTGGCTAATAGCTACTGCTCTCCTAATATGGCTGCAGACAAAGGCCTTAGGCCTTACTATATGGCTACAGGAAAAGGCCTTATCCTTCCAGTGGGGGATTTTCTTAATGATTTGCATGAGTATGGTGTGTATCTCAGTTTCCCCTATGTGCTACCTGTTTAAAGAGGTGGTGGGAGAGGGTGTTTGTTGTTGCAGAGAACAAGGTGTGACCTTACCTAGCAGCCTGGACACAGAGGAACTTAGCAACTGGTGACCTGGAGGCCCAACCCATCTTAGAAGCCAGTTGGTTTTCATAGAATCATAGAATATCAAGCTTGGAAGGGACCTCATGAGGTCATCTAGTCCAATCCCCTGCTCAAAGCAGGATCAATTCCCAACTAAATCATCCCAGCCAGGGCTTTGTCAAGCCTGACCTTAAAAACCTCTAAGGATGGAGATTCCACCACCTCCCTAGGTAACCCATTCCAGTGTTTCACCACCCTCCTAGTGAAAAAGTTTTTCCTAATATCCAACCTAAACCTCCCCCACTGCAACTTGAAACCATTACTCCTTGTTCTGTCATCTGGTACCACTGAGAACAGTCTAGATTCATCGTCTTTGGAACCCCCTTTCAGGTAGTTGAAAGCAGCTATCAAATCCCCCCTCATTCTTCTCTTCTGCAGACTAAACAATCCCAGTTCCCTCAGCCTCTCTTCATAAGTCATGTGTTCCAGCCCCCTAATAATTTTTGTTGCTCCCCCGCTGGACTCTTTCCAATTTTTCCACATCCTTCTTGTAGTGTGGGGCCCAAAACTGGACACAGTACTCCAAATGAGGCCTCACCAATGTCGAATAGAGGGGAATGATCACATCCCTCGATCTGCTGGCAATGCCCCTACGTATACAGCCCAAAATGCCATTAGCCTTCTTGGCAACAAGAGCACACTGTTGACTCATATCCAGCTTCTCGTCCACTGTAACCCCTAGGTCCTTTTCTGCAGAACTGCTTCCTAGCCGCAGGCTCTATTGATGAGACTATTCTCATCCATGGGGAGGGCAACCTTGGTCGATGATGCCGGTTGTAAGATTTTTAACAACTTAACGTTGTTCCTCCTGCACCTCATGTAAGGCAATTTCTTGGCTGTTTGCTACTCTTTTGAAGAGTTCTTGGAATTGTTTCAGGTCATCTGGTGTTGTAGAGGTAGACGGCGTCACCACTGCATCTGGTGCAGAATATCATAGAATAGCATAGACTGTAAGATCAGAAGGGACATTATGATCATCTAGTCTGACCTCCTGCACAATGCAGGCCACAGAATCTCACCCACCCACTCCTGTATCAAACCTGTGTCTGAGCCATTGAAGTCCTCAAATCATGGTTTAAAGACTTCAAGGTGCAGAGCATCTTCCAGCAAGTGACCCGTGCTCCATGCTGCAGAGGAAAGCGAAAAAACCCCAGAGCTTCTGCCAATCTGCCCTGGGGAAAAATTCCTTCCTGACCCCAAATATGGCAATCAGCTAAACCCTGAGCATGTGGGCAAGACTCAGCAGCCAGACACCCAAGAAAGAATTCTCTGCAGTAACTCAGATCCCACCCCATCTAACATCCCATCACAATCCATTGGGCATATTTACCACTAATAGTCAAAGACCAAGTAATTGCCAAAATTAGGCTTTCTCATTATACCATTCCATCCATAAATTTATCAAGCTTAGTCTTGAAGCTTGAAGCTTAGTCAGATATGTCTTTTACCCCCACATTGTAGTCTCCCCTTTAACCAGTTCCTTATCCACCTTTCAATTTTCATATTGAGCCCCATCTTTTCCAATTTAGCTAATAATTTCCCATGTGGAACCGTATCAAATACCTTACTGAAATCGAGGTAAATTAGATCCACTGCATTTCCTTTGTCTAAAAAAATCTGTTACTTTCTCAGAGAAGGAGATCAAGTTGGTTTGGCACGATCTACCTTTTGTAAAACCATGTTGTATTTTGTCCAAATTACCATTGTCAATGTCCTTGACTACATTCCCCTTCAAAAAAATTTCCAAGACTTTGCATACTACAGATGTCAAACTGACAGGCCTGTAGTTGCCCGGATCACTTTTTTTCCTTTCTTAAAGATAGGAACTATGTTAGCAATTCTCCAGACCTACGGTACACCCCTGAGTTTATAGATTCATTTGAAATTCTTGCTAATGGGTTGGCAATTTCATGTGCCAGTTCCTTTAATATTCTTGGATGAAGATTATCTGGGCCCCCCGATTTACTCCCATTAAGCTGTTCGAGTTTGGCTTCTACCTCGGATGTGGTAATATCTACCTCCACATCCTCATTCCTATTTGCCATCCTACCATTATCCCTAAGCTCCTCATTAGCCTCATTAAATACTGAGGCAAAGTATTTGTTTAGTTATTGGGCCATGCCTAGATTATCCTTAACCTCCACTCCAGCCTCAGTGTTTAGCGGTCCCACTTCGTCTTTCTTTGTTTTCTTCTTATTTATATGGCTATAGAACCTTTTACTATTGGTTTTAATTTCCTTTGCAAGGTCCAACTCTACATGGCTTTTGACCTTTCTCACTTTATCCCTATATGTTCTGACCTCAATAAGGTAGTTTTCCTTGCTGATCACTCCCATCTTCCACTCCTTGTACGCTTTCTGCTTTTTCTTAATCACCTCTCTGAAATGCTTGCTCATCCAGCTTGGTCTACACCTCCTGCCCTTTTTTCCCCTTTCTTGGGATGCAGGCTTCTGATAGTTTCTGCGACTTTGACTTGAAGTAATTCCAGGCTTCCTCCACCTTTAGATCCTCGAGTTCTTCAGTCCAATCCAGTTCCCTAACTAATTTCCTTAATTTCTTTTAGTTATCCCTTTTGAAATAAAAAACCCTAGTCACAGATCTATTTTTGTTTATCCTTCCATTTAGTTTAAACTGAATTAGCTCATGATCAATCGAACAAAGGTTGTCCCCTACAACCATTTCTTCTATGAGGTCCTCACTACTCACCAAAACCAAATCTAAAATGGCAGAAGATGAGTGTGGGGAGGTGGTGAATCATCCAGGTCTGCCTGAGATAGTTTCTCTTCCTCGTCTATCTCTGTCTCGGGGGGGGTCAGAGGTTTCTCTATGCGGTAATAATGGGTGTACTCTGGAACCTCTTGTTGCTGGGGAAGGGGGACCAGAATAGGGGTTCTGGTATGTGGGCCAAGGACCCCATTGTGGCCCTTGCATGTGGTAATGGGTAAAGCCAGTGCTGTGCATACCAGGGCTGTGAATGCTCGGAAGGATGAGGCTTAGGCTTCACAGCATTCCATGTAGGTGTCATCTGTGATGGGGATAAACGTTAAGAGGAGAAGCAGTTTTCCTGCACGTCTCCTTCCTCACCACTATGCATGGAGAGGGGTGCAGGAGATGAAGGATGGTACCGTGATATGTAGCACGGGGCATGTTCGGTACCGAGCAGTGGTGACTTGGGGTGGCGGGGGGCAGCGCGGCACGGTGTGGCATTCCACGGGGAGGGCGCTCTGGTGGTGCAGCACTCGGTGGGAGGCACTCCGGTGGTGCAGCGCGCGGCGCACGGTGAGGGGGCGGGCTCCAGCGGCGTGGCGCTCAGCGAGGGGGCGGCGCGGGGCATGGCGCTTGGGGGAGGTTGGCGGGGCGGCGCTTTTTTTTGCTGCTTGGGGCAGAAAAAAAGTTAGAGCCGGCACTGAGTGGAGCACTGAGGGTAAAGACCTCGCTGGGCAAGCTCTCTTTTTCTGAGACCCCCCCCTTGCTGAAGAGGTCCAGGCTCGCTTCCTGACAGTTTTGGAAGTTGGAGCCTGTCAAGGCTGTATCTCCACTTTGAACTTTAGGGTACAAATGTAGGAGCCTGCATGAAAACTTCTAATCTTAATTACCAGCTTAGCTCTGGTCCGCTGCCACCATCCCAAGGCTAATTTCCTTCCCTGGGTAGCCTTGAGAGACCTTCACCAATTCCCTGGTGAATACAGATCCAAACCCCTTGGATCTAAAACAAGGAGAAATTAACCATTCCCCCTCCTTCCACCCACCAACTCCTGGTGAATACAGATCCAACCCCCTTGTATCTAAAACAAGGAGAAATTAACCATTCCCCTCCTTCCTCTCACCAACTCCTGGTGAATCAAGATCCAAACCCCTTGGATCTTAAAACAAGGAAAAATCAATCAGGTTCTTAAAAAGAAGGCTTTTAATTAAAGAAAAAGGTAAAAATCATCTCTGTAAAATCAGTATGGAAATTAACCTTACAGGGTAATCAAACTTAAAGAGCTCAGAGGACTCCCCTCTAGTCTCAGGTTCAAAGTACAGCAAACAAAGATAAACACTCTAGTAAAAGGTACATTTGCAAGTTGAGAAAACAAAGGAAAACTAACACGCCTTGCCTGGCTATTTACTTACAAGTTTGAAATAGGAGAGACTTGTTTAGAAAGATGTGGAGAACCTGGATTGATGTCTGGTCCCTCTCAGTCCTGAGAGCGAACACCCTCTCAAACAAAAGCCTTCCCCCCCTCCCGCCGCAAAGATTTGAAAGTATCTTGTCCCCTTATTGGTCCTTTAGGTCAGATGCCAGCCAGGTTACCTGAGCTTCTTAACCCTTTACAGGGAAAAGGATTTTGGAGTCTCTGGCCAGGAGGGATTTTATAGTACTGTACACAGGACAGCTGTTACCCTTCCCTTTATGGTTATGACAGAGCCTTATCAGAGCTCAGGGATCTCTGTTTATGAGACTTGCTGGAGGCTTTCTCTTGCAGAGGTTGGAGGGATTTCTCCAGCAGAAGCATTTTCAAGCAGAGATTCCTGTCATGTCTTGCCCTTGTTGTTAAATTGGTGCAATGTATGCCTTTCTGGGAGATATGAGTTTCCCCCAAACAGCGAATGCAGGATGTGTGGCCGTCAGAATCCTGTTGATCCTGGCATGACAGCAGTTAAGCTGCTCCCGCCTCTCAAGAGATAAGGGTGGGAGTTAAATAAAAAGGTAAACTGTAGACACTGTTCCCAAACAGGGAGTTAAGGAGCAAAAAGTCTTCTTCTTTCTTCTCTTTTCCCTTCCCCCCTTAAGAGGAACTAAGGAAACTGGATAGACTAAGACTAACAACAGAAATTGGGCTTGTTTTTGGCCTAATTGGCTTCAGAGTTGCTTCCTGACTAGCTTTTGGCTTCTGGCTTGTTGCTTGTTTGCCTTGCAGCTTGTTTTTTTTTTTTTTTTTTTAATCAGCTACCGACTGTGGGGCGGGGGGGGGGCAAGCAGGGGCAAAAGGGGGGAAGAGTCAGGGTGCACAGCAGGCCCACCGCAGTCCCAGACTGCACACCAGGGGGATCTAGTCATATAGAGTTTTGGGGTTCTTAGGGATTGGCTTGTTTTGGCCTTGTTTTGAAATGGGATTAGCTTGATTTTTGGTTTATTGTGAAAGTCAGCAACTGTGACTCTGGTCCCTTCCCCAGCCTTAATCCCAAAGAGCCCCATACCCAACGAGGAAACACACTGCCTGTGAGGAAAACTACAGCAAGTACAGATGAGGAATTCCAAGCACTGACTGCTTACACACAACCAGTGATGTGGGAGGCAGAGAGCTGAGGAGTGTTCATGTCTCCTTAAAGGGATGTCCAGGCTGCTTAGATCCACCTCTGCCAGTTTCTCCTCCGCATAATTCCTCTGCAAGAGCACCTGCAAAAGCCAAGCATGAGCAATCACTGCACAAAACTCAAATGGTGCCTGAAAACATGCCCTCATTCCTGCCTCCCTCTTCCATGCCAGCTACATCAGCCCCACTCAATGAGTCAATACTGACAGTCACTGCTCCACTCTCGCACCCACTGCCCTGCATGATTTTTGTCCCCTCCTACTTCTTCATGGCTGCCGAGACCTAGCCTGTGGGGATGCACACCTACACCTGCCCACATCCTATGAAGGGAGACGGCACTCTGAGAGACAATGATAGGAGAGGGAGAGAGAGAAACTTGGGAGGAATGCAAGCAACTCGCCACCTGGTGTCATCCTCCTGGAATCAACCTTCTGCTGCCAAGGACACACCGCTCCTGGCCAGAGAAATGAGCAACCCCTTGACACGGACTCACAGATCATGCCCACTCTTGGCCCCATGCGGTCCGTGGTGGGGGTGCCCCTTTCAGTGCGACAGCCCTTCTCGGGGGGGGGTCCACTGTCTCTCGGGGTCAGACCCCACCACCTCCTGGAGCCACACCTCTCTGAGCCTTAGCACGTCTGTCTCTGCTGTGGGCCCCCTCAGGGAGTCCACTCGCTCTGGACCCCCCGGGGCCTCCACCCCCGAAGGGGTTGATGCAACCCTGTTCTCTAGACCAGAGTGACTCTCAGCCAGCATAAAACAGGAGGATTTATTAAGAGTTGAACACAGCACAGGAAACTCTCAGGGCCTCAGGCCTGGCCTCCCTCAGCCCAACACATCCCAGTCTCTCTGCATCCAGGTGGACTCTGCCTGCTCCTTCTCTCCAGCCCAGAGCCCCCTGCTTCCCAGCTGCGCATCTGAGATCACCGGCCCCAGGCCCCGCCTCTGGCCATTGTCTTCTCTCCAGGTAAACAGGGTCGTAAACCAGGGCCTCCTCTCCTCGCTTCTGTCCTCTGGCTGGAACTGGCTGGTTAGGTCACTGGGTCCTCACTCTGCAGCCCATTGTCCGCCCACTGGCCAGAACTGGCTGCGTCTCCTCAGCTGGACCTCCGGGTCACCAGGTCGCCAGGTCACCGGTTGCTGGGGTATCTATCCTCCAGGCCATCGGCTGGGTCTCCAAGTCCTCTCTTTGGTCCTCTGCAAAACAAACTCCCTCTCCCCTCACCTCGTTAAACCAGTAACACCCATGAAAACTGAGTCCCACCCCCTCCGCATGCAAACCACTGACACTCCACAGAAAACAAGAAAACCCCTCACTTCGTCACACCCCTCAAAATGAGGCCCTCATCTCCCTCGTTGCCACAGTTGGTCAGGAACCTTTTCTTACAAGCCCAGCCCTGGCGAATGGGGTGTCCCTTCCTGGAGCCAGGTGGGCCATGAGCCTACCAGATAGACACTTATCTCACCAAACCAGATAGACACTTACCTCAATGACAGTGGTGGCTGCTCCACTCCCAGCTGGACAGCTTTTGCCTGGCATCAATAATGCTCATGTCCCGGTGCTCTCACTCGCTTTCCACCACATAAGGGCTGTAGATTCTGATGCTTGACTTCTTTTCCTTTGGTAGTAAACCCAGCACAAGGGGGGGAAACAAAACAGTGAGCATCTCAGTCGGCAACGTCGCTTGGATTCTTCTCGCATCTCCCACACCCTCCTCCCATTACACCTTTAGAGATACAATTAAAAGGCATACAACACACAGTCAACCTGTGGAACTCCTTGTCAGAGGATGTTGTGAAACCCAAGACTATAACAGGGTTCAAAAAAGAAATAGGTAAATTCATGGAGGAAAGGTCCATCAATGGCTAGATGTACCTTTGTTCTGACCCAGTATGGCAGTTGTTACGGTCGTATGTTAAGCAGCCCGTTGCACCTGCACCCAAAAGACTCACTGTGCAGAGGAGACTATTGTCCCTTCCACTGGTCCTTATCCCACAGAGCCCCGTGTCCAACGAGGAGACTCAGGGCCTCTGAAGAAAACTAGAGTGTCACGGATGAGAAATAGAGGGCCATAATTGTTCACTCACAGCCAATTACGCAGAAGGCAGAAAGCTGAGAACTGTTCATCTCTATTTAGATGTATGTCCAGGCTGCTTGGGTCCACGTCTTCCAGCTTCTCCACTGTCTGGGACTCCTGGATGATTCCTCTCCAAACACAGCAAATAACCCAAGCAGGAACCATCACTGCCCAAAGTTCTACTGGTGTATGAGATGCCGCCCTCCCTCTCCCATCCACTGTAGATCATCCCCACTTAATGAACAGAGTCAGGGGCTCCCACGGTCACCCCCGCCCCACTACCAATGAACAATCATTGCGTCATGCGTCTCTTCACCCTCCCAATGCCCCAGTGGGTTGAAGGCTCTCCAGCCCAAGCCTAATGCTTGGATGAGACAGATGTGCATTTCAGCAGCAGTGGCTGTGACTGATCAGACCTTTTTAGGATCTCCTCTGCTCAGTGACCCAAAGGGGGAGGATAGAAAAGATGCCCCAAACATAGGCTGTCTCCCACTCTTCCAACTGGATGGCCATATCCAGTGGGATCACTCAACTCTGTGGCCAAAACAAGAGATACAAGACAATGAATTTTGCCACCTGGAATGTCCGCACCCTTATGGACTCTCAGGAGAGAGACTGCCCAGAAAGAAGAACTGCCATAATTACCAGAGAACTGGCAAGACTCAACATAGACATTGCAGTTCTTCGTGAGACCCAATGTGGAGAGGAATATGCAACAGCCTTTTGCCCCTGAGTTGATTCCCACACTGGTTTATATAAAGCAAAAACAAGAGATGGTGGAGTGCTGTGCTGGAGGAAGGAGGGCACAAGAGACATAACATGCAGGCAGGAGAAAAGGTGAGAGGGAATAACAGAAAGCAGCAGGAGCTGCAAGGAGAGAGTGGAGGAGGAGCCTCTTATGTACCTCTCTAGCACCCCCCAGGAGCCTGGACTGATTAACACCAGCTTCTCAGGGAGCTTCCTGTTTCCTGCTGCTTCCCTGAACCCACTGGAGGAGAACAGGCAGTCAACTGAAGTAGTAGGAGCCAGTTAGGCCCTTAAGACGCTGACATCTTCCCTCACTCAGGCCCTGCTACCAGCCTGCTTATTTGTCTCCTTCAATTGAGTGTTGAGAGTCACTATTGCTGGTACAGAATAGCAGTCATGAGTGAAAGACAAAAATGCCCCTTTAGAGCAGCATTCAGAAAAAGAAAGAAAGCAACGGAAACTTTTCTATCTAAGCAGGCTGGAGCTCTCCTGAGATACATAGACACAAATGTTCACAGTGAGCCTTCCGGCCCCACTGAGGATGTGAGTGGTGAGGAGATGCCTGATCTTCCAGTTAGTCAGAATGCAGGTGACCTGGCAGCTACTGCAGCATCCATATCACTATCTCAAATGGATGTAACCATGCACATTCCTGAAGAAAAGTGTAGATCAGAGAAGAGTGTGGTGGAGCGCAAGGAGACTATGGACCCACTTGAGCAGTAGCCTGAGGGACTTCCTTGTACTGCATGGGCCACAACAAGTGAAAAACTTAATGTTCCCCAAAGACAATGAAAATAGAAGTTTCCATCCAACACATTACTGGCGTGAAATCCCCAATGGTGACAAAGTGGAGAGGCCATGGCTTAGGTACTCAAAAACCCAGAATGCTGCATACTGTTTTTGTTGCAAACTCTTCCAGTCTAATGTTCCAAGCCACATTGGGTACTACAGGAACAAAGGACTGGCAAAATCTGGCTACAAATCTGGCATGCCATGAGAAGGCAGCAAATCACCAGAGAGCATTCCATAGGTGGAAAGGACTTGAGATGCGACTAAGTTAAAGACCACGATAGATGATCAGCAATCAAGAGAAGATTGCATCAGAGTGTCTTTACTGGCAAAATGTTCTGAAAAAGCTTATTGCCATTGTGAGAATGCTTGCTACCCAAAACCTAGCACTGCGTGGCACTTCAGATCAGCTGTATGTGCCAAACAATGGAAACTTCCTTAAAATTGTGGAGCTGATAGCTGAGTTTGATGCTGTACTCCAGGAGCATCTAAGAAGAGTCACCACACAAGCAATGTACACACACCACTATCTTGGAAAAACAATTCAAAATGAGATCATACAGTTACTGGCAACAAAAGTCAAACAGAAGCTTGTGGCAGATCTGAAGCCAGCAAGATATTACTCTTATTCTGGACTTCACACCTGACATCAGCCATATGGAACAAATGACTTTAATGATGTGTTTTGTAACAACAACAGAACCTAGTGAAAATGTCCCTGCAATGATGACTGTCAGAGAATTTATTGACATTGATGACACTACAGGAGCTGGTATGACAAATGTGCTTCTTAAAAAGCTGGAAGATACAGGAATTGCGATAGCTGACATGAGAGGTCAGGGCTACAACAATGGTGCCAACATGAGAGGAAAGAACAGAGGAGTGCAGACACGGATCCGAGAGTTAAACCCTCAAGCTTTTTTTGTCCCATGCAGTTCTCATTCATTGAACTTGGTGGTCAGTGATGCGGCATCAGCTTCTAGTGAGGCTACTGAATTTTTTAATGTAATTCAAAGCAGCTATGTATTTTCTCTGGATCAACTCATTGATGGAAATTTTTGAAGCAACATCTGGGAACATCCTCTCTGACACTGAAACCACTGAGTGCCACACAAAGGGAAAGTCGAGTGGCGGCGATAAAGCCTATCAAACACCAGTTTGGGAAGATAGATGATGCCATAGTTGCCATTATAGAGGATAATGCTATGACAGGAACTGTTTGAGGGAGAATAGTGGCAGAGGGAAATGGAATCACCAGAAACATACATAACTTCAAAATTCTGTGTGGCTTAGTGTTGTGGCATGATGTACTGTTTGAAATAAATATTGTAAGCAAGAGACTCCAAGGTGTTGACCTCAATATATCTGGAGCAATGGAACAACTGGACAAAGCAAAGTCATACCTACAGTCTTACCGGTCATATGAGGGATTTCAAAACATTCTGAAGAGTGCACAGAAGTTGGCAGAGGAATTTCACACTGAAACTATTTTCCCACCCATTCAAGAATACAAGTGTTACCGAAGAAGACATTTTGATTACGAGGCATGGGATAATCCCATAAGAGACCCCAAACAACAATTCAACATTGAATTCTTTAACCAGGTGCTAGATTGTGCAATACAGTCAGTTGAAGAACGTTTCATGCAGCTCAAGAAACACAGCAGTATATCTGGGATGTTGTATGATATTCCCAAACTCCTCACTATACCTGAAGAAGACCTACACCAGCAATGCAGGGCACTAGAGACAGCGCTGACACATGATGACATGTGCGATATTGATGCGAGTGATTTAGGTGATGAACTGAAAGCCCTTTCAAGATACATTTCAGCAGGATCAACTCCAAAGGCTGTTCTGGAATATATGTACACAAATAAGATGACCACCCTCTTTCCAAATGCTTTTGTTGCTCTGCTCATACTTCTAACACTTCCTGTTACAGTTGCCAGTGGAAAACGCAGCTTCTCCAAGCTGAAGTTAATAAAAACACATCTACACTCCACAATGACACAGGAGAGGCTAGTCGGCCTTGCAACTATCTCAATAGAGCGTGAGCTAGCCCAAACTCTGGACCGGGGTTGGCAACCTACGGCATGCGTGCCAAACACGGCACGCGAGCTGATTTTGAGTGGCACGCTGCTGCCTGCCCGGTGAGAGGAGGAGGAGGAGGAGGGGCGGAGGGGCGGAGGGGCCGGCAAGCACCATGCTGGGGGAAGAAGCGGGGGAGGATGGAAGCTTGGCTGCCGCAGGACCAAGCTTCTGCCTCCTGCCGCCGCAGGGGAGAGCGGGGGGGGGGGCCACACAGCCCCCCCGCCCATCACTCTCCCCTGCGGGGGCAGGAGGCAGAAGCTTGGTCCTGCGGCAGCCAAGCTTCCATCCTCCCCCGCTTCTTCCCTCAGCTTGGTGCGTTACGGCCCCTTCTCCTCCCCCCCCCCTCTTCCTGCCCTTGCGATGGGGAAGGGGAGCGGAGCAGAGCCGAGGGTGCTCCCTGCTCCGTAGAGCAGGCAGAGAGAGGTAGGGACGGGCCTTGGGGAAGGGGGTGCAACAGGACATATCCCTCCCAGCCCCCTGCCCTGAGTCACTCAGGGCAGGGGGCTGGGAGCACCTCCACGAGCCGAGCACCTTCTGCCCTGCACCCCCACACACACCCAGCCCTCTGCTCTGACCTCCCCCCAACACCCAGCCTTCTGCCCTGCACCTTCATACACTCCCAGCCCTCTGCCTTGACCTCGAGTCCCCCCAACACCCAGCCTTCTGCCCTGCACCTCCACACCCCCCCAGCCCTCTGCCCTGACCTCGAGTTCCCCCAACACCCAGCCTTCTGCCCTGCACCTCCACACACACCCCAGACTTATAGAGAGAGACCTTCTAAAAAACGTTAACATGTATTACCGGCATGCGAAACCTTAAATTAAAGTGAATAAATGAAGACTCGGCACACCACTTCTGAAAGGTTGCCTACCCCTGCTCTGGACCTTCAGGAAGCAGTTCAAATCTTTGCAACCAAGAAGGCACAGAAAGCACCACTTTGATTATTCAAAGAGATAAAAATGCCAGTGTTTACTATGCAGACAAGAAAAGTTACATTTGCTGTTCAGGCGTTTGAAAGTTAAGTGTTACTTAAAATTTTTGAACAAGGCATTTTAAGTTGTTAGTTCTCCTTTATTGGGGTAGGTAGCAGAGCAGGACCATGACAGGAGTAGAACAGGAAGAAGGCAGAATTGAGACCTTTCAAAGTTTTGGCCCAAGTGAGAGGGAATGGGAGTGTCATTTGAGCTCCCCGCCTCAGGTGCCAAAATGTTGTGGCCCAGCCCTGAGGGTGGGAGAAGGGGGGATTTTCAACAGGGGGTGGGGAGGACAGGGGCGAGGAGGGGATGGGGGAAGAATGGGACTGGAGACGTGACTGGGGCCAGAGGGTGGGGCAAGGGATAGGGGAGAGTCTGTGGCTGGGGGCCGGGCATAGGGGACATGCAGGGCCTGGAGGCCGGGAGGGCAGAGTGGGGGAGGGGAAGGAGGTGGGGCTAGGGGCAAGGGTAGGAGGTGGGGCTGGGGCTGAGCCAATTCTGTGAGCAGTGAGCTCTGTGAGGGTACATGGAGTGGGGGGAAAGGCAGGGGATGGGGGCACAATGGGGCTGAGGGGTGGGGCAGGGGAGAAGGGAGAGGCTGGGTCTGGAGGTGAGGCTGGAGGTGGAGCAGGTGCCATGGGAGGAGTGGGGCTAGGGTACAGGCTGGGTGGGGCTACAGGTGGAGTGGAGGATAGGGAAGGGTTGGGGGCTGAGTGAACTCTGTGAGGGGACATGGAGTGGTGGGAAGGGTGGAGGATGCAATGGGGTGGGGGCAGATGAGGGCGCAATGGGGCTGGAGGCAGGAGATAGGGGAGAGTCTAGAGTGGAAGTGGAGATGGTGTGGGATGGGGGCTGAGGATAGGGGAGAGGCTAGGGCTGAAGGCAGGACTTGGTGTGGGGCAGGGAATAGGGAAGGGGCTGGGGCTGAGCGAACTGTGAGAAGATGCAAAGCAGCTGATGGGGGCGCAGCAAGGTTGGGGACAGGGGGATGGGGGTGCAACAGGCAGGGGGTGGGGATGGGGTGCAATGGGGCTGGAGGCGGGGCTGGGGCAGGGGGCAGGATAGGGGATAGTCTGGGGTTGGGGTGGGCTGTAGGGGGGCAGAGGATAGGGGACTCTGAAAATCCCCAAAGCCCTGGAGCCTCTGAAAATCCCACAAATCCCCAAACCTCCAAAAATCCCAGGAGCCTCCAAAAAACCCAGAGTTGGAGCCTCTGAAAATCCCCTAAATCCCAAATATTCCAAAAGCCCGGGGGCCTCCAAAACTCCCATAAGACCCAGGGACTCTGAAAATCCCACAAAGCCCTAAATCCATGGCACATCCAAAAATCCCAAAGCCAAGGGCCTTCAAAAAGCCCCAAAATTCCAAAACCCTGGGGCCTTCCAAAATCCCCAGTGTCACTGAAAATGTCAGAAGTTCTGGGGCATTCGAAAATCCCAAAAGCCCCAGGGCTTCTGTAAATTTGAAAATTCATTGGGGTTCCGAAAGTCCCCAAAATCCCCAAAGTTCCAGGGTCTCTGAAAATCCCCAAAGCCCCACCACCTCTGAACATCTTGAAAATCTCAAAGCCCTGGCATTTCTGAAAATCCCGGGAAGTGCAGGCAGAAGTGAATCAACAATATCCCCTTGCTGACAGAGCCCCCCCATAACCCCATCTCTGCTGGTCTCTGAAGTGCATAGTTCATAATAGGATTCCTCCCCAACTCTGCCAAGGGGCATGAGTCTTTTCTAATCCCCAGCTTGACAAAGCCAGAAGACCTCAAAGCCCTAGGAAACTATGACTCTTAGTGTCAAGGTCTTTTCCTGCCAGTGATTGTGGATCTTTCTGCAGCCTGACCCCATGCCCCAGGCAGGGCATTATAATCACTCCCAGAGATTAAACATGCTAGAAAAACAGAGATCCTCTTGGGAACCATGTTCATTGACACTGAGAACATCTGGCTTGCAGCTACACCCTGGGTGTGTTTGTGAGACAAAGGCAGGGAGCAGCCTGGAGTCAGGGACTCCCACCCCACGCTAACAGCTCATGTTGAGCTTGGAGACAGCAAATTACTCAGAGAATGGTAAAATCAGGGTTCAAGCAGAGGAACCAATGTCTCCCCTATTCAGACGAGCTCTAGACCCACTGCTCTTGGCTCTACATTCTGCTGGAAGTGACTTCTCCATCCTCCATTTGGAAACCTCTCAGCACTGGCGCTTGCCAATGATTTGCTCCTGGTAGGTGATATGTGGCATGAACAAGGCTATGGGGACCCCTTGGCCTCTGGAGCCAAGCCTGGAAATTCCAGATTCCTCCTAACACCTGCCCAGGGTCTGGACACAGGGAGTACCTGCAGATCAAGGAACAAGATATTCTTTGGGTCATGGTGGACCTCGCCAGCCAGTCCTGGAAGGGATAGAGCAACATGAAAAGAGGCTCAAACACCAATTAGGCCAAAGCAGTGCAATTCCCAGCCTGAATTAGCTGGCAGGCCACCCAGACTGTGCCAGCATTGGGGCCACATCTGTGAACAGCCTGAGCCTCAAGGGAACAATTCAGGAATTGCTCTGCTTACCCATAAACCCCTGACATTACTTGCTTTCCTCCAGGGAGGTGAATCAGGTGATGGTGGTGAGGCTGACTCCATCCATCCCTGCTTGCTGCCTGCAATGACTTACCAGCTCCCCTGCCAGCCCCGGGAGACTCTGCACAGGGATACGCAGCCAAGAGCAGGGATGGGCAGCAGGGGGTCACTGCAGGAGGCCCCAGAAACAAAATCTCAAAGATTGTCAGTGATGATTGACATGAAAGAGACTGAGACCTGGTGATCCTGTCCCTGGGAATGGGGTGTTTGGGCTGTGAGGTGAGTGGGCAATCCCATCCCTGAGGGATGGGGGTTAGAAGCTCATCTCCAGGAAGGAGGGTGGGGGATGATGGGCCTGTCCCAGGAAGGTGAATGATAGATGGGTTGTGGAGGTGGGGAGGGTTGGGCTGAGGTGACAGCAATCCCATCCCCAGTATGGGGAAGGGTGATGGGCTGGGGGGAGGAGAATCCGATCCCATCCCCAGTAGGAGGGAACGGGGGGGGATGGTCCCTGATATGTGGGAGGGATGGTGTGGCTGGGTGGATGGAATCCCATCCCTGGCAGGGCCTGCACTGGGGGCGGATAAAGCTGGGCATGGGGCTTCCAGGGAAGGGGGCAGGGGATGGGCTGGGGGGTGATCCCATTCTAGGGAAGAGGGAGGGCTGTGGGGGAGTGATCCTGCAGAAAGCCATTCACAGGGTCACTAAGATCAGTCACTGGGGCTCCCATGTCCCCTTCCCCCACTCACTGCTCCTCCCAGCTCTGCCATGGCTCCTCTGGGCACCCCAGACACCTGTCAGTGCTGCAGAGGCACTGCAGCAGGTGCCAGTCTATTTCAGGGAGCTCCTGGATTGGCCCAATCCGGCTTATGGCTCCAGGCGGGTGTCTGAGGAGTTAAGCTCCGGATTCCCGGGGTTTACTGACAAAGGCAATTAGTCTCTGCTCTTTGTATGCACTAACACAACATGCTACCTCCAAGGCTATTAGCACCAGCAGAAGGCTGCAAAGTCGAGGGTAATTCCAATTGATACATCGAGGACAGTGGCCCCCAGCCTGGCACCTGTGCTTGCCCCATCAGAGACACTCCCAATGGCACATCTGGGCCTGACATGGCTGGGGCAGGGGGAACCTTGGCATTCCCCACATGTTGGATTGCAAAGCTGATGGGAGAGAGGCACTCTGCAGTTCGTGCAGTGGGGACTGACAGCCAGGACTCCTGGGTCTATCCCCAGATCTGAGAGGGGAGTGGTGTCTAGTGGCTAGCACGGGGCTAAGAGTCATAGTTATAGGCCAGAAAGGACCAGGGTGATCATCTAAGCTGACCTCTTGTATAACACAACCCTTAATTAATTCCCATTTAAACTAGAGCAGATCTTTTAGAAAAATATCCAATCTGAATTTTAAAAATTGCCAATGATGGAGAATCCTCCACGACCCTTGGTAAAATTTTCTAGCAGATCTGCTCTAGGAATTATTGTGGGGCAGTTCTCTGGTCTATGTTATACAGGAGGTCAGACTAGATAATCACCATGGTCCCTTCTGGCCTCGGAATCTATGAACCTATACATTGTGCTGTTAACAAATTTTGCCTTATTTTCACTCTCCATTTGTCTAGATTTAACTTCCAACCACTGGATCTTGTTATACCTCTGTCTGCTAAATTAAAGAGATCATTACCAAATTTATTTTCCCCATGTAGGTACTTATAGACCCTTAACCTTCTCTTTGTTAAACTATACTGATGTTGCTCCTTGAAACTATCACTATAAGGCATGTTTTCCAATCCTGTAATCATTCTCATGGCTCTTCTCTGAACTCTCTCCAACTTATCAATGTCCTTCTTGAATCACGGAGCCCAGAAATGAACACAGGATTCCAGCAGCAGTCATATGGCTCAGCCCAGCCAACAGCATGACCATTTTCTAGTGCAGGTGACTGCTGAGGCCTTTCACTCATTTTGCTAATGTTGACCTGTTGAAATGGTGTGTCAGTAGGAAAAGCATGAGGCAGCACATGGTGAATCTCAGGCTGAACTCCCAGTAACCAACCAACCAACAACCCCCATCAATCAACTCACCCCTACAGTAACCAACCAAACACCTCCAGTAATCAACCAACTCACCCGTGATGAGCAAACAACCATCTCAGCCACTAATAACCAACCAATCTATCCTCTAGTAACCAACCAACTCACTCAAGGTCCATTAACAAACTAACCAACTCAACCCCTGTTAACCAATCAACCAATTCACCCTCCTGTGAACAAACAACCATCTCAAATGCTACTAATCAATCAACCAACCCACCCACTCACCGGTAACCAACCAACCAACTCAGCCCGCTCCGAACAACCTGCCAACTCAAATGCAATTAACTGAGTGTTTGAGCACTCAAGGCTGGCAATGCCATCAGCTGAATTTCTTTGTTTTGAAGACACTTAACCCGAAGACTCCCGCCCCTGTGAAATGACCAGAAGTAAATTAATTAAAAAATCATAGAAATTTCTGAAATGGAATTCAGAGCTAGGGGGCCAAATGTCCTGACTCTTCCATTTGGATTCATTACCTGGTCCCAAGCCACCCTCAATCCAATCTAAACCTGCCAGTCCCCATCATCCCTCAAGATACACACACCACTTCCCCATGAGCAGCTAGAATCAGCTGGAGCCCAATTAGCTCGACCTGCTTTCCTAGTTCCCCAGGTGCTCACAGGAGAAAACCCTACAAAATCCACTTACTGCCAAACTCTTAAGACTTATTAACACAAAAGACCCTCCTAAGGTTCAGAGCAAGCACTAACTAGCCCAAAATTGCTTTACAAACCCCTATAGTTTACTTCAAATGACACAAAAATGCAACGGTCTCTGGGGTGGGTCACAGCAGCTGTTTAGTCAGGGATCTAACAGTCTAGTCAGCTGTTTAGATGGGATGCTAGGGCTGTTTGTATGAACTCTTACTTTAGGGTTACCATATTTTGTGCCTCCAAATGGAGGACACTCCACGTGGCCCCGCCCCCGCCCCCAGCCCTGCCCACGCCCCAACTCCGCCCCCTCCCCAAAGTCTCCGCCCCTTCCCCTGCTTCCCGCGAACATTTGATTCGCGGGAAGCCTGAAGCAGGTAAGGGAGAGTGTGGGGGGAGGAGGCGCGGCCCAGGCTGGCCCCCCCCGGCGTTTCCAGCCTGGGTCGGCTCGGGCCCGGGGGTGCCGACCCCGGCCCCCGGCCGACCACCCCCGGCCCACCCAGCACTGCCGGCCCCCGGCGGCCCGGCGCACCCCCCGGCGGCCCGGCCCCGCGACCCCGGACCCCGGCCCGGCGACCCCGGACCGGCTCCCGGCCCCGTGACCCCGGACCGGCTCCCGGCCCCGCGACCCCGGCCCCCCGGCTCCCGGCCCCGCGACCCTGGACCGGCTCCCGGCCCCGCGACCCCGGACCGGCTCCCGGACCGGCCCCCCGGCTCCCGGCCCCGCGGGCACGGCTACCCGGCCCCGCGACCCCGGCCCGGCTCCCGGCCCCGCGGGCCCGGTCCCCCGGCCCCGGACCGGCTCCCAGCCCCGCGACCCCGGACCAGCTCCCGGCCCCATGGGCCCGGCCCCCCGGCTCCCGGCCCCGCGGGCCCGGCCCCCCGGCCCCACGACCCCAGACCGGCTCTCGGCCCCACGGGCCCGGCCCCGCGACCCCGGCTCCCGGCCCCGCGGGCCCGGCCTGGCCCGGACCCCGGCCCGGCACCGCGCCCCCGGCTCCCCGCCCGGCCCCGCGCCCAGCCCGGCCCGGCACTGCGACCCCGGCTCCTGGCTCGGCCTGGCCCCCGGCCCGGCACTGCGCCCCTGGACCCCGGCCCGGCACCGCGCGCCCGGCCCGGCTCCCGGCCCGGCACCATGCCCCCGGCCCCGCGACCCCGGCCCGGCCCCGCACCGCCGACCCCAGCCAAAGAGGCCCCGGCCGAGCCCTCCCTCCCTCCCGATTTTCCCGGACATGCCCGGCTTTTGGGGATTTCCCCCGGACGGGATTTGAGCCCCCAAAAGCCGGACATGTCCGGGAAAATCCGGACGTATGGTAACCCTACTTACTTAGTCCTGGTCAGCAGTGCCCTCAGGCCATTCCCATACATGGGCCAAGTTCCTGACAAGGTCAGAGGCCACTGTACACTCTCACCAGCTCCTCCAGGCAACCTCAGTGCTGACTGTGACACAGAAGTCCATTGATGATTTACTACTCTATGTCAGCAACTCCTATCAGGCCTGGCACACTCACTACACCTGACACACTGCTTTCATAGTATTTATTTATAAAGAGCATCTTGTAAGGTATTGAATAAAAACCCATGACATACTGGTCATTAATGTCATGGTGAAATGTCTGTATACACACTATATGATCAAACACAGGGAGAAACAGGTTTTGCCCTAGACAGGAGGGAAGGCAGTTATCGACCTGTTTCCAATGTAAATTAAGCATTGTGGAACCAACACAAGGAAGCCGTATTTGCATATTAAGCCAACAGGCAAACAGGTTGAATGGGGGCAGGGCCAGGATTTGAAGACACAGGAGACTAAAACTTGTCTCTGGGGTCAAAACAATGAATTGAGGGGAAATATAAGGGGAAGCAAAAAGACATGTTGCTATCCATTTCTGAGGGAACAAAAAGGACAGCGCTTTTTGTATCCATGAAAGTTGTATCCTAGCCCTTGGCACTGGTGATCCTATTGGGATCCAGGAAGTGGGCGGGCGGAAGCTCGCCCACTCCTAAATAACCCTCCTGCAGCCTATTAGAAGTGAGTTATACTCTTGTTTAATCTCTAACCATATCTGTTTCTACCACCCTGACTCAATATGACTTGAATCTCTATCTTTATTAATAAACATCTCTTTGTTTTTTCATAAGTAGAGCTCAGTGCTGTAATATTAAGCGAAGTGTGAATTCTTAGTTGAATCAAGAAAGCTGGTGTGTATGCTGTCTCTTTGGAGGCAGTGGACTTAGTATTTATTGAGTGCCCAGTGACAGAAGCTGGATACTACAGGGAAATGCTCTTCAAGGGGGCTCAGGAATTGGGATGCATCAAGTGTTACCTGCTGTGATAAATGAAAGGGGGGGGGAGTAGCTCCCTTTTATGAACATCCAGCCAGCCAGTTCACTATAAATCCCTCTTGGTAGTTGTTCTCTACTTGCTTTACCTGTAAAGGGTTAAAAAGTCTCCCTGCATATGTAAGGGAGTAGGCACCTGACCCAAAGGGCCAATGGGAAGGCTAGAACTTTTTAAAATTTGGAAAAAAACTTCTCCTTTGTCTGTCTGTGTTGTTCTCCCAGAGAGTAGAGTCAGGGTTGGAATTATGCTGTAAAAAGCCTTGGGCCAGGTATGTAAAATCACTACATCATACCTAGAAACTACTCATTTGAAATCCCTGATATGTAAGTAGATCAGGAAATGTCTAGGAAGATGCAATTAGGTTTATCTCTTTTATTTCTTTAAAAGAACTGGGCCATGTCTGCTCCAAGAATGTCACTTGCACACCACAGGAAGGTTGGTGTTTCACACTCATGTGGCACTATGTATTCACCTACATGGCATAGGGAAGCACAGAACCTGCCCTGGGGGCTGCAGATCTAAATATAGGAGGCCCTGCCTGAGTCTTCAACTGCCTGAAGCAACAACTGGGAGAAGTGCAAATTGGCTTGTTTCCTCAATGGAACATTAGTTCTGAACCCTAATGATAACAAACTGCTTTGTCATGAGGGTGTAAAATGTACTGATGCTAGAGCCCAATCAATGCTGCAGGCTGATGCCCAATTCAGCAGAACCCCTGTTTTTTCAAAATGATCTTACATGTCTGTGAACTCCCACCATTTGCTATGGGTCACAGGCCTTCTCTGCAAATGGCTTACCCCATAGCTCCCACCATGGCCTTTCAGTCTCTGATGGTCCCGTTTTCACTAAGAACCCTGGCTGCACCTGGCTTTCCTAGAGTCACTCTGCTCTAAGAGCCAGCTCAGCTAAAGGGCACTAAGGGGGCAGCTGGAGCACATCATTCCTCACACCACAGGCACATTCTTCTGGTCAGGTTACTAGAAACTCAGCAACTGTAGACCAGGCTCCTTGGCCTAACATGAGAAGTTGTGCCAATGGCATATAACATGGACTGTTTTGTTAGAACAGAAGCCTAGGAATCAGAACTCCGGGGTTCTATCCCCAGCATTGAGAGGGGAGTGGATTCTAGTAGTTAGAAGTGGGTGGGGAGATGGCAGCCAGGGCTCCTGAGTTCCTTTTCTGTTTGGGGGAGAGGTGGACTGGAGCTGCTCTCAGACAGGCCTGGCAGCTCAGCTGGGTGAACAGGTGTTACTTATTTAACACAGTGCAGGAATCCTAAGTGGTTGATCAGCAAGGCTGTTGTCACCCTAATCCCTTAAGGCTCATCAATTCCTGCTTGGCTGCGAGCAGCTTGCAGCTCTGATCCTGAGAAAGGCTATTTAACACAGCTGCTGCTTTGGCTCTGACTCCTAACAGCACTGGCCAGCAAAGCCACACCACACACACAGCTCTGCCACTCCCCTCATTGCCACAGCTGCCCCCCCAGCCAGGGGGCAGCATAGGTAGGGCCTGAAGTGTCCCTCCCAACAAACCCCTCTGGAACTGAGAGAACAAAAAGGGTGGATGTAACCATAGGGTTACCATATTTCAACAAGCAAAAAAGAGGATGGGAGGAGCCCCGCCCCCGTCCTGCCCTAGCCCCGCCCCTGCCCCTCCCACTTCCCGCCCCCCTCAGAACCCCCAACCCTCCCCCTGTTCCTTGTCCCCTGACTGCCCCCTCCTGGGACCCCTGCCCCCATCCTAACTGGCCCCCTAGGACCCTACCTGTACCCTGATTGCCCCAACCCTTATCCACACCCCCGCCCCCAGACAGACCCCTGGGACTCCCACGCCCCATCCAACCACTCCCCACCCCCTGACAGCCCCCCCCAAACTCCCGACCCATCTAAACCCCTCTGCTTCCTGTCCCCTGACTGCTCCGATCCCTCTCCCCACCCCTGCCCCCTGACAGCCCCCCCCAGAACTCCCAAACACCCCCCCCGCTCCTTGTCACCTGACTGCCCCCTCCTGGGACCCCTGCTCCTAACTGCCCTCCTGAACCCCACCCCCTACCCAAGCCTCCCTGTTCCTTGTCCCCTAACTGCCCCCTCCTAAGACCCCCCCCCAAACTGCCCCCCAGGACTCTACCCCCTACCTGTACCCTGACTGCCCAAAACCTTCTCCACCCCCCCAAAAAGCCCCCCCCGTCTCTTGACTGCCCCCTCCAAAATCTCCCTGCCCCTTCTCCTGCCCCCTGGCCCCCTTACCCCACCGCTCAGAACATGGTGTTGGGCTCTGTGCGGAGCCGGACACGTGGCTGCGCTCCCCAGTGCAACACACAACCCGGTCCCTGCCCCTGCACAGTGCTGCCGGAGCGGGGCGCTGGGCTGCAGGGGAGGAGGAGCTGCCGAGGCCCGATGCAAACGGCCTGGCAGGCCGGCCGGCTCAGAATGCAGGGAGGGAGGGGGGAGGGAGGAGGAGCTCTACAGCTGCTCCGGAGTCCAGCCCGGCAAGCTGCAGGGGGAAGGGCTCTGGCTGCCAGAGCCCCATGCGAGCGGCTGACTTTCCTGCAGCCCTCCCAGCCGCGCCTCGCTCTGCATGGGAGGGAAATCCCGGACATTTTTAGTGATTTACAAGTTCCCCCCCCCCCCGGACGCTATTTTTAACACAAAAAGGAGGACATGTCCGGGTAAATCCGGACGAATGGTAACCCTATGTAACCAGGACAGAGCAACATGCTTAAACTTCAGGGCACAGCCCTGGGGCAGACTGTAAGACCAGAGGGACTACTGTGATCATCTAGTCTGACCTCCTGCATAACACAGGCCATGGGACTTCCCTGAATTAATTCCTATTTGAACTACAGCAGATAATTTAAAAAACAGCCAATCTGGATTTAAAAATTGCCAGTGATGGAAATCTACCATGAGCCTAGTTAATTACCTTCACTGTTACAAATTTGTACTTTATTTCTAGTCTGAATTTGTCTAGTTTCAGTTTCATCCACTGGATCTGGTTATACCTTTTTCTGCTAGACTGAAGAGACCTAGATAAATTTCTGTTCTCCATGTAGGTACTGTGATCAAGTCACCCCTAACCTTCTTTCTGTTATGCTCCTTGAATCCATCACTGTAAGGCTCCTTGAATCCATCACTGTAAGGCATGTTTTCTAATCATTCTCATGGCTCTTCTCTGAACCCTCTCCAGTTTACCAACATCCTTCTGGAATTGTGGGCACCAGAACTGGACACAGGATTCCAGCAACGAACATAAGGACAACCATGGTCAGACCAATGGTTAATCCCACCCAGTATCTTGCCTTCCAACAGTGGCTGGTGCCAGGTGCTTCAGAGAGAATGAACAGAACAGAACAGGGCAATTTATCGAGTGATCCATCCCTTGTCATCCAGTCTCAGATCCCTGCAGTCAGAGGCTTAGGGATACCCAGATCATGGGGTTGTGTCCCTGATTATCTTGGCTAATAGCCATTGATGGACCTAGCCTCCATGAACTTTCTAGTTTGTTTAACTCAGTTATACTTTTGGCTAGTGGTTGCATCAGTGCCAAATACAGAACAAATATAACCTCCATACTCCTGTTTTGGACTGGGGGTGCAGTGAAGGGCGTTCCTGATGTGACTGATTTAGTTGGGGTTTGGTCCTGCTTTGAGCAGGGGGGTTGGACTAGATGACCTCCTGAGTTCCCTTCCAACCCTGATATTCTATGAATGGTGGGTTTGTGATTTGGGGTGGGGGCTGGTATTGCAAGGATGAAGGGGACCAGGGACAGGAGTATGGTGAGGGGGTGGTAGGCAGAGTGTAGATCAGTGTAGTGGGGCTATGGGTGCAGGGGTAGATAAGTGTGGCAGAGTGGGGGCTGGAAACAGGGGGTATACCAGTGTGGTGGGGTGGTGGATGGGGTAGATGAGCCATAGCAGAGTGGTGGTGGACATGGAGTAGACGAGTGTGACTGTGGAGTAGAGTGGGTGGCAGGGGTAGATAAACAGTGTGTGTGTGGGGGGGGGGGTGGAGTTGAAGGCAGGGAGTCCATAAGCAGCGGGGTGGAGGATGGGGGATAGATGATCATGGCAAGGGGGGTAGATGAGTGTGGTGGGGGCAGGGAGTAAAGGAGCGGGATGGATAAATGTGGTGGGGGTCACGGTGGCCAGGGTAAATAAGCAGGGTAGTAGATGAGCATGGCGGGGATGGGATGGGTGCAGAGGATAGATGAGCATGGTGGGGTGGAGGGCAGGGGGGAACATTTAGGTCACACATACTAATTAGAGAGGAGCAAAGAAGGTGGGGGCACCGTTCTTCGGATTATCCCTCCCTTCATCACAGGCCCCACACCCCACTGCCAGATGTGGGTTTCCGCCACATACACCCCCGTCATCAGCCTCACTCTGCACCCAATGTCCACCCGAAGTGCCCGGAATCTGGCCCTCCCCCCGGGCCGGGGGTGACTCTGAATTGACCCCGGAGAAACTGAACTCCCGCCGTGTTCATTCAGCTGCCTCCTCCGCCAGCCCCGCATTCGCACTCGCCTTCCCGTCCTCTGCCAGCCAGCGAGACGCCAGGTCTGCGCGAAACTCGCAGGCAGAGCGATTAGCCGCCGCCGCAGGGCACAGAGCATAGAAACTTCCCGGTTTCCGCTCATCGCGGAGCATCGCCGGGGCTCGGTGGGGGAGCGCAGCGTCCTTCAGCTTTCACCCCTGAGCCTCCACCTGGAGAAACTCAACAGCTGCCGCAGGTAACTCCCGGACTTACTGACCTTCTCTTCCAGCTTTTAGGGGGTGGGGGGCTGAAGCCCCGAGCCCTGTCCGTGTCTTGCTCCCCTCAGCTGGGATTGGGCGCACAGGAGGGGAGGGGGGACCCGGACAGGGGTAAGGGCCGGGGGCCCAGGCGTGGGCCACAGCCGGGACTCCGGGCGCGGAGCCCCTTGTGAAACTTGGGGGGTGCTACAGCACCCCCAGTTCTTGCGTCTATCCTTCCAGCGGAAGGGGGCCATCGAGTGTGTGCATTCAGGGGCGCAGGTTCATCTCACCCCTTCACTGCTGCCGTCCCCCCCCCCCCCCCCCCCCCGCCTATGAGCTCCTTTCCCTGCCAGGTTTTGACCTTCGCGACTCTGAGTTTAGTCTATTTCGGGGACATTTTCCTTCAACCCCCATCACTTTTTCAGCTAAAAGATTCTTAAAGGGGGATTTTTGTTCCGAAAGGACCTGACAATTGAACAAATCAACAACTAACGAATTTCCTTCATGCTGAGTTATTTGTAAATCTCTGCAGTGGGTTGCCACTACACCTCTCCTGGTAGCATAACTCCAGTGCTCAGTAATAATCATTAACTCGAATAACGTCCTCGTTATTCCAGCGCTTTGGAAATGGAAGGGATTTTGTCATTCCATGGCTATTAACCCTTCCATCAGTTTGTGATACATTGCTGGAAAGCTGACATGCATGTATAATTTTATTAATGAAATACATTCATGCTGTTATTTTTTTAAGTAAAGGCATTTATTATTTTTTAATTTGGATGAAAGTTTGCAACATGGTTGAGGTTTATGATTCCTCACGCACTTTGGATCCTGTGAGAAAGTTCAGCTCTCTTTACTAGCAACTGGTGAGCCAGATGTCTTAAACAATTTATTAGCAGAATGCAAATATTTTATCAGATACTGGAGGGACAGGAACAATCTTAGACTGACAGGGACCTAGAAAGACAGAGGAAATAGACAGGGGAAGAGACGGAAAGCAGGCAGAGACACAAGACAGTATCATCCACAATTGGATAAACAAATAGCGTTAGATTGGGGATATCCTTTTAAAGTTGCTAACTATTTTATCTTGTGTGAATTTTTTCCAGCAAAGATCTTCCTACATCCTTTAAAAAGATGTTACCTCTGATCTGAATGTAGAGGGGCTATTGGTTTGATAAAGGCTCCAGCTGATCCCAGGGACCCAGCATGCTAGTCTGTCTGTCTATCTATCTATCTCTATCAGACACCAAACACACCCATCTTTCGCTTTCTTGCTCTCTCTCACCATTCTTTTTTCTAATTTTTGGAAACAAGTTTGACAACTGATAGAAAGCCCCCCGCATTATTATCAATAAATCCCATGTTTTTTTCTGTAATATAATTAGAATTTTTTTAAGTTAAAGATTTGCCAAAGCAATCCATATTCCACTGGATCCACAATAAATAAAGCAATAATAAAGCAACAAATTGCAGCCCAGATTGTTACTTTGTTCTGATCTAAAAGTCTAGATAGACAGATAGATGCTGTCATGTTTACAGGTTAGCCACAGTCCGGTCACCCTGCTTGCATCCCATCATGTGTTTAGTCTCTTGCCCTTACTCATCTTGGGGTGCGAATCTCACAATTCTCCCACACTTAACCTGAGATCTGGGTACAATCCCTGTCTGTGTCAAACCCTTCTTACTGAGCAGGTCCACCTGGCTGTCACCAGTGCATCCTCTTAAATCCAACTACCATATTCAGCAGCAGAAACAAAACTTTGGAGAAAATTTATGTAACCCTTCTGCCCATCTAAGTTGGCAGCAACAAGGGCCGGGTTCTGTATCTAGGGGTTCCGTTTCAATAACGCAATGCAAAACCGGCTCGAGCCGCCACCCAGTGACCTGGGACAATTACATACCACCCCCTGGGCGCCTCTAAGAGGCAATACTTCCCCTCTCGCAAGCACGGAGTCTGAGTGTAACAGAAAATGTTTAATAACATGAGGTAAACGACATCAGCATTAAATTGGAAACACCACAAACAGGATTCATAACACAAACCATGAGCAAAAACCCACCCCAGCAAATCGGGCTGTGTCCTTTCCCGTTGGTTCTTGAAACCAGCAACCCAAGGATCACCAAAGTCCCAAAAGTCCAGCAACCCCCCAAAGTCTCTGTCCCTGGTCAGTGCAGCCCCAGAGTTCAAAGGGGGGGGCACGCAGGGTGTTAAGGGGCACCTTACGTGATCCGAGGCCGACCGGCTGCCTCTCCTTGGGATTCCGCCGCAGCCTTCACCACGAACTGCTCTGGCAGCTGCTCCGCTCTGCTCCGCTCACCAACCTGTGAGCCGCTCAGCTCTGCTCCACTTCATCCGTCCCTTGGGCCGCTCCCACAAGGCTCCGCTGTGCTCTGCTAGCTGCTCCTCCAGCCGCTCAGCTCCGCTCCAACCGTCCCCACGAGGCTCCACTCTGCTAGCTGCTCCACCAGCCACTTAGCAATATAGCTTCAGGCTCCCCCACTAGTTAACACAGCACTCAGTGATCTCAGCTCTTAATAACTTTAGCTCTTTTGTGATTTCAGCTCTTAGCAATTTCAGCTCATCGTAGGGGAGCCCCAGTGCGAGTGCACCATTGGCCCAAAGTGAATTCAGCTCAGTGGCCAGAGCGCCAGGAGCAGGGCGGAGAGCCCGGCCGGGGCTCTCTGCTCTCCCCGGCGTCCAGAGCGGCAGGAGCAGGGCGGAGAGCACGGCCGGGGCTCTCTGCTCTCCCCGGCGTCCAGAGCGCCGGGAGCAGGGCGGAGAGCTCCTAGCGGCCAGAGCGCCGAGTGGAGGGCGGAGAGCCCAGCTGGGGCTCTCCGCTCTCTCCGGCGGCCAGAGTGCTGGGGGGAGGGCGGCAAGCCCGCCGCGGCTCTCCGCTCTCCCCGACTGGCCGGAGCACTGGGGGGAGGGCGGCGAGCCTGGCCGGGGCTCTCCGTTCTCCCCGGCGGCCAGAGTGCTGGGGGGAGGGCAGAGAGCCCCCAGCTGCCAGAGTGCCAGGGGGAGGGCGGCGAGCCCAGTCGCGGCCCCGCTCTCGGGCCGGAGCGCCCTGCCGCGCCGCCCCCCTCCAGGCGCCGCCCCAAGTACATGCTTGGTGGGCTGGTGCCTGGAGCCAGCCCTGAGTAGGCTGGAAAGGTTGTGAGCCACTGATCTAGAAGAATGCCCCTGTGATGGCGGCTCCATTGCTTGGCATTTGGAACAATTTAATCTAAATGGTTTGAATCACTGTTCTTATGACTGCATCTGTCTCTGAGAAGGGTGTTCAAACTGTCCATTCCCTCCAACAGGCTCAGCACCTGTCACAGAAACCCAATATATAAACCACATTTTGGGGTACAGATCAACACTCACCACCAAGCACCCCCCCCAATCCATCACAGATTGATTGAGTGTTAGACAGATATATACATATTGGGGATGAATAGAGAAATAGATACATATTGGGGATGTGTGGGTGGATACGTATTGGGATGGATGGAGAGAAGTTTATTGAGGATGGAGGGATATGCATATTGGGGATGACTATGGGATTTGGGTAGATGTATGTGCATTGGATGGATAGCTGTTTATTAGGCTGGATAGATAGACATGTATTTGTAGTGAATTTTGGGCACCTCATCGCTGAGCAAAAAAAAAAAAAAAAGCCCAGCAGTTTGGCATTCCCTGGAAGTTTGCACCCCAGGCAAACTGCCCTCCTTGTCCACCCATAGAACTGGCCCTGTAGATGAGTATTGGATGGATAGCTGTATATTGGGGTGGGTGGATGAATGGCTGGATAGATAGATATGGATTGGATGGATGGATAGATACGTATTGGATGTATAGCTGTATATTGGGGGGATGGATGGATAGATACATGTTGGATGAATAACTGTATATTGGGGAGGGGTGGATAGGTAGATCATATTTTAAATGCTCTTTATTAAAACTCCTAATTATTCACTATTATGGATTGGATTGTCAGATTGTCACCATCCTCTTTGAAGTGTGGACCCCAAAGCCGGATGCAGGACTCATTGTTAATCTGACTAAGGTCATATCCCAAGGGAGCCCACCTCTGCTCCTTCTTAATCTCTCTCTCACCATATCGCACTAGGAGTCCCTGGTCTGCTGGTTCTCATCGGGGCTCCTGAGTCCTTAGGGCCCAGAAATGGTCCCCAGTCCATATGTCTTATTTATATTCTCCGTGCCTAGCTGGATGGCCTGGCATCTGGTCCCCCTTTCTAACCATCTCAAACCAATCCACCTTTAGCACATGACCAGTGAGTTGCTTTCTCTGGGTGCCTGACTGGGCCAGCAGAGTCAGCCACTCAAAACCACATGAGATTGGCTTCAAACCAAGATTTTAAAAAGTAATTCACGTTGGCTTCTTTCTTTGCTTTCTGCTTTGTGACCCTTCAGGTGGGGCTGGGGGTTGTCTCCAGCCTTTGTGGGGAGGGAGCAGGGATCACATCTCCAGCCTTCTTGAGGGGCAGGGATCTGGTTCCAGCCTCCTTGGGGAGTTAGGGTGGGCATAGATCACATCAACAACTTTCGGGGGGGGGGGGGGGCAAGAGTTTGAGTCTCCAGCCTTCAGGGGAGGTGGGGGGTCATGTCCCCAGCCTTCTCTCCACAACCAGAAAGGCTAGAAAGTGCCTTTTCCCTCATGGAGGCTGTGATTCTCCCACAGTCTGAGGAACTGAGGCTTTAAGGGAATCAGCAAAGCTGGTGAGTCTGGAGGTCAACCCCAGAACTGCCATCTCATCTGGCTGAGCCAGGTGGCCCTCCATGGCACTGCCCAGGGCAGGGGGAGAGGGGGTGGGACTGATGCAAAGCTCTGCCTGGTTACTGAGTAGTGGCACTAACGTAATTTCTGTTATTTCTCTCTCTCCTCCTCAGTTTGTCCAGTTCCCTCTGGCTGCCTCCTATAGGCCTCTCCCAACCCCCTGCCCTGTTCCACACTCCCCTCAATCCTCTGTCCTGTCCCTCTCTGTTCCTCACACCCCAATCCCAGACCCATAGCCCTCTGTCCCATACTCGGATTGCTTGTCCCATTCCTCTCATTCCAGCCCTATACAAACCTGCTTCATCCCCCCTCCATCTCATATTCCCATCCCGATCCCCTGCCCTGTTACTCTGTTCTTGCTCTATACACCTCCTGCCCTTTACCTCTCCATCCCATATTCAACCCTACACCATTCTCCGCCCTGGTCCCATCCCCCTACTGGCCCGATGCCACTACCACCACCTGGTCTGTCATTCTTCCCCCCAGGGCAGGTGGCCCGAGTCTGTGAGGTCCTGCAGGAGAGTGGGGAGTTCGAGCGTCTGGCACGGTTCCTTTGGGCCTTGCCACCTACCCTTGCCCACAGGTGCCACCAGGCACCTCCATGGGTGCCGGCCTGCCCTGAGCTGGAGCTGCTGGACCCCCACACCTCAGCCCTGCTGGCACCCTATTTCAGCCAGGCCTCACCCTGTGGGGCCCCAGGGACCTTGGGGGGCCTGGACCAGTACCCATCATGCAGGAGACTATCATTCTCAGCCTTCCCCAACAGCAACATCCAGCACAGGGCCAGCAGCTTCAAGGTGAGCAGGGCATCGAGTGGTGGGGTAGGAGAGGAAAAGGGTCATGAGCAGTAGACTGACAGTCCCTTGGTGAGAGAATAGACTGTAGGGGACAATCCCCCACCCCCAGGGAATAGACTGTGGGCCATGATTAAATAGACTGTTGGGGACAACTCTGCCCCCCACCCCCCAAGAGGAATGCTCTGTAGGGCAATCCCACCTCCTCCTCAGGTGGGACAGACTGGAGGAGATGATCCTGTCTCCCACAACCACTGCCCAGTGAAAGATTGCAGTGGATGCTGCTGCCCACCAGGATGGTGAATGCTCTATGTATGGCTGGGGAGGCTCATCAGGGTGGGGCATAAGGGTCTCCCTGCTGACCCCCTTCCCATGTTGATATCTGTCCCACTGCCCTTCTTTCTTTCCCCAGGAGAAGACACGGAACCTGCTGCGGGAATGGTACCTGCAGGACCCCTACCCCAACCCCTCCCGCAAGCGCCACCTGGCCCATGCCACTGGCCTTACCCCCACCCAGGTGGGGAACTGGTTCAAGAACCGCCGACAGCGGGACCGTGCTGCCTCAGCCAAGAAAAGGTGAGAGGCCTGAACCTCCCCAGGATCCAAGATGGTGCCTGCCTCAGCCTGCAGCACACAGGCCAAGTGGGACTGGATGGGATAGGAGACATACATGGAATATGCAAGGAGTGGGGCTGGGGGAGTAAGGGGTCCTGTGCTGCAGAGAGTGGAGTGGGGTGCTCAGTAGAAGGCACCGTGCTGCTGGGAGCGAGTGGGCCAGTAGAGTGTGCTGTGCTGCAAGGATCATGGTGGAGGCTCAGTATGGGTTGCTGCTCTTCAGAGATTGGAATGGGGTGTCAGTAGAGGGCGCCATGGTTCAGGAAGAGGGGCAGGGGCTGAATAGGGGGCATCATGCTGCATGGAGTCAGGTGGCAGGAGTGCAGAAGAACAGAGGTTATCAACCTTTTTCTTTCTGAGGTCCCCTCAACACACTATAAAAACTCCAGGGCCCAGTGGGAGAGAGGGGGAAATCGGGGAAATCGGGGCTCCAGGACAAGCCTGGGCCCTCAGGCATAGGCATAGTTTGACTTCTGTTGTGGTGGGGGCAGGGGCTGGCGGGGCTTGGGCCATGTCCGTACAGTGGGGTCCAGGAAGGCAGTGCCACCTCCACCCTCTGACTCACCACAGCAGGCCACCCAGCCTGTCTGGTTGTGGGTGATGTGGGTTCAGCTCAAAAAGTTTGAAAACTGCTCAGGGTACAGGGAGGGGATAGCTCAGGGCTGTGTGTGTGTGGGTCCCCCTGCCTGGGCGGCTCTTACTGGCTGCGTGAGCTGAGTAGCCTCTGCAACCTCAGGCACCAGCAGCAGACAGGAGAATGCCGTGGCTGCCTGCTCCATGAAACCAGCCGGAGCAGCAGCTGCCCCTTGCTTATTGGAGAAAAGGTTGTCAACCTATTTCCCACGCTGTGAGGGCTGGTCCAGGAGTGCCTCATGTCTGGCACATGGGATCCAGACACTTGGGTTTTATTCCTTCCTCTGCCAGAGACCTTGTGCAACATCTCTTGGTGCCTGTTTGTTGTCTGTGCAGGGTCCAGAACAATGAGGGCCTGATCTCAGTCAGAGTCTGCAATCTAGGTTGGGGGTCTGTGCAGCATCCAGCACAATGGGTCCCTGATCTTGGATAGGGTCTGGACAATATCTGGCACAAAAGAGGCCCTGATCTTGGACAGGGTCTCTTTGCATGACCATAGCATGGTACTAATAACTTGCAGGGAGGGTGTCTGCTGGGAGAGGGATTACTATAATTGAATGGGGCTTTTAATTCTCTAGTTGCGTTATTAATTGCCCCCCAACCCAGACTCCAGAAAGATTCATCATCCCAGCCTCCCAGGGCTGAGAGTCAAGACATCATAGGCCTGAGTGACACCCCATCTGTGCAGGAGCACAGCAGCGCCCTCAGCAGGCAGACGTATCCCACCTCAACCATCAGTGACAGCAAGAGCAGCCTATGAACAGCAGAGACCTGCACCTGGCCAGGGGTGGGCAGTAGTCCTCGATTTCTCCACCCCCCACCATCCCCCTTGGATGACATGGAAGGATGTGACCTGCAGGGGGATCCAGCTAGAAGCCACAGGACAAGGATTACCTGTGTAAGCAAAGGCTGAATGAGCTCTCCTCTGACATCTAGCAATGAGCCAAGATGAAAAGATTTCAGGAACAGATTGTATTTGCATAAACATACCTACTCTTTCTAGGTGCACAGCATGATGGAGCTGCTTTGCCAAAGCAATCAGTTTTTGCTGGTGTTGGTTTACAAATCACTTTATTGAATGCAGGGATAATGATATGTTATTATCCTAATTATATGAGTAAATGGCAGCAGAACTATACTTAGCCTGCTCTGATTGAGGGGCTCACCCTAAACTGAATCTCACTCGCTATGCAGGGATGCCAAAGCCTAGGGCAGAAAAGAGAGGGTAAGAGTGAGCGTTCATGTCTGGGGGTGTGGGTTCTCATTAGGGAGTCCTAGGTATTACTCAGTGGTTTGAGCATTGGCCTCCTAAACCCAAGGTTGTGAGTTCAATCCTTGAGGGGGCCACTTAGGGATCTAGGTATTATTTGTAACTGTTCTCTCTAGTGTTTAAAAATCACTGATAACTAGATGCTGAGCGTTAGAGCTGGGGTATGGTAGTGAGGCACTGAAAGAAACTGCAAAGCCTGCCCTAGAAGTGAGGTTCCTCCCATCTCTTAAAATCACTGAGAGCTGTTTTAAGTGGTAGAACCTCAGAATGTGATATTATAGCAGAGAAATGGCAGTTGCAGTGGGTAGTCCTGGCCCAGTGAACACTAGCAACAATGAGCCACTTGCAATGGTGCACACAAACAGAGGCAGTGCTCAACACTTTTGGGGTGAACTCATGTGAACACACCTCTGAACTATGGGTCTTTGCTGATCGAGGACAGTAACTGTGAATAGGGTACACTGGGGAGAGTGGTGTGTTTTTACATTGCAAGATGAGAAACTGAAGCAAAGACCAATGCCCAGTGTACTCTGAGATGGGTGTTTGCTCATGGTCATATGCTTTTGAATTGTGGTGTTTTCCCAAATTAATGCTGGGTTCCTTTTCCCATTTTACTAAAAATTTTCTTTGTTGTACACAGACTCAATGCCTGCGAGTCTGCCTCTTAGAGATGCCCAGGGGTGATGTCTAATTTTCCCAGATTACTGGGTGGAGGTGTGACGGGTTGGAACATAGAAACCAGAGAGGGGAGGGATAGCTCAGTGGTTTGAGCATTGGCCTGCTAAACCCAGCTTTGTGAGTTCAATCCTTGAGGGGGCCACTTAGGGATCAGGGGCAAAATCAGTACTTGGTCCTGCTAGTGAAGGCAGGGGGCTGGACTCAATGACCTTTCAAGGTCCCTTCCACTTCTAGGAGATGGGATATCTCCATTAAATATTATTAACCCTCTTGGGAACTTCCACCCAATGTGCCATGACTACTTTTACCCCTACCTTCCCTGCCAGCTTGGGGCCCCAGCACCCTGTCTTGCTGAGCCAGACAGTTCCATCTGCTTCAACACAGACCCCAAAGCTGCAGGTTTACCTGAAAGCAGCTAACAGAAGTGTTCCTGTTCTTAACACTCAGATGCCCAACTTCCAATGGGGTCTAAACCCAAATAAATCCAATTTACCCTGTATAAAGCTTATACAGGGTAAACTCATAAATTGTTTGCCCTCTATAACACTGATAGAGAGATATGCAGTTGTTTGCTCCCCCAGGTATTAATACACACTGAGTTAATTAATAAGTAGAAAGTGATTTTATTAAATACAGAAAGTAGGATTTTAGTGGTTTCCAAGTAGTAACAGACAGAACAAAGTAAGTTACCAAGCAAAATAAAATAAAATGTGCAAATCTATGTCTAATCAAACTGAATACAATCTGAACAGCTGGTGCTACAGGGAATTAAGTTAATGGGGAAGGAAAATATTTGTTATGAGAGAACTGGACTTGACATGACCACAGCCATCTTGTGTATGACTTTAGCATAACCTTGTATGCCTCACCAGTTCCAGAATGCTCCCTTTTACAGACTATTCTTCTTTTAGCCTGGGTCCAGCAATTACTCACACCCCTTGCAGTCACTGCCCTTTGTTCCAGTTTTTTTCCAAGTATTCTGGGGGGTGGAGATGCTCTCTCTTTAGCCAGCTGAAGACAAAATGAAGGGGTCTCTGAGGGGTTTAAATAGACTTTCTCTTATGGGTGACGACCCACTCCTCCTTCCTATGCAAAGTCCAGCTCCAAGATGGAGTTTAGGAGTTACCTGGGCAAGTCACATGTCCATGCATGACTCTCATTTTTTACAGGTAGCATCCATTGTTTACATGCTACCTTGAACATCCTCAAGTAGACTTTTTATGTGGATTGGAGCATTCCAAGATCCATTGTCCTTTGTGTTTCTTGATTAGGTACTTAATTTCAACATTCCTTTCTCCAGGAACTGACCAAATGCTCTACTAAGGTTATTTAGAAATTAAGCCAGTACACAGCCAACATTCATAACATGCATAACTTCGAATACAAAAATGATACATGCATACAAATAGGATTAATACATTCAGTAGATCATAATCTTTGAGATAAGTTATATGGCATATGTAGCATAAAACACATTCTAAGCATATTTCCATAAAGCCTTTTGGGAGATACCATCACAGGGGGTTCAAGCTATTTCTGTTTTGTATTATTAAGAGGCACCCCTAGATATTGAACCTGGACCTTGTTGCTGCTGACTCCACCTGACAGAAGGGTTAATCCTGAGTGGGAAAGATATGATTTTTACCCCCATCTGAGGGGTGGGTGAGGGTAGGGCAGCAGTGCTGACCTACCGAGCAGGCCCCTCTCCATTGCCCTCTCCCAGCATGCACTGGGGCCCAGAGAAACCTATCCCTCAGGGAGCCTGCACTGTCCTGTACCCAGCATGCATTGGGGCTCAGCAGCGGGTACAGATGTAGAGGCACTGGGGCTCACCAGGGCCTGATTCAGGAATCTAACCTGCTATCCTCACAATCTGAACAGCTGGTGCTACAGGGAACTAAGTTAATGGTGAAGGAAAATATTTGTTATGAGAGAACTGGACTTGACATGACCACAGCCATCTTGTGTATGACTTTAGCATAACCTTGTATGCTCAGCCACCATAAGTTGGAAACAAAAACCATAGAGTCAGGAACGGTCAAACAGAAGGGATATACTGCTGCCGGCTAGATTCTATAATGGTGACTCTGACAACCAAGCGAGTTAGTAGGGTCTAGTAGTTGGAGTCCCTTGGACTGCCCTCACTCTCAGGGCAGTGTGGCCTGATGGCCTAAGTCAATAGGCAGCCCTTCCTTACAGGGCTCTGTGGGCCAGAGTTAATAAAGTGGCCCTTCCTTAATGGGCTGTGTGGCCCAAGGGCCAGAGTCAATAAAGCTGCCCACCTCCATGGGGCTGTGTGATTGGCCCATCAGGGAAGTGGGACACCACCTAGGGGTGTGTGGCATCTGGGATAATGGGACCTGCTCCTCAGAGTCCCAAACCAGGGCCCTGGCAGGTCTCAGACGTGGAACAAAAAGCAAGACTACAAAAGTTGGTCCAAGACTTCCCCTCCATTTTATCTTCCCATCCAGTGCGGATGAACATTGCCAGTCACCATATAGACACCGTTCCCAGGCAGAAGGTCTACAACCAACATTGCCCACTTCCCAGAAAAATGTGGGAAGTGGTCCAGAAAGAACTTGAGGCAATGCTGGCCCTGGAGGATAATGGAAGAGTCCCAGCGTGAATGACAAAGCCCGATACTCCTGGTCCCAAAGTCTGATGGGATGGTGAGGTTCTGTATGGACTTTATGGCACTGGCAGTGGCAAGGGTGCTTGCCACTGAGGCAGTGGGGATCGCCCCAAAACATGCTGACTGGTTTCCTGGTTCTACAAATGGAGCAATGTCTAAGTCCTCTGGGCTGCTTCCTACCCTGTCTTCTGCTGAAGTGGTCCACGATTCCCTAGGTCTCTGGGGTCCTCAGTCAGTGCAGCACCTGATGGCTCATTCCCCTCTCTGGGTTCTGCTGTCAACCAGGGATCTGTCTGGGGCTCAGTGTGTGGCCCAGGCTGCTTACACCCAGTGCTGAGATGCAGCCTCCTCTGCAGTGGGGCGCAGTGGCTGTTTATACAAGGATTGCTCACCTGAAGCAGAGATGAGTCCATCTCTGGTTAAGGCACTGGGGCTGTTTGTATGCAGATCCCTTCACCCATGGCAGAGATACACCTTTAGGTCCTGGCCCCCTGCTGTGTTTGGGGATTGACCTATTCCCACCCAGCTGCGGGGTGGAACCCTGATCCCCAGTGCTGCCGGCCCCATTACCACCAAGGCAACAGCACAGTGGGAACTAACAGGGCAGCTTTTGCTTCGGCTGAGTGACAGAGAACAGCCAGGTTGGGTGAGCCAGCTGGAGGGCCACACATATGGACACCTGTACACAGATACGAACATGTGTATGTACACAAACACACACAGACGCAGCAGCCTTCTCTCCTGGAAAGGCAGTACGTGAATCATAGAAGATTAGGATTGGAAGAGATCTCAGGAGGTCATGTAGTCCAACCCCCTGCTCAAAGCAGGACCAACCCCAACTAAATCATCCCAGACAGGGCTTTGTCAAGCTGGGCCTTAAAAACCTTTAAGGATGTAGATTCCACCACCTCCTTAGGTAACCCATTCCAGTGCTTCACCATCCTCCTAGTGAAATAGTTTTTCCCTAATATCCAACCTACACCTCCCGCACTGCAACTTGAGACCATTGCTCCTTGTTCTGTCACCTGCCACCACTGAGAACAGCCGAGCCCCATCCTCTTTGGAACCCCCATTCAGGTAGTTGAAGGCTGCTATCAAATCCCCCCTCACTCTTCTCTTCTGCAGACTAAATAAGCCCAGTTCCCTCAGCCTCTCCTCGTAAGTCATGTGCCCTAGCCCACTAATCATTTTCGTTGCCCTCCACTGGACTCCCTCCAATTTGTCCACATCCTTTCTGTGTGTGTGTGTGGGGGGGGGGGGTAGAGGGGAGCAAAACTGGACGCAATACTCCAGATGTGGCCTCACCAGTGCTGAATAGAGGGGAATAATCACTTCCCTCGATCTGCTGGCAATGCTTCTACTAATGCAGTCCAATATGCCGTTAGCCTTCTTGGCAACAAGGGCACACTGCTGACTCATATCCAGCTTTTCATCCACTGCATAGGGGTTTCCATGAATCCCTTCCCCCCTCCCACCCCCCCAGTGGTTTTAAGTCAGGGCAGGATGTGTGTGAGGAGGGTGCAGGAGTCAGGGCAGAGGGCTGGGGGCATGTGAGGGGGGTGCAGGAGTCAGGGCATGGGGTGGGTGGGGGGTGGATATGTGGGGGGGGTACCAGAGTCAGGGCTGGGGTCGTGGGAAGGTGCAGGGGGCTGGGGTGTGAGGGGGTGCAGGGATCAGGGCAGAGGGCTGGGGGGTAGGCTGGGATCGGGGGGGGGGGCATGCTCCCAGCCCCCTGCCCTGAGCGGCTCACAGCAGGGGGCTGGAGGGATACTCCCTGATTCCACACTCCTTCCCCAAAGCCCCGCTCCTTCCTCTTCTCCACCTCCTTCCCAGTCTGAGCAGCGAGGCTGCTGTGGCTCCTCTTCTCCCCTCCCTCGCAAGGGCCATCAGCGGCAGGGTTGGAGAGGAGGCGGGGCACGACGCAGCACGCTGGGAGAAGAGGCCGGGGAGGGGGAAGCTTGGCTGCCGGCGGAGCCTGCCCTACAGCAGCAGCTGGCAGGACCAAGCTTGCTTCTGCCCCTTACCCCCACCAGACAGAGCAGTAGGCCAGGGGCGGAGAAGAGCGGGCTGGGCCAGGCAGGATTTTTAATGGCACGCTGCTGCCTGCTGGAGTCCCGGCCGTCAGCCCCGCTCAGCCCACTGCCGGGGTTCGGCAGCGAGCTGAGCGGGGCTAGTGGCGGCCTCAGCATGCCATTAAAAATTGGCTTGCGTGCCATCTTTGGCACACGTGTCATAGGTTGCTGTTTTAGACCCTGCAGAGAGGATTTGCAGCAGAGCTCTCCCATGCCCCCCTTATATCTGTCACCCCAAAACCTTTGGATGTGAACCTGAGACCTATTCCTTCCACCCAGTGCCTAGGGAGCGGAGATGGTGACTCTTTGTTCCTCAAGGCATCAGCAGCCCTGGTGTTCACTCTCTTGGGGCATTTTGGGAACTAACTCTTTCATCAGATGGGGGAGCAGGCTAGGCCTGGCTCTGAACCATGCACACTGCTTGTAACCACGGCAGAAGCCCAGCCTCTGGTAAGGGACCCTCCCCCACAGCCAAAGCCCCTACTCTCTCAGGTCAGGGCCTGGGGATCCTGTGGCATCCCCCCAGGTTCTCTGGGTACAGGGACTAGTGGATTGACCTCCCCACACTCCCACTGGGTTAACCTTTGTTCCCCACATGCTGAAGTGAAATGAACATTTCTCCCTCCTCCATCCTGTTCAAGGTCATTCAGATTGTCACAGACCATCTCTGCATGAAATGGGACAGGCTGCTTCCTTCCTAGAGGGCTTTTGGGGTGTGTCTGCCTCAATTATCAGAGGGGTAGCCATGTTAGTCTGTATCCACAAAAACAATGAGGAGTCTGGTGGCAACTTAAAGACTAACAGATTTATTTGGGCATAAGCTTTTGTGGGTAAAAAACCCACTTCTTCAGATGCAACTGCCTCAACTGTTGCTTGTGAAGGGTTTTGTCTGGAAAGAATCCCTCAGGGGTTGTCACTGCCTCCCACTCCCAACAGACATGCTGCTCTACCAGAGTAAATTCCATCACTAGCTGGTGGGGCAGCCAAGGCAGAGGGGACTGGCTCAATCTCTTCTCTCTGATAAAATGCTCCAATCTGAAAAGTCTGGGAACATAACAAAGGCAAGGCAAACTTGGCTTCATAACAGAAAGTGTTTAGCAGTCTTCGCTCTAGCGAGTGGAACACACCTCCTTCCCAAAGGTGTCAGTGGGGAGTGAACACCATAATGTCACTGCTAAAAGCAGAACTTTCTACTTAGCAAGCCAGTGCAGCACCTTGGGCTAGTGAAAGCTGTCTGTCTCATATGCAAGTAGTCACAGGTTCAAATTCCAGCCACATGCATAGATATCTACTCCTTGAGCTAGAGAAACAGCACTTTTATCTGATAGTGGTACATGGGTATTAGAGTCCTCAAACGGACCAGGCTTTCAGCGTTAGAATCCCATAGTAATATTTACTGCGTAACAGAAAGTGCTTTCTGCACTGCTACAGCAAAAATGGAAGCTGGGATCCAGACTTCCAAAAAAGATAGGAAACAAAGGATAGGAATAAATGGTTAGTTTTCAGAATGGAGGGAGGTAAATAGCCAGGTTCCCCTATGGACCTGCACTGTTTGACATATTCAGAAATGCTCTAGAAAAGGGGATAAACAGTGAGGTAGTGAAATTTGTGGACAATACAACATTTACTCAAGATAGTTAAGTTCAAAGCTGATTGGGAAGAGTTACAAAGGGATCTCACTAAACTGGGCAACAAAATGGCAGATGAAATGCAATGTAAACAAATGCAAAATTATACACATTAGTTGGAATTGTGTTTTCCATACATACAAACTGATGGGTCTAAATTAGCTGTTACCACTTGGGAAAGAACTTGGAGTCATTATGGATAGCTCTCTGAAAACATCCACTCAATATGCAGCAGCAGTCAAACTAGCTAACAGAATGTTAGGAACCATTAGGAAAGGGATAGAGAATAAGACAGAAAATATCATAATGCCACTATATAAATCCATGTTACACCCACATCTTGAATCCTGCATGCAGATCTGGTCAACTGTAACAGATCGCTGACTCACCAGCATGGTGCCTCCTGCTGGTCATCCGGGAATTAGCTCAATTCCAGCACTCAGCGTTCCCCCTGCTGGCCAGCATCTCTCCTGCCTCAGGCCCTGTGTCCATCCCTGGGGTTCTGCCTCACAGCAGTCCCCACGCTCTGGGTCTCCCCAGGCAAGGGGGTTGGACCTGCTGCCTTTCTTGGCCCAGCTGTCTCCCTGCAGCCTCAGTACCTCCTTTGGCCTTCAGCAAGGCCTCAGCCTAGGGACTCGCCAGGCCAGAGCTCCCCAGCTCTGCCTGCCCTTCCCCAGCACTGCTCTGCTCTGCTCTGCTCTGCTTCAGGTATTCTGTACTCCCAAGCAGCTAGGTCCTTCCCACTCCAAGGCTGGAGTGAGACTCCCTGTCTCCTGGCTCACAGCCCTTCTTATCAGGGCCATCTGTGGCCAGCTACTCAGCCAGCCTCCCTCAGCTGCTCTTAATCTCTTTTTTTATTGGGTCCCAGTCACAGCCCTCTCTGAGGGCTGCTTTCAACCCCTGCTTTCCTGGAGTGGGGCAGCCGCCCCACTACATCAACCCATCACAAAAAAGATATTAGAATTGGAAAAAGTGCAGAGAAGGCCAACAAATATAATTAGGGGTATAGAATAGCTTTCATATGAGGAGAGATTAAAAAGGATGGGACTGTTCAGCTTAGAAAAGAGATGACTAAGGGGTGGGGAAATGTGATGGAGGCCTATAAAATCAGGAATGACATGGAGAAAGTGAATAGATAAGTGTTATTTACCTCTTCATATAACACAAAAATCAGTTTAGCATTAACAAGTGTGAATGCTATTTTCTAACAGGAGGTGTTATCTCCTGCCCAACAAAAGAAGGCCAACAGACATCAGACAAACCATTGTGGCACATCAGAGGACTTTGTTGATTTCTTCCTCCCCCCTCAAAGAGGAGACATGCAACTGAATTCCTCCCAAAGCTGAATTTGTGACTTTGAAGTAGAAAAGGGAAGGGAATAAAAAGTTCTAACAAGGAAGAACTGTATCTTCCTTGCACCTCAGAGGCCAAGCAGCATAGATTACTAAGCATAAGCAAAAGCTCCCCAATGCTCGACCTGGGTTAGTCCTAAAGGATATATGGAGTTTGCTTTTGAAATGTAAGACTGTAACTTGTGTGTGTGTGTGTATGTTTACCTCCTTTAATCTTGTCAATTTTAACTTTTATTTCCTTTTCCCAGTTAATAGATTTTTAGTTTACTATAGGATTGGCTACAAGCGTTGTCTTTGGTATGAAATCTAAGCTGCAATTGACTTGGGGTAAGTGACTGGTCCTTTGGGACTGTGAGTAACCTGAATATTGTTGTGATTTTTGGTATAAGGGACCATCAAAGGCAAGCTTACCTGAGTGGTCAGATCATAGAATCATAGAATCATAGAATATCAGGGTTGGAAGGGACCTCAGGAGGTCATCTAGTCCAAACCCCTGCTCAAAGCAGGACCTAATCCCATTTTGTCAAGCCTTACCTTAAAAACCTCTAAGGAAGGAGATTCCACCACCTCCCTAGGTAACCCATTCCAGTGCTTCATCACCCTCCTAGTGAAAAAGTTTTTCCTAATATCCAATCTAAACCTACCCCACTGCAACTTGAGACCATTACTCCTTGTTCTGTCATCTGGTACCACTGAGAACAGTCTAGATCCATCCTCTTTGGAACCCCCATTCAGGTAGTTGAAGGCTGCTATCAAATCCCCCCTCACTCTTCTCTTCTGCAGACTAAATAAGCCCAGTTCCCTCAGCCTCTCCTCGTAAGTCATGTGCCCTAGCCCACTAATCATTTTCGTTGCCCTCTGCTGGACTCTTTCCAATTTTTCCAAATCCTTCTTGTAGTGTGGGGCCCAAAACTGGACACAGTACTCCAGGTGAGGCCTCACCAATGTCGAATAGAAGGGAATGATCACGTCCCTCGATCTGCTGGCAATGCCCCTACTTATACAGCCCAAAATGCCGTTAGCCTTCTTGGCAACAAGGGCACACTGTTGACTCATATCCAGCTTCTCGTCCACGGTAACCCCTAGGTCCTTTTCTGCAGAACTGCTGCCTAGCCACTTGGTCCCTAGTCTGTAACAGTAAATGGGATTCTTCCGTCCTAAGTGCAGGACTCTGCACTTGTCCTTGTTGAACCTCATCAGATTTCTTTTGGCCCAATCCTCTAATTTGTCTAGGTTCCTCTGTATACTATCCCTACCCTCCAGTGTATCTACCACGCCTCCCAGTTTAGTGTCATCTGCAAACTTGCTGGGAGTGCAGTCCACGCCATCCTCCAGATCATTAATGAAGATATTGAACAAAACTGGCCCCAGGACTGACCCTTGGGGCACTCCGCTTGAAACTGGCTGCCAACTAGACATGGAGCCGTTGATCACTACACATTGAGCCTGATGATCTAGCCAGCTTTCTATCCACCTTATAGTCCATTCATCCAGCCCATACTTCTTTAACTTGCTGGCAAGAATACTGTGGGAGACCATATCAAAAGCTTTGCTAAAGTCAAGGAATAACACATCCACTGCTTTCCCCTCATCCACAGACCCAGTTATCTCCTCATAGAAGGCAATTAGGTAGTCAGGCAAGTCTTGCCTTTGATGAATCCATGCTGACTGTTCCTGATCACTTTCCTCTCCTCTAAGTGCTTCAGAATTGATTCCTTGAGGACCTGCTCCATGATTTTTCCAGGGACTGAGGTGAGGCTGACTGGCCTGTAGTTCCCCAGATCCTCCTTCTTCCCTTTTGTAAAGATGGGCACTACATTAGCCTTTTTCCAGTCATCCGGGACCTCCCCCGATTGCCATGAGTTTTCAAAGATAATTGCCAATGGCTCTGCAATCACATCCGCCAACTCCTTTAGCACCCTTGGATGCAGCGCATCCGGCCCCATGGACTTGTGCTCGTCCAGTTTTTCTAAATAGTCCCGAACCACTTCTTTCTCCACAGGGGGCTGGTCACCTTCTCCCCATACTGTGCTGCCCAGTGCAGCAGTCTGGGAGCTGACCTTGTTTGTGAAGACAGAGGCAAAAAAATCATTGAGTACATTAGCTTTTTCCACATCCTCAGACACTAGGTTGCCTCCCTCATTTAGTAAGGGGCCCACACTTTCCTTGGCTTTCTTCTTGTTGCTAACATACCTGAAGAAACCCTTCTTGTTACTCTTAACATCTCTTGCTAGCTGCAACTCCAAGTGTGATTTGGCCTTCCTGATTTCACTCCTGCATGCCTGAGCAATATTTTTATTTTGTCCAATCTTCCACTTCTTGTAAGCTTCTTTTTTGCGTTTAAGATCAGCAAGGATTTCACTATTTAGCCAAGCTGGTTGCCTGCCATATTTACTATTCTTTCTACACATCGGGATGTTTTTTTCCTGCAACCTCAATAAGGATTCTTTAAAATACAGCCAGCTGTCCTGGACTCCTTTTCCCCTCATTTTATTCTCCCAGGGGATTCTGCCTGAAGGAGTCAAAGTCTGCTTTTCTGAAGCCCAGGGTCCATATTCTGCTGCTCTCCTTTCTTCCTTGTGTCAGTATCCTGAACTTGACCATCTCATGGTCACTGCCTCCCAGGTTCCCATCCACTTTTGCTTCCCCTACTAATTCTTCCCAGTTTGTGAGCAGCAGGTCTAGAAGAGCTCTGCCCCAGTTGGTTCTTCCAGCACTTGCACCAGGAAATTGTCCCCTGCACTTTCCAAAAACGTCCTGGATTCTCTGTGCATTGCTGTATTGCTCTCCCAGCAGATATCACGGTGATTAAAGTTTCCCATGATAACCAAGGCCTGCAATCTAGTAACTTCTGCTAGTTGCCAGAAGAAAGCCTCGTCCACCTCATCCCCCTGGTCTGGTGGTCTATAGCAGACTCCCACCACGACATCACCCTTGTTGCTCACACTTCTAAACTTAATCCAGAGACTCTCCGTTTTTTCTGCAGTTTCATACCGGAGCTCTGAGCAGTCATACTCCTCTCTTACATACAATGCAACTCCCCCACCTTTTCTGCCCTGCCTGTCCTTTCTGAACAGTTTATATCCATCCATGACAGTACTCCAATCATGTGAGTTATCCCACCAACTCTCTGTTATTCCAATGACATCATAGTTCCTAGACTATGCCAGGACTTCCAGTTCTCCCTGCTTGTTTCCCAGGTTTCTTGCATTTGTATATAGGCACTTAAGATAACTCACTGATCGTCCCGCTTTCTCAATCTGAGACAGGAGTCCTCCCCTCTTGCACTCTCCTGCTCGTGCTTCCTCCCGGTATCCCATTTCCCCACTTACCTCAGGGCTTTGGTCTCCTTCTCCCGGTGAACCTAGTTTAAAGCCCTCCTCACTAGGTTAGCCAGCCTGCTTACAAAGATGTTCTTCCCTCTCTTCGTTAGGTGGAGCCCGTCTCTGCCTAGCACTCCTCCTTCTTGGAACACCATCCCATGGTTGAAGAATCCAAAGCCTTCTCTCTGACACCACCCGCGTAGCCATTCAGATATATTGGAGTACCCAAGGGGACGGTCTCTGACACTATGGTTAGACTGCTATAGTGCTCGAGGAGTTTTCACTTGATACTTGGTTAATGAAATCTAAGTATAGAACTCACGACCAATTTAGGGTTTGTGCCCTGCTGCTTAGCAGTCTGTCCAGAGGAGGGTACTCTTGACCCATGTCAGGACAGCTTGACAGCCACCAATGCCCGAGGACCCTGCAATGGTAGAGAATTGATTAGGTGGGATACGCCCAGACAATCCCAGCAAGGGATCCACACCCTAGACCGCAGAGAAAGAGGAAAATCCTCATGATCCTGTCAATCTGAGTGGGCAGAAATTCCTTTCTAATCCCAAATCTGGCAAGCAGTGTGATCCTAAGAATGTGGCTTTGCAAACAGGGGCTGCTAATAGGGATTTTTGAGAGGGAGTTCTCCAGGTGAAGGAGGAGCAAATATGGGACCCTTGGGGTAAGTGGCTGTCTTAGTGTGTTTTTGTGTTTGGGGGTTACTTGCTGTGTGCTGAGCTTGTGTTTGTCTGTTGGTCTGTTTGTTTGAAGGACCGTGTGCTGTGGCTGGCAGTTGGAAGCTGTGAGCTTCTAAACAAGGTTCGAAATCTAGAAGCCTCTGTTAATTGGCTGAGCCTTAGTCAGCGGGCAGGGCTATCAGGAAGGCCAGGGCTTTATAAAGCCGTGAGCAAGTGATCGGGGCTGCTAACAGGGAGTTTCGAGTGGGAGTTGGGAAGGAGGCAAGGTACACTTGCCATTCTTTAAAACCTTTAAACTACACTATAATCAAAACTTCTTGATTTAAAGAAAAACCCTATCATTAACCTAGGTAGCTGTAGGAGAGAATGCAGGCAGAAGCCCAGCAGCAAAGTGGGGGCTATCCTGTTTATTGCATGCAGTGTAGCATGTATGATTACCTGCCCTGTGGGTGGGAGGCGTATGTGTGCATTCGGTGCAAGGAGCTCCTGGCCCTCAGAGAGGGAGGAGCTAAGGGAGGCAGAGAGGTGAGTTGATGAGGCTTTCTGGGACACTGTAGATTTGTCCCACCTCTGGTCAGACAGCCCCTGCACTGCTAAGGAGGATGAAAGGCTCAGGGAAGGAGAGCAGTCAACGGGAACAGAGGGAAACCTTCCCATAGTTGGGATCCTCCTTCCAGATGATGTTGGGGTATCCTCTCGCACTGAGGTTACCTCTCCAGGGGGAGGGAACTCCAGTCATTAGGAAAAGGCAGGTGTTAATAATGGGTGATTTGATCATTAGAAACATAGATAGCTGGGTTTGTGATGACTGGGAGAACTGTATGGTGACTTGCCTGCCTGGTGTGAATGTTGCAGAGCTTTCAAGGCATCTAGGTAGACTTATGTGTAGTGCTGGGGAGAAGCTGGTGGTAGTGGTACATGTAGATACCAATGACATAGGGAAGGGTAGAAGAGACGTCCTGGGGGCTGTCATAAACAGACAGTTAAGGGTTAATGCCTCTTTTACCTGTAAAGGGGTAAGAAGTTCACCTAGCCTAGCTGACACCTGACCAGAGGAACCAATGGGGGGGACAAGATTTTTCAAAAGGAAGGAGGTAAGTTTTTCCTTTGTTCTATTCATTAAGTTCTGTGCCGGAGTGAAAAGATCCAGGAATCAACCAGGGTAGTGAGTATTAGAGAAGGAATAAATTAGCTTATGTTTATTTCCTTTTGTGACTTCTTTTTTGCAATAGAGGGGGAATCAAACTGGGTTTTCTTTTGTGTACTTTAAGTTTTTATGCCCAGAGAGAAATCCTCTGTGTTTTTGAATCTGTTGTCTGTGAGAATAGCTTGCATGCTAATCTCCCAGAGGTTTTCCTTTCACCTTTCTTTCTTTAATTAAAAGCCTTCGTTTAAGAACCTGATTGATTTTTCCTTGTTTTAAGATCCAAGGGGATTGGATCTGGACTCACCAGGAATTGGTGGGGGAAAGGGAAATTAAACTCAGATCCTGCCAGGAAGGGGGGGATGATTAATTTCTCCTTGTTTTAAGATCCAAGGGTTTGGATCGGTGTTCACCAGGAAATTGGTGGAGAAGTCTCTCAAGGTTACCCAGGGAAGGGTTATAGTACTTGGGAGGGAGATATTTTGGAGGGAAGACAGAGTTCCCAAATGACTCATAAACGGTTGTTTAAATGATTTGGTGATGGCAGCATACTAATCTAAGCTGGTAATTAATCTTAGGGGTTCTCATGCAGGTCCCCACATCTGTACCCTAAAGTTCAGAGTGGGGGTGAAACCTATGACAGGGGCCAAATTTAGGCTGCTAGGAAAGAGACTGAAATCCAGGACCTCTATGGTAGCATTCTCAGAAATGCTTCCAGTTCCACGCACAGGGCCAGGTAGGCAGGCAGAGCTTCAGAGTGTCAATGCGTGGATAGGACGATGATGTAGAGAGGAGGGGATTAGATTTATTAGGAACTGGGGAAACTTTTGGGATAGGGGGAGCCTATACAGGAAGGATGGGCTCCACCTAAACCAAAGTGGATCCAGACTGCTGGCACTTCACATTAAAAAGGTCATAGAGCAGTTTTTAAACTAAGAGATTGGGGAAAGCTGATTGCTGCAGAGGAGCACGTGGATCAGACAGAGACTTCTCTCAGAGGAGAACCTATTGATAGAGATTCTCTAGGTTTTAGTCAGGAGGAGAGGATGGAAGAGGATAAAGTATGGGCCAGATCAGATGAGAAACAGTCACATAAAAAAAATCTGACACATCAGAAAAGGGCAGACAAATAAACAGTGACAAGTTTTTAAAGTGCTTGTACACAAATGCTAGAAGTCTAAATAATAAGATGGGTGAACTAGAGTGCCTTGTGTTAAAGGAGGATATTGTTATAATAGGCATCACAGAAACCTGGTGGAGTGGGGACAATCAATGGGACACGATCATTCCGGGGTACAAAATATATCGGAAGGACAGAACAGGTCGTGCCGGGGGGGGGGGGGGGAGGGGAGGGGGGGGGGAGGGGAGTGGCACTATATGTGAAAGAAAATGTAGAATCAAATGAAGTAAAAATCTTAAATGAATCCACATGTTCCCTAGAATCTCTATGGATAGTAATTCCATGCTCTAATAAGAATATAACAGTAGGGATCTATTATCGACGACCTGACCCTGACAGTGATAGTGACGATGAAATGCTAAGGGAGATTAGCGAGGCTATCAAAATAAAGAACTCAATAATAGTGGGGGATTTCAATTAGCCCCATATTGACATGTCACCTCAGGACAAAATGCAGAGATAAAATTTCTCGATACTTTAAATGACTGCTTCTTGGAGCAGCTGGTACAGGAACCCACAAGGGGAGAGGCAATTCTCGATTTAGTCCTGAGTGCCGCGCAGGATCTGGTCCAAGAGGTAACTATAAGAGGACCACTTGGAAATAGTGACCATAATATAATAACATTTAACATTCCTGTGGTGGGAAGAACACCGCAGCAGCCTAACACTGTGGCATTTAATTTCAGAAAGGGGAACTATGCAAAAATGAGGAGGTTAGTTAAACAGTGACTAGAGTGAAATCCCTGCAAGCTGCATGGACACTTTTCAAAGACACCATAATAGAGGCCCAACTTAAATGTATACCTCAAATTAAAAAAAACAGTAAAAGAACTAAAAAAGAGCCACTGTGGCTTAACAACCATGCAAAAGAAGCAGTGAGAAATAAAAAGGCATCTTTTAAAAAGTGGAAGTCAAATCCTAGTGAGGTAAATAGAAAGGAGCATAAACACTGCCAAATTAAGTGTAAAAATGTAATAAGAAAAGCCAAAAAGGAGTTTGAAGAACAGGTAGCCAAAAACTCAAAACGTAATAACAAAATGTTTTTTTAAGTACATCAGAAGCAGGAAGCCTGCTAAACAACCAGTGGGCCCCCTGGACAATTGAGATACAAAAGGAGCACTTAAAGACGATAAAGTCATTATGGAGAAACTAAATGAATTCTTTGCTTCAGTCTTCACGGCTGAAGATGTTAGGGAGATTCCCAAACATGAGCCGTCCTTTGTAGGTGACAAATCTGAGGAATTGTCACAGATTGAAGTGTCACGAGAGGCGGTTTTGGAATTAATTGATAAACTTAACAGTAACAAGTCACCAGATTGCATTCACCCAAGAGATCTGAAAGAACTGAAATGTGAAATTGCGGAACTATTAACTATGGTTTGTAACCTGTCCTTTAAATCAGCTTCTGTACCCAATGACTGGAAGATAGCTAATGTAACGCCAATATTTAAAAAGGGCTCTAGAGGTAATCCCAGCAATTACAGACTGGTAAGTCTAACGTCAGTACTGGGCAAATTAGTTGAAACAATAGTAAAGAATAAAATTGTCAGACACATAGAAGAACATAAATTGTTGGGCAAAAGTCAACAAGGTTTCTGTAAAGAAAACTTACTAATCTATTAGAGTTCTTTGAAGGGGTCAACAAACATGTGGCCAAGGGGGATCCAGTGGACATAGTGTACTTAGATTTCCAGAAAACCTTTGACAAGGTCCCTCACCAAAGGCTCTTACGTAAATTAAGTTGTCATGGGACAAGAGGGAAGATCCTTTCATAGACTGAGAACTGGTTAAAAGACAGGGAACAAAGGGTAGGAATAAATGGTAAATTTTCAGAATGGAGAGGGGTAACTAGTGGTGTTCCCCAAGGGTTAGTCCTAGGACCAATCCTATTCAACTTATTCATAAATGATCTGGAGAAAGGGGTAAACAGTGAGGTGGCAAGGTTTGCAGATGATACTAAACTGCTCAAGATAGTTAAGACCAAAGCAGACTGTGAAGAATTTCAAAAAGATCTCACAAAACTAAGTGATTGGGCAACAAAATGGCAAATGAAATTTAATGTGGATAAATGTAAAGTAATGCACATTGGAAAAAATAACCCCAACTATACACACAATATGATGGGAGCTAATTTAGCTACAACTAATCAGGAAAGCGATCTTGGAGTCATCGTGGATAGTTCTCTGAAGACGCCCACGAAGTGTGCAGTAGCAGTCAAAAAAGCAAACAGGATGTTAGGAATAATTAAAAAAGGGATAGAGAATAAGATGGAGAATATCTTATTGCCCTTATATAAATCCACTGTACACCCACATCTTGAATACTGAGTACAGATGTGGTCTCCTCATCTCAAAAAAGATATAGTGGTTAGGAAATGTTCAGAGAAGGGCAACTAAAATGATTAGGGGTTTGGAATGGGTCCCATATGAGGAGAGATTAAAGAGCTAGGACTTTTCATCTTGGAAAAGAGGAGACTAAGGGGGGATATGCTAGAGGTATATAAAATCATGAGTGGTGTGGAGAAAGTGAATAAGGAAAAGTTATTTACTTGTTCCCATAATATAAGAACTAGGGGCCACCAAATGAAATTAATGGGCAGCAGGTTTAAAAGGAATGTCTTCTTCACACAGTGCACAGTCAACCTGTAGAACTCTTTGCCTGAGGAGGTTGTGAAGACTAGGACTATAACAGGGTTTAAAAGAGAATTAGATAAATTCATGGAGGTTAAGTCCATGAATGGCTATTAGCCAGGATAGGTAAGGAATGGTGTCCCTAGCGTCTGTTCGTCAGAGGGTGGAGATGGATGGCAGGAGAGAGATCACTTGATCATTATCTGTTAGATTCACTCCCTCTGGGACACCTGGCATTGGTCACTGTTGGTAGACAGTATACTGGGCTGGATGGACCTTTGGTCTGACCCAGTATCGCCGTTCTTATGTTCTTATGTTCTCACAAGCCAGGCATGTAAGAAAGATTTTATGGATCACCTCAGAACACTGGTCCACACCATCTGGTCTCCCATCTCCAGTTGTGGCCAATCACTGATACTTCTGAGAAAGGTGGGATCAAAAACAGAACACATCTGGCCAATTGTGCTTTGGGGGGAAATATTTCTTCCTGCAGGTGACTAGGTGAAGCCCTGAAGAATGAAATTTGATTATTGTCTTTATCTTAACGGAGAGCTACAAGTGTTATGAGCATGTTGAGGGCAGTACAACTAATTGAGTTCTCCCTGTTGTCCACAAAAAAAGGGAATGAACCCCTGTTCATGTTAAAAACTCTGATTACAACCTGTTCAGAAGACTAGAGAGGATAACCAAATCAAGATTGGCTAAAGCATATCTTCCAGAGGAGCACCCAAACACAAGTTATTTAGCTCAGAACAGGGGGAAATGGGTGACATTCTCTAGCCTGTGCTATCCAGAAGGTCAGAGTAGTTGACAAAGAGAAGGGTAAGATGTGACTTGATTATAGTCTGAAAGCACCTGCATGGGGAAGAAATATTTAATAATGGGCTCTTCAATCTAACAAGAAAGGTCTAACAAAGGTCAATGGCTGAAAGTTGAAGCTAGAAAAATTCATGCTGGAAATAAGGCATAAATTTTAACAGTGAGAGTAATTAACCATTGGAACAATTTTCCAAGGGTCATGGTGGATTCTCCATCATTGACAATTTTTAACTGGATATATTTTCTAAAAGATCTGTTCTAGGAATTGTTATAGGGAAGTTCTATGGCTTGTGTTATGCAGAAGGTTAAACTGGATGATCACAATAGGCCCTTCTAAGCCTTAGACTCTATGAATGGGCAGCACAATGACAAATGAAATACAAAGTTTAAAAATGCAAAGTAATGCACATTAGAAGGAAACATTTAAACTACTTGTATACAAGGTACTAAATGAACTGGATCAACTCAAGAAAGGGACCATTAATGTAGACAATTTGATGAAAACTTCTTTCCAAGGTCTAGTTGTAGTCAGAAAAGCAAACAAGATATTAGGCTGTATGAGGAATGGGATGATGAATAAGACAAAGAATATTATCAGTGGAGTGGCCTCATCTGGACATTGTGTGGAGTACCGGTCACCCCATCTCAAACAGGATATTACAGAACCAGAGGGGGGCTCAGAGAAGGGCAACAAGAATGATCTAGGGCCTGGGGAAAACTCTTCTGTGAAAAGAAGTTGAAAAAATTAGGATTGCTAATACTTTTTTATAGATGTGAAATTAAACTGTGGAATTCACTGCCACGTGAAGTCATTGAGGCCGAAAACGTAACAAGATTCAAAAATGGAGTCAACACTTATGTAAGAAGCCTTGAATATATTGTTAATGACCATACAGCAGTTTGGCCCTTAAATCATGCTATTCTCCTAGCAAGGACATAAAAAAAGGGTAATGTGCCTTTGTTTATGCCATCTCTGTTTGTTCACAGTAAAGACCCCAGTTAGAGACACCTTATCTAAGAAACCCCAGATAAATTGTAGTTGGATTTCTATTACCCCGGGAATAGGAAACTGGAAGTTTAAACAGAATCTTCAAGTCACTAGGCAAGAGTCTCTCATAATTACATACTGATGTATGTAACGTCTCTCTCCTGCTATTGTGTGCCAGAGTTAATCACATTTTAGAAAAAGTTCTCTCTGAACTTTTTTGACCAGCTTGTCAGTTTTGGTCTACAAGTTACAGAGAAGGTGTGCTATAGCTTTCAGTTGACCATATTTTACCAAGTCAGCAACTCCAAGCATACAGAGGACTGCCCAGGTTTTGTGGCTAGAAAGAGAGAAGTCAAGACCCACCACTGGCTCATTCCATCTGTAACAGGATGTAGCAGGGCTGAGACCTTCTGGCTTAGCAGTCACCAGTGCAGTTTATTTACACAGTGCAAACCCACCCCCTCTCATCACATATCACTGGGGGTTCCAGCCTCAGGGGCTTCTCTTTCTTGCAGCTAGGAGGGAAGTGCTGTCCCTCTCCTTCCACTCCCTGTCTTCTCTGCCCTTTCTTCCTTCCTCTGAGCCTGTGTACAGCCCCAGGCGGGTAGCTGTTCCGCCTCTGCCAATCAGGCTCAGGTTCCTCTAGTCAGCTCCAATTCACCTCCCTTAATTGGAGCTGGAGTGCAGAGGGCTGGCTCAGCAGTTCCTGGTCAGCACCCTGTCACAACATCCCTGCAGGCAGAATTCAATGACTCTATTAGTGTTTTGCTGTGTGCGGATCACCACTCTTTTCATACTCCCTGAAGAGTGCTTCTGTCTATGGCTGCCAGCAAGGAGTATAGACTTTGCAATAGTCCTGAGGAATAGGTTTCAGGGCAAATTTGATTAGAAAGTGAACAAAGTGGTCATAATTTTCTGGGATTGGTTTGATATGCTGTATCCCATCTTCAACTTCTGTGATATATGCAACCCAGCTTGCTTTGTGGAAATTCCCAACATCAAAGCACTGTGCAGAATAGTGGGACAGTGTTGGCTGCAAGGAAAGGTTCCAAATGCTGTTTGTAAAGCTGTGATGAAGTGGGAATGTTTAGTAATATTGTTATGATGCCTGTGTGTGTCTCAATTTCTTCTGTGTGTGGCATTGTTATTCAGGTGGGGGAAAAGTGATGTTTCCTCTCAGGGGTGGTGAAGAGACGTAGATATGGGTGTCACCTAGCTGTCTGCGCCTCAATCCCCATATCAGTGGAGCATCTGAGAAGACAATGGCAAATTCAATTGCCTGGACACTGATAGCTAACAATCAATGATCCAGAGACAGATAGACTTCCCCACCTCTCAACAGCAGGGCTGAGCTGCATCTCCCCATCTTGGGAACAAAGGACTGGAGAGGTGTGAGGTAGGCGATAAGAGCTGGCTGCTGGAGGGATTCCGACCAAGGAGGTGAGATGGACAGAGAGACTGAGTTTGATGGGGTTCACTACAGCTTGGCTGGGCTTTGCACTAACCAGAGTAGACTATGCTTTAACCTTCATTCCTATGTGCTAACCTAAGGGTTGCCTGTGCTGTATTCCAGATGACTAATAAACCTGACTCTTTTGACAAGGCTGTATAAGTGTCACTGCAAATGCTTGGCAAGGTGCCTTATCCTTGAAATGTGTAAGTCTTCATCAGGGGTCTGTCGCAGTTGGACTTGCTGAACAGGGCTCACAGGGTGAAGCACAAGTGCTGCAGACCCAGAGGTCTGGTCTAAGAAGGCAGTGAAACTGCGTGGTTTCCCCTGGGGGAAGTGTGAGACCCTTTGGTGGTTTGGCACACTGAATGGGTTCCTCCTAGAGACTGTTCCAAAGTTGGGTCACAGCACTGATCGTGTGGATCCATGACAAAAGTTTGCAGAGGAACACTGCTATTGTCGTTCATCAGAAAGGTCCGGATTTGTTCAGTGTTTCCTCTGAGTGATGGAAGTTGGTTCGGGTTGAAAAGATGATGGACATCTGCAAGCAAAGCCCAATCTATGAGTTGCTCATCAGCTGCATTATTTCTACTATAGCCCCATTGTCAGTGGTGGCTATTAAGGTCATCAGGGTATGCAGCAGGGTGGGAAAAAGACAGAAGTGAGAGCTTTGGCCATTCATTATTTGGAGGTTTGTTATGGTCAGTTGTCTGACTCTTATTGCAGCAATAGAGACACGATGGTCTTGGATTACTCCAGAACTGAAATATCTTTAAAATCATGACTGATGTACAAGGTGAAGCCAGTGAACCATTTTAGAACATTGCATGGCAGGTGCTGTCATCTCATGCACCTTTGGAAGATGAGCGTCAACACACAATGTGACTGTGGACACCAGTCAGAAAATTAGTGCGCCAGTGGGCAGCTTCGGAAGTGGCTTGATGCAAATCTGATATGCCAGTAGCAAACAATCAAAGTCACAATCACTGTCAGTGCTCACTTTGATTGTTTGCTACTGGCATATCAGATTTGCATCAAGTCACTTCCGAAGCTGCCCACTGGCTCACTAATCTGGAGTAGGGTATCTGAATATCTCTAATCACCTTTCTTGCCATACAAAAGATGAATACATTCTCAGAGAAGGGTATAAGCTTGCTGTGTGAACCACAAAGTTGAGCATTCCAAGTTTTTCCTAATATCCAACTTAGACCTCCCCGACTTCAGCTTGAGACCATTGCTTCTTGTTCTGTCATCTGCCACCACTGAGAACAGCCGAGCTCCATCCTCTATGTAACCCCCCGTCAGGTAGCTGAAGGCTGCTATCAAATCCCCTCTTACTCTTCTCTTCTGCAAGCTAAATAAGCCCAGTTCCCTCCGCCCCTCCTCATAAATCATGTGTCCCAACCCCCTAATCATTTCCGTTGTCCTCAGCTGGACTCTCTCCAATTTGTCCACCTCCCTTCTATAGTGAGGGGACCAAAACTGGACACAATACTCCACATGTGTTCAGGGCCATCCCTAGCTTTTCTGGGGCCCTCCACAGCCCCCCCCGGGGGGGGCCAAGCCTCCGTGGGGGGGGGGCTGGCTTGGGAGTTGGGGGGTAACCGCCCCCCAGCACTCACCGATGGCACGGCTGGGTCTGGGTTGCTGCACTTCCTGCTGCTGGTGAATACAGGCCTGGCCCTGCTGCAGTCCTCTGGGGAGTGGGGGTGAGGCTGGGCCAGAGCAGGGGCGGGAAGAGGCGGGGTTGGGGCAGAGCAGGGGCGGGGGCCATGGGGAAGAGGCGGGGCTGGGGCTGCAGTGCAGGGCACCAGGAAATTTGCCCTACACAGCTACATACTTTGCTTATGGGTAAGGACGGCCCTGGACGTGGCCTCATCAGTGCGAATAGAGGGGAACAATCACTTCCCTCAATCTGCTAGTAACGCTCCTACTAATGCAGCCCAATATCCCGTTAGCCTTCTTGGCAACAAGGGCACACTGTTGACTCATATCCAGCTTCTCATCCACTGTAATTCCCAGAACCTTTTCTGTTGTTTTTGTTTCTGTTTGTTGTACCCTAAAAGTGATATGAATTGTCTGTCACCACAAGGAGAAAGATAGACTGTAACCTAGAACTTTTGGTGTATCTATACTTGATCGGCTTTAACACAGTAGACCAACACTCCTCCGCTCCACCCCCAAAGCTGGGGCTAGACCATACTTCGAGATCACAGTAAGGGTGACAACAGACCCATGCCTCAGACAGGGAAGGTTCTAGAAGCAGCGAAGCCATGACATCACAAGCTCCCATGGGGTTCTGGAACACCAGCCCTGACTTTGGCACTCAGGGACTTTCTGCTACTCTCCACTCCACAGGCCCGGTGAGCAGCTATCTGGAACGGGATCCAAGAATCCAGGCAGGGGCCAAATCCCACAGTTCCTATTCCAACTAAGCCCACAAAGGGGGCAGGACAGCCATCAGCACCCCTGCAGCCCTGACAACACTCCATGATCCCGGGGCCATCAGCTTCCGTGCTGTGCCAGTCTCCTGAGCCCTCTTGGCCGGCCTAGCCATGGCCCCTAGTCTGAGGGCTGCCCAGCAGAGCGGGGAGACAGACTCCATGCTCTTAATACTGTGGTTGCCTGAGGGTAAGGTCCCACGACAGGCACTAACCCAACTGCTCGCTGCCTCCTTCACAGTGCACCTTGTGTAAGCAGCTTGTGCCAGGCCTAGGGCCCCAGCTGTGGTCAGACATCCCCTAGAGTGCAGCCTCCAGTTCCGGCCACACTGCAGGAATGGCAGCTCTCATGCTGCTGTCCATCTTGGCCTGTGTCCTTGTGGGGAACATGGGGAAGATCTTCCGGCGCTGCGAGCTGGCCCAAGTGCTGCACCAGGCAGGGATGGATGGGTTCCGAGGCTACAGCCTGGCTGATTGTGAGTGATGGCCTCCTCATGGGTCTGTACATATATTCCCTTCTGCCTCCCTTTGGGGCTCTGTGTGTATCCTCCCAGCCCCACCCATGAGGTTCTGTGCATCTCTCTCCCCCCGCTCTCCCCATGGGACTCTGTGTGTATTCATCCCCCAGCCACACACCCATGTGGGCTCTGTGCATATCCCTCCGCATGGGGATCTGTGCATATCCCGCCCCCTAGGGTGACCAGACAGCAAGTGTGAAAAATCAGGATGGGGTGGGAGGTAATAGACGCCTACATAAGACAAAGCCCCAAATATTCGGACTGTCCCTATAAAATCGGGATATCTGGTCACACTACTCCCTCCGCCCCATCACCCATGGGGCTCTGCGTGTAGCACTCCCCGTGGGGATCAGTGCGTATCCCTCCCCCATCCTACCCATGGGGTTCTGTGCGTATCCCTCCTCCAGCCCCACCCCTGCATGGGGCTCTGTACGTATTCCTTCTCCCAACCTCCCCGTGGGGCTCCGTGAGTATCCCTAGCCCCACCCCTCCATGTGGCTCTGTGCAGATTCCTTCCCCACCCCCAACCCCCATGGAGCTGTGTGGGGCTCTGTGTATATCCCTCCTCCCGCCCTCCCTATTCTGCTCTGTGCATATCCCTCCCCGTGGGGCTCTGTGTATATCCCTCCTCCTGCCCCACCTCCCTGTGGGGCTCTGTGTGGATCCCTACCCCCACCCTCCCCGCGAGGCTCTGTGCGTTACTAAATCCTGCACCAGGGCTGTGCATGGCATTCCACGAAAGCCGGTTCAACACGGACACGGTGGACCATGAAGCTGATGGCAGCACTGACAACGGCATCTTCCAGATCAACAGCCGCCAGTGGTGTGACGACTACAGGAGCTCCACCCAGAACCTTTGTCACATGCACTGCAGTGGTGAGTAACCCTCTCCGGCCCCAGTGCTGACCCCTGGGCCATGGCACAGTGCTAGAGACCTGTGTGGCAGGGAGCAGGGTGGGGTCCTCCCTGTAGGGGTTGATCCCTCCTGGTAGTCACGGGGAACCAGCATCAGGCCCGAGACGTTTTGGAATGGAAGGCCACCCTTACCTTCAGTGGACAGCAGAGGGCAGCACAATGGGGTCTGGATTGGTTGGCTGAATGATGGCATCTCCTGCTAGGAGGACCAGGGCTTCCTGGCTACAGTGTTGCGCTACCAAGGGATATGCCCTATCCTTACTCTCTTCTCCTCCCTCGCCCCCCCCAGATTTGCTGACCAGTAACATCAACGATGACATCGTGTGTGCCATGCAGATTGTGCAACAGCCAAGGGGCATGGGGGCCTGGTAAGGGGGAGCTGGTGGAAGGGTGTGGGTGGAGTGCCAGTGTAGCAGTGCATGGCAAAATATGCAACACAATGTACTGCTACAACTTGGCAGTTGTACAATACAACCCATATTGCAACATAATAAATGCAATGAAACACAATGCTATACGGCAGTATTTAGTGCAACAAGGTGCTACACAATGCAGTACACCAGACAACCCCACAAAACAATGCAGTGTAAAGAAAACATACAATGTAGCTCAGTACTCTTTATACAACCCAACAAAAGACAAAGCAACCAGGGCCGGCTCCAGCATTTCTGCCGCCCCAAGCAAAAAAAAAAAAAAAAAAAGCCACGATTGGCAGCGGCAGTTCAGCGGCAGGTCCTTCGCTCCGTGCTGCAGGTGACGCCCCTCTCCCTTGGCCGCCCCAAGCACTTGCTTGTTAAGCTGGTGTCTGGAGCGGGCCCTGAGAGCAACAAGGCTGTTACCATGCTGCCCTGCCCATAGGCAGCTGCATCTCAGCGCTGGACAAGTAATCCTTGTGCAGTGCTGCTGTTACCCAAATTCTCCACCCCGGAGGCAACTACTGCTCAGCACCATGTGAGCTATCCCCCTACATTTTCACTGTGTGGTTGTAACCTGGCTGCCCCACCCAAAAGGCAGCTGCATATCAGTGCTTGGTGAGTGAGCCCTGCATAGTGTCTCTGTAGCTGTTACCCAGCTGCCCCGCCCGGAGGCGGCTGCATCTCAGCACTGGGTGACCCATCCCCATGCAGCAGCACTGCTCTCAATGCCAGTTGATCTCGCTGACCTTGCTCTCTCTGTTTACCCTTCTCAGGCTGGCCTGGAGGAAACACTGTGAGGGCCATGAGCTCTCACAGTGGGTGGAAGGATGCAGTGTGGGAAGTAGATGAAGGAGTGCCTTGGGATGCCCTGGACCTGCTAGATGGGGCATACTGCAGTCACATCAGTCTCCTGCAGATTTAGCACCTCATTGAAATCCTCCGTGAGCACCTACTTCTCCTTCTTAACTAGCTCCAAAGTGGGTCATTAACTGTGGGGGAGTGTTGTCCCCCTAGTGAGATTGCACCTTAAGGCACTGGGAGCAGATTTTCCTGAATAAAGCTGTCTGACGGTCTAATGACAAAAGGGTCACACATTTTATTTAGAGAAGACAATAGGATTGGGGGGGGAGGGGCGCCTGAGAGAGTCAGACTCCTGGGTTCTATCCCTCGCTCTGGGATGGGAGTGGGGATTCTAGTGACAAGAGTGGGGGTGGGGAAAGAGCTGAGTGTCAGGGTTCCTGGATTCCATTCCCAACTCTGGGAGGGGCTGGGAGTCAGGATGCCTGGGTTCTATTCCTGACTGTGGGAAGGGCTGGAAGTCAGGGATCCTTGATTCTCTTCCCATTTCTGTTCATCCATCTCCTTGGAGCCTATTTCTATCTATTCTGGCTCCCTTGTCACAATAACTCTGAAGCAGCTACTATCCACAATGAGACCCTGGGGGAAGATGGAGTCATCCTGGCCATCTCAGGGAGGGCAGGCTCATCCCCCTTTGCACACAAGGAACTGTAAAATACAATACACTTCTTGGTTTAGCATGGTGAAGAGCCCCTTTGCCTTTCCTGATCCTCCACTGTGCCCATGTGTCTGCTTCATTGTGTTTGCATAAATCCCCAGTGGCTTATGTGGGAAATGTTTTCAAATTCCCCAGCTAAGACCACACACATTCCAGTGTCAGTCACTAAACTGAGGTCAATTCATCTGTCGGACTCTATGGAGAGAGAGAGAGAGAGAGAGAGGTGTGTATGGGGATAGATAAATATATAGCCAAGTGTTTATGGGGATAGACAGACAGATGCATACGGCAATAGAACAGACAGAGGTGAAACTGGGCGTGGGAGAAGAAGCCTAGTGGTACTTGAGGTGATCAGAGGGCAGGCCAGAGGAGCCTAGGTTTGTCCCGATTTTATAGAGACAGTCCCAATTTTTGGGTCTTTTTCTTATATAGGCTCCTATTACTCCCCAGCCCCGTCCCGATTTTTCACATTTGCTGTGTGGGGGTGTGAGAACTGGCACAGTTTGGCGGCTCCCATATGCTGGTCAGATTTCCCTGTGCCCAGGATCCTAGCCCCACTGCCTGTGTGACCAGCATGGAAGCAGGGACCTATACACTCCTCTGGCTCCAGCTGGGAACAGGCTGAAGGGGCAATCCTGAACATGTTCAGTGCTCCCCATCAGGGCCGGCTTTAGCAAGAGCGGGGCCCGATTCCTGGGGGCGGGGCTTGCTGCAAGCCCCGCCCCCAGGACCCGAGCCACACCGCGCCGCCGGGGGGGGCCGGGGGGGCCCTGAGCCGAGCCGCGCCGCCGGGGGGAGGGGCCGGGGGGGCCCCGAGCCGAGCCGAGCCGCGCCGCCGGGGGGAGGGGCCGGGGGGGTCCCGAGCCGAGCCGAGCCGCGCCGCCGGGGGGAGGGGCCGGGGGGGTCCCGAGCCGAGCCGAGCCGCGCCGCCGGGGGGAGGGGCCGGGGGGGTTCCGAGCCGAGCCGCCGGGGGGGGGGGCCCGAGCCGAGCCGTGCCGCCGGGGGGAGGGCCGAGCCGAGCCGCCGGGGGGCCGGGGGGGACCCGAGCCGAGCCGCGCCGCAGGGGGGCCGGGGGGGCCCCGAGCCGAGCCGCGCCGCCGGGGGGGCCCCGAGCCGCGGGGACCGGGCCGGAGCCGGGCCACGGGGGCCGTGCTGGGGCCTGCGGGAATGGGCCGCGCCTCCCCGGAGCCCTTCTCCCGCCCCCACCCCAGCTTACCTCATGCTGCCGGCCGGCCCGCCCCTGCTGCTTAGTCTCAGGGGAGGGGGCGGGGCGTGCAGGGCAGGGGAGGAGGGGGAAGTGGGCGGGGTGAACAGCTGCAGCGCGGGGCCCTCTTGGCGCGGGGCCCAATTCAGCCGAATCGGCTGAATCGGCCTAAAGCCGGCCCTGCTCCCCATCTTCAGAGTGTGCTGCACAACCTGGATAGGTGGTTAAAACGCCAGAACAAACCACTCTTGGATACATTACTGCACACAGCCCTGTGGCTGGGGTTTGATTAAATAAAAATAAGCAGCGAAGCTGCAGCACTGCCAAATAGTGCAATCCCCTCCTGCTTTGGTATAAATAATTCAGACAGCACAGAACCCAGGAGTCCTGATTCCCACACTAAGCACTGGTGAATGGGGAAACTCCACATCTCTTTGCTAGCAGGTTATTTTCCTGCATGTTACAAAGCAGCAACCAGGCAATATGGGCCTGAAGCCTTCAGCACATAGGAAACTCCAACTAGTACAAAATGCTTCAGTGTGTCACCTCAGAAACAGGCTACCATGAACACATTAAACCCTGTCCTGCACTCCCTACACTAGCTCCCTATAGAACAACTATAGGTTCTCAAACTATTGAGCAAGCCTCTGAGTGCAACCCCCCTTATAAATTAAAAACACTTGTTTATATATTTAACACCATTATAAATGCTGGCGGCAAAGCAGGGTTTGGGGTGGAGGCTGACAGCTCGTGACGCCCCATGTAATAACTCACGACCGCCTGAGGGATCCCGATCCCAAGTTTGAGAACCCCTGCTATAGAATTTAAACAAGTTCAAAGTCTCAGTCCCTGTCTTCAACGTGCCCCATGGCCTTGGCTGAGGATATTGAAAAGACTGTCTAAAGACTGAAGAAGCTGATTATTTGAGTCATAATTTCCTTGGTGCAATCCCGTTCATTTACAAAGACTGGCCACACAGGCCTGTCTCCATGAACAGAGCAGAAACAAACAACAGCAGGCAGTTTAAGGAACAGTTTAAGGATTCAGAAATCAAACGCCATGTCTACACTAGCACTTTTGTCAGTATAACTTATGTAGCTCAGGGGTGTGAAAAAAACACACCCCTGAGCAACATGTGTTACACCGACAGAAACACTGGTATGGGCAGTGCTATGGTGGCGGGAGTGCTCCTTTCGCCACCCTAGCTACTGCTGTTTGAAGGAGGTGGTTTAATTATGTTGACAGGACAGATCTCTCCTGGTACAGCTGTGCTGCTGTAAGCTCTTTAGTGTAGACATGGCTTGTCTCTCCAACAAGTACTGCATCCAAAAGAAAGCTCTGCCTCTTGCTTCCTGCCAGGGTCATGTTCACAACTAGAGCTGGCTGAAACTTTGGGGTTTCACAAGAAAGTTAGGTATTTTGCAATTTGCTTTTGTTCCACTTCTGATTGAAAGCAAATTTTACTGAAATTTCTCATGAACCAAAGGTGATGACAGCCCTTAACACCTTTCCATGTAACACCAGCAGTATTCTCAGCTCTGCCAAATGATCAACTTGATGGAGTTTTAAATGGTGATACCCTGAAAGATGACATCACACACAAGAAATTACAGCCTATACAATTGTAACTGTTTCAATATGCTGTGCTTCTGTCATGACTGGAGCTGGTCTGAAATTATCTGACTAAACTGTTTTGTCAGAAAATGCTGATTCAGTGGAATCAGAACATTCCACCAGAATGTGATGATTCCATTGAAATGTTTGCCTGTCTACTTGCCTGCTTTCCTGCCAGCTGAGTTCTCACTGTATGTTCCTCCTGCAGCTTTTGTGCTAAATTCAGTTGAGCTTTTGGTTGTCAGGATCCAGTAAATATCTGTAGTGGCAAACATGTTGGCAGTAGTTGGAGAAAACTCCAGTATTTTCAGTGTGTTACAGAGTGATTCTAAGTTTTCCATAATGAAATGACCTTGGTGAGCAGAATCTGGCCGTCATTTCAGTTATTTGCCAGTCTCTTCAGAGTTTCTGCTTTAGAACCAACTCAGCATGATCTAAGACAGTGGTTCCCAACTGGGGGGGTCTGTGGTGCCCCCCGTGTCCCCTGCAGGGCTGAAGCTGGAAGCTGAGGGACTGAAACTTGAGCCCATGCGGGGCTAAAGCTGGGACTCTCAGCGGGACAGAAGCTCTGAGCCCATGGGTGGAGTAGGGGAGGTGTTGAGCCTCCAAACTGCAGTGCCTTACCCAGAGCTGAGCAATCCTGGGGTCAGCTCCACACCCTTCTACCTCCTCCTCTCCCCCAGCCCTTGAGGCCCTACCCTCTGACTAGGTCGGAGGAGGGCAGGGGGGCTGGAACAATTTCTATAGTGGGGGTGCTGAAAGCCATTGAACCAAATTGTAAACCATGTATATAATGGAATCCACTTCAACACCTAGTTCCAGCACCTGTGGAGGTGGGAAGTCAAAGCAGGGCACTGTAGGGTAGCTGCTGCTCTGGCTGGTGCCATGTAGCAGGCAGGAGCAGCACTCCCATCTCCTGCTGCTGTCTGGGATTGCACCTGCTCCTCAGCTCCCAGCCCCCTTTGACTGGTCATGCAGCCAGTAAGAGCTGCCCAGGCAGGAGGACCTGGCTCAGGGGTTGCAGAGCTCTTGGGGAGCAGTGATCACGGGGGGTCCCTCCCAAGCTACCCCTCTCCCTGTGCCCTGAGCTATCCCTCTGCCCGCAGCCAGCCCCTAGCTCCCCTTCCCCACAGCCTGAGCTACCCCTCTGCCCACACACAGCCCCTAGCTAGCCCTCGCTGCACCCTGAGCTACCCCCCTGCCTGCACACAGCCCCTAGCTATGCACTCCCTGCACCCTGAGCTACCCCTTGCCCGCATACAGCCCCTAGCTACCCCTCGCTGCACCCTGAGCTAAACCCCTGCCCGCACACAGCCCGTAGCTACCCCCTGCCCACACACAGCCCCTAGCTACCCCTACCTGCACCCTGAGCTACCCCCTACCCGCACACAGCCCCTAGCTACCCCCTCCCTGCACCCTGAACTACCCCCTGCCTGCACACAGCCCCTAGCTATCCCCTCCCTGCACCCTGAGCTACCCCCTGCCCGCACACAGCCCCTAGCTACCCGTTGCTGCACCCTGAGCTACCCCCTGCCCGCACACAGCCCATAGCTACCCCCTCCCTGCACCAAGAGCTACCTGCCCGCACACAGCCTGTAGCTACCCCCTGCACCCTGAACTATCCCCTTGCCCACACACAGCCCCTAGCTAATCACTCCCTGCACCTTGAGTTACCCCCTGCCTGCACCCTGAGCTACCCTTTGCCCGCATATAGCCCCTATCTACCCCTTTCCCTGCATCCTGAGCTACACGTCTCACTGCACACAGCCCCTAGCTCTTCCCGCATGCATCCTGAGCAATTTTCAAACTTTTTGAGCTGAGCCCTGCCCCTAGAGTTATAATTTTTCATTGCTCCACCATGACCCAGACAAGTGAGTTAGGGGGTGGAGGTTGCGCACCCTCCCTGGACCCTGCCATGCGGAGATGGCCTGAGCCCCACCAGCCTCTGCCTCCCAAATATAGAAGTTAAACTATGCCTATGCCTGAGGCCCCCTCCTGGCCCAGAGCCCCGAGTCCCCTCTGCCGAGACCCTGCAGTTTTTATAGCATGTTTAGGGGATCTTCAGAAAGAAAAAGGTGGAGAACCCCTTATCAAGGAGATGCATTAGCACAGGCTACACATTATTTACATGACAGGCAGCGAAGTACAAGCTCATCCACCGATGTGGCACAACGGGGGTAGGTAAGCAGCAGTTGTCTCTGCACTCTTCTTGCACTGTGTAAAACAAAGCCTTCAACTTGTTTGCATGCTTGAAAATGGCCCCGAATCCAATGATGCAAGATTTCATGTCTTTCATTTCTTCCTGGTGGTGTTGATCCTGCTTTGAACAGGGGATTGGACTAGATGGCCTCCTGAGGTCTCTTCCAACACTAATATTCTATGATTCTGTAGCAGTAGCTGCTGACAGTGCAACATTAATCAGATAAGCAGGACAGGTATTATGTAGCAGCTGCAGTTTCTGATAGAGTTTTATCTCCATGCCCACTTAGCTATGTAGGAAGCAGAATCTGTTAGTTGTGGCCACATTTTCCCAAGTTTGTTGGTACATCTTGTGACCCAGTGTGCCTAGGGTAGCCTTCACTGGAAATGCCAAGGTCAGGGCAACCTGCAAAAGGGAGTGGTTAAATGGTAAAGCAGTCACATACATACAAAGACTTCAAAGTCCATATGTCAGGTTCTTAGCAGTATTGGTGAATTTGCTGTCTTGAAAGTCCCTCTAGAATACATCCACAGCTCGGATGAGTCATTCAGTCCTTTGTTCAGAGCTTCAGTTTGTAGAAAAGTTACTCCAGAGGTAAGAAGCAGGACTGAAGACAAAATGGACGTGATGCAGCTGCCTTTTATAGTCCTTTTGCCATGTGTCTGGTACTTCCTTTGTTCCGAACACAAACTTCACAGCACTTGGAAAGGCCATAGAGTTCTCAGTCCATCCTTGCTGAGACATGTATCCCCTGGCTCATTTCATAGAATCATAGAAGATTAGGGTTGGAAGAGACCTCAGGAGGTCATCTAGTCCAACCCCCTGCTCAAAGCAGGACCAACCTCAATTAAATCATCCCAGCCAGGCCTTTGTCAGGCTGGGCCTTAAAAACCTCTAAGGATGGAGAGTCCACCACCTCCCTAGATAACCCATTCCAGTGCTTCACCATCCCCCTAGTGAAATATTTTTCCTAATATCCAACCTCCCCCACTGTAACTTGAGACCATTGCTTCTTGTTCTGTCATCTGCCACCACTGAGAACAGCCTAGCTCCATCCTCTTTGGAACCCCACCTTCAGATAGTTGAAGGATGCTATCAAATCCCCCCCTCACTCTTCTCTTCTGCAGACTCAATAAGCCCAGTTCTCTCAGCCTCTCCTCATAAGTCATGTGCCCCAGCCCCCTAATCATTTTTGTTGTCCTCCACTGGACTCTCTCCAATTTGTCCACATCTTTTCTATAGTGGGCGGCCTAAAACTGGACACAATACTTCAGATGTGGCCTCACCAGTGCCGAATAGAGGGGAATAATCACTTCCCTCAATCTGCTGGCAATGCTCCTACTAATGCAGCCCAATATGCCGTTAGCCTTCTTGGCAACAAGGGCACACTATAAAAACAAGGAGTCTGGTGGCACACTGTTGACTCATTGTGGCAGAGCTCCGACCTTGTCCCCATGAATCCCGCACTTCCAGGTGGTTTATGCTAGCCTCAGAGGCTCACTGCGACCCTCCACGTAGCCTCTCTCTCTCTCTAGGGCCAGGTACAGTCTACTGAGCCCTTTCCATCATAAGCCAGCAAGGAGATTAATGAGAGAACTCCCACAGTCTCTGTTGTCCCTATAGGCTTATTCATGAACAGTTGAGCCTCCTGTCCTGAGAGGGGCCTATCTTCCCCTCCCAGGAGGTGTTTCTGTAGTGGCGGGTTGGGGGGAACCTGGGCCCTCCATCTACTCCGGGTTCCGGCTCAGGGACCCTAATGGCAGCAGCTGTTGGCAGCCAACCTTTCACTGCCAGAGTCGCTACATTTCCCCTGGTCACTTGCCCACAGCTCTCCCACTTCTCTCTCTTAACACTTTCTTCACCCTTACCTTAGGGCTCCCTTTCCAGTGGTTTGAGGGTGTCTTTATTACCCAGCCCTTCAGCCGCACTTCCTCTCCTCTGGCTCCTCTCAGCCTGACTGGAGTGAGCCCTTTTATAGTATCAGAGGGGCCTTAATTCTGCAGAACTGCCACTTAACTAGTTGGTCCCCAGCCTGTAGCGGTGCATGGGATTTTTCCGTCCTTAAGTGCAGGACTTTGCACTTTTCCTTGTTGAACCTCATCAGATTTCTTTTGGCCCAATCCTCCAATGTGTCTAGATCACTCTGGACCCTATCCCTAACCTCCAGTGTATCTACCTCTCCCCCCAGCTTAGTTTCATCTGCAAACTTACTGAAGGTGCAATCCATCCCATCATCCAGATCATTAATGAAGATATTGAACAAAACTGGCCCCAAAACCAACTCCTGGGGCACTCTGCTTGATACTGGCTGCCAACTACACATCGAGCCGTTGATCACTACCCATTAAGTCTGATGATCTAGCCAACTTTCTATCTACCTTATAGTTCATTCATCCAATCCATACTACTTTAACTGGCTGGCAAGAATACTGTGGAAGACTGTATCAAAAGCTTTGCTAAAGTCAAGATATATCATGTCCACCACTTCCCCCATATCCACAGAGCCAGTTATCTCATCATAGAAGCAGGGCCGGCTCCAGGCACCAGCTTAGCAAGCAGGTGCTTGGGGGGGCCACTCCGGAGAGGGGCGGCAGGTCCAGCTATTTGGTGGACAGTCCCTCATTCCCGCTCGGAGCGAAGGACCTTCCGCCGAATTGCCGCTGCAAATCGTGATCGCGGCTTTTTTTGGCTGCTTGGGGCGGCCAAAACCCTGGAGCCGGCCCTGCATAGAAGGCAATCAGGTTGGTCAGGCATGACTTGCCCTTGGTGAATCCATGTTGACTGTTCCTGATCACCTTCCTCTCCTCCAAGTACTTCAAAATGGATTCCTTGAGGACCTGCTCCATAATTTTTCCAGGGACTGAGGTGAGGCTGTAGTTGCCCGGATTTTCCTTCTTCCCCTTTTTAAAAATGGGCACTATATTTGCCTTTTTCCAATCTTCCAGGACTTCCCCCGATCGCCACAAGTTTTCAAAGATAATGGCCTATGGCTCTGCATCAGCCAACTCCCTCAGCACCCTTGGATGCATTATTGCATCCAGCCCCATGGACTTGTGCATGTCCAGATTTTCTAAATAGTGCTTAACCTGTTCTTTCATCACTGGGGGCTGATCACCTCTTCCCCATACTGTGTTGCCCAGTGCAGCAGTCTGGGAGCTGACCTTGTCTGTGAAGACTGAGACGAAAAAAGCATTGAGTACTTCAGCTTTTTCCACATCATCTGTCACTAGGTTGCCTCCCTCATTCAGGTAGGGTCCTACACCTTCCCTGACCTTCTCCTTGTTGCTAACATACCTGTAGAAACCTGAAGGGCCAAAATCCATTTGCTGTATATGTAAAATCCTGACCACAGGCTCTGTTAAGAACCTTTCACATAGGCCTGAATTCCACAGCTTGGTCTGAGGCCCGGGGGCCTAGTTAACAATGAACAATATTAGCTAAGAAAAGCTGAATAAACAAGAGACAACCTTGCTTCTTACTAGATAAGCAGAGTCAGCAGAACTCCAGATGGGGAGCAGTAATTGGTGTCCTTATCAGAAATTACAGACATACCAAGCATTGGAAGGGGCCTCAATGTCCACTCCTTGGTGCAGGAAGGAGATAGCAAGCACCCTCCCCACATACCAACCTAGAGTTCATGGAGAGGCCCAACATATCAGTATGAGATATGACATCCTCCCTTTCACAGAAGTATCCACCCCACCCCAGATGCCAATGCTAGTTTTTAGAAGCACAAGGGTGAACCCTAAAAAAAAATTTCTATTGCCATGTACTTTTCAATGTCTTTTTGCTTTAATCCCCAGGCATGTACCTGTTGGACAACCGGAAGAGCTACCTGATTCCTATGGACCCCAAATCAGAATTCAACTTATACATTTTATAATTATACACTTTATACATTGTTTGAGGGAAAACACCTGTGTATTAGCAGTATGTTAACCTGAACCATGGGCGGCGTTATTATGTAATCTTTTAGACTATTGGTTTATTGTGCTAACCTTGTCTTGCTGCTAGAACCTATCCAGGGGCTCGGGACCTCCCACCCCATTGCTTCCCTCTGCCCATGAATACCCTATATAATCTATTGTAATAAATTGTTTAGCAGTGTAAGCAAAGTGACACTCCGCCAGCACTGTGCGTAATAACCCCACGTGCTTGACTCTACACGGTATCCATTTTTGTTCCTTCAAAACCTTTCTTGTTACCCTTCACATCCCTTGCTAGACGCAACTCCAATTGTACTTTGGCTTTCCTGATCACACCCTGCATGCTCGAGCAATATTTTTATAGTCCTCTCTAGTCATCTCTCTAAGTTTCCACATCTTGTAAGCTTCCTTTTTGTGTTTAAGCTCACCGAAGATTTCTCTGTTAAACTAAGATGATCGCCTGCCATATTTGCTATTCTTTCTGACATCAGGATGGTTTGTTCTTGTGCCCTCAATAAGGCTTCTTTAAAAGTGTCTTCACTAGTTCTACTGCTGATGAATCGTATTATGGTAACCACAGATCCTTTGGGGCAATCAATTTCTGTCCCATAGATTACAGCCTAGACCATAAATAACACTAATTATTCAATTTGTGTAGGATATTTGCCATACTATGAATATGACATTTTTTCTCCCTCCCCAATATTATTGTATTTTTCATATTCAGATTTTATACTAATTTGCATTTCATTGACCAAATCAATTGTAAATTTATATGTGATGACTTTGCATACATGTAGATACATAAGGCCCTACTTAACTTGTGATACTGTGGAAATTGCGGATTCCACAACATTAGGCTTCTCCCACAATTTTGACAATGGAAGCCCTGGCCACCCCAGGCTGAGAGTGGAAGCCCCCACTGTTAACCCCAGGCAGCTGACAATGGGAGCCCCTGCTCTGAGCCCAGGTGGCAGACATGGGAAAATTGCAGAAAAGTAATAATGGATTTTATTACTGTAAATATTATTACTTTTCCACAATTTTCCATGGCTTGTCCGCAACTCAGTCAAATTTTTTTGACAATCATCCAGCAATTCAAGTAGGGCCTTATATATGCATATATATGTGTATAGATGCATGTATAAAAACCTCTGTACATAGGAATTTATTATACATGTTCTAAGAATACCCAATGGTATTTACAGGGTAATATTTCATTTAAAATATATTTGCATTTACAGATGTTTAGAATATTATTAGATAATATGGGGAGGGGGAATGAATGAAATGAAAGCCATCAGGGATCTGAATATGTCCATACTGCCTTGCTTTATGGGTTTTTTTTTTTTCTGTTACAAATATTCCTTGGGAGACATATATTTAATTATAGATCTTTTTGTATACCTGACACCCTCAGAGGTTGAAGGCATAAATTTATTCAAAACTAACCCATATCTAATATGTATAAATATGGACCATATCTTAGAGATGTGGTTTTACAATATTAACTGGGAATATATACCTTTAGAACAAGTTATATATCTTAATGTATCTTTTAAAACTTTGCCATTAATTTTCTTGAAAGTGTTTCTGGAATTTGAGAGGCCTTAATGAACCTTAAAAGAATTAAAATCTTGAGATCAAAAATATGCCACTTAGTTTTAGTGCAGGAAACTCACTTAGCAGAAAAAGAAGCTGATAAAATGAATATGATGTGGTTAAGTGTAGAGTATCATCCATCACTGAATTCTTTTAGAGGCACTTCCTTCTTAATTCATAAAAGTATAACTTTCCACTTTACGTAGTCTTGGTCTGATCCTGAAGGAAGACATATATCCTTCCTGAAGGCTGTTTCAACTCAAAAAGGTTAATTCTAGGAAGCATTTAAAATCCAAGTGGAGATAATTCTGAATCCTTCAAAGACATTGCAAATATAATTTCTAATAAAAAACTGAGAGGTGATTGGAATACTACACTAGACAGACATCTGGACAAATCCAATTTCAGGAGAGACAGCTTTCAAAATGCAATAGGCCGACCCTCATCATTAATGAATGAATTTGATTTAAAAGATATGTGGACACTCAGACACCCCAAGGAGCATGATTATACATATTTCAATACATTACATTTATCTTCCTCTGGAGTTACCTTTTTTCTTGGGTCTTCAGAACTGACTCCAGCATGCCTAGAAGCAACTATTGATAACATACTCATTTTGGATCATGCTCCAATTATACTTCCCACAGATGGTAGTTCTACTTTATTAAAGTCTCAGTGGAAGCTGGACACTGTGCTGCTAATAGCTGAAAACTTTGTTGCACAGTTGATTCAGTCATCTCTAACTTCATATGAGAAAATAAATACACTGTAATCTCAGCTATGAACGTTACTGTAAGGAGTGAATGCATAAAGTGTGCCTCCCAGAAGATAGAAGACAAATTATTCAACTCTTTAGCCAAGGAAATAGATGATTTGGACAGAATGCACAAGACTGACCCAAATAATGAAAACCTTCTACATTCTCTAATCAACTCCAAATATAGCTATAATGAATGCTTATCCAGCCAAATCGAATTTACAGTCACCAGGATCAAACACAGATATTCTGAATGGGGAGATAAAGCACGTAAACTACTTGGCAGAAGACTAATGATGGAACTAGCCAGCAACAACATTTCCTCCTTCTTTCTTGAAACAATAGATGTAAATACAAATAATCAATTTAAGCAATTCTATCAAGCTTCATATAAATCAGACAGCCAACCTGACCCTAACAAATTTAATAATTTCGTTGAAGTCCTGCCTTTTAATATCCTAACTTCAGAACAAGTGTTTTTTGGACAAACATTTGTCAACACAAGAGTTCTAACAGACTATAAAAATATGAATTCTGGTAATACCCCTGTGATGGATAGCTTTCCAAAATATTTCTACAAAACATTTTGTAATCAGTTATCTTCTATTCTTTCAAGGGTCTTCAATTAAACATTCCCAAAACCATGGCTCGTAACATGAGAACTGTTTTAATTATTTTAATATTAAAGAAGAACGAAGATGGTTGCAACTATGGTGACTTTAAGCTCATATCTGTTGAGCACAGATTGCAAAATAATTGGAAAAATTTTAGTGACACAACTGAGTGCCATCATCCCATCAGTTATACATACAAGATCATGTTGGTTTCATTAAAAGAAGATTGGCTGCTGATAATACAAGAAAAATTGCTCATTTGATCCAGCAAGCTCAGATATCAAATATTTCCTCCATAGCCTTATCTCTAGATGCAAAGAAGGCCTTTGATAGGGTGGAATTGCCTTAAATGATGACTGTCCTAAAAAACATTGGATTTGGATCAATATTCCTGAATTGGATTAGTATATAATGCAACTTTCCCCTTGCTTCACTATCAACAAAAGGAATTTCGCTCCTGCATTTCAGCTAGAAACAGGGACATGACAGGGCTGTCCCCTCTCACCCTCCTTTTTAATCTATTTCTTGAACCACTGCCAATGTACTGCCAGCTCTCAACCACTGAAGGTGTGACCATAAACACAGAAGAATTTATATGCTGATGACATTTTTGTACTATTGAAGAATCCATTGTCATCAATTCCATCATAATTGAGTATACTTGACCTTTTTTGGAAAAGATCTCTGGTTTTCAGATTAACTTCTATAAATCATAAGCAATGGATGCGTCCAAAAGACCAGATCCTTCTTAGTTCCAGCACTTTCCTTTTCAAATATGCAATGAAATCACTTACTTAAGTGGATTGCACCCTCAGCAAGTTTGCAGATGACACTAAACTGGGAGGAGTGGTAGATATGCTGGAGGGTAGGGATAGGATACAAAGGGACCTAGACAAATTAGAGGATTGGGACAAAAGAAATCTGCTGAGGTTCAACAAGGACAAGTGCAGAGTTCTGCATTTAGCATGGAAGAATCCCATGCACTGCTACAGACTAGGGACCGAGTGGCTAGGCAGCAGTTCTGCAGAAAAGGACCTAGGGGTTACAGTGGATGAGAAGCTGGATATGAGTCAACAGTGTGCCCTTGTTGCCAAGAAGGCAAATGGCATTTTGGGCTGTATAAATAGGAGCATTGCCAGTAGATCGAGGGACGTGATCATTCCCCTCTATTCGGCATTGGTGCAGCCTCATCTGGAGTACTATGTCCAGTTTTGGGCCCCACACTATAAGAAGGATGTGGAAAAGTTGGAAAGAGTCCAGTGGAGAGCAACAAAAATGATTAGGGAGCTGGAGCACATGACTTATGAGAAGCTGAGGGAACTGGGATTGTTTAGTCTGCAGAAGAGAAGAATGAGGGGGGATTTGATAGCTGCTTTCAACTACCTGAAAGGGGGTTCCCAAGAGGATAGATCTAGACTGTTCTCAGTGGTAGCAGATGACAGAACAAGTTGCAGTGGGGGAGGTTTAGGTTGGATATTAGGAAAAACTTTTTCACTAGGAGGGTGGTGAAACACTGGAATGGGTTACCTAGGGAGGTGGTGGAATCTCCTTCCTTAGGAGTTTTTAAGGTCCGTCTTGACAAAGCCCTGGCTGGGAAGATTTAGTTGGGGACTGGTCCTGCTTTGAGCAGGGGGTTGGACTAGATGACCTGAGGTCCCTTCCAACCCTGATATTCTATGAGTCTAAGATTTGTCCTAAACATCCCAAAATTGTTTCTATAAAAATGGACAATTTATTTTAAAAAGTTTCTGAGGATGTAGAGATGGCATCTCCTTCCTCTGTTCTTACTTGGGAGAGCAGAAGTAGCGAAAATGAATATCTGCCCAAGATTAATTTATATCATTAGCCTATTGTCTTTCAAAGTCTCTTCCATGCTCCTTTCTTGAGTAAATAGGCGTATCATGGAATGTATATGGAATAATAATAATAAAAAAAACAGCCTCGTTTGTCACACATGACCCTTAAAAAATCCTGGGCAACTGGAAGTATGGAATTGCCAGATTTGTATCTATATTACCTAGAATTTCAAATGCATCCTATTGTAAGTTGGTTCCCCTCCAGTGGCTCGGTATACATACTGGCTTGGTTTAAGATTGAAAAAAGCTTAGCTATGCCATTTGGTTCCCTCTCTTCTTTTTTATACCTCAAGAGGTACCCACACCCTTAAAGAAAAATCCAATCTTGGCATCTATGTGGGGTATACTACAATGTGTTAAGATGATTATAGCATCTGATCTTACTAATTCTCCTCTAATACCACTATGGGCTAACCTGTGCCTCAGGATCAAGGCCAGTTCCAGGTTTAAGACAATTTGGATAGAAAAAGGATTAACAAACATTAAAGATATAACACAAGCTGCTAGACTGGCCTCCTTCAATTAAATGTGTAACAAATACCAGCTACTGCTGTCTCACAGTTCCTTCTTTCAGCAACTATGCTCAAGTATTCATGCACAGATAGGAGACAACTGGTCTGTTTAACTTTCTCTTCCCTTGCAGAACATGTTGAGAAATATGGAAACAACAGTCATTTTGTAGGAATTACTTATAGGTGGCTTAATGCTTTTCAGCACCCTCTCAATTTCAGTTTAAAAGAAAATGGAAAAAAGAACTTAGCCTTATTGTCTCAACAGAAACCTGGGAGGATGTGTGGCTTAATGTGAAAGACACTTTTAGTTCTTTATCCTTGTGATTCTTCCAGAACAAGATATTAAACAGGTACTACTGGACTCCAGAGTGCTTGTTTAAGACTAGATTGGCGATGGACAATGAGTGTTGGAGATGCAAACAGCCACATGCCAACCTTTTTCACATCCTTTATATCTGTCAAAAATTCCAGATGTGTTCTGGAATATTATATCCAGTGCCTCTCAAAATCTTTGTGTCACTACTTTCTCTTCTCCAAGCATGTGTATTTTAGGGGTCTGGATGAGTTGGAATTACATTTACAATTAAGAAATGGATTGCAAACTATTCTAGTGTCCAAAAGAGTATTTTGAGAAAATGGAACTCTGCAATTCCTCCCTCATACACAGACTGTCTGAGTGAGCTCTCCACTACTGCATTAATGGAAAACATGACTCTGACTAACAGAAACACATGGAAAAAATACAAGGATGCCTGACCAGGCATGAAACTCTTTCATACAATCACAATTTAGTCTGTATTAATCACTGATACTTGCAAACTATGTTCTCATTTATTTATCTTTTGAGCCACTTTTAATGCCCTGCATGACCTTGACGGGTTCTGTTTTTTGCGTGTTTTTTCAGGTTTTGCAAATAATGAACATTTTACTTTGTTATTTATATGCTATTTCCGCTCTGTGTACGTATTTATATATGTTTTATTTCGTTATATACATATATTTTACATAAAAACAATAAAGTTAAAAAAAAAAAGAAAGGGACAAAGGACATCTGAGGACTTCCAGTAATAGTAAGACAGCTACATCACAGTTTTCTCAATAACCTTTCCTTAAAAAGGCCAGGGCATTAAGTGGTTAGGGAAGATTATTTGGACATGGACTTAACAAGCACTAGACAAATGGGCAGCACAATGGTAATTCCGTGCTCACAAATGCAAAGTAATGCACCTTGGAAGGAATTAATTTAGACTACTCACATACTCACTACTCCCGGGATTTAAATTAATGTAACCAAAAATGTCCCAGGTATCACCATAAACAACTCAATGGCAGTCATGGCTCAATGGCAGCAGTGATCAAAAAAGCAAACAAGATGTCTGGATGGATCAGCAATGAGATAGAAAACAGTACTGAAAATATTATAATGCCATTCTATAGATCATTGGTACGCCCTCATCTGGAATGCTGCCTTCAGTACTGGTCATCCTATCTTAAAAAAGATACAACCTGCAGAAAACCCAGGGATTCTGCGACAGAAGATAAAAATTCTTAGAGGGATGGAAAGATCTTGAAAAGATCAGGACAAGTTACTTTAGAGAAGAGATGACTCAGAGGGTACATTACAAAGGTACACAGAATGATGAATGTTACAGAGATTTATATTCCTATTTATCCTTTTTCAAATACAAGAACAGGAAGACATTTATGGAACTGAAAACTGATAAAAGGAAATACCCTTGAACACAACACATAATTGCTGCCAAGATATTATTGAGACCAAGAGCTCAATGGGATTTTTAAAAGGGTTGAGGATTTATATGGATAATTAGAACAACCACAGTGAGAGGAGAAAAAAAAGGAGGTAACCCTTCACCAATCTCTGACTGGTGGGAGTTAGGGAGAAACAACTCATAAGGGCTGCTTAACCCACAGCATCCACTACAGAATTCTGGCATCTTCCTCTGAGTCAGAGACAACATACTACTAGATGAGATGCACAGCTGGTCTGATCTGGAATGGCAATTCTTAAGTTCCTAGCACTCAAATAGAGTGTTGCCAATCTTTATTAATAATGGTGCTTCATTTTACCCGTCAGGAGGTTCAAATAAGAGCTCCCAGGCCTAACTCACCTAGCAGGTCTAAAATCTCAGTGAGACTGGATGAAACCCAACCTGAAAATTTCACCTTTGTTGCTGTGCTGCCAGAATGTGGGCAGTCTTGTGCACACTGTAGATCAAAAGCTCCTCCATGTGAGAGACATTTGACTGTTTCCATGTAAAGGCAGCTGTAGTCAGTGTGAGACTCCCATCCAGAACAGTTCTGCTGACTGATGCTCCAGACTATATGGTTCCATTTTGCTATAAAGTAAGTTTTACTTTGCACTTGAGATAACTAGGGCATACGGTTCGTTGTAAAAAAACATGGGTTTGCATGTGCCTCTGAGTTCTGAGAATATAGACTCTATGCAATGCTGACAGCCATGGGTGTGAACCACAGGTTCCAGCTTTAAATTGCCCTGAAATTCTCAGAAAGTGGAGTCGATAGGGTTAGTGGTAGTGGCACATAAGTGCTATTTACTGGTACACTATTTACTGGTCAGTTTAATTTCCAAATGAAATACAGCGCATATACCAGAGGAATGGGTGTATATATTTGGAGAAGGGGTGCATCTACTAGAATTCAGTTCAACAGGCATGTCCTGCTGTCAGGTGTCACTCTGCCTTCTCCAGTCAGATCCACCTGCACACGCAGCTAGCATAAATCCTTAACTGGGAGGACAATGTATAAAATAAAATAAAGCACATCCCTTGAATTAACTGAAGGGACAACAGCATCTAACACCCTGCTGGTGAACAGCAACTGGACATCACAAAAACAACCATCTTTTCAGACACACATATGAAATAGTGAAGCTAATGGTACAGCACAGGTGTGTAGCTCTGGTATCTGCTGGAAACAGACCTTTACTGCCCTTAATTAGAGATCCAAGAATCATAGAACTGTTAGGCTGGAAAGGACCTCAAGAGATCACCTAGTCCATCCCCCCATGCTGAGGTGGCTAGTGTATAAACATCAGCTACCTGGCCACTGTATTTCTACTGCAGGTCTGTCCACACTCTCCAGCATGAGAGCCAAATATATTATCCCCAAAAGCTGAGGGGCACCAAATCAATGCTTGGGGGCGGAGTCTCTGGCCTCTTCTGCTCCCATTGAACTGCTCAGACAGTGACCAATGGAGTAGAAATGATCCATGAGCCCCTGCTGGGTGCAGCTGCTTAGCCACTCCCCCCGCTGGCCATTTGCTACATCCCAGGGAAGGGAGATTAGTTTTAGTTGCTACATTATCTGCTTTGTTACTAGTAATCCCCAGCAGGCACAGAGCCAGCATATTCAGCTCCTAGGACTCCCTCCCCACAGTGCCCCTGGCACAGGGGTAATGTCAGGGTGCAGAGGGGCAGGTTGAGTGTAAGCAGGGGGTAGTGGCTGGTGTATGCAGTGCTGCAGCTGTTGTATGGTCTCTTGGGGACCCTAATCAGTTGACGCAAGTTAGATCATGGAATTCCTGTTGTTGTGTCTCAGCTTTCCTTCCTGGCCTGCCCTGGGTGCTGTCTGGGGTAAATAAGCAGTCCTTTATGGATGCTCACCTAAGCAAAGCCTTCTGAATGCCTGCCCTGTTCACCTAGGCTCTCCAAGACCAGTAGCAGTGTAGGCAATGAAGAAGCCAGAGCTACTCTCTCTTCCCCTTTGATGCAGCAGGTGGCCACAGAGGGCAGCCTACAGTAGGAGTGGGATAGCGGATGCTCACAATAAATCTGCTTTGAGGTTGCATGAGCAGCAGTGGGAGGTGCTTTTCATAGATTATAAAGCTAGAAGGACCCTCTGTGCTCACGTGTATAACACAAGCAAAAAAAAAAAAGGTCACAGGATCAATTCTGAATCAAATGGGGACTTTCCTAACATAGTCACCTTAAAAGGCCACAGGTTGGACAACCCTGTTCAAGTGCTTCCTTTTGCTTCATTTCCCTCAAGCTAAAACAAAGTGATTCCTGCCACGCAGGCAGAAGAGCGTAGCTATTTACTAATACATTATTTCAGAAAGGCTTGACAGGATAGGGTTAATAGATTTTAAAAGTCAGAAGGGGCCATTATGATTATCTTAGTCTGGCCTCCTGCAAAACACTGGCCCGAGAATTTCACGCTTCCGGTATCCAGCCCAATAAGGTGGTTGAATAAAAGCTTATCTTTTTAGAAAGACACCCAATGTAGATTTAAAGATTCCAAGTGATGGAGAATCTATAGAAAGCCTTTGTATTCTGGGCCAATTATCAATTAACTGTTAAAATTGTGCATTTTATTTCCAATTTAATTATTGCTGACTTCAACTTCCAGCCACTGGATCTTGTTACGATAAAGCCCTTTAAATAGGTTTCACTAAATGTTGTGTTTCATAATATTAATGATCCTTTTATCCATTACTGTTTATATTTTACAAAAGAAAAGCAATAGGCCAGATTCTGAACTCAGTTACACTAAGGTAAATCTGGAATAAACTCATTGCCCCCAGTAATTTCAATTTTACGTTGGTATGGCTGAGACCAGCTTCTGCCCCAAATACACAGATGTAAGCCACGCAGATCCACAAGAGTGCAATAGTTCAGATTTTCATGCTCTTCACAGGTCTTCTGCTTTATTGTGTTGACATTCTGAGCAGCTCAGTATAGAGGGATTCAGCTGTAAAGTGCAGCCCTTTGAGGAACAAATGAAAGAGGCCTGGAAGTGTTTTATATGTCTGAACCCAGCTCTGCAAATTGCTTGTCTGATATGTGATTGGCTAATGATTCTATGATGTCAAGAAGGAGCGGCTGACTGAGGGATCGCAGGTTTGGCAACTTGGAGACCTTCAGGGAAAACAAAAACAAACAGAAAAACACACAAAAAAGGAAAAAAATTAAAACCATAGTTTAAATATCACTGTTTAATCCCAACCGACCCATACTAGACATATACAGGTTAGTGAAATCCAGTGATATTCCATTGTGTCTATATTGTCATGTTACTAGTAAAATGACAAGCACACAGAACCAGGCTGTAAAGCTCCATGAAAATCACCACAACTGTAGTTTCTATGTAAAATAATAATTCTCCTTTCTTGTCTTCTGGTTTTAGACCGCCTTTGCAATGGGATGGAGTTGAAGGTATGTCAGGAAATCTGACACGAGAATGACAATAATTATTCATAATAATGATTCCATAATTAATATACAGGATGCAAACTAGTGCAGGCTAAAACATACCTTAGGCACCTAAACAGCTTTGAAATTCATGCCCTTTGTATTTCTGCTGACATTCAGATCCACTAGAACTGGCAGCTCAGGATTTGTGCAAATAATCTATCGACTCTGTTCTGCTGTGCCCTGAGAAGTAGCTCAAAGTACTGCTCTATTTAGTGCACATGACATTTTTGCCTGGATCTTTCAAGCAGTTAAAGAATGCCATGAGAACCAATAATCAACATGTGCATTGAAGCTTAGCTTACCAATTGCTCTATAATAATGTTTATTTTCTGACAGCATCAGACTGAATGGAGACTTCACACAAACCCAAGTTTTCTCTGAAGAGCCATTTTCTGACCTTGAGAAACATCCCTATTTTACCTTATATTTTAGCCCAATAAATGGAGACTATTTGGATATCTTTTTTTACTTGCTTAATAATATTTCCTCCTATTTTTGTAGGTCCAGTGTCTGTAGTGAAGAAACAAAAGCATTTTGTGCATCTAGTATAACACTGAAATGAAGCAGATGAATCAGGCCACTTCTGGAAAGAAATCAGTACACAAAGTTATATGTCCAAAATAAGGGGCAGTAGACAATGTGCAGGGGATGGAAGGATAGATCCCATTAACATTAGTGGGAATTAGGCACCTGCACCCAAGAGCATATTGCATTGAGATAGGATTAAGACCAAGGGCAAAGACACAGAACTATGTCAGAGTATAAACAAAAAAGAGTTTTATTAGGCATTTGTATAAACCTGACACACACTGGGAGACTAATGTATAACCTTGCCCAAAGTATTACAACAATATAGTCAGCTCTCCAGTTAATATTCTTTTTCTCTGATATTCTGAATAGGGAACAGCAACCCTTAACCCGTCAACAGAGCTGAAGGAGACTGTAATGGCCACATGTTCATATCGTGCTGAGCAAAAAGTTACATACCAAAACCTCCGAAACACAACATAAACATTACAGCATTTGGATTTCTTGAAAGCTGCAGGTATTCTCCTTCCCTAGCACTCAGTCTTTCAATGATAATTTGATGAGCCTGTCCCTAGAATCAGACAGTTTTTAATTTACAAAACAGAATTAAAAGAAAAAAATTAGCAACAATGACAGAAATTTAACAAAATGTCAGAGTTCAAACATTTTCTGAAATGATGCATTTTGTTCATTTTTCTGGCCACAGTGCAACACTGGACGCAACATTAGTTTCAAGTTACTTGTTACTGATCAGGTCTACCACAAGAAAGTCAAGACTACAGCCCTGCAAATCTGCGGATATCTGCTTTATATCCACTCAAGACCATGACACTGCATTAAAATAAGACATTTTGCACAGCAGTAAACGCAGCCGGATAAACACTCTATGACTGCCAGAACCTATTGTATAATCTCATTTCCAAATGGAAATGTAGAACATGGAATGCTGAATCCATTAGGTTAATTCTAGCATAGATTATGTCTTTCCAGATTCTTCAATATTTCTGTATTTTTTTCAGAGATCATACATTTTAAATATTACTTGTATGCAGTGGTCAATTGTGTCATTTTGGTCTTTTGTTTTTCCCTGATGCAGTTCAGTTTTTTGAATGGAAAGAATGCAAAGATGATAGAAACAAACACCCTCCTCCTTATTTTGGGCCTGACAGTACCTAGGTAGGTGTGCAAGCGAGGTGCACTTAGTGGACAGAAGGGACAGCCCTGTTTGGTTACAGATCCATATGTGACTGTGGGTAAGTCCCTCAGGGCCAGATTTCCAAAGACATTTACGTACCTAAAGGTGCATGTAGGCATCTAGGGCTAGATCCACAAAGGGACTTCGGTGCCTAACTGCCATTCTAGGGGCTTAACTAAAAAATGCGAGTGTCCTTGAGATTCTTACCCTCTACTCAGCTGCTGCCCAAAGTCCATAGCTACCTACGTTTTTGCTAATAAAATTTCCTATATGCCTAAGTTTCTGCCAGTGGCATTTTCAAAAGCACCTAAATAGATTTGGTGCCATTCACTTCAATGAGAGCTAGACGCCTAACATGCTCAGGCACATCTGAAAATCCCATTCTGTATCTATCTGCATCTTAGGCACCTAAATACCTTTATATATCTGGTCCTTAGTCTCTCGGGGATAGATTGACAAAGGGACTTTTAGGTACACTGCCTCCCAGTAGAATCCTTAGTCTTGAGTCAGGTGCCCAGGCTCCCTATACAATGCTTGGAGAGAGAGACAGCTGAGCGAGGAGCCTTGCTAAGCCAGTAAGCAGAAAAAGCCAAGGCAGTTAAATGCCTAGCTCTGGGCCTGAGGGGGGCGCCTAGCTGCATTTGGGATTCTCAGCTGTGAACCCTCTCTTGCAGCTACGTGTCTTAGCTAGGCCAGCCCCTTCTCAGGAAAAAGGAGCAAGAGAAACTAACCATAGCTGCCCACTGGCTGTGGCACTCAGCCCTGATGCAGGAGACCAGTTTTCAAACTGCCCTTATGCCTGATTCAGAGCAGGTTTGTGATCTTGATTTTCCCACATGCCAGGTGAGTTTATTCTGGGATGAGTGTGCTACTGCCTCTCCTGTTGGACATGTCCACTTCATATAAATAATGAAATATTCATTGGAACAGGGACTTGTCCTTGTCCTAGGTCAGTGCCTTAGTCACTGAGCTATTGTCAAGCTCTTTCCTGTTCCAATGAATTGTTAATTATTTCATACAAAGTGGAACAGCTTTAACAGGAGACACTAAGCAAGCCCCATCCAAGAGCAGGCAATAGCTGAATGATTAAAACACACCCCTTGCATGTGTGGGGCCTGGGTACAAGTCCCTGATCCAAATCAGGCAGTGCAAGGATTTGAAAACAAGTCTTCTCTATCCCAACTGAGCGCTCCCAACTCTGGGCATTGGGTACATGCCCACAGAGTTACAAATGTCCTTTGTGCAGCTTAGACATGCTCAGAGTCTGCTTACCAGATTGGGGAACGCCTCATTTGTGAATCCACCAGGGTTTAAGTGTAAGAGAGGGCTCTGAGCAGCTTGGTGATTTCAGTGGTTTTGTGCATGCCTTCTGGCAGAAACTCAAGTGCCTACAGTGTTAGGAAGTAGCTGAGTGGGGGTTGATGATCTCACTGGTACCTAAAAGTTGGACATTGCCATCTGCAGTGGGAGTTACACACTTAATTCCCTTTGTGGATCTAGCTCTCTGTGCCCTTGTTTCCCATCTATGAACTGGAGTTTACAGTGCTTCCTTACCTCAGGGGAATGTTGGGAGGATAAATATAGTAAAGACTATTAGGAGCTCAGATACTAACGTGACAGGAGCCATATAAATTTGCCAGATTAGACATGTTGGCAATTTTTCGTCTGCGAGAGACGGTGGGAATTGCAGCCTATGATGTAGATGATTTGCAATGTCTCATGTGACTGAATAATCCAATCTGAGATTTGCAAAATCTTTGGCAGTTATTGCAAATGTCTGTATCTTGGTTGGGAACTGCTTCCTTCCTACAGGCTCTTTTCTCTTCAAGCTGTAAGAACCAGCTTCTGTCATGGACTTTGATACTCTGATGGAGACGATGGCGCCACTTGTTACCGTCACTTGCCAAGACTTCCCGTGGGTCAGGATCAATTCCAAATTCCTTCATATCTTGCTTGCATGTGTCTTTATAGCGAAGCTTGGGACGTCCTGTTGTTCTTGTTCCCTCCAACAGCTCCCCGTATAGCATGTCCTTGGGTATGTGTCCATTTTCCAACCTACTCAGATGGCCCAACCAGCGCAGTCGTCTTTGCTTGAGCAGGGCTGTTACACTTGGTAACTTTACCCTTTGAAGAACCTCTGCATTGGAGACTTTAATTGCCATTTGGTGTTGAGTATGTGGTGTAAACAGTGTAGGTGGAAACTGTTTAACCCTTTCTCCTGATGAGCATAAGTTGTCCATGTTTCCCCACCATACATGAGAGTGCTGAGGATGCAGGCTTGGTACACTAGCATTTTGGTCTTGATGGTAAGCTTTGAGTTGTTTCATGCTCTTTTAGTTAGTCTGCTAAAGGTGGTGGCTGCCTTTCCAATGCGAACATTTAGTTCTTCATCCTGTGAGAGGTTGGTGGTCACTGTAGAAGCTAAATAGCTGAACTTTTGGACTACTTCTAGCTGATTTGCATTTAAGGTAATTGAAGGATCTTGTGGAACCCCCTGTCCTAATACAACCATTTTCTTGATGCTGATAGTGAGAGCAAATGCCTGACAGGCACTTGAAAGGAGGTCTATGAGTTCTTGTAGTAGATCTTCATTGTGGGCTAACAGGGCATCATCATCAGTGAATAGAAGTTCCTTGATTAGCACCTTTTTGACTTTGGTCTTCGATTTCAGTTGGGACAGCTTGAAGAGTTTGCCATCTGATCTTGTGTGGAGATACACTCTATCTTTCATGTCCTTAAACACACAGTTCAAGAGTACCGAGAAGAAGATTCCAAAGAATGTAGGCGCAAGAACACATCCTTGCTTCACTCCGCTTTTCATCTCAAAACTGTCGGAGGTGGACCCGTCAAACTGGACAGCTGCTCTCATTTTATTGTGGAATCACCATATAAGACTTAACAGGGTTGATGGGCATCCTATCTTTTCTAGTATTGCAAATAGACCTACTCTGCTGACTGTGTCGAATGCTTTGGTTAGGTCCACAAAGGTGATGTACAATGCTAGGTTTTGCTCTCTGTACTTTTCTTGGAGTTATCGCAGAGAAAATATCATGTCTATAGTTGATCTTCCAGCCCTGAATCCACACTGTGATTCAGGGTAGACACGATTTGCCAGCTGTTGTAGGCACACTAAGAAGACTTTTGTGAAGGCTTTTCCTGCTACACTTAGTAGCGAGATACCTCTGTAGTTGTTGCATCACCCCTCGCCTTTATTTTTATACAAAGTGACGATGTTTGTGTCGTGCATCTCTTGTGGTACCTCACCCTCTTTCCAGCATTTAAATAGCAGCTGATGAAGATATGGTAATAGGCTGTCTTTCCCATACTTGAGGATTTCCACTGGGATGCCATCTTTTCCAGGAGCCTTGCCACTTGATAGCAAATCAATGGCCCTGCTTAGTTCTTCTACAATGAGCTCCACATCTAGCTCTGGCATGACCTGTAGAGTTGGTATTTGGTCCAGTGATTTGCTGGTGATGTTTCTTTCTTGTGCATATAGCTCTGAATAGTGTACAACCCAACAAGACAAGTGCTTGCTTTTATCTGTAATGATTTCACTGCTGTGCAATTTGAGAGGAGCAACCTTGTTGACAGTAGGACCTAGAACTTTCTTCATACATGACTTTGAGGTTTTCTGTGTCTGAGGCTGTCTGTATCTCTTCACAGAGCTTGATCCAGTAATGATTTGCACAGTGTCTGCTTGCTCGCTGCACCTCAGTTTTTGCATGCTGAAGTCTCACTTTGGTGCTCTCCTATTGGCTTCTTGTTGTGTTCCAGATAGGCTGTGTTCTTAATGTTGATGAGAGGTAATAGTTCCACTTCATTTTTTTAAAACCAGTCCTTTTTTGATGGACTCTTCCCCCGAAATGTAGCTCAAGCTGTTTCATGGATTGTTGTTCTTAAATCTTCCCCAAATTCCTCTGCATTCTCTGGTAATGACTTCCCATGCATGCTAAGTTCAAAAGCATTCACAAACTCCTGGCATTTCCTCTGTTTTTTGGTGTCAATAGCATTAACTTTGGGCTTGCTCTTAGGTTTTGCTCTATGTAGTTTCTTGGCTGTAATCTTCACTTTGCGAATAATCAAGGAGTGGTCAGTGTCACAATCAGCACTGTGGAATGTGCGAGTGTTCTGCACTAAGGGTAGGTCTTTCCTCCTGACGATAACAAGGTCTAATTGGTGCCAGAGACCTGATTGCCGATGTCGCCATGATGCTTTGTGGCAATCTTTTCCTGTAAAATATGAATTGGAAATGCAGATTTGGTTTTGGGCGCAGAATTCAAGAAGTTGTTGGCCATTCTCCTTCATCTTGCCAATGCCAAAATATCCTAGGCAATCTGGCCATGAGTTGTTGTCTGCGCCGACTCTTGTATTAAAGTTACCAAGGTGGAAAAGTTGCTCAGTTGATGGTATTCTTTTGACGACTTGATCCAAAGAGTTGTAAAATGTATCCTTCTCCTCGGGGCTAGATTTCAGTACTGGTGCATAGGCACTAATGATGTTCACCGAGCCGATGGTCGTCTGAAGTTTAAGTTAAATGATATGCTCTGATTTCCCGATTGGTGTCTCTAGGAGCTTTACCCACTTGTTTTTCACAGCAAAACGGACACTGTGAAGACTTTTCTTCGCTGCTTTTACCTTGCCAAAAGAAGGTGTAATTGGCCTCTTGGACAGAACCAGCATCTGCAAGTCTTGTTTCCTGAAGTGCTGCAATGTCAACATTGAGTTTGTACAGCTCACGGTCTAGCAAAGCTGACTTCCATATGCTGCTTGTGTATTGTATCAGAGGGGTAGCCGTGTTAGTCTGAATCTGTAAAAAGCAACAGAGTCCCCTGTGGCACCTTTAAGACTAACAGAAGTATTGGGAGCATAAGCTTTCGTGGGTAAGAACCTCACTTCTTCAGATGCAAGAGCATCTGAAGAAGTGAGGTTCTTACCCACGAAAGCTTATGCTCCCAATACTTCTGTTAGTCTTAAAGGTGCCACAGGACTCTCTTTTGTGTATTGTAGGTTATCATCATCTGTCAATCCCGGACACACGGTCCTGACATTCCAGCTTCCAGTCCAGAAAATTCTTGGTTTCTTATTTTTGCCAGGTGCCAGATTTCCGTCTGCCTTTCAACTTTTGGTCTAGCCCCATGCACCCCAGGAGGTGGACAGACTGTGGTGGTTCAGCACCTAACTTTCTGGGGGCTGCCTGGCTTTGTGGTGGGTGGTGGCTGACCAATGGAACGCAGTGATTCTTTCCACCATCAAAGATGACCTGTGGCGCCCTCCTCTATGCCAATCAAGTGAGAGCTTATAACCCATAACTGCTATCTTCCGTGTTGTGTTCATGTTGCCAGCAAGGATGGAGTGTCCTCTCCATGTGATGTGGCTGCAATAGCCTGGGTAGTTGATAAGAAGGCGCTGCTTTGCCCATGTGTCAGTGTCCCCCTCTTGACTTCACTGGTTTGAACCAAAGGAAGGATGGGAGTCGATACATTTGGAATCAGCTATGCTGCAGGAGTTGCCAGTGCAGAAGAGATCATCCATCTACCTACCTTTCAGGGCTCCACTCCTAGACTGGTTATCAGCCACAGCTGAATGGCCCAATCTGTCCTGTGTGGCTATCATTGGTAAAAACACTGAGTGAATTTGCTCATCTGCCTTTTGATGGCATTTCTTCCATCAAGGATTCCACTACTCTCCTCAGGCGCTCATCAGCCCAAAGCGGTTGGCGCTTCCTGAGGTTTCTTGATTTATTAACCACTGCCCAGCACTCGGCGTTGACCAGTATAGGTTGTACCGCTTATGGTCATAGCGCTCAGGGCCGGCTCCAGGCACCAGCGCAGCAAACAGGTGCTTGGGGCAGCCAACGGAAAGGGGCGGCACATCTGGGTCTTTGGCGGCAAGTCCCTTGGTCCCTCTTGGAGGGAAGGACCTGCCGCCGAATTGCCACTGAAGAATGAAGTGCCGCCGATCGCAGCTCCCCCCCCCCCCCCCCGCTTGGGGCGGCAAAAACGCTGGAGCCGGCTCTGATAGCGGTAGCAGGTTTTCAATTCTGACCTGACCTCAGGTCATGAGCCCTGCAATTTGCATGTGGTATGTAGCTGAAGTATGCTTACCTAGTCACAGGCAAGTCAAACTTGGGGGGAGGGATGTGTAAGCTTATGCTTGTTTGTATATGGATAAAATAGGTATACATTTAATGCTCATCTAGGTACTAAAAATCAGGCCTTTCTATCTAGTGTTATCAACCACAGCACCCATACTATCCTAGCTGAAAAACCTGCATTCCCAGAACTCTTCCGTCAGACAAAGTTTGGCTAATGCAATAGCAAGATGCAGTATCTGAGTGGAACTGGGAGTTAGGCATTGTGATGCGGAGCATTGCCATGCCTAACTTTTGGGCATCTAGAATATCACAGGGATTCACAGAGCCTGAATCAGGTGCCAATATGAGACATGGGGAGATCTAGGTGCCTAAGAGCAGGATCCAAAAGCCAGCATGGTGAGCCAGAAGCTGCTTCAATTAGCCAATGGGAGATCATGAGGAGAAAGGTGTATTCTAATCCCCGCCCCTCTTACAAAGTTAGGCACTTAAGTCCATGCTGCAGGGAGGTGCCTATCTCTGCTAATGATTCACAGGCAGGAACCTTCTTCTGGACTGCTGGCACCTAAGCAGGCACCTAAGCTGCTTTTTTGCAAGAAACACAGGAGGAGGGGCCCACCATGTAACTTTTAGCCCAGTGACTAGCATGCTCACCTGGGATGTGGGAAACACAGGGTCAATTCCCCCTTCATGCAGAGGATGGTCTCCCACCTCTCAGGTGCAGGCTCTAACTCAGGGGTCGGCAACCTTTCAGAAGTGGTGTGCCGAGTCTTCATTTATCACTCTGATTTAAAATGTATTACGCATGCCAGTAACACATTTGAATGTTTTTAGAAGGTCTCTTTCTATAAGTCTATAATATATAACTAAACTATTGTTGTATGTAAAATAAATAAGGTTTTTAAAATGTTTAAGAAGCTTCATTTAAAATTAAATTAAAATGCAGAGCCCCCCGGACCGGTGGCCAGGACCCGGGCAGTGTGAGTACCACTGAAAATCAGCTCGCGTGCCGCCTTCAGCACGCGTGCCATAGGTTGCCTACCCCTGCTCTAACTACTGGGCTATGGGACATTTTGATGTGGGCCTTCCTCAGTCTCTCCTGATAAAGCTATTCCACTCTGGATAAACAATTAAAGAATCACTGGAGCATGGGTCACCTTCTCAGTGAGTGCCCTCCCACTAAGCTATACTCCCTGATCAATAACTCTTACATTCAGGTAACTCACAATCCTTTCAGAACTCCTGTATTGCTGCACACTCCCCTCCAGGCTGTGCATCACCCATTAGCAGATGCAGCATACTCCTCCCATTGTGTCCAGCCATCTCTGCTGCCCCTGCTCTTTCCCCTGTGCCCAGACTCAAGATCTAGGGAGGTACTGCATGACTGTGCATGGGCTGGGGCCTTATGCTCCCTTACTCTGCCAGTAGTGCCAACTCTCAGGATGTTATTACAAAGTCTGTAAGGGGATGGAGGGGTGAGGCAACAAGCAGCAAGAATGTGCATTGAAGAATAGCATTCTTGTTAGCTCCATGAGTTCTTTACCCAGGAAATGTGACCACACCTCTGTAGGGAGGACTAGGGTTTGCAGGCTTGTTGGAAGTAGTCTGTTTTAATGGAGGGACTTGAAGGAGGAGAGGAGGTCCTGCAGAGCAGGTCAGGGAGGGACCTGTGTGTGTAGGGAGCCATCTGGGGAAAGCCAGGGAGGCGGGAGTCGGGAAAGGATGCCAAGGACTTAGTGAATCAGGCAGTTTGAGCACAGTAAAGATGGGGAGAAGAAAGATCTGTGGGCATATGTGGGAATCAGGCTGTGCAAGGCCTTAACGAAAAGACAAAGAGCTTGGTTTTGCTGTAGAAATGGAGAGGAAAGCCAGCCAAAGGCTTGATGCTATCAGAATGGCAGGCAAGGAAGGCATTTTGGATGGACGTGGGTGTCAGGCAGGCCAGACAGGATGCTGTTGCAGAAGTTAAGGGAGAGATGACAATAGCAAGAATGGAACCCTGTGGATTTCAAGGTGAGAATGGAGAGGGATGAGCAGGTTTTAGGTCTGTGAGGCAATCTAGCAGGATTTAGTGATAGCTTCAATTTGGGGTGAAGTGGAGGGACAGAGAAGAGGAATCCAACGTAATACGAGGGATGAGATACTGCAGCAGAAAGAGAAAAGAGAAAGCAACCTTGACAGCAAAGGGAGAGAGAGGAGAGGGCTTCAGGAGAAAGGGAAGGAGCTCAGTTTTAGTCATGCTGATTTTGCTGACACTTAGAAATTCAGGAAGGGATGTCAGAGAGGCAATCAGAAATAATCGACTGGGTAGAGCTTGGGAGTGGAGAAATGAATTTGTGAATCTTCACCAGAGATGCAACAGCTAAAGTTGTGTAACCAGATGAAGTTGTACAGAGACAGGGAGTGAGAAGAGAAGAGGAGCGGGCCAAGAATGTAGCTCTGACAGACCCTGAAAGAGAGACAGAGTCCACGAAGTAGCCACTGAAAGAGTGGTTGGGGGTGTAAGATGAGAACCAGAAGAGCCCAAAGTCCAAGGCATTGTCTACATGGGTAAATTGCATTGGTTTAAGTTAAATTAGTGCAACCCCCTATGTGGACACTCTTGCTCCAGTTTAATAGTGTCTCATTTTGGTTGAACTAACGGCTTGGCTACACTTGCGAGTTACAGCGCAATAAAGGAGTCCCGGGCGCACTAGCTCACTACCCGTCCACACTGGCAAGGCATGTAGAGCGCTCTGACTCCGTGGCTACAGCGCTGCTGGTACTCCACCTCGGCGAGTGGAATAACGTTTGCTGCGCCCCCACTGAAGCACAGCGGCGCCAGTGTGAACGAGGTGTTGCATTACTGCGCTCTGATTGACCTCCGGAAACTTCTCATAATCCCCTTAAGTCAAATGGCCACTCTTGTCATTGTTTTGAACTCGCTGTAGGAATGTGGATATGCCCTTTCAAAGCTCCGTTTCTGACAGCTGGCTGCTTATCTGTTCTGAGACAAAGGAACCATTACTGAGGAATGCTGCTTGGTTTGAGTTGGGGGGGGGAGGAAGGGGAGGGAGGTCTGCTGCTGTCTGAACTTACAAGACACCATGCTGACATGCTCTCAGACCCCCAAAAACCCACTTTCTCTCCCTCTACATATACACAACACACTCCCTGTCCATCCCACCCCCCACATTTGAAAAGCACGTTGCAGCCACTTGCATGCTGGGATAACTATCACAATGCACTGTTCTTTGTGGCGTTGCAAGAGTTGCTAATGTGGCCAAGCCAGTGCGCTTCCAGCTGAGAGTGTAAACACTCAACAGCATTTTCCCTGCTGCAGTCTCCGAAGGTTGGTTTAACTCCCAGTGCTCTACAGCTGCAAGTGTAGCCATGCCCTAAGCCTGTTCCTATTCAGATTATTAGCATAAAAATCCACTCTTAAACTGAATAGTGTCCATATCAGGTTAACTGAATCTATTGAAATTCACACCATCAGTTAAACTGGGGCAACTTTATCATGTAAACAAGCCCTATAAAGCCAAGGAAGGAGAATCACTAGGAGGAGGGACTGGATCAACTGAGTTAATGGTTGTAAGTGTAAGACTGAGGAGGATGAGAGAGGCAGAGTGGTCTTGGGATTTGGCCAGGAAGAGGTCATCAGTGACTTCGTTGAGGGCATCCAGTGGAGGTACAGATGCCAGATTGTAGGGGATTAAGAATGAAGATGGAGATGATGAGACAAAAGAAGTAAACTATGTGCTTCAGCAGCAAAAGGAAGGAGTGAGATGGGACAGCAGTTGGAGAAGAAGTGCAGGAGGGAATCAAGGGCGTTTTTTTAACAATAAAGGAGATGGTATGTTGGAGACAGAGTGGTTGAGGGGGAGGTGGAAGGATGAGATCAGTGAGGGAGATCTACCTTTGAGAAAAGAGTAGGTCAAAGGTGCTGGGTGCGGGGTTAGAGAAAGAAAGCAGGAGACATATTGCTGAGTTGAAGACTGGGATGTAGGGAGAGATGGTACAGGATGGGAACAAATGAGGGGGAGGGGTAGAAGTGGAAGCTCATGCTGAATAGCAACTGGTCTCTCCTTAAAAAAAAAAAAAAAAAAAAAAAGAGACAAGATCTTCAGTGGAGAAGGGAAGTCAGTGCAAGACTAGAATCAAAGGTAGAGAAGAATTAGTGCGGTTTTCCATTCTAACTCCTGTTTTCATTTGCTCATAACTTTCTAAAATGTTCACCTTTCAGGCCAAGGTCTGTTCTGCTTCTGGGTGGTTGGGGTTCTTTGTTTGGATAGACAATGTATTGGATAACAATATTCCCATCAATAAGGGACCACATATCATATGACACAAACTAACAGGGGATTTGAATTTCAGTCTTTTGACATTTTATCACTATTTAATACAATAATCCATATTTAAGTTTCACAAATATGGAGGCTGCAGAAGATCCAGCCCAGAACATAATGATATATTTTATGAAATCATGTAATATTACCATTACCACTACCACATAGGCAGTACTTCCTTCACCAGAAAACTGAGCATCACATTTATGATTGCCAGAGAGAGAGAGAGATGCTTGTACATTCAATACATATCAAACATATCTTGTCATACATGTCAGAACCCAGCACTGGTGTGGCACAGAATGGCTAAGAAAGAAAGAAAAGGATAAGAAAATGGTGGGAGTTCTGAATATCTGCTCTGTTTTGGTACATTTTCATGTCTCCAAAAAGCTGGTCTTTCAGATAAAAAAAGAAAAGAAAATCAGGTATTGTCCCCAGTATGCCTCTCAGTAACAATGTCCAGTTATAAGCATAGCAAACTGTCCTGTGGAGCAAGAAGAATTAAATGAAGGCCCAGATTAAGCTGCTCTCAGCCACGGTAGTGACAGAGGACAGCAGATTCCCAGAAACCCAGAGAAGATCCAACCAACCTTGGTGAATTGGTGAACAATGATATGTAGGCAGTGCTTCTTCATGTCCAGAGCCTGTGTCTTGTCAGCTGCCTCTAAAATCTAGAGCAGAACAAAGTTAAAACTCTCTTCTCTTTCTTCTTCTGATGAAAATCTAACTCACAGACAAGTGCTGACTTTATGCAGAGAAGGTCATTTCCCTATACTTGAGGTTGCCACCAGCTTTCCATTCTGAACTGGATTTTGGATGTTGTGTGAGGTTCTTGTCAGAAGATAATTTTCATGGAAATCTGGAGATGACTCAGGCTATGCATGGAGCCAGATTGTCTCAGGTGCCAGAATGAGACTGGTGCAGGCAAAGGGAAAGCTATATCCTAGGCTATGGGTTGGGAGCAATCAACGTAGGAGGGGGCACTGCTAACTTTATACCAACTGAGGATTCCCTCTACCAGGGAAATTCTTGGTTGGCTGGATTTTGGCTCTTTTGCACGACCTGGGCAGCAAAAAATGAGCAGGACCAGGGCAGAGGATCTGGTCCAGGATCTTTAGGAAAAAATAGTTCATTTATGGTAACTGTTGTTCACTGAAAGTTGCCTCTATGCATTCACATTTGTGAATTTGACGCCCCCAATGATCTGCTGATGGAACCTCTACCAAATCAGTGTCCATTGGGTCTGCATGAGCACCACCTACTGACACTGATGTTCAACGACTAAGCCTATACAAGGAAATCCAGTACCCAACCACCTCGGCTTCTTCTCCTATACCAAAGTGCCAAAGTATGATGAGAACTCTGAATGGAATGGGGACAGGAAGTGTGAATGCAGAAAGATAACTCTCAAAGAACAACTGTTATCAGTTTCTTCTTCCAAGTCCTCTGTGCATTCCCATTTGCAGGAGATTAGCAAGCAGTACCCACAGAGATGCAAGGCGGGCTGAGGAGTTTGCATCTGAAGAGAAATTGTAGCACTACTTTCCCAGTCCCGGCCTCCAAACAGGAGGTCAAGATTAAGGAACAGTGCTTGCTAAGATGTGACCTGAACTCTAAATGAGTGCTCTACAGAACTCCCTACTGGGCACCAGTTTGAACATGCCACACAAATGGCTTTAATGCATAGTGGCAAGGGAACCTTAGTCCAAGAATAACAAAAACAAATGGACAAGGTGATCCACTTGGATAACCTGTGAGAAGAAATAACCTGTCCCTTGTACCTCTTCCCATATGCTAAATTAGCCTAGTGCTATTTCAGAAGGGCTTAGTTCTCTACGGACAGAAACAGAGTGCCCTTCTCACATCCCCTGGGAGTGGTGTGAGTTTTGAGGAAGAAAACCAGAAAGGATACAGACTGGTTAATATGAAAATCCATCACTATTTTAGCAATTAAGTTTGGGTGTGGATATAGAAATCCCTCGGCCTTATGTGTACAGCTAGGTCACCATTAAATCTGCAACTGACTGACCCTCCAAGCTGCAAGTCCAAAAAGCAGTTCCCCAGTGGTTCAGAGGTGGGGTTCCATGACCTTTGCTAGCACCCAGTCCAAGTCCCATGCAGAAAGAGGCTCCCTCACAAGAGAAAGATGTTGGCAAAGCCTTAGACGGAATGTGTGATTGCAGAGTGTGGGGGAAATGAACCCCCCAACCGCACTAGACCCTGGCAGATGGAGTTGGCATACAGAATTTGCATTCTGATGGACTTTTGGGGATGCATTGAACAGACTGGTCTCCTTTTGGTAATGGTCTAGAATGGAGGGAGCACTCTAGAACAGTCCTTCAGCCATTGCCCAAGTGGAGCATATCTTCCACTTTGAACACAGCACATGTGTGTCACACGTTTTCTAGACTGAAGAACCTTTCTCACACTTGCAGAACAAGACAGGTCAGAGTTGGTTAAGAATCTATCAACCCGGCAGTCAGATGAAGGGATACTAGATCTGGATGGAGAATTCTCTTCCAGCCTGAGATAGCAGGTCAGGAGATAGTGGAACGTGACATGGTAGCTCAAGGGAGGATGCAACAGCTTGGCATACCAGCGCTCTGAGATACTCTGGAGCAATGACAAGAGTTTTTAGCCTCTCTCAGGGTACGAGGTACTGGCAGGAATGTATAAAGTTCTTGCTCCAGTCCATGAGGAATGTGACCCTGAGAGACTCCTCCTTTCTGACCATTGTTGAACAGAAAATGTGACCCTTTCTGCCTTGATAGAAAAGCATTTTAGCACAGATGTTTACGTGAAGAAGAGATGGCAAGACAATAATGTTTCCAGAGACCACTCATGTTGGTCTAGTCGCCTTGGCCTGAATGCATGAAAGGAATTAGGTGCCTAAGTCCCTATTTTAGGCACCTAAGTCCCACTTTCAGCACCAAGGTGATGCACAACCCCCTGCCAAACCCTGCAAGCACCTGAACTCACTCGGTGCTCAGGAATTTGCAGTAAAAGTTCCCTAGATGCCTATTTTACTGCCTGTGGGCAGGCACACTGCTGTGTCACCAGGGGTGTCCAGATGCCTAACTCCTGCCTAAGTCCCATAAGACTCAGAAAGAACCAGATAATTTGGCAAAGCTGATATTGCAAGGTTTGCAAAGTTTGACCGGTACTGTGAAATCTGTCCTCTGGCAGCAACATCTTGTCCACAAGTTAGTCTCAGACTATGCCAGTAAAAGTGAGGCTCTTACAAGTGCACAATTCAACATGCCTCACTTGATTTTGAGCCCCAAAGTCTTGCAGGTCAGGACCAAAGAGCAGAAGAGCTCCTGCCATGATCTGGCTTTGAGAGGTCAGTTGTATAGATATGACAAAACATATATTCCTCTTTTCCTTAGGTGGGTTGCCACCACAGCAGGCGGTCAGTAAACACTCTTAGTGCTATATTGTAAAAACTTTTCTCCTATGCAAAACTTCATGCATTTCCTATGTGATTGTTTTATGTCTGTGAAAGTAGGTGTCCTTCAAATCAAGAATCATGTATCAGGGCTTGTCTATATGAGCACTAATTTGCAGCAAGCTGGGGTGAAAACATAGTGTGCGGCATGCTAGTGTGGGGTAAGTATCTGTAGGAATCCTGCTGACACATACTAAAAGTTCCCTAATGCACTTTAATCTACTCCTGTTTCAAAGTGGGGTAGATCAAAGTGTGCCAGGGAACTTTCAGTGCACAACAGCAGGGTCCACATGAATACTTAGTGAGTGGCACACTAGTGCAGGGTAGATTTTCACTCCAGCTTGCTGAGAACTCAATGTTCATGTAGATACGCCTTTAGTCTCTTTGGAATAGGGAGGGGGATGACGAACCAGCAGCGGTTCTCAACCTTTTTCTTTTTGAGGCCCCCCAACATGCTAAAAAATCTCCACGGTCCACCTGTGCCACAATTGTTTTTCTGCATATAAAAGCCAGGACCAGCATTATGGGGTAGCAAGCAGAGCAATTACCCGGGGTCCCCTATCATAAGGGGTCCCACAAAACTTAGTTGCTCAGGCTTCGGCGTCAGCCCCGGGCGGTGGGACTTGGGGCCCTGGGCTTCAGCCCCATACAGTGGGGCTTTGTCTTTCTGCCGAGGGCCCCAGCAAGTCAAATGCTGGGCCTGCTTGATGGACCCCCTGAAACCAGCTCGTGGCCCCCCAGTGGGCCCCGGACCCTTGGTTGAGAACCACTGCCATAGTGATCATCCTCATTTTGAAGGTTCTGATCTGTCTCTTCAGTGTTCTGAGGTCTTGTATCAGGCAGAGGCCATCCATCTTCCTGGAGATCAAGGAATACCTCAAGTAGAAACCCAGAACTCCTGGGGACCCTCTTCTGTGGCTCGTTTGGTCAGCGTAGGTTGACTTCCTCCCAGAATGAACTCTTGTGAGAAGGATCTGTGAAGGGGGGCCAGTGAAGAACTGTATGAAGTAACCTTGATGTGTAGTCTTCAGTACCCAGCAGTCTGATGTGATTTCAGACTTGGCTTTGTAAAGTCTCTAAAGAATGTGGAGGTGGTAGATGAAGAGAAGAGTGTGCAAGAAACTGGAACGTGGCTCCCAACTGGGGTGTCAAACTTGAGGTCTGGAGACCAACGATACAAGCACCACACCAATGTCGTCAGATGTCACTGGTATGGTGCTCTGCTCTGTTCAATGTTGATAACAGTCGGCTGCATGTGTGTGTTCCCTCTGAGTGCTGCCCCGGCTCTGTGCAGATAGCTGACACAGCAGACCCCAAGAGAACCTCCAATGACCACAGAGATTCAAAGGCATCCAGCCAGATTTATTGTCAAATGAAGCATAGTAATAGTTTCCCACAGACTCTATAGGACATAGTACGAATATGTGCCCCCGGACAATGGACCGGCTCAGTCAGTGGCGGGACTTACCACAGACCCGTAGGCCAGACAAGACAACCCTTCACTCCTGACAAACCCTTCACTCCTGCAACCCCTCTATGTGTTAGGGTGCCACCTCTCACTTTGTACATGTTGGTTCGAACAAAACAACTGTATCCTTCATGTTATCCTCCTGCCCTGTCTTTAGGATGGGTCAGCATGTTCCTTGTTATCTATGTGGCATGTGCTAGTACCAGAATGTTCTGGTACCGTCCAGGCACATGTTTATATTAGTAGTGCTTAGTACCTTTTAGGTATGTGTATATTTGCAACATCAGCCTTCTTCTTGCCAGCTCCTGTGAGCAGGGCCTGCCTCTGGCTCACAGCTTAACTTTGCTTTATGTTAGCAAAGTCTTGACTATTACTTTAGTTCAAGCCTTAGGTCTCATACCAGGCCTCTGATACAAGGGTTTATATTTCAGGGCCTCATCTTACCACAAAAGCCTCTAAGGTTTTGTTGATTTTTTCAGTAAAATGGCCTTAACTTTCAAATTCTGTATTCACACTTGTGATTCTGGGGTAAGGTCTGAGGACTTAATTCATGAATATCTCTGTGGCTGTGGCTCTGTTGCAAGGGGCAGAAGTGTCATAGGCTGCATGGGGGGAATGACAGGCCATACTTCTGTTTCAGTGGCAAGATCCTTTGCTGCCTTACTCTGATCTTTAGGAATCAAATTCAGAACAATAGCATCCTAGAGGGTATACTGTTAGTGTCTTGTCGCTGCCTGGTAACTGGCAATACACATGGATCCCAACAAATATGATTTCCTACTGGGTGAGGAAATTCTGTGCCCAGGGAGCAGATTTAGTACCCTTTATCTTTTCTAATGCAGGAGAGACCACACAGTTCAAGTACCACCAAGTAGTGCCCTTAAAGCTTTGTGAAGGGAAGGCCACAGCAACATCTGTGAACTCCTGATATCATGGAAGACAGAGTGCTCTGTGGAACTGAAGAGGTGCATGAAGGCTGATGGTGATGGTTCACTCAAAGGGAGCCTGAGTGAAGCCAAAGGGAGACGCTGGGCATCACTGAACAGGAATTCCAGAGATGAATCAGGAGAAAGTTCCAAAGCCAAATTGTGCACCAGTGAAGCAAAAATCTTGTGTGGGGACTAGTTGACTAGTCTTGGGAAAAGTTGACAGATTACCAGGAACATGAACTGGGGAAGTCTGCAGCTGTTGCAGGGCCATTGACGACTAAGGAGCTGAGACCTTCTCCAAAATCAGCCCTGGGGAATTTCTATGAGATTGGTTATGATGCTTTCTTCTTTCCTTCTTCACTTCCCCAGAACCAGACCTATGCTTTCCTTCCCGTGTTTCTTCTGTGCAGATGGTGTATATCCCTAGGATGGTGCAGCAGGTGCCACAGAAGGATCTTCAATAGCTGAGGATGTTCTCTCAATAAAAGGGTCCAGAAATTAATACCATTTGGGGAGTCAAACTTATCTGCATTACCAGTGCCAATGCAGATGAGAACGCCTGAGAATGCTTCATAGGGGAGGTCAGTGCTGCCTGAGGCACAGACCTGGCACTGGAACCCTTGTTAGAAGCCCAAGTTGAGGCCGGTGAAGAGGCTGGAGCCAGGTTCCAAGTCTTCACTCATTTAATAGTAGTGGGTTTTTGTGCCAAGGAGGGTCATTGTGGGCTCAGATTTTATTGCCTTGACAGCCTGATAGCAGGGCCTGTGCTGTCAGAGTGTCACTAGTTTGAAAGACAGATAGGCCTTTAGTCTCAATTGCTGATCATGGCATACTCTGGGGATGAATGTGATGGAGTGTGAGCTTCACCTGAGCACACCAGACATGAAATATACATGTCTGATTTCAGATAGACTGTCAGATAGATTTACAGCCTTTCTAGGGCTCTACTCCTGCCATCTTTGCATGGACCAAGACCAGATCAATCTCCTGCACTACTTCCTCTTTCTTTTAATTAAAGTGAATAAAAGAAAATTCAGATGGCAAAGATGGTCTACTAAATAATTAGGCAGAAAGTCACAGACAGCGAGGATCCTAATGCTATGCACAGCAGAGGAGAAGGAAATGAAGACACTGGGGTCTGCACTGCCTTATATAGATTCAGACATTGAGCACTAACATCACTAGGAGGGCTTATGCACCCCCACTGGATACAACTGTAGTAGAGGTTCCATGAACTTGAAGCCAGAGGATGTCAGACCTGCAAGTAGGGATGCACAGAAGCCTCTGAAGAACAACACAGGTATTACTTTGTAAACATTTTAATACACTTTCCCCAGTCACATCTGTATAACAGGTTGGCCTAGAAACATCAAATGTTTTATCCCACAACTCATCCCCATACTTTCAAATTTTGCATATTCTTGTTTACAAATTCTGTTTCAATTCCAATGCATTCTAATGCTTTTCCACCCAAAATTATAGTATCCCTACAATCTTAACTGCAGTTTAGCCAATTATTTTTCTCTGAGAATGTGAATAAATCACAGACCCTTCTGGCTGGTGTTGCTGGACCCTTTGAATTTCTTGAATATTTACTGTATTTAAGACTACCGTTGACAAATTAAAATGAATCAGTGATAATTACCTGGAGCACATTTTCCACTGTAACATTCATTTCCAGATTCTGCTTGCAGTATGCTTGAAGTCTGTTGTTGTAGAAACCATAATAATAAGGGGCAGCAAAGAGGTAGCTATAAAGCTAGTCAAGGAGAACAAATTTGTGTTCCAAGTTGGTAATAATTAGGGCTCCGTGTCTGTCACGGAGGTTGCGGAAGTCATGGATTCTGTGACTTCTGGAGCGGCCAGTGTGGCTGACCCCAGGGGCCAGCTGCTCAGATAGAACAAGAAGTAATTGACTTAATCTGCAGCAAGGGAGATTTATATTAGATATTAGGAAACACTTTCTAACTATAAGGGTAGTTCATCTCTGCAATAGGCTTCCAAGAGAGGTTGTAGAATTCCCATCATTGGCGGTTTTTAGGAACATGTTGGACAAACATCTGTCAGTGATGGTCTAGGTTTCCTTGGTCCTGCCTCAGAGCAGGGAGCTGGATTTGAAGACTTAATTTTAATTTAATTAATTTAATTTAATTAATGGAGATATCCTATCCTATCTCCTAGAACTGGAAGGGACCTTGAAAGATCATCAAGTCCAGCCCCCTGCCTTCACTAGCAGGACCAAGTACTGATTTTGCCCCAGATCCCTAAGTGGCCCCCTCAAGGATTGAACTCACAACCCTGGGTTTAGCAGGCCAATACTCAAACCACTGAGCTATCCCTCCTCCCCTCCCCCCCAGACTTCTCCAAGTCCCTTCCAGCCCTACATTTCTATGACTCTATGGTTGTCCGTGCAAGCTCCCTCCAAAGATATGCATAAAGTATTTCCCCTAGAGTTGTACAGCAAGATGGTTAGTCAGTGGACCAGTCCAAGATACCGAGGCATGCATACTCTCTGTCAGCCATTGTGAATGACAGCAATGGACCAAAAATATAGTGAGCAGGGAGTAAGTCCTGCATAGTTGTGCTCACAAAGGGGATCTTGGCATTGCAATACTTAACTCCTAGGTACCTTGCCACAAAGTGGAATTCACAGCCCGAGTTAGGTGGCCAGGCTCCCCATGCATTGTATGGGGAGCCTGACCACCTATGAACTGGATTCTCAGAAGCCAGCAACTGAGCAGGGAACTGCCTGAGCTGGCCAGGAGTGAAATGCAGAGGGCTTAGGCCCCAGATTCACAAAGGGATTTACATATCTAATTGACAGACTGGAAGGATATGCCTATCTCTGCTCAGGATTCTTAGCCTTAAACCCAAACCAGGTGAGCTCTTTCTCACAAAAAATTGAAGAGACACTCCTCTACCCCATTTTAAAATGATAGGAATGAAGGGATCTCAAGAGGCCATCAAGTCCAGCCTCCAGTAGCCCATTGCACACACCTGGGGGTGTGGGAGACCTGTTTTCATAACCCTGCTCTGTCTGATTTGGAGCAGAAACTCGAACACACATTTCCTACACTCCTGGTGCTTGCTGTAAACACCAGGCTATCAGGTGTTGACTTGCTTACCCATTTGTGTGGGTTCAGCATGCTCTGAGTGCATCAACCAGATCAGGCCCTGCACAAATGAGATGGGCAGGGGAACACCTACTTTGAGAATTCCACTGTGGCTTGGGAGTAAGAAAAGATTACTTACTAACTGTGATTCTTCAAGATGTGATGCAGATGTGTGTATTCCACTTAGGCATGTGCATGCCCAGTGCACCAGAGGAAGAGAATTTTCCCTAGCGGTACCTGCAGAGGGGCAGCGCTCACGCCTCGTGGCCATAGCCCCATTCCAGGCTTTCGGAGGCAGTGCCGCCCGAACCCCACTCAATTCCTTTGCAACAAGCATCCAGAGACTAGACTCTGATGCAGAGGAGGTGGAGGGTGGGTCATGGAATTCATGTCTGTATCACATCTAGAAGAACGAGTTACAATAAGTAACTGTTTCTTCTTCTTCAAATACATGCAACCGAGTATTCCACTTAGGTGATGCACAATATCTTCATTAATGACCTGGAGGATGGCATGGATTGCACCCTCAGCAAGTTTGCAGATGACACTAAATCATAAAATCAAAGAATCATAGAATATCAGGGTTGGAAGGGACCTCAGGAGGTCATCTAGTCCAACCCCCTGCTCAAAGCACGACCAATCCTGAACTAAATCATCCCAGCCAGGGCTTCCTCAAGGCTGACCTTAAAAACGTCTACGGAAGGAGATTCCACCACCTCCCTAGGTAACCCATTCCAGTGCTTCACCATCCTCCTAGTGAAAAAGTTTTTCCTAATATCCAACCTAAACCTCCCCCACTGCAATTTGAGACCATTACTCCTTGTTCTGTCATCTGCCACCACTGAGAACAGCCGAGCTCCATCCTCTTTGGAACCCCCTTTCAGGTAGTTGAAAGCAGCTATCAAATCCCTCCTCATTCTTCTCTTCTGCAGACTAAACAATCCCAGTTCCCTCAGCCTCTCCTCATAAATCATGTGCTCTAGCCCCCTAATCATTTTTGTTGCCCTCCACTGGACTTTTTCCAATTTTTCCACATCCTTCTTGTAGTGTGGGGCCCAAAACTGGACACAGTACTCCAGATGAGGCCTCACCAATGTCGAATGGAGGGGAATGATCACGTCCCTTGATCTGCTGGCAATGCCCCTACTTATATAGCCCAAAATGCCATTAGCCTTCTTGGCAACAAGGGCACACTGTCAACTCATATCCAGCTTCTCGTCCACTGCAGTTTAGGAAAAAACATGGGTACACATACCACCTGGTTCAAATAAAACTGGGAGACCACTTTAGACAAAAATATTGGGTATGGCCATAAAGCACTTTGTCCTTGGAGAACCATGTATAAGGAGGCTCTGCCATCAGAGCCTGCAACTCAGAGACTCCCCTTGCAGATGTTATTGAAACCAGGAAAGCAGTTCTCTGACACAAAAGCAGAAAGGGTTAAGATGCCAGAGGCTCAAATGGAGGTCCCATCAAGTCCACGAGGATAGTATTAGGTCCCACAGAGGAACTGGCTCCCAGACACTGGAGGATGGAGATGAAGAAGGCCTTTAAAGAATCTTGCTGCCATGGCATTGGAAAAGACTGATCTTCCAAGGATGGGTGGATGAAACACTGGGTGCAACCTCAAGAGCTAAAGGCAAGGCCAGGCAGCCAAAGACACAGCAAGTACTCTAAGATGTCCTGGATAGAGACCAGCATCAGTTGAACTCTGTGGGCTGACGACCACTCCAAAAAATGCTTCCATTTTGTCAAACAGGCGATTCTGGTACAGGGCTTTCTATTGAATAGAACCTGTAGAATGGCTGCCAAACAACATTTCATCCTCATTTAACCACAAAACAGCCACACAGCAGGGAGCTGAGCGTGAGATACAAGGCATGACCATGATTCTGAGTGAGTAGGTCAGGATGAAGATGAAGGGATAAAGGAGGCTGAATTGACAGCGCAAGGTTGGAGAATCGACACTGCTTTGGCCATTCTGGGACAAGGAGGATGAGCTTGGCCTGATCCGCTTTCAGTTTGAGGATCACCCGTGGTATGATCGGGATTGGGGAAACACATACAGAAGAGCTGATGCCAGCTGAGATGGAAAGTGTCAGTCAGGGAGCCCGGACAGAGTTTTCCTTGAGAGCAGAACAGATGGCATATCCTGTTGTCCCTTGTAGTAAACAGGTCAGTTGTTGGAATGCCCCAAGCTGCAAAGATGACCTGCAGGATGTTTGTCTTCAGGGACCACTCGTGACTCAGGGAAAAATTCCTTTTGAGATGGTCTGCGAGATGATTCTGGGCCTCAGGCACGCAATCGACTACACTGGTCTACAATTTTTGAGAAGTCGTCTGTTTCAGAGATAAAATGTGCTATTTATTATGTATTTTGATGTGCTGAATTCAAATATGACAATTAAAACAACTGATTGGCTACTGTTTCTAAGATATTTAAGTTTTTACATTTTATGTCTATGTATATTGTGTAGATAGTAGAGTTTGAATCATAAATTGTAAACCTAGGTCTTTTCATGTGTTTATGGTTGCTTTACATGATAATATTTCACCTGTCCTGTTTATGTAACACTTTAAAAATCAGCAAAAGGGTTATATAAATAAAATTTATAATGAAACAAAAGGCAAAAAACTATTATGTACATAGTTTAGTCTTATTCAGTGTCTACTCGGTGCTTCTTGGCTTGTCTCTTGTATTCATTAAATGGAGCATCTCTTGTCACTGTCCAGCAATAGTCTGCAAGCACTGATGGGCTCCATTTGCCCTGATAGCGTTTCTCCATTGTTGCAATGTCCTGGTGAAATCACTCGTCGCTCACTGCTCCGCAGTTCGGTGGAAAAAAATCTAGATGAGAGTGCAAAAAATATATCTTTAGTGACATGTTGCAACCAAGGCTTTTGTATGCCTTGAGGAGGTTTTCCACCTACAACCTGTAGTTGTCTGCCTTGTTGTTTCCGAGAAAATTTATTGCCACTAACTGGAAGGCTTTCCATGCCGTCTTTTCCTTGCCATGCAGTGCATGGTCAAATGCATCATCTCCAAGAAGTTCACGAATCTGAGGCCCAACAAAGACACCTTCCTTTATCTTAGCTTCACTTAACCTTGGAAATTTTCCACGGAGGTACTTGAAAGCTGCTTGTGTTTTATCAATGGCCTTGACAAAGTTCTTCATCAGACCCAGCTTGATGTGTAAGGGTGGTAACAAAATCTTCCTTGATTCAACAAGTGGTGGATGCTGAACACTTTTCCTCCCGGGCTCCAATGACTGTTGGAGTGGCCACTCTTTCTTGATGTAGTGGGAATCTCTTGCACGACTATCCCATTCGCAGAGAAAACAGCAGTACTTTGTGTATCCAGTCTGCAGACCAAGCAAGAGAGCAACAACCTTCAAATCGCCACAAAGCTGCCACTGATGTTGGTCATAGTTTATGCACCTCAAAAGTTGTTTCATGTTGTCATAGGTTTCCTTCATATGGACTGCATGACCAACTGGAATTGATGGCAAAACATTGCCATTATGCAGTAAAACAGCTTTAAGACTCGTCTTAGATGAATCAATGAACAGTCTCCACTCATCTGGATCGTGAACGATGTTGAGGGCTGCCATCACACCATCGATGTTGTTGCAGGCTACAAGATCACCTTCCATGAAGAAGAATGGGACAAGATCCTTTTGACGGTCATGGAACATGGAAACCCTAATATCACCTGCCAGGAGATTCCATTGCTGTAGTCTGGAGCCCAACAGCTCTGCCTTACTCTTGGGTAGTTCCAAATCCCTGACAAGGTCATTCAGTTCACCTTGTGTTATGAGGTGTGGTTCAGAGGAGGAGGATGGGAGAAAATGTGGGTCCTGTGACATTGATGGTTCAGGACCAGAAGTTTCATCCTCTTCCTCTTCCTCGTCTGACTCAAGTGAGAATGATTCTGGTGCACCAGGAACCGGCAGTTCTTCTCCGTGGGGTACTGGGCATATAGCTGATGGAATGTTTGGATAATGCACAGTCCACTTTTTCTTCTTTGACACACCTTTCCCAACTGGAGGCACCATGCAGAAGTAACAATTGCTGGTATGATCTGTTGGCTCTCTCCAAATCATTGGCACTGCAAAAGGCATAGATTTCCTTTTCCTGTTCAACCATTGGCGAAGATTTGTTGCACAAGTGTTGCAGTATATGTGTGGGGCCCACCTCTTGTCCTGATCTCCAATTTTGCAGCCAAAATAAAGGTGATAGGCTTTCTTAACCATAGTGGTTATACTGCGCTTTTGTGATGCAAAAGTCACTTCACCACAAACATAGCAGAAGTTATCTGCACTGTTCACACAAGTATGAGGCATCTCTGCTCACTTTGGCTAAACAGAAATGTGTCCCTTTGCAAAATCAAACACTGACAAATAAGAGAGCACGACACTGTATGATTTCTAGAGCTGATATAGGGCAATTTGTTCAGCAGAGTGATGTAAGCTTCATTATGACTGCATCATCCATGACTTCTAGGAATAACATGATGCAATTCATATCATGTATGACGCAATACCAGCTTCAGATTGCATCATTCATTGTTTTGCCTAAAAAGCAAGTACTGTCCAAACCCAGTCATAGATCTATTCATAGATCCAGTCAAAGATGCATTTTAGTCATTTCTGGTTTAAATTGAGATCCCTTCCCTTTATAACTCACTTATCCTCCGCCATTCCCAAGTCAAGGGTCGTATATACTGACCCAATAGCATATCTTGAAAACTATTTTAAGCATCATTTTCGTTTTCAGTGACCCAGAATTAGTAAAGATTGTGCTCCCCTTGTCTGTTCACATAATGCATGACAGCAGTATCGTTGGTAAATATGTAAATGATGGCTCCACTGATGTGGTTCAGAAAGGCGGGACAAGCATTATAGATGGCCTGAAGCTCCAGCATGTTGATATGCAGTGACACCTCCTGCTCTGACCACAGACCTTAATTTTCAGTGACCTCAGCTGTGCTCCCCAGCCCACCAGGGAGATGTCAGTGAGAACAGACCTGGTTGGCAGGGGCTGGACAAAGGGAATGCCCTGACATATACTTTCTGGAAGCATCCACTACTGCAAGGAGTCCAGGACCAGTGGAGGGAGATGGACCAATCTGTCCAAGGAATGAAGAGTCAGATGGTAAACCGTCCTGAGCCACATTTGAAGGGGTAAAGGCGCAATCTTGCTAACTGAACCATCTGCGTGCAAACAGATATGTGGCCCAAGAGCCTCATCCAAACTGCCATGAAAAGCTGAGACTGCTCATAAGTGTGTTGTGGACAGTATTGCTGCTGTTGCTGCTGACCATAGTGGCACCTTTGCACTGCCAGTGCATACAAACCCAAGGAACGTAGGGTGGCCCTAGAATCCTTGAAGAAGTACTGAGTCTCGTCCATCTTGTCTGAAAAAAGCACCCAACCATCGAAGGGCAGATCATCTATAGCCTGCTGCATGTCAGGAGCAATGCCCAAATTTTCTGCAGCCAAGATGCCCTTGTCATGGTCTTGTGGAGGCCACAACTCTGACTGAAGTGTCCATGATGTTCAGCATGGACTGCAATGATGTCTTGGCCATCAAGCAGCCTTTGGTAACGAATGTCCAAAATTTCTCTCTGGAGGTTTCAGACAGCTGGTCTGCAAACTTAGACATGGACATCCAATTTACAAATTCATAATTGGACAACAATGCCTGCTGGTTTGCAATCCGCATTTGCAGAGAGGAGGAGATGTAAATCTTCCTACCCATAAAGTCCATCCTTTTAGAGTCCTCATTCTTAGCAGTGGACTTAAATCTGCCCTGCCAGCCTATATCGTTCACCACAGTTATGACCAGGAATTTGGGTCCAGATGGAAATAAAAGCCCTCAAATCCCTGCACCGGGACAAAACAGCGTTTCTTTATGTGCTTTGTGGTACGTGATACTTAAGCTGGCATTCTCCAAAGAACCTTTGCAGGCTCTAGGAGTGCATCATTAGTAAGAGGAGCCACTCTCCCAGGAGCAGACAACTGCAGGATATCCAGCAACATAATGGCGTTCTCCTGCAGGAACTCTGCCTGAATGCCCAGGGAAGCAGCCATGCACTGCCAAATGTCCTGTTAGGCCTTGAAATCCTCATATATTGAAGGTGAGGAAGAGCCAAGCACTGCCAAATTGTTCCCGATGGGGGGAGCGGTGTTGACCCCAAAGTCAGTGGTGGCACTGAAGTAGCTGATGGTTCCAAAGTGGAGGGCAGTGAGAGCTGCCACAGTAACATCAGCGGTGTGAATGCAATGGTGCCAAGGAGTTTCCCAGTGTCTCTTGCACCGAGCCCATACCAGCCCTGCTTCCACAGACTGTGGAAGGGGAACATCGGAGTATGGTGTCAATGGACCAAAAGGTTCAGCGGCCTGTTCATGCAATGGGGCTATAAATGACAGCCTTGGCAAAATCCTGGATCAATGGAGGGGTCAGGATGGAAAGGCAAGGGAGGTCTGTTGCTGCCTGATATGCCGCCGACATGGAAACAACTGGTGTCAACATCACTCTCGTCGGTACTGGATTCAAGAATCAGAGTCGATGGTAGAGGGTCTCTGACCCCTCTGCGCAGTATCAGGAAGTGGTTAGAGGCACCCACACCCTCTCGTATGCTGGCATTAACACAATGCTGGTCCACACTCTTTCTGGAGGATGCAGAAGAGTTTTCATGAGACCTGGAGTGATCTTGTTTGGTCTTATGTGACCTTTTCCTCGGTGCATTTGATGGGGAACAACTCCTCCATCCCTATGGAGAGGCGCTGGCTCCAGAGCATGAAATGGCAGCACTCTCAGAACCTGAGGGTGACCTCCAATCTGATGAGGTCCTCAGTGCTGAAGCAGGCCACATGGCCTGTTCAAGCAGGTGCTGCTGTAGGCGAAGGTCCCTAGCCAGCTGAGTCCCTTTCATGAACGACCTAGAAATTGCACACTGCTCTGTGACATAGCCGTCATAGCAAGCAGTGTGTGGGGATTGTTGTTGGGGATCGCTCCCCCCCACATAACAATGTTTAAACCATGGTGAAGGCATCACCAGGGAAATACTTAACTAAATGTAATTAACACTACATTTAACTAACACTAAGTATTAACTATATGCGACTAGAACAAACACTAGAAAAAGATAGTGAGAGATAGTGAGAGATTGCATGGTTAAGAACCACACCGAGCTCTGACTCCAGCCACAGGCAGTAAGAAGGAAATGAAAGGGGTCAGGGTGGTGCCGCCTCATATAGCCAGAGGCTATGGCAAGGAGGTGTGAGCGCTGCCCCTTTACAGATATTGCTAAGCAAAGTTCTCCGACTCCAGGGCCCTAGGCACGCACACACCTAAGTGGAATACAGGGCTGCATCTACTCAAAGAAGCAGCTTAGGCTCTGAATGTCTTGTTAGCTGTGAGGGCAGTGTCAGGATTTAGTCAGCTTTGGGCATGCCCACCAGCAGAAATGCAGGTGCCTTTAGTGATTTAGGTGCCTACATGGTTCAGTGGCAGCTGAGCAGTGATTTTGTGAAAGTCAGTGATGTCTAGGAGACAGTTAAGTACCTCAGTGTTTTTGTGCATCTTACCCTAGCTGCCTAAGACACGCCAGTCCTTTCACACAAACAACCCAAGACAGAGCCTTTCCCCATTACAGCACATAGCCCAGTGGTTAGCACACTCACCTGGACTGGAAGAGACCCAGATTCAAACCCTCCTCTGGATTAGGGACTTGAACCCCAGTCTCCCACACCACAGATGAATACCTTAAGTGCCAGGCTATTGGATATTTTGGGGTAGGTATTTCTCAAGCTGTCCTGTTGGAGCTGTTCCACTTTGTATAATTAAATATTCATTAGGTCAGGAAAAGAGAGAAAATGACTGCATAGATCAGTGGTCTTGACACTCACATGGGAAAGCCAGGTTCAAGTCCCTGGCTAGTTATAATTAAGGCTATGATTTTGTCATGATGGTCACAGAAAGCATGAATTTGAATTAAGTCCATCAAATGCCATCCAAACCAAATTAAATGTGCTCAAACCAAATGGTGTTGCAAACTTGTGCATGGGATCACAGCATCACTCCATCTGCCCCACCATCTCCATATATAGCAGCATGGACGCTTCAAACCTATGCAACATTGTGACCCCTACTTAGAGTGGGTAGCTGGGCCCAGTCCCACAGGACAGGAGTTGCCATTGTGGGGTGAGTGTGGGGTGGGCTCACTCTCCACCTCCCACTAACCTCTTTCTGTGACATATTGTTGTTTTCCAGCACCTCTGCCATGAAATGTATTTAAAAATTTCATGACAAAATCATAACACTAGTTATAGTTTAACTCAGCTGAACTGTTTCATGGTCCTGTAGAAGGTCCTGATTCTTCACACCCTCACAATGAAGGCATTTAAAGCAGTGCAGAGTAGGTGTAATATGCTACTCTTCTGGTCTGGCAGATTTTTTTCACTCACTTTGCACAGGTGTAAATGATGACACCAGGTGAATGACATGGCAGAATCAGGCCCAACATATCAAATTAAAGTATCCATAGCAAAGTGTCTGTTTCAATTGCATCTACAGACCTTAGACTTCAGTAGATTTAAGGATACAGGGAATCTTCAGGAGGCATGTTCACTTCACCATAGTAAATGTATCGCAGCATAGACTCAAATGCTTGTTTACTGGGAACCATTTCACCTATAGAAATATTTACTTGTCCATCTTCTGGCATGAAGGAACGGAACATGGCTTCAAAGTAACTGGAAAAGGAAAGGTGACCAATGTAACACAGGGGGATTTTACATAACCACAAGAAAGGTTCTGCAGATGGTTTCACTCAGTACTGTTCAAAGGGGGCTACAAAGCATTGAAGCTTTCACACAAGTTACTTCCTAGCTACTATGCGGAGGGAAAAACTGCCTCTAAATGCCTCCTCAAATATAGTATGCAGTAGTGTTGTAATCATGTTGGTCCCAGGATATTAGAGAGACAAGGTGGGCGAGGTAATATCTTTTATTGGACCAGTTTCTGCTGGTGAAAGAGACAAGCTTTCGAGCTACATAGAGCTCTTCTTCAGGTCTCTTCCCAAAGGGGATTTGCTAGTGTTTTCCTCTATATAGTTCCTGAGTGGCTTAGAGAACATTCAAACAATTTAGCTGAGTGTATCTCTGCATGCTGGTGGCTGAGCGATCACCGCACCTGGAGGGGTTTACTGCTTATCACTAGCAAAGCATTGTGAGAGACAGCCCAGTTTGGAAAGCTAAGGGGGAACCCACAGTTCCAAGTTGTACCCCAGAGATCCCGTCACATTCAACCACCTTGTCTCTCAAATGTTGTATTGTCATGTTTCAGATAAATCCGTGTGTGAGGCAACCAAGCATCACAATCCCAACAATGCTATAGGATGCTATATAGGAAACAATGCCATGTGGATTTTCTTTATGGCAATTAATTTTCAAAAATATAAAAATTATGGTATAATACACTGTAATAATTCATTTACCTACTTTGCATATGAAGTGCTGGTAAACGTCAAACATTATAGGTCTCCTGGTTTCTTAGGGGCTAGACACTAATATAAATGGTTACCTGTACTGTACAAGGATATTGTGATGGTTTGTTAGATACTGTTTGTAAAGTACTAAAGTATGTAAATGCTAAGGATTATTAGGGCTGGCTGAAAATTTTCCATCAAAACTTTTTTTAATGAAAAATTGGATTTTACCTAAATGAAAATTTTTGCAGAAAGTATTGCCAAAAAATTAAACAAAAAAAATCAAGGATTTTTCCTACAAAAAGTCAAAATTTTCTGTTGACCCCCTCCATTTTCCAATTAGTTCTAATTATTATTGGACACTGAATGGAAGGAACCCATTTTCACTGGCTATAGGCAGTAGTAGGTTTGCCTGTGATGGTATTAGATTGCGCTCATCTACTAACCTCGTTGCATCATTAATAGATAGCTATAAGCTAGATCAGGGCGGGCAAACTTTTTGGCCTGAGGGCTGCACCGGGTTTGGGAAATTGTATGGAGGGCCGGTTAGGGGAAGGGGGCATGGCCCGGCCCCCACCCCTTATCTACCCCCCCCCTGTTTCTCGCCCCCTGACGGCCCACCTCCGGGACTCCTGTCCCATCCAACCCCCCCGTTCCCTGATGGCCCCCCGGGACCCCTGCCACATCCACCCCCCCTGCTCCCTGTCCCCTGACTGCCCCCCAGAACCCCCGTCCTGACTGCCCCCCGCCGCCCCATCCAACCCCCCCTCCTTCCTGACTGCCCCCCCGGACCCCTGCCCCATCCAACCACCCCTTTCCCTGTCCCCTGACTGCCCCCGGAACCCCTGCCCCTGACTGCCCCATCCAACCCCCCCTCCTTCCCGACTGCCCCCCCAGACCCCTGCCCCCATTCAACCTACCGTTCCCCGCCCTCTGACCGCCCCGACCCCTATCCACACCCCCACCCCCTGATCACCACCCCAAACTCCCCTGTCCTCTATCCAACCCCTCTTGCTCCCTGCCCCCTTACTGCGCTGCCTGGAGCACGGATGGATGGCGGCACTACAGCCACTCACTGTGCAGCACAGAGCACCGAGTCAGGGCGGGCTCTGCAGCAGCGCTGCCCCAGGAGCTTGCAGCCCCGCTGCACAGAGCATTGCGCCAGCGGCGGGGCAAGCTGCGGGGGAACAGCAAGGGAGCAGCTGGGGCTAGTCTCCAGGGCCAGGAGCTCAGGGGCCGGGCAGGAGGGTCCCGCGGGCCGGATGTGGCCCATGGGCCATAGTTTGCCCACCTCTGAGCTAGATCCTACTCTGCTTTCCCACCTTTTCTACTCTTTCTCTCCATATAACATAACTTGCATCTACTAACGTGGCAAAGTGTTTTTCTTCACCCCACCAGCTGTACCCCTCACTCTGGACAATTGATCCAGCTCTCCCTTCCTTTTTTGAATATGTCAGTGTCAATTTTTTCAGGTGCCTGAATCTGAATGACACTGTCACAATTTCTGGATAACAGCTGCTGAGTGCAGGTTCTTGTCACAGGTTACTGTAGACTCCTAATGGCATTCAGTCTTATATCTCTTCAACTTGTATATCTGATTAAAGCCCTTCACAATTTCTCCCTTGCAAATTCTTCATGTCACAACCAATCAGGCTTGGCATGAGATTTCTGCCACTGGCATTCTAGCTGTCTTCCTGTCTAGCTTCCTCTCCTGCTTCATCTGTCCCAGGCCGTCTGTAAACCATGCTGATCAGTGAGGATGAAGCTGTCACCCTATCAAACCCTGAACTGAGGAGAGTTAGATGCCTCAAAAAGGGATTATCAAAAGCTAGCATGCTGAGTGGGGAGTTGCCTAAGCCAGTCAATAGGAAATGCTGAGGAGAGGGATGTAGCCTCCTCTTAAAGGGAGGTAGGTGCCTAACTTTGGTCTGAGGGAGGTGCTTCCCTCTAGCTGTGGGTCACAGCCATGAGCCTCTGGAGTCAGTCACCTACGCCGGGTCAGCCCTTTCTCAACAAAAACTGAGAAGCAGAAGGTGATGGCACCTTCCCTTTTACCAACAGTCCCATGGCTAAAGAACTCATCCACAATTTGGGAAACTCAGGTTCAAATCCCCACTGTGCTTGATGAGGAGCAGTGTTTTGAACCCAGGTCTCCCACATCCCACACAAGTGCCCTAACCACTGGGTTTGAAGATTGAAAGGTGATTTGATTACCATGTCCCTTGTATTTTCTTCGCAGGTACCAAAGGGCTCTTTAATGAGGAAGTCAGAATAAGAACCTGTGGCTGGAAGTTAAAGCCAAGTGCAAATTAGAAATAATACACACAGTGAAGGTGATTAGCCATTGGAACAAACTATCAAGGTAGGCGGTGGCTTCTCCATCTCTTTAAATCAAGATTGGACATCTTTTCTGGAAGACATACTTTAGTCATCCACAAGTTACAGGCCATAGAATCTTGCCCTTTTACACTGTATTGAGCCCAGTAACTACATGCACTAGCCAAGGGAGCTGGTTGGCCATGCCAGGGAGGAGACGTATGATACACCCTTAAAGGGTAAATTATTTACACCTGCAACCAAGTGGGAACTCAGCGAGACTAATCTACCCCCTAATGTATTGATGTTTTTTGTTCAATTGATTCTTAAATCTCTACCTCATAGCTTACATACCAAAGTTTATGCTTCATTCTATTAGCATCATTTGAGCTGCATTTCCATTTTTTAGAACATCCTTTTTGTTCTTCATGAACACTTGTTCCTTTCCAGTTAATGACCGTAGTTTTATGTGTGATTATTTGCTTCTTTTTGAAATTGTGGTAGGATATAGACCTTTTGTTATTCAACTAAGGTTTTGATTTCCTAACATTTCCCTGCTGGGATGGCAAATTCATTCACATTTTAGTCACTGTTGCTTAATGGCTCTATTATGTTTAATTTATAGGGGGAAAATCCTATGTGTTACTCAGATCTCAGTGAACAGAAGCCTATTCTCTTGTGTGCTTCAAAACAAGCTGATCCAAGAAGCAGTCTGTGGTACTAATAAATCATGTCTACACATGACATTTGTTACTGCTCTAGTAAATTACGACTCTTTAAAAAAGTTTCTAAGTTTCGGTAAATGGTTGATCAGAGTGCACACACCTGGAGCGGGCTGCCAGAATTGCCTTATGTGCTGGTCTTGGGTGGCCATCTAACAGGAGGATGATATCACAAAACTCGATCCCAGCTCCTTCTAGATAAGCCTTCATATCCTGAATCAAAGATGTTCCTGACAGAGGCAACACGGTGAAATGATTAAAAAGAAGACATTTCCAGGTGATCAGCTGTTATAAAGTTAATACACGGTTGTGCCACATCTACATACAGGTTTTCCCATGGGATCAAGGGAGTTGTTAGTAGGCAGGCACTTCATCACATTCTCAGAGCTATAGGAGGCCCCTTCTCGTATGCCATGGATAAGGCCAGGCCACGATCCCTGGAAATTTGTTCTGTATGTAAGGCTGATGCCCTTGGTGAGGTTCTACACCTGCATCCTTTTCCTCACCTCAGGTACATTTGCCTCAGTCCACCTCCTCACCCACTCGCAGCCCCTCTTGTGCCAACACTGCTAACCTCATACCCATTCCCCCTCCACTTCTCTTGCTGTCTCTGGAACGCCATGACATATCTTCAAAGATCTCAGCCACCCGCGACCTCTTCCTATCTTGCTCCCTCCAGCTCCTGGCTCTTCAAGAGATCTGGATCCCTCTGCAGCTGACATCTCTTATAGAAGCCTCTCCTTCTCTCACACCCCCGCCCTGAATCAGACTGTGGTGGGGTACGGGCCTTCTCCTGTCCCCTTGCTGCTGTTTCCAATACCTCCCTCCTCCCTTTCCCCTCCTCTCTTCTTTTGAACAGCACTGCATCTGACCTCTCTCCTCTCCCCCTCAATATTGCTGTCACCTACCATCCATCCAGCTCCTCCCCATCAGCCTTCCTCTCTGATCTCAACTCCTCACTCTCTCTTCCTCTCCTCACAATCTCCCACATTCAGCATCAGAGACTTCTCCTTCCATGGTAACAACCCATCCAACCCCTTAGCTGCACACTTTCTTTTCCTCCCCTCTTCATTCATTCTGCAGCCCTCAGTCAACTCTCCCATTCACCAAAAGGAACACTCATAGAATTTGGTCTCACCAAGCATTGCTTTCTTTGATCTCTGTTGCTGAGTTCCCTCCCTTTCAGCATCACCCATTGCCCCCCAACTCCCTCATGCCCTGTCACTGGTCCTTCCGCAACTTCGTCCTACAACATCAGTGACTTCTTAACTGCTCTCAGCCTTCTCATCCTTTCTTCCATTGATATAGTTGTTGATTCACTCCCTCTCTCCACCTTTGTCTCTTTTGCCTCTCTCTCTCACTGCAAGATCTGCCCTGTGACCCTTAATTTCCTTGGGCCTCCACCCAAGGAGATAAAAGATGGAGTACACCAACCACCTCTCAAGTTCCTTCTCTACCATGAATCTAATCAAGGTCCGAAGCAGAGGGGAAGGAGAGTGGGTAGTATGTATGATAGGGACCACAAATCTCAAATAACCTGTAAGGTAAATAACTTCTTCTTCTTCTTCAAGTGCTGGTCCCTATGTGTATTCCATTGTGGGTGACTGACAACTAGTACTCAAGAAAGAAGAGAGTGCAAGGATGCAGGTGGCAGAGTTGCATGAAGGACTGTTGCCCTATAGCATGCCCCATAGCAATCTTCTATTAAAGCATAATGACTCGCGACCATATGGCTGGAAGTCCACATAGCTGTTTTACGAATGTTAACCAAAGACACTTCCTCAAGCAATGTTATAGACATTGCTTGTGCTCATCCTGTGTGGGGGAAGGAAGGTGAGATAATTGATAGCAAGTAAGATATAACCTGAGATCCACCCAGAGATCCTCAGAGGAGATAGCTTGACCTTGGACACTTTCCACCGTGGCTCAAACATTGGGGGGGAAGAATTGCATCAGGAATGTTGGTTGGAAAGTGATCTAGATGTGTCCCTAAAAAGGATAATGTTATTCGGTGGTTGGATCGTCAGTTTCCCTGGTATGAACCAGGTACTCATGGTGTGTGCAATGAGAACACTGATCCACTACCCTCTGCCACCCAGTGGCTGCTAACAGGCACCAGAACTAGAAGTTGAATTCCGACAGAGCAGAGGACTCCAATCCTGGAATCTGCTAGGTTGAATTCTGGGGTCCTGAATGTCCCTGATTGTATTTAAAACCAAGCACAGGAACAAGAAGTTGTCCGTGTAACTGGGTCACACCTGCTCAGGACTGTTTCCCTTGCACTACCTGCTCCTACTACCTGACTCTGATCTCCTGGTAACCTGACCCTGCCTGCCTCTTTACACCTGACTCTCGATCTGCCCTCTGGCATATCTCAGAATCTAATCTCCTGGTATCTGACCCAGCCTGGCTCCCAACTCCTGGTCTGACCGCTAGGTCAGACTCCCCATGTCAGTTTGCATGGACCACTTAAGCCACAGGAGTGGGCTTGGTACCAGTAAAATGGAGCTGGCTAAACCTCTGGAAGCACTGGGCACTCCCAAGTGGGTCTGCCTGACTTCAGGCTGACAATTAAGCCTTGCAGGCCTAGGTCATTCAGATGACCTTGGAGAAAAAACTGTCACCTCCTTTCGTAACTGTTGTTCTTCAAGATGTGTTGCTCATGTCAATTCCATTCAAGGTGTGCGTGCACCCATGTGCACAGTTGTTGGAGATTTCTGCCTTAGCAGTATGCATAGGGCCAGCTGTGGTGCCCCCTGGAGTGGCACCCCCATGCGGCGGTATATCAGGCGCCGCCGTCCCGGCGCCCTCTCAGTTCCTTCTTGCCAGCAACTCCAACAGAGGGATGAGAGGGCGGGAAATGGAATGGACATGCGCAACACATCTCGAAGAACAACAGTTATGAAAGGTAGGTAACCGGTTTTTCTTCTTCGAGTGCTTGCTCATGTCGATTCCATTTTAGGTGACTCACAAGCAGTATCAATGGAGGTGGGCTTGGAGTTCACAGCTTAGTGGCTTGCAGTACTGCCCTACCGAAGCCAGCATTGTCCCAGGCCTGCTGGGTCAGCACGTAGTGGGACATAAAAGTGTGGACAGATGACCATGTGGCCGCTCTACAGATGCCCTGGATAGGCACATGGGCCAGAAAGGCTGCCGAAGAGTGGGTGGTGACGATTGCCAGGGATGGCACCTTCACTTGGTCATAGCAGAAGCGAATGCAGGCAGTGATCCAAGAAGAAATTCTTTGAGAGGATACCGGGCGACCTTTTATCCTGTCAGCCACTGCGACGAACAATTGCATCGACTTACGGAACGACTTGGTCCTATCCACACAGCTCTTCACCAGGATATACTCACACTGATATGCGCTACCTCTGCCTCAGGAATTCCACCTGACAAACAAGCTATCATCAATAAGCAACCACATGACTCCTGGGAAGGGATCACTTATGTAAGGGACCACACATCTATGTTCACCCAGGACCCAAAAAAGTTGCAGTCCTGCAACTATGTCATGACTTTCCCCTAGCAGGAAACAGGGATGCTTTAAGGTTCCAAAACCACTGAGCCACAACTCACAGATGGGCTCCATCCAAAAACTGATGTCTATATGCTTGTGGGGTGAAACCCAGCCTGACCAGGATAGCTTCCTTGACCTCCACATACAAGCCAGCCTGTTCATCAATCAGGGCCCTATATGCAACTGCCTCTCCAGTCAAAAATGGGGCCATCCTATCCTCCTGGGATGACTCTTCCCAATCAGCTGAACTAGCCACCCATTCAAATGTGCAGAGGAAGGCTTCTAGTCATCCTGAAGCTCCAGTTTTTCCAATATATGGAACAGTCTGCCCATAGAACCCACCCCTATGCTAGATTGACTCCTGGTAGCCCATTTCTCTAGCTGTTGTAAGAACCATTTGTGCCGCTGCTACTGGACCTCTGGCTAGTGTTGTTGTACAGGGAAATGTGCGTCCTGCTCTTTTTGCTGGGTTTCCAGGCACTAGAACAGAAGATTCTGAATTTGTCTCTGTTGCTCCTGATATTGTTGTCGGCCAGCAAGACTTCAGGTGCACACCACCTTCCATTCTGGTTGTGAGACAGGGGCCCCCTCATGACAAGGCCTGGTGATACAGAAGCTCTGCCTTGCTGCTCAATCAACCCTCCTTAATGGGAGGGGAAGAGGATCTTGGGAATCCCACCATTGGTTCCAAATAGTTATGTGGTGCACTCACTGCCAGAGCATCCCCTCATGCCAGGATTCAGCACTGCAAGGATTTCACCTTGAACATCTCCCATTTTGTTGGCCAATTGGTTTCTAAACTGGTCTTCTGGGTCACTCAGTCCTCCAGCCAGGTCACACTTAAAGTTCAGTCCCCTTCCAGGGTAACAAAAGTCCAATTAAAATAAAATATCCTGCCAACTGAATTTCTGCCCCTCTTGGGCCTGACAGGTCTCCCACTGCTTTTCCTCCCCAAGGACTCCAGCAGCTTCACCTGGGACCTGCGACCGATAGGCCCTATCTCAGGTTGTAATGGGCCCTCGCTCTCCTGCTCAGAGGGAGGCCACTCAGTCCGGTCCTGTCTGGCCAGGACCCGAATCCACAGGACAGCCAAGAGCCCACAGTAGGGCTGGGTGATCAATAGTCACAGTCAAGCTTTAGCTTGCGTTTGGGCGGCTCAAAATGTCAGCCCTTAAATAGAGTCTATAACTGAGCTGGGGGCTTGAGGAGGCTCAGGCAGCCAGCAATGAACAGTCTATCAGGGCTGGCTTTAGCCTGGGCGGAGCTCAGGTAGCCAGCAAAGCAAACAGTCTATAAGCGAGCTGGTAAGGGAGGCTCCTTCTTCAGGGCTAGAGCTTCCCTGCACAGTGTAGGGAGCCATCCATCCAAGGGTGGGGTGGCAGGGGGACGTGGGCCCACCCTATTCCACTGCGTCCCAGCCCAGGGCCCTGGCAGGGGAAGGATTGGCTGCCCCTGTGTCAGCGGGGATCCAGCTGCAACACGCTGACTGAGCCACACCTGGCTCTGCAGCTGGCTGCTCTGTGGCTGCCCCTGGGCCACTTTCTGCCTCCCCGAGGTTTGGTACCTGTGGCCTCCAGGCCTCTTCGGGCTCCTCAGGGCATATGGTCACAGGCACTCCGGGCCAATCCTCGTCGGCATCTGGGGACCAGGACCAGCCAGCCAGTTCCCCTCTGGGACACTACAGAACAGGCGGAGCATCCTTTTCCTCCACAGGCTCTGCCCCAGCTGTGCTGCCGGGCCTGCTTTTTATATTTCTAGCTACACCCCGGTACTTTCTGGGAGACCGGTCACTGTAGGAAGCGCTGCCCACAGTAGAAATTATTGGCAGCCCTTCCTGCAACCTCTGATTGACTCAGACCAACTGGTTAAACAAGACAGGAGTACCAGGAAGTTATCTGAGCAACAGGGTAGATCCCTGACATGCTGTTGAGACAGACCCTGCCTTGTTCCTGGTCCCTGGTTCCTTGCTTGGCTCCTGGTTCCTGCTCCCTTGCCTCCTTCCCAGTTCCTGGCTATTGATTCTGGCTTAAACTTTGGCTACAGCCCTTGGCTATTGACTAAGGCCTGACCCTCAGCTCTGGTTCCTGGCTACTGACTCTGGCTTAACCCTTGGTTCCGGTTCCTGCCTATTGATGCCGGCTAAACCTTCAGCTTCAGCTCAGTAGGCTACTGACTCTAGCTTGACCCTATGTTCTGGTTCCCAGTTATGGAACTTGACATGATCCTTGGCTCTAGGCCCTGGGTACACACTCTGTACACCCTGTACACACCCTGGGTACACACTTGACCACTCAGTCCAACTGCCTATGGCTCTAACTACTGGACCTGAATGCCCATGCCCTGGTTTCTGACAGCTTGCACAGACACTTCCGACACTCCATGGCCAACACTCCAGCAGGTGTTGGAGGGACTGGGCATTCCATTGTTCCATAGGGGCACCAGATCTGCAGGCACAGGTTGCCCACCTACAAGCAGAGATTTCAGCTCTGTGGTCCCAGGTGCTGCAACTTTTTGCAGAAAACCCTCCACAAGCAACCCATGCATAAGGAGATGCATCACACCTGGTGTGAGTGATAGCCCCACTATCCAAGCCAGGACCTGTGGTTTGATGGAGAATCCGGAAAATTCAGAGATTTCCTTAACCAGTGTCCTCATTGTTTCTGCTCCGCCCCCAGTCCTACCGCCTTGGTCAGGCCAAGGCGTGATTGGTAATTAGTTTCTGACCGGTGAGGCACTGGTTTGGGACTCCCCCCTGCTCCAGCAGAACAGTCTGGCACTGAGCCTTGTCGATGATTTTTTATTACCCTTGCTGCACGTGATCGCTGAAGCTGCCCTGAAGAACCTCTCGCAGGGACAAGGGCCAGCTGCCTCATAGACTGCACATTTCTGATGGCTTGTGGATGTCATCAAATGGAATGAAGCAGCCCAGATCTACCAGACTCAGTGAGGACTCAGTGAAGAGGTTCAGAATGTGTGGAAGCCACCATGGGCCTGGATACTTTCACTGATCTAGCCATCTACATTGACAATGGGCTACAGAAGCGGAGAGAGGAAAAGAGGGGTTCTATCCAGCCACCTTGCACACACCCTGCACTAACACCCTTGAGCTCATCCCCCGAACACATGCAGGTCAACGTGGACTGCCGACGTTTGACCACCAAGGAGAAGGAGCAACGTTGGCACAATTGAGCCTGCACTTCTACTGCAGCAAGTCAGGACATATACTCGCTTCATGCCCATCACAGACCCCAGCCAGGAAGGGATCAGGAGACGACCAAACTTGGACTTCACAGTGGGACTTGGCGTGGGCACAACCACAAAAATACATTCAGGGCTGACACCTCCCCTTCAAGTCTTGACAGGCCAACCCAGATATTTGCTGCATCTTCAGGTTCCAAGTTAGCTGTGCCTCCGTGGAAAAACTTGACAGCTGCCATTGCTGTGGACACTCACTGTTTCCAGGGCTGCTGCCAATTTCACAAATTCCAAGACAGCCCAAGCTCTGCAAATCCCCATCTGGCAGAAGTCCATACCAGACATTTTGGAAACCAGCAATGGGACATTCTTGTCATTGTGGCTGGTAACCCAGAAGACAGTGCCCATTGAAGCAGTAATTCAGGAACCTCACATAATCCTGCAGTTCAGTGTGATCCATTCCCTGCATTTCAGCATTGAGCATGTCAGCAGACCTGCCTCCATAGTAACAGCTGCATGTCCAAGGGTCCATTCCAGGCAATGATGAGTGCACTTCCATGTGTGCTGGGGCTCACAGCAAATGGCCAAACCAAGCCACTCCTGGGTCCGACCCCCCACATTCCTGATAAATACCAGGATTATGCAGACATCTTCAAAAAAAGAATGTGGACATTTTGCCTCTGCACTGAGACTATGACTTCCTACAATCTGGGGTGAAGGTTCCCTATGGCCATCTTTACACAATGTCTGAACCAGAACCAGTAGCTCTCCTTGCATATATTCAATAAAACCTGGCCCAAGGGTTTATTTGCTGCTCAACATTTCCCGCAGGGATGCCAGCCTTCTTCGCAAAGAAGAAAACAGGACTCTGCACCTCTTTATAGACTACCAGGCTTTGAGCCAAGTGACAATTTGGAACCGGTACCCCCCGTCCTTAATCCCTGAATTGCTGGACTGTGTAAGATACTCATGGATATTCACCAAACAAGACCTCTGGTGGGCTTACAATCTAATACACATCTAGGCCGGGGATAAATGGAAGGCTGCTTTGTGAACTTGTTACAGATACTTTGAATAACTGGTAATGCTCTTCGGACTGAACATTTGGTAATGTCCCTGTGATCTCGCAACACTTCATCAATGATATATTTAGGGACATTCTGGATCAATAAGCTGTCTATTTAGATGATATTTGTCTTTTTGGAGAATCCAGGGCAGCACAAACACCACATCAGGACTGGCTAGGAGAGGTAGCAGCAACATAGTCTATATACAAAACTGGAAAAGTGAACCTTCAACCAATCCTCCGCAGAGCTTCTGGGGTACATGTGCTCTGCATGAATCCAAATAAGATGGAAGCTGTTTACAACTGGGAGACACGTTGGAGTACTTGGGAAGTGCAGTGTTTCCTCCATTTCACCAATTTCTATCACCACTTTATCCCAGGGTTCTCACAGTGAACAGCCCACTTGACATCCCTCCTTTGGAAAACTGCAAAATTTGTTTGGTCATCTGAGGCTCACAAGGCCTTCAAACAGCTCAAAATCAGCTTCACCACTGCTCCTATTTCGGTGAATCCTGATTCAGCTCAAAAGTTCTTAGTGGAAGCCGATGCATCTAATGTGGCCAGATAGGCCACGCTCTCTCAGACGCATGGGCCCCAGCACCTGCTGCACATAACACTCACAGAAGTTCCAACACACAGAAAAAGAAGTACAAAATCCTCTATAAGGAATTGCTTGCGATTAAAGCCACATTTGAAGAGTGGAGTCACTGCCTGAAGGGGATGGACTGCATCCTCAGCAAGTTCGTGGATGACACTAAGCTGGGGGGAGAGATAGATATGCTGGACGGTACGGATAGGGCCCAGAGGGACCTAGAAAAATTGGAGTATTGGGCCAAAAGAAATCTGATGAGGTTCAACAAGGACAAGTGCAGAGTCCTGCACTTAGGACAGAAGAATCCCATGCACTGCTACAGGCTGGGGACTGACTGGCTAAGCGGCCATTCTGCAGAAAAGGACCTGGGGATTACAGTGGATGAGAAGGATGAGAACAAGTGTGCCCTTGTTGCCAAGAAGGCTAACGGCATATTGGGCTGCATTAGTAGGAGCATTGCCAGCAGATTGAGGGAAGCTCTTTTTTTGTTAACTATGTTAACTACCAGCAGCCTCCCCAAACCTGTCAGCTACCAACTTAGTTTAAGGATCCACTACATTCCAGAACTAAGGAGGCATGTTGAGGACATTAAGAAGGCTACAAATGGTATGAAGACTGCCTGAGACAGTCTTTTATGTAGGCCAGAAGATCTGGTTATCTGCTAAGAATTTTAACATGGGTAGGCCATCTCTCAAGCTAGACCTCCAATTGCTTGGGCCCTATATATATCAGAAAATCAACCGTTGCTTTCAAACTCTGCTTACCCAAATCCCTCAAATTGTACCAAGTCTTCCATATTTCCCTCTTGAAAGCATCCACAGAAAATCTCTTCTCTGACTGAATACAGCCATCACCCTACTAGTTCCAGTTCAGGGCCACAAGGAGTTTGAGGACTGAGCTGTACTGGGCTCCAGATTATTGTGGTACCTCATAGACTGGGAAGGCTATGGCCCCAAAGAGCAGTACTGGGAGCCTGCTGGTAACATTCATGCCCCTGAACTTGTAAAAGACTCACAAATGTCACCCACAAAAGCCTGGCATGACAATGCCACAGGGCACACCTAAAGAGAGGCAATGTGAGGATTCATGGGACTTGAAATTACATCTGCTGAAGGCCAAGCAGGTAGCCCTTCCACACTGCCAGAAGCCAGCCTTGACAGTGCCCGAGGCAATAAACAAGCATCCCAGGAGACCAGTCACTGTGGGGAGTGCCACCCACAGTAGTGATGATTGGCAGCCCCACCTCATATCTCTGATTGTCCCAGGCCTACTATTTAAGCCTGAAGGAAGTACCAGGAAGTTGTATGTGCACCAAGCCAGATCCCTGAATTGCTGCTGAGACAGACCCCTAATAATTCCTGCTTCCTTGCCTCATTCCTGGTTCCTAGCTATCGACTCCAGCTTAACCCTTGGGTACAGCTCCTGGCTATTGACTCCAGCCTGACTCCAGATTGACCCTAGGCTCCAGACCCCAGCTACCAACTCAGCTCCCTCAGGCTTGACCACCTAAAGCTCTAACCACTGGACTTTACTGCCCATGCCCTGATTCTGGACACAGGCTATCCTGTTACATACAGGCTACTGACACACATGCCATTGGTATAAGGGCCTCAACAGTAGTCTTATTATGCCCCATCACTCTCTTCAATCTGGTAGCAGTGATTAGTGTGCACTGACACTCCTATCCTGAAGCCTGCAGCAGGTCAAACCCATGACTCTTCTTAGCTCCAAAGTGGGGTTCAACCTACCAGCATGCCTAATCAGACCTTCAGTAGGGATTACTCATCCTCCTCTCCCCTCTGACTTGCAGACTGACTTAGCTCATCCTCCTTTTCACAGTGCTAAGCCCTGGCTTTTCTCCCACCACCCTAATACTCATAGGTTTCAAGATGAGAAACATTTTCCAAGGGATAGTTCTTCAAATAAGCTGAATGGTCTGGTCCACATCATGGAGCACGTTCCTCTACACAGCCCTTCAGGGATACTTCAGCTAATGGAGTGCAGGGGAATAATGGATACACTGGGGCAAACAACGTTTTAGCAGAGGGCTCCCAGCTGTGGAACACCATGTCACTAGGGTTCAGGAGGAATCTATCTAGGGACCTGAATGGCTTTCCATTGTAAGTATTTAAAAATAGAAGAAACTATAGCAATCTCTCTCTTCTTCATTCCTTCCTTTCCAGCCCTTACGAGAAATAGCTGGAGTGTCTGCGTACATATGAGCATGGGTGAATTTAAACCTTACTGAGGGAAGGATAATGCAAAGAGATGAATTTGCATTTCTTTCTTAATTCGGGCCTGTGGTCATTCTTATCTATTGAGGGGATTAGTTCCACAGCCTAGGACTTGCTCCTGTGACAGTTCTGTTTTCTGTATTCAGGAGCCTCCCACTATTTCTTGGTTGATGTTCCCACTGTTCCCATGGAACACACCTTTTGCAGGAGGTTGTGGCTGTGGAAGGAGAGGTGATCTCTCAGGTACCTACGGACAATCCTCCGACTTTCATTACCTTGAGCTGACGTTAAATGGGCAGCCAGGTTGTATTGCTAAATAGGTGAGACCAGCTGGAGCTTTTTCAGGGCTCATTACCAGATACAGTGAGTAGAAACAAATGAGCCCAAAGGTCACAAATGGGAATCACTGTGATTAGGTCTGTTTCTGATAGAGTGTCAGCAATCCTGAAGCTTAGTCAGTGCAAATATTGGCATGTCCTTGTATGAACCTAGGAGGCAGTATAGGTGCCGCTAGACTGAGTGAGCAATCAATGTCCTGCAATCTGCTATTCCTGAGTGTAGAAAAGGCCCAAGTCTCAAGAAAACAAACAGTGTGATTATTAGTTCAGGAAGGAAAATACATTACCAATATCCAGAGGCTGATCAGAATGTGTTCGAACAGGAGGCTGCTGTTTTCTTCGTACTATCTCCACTATCAGGGATGAGGAAAGATGCTCAAATTCTTTCATCATTATTACCTGATTAAAATGTGACTCTTTAACCACAAAGTTCAGGCAGTGTTCCTTAAAAAGTGAAAAACAGTCTCATCTGAGGAAACTCTATAATGTTATACAGAATAGAAGAAAAACCATTACAAAGCATCCATTCCAAAATACCCACTGAAGGTTTCCGATGGTATTAACCACGAGAAGAGAACTAGATAGTTTTGCACCAGAATCCTGAGAAATCAGTATCACGTGATAGTATAATCTTTGTTATTCTTTCTGATATTAAATACAAAAAGCTTCGTCAATGCAATATTATTTATGCATAAAATTAAGCATTCAAAATGGAATGCCCAAGTTAAGGTTAAGTATCAGAGGGGTAGCCGTGTTAGTCTGGATCTGTAAAAAGCAACAAAGAGCCCTGTGGCACTTTATAGACTAACAGATGTATTGGAGCATAAGCTTTCGTGGGTGAATACCCACTTCGTCAGATGACTGTGACAATCTTGAATGCACAACCTTGCCTCTATCCACGTAAGTGTATGTATTATGACACAATGTACTTATACAATTATGTAATCTCTCAAATAATGATAAATGACATCACACATTTTTATTCTAAACCTTTAGATCAGATGCGTAGCATCTTGTAACATATTCATTCGTGTATAAAGAATCATATCTTACAGTAAATGTAGTTCTTAAAGATGTGTTGTCTACCTAGATTTCACTTCTGGGGCACATGCACTCTGTATGTGTGAAATTTGATTCTTTTTGGCCAACAGTATCCATTGGGGCTGCGTCTGTGCCCTGGATACTCTCATGCCTCACACCTGAGGACATACAATGCAATGATAAACCCACAGAATTGAGTCTCAGAGCCTCAGAGCCTGGATCAACTGACTCAGGCTTATGGGATTTGGGCTTCGGGACTAAAAGTGGCAGTGCAGACATTCAGGCTCGGGCTAGAGCCCAGGCCTCCCCTCTTACAGAGTCTCAGAGCGTTGGCTCTAGCCCAGGCCCAAACTTCTAGGCTGCAATTTTATAGCCCCGCAGTCCGAGCCCCTGAGCCTAATTCAGGGGTCTTTTATTGCAGTGTAAATGTACCCATAAAGGCCAGAGAAGACCTAACAATCCCTCAGTTCCTTTGCCAATATAATGACAGGTTTCAGAGTAGCAGCCGTGTTAGTCTGTATCCGCAAAAAGAAGAACAGGAGTACTTGTGGCACCTTAGAGACTAACAAATTTATTAGAGCATAAGCTTTCGTGGACTACAGCCCACTTCTTCGGATGCATATAGAATGGAACATATATTGAGGAGATATATATACACACATACAGAGAGCATAAACAGGTGGGAGTTGTCTTACCAACTCTGAGAGGCCAATTAATTAAGAGAAAAAAAACTTTTGAAGTGATAATCAAGATAGCCCAGTACAGACAGTTTGATAAGAAGTGTGAGCATACTTACAAGGGGAGATAGAATCAATGTTTGTAATGGCTCAGCCATTCCCAGTCCTTATTCAAACCGGAGTTGATTGTGTCTAGTTTGCATATCAATTCTAGCTCAGCAGTCTCTCGTTGGAGTCTGTTTTTGAAGTTTTTCTGTTGTAATATAGCCACCCGCAGGTCTGTCACTGAATGACCAGACAGGTTAAAGTGTTCCCCCACTGGTTTTTGAGTATTTTGATTCCTGATGTCAGATTTGTGTCCATTAATTCTTTTGCGTAGAGACTGTCCGGTTTGGCCAATGTACATGGCAGAGGGGCATTGCTGGCACATGATGGCATATATCACAGTATCCCTGATAATGTCACAGCTAACCTGGTGGCTGAACTTTGTGATTTTGTCCTCACCCACAACTATTTCACATTTGGGGACAATATATACCTTCAAGTCAGCGGCACTGCTATGGGTACCCGCATGGCCCCACAATATGCCAACATTTTTATGGCTGACTTAGAACAACGCTTCCTTAGCTCTCGTCCCCTAACGCCCCTACTCTACTTGCGCTACATTGATGACATCTTCATCATCTGGACCCATGGAAAAGAAGCCCTTGAGGAATTTCACCATGATTTCAATAATTTCCATCCCACCATCAACCTCAGCCTAGATCAATCCACACAAGCGGTCCATTTCCTGGACACTACTGTGCTAATAAGCGATGGTCACATAAATACCACCCTATACCGGAAACCTACTGACCGCTACACTTACCTACATGCCTCCAGCTTCCATCCAAGACACACTACACGATCCATTGTCTACAGCCAAGCTCTAAGATATAACCGCATTTGCTCCAATCCCTCGGATAGAGACAAGCACCTACAAGATCTCGATCAAGCATTCTTAAAACTACAATACCCACCTGCTGAAGTGAAAAAACAGATTGACAGAGCCAGACGAGTACCCAGAAGTCACCTCCTACAAGACAGGCCCAACAAAGAAAATAACAGAACACCACTAGCTGTCACCTTCAGCCCCCAACTAAAACCTCTCCAGCGCATCATCAGAGATCTACAACCTATCCTGAAAGATGATCCTTTACTCTCACAGATCTTGGGAGACAGACCTGTCCTCGCTTACAGACAACCCCCCAACCTAAAGCAAATACTCACCAGCAACCACACATCACTGAACAAAACCACTAACCCAGGAACCTATCCTTGTAACAAACCCCGATGCCAACTCTGTCCACATATCTATTCAAGTGACATCATCAAAGGACCTAATCACATCAGCCATACCATCAGGGGCTCGTTCACCTGCACATCTACCAATGTGATATATGCCATCATGTGCCAGCAATGCCCCTCTGCCATGTACATTGGCCAAACCGGACAGTCTCTACGCAAAAGAATTAATGGACACAAATCTGACATCAGGAATCAAAATACTCAAAAACCAGTGGGAGAACACTTTAACCTGTCTGGTCATTCAGTGACAGACCTGCGGGTGGCTATATTACAACAGAAAAACTTCAAAAACAGACTCCAACGAGAGACTGCTGAGCTAGAATTGATATGCAAACTAGACACAATCAACTCCGGTTTGAATAAGGACTGGGAATGGCTGAGCCATTACAAACATTGATTCTATCTCCCCTTGTAAGTATGCTCACACTTCTTATCAAACTGTCTGTACTGGGCTATCTTGATTATCACTTCAAAAGTTTTTTTTCTCTTAATTAATTGGCCTCTCAGAGTTGGTAAGACAACTCCCACCTGTTTATGCTCTCTGTATGTGTGTATATATATCTCCTCAATATATGTTCCATTCTATATGCATCCGAAGAAGTGGGCTGTAGTCCACGAAAGCTTATGCTCTAATAAATTTGTTAGTCTCTAAGGTGCCACAAGTACTCCTGTTCTTCTTTTTGCCAATATACAATCCCAGAAGAGTAGGAAACAGTAGATACAGGAAAGGAAGTGGATTGTGTAAGCCATGTGAATAACACACCTTGAAGGTGTGTTACAAGGTAAATAATTGTCCCTTTTTCTTTAAGTGACTGTCCATATAGATTCCACTTCTGATGACTATCCAGCAGTGACCTTACAGTGGGTTCTTGGAGTCCTATTTAAATAATGAATGCAAGGCAGTTCTACCAAAGTGGGTGTCTGATCTGAAGTTTCAACTAAGGAAGAGTGATGGTAAAAGTGTGGACTGATCCCCATGTCGCTGACCTGCAAATTTTGAAAAAGGGATGTTTCGTAGAGAAGCTGAAGAAACTGCCTGAGCTCTGGTGGAATGGGCTCTCATGAGCATGGGTGAATGTGACCCAAGGCGCATCTGTATTCACATCCTACGCAGTACTGCAATACTATTTGTACAAAATAGCCTTGAAAGCTAATAACACCTTGGTCAATAATATAAATGTAATATAAATCAGGAAGGCCAAATCACACTTGGAGTTGCAGCTAGAAAGAGATGTTAAGCGTAACAAGAAGGGTTTCTTCAGGTATGTTAGCAACAAGAAGAAAGTCAAGGAAAGTGTGGGCCCCTTACTGAATGAGGGAGGCAACCCAGTGACCGAGGATGTGGAAAAAACTAATGTACTCAATGATTTTTTTGCCTCTGTCTTCACGAACAAGGTCAGCTCCCAGACTGCTGCACTGGGCAGCACAGTATGGGGAGAAGGTGACCAGCCCTCTGTGGAGAAAGAAGTGGTTCGGGACTATTTAGAAAAACTGGATGAGCACAAGTCCATGGGGCCGGATGCACTGCATCTGAGGGTGCTAAAGGAGTTGGCGGATGTGATTGCAGAGACATTGGCCATTATCTTTGAAAACTCATGGCGATCGGGGAAGGTCCCGGATGACTGGAAAAAGGCTAATGTAGTGCCCATCTTTAAAAAAGGGAAGAAGGAGGATCCGGGGAACTACAGGCCAGTCAGCCTCACCTCAGTCCCTGGAAAAATCATGGAGCAGGTCCTCAAGGAATCAATTCTGAAGCACTAAGAGGAGAGGAAAGTGATCAGGAACAGTCCGCACGGATTCACCCAGGGGAAGTCGTGCCTGACTAACCTAATTGCCTTCTATGATGAGATAACTGGCTCTGTGGATGAGGGGAAAGCAGTGGATGTGTTATTCCTTGACTTTAGCAAAGCTTTTAAGCTTCTCCCACAATATTCTTGCTGCCAAGTTAAAGAAGTATGGGCTGGATGAATGGACTGTAAGGTGGATAGAAAGCTGGCTAGATCGTCGGGCTCAACGGGTAGTGATCAATGGCTCCATGTCTAGTTGGCAGCTGGTTTCAAGCGGAGTGCCCCAAGGGTCAGTCCTGGAGCCGGTTTTGTTTAATATCTTTATTAATGATCTGGAGGATGGTGTGGACTGCACTCTCAGCAAGTTTGCAGATGACACTAAACTGGGAGGCGTGGTAGATACACTAGAGGGTAGGGATCGGATACAGAGGGACCTAGACAAATTAGAGGATTGGGCCAAAAAAACCTGATGAGGTTCAACAAGGACAAGTGCAGAGTCCTGCACTTAGGACGGAAGAATCCTATGCACTGCTACAGACTAGGGACCGAATGGCTAGGTAGCAGTTCTGCAGAAAAGGACATAGGGGTCACAGTGGACAAGAAGCTGGATTTGAGTCAACAGTGTGCTCTTGTTGCCAAGACGGCTAACGGCATTTTGGGCTGTATAAGTAGGGGCATTGCCAGCAGATCGAGGAACGTGATCGTTCCCCTTTATTCGACATTGGTGAGGCCTCACCTGGAGTACTGTGTCCAGTTTTGGGCCCCACACTACAAGAAGGATGTGGAAAAATTGGAAAGAGTCCAGCGGAGGGCAACAAAAATGATTAGGGGTCTGGAGCACGACTTATGAGGAGAGGCTGAGGGAACTGGGATTGTTTAGTCTCCAGAAGAGAAGAATGAGGGGGGATTTGATAGCTGCTTTCAACTACCTGATGGGGGGGTTCCAAAGAGGATGGAGCTCGGCTGTTCTCAGTGGTGGTAGATGACAGAACAAGGCGCAATGGTCTCAAGTTGCAGTGGGGGAGGTCTAGGTTGGATATTAGGAAACACTATTTCACTAGGAGAGTGGTGAAGCACTGGAATGCGTTACCTAGGGAGGTGGTGGAATCTCTTTCCTTGGAGGTTTTTAAGGCCCGGCTTGACAAAGCCCTGGCTGGGATGATTTAGCTGGGAATTGGTCCTGCTTTGAGCAGGGGGTTCGACTAGATGACCTCCTGAGGTCCCTTCCAGCCCGGATATTCTATAATTCTATGATAATTGTGAACATAGGCACCGACTCTGCGGCGCACCCATGGGGAAAAATTAGCGGGTGCTCTGCACCCACAGGCAGCCAAGCTCCCCCCTCCTCGTCTCCTTCTCCTCCCTCCTCGAGCACAACACATCCCCGCTCCTCCCCCTCCCTCCCAGGGCTTCCAGCCGCCCGCTGCCTAACAGCCGTTTGGCAGCACTAAGGACTTTCCGGGAGGGACGGGGAGGAGTGGGGATGCAGCGTCCTCCAGGTTGGAGGCCGAGAAGAGGCAGGGCAGGAGCAGGGGCAGGGACTTGGGGGGAAGGGGGTGGGAAGGGGGAAGGGCTGGGGTGGGAAAAGGTGGGGTGGGGCGGGGACTTTGGGGAAGGGGTGGAATGGGGGTAGGGCAAGGGCCGTGCAGGGGCGGGAAGAAGCGGGGCCAGAGGGGTCGAGCACCCACCGGGTGACAGAGGGGAAGTCGGCGCCTATGATTGTGAAACATATGTAACATTATATATGAAATTATAAATGCTCTCTATGTTATTAGAGCATGTTTAAGACCAAGCAACAGAGGGTCCTGTGGCACCTTTAAGACTAACAGAAGTATTGGAGCATAAGCTTTCGTGGGTGAATGCCCACTTCATCAGACTAACACGGCTACCCCTCTGATACTGTTTAAGACCAGATTGCCTAGCCTAGGTAAAGCCGATAAACCAATTTGTCTTAGACAAAGGAATTTGTTTAGCCCTAATTTACATATTAGCACTAAACAAAGCCATCGAGCTAAATCAATTTGGGGTTATCCTGAGACTGAACTCAGGAGACAGAATAAGACGGTTACTCACCTTTGTAACTGTTGTTCTTCGAGATGTGTTGCTCATATCATTGCAATTAGGTGTGTGCACGCCGCAAGCACGATCATCGGAAGATTTTTACCCTAACAACACACGGTGGGTCGGCTGAGGCGCCCCATGGAGTGGCGCCCTCATGGCGCCAGATATATGCCCCTGCCGACCCAGTGCCCCTTCAGTTCCTTCTTGCCAGCTACTCTGACAGTGAGGAAGGAGGGCGGGTTTGGAATGGATATTAGCAACACATCTTGAAGAACAACAGTTACAAAGGTGAGTAACCGTCTTTTCTTCTTCAAGTGCTTGCTCATATTGATTCCAATTAGGTGACTCCCAAGCCTTACCTAGGCGGTGGGGTCGGAGTTAGATGTCACGGAGTGAAGGACCGCTGAACCAAATGCCACATCATCCCTGGACTGCTGCACTATGGCATAGTGGGAAGCGAAAGTATGCACGGATGACCAAGTTGCTGCCCTACAGATCTCCTGTATGGGCACATGAGCCAGAAAGGCAGAGGACAAAGCTTGAGCCCGAGTAGAATGGGCAGTGAGGCGGGTAGTTGAGACGCCAGCTAAGTCATAGCACACACGAATGCATGATGTAATCCAAGACGAGATTCGCTGCGAGGAGACCGGGAGGCCTTTCATCCGGTCTGCCACTGCTATGAACAGCTGGGACGTCTTTCTAAAAGGCTTTGTTCGTTCAATGTAAAAGGCGAGAGCCCTGCGAACATCTAGGGAATGTAGCTGTTGCTCCCATTGCGAAGCGTGTGGCTTCGGAAAGAAGACCAGAAGGAAGATGTCTTGGTTGACCTGGAAGGCAGACACCACCTTAGGGAGGAAGGCGGGGTGTGGTCGCAGCTGTACCTTGTCCTTATGGAACACTGTATATGGTGGGTCCGATGTGAGGGCCCGAAATTCTGAAACTTGTCTCGCCGATGTGATAGTGATGAGGAAAGCTGTTTTCCAGGAAAGATACAGAAGACAGCAGGTGGCCATCGGTTCGAAGGGGGCACCCATGAGTCTAGATAGGAACAGATTGAGGTCCCATGTAGGGGCCGGATGATGAATTTGCGGGTACAGACATTCCAAACCCTTGAGGAACCTGCTGACCATGGGATTGGAGAAAACCGAGCGCCCGTTTTCGCCCGGGTGGAAGGCTGAAATCGCTGTTAGGTGTACTTTGATAGATGAGACAGCTAGGCCTTGCTGTTTTAGGGACCAGAGATACTCCAGGATGGTAGGTACTGGTACCTCCAGAGGACAGTATTGCTCAGGGCACACCAGCAGGAGAAGCACTTCCATTTGGACAGGTATGTGGACCTAGTGGAAGGCTTTCTGCTACCCAAGTGTACTTGCTGCACCGAACTGGAGCAACGCAGCTCAGATTGAGTCAGCCATGCAGCATGCAAGCTGTCAGGTGGAGGCATAACCTGCCGTGTTCCTGAGTGATCAGGTCCGGTCACAATGGTAGAGGAATTGGTTTGGTCACCGACAGATTGAGGAGTGTGGTGTACCAGTGTTGTCTGGGCCACGCTGGAGCGATCAAGATTAAGCGGGCCTTATCTCTGCGTAACTTCAGAAGGACCCAACAGAAATGGAGGGAAGGCATAGAGCAGGAGGTCTTTCCATGGTATTAGGAAGGCATCTGACAGGGAGCCCGGGGAGCGTCCCTGGAGAGAGCAGAGCACCTGGCACTTCTGATTCTTGCGAGAGGCGAAAAGGTCTATGTGGGGAAATCCCCACTCAGAGGCGGCAGGTTTGTATAATTTTTGGTGGTGCCCAAAATGGTGGTGCCTCCCCTCGTTCCCACCCTGTAAGCCAATATAAAATGAAGCTACAACACGTCGGCGCCACAAGATTACAAGGATCAATTAAAAGTGGAAAGTCAGAAGTAGCACTTGCCTGCTTCAATATACAGTATTATATTTTGTTGCACCGGTTGTTACGAAGTGGGAATGTTCTTAATGTTTTTTCTGAATACTGTGTGGGTGCCTCAGTTTCCCCTGCAAGGTGCCAACTGAAGGTGTTGGAGACAAAGAGATCAGGTGGCCTTCTTGTCCGGAAGAGACACAAAGGCCAGAGAAGGAAGTGTCAGTTTGGAGCTGGCTGGGGAAATGGGGAGAGGCCCCAAGATGGACCTGACTGAGAGGTCCTGTTTTCTGTACCTACAAGCTCTCTTTTAGACTGTGTTCCTGTCGTCTAATAAACCTTCTGTTTTACCGGCTAGCTGAGAGTCACGTCTGACTGCAGAGTTGGGGTGCAGGGACCTCTGGCTTCCCCAGGACCCCACCTGGGCGGACTCACTGCAGAAAGCGCATGGTGTGGAAGGGTATGCTGAATACTCTGAGGTCAGACCCAGGAAGGTGTCTTGCCCTGGAGACAGTCTGCTCAGAGAGAGGAGGCTCCCCCAGAGTCCTGACTGGCTTTGTATGGAGTAGTTCCAGAGCATCCCAGCATCCCCTTCCACACCATGTGCTTCCTGGAAGTCCGCACCGGCACTGACACTCCCTCCTCTGGCCTTTGTCTCTTTTCCAGGCATTAGGAGGCCACCTGATCTCTTTGTTCTCCAGCAGCTTCAGTTGGCACCTTGCAGGAGAGCGGCCCAGGCCATCAGTTGCCCGGACTCCGGAGACAGGGTTTCGGCCATTCTCTGTGCAGACAGCATCACACTGGCCCTCTAGGGCTCTACAACAATCACAACCCCTTATCCCACCATCTAGATCCTTAAGAAATGCATAGGGGAAACTGAGGCACCCACACAGTATTCAGAGAAAACATTAAGAACATTCCCACTACATAACACCTGTATACGACTAGTTATATACTTTAAAGGGTGTAAAATAATCAAGTATTGTGCTAAACACAATGATACTCCAAACTGACCACCAAATTTAAGTTGCGTGTTTTTCCCCCCAGGTGAGGGCTCTGAGGTGGGGCTGTGGATGACAGTACAGGAGGGTGCTCAGGGCTGGGGCTCAGGGTTGGGGTGCTGGGGGCGCAGGCTCTGGGGTGGGACAGGGCTGGGTATAAGGAACTTGGGGTGCAGACAGGCTGCCCCAGGGCTAGGGCCAGAGAGGACTCCCACCCCACCCCACCCCACTAGCAGCAGCAAGCTCCGGAGGAGGGACTCCTCCTCTACTCCCCCAAGCACACTCACTCTGCACCACGGTCACTGCACGTGCTCCTAGGGCCTCTCTCAGGTCCAGAAAGCCCACTCGCCTTCCCTATGGTGGGTACGGGGGGGGCGAAGGGGGGTTTGCCATCATGTGTGGCCTCCCCTGCTGCTGCCCCTCACCCTAGCCTCACTGGGGGGGGATGGGGGAGCTGGCCCTTGCCCAGCGTTGGGCAGGAGAGGGGGCTGCAGGGGGAGGGTGTGGATCACAGGATCAAATACTCACTGAAGCCCCAGCAGCTGCTCAGGTGAGTGAGGTCCCCTCCAGATGTCTGTCTCCGGGCCGGAAGCCCCCCTTGGCCTCTCCTGCTGGTGGCTACTGGGGGAGGGGAGGGAGGGCTGCAAAACATGTGTGAGTGTGCATCCTCCCTCCTCCCCTGTCCCGCTTCCCCTCCCCCTGTGCTGCTATAGCCCTAGGCAGCACAAGCAAGGGAGAGGCACCAGCTGTTTTCTTTCAGGGAGGCAGGGAAGCTCCGGGGCAGGGGGGACGCTCCGGGGGGGGGGTGGGGGGTGGCGGCGGGGGCCGGGGCCCACTCCAGGCAGGGCCAGGGGAGAAACCCAGCTCCAGATATTTTTGGTGGAGCACAGCCCCCAGCCCTGAATATTCCTGGTGCTCAGGCACCATGGGCCCATATAACTCGCCGCCCCTGTCCCCACTTCCAGAAAACAGAATGGATAACGTCCGGATGTATCGACCACTCGTGAGCCAGGAAGGACCTGCTGAGGCGATCTGCCAAGATGTTCTGGACTCCTGGGAGAAATGACGCTACCAGGTCGATGGAGTGGGCTATGCAAAATTCCCAGAGGTGTATGGCTTCCTGACAGAGGAGGGACGACCGCGCTCCGCCTTGCTTGTTGATGTAAAACATGGCCGTTGTGTTGTCTGTGAAGATTGTGACACAACGGCCCTGAAGGTGTTCGTGGAATACCTGACATGCCAGGCATACTGCTCTCAGTTCCCTGACGTTGATGTGCAGGGTTATTTCTTGTGCGGACCAAAGACCTTGTGTGCAAAGGTCCGCGAGGTGAGCGCCCCAGCCCAGAGATGACGCGTCCGTGGTGAGGACTAGAGAGGGCTGTGGGGCATAGAATGGCATCCCCCGGCAAAAAAGGCTGGGGTTTAGCCACCAACCCAGAGAGGATAAGACCTCCGTCGGCAGCGTGAGTACTGTGTCCAAACTGTCCTGGCCTGGACGGTACACTGACAAGAGCCAGGTCTGAAGTGGGCGGAGGCGTAGTCTGGCATATCTGGTCACAAAGGTGCACGAGGCCATGTAGCCCAGAAGACCGAGGCACGTGCGTGCTGTCGCGGTTGGGAAGCTTTGTAGGCCGTGAACAATGGTCATCATGGACTGGAAGCGGGACTGTGGCAGGTATGCCTTGGAGAGATTCGAGTCCAGGACCGCCCCAATGAAGTCTATTCTTTGGGTTGGCTCCAAAGTGGACTTTTCGGTGTTAAGCAGTAGGCCCAGTTGCCTGAACAAGCTCATGACGAACGGAACATGAGACCGCACCTGTAGCTCGGAACGACCCCGAATGAGCCAGTCATCGAGGTACGGAAACACTTGGATCCGATGTCTGCGGAGCAAGGCCGCTACGACAGCCATACATTTTGTGAAGACCCTTGGCGCTGTGGACAGGCCGAAGGACGGTAAATTGGAAATGCTGCTGGTTGACCACAAAGCGAAGGAACCGCCTGTGCGGCGGGTAAATTGCTATGTGGAAGTATGTGTCCTTCATGTTGAGGGCGGCATACCAGTCTCCAGGATCCAGGGAAGGGATAATGGTCCCCAGGGAAACCATGCGGAACTTCAACTTTACTATGAATTTGTTGAGTCTGCACAGGTCCAGGATGGGCCGAAGTCCCCCCTTTGCCTTGGGGATTAGGAAGTAACGGGAATAAAAACCCCTGCCCCTCAAGTCCTTTGGTACCTCTTCCACCGCTCCAATAGACAGGAGCGCTTGTACCTCCTGTAAGAGGAGTTGCTTGTGAGAAGGGTCCCTGAAGACAGACGGGGAGGGAGGGTGGGAAGGGGGGGGCGAAACAAACTGAAGACGGTATCCAGTTTCCACGGTGTGTAGGAACCAGCGATCTGATGTTATGCGGGACCACGCAGGGAGGAAATAGGAGAGGCGGTTGGAGAAAGGCAGGAAAGGATCCTGCAAGGAGACCAGTGCTCCATCCTCGAGCACACCTTCAAAAGTTTTGCTTGGGCCCCGCTGATGGTTTTGCAGGGCCCTGATTCTGGCCTGATTGAGGACCAGATTGTTGTCTCCTATTACCACGACCACGCCTTCTAGTGAAGTCTTGTCGCAGTCGAGGCTTAGGGTAGGTGCGCTGCAGTTGGGGCTGGAAGGGCCTACGTTGCGTCACCGGGGTATGCATGCCCAATGAGCGAGTGATGGCCCGGTTATCCTTCAGACTCTGCAGTCTGGGATCAGTTTTGTCTGAAAATAGACCTTGGCCATCAAAGGGAGGTCTTGTATAGTTTGCTGCAGCTCCGGTGGAAGACCGGACACTTGCAGCCATGAAATGCGGTGCATAGCCACGCCCGAGGCTAGAGTCCTAGCCGCTGAGTCCGCCGCGTCTAAGGACGCCTGCAGGGATGTCCTCGCCACTTTTTTGCCCTCTTCTAGCAAGGCCCCAAACTCCTCCCTGGACTCCTGGGGAACCAACTCCTTGAACTTCCCCATCGAGTTCCAGGTGTTATAGTTGTAATGGCTCAGGAGGGCCCGCTGGTTAGCTATCCTGAGCTGCAGAACACCTGTAGAATAAAACTTGCCCCCGAACAAATCCAGGTGCCTAGCGTCCTTGGACTTAGGGGCGGGCGCTTATTGGCCATGCCTCTCCCTCTCGTTTACAGACTGTACAACGAGGGAGCAAGGTTGGGGGTGGACATTCAAATATTCATAATCCTTAGAGGGCACCATGTATTTCCTCTCCACCCCTCTGGCCGTAGGAGGGATAGATGCCGGGGACTGCCAGATCGTATTGGCATTAGCCTGAATGGTCCGAATGAACGGTAAGGCAACCCGTGTGGGGGCATCGGCCGATAAAATGTCCACCACAGGATCCTCAACTTCCACCACCTCCTCCACCTGTAGGTTCATGATTGTGCCACCCTGTGCAGCAGGTCCTGGTGTGCACAAAGATCTATAGGCGGTGGGCCAGAGGAGGACGTGCCTGCCATAGCCTCGTCAGGCGAGAATGAGGACAATCCCTGGACTAGTGGATCCTGGGGAAGGTCTGGTTGAGGAGGGTCCGGTTGCCCTAGGTCCACCCCACTAGGGGCATGAGCTTGTTCAGATGGCAGGGCGGTCGCCTCCGAGCCTATCGGGGGAGGACGGCTCACAGTGGTTTCAGGCACCCTAGGCTCCGAATGAGCTGAGTGAGAAGCGCCTGAGGGAACACCTCGGGCTTGGTGGTATGCCCAAGGAGTCCAGAAGGACCATTGTTGGGGTCCTTGGTCAGGATCCTGTCCTTCATCTGGCCCCTGGCTAGCGCCATCTGCGTCTTGGCCCTGGACGTGGTAGCCACTCGCCGCTTGGGACGACATCGAATTTGGACGTGAAGGCCAAGGTGGTGCCGAACGTGCCTGCTGCGTTGAACTGTCACGGTCTGTCAGTCCGCTCCTGGGAGCTGGGGACCGGTGCCAGGGCCCCGAGCGGTACCGTGATTGGGATTGGGACCGATGGTCATAATGGTGCTGGGAGGCCGATCTAGGTCTCGACGAAGACCGACGGTGCGGGCAGTGCCGGGATCAGCTGCGAGATGATCGGTGCCGGGACCGGTGCCAAGAGCTGGATCGGTACCGATCATACCGGGAGGGAGACCTTCGGGAGGCGGAGCGGCGCCGCAAGTATGACCGGCGCTGAGATGGAGATTGGTACCGGGACTGTGAGCGATGCCGAGACTGGGACCATCGGTGGGACCGGGACTGCGACCTGGACCGGGATCGAGATCGGTGCTGACCTGTCTCGCTCTGATGGAGGCCTCTGATGGAGGCCGCATGAAGGCTGGCTTCCCTTAGATGGAACAGTTCCCACCAGCGGTGCCGGAGGGTGAGACGGTCCAGGCTCAGTTAGTGCGATCAGGTCGCGAGCGGTGGAGAAGGTCTCCGGAGTGGATGGCAGGCCCAGCTCAACCACGGTGTGCACCAGGGAGCTTATATGCACCGGACTAAACGGTGCTTGCGGCGCCGGAATCGACGGTGCCGGAGTTGGCGCCTTCGTGGTGCGGTCCGGCACGGCGCGCTGCTCCACTGGAGCCCCAGGCGGTGCTTGCAACTGCAGAGGAGCAGCAGGTGGTTTGTGCTGCTTCTTGGGCCGCGGAGATAGTGAACGGTGCCGCGTCTGTACCGGTGCCGGAGACGTCCGGTGCCGAGAGACTGCTGGTGCCGGGTTGTTCCAGTGCTGGAGGCGCGCTTCGGACCGACAGTGCCTGGTCCGTGTGTGGTGCCGAGGGCACTGGGCTAAGTGCCGCTTCCATTAGGAGTAGTTTTAAATGAAAGTCCCGCTCCTTTTTTGTCCGAGGCTTGAAAGCCTTACGAATGCGGCACTTATCGGGTTGATGAGCTTCCCCCAGGCACTTCAAGCAGGAGTCGTGGGGGTCTCCTGTGGGCATCGGCTTGAGACAGGCCAAGCAAGGCTTGAAACCCGGAGACCTGGGCATGAGCACTGGTACCGGGGAGGAGAGAAAGGGGATAAACCCTGTTTCCTCCACGTATATACACTATGTACAAAAACTTACTAACAACTACACTATAACTGTTAAACTGTTAAAACTACACTAAAGAACTATCTACAGTACAACGAGTAAAGCTAGGGATGTGGAGGTCAGTTATGCCACTTTCCACAGTTCCAACGACTGTCACGGGCGATAAGAAGGAACTGAGGGGGTGCTGGGTTGGCAGGGGCATATATCTGGCGCCATAAGGGTGCCACTCCAGGGGGCGCCTCAGCCGACCCACCGAGTGTTGCTAGGGTAAAAAATCTTCCGACAATCGTGCACACGGCGTGCGCACACCTAATTGTAATCGATATGAGCAAGCACTCGAAGAAGAATAACATAGTTCTTGCATCCCTGAGAGAGACAGGAGACTGAATCTCCAGGAGGCCATCCTAACTTTTAGAACAAAAACAATTTTGGGAATATACGGGACAGAGAGACTTCATCTTGATCAGGGGTGGGCAAACTATGGCCCGCAGGCTGGATCTGGCCCTCCCAGAAGCGGCTGGCACCACGTCCCTGAGGCCCCCGGGCAGGGGGCCAGAGGGCTTTGTGCGTTGCCTTTGCCTCCAGGCACCGCTCCACGCAGCTCTGATTGGCCGAGAATGGGGAACCAATGGGAGCTTTGGGAGAAGTACTTGGAGGCGCGGCAAGGGCAGCGCACGCAGATCCCTCCGGCCTCCCCCCCCAGGGGCCGCAGCACTTCCTGGAGCAGCATGGGGCTGGGGACAGGGCAGGCGTGCAGGGAGCCTGCCCTGGCCCCGGTGCGCGCCACTGCCACCCCAGAGCTGCTTTAGGTAAGCAGCATCGGGCTGGAGCCTGAACCCCTCCTGCCCCCCGCCCCTCAACTCCCTGCGCTGAGCCCCCTTCCTGCACCTTGCACCCTTCCTGCACCCCAACTCCCTGCCCTGAGCCCCCTCATACACCCCGCACCCTTCCTGCACCCCGACCCCCTGCCGTACCCCGCACCCCTCCTGCACCCCAGCCCCCTGCCCTGAGCCCCCTCATATACCCCACACCCCTCCTCTGCCCCAATCCCTTGCCCTGAGCCCCTTCCTGCACACCGCACCCCCTCCCACACACCGCACTCCCACCCCCTGCTCTGCATACAATTTCCCCACCCAGATGTGGCCTTCGGCCCAAAAAGTTTGCCTGATCCTTCACTTTAAAGACCCAAAGAAACCAATCAATTTGAGCTGTGAGATGGGTCCTGGCCAGGCCAGCCTGTGAAAAGCTTGAAAGAAGACTGGGGGTGAGAGAGATCATCTTGAATAAAGACTGTACTTTGGTAGATTCAGTTTTAGACTTTTAAATGCATGTTTTTACCTTTATTTGCTTATAACCATCTCTACCTTTATTTCTTTTACTTGGTATCACTTAATTCAGGCTCTTTGGTTAACCTCGTTTTGCTTTCATTATAACTCATCAGCCCTGGGTAAGTGCAGTGAGTGTGTGCCTCTAGGAAGCTGACAGGCTGGAGTGTTGCACTGTCTCTGGAGAGGCAGGGAACCTAATACTTTTTCTGAGGGCCCAATGAGAGGGAATGGACCCTGAAGGATGATGACTTTGAGGCGGATTCAGGATTGGAAGGGTCCTAAATTCAGCCTGCAAGAAGTAACCAAGTTGGGCAAAGCCAGAGTGAGCCTTGTGGGCTGCTGGCTGGCTGTTGGGGTCAGAGCTCTGGACCAAAGCTGCACAGTCACAAGACACCCAGGGTTAAAAGGCAGATATTGACCGAACCCCTGACTGGCCTGGGTGAACCCCAAAACATCCCAGTGAAATCTACCCTAGCTACTTCATAACAGGATCTAATATAGTTAGATATCAATTTGGACAACCTTTGGGTGGAAATGGCTTGACCCTTAACCCTATCTGCAAAGACTACACACAGTCTGTGGGATCTCATGAAGGATGTTGTCCTGTCCACGTAGTACGTTACAGCCCTACTATGTCAAAGGGTGTGCCATTTGGCTTCCCCCCTGGTTTGAGAATAGCGCTTGAGCAAGAAAACTGGGCAGGGAAGCAACTGATTTAAATGAAAATCAGAAACAATATTAGGCAGGAATTTGGGGTGAGGCCTATCTTTATGGAGGATCATGTCAGATGGACCAGCCATAAGAGCTTGTATGTCCCCTACTCTATGAGTTGATGTAAGCAGTCTTCATAGACAGTTGATAAAAAGAGCAGGTTGCTTGTGGCTAAAAAGGAGGTCCCTTTAAACAGTTAACACTGTGTTGAGGTCCCAGGAAGGAGGAGGCCCTTGGTCTGGGGGGAAAAACATGAATGAGACCCTTATGGAATCTTGCAACTGTAGGATGGGAAGATACAGTATAACCCTGAATTGAGGATGATGTGCAGCTATTACTGCTAAATGTACTCTTATGGATCTGATGGATGGTCCCAAATGTATTAGAGCTAGCAGACAGTCCTGAGTAGCAGAAACAGGAACTGACAAGGGAAATGTTCTGGTGCCCAAATAGAAAACCTTTTCCATTTTGCCTCATAATTCAGTATAGTAGAGGGTTTTCTGCTATGTCAGAGGTGGGCAAACTATGGCCCACGGGACCATCCTGACGGGCCCCTGAGCTCCTGGCTGGGCAGCTAGCCCCCGGCTCCTCCCCCGCTGTCCCCCGTCCCCTGCAGCTATGCCGCCGCGTGGGCAGCACTCTGGCCGGCGGGGCTGCACGCTCATGCTGGGCAGCACGGCAGTGTGTCTGGCTCTGGGAAGGCATGGTAAGGGGGCCAGGGGGTTGGATATGGGGCAGAGGGTCCTGGGGGGCAGTCAGGGGACAGGGAGCAGGGGATGGCTGGATGGGGCAGAGGTTCGGGGGGGCAGGGGATGGGGAACAGGGGGGATTGGATAGGGGGTGGGGTCCCAGGGGGTCTGTCAGGGGGCAGGGGTGTGGATAGGGGTCGGGGCAGTCAGGGGACAAGAAGCAGGGGAGGTTGGATAGGAGGTGAGGTCCGGGGGGCGGGGGTCCCAGTAGGGGGCGGTCAGGAGACAAGGAGCAGTGGGGGGTTGGATGGGTGGGAGCTTCTGAGGGGGGCAGTCAGGGGGTGGAAAGTGGGAGGGGTCGGATGGGGACAGGGGCCAGCCTGTTTGGGGGGCACAGCCTTCCCTACCCGGCCCGCCATATAGTTTCGCACCCCGATGTGGCCCTCAGACCAAAATGTTTGCCCACTCCTGTGCTATGTACCAAACTGTTCTGGACTTCATTTGAACAGCTCCTTTCAATGGCAATTAATCAGCCAACAACCACACTGTCAGATGTAATGATGAAAGAGGTGAAAGATCTCACTTCTGTTTTGCAAAATCATGTCAGATAGAACAAGTGGTGTGATCAGGGGCTGTGTTGACAGGTTTATCAGCTCAGAGTATCAGAACTGTCTGGGCCAAGCTGGGTCTATCATAATAACTGAAGCTGAACCTTGTCTGAGTTTCCTCAGGATCCCTGGTCTTAAATGGATTGGCAGAAGGCATACATGAGCCCCTGTGCCTATGAGACTACAGAAAGCCTGGACTCAAAACCCCTCTGGAGTAGAAGACACGGCATTTTTTGTTCTGGTCTGTGGCATACAGGTTTATTTCTGGATACCATATTGCAAGGGACCATTAAAGATTAATTGTTAACACCCCCTCAGTTATGGGGGAAAGGCCGGGGGGAAGGCAACTTGTTGGAGGGGTTGTTAGTGGGATTGTTGTAATAAGCCATAAATCTAGAGTCCTATTTAGTCCATGATTTTTTGGGTCTAACAAAGTTATAAATTTAAGCTCCCAGGAGTCTCTTTTGAAGATGTGCAGATTTCCTGAGAAGTCAGATAGAGTGATCATTTTCTGAAAAGTGTTCACCCACGTGGTGTTTTTCTCTTTTATGATTTTTCTGTGTTAGCTCATTTGAGAGCATAGTGCCTGTCTGGTTTCACTCACATAGTTGTTATTGGGGCATTTAGTGAATTGGATGAGGTATGCCACATGTTGCAGGACTCTCATATCTTGAAAGTTGTGCTGGGGAGGGGGTGTCAATCATTGTAGCCATGGAGATATGTCTACAGGTTTTGCATCTGTTGTTCTGGCAGGGGTCTGGTAAAGATTTGAGTTGATGTGTCCTGGTCTGTGGGGAGCTTGCTTCTAATGATGACTTTGGAGAAGCTGCGGGGTTGTTTGAAGGCCAGAAGAGGGGTTCAGAAAATATTTCTTTCAGGATGTGGTCCCCATAGAGTATGGGTTTAATGCTATCTCATATGAGTTCCAGTGTGGGATGGTAGGTTACAACTACAGGTGTGTAGTCAGAGGGGTTTTTATTTCTGTATTGAAGCAGGTTCTCTCGGGGTATTTGGGTGGCCCGTTCCATAATGCAATCTACTTATCTGGTGAAGTGTTCTTGTTTGGTGAAGGCGGTTTTAAGCGTGTTAAGGTTTACATCCCACTGTAGCACTTAGTGAAGAGCTTCTCCCATCAACGTATGTACTCCACCTCCCGAGAGGCGGTAGCTATGTCGATGGGAGAAGCCCTCCCATCAGCATAGTACTGTTTACACTGGGGGTGAGGTTGGTATAACTACGTCAGGTATAAATTGATAGTGTAGTCCAAGCCTCAGTATCCAGGGTCTCCACAATTCAGGACAGGAGGTCCAGGAAGGCTTTAGAATCAACCTAGCCAGGGTGGGGGCTGGTGTCTCTGCCTTGTCTGGTGGTGAGGAGGATTCCTTGGGGGATGACGGGGCTCACTGTTGTCTCTCTATCATCTCCTGTTCCTGTGGGCCCACCTCTCATTCCACTGTGGATGGGCTAGTCAGCGAAGCCATCAAGAAGCATGATCCATTCCTTTTTCTACATGTAGGAGAGGCTAAACTACTCCTTCACATGTGGGAGGATGATCCCCAATAAGGTCAATACAGCCAAACAAGGTGCCATGTTTATGGGTATTGACCAGGTTGGGGCTGGTTGGCCCATGCCACTCCAGAGCCAGTTGAGGCGGTGCTCTGAATGTGGGCTCCCCAATATCCTTCTTGAGGTCATTCTCCAATGGCAGGGAAGAGGGATCTCTGTTCAATGTCAGCAAGAAGGGCTACATCGGCAATAGTGAGGAGGAATATATCTCCTCACTGAAGGACAGTACTGAGGGACTGAATGGGGCCAACTGATGAACTTCCTTGGCTTCATCACAGGCATTGGTACTGGGATCGTGGTAGGTCCCTTGTTTTGCCCAACTGTTTAAGGGTTTTTTCCTTGGAGAAACATCCCATGTCTTCCCCCTGGGAGTTCCTCTCAGTCTTGGAGCTAGGTTTATGCTCGTACAGGCTACATCAGTGGGCGTCCAGATTATAAGTGGATGCAGTGCTAGCTTTACTCGTTGAGTTGGGGCAGTCAGTAAGGAAGCCAAAGTTCTCAGCACCAGATTTACCAATGCCAAGTCTGTCAATGCCAAGGTGCATAGTGCCAAGCTCTTAAGAGGCAGTTGACATCCTCAGTGTCAACTCTGCCAGTGTCCTCTTTGCCTTATTTCCACTGCCTGATCCTGGAGTTCGAAGAGTACTCAAGGGATCACTGGTCGATGCTAATTTAACCAGCCTCACTCTGGTCATAATTGTCACATCTGGGGCCAAAGTGACCTGTATGGACTGCTCAAGTAGATGTAGCTTGAGCCATGCATTCCTAGACTTGCAGGTCCTAGTGGAGAAGTTCTTGCACACAAAGGAATTATTCAGGATGTGACTCTCTCCTAAGCAAGAGAGGCATTAGCTTGTCTGTCCATGATAGGGATTAGTTCATTGCAGGACCGGCAGGGTTTGAACTCTGTCACAAGGCATGGAAGCTGGCAAGAAGCTGCTGCACATGGGGTGGGGAGATGTCACCAATCAATACCCTTCAGAGAACAAATTTGATTATAAGAATTCTTCACTAAGCACCTTAAAAGATCTGGCTTAAAGGGTCTGAAGAGAGTTGCAGGTCAGAGATTTGCTAAGGCAGTAGGGGGAACTGGGTTGTGGCTGCTCTGCCCTTTATGCCATTGTGTGAGAGCTATTCAAAATATCTGATCTTCTGTACATGAGGCCTGTGCACACCTACAGTGCGACTACACTGACACATACTTGAAGAGCTAATAACAGAGAAAAAGAAATGAGCTTAAGAAACCAGACAAACTTTAGTAAAGAGAGAGAAATTCCTGTGACAAATGTGTGAATTTTCTGTAATATTTCTGTGAACTATATGCATCTCCTCACTGCACTGGAGGCAGAAGGGTTAACGTGCTTCTCCTGGAACAGAGCAGGAGGCATGAGAGGTTTGGGTCACGTAGCTGTCTGGGGTGGTAAGAATGCGCCATTAAGAGCTGGTTGGAATTAGCACAAAGCAATGAAGGGTCCAGAAAAAAAATGGGAACCTCAATGACCAAACATGAATCCTTGGCAGGAGGCTAGAGCTCAGAGGAAGCAGAGCAGGATGAAGCCCTGGTTCCACCAATATGGACTCTATCATAAGTCTGCCACTCTCATACTAACCCAAAGACTTTCTGTGCTCCAGGCGACAAATAAAGGTTACCTTGCTGGGGAAAGGCAGCCTGGTGTTGCTGCAGTTACTTAAGAGCATTGCACCCTGAAAGGAGAAATATCTCTTGCAGGAGTCTGGCTCAGCTAGACTCCCTGAAGGGAACCACAGAGAAAGAGAGGTGAAATTGTAGAAGCCATGGTCCCGCACCTGGAAAACACTGGGGATCCAAGGGGTCCAGCACAGTAAAGGGGTACTCCGAGGAGACTGGTTAAAGGCTAAGACACAGATCAGACTCTGGGAATCCATGACAGCCACCTAAGAACTGTAGAGGGATTTCAAGTAAAGAGATGTCTTTAGGGCAGTAGCTGTTCCAGCTGCTGCATTAGGGCATGTCTACACTACAAAATTAAATTGATGTACAGCCACCACAGTAATTAAAGTGGTGGTTCACGTCCACCTTCTGTCAGCTGTACGCATTCTCACCAGGAGTGCTTCTACTGACTTAACTGTGTGGGGCACTGGGGGGCACTGACACCTGGAACTCCCCAGGGCTGACAGCCAACAGAAGATGTAAGTAACGCAGTGTCCACGTGGGCACTGCGACACCCTAACTACATCTACCTACACCTCTTGCAGAGGTGGAGTTATTAGGTCACTGTAGTGGGTGACTTACATTGGTGGGAGCTACATTTTAGTGTAGACGCTTACAGCTAGGTCAATGTACGTTGCCCTAGGTCAACCAAACTCTGTAATGTAAACCAAGCCTTAAAGGCATAGGAAGAGGGAGGAAGGGAATCTAATTTAATGCTGGTGCTGAGCCCCAGGTGGAAGTTTAAGTTGCTACCTCCAATTTCAACGTCAACTTCAAAGCCTTAAAACCCACAAAACAACATGAGTTTAGTCCATGAGTCAATGTCTACATTGACTATACTGAGCTTTAATTCTCTAATTTTTATCAGTAACCTTGTTAGTGAAATTCAGTGTTTACCTTTAGTTGATCCAGTTGAAGCTTGTTAGCATTTTCACACACAATGAGCACATTCTGTAGATCTACAGATGCTTCAATATACTGGAGGCAGAGCTGTTCCAGTCGCGAGAGCTTGAAATTCAGGGCTAGTTTGTACACGTCCATGATAAGTAGTACATCCTGCACATGACCTGTACATCATAAAGGGAAACAGTATCATTCCACAGCTTTAGAGAGCTTTCTAATATAAGGGTCTTCAGAGATGTCCAGTGAGGTCAGAAATTTTCCCAAACCAATTTCTGATGCCATCTTGAGTAATTAGGATAGCACAACCAAGGGAGATTAGTATTATGATCATCTAGTCTGATCTCCTGTTTAACACAGGTCACAGAGCTTCCCCAGAATAGTTCCTAAGGGAGATTTTTAGGAAAACATCCAATCTTGATTTTAAAATGGTCAGTGATTAATGGTTAATTACTCTGTTAAAAATGTATGCCTTATTCCTGTCGGAATTTGTCTAGCTCAACTTGCAGTCATTGCACTGTTATACCTTTCTCTGGTAGACTGAAAAGCCCATTATTAAATATTTTTTTCCTATGTAAGTCTTATAGACTGTAATCAAGGCACTCCTTAACCTTCTCTTTGTTAAGATAAATAGAATGAGCTCCGTGACTCTGACTACAAATCATGTTTTCAAATCCTTTAATAATTCTTAAGTATCAGAGGGGTAGCCATGTTAGTCTGGATCTGTAAAAAGCAAGAGAGAGTCCTGTGGCACCTTTAAGACTAACAGATGTATTGGAGCATAAGCTTTCGTGGGTGAATGCCCACTTCGTCGGATCATGCATCCGACGAAGTGGGCATTCACCCACGAAAGCTTATGCTCCAATACATCTGTTAGTCTTAAAGGTGCCACAGGACTCTCTCTTGCTTTTTAATAATTCTTGTGGCTCTTCTCTGAACCCTCTTCGATTTTTCAATATCCTTCTTGAGCTGTGGACAACAGAACTGGACACAGAATTCCAGCAGCGGTTGCCATCAGTGATAAATATAAAGATTTGCTCACAAATTGCTAATATTCAATTTTCATATGTTTTTTAAAAAAGCCCCTGTGGGCCAGGTTTGGTTTGCAGAGTCCTCCTCCTGCTGTCCTACCTTTGCGTGGGTATTTTATTTTATCCGTGTACAGGAACTGCATGAGCACCTCAAAGGGCTGAGCTTCAGCTTCTCGGATTGTCACTTCCAGCAGGGGTTGCAGGCAGCACAGCTTGACATTGCCACAAATCCCCTCGTTCTGGGACAGTGCTTGTCCCTCTTCTTCAATCTCTTGCTTAGATTTCTAATGGGATAGAAAAACAGTAAACAAAGAAGCAAAGGTCTGGGTGTGTCCCTGGGACTGGGGTTGAGAAGGGCTGGTTTGCCAGGAACAAACTGTGTTTGTGGGTGTGCATTTGTGAGACTGTGATGTGATACATGGCTTTGCATTGTACTTACTGGGGATGTGCAGTGGAGTTGGGTCCCTTCGTGCCCTGAACTGACTTTGTGACATTTATCTTTGAATTTCCCTGCATTTCAAAATAAAGAGAGCCTCAGCCACGGAGCTCAGCAATGAAGTGTACCATTTTCCCTCCGAAGAGGTCCATGGGGTGCTGGAAAGTCTCCTCTGCGCTCTGTGCACAACTGCATGTACACTGGGCAAAGTGGCTGCAAGGCCCCCAAGTAAACTGCTCTGGTACAGCAGGCCCCCATGAGAGACACAGAGACAGCACCACAGCTTTGGATCCTCTGGCACAGGAGGCATCTCAGGCAGATCAGAGGCAGGGGAGGGCATGGTTGAGACAGTCCTGCACCCTGATGATTCCCAGCTACCACAATGTCCATTAGGGCTAAGGCAGCAGGGGGTGCAAATTAGTGCAGCCCTGGGATTGCTTTAACCTGCTTGCCTGGCCGATCTGTCCCTTATCAATCTCAGCATAGCAGAGGTACAAAGCCTACCCTCTCATCCTGGTTCTGACCTGGGACTCCAAAGTGCTACAGACAATCCAGACATCCTCAGACTGATCATTTCTCTTCCCTGCAAAAGCATTGGTCACACCAGAAGTAAGCTCCGGGCTGAAGCTACTGGAAGCTCGTGGAATCTCCTTCACTGGAGTCACGATGCTCCCATTCATTCATGGCTGAGACGACCAGCGAACAGGGGGCTGGATGACAAAATAGGAAGTCGTATCCCTTGGAAGGGGTGAAGTACTTCCTCTTCACCCCCCTTGCCGTTGGTGTGCTGGAGGCTGCGGTTTGCCAGACCGTCTTGTAGTTAGATTGAATTGTCTTTATGAGCGGGAGCACAATTCTGGATGGGCCTTCAGGGCTTAGGATGTCCACCATAGGATCCTCCTGCTCCACTGCTTCCTCCGCCTGTAGGCCCAAGTTCTGGGCGACCCTGAGGAGCAGCTCCTGATGTGCCCTGTGGTCAATCGGAGGAGGCCCCGACACTGCCATGCCCACCACAGCTTCGTCTGGGGAGGATGAGGAGGTGAGGGCCTGCTGTGCCTCCTCCACCTGCTCTTCTTGCCCCTCATCATAGGCCGGGGGCATGTCCGAGCCCTGCCTGGTTGATTGTCCCCGGGATGGCCCCGGGCTCGGTGCCACTTCCACTCGCTGGTGTTCCGGAGAAGCGTCTGGCGGCCTGGATACCATAGCCTCCTTGGGTGTGGAGGGGTGCCTGTGTGGGGACCGGGACCGATGCACCGAATAGCTGGACCTCGAAGCTCTGGAGGAGGTCCCTTGCTGCTAATGATAGGCCCATGGTGTCTAAAAGGGCCATTGTCCTGGCGGGCCCCATTTTGGAAAGCCAATATGGCTGCCAGCTGCACCCTGACCAACGAGGGCACCTAGCCCTGGGCCCTCAGGTGGAGGTGGATGTCGTGGGCTATACAGAAGTCCCACAGGCTGAGGGCTTCGTGGCAGAGGGCGGAGGATCGGGCCCCGCCTTGCCTGTTGATATAGAACATCGAGGCCGTGTTGTCTGTGAGAACCCTGACTGCCTTGCCCTTCAGGTGCGAACAGAAGGCCGTACACGCCAGCTGCACTGCCCTGAGTTCCTTGATGTTTATGTGAAGGGTCAGGTCTTGCGGAGACCACAGGCCTTGGGTCTGAAAACTCCCCACATGGGCTCCCCAGCCCAGGTCCAATGCATCGGACACCAGCTCCATGGACAGGGCCCTGTCCCTGAACAGGACCCCTTGGTGTGTTACTCGGTGTGGACCACCATCGTAGCGAGGTGGTCATCGAGTTTGGCACGGTGAGGACCTTGTCCAATCTGTCCGTGGCTTTGGTGAACTGCGAGGCGTCAGAGTTGTAGGGGCCTCATCCTGAGCCTGGCATGGCGGACCACATACGTGCACGGTGACATGTGACCCAGCAGCTGTAGGCAGGACCTGGCTATCATCACTGGGAACCTTACAATCGAGTGGATGAGCCCTTTCACGGTCTCGAACATGTCTTGGGGGAGAGAGACCGACATTGCGTCCAGGAGCACCCTGATAAACTCTATGCATTGGACTGGGACTAACGTGGACTTGGTGTTGTTTACCAACAGGCCCAGGGCGGTGCATGTGGATAGGAGGAGTGCCACATGATCCCTCACCTGCAACCGGGAGGTGCCCTTGACCAGCCAGTCATCCAGATAGGGGAATATCTGGACCCTCCGGCGCCTGAGGTAGGCTGCTACTACCGACATGCACTTCGTAATGACCCTGGGGGCACTGGACAGACCAACCAGGAGGACTGTGAATTGGTAGTGATTCTGTCCCACCACAAAACGGAGGAAGCACCTGTGCCCCTTGAATATGTGGATGTGGAAGTATGCGTCCTGTAGATCGAAGGCCGCGTACCAATCCCCGGGATCCAGGGAGGGGATGATGGAGGCCAGGGAAACCATGCAAAACTTGAGTTTTACCAAGTACTGGTTCAGACCTTGCAGGTAGTATGGGTCTGAGCTCCCCTTTTGGCCTTCCGGATAAGGAAATACCAGGATGTAATACCCCTTGCCCAGGAACTCCTTGGGCACCGTCTTTATCGCTCCTAATTCCAGGAGCATCCCAACCTCCTGCTCGAGCAGAGCCTTGTGCAATGGGACCCCCAAGAGGGATGGAGGCGGGGGGTGGTTGGGTGGGTAGGAGATAAACTGGAGGGTGTAACATCGGGAGATGGTGTGTTGAGGTTCGAGGTGAGCTGCGACCATTCCGGGAGGAATGCACACAATCGACTGGAAAAAGGGAGCTTTATTAGGGATGGATCCGTGCTGAAAATTGGCGGGGTACCCCCGAGCGTCCCGTCAAAACCGCCTTTTACCCGCCTGCTTGCCCTTAGAGGACCCAGGCTGTGGGGCAGGCCGCTATTGTTTTTGCAGGTGTTTCCTATAGTCCCGTTGCTTCTTTTGGGCGGCTTCGTATTTCGGGAGAGCGGCCTGGGTGGGAGCCTGCTGTGGCTTGAACTTGAGTTTTGCCAGAGCCAGGACATAGAGGCCCAGGATCTGGAGGGTCATCCAGAAGTCTTTCATGCCATGCAGCCTTGTGTCCGTTTCCTCCGCAAACAGCGCCTTCCTGTCAAAAGGGCAATCCTGTTTTGATGACTGCGCTTCTCTGGATAACCCAGAGAGCAGAAGCCAGAATGCCTGTCTCATATATCCGAAGCGGCCTGCAGAGAAGCCCTTGCAGTGGCTGCCCCTTCCTCCACGAGCGCCTTAAACTCCTTTCTATCGTGCTCCCGGAGGGAATCCTCGAACTTGGGGAGGGATCCCCAGAGATTGAATTCGTAGCAACCCAGGAGAGCCTGATGGTTTGCTACCCTCAGCTGGAAGCTTGACGACGAATACATTTTTCTCTCGAAAGCATCCAGCCTCCGAGAGTCTTTGTTCTTTGGGGTCGGGGCTGGCTGCCCCTGTCGCTCCCTGGGTTGACCGACTCGACCACCAAGGAGTTGGGTGCCGGGTGGGTATACAGATACTCGTGCCCCTTAGTGGGTACGAAGTACTTGTGCTCTGCCTTCTTAGAGATGGGAGTCAACGAGGCTGGTCTTTGCCACAGGGCATTTGAAATTTTTGCTAGCCCTTCATGGAGCGGCAAGGCCACCCTGCCTGGTGCTGAGGGCGACAGCACATTGAACAGGGAGTCTGAGGGCTCAGGGTGCCATTTCCTCAGCCTGGAGATGGAGGCTTGCTGCCACCTTTTTTAGTAAGTCTTGATGGGCCCGGTAGTCCTCCTGCGGGACGGAGGGGGGCGGGGCTGCAATCAGCTCCTCCGGATGAGGCGAGGAGGCCGGTGCGGTGCTTTGGGTGTTGGCTGGCACTGGAGGATCCACCTCCTGGTTGGACTCCGGGCATGGCACCGAGGAAGCCCATCGACTCTTTTCTTGGCAGTCTAGGGATGGAGGCCAATGGTGCTTCTGACGCCCCAGCCACCTAGTGATCCCCCACCGGGGGCTGCGCCGGAGGCCATGGTGCCCACTGGTACCACTGGGCCCACCATGATGCAGGGTGCCATTGCACTTGCTGAGACACTGGTGGAGCTGGCTGATCAGGCTGGCTAGCCTGGCCTGTAGACGGGCGACTGTGAGCAGAGGTTGGGCTGGCGTACGACACGCTGCGGCCTCCAGACTGGGAGTGGCGGTGGTGCCGGGATCTATGTCGACCACGGGACTGGGACCTCGAGGCGGGAGAATGGCACTGACGGTAGTAGTTGCTCCACAAGCGATCTCAATGGGTGGACCCGCGATGGCGAGGAGCCGGCGATCGACGCCCAGAGCTACGGTGCCTTGGCGGAGACTTTGAGCAGGATTCTGAGCAGGAACAGCGTCGACGGTGATGCCGCGACCAACTGCGGTACCGCCTTCGAGGCGAGGACCATTGGCGATGTCCGCCACGGTCCCGTCTGAGCTCGCTCAGTGAAGACGAGCGGTGCCGAGAGTCCCGATTGGATGGCACCCATCCAGACAGTCTGGCCGGTGTTGAGGGCAATCCACATGGACTGAGCCCTGAACAGTCACTGGGCGATGAGCGGTATCGGGAACGTTCCCTCGACCGAGACCAGTACCGGGCCGGCGGTGACTGTGGTGATCCCAGCAGCGGCTTGCCTCTGGAGTGTGGGGCCAACATCGGCGGCACTCCAGGCACCAGCATGGACCTGATGTCCTTAGCTGCCTGGAGGGCTTCGGGTGTAGATGGCATCCGGACATCCTGAGAGGCCTGCTTTGAAGGGGCCGGGCTACTCCACTCCGCGTGAGTCAGAGGCCTAGGGCCCAATGGGGACTGAGGACTACCCGACATGGGTCTAGTCTCTGCCCAGACTTCCCTCGGTGCCGTTGCGAAGAGGGAGTCTTTCCGGTCCTCTTGGCATGCCCCGTGGAAGGGGAGCAGTGCCGACTAATCGAGGGTACCGGAGGGTGTCTGCACACCGACGCCGCAGTGCCAGGTACCAGATCAGAGCGGCGTGCCAGGGTCGGGGCCAGCGCTAACTCCATCAGGATGTCCCAGAGTCTAATGTCCCTTTCTTTTTTAGTCCGGGGCTTGAACGGCTTGCAGATCTTACACCTTTCGCTGATATGGGTTTCTCCCAAGCAGCGCAGACAGTCTGTGTGTGGGTCACTATATATAACATATAATGCCTACAGGAGACGCACGACTTAAATCCCGGGGCACGGGGCATGCCCCGGCCTGGGCTCACTAACTAACTAAACTTTACTGAAAACTAAACTGACTAAACAGCTACTACTGAACGAACAGTTCTGGGGACAAGCTGCAGCAAGGCTGGAGCTGTGCAATTCCGACGCACCTTCACTGCCGGCAAGAAGGAACTGAGGGTGGGGGGAGCGCGCAACTCCCCTTATACCGCACCAGGCAGGCGCCACTCCAGGGGTCACGGGGGGCGCTCTCCCCCTACGGGTACTGCTAGGGGAAAAACTTCTGGCACCAGTGCACGTGGCTAGCACGCACACCTACTGTGGAATTGACATGAGCAATCACTCGAAGAAGAACTAATTTATACCTTAGCCTCTGAGGCCTGGTCTACACTACGGGTTTAGGTCGACTTTAGCAGCGTTAAATCGAATTAAGCCTGGACACGTTCACACGACGAAGCCCTTTCTTTCGACTTAAAGGGCCCTTTAAACCGGTTTCTTTACACCACCTTCGATGAGGGGATTAGCGATAAAATCGGCCTTTGTGGGTCGGAATTGGGGTAGTGTGGACGGAATTCGACGTTATTGGCCTCCGGGAGCTATCCCACAGTGCTTCATTGTGACGGCTCTGGACAGCACTCTCAACTCAGATGCACTGACCAGGTAGACAGGAAAAGACCTGCGAACGTTTGAATTTAATTTCCTGTTTGCTCAGCGTGGAGAGCACAGGTGACCACGCAGAGCTCATCAGCACAGGTAACCGTGATGGAGTCCAGGATCGCAAAAGGGCTCCAACATGGACCGAACGGGAGGTACGGGATCTGCTCCCCATATGGGGAGATGAATCAGTGCTAGCTGAACTCCGTGCAGTAAAAGAAATGGCAAAGTATTAGAAAAGGTCTCCAAGGCCATGAAGGACCGAGGCCATAACAGGGACACACAGCAGTGCCGCATGAAAATTAAGGAGCTAAGGCAAGCCTACCACAAAGCGAGAGAAGCAAATGGAAGGTCCGGGGCAGAGCCGCAAACTTGCCGCTTCTACGCGGAGCTGCATGCCATTCTAGGGGGTGCAGCCACCACTACCCCAACCATGTGCTATGACTCCGTCAATGGAGAAACACACAGGGAAGAGGGTTCAGGGAACGAGGAAGATGAGGATGGAGGTAATGTAGGTAGCTCACAGCAGCAAGGAAGCGGAGAAACCGGTTTCCCCAACAGCCAGGATATGTTTGTCACCCTGGACCTGGAACCAGTAACCCCCGAACTCACCCAAGACCCTAAGGGCACACAGGAGACCTCTGGTGAGTGTACCTTTGTAAATATTACACATGGTTTAAAAGCAAGCGTGTTTAATGATTAATGATTAATTTGCCCTGGCAAATTAATTGTTCCCGGCAATCGCGGCCAGTACAGCTACTGGAAAAGTCTGTTAACGTGTATGGGGATGGAGCAGAAATCCTCCAGGGACATCTCCAGAAAGCTCTCCTTCATGTACTCCCAAAGCCTTTGCAAAAGGTTTCTGGGGAGGGCTGCCTTATCCCGTCCGCCATGGTAGGACACTTTACCACGCCAGGCCAGTAGCACGTAGTCTGGAATCATTGCATAACAAAGCATGGCAGCGTATGGTCCCGGTGTTTGCTGGCATGCAGACAACATCCATTCCTTATCTCTCTTTTTTATCCTCAGGAGAGTGATATCATTCACGGTCACCTGGTTGAAATGGGGTGATTTTATTAAGGGGACATTCAGAGGTGCCCGTTCCTGCTCTTCTGAACAGAAACGTTCCCCGCTGTTAACCACGTGGTGGGGGGAGGGGTGAAGTGATCATCCCAGAGAATCGTGTGTGTGTGTGCGTGGGGGTGGTTTACTTGGGTTTGTGCTGCATGTTAACCCGGAAACCGCAGCCCCTCCTTTTACATTGAAAACCCATTTTAAATGGCCAACCCAATTCATCCTTGATATGGGAAATGCGCTGCTGTTTGAAACCATTCCCACATGTTAAGAAGGTTAAAAAAGCCAAAAGACTGTGGCTTACCATGGCTGCCTGCAAGCCGAAATCTGTTGCCTGGCACTGCGTGAGTGATCTCTCATACCAAACCGGCAGGCAGAGGAAAAATGTGACCTTGTAACGAAAGAGTGTACCCATTGTTCTCTAAAATGTGTCTTTTTTAACCACCTCTCCCTTCTCCTCAACCAGCTGCAAATGTTTCTCCTTCGCAGAGGCTAGTGAACATTAGAAAGAGAAAACGGAGAACGCGGGACGATATGTTCACGGAGCTCCAGATGTCCTCCCACGCTGATAGAGCACAGCAGAATGCGTGGAGGCAGTCAATGTCAGACATGAGAAAAGCACAATATGAACGAGAGGAGAGGTGGCAGGCTGAATGGCGGGATGAAAAGAGCAAGTGGCGGGCTGAAGACGATAGGTGGCGTCAGCTTGCAGACAGAAGGCAAGAGTCAATGCTCCGTCTGCTGGAGCATCAAACTGATATGCTCCAGCGTATGGTTGAGCTGCAGGAAAGGCAGCAGGAGCAGAGACCGCCGCTACAGCCCCTGTGTAACCAACAGCCCTCCTCCCCAAGTTCCATAGCCTCCTCACCCAGACGCCCAAGAACACGGTGGGGGGCCCTCCGGCCACCCAGTCACTCCACCCCAGACGACTGCCCAAGCATCAGAAGGCTGGCCTTCAATAAGAGTTAAAGTTTTAAAATGCAGTGTGTCCTTTTCCATCCCTCCTCCCCCACCCATCCCAGGCTACCTTGGGAATTATCCCCCTACTTGTGTGAGGAATTAATAAAGAATGCATGAATGTGAAATAACAATGACTTTATTGCCTCTGCAAGCGGTGCTCGAAGTGGGGAGGGGAGGGTGGGGTGGTTGGTTTACAGGGAAGTAGAGTGAACCGGGTGGGGTGGGGGGTTGGAGGGTTCATCAAGGAGAAACAAACAGAAGTTTCACACCGTAGCCTGGCCAGTCACAAAACTCGTTTTCAAAGCTTCTCTGATGCGCACCGTGCCCTGCTGTGCTCCTCTAACCGCCCTGGTGTCTGGCTGCGCGTAATCAGCGGCCAGGCGAGTTGCCTCAACCTCCCACCCCGCCATAAATGTCTCCCCCTTACTCTCACAGATATTGTGGAGCGCACAGCAAGCAGCAATAACAATGGGGATATTCTTTTCGCTGAGGTCTGAGCGAGTCAGTAAGGTGTGCCAGCGCGCTTTTAAACGTCCAAATGCACATTCCACCACCATTCGGCACTTGCTCAGCCTATAGTTGAACAGGTCCTGACTCATGTCCAGGCTGCCTGTGTACGGCTTCATGAGCCATGGCATTAAGGGGTAGGCTGGGTCCCCAAGGATCACGATAGGCATTTCAACATCCCCAACGGTTACTTTCTGGTCCGGGAAGAAAGTCCCTTCCTCCAGCTTTCGAAACAGACCAGAGTGCCTGAAGACGCGAGCATCATGTACCTTTCCTGGCCACCCCACGTTGATGTTGGTGAAACATCCCTTGTGATCCACCAGGGCTTGCAGCAGCATTGAAAAGTACCCCTTGCGGTTTATGTACTCGGTGGCTTGGTGCTCCGGTGCCAAGATAGGGATATGGGTTCTGTCTATTGCCCCACCAGAGTTTGGGAATCCCATTTCAGCAAAACCATCCACTATTGCCTGCACGTTGCCCAGAGTCACTACCCTTGATATCACCAGGTCTTTCATTGCCCTGGCAACTTGGATCACAACAGCCCCCACAGTAGATTTGCCCACTCCAAATTGATTCCCGACTGACCGGTAGCTGTCTGGCGTTGCAAGCTTCCACAGGACTATCGCCACTCGCTTCTCAACTGTGAGGGCTGCTCTCATCCTGGTATTCTGGCGCTTCAGGGCAGGGGAAAGCAAGTCACAAAGTTCCATGAAAGTGCCCTTATGCATGCGAAAGTTTCGCAGCCACTGGGAATCGTCCCACACCTGCAGCACGATGCGGTCCCACCAGTCTGTGCTTGTTTCCCGGGCCCAGAATCGGCGTTCCATGCCATGAACCTGCCCCAGTAACACCATGATTTCCACATTGCTGGGGCCTGTGCCTTGTGAGAGGTCTATGTCTATGTCAATTTCCTCATCACTCTCTTCGCCGCGCTGCAATCGCCTCCTCGGCTGGTCCGGGTTTCGCCTTGGCATGTCCTGGCTCTGCATATACTCCAGGACAATGCGCGTGGTGTTCATAGTGCTCATAATTGATCTGAGCGGGCTCCATGATCCCAGTGCTAGCTATGGCGCCTGGTCTGAAAAAAGGCGCGAAACTAGTATCTGACGGACCAGGAGAAGGAGGGAGGGCAGGAGGGAGGGAGGGCCGAGTGACAACATGGCGCACAGGTACAGGGAATTAAAATCAAGAAAGGTGGCTGTGCATCAGGGAGAAACACAAACAACTGTCACACAGAATGGTCCCCCCAAAGATTAAACTGAAAACCCTGGGTTTAGCAGGCTGTTGATTTCACGGAGGGAGGGGAAGCAAATGAATACAGAACAAATCTATTTTTTACATCTTAAGACGACGGTGCAGCATGACTGATAGCCCTCGGCATCTTCTGGGTACTTGGCAGCAAATACTGGGCGCTTGGCAGTTAGTGTACTACGATGGCCTTCAGGCCTATTGCACGATCTGCTGCTCAGGGAAGACTCTGCTAATGTGCGATGATCCAACTTGTAATAGGACGGTTACCAGTCGTAATACACCATCTACTGCCAAAAGGCAAGGGGCTGGTGCAATGCAGCCCTACGGCTGCCAGCCCCACAGCTGCCAGCACCCAGATCGCCGATGAAGGCTACCAGTCATGCTGCACAGTCTACCGCCAAAAGGCAGTTAGCTGCTGCTGCTGTGTAGCAATGCAGTCCCACGTCTGCCGGCACCCAGATGACATATGGTGACGCTGAGCTGAGCGGGCTCCATGATTGCCATGGTATGTTGTCTGCACAGGTAACCCAGGTAAAAAGGCGCGAATCTATTGTCTGCCGTTGCTCTGACGGAGGGGGAGGGGCCTGACGACATGTACCCAGAACCTCCCGCGACACTGTTTTGCATCATCCGGGCATTGGGATCTCAACCCAGAATTCCAATGGGCGGCGGAGACTGCGGGAACTGTGGGATAGCTACCCATAGTGCAATGTTCCGGAAGTCGACGCTAGCCTCGGTACTGTGGATGCGGTCCGCCGACTAGAGCACTTAGAGCATTTTATGTGGGGACACACAAAATCGGCTGTATACAACCGATTTCTATAAAACCGGCTTTTATTAATTCGACCTAATTTCGTAGTGTAGACATACCTTAAGGATAGAACAAGAAGCAATGGGTTTAAACTGCAGCAAGGGAGGTCTAGGTTGGACATTAGGAAAAAGTTCCTAACTGTCAGGGTGGTTAAACACTGGAATAAATTGCCTAGGGAGGTTGTGGAATCTCCATCTCTGGAGATATTTAAGAGTAGGTTAGATAAATGTCTATCAGGGATGGTCTAGACAGTATTTAGTCCTGCCATGCGGGCAGGGGACTGGACTCGATGACCTCTCGAGGTCCCTTCCAGTCCTAGAATCTATGAATCTATGAATCTATACCACATCATTTTGTATGCATAGTTGAGATTATGTTTTCCAATGTGCATTATTTAGCATTTATCAACATTGAATTTCATCTGCCATTTTGTTGCCCAGTCACCCAGTTTCGAGAAGGCCCTCTGCAACTCCTCGCAGTCTGCTTTGGACTTAACCATCCTGAGTAATTTTGTATCATCTGAACATTTTGCCACCTCATTGCTTACCCCTTTTTCTAGATCATTTATGCATCTGTTGAACAGCACTGGTCCCAGTACAGATCACTGGGGGACACCATTATTTCTCTCCATTCTGAAAACTGTCCATTTATTCCTACTCTTTGTTTCCTGTCTTTTAACCCATTACTGATCCATGAAAAGACCTTCCCTCTTATTCTTTGACTGCTGACTTTGGTTAAGAGCCTTTGGTGAGGGACCTTGTCAAAGGATTTCTGGAAGTCAAAGTATACTATAACCACTTGCCCACATGTTTGTTGACACCTTCAAAGGATTCTAATAGATTGGTCGGGCATGTTTTCCCTTTACAAAACTGATGTTGGTTCTTCCCTAACAAATCATGTTTATCTATGTGTCTGATAATTCTGTTCTTTATTATAGTTTCAACTATGGTACTGAAGCTAGGCTTACCAGCCTGTAATTGCCGGGATTGCCTCTGGAGCCATTTTAAAAAATTGGTATCACATTAACTATCCTCCAGTCATCTGGTACAGAAGTTGATTTAAGTGATAGTTTACATACCACACTTTTAGTAGTTCTGCAATTTCATACTTGAGTTCTTTCAGAACTCTTGGGTGAATACCTTCTGGTCCTGGTGATTTATTACTGTTAAATTTATCAATTTGTTCCAAACCTCCTCTACTGACACCTCAATCCTCAGATCGGGCACCTAAAAAGAATGGCTCAGGTATGGAAATCTCCCTCACATCCTCTGCAGTGAAGACCAATGCAAAGAATTTATTTAACTTTTCTGCAATGGCCTTATTTTCCTTGAATGCTCCTTTAGCACCTGGTTTGTCCAGTGGCCCCACTGATTGTTTAGCAGGCTTTCTGCTTCTGGTGTACTTAAAACAATTTTTTGCTGTTAGTTTTTGAGTCTTTTGCTAGTTGCTCTTCAAATTATTTTTTGGCCTGCCTAATTATATTTTTACACTTAACTTGCCATAATTAATGCTCTTTTCTATTTTCTTCAGTAGGATTTGACTTCCAATTTTTAAAGGATGCCTTTTGCCTCCAACCTTTTTATGCCCAAGATCACTTTTTGAATCTAAGAGCAACTCAGGATCTACCCTGCCCCTTCCCCCAGGCCCTGCCCCTTCCCCAAAGCCCCGCCCCACTCACTCCATTCCCCCCATCGCTTGCTCTCCCCCACCCTCACTCACTTTCACCGGGCTGGGGCAAGGGGTTGGGGTTCGTGAGGGGTGGCAGGCTCTGGGCTGGGGCTAAGGGGTTCGCAGTGTGAGAGGGGGCTCTGGGCTGAGCCGGGGGCAGAGGGTTGGGGTGCAGGAGGGGGTGAGGGATGCAAGCTCTAGAAGGGAGTTGGGGTGCAGGAGGGGGCTCTGGGCTGGGGCAGAGTGTTGGGGTGCAGGAGGGGCTACAGGGTGCTGGCTCTGGGAAGGGGGTCAGGGTTGAGGCAGGGGCTTGGAGTGCAGGAGGTGGTTCAGGGTGCTGGCTCTGGGAGGGGGCTCAGGGTGGGGCTTGGGGTACAGCTTCCCGCAGGGCAGCACTAACCTCTGGTGGCTCCTGGTCAGCGGCAGGCGCAGCGAGGCTAAGGCAGGCTCCCTGCCTACCCCGCCTCCACACCACTCCCGGATGGGGCCAACATGCCCCTGCAGACCCTGGGGTGGAGAGGGCGGGGGGGCATGTGGCTCTGCGTGCTGCCCCCTTCTGCATGCACCACCCCTGCAGCTCTCCCAGCCAATGGGAGCTGCAGGGGCGGTGCTTGCAGGCAGGAGCAGCACACATGGAGGGAGACCCCTCCCCCCCTGCCCCCAGGGCTGCAGTAGCTGCTTCTGGGAGCGACGTGGGGGCAAGGTAGCCTTAGGCAGTCACACTGCACTGCCGCCGGAGATCGCAATCGACTGGGAGATCCTCTAGACCACTGCTCTAACCGTTTCTTTTACTTTGTTGTTTAGCCACGATAGCACTTTTTTGGTCCTTTAACGTTTTTTTAATTTGGGAGTATACATTTAATTTAAGACTATGATGGTTTTCTAAAAACATTCCCATACAGCTTGTAGGCATTTCACTTTTGTGACTGTACCTTTTAATTTCTGTTTAACTAGCTTCCTCATTTTTGAGCAGTTCCCCTTCCTGGAGTTACTGTGCTGGGCTTCTTTGCCATTTCTCCCACCCCCACGCCAAGGATGTTAAATTTAATTACATTATGGTTGCTATTGCTGAGTAGTTAAGCTATTTTCAATCTCTTGGACCAGATCCTGTGCTCCACTTAGGCCTAAATCAAGAATTGCCTCTCCTCTTGTGGGTTCCAGGACTAGCTGCTCCAAGAAGCATGTTGATGGTTGAGCAACTAGATGCTGATGGTTGAGCAGCTGCAGGTACAAACATAGATGTGTTTGGTATTATAAGTAAAGGTGGACCCAGTACCACAGATATTAACACAGAAGAAAATAAAGGTGATTCTGGCTTTTGTAAGACCTTACGTATATGCTGTTGGCATCTTACAGTACCATGGGGCAAAAAATGAAGCCAGGGTAGAGAGAGATGGAGTTGATAGTGCTGAAGTAATCAGTACTGATGTCTCCTGTACTGAAACAGTACATCCAGTACATAGGAAGGCACCCCACATGTTGACAATACAAAGACACATCTCGAAGAACACCCGTTACGGAAAAGGTAACTGTCTTTTCTTCTTCAAGTGCTTGCTCATGTCCATTCCACATTAGGTGACTCCCAGCAGTTCCCGTGGAGGCAGGTAGGAGTTCACAGCTGTGCAGATTGTAATACGGCTCTGCCGAACCCAGCGTCATCTCTGGCCTTCTGAGTGATGGTATAATGAGCGGTAAACATGTGGACCGAGGACCACGTTGCGGCTCTACAGATGTCCTGGATTTGGATGTGCGCCAAGAAGGCTGCCGAAGACACCAGCGCTCTAGTCAAATGGGCCCTGACAATCGGTGGTGGCGGGAACTTTGCTAGCTCGTAACAGGTCTTTATGCAGGAGGCAATCCAGGTGGAAATCCTCTGCGAAGAAACCGGAAGGCCCTTCATCCTAGCCGCCGTAGTGATGAAGAGCTGGGTCAATTTACGGAAAGGCTTGGTACGTTCCAGGTAAAAAGCCAAGGCCCTCCAGATGTCCAGCGCATGCAGACGCCTCTCCTCAGCAGTCTTGTGTGGCTTGAGATAGAACACAGGCAGGAATATGTCCTGGCTCATGTGAAAGGAAGATACTACCTTCAGCTGGGTGGGGCTGCAGCTGGACCTTGTCCTTATAAAACACTGTGTAAGGCGGTTCTGAGGTCAAGGCCTTAATCTCTGAGACTCATCTTGCTGACGTCACTGCCACCAGGAAAGCGACCTTCCAGGACAAGTAGGAAAAGGAACAGGAGCCCAGCAGCTCGAAAGGCAGGCCAGTGAGCCTGTAGAGGACCAGGTTAAGGTCCCACTGCAGGACAGGGGCCCATACCTGCAGGTAAAGCCCCTTGAGGCCCCCTAGGAACCTGACAGTCATGTCGTCAGAAAAGACTGTCTGATCTTGGATCAGCTGGTGGAACATGGAGATGCCCGCAAGGTGCACTCTAATGGAAGAATGCACCAGACCCTGAGGTGCAGTAAGTAGTCCAAGATGGACTGCATTGAGGAACGCGAAGGAGAAATGCCACGCTCCGACGCCCAGCAGGAAAACCTCGTCCACTTGGCCAGGTAAGTTAGCCTTGTGGATAGCTTCCTACTTCCAAGGAGGACCTGCTGGACCTCCTCTGAGCAAGTACATTCCTCCGCGTTCAACCATGGAGCATCCACATCGAGAGGTGTGAAGACTTGAGATTGGGGTGTAGGAGCTGACCGTGATCCTGTAACAGCAGGTCCGGGCGGTAGGGAAGGGGTCAGGGAGGGGCCACCGCCACGTTCATGAGCGTGCCGAACCCATTGCTGGCGAGGCCACACAGGGATGATCACGATAACCTGTGCCTTGTCCCTCTTGATCTTCAACCAGGACCCAGCTGACCAGAGGGATCGGAGGGAATGTGTACCTCACACCCGTGGCCCATGACAGGAGGAAAGCAACGGAGAAGGGGTCCTTGCTCAGCCCCTGCTGGGAGCAAAACCGATGGCACTTTCTGTTTTGCCTGGTGGCAAACAGATCTACCTGGGGAGTTCCCCACCTCTGGAAGATTATGCAGGCCACCTCTGGGTGGAGCAATCACTTGTGGTCAGGGGAGAAGTCTCTGCTGAGGTGATTTGCTAGGCATTCCTGATGCCGGGGAGGTGACCAGCTTGCAGATGGATGCCGTGGTCGATGCAGAAGTCCCAAACACAGAGAGCTTCTTGGCAGAGAGCCGACGAGCGCGCTCCTCCTTGCCTGTTGATGTAGAACATTGAGGCCATATTGTCTGTCAGGATTCGCACCACAGGTATGGCAGGAAAACCCCGTAGGCCAGCTGGACCACTCTGAGCAACTTGACATTTATATGTAATGTTGTCTCCTCCGGGGTCCACATCCCCTGGGTCCAGAGATGTCCAAGGTGCACCCCCCAACTGAGGTCCGAAGCATCCGACATTATCTCAACAGACTGTCAAACGGGACTCCTGCCAGGACCTTCTTGCGATTGGTCCACAACCACAGCAAGGTGAGAACCACCGGAGGAATGGTTATGATGTTTTCCAGGTAGCCCCTGGATTGGGAATAGGTCGATGCCAGCCATTGCTGCAGGGGCCGCATGCGGAGCCTGGCATGGCGGACCCTGTATGTGCAAGCTGCCATGTGGCCTCGTAGGCATAGGCACACTCTGGCCGTTGTCAGGGGACATACAGACACTTCTGCGATGAGGTCCGTCAGGACCTGAAACCTGTCTAACAGCAGGAACACTCTTCCCCGGGTCGAGTCGAGCATGGCCCGGATGAATTCTATCCTTTGAACTGGAACTAACGTGGACTTTTCATGGTTGACCAGTAGTCCCAAGGAGCAGCACGTGGCTTGTAGTGTAGTGACGTTGCGTTCGACCTGAGCCTTGGAGCTGCCTTTGACCAACCAGTCATTGAGGTACGTGTAAATCTGGATACCCCGATGCCTCAGGTAGGCCGCGACTACCACCATACACTTGGTGAACACCCTTGGTGCTGTAGCCAGGCCAAATGGAAGGACCTCAAACTGGTAGTGGGCTGAGACAACCGTAAAACGGAGAAAGCGTCTGTGTCCTGGGAAGATTGCTACGTGAACGTATGAGTCTTTCACGTCGAGGGTGGCATACCAGTCTCCCGGATCCAGGGAGGGGATAATGGAGGCCAGGGAGAACATGCGAAACTTTAGCTTCCTTAGGTATCTGTTGAGGTCTTGAAGGTCCAGGATGGGACGGAGACCACCTGTGGCCTTTGCGATCAGAAAATACAGGGAATAGAAACCTGTGTTCCAGTAAGGAGGCGGGACCTCCTCCACCGCCCCCAGCTGTAAGAGCTTCTGAACCTCCTGCTTGAGAAGATTCTCGTGAGAAGGGTCCCTGAAGAGGAGTGGGGAGGTGTGGAAATAAATTGGAGGGTGTAGCTGTGCACCACTGTACCAAGGACCCAGCAGTCCGAAGTTATCGCTGACTATGCTGGGAGGAAAGGCGGTTGCAAAAAATTGGGAAAATAGGATCCAGGAAACAGACTGGTAGGTCGCCCCAGGGCAAACCCTCAAAACGACTTTTTAGCTCCTTGCTTGGAGCGGGTCGAGCCTGACTAGGCAGAGAGTGGGGGTGGGTGGCTCGTGCATCATCTGTAGCCCTTAGACTTTTTGTATGGTGGGTTCTGCCGGGGCTGGCTCTCTTGCCCCTGGGGAAGTTGCGGTTTGAACCACTTATGTGCCGTGCCCGGAACGTAGAGCCCCAGGGTTTTTAAGGTGGTTCGGGAGTCCTTCAGCCCATGTAACTTGTTGTCCATCTGCTCCGCAAACAGAGCCTGACTATCGAAGGGGAGGTCCTGAATCAATTGCTGAGCCTTAGAGGACAACCCAGAGAGGAGCAGGTGACTGAGGCTATGTAAAAAGAGATGGAACCTGAATCTTTCCCTCCACCCAGACCCCCTCCCTTCTCTTTTCCCTCTACTAGCTCCAATACTCAGCCTCACTGTCTTCCTGCTCTGCAGTCCCTATCTCTCTATCCCTCTTTGGATGTACGAACTCTCCCCTCCCTTCTGTGTCTCCTAGGCTCTTTCCCTACTTCCTGCAGTCTCCACCTGCAGGCCAAGCTTGGGTGCGTCCGTCTTCAACAACTCCTGGTGTGCCTTAGTGTCATTTGGAGGAACTAGGGGAGGGGGCTCCGTGATGGTCTTGTTTGGTGACAACAAGGAAGAGGCCGGTACCACAGGTTCCACAACAACCACTGGTGGTCCAGCAGGCCGTTCCCCTTGGTCCACATGGACTTGCGGGGTCTTATCCCTCGGGGCCTCAGACACCGGAGGGGGTTGGGTCATTGATGCCACAGGCCCGTCTGAGGCTCCCGATGCCGAGTGGGCAGGCTGGGAGGGCTAGGTGAACCCCAATGGGTGCTGGGGGTACCACAGGCCCGGCCACGAGGTCTGGGGCCACGGGGCAGGTTTTGCTACCGATGATGCAGGCAGCACCGAGAGCCTGGGAGGCTGCCCCGCCAATTTGGAGCCTTGCTCCATACCAGAGCCATATGCGGAGCGATTGCTACCCAGTGACCCAGATCCACTGGAGAGGTGACCCTGTGCCTGGTGATAATCACGGTCACATCTAGAGCGCCTTTGTGGGGATCTCGGTGACTGGCGGCACTCGGCAGATCTGCGACGGGAAACTGGCAATCTATGCCTCGCGTTTCGAGACCAGTACCGGGACAAGGACCAGGACCGGGACCTGCAGGTATCGTAGGTCAGGCGCCTGGGGGATCTCCCCCAATACGGTGACACCCGTCTCGGGGAACATTGACGGTGCCCACGGCTGCGGTCTTCTGATCGTTCACGGGATCTGTTATGGCTTTCCAGTGACGCAAAGGGCCAGTCCCGACGTTCCTGTCGAGGAGTGCGCATCTCCGTGGGTCTCCGCCAGGTAACCGGCGAAGTCCGCCTCGAATCCCTCTGCTGTTGCCCAAAGTCCGGTGACCGTAGTGGGCTCCAATGCATCTGCCTCCCTAAATCAGAGGCATGACGGCTTCAAGCAGGTGAACAGTGGTGGGACTTCCCCCGCGATGGGGAGCGGTACCGCTGAGGCGAGAGCGGACGGAAAGGTCCCAAGGCAGGCTTACCCAGAGGTCTGGGCACCGCCGGGGCCAGTGTGGCTGGCACTGGGAACATCAGGATTTCCTGCTCAGCTTGGAGTGCTTCAGATGTCAACGGCACCTGAAGCTGATGAAGGCCCGCCTCTGTGTCCGGGCTTCCAGGCAAGGAATGGGTGGGCTGCATCACTCGACGTGAGCTGAGGCCTGACTTCCTGATGGGGGAGATGAGCCGCCCGGTGCGGGTCTTAGCTCGCCCCCAGCCCTGTCCTTCCCCTTGCGGGGAGTAGAAGACAGTTCCCTACCGGCTTTCTTCGACTTCTTGGCTGGGGCCGTAGATGGGGATCGGTGCCGGCTCATCGATGGCACCAGTGGGGTACTACGCACCAATGCCATGGTGCTGGGTGCCAAGTTGGACCTTCGCTCCAGAGCTGGAGTGAGCACCGACTCCATCAAGTGAGTCTGATCTCAAGCTCTTTCTTGGTCCTAGATTTAAAGGACTTGCAGATTCGGCACTTATCACTTATGTGTCCTTCACCAAGGCACCTGAGACAGCTACTATGTGGATTGCTCACGGGCATGGGCCATTTGCAGTGATTGCAGGGCTTGAAGCCTGGGGATCGAGGCATGCCCTGTCCCCTGGCTAAGTCCCCGACCGGACTAACAAAACTCTAACTACTGCTAAGGGCTAACTAACTCAATTACTAATTATGTACACTAACCTTACAAGAACTCTAGTTCATACAAGTGAAGCCTAAGCAACACTAGTAAGAGCAGCGAATGTTCCGTGCACCATCACTGGCCGCAAGAAGGAACTGTGGGGTGGCGCCCCTTACACCACGCCATGCAGGCACCACTCCAGAGAGTGCCAGAGCCTCTCTCCTACAGATACTGCTGAGGGAAAAGCTTCCGGCACCAATGCATGTGGCGAGCGCACACACCTAATGTGGAATGATATGAGTAAGCACTCAAAGAACTAGCTCTTGTTTTCTCCATACCCTGTCCCTTCTTCACCAGGAGTGTGTCAGATTTATCAGATTTTAAAGCAGAAGTCTTAGCTAATGGGGCTGGATCCCAAGCTAGGAGTGCTTCTAGAGCCAGGCAGTTCATGTAGGGAGGTCTGAAGCCGGTCTCATGGATCTGTCCATTAGAAACAGCTGAAGGCAGGTGTCCCTAGATCTCAATGTCCTCTTGGAAGTGGACATACAAACATTCCCAATGACTGTGAAATTCTCTCAAGCAAAACAAACATCTTGTGTGCCCATCATTAACAGGCAGAGCATCCTCAAACAAGGGGAAGTATTTAAATCTGGGGGGCTTACCATTAGCCGTCCCCATACCAGGGAAGGAAAATACATTTTCCTGGTGAAAGGAAACTTATCAGAATTTCACTAACAGTGCCAACAGGCAAACTACCTAATTAACTATATTAACTTAACTAACTGGGAAATAACTGGGAAGTGGGGACACATACACACACACTGTAAGAAAGCCAGCACTGCCTAATAGAATGGACAATGAGCAGCTCTGCCTTGAAGACGGCGAAAGGAACCAAGTGGTGGTTGGCCTGCTCCACCTTTTTGTGCCCTTAGTGCGGGCTACAAAGTCACCCAGGGTATATGTATGGTCATAATGGATGCTGCTGGCCAAAAGACTCCAAACTCAGGTGCACATGCCCCATAAATAGGAACATGGACAAACATTCAAAAGAGAACTTGTGGTTGATCTAGGGCATCTCTCTTAAAAAAAAGACATCCAATCTAGATTTTAAAACTTCATGTGACAAAGACTCTACCACATCTCTAGGTAAGTTGTTCCAATGATTGTTTCCCCTTACTGATAAACAAGTGCTCCTTATTTCCAGTCTGAATTTGTCTAGCATCAGCTTCCAGCTATTGGATCTTGTTTTGTCTTTTTCTGCTAGATTACAGAGCCATCTTCCTGTACAGGGAGATTTCTGATGATACTGTGATCAAGTTGCCTCTTAAAATAATAGATAAAAGATAAATAGGTTGAGCTTCTTCAGCCTTTTATGTTGCACAGGTTTTCAAGACCACAAATCATAGCTGTAGTTCCATTCTGAATTCTTTTTCCCCTCCCAAGATCCTTTTTGAGTTTTGGACACCAGAACTGGACATTATATTTCAGTAATGATCTCACCAACACAGTACACAGAGATTATAACTCCTCCTTACTCAGTATTTCCTTTGTTTACACATCCAAAGATCGCATTAGCCCTCAGAGCCACAGCATTATGCTGGGAACTCATGTTCAATTCATTATCCACCATGACTCCTAAGTGATTTTCTGAGTTACTGCTTTCCAAAATACAGTCTCCATGAATGTGTGACCTATTAAAATGCACCTTGTTTGACTGTACCCAGTTTACTAAGCAATCCAGGTCTCTCTGTAGAACTGACCTGTCCCTATCATTGGCATTTCACCAGTCTCTGTCACTTTACCAGCAATTATTTTATATTTTCATACAGATCATTGATAAAGATATTGAATAGTATTTGCCCCAAAAATGATCCCTGAGGGACACACTAGAAACAACACTAATGGTAATTCCTCATTAACTACTTTGAGATCTATCAGTTAGCCATTTTGTAATCTACTTAACATGTGATACATTGACTGTGTATCAAGCTAACTCCTACACTCCCTTCTCCTGCCTCATATACCCTGGGGGACCTTGCCATGGGCAGAGAGGAAAGGACTGCTGCTCCTTGGCATCTCTTGTCCCGCCCTCACTTCACAGTGTAATGGGCAGCCAGCAGGAGTAGAACAGACTAGAATTTGCTGCTAGCTGCAGAGTTGGTGCAGCAGGTCAGCTTTCTGCCAGTACTGGGGTTCAAAGGAAAGAACCATACAGAGTGGTGGGAGCTGGTTTGTGGAAACTGTGTGAAAGGGAGTTGGGCCTCCCCAGCTATACCTAATGATGACCTTGCAGACAGGATGATTTTAAATGCCTGGGAGGTGATTAGGTACAAGGTGACTGAGGCTATCTCTCCCTCCACCCAGACCTCCTCCCTTCTCTTTTCCCTCTACTAGCTCCAATACTCAGCCTCAATGTCTTCCTGCTCTGCAGTCCCTATCTCTCTATCCCTCTTTGGATGTATGAACTCTCCCCTCCCTTCTATGTCTCCTAGGCTCTTTCCCTACTTCCTGCAGTCTCTTACCCCAACTCTCCTGGGAACCCTCTTCTCTTCCCTCGAGTAATCCTCACTACCGTGTCCCCCTTTGTTAAAATCCCTCCATCACTCCCCTGCAGGTCCTCCTCTTCTCTCTGTCTTCCTTGGAGTCACTCCCAACAGTTCTGGGATCCTCAGGGTCTTTCCCACCTCTCACTGGAATCTCTCCCCAAATTACAAGGGGTTACCTCTTCTTCCCTATGGTATCCCTTCCCAACCCGGGGCCCCAGCCTTTGGTCTCTCTTCCTCTTTTCTCCTTCTCCCTTCAGATCCTCCATCTCCTTTGGGCTCTCTCTGACTTTAACCCTACCTGAAGTCAATTTATCAGCTCTCATCCCCTCATCCATGATCTCAGGCTTTCCCTTCCTTCCCCATTACTCTGCTTTCAGCCCACTGCACCCCTATCATCTTTCTTCCCCCACAGCTTGTAGGTCCTTATGTCCCTTGAGCATCAGCTCCTTCTGCTCCCTTACCTCTGCCCTACCACCCTTTGCCCCCCTCCATAAGCTTCTTTGGCTCCCTTCCCCATGCTCCCCAGACTCCTCCTGCAGTTTTGCCCCTGGTGGACCCCTGCTCTGCATCTGGTTCTCCCTGGTGATGTCTCCAGCAGACAGCAGTGGCACAGGTTGAGTGGAGACTGCTGCCTTGCAGGGGACACAGCCCCACAGCAGCCACTGCTGGCAGAATGGCAGAAGTGCCGAGATTTTCTCTCAACACCCTGTTCGGTGCTGGGAGCTCTGGCTGAGACAGCTATAAATAGCAAGTGAGAAAGCAGCACCCCTTAGTGCCTCCTCTTTGCGACAGGCCTGCTCTAAGCCAGCTTTACACCTTCCTTAATCCTGGGTTGTCTGGGGGCCACTTCGGCTCCACCCAAGTTAAAGCAGCCCCAGGGATGTTCCAACTTGCACCAGCTAAAAAGCCTGATAGGAACCGCTCAGCCAGTACAGGATCAGTGGAGTGCAACACACATCAGCCTCTTTCCATCATGCCCATTGCCTGCCTCAACACACACCCAATGCCCTTTGTTGAGGGAATCCTGCAGACTGGTTAAGCCCAGTCCAAAACTTCTTGCACTGCTCCATTGGCCCTACAAGTCTATATCACATACAGGAAATCTCAGTCTATTTTCAATCTTTTTTATCATTCTTTGTCTGTTGACTAATTGTTTCCAAACTTGGCCAGTTTAAGTAAGATTATTTCTGTGAAATACTTGCCTGTTTCAATCTCTCCCTTGCCTGTATAATTTTCTTCCTTAGCCACTTACAGCGAGCTGTGACAATGGCTGCATGTCCCCGGACTCGGTCTTCCTTCTGTCAGTAATGAGTGTGAAAGCACAACATGTTATAAGTGGATTCACAGATAGCATAATCCTGGAAGACAGTGGGAGTGGAGGGTCCTTCACCCCTTCCAGGTTTGGGTCCAGGGTATGATGATTTTACTTTAACTATTAGAACATACTGTGATAGCAAACAGAGGGCACATTAGTGTCCACTGTACACACCGTGGGCAAAATTCCACCCTCTCTTCCTCCAAAACACTTAGTAAAATTGGTTGAGGAGATTCTTTCATCATAACCCCGAGGAGAAGGGTGATAACTATGTTCAGTGACCATGGGATCTGTCGCCTGTAGTTATATGTGATGCCCAGAGTCTTTTTCTTTTCTAAATAAGAGTAACATTTGTTTGCTGCTGCTCTTAATGTTTGGACCAATTTAACGGCATTCTGTGAATCCTCTGCAAAGGCTTTTATAGGAATGCAGTTTCTGGTCTTTTCAAGTGCTTTTAGTTTTCTGAAAAAGTTATTCTTGAGCTCAGATTTCTCATGCTTGTTCTTAGCCAAAAAGTGAAGTTTTTTTCTTTCAGGTTTGGTCTTTGTTTTAATTATATTGGCGAAGGAACAAAGTTGTTTTTTTTCCCATAATTTAAAACATTTTTCAGATTTTTTATTTCAATAATTAAAAAATGGCTTTTAAGTAACTTGAGGCATGATACTGAAAACTGCTGAGCATTATCTTTCATAAGGTATTGACCTGCTTGGAAGTTGGAGTTCTTAAATATCACTTTTCACAATATAGCTACAGTTATTATATCTATCTTAGGTTTTTACATAGCACTTTCTCTCTCAAAATGGCTCAGTGGGATCCATATTCGTGTCTCAATGACTTACAGATTCTAAGTTTACAGGTTCTCTTCCCCTGACAGTCTGCAAATTTACCTGGAATACTGTACACTTACTGAAGCAGAATCACATTATCTTCCCCATTGATGACCCCTTGTGCTCTAGTTTTGTGGATTAGCTGGCATAGCCACTGTACAAAGTTATTTCTTTTTCAACAAATATGCTGTGAATATGCAAATATCTCTTCTGTGCTGGTCACTGTGGCTATGTCTACATTGCACACCACTTTCGGCAGTGTGTAGTGTACACATAGCTACATGCCACAGTGAAAAGCACACCGCACCCACTCTGTGGTGTGTAGCTAAATGTATCAGTGAAAGGCTCTGGCAGAGGCAAGGCAGCGGGGAAAGGCTCAGCCTCTTCCCACTACCTATCCTCTGCCAGAGCCTTTCCCTGCTACTGGAGCCTTTGTCATGGCCAGGTTGTGGGCATTGTAGGTACTCTGACATCTCAGTAGTGGCAGTGGTTTCCTCAGTGGAGAGATGATCTAAAGTTGGGGTCATCATATTGCTGACAGTCGAGCCCAGGATATCTCACTTTCTCCAAGTAGCTTTATATTGATTCTGAAGAGAGAGGGAGATGGGTATGGGTCCCTGCTGGGGAAGAGGAGCAGTTTTCATCTCAACACTCTGGGTTGTGCTAGAGAGGAATGATTGGAGCCAGTGTAGTGTTGTACCATGTATTCTACTTATGTTATATTAGCAGTACCTTGTGGCCTACACCCAAGTATTAAAAAATAAATAATAATCAGTCCATCTTTTAGCTTCCTTTCCAGCCTTTAGAGAATTAACTTGGTGTGTGTGTGTGTGTGTAAAACAGGGAGAGAGAGAGCTTACTGCTCTCTTACTAGCAGTATATGGGAGGAAGGGACGTTCATGCCCTGTGGCTCTAACTCCTCCCCTGGCTATATAAGGGCAGCGCCGCCCTGACCACCCTCAGTTCCTTTGCACCAAACATCAAAAATACAGACCCCAATACAGAGGGGATGGAGAGTGGTCCAGGGAATACACGTCTGCAGACACTGTGATGCTCTGTATTCAGGGGAACACCCAGCACCCCCATGTTCATCCTTGTAAAATGATTATGTGATATCCAATGCAGAGTTTGTCATGTTGGGTGTCTTCGGAAGGCTCATGATGCACTGAGCATTGTTGTTATAGTGATGTTATAGTAATTGTTGTTACAATAACGTTATAGTAATGTTATAGGTTAGAATTTCACGTATATAGTTATGAGGCTGAAAATGTGTCTTCATGGCTTAAAATAAGCCCAGGCAAAAACTCTTCAAGAGCAGAGAGGCAGTTAACCCCTCATCAGGGCATGTATGGGACAAACCCAGCTCAGCCTGACAGGAACAAAGGATGCAGGCTTAGGCAGCAACAAAAGGATCTGTTGGACTCTCGAGTGAGTCATCGCCCTTCCTTTGATCAGTTTGTGACTGCAATGAGGTAATGCTCACCTGACTCTGGGGGGACAGAGGGCCAAAGCTAAGGGGGAAGAAAGGACATGATAAAAGGGAGAGATGTTTGCCATGCTCCTGCTCTCTCTTCCGCCTCCATCTACAGATATCACCACCAAGTGACTGAAGCACTGATCAAAGGGGAGAGCCTGACTGAAGGGCAACCAGCCAGCCTGTGGTGAGAAACATCTACGTTTGTAAGGGCACTGAAAGTGTTAAGATCAGCTTAGAATGCGTTTTGCTTTTATTTCATTTGACTAAATTTGACTTGTTATGCTTTGACTTATAATCACTTAAAATCTATCTTTATAGTTAATAAATCTGTTTGTTTATTCTACCTGAAGCAGTGCGTTTGGTTTGAAGCATGTCAGAGATTCCGCTTGGGATAACAAGCCTGGTACACATCAATTTCTTTGTTAAATTGACGAACTCATATAAGCTTGCAGCGTCCAGCGGGCATAACTGGACACTGCAAGATGGAAGTTCCTAGGGTTGTGTCTGGGACCGGAGATATTGGCTACTGTCATTCAGTTGCACAATCCAGGAGCAGCTTACATGCCAGAGGCTGTGTGTGAACAGCCCAGGAGTGGGGGTTCTCACAGCAGTGCAAGGTAAGGCTGGCTCCCAGAGTCAAGGATTGGAGTGACCTAGCAGATCACCGATCCAGATAACACAAGAGGGGAACGTAATACCCACATATTGAAGAACAGTTAAAATAAAGGTAAGTACCTATCTTTTCTTCTTCAAGTGGCTGCAGATGTGTATTCCACTTAGATGACTCACCAGCAGTATTCGTAGGAAGTGGGGCTTAGAGTCTACTTAAACAATGTCTGCAGGACTGCCTTCCCAGAGTTTGTCTCTGACCTAGACACAATAGTAATCACATAATGCCTGGTTAAAAGTATGTATAAAAGACCAGGTAACAGCCCTGCAAATGTCCAATGCTGAAAATTGAGGAATGCTAATGATGTTGCTTGGGCCCTCATTGAAAGAGCCAATCTCTGTGAAGGCATGGTCTGAGCTACTTCATATGCTGATGTAATGCAGGAAGTTATCCATCTGGAAATCATTTTCACCGAGACTGCCTGACCCTTCATTCGATCTGCTAGGAGACAAACAGGCGATGCTCAAAAAGGCTTAGTTCTGTCAAGGTCGAACACCCAGCACTGTCTCACATCCAATATGGGAAGTCACTGTTCATTCGCATTCAACTGCAGTTCAGCAAAGAAGACTGGTAAATAAATTACCAAGGGGAGAGATAGCTCAGTGGTGTGAACATTGGCCTGCTAAACCCAGGGATGTGAGTTCAATCCTTGAGAGGGCAACTTAGGACTCTGGGGCAAAAAATCAGTACTTGGTCCTGCTAGTGAAGGCAGCAGGCTGGACTCCATGACCTTTCAGGGTCCCTTCCAGTTCTATGAGATAGGTATATCTTATTATATTATTAATCAGCTGGTTCAGGTGAAACTGTGAAAACACTTCTGGCAAAAATTTTGGACATGGCTATAGAGCCACTTTGTCCTTGAAAATGTGCATGTGCAGAGACTCTGCCATTAAGCCTGTAGCTCGCATACTCTTCTTGCAGATGTTATTGTCACAAGGTAGACTGTCTTCTGGCAAAGGAGGGACAGAGAACAAGTTCCCAGGGCCTTGAATGGAGGACCCATAAAAGCAGCCAGGACAGTATTAAGGCCACACAAGGGAACTGGCTCTTTCCCAGGTGGGTGGAGAAGAATGACTCCCCTTAGAAATCTCACCATCATGAGGTTTAAGAAAACTGTTTTCCCTTAGAAGGGTAAGGTAATACCTTTTATTGGACCAACTTCTGTGGTCAGAGAGACAAGCTTCAAGCTCTGTGTAAGCTCAAAAGCTTGTCTCTCTTGCCAACAGAAGTTGGTCCAATAAGAGATATTACCTCACCCGCTTTGTCTCTCTAATATCCGGGGACCAACATGGCTACAACAACACTGCCTACATTCCCTTGGATGGGCAGATGAAATGCCAAGATCACTCTAAACCATCAACCAATTGGAGCAGAAGACTGAAGGTGTAATAAGTAGTTCAAAACATCCCGAATACAGCCCTACATCATCTGAATTCCTTGAGCAAACGACCAAACTGAAAATTGCTTCCACTAGGCTAAATAAGCCACTGCAATAGAAGGCTTCCTGCTGTTAAGCAACAACCCTTGAACAGCTTCCGAATATAGTTTCTCCTCCCCATCTGACAATGTAGCAAGGCTGAATCAATATACTGAGTAGGTTGGAGAACCAACACTGCCATGGCCAAGCTGAGGCAATGACAATCATTTTGGCCTGATCCAACTTCAACTTGTGGGATCACTGGGATCACAGCCACACCTCAATTGAGGTGGAAGGCTTCAGTTAAGGAGCTTGGACTTAAACTCATTCAAGAGCAAAACTGATGGTACTTCCTGTTGTGTCTCACTGAAAACAAGTTGATAGCCAGGATGCCCCATTCTGTGAAGATGGACCTCAGCACCTTGGATTTCAGAGACCACTTGTGATCCTGGGAGAAATTCCTGCTGAGGTGATCTGCCAAATGATTCTGGACCGCAGAATAAGTGAGCTGCTGAGGGAATGATGCTCTCCCTGATGCAGAAATGCCATAAATGTATTGCCTCCTGATGTAGCTGGTTGGAGCAGGCTCCTCCCTACTTGTTCACATAATACATTGCAGTCATATTGTTGGTGAGCATATGGATTACTGTGCCCTAATGTGATCCTATTCCAACCACAAGCCTTGAACTTTCAATGCTCCCAAATGCACTCCCCAACTTATTGTAGAGGAATCGATGACTACTCTTCTAGCCAGTGGAGAACAGGTAAAGCAAACACCCTGGCACACATTGTTCTGTTCACCACTGTAATGAGTCTACTATCTCCGGAGACACTTGAACAAGCCTGTCCAATGACTGGCAACTTGGGCAATAGACAAACCTCAACCATGACTGAAAAGGACAAATGCAATCTTGCTTCAAACATTCGCATGGGAGAAAGGCCCTCAAACTTGTAGGGTCCCAATGAACTTGATTTTTTGAGTTGGATTCAAGGTTAACATTGGTGTGTTCCGTATCAATCCCTATCAATTGAAGTGGTCCAGTGTGACGTGAACATGACTGAAGACTTGTTCCTTGGATCTGCCTCTCACCAGCCAATTGTCTAAGTACAATAAGACATGAACTCCAAAAGACTGCTGTCATCATCATGCATTTGGTAAAGATGTACGGGGCTGATGATAGGCCAAAGAAGAGAACCATGTACTGACAGTGTTGACCAGTAAAGAGAAATCTGCTGAACTTCTTGTAACCTGGGAAGATAGCCATTTGGAAATAATCATCCTAGAGATCGAAAGCAGCAAATCACTCATCGCAATTCAGTGCAGGAAGAATAGTAGCAAGGGTAACCGCATTAAATTTGATGTATTTGATGTACCTGGTGAAATGGCGGAGATTGGACTTGGGGATCAGGAAGTACCAGTAGAAGAAACTCTTTCCAACAAACCTCCTGTAGAATACCCAGAGCACACAGAGTTTGGACCTACTGCAAAAATAGCGACTCATGAGATGGGTCCCTGAAAAGGGGAGAGGTGGGAGGGTGGCGATGGACAGAAATTGCATGGCATCACCTGATCCTACAGTTCTTAGGACCCATCTTTCTAACATTATTGCTTCCCAAACACTGTAGAAGCAAGACAGCCTGTCTTTGAATCGATGGGAATAGGATGTTCACAAGTGATCTGCTGCTCTGTAGCCTATAGAGCTAATGTTATTATTTATTTTATTTAGCAGTAACACAAGGAACCTACAGGCCTGTCTCTTGTAAGATACTTGCTTCAGCAGTTAGCATAAGATCTGAGGCCTATGAAATTTGGCACAGATAAATGGTCACCCCTAAGTTTTGGAAAACTGGGAATGGAGGATTTAAGGGGGAAGTTTGTACATAACGATGCCAGGCAATCACAGGAATATGAACTAACACCAGATTTTGGATATTTTAGGATAGGAACAGCTGCAGATGTCTGATCACAGGAGTGCCATGGCAATGAACTGACATCTATGATAATAAGTTGAGATCGTTAATATACTAACATATAGGAGCAGGACAACCCAACTTTAGTAGGGTGAGGAAATACAAATAATAAAGAGGGGAGAACCCCCTATTGAATATGCATTAGGCATACTGGCATCAGCATAACATATCATAAAAATTGTATTCCAGCCTGTGTGCTTGAGGAGGGAACAGGGCCAGCTCCAGGCACCAGCGGAGGAAGCACGTGCCTGGGGCGGCACATGCTAAGGGGTGGCATTCCATCCATTCTTGGGGTGGCACAGTCCGGGCGGCTTTTTTTTTTTTTTTTTTTTTGCTTTGGCAGTTCGGGTGCTTGGGGCAGCAAAAATGGTAGAGCCGGCCCTGGGAGGGAAAGATGTAACCCTAGGAGGTGCCGGGATGATGGCCACTGGCGATGGTGATGAGGAAGATGATGGTGATGAAGATAAGGGCTAACATTTCAGGTTGTTCTGCAAGGGATGGTGTAAGTGTGCGGATGTTTAGATGTACATTCTGTATCTCTACCTAAGAGTGTTTGTGACTTTGCTAAATGCATTAATAAAACTATTGCAAATACAGAAAGATTCCTAAAGTGTGACCATGCACACTGGGGTTCCCACTGAACAGTGATTTTAATAATATTGGGCCTGATCTTGGGACAAGAACCTGTCAAACCTCGAAGTGATAACTGGGAATTCTTAAGTAATCAATATAATTAATACAAAATCATAGATTAGGCAACAGCCCTTGATAAGCAAGTCAAACAGATTGCCTGCCCAAAGATAGAGGAGGACAGGCTGATTGTATAAAACTAGATCCAGATCTTCTCTTTCTGGAGTAATCTTGATGATGTGGCTGATAAGGTGTCTGTCTGAAGTGACCCTATGTGCCCTTTAATGTCTGCTGGCTGTCAGGGCCAAGTCATGGGTAGGCTGCGTTCACTGGTCAGCTGCTAAATTGTAGTTAGGAGATGAGTTTGGCATGAGCCAGGTCAGAATGCCAGGAAGTCAGGGTCAGGAACCAACTTGCAGGCAGATTGCAGGATCAGGGTCAAGCGGGGTCAGAATATCAGAAAGTCAGAGTCAGGCACAAGTTGCAGATGGCAGGTGAATAGCAGAGTTGGGGTTAGAAACACAGAATCATAGAACCATAGGGTTAGAAGGGACCACAAAGATCATCTGTAACCCCCTACCAAGATGCAGGATATACTGTGTCTAAACCATCCAAGACAGATGGCTATCCAGCCTCTTTTTGAAAACCTCCAGTGAAGAAGATTCCACAATCTCCCTAGGCAGTCTGTTCCATTGTCCTACTGTTCTTAGAGGTAGGAAGTTTTCCCTGAGATTCAATCTAAATCTGCTATGCTCTAGTTTGAACCCATTGCCTCTTGTCCTGCTTTCTATGGCAAGAGAGAATAATTTTTCTCCATCTTTTTTATGGCAGCCTTTCAAGTATTTGAAGACTGCTATGATGTCCCCCCTCAATTTGCTCTTTTCCAAACTAAACATGCCCAGTTCCTTCAGCCTTTGCTCATATGGCTTGCATTTCATTCCTTTGATCATTCTTGTCGATTGCCTCTGGGTCCTTTCCAGTTTCTCTACATCCTTTCTGTACAGTGGTGAACTAAATTGGGCACAGTACTCCAGCTGAGGCCTAATCAGTGCCAAGTAGAGAGGTACTATCACCTCCCAGGACTTGCATGCTATGCCTCTGTTAATGCAATAGTTTAATTGTAAATAGTAATTTACTTTTTTTGCAACAGTGTTGTGATGTATATGTTTTAAAACACTATAGGCCATATGGGCCTAGTATAAATGCTGTATGTTTGATATGAGTACATGAGTTGCATGCTGGCAGCTAAAGCAAGAATTCAAGGATATGAGTGGTCAAGAATTGTCTGTGCAAAAACAAATTTTAAGTCCATGGGGGATATGAAGAATTAGCAGAGAAGGGAATAACACCAGCTGTGCAGTTATGCAAGAACTGGGGGAAATGGAACGTCTTAGATTATAGTGGCCTGCCCAGAACTGTTTGCCTGGAGTGACGGGTGAAAGTCTTCATAAACAGAAACAAAGCTGATGATGCGAAGAACTGGTCTATAAATAATTGCCTGACATATCTGAAATTTGGAGTCAGACATCGATCCAGAGCTCTGAAAAAGAAAAGGTTTGTAACGCCGGCTCCCCACACCTTGTGATCGGACTGAATTTTGACTGGCCATTGGGATTTCATTCTGACCTTCGAACTCTGGTGTAGTATGAAACAGGTGTGAATGTGGAGTGAGTGGGGTTTATATTGTAATCAATAAAAAATGCATTTAGAGTATTATATACCAATACTGTGTCCGGTATCTGCCTGCTCCCCAATCCCGTAGGGAGACCTCTACCAGACTCTTACAGCAACATTGCATTGTTGACTCATGTTGAGCTTGTGATCCATGATAAATCCCAGATCCTTCCCAGCAGTACTGCTGCCAAGCTAGTTATTCCCCATTCTGTATTTGTGCATTTGATTTTTCTTCCCTAAGTGTAGCACCTTACATTTGTCTTTGTTGAATTTCATTTAGTTGTCTAGCCTAGTTCTCCCTTTGAATTTTATTCTATCTTCCAAAGTGTTTGCAATCCCCCCACTAGCATTGTGTCATCTGCAAATTTGATTAGTATGCTCTCTATTCCTACATCCAGGTCATTAATAAAGATGTTAAACACCGGAGCCAGAACAGATCCCGGTGGATCCTCACTTGAGACCGTCTTCTAATCTGACATCATTCCATTAACAGTTTCTCTTTGTTTGTGGTTGTTTAACCAATTATGTATCCACTTAATGGTAGTTCTGTTGAGCCTGCATTTCTGCAGCTTACCTATCAGAATATTATGTGGGACTGTATCAAAAGCCTTGCTGAAGTCCAGGGTCTGGAATGGAAACAGACAGGCAGTCTGCATTGTTGCTCAGACAGCTACTCATGATGGGATCCTAGCTTAAATACTAGCATCAGCCAATGGATGGGCTGTGAGGGGCCGCCACTCAGACCCTGCTGGACAATACTTCCTGCCAAGCCTAACTTCACAGGGTCCTCCAGTGGAAACCCAACCTAAGCTTCAAGTGGTGATGTAGAACCCCCGTGGTCAGATGGTCTAGTCCTGCAGGGTCGTACACTGGCAAAAGATTTATTGTCTGTAACTATATAACATATAACTGTTACCATGCCTGACAAATCTATGACATAACACATGATTGTCATAATATTTATCCAAAGAAGGTACCATATGAAAACTGATGAAATTCTAGTTATTAATATTCTTGTGTGATGTATTGTGACAAAGTTCCTCGTCTACCTTGGTGGGTCCCGCGCTTATTGGCGGATCTGCTCGCTTCACAGATTCATCCTGTGGATCAGGAAACAGTCCAGAGACCTTCCCCTCTGGTAGAAGCTACAGTCCAGGTCAATTCCTCCTGTGTTTGATCAGGAGTTGGGAGGTATGGGGGGAACCAGGGCCCGCCCTCTACTCCGGGTTCCAGCCCAGGGCCCTGTGGACTGCAGCTGTTTAGAGTGCCTCCTGGTACAGTTGCATGACACCTACAACTCCCTGGGCTACTTCCCCATGGCCTCCTCCCAACATCTTCTTTGACCTCACCACCGGTCAATAACGCTTGTAGTCCTCAGTCCTCCAGCAGTACGCCTACTCACTCTCAGCTTCTTGCACACCTCTTGCTCCCAGTTCCTCTCACACACTTCCTCTCCTCTGGCTCCGTGGCTCCCCCTGGCTTGACTGGAGTGAGCCCTTTTATAGCATCAGAGGGTCCTTAATTAGAGTCAGGTGCTTAACTGCCTCACCTGACTCTTAGCAGGTTAATTGGAGTCTGGTGGTCTATTAGCCTGGAGCAGCCCTTGCTCTGGTCACTCAGGGAACAGAAAACTACTTATCCAGTGGCCAGTATATCTCCCTTCTGCTACTCTGCTGTTCCCAACTGGTCTGGGTCTATCACATATCCCTCCCCCCTGCTCAACACCAAGGGGTTGGGCAGCTTGGGATGCCAGACAGTGTACATGTGATAAGCCATCGGCGTTGCCATGGCGACTCCCTGCTCTGTGCTGTATGCGGAACTGCAAAGGTTGGAGGGATAAGAACCACCTGGTTACCCTTGTGTTCTTTTCCTTGTTCAGTTGCATCCATTGAAGAGGGGCATGGTCGGTCACAAGGACAAATCTGCGCCCCAGCAGATAGTAACGCAGCGTTTCCATGGCCCATTTTACGGCGAGGCATTCTCTCTCTACCACTGCGTATTTTTGTTCCCTCGGAAGGAGTTTCCTGCTGAGGTAGAGAATTGGATGTTCCTCTTCCCCAGCCATCTGCAACAGGACAGCCCCTAGCCCCACCTCGGATGCATCTGTCTGAAGGATGAATTCCTTGGTGAAATCCGGGGCTATCAATACGGGGTTACTGCAGAGGGCGGTCCGTAGGTCTACAAATGCCCTCTCTGCTGCATTGGACCATCTGACTGGATCCGGACCACGGGTCTTCACTAAGTCCGTTAGGGGACTTGCCCTTGTGGCAAAATGGGAAATGAAATGCCGGTAATACCCCACCACCCCTAGGAATGCTCGGACCTGCTTCTTACTACTTGGTCATGGCCAATTTTGGATGGCCTCTAACTTGTTCAGTTGAGGTTTCACCAGACCTTTTCCTACCACGTAGCCAAGATATTTGGCCTCTGTGAACCCCACAGCACACTTAACAGGGTTTGCTGTAAGGCCAGCTTGCCTGAAGGTATCAAGGACCGCCCCCACCTTCTTCAAGTGGGTTTCCCAGTCTGGGGTATGAATCACCACATCATCCAAGTAGGCCGCAGCATAGCTGGCATGGGGGCGTAATAACTTGTCCATGAGGCGCTGAAAGGTAGCTGGGGCCCCATGTAGTCCAAAAGGAAGGATCGTAAACTAGAAAAGACCCTCTGGTGTAGAGAACGCCGTCTTCTCCTTTGCATCTTCAGCTAGGGGAATCTGCCAGTACCCCTTTGTCAAGTCTAGGGTCGTTAAGTACCGGGCATTCCCCAGACGGTCTACTAATTCGGCTATGCGGGGTAGAGGGTAGGCATCAAACTGGGATATCTCATTTAGTCGCCGGAAGTCATTGCAGAACCTCGTGGTGCCATCAGGTTTGGGCATCAACACTACTGGCCTGGACCACTGACTGTGAGATTCTTCAATAATCCCCATCTCCAGCATTTTTCTGACTTCCGTTTTTATTTCCTCCCTTTTGGCTGCTGGCACCCGGTAGGGCCTCATTGTTACTCTGGCCCCAGGGTTCATGACGATCTGATAATATGTCCCAGTTGTGCGACCCGGCTTTGTCGAGAATACATGTTGATATTGGGTGATCATCTCAGTTACCTCTTTCTTCTGGGCTGTCGTTAGATCAGGAGACACCCTCACCTGTCCAGGGTTTTTGTTCCCTGGGTGTAGGTCTTCCCGAAACACTGTGCACGCCTCTCGGGTATGCCAGGGTTTCAGAAGGTTGACATGATATATCTGTTCTAGTTTTCGACGTCCCGGTTGTTGCACCTTGTAATTTACTTCCCCTACGGGTTCAACTATTTCGTAGGACCCTTGCCACTGGGCCAACAGCTTACTTTCGGCCGTGGGTACCAGTACCATTACTCGGTCACCGGGCTGAAACTGACGAACCTTGGCTTGACGATTGTAGTAGGTTTGCTGAGTCTCTTGGGCCTTTTCTAGGTGCTCCCTCACTATGGGAGTGACCGGGGCTATCCGGTCCCTCATCTGTAGCACATGCTCTATTATGTTCTTCCCCTCACTGGGTTCCTCCTTCCAAATTTCTTTGGCTATGTCCAGGATGCCTCGGGGGTTGTGCCCATATAACAGCTCAAAGGGGGAGAATCCAGTTGAGGCCTGAGGTATCTCCCGGATAGCAAACAAAAGGTAAGGTAGTAGGGTGTCCCAGTCCTTCCCGTCCCGACTTACCAACTTCCTTATCATAGCCTTGAGGGTTCGGTTAAACCTTTCTTCCAACCCATCAGTCTGCGGATGATAGACTGAAGTTCTCAGGGTATGTATATGGAGCACGTACAGAGGTCCTTCAATAGCTTCGACATAAATGGGGTTCCTTGGTCTGTTAATATCTCCTTTGGTAGCCCCACTCGGTCAAAGATACCCACCAACTCCTTAGCTACCACTTTAGAGGCCGTGTTTCGCAGGGGGACGGCTTCTGGGTAGCGAGTAGCATAATCCAGAATGACAAGTATATACTGGTGGCCCCGGGCTGTCTTCTCCAGGGGTCCCACTAGGTCCATGGCTATTCGCTTGAAGGGGACTTCTATGATGGGAAGGGGTATTAAAGGTGCCCTCAAGTGGGGACGGGGACTGTGCAGCTGACACTCCGGGCAGGACGCACAGTACCTCCACACTTCTTCATGTACTCCGGGCCAGAAGAACTGTCGTAGGACCCTGGCCAGGGTCTTCTCTACCCCCAAATGTCCCCCAAAAAGATGACTATGTGCAAGACTTAATACAGCATTCTGGTGTTTTTGAGGTACTAGGATCTGCTGTACCTTCTGCCCCTGTACTGGTGCAACCCGATATAAGAGATCCTTCTTCATTATGAAGTAGGGTCCTGGTTCCTGGGTTTTCCCTTCCACGGGGACCCCATCTATTTCAGTCACCTCCTTCCTAATGTTGTCGTACCTTGGGTCTTCTGCCTGGTCCCGTCCAAAATTTCTTCTCCGGGGGCTAATCTGCCCGAGATCTAGAGGGCCAGTCTCTGTTGCCTCTACTGGTTCAGAAGTGTTAGGGTGGGGGTCAGACTCGCGTGCTTCTCCCTCCTGGGTGGCCTCCTTTTCAGCTGCTCGGGTCCGCCTACCTACGAGAGAGACCCTCTGGCTTTGGGTCAGTATTCGGGTTCCCAAGGCCTTAGCTGCCCTCCTTTCCCTTTTTGTCTTTCTACCCTGTCTGGGAGTGGAGAAAAAATCTGGGGATATTTCAGAGAAGACTGGGGGTTGACAGTCTACTGTGGATGCCTCACTAACTTCAGGGTTTCCCCCTTTCTCCAATCCCTTACTGGGAGTAAGTCTCCAAATCCTGGGAAGTCCCTCCCTATGAGCACCGGGTATGGGAGTTGAGGGACTACACCTGCTGCTACCTCAGTAGTGTTCCCCTGAATCTCGATTTTTACTGGGATGGTAGGGTAATAACCAACTGTCCCATGGACACAGGTTATCCCCATATGCTTAGCCCACAGCAGCTGACTATGCTTCACGAGCTTCCCCGAGACAAGCGTGATAGCACTCCCCGAATCAACCAGTGCTGTGGTCTCTACCCCATTTAGTTTCACTGGTCTGGTATACATATGTGGGGTTAGTGAGACCCCCAAAATGTGGATTAGGGAGCATGGATCTGCCCAGTTCCCCAGGTTACACTGCATAGGCTCCTCAGCATTGGGACACTGTGCAGCTATGTGTCCTCATTCCCCGCAGGCATAACATCTGTATGGAACCCTAGGCAGTCCCAGGTCTCTTGGTTTGGGCAGTCTAACCTCCTGATCCTCTTCTCCCTCAGTGCTCCGACTCTTTGTGGCCTCTAGTGGGCCTTCAGCCCCTCTCTTTTTCCACCTGGGCCCTCTTGGTGGCCCAGTCACCTGAGCTTTGGGGGTTAGTGCTGCTAATTTAACCCGGGGTGCCTCTTCCTTAACTGGTCAGGTCAGCTCCCTCACCGTCCTTCGCCTCTCTACCAATGCAACGACCTCGTCATAGGTGCAGGGTTCGTTCTGGCTTACCAGGCGCGAAGGTCTGGCAGTAGTCCCCTCATGTATCGGTCGATGACCAGAACCGCTAGCATCTCTTCCGGATTCCCGGACTCAGTTCGCAACCACTTTCATGTGAGATGGATGAGGTCATACAATTGGGACCGCGGGGCTTTGTTTTCCTGGTACCTCCACTCGTGATACCGCTGGGCCCGCACTGCAGTTGTTACTCCAAATCTGGCCAGGATCTCTGCTTTCAGCTGGGGGTAGTCTGATGCAGCCTCTTCAGGCAGATCATAATAGGCCTTCTGGGCCTCCCCACACAGGAATGGGGCAAGGATGCCAGACCACTGATCTCGAGGCCAGGCCTCCCGTAGGGTTGTCCTCTCAAAGGCCAGAAGGTATGCCTCTACATCATCCTCCCACGTCATTTTCTGCAGCCAATGGCTGGCCCGTATGAGCCGCATCCCATCATGGCCACGGTTCAACTCTGTAAGGGTCTTTACCTGGCTTACCAGTTCTCGCAACATAGCTCTGTCTTGACCAGCCTGGTCCATCAGCAGGCGATTAGTCTCTTGCTGCAGCCGCACTGCCTCCTGTTGGGCGGCTGCCTGGACACGGGTAGCCTCCTGCTGGACCGCCGTAGCTTGTATCAGTGCCCGCACTACATCATCCATTGCGGTGAAAAAATAAATAAACCCTCTCCCTTTTTTTTTTTTAAATCACCCTCCTCCTTCCACCGTGCTGTGCACCCCAAATCCCACCCCTGACACCAGTTGTGACAAAGTTCCTCCTCTACCTTGGTGGGTCCTGCGCTTATTGACGGATTTGCTCGCTTCACAGATTCATTCTGTGGGTCAGGAAACAGTCCAGAGACCTTCCCCTCTGGTAGAAGCTATAGTCCAGGTCAATTCCTCCTGTGTTTGATCAGGAGTTGGGAGGTATGGGGGGAACCCGGGCCCACCCTCTACTCTGGGTTCCAGCCCAGGGCCCTGTGGACTGCAGCTGTTTAGAGTGCCTCCTGGTACAGTTGCATGACACCTACAACTACCTGGGCTACTTCCCCATGGCCTCCTCCCAACACCTTCTTTGACCTCACCACCGGACCTTCCTCCTGATGTCTGATAACACTTGTACTCCTCAGTCCTCCAGCAGTACGCCTACTCACTCTCAGCTTCTTGCACACCTCTTGCTCCCAGTTCCTCTCACACACTTCCTCTCCTCTGGCTCCGTGGCTCCCCCTGGCTTGACTGGAGTGAGCCCTTTTATAGCATCAGAGGGTCCTTAATTAGAGTCAGGTGCTTAACTGCCTCACCTGACTCTTAGCAGGTTAATTGGAGTCAGGTGGTCTATTAGCCTGGAGCAGCCCCTGCTCTGGTCACTCAGGGAACAGAAAACTACTTATCAAGTGGCCAGTATATCTCCCTTCTGCTATTCTGCTGTTCCCAACTGGTCTGGGTCTATCATAGTATGTATGGTTAGCATGTAAAGGGTTATGTTGGTGTGCTGGAAATATGTTATTAAAATATGTATTGACCAAGCAATCTAAGTAGAGCTGATAAGCAGGTTAGTCCTACAAAAATAAATGTATATTGGCCAGTCTGCTGGCTTTTGACAAAAAGTCCGGTTACCGTAGGATGGCGGGGGGGGGCGCAGGGTCATCAACCTGCACCAGCCCCTGCTCAGCTGGGGCCACCTCCTAACTGCAGGCAGGCAGGTTCCGAGTCAGGCTGCTGCAGTTCCTGTCCCTGGGGCCATGGGGAAGAGGCGGAGCAGTGTTGGGGCTTTGGGGTCCGGTTTTCAGCCAATAAAACGTTGGGAACCCTAAGCTGAAGACAGGCAGGTTTGGGAAAATTTGGCACTGGGAATGTGCTGGGGTCACTTGGCCAATAGTAATCAAGGCTGGTGGAGACCAGATTGCTACTATGGTATAACAAGCAGGCTGCTGGATTTGAAAGTATCTTGTTGCTGAACCAGACACTCAGTGCATGCTTGTAAGCTGGCAGAGAGTGTCCAGAGAGGGAGCTACAGCAAGAGAGCACTTTAAGGCATCCAGGGTTACGGGGTAGGCAGTGCCACAATCTGTTACCAGTCTGAATTGCATCTCAAAACATGATAGTTTTCATAAAGAGACTTTATCTGATTGTGGGTCAAATTTCATGTTTCAGTTATTCAGTGAATTGTGTAGGATAAAACAACTGAAAAAAATTGTTTGGTTGAAAGGTTCATTGGGACACTAAAGCCTATGCTGGAAATGTATGCAAACAAGAAGGCAAGTGACTGGGATGAAATGTTACACTACCTGTTTTTTGCCTATAGGCAAGTGTGACATGCTGTACCTCAAAGTAGCACCTTGTAATCCCCATATTCAGCATTCACATATGGTTGTGATATTCCATAAAAAGCATGCCATATAAGATACCATATGAAACGTCATGATCTGCTGAAACTCATTGTTCTGTCAAAATATGTATATCGTTATTTTGTATGAAATGATGATATTTTGCTATATGGTTGTTACTGAAATATGTTGTGAGTCTGGGAGTCGCCCCCTGCTAGTTCTCCAGTAACAACAAAGGACACACTCAGCCAGGCATTAAACGACTATTGACCAGCAGCAGAATTGTAAACAAAAGATCTACAACTCAATAAGAGAGAGTTGCGCAAGCACCACACAATGGGGATTGCTCAACTCTGTGACTCAGCAAGGCCCACCAAGACATGCCTGGGCCAGTACCTTTCTAGGGACACGGATTAAGAGTATAAAATAAGGGACAGTGGCATCTTGAGACAATCTCTCTCTTCCCCCACCTACGGTGAAGGCAAGAACACTGGGAAGACAAAGACTTGAACTGAGATCGGTCCCAGGCTGAGAAGGAAATTCAGCCTGTGTATTAAAAACAGTAACTTACCTGCAACATCCAGTGGGGTGAGAAAAGTTGTTTGATTCAACTCTTGCTTAGTCTAAAAGTTTAGGATTTAGAATGTGTGTTTACTTTTTACAGTCTTTCTATTTTCTTTCTCTAATCTTCATGCCTATCACTTATAATCACTTAAAATCTACCTTTCTGTAGTTAATAAACTTATTTTAATGTTTTATCCTTACCAGTGAGTTTGTCTAAAGTGCTTGGGAAATCTGCTCAGGTTACAAAGGCTGGTACATGTCTACTTTCCTTTGACGAAGTAGCAAACCAATTAATAAGCTTGCACTGCTCAAGAGAAGTATAAGACGGTATATGTCTGAGGTGCAAGTCTGGGGGCTTGGGAGATTTGCTGGTGTTTCCCTGTGTATAGTTCATGAGTGACATGGAGAGTATTCATGCAATTTAGCCGGGTGTGCCTCTGTATGCTGGTGGCTAAGTGATCAAAACACCTGGAGAGGTTTGCCCCTTGTCACTGGCAAAGCACTATGAGAGACAGCCCAGGCTAGAGAGTTAAGGGGGTACAGCATAGTTCCAGGTTGTTCCCCTGGGATCCCGTCACTGGTGGAATCCTCAAGATTCTCCCCATTTGATCTCCTGGATGGGAGAAAGGTAAGGGGGACCCTGGTTCTCATCAGAGATTCCTGAGAGGGTGGCACTGAAGCAGAGCGGGAATCAGTGACTGAACGTGTACAAAGGTTCAGAAAGGAGAGAATGGATGTAATAGAAGTATTTCAAACTAACCTCACTGATAGCTAGGCCACACAGTATGACCAGAATGCTTGTTAGTGCTCTTTTGAGGTTGTGGACCTGGTACTGGCGCTACGCCCTATAAAGAAGCACAAAATGCAAAATTCATGGGAGGGACCTTTTGAGATTGTGGAAAAAGAAAATTTGGTTGTATATCAGATACAGAAACCCCACAGCAAGGGCTGACCTACAGACAGCGCATATAAATAGACTTAATGCCTATCACAATAGAGAAGCCACTGAGCATATGGTTTGTTCTGCTGAGACATGACACCTCATGGGTCTGATGGCAGAATGCTAGGATGACTCATCACAAAGAGTTGAGACAGCCTGAAAGGGCAGAAATTCTATTTGTACGAAGGTATTTTTTCCAGCATATCAGGAATGACTTATAAGATGATTCATAAGATCAACACTGCGGGACCCCCTACCAGGACATACCGAACCCCTGGAAAAATGCAGAAGCAAATTCATAAATAAATACAGAATATACTAGATATGGGGATAAATAGAGTATGACAGTTCCTGGGCTTCACCTTTTGTGTTGGTTCCTAAGAAAGGGTTTTATATTGACTATAGAAAACTTCATGCTGTCACAGACCCTGATGCATATCCTATGTCCAGAACTCATGACTTTGTTATATACTTTGCGCTATGCAAAATATCTGAGCATGACAGACCTGGTTAACAGGTACTGACAGATTTCATAGGATAATGAAGCACAGAAAATACCTGCTTTTATTCTAATACTGGATTTTATGAGTTCAAAATGTTATCTTTTGGATTGATCAATGCAGGAGCCACTTTTCAGAGGTTCATCAAGCAACTGTTAAACAGATTACAAGAACAGCTCAAGTTTATATTGATGATAAAGCAGTATTTAGCAACAAGAGACATTTGGAGACTGTATAGTCAAAACTCAGAGATGCAGACCTTACTGTAAAGGCATCTAAATATAAAATAGGAGCAGCCAAGGTTCCTTATTTGGGACATTGGGTAGAGAGTGGGGAAATCTCTTCTAATCCCTAGAAAGTGGAAGCTATTGTTAATTGGCCTACACCTCAGACCAAAATCAGGTTCAGTCTTTCATAGGCAGGAATCAGAAACAGAGAGGAAAACAAGTCCAATGCTGCCTGGTACGCCAGTGGTGTGGAAACATTTGTGCCAATGTGATTGGTACCAGACTTAATGGGCGTCCCATGGACAGTGCCAGAGCCAACAGTACAGTGCCAAACTGATGATGCCTTGGTACTGGAGAGCAGGTAGGTGGCCCTGTTCCATCTCGCATACCCGAAGGATCACGGTGCCAGTCTGCACTCGTCCTGGAAGAGGAGGATAACTCTACCCAAGGTCTGGAGGCACTGCATTCCATTTTGAAAGATCTTTTTCTCAGAAAACCCAAGGAAGGAAAGCAATTTCTTTCTCCTGGGCGAGCCATCAGAGTCTGGCCAAGCAACATTGGGTCTGTCATAACTATAAAGGGAAGGGTAACAGCCCTCCTGTGTACAATACTATAAAATCCCTCCTGGCCAGAGACTCCAAAATCCTTTTACCTGTAAAGGGTTAAGAAGCTCAGGTAACCAGCTGACATCTGACCCAAAGGACCAATAAGGGGACAAGATACTTTCAAATCTTGGTGGGGGGAGGCTTTTGTTTGTGCTCTTTGTTTTGGGGGTTGTTCGCTCTTGGGACTGAGAGGGACCAAACATCAATCCAGGCTCTCCAAATCTTTCTGAACAAGTCTCTCATATTTCAAACTCGTAAGTAAACAGCCAGGCAAGGCGTGTTAGTTTTTATCTTTGTTTTCTCAACTTGTAAATGTACCTTTTTGCTAGAGTGTTTATCTCTGTTTGCTGTAACTTTGAACCTAAGGCTAGAGGGGATTCCTCTGGGCTCTTTAAGTTTGATTACCCTGTAAAGTTAGTTTCCATCCTGATTTTACAGAGATGATTTTTACCTTTTTCTTTAATTAAAAGCCTTCTTTTTAAGAACCTGATTGATTTTTCCTTGTTTTTAAGATCCAAGGGGGTTGGATCTTGATCCACCAGGAGTTGGTGGGAGAAAGGAGGGGGATGGTTAATTTCTCCTTGTTTTAAGATCCAAGGGGTTTGGATCTGTATTCACCAGGGAATTGGTGAAGAGTCTCTCAAGGCTACCCAGGGAAGGGAATTAGCATTTTGGGAGTGGTGGCAGCGGACCAGATCTAAGCTGGTAGTTAAGCTTAGAAGTTTTCATGCAGGCCCCCACATTTGTACCCTAAAGTTCAAAGTGGGGAAGCAGCCTTGACAGGGTCGCTCTGGCTCTGAGGTTCTCTGAGCCAGTCGGACATTCTGTGGAGGTCCCTGATGCCAATGCAGACCTCATGGCCTGTTCCATAAGGTGCTGCTTGAATCTCAAGTACCTTGATACCTGTGTTCTTTTCTTAAAAGACTTGCAGATTGAGCACTTTTCTTTAACATGCCCTTCTCCTAAGCACAATAGCCACCATGTACGGGGATCGCTATTGGGAATAGACACCCCACCCTAAGGATAGGGTTTAAACCCTGGGGAGGGTATCCCACCAGGATCACTAATTAACCTAACTAACCATTTCTAACTTATATGAACAGTGCTAACTATGAACAATTTGCAACAGAATCTCTAAAGAATGAGGTAAGAAACAGTGTGAGGAACTTATCTTCAGATAAGCTCCGACTCTAGCTGTGGGTGGTGAGAATGAAGGGGGCAGGGGGCAGCACGGTCCTTAAATAGCTCGGGATAGAGGCTGGAGGCACAGGGAAAGAGGGCCACCATTAGGCAAAGCTCGCCAGCTTCAGTGCACAGGGCATGCACACACTTGAATCGAATACACTTCTGCAACCACTTGAAGAAGAGTAAGTCACCTAGTTTGTAAACTTTTAACAACATTACTTACAGCAGCTTCACAACTTAATTATTTTTACCATTTTCACTTTCTTTTACAGGTACATTGGTGTTTTTTGTACTTCAGCTCAATGCCATGAGAAGATGAGATGTTATTGGTAAACAATTTGAATAAAAGAGTCAATCCGAGTAGAGAGATTTACATGTTCACCCTATGGCCATTGAGAAATAACCGTACAAGAAATATGAACATAAGAACATAAGAGTGGACATACTGGGTCAGACCAAAGGTCCATCTAGCCCAGTATTCTGTCTTCTGACAGTGGCCAATGCCAGGTGCCCCAGACGGAATGAACAGAACAGGTAATCATCAAGTGATCCATTCCCTGTCGCCCATTCCCAGCTTCTGGCAAACAGAGGCTAGGGACAACATCCCTGCCCATTCTGGCTAATAGCCATTGATGAACCTATCCTCCATGAACTTATCTAGTTATTTTTTAAACCCTGTTATAGTCTTGGCCTTCACAACATCCTCTGGCAAAGAGTTCCACAGACTGTTTAAAACCTGCTGCCTATTAATTTCATTTGGTGACCCCTAGTTCTTGTGTTATGAGAAGGAGTAAATAACACTTCTTTATTTGCTTCCTCCACACCAGTCATGATTTTATAGGCTTCTATCATATCCCCCCTTAGTCGTCTCTTTTCCAAGCTGAAAAGTCCCAGTCTTATTAATCTCCCCTCATGTGGAAGCTGTTCCATACCCCTAATCATTTTTGTTGCCCTTTTCTGCACTTTTTCCAATTCCAATATATCTTTTTTGAGATGGAGCAACCATGTCTGCACGCAGTATACAAGACATGGCTGTATCATGGATTTATATAGAGGCAATACGATATTTTCTATCTTACTATCTATCTCTTTCTTAATGATTCCCAACATTCTGTTTGCTTTATTGACTACTGCTGCACATTGAGTGGATGTTTTCAGAGAACTATCCAGGATCTCTTTCTTGAGTGGTAGCAGCTAATTTAGACCCCATCATTTTATATGTATACAGTAACTCCTTGCTTAACATTGTAGTTATGTTCCTGAAAAATGCTACTTTAAGTGAAACAATGTTAAGCGAATCCAATTTCCCCATAAGAATTAATGTAAATAGGGGGTGTTATGTTCTAGGAAAAAATTTTTCGCCAGACAAAAGACATTATCTTCATATATAGTATAAGTTTTATACAAACAGTGTAATACTGTACACAGCAATAATGATTGTGAAGCTTGGTCAGAGGGTGGAAGAGGGTGGGATATTTCCCAGGGAATGCCTTGCTGCTAAATGATGAACTAGCACTCAGCTGAGCCCTCAAGGGTTAACACGTCGTTGTTAATATAGACTCACACGCTACAAGGCAGCATGGACTGAGGCAGGAGGGAGGAAACACAATAGACACACCGCAGTGGCTGCAAACACTTCCCTGTGAAAACTGAATGTGATGATGAACCCACGCTATCCCACTGGAGTGTACCATTCCCTCCTCCGGACAGTGCATGCACGGCTGCACAGGCACCGATTTTCCAAAGACATAGAGACAGAGAGATAGAGAGGGAGTGTGTGTGTGTGTGTGTGTGTGTGTGTGTGTGTGTGTGTGTGTGTGTGTCAGAGACGCGCATTGCCCCTTTAAGTACGCAGACCCCACTTTAAGTATGCTACCCTTTTAAGTAGATCAGCAAGTTCAGACACAGCAGCAGCTTCCAGCAAGCTCCCTCCGTCCTGAGCCCTGTCATGTCCCCCCCACTCTGTAGATATGTGGTACAGGAGCGGAGGGCAGGGGGACACCCTGACATCAGCAACCCTCTTCTCCCCACCCCCCACACAGCAAGCAGGGGGCTCCTGGGAGCAGCTCCAAGGCAGAAGGCAGGAGCAGCACAGCAGTGGGCGGAGGGACACCTGAACTGCCCAGCAATTGATAGCCTGCTGGGTGCCTGCCCAGCCGCACACCTACTTACAGGGAACTTAGGGGAGCTGATAGGGTGGCTGCCAGCCCACCCTGGTTCCAAGCCCCCATGAGGACAGGCTGCTCTTCCAGAGAATCCTGCAAGCAGTGGACAAAGCAGGAGGCCAAGATGTTAAAAGGAAGCATTGCGCAACTTTAAACAAGCATGTTCTCTAATAGATCAGTGATGTAACAACAAAACAACATTAACTGGGATAACGTTAAGTGAGGAGTTACTGTAGTTGGGATTATGTTGTCCAATGTGCATTACTTTGCATTTATCAACACTGAATTTCATCTGCCATTTTGTTGTCCAGTCACCCAGTTTTGAGATATCCTTTTGTAGCTCTTCAAAGTCTGCCTGGGACTTACCTATCTTGAGTATCATAGAATCATAGAAGATTAGGATTGGAAGAGAGCTCAGGAGATCATCTAGTCCAACCCCCTGCTCAAAGCAAGATCAACCCCAACTAAATCAAGCCGGGCTTTTGTCAAGCCGGGCCTTAAAAACCTCTAAGGATGCAGATTCCACCACCTCCCTAGATAACCCATTCCAGTGCTTCACCACCCTCCTAGTGAAATAATTTATCCTAATATCCAACCTAGACATCCCCCACTGCAACTTGAAACCATTGCTCCTTGTTTTGTCATCTGCCACCACTGAGAACAGCCTAGCTCCATAAGTTTTGTATTATTTGCAAATTTTGCCACCTCACTGTTTACCCCTTTTTCCAGATCATTTATGAATATGTTAAATAGGACTGGGACCAGTACAGACCCCTTGGGAATACCACTATTTACCTCTCTCCATTCTGAAAACTGACCATTTATTCTTACCCTTTGTTTCCTATCTTATAATCAGTTACCAATCCATGAAAGGACTTTCTCTCTTATCCCATGACAATTTACTTTGCTTAAGAGCCTTTGGTGAGGGACCTTGTCAAAGTCTTTCTGAAAATCTAAGTACACTATATTCATTGGATCCCCCTTGACCACATGCTTGTTGACTCCCTCAAAGAATTCTAGTAGATTGGTCAGGCATGATTTCCCTTTACAAAAACCATGTTGACTCTTCCCCAACAAATTATGTTAATCTATGTGTCTGACAATTTTGTTTTTTACTAGTTTCAACCAGTTTGCCTAGTACCAAAGTTAGACTTACTGGCCTGTAATTGCGAGGATCACCTCTAGATCCCTGTTTAAAAATTGGCCTCACATTAGCTATTCTCCAGTCATTTGGTACAAAACCTGGTTTAAATGATAGGTTAGAGACTACATTTAGTAGTTCTGCAATTTCACATTTGAGTTCCTTCAAAACTCTTGGGTGAATACCATCTGGTCCTGGTTATTTATTACTGTTTAGTTTATCAATTTGTTCAAAAACCTCCTCTAATGACACCTCAATCTGGGACAGTTACTCAGATTTGTCACCTAAAAAGAATAGCTCAGGTTTGGGAATCTCCCTCACATCCTAAGCCGTGAAGACCTAGGCAAAAAATTCATTTTGTTTCTCCGCAATGGCCTTATCGCCCTGGAGTGCTCCTTTAGCATCTCGATCTTCCAGTGGCCCCATTGGTTGTTTAGCAGGCTTCCTGTTTCTGATGTACTAACAAAAAATTTTGCTATTACTTTTTAAGTCTTTGGCTAGCTGTTCTTCAAATTCTTTTTTGGCCTTCCTAATTATATTTTCACACTTCACTTGACAGACTTTATACTCCTTTCTATTTTCCTCACTAGGATTTAACTTCCACTGTTTAAAGGATGCCTTTTTGCCTCTCACTGCTTCTTTTACTTTGTTGTTTAGCCATGGTGGCCCTTTTTTGGTTCTCTTACTATGTTTTTTAATTTGGGGTATGTATTTATGTTGAGCCTCTATTATGGTGTCTTTAAAAAGTTTCCATGCAGCTTGCAGAAATTTCACTTTTTGCGTTGTACCTTTTAATTTCTGTTTAACTAACTTCCTCATTTTTCTGAAATTAAATACACAGTGTTGGGCTGCTGTGGAGTTTTCCCCACCAAAGGGATGTTAAACTTAATTATATTATGGTCACCAAGCGGTCCACCTATATTCACCTCTTGGACCAGATTCTGTACTCCACTTAGGAATAAATCAAGAATTGCCTCTCCTCTGGTGGGTTCCAGGACTAGATGCTCCAAGAAGCAATAATTTAAGTTGTTAAGAAACTTTATCTCTGTAGCCTGTCCTGAGGTGACATGTATCCAGTCAATATTGGGATAAATGAAATTCTCCATTAGTACTGAGTTTTTTATTTTAAAAGCCTCTCTAATCTCCCTGAGCATTTCATAGTCACTATCACCATCCTGGTCAGGTGGTCGGTAATATATCCCTACTGCTATATTTGTATTCTCAGAGCATGGAATTACTATCCATAGAGATTCTACAGTACAGTTTGGTTCATTTAAGATTTTTACTTCATTTGATTCTATGCTTTCTTTCACATATAGTGCCACTCCCCCACCAACACGACCTGTTCTGTCCTTGCGATATATTTTGTACTCTGGTATTACTGTGTTCCATTGATTATCCTCATTCCACCAAGTTTCTGTGATGCCTATTATATCAATATCCTCATTTAATATGAAGCACTCTAGTTCACCCATCTTATTATTTAGACCTCTAGCATTTGTATATAAGCACTTTAAAAACTTGGTACTTTTTAGCTGTCTGCCATTACATGATGTAATTAAATGGGACTCTTTTTCATTGGACTGTTTCTCATCAGATTTCTCATCAAATCCTACATGTATTTTATCATCTTCCATCCTCTCCTCCTTACTAGGACATAGAGAATCTCCATTAATCGATCCTCCCCTAAGGGATGTCTCTGTCCGAACCACGTGCTCCTCTGCATCTGTTGGCTTTCCCCCAGCCCTTAGTTTAAAACTGCTCTATGACCTTTTTAATTTTAAGTGCCAGCAATCTGGTTCCAGTTTGGTTTAGGTGGAGCCCATCCTTCCTGCATAGGCTCCCCCTTTCCCTAAAGTTTCCCCAGTTCCTAATAAATCAAAACCCCTCCTTCCTACAACATGAGCTCATCCATGCATTGAGACCCTGCAGTTCTGCCCGTCTACCTGGCCCTGCGCATGGAACTGGAAGCATTTCAGAGAATGCGACCATGGAGGTCTTGGACTTCAATCTCTTACCTAGCAGCATAAATTTGGCCTCCAGGACCTCTTTCCTATCCTTCACTATGTCATTGGTACCTACATGTACCACGACCACCGGCTCCTCCCCAGCACTACACATAAGTCTATCTAGATGTCTCGAGAGATCCACAACTTTCGCACCAGGCAGGCAAGTCACCATGCGGTTCTCCCGGTCATCGCATACCCAGCTATCTATGTTTCTAATGATCGAATCGCCTATTACTAATACCTGTCTCTTCCTAATAACTGCAGTTCCCGCCCCCGGAGAGATATCCTCAGTGTGAGAGGATACCACAACATCATCTGGAAGGAGAGTCCCAACAATGTGATCATTTCCTTCTGCTCCAGTTGGATGTTCACCTTCCCTGAGACTTTCATCCTCCTCAACAACACAGAGGCTGTCAGACCGGGAGTGGTACCTTCTACTGTGTCCTGGAAAGTCTCATCTATGTACCTCTCTGTCTCCCTTAGCCCTGCCCCCTGGTTAAGGGTTGATGGGTGCTAAAGGGCTTAGGGATCAAAGCCTCATTAAGAAGCTCTCAGCCTTGCCTAGCAGGCCGCAAGGCTCAGCACACGGTCCCCCAAACAAACAAACAGACCACACGGTATATTTCAGTCAAGCAGCAAGCACACCACAAACAAAAACACACACACTACAGACAACAAACTTACCCCAAGGGTCACATAATCACTCCTCCTTCACCTGGAGAACTTCCTCACAAAATTCCCCTTGTTAGCTGCTCCTGTTCACTAGCCAATTATGCAGATTCATTCATTCTCGCTAAAACTGGGCTGACAGCTGGAGTTACAGTGTTTCACATGCTTTATAGTTAAGAAATAACTGTGCAGTGATTAGGCAAATGAGACATAATCACTCAGGGAAATACATCATTTGGAAAAACCTGTACACATACACATCAGTAACTATATAGCATCTTGGCATTTTGACTGGTTGAGAAAACTATGTCAGTGTAATGGCTGGTACACTTAACAGAAATGAAATATTTCCTCATAGACAATGTTCCCTCTAATTTTTTCCATCCATGTGCAGAATGAATTTTGTTATGTGTAGCACTAATATGGAGGTAATGTGCAGATGTGCGCCACCAATACAAACAAATAAACTCTGGAAATTTCCATCACATGCGTCTGACGAAGTGGTTATTCACCCATGAAAGCTTATGCTCCAATACATCTGTTAGTCTATAAGGTGCCACAGGACTCTTTGTCGCTTTTTAAATAAACTAGATATATCACACCAAAATGTGGCATACTGAAAACAACTATATAAATAAAACAAAGTCATGGCCATTAAGTGAAAGTATAAAAAATATGCACCAGAGGCCCAATATAACAACCTACTCCACTAGACCACTAAATCGTCAGGGAAAGCTGCTCTCAAAAAATAAGCATCTCCCAAAACACTAGCATGTTACGGACTTTTGCAGGTCACAAAACTATCCCTCTTGCATACATATTATCTGCACACATAGCTCACTCAGCTTTAAGATGCTAAACAAATCTATGAGTCAACTAGAAATAGTCATGCTCTCATCACAAACATTAATACAATATTTTCTGATACCGGAAAGGAGAGTAAAAGGCATTCACTCAGGCTTATACAATTTCTCTGGCATGTCAACTCTTTGATTTGATTAATACTTCACACACATAGAACAGTAAAAATAAGTAATAAAACAACACAGACAGCAAACAAAACCACAGACAAACAAGTGACAACTCTGAAAAAGGAAGGGAAGTAAAACATCAGGTGGTTGGTTATGGGTATTTTAAATTAGTGTTTAGGACCAACACTGTGCAAGTGCAAGAGTCCTGTAGAAATAGGCAAAGTTCTCCTGGTTTCACATTGTGTGTGTCACCAATGAGTAGGCTCATTAAGTTTTTACAAGCCCCGGAGCACATTAACACATGGCTTCGGAGTTTGCAGATACCTGCTTCAAAGAGCTTGCAAATAAAGTCTTGATCCTACAAAACACCTAGCACCACACCTAGTGCTTGCTACTTATGAGTCAATGGGAGTACTCTGAAGAGACAGAACTATACCAAATAGCAAAGATCTGGCCTCCAAAAATCTGGTTTCCAATACCTCTCCACAAACAAATTCTAAAACTTAATGGAAATCACTTGTCTGGACAAGTGATTTCCTTTAAAGTTGTCTGGACAAGTGATTTCCATTAAAGTTTTAGAATTTGTTTGGTGAGAGTAGTCTCTGCCCTGCCACTGCAGCCACCGAGCTGGGGCTGGGAAGGAGGGGAGTCTCTCTCCTGCCGCAGTAGCCCCTGAGCTGGGGCTGGGAAGGAGGGGAGTCTCTCCCCTGCCATGGCAGCCCCTGAGCTGGGGCTGGGAAAAAGGGCCATCTCTCTGTGGCCACCACAGCCCTGCACGCTCCAAACTCCCCCCACCTCACCCCACTGCCCCCCCATCTATCCCCCTATTCCCCGTAAGGCCATCACCTCACCTTACATGTGCGCCCTCTCCAGGGTCCAGGCACCTAATTAGTGGAGCCACGCCTGAGCAGCTCCACTAATTAGGTGCGCATCCCTTGATGCCCTCTTGTGTGGCCACCCAGTGTGTTCCCACCTTAGAGGGAACATAGCTCACAGGACCCTTGATCCTCTATATTGTAGCTGGATTTTAAAATAATTAGATAATTTTATAATCAATAACGTATAGTGATGTACCAAATAGAGCTAATCATCCTAACTCTTGCTTTCACAGGTGTCAGGGAGGAATCTCCCACCAGTGTCCAGCCTGGTTCAAATATCCCAATATCCAGGAAATTTTTGGAAAGCGTAGGGGACAATTTCCTGGTGCAAGTGCTGGAGGAACCAACTAGGGGCAAAGCTTTTCTTGACCTGCTGCTCACAAACAGGGAAGAACTAGTAGGGGAAGCAAAAGTGGATGGGAACCTGGGAGGCAGTGACCATGAGATGCTCGAGTTCAGGATCCTGACACAAGGAAGAAAGGAGAGCAGCAGAATATGGACCCTGGACTTCAGAAAAGCAGACTTTGACTCCCTCAGGGAACAGATGGGCAGGATCCCCTGGGAGAATAACATGAAGGGCAAAGGGGTCCAGGAGAGCTGGCTGTATTTTAAAGAATCCTTATTGAGGTTGCAGGAACAAACCATCCCGATGTGTAGAAAGAATAGTAAATATGGCAGGCGACCAGCTTGGCTAAACAGTGAAATCCTTGCTGATCTTAAACGCAAAAAAGAGGCTTATAGGAAGTGGAAGATTGGACAAATGACCAGGGAGGAGTATAAAAATATTGCTCAGGCATGCAGGAGTGAAATCAGGAAGGCCAAATCACACTTGGAGTTGCAGTTAGCAAGAGATGTTAAGAGTAACAAGAAGGGTTTCTTCAGGTATGTTAGCAACAAGAAGAAAATCAAGGAAAGTGTGGGCCCCTTACTGAATGAGGGAGGCAACCTAGTGACCGAGGATGTGGAAAAAGCTAATGTACTCAATGATTTTTTTGCCTCTGTCTTCACGCACAAGGTCAGCTCCCAGATTGCTGCACTGGGCAGTACAGCATGGGGAGAAGGTGACCAGCCCTCTGTGGAGAAAGAAGTGGTTCGGGACTATTTAGAAAAACTGGACGTGCACAAGTCCATGGGGCCGGATGTGCTGCATCCGAGGGTGCTAAAGGAGTTGGCGGGTGAGATTGCAGAGCCATTAGCCATTATTTTTGAAAACTCATGGCGATCGGGGGAGGTCCCAGATGACTGGAAAAAGGCTAATGTAGTGCCCATCTTTAAAAAAGGGAAGAAGGAGGATCCGGGGAACTACAGGCCAGTCAGCCTCACCTCAGTCCCTGGAAAAATTATGGAGCAGGTCCTCAAGGAATCAATTATGAAACATTTAGAGGAAAGGAAAGTGATCAGGAACAGTCAGCATGGATTCACGAAGGGGAAGTCGTGCCTGACTAACCTAATTGCCTTCTATGAAGAGATAACTGGCTCTGTGGATGAGGGGAAAGCAGTGGATGTGTTATTTCTTGACTTTAGCAAAGCTTTTGATACTGTCTCCCACAGTATTCTTGCCACCAAGTTAAAGAAGTATGGGCTGGATGAATGGACTGTAAGGTGGATAGAAAGCTGGCTAGATCGTCGGGCTCAACGGGTAGTGATCAATGGCTCCATGTCTAGTTGGCAGCCGGTTTCAAGTGGAGTGCCCCAAGGGTCGGTCCTGGGGCCGGTTTTGTTTAATATCTTTATTAATGATCTGGAGGATGGTGTGGACTGCACTCTCAGCAAGTTTGCAGATGACACTAAACTAGGAGGCGTGGTAGATACACTAGAGGGTAGGGATCGGATACAGAGGGACCTAGACAAATTAGAGGATTGGGCAGAAAAAAAACCTGATGAGGTTCAACAAGGACAAGTGCAGAGTCCTGCACTTAGGACGGAAGAATCCCATGCACTGCTACAGACTAGGGACCGAATGGCTAGGTAGCAGTTCTGCTGAAAAGGACCTAGGGGTCACAGTGGATGAGAAGCTGGATATGAGTCAACAGTGTGCTCTTGTTGCCAAGAAGGCTAACGGCATTTTGGGCTGTATAAGTAGGGGCATTGCCAGCAGATCGAGGAATGTGATCGTTCCCCTTTATTCGACATTGGTGAGGCCTCATCTGGAATACTGTGTCCAGTTTTGGGCCCCACACTACAAGAAGGATGTGGAAAAATTGGAAAGAGTCCAGCGGAGGGCAACAAAAATGATTAGGGGTCTGGAGCACATGACTTATGAGGAGAGGCTGAGAGAACTGGGATTGTTTAGTCTCCAGAAGAGAAGAATGAGGGGGGATTTGATAGCAGCCTTCAACTACCTGAAGGGGGGTTCCAAAGAGGATGGAGCTCGGCTGTTCTCAGTGGTGGCAGATGACAGAACAAGGAGCAATGGTCTCAAGTTGCGGTGGGGGAGGTCCAGGTTGGATATCAGGAAAAACTATTTCACTAGGAGGGTGGTGAAACACTGGAATGCGTTACCTAGGGAGGTGGTGGAGTCTCCTTCCTTGGAGGTTTTTAAGGCCCGGCTTGACAAAGCCCTGGCTGGGATGATTTAGCTGGGAATTGGTCCTGCTTTGAGCAGGGGGTTGGACTAGATGACCTCTTGAGGTCCCTTCCAACTCTGATATTCTATGATTCTATGATCCACATACTTTATGAAAATTCCTTAATTCTCCATGTCTCATTATCAAGCACTATAAGTGACAAATATAGCCGAAGTACAGAAATCTCCCTACAGATTCTTGAAAGTGTTTCAGAAATAATTGTCTTAGCATACAGCTGTGGGAACACCTAAAGTGGAAGATGGTTCACCTTCATCTTTATGGCCAGGAATGACAGACTGCTTCTTTCAAACTCAAGTATCATTTTCACTGGACTATATACCCACCTCTCCCAGAACAAACTCCAAGTCGCTGAACTGCCTGTTTTCCCACAGTCTTCCATAATCTTCATGTAAAGTGCATTTTGGGTAACAAGAAAACTGAAATAAAAAAGATTTTAAACCTGTTATAGTTTATTTCAGTTTATCATGGGGGCACGCCAACAGCACCATGGCTAAGGTTGCCACTGGATTTCCACGTTGACGACATCTTAACTACAGTTCCAAAAACAAACTACAGAATGCCCTGATCAATCATATACATCAATGTACCCTCCTGCACGGTACTGACTTTGTGAAGGAGGGAGTGGGTGGGGATCTGTTGTAGGAGGCAGGAAAGATATGCTCCCAAAACCCACAGGCTTCAAAATTTCAGTGCCAGGAGTATCACCTGTTTTCAGAACCTCTTTGCAGGGAAAATAGATAGTGTTAGTGCCAGTAATCAGTGCCAGTAACCACTTTGGTGCAGAACACTTCTGGAAATGTCACGACTTTAAAAATCCCAAGAATGAAGGGTTTTTATAGTAACAAGATGCCGCTCTGCCAACTTGTGCATGCAGATTCCTAGATATACAACATACACATGCTTTTTCTGCCAGGAGGGACCACAATATATCACATACATACTCACACAGAAGAGAGTAACAGTGAGGGAACTGGCTACCTTCTGGGGCTTGCTGGCATGACGGGTAATACCAGGGAACACCAGAAGACAACAGGGAAGCTGGGAGGGCCATGCTCCAGAATGGGGAGGCTTCTCTATAGCCCCCTGCAGCCGTGGTGCTGCCTGCCTGCCTTCCTCCATGCTCCCTGTTGTGGCTTTAGTTTTAACCCTACCATGTAGGTGGCTGTGGGGGGGTCTAGGAGCATGCTCTGTGCAGTTGGCATGTAGGAATTCCATGGGGATGGAGCACGCTCAGCAGCTGAGCCAAAGCATGCATAATACACATGGATGATCAGTGGGGTCAGACTATGCTTAATATAGGTGGAATGGTTTGGAGATTTTAGCAACAAAACTCTAACAAAACTGAGCATGTGAAAATAGTAATCTTTAGAGGCTTATAACCCAGCCAAACCATCCCCCTGCCAAATTTCAAGTGCCTGCTCCAAAGCATGGAGGTGCTAGAGATCCTAGAAGAAATGGTTATAAAAAATGTTTAACATTGAAAAAGTGTTTGAACTGCTTTTGCTGAAACTTTTAAAAAAAATCAGCGTGAGGCAGAGAGTAAGCATAGAAAATTTCAGCCTGAACAGTTAAAGTTTAGGAACAATTAAGCAACTGAAAACAAGGGCTTATAATGGAAAATAGTAGGCATCCTTAACTGTAGGCATTGCTGTCTGCTCCATAACCCCACGAATCAGGTTAACAAATTACCTGGAATCTGTACATTTCTCCACTTCTAATGTTATTGTCCACTGTCCCACCAAAGATGTACATGGCATCTGAGATGACAGCTGCAGCATGGAAGAGTCTCCCACTTGGCAGCTGGGAAAACAAGCACAAAAAAGCTGAGGACTATTTAAGAGGTACCTTTTCAAACAAGAATTTGTCTGGGAAAAAGCAAAAACGAGAAAGGAAAAACAATAGAATGTAAATGAATTAGCAACAAATGGCAGGCTCATCTGACAGATTCTAGGATTGCCTTGTTACTCTACAGCCTCCCTTCCTGTCACTTTTAATGACACCCCTTTTGTTAAACTTTTTAAATTATTAGTATTCTACATATGCAGGGATGTGTGTATTCTGTAGGTAAGAATGTTCTGCAGAATATTCCTGTTGCCAAAGAACTGAGCCTCAGAGCTAAGTTTCATTTTAAAAAACAAAGTACATTTCTATCCCTTATAGATACAGTTAACTCTTCCAAATGTGAACAAAATATGAACTGTTTATTCTGCAAACCGACAGCTTGAAATAAAGGTGTAAATCAGTGGCTCAAACTTTTTTACTGGTGACCCCTTTCACATAGCAAGTCTCTGAGTGCGACCCCCCCTTATAAATTAAAAACACTTTTTTATATATTTAACACCATTATAAATGCTGGAGGCAAAGCGAGGTTTGGGATGGAGGTTGACAGCTCATGACCCCCCATGTAATAACCTTGTGATCCCCTGAGGGGTCCCAACCCCCAGTTTGGTGTAAACTGACCCGTTTATGTCAGTGGGTGTTAACTCTGAACCCCAATTGTGACAATTTAAATGCAAACACTAACTCTCTCAAGTTGGTCATTGTAGCAGAATCATTCCACTAATGTGCCTGATCAAGCGATGCTGGATGCAAAGATGGATACTGTAAATAGGAGACAGTGGAGCAGCTGGTTGCTGTGAAGGAGAGTGATGGGGGAAGAAGCTCACCTTCCCCCTTCTCCAAAATGTCCAAGAGAATGACTGTGTCCAAGATAATGTATCTATCCCTCACTGACTGTTGGTCAAATCACATCCTATAGCTCCTGGGTTTCAACAACATCCGGCTGCCCCCCAAACTTCTATAATTCATAGGCTTTATGGACAGAAGGGATCACTATGGTCATCTTGTGAGTCTGATCTTCTGCAAAAGCTACAGAATTACATCCAGAGATTCCTGAATTAAGCCCAGAACTTCTGGTTGAGCTAAAATGTAGCACTGTGAAACAGACATCCAATTTAAAACTTTGAGTGATGGAGAACTTGCCACATCCCTCGGTAATTTGGTCCAATGATTAATTCCCCTCACTTTTAAACATTTGCTTCTTGTTTCCAGTTTGAATTAATCTAACTTCAACTTTTAGAGACCAGATCTTGTTATGTTTGTTAGATTAAAAAGCCCTCTGCCATCAGAAATCTTCTCATGTAGATACTGACAGACTGTGATCAAGTCACCTCTTAGCCTTCTCTTTGATAAACTTAATAGACTGAATTTCTTAAGTCTCTCACTGTAGGTAGGTTTTCCAAACCTCAAATTAAATTTGTAGCTCTTTTCTCATCGCTTTCCAATTTCTCAACTTCCTTTTTGAAGTGCAGACACCAGAACTGGACACGGTACGCCAGTAATGGCATCATTAATGCTGAGTAAATGAATACCAAAGATAGTTCTACCTCCTCACTCCCGCTCGATATTCCCCTACACATACATCAAAGAACTGAATGAGTCCTTTTGCCACAGCACTGTACTGAGAACTCATGTTCAGCTGGTTATTCACCATGATCCTTAAATCTTTTTAAGAGTAATTGCTTTTGAAGATACTGTCTCTCATCCTATAATTGTGACTTACATTCTTTCTTCCTGGACATACACTCTTGCATTGGGATGAATTAAAAAAGTATGTTGATTGTTTACTGCCTGCTTACCAAGTGTTCCAGATCACTCTGTTTATATGACCTATCCTCAACATTATTTATCACTCCACTAAACACTGTTTTCTGCAAACTTTGCAAGCAGTGATTTTAAATTTTCTTCCAGATCACTGATGAAGATCTATGAAACATACTGATAAAGCTAATTGAATAACACTGGTCCAAGACAAATTCTTGTGGGATCCTATTTGAAACACCCTCAATGAACTGATGAGGATTCTCCATTAACAATTTTGAGAACTATCTACAAACCAGTTTTTAATCCATTTAACATGTTATATTAATTTTACATGGTACTCTTATTTTTCAATCAGTATGCCATGTGGAATTAAGTCAAACATCGTACAGAAGTCCACACACTTACCTTTATCAATCAAACTGTATATGTTATCAAAAGATACCAAGCTTGTTTGATAAGACCCATTTTTCAGGAAACCCTGTTGATTGACACTATTTATGTTCCCATCCTTTACTGACTGACTCCTGTGTCAGCCGTTTCATTATGTTGTCTGGGAGCAAAGTCAGACTAACTAGCATATAGTTACCCAGGTCATCACATTCACTCTTTTCAAATATAGGCACATTAGCTTCCCCCACCCCTCAGTTCTAGAACTTCCCCAGTATTGCAAGATTTATTGCTCAAAGTAAAGACTGATGCAGTAGCAATCTCACTTATAAGTTGTTTTCTCTTAATTCTCTAGTTTAATTCCTTCCTGCATTGCCAGGTAACAAGGCTAATACCTTGAACAATCAATAGCTTTGTATCCATTAGGGGCCAATGCCCAGATCCTCAGCCAATTTACACCAGCTAAGAATGGGACCTCTTTCAATAACTGGGCCTACAAATTTACCTTAATTGTGTGCTCAATTGAGAGAATTGAATGAAAGTTCATAAAATGTTACAGTAGCCTATAACAACAAATGATAATGGGAAAAGGTGCAAAAAAGAGACAGTAAGACAGAATTAGTCCAAACAAAAAGGCCTCCTGATATAATTCAAGGACTGAGTTAAGAACATACCTGGTAAACAAGAGATGTTTGGAACCAAAAATCAATGGACCAAAATTGGTGTGTTGGAAATTAGGCCTAAATGATAAACAAAATAATAAGGGGATGGGCTATTCCACTCATCACTCCCTTTTGAGGTCCTTAAAAGAGACTTTTGGGAGGAAAGGGGGGCTGTCTAACAACAACTGCTGACTGAGAGATGGGAGGATAGGAAAGGTGTGAGTGTCATCATCATGGCTGTCACCCCCACTATTGCCTGGGACCTCAGGTTCCACTGTGACACTGTTGGGACTTCATCATTCTACTTCTGAGAGATGTCCTAACCAGGCCGGGCCAGAAACTGGGAACCAGATGATATCACCACCTCCACCAGCTCCAGTTAAATCCCAAACGCTATTTGGGATGTGCGACCTTCTCAACACCACCTCTTGTGTGTCCTTTTCCTTCCCCACCTTATTTCTTCTCTTCCCTATCCTTGTCCTTTTGCCTTCTGTCTAATGAGGCTGTATACTCTGCAGCACTGCTGTAAGCCTGTGACCAGAAAGAAGCAGATAAGCAATGCCCTAAACAGCCTGATGCTGGTACAAGTTGCCAGGTCTTGGAGTGTCCAATCAGACTGTGTGCTGGACCTCTGTTTCTCCAGCACTGAGGTTGTAAATGTGAGTCAACCCCAGAGATAGAAGCTGCATTTTCTATCTTTCTTGTTATTTTCTCTCCCCTTTTGTATGTTTGTCTTGTTTTGTCTTCAAGGAAAATGGGACCAGACTTTAAAAACAACAACCCCTCCAGCCCATCTCAATTAACTTTTCTCTCCCCCCCCAAAAAAAACATTTATTGTCATCTTGTCCTTCTAAAGACTCTGCAGCTAAAGCGAAAGGGAATAAGGGATATTGATAAAATAAACGGCTTGCTGACATAGCCCTGTTTGTTACAGAATTAAGATAAACGTCACTGAATTAGGTTTAATACCTTTGGGGTACATCGGATTAAAAATGCAATTGTGCTATGTGTTACTGTGAGATTGTATGTAATGCCTCTAGGGGGAGACAGATGCTAACGTAATTCTTCTGGTTATCAACTTTTTGAAGCTACCCTCAGGAGAGGTTTGCATATACTAGTTCAAACTGAATTCTCCTGGGACAAATGGACAAAGAAAGGAATGTGGATCAACAGCCTGATATTAAAGAGGCTCAGAGCATTCTTCCTGATCTAGGAAATGGGCAGGACCTCTGGTCCACACAAAGCCCCAATCCTTAGGGAACGGTTGGAAGGAGTGTTAGGAAAATGTAATGTAAATAGGGTAAAGAGTAAACAATAATAATCTTGCTTCTGGCCTTGCTTTTAATTTAAACAGGCTGAATAAGCAAGCAAAAAAATGTAAGTAAAAGCACAAGGCTGCACCACCACCACCACTACCACCATCTCCTCTCCCCCCCCATGCACCCGCAAGCTAATAGCCTCACCTTTCAGTAACAAAAGAAGATAAGGGGACCAAATCAAGCAATGGGTTGCTATGGTAACCAAGCGGCTGGAAGGTGTAAGAAAAACACAAAGTTTGCAAAAAAGTAACTATGGCCACAAGTAACCCCGCTCCTTACCTCTCCCATTAGGTACAAAAGAGGTGGTCTTAACCCCAAACCCAAGAAGAAGTGGGACCGCTAAACACTGAGGATGGAGTGGAGGTTAAGGATAATCTAGGCATGTCCCAATAGCTAAACAAATACTTTGCCTCAGTATTTAATGAGGCTTATGAGGAGCTTAGGGATAATGGTAGGATGTCAAATGGCAATGAGGATATGGAGGTAAATATTACCACATCCCAGGCAGAAGCCAAACTTGAACAGCTTAATAGGACTAAATTGGGGGGCCCAGATGACTATGAGCTGCCAATGTGATACGGCCATTAAAAAAGCTAATGCGGTCTTGGGATGCATCAGGCAAGGTATTTCTAGTAAAGATAAGGAGGTGTTAGTACCGTTATACAAGGCACTCGTGAGACCTCATCTGGAATACTGTGTGCACTTCTGGTCTCCCATGTTTAAGAAGGATGAATTCAAACTGGAACAGGTACAGAGAAGGACTACTAGGATGATCCGAGGAATGGAAAACCTGTCTTATGAAAGGAGACTCAAAGAGCTTGGCTTGTTTAGCCTAACCAAAAGAAGGCTGAGGGGAGATATGACTGCTCTTTATAAATATATCAGAGGAATAAATATCAGGGAGGGAGGGGAATTATTTAAGCTCAGTATTAATGTGGACACAAGAACAAATGGATATAAACTGGACATTAGGAAGTTTAGACTAGAAATTAGACGAAGGTTTCTAACCATTAGAGGGGTGAAGTTCTGAAACAGCCTTCCAAGGGGAGTAGTGGGGGCAAAAGACATATCTGGCTTCAAGACTAAGCTTGATAAGTTTATGGAGGGGATGGTATGATGGGATAGCCTAATTTTGGCAATTAATTGCTCTTTGATTATTAGCAGGTAAATATGCCCAATGGTCTGTGATGGGATGTTAGATGAGGTGGGATCTGAGTTACTACAGAGAATTCTTTCCTGGGTGCTGGCTGGTGAGTCTTGCCCACATGCTCAGGGTTTAACTGATCGTCATATTTGGGGTCGGGAAGGAATTTTCCTCCAGGGCAGATTGGCAGAGGCCCTGGAGGTTTTTAACTTCCTCTGCAGCGTGGGGCACGGGTCACTTGCTGGAGGATTCTCTGCATCTTGAGGTCTTTAAACCATGATTTGAGGACTTCAATAACTCAGACATAGATTAGGGGTGTGTTACAGGAGTGGGTGGGTGAGATTCTGTGGCCTGCGTTGCGCAGGAGGTCAGACTAGATGATCATAATGGTCCCTTCTAACCTTAAAGTCTATGACCCCCGAAAACAAAACATGACCATATATTGGAAGGGGTGGTACCAGGGAAGGGGAACTACAAGTATAATTAAGTTTGCCAAAAACGGGAAGGGAGTGCGTCGGCGTGCAGAGCTAGAGATTAGGAGAAGGTGCAGGTTCTATCAGCGTATAAAACAGTAGTTGGGGGAGGGGAAAAAACCCTCTATTGGTGCATAGAAATAGTCCAACTGGTGTAAAGTGCTTCAGAACACAGTTAAACTCTATCAGCATATAAAAATAAGCCCAACTGGGGTAAAGGGCTTCAAAATATGTTTGCTTGTTTAGCCCCAATAAACCCATCAAATTGCCTGCAAACTGGACTCTGAACTATTATTTTCCAGCAAACTCTGTCTGAAAATTAAAAAAAAAAGAAAGCTGAACCCCAGCCAATAAGGAATTGTCCTACTGAAGCCCCATGGACTGATGCTAGATCTGAGCTGAGGCTATTATGAACTTGTGACCACAAAAGGGATTTCTTTTCTTTGGCAATCACTCTGTTATTAGTCTCTGAAAAGAAGGCCAGAGAAGCTTGCTTAGGCAGCCTATCTTTTGCTGTGTATTCAGGGCAGACCCTGTCTTTCAGGGCAGACACAGTGAAGGCAGGGAACTGTTCAGCTTGGACAGAAACAGTGCACTCTCTCTTTAAGAAAGGCACTCAGCCACTCACCATTCAGACCTCAGACTGCAGCATCTCCGAGTCCTCGTGAGCCAGGCTGTCCCCTCTGCTCTGCTCTGCGGAGACAGGGTACAGGGGGAGGGGGACACCCTGACATCAGCACCCTCCTCCCCCCCCCGCCCCGCTCTGCACAGACATAAGGAGGGTCCCGGGAGTAGCTGCAGGACGGAGCAACATTGTGGGAGGGGCACCTGAATATATGCTGCTGGGTGTGCATCCTCTGCTAATCAGCTGGGCGGCACTTGAACCTCTCCTGCACCGCCACCCAAGCGCACAGCTTACAAGGAACACAGGTGCTGGGGCACCTAACTCCCAGAACATCCACAAACAGATCTTCATCCTCCTGCTGCTACCACCCACCCTTAGAACAGGAAATGATGCACTACCCTGGGAACTGGAAACCATCTGTTCTATATTCACTTCTTCTATTAACTGATGTTAATAACTTTGTGCCTTTCACAACCCTTCTTATTGAAAAAGGCTTTATAGTTTACACAAGCTGGGAATAGAACTCTGCTCTCCATTCTGCACCAACCCCTCTTAGAAAGACTCTGCCAGGTCCTACCATGAGAATTGGGCTCAGATACTACAGTGATAAGCAGCAGTATAACCAGGTGCCAGCTCTTGCCAAAATTGCAGGCATGAGCTAAGAACTGACAAATTCATAACTGGAGACCAGACCCATTTACCTGTATGTTAATTTTGCTCAAAACAGGTGTTAGTCTTATAAGAATGTATTTCGTGTTTAGACTCTAGGAAATGCTTCTACGTTGCTGCATGCATTAATCTCATTTGCTATGTCTGTATTGCATGCTATAAGAAAATATGTAAGTTTTGCTTTATAACTTTGAAAATGTTTGCTCTGAACTTGTGAACCCAGGCATGGGAATCGTCCGCCAATCCATCCAGAAGGACTATCAAAATTTAAGTGAGCCATTATAAGACAAAAGCTTTGTTAACTGCCCTATCTACCCATGGAGAAGTATGTGCAAAAGGCCTGGTCTCATCCATCTGAATGCTGGAAGAGGAAATAAAAATTGTTGATGTGAAGATTTTTCATCTATTTGCTGTTTGAACTCTTACAGGGCCAGAGAAACCAAAATGAAGACGGAGTTCTCCAAGGGTTACCTCATGAGTCTGCCCTGAAAGACACTTTGAATTGACAGATCAAAACAACTCTGTTGCCCTTCTTAGGATTTAGATGGTAACTCATTTGTGTGTATATGTTAGCTTGCTTTAACCTGTAAAAAAACAGATAGTTTATTACAGGATTGGCCACAGATGTGGTCTTTGGTGTAAGATCTAGGGTACCAATTGATCTAGGGTACCAACTGATTTAGGGTAAGTGACTGGTCTGTTGGGACTGTAAGCAATGTGCATATGGCATGATTTTGGTGTAAATGTTATCACTAAGTCCAGTTTGTCTGGGAGGCAAGATAGCCGGGAGAGTCTAAGGGGACTGCCTGTGACTCCATGGTAAGACTGTTATAATGATCACGGACAGCGGACTCCAGAGAGATTACTAATGAATTATGCATGCTCTGTTTCATATACTGTGGAAAAAATATTATTTCATCACATAATTAAAGACTGTATCATAATGCATATGCACAAATATGGGCAACATTAATTCTGGCATCTCCAAACTTTTGAGTTTTGATTTTGCAGCTCAGTAAAATCCTATTAGCATAATATTTTGTGTGCAATGGCACAGAAAACACATTCGCCTTGTTGGCAGATGATCTCCTATCAGATCTGTCAGCAGCCTTTGGTACCATTAGCCATGGAATGTTTGGAATGTTGTTGACTTGATCTGACCATGATGAATGGAATCCCATTTGAATGACTCCATCTTTCCTCTAGGAAAATCCCAGAGGGTAGTTTTCTTGACTGTTCATCCACCTCAATGGCCCTCCTGTGTGGGATATTGCAAGGTTCTATTGTCACTCCTCTCATTCAAAGTGCACAGAGGGCTGATATGTGAAGTTGCAGCACCATCAGCATGGTGGCACCTGTCAGCTCTAGGTCTCATTTTCACCCAATCTAATCAGTGTGATCTTCCTCACTTAGTGCCTGAGCCTGACCGAGATAGGGCTATGGATGAAACAGTGACTGAAGTTCCATCCAGGTACAGCACATTGATCTTGGTAGTTCAGGAGAACCCTCTAGAGGAGATAGCTGCTGTAATCCTTGCTCCATCTGTTGAAGTTGTTTGCCTGCTTAATGTCAATCAGATTTACAATCTGGAGTTCCTTTAGCTCTTGGTTGTGACTTTTGCTCTCAGATGCAGACTTCCACAGTCATCTTTGCCTTTTTATCTCCAGGATGGATTATAGCTATACCCTGTTGTGGCTACCCTGAACATCTGCATAATTCAGCTACTGTAGAATGCAGCAATGCTTTTACTTTTGGGTGCTTCTTGTGAACAGAACAAACTTCACATGTGCTGTCTAGACTATACTAGTTACCAATTCTCTCCATGGTGCTGATCAAGGTACTGATTTGATGTATAAAGCCCTGTACAGATTTCGGTTCTGCCTACATTCAATATAGCCTCTCTCTCCATGAGCCATCCACGCAGTTGAGATTACAGTCATGTTGTGACAACTATAAAAAGAATGTAAACATTCAAAAGATGTTATAATAAACTATAACAACAAATGTTGATGGAAAAAAGTACAAAAAAGAAACAAAATAACTAAATTGGTCTAAACAAAGAAGCCAAATTAATAAGATTCAAAGACTGTTTTAAAATTATGCTTATAAAAATAAAAGGACATAGAGCTAGAAGTTAATGAGCCAAAATTGGTATGTAAGATATATGAGGTAATTGGTGGACAAAATAATCGGGGGAGGGCGGTGTATTTCACTCCCTTTATGGGTCCTTAAAAAAAGGTGTTGTGAAGAAAGTATGAAAGAACAAAAAGGAAGGACAGACAGAGGCTACTGGAGCAAGGTTCACCATCATGGCTGCCACCCCCATTGTTTCCTGGGACCTTGGGCCTTCACCTTCCTGATCCTGAGAGGTGTCCTGACCAGAAGAGGCCAGAGAGAGGGGGACCTAGATGACATCACTACCCCTACTGGCTCCAGTTGAATCCCAAACACCTCCTGCGATGACAATTACCATCTTTGAGACTGTCAAATGGGGCAGCGGGTGGGGCAAGGGGGAGGATTTCTTCTAAAACAGTCTCCAGCTAAAGGGAAAGGGAACAGCAGATGTTGTTAAAATAAAAGCCTTACTTAATACTTTACAGTTCAAAGGCTTTAACTGTTTTTCCTTCTTTTCTGTAACTTTAATAAAAGGTTAAAAGGTTTAATAGTATGTTTGCCTGAGCAGGCTGAAGTCTCTATATGCCAAACCCCAGACCTTGTTTAACACTATTTAATGTTACACAGTAACTGGATTATGTTAACACTTTTAGCCCATTTAGTCCATCTAAATTAATACAACAATCCCCACATTTGAATTCGATGGGTTGAAAGGTAGAGCATCCATGCGTGTTAAAATCAATGTAGTTAAACCTGTTCAAATCTCCAGGTGGAGGCACTTAATTTGATTTAAGCCTAGTTTACATCATTTAGCTGAAGTTAATGTCTTAAGTATTTAAAGTGAACCAATATAAATCAGGGTTTATTTGATTTAAACCTAGTTTACATCATTTAGCTGAAGTTAATGCTTTAAGTATTTAAAGTGAACCAATATAAATCAGGGTTAAATTCAATTGAGAGCATCCATGTAGGAGTTTGCAATGGTTTCACTACAGTGATTTAAAACATGTGCAGAGAAAAGCCATTTAAGCTTCTAAATTCATTGTTTAGAACTGAGAAGCAAAATGGATCAAGTTAGTTTTCAAGGAAAGAAGGAAAAAGCTGAAAAGAGAAAATGGAAAGGCCTAGTTCTCTCTCTACTGGAGTAGAATTTAGTTTGCAGTATTTTGTTTTTCACGTGCACTGTAGTTACCTCAGAGTCTGCTGTGGGCTGTTGTTTAACTGTTGTTATGCCGAAATCTAAACCAAATACATCTCGAGATTTTTTTAAACCACGTTCTTCTGAGGAGAAGGAAGGAGCTTCTTCTGGGGCAGCTACCCTCTCAGCAACTTCTGGATGGGCCACCTGGTTACAAGATTTAAAAATAACAATGTGTAAAAGTATAGATGGGCTGCATGAAAAGCTGGACGAAGACCAGGAGTCCTTCTATGGCTGAGGGTTTGAAACGTCAGGCTCATACATACAAAACTTTTAAAATCAGCCTATTGACAACAATATAGTCCTATTCCAGGCCTATTAGCTTTTTATCAACAAATAATATTTATTCTTCATTTGCTCTCTGCGATGATAGAGCTACCTCATGATTAGAATTTCAAACATTTAATGCCAGATCCACAAAGGTATTTATGCTCCTTTCTGCATCTTTAGGCATAATTTAGGCATCACTGTGACATTCTCAAAACACCGTGCAGTTGCCTCCAAACACCAAGGTGTCTATGTGACGTTATGAGTGTAATATAATAGCTCATTGAAAAATGACAGGGCCAGAAAGAGTTAATTAACTCACAGACTGACTTGACCTATGGCCCAACTTTAAAGACTGGTGAGGAAGATATGTAAATGAATAGAGCTTTGAAATGCAAGTCTGCATTGTTAGAGATAGAAGGGGAAATGTTTGCTCAGGTCTTGTGATGTAAGCAAACAAGTCTTGTCTATTACTATAGCTTTGATTCAAAGATCAAAAAAGGAGTACTACCATTTGGAAAGATACTTGAGTGAAATAGTATTATTGTCTATATGTCTCTTTGAAGGTTGTGGTAACCTATATCTGAACTGTTTAATGGATAAATTACCCTGAGCTATTAAGCCTATTGTTTTCTCAGACCGAAAGGCTGCTGGAAATGTATAAGAACCTTAGGACACGATCCTACTTCATCTCAGATCTGCTTTGGGTTTCAAGAGGGGGAGACCTTAAGCCACAAGGATTGAGATCCCCAGTCATTGACTGGAGCCACCCTGAATATGGACATTGGACTATAACCTATGGACTATATCTAAAAGGACTTTTGGCAACTACAAGCTCACCTCTACTATGTATCTGAACCTCAAGAATTGAATTCAAGTCTGTATGTATACTGATTTTTTTAACCAACTCTCTCTCTTACCTTTTTAAATAAATTTTAGCTTAGTTAATAAGAATTGGCTATAAACATGTATTTTGGGTAAGATCTAAGTTATAATTGGACCTGGGTATGTGGCTGATCCTTTGGGATTTGACCAACCTTTTCTTTTATATGACGAGATAAGATTTTCAGTAATCATCATCATATCTGACATGTGTGTCTGGACGGAGGCCTGAGGCTGGGTACTTTAAGGGAACTGCGTTGTTTGGACTTCTAAGTAACCAGTGAGGTACTATAGAAGCTGTTTTGTGCTGCCTTCGTAAATCTAAGTATTGGAATATCCACCAGCTTCTGGGGTTTGGCTGCCCCGTTTTGTTTGCAGTTCACCCTGAGTGACCTCAGCTGGCTCCCACGGGCAGCACCATCACAGTCTAACAGTTTGTCTACACTACTGCTAAAGTCGATGTAACTTCCTTGCTCAGGGGTGTGAAAAAGCCACCCTCTTGAGTGACGTAAGTTACATCAACTTAAAGTGGTGTCCACACCACGCTATGTCAGCAGGAGATGCTCTCTCACCAACATAGCTTCCGCCTCTCGTTGAGGTTGAGTAATTACGTTGCCAGGAGAGGGCTCTCCTGCCGACATAGCGCATCTTCATCAGGCAAACTATATCAGTGCAGCTGCATTGATGCAGCAGCGCTGATGTAGCGCTACCAGTAGTGAAGACATGCCCTAAGTTTCTGCCAGGCAGCACTGACAAAGCTCCAGCTGGAGCCCTAGGGGCCCCAAAGTAGGATTCCCAAACTAGGCAGGGGAGTGTCTATCTCCCCAGTGGAGCCCATTCCCATTGGTGTGCTCTGAGCACACTAACGACCTAAGAAAAAGACAACTAGGTGTGAGCAAGTCAAGAATTTTTCTACAGATGTGTTTGTGTGTCTTCCCCGCTGGTTAGGGAGCTCATGCAGGATCTGGGAGACCCAAGTTCAAATCTCTCTTTGCCTCATTTGGAGCAGCAATTTGGAGCAGGTCGCCCACATCAGTGCCTAACCACCATGCTGCTGGATATTCTGAGACAGGTGTCTCTCATTCTCTCCAGTTGCAGCTGCTACACTTTCTGTACATAATTAAATATGCATTGGGACACTGAAAGAAAGACTGTTCCTGGGGCAGGAGCCTTCTTTGTGTTGTTGATACAGTGCCTGGTCCATGACCAGGGCGCCTCAGGTGCTACAGTAATGCAATAACAACAACACAGCCTAATGAGTAGGGCACTCACAAAGCATGTCAGTGAGCCAGGTTCACCTCCCTACTCTATAAAAGTGGAACAGCATCAATAGGAATGATTGAGAGTAACCTCCCAAGCCTACCCAATAGCCTGGTGGTTATGGCACTCACCAGCTATGTGGGTTTAACCCCCTGATGCAAACAAGACAGAGCAGGGATTTGAACTTTGGCCTCCCACATCCCATGTGCCCTACTAAGCAGGCTATTGGGTAGTCAGGGTACACCTGTGTATGCTCCTTCTCTCTTCTCCTGCCCCTGAAAGGGAGAGCTGGGTTTTGGACTTCAGGACATGGGCTGCCATAGCAGCTGATCTGCTTAGGTGACTAACTTTAGGAGAGGGCTCACAGTGGAGGGATGGCCCAGATCCTCAAAGATATTTAGATGCCTAACTCCCATTGAAATCAATGAGAGGTAAGCACCTAAACACCTCTGAGGAGTTGGCCTAAAGTGCCTACCTCTGACCTATCAGTATGGGGCCTAAAAACCCTTGAGGCTCTGGGCCTAAGTCCTGCCCTTCTCCTCTGCATTTCACTCCTGGGTGGCTTAGGCTGCTCCCTGCCCGGTATGCTGGCTTCTGAGGCTCCCTACCTTAGGCACATAACTCTCCCTGTCCGTCGTTTGGGGAGCTTGGGAACCTAACTCGAGACTGAGGACTCCACTAGAGCAGCAATTCTCAAACTACGGGACAGGCCTCCAGGGAGGCACAGGCATGTGTCAAGGGAGGTGCGAGCTGTGTGCTTTTGTTGTTGTTGTTGAAGAGCTCTGGCTGTCAGCCCTGGGTACCTGGGGCTTGTGTAGAAGGGCTGTGAACACCTGGGAGGTAGGGATAAAGGAGCAGCTGGAGCCCTGCCACCCGGGCTTGGGGTCCCCTTCCCTCATCCCCAATCTCTCAGCCGGAGGCAGTGGGACTCCAGCTATCAGCCCCTTGGTGGCAGCAGCAGTGCAGAAGTAAGGCTGGCAATGGGGTGCTATGTCTGCTATTGTCTGCTGATATTGACAAATATCACTTTTCACATTGCCACCCTTACTTCTGTGCTGCTGCTGGTGCAGTGCTGCCTTCAGAGCTGGGCACCCAGCCATCATCCACTGCTCTCTGCTCTGCCTTCAGAGCAGGGTGGCAGTATATGTACAGGGGGATTGGGGGGGGGGGGGAGGGAAGCATGTAAACAACTACAGACACAAAGAAGGGAGGCCCTATCAAATATATTTGAGAACCACTGCACTAGCCAGCCTAGGGGTTAGGTGTTGTAACTCCTAAGTACCTCTGTGGATCGGAGCCTTAGATTATGTTGCCTTACATCCTCTGCCCATTGTTCTGCATGACCAAACTGAGGGCTTCGTTTAAAGTATGCAGCAGTAACCTGGAGAATAAACAGAGTGGGTAGGAAGGTGATATTTGTCAGACATTTTGATTGTTTGGGCCAAATTCTCCCCTGCACCATGATCTGCTTAGTGTTTTTGAGAGTGGGAGCAGGCCATCAAGGAGTTGGTAGTGGTAGTGTCCTGCTTTGAGCAGGGGATTGGACTAGATGACCTCCTGTGGTCTCTTCCAACCCTAATATTCTATGATTCCTGATATACACGGTGGGTTGGAGCAGGTGGAACTGTTCTAACTTTAGTCAAGCTGGCTATGTTTGCAGATGACACTAAACTGGGAGGAGTGGTAGATACACTGGAAGGTAGGAATAGGATACAGAGGGACCTAGACAAATTAGAGGATTGGGTCAAAAGAAATCTGATGAGGTTCAACAAAGACAAGTGCAGAGTCCTGCACTTAGGACGGAAGAATCCCATGCACTGGTATAGACTAGGGACCAAGTGGCTAGGCAGCAGTTCTGCAGAAAAGGACCTAGGGGTTACAGTGGACGAGAAGTTGGATATGAGTCAACAGTGTGCCCTTGTTGCCAAGAAGGCTAACGCCATTTTGGGCTGTATAAGTAGGGGCATTGCCAGCAGATTGAGGGACGTGATCATTCTCCTCTATTCGGCATTGGTGAGGCCTCATCTGGAGTACTGTGTCCAGTTTTGGGCCCCACACTACAAGAAGGATGTGGAAAAATTGGAAAGAGTCCAGTGGGGCTGGAGCACATGACTTATGAGGAGAGGCTGAGGGAACTGGGATTGTTTAGTCTGCAGAAGAGAAGAATGAGGGGGGATTTGATAGCTGCTTTCACCTCCCTGAAAGGGGGTTCCAAAGAGGATGGATCTAGAATCATAGAATCATAGAATATCAGAGTTGGAAGGGACCTCAAGAGGTCATCTAGTCCAACCCCCTGCTCAAAGCAGGACCAATTCCCAGCTAAATCATCCCAGCCAGGGCTTTGTCAAGCCGGGCCTTAAAAACCTCCAAGGAAGGAGACTCCACCACCTCCCTAGGTAACGCATTCCAGTGTTTCACCACCCTCCTAGTGAAATAGTTTTTCCTGATATCCAACCTGGACTTCCCCCACCGCAACTTGAGACCATTGCTCCTTGTTCTGTCATCTGCCACCACTGAGAACAGCCGAGCTCCATCCTCTTTGGAACCCCCCTTCAGGTAGTTGAAGGCTGCTATCAAATCCCCCCTCATTCTTCTCTTCTGGAGACTAAACAATCCCAGTTCTCTCAGCCTCTCCTCATAAGTCATATGCTCCAGACCCCTAATCATTTTTGTTGCCCTCCGCTGGACTCTTTCCAATTTTTCCTCATCCTTCTTGTAGTGTGGGGCCCAAAACTGGACACAGTATTCCAGATGAGGCCTCACCAATGTCGAATAAAGGGGAACGATCACGTTCCTCGATCTGCTGGCAGATCTAGACTGTTCTCAGTGGTATCAGATGACAGAACAAGGAGTAATGGTCTCAAGTTGCAGTGGCGGAGATTTAGGTTGGATATTAGGAAAAACTTTTTCACTAGGAGGGTGGTGAAGCACTGGAATGGGTTACCTAGGGAGGTGGTGGAATCTCCTTCCTTAGAGGTTTTTAAGGTCAGGCTTGAGGAAGCCCTGGCTGGGATGATTTAGTTGGGGACTGGTCCTGTTTTGAGCAGGGGGTTGGACTAGATGACCTCCTGAGGCCCCTTCCAACCCTGATATTCTATGTTCCCCCAAGAGACCATTCTGTAGTTGAAAACTGGTGAAGAGCATCAGTCTTCCACCCGATGTGCCCCTAAACCACATCTTATGCCATGGTACATGGTGGGGTAGTTGATGTAGCAGCTGATTATGCCAGCTTTCTGCCAGATGCGCATCACCCTCCCTCACCCCAGGCCAACTCTCAGCTGGCCCCAGCAATGGCCAGATTGCAACTCCTTTGCACTTCTTGCAAAAGCTCTGATTCCAGGAGTATAGGACTATTTGACTGTCTTCTCATTTCTCCTTTTCAACAACCTTTTAGAGTGAGATTATATTTTCTATGAAGAACTGGTATTAGTTAGACTATTATCTCATGCTTTGCCTAGCTGTTATGTTGGTTTCAATATTTTTATATTATACATATAAGAACATAAGGACGGACATACTTGGTCAGACCAAAGGTCCATCTAGCCCAGCATTCTGTCTTTGGACAATGACCAATGCCAGGTGCCCCAGATGGAATGAACAGAACAGGTAATCATCAAGTGATCCATCCCTTGTTGTTCATTCCCAGCTTCTGGCAAACAGAGGCTAGGGACACCATCCCCGCCCATCCTGGCTAATAGCCATTGATGGACCTATCCTCCATGAACTTAACTAGCTCTTTTTTTAGCCCTGTTATAGTCTTGGCCTTCACAACACCCTCTGGCAAGGAGTACCACAGGTTGACTGTGCATTTGTGTGAAAAAATACTTCCTTTTGTTTGTTTTAAACCTGCTGCCTATTAATTTCATTTGGTGACCCCTAGTCCGTGTGTTATAAGGAGTAAATAACACTTCCTTATTTACTTTCTCCACTAGATACTGAAATTATTTCATTTAGCAATGAAACTGCCCTCGGGTGGACTGTAGCTACTACACACAGTATCCGACCATAAGAGTTAAGGACAGGAAGGGAAAAATCCTGCACCTCAAAGGAACCAGCCAATGGCAGAATAGAGTTAGTGTTCCTGCATTCTCTTGCCTCATTCAATATAGATCTTACATTAAGTAAGAATAAGAATGACATACTGCATTCTTTCCTATAAATTACTTCTACAGATGGTAGCCCTGAACCAGATCCTTTGAAGCTGTAATCTGGCCATCTGAGAATTCCCTTGCTGACAATGCCAACATACCCAACTCTCATGCCAACTGCCCATCCTAGTGCAGGGGGCATGATGGGAGAAGAAGAAAGCATGTCAGAGGCAGTGGTGGAGTGCATATGTGCTCCATCAATTCTCAGCTGGCAGTTTCTTGGGGACAATAAAGTGTGGCAAAAGCAGCCACTAAATGTTCTGCATTATGCTGGCCATCAATGATTGGCCCACCGAATCTGAGAGATGTAACTGGCTCCTGGTGCCCCACTGACACTCTTCTACACTGACCTGAGTTCAACATAAGAGACTCTGATCAGCTTTGTCTGGCACACCAATGCTTAGTACTAACAGACAACAAACATGTATCTAACTTTCTTAAAAACTGTGCAATATATTGTATTTGAGAAATAGTATGCAATCCTGTAATCAGAGTGTATAATATTGCATCTGCACAAGAACACAGAGCTATGTCTGGCCCCCAGCAGAAATCAGAGTAGCCCTTACACTCAGGAACACTTCCCTTGCCCCAAGGGTATTCCTCAGGGGATGTTTCTGCATCCTTTATACCACTATCCCAGTGTAAAGTGCAAGAAGAGATCTGCAGAAGATCTCAAACTTACAAAGGCCACTAAAAACCCAGTCACTCTGCTGTACTCATTGGGAAAAATGAAATTTAATTCCCAGAAGTTTCTGGAGAAAATGCAAAGATTTGAAAATGTTCCCAAGGAAAATATGAGACATCAATAACTCATCAAACAAGGGCCCTAATGACATCTCTGGAAGTTTTAATTTCTGTTTGACATAATTCAATGGAATATACTGTATGGAGGGGTGGAAACGCGTCAGGTTAATGCTTTAAAAAAAGTCCAAGTATTAACTGTTATCACTGCAAAGATCTTAATCAATTTTGATATTATCTACTGATGAGTAATTTTAAAAAGATGCATTAGGAACAGTCGCTCTCTTAACATTCTTCATTAAAGCAGTTGCAAGAACAAATTCAGGAAAAATATTAATAACACAACTTAAAAGTACAATATTTTTGCTACCCAAAAGTAGAATTTAAAACGAGGTGGCCAATTCCCCACCCATTGGAGTTGCGGCTTTATAATCTCTGAAAATGCACTGTAAGTGATCACTGCAGTGAAAAGAGAGAGCCTGAGACATGAGGCCGGCTATCAGGGGCCTGGTGTAAGGCCTAAGGCCTGAACTAAAATCAAGCCCTGCTGAGGCAAAGCAAAGTTAGCAAAAGTCAAGATATGATCAAAAGTCAGGCCCTGCTACAGCATATGCCTACTTACAAGTTCACAGACCCTGGCAGAAACAGGACTGGTATTGCAAAAACACAAGCACTCCTAGGCACTAAAAGTAGTCATGTAAACATATTCCAGAAGGTTAGTGCCAGAACACCCCAACACCAAGATATGGTGTAAGCACACTCCTTGAAGATGGTACAGGGACACACTGGTCCCTCTTAAAGATAAGGTCAGGATGACAGCGTGATGGATAGAGATGTTTTGATCGCACCAGCATATACATTGTAAAGGGTGGTAACCACGTCAGAAGGGCAATACCTATTTTGTTTGTATCAATGCATAAAGAGGGGACTCAGAGGGGCTGTCTTTGTCTGGCCAAGGGGGGGAATGGAAAGTCCCGCCGTTCACTGGGCTGGTATACGTGTTAGTGGTCCTGTAGAGTCTACGGGATACTAGGACCGTGCTTCGTCAACAATAAACCTGGCAAAGTACCTTCGGTACTGAAACGAGTCTGTGGTCTTCTTGGAAAATTCAATCAAGGTCTGCTGCGTCAGCTATCTGCGCAGAGCTGGCACAGCACACATCAAGAAGAAACACGCAGCCAACAACTGACAACAATCATTTTGATCACGTAGTCTGACCTCCTATTCAACACAAGTCATAGGAATTCCTGTTTGAACTAGAGAATATCTTTAAGACAACCCTCCAACCTTGATTTTAAAATGGTCAGTGATGGACAACCAACCGTGAACCCTGATAAATTGTTCCAATGGTTAATTACTTTCACTGCTAAAAAAAATGTGCTCCTTATTTCCATTCTGAAATTGTCTAGCTTCAACTTTCAGCCACTGGATCTTGTTATACCTTTGTGAGCTCGGCTGAAGGGTCCATTATTATCAATTTTTGTTTCACATGTAGGTACTTAGACACCATGATCCAGTCACCCTTAACCTTCTTTTTTGTTAAATTAAACAGAGTAAGCTCCTTGAGTCTCTCGCCATAAGGCATGTTTTCGAATACTTTAACCATTCTTGTGGCTCTTTTCTGACCTCTCTCCAATTTACCAACATCCTTCTTGAACTGTCCACACCAGTACTGAACACAATATTTCAGCAGTGGTTGCACCAGTGATAAATACAGGGGTAATATATGCTCCCTACTCAATATTCTCCTGGTTTATGTATATATAATGTTTATTCACATTGGTTCTCTTTGCCACAGTCACACTGGAACTCATGTTCACTGAACCCAACCTAAACCTAAAGATGAGCCCCCTGCTATTCTTGTGCACTTTCCCTACTGTCCTCCACATGCTTAAGGAGGATACAGTCCTATGCTTTCTCATAGGGATAAGTTGCAGGCATTGCTCAATGGGCGCAAAGTTTGGGTTTTTGGGGGTATGGTGTGCGAGGCATTGCCATAACCAATTGAATAATTACACTTTGTGGTTTATTAATTTTTGGACGTATATTTTATTGCTTATTAGGCATTATTTTAATACCTTTTTTTATTTATATTAATAGGTTTTTAGACTAATTTTTTTTAAAGATTACAGTTTAATAAGTACAGATTTACAAAAACAAAATAACTATTAAAAATCAACAAAAATTTAAGTTATCTTTACATCAGCCTAAAATCATTAAAAACCCTAAATTAATTTAAAAAAACATAAAACAAATAACCCTGTAATAATAACACAAACACTAAACAAATGCAATTCCAAATAAAAAATAAATATTTAATTCAAATAAAAATAATCCAACTAGTACAGTTACTCTATTATTTAAAAAACTAAACATTAAGACAAAAATTAATTCTCAAACATTGAAATAAAACAGTTATTAAAAGAAATGTCTACAAAAATTACAAAATAAATAACATTTTTATCAACAAAATATCAGCAAAATCTTAAACTAATATTTCTTACTTTAAAAAAAATACAGTATCTTTAAAAACTCCATAACAGCTCAGCAAAAATCTAAATATTAAACCAACCCCCCCCCCCGAACTTATTTCTAAATATTATTAAAAAATGTAAACAAACCAAACACCGGCCAAACACATCCTCAATATAAAAAGCATAATTTTAAGGTAATTTTTATCAAAAAATAAAATTCTCAAATTTTGCCCTCTACTTAAACAAATAAACCCTAAAACAAACTCAATAAGTAAAATCCTAAAACAAGATAAAAAGCTATAAAACAACCCAAGTCACAGCACTAACAAATATTGTATTGATTTTACGGGCCAAAAGAGTTAAGGTTTGGGGGATTGAGGTTTTTGTTTTGTTTTGTTTTTTAAACAGAGACTGTTTTCTTTTTCTTTTCTTTTCTTTTGGACAAAGAACACTCAAAAGCATTTATTTTAAATTAGGAAGATTATAGATTAAACATAAAAAAACAAGAAATTACAAGCATTTCAATTGAAACTGAAACTGAGTAATTATGCAAAATAAACAATTAACATCCATTAAAAAAATTTTGAGGTAAAAATATTAGTGTCTTATTTTTACCAACAACCATTCTTTGATGGAAAGAAAAGGGTTAATTTTACTCTCAGTCCTGTTATGTGAAGGGTATTCACTTCTGTTTTTAACAGACAGACAGACAGACAAAGTGGAGAAGAGACAGAATAGAAAAGGTGGAGGAAATATGGTTTTGGTTTATATTTTTGGAACACTGGACAGCTGGTCAGTCATGAATAGATGCTTTAGGCTGGCAGGTCAGCCATGACACTTGTTGCGTGGACCCTGGCTCACATTCCACTTAGGGATCTTTTTTTTCCAGACATGGCAGGGCTGGAGAGGCCTTTTATTTTGCTGTGCTGGTGTTTGCAGTATAGTGGGTTCGAGGAATCGATGAAAAAGCTGAGCAAGTGAGAGAGAGGATAGGAGGAAACATGGGCGGTGGGTACAATAGGCCAGAGGAGGCTAATACTCCCCTAAACCAAGCCCTGGCCACGCCCATGCTCTGTCCTCTCCCCCATGCTGGTGCCCAAGCTGGTGAGAGCTCAGCTCTGCTGCCGGACGGAGGTCAGCAGGCTGGCACTGGGTGCTGGCATTGGGGGCGATCCAGCACTGAGTCTGGCTGGCAGCCCAGCGCTGGGGCAGACACTGAGGTCAGCTGGTGGCCTGGCACTGGGGGCGACCCGGCGCTGGGGGTGGCTCGGCAGCCCGGCGCTGGGAACTGATGGGACTGAGGCCAGGCCAGTGCTGGGGGCTGATGCTGAGGCCAGCCAGCGGCTTGGCACTGGGGGCAGCCAGTGGCCTGGCACTGGTGCCGTCTGGGGGCCCAAGGTGGTTCAGCTGGGGATTTTCTGGCTGTGGGGGTCGTGGAGGGAGACGGGCATTCAGGGCTCCAGCAGACAGGGGGTGGGGTGGGGTCTTGGCCGCAAGGGCGGGGCCGCGTAGCTACCCTCCCCAAAGGGGGCCTCACGTGCCGCCCATGGAAGGAAATATAATTGGGCAGAAAATAACATACAAAAAGTGAAAGGAGACAGAATAGGGTCTTATGTGCCTCTGATTGGAGCCCCTGACAATTAGGTAAGAAAGTCCTTCAGTCTTCTCTACTCTTTCTTTCTCAGGTTCAGGGAAGATGAGATGAGCTGGGCTGAGACAAGTTGAGCTGAGATGCCATGATGCTTTTTTTTAAAAGTCATTTTTTTTTTTTTAAAGAAGGAGGGGAAGGTACACGGCATAGTCCACCCCCTCATTATTTTCTTTACTGATTAGGCCTATACCACTACACCAGTTTTGGTCTATTTAATCACATCTTTTAACATAATCCTTGTGTTATTTAGTACGCCTTTTTGTTTAGACTAATTTAGTCTCTTGTTTGATTTTCCTGCATCTTTTTATAACATTTTTATTGAAAATACAGGGAAACCCTGGTATAATGTGCCCCGCGATAACGCGAATTCGGATGTAATGCGGTCATAAGGTGGCTCCAGTTGCCCCAAGGGGGGGGGGCCCGGAGCGCCGTGGAAGCGCAAAAAAAAAAAAAACGCCAGAGCGCCGCCGAAGCACCAAAAAAAAAAAAAAAGGGCCAGAGCGTTGCCAAAGCACCCCGGGGCAGTGGTCAACTGGGGGCCCCCCGCACCTCCCTGATGGTGTCCCCAGTAGAAGGTGGGGAGGGGGCAGGGGAAGCCCCCAGCGCTCCAACCCATCCCCGGCAGAAGCGCGGGGGGGGCAGGGGAAGCCCAAGCACTGGGACCCGCCCCCCCACAGCGGCCCCGGGAGGCAGCCTCACAGCTTGGGGAGTTGGGGGAGCAGTCACTTCCCACTGCGGCCTCAGGCTGTGATGGGGGGACAGGGCATCTCCGGTCTTGGGGCCGCAGTGGGGGGTGGGGAAGACATAAGGTAGCAAACGGGTTGAGGAGCTGCAGTGGGGGGGTTGGAATGTGGGGACCCTGAGTGGCACCCCAGGGAAGGAGCAGAAAGGGGTGGAACCATGGGCGGGGAGGAGCCCGCAGCCCTGGAGCTCTCTGTCCCCGGCAGGCGCGGGGCCGCAGCTTCTCTCCAAGCCAGAGAGGAGCCGCGGCCCCGTCCCTGCCCGGGACAGAGAGCACCGGCGCCTGCAGCCCTGGAGCTCTCTGTCCCCGGCAGGCATGGGGCTGCAACTTCTCTGCAAGCTGGAGAGGAGCTGCGGCCCCGCACCTGCCCAGGACAGAGAGCACCGGCGCCCGCAGCCCTGGAGCTCTCTGTCCCCGGCAGGTGCGGGCTGCGGCTTCTCTGCAAGCCGGAGAGAAGCTGTGGCCCCACGCCTGCCGGGGACAGAGAACAAGGGGGTTGCGGGCGCCGATGCTCGCTGTCGCCAGCAGGTGCGGGGCCGCAGCTTCTCTCCCCTGCTGGGCACTAGGCACTAGGGGCACTAGGCGGCACACATCAATGCACCGCCTTGGGGACCACTGACAGGCTTGAAACCCCGCTATACCGCGACCCCGCATTTAGCGCAACGTAATTTTTTGGACCACAAACATCGCGGTATAGCAGGGTTTCACTGTAGCTTCACCTACTTCTCATGCTTAATTCCCAAGCAGGCAAAATGTTGTAGGCCAAATTGTCATGCCAGACCAATGTCAACTAGACTCCAGAGTTTCAGTTTTCATTTTTAAAAAGTTAGTCTGTAACTGCTATTGTTGCAGAAGAAACCTTCAAAATGTAATCCAAGTGTAACCAATACATAGGTGTCTGCCTGAGTTTGCAGAGCCTGAAAAAATAGCTCTGAGGTATGCACCACCCATTCATTTAATTTCAAACATCAATATTATTAACTATTTCAGCGCTCATCAAATCTTGTAAAAAAGGAGAGAAGTATATTTTGAGATCTAAAATATAAGTAGGCCTTTAATATCACAGGATGCAGTTGGAGGGAAGCACAATGAGTTTTGTTTTCCTGAACAGGGTCTTAGCTTTAAGCAGCTTGGGAATACTGTTGTATTACATTTTAGGTGTCATGAATCAGGAATCGGTTCAAACAGGAATTATTTCAGGAAGTTCTATGATCTGTGTTATGCAGAAGTAGGGTGACCAGATTTCCCGTTTTTAGAGGGACAGTCCCGTTTTTTAAGACTTTTTCTTATATAGGTGCCTATTACCCCCCACCCTATGTCCCGTTTTTTCAGTTGCTATCTGGTAACCCTATGCAGAAAGTCAGACTGGATAATCACTGTGGTCATTTCTGGCCTCAGAATCTATGAACACTGGCAATAACTTAAGTGAAATTTGAGAACTGGTGTCTTACGTGACAGATTTGTTCAAGGTGAGGACTGTATGAGTGTGTACATAAGATGCTAGACAATGTATCAATAGTGCTCTATGCTAATATTTTTACAACAAAGTTTAGTTATCAAATGCCTCGTTATATACCTACCACAATATGTTTTGGCTCATTGTCTACAAAGATATGACCATCTTGTTAGTAAAACCAGTAAGTATTAGTAACAGTAATACTGATTATACTACTCTAAATAAAAATTGATGTAGGAATCTCCACTTAAAAAAAATATTAAATCAAATTTTGCAGTTCTCTATATTGCACGCTAACACTAAACCCTTTCTACTTCACAGATCAGCTAATAAAAATGCTACAGAACTGCTATTGCACCAACTGAAACATTACACACAATTCAAGGCAAAACATATAAAGAAAGAGGAACTAATACGTATAATGACACCGTTCCAAACCCAGGGAATAAATGAAAAGTAACATGCTGGGAGATCACTGCTATTTTCAGTATTCTGAGCACAAAATGATCAAGGGTCACCGAAGCCTCAGTTAAAAAATGTCATGTCAGACCCAATTCCTTTAAATTGTGCAATACAAGGTTATCTTAGACATAGGAGTATCTAAGGGTATGTCTTCACTACTGGTCGGATCGGCGGGCAGCGATCGATCCAGCGGGGATCGATTTATCGCATCCAGTCTAGACACGATAAATCGATCCCCAAGCGCTCTCCCATCGACTCCTGTATTCCAGTTCAGCGAGAGGCACAGGCAGAGTCGACGGGGGAGCAGCAGCAGTCAACTCACCGTAGTGAAGACACTGCAGTAAGTAGATCTAAGTATGTCAACTTCAGCTACATTATTCACGTACCTGAAGTTGCATAACTTAGCTCGATCCCCCTCCCGCAGTGTAGACCAGGCCTAAGGATGTATTATATAATGAGAAATAGCATGTAGTTGTATAATTACAATACCATAATGCCTACAAACAAGAGAAAAGTTAATGTGTTTTCAATCTTTACTTTTACGTTTTCTGACTTTGTGTTTAATTGGGCACATTTTATATTCTGACATTGCTTTTTGTATGAATATAGACAATTCAATAGTTTTACATTAAGCTGGGGGGAGAGGTAGATACGCTAGATGGTAGGGTTAGGGTCCAGAGTGACCTAGACAAATTGGAGGATTGGGCCAAAAGAAATCTGATGAGGTTCAACAAGGACAAGTGCAGAGTACTGCACTTAGGATGGAAGAATCCCATGCACCGCTACAGGCTGGGGACTTACTGGCTAAGTAGCAGTTCTGCAGAAAAGGACCTGGGGATTATGGTGGATGTGAAGCTGGATATGAGTCAGCAGTGTGCCCTTGTTGCCAAGAAGGCTAACGGCATAACGGGCTGCATTGGTAGGAGCATTGCCAGTAGATCGAGGGAAGTGATTATTCCCCTCTATTCAGCACTGGTGAGGCCACATCAGGAGTATTGCATCCAGTTTTGGGCCCCCCACCACAGAAAGGATGTGGACAAATTGGAGAGTCCAGCGGAGGGCAACGAAAATGATCAGGGGGCTGGGGCACATGACTTAAGAGGAGAGGCTGAGGGAACTGAGCTTGTTTAGTCTGCAGAAGAGAAAAGTAAGGGGGGATTTGATAACAGCCTACAACTACCAGAAGAGGGGGGTTCCAAAGAGGATGGAGCTCAGCTGTTCTCAATGGTGGCAGATGACAGAACAAGGAGCAATGGTCTCAAGTTGCAGTGGGGGAGGTCTAGGTTGGATATTAGGAAACACTATTTCACTAGGAGGGTGGGGAAGCACAGGAATGGGTTACCTAGGGAAGTGGTGGAATCTCCATCCTTAGAGGTTTTTAAGGCCCAGCTTGACAAAACTCGCTGGGATGATTTAGTTGGGATTGGTTCTGCTTAGAGCAGGGGGTTGGACTCCTGAGGTCTCTTCCAACACTAATCTTCTATGATTCTACTGCTTAATGAATTCAAATATCTTCAACAGTAGCTAATCTTTTCAAGCTCCCCTATTATTCTCAAATTCACAGCTAGTTCTTCTTTGCTAGTAAGTACTGCACATAGGAACATATAAAAAGAGGAATTGCCTTCTAATAAGAAGTTTATAGGACTTCTCACAGTGGATTAGATTAGTGGTCCGTCTAGTCCAGTATTTTCTCTCAGAGGGGCCTGCACCAGATACTTCAGGAGAACGTGCAAGAAACCCCATTTGCTAATCATGGAATAACATCCCCACAGGGGAAGTTTCTTCCTAACCCTTGTCAGTTAGTGGTTGGCTCATGCCATGGAACATGAGGATTTATGATTTTCTATGTCAAGTGTTAGCTCCTATAAACATCTTTTTTGGATCTTTTAAAAAAAAGTGCCAGTGAAGAAAGTTTGAGTTTTACAAGTATCAATAATAACATTGCCTTCAAAGGAAATTTTGTTCACTCTGTACTGACAGTATAACACAGGGGTTGGCAACCTTGCAGAAGTGGTGTGCCGAGACGTCATTTATTCACTCTAATTTAAGGTTTCGTGTGCCGGTAATACATTTTAATGTTTTTTAGAAGGTCTCTCTGTATAAGTCTATATATTATATAACTAAACTATTGTATTGTAAAATAAACAAGGTTTTCAAAATGTTTAAGAAGCTTCATTTAAAATTAAATTAAAATGTCGATCTTACGCTGCTGGCCTGCTCAGCTCGCTGCTGCTCAGGGGTTCCATCCGCCAGCTCCTGCCTGCCGGGATCCCAGTTGCCGGACCCACTCAGCCCGCTGCCGGTCTGGGGTCCTGGTCCTGCCCACATACATACCTTCTCCCTGGTTCTGGCCCATTCTCTTCCTCTCTCTCTGAACTGAGCTGAGAGTGGGAGTACACTGAGCACAGGGCTGGGGGTGAAGGAGCAGGCTGGGGGTTGGGATGTAGGATCTGACCAGGAGCTAGAATGAGGGAGGGGGCTCAGGGTTGGGGCAGGAGGTTTGGGTGTGGAGCACTTACCTGGGCAGCTCCCATTTGGTGCGAGGGGTGCAGGTGGGAATGTGGGGGGGGGCGTGCAGGAGCTCCCATTTGGTGCAAGGGATGCAGGTGGGAATGTGGAGGGTGCAAGAGTCAGGATGTGGGGGGTGCATGGGGTGGGGGCTGGGTATGTGGGGGGGTGCAGGTGTCAGGGCATGGGGTGTGGGGGGCCTGGGTATGTGTGGGGGTGCCAGAGTCAGGCCTGGGGTCATGGTGGGGGGGGTGTGAAGGAGTCAAGCAGAGGGCTGGGTGTGTGTGAGGGGGGTACAGGGCTCAGGGCAGGGGCCTGGGATGTGTGCAGGGCGCAGGGCTCAGGGCAGGGGTCTGGGGTGTGTGCGGGGCGCAGGGCTCAGGGCAGAGGGCTGGGTGTGTGTGGGGGGGTCAGGGCTCAGGGCAGGGGCCTGGGGGGGTGTGCGGGGCGCAGGGCTCAGGGCAGAGGGCTGGGTGTGTGTGCGGGGGGGCTCAGGGCAGAGGGCTGGGTGTGTGTGGGGGTGGCTCAGGGCAGGGGCCTTGGAGGTGTGCGGGGCACAGGGCTCAGGGCTGGGTGTGTGTGATGGGGGCTCAGGGCAGAGGGCTGGGTGTGTGTGAGGGGGTGTCAGGGCAGAGGGGGTATGAGGGGGGGTGAGAGCAGGGGGCTGGAGGGGATATGCCCCTATTCCACTCCCCCCCTTCCCCAAGGCCCTGCCTCCACTTCTTCTCTGCCTCCGCCGGGAGCAGCGAGCAGGCTGACTCTGCTCCTTCCGGACCCCCTCCCTCGCATGGGCCATCACTGATCGGCCAGCAGGGAGGGAGAGGCGGAGGAGGGGGACAGGAACTGAGCACACTGCCGGAAGAGGCAGGGGAGCTGGCAGAAGCCGGCAGGACCTAGTTTCTGCCCCTTGCCCCTTGCCCCCTGCCCCCGCAGGAGAGGGAGGGGGGGTGGAGGGCAGAGAAGAGCGAGCTGGGCTTGGCTGGGCAGGGCAGGATTTTTAATGGCACGATGCTGCCTACCGGGACTTGGCAGGCAACAGCGTGCCATTAAAAATCGACTCGCGTGCCGTCTTTGGCACGTGTGCCATAGGTTGCCGACCCCTGGTATAACACATTGTTGGAAAAGGAGCTATAAAAGTATAATTCAATATTAACGTTATTAATTTAAATAAAGATTCTCTGTTCTATACCATGGAAGCAAAAGGTAGATTGAAAGGAGAAAGAGGAGTAATTAAACAGTGCACTCTTTACCTCACTATCCGGATTAGGCTGGATAACTTCCCAGGTCTGAGAGTCCACATCATAGCAGTGTAGTTCATTTGGCAATGTGTTATCTGCAGCACCACCAAACACATAGAGGTGGCGATCAAAGGCAACCATGGTGTGACCATATCTTCGCTGTGGAGGAGGAGGGGAGCCCCGAAGTAAGTGTTCAGTAGGAATTCGTGTCCATCTGAGACACAAGACATGAAACAAAGAGTAAATCTTTTATAACTCCTTTCTTCAAAATGAGTTTTGAAAATTAACTGTCTCAAAATCCCAAAAGGATTCTATCAATTAGAGCTGGAAAACAACTATTACAATATACCCTAATCAAACCCTACCCCCACTGTTTAAATAAAATCAGTATTTTGGTAAGGGATCACAGTTTCTTAACATAATATGATTAATATTATTTGCAGCCACCAATTCAGCTTTTTATTACATTTGTAGTCAACCAGAGCCCAACTCTGGCAGACGTCAGGACAAGATACAAGACTTGCACACTTTGTTCAATGTTTGGGTAACTGGTTGGTTTATGTTGTATTGTGTTTCATTACTGTGGTGGTTTTCACAGATTCCTAGATTTTATATCCCATTATGATCATGTAGTCTGACCTCCTGCATAATACAGGCCTGAGAACCTCACCCAATAATTTCTGCATCAAATCCATAATTTCTATTTGAGCAATAGCATATCTGGCTAGTGTGTCCTCCTTACATGCTCAGGGTCAAACTGGTCATCATGTTTGGGGCTGGGAAGGAATTGTCCTCCAGGTGAGATTTGCAGGAACTTTGGGGCTTTTTTGACCTCTGCAGCATGGAATGTGGATTCAGCTTGGGACATCTGAGCTTATCTCACCTAATCAATTCCCTGCCATTGCAGGGGCTCTGGGCACTGGTGACACCTTGGTATCTCTGGTTTCAGAGTAGCAGCCGTATTAGTCTGTATCCGCAAAAAGAACAGGAGTACTTTGTTACAGTACAAATTTGTTAGTCTCTAAGGTGCCACAAGTACTCCTGTTCTTTTCTTGGTATCTCTTGCTCTCTGTCTGTGGCACACAGTAGTTTAGTCTCCGGAGGACTGAAATGCTTAAGCCTAATTAAAGACTTTGGGCTTAATACAGGGGTATCTGGGTGAAACTGAACAGCATGCAATATTCAGGAGGTCACACTAGATGATTTAATTATTCTTTCTGGCCTTAAACTCTCAGAAACTATGAAATTAAAACAATATCCTGTCCTTTCTCCCACCAATAAAAAGGCCATCAGTAACTGTGGCAATAGTTGTAGTAGTAGTAGTTAATCTACAGTTGCTGCTTTTTTGTTCCCCACTTTTATCTCTTTCAGAATTGTAGACCAAAGTTTTCAAAACTGAGTAGTGGTTTTGGGTGCTTCAGTTTTTGGGTGCCAAACCTGACCTTTCTGAAGGGGCCAGGTTTTCAGAGGGCAGGTGCTCAGCATTGCCTGATAATCAGAACCCTCAAAGATGTCTCAAGTTGGGAATCCAAAAATTGGGGCACCCAATCGCTAGTCAGATTTCAAAATCATGGCTTGGCCTACTGCCTCTCTATTGTGGTTCCACACCAGTGCTTTTAAAACTTCTTTCATTATACCACACTGAGATTTTTAATATTTAATAATTATCCAACTCCCAACCTAACTAACTGGACTGGGAGATCAAAAGTTTGAAATAAAAACCTTCCCACAAAAGCTGGACTCCACTGTTTGAAAGTGTGTATGTGTGTACGTGAGCAGGGATTCAGAGTCAGACTGCTTCCCCCCAAGAGTGAACTAGACATTTGCTTTTCACAGTTATCTCATTTCCTTGAACTGTAGGTTCATGCTGTTCCCCCTATCAGACACATATGGTATGAAATTCCTATGAGGGCTCCACATGGTGACAATGTCTAAGAACACAGACATCTGATGAAGTGGGTATTCACCCACGTATGCTCCAATACGTCTGTTAGTCTATAAAGTGCCACAGGACTCTTTGTCGCTAAGAACACAGGAGTTTTCAAGTGCTGAATGAGGAAACCATGTGCACTCTTGATATTTCCTTTTTGTTTGGGGCCAAATGTAACAGAACATCTGAAAAGGCACTAGTCAAGATTTTCTAAATTGGTAGCTTGAAGTTACATTCCTAAATCCTTATATAGACACTTAAATTATCTGATTTTCAAAGATGCTGAGCATCTACAACTCCCACTGACTTCAGTGGGAATTGAGGCTGCTCAGCACCTCTGAAAATCAGACCCTTTCTAATTAGACACCTAGGTATGGATTGAGGAACCTATTATTACACACCCAGATCTGAAAATTGTGCCCACTGGCTATTATTTCAAATGAATCAATATGAGTTTCTGTTCTCCTGTAGAAAAAAATTGTCTCTATCTAGCCAAAACATATTGTCAAGCTATTGTACTATTGCTGACATATTATCCAAATATCAGCCTAATTAGTCCCCAACTAAAAATCAAAGAAATTAGAAATTAGAAAGAACTGCCTTTCTTAGTTATGAAATACAAACTGTTCCTTCTTCAATATCTTTCATTGTGTACTTTCTTCACCCTGAACAGCAGAATTATTACATATATTTTACTTGAATCAAATGTTGGAACTTACATTTTTTCCTTGAATTCAAACTGAAAGAGATTATTGGTGATCTTTGCTCCACTCTGGCCAGAAAACACAAACATCTTGTCTTTGCAAACAGCCACAGGAAAATTACAGCAGGAAGGAGGGATCTCACCACTCTGTTCAATCTAAAAAGTAGCAAAATCCACACTAAATTATATATTTTTCAAACTCCATTGTAAGACTCATAGACTCATAGACTTTAAGGTCAGAAGGGACCATTATGATCATCTGGTCTGACCCCCTGCATGCTGCAGGCCACAAAACCGTCCCTACCCTTTCCTTGACTCTGCTGATGAAGACTGTCTGAACATGCACACTGAAGGATTAACACAACCTCCTTTGGTGAAGGGGAACCATGTAGTGTGTGAACATAAATCATGTTTCCAGCTGACGATGACACACAGAGATTATAAATTTGGTTGAAGTGTGTAGATAGAGCCTTATTCACTTAATAGTGTAGTGTTGACTTAAACAAAGCACCTTGCCAAACAATAGTTAAAGTTAAAAACAATTCAAGAGAAGATCAAAGAATCATAGAATCTTAGGGTTAGAAGAGACCGCGAGGATCATCTAGTCTAACCCCCTGCCAAGATGCAGGATTTTTTGTGTCTAAAGATGTACCCTGAACATGCACTTATTAAAAAAACAAAACAAAACAAAACAAACTATTGACATCACAAGTTTAAGTTACATAAAGAATTCTGATACCAGCCTTAACCCCCAAACTACGCAGAAATACTGCAGAACAGAAACTGTCAGAACAGAAACTGTCAGCCCCACAGAGATACCCTGAAGATGTAGTACAATTTTTAAGTGGAACCCTGAGGGTAGTGTGGCAAGGGGGAGGCCATGGTACCATGATTCCATCAGAACACAAGCATTCTCCATACTAAATTCAGAAACCTCCAGACAGTTGAAGTTGTGCACATATATCCTTGTGAAACCAAGTATTTGTTGTAAGGTTTTATGAGACGCTGTGGTCTCATTTCCTTAAACAGATTCAAAGTCACTGACAAAAGTAGCCTCTTAGATACCCCACTACCTGGTCTAAAAGAAAGTGGGTCTGAGGAGTAATTAGCTGAAGAGAGCAGAATTGTTCTCCCAAATTGAGTATTAGACCTCGCTACCAAAACATGACAGTAATGCTGGATAAAAATACAAATAAAATGCCAGAAAAACAACCACACAACTATAAAAGAAACATTTTTAAGTTGTCCTACATGGGCTGCTTTACATTTTACTGAATATGTTCTAAGACCTTCAGAAACTCATCAAGTCATGACAGATTTGTATGCAAATCCACTTAAATTTCTGAGAAGAGTGACTCTGCTCTGGGTTTATTTTTATATAATGGAGATATCCTATCTCCTAGAACTGGAAGGGACCTTGAAAGGTCATTGAGTCCAACCCCTTGCCTTCACTAGCAGGACCAAGTACTGATTTTGCCCCAGATCCCTAAGTGGCCCCCTGAAGGATTGAACTCACAACCCTTGGTTTAGCAGGACAATGCTCAAACCACTATTTATTTTGATACTGAAGTCAATTTACACCATACACTAAGCCACAGCTCACTTTGAGGAGAACAGACATGCTCATGAGACAGAGAAGCAACAAAGGAGGAAAGAAAGGGCACAACAGTCCAGCCAACAACTATGTCTCCTCCAAGATAACACCTGTCACTTCTGTAGGAAAATCTGCAGGGCACAAATTGGGCTCCTCAGCCACTTAAAAACCTTCCTTGGCATACATCATCCTTGCATCGAGAGATAGCCGAAGAATGTCAATTTATCTTATGCTGTCTCCACATTCCCCAGCTTTCAGTGTGCTGGGGATTTTGTACTTGGCAACACAATTAATAGAAGTTATCAGAGAAAATATGGATGTTTTGGCAAGTGGGTAGAGGGAATTGGGGCTTTTAGCGTCTGAAGAAATATGAGAGACTGTTTGGAATTATGAGATCAAATTCACACTGTGCCACAGTGACAGAAACATTTATGATTTCTAGATTGGTTATGATAACATACCATACCTTAGAATAAAACTATCAACTTTGAAAAACAACAACAGATTCAGAACACAGCTATCTGCAAACTCAGGCTATAGACAGCGTATGACCCAAGTTCTCTAATCTCTTCACAGACTTTCCATTAAATACCCCATGCAGAATGGGGGAAGGAGAAAGATGTTGAGATACTGTGTTATGTGTTATCATTTCTGAGTGCCCAAAACTGTGCTAGGCACCTCACAGAAACAAGTATAGACATTGGCCTGGTCTACACTATGAGTTTAGGTCAACTTTAGCAGCGTTAAATCGAATTAAGCCTGGACACGTCCACACGACGAAGCCCTTTCTTTCGACTTAAATGGCCCTTTAAACCGGTTTCTTTACTCCACCTCCGACGAGTGGATTAGCGCTAAAATCGGCCTTTGCGGGTCGGATTTGGGGTAGTGTGGACGGAATTTGACGTTATTGGCCTCCGGGAGCTATCCCACAGTGCTTCATTGTGACCGTTCTGGACAGCACTCTCAACTCAGATGCACTGAGCAGGTAGACAGGAAAAGCCCTGCGAACTTCTGAATTTCATTTCCTGTTTGCCCAGCGTGGAGAGCACAGGTGACCACGCAGAGCTCATCAGCACAGGTAACCATGATGGAGTCCCAGGATCGCAAAAGAGCTCCAGCATGGACAGAACGGGAGGTACGGGATCTGCTCCCCATATAGGGAGACAAATCAGTGCTAGCTGAACTCCGTAGCAGTAAACGAAATGGCAAAATATCAGAAAAGGTCTCAAAGGCCATGAAGGACAGAGGCCATAACAGGGACACACAGCAGTGCTGCGTGAAAATTAAGGAGCTAAGGCAAGCCTACCACAAAGCCAGAGAGGCAAACGGAAGGTCTGGGGCAGAGCTGCAAACATGCCGCTTCTACGCGGAGCTGCATGCCATTCTAGGGGGTGCAGCCACCACTACCCCAACCGTGTGCTTTGACTCCGTCAATAGAGAAACACGCAACAGGGAAGCGGGTTCGGGGTACGCGAAAGATGATGATGATGATGAAGACAATGAAGATAGCTCACAGCAAGGAAGTGGAGAAACCGGTTTCCCCAACAGCCAGGATATGTTTATCACCCTGGACCAGGAACCAGTAACCCCCGAACTCACCCAAGGTGTGCTCCCAGACCCTGAGGGCACACAAGGGACCTCTGGTGAGTGTACCTTTGTAAATATTACACACGGTTTAAAAGCAAGCGTGTTTAATGATTAATGATTAATTGTTCCCGGCAATCGCGGCCAGTACAGCTACTGGAAAAGTCTGTTAACGTGTATGGGGATGGAGCGGAAATCCTCCAGGGACATCTCCAGAAAGCTCTCCTTCATGTACTCCCAAAGCCTTTGCAAAAGGTTTCTGGGGAGGGCTGCCTTATTCCGTCCGCCATGGTAGGACACTTTACCACGCCAGGCCAGTAGCACGTAGTCTGGAATCATTGCATAACAAAGCATGGCAGCGTATGGTCCCGGTGTTTGCTGGCATGCAGACAACATCCATTCCTTATCTCTCTTTGTTATCCTCAGGAGAGTGATATCATTCATGGTCACCTGGTTGAAATGGGGTGATTTTATTAAGGGGACATTCAGAGGTGCCCGTTCCTGCTCGGCTGAACAGAAATGTTCCCTGCTGTTAGCCACACGGGCGGGGGGGGGAGGGGTGAAGTGATCATCCCAGAGAATTGGGTGTGGGGGGGGGGGGGAGGGTAGTTGGGTTTGTGCTGCATGTTAATCCGGAAACCCCAGCCCCTCCTTTTACATTGCAAACCCATTTTAAATGGCCAACCCAATGGGTGCTTGGTATGGGAAATGAGGGCGCTGCTGTTTGAGACCATTCTCACATGTTATGAAGGTTAAAAAAGCCAAAGGACTGTGGCTTAACATGGCTGCCTGCAAGCCGAATTCTGTTGCCTGGCACTGCATGAGTGATCTCTCACACCAAACCGGCAGGCCCTCAACGTAAGAGGAAAAATGCGACCTTGTAACGAAAGCACATGTGCTGTGTAATGTGAACAGCAAAATTTAACGTGAAAGGGTGTACCCATTGTTCTCTAAAATGTGTCTTTTTTAACCAGCTCTCCCTTCTCCTCCAGCAGCTGCAAATGTTTCTCCTTCGCAGAGGCTAGCGAAGATTAGAAGGAGAAAACGGCGGACGCGGGATGATATCTTCACGGAGCTCCAGATGTCCTTACACGCTGAAAGAGCACAGCAGAATGCGTGGAGGCAGTCAATGTCAGAGTGCAAAAAAGCACAATTTGAATGAGAGGAGAGGTGGCGGGCTGAATCGCGGGCTGAACAGAGCAAGTGGCGGGCTGAAGATAATAGGTGGCGTCAGCTTGCAGACAGAAGGCAAGAGTCGATGCTCCGGCTGCTGGAGCATCAAACTGATATGCTCCAATGTATGGTTGAGCTGCCGCTACAGCCTCTGTGTAACCAACAGCCCTCCTCCCCAAGTCCCACTGCCTCCTCACCCAGACGCCCAAGAACATGGTGGGGGGGCCTCTGGTCACCCAGTCACTCCACCCCAGATGACTGCCCGAGCATCGGAAGGCTGGCCTTCAATAAGTGTTAAAGTTTTAAAGTTTTAAACTGAAGTGTGTCCTTTTCCTTCCCTCCTCCCCCACCCATCCCGGGCTACCTTGGCAATTATCCCCCTAGTTGTGTGATGAATTAATAAAGAATGCATGAATGAGAAGTAACGATGACTTTATTGCCTCTGCAAGCGGTGATCGAAGGCGGGAAGGGAGGGTGGGGTGGTTGGTTTACGGGGAAGTAGAGTGAACCGGGGGAGGAGGCGAGGGGGCGGAGGGTTCATCAAGGAGAAACAAACAGAAGTTTCACACCGTAGCCTGGCCAGTCACAAAACTCGTTTTCAAAGCTTCTCTGATGTGCACCGCGCCCTGCTGTACTCTTCTAACCGCCCTGGTGTCTGGCTGCGCGTAATCAGCGGCCAGGCGATTTGCCTCAACCTCCCACCCCGCCATAAATGACTCCCCCTTACTCTCACAGATATTGTGGATCGCACAGCAAGCAGCAATAACAATGGGGATATTGGTTTCGCTGAGGTCTATCCGAGTCAGTAAGCTGTGCCAGCGCGCTTTTAAACGTCCAAATGCACATTCCACCACCATTCGGCACTTGCTCAGCCTGTAGTTGAACAGGTCCTGACTACTGTCCAGGCTGCCTGTGTACGGCTTCATGAGCCATGGCATTAAGGGGTAGGCTGGGTCCCCAAGGATAATGATAGGCATTTCAACTTCCCCAATGGTTATTTTCTGGGAAGAAAGTCCCTTCCTCCAGCTTTCGAAACAGACCAGAGTGCCTGAAGACGCGAGCATCATGTGCCTTTCCCGTCCATCCCATGTTGATGTTGGTGAAACGTCCCTTGTGATCCACCAGGGCTTGCAGCAGCATTGAAAAGTACCCCTTGCGGTTTATGTACTCGGTGGCTTGGTGCTCCGGTGCCAAGATAGGGATATGGGTTCCATCTATCGCCCCACCACAGTTTGGGAATCCCATTGCAGCAAAGCCATCCACTATGACCTGCATGTTTCCCAGAGTCACTACCCTTGATATCACCAAGTCTTTGATTTCCCTGGCAACTTGGATCACAGCAGCCCCCACAGTAGATTTGCCCACTCCAAATTGATTCCCGACTGACCGGTAACTGTCTGGCGTTGCAAGCTTCCACAGGACTATCGCCACTCGCTTCTCAACTGTGAGGCCTGCTCTCATCCTGGTATTCTGGCGCTTCAGGGCAGGGGAAAGCAACTCACAAAGGTCCATGAAAGTGCCCTTACGCATGCGAAAGTTTCGCAGTCACTGGGAATCGTCCCACACCTGCAACACGATACGGTCCCACCAGTCTGTGCTTGTTTCCCGGGCCCAGAATCAGCGTTCCACGCCATGAACCTGCCCCAGTAAAACCATGATTTGCACATTGCTGGGGCCCGTACCTTGTGTGAGGGCTATGTCCATGTCAATTTCCTCATCACTCTCGTCGTCGCCCTGCAATTGCCTCATCGGCTGGTCCTGGTTTTGCTTTGGCATGTCCTGGCTCTGCATATACTCCAGGACAATGCGCATGGTGTTCATAGTGCTCATAATTGCCGCGGTGATCTGAACGGGCTCCATGATCCCAGTGCTATGGCGTCTGGTCTGAAAAAAGGCGCGAAAATAACGGAGGGAGGGAGGGGCGACTGACAACATGGCGTACAGGTACAGGGTATTAAAATCAACAAAGGTGGCTGTGCATCAGGGAAAAACACAAACAACTGTCACACAGAATGCCCCCCCCCCAAAGATTGAACTCAAAACCCTGGGTTTAGCAGGCCATTGATTTGACGGAGGGAGGGGGAAGCAAATGAATACATCTATTTTTTACATCTTAAGCTGGCAGCAGACAGTGCAGCATGACTGATAGCCCTCGACATCTTCTGGGTGCTTGGCAGAAGATACTGTACTACGACTGCTAGCCATCATCGTCAAGACGGTTCAATAGGACTGCCGGCAGGACTGAGTCTCCAGGAGACAAAGCACGTCTGCCCAGGTGCCTCTGATTGGACTGGAATATGATGATGACGGATATCAATCTTAATACACCATCTACTGCCAAAAGGCAAGGGGCTGCTGCTGTGTAGCAATGCAGCTCCACGTCTGCCAGCTCCCAGATAGCCGATGAAGGCTACCAGTCATACTGCACCGTCTACTGCCAAAAGGCAATTAGTTGCTGCTGTGTAGCAATGCAGTACCACATCTGCCGGCACCCAGATGACATATGGTGACGGTGAGCTGAGCTGAGCAGGCTACATGCTTGCCATGGTATGTTGTCTGCACAGGTAACCCAGGTAAAAAGGCACGAATCGATTGTCTGCCATTGCTCTGACGGAGGGGGAGGGGCCTGACGACATGTACCCAGAACCCCCCGCAACACTGTTTTGCATCTTCAGGCATTGGAATCTCAACCCAGAATTCCAATGGGCGGCGGAGACTGCGGGAACTGTGGGATAGCTACCCACAGTGCAACGCTCCGGAAGTCGACGCTAGCCTCGGTACTGTGGACGCGGTCCGCCGACTTCATGCACTTAGAACATTTTATGTGGGGAAACACACAATCGACTGTATAAAACCGATATCTATAAAACCGGCTTCTATAAATTCGACCTAATTTCGTAGTGTAAACATACCCATAGACTCTGCCCAGAAAAGCATTTAATATAAAGAACATAAGAACATAAAAACGGCCACACTGTGTCAGACCAATGGTCCATCTAACCTAGTATCCTGTCTTCTGACAGTGGTCAATACCAGGTGCTTCAGAGGGGATGAACAGAACAGACAATCATCAAGTGATCCATTCCCTGTTGTCTACTCACAGCTTCTGGCAAATAGAGGCTAGGGACACTCAGAGCATGGGGTTGCATCAAGCTTCACCTTGACACAAGTGAGAGTCAAAAAATAGATAAAAAGGAAGAGGGGAGACAAGACAAAGGATGGGGAGTCAATGGCAAAATCATTCAGGTCACAGTCCTAGGCACGACAGTAATAGAAATAATACATAATAATATTAGGGTTGTGTACACATATTCATAATTATAGAATTTGGGTTGTTTTCACTTTTCTCATAGGCTTCAGAACAGAAGCAACTTTTCAGCAGCAATTCAAATGAGGAGATGGAGGCTGCCTCACTTGGCATTCCAAAAGGAGTAAGGAGAGATTGGGGCATAGATATAGGCGTGATATAGGAAGCAAGGATAAGAAATTCAAACTTGATACACATTGCAATGGGGGGCCAGTGAAGTGACTTTAAGGGGAATTATATGATCAAAGCAATGGGTAAGAAGGGTGATTTTGGCAGCAGCATGTTGGATAGATAAGAGGTGATGTTAAGTTTAATGGCTGCTATGCCCCATTGTTCTGAGTGGAAATGAGGCCACACTACACTCTGTTAAAATGCTCACTTTCAAAATGGCCATTTCCTTCCATTGCTCCCAATGAAAGTGAAACCAAGCTACAATCAGGGAAGATGGTGGCCTCTTATGTTGCCAGGAGTCTGACATGAAAATATGACTGGGGATAAGAGCGTTATTCACCTTGTGCAGTAACTGGGGTTCTTCGAGATGTGTATGCCTGTGGGTGCTCCACTTTAGGTGACTGCGTGCCTCTAGTCAGAGAATTTCAACAGCAGTACCTGGCTGGGCTGCACAGGCGCTCTCCCCATCTTGCGCCTGTAGCGGCAGTTGATTAGCACTGTGTGGCCGCCCACCCCCATCAGTTCCTTCTCTACTGCAGAGGACTAATTAGAACTCTAAAGTAGTGGGGAGGAGGGACGATAGTGGAGCACCTATAGGGACACACATCTCGAAGAAAAGACAGTTACCTTTTCCATAACTGGTGTTCTTCAAGATGTGTTGCTCATGTCTATTCCACAATAGGTGTGATTGCTCGCCACGTGCACGGTGTCAGAAGTTTTTCCCCTAGCAGTACCCATAGGGGAGCACCCCTAGAGACTCCTAGAGTGGCACCTCCATGGCGTGATATAAGGAGCGCTGTGCACTCCCCCCACCCTCAGTTCCTCCTTGCCAGACAACTCCGACAGAGGGGAAGGAGGGCAGGATGTGGAATAGACATGAGCAACACATCTTGAAGAACACCAGTTACGGAAAAGGTAACTGTCTTTTCTTCTTTGAGTGATTGCTCATGTGTATTCCACAGTAGGTGATTCCAAGCTATATCTGTTGGAGGTGGGTAGGAGTTCATAAATTCTCAGGACGGAGCACAGACCTGCCAAACCTGGCATCTTCCCTGGTCTGGGAGACGGTCGCATAATGCAAGGTGAACGTGTGAACTGAAGACCATGTGGCAGCCCTGCAGATGTCCTGAATGGGGACGTGGGCTAAAAAGGCAGCAGACAAGGCTTGCGCCCTAGTCAAGTGTGCCCTTACAATTGATGTCAGAGGGATTCCCATCAGGTCATAACAGGTACGGATGCATGAGGTGATCCAGTTGGAGAGACGCTGAGTGGAGATCGGCCAACCCCTCATGCGTTCGGCTGAGGAGATGAACAGCTGAGAAGAGTTCCTGAATGGCTTAGTCCATTCCAGGTAAAAGGCCAGAGCCCATCTCACATCCAGCTTGTGGAGGTGGCCCTCCTCACTGGACGCATAGAGCTTGGGGCAGAGAACCGGCAGCAAAATGTCCTGACCCATGTGGTAGGCGGAGACCACTTCGGGAGGAACAAAGGATGTGAGCGGAGCTGGACCTTATCCTTATGGAACAGCGTGTACAGGGGCTTGGAGGTCAGGGCCCTGAGTTCCGAGACCTGCCTAGCCAACGTGATCGCCACCAGGAAGGCTACCTTCCACGAGAGGTGCGACCAGGAGCACGTAGCTAGCGGCTCAAACGGGGGACCCGTCAGCCAGGCCAGCACCAAGTACAGGTCCCACTGCGGGACTGGGGGCCTAACATACGGCCAGTCATGGCATGGGAGAATACCGTGTTCCCCTGCACCGGCAGGTGGAAGGCCGATATGGCCAAGTGCACCTTGATGGATGAGGGCCCCAGGCCCTGGGCTCTAAGGTGAAGGAGGGAGTCCAAAATGAGCTGGACCAGAGCAGCCACAGGGGAAACGCCCCGCTCAGCCGCCTCTGCAGGCGTTTCTTATAGTCCCACGACTTTTTATAAGGGGGCTCGTATTTAGAGTGGGTAGCCTGGGCAGGAGCCTGCTGCAGCTTAAACTTAGGTCTAGGCGGAGCCGGAACATAGAGGCCAAGAGTCTTAAGCGTAGTGTGGGAGTCTTTCAGGCCGTGCAGTTTTATGTCCGTCTGTTCCGCAAACAGAGCCTTGCCGTCAAACGGGAGGTCCTGCAAGGAGGTCTGTGCCTCACTGGACAGCCCAGACAGCAAGAGCCATGACACCCTTTTCATGGACACTGCGGAGGCCATGGACCACGCGGCCGTGTCCCCCCGCATTCGATGCTGCCTGCAGGGTTGCCCTGGCAGCCACTATACCCTCCTCCACCACAGCTTTGAACTCCTTCCTGGCACACTCCTGGAGAGAGTTCTCAAACTTAGGCAGAGAGCCCCACAGACTGAACTCATACCAGCCCGGGAGAGCCTGATGGTTCGCCACCTGTAACTGGAAGCTCAAGGACGAATAAATTTTTCTCCCAAATGAATCCAGCCTCCTTGAGTCTTTATTTTTTGGAGTAGGGGCAGGCCCTGCCACTCCCTGTGGTTGACCAACTCAACCACCAGGGAGTTAGTGTCAGGGTGGGTTTTAGGTATTCATGTCCCTTGGTGGGCACAAAATACTTACGTTCCGCTCTATTAGGGATGAGGGGCAATGAAGCCGGGGTTTGCCACAAGGCATTTGAAATTTTCGCCACCCCTTTGTGGAGTGGCAAGTCCACCCTGCCGGGTACCGAGGCGGACAGGACGTTACAGAGGGAGTCTGAGGGCTCCTCCACCTCCTCTGCCTGAAGGTTGAGGTTTGATGCCACCCTTTTCAATAGTCCCTGGTGGGCTTTTGAGTCCTCCTGCGGGACGGAGGGAGGAGGGGCCGTAATCACCAGGGGAGGGTGAGGAAGTGGGCACGATACTTTGCGTATCCACCGGCACCAGAGGACCCACCACCTGGTCGCTCTCCGGGCATGGCACCAACAATGCACGTCCCACCGACTCCTTCCTCGGAGGCCGGAAGAGGGAGGCCGACGGCCATTCCGAGGCTCCGGCCACTGAGCAAGCCCTGGACTAGGAGGAGTGGCGGCACCAGGAGCAGTGCCAAGACTGTGATCCCAATATGGAGGAACGGTATTGTGGGTAGCAGCTGCTCTGCGATCAGCTCCAGCGGGCGGATCCGCGACAGCAAGGCAACGGCGATCGACACTCAGGACTACGGGAGCGGTGCCGTGGCGGGGTCCTGGAGTGAGACGATGAACGGGAACAGCATTGATGTTTGTGTCGCAACTGGCTACAATAGCCCCTCGGAGACAAGAACCTTCGGCGGTGTCTGCCTCGGTCCTGTTGGTGTCCGCTCCTTGAGGTGGAACGGTGCCTGGAGTCTGTCAGTCGGAACCCAGCCAGACAACCTGGTGGGGGTCGACAGTGACCTGCGTGGACTACACACGGGACAGTAGCTGAGTGGCGAACACCATCGGGAACATTCCCTCAATCGTGACTGGTACTGAGTTGGAGGCGACTGTGGAGGTCCCAATGGCGGCTTGCTCCTGGACCGCGGAGCCAACATTGGCGGTGCCCCTGGTACTCGCATGGACATAACATCCCAGGCCGTTTGCAGGGCCTCGGGTGTGGAGGGCATCCAGACATCCGGGGAAGCCTGCTCTGAATGGGCCAGGCTACTCCACTCCACCTGAGTAGGAGGCCTAGAGGCCAATGGGGACCGAGGACTGTCCAACATGGTTCTAGCCTCTCCCCAGTCTTGCTCCAATGCCATGGCGGAAAAGGCCTCTTCTTAGCCTTCTTGGCATGCCCCCTGGATGGGGAGCGGTGCCAACTGGTAGATGGCGCCGGGGGGGGTCGCTGCGCACTGACACCGTGGTACCCGATGCCGACTCGGACTGGCGCACCAGGGTCGGAGTCAATGCCAACTCCATCAGGATGGCCCGGAGCCGAATGTCTCTCTCTCGGTCCGAGGCTTGAACGACTTGCAAATCTTTCAGTGATCGCTGAGATGGGTTTCACCCAAACAGCATAAACAGTCCGTGTGCGGATCACTCACTGGCAGCGGTTGCCTACCGGTGTCGCACGACTTAAAAGCCGGGGCATGTCCCGGCCCGGGCGCACTAAACTAAACTAAACAAAACTAATCAAACTACTTAACTACAGGTACTACTACACTGAACGAACAACAGTTCTGGAGGAGAGCTGCAGCAAAGCTGGAGCAGAGCAGTTCCGAAGCACCTTCACTGGCGGCAAGAAGGAAGTGAGGGTTGGGGGAGCGCACAGCGCCTCTTATACCGTGCCATGGAGGTGCCACTCTAGGAGTCGTTAGGGGCACACCCCTACGGGCACTGCTAGGGGAAAAGCTTTCGGCACTGGTGCACGTGGTGAGCACGCACACCTATTGTGCAATACACATGAGCAATCACTCGAAGAAGAACTTTAGTCCCTATGGGTGCTCCACTTTAGGTGACTGACAGTGCACCTCAGGTGGAAGGAGGGATTCAGAGTGAATTCTGAATGGACGATAGTACTGTGTATCCCAGCCAAGTGTCAGATGCTAAGACCTGGTCGATGACATAGTGTTGTATGAATGTGTGGGGTGATGTCCAAGTAGCTATTTTGCATATGTCATTTAATAGGCACCTCATTCAAGGTGGCTATCAATGTGGCTACTTCTCCTGTGGAATGTGTTCTGAGCCATGAAAGGGGTTGTAGCCCCTGTTGATGGTAGCAGAGCTGGATGCAGCCTGAAATCTGTTTGGAAAATCTCTGCTTAGAAATGAGTTTGCCTTTGGAGTGTTCTCTGGTGTAGAGGAACAGTTTAGAGTTTTTATGAACGACTTGGTACATTCTAGATAAAAGGCTAGTGCCCTTCTGATGTCCAGGGTGTGGAATGTCATCTCTTGCCTGTTCTTATGAGGTTTAAGGAAGAATGTGGGAAGACGGATGGGTTAGTTGAGGTGGAATGAAGAAGGGACTTTAGGTAAGAATCTAGGGTGGGATCTCAGAGTGACCTTGTTCTTAAGAAAAATCATATATGGTGGGTCTGCCATCAGGGCTCCTGTTTCTCTGACATGCCTCTTGGGTATGATGGCTACTAGAAAGGCTACTTTCATGGAAAGGTGTACTGGTGAACATGTAGCCAAAGGTTCAAACAGGGCAGTCGTTAGAGATCAAAGCACTAGGGTGAGGTCCCACGGAGGAGCTGGGACTATGGGTTCTGGGTAGAGGTTACGAATGCCCTACAGGAATCTTTTAGTAGTTGGGTGTGCAAAGACTGAAACGCTATCCATCTTGTGGAGGAAGGTTGTAATTGCTGCCAGGTGTACTTGTAATGAATTCATTGAGAGACCCAATTTCTTATGGTAAAGTATGTAGTCTAGGACTACAGGCAGGGTAGAATTGGTGGCTTTGATTTATTTGTTTAGACACCATGTGTGGAATCTCTTCTATTTGTGGAGGTATGACAAGCGTGTAGTTGGCAAGAAGTCTTTAACTTCCTCAGAGCAGATCATCTCCTCGACTTGGAACCATTGAGGAGCAAGGCTCTCAGGTGGAGTGTCTCCAGGTTCAAGTGCAGAGTGTGAACTTTGTCCTGAGAGAGGTGATTTGGAAAAAGTGGAAGGATCTGTGGAGGGTATACTGACATCTGTTTTAAGTATGGATACCATGTTGCCTGGGCCACGCTGGGACTACCAGGATGATTTTGACTTGATAGGTCTTCATTTTGTTTATGACTCTGGGCAGTAGAGGGATGGGAGGAAAGGCGTACAGGAGAGGTGCATTCCATCAGATAAGAAATGCATCTCCTCTGGATTCTGGTCCCAGACCTGCTCTGGAGCAAAACATTGGACATTTGCTGTTCCAGCTCGTGGCAAATAGGTCTATTGAGGGGAACCCCCATTGTTGGAGTATGCTCTGAATCACGGAGGTGTTTATTTCCCACTCGTGGTCATGCAAGAACTTTTGGCTTAGCATATCCACAGTTATGTTCTGAGATCCTGGTAGGTATGTGGCTGATATGTTGATGTTGTGTTGGATGTACCATGTCCACAACTTTATGGCCTCTGTGCATAGGGAGCGTGACCTCACTCCTCCTTGTCTGTTTATATGGAACATGCAGGCCACATTGTCCGTCATGATCTGCATGGTTTTGTTTTCAATTAGAGTCATGAAATGCTCGCAGTTCCAGAATGTAGATGTGAACTGTTGATTCTGAAGAAGATATACCCTACCCTATACTGTGAGACTGTCTAAGTGGGAACCCCATCCCAGTAGGGAGGCATCCATTGTAATTATCATTTCAGGGGGAGGCCATAGGAAGGGGACGCCTGCGCACACGTTTTGCAGGTGAGTTCACCATTGTAGTGAGTCCTTGACCTTCGCTGGCATGCTTAGGACTTTGTTCAGTCTGTATTTGTGTGGGATATACACTGTCCTGAGCCAAGCCTGCAGGCAGTGCATGCATAGTTTGGCATGATTTACGACATATGTGGTCGCTGCCATGTGTCCTAGTAGATGAAGGCAGATCCTGGCAGATACCCGTGGACTGTGTATTGTGGTATTGATCAGGTTTGTCAGGATGACGAATCTCTGAGGTGGTAGTGATGCTTTCACTCCTATAAAGTTTAGGTGGGCCCCAATAAGGTACAGTTGTTGGACTGGTGTTACTGTTGACTTTTGATGGTTTATTTGTAGACTGAGAGCTGTGAAAAGTGACATTGTTTTTTGTGTGGCTTTGAGTAGACAATTGTCTAAATATGTGTATATCATGACCCCTTGCTTGCGTAGGTGGGCAACCACCACTGCTAGAACTTTGAAGACACTCAAAGGGCCGTGCAGAGGCCAAAGGGTAGTACTGTGTATTGGAAGTGGTCCTGTCCTCATATAAATCAGCTGAATCTCCTGTATGCTGGGTGTATGACCACATGAAAATATGAGTCTTGTATGCAAACCCATCCCCACGCTCCAACGCAGGCATTATTGTTGCTAGGGCAACCATCCTGAATCATTGTGTTTTGATTAATTTGTTTAGTTTCCTGAGATCAAGAATGGGTTTCGATCCCCAGACTTCTGTGTTAAAAAACAATGGGAATAGAAGCCCTTCCCTCTGTGTTGTACCAGCACTAGTTCTACTGTGCCAAGTTGCAGGAGGTGTTCTATTTCCTGTCTCAAGAGTGACTTACGAGAGGGGTCCCTGAGACGGACTGGGGGGAGGGTGGGTGGGAGGTTGGAGAGGAACTGGATTGTCTTGATAAACCCTAGTACCTATCTGTCAGAAGTAATGATATGCCAGACTGGGCAGAATGGTACCAGACGGTCTGTAAACGGATGGTTAATGGAGTATGGTGTTAGCAACAATGGTTGGGGGAGTTCTATTAAGCCCTCAACCAAACCTTAAAATTTGGGGTTTAGTGGTCAGTTGCTGTGACGCAGCGAATAATTTGATCTTCGTTTGAGTGGTCTTTGCCTATGATCTTTGAGGATCATGCTGTCTCTGGTTGTGTGTGTATGGAGCCTGTCTAGGACGTTGTGATGTGTAATACCTGCCCAGTTTGCGTTTAGTTGCAGGTGAATAGATGCCTAGAGATGTAAGAGTGGCTCTCGAGTCCTTTAAGGAGTGGAATGACTCATCAGTCTTTCCAGCAAACAGCTTCGGACCCTCGAAAGGAAAGTCCTCTACAGTAGAATCATAGAATATCAGGGTTGGAAGGGACCTCAGGAGGTCATCTAGTCCAACCCCCTGCTCAAAGCAGGACCAATTCCCAACTAAATTATCTCAGCCAGGGCTTTGTCAAGCCTGACTTTAAAAACCTCTAAGGAAGGAGATTCCACCACCTCTCTAGATAACCCATTCTAGTGCTTCACCACCCTCCTAGTGAAAAAGTTTTTCCTAATATCCAACCTAAACCTCCCCCACTGCAACTTGAGACCATTATTCCTTCTTCTGTCATCTGCTACCACTGAGAACAGTCTAGATCCATCCTCTTTGGAACCCCCTTTCAGGTAGTTGAAAGCAGCTATCAAATACCCCCTCATTCTTCTCTTCTGGAGACTAAACAATACCAGTTCCCTCAGCCTCTCCTCATAAGTCATGTGCTCCAGACCCCTAATCTTTTTTGTTGCCCTCTTTCCAATTTTTCCACATCCTTCTTGTAGTGTGGGGCCCAAAACTGGACACAATACTCCAGATGAGCTTTTTCCACATCCTCTGTTACTAGGTTGCCTCCCTCATTCAGTAAGGGGCCCACACTTTCCTTGACTTTCTTCTTGTTGCTAACATACCTGAAGAAACCCTTCTTGTTACTCTTAACATCTCTTGCTAGCTGCAACTCCAAGTGTGATTTGGCCTTCCTGATTTCACTCCTGCATGCCTGAGCAATATTTTTATACTCCTCCCTGGTCATTTGTCCAATCTTCCACTTCTTGTAAGCTTTTTTGCGTTTAAGGTCAGCAAGGATTTCACTGTTAAGCCAAGCTGGACTCTTTCAAATTTTTCCACATCCTTCTTGTAATGTGGGGCCCAAAACTGGACACAGTACTCTAGATGAGGCCTCACCAATGTCGAATAGTCCCTTGATCTGCTGGCAATGCCCCTACTTATACAGCCCAAAATGCCGTTAGCCTTCTTGGCAACAAGGGCACCCTGTTGACTCATATCCAGCTTCTCGTCCACTGTCACGCCTAGGTCCTTTTCTGCAGAACTGCTTCCTAGCCATTCGGGCCCTAGTCTGTAACAGTGAATGGCCAATGGCTCTGCAATCACATCCGCCAACTCCTTTAGCACCCTCGGCTGCAGTGCAACCGGCCCCACGGACTTGTGCTCGTCCAGTTTTTCTAAATAGTCCCGAACCACTTCTTTCTCCACAGAGGGCTGGTCATCTTCTCCCCATACTGTGCTGCTCAGTGCAGTAGTCTGGGAGCTGACCTTGTTCGTGAAGACAGGCAAAAAAAGCATTGAGTACATTAGCTTTTTCCACATTCTCGGTCACTAGGTTGCCTCCCTCATTCAGTAAGGGGCCCACACTTTCCTTGACTTTCTTCTTGTTGCTAACATACCTGAAGAAACACTTCTTGTTACTCTTAACATCTCTTGCTAGCTGCAACTCCAAGTGTGATTTGGCCTCTGCATGCCTGAGCAATATTTTTATACTCCTCCCTGGTCATTTGTCCAATCTTCCACTTCTTGTAAGCTTCTTTTTTGTGTTTAAAATCAGCAAGGATTTCACTGTTAAGCTCTTCTCTCTCTTCGTTAGATGGAGCCCATCTCTGCCTAGCACTCCTCCTTCTTGGAACACCATCCTGTGGTCAAAGAATCCAAAGCCTTCTCTCCAACACCACCTGCGTAGTCATTCGTTGACTTCCATGATTCGACGGTCTCTACCCAGGCCTTTTCCCTGCACAGGGAGGATGGACGAGAACACCACTTGTGCCTCAAACTCCTTTATCCTTCTTCCCAGAGCCACGTAGTCTGCAGTGATCCGCTCAAAGTCATTCTTGGTAGTATCATTGGTGTCCACGTGGAGAAGCAGGAAGGGGTAGCGATCTGAGGGCTTGATGAGTCTCGGCATTAGATTGCATCTCCCTTGGAAACCCCGACAAGTGCAGTCAGGAGGCCCAGCACATTACTATGGTGGTTGCGATGGCCCTCGCAATGATGCCTGGAGGGCTGTCCCCTATGAGAGCCCAGAGGGCCCCCCGCTGCCCCTACGAGAGCCCAAAGGGCCCCCCCCGCATGGTCGCCGCTGCCCCCCGCACCCCCGCCTCAGCCCCAAGCCGCCCCAATGCCCCCGGCCCCAGCACCCGAGTGCCGGGCGGGCGGTGTGGCCCCCAGTGCCCACAGCTCTGGCAGCATGGCCCCAGCATCCTCAGTCCCGGGCAGTGTGAGCACCAGCCCCAACCACTCCCTGGCCACAGGCCAGCCCTAGCCCCAGCCTGGGCCACGGGAATAGAGCAGGAAGCAGGAGGGACCCTGGCGGTGGAGCACAGGCGGGACCATGCCTGGCTGTTTGGGGAGGCTCAGCCTCCCCTGGCCTGTGATACCCGCTGCCCATGTACCCAGGCTCCTAGTATTGGTGTACAGGCAATTATACAATTTATTTTCTTCATGCCCTTTGGTTCCTTGATTAATTTGTTCTCAACATCTAGATTCTGTGTTAAATGAGTGCTCATATCTCCCCTCTTTTTACCCTCCCCTTTTGCTATAAATTTAACACTCTCCTGACTACTCTAGCCAGCCTGTCCCCCAAGGAGATTGGTTCCCCTTCTATTGAGGTGGAGGCCACCCAAACAATACATCCCCCTTTCCCCACAGAAGGTGCATCAATGTTTCACAAAACCAAAACCCTCCACCCTACAACACTCTCTTAGCCAGCACTCATTTTTATTGTACCATGAGTAGGGCTACGACTTTGTCATGGAGGTCATGGAAGTCATGGAATCTGTGACTTCCAGAGACCTCGTGACTTGAGCCCCCGGCACCTGGGAGCTGTATGGGCCCAGCTACCGCCACCCCGGCGTCTGGGAACTGCCAGGCCGAGCTCCCAGCTGCAGAGGGTGGCAGGGGTGCCATGCAGCTCTCAGCAGCCATGGGCAGCGGGGCCATTCTGCAGCTCCCAGCTGCTGTGGGTAGTGGAGCCCCTGGGAGCTCCAGGCTGCTGCAGGCAGCGGAGCCCCCGGAGCTCCCAGACGCCATGGGTGGCATGGGTGCTCCGCAGCTCCCAGTCCTGTGGGTGACCCGGAGCAGGGAGCCACTGCGGCCAGCGGGGGTGCCCCAGAGCTCCAAGCCAGAGCCACCAAAGGTGGCGGGGGTGCCCCAAGATTGGAGCCAGCGGTGGTGTGGGGAGCCTGCAGCTCCCTATTTAGTCACGCATATTTTTAGTAAAAATCACGGACAGGTTATAGAATCATAGTATCATAGAATCTCAGGGTTGTAAGGGACTTCAGGAGGTCATCTAGTCAAACCCCCTGCTCAAATTAGACAAATTAGAGGATTGGGCCAAAAAAAACCTGACGAGGTTCAACAAGGACAAGTGCAGAGTCCTGCACTTAGGACGGAAGAATCCTATACACTGCTACAGACTAGGGACCGAATGGCTAGGTAGCAGTTCTGCAGAAAAGGACCTAGGGGTCACAGTGGACGAGAAGCTGGATATGAGTGAACAGTGTGCTCTTGTTGCCAAAAAGGCTAATGGCATTTTGGGCTGTATAAGTAGGGGCATTGCCAGCAGATCGAGGGACGTGATCGTTCCCCTTTATTCGACATTGGTGAGGCCTCATCTGGAGTAATGTGTCCAGTTTTGGGCCCCACACTACAAGAAGGATGTGGAAAAATTGGAAAGAGTCCAGCGGAGGGCAACAAAAAAGATTAGGGGTCTGGAGCACATGACTTATGAGGAGAGACTGAGGGAACTGGGATTGTTTAGTCTCCAGAAGAGAAGAATGAGGGGGGATTTGATAGCTGTTTTCAACTACCTGAAGGGGGATTCCAAAGACGATGGAGCTCGGCTGTTCTCAGTGGTGGCAGATGACAGAACAAGGAGCAATGGTCTCAAGTTGCAGGGCGGGAGGTCTAGGTTGGTATATTAGGAAACACTATTTCACTAGGAGGGTGGTGAAGCACTGGAATGGGTTACCTAGGGAGGCGGTGGAATCTCCTTCCTTGGAGGTTTTTAAGGCCCGGCTTGACAAAGCCCTGGCTGAGATGATTTAGTTGGGAATTGGTCCTGCTTTGAGCAGGGGGTTGGACTAGATGACCTCCTGAGGTCCCTTCCAACCCTGATATTCTATGATTCTATGATTCAAAGCAAGACCAATCCCCAACTAAATCATCCCAGCCAGGGCTTTGTCAAGCCTGACCTTAAAAACCTCTAAGGAAGGAGATTCCACCGCCTCCCTAGGTAACCCATTCCAGTGCTTCACCACCCTCCTAATGAAAAAGTTTTTCCTAATATCCAACCTAAACCTCCCCCACTGAAACTTGAGATCATTACTCCTTGTTCTGTCGTCTACGACCACTGAGAACAGTCTAGATCCATCCTCTTTGGAACCCCCTTTCAGGTAGTTGAAAGCAGCTATCAAATCCCCCCTCATTCTTCTCTTCTGCAAACTAAATAATCCCAGTTCCCTCAGCCTCTCCTCATAAATCAGGGGTCAGCAATCTACGGCACGCGTGCCAAAGGTGGCACGCGAGCCGATTTTTGATGGCACGCGGCGGCGGGCTGAGCAGCTCAGCCCGCCGCCACTCTGGTGTTTCCGCCGCCAGCTCCTGCCAGCAGGGGTCCCACCGCCAGTCCCACTCAGCGCCCGCTGCTGGCCTGGGTGAAGGAACCCCAGGCTGGCAGCGGGCTGAGACCCCGGCTGGCAGGAGCCAGCGGCCGGAACCCCAAAGCAGCGGCGGGCTGAGCCGCTCAGTCGTTGCTCTGGGGTTCTGGCTGCTGGCCCCTTGCCAGGCGGGGTCCCCGCCACAGCCCCACTCACCTTGCTTCCGGTTGGAGTTCCAGCGCAGGCCCCCTGACAGACAGGCTCCAAGCCTCTGGCCCTGCTCAGCCCTACCAGCCACCAGCTCCACTCACCTCAGCTGCTGATCTGGGGTTCCAGCCACTGACTTCCTGCCAGCCGGGGTCTGGATCTCCAGCCTTGCTCAGCCTGCTTTCCAGCCTGGAGTCCCAGCAGGCTACCCTGGGCTCTGCTCCTGGCCTTGGATCAGTGCTCTGCAGCCTCCCCGCTGTGGCCCACTCTCCCCAGCCTGGGACAGTGAGGGTTGCACACGAGGCAAAAGGGGTTCAGCTCAGCACCCCCATCTTAAAAATTGCTTATATCAGACCACGCTGCGTTTGACCTTGTGCCTGCCTTCTATCGCCATTTTTTTTCCCACTGAGAGTTGAAGGGAGCATTTGACAAAATGGCAGCTCCTAAGAAAGCGAAGCTAAATGTCCGATCATTTCAGCCTGCTTGGACAGATGCATTTGGATTTATTGAAAAGAAGGGCTGTGCTATTTGTGCTTTCTGTTATGAAAGTGTTGTTTGTTGCACATCAAGTGTTTGACGACATTTTGAAATGAAGCACGAGAAAACCTTTCTTGATGAAGCAGACAAGACTGAATCGCTCAAAAAGGCAGTAGCAGCCTATGAGAAGCAAAGCAGTGTTTTTAAAAGCTTAAGTGTAAGTAAAAATCAAGCTACAGAAGGAAGGTACAAGATTGCACAGTGCATTGCAAAAATCGGAAAGCCGTTTACAGATGGGGAATATATAAAAAGTTTTTCTCAGCAGTTCAAAGATTTTGTTCAATGATTTGCAAAATAAAGATACAATCATATCTTGAATAAAAGAACTGCCCAACTCTGCCAGAACAGTTGAGAGACGCATAAGTGAAATGGCAGAAAACATTAAGGAAATGCAGTGACTGCATTGAAAGACATAGCAGTGTTTAGTGTTGCAGTTGATGGGAGCGTGGATATAAACAACGTACCACGTTTTGCAGTTGTTGCAAGATATTGTGCTTCCGATGAAATCCAAGAGGAACTTTGTTGCCTAAAACCCCTGCATGGCACAACAAAGGGGGACGATATACTGGAAAGTTTTGTAAACCATTTTGAAGAACAAGGAGTTAACATCAGAAAAATATTTTGTGTGACAACAGATGGTGCTCCTGCCATGGTCGGAAAACAGAAGGGATTTGTAAAGTTACTTGAAGATCAAATTGGCCGTCCAACAGTCAAATTTCACTGTAACATCCATCAAGAAAACCTGTGTGCTAAAATTTCTAATTCAGAGCTTAATAATGTTATGAATACAGTGGTGCGAATTGTGAATTTCCTTGTTGCTCAATCTGATTTGACACACAGACAATTTCAAACACTGCTAGAAGAGATGGACAATGCTTATAACGACATCCCGCTTCACAGCAACATTCGGTGGCTAAGTCGTGGCAAAGTTTTGGTGCGCTTTGTAAACTGTTTTGATGCAATCAAGGCCTTTTTATCGGAAAAAGAACAAAACTACCCCGAACTGGATGATGACAAATGGCTGTGTAAGCTCGTGTTTCTAACTGATATCACTGCTCACCTAAACGAACTCAACCTCTGTCTCCAGGGTGCAGGGCAAACAGTTCTGGATCTTTATGAAGCCTGGAAAGCATTTGTTGTGAAACTAGCAGTTTTTTCCAGGGATATTCAAACTTCTACTTTCTGCTACTTCCAAATCATAAAAGAGCTATCGACTCATTGCAGCGTCAATGTCGATGAGATTAGAAAGTACATGCAAGAACTGGAATCAGAATTTTCTGACAGATTTCAAGATTTCCAGCGATTTGGCCTAATGCATTCTTTTCTAATTAAACCTGAAAAGTTCAACGAAAGTGACTTGGATTTGTCTGTATTTCAGTGGATGGGTGTTGAAGATTTCGAAATGCAACTCATTCAGTTAAAAAGCTCAGAATTGTGGACATCAAAGTTTGTGGATCTGCGGAGCACACTTGAAGCTACCGAGAGAGATCATGGGGCCTCTATTCTGACCTGCTGGACATCCCTGCCAGTGAAATTTAACTGTTTGAAGAAAATTGCATTTGCAATACTTTCAGCATTTGGATCCACATACCTGTGTGAACAGGTATTTTCACACATGAAATCTGTCCTCTGTCCCTCTCAGAGCTGGTTAACAAGTGATCACTCAGAAGCCTGTGTGCAGCCTAAAGTATCCAAATACGTACCAGACATTGGAAAACTCAGCAAGGAAAAGCAAGGGCAAGGATCACACTAAACTGATAAGATCTGCATTTTAATTTAATTTTAAATAAAGCTTCTGAAACATTTTGAAAACCTTGTTTACTTTACATATAACAGTAGTTTGGTTATATAATATATAGACTTATAGAGAGACCTTCTAAAAAACGTTAAAATGTATTACTGGCACGCAAAGCCTTAAATTAGAGTGTATAAATGAAGACTCAGCACACCACTTCTGAAAGGTTGCCGACTCGTCATAAGTCATGTGCTCCAGACCCCTAATCATTTCTGTTGCCCTCTGCTGGACTCTTTCCAATTTTTCCACATCCTTCTTGTAGTGTGGGGCCCAAAACTGGACCCAGTACTCCAGATTAGGCCTCACCAATGCCGAAAAGAGGGGAATGATCACATCCCTCGATCTGCTGGCAATGCTCCCACTTATACAGCCCAAAATGCCGTTAGCCTTCTTGGCAACAAGGGCACACTATTGACTCATATCCAGCTAGATATGTAACCTCATCCACTGTAACCCCTAGGTCCTTTTCTGTAAGTCACGGGCAATAAAGAAAAATTAACGGAAGCCCATGACCTATCCGTGACTTTTACTAAAAATATGCGTGACAAAATCTTAGCCTTACCCATGAGTGAAGGAAACCAGAAGATTGCTTCTTCTTCAGCATGCTTCCAGTTACCTGAACTCATCTATTATCTGCCAGATATCCCACAATGCAGTTTCATTAGTGCCAATATGACCCAACACCAATGGATCTTTGCCCATCAACTTCAGAAGTCTATCCAATCTTAGAGTGATGTCTCATGTCTTTGCTCCAGGAAGGCAGCATACTGTCCTGTTCTCTGCCTGTTCCTTGTAGAGCGTTCTTTCTATTCATGTAAGCATTGAATCCCCAACAAGGATCATCTGTCTTCCGTGAACAGTTGGAGAACTATTTTTGGACAAGCTTGCTTTTCTTACAGGTCGGGCTGAGCTGCCATCCACATGGATGTCCCATACATTTCTCCATTCCCTTGGACCATCTGTATTTTGAGAGGTATCTTTCACAATTTCCACATTGAGGACCTGGTATCAATTGCAAACTTCTAGCTGTATGGAATTCCTCTGGTGCTCTTTTCTCTGGTAGTTATAGCCTGCCCATCCTCGTCTGTCTCCACCCGTGAAGAATGCTGACATGATCTCTTGCCTCTGGTGGTTATGAACTACCAGACCTTTTATCTAATTTTCTCTCTCTCAAACTTTTTGGTGGCCAGCTCCTTTCTTCTTTGATCCTGGGGTACTGATGTTTCTTGAACCTGGCTGCCTAGAAACTCCTCAGCTTCTCTAATTCTCAGTAGCATCTACTTCCCCCTCCAATCCAAGAATCATTTCCTCCAGCACAGCCACTAACTTACTCTCCATGCATAGGAAGTCCCTTCTGATGCCAGGAAGGAAAAAAAACATGGCACATCTGTTTCAAGTCACGATCACTGTTCCATTGCTCGCAGTCCTGAAATCACATGTACAGCTGGACCTTGAAGGAGAGCCTCTCTAAACTGACCTCAAAACTCTTCTGTTAGTTGCCTCTGTTTGTGTCTCTCAAGTTCACCTAGCAAATGAATTTTTATACCAAGTCTCTTTGTTTAGCTCAGCTCAGTTCTGCCCCTCACCACCAAGGAGAGATTAACCACTCAGAAAGGTCAAACAGTGGGGCTGAACAAAGCTCCAAGAGTCAGAGCCTCATGGCTTTACCAAGGCACCAACACACAGATCTGTCTCAGCTGCTTATTCAGGGGCAGCGTTGCAGCCCATACTCAGAAAGCAGACAGACAACCCACAGACTGACCAAATGCGCCACTCACCAAGTCCCATTACCTCCAAGTATGGAGTCTGCAGCTACACCCTCCAAAATTCTCCTCTTAGCGTCATCTGTTAAACCTCATATTTCAGGGCTTAAGCCAATATCTACGTAAAGGGTTTGGAGGAGACATAAGAACTGCAAGCTGGATCAGACCTCAGGTCCAGCTATCTAGTCCAGTATCCAGTCTCCTATAGTGGCCAGTACCAGATGATCCAGATACTTAAGAGTAGGATATAAAAAAAACCCAGTAGGCGGATATGAGATAGTCTGCCCCCCACATTGATCTCTAATAGTTGGAGATTAGTTAAAGATCTGAATCAAGTTGTCTGGAGTGGCTCACAACCGTGAGTGCCAACCTCAAGGCAGACTGTTAAGAAGCAGGGCACAAGGCCCAAATTGTTTGTGTGTTCCATAATTATATTTCACCAACCAAGTATCAAGTGTGAACTCCTCAAGCACTATAACAACCTTGACATGGAGTTACAAACAGTTCCCTTGGTTTACTTCAGTCTATCTTGCCACTGAAGCAAACTTTCCTTTTTGACAGATAGTCCCTGATACCAAAAAGCACAATAATATTCAGGTTACTCCCAGTCTCAAAGGACCAGTCACTTACCCCAATCAAGTGCATAATAGACCTCTCACCAAAGACAACACTTGTAGCCAGTGCTATAATAAACTAACTAAAGATTTATTAATTGGGGTAAAACCAAAAAAGAGTTATTTACAAGGTTAAAGCAAGTTAACTAACACACACACAAATGAGTTACAGTCTTAGGTTCCAAAAAGTAATAGAAGCTGCTGTAATGCGCAAGCTTTATATATTCTTTAGGGCTAACCCAAGCTAAGCAGCTTGGAGATCCTTTATTTATGCTTAGAAATATCACCCTCTCCAAATTCCAGGCAGCATAGTGATACAGCTCCTTCTGGTCAAGGATTTTTATTCCCTTCCCCCAGAGTTCAAACTGTGATGGGATGAGGGTTTGTGCACATCCCCTCTTCATGGGTGTGCGGGGGGGAGCAACAAACAAAGTATTTTTCCACTGATGTTTCACAATGGTTTGTCTGTTGTCTATAGGCCTTCTTTTGCTGGGCAGGAAGTGACACCTCTTATGGTAAACTAGAATTTCACACTTGGTAATGCTGCTCTGCTGACTGGGGGGGCTTCCAGTTTCACAGCAAACACTTTTATAGTTACAAAGCACACACTTAAGTATTACCTTATAACGTGGGATACAGCTATTATAAATTAGATTAATGCAGGCAGCAACTCACTAGCATTTCATAAAGTCCAAACACTAAGCACAGTCTTATAAACTTAGTATCTATTTTAACAATGCTAACACACAGGGGAGCCAGACTGGTTTCCAGCTATGCATGTGTGAGTGTCAGTGAGACCTAGGCATGAGCTGGCACCTGGTCTGCCAGCGTCACAATCTGAAACACATGATTTAACATAGCTTCCAAGATATTTTATTAACAAGCTTGGAAGGACTAACTATCTTTTGACAGCGTGGATACCAGAACTGGACAGAGTATCCAGTAATGCCATCATAGTAATAGTAATAACACCTCACTTACTTCTAGTCAATACACTCTTCTATTCAACATACCCTTGTTTATACATCAAAATATTGCATGTTGACACATAAGGCCTAAAGCTTAAGCATATATCACAACTACACTAAAGAACTCCCATAAAGCCTTGCAAGTAACGTTAAGAGAGAGAGACACACAATGGAATTTTACTAGTTTGATTTGTTTTAAAGTAAAAGAACATAATATACTCTTATAACCTATTTTAAGTTGTTTTTCTACTATGCTAAAAACCACAAGAAAGAGATAAGTGTTGTAGGTGAATAGAAGTTCCAACTGCAAAAGGGAAAAATGAAGTAGTTGGCAAAAAAAATGTTTTCAGCTTATATTCAGTTGTATTGGTCATTGTTTTCATGGAAATATAATGCACAACAGAATGTTTAAACCATGCAGTCAACAAGTTCCTCTTTGCTAGTGATTGGATAATAAGTTACACAGTTAGTTGTAAATTGTAATATAAGAAAAATAAGTAATGTATAAAAAAACCTACAGATTGCAAACCAAATCAGACCAGAGCAAATGGACAGGCTTGGTAACCACAGTTTGGTAAGTTTTGCCTTTCCGTGTGCCTACTGACACATTTTTAGTTAAGGTAAGTTGACTTCATAAACCGAGTTGAGCTGGCTATTCAATGACTTATCATTCAGTGCATAAACCAATGCTTATACAGATTGGCTCTCTTAGGTACCTCATCAAAATGGGAGGTCATGATAATTATCCACCTGACCACTAACTCATTTTCTGAGTCATTGCTTTCCAAAATATGGGCCCACCCCCCAATTCCTATAAGAGTAATCTTCATTATTGGTTCCTAGATATACGACCTTGCATTTAGCTGTATTAAAAACACATGTTGTTCAGGTGAATCCAGATTAACCAGGCAATCCAGATCACTCAGTAAAACTGACCTGTTAATCCTTCTTTACCAGCATTTTTTTATTTTCTTCTGAGACATTGTGATGGGATGTACAAACCCCACACTGGGCAACAAGGGGTTAAGGGATCATTTTGGGCTCACCCAGACTTGCCCCGACACACCTGCAACAAATGCTCCATCTGCTGGAGGAATTAAAAGGCAGGGAATTAGCTAATTGGGTTGCAGAGCTGGAGGTGAGCAGACCTGCAGCCCACAGCTCCTGCAGAGCAGAGGGAAGCCTAAGTGTCTGACACAGCTACCTAAAAGGGCGCTCCCTGAGGGAAGAGTGGACCCACCCCAAAGACAAGCAGCAACGGAAGTATCCTCTGGATGTTGGACTTTGGTAACCCCCTTTATTTATTGTGGTTTGGTGGCACCTTAAAGACTAACAGATTTATTTGGGCATAAGCTTTCGTGAGTAAAAACCTCACTTCTTCAGATGTGGTTTGGGTTTCCCCACCATAGGAAAGCCTTGGACTAAGCTGACCCTGAGAGGGTGGACGAGAGGAAGAAGCCCATGGAGGACAGTCTTAAGCAGCATTAATTGCCAGACTACTGGTAGCCCAAAGGGCTCTGGGTCAGAGCCCAGTGGAGTAGGAGGGCTCAGGCTCCCCTCCCCACAACCGCCTTGGCAGTCAGGAGTGGCAGCCGTGACCATTAGGCCATGCTTCCCAAGAGAGGTCCGTTACAAATTGGTGGAGAATGTGGGAAACACCCCACCTCTGAGAGAAGGGGAGACTGACTGACCTAGGCAGCCAAATCACCTGATGTAGAATAAGATGGACTGGTAGGCCATCAGAGATGGAGTCAGAACGGTTGCTGAAATGGATGACTGAGAACCAGCAGGCAGAGCAACAGCAACAGCTCCTGCAGCAAATGGCCGCCCAGCAACAGCAACTGGTTCAGGACTTAGCGGCCCAGAAACAGGAACAGCAGCAAAGGTTAGTTCAACAAGTTGTGGCATTAATGAAGCCCCAAGGGTCCCCCGGAACTTCTCCATTGGGGGGCCTGGGACCAAGCCCAGGAACCCCACCAGTACCCATGAAGCTCACAAAGATGGGCCCTGAGGATGACCCCGAGGCTTTTCTGATGACATTTGAGCAGGTGGCGATGGCTGCCCAACGGCCCTCTGACCAGCACAGGCCGTAAACCAAGGACTGGATGCAGAGACCACCCAGGACTACCCTCAGGTCAGAGCGGCCATCTTGGACTACCTCAACATTACTGAGGAGACCTTCTGCCAGAGGTTCCGCGGAGAGAGGTACCCTCCAGGGGCTCAACCCCGGGTTGTCACCCAGAAACTGCAAGATCTATGTTGGAGGTGACTAAAGCCAGAAGGGCGGCCTGGAGTAGAGGTGGCCAAACTCATCCTGGTGGAGAAGTTTGACCAAATCCTCCCAAACGGGGGCAGGGCCTGGGTGTTCAGACATCAACCAGAGTCACTTACCTATGCTGTGTGACTGATGGAAAACTATCTGGCAGCTGAGACAGCTCTAACTCCTGCATCTGAGCCGTTGCTTGACGCCAGAGATACCCCTCGACAGAAGGGGGAAGCCAACCAGGGAAGACAGAAGCTACACAGAGTGCCCCAGCCTATCAGGGCCCTCAAGCCCGGGGCTGGGAACCCGGGAAAAACCCCAGGCCCCCCAACCTCAGCCCGAACATAAAGCCTGGGGTCCCCAAGGGACTTCCCCACCCAAAAGCCAGGAAGGGTGGGGGGCCAAGAATCTGGGGGAAGACATCCCCAGAGGCCCAGTTCCCAACCAGCAGTCCTGGGGCTAAATATGGGGGCCTGTTTCTCCTGTGGGCATCAGGGATACCATTATCAGGAATGCCCCTATATGGAGTGCAACTCTGGGCAAGTATGGATGGCAGAGAGCCGTGCCTGGAAGCGCACCCCAGCAAAGGTAACAGTTCCTGTACAAATAAATGGGACCGAGGTAGTAGGTCTAGGCCTAAACTCTGCGTGTGGGCAAACTCTGGTCCGGGATGACATGGTCCCCTACCCTGAAGCCCCCAGGGAGACCATCTCCCTGCAGTGCATTTATGGGGATTTATGGGTGCCCTGGGTAGAGGTCACCACAGGGGACACCACTAAGCCCCCCTCATAGTAGGGCTAGCCCTATCCCTAGCCTACCACATTATCTTAGGTCAGGATTGGGAACACTTCTCCGACATATTGAGGGAATGTAGAACTGCTCCCAGGAACCCGGAGGAAGCGCCTGAGGGAACCAGGGTAGGAAGGGAACCCCGGCCTGTGACACTGGCTGGAGTAGATTAGGAGCGGGACCTAGAGAAAGTGCTGCCGGAAGATCCTCCTAATGAGGAGACATTACAAACCCCACTCTAGGAAGGGGACTTACTGACCCAAGAGACTGATTTCGTGAAGGACCAGAGGGAAGATGAGACCTTGAGCCATGCATATGAACAACTTCCAGTGGTTAAAAGTGAGGTCGTAGATCCCCACCGGGTTGCGCAATACCCTCAAAGACCATTGGACGGGAAAAATTTGGTCACAACTCCTCATCCCTTGGTCGCATCGATGAGAAGTCATGCGACTGGCCCATACCATCTCCTCTGCAGGCCACCTTGGACAGGAGAAAACTTTGGCCCAGATCTTCTGACTTGGCGTACATCAAGAAGTTAAAAACTTCTGCAACTCCTGCCCTGAATGCCAGCTAGTTGGGCCAAAAGGTGGGGGGAAAGCCCCTCTTATCCCTCTCCCAGTCATCAATGTCCCCTTCAAATGCATTGGTATAGACCTTGTTGGTCCCCTGGAAAAAAGTGCCGCCGGATACAAACATCTATTGTTGATAGTCGATTATGCTACTCGCTATCCTGATGCAATCCCACTACATAACACCAATGCAAAGACTATTGCCATGGAACTACTGAAAGTCTTTGCTCAAGTAGGCGTTCCCAAGGAGATTCTCACCGACCAAGACACAAACTTCATGTTCCGCTTGATGAAAAAAGTCTGTGTCAATTTATCACCTGCAACTGGATGGCCTGGTTGAACACTTCAACTGAACTCTGAAGCAGATGCTAAAAATCTTTATGTCAGAAAACCTGCGTCATTGGGATCAACTGATCCCCCCTCCTGTTTGCCATTCAGGAAGTCCCACAAATCCCCTTGGCAGTCAGGAGTTACAGCCGTGACCACTAGGCCATGCTCCCCAAGAGGACCATTATAGTCATTGATAAAGATATTGAATAGCATTGGGCCAAGAAGAGATTCTTAGGGAACTCCACTAGAAATGCCAGCACAGAATGGTGATTCTCCATTTATAATTACTTTCTGAGGTCTACCAGTCAGCCAGTACTTAACCCATCTAGTGTGCTTTCTTCATTTTGTGTATTGCTAATTTTTTAAATCAGAATATGGAGTAGTACAAAGTCACTTCCCTTACAGAAATCTAAATATGTCAATAGAACTGCCTTTGCCAATGAAACTTGTAATCTCATAAAAAAATCAAGTTTGTTTGACACAATTTAATTTCCATCAAACCATGTGGACTGGCATTAAATACACTGCCATCCTTTAAATCTTTAGTGACTGCATCTTCTATCAGCTTTTCCATTATTTGACCCAGCATCAATGTCTAGCTAAGTGGCCTATAGTTACCTAGGCCATCCTCTTTACACCTCTTGAATACTAATCCTCTTGAACTTTCCCAGCATTCCAAGGATTTGTTGTCCAGTTCTGGTGTCCTCACTTAAAAAAAAATAGAGGCTGACAAATTTAACTGGGGTCAGAAAATACTACAAGAATGAGTAGAGGTCTGGAAAACTGCCTTAGGCCTGGTCTACACTACAGGGTTAGAGCGAATTTAACCGCGTTAGGTCGACCTAAAGGGCTCTTAAAATCGACTGTTGTACTCCTCCCTGGCGAGGGGAGTAGCACTAAAATTGACTTTGCTGGGTCGAATTTGGGGTAGTGCGGATGCAAATCGACGGTATTGGCCTCCGGGAGCTATCTCAGAGTGCTCCATTGCTGGAGAGCACTTTGAACTCTGATGCACTAGCCAGGTACACAGGAAAAGCCCCCAGAATCGTAGAGCATAGAATGTTTCTATGCTCCCCCTATCATCTCTGTCCCTGAGGTTATCGCAGATTAGAAGGCGAAAAAAACGCACTAGTGATGACATGTTTTCTGAGCTCATGCAGTCCTCCCACACTGATAGGGCACAGCTGAATGCATGGAGGCATTCAGTGGCAGAGGACAGCAAAGAATTAAGTGAGTGCGAAGAGCGGAGGCAGGATGCAATGCTGAGGCTAATGGGGGAGCAAACGGACATGATCAAGCATCTGTTGGAGCTGCAGGAAAGTCAACAAAAGCACAGACCCCCGCTGCATCCACTGTATAACCGCCTCCCCTCCTCCCCATGTTCTATAGCCTCCACACCCATATGCCCAAGAACGCGGTGGGGATGAGGCTCTGGGCACCCAGCCACTCCACTACAGAGGATGGCCCAAGCAACAGAAGGCTGTCATTCAGTTTGATTTTTAATGTGGCTACAATAAGCAATGTGGTCTTGTCCTTCCCTTCTCCCCCACCCGGGCTACCTTGTCCGTTATCTCATTTTTTTTTTAATTAATAAAGAAAGAATGCGTGGTTTCAAAACAATGGTTACTTTATTTCGAAGGGGGGAGGGTGGTTGGCTTACAGGGAATTAAAATCAACAAAGGGGGCGGGTTTGCATCAAAGAGAAACACACACAACTGTCACACTGAAGCCTGGCCAGTCATGAAACTGGTTTTCAAAGCTTTTCTGATGCGCAATGTGCCTTGCTGTGCTCTTCTAATAGCCCTGGTGTCTGGCGCGAAACAATTGTCTGCTGTTGCTTTCACGGAGGGAGGGACGACTGACGACATGTACCCAAAACCACCCACGACAATGTTTTTGTCCCATCAGGCATTGGGAGCTTAACCCAGAATTCCAATGGGCAGCGGAGACTGCGGGAACTGTGGGATAGCTACCCACAGTGCACCGTTCCATAAGTCAATGCTAGCCATGGTAGTGAGGACACACTCCGACGACTTAATGCGCTTAGTGTGGACATACGCAATCAACTACATAAAATTGATTTCTAAAAATTGACTTCTATCAAATCAACCTAATTTCGTAGTGTAGACATACCCTTACTGTTAGATATTACAGAAGCTCAGGGAATTTAGTTTATCCAAGAAAAGATTAAGAGGTGACTTGATCACAGCCTATAAATATCCTCATGGAAAGAAGGGCTGTAATCTAGCAGACAAAAGCATAACAAGATCCAACAGCTGGAAGCTCAATCTAGACAAATTCAGGCTAAAAAGAAGACATACATTTTTACTAGTAATGATAATTAACCATTGGAACAATATATCTACAGATGACATGGATTCTTCATCACCTGAAGTTTTAAAACTGGGACAGGACTGGGTGTCTCATAGCACAGGCCAGAGAATTTCACCAAGAGATTCCTGCATATCTTTGAGAAAATCTGCTCTAGGCTCACTCACCCAGAAGTTATGAGCTGGATGCAGGAATCACTTGGTGAAACTCTGGTCTGTGCCATGCAGATGATCAGCCTAGATGTACACAAAGGTTCAAACCATACTTGGTTTTTCCAACTGAAAGGAAAAACTGAAGCTGAAATCAAATATGCACACAGCGGAAACAAAGAAATATTCAGTTTCCTGCTAAGTATGTATGAAATTACACTCTGAGGAAACAACAATGCAATCTGAAATAGAAAACGTAAAATTATGTAAAAACACCAAGAGGAAGTGCTGTATTGTTGTGATTCAGAGCTTACCTCTTCCCAGCATGTTAGCTCTTTGTCCTGTAGGCCAATTGTCCACATATCATTTAACCTAGATTATATGAAAACAATATCAAATTTAAGTTTCTTTAGGTTGGTTATTTTTAGTTTGTGAAGTTGTAATGAACAAAGACATTAGTCAGCAGTGACAACATTCTAAACCTCAGAAGCATTCCCCGTTCTCAAATGCAGCAGGAATTCCTTAGCCTAGAGACTGTTGCTTTAGCCAGTGCCACAAAAGCTACTAATAGACTCAAGATTTTAGCACCTTTCAGGATCATCACATGTAAACCCAGAACAGTATTACAGCACCAGTCTTGTTGCTTTTGTGCTACAATGAACAACTTCATAACAGCTTTGCTCAGAGCTTGAGGGTTTGGGCTGCTAACCTGTGAGATTTTAACTGAAATCCTCCTTTTTACTGTTCTGCTCTCTCCTTCCTTTCCATCCCCCACTGGCAACTCCAGACCCTGACCACAGGGATTAGTGATGTGGCCAAACCCTACCTAAAGAACATTTTAGATGAAGAACCCACTACCCCATCACTCTATTGGCATGCCCAAATCTGACTATGCTGCTCTCAATACCAGTAAGCCCCAGCCTCTCAGGAATGTTCCCTTCCCTGATGTTTGTCAGCCTAAGGACTCATGTTCCTCAGTGAGATGCTAATAACATGGTCACATTAAGCTGTTAGAGAGCCCTCATTCCTGGTTCTGCCCAGCCAATCTTCTTGCAGCCATCCTCGAGACTCCTGGGAATAGGTCTCCTACCTAGGAACTGAGTAACTCCTCAAAATGATCTGTTCTTCTCATCACCTCACCCAGAAAAAAGGCTCCCATTAGAGTTAAGAAAATCCAGAGACGCCTCCAGAGACACCTCCTCCTTTACCTGACTCATCTCCCAGTGACTCTGACTCAGTACCTCACTCCAGGTTTTCATATAAGTTATATATATATATATATAAAAATAAGTTCATCAGTAAGGTAAATAAAGGCTGGAGATACGGACGGGGAAAACCCGAGGGTTCTGACTCCTCCGCTAAAGCTCTCACTAAGAAAAATCAGAACAACAGGGTACTTACTTTGCCAATCCTCAATTCCTTAGAAGAGACAGTGGCTACTGAATGGCTTAGTGGCAATGAAAAAAAATCTGTGCTTATTCTGAGCTGTACCAAATCATTAAGGAAAAGCATAGTACCTTTGGTTGGGTCCCTAAGGGTATGTCTACACTGCAGTTAAACATTTGTGGCTGGCCTGTGCAGACATTCGGGCTCGGGCTGGAGCCGTTCCCTCCTTGGGGGGGGACCCGGAGCTTGGGCAAGCCCAAGTGAGCTAACATGGGCAAGCCATAGGGGTTTAACTGCTATGTCTACACTGCAATGTAAGCCCAGGATTATGGGATTCAAGTCAGATGACGCTAGGTTGCAGAATCCAGGGCTTGAACATCTACACTGATTGTTAACTCTACGTTAAGAATTTTCAAACCTGAGCTCAAGCCTAGGGTTCTGGGGTCCACACTACAGCATGCAGACTCGAGTCAAACCAACCATATCCCAGACTTAAAATCACAGAATCATAGAAGATTCCTAGTGCCCTCCCAAAATCTGGCTGCTCTAGCCTTTGACCTTGGTGCACTGTGGGAAAACTTGACTGCCCACCCTGCACATTACAGGAAGTTTGAACAGCTGGTCAACACATCCTGATGAGGTGTCAGTGTGCTCCCAACTGCCGGAGCCAGCAACATGGAGGATGCACCTTCAGAAGAAATTCTCTTGCTTGCACTTTCATCCCTATGTCAGGAAATGGGCAGCGCTTCCATGAGACACTGGAGGACATTTCGATGGTATTTAGTGACCCACCAGAGGCACCAGACAGAGCTTATGTTGGAGCAGCAGGAGGATGCAGACATGGCATGATGTTGCTCATGACACTAATTACAGCCACTGATAACCCCTATGTAAATCAGCACTTCTGAAGCAGAGCTATATGCACAGACTACTGAGATTACATTGTCATGCAGACCTGGGATGAGCAGCAGCAAGTCTTTTTTTTTTTTTTTTGCACAAAGAAAGCTACATTTCTGGAGCTTTGTGAGCAGCTTGCCCCAACCCTCCAGCATAAAGATACACACATGACGGCAGTCATCTCAGTCCAGAAGCAGGTTGCTATAACTATCTGGAAGTTGGCTACCCCAGACTGCTACAGGTCCGTTGCCAACCAGTTTTGGTGTTGGAAAGTTAACTGTGGGTAAAGTGGTTGCAGAGGTTTCTGAGGCAATCAGATATGTGGTTTACCCCATGGTGGCAGGCATAAAAGATATTCCTGAAGTAACTGCTGGCTTTGAGAGAATGGGGTTTCCAAACTGCACCTGGGCCACTGATGGACTCATGTACTCACAGTTTGCTCTCCTCAAGGAGCACATAAACCATAAACTTTAATACTCTATAGTTATGCAAGCCCCCGTGGAACACAGATTTATGAATGTCAATGTAGGTTGCACTGGGAAAGTTCATGATGACAGGTTTTTTTTGCCAATCGGAGGTCTACATTCATGGACAGGCTGGGACACTATTCCCACCAAATGACATTGTCATAAATGGAGTTACTGTTCCCACAGTTATTCTGGGGGCCCCTGCATACCCTCCTTTGCTTTGGCTTATGAAACTGTATCCAGATTTAAGAGATTCTGGCAAAAGACAGTTTAATTACACTCTTAGCGGGTGTAGAATGGTTGTTTTTGGCAGACTGAAATCCCATCAGAGACGTTTACAGACCCATTTGGATGCCACATCACTGTGGCTTGTTGAAGGTATAGGTGAGTCATTTCCCCCTGAGTGGACTTATGACACCAAGTGATCACTGAATTGCTACACTCAGCCAGAAAGTGCACTCACCACAGCTAGAGCTGGATGCACCTGGGCAACAGAAGTCCAGGATGCTTTGTGCTCTCACTTTATGGAGGTGCATGGGCCAATGTTAGAGGGGAAATAGTACCTTTATGAATATTCCTGTGGGGGGTAGGGATGGGGCTCATTGATTTGGGGAGAGGGGTTCAGAGCTTGGGGAGGTGTAAGGGGTTGATTGCCATGCAATGTATTTATGCATTACATAACCACTTGTGAAATGGTGGAAGGGGGATTCACAGTATGGATTGGTGTAAGGAAGTGATCACAGAATCATAGAATATCAGGGTTGAAGGGACCTCAGGAGGTCATCTAGTCCAATCCCCTGCTCAAAGCAGGACCAATCCCCAACTAAATCATCTCAGCCAGGGCTTTGTCAAGCCTGACCTTAAAATCCTCTAAGGATTGAGATTCCACCACCTCCCTAGGTAACCCATTCTAGTGCTTCACCACCCTCCTAATGAAAAAGTTTTTCCTAATTATCCAACCTAAACCTCCCCCACTGCAACTTGAGACCATTACTCCTTCTTCTGTCATCTGCTACCACTGAGAACAGTCTAGATCCATCCTCTTTGGAACCCTTTTCAGGTAGCTGAAAGCAGCTATCAAATCCCTCCTCATTCTTCTCTTCTGCAGACTAAATAATCCCAGTTCCCTCAGCCTCTCCTCATAAGTCATGTGCTCCAGCCCCCTAATCATTTTTGTTGCCCTCCAATGGACACTTTCCAATTTTTCCACATCCTTCTTGTAGTGTGGGGCCCAAAACTGGACAGTACTCCAGATGAGGCCTCACCAATGCCAAATAGAGGGGAATGATCACATCCCTCAATTGATTGAAGTATGGATTGATGTAGATAACTGTATGGAGGAATTGGGTTTGTATACTAATTCCTAATTATCCCTGATCATGTGTTTACCCCTATTATTTTAAATACACATTGTATGATGTGATGCAGTGACAGCAATAAACTTTCTTGATGACAGAAATTTTTTTATTTATAAACATATATTAGAAAAATACAACATTCACCCATTGCCAGGCAGGCCAGCTGCCATTACCACACCAAAGCACCAGTAAATCAGAACCTTAAAGGAAAAAACAAAAACAAAAAAATAAGTGCATGAACAAGTGGAAACAATGAAACCATGTACAAGACAGAAACTCCTTACCGTTGCATGTCCCTTGACTCCCCATTCTCCTTTCCCCCAATAACCACGCACTTGGCCCAGGGGGAAGAAGGTGGAGGCAACCACGTGAGAGGCAGTTCCAAGCTGTTTCTGGGCTGCATCACAGGATACCGTGCAGGGGACTCGGGCCATGGTATGGGTGATGCAGCAGGAGCCTCTACTCTTGTGGCTATTAGTGATTTTAGCCTCTCAAACAGCTCTTCCTGCTGAGCTCTGTCTGCCTCCCTTAGCTACTGTTCCTTTTCCAGGAACTGCAAAGCAAGTCCCTGCTTCCACGCTGAAAATCTATCCTCAAGCTGTGTAGCCAGCATGAGCCTTTCCCATTGCCTCTTGTCATGCCTTTCCTCTAGCCGTAAGTCCCTCTGTCTTTGGTACTGGACCTGCTTGTTGGCCCTGTCCAGAACTTCAACCATAAGTTCATCACAGAATCGCTTCCTCTTGGAACGGTCTGTGAAGGCACATTAGCCCAAGCTTCTGCCAGTGTGGGAAAACTGGGGAGGTACGGCAACCAGTAGAGGTTGGCAAACAGCCAACATACAGAGCTCCACAGCCATCCTCCTTATTCTCCATTTCTGGACAAAATTTCAAACCCTACGCAAATCTGGCACAAATGATCTTGTCACCTATGGACTACATGCACCACTATTAACTGAAATGGACTAGATATGTAAATGGAACACATTTTGACCTTCCACCTCCCCACCCTCCCAGTTCACTGTTTCCAGGTGGCTCATTACACCATTGGATGGTTACAGAATGTTGTACTTACAGGCATGGCAATGTATTATTTTAAGCAAAAATCTGTGCCTTCTCAAATAAAAGTTCACTTTCAAGGTGTTTTTAATGTTTGCATTTCCTGGTCACCAATTTGAATTCCATGTGGTGCGCGGGGGGGGGGGGGGGGGGGCGGGGGGGGGGGGAGGGAACCAAGCCACTGGTGGGATACAGTCTGCCATTAGCAGATACATGCTGCTAGCTGGGCCTTTAACAAATTTTGCATTAGCTCATAAAACAAAAATCCTTCCCATTACTGTATTAAACATTAAAATGGAGTCAGAAACTTACTGGGCTCAGGTACAGCTTCTGTCCTTTCCGTGTCTGCTGCAGGCTGCTCCTCACGGGAGTGAGGGGGATATCAAGCAGCTCCTCTGACTACAGCCCCAGGATCTGCTGCTGCTGCTCCAAAGCCTCTTTTGGGACTAGTTTCAGCAATTAAGTCACTTCAACTGTGCTTATTTGGCACCTGCTACTGGCTCCCATCAGTCCCCACACTGGATTCTGGGGCCAAAAGAGCCCCATCCCAGCTGCATCATGCAGCACCATTGCCAAACTCATCATAAAACGGGCATGTCAACAAGTTGCCCAAGGTGCAGTTTTGGTCCCTGGTCTTCTTGTACTCAGTCCTGAGCCACTTAATCCACTCCTTGCACTGGTCACCAGTCCAGTAAATTTGCAACGCTGCCAGATTCTTTGCTATTTGCTGGTATGCAGGGTCATTCCTAGTAATTTTAGTAAAGTCAACTGTTTTCTGGCCTCACACCAGAGATTTCCCAAAATTTGTCTGTGCTCCCATGACCATGAAGCAGCACACTCTGCAAAAGACTTGTGTTCAGTCTTCACTGCAAACACAGAAGGCTCTCTGAAAGCGTGTTTGCAGCTTGGTGTTAAGAAGACAATGGAGGGGTTAAACACTGACTGACCGGGCTGCTGCACTACATCAAGGTGGGCTGCTTCCATCTTCCTGGAGTTGATGGCCCATGAGACTGTGGGATACTTTTGGCAGACACCCAGGACCTGAGTCAGGCGGGTTTCATCTAACCCGCAAAGCAACAGGGCTTGAATCCTGGGTCTCAGCTAGATTCTGACCTAAACCCTCCAGCTCCACAGGGTCCTAGGACCAAGCCCAAGTCTGTGAGATGTGTGTATAGACGGAAGGGGGGTTTGGGCTCGGGCTCATGCCTAAATCTGAGCCCAGGCTTACATTGCAATGTAGACGTATCCTATGTGGCTCTGTTTGCTACAACATCCTGTGCTTCCCTGTTATGACTTCAGGCATAACCATCACATACATAAATGAAATCACACTGTTTTAAAGCTATATTTGGATTTTTTTATTTGGTCATAGAAATGTCGTGTTTGATTTGTTTTTAATTAAATCACAAGGGAACTACCCCCACACTCATGAATGCTAGCTTCACTCTATAGCATCCAGGTAGAGACAGAAGTTCTCCAAGAGGTCTCGCATTGGACTGCTTCAGCTCACCACTGTCTGCTCTGCACAGGTCTGCTGCAGCCTTAACAACTCCACTCAGTCTGCCACTGTCACGCCACTCTGATGCCTCCTTAGAACTGCTTCAGTCTTCTACTGTCTGCTCAGCAAAAGATGCTCAAAGCAGTTTAAGTTTCTGGGTTGAGATGTCTCCTCTACTTCCTACATTTGGTTACTGATGGCCAATTAAGACTCTGAATAACTGCTTCCCCTTAACCACCGTGGGCTCGACTGAGTTCACTATTTTTTTAAATAGGAACACCACAACATCCAGTGCAAATAGCTACAGTGTGACTGGGGTGCAACCTGGAAATAGGGTATTCCTGTGCCTCCTTCATTCTCCAACCTGGGCTGTCTCTCACCATGCTTTGCCAGTGACAAGCAGTAAACCTGTCCAGGAGCTGTTAACACTCAGCACAACAGCATGTGGAGCCTCACACCCAGATAGATTGCATGAATGCTCCCAGAGCCACTCACAAATCACACAAAGAAAGGCACCAGCCAATTCCCCCCAGCTCCCCAGCCTTACACCCCAGAGCTGTACCGTCTTGCCCTGGTCATAAGCCTGGCCAGTGTAAGTTTATTACCCAGTCTGCCCCTCTCTCAATGTGGAGAGGTCATGCACTAGCCTTTGTAACCTGAGCTGAGATTTCCCAAGCACTTTACCTAAAACAATATGTTTTGGTTGAAGTATAAAACAGATTTATTAACTACAAAAATATAGATTTAAGTGATTATAAGTGATAGGCATAAAAGATCAGAGATAGTTACCAAAGAATATAAGAGATAAGTGCACAATCTAAATCTTAAACCTTATTACAGTATTTAGATCAAGCAATTTTCTCACCCACTGGATGTTACAGTTCTTAATACACAGACCTCTCCCTTAACCCTGGACTAGTCTTCTCGGTTGAAGCTGTCATCTTCTCAGTGTTCTTGTTGCTTCCAGCATAGGTGGGGGAGGAGAAAGGCAAAAGCATGATGCCATTGTCTCTATTTTATATTTTTAGTCCATGTGCCTAGAAGACACTTGCCCAGAGTCACTGGGTTGAGCAATCCCCCGGTGTAGTCTAGTGCTACTGAGTACGGAGTTGAGCAGTCCCCACTGTGTGGTGCTTGCACAACTGTCATTGAATTGTAAATCCCTTGATTACAACTCCCCTGCTGATTAATGGTTGTTGAATGCCCTCCTGGGTGGGGATCACCTCCTTCATATGTCACTAGCAAACATACAGCATATTTCAGTAACAATCATACAGCAAAATCTCAAAAATTCATACACAGTAATGATATTCCATACAAAGCATGCCATGTAAGATACCGTATGAAAGGTCATAATCTGCTGAAACTTATTGTTCTCTCCAAATATGTATATCAAAGTGGGTTCTACTGCCTCACACCTTGAATACTGCATGCAGATCTGGTCACCCCATCTCAAAAAAAAAATTGGAATTGGAAAAGTTTCAGAAAAGGGCAACAAAAATGATTAGGGGTATGGAACAGCTTCCATATGAACAGATAATAAATTGACTGAGGCTGTTCATCTTAGTAAAGAGAAGACTAAGGAAGGATATGATAGAGGTCTATAAAATCATGACTGGTGTGGAAAAAGTAAATAAGGAAGTGTTATTTACCCCTTCTCATAACACAAGAACTAGAGGTCACCAAATGAAATTAATAGGCAGCAGGTTTAAAACAAACAAAAGAATGTTTTTCTTCATACAACGCACAGTCACTTTGTGGAACTCTTTGCCAGAGGATGTTGTGAAGGCCAAGACTATAACAGGGTTAACTTGATAAGTTCATGGAGGATAGCTCCATCAATAGCTATTGGCCAGGATGGGCAGGGATGGTGTCTCTAGCCTCTGTTTGCCAGAAGCTGGGAATGGGCAACGGGATGGATCATTTGATGATTACCTATTCTGTTCATTCCCTCTGGGGCACCTGGCATTGGCCACTGTTGGAAGACAGGATACTGGGCTAGATGGACTTTTGGTCTGACCCAGTATGGATGTTCTTATGTTCAGTAATGGAGAATCCGCCACTACCCTTGGTAAATTGTTCCAATGATTAATTACTAGCACTTTTGAAAAACTGCACCTCTGATTTTTAATTTGAATTTGTCTAGATTCAACTTCCAGCCATTGGATCTTGTTATACCTTGTCAGCTAGAGTGAAAAGCCCTCTATTTTCAAACTTTGTTCCCCATATCTCTTCTTTTCTTTTGCTAAGGCCTGGTCTACACTACGATTTTAGGTCGAATTTAGCAGCGTTACCTCAATTTAAGCCTGGACCCGTCCACACAACGAAGCCCTTTGACATCAAGGGCTCTTTAAATCGATTTCTTTAATCCACCTCCAACGAGGGGATTAGCGCTGAAACCGGCCTTTCCGGGTCGGATTTGGGGTAGTGGGGATGCAATTCGACGGTATTGGCCTCCGGGAGCTATCCCAGAGTGCTCAATTATGCCCACTCTGGACAACACTCTCAACTCAGATGCACTGGCCAGGTAGACAGGAAAAGGCCCGCAAAATTTTGAATTTCCTGTTTGCCCAGCGTGGTGGAGAGTCCAGGTGAACACGCAAAGCTCATCAGTACAGGTAACCATGATGGAGTCTCAGGATCGCAAAAGAGCTCCAGCATGGACAGAACGGGAGGTACGGGATCTGCTCCCCATACGGGGAGACGAATCAGTGCTAGTTGAACTCCGGAGCAGTAAACGAAATGCCAAAACATTAGAAAAAGTCTCAAAGGGCATGAAGGACAGAGGCCATAACAGGGACACACAGCATTGCCACGTGAAAATTAAGGAGGTAAGGCAAGTCTACCACAAAACCAGAGAGGCAAACGGAAGGTTCGGGGCAGAGCTGCAGACATGCCGTTTCTACGTGAAGCTGCATGCCATGCTAGGGGGTGCAGCCACCACTACCCCAACCCTGTGCTTTGGGAATCACGAAACACGGAAGCGGGTTTTGGGGACACAGAAGATGATGATGAAGACATTGAAGATAGCTCACAGCAAGGAAGCGGAGAAACCGGTTTCCCCAACAGCCAGGATATGTTTTTCACCCTGGACCTGGAACCAGTAACCCCCGAACTCACCCAAGGCGTGCTCCCAGACCCTGAGGGCACACAAGGCACCTCTGGTGAGTGTACCTTTGTAAATATTACACATGGTTTAAAAGCAAGCGTGTTTCATGATTAATTTACCCTGGCATTCGCGGCCAGTACAGTTACTGGAAAAGTCTGTTAACGTGTATGGGGATGGAGCGGAAATCCTCCAGGGACATCTCCAGAAAGCTCTCCTTCATGTACTCCCAAAGCCTTTGCAAAAGGTTTCTGGGGAGGGCTGCCTTATTCCGTCCGCCATGGTAGGACACTTTACCACGCCAGGCCAGTAGCACGTAGTCTGGAATCATTGCATAACAAAGCATGGCAGCGTATGGTCCCGGTATTTGCTGGCATGCAGACAACATCCATTCCTTATCTCTCTTTGTTATCCTCAGGAGAGTGATATCATTCACAGTCACCTGGTTGAAATGGGGTGATTTTATTAAGGGGACATTCAGAGGTGCCCATTCCTGCTTGGCTGAACAGAAATGTTCCCCGCTGTTAGCCACACGGTGGGGGGGAGGGGTGAAGTGATCATCCCAGAGAATTGGGTGTGTGAGGGGAGTGCGGGGGGTAGTTGGGTTTGTGCTGCATGTTAATCCGGAAACCCCAGCCCCTCCTTTTACATTGCAAACCCATTTTAAATGGCCAACCCAATGGGTGCTTGGTATGGGAAATGAGGGCGCTGCTGTTCGAAACCATTCCCACATGTTATGAAGGTTAAAAAAGCCAAAAGACTGTGGCTTACCATGGCTGCCTGCAAGCCGAATTCTGTTGCCTGGCACTGCATGAGTGATCTCTCACACCAAACCGGCAGGCCCTCAACGTAAGAGGAAAAATGCGACCTTGTAACAAAAGCACATGTGCTGTGTAATGTGAACAGCAAAATTTAACGTGAAAGAGTGTACCCATTGTTCTCTAAAATGTGTCTTTTTTAACCACCTCTCCCTTTTCCTCCAGCAGCTGCAAATGTTTCTCCTTCGCAGAGGCTAGCGAAGATTAAAAGGAGAAAACGGCGGACTCGGGATGATATCTTCACGGAGCTCCATATGTCCTCCCACGCTGAAAGAGCACAGCAGAATGCGTGGAGGCAGTCAATGTCAGAGTGCAAAAAAGCACAATTTGAATGAGAGGAGAGGTGGCGGGATGAATCGCGGGCTGACAGAGCAAGTGGCGGGCTGAAGATGATAGGTGGCGTCAGCTTGCAGACAGAAGGCAAGAGTCGATGCTCCGGCTGCTGGAGCATCAAACTGATGTGCTCCAATGTATGGTTGAGCTGCCGCTACAGCCCCTGTGTAACCAACAGCCCTCCTCCCCAAGTCCCATTGCCTCCTCACCCAGACGCCCAAGAACACGGTGGGGGGGCCTCCGGTCACCCAGTCACTCCACCCCAGATGATTGCCCGAGCATCGGAAGGCTGGCCTTCAATAAGTGTTAAAGTTTTAAAGTTTTAAACTGAAGTGTGTCCTTTTCCTTCCCTCCTCCCCCACCCATCCCGGGCTACCTTGGCAATTATCCCCCTAGTTGTGTGATGAATTAATAAAGAATGCATGAATGAGAAGTAACGATGACTTTATTGCCTCTGCAAGCGGTGATCGAAGGGGGGAGGGGAGGGTGGTTAGCTTACAGGGAAGAAGAGTGAACCGGGGGAGGGGGATCATCAAGGAGAAACAAACATAACTTTCACACCGTAGCCTGGCCAGTCATGAAACTGGTTTTCATAGCTTCTCTGATGCGCACCGTGCCCTGCTGTGCTCTTCTAACCGCCCTGGTGTCTGGCTGTGCGTAATCAACGGCCAGGCGATTTGCCTCAACCTCCCACCCCGCCATAAATGTCTCCCCCTTACTCTCACAGATCTTGTTGAGCGCACAGAAAGCAGTAAGTTTCGCTGAGGTCTATCCGAGTCAGTAAACTGCGCCAGCGCGCTTTTAAACGTCCAAATGCACATTCCACCACCATTCGGCACTTGCTCAGCCTATAGTTGAACAGGTCCTGACTACTAGCCAGGCTGCCTGTGTACGGCTTCATGAGCCAATGGCATTAAGGGGTAGGCTGGGTCCCCAAGGATAACGATAGGCATTTCAACATCCCCAACGGTTATTTTCTGGTCCAGGAAGAAAGTCCCTTCCTCCAGCTTTCAAAACAGACCAGAGTGCCTGAAGACACGAGCATCATGTACCTTTCCCGGCCATCCCACGCTGATGTTGGTGAAACGTCCCTTGTGATCCACCAGGGTTTGCAGCAGCATTGAAAAGTATCCCTTGCGGTTTATGTACTCGGTGGCTTGGTGCTCCAGTGCCAAGATAGCGATATGGGTTCCGTCTATCGCCCCACCACAGTTTGGGAATCGCATTGCAGCAAAGCCATCCACTATGGTCTGCACGTTTCCCAGAGTCACTACCCTTGATATCACCAAGTCTTTGATTGCCCTGGCAACTTGGATCACAGCAGTCCCCACAGTAGATTTACCCACTCCAAATTGATTCCCGACTGACCGGTAGCTGTCTGGCGTTGCAAGCTTCCACAGGGCTATCGCCACTCGCTTCTCAACTGTGAGGGCTGCTCTCATCTTGGTATTCTGGCGCTTCAGGGCAGGGGAAAGCAACTCACAAAGTTCCGTGAAAGTGCCCTTACGCATGCAAAAGTTTCGCAGCCACTGGGAATCACCCCACACCTGCAATACTATGCAGTCCCATCAGTCTATGCTTGTTTCCCTGGCCCAGAAACGGCATTCCACGGCATGAACTTGCCCCATTAACACCATGATTTGCACACTGCTGGGGCCCGTACTTTGTGAGAGGTCTATGTCCATGTCTATTTCTTCATCACTCTCATCGCCGCGCTGCCGTCGCCTCCTCGCCTGGTTTTGCCTTGGCAGGTTCTGGTCCTGCATATACTCCAGGATAATATGCGTGATGTTTAAAGTGCTCATAATTGCTGCGGTGATCTGAGCGGGCTCCATGATCCCAGTGCTATGGTGTCTGGGCTGAAGAAAGGTGGGAAATGATTGTCTGCTGTTGCTTTCATGGCAGGGAGGGAGGGAGTGTGGGGCCTGATGACATGTACCCAGAATCACCCGCGACACTGTTTTTGCCCCATCAGGCATTGGGATCTCAACCCAGAATTCCAATGGGCCACAGAGACTGCGGGAACTGTGGGATAGCTACCACAGTGCAACACTCCGGAAGTCGACGCTAGCTTCAGTACTGTGGACGCAGTCCGCCGACTTAATGCACTTAGAACATTTTGTGTGGGGGGACACACAATCGACCTTATAAAAACGATTTCTAAACAACTGACTTCTATAAATTTGACCTAATTTCGTAGTGTAGACATACCCTAAGATAAAGATATTGAGCTCCTTGAGTCTCTCATTGTAAGGCATGTTTTCTAATTCTTTAATCATTCTCATGGCTTTTCCCTGAACCATCTCCAATTTATCAGCCTCCTTCTTGAACTGTGGACACCAGAACTGGACACAATATTCCAGCAGCAGTCACACCAGTGCCAAATACAAAGTTATTAGAATCTCTCTACTTCTACTCAATATTCCAGTGTTTGTAAATCCAAGGACTACATTAGTTCTTCTGGGCACAAGTGTCACACCAGCCCATTTTCAGCTGATTATCCACCATGAACCCCAAGACTTTTTTAGTCACTGCCTCCAAGTAACTGTAAATATGGTCTAAATTCTCTATTCTTAAATTCATTACTTTACACTTGGCTATATTAAAGCAAATACTGTTTACTTGCATATAGTTCACCAAGCAATCCAGATTATCATCAGTTATCTGCCCTGTTTATTATTTAACACACAGATTGGAGAAGTGGTATCTGCAAACTTTATCAGCAATTATTTTATTTTTTCTTCCAGGTCATTGATAAAAATGTTAAATAGCGTAAGGCCAAGAACTGATCCCTCTAAGTGTGATGCACTGGACCTCAAAGTAACCCCCTGTTGCTCCCATTCATCATTCGTATATGCTTGTGATATTCCATACAAAGCATGCCATGTAAGATACCATATGAAAGGTCATGATCTGCTGAAACTCATCATTTTGTCAAAATATGTATATTGCTATTGCGTATGAAGTTATGAGATTTTGCTATATGGTTGTTATTGAAATATGTTGTGACTTTGGTAGACGCCCACAGCTAATTCTCCAATTACTAAAAGGGTGGTGACCCTCACCTAGGCGGGCATTAAATGACCATTGACGAGCAGAGAAATTTTAAACAAGAGATTTACAATTCTGTAAGAGTTGTGCAAGCACCACAGAATGAGGATTGCTCAATTCTGTGACTCAGCAAGGCACACCAGGACATGTTTGGGCTAGTGTCTTCTAGGCACATGGACTAAGGATATAAAATAGGGGTCAGTGGCATCATGCTTTTGCCTTTCTCCTCCCCCACCTACGCTGGAGCAACAAGAATGCTGAGAAGATGACAGCTTCAACAGAGGAGACTGGTCCAGGCCTGTAAATTAAGAACTGTAACCTACCTGCAACATCCAGTGAGGTGAGAAAAGCTGTTTGATTCAAATCTTGCTCAGTCTGAAAGTTTAGGATTTAGAATGCATGTTTACTTTTTCTTTCTTGGGTAACTATCTCTGACCTTTACTCCTACCACTTATAATCACTTAAAATCTACCTTTCTGTAATTAATAAACTTATTTTAATGTTTTAGCCTTACCAGTGAGTTTGTCTAAAGTGCTTGGGGAATCTGCTCAGATTACAAAGGCTGGTGCAAATGTCCACTTTCCTTTGATGAAGCATCAAACTAATTCATTCTGAGGGAATTCTGTGCCAAAAAATTAAAAATTCTGCTAAAAATATTTTAAAATTCTGCAAATTTTACTTGTCAATAAAGAAATGTGGAGGCTCTAGCATGGCAGTGGGGAACACAGGCCACTGGCAGCACAGATGTGGGAGATCACCCTGCACCCTTCCCCCCCAGGGGACAGATTTGGCACTGAAGCTGCACTCAACCCTGTCACAGAACAAAAGTGGGGCTTGCCCCAGAAACACCCCAGGGCCCCTCCTCTCCACACCAGATGCAGCAAGATAGCAAGTGAGATGAACAAAATCTCACACGCACACTCAACCCTGGACCCCGATCCAAGTTTGGGGCAAGCAGGCTCAGCCCGGCAGGATCCAAGTGTAGAGGGGTTAGTATGGGGGGATCCAGGTGTAAGATGAGACAGTTCTGAGTGGGGCAATCTGGGTGCAGGACAGCTGGGTGTGGGATCCCGGTGCAGGGAGATCTGAATGAACAGGAGCTCGTTGGGGGGGTTCTGCAGAGGGGTCCAGGTGAAGGTAGTTGAGGCTCAGCAGGGAGGGGTCTGGGTGTTGGGGGATGGGGCTTGGCCGGGCTGGGGGGCAGGGATATAGGTGTGTGGAGCTCTGCAGAGGAATCTTGGTGCTGGGGGAGTGGGGCTTGGTAGGGTGGAGATTCGGGGGCAGCTGATTGGGGTTCACTGGGATGAGTGTCTGCGTGCAGGGGGCTCTTTGCGGTGGTCCAAGTGCAGGGGGGACTCGTAAGAGTCAGGGTTCAAGTACAGGGGGGCTCAGCGGGGAGTGGTCTGGGTGCAGGGCTGGTGGTCTGGGTCCAAGGGAGGGGCTCGAGGGGGGTCTGGATGCAGGAGAGTGGGCTCGGTGGGGGTTCGGGTGGGCGGGCTGAGGCTCGGCAGGGGAGCCCAGGTATGGGGGGGGCCCTCTGGATGCACAGAGGTTGGATGGACAGGGGAGCAGCTCCCCGTACAATGACCCCCTCCTTCGGCGTCTGAGGAGCGATGGGGGCAGGAAGCAGGGGAAAGATGGGTGCAGAGCTTCCTGCATTGGGGGAGGTTTCTGGAGGTGGGTTGACCTGGCCCCAGCTGCTCCTTGCAGGGTGTGACAGGGTGCTGACCAGGAAAGGCTAAGCAAGCCCTCTGTCACTCCAGCTCTAATTAAAGGAGGTGAATTGGAGTTGACTAGAGGAACCTGAGCCTGATTGGCAGAGGTGGAACAGCTGCTAGCCTGGAGCTGTATACAGGCTCAGAGGAAGGAAGAAAGGGGGGGAGAATCCAGAGAGTGGAAGGAGAGGGGTAGCTCTCCCCTCCTGGCTGCAAGAAAGAAAAGCCTCTAAGGCTGGAACCCCCAGCGATATGTGATAAGAAGTGGTGGGTTTGCACTGTGTAAACAAACTGCACCGGTGACTGCTCAGCCAGAAGGTCTCTGAGTGATTTTTGGAGCAGAGCAGAAGCAGGACCAAGGGGGGCCCTGCTATGCCCTGTTACACGGGAGAACAGAAAGTCCTCTCCTCCCCCACCATCAGCCCAGCAGGACCAGCAGCCGAGCCCAGCACAGGGTAGGAGCCACCAGCCAGGGCATCCCCAGCCCTGCCACCCCCTGGGTGATTTACCTCTCCAATGACTGCTCCGGGCACCAAAAATGACACACCTGCGCTGCTAAGGAGGGGTGTGTGACCGCTCTTGCGGCTTTCCTTTGCTTCCCCATCATTTTCTGCAGGGAAGCAAAGAAATCTGCATGGGACATGAATTGTGCACATGCACAGTGGTGCTGAATTCCCCCAGGTTAACTAATTAAGGAGCCTCCATTGTTCAAGTGAAAGTCTTGAGCAGTGTAAGACGGTACATTTCTGGGGTGCAAGGCTGGAGCGATTGGCTGGTGTTTCCCTCTGTATTAGTTCATTCGTGCCTTAGAGAGCATTCGTGCAACTTAGCTGGGTATCTCTGTATGCTGGTGGCTGAGTGATGATAGCACCTGGAGTGGTTTGCTGCTTATCACTAGCAAAGCATTGTGAGAGACTGTCCAAGCTGAGGGAAGAGCATCTTCGCCAGCAGGCTGGCTAACCTAGTGAGGAGGGCTTTAAACTAGGTTCACCGGGGGAAGGAGACCAAAGCCCTGAGGTAAGTGGGGAAATGGGATCCTGGGAGGAAGCACAAGCAGGAGAGCGCAAGAGGGGAGGACTCCTGTCTCATGCTGAGAAAGAGGGACGATCATTGAGTTATCTTAAGTGCCTATACACAAATGCAAGAAGCCTGGGAAACAAGCAGGGAGAACTGGAAGTCCTGGCACAGTCAGGGAACTATGATGTGATTGGAATAACAGAGACTTGGTGGGATAACTCACACGACTGGAGTACTGTCATGGATGGATATAAACTGTTCAGGAAGGACAGGCAGGGCAGAAAAGGTGGGGGAGTTGCATTGTATGTAAGAGAGGAGTATGACTGCTCAGAGCTCCGGTATGATACTGCAGAAAAACCTGAGTGTCTCTGGATAAAGTTGAGAAGTGGGAGCAACAAGGGTGATGTCGTGGTTGGAGTCTGCTATAGACCACCAGACCAGGGGGATGAGGTGGACGAGGCTTTCTTCTGGCAACTAGCAGAAGTTGCTAGATCGCAGGCCCTGGTTCTCATGGGAGACTTTAATCACCCTCATATCTGCTGGGAGAGCAATACAGCGGTGCACAGGCAATCCAGGAAATTTTTGGAAAGCGTAGGGGACAATTTCCTGGTGCAAGTGCTGGAGGAACCAACTAGGGGCAAAGCTTTTCTTGACCTGCTGCTCACAAACAGGGAAGAACTAGTAGGGGAAGCAAAAGTGGATGGGAACCTGGGAGGCAGTGACCATGAGATGCTCAAGTTCAGGATCCTGACACAAGGAAGAAAGGAGAGCAGCAGAATATGGACCCTGGACTTCAGAAAAGCAGACTTTGACTCCCTCAGGGAACAGATGGGCAGGATCCCCTGGGAGAATAACATGAAGGGCAAAGGGGTCCAGGAGAGCTGGCTGTATTTTAAAGAATCCTTATTGAGGTTGCAGGAACAAACCATCCCGATGTGTAGAAAGAATAGTAAATATGGCAGGCGACCAGCTTGGCTAAACAGTGAAATCCTTGCTGATCTTAAACGCAAAAAAGAGGCTTATAAGAAGTGGAAGATTGGACAAATGACCAGGGAGGAGTATAAAAATATTGCTCAGGCGTGCAGGAGTGAAATCAGGAAGGCCAAATCACACTTGGAGTTGCAGTTAGCAAGAGATGTTAAGAGTAACAAGAAGGGTTTCTTCAGGTATGTTAGCAACAAGAAGAAAATCAAGGAAAGTGTGGGCCCCTTACTGAATGAGGGAGGCAACCTAGTGACCGAGGATGTGGAAAAAGCTAATGTACTCAATGATTTTTTTGCCTCTGTCTTCACGCACAAGGTCAGCTCCCAGATTGCTGCACTGGGCAGTACAGCATGGGGAGAAGGTGACCAGCCCTCTGTGGAGAAAGAAGTGGTTCGGGACTATTTAGAAAAACTGGACGTGCACAAGTCCATGGGGCCGGATGCGCTGCATCCGAGGGTGCTAAAGGAGTTGGCGGGTGAGATTGCAGAGCCATTAGCCATTATTTTTGAAAACTCATGGCGATCGGGGGAGGTCCCAGATGACTGGAAAAAGGCTAATGTAGTGCCCATCTTTAAAAAAGGGAAGAAGGAGGATCCGGGGAACTACAGGCCAGTCAGCCTCACCTCAGTCCCTGGAAAAATTATGGAGCAGGTCCTCAAGGAATCAATTATGAAACATTTAGAGGAAAGGAAAGTGATCAGGAACAGTCAGCATGGATTCACGAAGGGGAAGTCGTGCCTGACTAACCTAATTGCCTTCTATGATGAGATAACTGGCTCTGTGGATGAGGGGAAAGCAGTGGATGTGTTATTTCTTGACTTTAGCAAAGCTTTTGATACTGTCTCCCACAGTATTCTTGCCACCAAGTTAAAGAAGTATGGGCTGGATGAATGGACTGTAAGGTGGATAGAAAGCTGGCTAGATCGTCGGGCTCAACGGGTAGTGATCAATGGCTCCATGTCTAGTTGGCAGCCGGTTTCAAGTGGAGTGCCCCAAGGGTCGGTCCTGGGGCCGGTTTTGTTTAATATCTTTATTAATGATCTGGAGGATGGTGTGGACTGCACTCTCAGCAAGTTTGCAGATGACACTAAACTAGGAGGCGTGGTAGATACACTAGAGGGTAGGGATCGGATACAGAGGGACCTAGACAAATTAGAGGATTGGGCAGAAAAAAACCTGATGAGGTTCAACAAGGACAAGTGCAGAGTCCTGCACTTAGGACGGAAGAATCCCATGCACTGCTACAGACTAGGGACCGAATGGCTAGGTAGCAGTTCTGCTGAAAAGGACCTAGGGGTCACAGTGGACGAGAAGCTGGATATGAGTCAACAGTGTGCTCTTGTTGCCAAGAAGGCTAACGGCATTTTGGGCTGTATAAGTAGGGGCATTGCCAGCAGATCGAGGAACGTGATCGTTCCCCTTTATTCGACATTGGTGAGGCCTCATCTGGAATACTGTGTCCAGTTTTGGGCCCCACACTACAAGAAGGATGTGGAAAAATTGGAAAGAGTCCAGCGGAGGGCAACAAAAATGATTAGGGGTCTGGAGCATATGACTTATGAGGAGAGGCTGAGAGAACTGGGATTGTTTAGTCTCCAGAAGAGAAGAATGAGGGGGGATTTGATAGCAGCCTTCAACTACCTGAAGGGGGGTTCCAAAGAGGATGGAGCTCGGCTGTTCTCAGTGATGGCAGATGACAGAACAAGGAGCAATGGTCTCAAGTTGCGGTGGGGGAAGTCCAGGTTGGATATCAGGAAAAACTATTTCACTAGGAGGGTGGTGAAACACTGGAATGCGTTACCTAGGGAGGTGGTGGAGTCTCCTTCCTTGGAGGTTTTTAAGGCCCGGCTTGACAAAGCCCTGGCTGGGATGATTTAGCTGGGAATTGGTCCTGCTTTGAGCAGGGGGTTGGACTAGATGACCTCTTGAGGTCCCTTCCAACTCTGATATTCTATGATTCTATAAGCTGAAGAGTTAAGGGGCATGGCTGTCCCACAATTCCAGGTCATACCCTGGGGATCCCATCACAATAGGACCCTACTAAAAACATACCCGCTCAATGATGATTTCCCATTTGAGACCTGTCACAGTTAACCAGTCTTTAATCCATTTAATGTCTGCTATGTTCAGTTTATATTGTTCTAGTTTCTTAATCAAAATGTCATTTGCTACAAGATTAAATGCTTTACAGAAGTCTAAGTTATCTGGACCCCTAATTTAAAAATGTTGAACTTTGAGAAATACTATCGAACATCCTCAGTTATTGTTCAGATGGAAAGTATTTCTTCATCAGCAGCAGCCTTTTCCCCAAATACAGAGCAGAAAAGTTCTGGACACTTCTGCCTTTTCTGCATTATTATTAGGATTGGAAGGATTAAATTTGTATTAGTAAATGTCAGCAAATGTCAATTTCACAGTACAAACACAATCTCACAAAGAAATATTTCCATCAATAATAATCAAAATTTACAGATGGGCAAAGTAAGAAAAACGCTGCTTGAGAATTTCATTAGAGTTTGATTTAAGGATATTTACTTTCTATATTTGGACATGCGATGTTGACAATTCGTGTTTTAGCTGTTATAAAGGCTTAATTTTTTTAATCTCAACATCTACTGTTATCAAATAATTACTGTCTGACATGGCCCCTAATTTCCCACAACTGAGAAAATGTAAATCAATACAAATAAATTTTAAAATGTTTAAAACTCATAATTTTGTGCAACTGTGAACATTAAAATAATTCTTTAAATTTTTTTAAATGCTTAAAAATAAACTAATTAGCTGTCAAAATTATTTTAAAAAATTAATTCTGTCCATGCTAATTATTATTGACAATTCCTAACCTAATTTCCATCTACTAAAGAACCAATACCATTATGAGGATTCCTTTTGTTCCTAATATACTTTACAAACTATTTATTGTCCTTAACTCTGATGGCCTTGTGTCCTTTTGCTTTCCTTATCAATTTTCTACAATTCCCTAGTTTTTTATTTATATTTATTATCATCAATTTCCCCTTGTGTGTGCATCTTCTTTTATTTCCCATCTAAACCAGGCTGTTTTTTAACCAGTGTAGCTGGTGGCGTTGAGAGGATCTAGAAAAATATTCTGAAACAATTCCCAATTATCATTCACATTTTTCTGTTTAAATTCTCTCACCTAACTGATTTGGCTCATGATTGTTTTCACCTTTGTGAAACTGGCCCTTTTAAAGCACCAACTGTATATATTACTGTTTGCCAGAAGCTGGGAATGGGCAACAGGGGATGAATCACTTGATGGTTACCTGTTCTGTTCATTCCCTCTGAAGCACCTGGCATTGGCCACTGTCGGAAGACAGTATACTGTGCTAGGTGGACCTTTGGTCTGACCCAGTATGGCCAATGTTCTGATGGTTTGCACTTTGCACTTAACAAATACAATCAATACTAACTTTCTCCCATACTTTGTATGTTTTATTTGTTTAGATTGCAAGTTCTTTGTGGCAAGAAATAGTTGTTACTATGTGTATGTATAACACCTAGCACAATGGGGCCTCAATCTCCATTGAACCATGTAGGGGCTTCCTGCAGTAACAAAATGAGGGCTGCCAAAGCCAGGATTTAGAAGGCACTGTGGATTTCACTGAAGGCTGACCTGACTAAGTGAGCAGAAGGACAGTCCATGCACCCAGTGGAGGATGGGTAAGAAGCAAGTTTTCTCTTTTCTGCAGTTCTAAGGGATGGCAGGGTTGAGAGTAGGCCTTGACATTCTATAAAGAACCCCCATCTCAGTGATGGAGAGAACAGAAAGGTCCAAGGTGACTCTGGACCACTGATTCAGGAACAGGGAAGTGGTCCATCCTAGCACTGTGGAGACTGAGAAGGGGGAGAGAGTCAGGCAGGACTCAGTCTGGCCATGGTTTGGAGGCCAGATTCCTGAAAGGGCTACTGGTGGGACCTTCATGGATTGGCCCAGTAGCTGGCAGGGAATTTCTTGACAGAAAAATGGGATCTACTACTACAGAATCCAAGATGTCAAAAACAGCCTGGTTCCCCTGAGGGAAAGTACCAGGAACCTCAATTTAAAAGTACTGGTTTGCTCCCCAGGACTGGACTGATGAGAAACCATTGCTGAGTTGACTTTGGGCAGAAAATTCCAGAGATCCTGGAACTTGGGGTCTTAGCTTGTGTTTTAGTAAATTTTAAGGAGAGATGAAGCTGTACCCAGAGCACCATGTCCCAAGTCCACTGTTTTTTAAATGAAAAGGTGTACCAGGAGGAGGTCTGTCAGATGTATGAGAAGTCTCTCATTATGTAAATAGCTGCAAAAAGATCCTTGGAGATGATGAAAGCAGGGAAACCTCAGAGCACGAGCTCACATAGGGAGCTCTCTGAAGAAAGAACCTTCAGAGGGGAGAGCAGAAAGACTTCAGATTGAGGCAGTGACCCCAGAAACAAGGTGCTCTCTCTCAGGAAAGAGGGAGTGCCGTAAGGCAGTGTGGAGGAGGGGGGGAGTACTTCCTTTTTCTTTCTGCTGTCCAGAACTCAATATAGCAGAAGAGCTCCAAAACATTTCAGGCACCCTGGTCAGTAGCAGGGGTCCCACTAAGCCACCAAAGGACTAGTGGGAGCTCAGCACTCAAGGTACCTTGCAGTTTGTGCTTAGTTCTAAATCCTGTGACTGAGACCTAAAGATGGCCTGGACATTTCATCTTCACCAAGACACAGACAGAGGGTGAGGAGACAGAGTGCCTGAAAGGGGAGGGGCTGAACAACAAATTTTATACTCTTTTGCTGTGTGACTGACACCAGAAGGGAAGGACCACCCACCATAAAATACCTCTGAAAACCAATTAGTTCTGTTCCCTCAGTCAGCATTAATCTGCTTTATAAACAAGCAGTTCCAGCATTTTCAGTTAGGCTGCTACCAATAGTAACAAGTGCCACCAAGGCATAAGACTGAACATACTGTTCCCCCTTTTATCTTGTCAGGGATGCCCCCCAGAAAATTCTTGTTCTGTTCAGTGAGTTTTCAACAGCATCAGACGCTCTTGTTGCCTCTTAGCATGGCAAGGAATGTTCCTTTCCCTCACTTCAGGGAATTTCACCGGTCCCCAAGCATTACACTGGGAATATACAGCCCATCACAGGCATATTGTCAGATATCAGCTTATTATTTTTAACATATTTATCTATTTGAACAAGGTATTGATGAATAAAAACATGCTTACTCCATTTGAAAGAAAAGACCAAACCTAGGGAAGCTCCCATTAGTGTTTATCATAGAAGATTAGGGTTGGAAGAGATCTCAGGAGGTCATCTAGTCCAACCCCCTGCTCAAAGCAAGACCAACCCCAACTAAATCATCCCAGCCAGGACTTTGTCAAGCTGGGCCTTAAAAACATCTAAGGATGGAGATTCCACCACCTCCCTAGAGAACCCATTCCAGTGCTTCAAGACCCTCCTAGTGAAAAAGTTTTTCCTAATATCCAACCTAGACCTCCCACACTGCAACTTGAGACCATTGCTCCTTGTTCTGTCATCTGCCACCACTGAGAACAGCCTAGCTCCATCCTCTTTGGAACTGCCCTTCAGGTAGTTGAAGGCTGCTATCAAATCCCCCCCTCACTCTTCTTTTCTGCAGACTAAATAAGTCCAGTTCCCTCAGCCTCTCCTCATAAGTCATGGGTCGGCATTGTCTTCCAATGGACTCTCTCCAATTTGTCCACATCCTTTCTGTTGTGGGGGGCCAAAAACTGGATGCAATACACCAGATGTGACCTCACCAGTGCCGAATAGAGGGGAATAATCACTTCCTTCAATCTGCTGGCAATGCTCCCTCACAGTGAGAAAGGATTTCTACAGAGATGCAATTGAATGATTGGAAAGATATTACAAAACAAAAGAATTAGGAGAGCGATTTTGCTACATACCGTGCATTTCCATCATATCCTGCAAAGATCCACAGTTTGTCACTATACACTGTTGCACCATGAGCTGACCTTGCAACTGGTAATCTGCAATAAAAGATAATACTTAGCATCTAGCCTGCACAACATGTGGTATTACAGAGTCTGGTTAGTACATATCTGCGTTTCAGACCAACTATTACCCTCATAACATAGATGAATGGCCCCCAAGGACTTCCTGAAAGGTGATTTTCAGAATACAGTGAACAGTTACAGCAGAACCTCAGAATTATGAATGCCTTTGGAATGAAGGATGTTCGTAACTCTGAACAAAATGTTATGATTCATGTTTCAAAAGTTTACAACTGAACATTGACTTAATACAGCTGTGAAACTTTACTATGCAGAAGAAAAATGCTGCTTTTAACCATCTTAATTTAAGTGAATCATGGAATATCAGGGTTGGAAGGGACCTCAGGAGATCATCTAGTCCAACCCCCTGTTCAAAGAACCAATCCCCAGACAGATTTTTGTCCCAGATCCCTAAATGGCCCTTTCAAGGATTGAACTCACAGTCCTGGGTTTAGCAGTCCAATGCTCAAACCACTGAGCTATCCCTCCCCCATGAAACAAGCACAGAAACAGTTTCCTTACCTTGTCAAATCTTTTTTTTAACTTTTTTTAAAGTGTTTATGTTTAAACAATACTGTACTGTATTTGCTTTTTTATTGTTAGTTAGTTGGCTTTTGTTTGCTTGTTTTGTCTTTACTCCTGCCTGATTGAGTATTTTCAGTTCCAAATGAGGTGTGTGGTTGACCAGTCAGTTTGTAACTCTGGTGTTTTTAACTCTGAGGTTGTACTGTATTTTCTTTTAATAGCATCAAATTTTCCCACAGCACATTTGGGTGACAGATGGTTATATAAACATCTGTACTGCAATAGGGCATGCAAAAGAAAAATTAATTTCCACATTCCAGATTCTGGAGTATTTTATACTGACTTATTTATGAAGGTGTGCTAGTAACTCTGTAGTTAAGATTGAGTAGCGCTTTCTGTTTCAAAACCAATTTTTCAAACTGCTGTAAAACCCATGTCCGTATTCAGATTGTCTAGAAAATTGCTATGTCTCATTGAGACCCAAGGTAGGGTTAGTGATGTAAATTTCGGGAAATTTTGTTAAGGAGTTCCTGAGATCAAGCTTGCCCACAAAGAGTTCTCCAACTGTTCATGAAAGACAGACAATAGTTGCCAGGGATTCAATGCTCAGAAGAATCAAAAGAACACTCTACAAATCAAAGGCAGACAACAGAATGGCAGATTGATTTCCCGGAGCCAAGACACAAGACGTCACTCAAGACTGGATAAACATCTGAAGTTGATGGGCAAGGATCCATTGGTGATGGTTCATATTGGCATTAAAGACACTGTCGCAGGATATCTTGCAGATAATAGATGAGTTCACAGAACTCGGAAGTCTAAACAGTCTTCTCTGAGAGCCTTCCTGCCCCACCAGTGAAGGAAGACAGAAAGCAGAAGATTCTGGAAGTTAGCTCGCTAGTTGAGGGGTGAAGGATTATGGTTTGTGGAACACAAGTCACCTTATTTTGGGAGAGGGGGCTGTGATGTTGCACTCCATATAATTTTATGAAAATATGCTAATAAGTGTGACTATAATGTAACTGGAATATGCTTCATGCAAAAGGTCTCTTGTAAGGCATCATTACAAAGCTTATAATCTACTGAGTGGGGTCATCCTATTTGTATAAATGTATCATTCTTGTATCTGAAACTAGAAATACGAAATATAACTGTGAGGTCCTATTGTAATTATGCAAAGTGTGGGCCATTAATGGTGGTTTGGAATCTTGATGGCTCCCATCAACTAGGACAATTGGTTGTAAATGGCTCTGTTTACTTGCAAGCCTTCCTGTGAGTCAGGCCAGGAAGAATGAAGGCTTGGGGTCTCACAGGACATGTGACCTGGTACTGGAATCCATCTTAAACCTGATGCTTTTCCATTTAGAAGGAGGGGTGGAGACCCAGAGAGATAACCTAAACCTATATAAGGGGATGGAACAGAACAAAGGAGGCTGCAGTCATGAGAAATCCCGAGCAGGAACAAGAACTGTACCAGGGGAAAGGATTGGGCCCAGACTAGAAAGGAGTCTAGTCTGTGAAAGAAGCTTATTGAAACATCTCTGAGTATGAGATGTTTCTTAATGTACTAGGCTTAGACTTGTGTGTTTTTGTTTTATTTTGTTTGGTAACTTACTTTGTTCTGTTATTACTTGGAACCACTTCAATCCTACTTGTTATACTTAATAAAATCACTTTTATTACAGTAACTCCTCACTTAAAGTCGTCCCGGTTAACGTTGTTTCGTTGTTACATTGCTGATCAATTAGGGAACCTGCTCGTTTAAAGTTGTGCAATACTCCCTTATAACATTGTTTGGCAGCCGCCTGCTTTGTCCACTGCTTGCAGAAAGAGCAGCCCGTTGGAGCTAGCTGGTGGGGGCTTGGTGGACTGACAGCCCGCCTATCAGCTCTCCGCTCCCCTAAGTTCTCTGTGAGGCAGCCGCCAGCAGGCTATCAATTGCTGGCAGTTCTGCTGTCCCTCCCCCCACTACCATGTACTGCTCCTGCCCTCCGTCTTGGAGCTGCTCCCGGGACTCTCCTGCTTGCTGTGTGTGTGTGGGAAGGGGGGCGGAAGTGGGGGGCTGTCAGGGTGTACCCCTCCCCCCTGCTCACCCTATCTCCATAGAGCCGGGGGGACACAACAGGGCTCAGGACAGAGGGAGCTTGCTGGCAGCAGCTGCTGTATCAACTTGCTGATCTACTTAAAAAGGCAATGTACTTAGAATGGGGTCAGCGTACTTAAAGGGGCAATGTGCATCTCTTTCTTTCTCTCGCACACACACAGAGTGTCTCTCTCTGTCTGCCATGCTGTCTCCCCTCCCTCCATTTGTGCTGCCTTGTAGAGTGTGAGGCTACATTAACAACGTGTTAATCCTTGAGGGCTCAGCTGAGTGCTAGTTCATCATTTAGCAGTAATGTATTCCCTGGGAAATATCCCACCCTCTGACTTCACCACCTCAATCAAGCTTCACAATCATCATTGCTGTGTATAGTATTAAATTGTTTGTTTAAAATGTATACTCTGTGTGTGTGTGCATATATATAGTTATATATATATATATGTCTTTTGCCTGGTGAAAAAAATTTCTCTGGAACCTAATGTCTGTTACAGCTGTCCCCCTGCTGTTCTGTTTGTGCTGTGTGCCCCCCTCCCCCCCGCCATGGAACTAACCAAAGTCACAGCCTGGCCCTGTTCATGAAAATGGCTTGTGCAGACTGACTGGAGCCATTGCTCTGCTCAGAGAGGAGGGACTTTTCTCTCCTTTGTCTAACTTCTTTGTTCAGGACCCGGCTCGATGTAGGGTGCTCTGCCCAGGTATGCAAGACCTAAAGTGGCCACATAGCTAAGCATATGAGTCATACCTGTGGCTCAGAACATGCCCATGCATACCTATGCTTACCTGCAACCTTTCCCTGCCTTCTCTCCTCCCCTGTATCAAGAGGAGCCAATCAAAGTTACTGGCGGGAAACTGCCTGAGTTTGCTCTTAAAAACACATTTTCTGATCAGACCCACGGAGAAGGTCCTTGCTTTGCCACCTGGTCTGATCAGCTAGGGGTCTTGGGGGGGGGCCCCCTCTCCCCGCTCTCGTTTGTTTTTGAGCGTACCCCCGTTTTTAAACTCCCCTCCCACGAACAACGAATCTGTGCCTGGAGATCTCCTGATTATTGTAAGCGAATCGAGTCCTCTCTGTGTCCTCTGATGTTGAAACTGCTGTTCCTGCTGCTGCTTTGGGGATTGGTAAGGAAAAACCTCTTGCACACTCCCCTTGTTTTACCTGCTGGCTTTCTTTCCCCCAGCAGGCAGACTCAAGCTAACTCCTTGGTCTGTATCTGTAATCTGTTTCTTGCTCCGCAGTGCCTTTGCTGCTAGAAATAAGCCTGTGCCTTCCTGGACTATATCCTGGGCTGCCAGCTTGCAGCCACCCCACTGCTACAGCCACTACTAGTTAATCCCCCCTCTTCCTCCCTTAGAGCTGTATCCTGGGCACACACCAGTCTGCCCTCTGGAACTACCCCTAGTATAAGGTGTACCCATTAGGTTAGATTTAGCTTTTAGTCTAGATAAGTTGTAATTTCATTTTGCATAGCTGTGGTTAAGTTAGGTTTAGGAAATTGCTTGCATTGTACTCTGTAAATTAGGCTTAAAGAATTGTTGCATTGTGTTTTGTTACTTGCTAATTTGTGTAGTCTTGGTCAAGTTAAATCATAGATAAGATTTTACTGTGTTCTGTATAATTGTCTCTCTGCTGTTTAAACTTGCAGCCTGTCTGCTTTCTCTCTCTCTTTCTCTCTGCTGTTTAAACTTGCAGCCTGCCTGCTCTCTCTGTCTCCCTGAGTTTAAATCTCCCTCAACCACGTGCTCCTCTTTCCCCATCCCCCAACCTCACTTCTCTACCACTTTCTTTCTCTCTCTCTTTTAATCCCTTCCCCCACATGCTCACCCCGTTCCCACTGCTGCCAAACCTCAATTGTATTACTGAAGTCTAGCATAAAACCCCATTGGTTACCCCTTTTCTCTCTAACACACCTCTCATTTTACATTTACACCACTGTGATACGTTTTTTACCTAAAGTTGTTGGTTATTTAACACATTTTACCCATACTGTTAGTTGGTTATATGCTGCTGTGACACACTCTTTACATAGAAATTGTTAGCTACCTGTTACATTTATACTTCAGTGTTAATTGGTTACCAACTGTATTGTACCCCACTGTATTGTACCCCACTATTGAAACCCCCTATCCTATTTACTAAAAGAAACCCCTCCCCAATTGTCTACCTTAACAAACCCCATACCCCTCACTATTGAATTTTCCCTGTTTTTGCATTTTCTTAATAAAGTTTATTTTGCACCCCACCAGTGCAGTAGTTGTCCCCCAAGATCCCCTACCTGCTGGCAGGGTCACCTAACCCCCCCCACCCCCCCCGCACATTTACATTAATTCTAATGGGGAAACTGGATTCACTTAACATCCTTTCGCTTAAAGCTGCATTTTTCAGGAACATAACTACAACGTTAAGCAAGGAATTACTGTAATTAACCCAGAGAAAGCAATTAATATCTAGGGGAGCAAACAGATGTGCATAGCTCTCTAAAAGTGTTATAGAGGGCGGACAATTTATGAGTTTACCCTGTATAAGCTTTATACAGAGTAAAATGGATTTATTTAGGGTTCGGATTCCATTGGGAACTGGGTGTCTGGGTGTTAGAGACAGGAGCACTTCTTAAGCTGTTTTCAGTTAAGTCTGCAGCTTTGGGGACGTGGTTCAGACCTCGGTCTGTGTTGGAGCAGACTGGCGTGTCTGGCTTAACAAGACAGGGTTCTGGAGTCCCAAGATTGCAGGGAAAACAGGCTCGGAGGTAGTCTCAGCACACCAGGTGACAGTCCCAAGGCGGTCTCTGTGATCAAACCCGTCACAGTGGTGTAGTCAAACAGGATCTGTGCACAGCTGATTGCTTTGAAATGCTGGTAGTGATTTTAAGTGAGTTTTAAGTGTGCTGGCTGGATAACAGACAAAGTGGTTGCTGGTTTGTTATTTTCTGTTTGCTTATTTTGGTTAAGGTTGCAAATTTTTTTTTGTGTGTGTGTCCAGCCAGTTTGCAAATTAATTCCAATTCAGCAGTCTCTCGTTGGAGTCTGTTTTTGAAGTTTTTTTGTTGTAATATTGCAACTTTTAGGTCTGTAATCGAGAGGCCAGGGAGATTGAAGTGTTCTCCAACTGGTTTTTGAATGTTATAATTCTTGACGTCTGATTTGTGTCCATTTATTCTTTTACGTAGAGACTGTCCAGTTTAGCCAATGTACATGGCAGGGGGGCACTGCTGGCACATGATGGCATATATTACATTGGTAGATGTGCAGGTGAACGAGCCTCTGATAGTGTGGCTGATGTTATCTGAAATTCTGAAAACTGATCTCCTACCTTTTGTTTCCTATCTTTTACCCAGTTATTGATCCATAAGGGGACCTTCCTTCTTATTCCAGGACTGCTTACTTTGCTTAAGAGCCTTTCAAAGACCTTATCAAAGGCTTTCTGAAAATCCAGGTACACTCAATCACCCTTGTTCACAGGTTTGTTAACTTCCTCAAAGAACTCTAATGGTTTAGTGAGATATGATTTCCCTTTACAAAAGCCATGTTGACGCTTCCCACAGCCCTCTGGTCACTCCTGACTCACCAGGGGCGCCATTTCCTATTGTGGTTTGGTGGGTGTGGGTGTGTTGAGGGAGCGCTGTCTCTTTAAGCAGAGCATTCAGGGCTGAATGTTTTTTTCAGCCAGCAGCTGCTGGCGGTAGCACTCACTCCTGAGCCAGCAGCAGACAGGCTCCCTCTTTCCGGACCCCAGCTCAGTAGCAAGCGGCTACATGGAAAGGTGGAGGGGGACACCCTGATATCAGGTGCCCCCACCCACACTCTGCACAGCAGATTGGAGGCAGGCTCCCGGTCCAGAGCAGCTTGGCCAGGGTCAGCTTCATGGGGTGGGGGAGGCTGGAGCAGCAGTGGAGCAGGGCAGCAGGAGGAGGGTCCCCTGCCCCAGAAGTATACAGCGGTGTCCCCCTGAACATGGTGCCCTGGGTGGTCCTTAAGGCTGGCCCTGTCCAGCGTGGAAGGGATGGTGCAGCAGGGGGCCAGGCTCCTCTCTCCCCCTCGAAGGTGTTTAACCGGCTCTCCCAAATCACCCACAGGATACGGGCCAGGGTCACAGTCGATTAGTGCGGGGGAGTGGGAAAGGAGACCGCTGGAGTCACCTGGGGCATAGGGTCTTGCAGCAGGGGCTCCAAAGCGCCTTTTCCCTGCTTCGCATCCTCGCGGCTGCTGGTGATTCCCTTTACCCCTCCCCTCATATAAAACAAATCAATAGATTATGAAGGGGGAAGGAGGCACAAGACCAGCTCCGAGGAGTTGGGAGGCATTTCAGTAATCTGTGTTTCTGGTCTGCATGTTAGTCTCTTGTGCCTCCCTACCTGCCCGGCCGCCACTGAGTCCCATCTCCAGAAGTGTGCGATTGAAGCACGTTAAAAAAAAAAAACGCATTAATTTGTTTTGAGTTCATTACATGCGTAAACTGCAATTAATTGACAGCCCTAGTTTTTGAGTCTTGGCTAGTTTCTCTTGTATATATCTGGCAACAAAGAACTTAGGCCACATTTACAGGATGGGGGACTCTGTCCTAGGAATCCATGACTCTGAAAAAGATTTGGGGGGGGGAATGCAGTGAATAATCAGCTGAACATGAGATTTCAGTCTGACATTACGACCAAAAGGGCTAATGCGATTCTGCGATGCATAAACAAGAGAACCTCAAGTGGGAGCAGAGAGGTTATTTTGCCTCTACGTTTGGCACTGGTGCGACCACTGCTGGAATCCTGTGTCCACAGCTCAAGAAGAATGTTGAAAAATTGGTGAGAGTTCAGAGAGGAGCCACAAGAATGATTAAAGGATTAGAAAACATGCTTTACAATGATATACTAAAGGAGCTCAATCTTAGCTTAACAAAGAGAAGGTTAGGGGGTGACTTGATTACAGTCTATAAGTACCTACATGGGGAACAAATATTTAATAATGGGCTCTTCAGTGTAGCAGAGAAAGTTATAATATGATCTAATGCCTGGAAGTTGGAACTAGATAAATTCAGACTGGAAATAAGGCGTGAAGAATGGACTATAAGGTGGATGGAAAGCTGTCTAGATCATCGGGCTCAACGAGTAGTGATCAATGGCTCATTGTCTAGTTGGCAGCCGGTATCAAGGGAAGTGCCCCAAGGGTCAGTCCTGGGTCCGATTTTGTTCAATATCTTCATTAATGATCTGGAGGATTCCATGGATTGGACCTTCAGCAAGTTTGCAGATGACACTAAACTGGGAGGCGTGGTAGATACGCTGGAGGGTAGGGATAGGATACAGAGGGACCTAGACAAATTAGAGGATTGGGCCAAAAGAAATCTGATGAGGTTCAATAAGGACATGTGCAGAGTCCTGCACTTAGGACAGAAGAATCCCATACACTGCTACAGACTAGGGACCGAGGGGCTAGGTAGCAGTTCTGCAAAAAAGGACCTAGGGGTTACAGTGGACCAGAACCTGGATATGAGTCAACAGTGTCCCCTTGTTGCCAAGATGGCCAACAGCATTTTGGGCTGTATAAGTAGGAGCATTGCCAGCAGATCGAGGGATGTGATCATTCCCCTCTATTCTGCTTTGGTGAGGCCTCATCTGGAGTACGGTGTCCAGTTTTGGGCCCCACACTACAAGAAGGGTTTGGAAAGATTGGAAAGAGTCCAGTGGAGGGCAACAAAAATGATTAGGGGGCTGGAACACATGACTTATGAGGAGAGGCTGAGGGAACTGGGATTATTTAGTCTGCAGAAGAGAAGAATGAGGGGGGATTTGATAGCTGCTTTCAACTACCTGAAAGGGGGTTCCAAAGAGGATGGATCTAGACTGTTCTCAGCGGTAGCAGATGACAGAACAAGGAGTAATGGTCTCAAATTGCAGTGGGAGAGGTTTAGGTTGGATATTAGGAAAAACTTTTTCACTAAGAGGGTGGTGAAGCACTGGAATGGGTTACCTAGGGAGGTGGTGGAATCTTCTTCCTTAGAGGTTTTTAAGGCCCATCTTGACAAAGCCCTAGCTAGGATGATTTAGCTGGGGATTGAGCAGGGGGGTTGGACAACATGACCTCCCTTCCAACCCTGATATTCTATGATGATTCTATAATAATAAGAATAACTGACAACTGGAATAATTTACCAAAGATCAGAGTAGATTCTCCATCACTGGCAATTTTTAAATCAAGATTGGATGTTCTTCTAAAAAAAATGTGCTCAAGGAATTTTTTCCGGGAAGTTTTATGTCCTCTGTTATAAAGCAGGTCATATTAAATGATCACAGTCATCTCTTCTGGACTTGGAACCTATGAGATACACCAACCACAACGAATAGATTGTCAATTAAATTTTCCTGTTCTTACAAACTGTTTTGCATACACCAGCAGCTCAAAGAAAAAAAAAACGGTTACCTATCTTTCGTAACTGTTGTTCTTCGAGAGATGTTGTTCACGTCCATTACACATTAGGTGTGTGCGCGCCGCATGCACGGACGTCGGAAACTTTTCCCCTTAGCGGCTCCCATCGGGTCAGCAGGGGAGCCCCCTAGAGTGGCACCTTTATGCTGGTGCATATATATCCCTGCCGACCCGACTCCCCTTCAGTTCCTTCTTGCCAAAGACTCCAACAGAGGGGAAGGAGGGTGGGAAGTGTAATGGACGGGAACACCACATCTCAAAGAACATCAGTTACGAAAGATAGGTAACCGTTTTTTCTTCTTCGGGTGCTTGTTCTTGTCCATTCCACATTAGGTGATTCACAAGCTTACCACAGGAGGAGGGTAGGAGTCATGGAGCAAATGACTGAAGAACAGCCCTGCCAACTGCCGCGTCATCTCTGGCCTGCTGGTTGACTGCATAGTGGGCTGTGAATGTGTGCACCAATGACCAGTAGCTGCTTTACAGATCTCCTGGATCAGGACATGCGCCAGGAAAGCTGTTGAGGACGCTTGTGCCCTCGTCGAGTGAGCCGTGTTCGCCGGGACTGGAATCTTGGCGAGCTCGTAGCAGGTGCAGATGATATATGTTGCTCCAAGACCGGAAGCCCTTTCATTCTATCGGCTATGGTGACAAACAACTGTGTCGACTTGCGGAAAGGTTTAGTTCACTCCAAATAGAACGCCAGAGCCCTTCAGACATCCAGAGTGTGCAGGCTATGGTGACTCGGGTCCATGTGTGGTTTAGGAAAGAGTACTGGCAAAAAAATATCCTGTCCCATATGAAATTGTGAGACTATTTTAGGGAGGAATTTAGGGTGTGGCCTGAATTGCACTTTGTCCTTATAAAAAACTGTATAAGGAGGCTCCGAGGTTAGGGCCCTCAACTCAGACACCCTCTTCGCCGATGTAATAGCCACCAGGAACGCCACCTTCCAGGAGAGGTGAAGGAGAGAGCAAGAGGCCAGGGGCTTGAATGGGGGCCCCGTAAGCTTGGAAAGGACCAGATTAAGGTTCCAGGGAGGGAGTAGGGGAACATTCTCTCCAGTCCCTTGAGGAACTGCACCACTATGGGGTTAGAAAACACAGAGCATCCAAATTCCCCCGGGTGGAACGCTGAAATGGCAGCTAGATGCATTCTGATTGAGGAAGGAGCGAGACCCTGATGTTTGAGGTGCAGGAGGTATTCTAGGACGACTGGAATAGTGGCCTGGCGTGGCTGTATCTGCTTAGGCTCACACCAGCAGGAGAATCTTTTCCACTTAGCAAGGTAGGCCGCCCTAGTGGAAGGATTCCTACTACCAAGGAGAATCTGCTGTACCGGAAGAGAGCACTGGCTCTCCATAGCGTTTAGCCAGAGAGCTTCCACGCAATGAGATGCAGGGGCAGGGCAATCGGGGCGGCCACTGACAGCTCTAGCAGGGTTGTAAACCAGCGCTGACAAGGCCAAGCTGAGGCGATCAAAATTATCATCGCCTTGTCCCTGCGAACTCTGAGGAGGACTCTGTGGATGAGTGGGAGTGGAGGAAAGGCATACTTCAGACTCCCGCTCCAAGGGATCGCGAATGCATCTGCGACTGAGCCCGGACTGTGGTTCTGAAACGAGCAAAACTGTGGACATTGGCTGTTGTCCTTGATGGCAAAGAGGTCCATTTGGGGAAAACCCCACTTCTGGAAGACTGATTGCAAGATGTCCGATCTCATCGACCACTTATGCATGCGGTATGACCTGCTGGGGCTGTCCGCTAGCTTGTTTCGCGCCCCCAGGAGGTATGACGCTACGAGATGGATGGAGCGGGCTATACAAAAGTCCCACAGGAGAAGGACCTCTCGGCAGAGGGGAGAGGAGCGGGCTCCGCCCTGCTTGTTTATATAAAACATGGCGGTGGTGTTGTCTGTCAGAACTGTCACGCTGTGACCTTCCAGAGTAGCGTGAAAGGTTTGGCAGGCTAGATGAACTGCCCTGAGCTCCTTTACATTGATGTGGAGTGACACCTCGGCCTTGGACCACAAGCCCTGTGTCCTTAGGTCCCCTAAGTGAGCTCCCCAGCCGAGGTCAGACACATCTGTCAAGAGCATCAGAGCAGGTTGCGGTGCAGCGAAGGAGATACCCTTGCATACTATCGGCCGATTGAGCCACCAGCACAGGGAGTCCAACACCTGGGCCGGAAGCATCACGACAAGGTCTAGGGGTCTCTGCCTGGGCGATATGACCGAGCAAGCCACGCTTGTGAAGTCCTGAGCCGTATTGGAGCTACGTGAGTGTACGCCGCCATGTGCCCTAGGAGCTGCAGGCAGCATCTGGCCGTGGTAGTGGGGAACCTTAGCATCGAGTCTATGACACGCTGGATGGCCAGGAATCTGGATTCCGGGAGGCTCGCTCGCACCTGCACCGAGTCCAGCACTGCCCCGATGAACTCCAGCCTTTGCGTTCGTATCAGGGAAGACTTGGGCACGTTGACAAGAAGACACGGCCTGCGGAATGCATCCAGGGCCACCATCACATGGGAGCAGACCTCCTCTTTGGACCGACCCGCAAGGAGCCAATTGTTGAGTATGCCTGTATTCTCCTCTTTCACAGAAAGGCTGCCATTACTGACATGCATTTTGTGAATATGTGGGCGGCTGCCACCAGGCCGAACAAAAGGATCGTAAACTGGTAATGGTGCTGGTTTATGGAGAACTGCAGGAACCGCCGGTGAGCGGGGTGAATAGCGATGTGAAAGTACGTATCTCAGCGTACCAATCCCCCGGATCCAGGGACGGGATAATAGTGCCTAGGGAGACCATGCGGAAGCGGACTTTGACTAAGAACTTGTTGAGCCCGCAAAGGTCTAAAATGGGCCAAAGGCCCCCCTTTGCCTTTGAGATGAGAAAACAACGGGAGTAAAACCCCTTCCCCCTTAGTTCCCAAGGGACTTCCTCCACCACCCCCGCCTCCAGGAGTGACTGTACCTCCTTCATAAGGAGTTGCTCGTGAGAAGGGTACCTGAAGAGGGACAGGGAAGGGAAGGAGGAGAACAGCAGCGTGTAACCCATTTGTACTGTGCGGAAGATGCAACGGTCTGATGTTATATGGGGCCACACCTGGTAGAAGAGGGACCAGTGGTCAAAAACATACGGAAGGATCCAGGAGCTGGGTTGGTACGCTGTTCTCGAGCGCACCTTCAAAACCTCTGCTTGTTTCCAGGCTGGGGCTTGCCCTGGCCCTGGCTTTGATTAGGTGTGTTATTCCGCCTGCGTCTGTTGTCTCTGCCCCTCCTGCGATAAGGCTCCTGCCTCGGGCGAGGCTGGTACTGCCGTTGCTGCAACAGTTGGGGCTTGAATGGCTGAGTCGCCAGGGTGTGCATTCCTAACGACTTGAGGGTTGCCCGGGCGTCTTTAAGGCTATGCAGCCTGGCATCCATCTGGTCAGAAAAGAGGCCAAACCCTTCGAAGGGGAGGTCCTGGATGGTATTCTGGACCTCTGGTGGAAGGCCTGAAGCCATGCCGAGCGCCTCATCACCACACCTGAGGCAATTGTTCTGGCTGCTGCGTCTACCGAGTCCAGAGAGGCCTGTAAAGAGGTCTTGGCAACTGCCTTTCCCTCTTCCACGAGGGCCGTGAACTCAGGTTGAGAGCCCTGGGGCAAGGAATCTTTACATTTGGAAACTGCTGCTCAGGAATTAAAATTGTGCCTGTTTAGGATCGCCTGCTGGTTCGCAATCCTTAATTGGAGGCCCCCAGAGGAGTAGACCTTCCTTCCGAAGAGGTCCAGACTTTTAGCCTCTTTGGCCTTGGGGGCCGGGGCTTGCTGGCCACAATGCTCCCGTTCATTCACGGCTGAGATAACCAGCGAACAGGGGGCCGGATGACAAAATAGGAAGTCGTATCTCTTGGAAGGGGCGAAGTACTTCCTCTCCACCCCCCTCGCCATTGGGAATTTGTTCAGGGAGCAGAGGCCCAAAATGGGGTAGAGACCACCCCCTTTCTTCGCCTCGGATGCGCAACATGACCGACGCATGCATGGGTCAACAGACATTACTATAAACGGTTCCAGCGCATATGTACACCCACATTTGGAATCCATATAGGGACCAGCACTTGAAGAAGAACACATAGTTGCTAAATAATTTTCATGTCTTGTAACTCTATATTATCTTTACATTATGTATGCAACTATACTCAATTGTCATTTGATCAAAAGGCACCTATTTAGCATTTCAGTGTGAATTTACTTAATGGAGAATTGTTTGGCTATCATACGGTGTTTACAAGACTGAAGCTTTCGATCTTCAAAGCAAGTGCCACTGGGACTTTTCACAGACTCAAGTATCTATTCTTTGTCAAAGGAAAGTGATGGGGTTTCTGTGAAGACACCTGGCAGCTTGCTCTCTGTGTGGGATAGCTATAAATATGGATTCATCGAACTGATCCAACATCTCTGATCTGCTGAACTCTAACAGGGGAGTTTGAGCCATTGAATTGAGATCCCCAAAAACTCATTTTGGGACTCCCTGAAAAATTCATGGAAGGACTAAGAGACTTATGGAGAATTAGCAAACCTTATATCTCTGCTAATAACTAGACTCATATCCAGGGAACTACAGCCTCATCTCAGTCCCTGGAAAAGTCATGGAGCAGGTCCTGAAGAAATCAATTTTGAAGCACTTGGAGGAGAGGAAGGTGATCAGGAACAGTCAACATGGATTGACCAAGGGTAAATCATGCCTGACCAACTGGATGAGAACTGGCCTGCAGATATTGGGAAAGTGGTGGACATGATATACCTTGACTTTAGCAAAGCTTTTGATATGGTCTCCCACAATATTCTTGCCAGCAAGTTAAAAAAGTATGGATTAGATGATTGGACTATAAGGTGGATAGAAAGCTGGCTAGACTGTCAGGCTCAACGGGTAGTGATCAACAGCAAGATGTCTAGTTGGCAGCCGGAATCAAGCAGAGTGCCCCAGGAGTCGGTCTTGGAGCCGGTTTTGTTGAACATCTTCATTAAGCATCTGGACGATGGGATGGCTTGCACCCTCAGCAAGTTCGTGGATGACACTAAGCTGGGAGGAGAGGCAGATATGCTGGAGGGTAGGGATAGGGTCTAGAGTGACTTAGACAAATTGGAGGATTGGGCCAAAAGAAATCTGATGAGGTTCAACAAGGACAAGAGCAGAGTCCTGCACTTAGGACGGAAGAATCCCATGCACCGCTACAGGCTGGGGACCGAATGGCTAAGCAGCAGTTCTGCAGAAAAGGACCTGTGGATTATAGTAGACGAGAAGCTGGATATGAGTCAACAGTGTGCCCTTGTTGCCAAAAAGGCTAATGGCATATTGGGCTACATTAGAAGGAGCGTTGCCAGCAGATTGAGGAAAGTGATTATTCCCCTCTATTCGGCACTGGTGAGGCCACATTTGGAGTACTGCGTCCAGTTTTGGGGCCCCCACTAAAGAAAGGATGTGGGCAAATTGGAGAGAGTCCAGCAGAGGCCAACAGAAGTGATTAGGGGGCTGGGGCACATGACTTATGAGGAGAGATTGAGGGAACTGGGCTTATTTAATCTACAAAAAAGAAGAGTGAGGGGGGATTTGATAGCAGCCTTCAACTACCTGAAGGGGGGTTCCAAACAGGATGGATCTAGACTGTTCTCAGTGGTGGCAAATGACAGAACAAGGAGCAATGGTCTCAAGTTGCAGTGTGGGAGGTCTAAGTTAGATATTAGGAAAAACTATTTCACTAGGAGGGTGGTGAAACACTGGAATGGGTTACCTAAGGAGGTGGTGGAATCTCCATCCTTGGAGGTTTTTAAGGCCGGGCTTGACAGTGCCCTGGCTGGGGTAATTTAGTTGGGGTTGGTCTTGCTTTGAGCAGGGGGTTGGATTAGATGACCGCCTGAGGTCTCTTCCAACCCTAATCTTCTATGATTCCATTTCAACTGCAATATATTTTCTCTGCTTTGACCTTTTAATAACTAATTTCTTTTTTTACCAATTTATAGTTTAGTTACTAGAGAATTTGGCTACAGTGTTGGTTTTGGTGAGATCCTGAACATCCAGTGACCTTCAGTGAGTGACTAGTCTTTTTGGACTGGAAAAATCTAATGTGTGGTGTTTTTAGTTTTAATAACCTTACACCATAAAGTCCCGTTTGTCTGGGTAATAAACAGGGGCAGGAATGCCAAGGGAATTGTCTGTATTCCAGGGTGAAACTAATATAGTGATCCAGGAGTACTTTTTACTACTGGCTTGGTGAATCTAATGATAGAATATACCACCAGTTTGGGGATGTCTGCCCTATTTTCTGACAATCTGTCCTGAGTTTGGGCATTGTCGGCTGAGTCTCACTTCAGGCACCGCGACAACCCCATCTCAAAAAAGATATAGTAGAACTGGACAAAGTACCGAGAAGGGCAACACAACGATTAGGGTTACAAACTTCCATACAAGGGAAGATTAAAAGACTGGGACTGACGATTAAAGGCTACAATTTGGTCACGGCAGTCATGGATTCCGTGACTTTACCAGACCCCCGTGACTACTTTGGAGGCTGCAGCTAGGGCCATGCGCCCCTGTTCTGCAGCTTGCATCAGGGGCTATTACGGGACCATGCCCCCCTGCCCCGCAGCTTCCCCCAAGGGCTGCAGCTGAGGTATTCCACCAGGGTCTGCAACCAGGGCGGTGTGCCCCTCCCCCGTGGCAGGGGCCACAGCCAGGCACTCCTGCCCCACTTCCGCTGGGAGCTGCAACCATGGCCTGCCCCCCAGCTTGTACAGTTATTTTTAGTAAAAGTCACAGACAGGTCACGAGCTCCATTAATTTGTTTATTGCCCATGACCCGTCTGTGACTTTTACTAAAAATAACCGTGACAAAATCTTAGCCTTACTGATGAGCTTCAAAAAGAGAAGACTAAGGAGGGGATATGACAGATGTCTAGAAAATCATGAATGGTGTGGAGAAAGTGAATAAGTGTTCTTTACCTCTTTACATTACACAAGATCCAAGGGTCACCCCATGAATTTAACAGGTAGCAAACAAAAATAGAGCTTCTCGGCTCTCTATGAGCTGAGGGGTGAAAACATCATCTTCACACACCACACAGTCAGCCTGTGGAACTCATTGCCAGGGGATGTTGAAAAGGCCAAAAGTATAACTGGATTCAAAAAAGAATTAGGTAAGTTCATGGAGGATAGGTCCATAAACGGCTATTAGCCAAGAGAGTCCGGGAATGCAACACCCTATGCTCTGGGTGTCCCTGAACCCTCTGACTGCCAGAAACTGGGACAGGATGGCGGGGGATGGATCAGTTGATAATTGTCTTGTTCTCTTCATTCCCTCTGAAACATCTTGCTCCAGCCACGGTCAGTGACAGGATACTGGACTAGGTGGATTGTTGGTTTGACCCAGTATGGCCATTCTTATGACCTCAAGTATATCTGACACCCAATTCCAGGGGAAGCAATATATTAGAACTTCTCACAGGGTCCACTCAGCTCCATAAATTGTCATGTGGTTGGGATGCATGTCAGAAAATGATTTACACATGCACTATGATACTAGGGCACCTTGAGCCTGGTGTGCTGCACTGTGCCAACCAACTATGGGAGGTCAGCGTGCATCACAGCCATCTGGTGACTTAGGCCTGGTCTACACGGGGGGGGAAATTGATCTAAGTTACGCAACTTCAGCTTCGTGAATAACGTAGCTGAAGTCAACGTACTTAGATCTACTTACCATGGTGTCTTCACTGCAGTAGGTCGACTGCTGATGCTCCCCCATCGACTCAGTCTACGCTTCTCACTCCAGTGGAGTACCGGAGTCGATGGGACAGCGCTCGGTGGTCAATGTATCGCATCTTCACTAGACGCGATAAATCGACCACCGCTGGATCGATCGCTCTAGAGTTAAGTGTAGACATGCCCTTACATGAAACAAGTAGTGGCTCATGAATCAAACCCTACCTAAATATTGTGAGTGCCAATCCTGCCCTTAGGAGATATGAGAATATCTGTTGTCCAAACTACAGCTCTCACCTGAGGTTACAAATGCAATCAGTACTAGGGAGGAGTGATAGCAACTTCCATAGTTACTACTGAGCAGTGATTTCTGTTTATGAGCCAATTTTTCGAAGTGCAACAGAGATTAGGATAGACTTTATGGGGCAAATTTAGGATTATTTGGTCAAGATACAGTGCCCCACTCCACAAAAATGAGCTGGTTTGAAAGTTCAGATTCTTATAACATTTTTTGCACTGGGCAAGGGGGAAAAAAACAACTATGGCTCAGTGCCTGAAAATTTATATTGCTGGACTGATCCTGAACTCAGCTATTCCAGGGTACCAAAGACCTGTTTAGAAATATTTCAAAAGTTATTGCACTACAAAAGCTTTAGCTACTCTGCTCATGGACAGGTCTTACCTCTGAGCTATTGTTTCCTCAGAACTCCTGTGTAAGTGACACACAGACTATGTCTACACTGGCAAGTTTCTGTACCACAAGTTATACCACTTTTATTAAAACACTGGAATTAAAATGCCCTTGCTTGTCCACACTGTGCTCCTTGTGACGCTGGAGCACATCCACATTAGCAGCTCTGGCAAAGGCAAAGACAGCAGAGCATTGTGGTATCTATCTCACTGTGCAACTAGCGCAGGGTGCTTTGGGAAGGGTTTGCAATGCCTCATGGGGCAAGCACAGCATCACATGATACAGGTTTCCCAATTCCATTCTTCCATGGGCATCCTACTACTTTGCCAGCTGCTATTCAACTGAAGTGGGGGTGGGGGGCGGAGAGAAGAGGTGTGTGAGACAGGGAGTGTGTGTGTGTATGTGTGTGTGTGTGTGTGTGTATGGAGCGGGGGAGAGAGACTGTGGTTTGGGATCAGAGAGTGCGTCAGCATGCTGTCTTGTAAGTTCAGACAGTGGCAGGAAGCAACCAGTCCTGAGGCAGGGGGAAACCGCGACATCAGCCCCCGCCTCCCTCCCTGGGCTCTCTGCACAGCAATCTCTCGCTCTCACACACACCTGCCTCTGTGTTCAGCAGCATGAGCAGTCCACATTAATGGTTTGCTGTGTGTCCTGGAGCAGATCAGCACAGCACGCAATGGCTGTCAGAAACAGTGCTTTGAAAGCGGAGGGGTGCATGTCTCCAGGGCAGCCGAGTTCAAAACAATGAGCAGAGCGATCACTTGAGGCATTATGGGACACCTCCAGAGGCCAATTACAGGGCAGAAAGCAATCAAGTGTCCACACTGGCAATAGAGCGCTGGAGCCTCTGCACAAATAGCCTTACGACTCTCCTTGAGGTGGGTTTTTTTTTTGCAACACTGCAACTGAGGAGTTTCTGCGCAAAAAGTGGCTTGGCAGTGTGTACACATCTGCAGTTTGAACACAAAAAGCTGCTTTTGCACAGAAACTTGCCAATATAGACAAACCCTGAGTAAGGTGAGTTAGGAGAACAAGCACTCCCCTTAAACAGTGCAGTTTGAGTTCCAATCCACTCCTTGGGAGATATGTGCTGTGCACCTTAGGGCTTTCAACCAGCCTTTCCCTCAGTATCTGGGGCACAATGGAGCTCCTTTTGGAAGTGTGAGTGGTGTGTGAAGTTTAGAGATGTTCAGCTCCTCACAAGCATACCCCTGATGCCATCTACCAGCCTCCCTGGATCTTGCTATGAGACAGTTTTGGTAGTACTTACTCCATCTGGGATGTGAAATCTGGTATGATGGTATGGGCCAGGTGGAAGTGGGAGGAACTAGCTAGCTGCCACACTGAAAATAACACCAATTTGGCCAGTGCAAGAGTCCCAGTCCGGATGAAGTGGTTCTGAGCCAGGAAAGACTCACTGAACTCCTGGCAGGCAGCACTAAGCTTGATGGACTGGGTCTGGAACAATGTATGCCACAGAAACACAATGCTAAGACTGGAGAGCGTTAAAAATGGGCAAGCTCTGTCCAACAACAGCACTGAGACCAGGAAAGGAGACCCACTACTGATATGGACATGAGCCATTTCTAACATATGCAAGCCTCCTATGTACAGGTGGGTGTGCAGAGTTGTTTTCCCCACAGTAGTCACTGATGTGGGCTAGGGATTCTGCATCTCCTCTCCCCTTGCTGTCTCCAGCTGATAAATACACACTTCACAACCCATTAGCTACAACCTTACAATCTTCCCTCCTGATCGTGGCCTTTACGGCATTACTGGGGGCATGGTAGCTCATTAATGGTGAGATGTGCATAGAAAGATCTCACGAGGTTCCCCTCCCATGTGTTCCTATCAACTATGCCCCCCTCACTTCCACAGATTTCTCAAAAAGAAGGGAAATTCACAGCCAAAAAACTTCTTTAATGTAGATGTAAGGCTACCTAGTGCTGCCTTGTGTCCTTCCAGAATCTGGAGATGGGCTAAACTGAACATTTCCAAACCAGGACATGCAGAATTAAGACAATGCCTCCCACAGCATTACTTCAATTCTGTATTTCCTGCTGTTCAGAGTTTTACATGTAGCCAACCTCCACATTACAATTTAAGTTTAGCCACAATCCCACATTACAATTACAATGTAATTGTAAACAGGGTTCATCATTGGGTAGATATTTCTAGTGGGGTCCCACTGGAATTGTTTCGTGGCCCTACTCTATTTAACATATTTATTAAGGACCTGGAAGAATAAATAAAATCATCACTGAAAGTTTGTAGATCACTAAGACGGGGGCAATGATAAATAACGAAGAAGGCAAGTCACTGATACAGAGCAATCTAGATCACTTGGTAAAGTGGGCACAACAAAATGCATTTCAATACAGCAAAACGTAAAGTTATACCTCTAGGAACAAAGAATGCAGGCCATACTTACAGGATGCAGGATTCTATCTTGGGAAAAAGTGACTCTGAAAAAGACTTGGGGGCTGTGGTGGATAATCAGCTAAAAATGAGCTCCCAATGTCACAATGTCAGCAGCGAACCAGCTGAGCGGCGAACAGCAGAGGCTAACAGCGGGAGTTTGCCTGGGAGCTGTCCGAGAGGAGGTACGCTAAGTGCTGCATTAGGGGGGCTGTGTTGGTGAGTATCTGAGTGTCTGCTGCTGGGACAGTTGGTCAGTTTGACCGTGTGCTTGATTGCTTGCTTGTTTGTTTGAAAAGTGTGAATTGGGAGTGCTTTGTTCCAGGTGGGCCTTGAGTGGGCCTGACTGGTATATAAGGGCAGTCAGCAGCGAACCAGCTGAGCGGCGAACAGCAGAGGCTAACAGCGGGAGTTTGCCTGGGAGCTCGCGTGGGGAGAGCACACTGAGGCTTTCATCTGCAGGTTTCTCTGAGTAGTTCCTGCAACAGTTGAGGAAGTTCCTAAGAGGACGGTGATATGGAAGGTGAGCGATCAGCTGTTGTAACCTGCACAGGTTGTGCCATGTTTGTCTTTCTTCCGCAGGACAGAAGCGACTTTGTCTGTACAAAGTGCAAGCTGGTCTCCATATTGGAGGAGAAGGTTCGAGGGCTGGAGAAACAAGTATCGACTCTGCGTTGCATAAGGGAAAATGAAGATTTCCTGGACAGACGTCAGGAGATGCTTCTACGGCCACAATGTTCTGAAGATTCAGAGCAGGCGCAGCAGGGACAGAAGGATTGTGAGGAGGTTTGGCAGCATGTGACCTCCAGAAGAAGAAAGAGGAGTGTCCATGCACCAGCAATGGAGATACAGGTGAGCAATCGTTTCCAGGTTCTCGCTACAGGTGCTAATGCGGAGAGTGGACTAGATGGCCCATCTGAGGGAAGGGAGCAGAAGGAGACTCCACCGATTGGAAGGCAAAAGATGCACTGTCCTAGGGATGGGGGTTCCACGACCACCACTCCCAAGAGGAGGAGGAGGGTGGTGGTGGTCGGGGACTCCCTCCTCAGGGGGACTGAGTCATCTATCTGCCGCCCCGACGGGGAAAACCGAGAGGTCTGCTGCTTGCCAGGAGCTAGGATACACGATGTGCCGGAGAGACTGCAGAGACTCATCAAGCCCTCGGATCGCTACCCCTTCCTGCTTCTCCACGTGGGCACCGTGGCTCTGGGAAGAAGGATAAAGGAGTTTGAGGCGCAAGTGGCGTTCTCGTCCATCCTCCCTGTGCAAGGAAAAGGCCGGGGTAGAGACCGTCGAATCGTGGAGGTCAACGAATGGCTACGCAGGTGATGTCGGAGAGAAGGCTTTGGATTCTTCGACCATGGGATGGTGTTCCAAGAAGAAGGAGTGCTAGGCAGAGACGGGCTCCACCTAACGAAGAGAGGGAAGAGCATCTTCGCCAGCAGGCTGGCTAACCTAGTGAGGAGGGCTTTAAACTAGGTTCACCGGGGGAAGGAGACCAAAGCCCTGAGGTAAGTGGGGAAATGGGATCCTGGGAGGAAGCACAAGCAGGAGAGCGCAAGAGGGGAGGACTCCTGTCTCATGCTGAGAAAGAGGGACGATCGATGAGTTATCTTAAGTGCCTATTCACAAATGCAAGAAGCCTGGGAAACAAGCAGGGAGAACTGAAAGTCCTGGCACAGTCAGGGAACTATGATGTGATTGGAATAACAGAGACTTGGTGGGATAACTCACATGACTGGAGTACTGTCATGGATGGATATAAACTGTTCAGGAAGGACAGGCAGGGCAGAAAAGGTGGGGGAGTTGCGTTGTATGTAAGAGAGGAGTATGATTGCTCAGAGCTCCGGTATGATACTGCAGAAAAACCTGAGAGTCTCTGGATAAAGTTGAGAAGTGGGAGCAACAAGGGTGATGTCGTGGTTGGAGTCTGCTATAGACCACCAGACCAGGGGGATGAGGTGGACGAGGCTTTCTTCTGGCAACTAGCAGAAGTTGCTAGATCGCAGGCCCTGGTTCTCATGGGAGACTTTAATCACCCTGATATCTACTGGGAGAGCAATACAGCAGTGCACAGGCAATCCAGGAAATTTTTGGAAAGTGTAGGGGACAATTTCCTGGTGCAAGTGCTGGAGGAACCAACTAGGGGCAAAGCTTTTCTTGACCTGCTGCTCACAAACAGGGAAGAACTAGTAGGGGAAGCAAAAGTGGATGGGAACCTGGGAGGCAGTGACCATGAGATGGTCGAGTTCAGGATCCTGACACAAGGAAGAAAGGAGAGCAGCAGAATACGGACCCTGGACTTCAGAAAAGCAGACTTTGACTCCCTCAGGGAACAGATGGGCAGGATCCCCTGGGAGAATAACATGAAGGGCAAAGGGGTCCAGGAGAGCTGGCTGTATTTTAAAGAATCTTTATTGAGGTTGCAGGAACAAACCATCCCGATGTGTAGAAAGAATAGTAAATATGGCAGGCGACCAGCTTGGCTAAAACAGTAAAATCCTTGCTGATCTTAAACGCAAAAAAGAGGCTTATAAGAAGTGGAAGATTGGACAAATGACCAGGGAGGAGTATAAAAGTCTTGCTCAGGCGTGCAGGAGTGAAATCAGGAAGGCCAAATCACACTTGGAGTTGCAGTTAGCAAGAGATGTTAAGAGTAACAAGAAGGGTTTCTTCAGGTATGTTAGCAACAACAAGAAAATCAAGGAAAGTGTGGGCCCCTTACTGAATGAGGGAGGCAACCTAGTGACCGAGGATGTGGAAGAAGCTAATGTACTCAATGATTTTTTTGCCTCTGTCTTCACGCACAAGGTCAGCTCCCAGATTGCTGCACTGGGCAGTACAGCATGGGGAGAAGGTGACCAACCCTCTGTGGAGAAAGAAGTGGTTCGGGACTATTTAGAAAAACTGGACGTGCACAAGTCCATGGGGCCGGATGCGCTGCATCCGAGGGTGCTAAAGGAGTTGGCGGGTGAGATTGCAGAGCCATTAGCCATTATTTTTGAAAACTCATGGCGATCGGGGGAGGTCCCAGATGATTGGAAAAAGGCTAATGTAGTGCCCATCTTTAAAAAAGGGAAGAAGGAGGATCCGGGGAACTACAGGCCAGTCAGCCTCACCTCAGTCCCTGGAAAAATCATGGAGCAGGTCCTCAAGGAATCAATTATGAAACGTTTAGAGGAGAGGAAAGTGATCAGGAACAGTCAGCATGGATTCACGAAGGGGAAGTCGTGCCTGACTAACCTAATTGCCTTCTATGATGAGATAACTGGCTCTGTGGATGAGGGGAAAGCAGTGGATGTGTTATTTCTTGACTTTAGCAAAGCTTTTGATACTGTCTCCCACAGTATTCTTGCCACCAAGTTAAAGAAGTATGGGCTGGATGAATGGACTGTAAGGTGGATAGAAAGCTGGCTAGATCGTCGGGCTCAACAGGTAGTGATCAATGGCTCCATGTCTAGTTGGCAGCCGGTTTCAAGTGGAGTGCCCCAAGGGTCGGTCCTGGGGCCGGTTTAGTTTAATATCTTTATTAATGATCTGGAGGATGGTGTGGACTGCACTCTCAGCAAGTTTGCAGATGACACTAAACTAGGAGGCGTGGTAGATACACTAGAGGGTAGGGATCGGATACAGAGGGACCTAGACAAATTAGAGGATTGGGCAGAAAAAAACCTGATGAGGTTCAACAAGAACAAGTGCAGAGTCCTGCACTTAGGACGGAAGAATCCCATGCACTGCTACAGACTAGGGACCGAATGGCTAGGTAGCAGTTCTGCTGAAAAGGACCTAGGGGTCACAGTGGACGAGAAGCTGGATATGAGTCAACAGTGTGCTCTTGTTGCCAAGAAGGCTAACGGCATTTTGGGCTGTATAAGTAGGGGCATTGCCAGCAGATCGAGGAACGTGATCGTTCCCCTTTATTCGACATTGGTGAGGCCTCATCTGGAACACTGTGTCCAGTTTTGGGCCCCACACTACAAGAAGGATGTGGAAAAATTGGAAAGAGTCCAGCGGAGGGCAACAAAAATGATTAGGGGTCTGGAGCACATGACTTATGAGGAGAGGCTGAGAGAACTGGGAGTCTCCAGAAGAACTTAAGTCTCCAGAAGAGAAGAATGAGGGGGGATTTGATAGCAGCCTTCAACTACCTGAAGGGGGGTTCCAAAGAGGATGGAGCTCGGCTGTTCTCAGTGGTGGCAGACGACAGAACAAGGAGCAATGGTCTCAAGTTGCAGTGGGGGAGGTCCAGGTTGGATATCAGGAAAAACTATTTCACTAGGAGGGTGGTGAAACACTGGAATGCGTTACCTAGGGAGGTGGTGGAGTCTCCTTCCTTGGAGGTTTTTAAGGCCCGGCTTGACAAAGCCCTGGCTGGGATGATTTAGCTGGGAATTGGTCCTGCTTTGAGCAGGGGGTTGGACTAGATGACCTCTTGAGGTCCCTTCCAACTCTGATATTCTATGATTCTATGATTCTATGAAAGAGAAGATCAAGGGGAGACGTGATTCCAGTTTATAAGTACCTATGCAGAGAGGAACAGAAATTTGATAGTAGAGGGCTCTCCAACTAGCAGAAAAAAGCATAAGCTCCAATTACTAGAAGTTGAAATGACAAATTCAGACTGGAAATAAGGTCAAATTTTTAACAGTCAGAGTATATTAGCCATGGAAACAGCTTACAAAGGGCTGTGGATTCTTCAACACTGTCAATTTTTAACTTAAGATTGGATGTTTTTCTCAAAAAGATCTACTCTAATTCAACCAGGAATTAATTCAAGGAAATTCTATGGCCTATGGTATATGGGAGGTCAAACTAGATGATCACAGTGGTCACTTCTGGCTTTATTATCTATGAAAATAACGACTATTGTTTCAGGCAGACTAAGGTGGTCGTCATTTCATTGCTTACATTCTGATCAAGTGTTCAATGTTATCTGCACAACCAATAGGCCTAGAAACGTAATTTTTTAGAACAGTTGAGATTCTGGAGCACAACTCTGCAGCAAGGATAAAATCCACAGCAAATTCCATAGCTGCAGAATACACAAGGCTTTGATTATAAGGCAAATTTTACAGATGAGTGAGGTACAGATACTGAGGCCTAGTTTTCAAGTGCCCAATAATAAATGATCAGTCTTCACCATGGCCTCAAGGTTCTGTACCAGGCCCAATGTTGTCAAATGTGTTAATTAAAGAATGGTGAGGTAGTGAAATTTGCTGACTCAAATTCAAGTTATTTAGGTTATTCAAGTCCTGAGAAGACAGAGGAATTCAGAGGGACTTAACTGAGCTAGGTGAATGGGCAACATGATGGAAAATGAAGTTCAGGGTCTATAAATGCAAAATAATGCACACTGGAAGGATAAAATTGAACTATTCATACACCTTACAAGTTCTGAATTAACTATAACAACTTATGCAGGCATCACTGTGGAGTTTCCACGAAGACATATGCTCGAAAAAAGCAAATATGATGCTAAGGATATATCTACACTACAAAATTAGGCTGATTTTATTTAAGTCGACATTGAGCCTCCGATTTAAGCAAGTCAATTCTGCATGTCCCCAATATGCACATTGTGTCGGCGGAGCGCATCCTCACTAGCAGGGCCTGCATCGACTCATGGAGCGCTGCACTGTGGGTAGCTATCCCACAATGCATGGAGCCAAGTGGAATGTTGGGGTAGGCTTGCAATTCCTCATGGGACCAAAACATTTGCGCGGGTGGTTATGGGAACATGGCATTAGCCTCCCATGATGCATTTACTGTGACATTCTATACTTTGGGGGAGGGCCCTGTAACCCCCATATTCCTCATCTGTATATAATTGTGATATTGCATATAAAGCAGGTCATGTGAAGTATCGGGGGAAAGGTTATGATCTGCTGAAAGTCATTTCTCTATCCATATATGTATATCATTAATGCATATGAAGTTATGAGAATTGTGTTGCATGGTTGTCACTAAAACATGCTGTAAATTGAGAGATCAACCAGATATTAGCTTCCCAGAGGCAACAGCAAGGAAAATAACCAACACCCGGGTAGGGTGTCAAACAACTCATCAACATCCATTGTCCAGCAAGGGAGCTACAATTCAATGACTCACCTGCATGAGGGCACACCAAGGGAATTTCTCAACCTTGCCTGCAGACTCAGCAATGCCCCCCAGACATGCCTGCAGACTCAGCAATGCCCCCCAGACATGCCTGGACTTGTGTTCCCCAAGCACATGGGACTGAGGGTATAAAACAGAACATAGAGGCCCATGCTTCACCTTTTGCCTGCCCCCACCTATGCTGCAAGCAACAAAGACACTCACAGAAGACTCCAACAGAGGAGGCTGGCCCAGGTTTCAAGAGTGAAATCTGTATACTATGAAATGCAATATCCAGAGGGGTGAGAAAAACTGCTTAATCTAGATGTTGCTCAGTCTAATAGGGTTGAGAGTTTAGACTGCATGCTTATATTTAATTGAATTTTATTTTGGTAACCATCTCTAACTTTTTGCCCATCACTTATAATCACTTAAAATCTATCTTTTGTAGTCAATAAATTTGTTTGACTGTTTATCTTTACCAGTGAGTTTGTATGAAGTGTGTGGCAAAACTGCTCAGGGTACAAAGGCTGATGTATATCCACTTTCCATTGATGAAATGGTGAACCAATTAATAAATTTGCACTGACTCCTGGAAAGAACACATCACACAACAATTCTTTTTTAAAATACAAAACAAAAAAAACAACCAAACAAACACAAATGTATTTTCCCCCACTGTCATAGAACTGAAAATAGATTAAGGAATTTTTGGCGAAACCTTCCAAGAGCATTTACTTTGGGACAGAGTCCCTGCTTGAAAACTGCAGCCCAAAAGATGAAAGTTTTTGAGGCTATAACAGAACCTGATGTGCAAACTTAGAAATAGCATTGCCTACTGCTGCCACTACAACTATTTCCTAATTGATGCTCATCTTCCATGACACCCAGCCCCTTACCTTCCTTCAGTCTTCCACTCTGTCCACTGGCCAGTTGCAAACTTATACTCAAAGAGATCATTTTTATTCTTCAAATTGGAATTGGAATATATATCTCCAGTGTAGCCACCTGAATAACAACAATTTCATTAGTCAAAGTTTCACATTTGGCACAACGTATACTCAGCTATTATGAACATTAGCAAATAGCTGATTAAAAATGACATAACTCCACTCAACAGTTCATCATATAGAATAATAGAGCTGTATTAAGGTTATCTCCTGTATCTTTACATTACAAAAAAAGGTCTCAAGAATTTTTTTTAAAAGCTTTAGGGATGTTTGGATCTCAACTGCTGCATTTCCTAACATGCCCTGTCTGGAAGTGTCAAAATCCCAGACTGTGATCTCCAAGCCCCCAGGCAGCCAAGTGCATGTCATACATTATAAGTCCAGAAGGGACTTAATTGTGATCATGTAGTCTGACCTCCCGTATAGCACAGGCCACAGAACATTCTGTCTATCCTCTTCATCTTGGAGACTCTCTCCAGAAGAGTTAGCATTGTCAGCCACTATATCATGATGACTGGAAGGCCCTGGATGTGATGCTGCCCAATTCCTTCTAGAACAGTCTTTTGATAATTCAAGGAATTTTATTATGGTCCTTTATTTCTAGACACTGCCTCAGGTCTTTTGCCTTCTGCCAGCACAGGTACTTGTGTTTTATACCTAGTGTGGAGATTGCTCACACAGCCACTAGTATACTATTTCTGGCTACTATTTCCTAGCTAGCTCTGCACATACTGCTCACCCCATAAAAATATGAAGGTACGGATGGTAGCACACTGTGATATCGCTTAACAAAAAAGTTTGTCTCTGAAAATAGCTTACAAGTGAGCTCCACAGGGCTACATGAAGGGCTAGGAGGCTCCTGGACAACTTGACCCATGAACAGTGGAATGCAGAAAGGAGATCACACAGGCCACATCTGTAGTGACTGGTACTCTGCAAGACAGTGATGGGAGGACTATTTGCACCAACTGCATTACCATGGTGGTCAGACATGTCCACACTGGCAATCTACTAGCTGAACTAACACTGATTAGCACTTATCCCCCATGGGGAATCAGGATAACTTAAACCAATGGATAGCAAACAAATAGCTGCCTTTAGCAAGTTTGTATGTGGGCAAAAGAGCACTTTCCAATAATGGAAGGACACAGCCACAAGTTTCCCTACTGTAGAAAAGGCCTGTACCTCCAACACTACAGTCCCCTGGGCACAACACTAATGGCACAGGTTCAGTGGAGAAAACCTCACCTACTGAATCACCAGCAATACTACAAACCCTTTATTCCATGCAAATCAAAGTTTTTTGAGGTAAGCTCACAATACTTTGATCATTCGTCAAATCAAAAGAACTGGTGTTTCCTTTCATATTAGAAAAGTGAATTAGCATTGGAAGGAGCCCAAGCAGAGCCCTGCTAAGTGCAGCTAAAATCACACTGAAAATGGAGTTCGTGATGTTAGGTGGATAGTTAGGGCAACAGGATCTTCATAGTCAATTTTGAGAAGGGTTCATTTTCACAGCTTTACCTGTACTAGAGGATAATTTTTAAGCCCTGGTTTAAAAACTATTTCTGCTAACACAAGTTAAACATTGTTTGCCTGGTCAGTGTGGATCAGGCCCAACTATTCTAAGGTACCATTAACAATTAGGCCTAATAGATTACTGATTAGGCACAACACATTTCATCGGAGTTAACACAAACCATCTTTAAGAACAGGTTTAAAAACTATTCCCTACCATGGGTAAAACCTTAAACTAGATAAAGCAGGGTGGAGAAAAGGGACAACCCGAAGTCTCCGACAAGTAGGTGATTTCATTATTCAGCTGTCCAGCCTTCTCTTTAATGCATTGGAAGGAAGTCTGACACCTGGGCTATGAATGAGAAGCTCCTATTTGTTTAAAGGATAACAATTTAAGTAGCGGGCTTGAGTAGTTGTTTGTTATTTTACACAAGTAATAGGCATCCTTCAGCCTCAAGAGACCATGGATATGTACCAGAGGTAAAAGAATTTACTCAATTGATTTTATGGCAGCTGTAACTGAAGAGACCCACTTGAGAGAGACAATCTCTGCTGCATCTGACACATTTAAAGGTGGTGTTTTGACACTTTGGGCTCTGGCTTGTGCAAGCTCTTTTTTTCTCTTCTAAGCTGAACTGCTTCCTCTCATAACTCTGGAGACCTTTGTTAAGCTCTTGTTTCCAAAGGCTGCAGTCCAGAGTACGATCTTCCCAGTTATCCACATCCATTTTTTTTGCGGTCTCGCTTGCACACATCCTTGAAATGCAATTTTGGGCGCCCATTGGTCTTTTTCCAGATGCCAGTTCACAATAGAGGATATCCTTTGGGATGTACCCATCATTCATTCGGCACACATGCCCAAGCCTCTGTTTGAGGAAGCTTTGGTCCTGAGTATACTGGCTCTCTTGGGCACCTCAGCTCAGCAACAGCTACAGGAGATTCCAAAAATCCAACAAATCCACATAGGTAAGCTATTGAGCCTCTTTTCCTGATGACAGTATAAGGTCCATGTCTCGCTCCCATACAAAAGTATTCCAATAATACATGCACAATACACACAGATCTTTGTGTTTTCTGTCAGTTTGTTGTTTTGCCATACCCTCTGGCTCAGTCATAGACATTGTTGTGGCAGCTTTTCCAATGCGGATATTGAGTTCTGTTTCAAGTGAAAGATTGACTGCGACAGTAGACCCCAGGTATGTGAACTTGTTCACCACTTCAAGTTCATAGTTGTTGATCTTGATGGAGGGTGTTTCTTCAACTCCTTGGCACATTATGTTCGTCTTTTTTAGGCTTATGGTAAGCCCGAAGTCTTGGCAGGCACTGGAAAAACTGTTCATGAGGTTTTGGAGATGGGCTTCTGTGTGGGTTGTCACAGCTGCATCGTCAGCGAAAAGGAGTGTTAGATGAAGGCCTTCCGAGTCTTGGTTTTAGATCTGAGTCTTGCAAGATTGAACAAAAACAACAAGGAGTCCAGTGGCACCTTAAAGACTAAGATTTATTTGGGCATAAGCTTTCGTGGGTAAAAAACCCACTTCTTCAGATGCATGGAGGCATCTGAAGAAGTGGGTTTTTACCCATGAAAGCTTATGCCCAAATAAATCTGTTAATCTTTAAGGTGCCACCAGACTCCTCGTTGTTTTTATGGATACAGACTAACACAGCTACCCCTCTGAAGATTGAACAGCTTTCCATCAGATCTTGTGTGCAAGCAGATTCCCTCAGTTGAGGAACCAAAAGCTTGTTTCAGTTGTAAAAAGAAGCTCCAAAACAGAGTTGAGGCAAGTACATAGACTTGCTTGACCCTGCTACAAGTCTGGAAACCCTCTGAGACTGAGCAGTCATATTAGACTGTACCATACATGTTTTCATGGAAGGACCAAATCATGCTCAAGAGCTTGGGGGGACATCCAATCTTTTCTAGAAGCAAAAATAGTCCACCTCTAAAGGCTATGTAAAGAGGCTTTGTTTTCTGCATTTCTCTTGTAGTTGTCTCAGTGAGAGGATTATGTCAAAAGTAGACCTTTCGGCAGTGAAGCCGCACTGTGATTCAGGATAGATTCTGTCTGCAAGGGTCTGAAGTCTGTTCAGGACGATTCACGCAAAGGCTTTTCCCATGATGCTAAGAAAGGAAATGCCACGATAGTTGTTACAGTCACTCCTGTCACCCTTGTTTTTAAGAGAGTGATGATCATTTCTTGTGGTACTTCGTCTTCTTTCCAGCAGAGCAACTCTTGAAGGTGTTGCAATAAGATAGTTTTTCTGCATTTTATCACCTCTGATGGTATTCAGTTTTTTCTGGGACAAAAGAAAGGAAATTCAAACCTGAAGTCCTGGCTATAAATCAGCCACAGGGAGGGACTGAACTGGAGATCTTTGACTCATGCCTACACACCTCCTAAATTTAACACTCCTTTTTAAAAAATAGCCTGATAAATTCTCAAAACATTCATCATTCATAGTACACAAAGCCTGAGTTTGTCACTGGCTTACCAAACACAAACATGCTGCTCCCATAGACTACTGCTGAATGGTGATACCGGGGCGCTGGAGGGGTCCCTGTGGTAAAAGCCCTGGGGGAATAACACAAAGATAGGGTTGACTGCTGCTTCCTTTGTATGTTTCAAGTACACAAAGAAATTATTTAAGTTGAGTATGAAGATATTTGTTTTGGGAAGGCAATTAACTGAAGTAGTTATTTCAGTGTTAATAAATGAGCATTTTCATGTATTCTATATTTCTAATCATGCTGACCATGATTTTATGGTAAATTAAGTGTTTTATTAAGTTTAATTATTTTCTAAAATATATCATGCAAAGATTAAATATGAATGTTGAAATAAATTCTGCAACACTATTATACAGCTACATGGTAAGATAACACACCGCTCACAGCCCAGGCCAGAGTGGGGCAAAATTGGTTTTAAGCCTTCTCAATCCTGGGCTGCTCTGGGAGCTGGATGAGTTCTCTCTGTAATGAAGACAGCCTTCAGAGGGTGTCTAAACTACAGCAGCCTCCCTGGGCTGCTCTATGGGCAGCAGTGCTGTCCCAAATCTCAGCAGCACCACTGGCACAGCCCCTGGCATGCCCCCTACACCAGAAATTGTGAGGGGATTCCAAGAAGTCAGCTTTACAACCATCTTCCACAGTGCTTGCTGTAACTGGAGCTCTTAAAGACTCTTTACACAACTCCCAACTGCTTAACTGGTGTAAAGGGGCTGAAACAGGGGTGAGGATCTCACCCACCGTCAACAAATACATGAATGAGGTGGAAATTAAAATAACCTTGACTCCACGCAAAAAAAAAGTAAAAAAAAATCTCATGCTCTCAGAGAAGATTTTACTTAAGTTAACTCATTTTGGACAGCTGTCAAGACCAGTAGACTTCTATGGCAGGAATTAAATCAGTAATAAACATGAGAAATAGTCTCATACCTGCACCAAGAGCAATCCTTTACGTCAAATCTCAATAGGTCATTCAGCATTGTTTTTCTGCAATGGAAAGGGATGGAAAAAATGTAATGAATGTTTAGCTACATATGTAGAACAAAGACAAACTACAACAGCACTAAAACTTTGTAGGAATAGGAATTGCCAGAGCAGAGCACATCAAGGATCCAGCTAGTTCAATATGCTGTCTCTCACTTAGCCAGTACCAGATGCTCCAGAGGAAGGTGCAAGGAACCCCATTGTTGGCATTTACAGAACACCCTGCCCATAAGGAAGTTCTCTTATCCCTGTCAGCTAACTTGTGGTATCATGCAGGAGAGTTTATAGCCCTTGGAAAAAAAACATTTTTTCTGTCCAATATATCTGTGAATGTTCTTAATATCCATATAAATAGATAATTCTAACATCCTACTAAGTGTTTGGCATCTGGGATGCATTGTGGCAGGAATTTCCACAGCAAGTTATGTGCCAAAAGAAAAAGTTTTTATCAGTTTTAGTGTCAACATAAATTCTCAAGACTTTCATCCTCTGGCCCTGGGGAGCTCTCACTCCTGCAGCGAAGACATGCAGCAGAGGGTAAGGAAGCGGCCCGTCTAAGGCCAACAGGTTGAACTCTTCTGCTATGGGGCAGCAGCCTCATCATGTTGCCACAGAGAACAATGAATGCCCAAAGCTGCACTGAACTGCCAACGAAACACCCATAAAAGATAGAAAAACTAAGGACCCTGCTCATCATTCTTACACAGAAAGGAATGAATCATGTATATGTGACAGTCTGTATCCTCATGTTCACCCTTTTTACAAAACTATAATGGATTTTGTACAAAGCTATCATTTGAAAATTCACAATGTACTGATCATTGTTGTCCTGGTAAAATATGCATGGCAATATTGTATGTAAAGTTATAAGATTCTACTGTATAACATTGCTGTAACATGCTCCAAATTCAGAAAATCAGGCACAAACCAGATCCTCAGAGACAAAAGGCAAACTGATGCCTCAGCCAGGTGTCTACAAAATCCGATGGACTATCACCTGGTTAAGCAGCCATTCTTTGGCAAGAAAAAGTGTGTGAGCGAGAAATTTATATGATGGCAAAGAAACAGCTGGAAGTTCCCATCCCACAGACCGTCACCTGAACCCTAGCTGGAGAGGATTCTCAAAGACGAGAATTGCTATAAGAGAGAGGTGCAAACTCCCCAGATTCTCTCTCCCTTCATCTCTACTCACAGCATCAAAACCACATGAAGGAAAAAGGAGGCATCATTGGACTGGGGAGGGATCCTAGCTGAAAGATTCAGCCATTAAGACTACTAGAACATATGGTGAGAGTTTTTTGCTTTAAGTTCACTTGACCCTTTCTACACTACGAGGTTAGGTCAAATTTAGCCGCGTTAGTTCGATTTTATAAGCAATGCGTCTACACACCCAACCCCGTTCCGTCAACCTAAAGGGCTCTTAAAATCGACTGCTGTACTCCTCCCCGGCAAGGGGAGTAGAGCGAAAATCGACCTAGCTGGGTCGAATTTGGGGTAGTGCAGACGCAATTCAATGGTATTGGCCTCTGGGAGCTATCCCAGAGTGCTCGAATGTGACCGCTCTAGACAGCACTTTCAACTCCGATGCACTAGCCAGGTATACAAGAAAAGCCCCAGGAAATTTTGAATTTCATTTCCTGTTTGGTCAGCGTGGTGAGCTCAGCAGCACAGGTGACCATGCAGTCCCAGAATTGCAAACGAGCTCCAGCATGGACCGAACAGGAGACACTGGATCTGATTGCTGTATGGGGAGAAGAATCTGTGCAGGCCAAACTCTGATCAAAAAGAAGAAATGCTAATATATATGCCACAATCGCACAGGGCATAGTGGAGAGAGGTTAAAACAGGGACACACAGCAGTGCGGCGTGAATGTTAAGGAGCTCAGGCAAGCCTACCAAAAGACAGAGGGGGCAAACAGTCGTTCCAGGTCAGAGCCCCATACATGCCACTTCTATGATCAGTTGCATGGCATTCTGGGGGGGGGGGGACCCTACCACTACCCCATCACTGTCCATGGACACCTGCAAGGGGGGAGTCTCACGCAACAGGGAGGAGGATTTTGTGGAGGAGGAGGAGAATGCGCAGCAGGCAAGCGAAGAATCCGTTCTCCCCGGCAGCGAGGAGCTTTTCATCACCCTGGAGCCAATACCCACCCAAGGCAGGTTCCCAGACCCTGAAGGCACCTCTGGTGAGTGCCATTTGTAACTACACTACAGGGGTTAAAAGCAATTGTGTTTAATGTTTGATTTGCCCTGAAGAACTGGGATGCATTCGCAGCCAGTACAACTACTGGAAAAGTCTGTTAACGTGTCTGGGGATGGAGCGGGAATCCTCCAGGGACATCTCCATGAAGCTCTCCTGGAGGTACTCTGAAAGCCTTTGCAGAAGGTTTCTGGGGAGGGCTGCCTTATTTCGTCCTCCACAGTAGGACACTTTACCACGCCAAGCCAGTAGCAAGTAGTCTGGAATCATTGCAGCACAAAGCATGGCAGCGAATGGTCCTGGGTTTTGGTTGCATTCAAGCAACATTCAGTCTATATCTTTCTGGGTTAACCTCAGGAGAGTAATATCATTCATGGTTACCTGGTTGAAATAGGAGAATTTTTGTAAGAGAACAGTAAAAGGACCCCGTTCATGCTGGGATATTTGAGCTTGGCTAAAAGGGATGATCCCTGAGAATAGCCACGCGGTGGGGGCAGGGGTGAAGGGATCATCCCAGAGACGAGCCACACAGCGGGGTGGGGGGAGTGGGGTTCTGCACATCCACCCGAAAACCGCAGCCCCTCCTTTTAAATGGCAAACCCAACTGGCTTTGCTTGCTATGGGAAAGGAGGGCGCTGCACTTTGAAACCATTCCCATGTTATGAAGGCAGAAGAAGCCAACCCTTCAGCTTACCATGGCTGCCTGGAAACCAAATTCTGTTGCCCAGCCGTGTGTGATGTGTTACCATACAGGCAGGCCCTCAATATAAAAGGCAAAATGCGACCTTGTACCTAAAGCACATATGCTATCTGCTGTGAATTGCTTCATTCACTGTGAATCTCGGAAATGTATCTTCTTAAATTCTACTCTCCCTTTTTATCCTCCCCCTTTCCTGCAGGTGCAAATGTTTCTATGCTCCCCCTAACATCTCCGTCCCAGAGGTTATCACAGATTAGAAGGAGAAAAAAACCGCACTCGCGATGACATGTTTTCCGAGCTCATGCAGTCCTCCCGCACTGATAGGGCACAGCTGAATGCATGGAGGCATTCGGTGACAAAGGCCAGGAAAGCATTAAGTGAGCACAATGAGAAGAGGCAGGAGGCGATGCGGAGCCTAATGGGGGAGCAAACGGACATGTTCAGGCGTCTGGTGGAGCTGCAGGAAAGGCAACAAGAACACAGACCGCTGCTGCATGCACTGTATAACTGACTGGTCTCCTCCCCAAGTTCCATATCCTTCTCACCCAGATGCCCAAGAACACGGGGGGGGAGGGAAGACTCCAGGCACCCAGCCACTCCACTCCAGAGGATGGCCCAAGCAACAGAAGGCTGTCATTCAAACAGTTTTGATTTGTAGTGTGGCTACAATAAGCAATGTGGCTTTGTCCTTTCCTCCTCCCCGACTCCACCTGAGCTACCTTGTCAGTTATCTCTTTTTTTTTAAATTAACAAAGAAAGAATGCATGGTTTTAAAACAATAGTGACTTTATTTCCTTTGACAGCTGTGATCGAAAGGGGGAGGGTGACTGGCTTACAGGGAATTAAAATCAACAAAAGGGGCAGGTTTGCATCAAGGAGAAACACACACAACTGTCACACCATAGCCTGGCCAGTCATGAAACTGGTTTTCAAAGCCTCTCTGATGCGCAGTGCACCTAGCTGTGCACTTTGAATCGCCCTGGTGTCTGGCTGCTCAAAATCAGCCGCCAGACGACTTGCCTCAACCTCCCACCCCACCATAAACATCTCCCCCTTACTCTCACAGATATTATGGAGCAAACAGCAAGCAGCAATAACAATGGGAATACTGGTTGCGCTGAGGTCAGCAAACCTAGTCAGCAAACAGCACCAGCAAGCTTTTACACGTCCAAAGGCACATTCTACCACCATTCTGCACTTGCTCAGCCTATAGTTGAACTGCTCCTTATTACTGTCCAGGCTGCCTGTGTACGCCTTCATGAGCCATGGGAGCAAGGGATAGGCTGGGTCCCCAAGGATAACTATTGGCATTTCAACATCCCCAATGGTAATTTTCTGGTCTGGGAAGTAAGTTCCTTCTTGCAGCTGCTCGAACAGCCCGGAATTCCTAAAGATGCAAGTGTCATGCACCTTTCCCGGCCATCCCACACTGATGTCGGTGAAACGTCCCTTGTGATCCACCAGTGCTTGCAGCACCATTGAGAAGCACCTTGTGGTCTGCGTACTGGTTGGCAAGGTGGTCTGGTGCCAAGATAGGGATATGCGTTCTGTCTATCGCCCCACCACAGTTAGAGAACCCCACTGCATCAAAGCCATCCACTATGACCTGCACATTTCCCAGAGTCACTACCCTTGTTAGCAGAAGGTCAATGATTGCATTGGCTACTTGGATCACAGCAGCCCCCACCTGCAACAGTGTTTTTGCCCCATCAGGCATTGGGAACTTAACCCAGAATTCCAAAGGGCAGCAGAGACTGCGGGGACTGTGGGATAGCTACCCACAGTGCACTGCTCCGTAAGTCAATACTGTGAGGATGCACTCCGCCGAATTAATGTGCTTAGTGGGGACATACACAATCAACTGTATAAAATCGCTTCCTAAAGATAGACTTCTATAAAATCGACCTAATTTCATAGTGTAGACATATCCTTAGCTTGTTAAGTTAGGTATTAGTTGCATTTTACCTTTTATTTCTTTGTAAACAATTCTGACTTATGTCTCATTACTTGCAATCACTTAAAAATCTATCTTTAAAACAAGTTTATTAACTACAGATAGTGTTATCTAAACCAGTGTGTGTTTGGGAAACTCCATTTGAGATAAGATTTGTGCATATCATTTTCTATTAATGAAATGACAGACTTACTATGAGTTTGTATTGTCCAGAAGAGACTGGGCAGTACAAGATGCACATTACGTGGGGAAAGTCTGGCACTGGGAGTTTGCTCTTGTTGCTCTGCTGGTGTAATTCATGGGTGGCTGGCTACAGCACTCATACAGTATAGCTGGGAGCACTTTATATGATGGAGGCTGCGTGAGAGCAGACCAGGGCTGGTTGTTCTCACAGCAAAGCAGTGTAAAAAGTACCGCAAATTGGAGAGTTGAGGACACCCAGCTGTCCATCAGTCCAGATTGTACCCTGGAGAATGTCACAGTATGTTAAAAGTGAAACCCTACCTACAGTTAGATCATTCAGACCATTTACCTGCAGGAGCCTTCCTTACAGCACCCATTCTAGAGTTCTGTCCAGTTCAAGAAATGGGGTTGCCCTCGTTTCTCTTTGCAGGAGACTATTCCACAGTCAAATAGATTTCAGTGTTATGCTGGATATCAGGAAAAATGTCCTAAGTGTTCTCTTTCTTACGTTACTCTTCAGAGTTATAGTTCCTCCTAGTTACACCTCCCTGTGCATCAAACTAAAAATTCCTCTCCCTTCTTGGTGTCAACATCTTTAAATATTTGTATTATTGTATCGACTCCTGCATTAGTTGGCACTTACACAAGCTAGACATATTTAGTTTTGTAAACCTTTCCTGATCAACAAGGTCCTTCGTTTTTTGGGTTTACTGATTTTTATCAAAAAAATCCCACTGTGATGGGATCCCATGACAAGGTCCCTCAGGTGCAACCTGGATTGTGGGAGCGCTGAGCCCTCCAAACCCACCAGCCTGGGCTGTCCCTCACACTGTGATGCTGATGTCAAGCTACAAACCTCTGACAGGAATTGCAATTACACCACCATCCACAGGCAGGGACACACCCAGCTGAGTTACATAAATGATCTCCCAGACACACACGAATCATCAATAGAGAGGCTCCAGCCAACACCTCCCAGCTCTCCAGCCTTGCACCCCAGAAATATACCATCTTGCACTGCTCAAGGTTCCCTTGGACAATGCAAAGTCATTAATAAGTTTGTTACTTCTTCATAGGAAAGTGGAAATGCACCAGCCTTTGTAATCTGAGCTCTCCAAGAATTTCAACCAAAAATACATCGTTTTAAGTAAAATATAAAACAGATTTATTTAATACAGAAAAATAGATTTTAAGTGATTATAAGTAACAGACAGAGATCAAAGCTGATCAACTTAAGAGTTTAGACTGCGAATTTATTTCTAACTTAAACAGACAGTACAGACAGCTTACAGTTCCTCGGTACACAGACTGGACCTCCTTCCAGCCTGGAACCAATCTCCCTAGTTCAAAGTCTGTCTTCCAGATGATTTTCCAGGTGTTGAGATGGGGGAAGAGAGGCCAAGTGATGATGTCACTGCCACACTTTTATACTTTCTTCCAGCTGCTAGAAAGCTCCTTGCTGAGATATGGGTTAGACCGCCCCACTGTATAGGTGCCTTCTTTGAGAAGCCTCCTGGATAGTGGATTCCTCTTGATGATCCATTGACACCTAGCTGGCCATTGATGGCTGCTCCTTTGTCCCTACTGAAAGGCTGGCTGTGGGCATTTCCAACCTCACAACATATTTCAGGAACGTAAGAATGGCCCTACTGGGTCAGACCAAAGGTCCATCTAGCCCAATATCCTGTCTTCTGACAGTGGCCCGTGCCAGGTGCCCTAGGGGGAATGAGCAGAACAGGGAATCATCAAATGATCCACCCTGTTGCTCATTCCCAGCTTCTGTCAAACAGAGACTAGGGACAACATTCCTGCCCATCCTGGCTAATAGCCATTGATGGACCTATCCTCCATGAATTTATCTAGTTCTTTTTTTGAACCCTATTATGGTCTTGGCCTTCACAACATCCTCTGGCAAGGAGTTCCAAAGGTTGACTGTGCATTGTGTGAAGAAATACTTCCTTTTATTTGTTTTAAACCTGCTGCCTATTAATTTCATTTAGTGACCCCTAGTTCTTGTGTTATGAGAAGTAGTAAACAACACTTCCTTATCTACTTTCTCTACACCAGTCATGATTTTATAGACATCAATCATATCTCCCCTTAGCCGTCTTTTTTCCCAAGATGAAAAGTCCCAGTCTTATTAATCTCTCCTCATACAGAAGCCATTCCATACCCCTAATCATTTTTGTTGCCCTTTTCTGAACCTTTTCCAATTCCAATATATCTTTTTTGAGATGGGGCAACCACATCTGGATACAGTATTCAAGATGTGTGCGTATCATGGATTTATATAGAGGCAACATGACATTTTCTGCCCTATTATCTATCCCTTTCTTAATTATTCCAAGAATTCTGTTAGCTTTTTTGACTGGGTCTGCACATAGAGTGGAGGTTTTCAGAGAACTATCCAAGATGACTCCAAGATCTCTTTCTTGAGTGTTAACAGCTAATTTAGACCCCATCATTTTATATGTATAGTTTGAATTATACTTTCCAATGTGCATTACTTTGCATTTATCAACATTAAATTTCATCTGCTATTTTGTTGCCTGGTCTCACAGTTTTAGGAGAACCCTTTGTAGCTCTTTGCACTCTGCTTTAGACTTAACTGTCTTGAGTAGTTTTGTATCATCTGCAAATTTTGCCACCTCATTGCTTACCCTTTTTTCCAGATCATTTATGAATATGTTGAATAGGACTGGTCCCAGAACAGACCCTTGGGGGACACCACTATTTACCTCTCTCCATTCTGAAAACTGACCATTTATGCCTACCCTTTGTTTCCTATCTTTTAACCAGTTACCAATCCATGAGAGCACCTTCCCTCTTATCCCATGGCAGCTTACTTTGCTTAAGAGCCTTTGGTGAGGGACCTTGACAAAGGCTTTCTGAAAATCTAAGTACACTATATCCATGGTTCACATGCTTGTTGACCCCCTCAAAGAATTCGAATAGATTGGTGAGGCATGATTTCCCTTTACTAAAACCATGTTGACTCTTCCTCAACAAATTATGTTCATCTATATGTCTGACAATATTGTTCTTTATTATAATTTCAGCCAGTTTGCCTGGTACTGAAGTCAGGCTTACAGGCCTGTAATTGCCGGGATCACCTCCGGAGCCCTTTTTAAAAATTGGCATTACATTAGCTATCCTCCAGTCATTTGGTAGAGAAGCTGATATTTAAATGATAGGTTACAGACTACAATTAGTAGTTCTGCAATTTTACATTTGAGTTCCTTCAGAACTCTGGGGTGAATACCATCTGGTCCTGGTGACTTATTGCTGTTTAATCAATCAATTTGTTCCAAAACCTCCTCTAATGATACCTCAATCTGAGACAGTTCCTCAGATTTGTCACCTAAACAGAATGGCTCAGGTTTGGGAATCTCCCTCACGTCCTCAGCCGTGAAGACCGATGCAAAGAATTCATTTAGTTTCTCCACAATGGCCTTATCATACTTGAGTGCTCCTTTAGCACCTCGACCGTCCAGTGGCCCCATTGGTTGTTCATCAGGCTTCCTGCTTCTGATGTACTTTAAAAAAAAAAATTGCTATTACTTTTTTAGTCTTTGTCTAATTGTTCCTCAAATTGTTTTTTGACCTTCCTAATTGTATTTTTACGCTTCTTTTGCCAGTGTTTATGTTCCTTTATATTTTCCTCACTAGGATTTAATTTCTTAAAGGATGCCTTTTTGCCTCTCACTGCTTCTTTTACTTTGTGGTTTAGCATATAAAGCAGGGGTCTCAAACACACGGCCCGCGTGGTTATTTTCTGCAGCCCACGAGCTCCTCGCGGCCCCCCCGCCCTCCTCCAGTATTTACCTAGAGCAGCTCCAGCCCAACGCGCACCGGCGGCAGGGCAGACTCCATGCCTGCCTGCCCTGCCCCCGCGCCGCTCCTGGAAGCGGCCGGAACCTGGGGAAGGAGGGGACACATGGGTCTGTGTGTTGCTCTTGCTTCAGGCACCGCCCCCAGCAGCTCCCATTGGCTGCGGTTCCCCATTCCCGGCCAATGGGAGCTGCTGGGAGCAGTGCCTGAAGCAACAGCAACACACAGACCCTTGCGCCCCTACTTCCCCAGGTTCCGGGCACTGCCCTGCCCCCCTCTGTCCCCAGTGCGCACCAGGCCAGAGCCCACCCCCCAAACCCCTCCTGCAGCCGAACCCCCTGCCCTGAGCCCCCTGCTGCACCCCAGTAATGCGGTCCTTGAGCCAATGTACTAGTCCTCATGTGGCCCTCGTGATCATTTGAGTTTGAGACCCCTGATATAAAGCAATACTTCATAACTTCACATAACGATAGTACATACAATCCAACAGGATATTAATGTTCAGTAGATCAAGACTTTTAAAATGATACATCACAAGGCATACTTTGTACAAAACATATCATAAGCAGATGGCAATGGTGAATATGGGATTCCAGGGTGCTACTATGAGGCACAGAATGTCACACCCATGTTTTACAAAAGCTATTATTCAGTTTTTACTGCTATTAACCTGAATTTTGGCCCACCCAAATATATGAAAATACTGATTATGTTAAGAAAATTCAGTATATTATATTAGACCAATTTATTATTAACATAAACATCTAAGTGTATATACAAGCCTGTCTGTTCAAGTAAGTGGAAGACAAACACATGAGCATGCATATGCATATGTATATGTGTACATCAGTACTCAAGTCCTAAAAAATGAAGTGCTAGAATTCCCCGGACTAAGCTCCCTGTTCCCAAAGGAGAGATGGCAGCTCTGTAATCTGAGCAGCCATCACCTTCCAGAGCAGGTCCAGAAGCAGTATTGGTGGAGGATGCAATGCAAATGGATGGCATCCTCTATCTGTTAAGTTTTTTCTGTCCTCCCATCGCCCAAAATTAACGCCCAGAAAACAGTGAAGTTAATTGTTGTTGCCAAATTTCACCCATTTTTTTTAATTTTTGTAATAAATACCAATAAATTCCCAGGAAATCTGAAACAAAAATAAAAACCAAAGACAAATGGCCTTGCTTATAAGTGAATTTCTCCAATCCCCAATCATCCTTGTAGTTTTTTTCTGAATTTCCTCCCATTTGTCAACATTCTTTTGCTAATGGACACACAGAATTAAATGCAGTCATCCAGGTGTATGAAGAGGACTAATGCCTCCAGGCTCTGTGGTGTGATGACTTTGCTTATGCAGATCAAAGTTACGTAAGTCTTCTAGCATCTCATTGCAAATACATGTCTAATTTCCTGTCCACTACTGCCCTTAGATCTTTCACCATCACTGCTTCCCAAGTTTCTCTCTTCTCTTGACTCTTATGCTTTGAATTATTATTCCCCAGGCATATTGGATCGATTTTTCCAAGATGAATCTCATTCTTTGTTCATTTCCTTCCAGTCATTGTGTATTTCATTAACATGCTACTTACTCTCTATCAGATCATTAATAAAGATACCAAATAAGAGCTGTACTCACTAAGAAAAACCTTTGGGAAGAGGATCTGGGGGGAAAATAATTAGTTTTCCATTGTGGAATTGCATGGGAATTTTTTCATTCTAGGCAAGATTTGTCCTGACTGTTGCAAAAGTTAGAGGTTCAACCCCCAAATCCAGCAGCTCTGGAAGCCATCAATATGGGGCCCTGCTACCTTGCAGGAGGCCTCAGAGCTATTGCATCGGGTAGTATGGCTCTGTTACCCCCACATTTGACCAAAATTCAGAATGGTGTGGGTTGTTTCATTTAGGAGGAGAAAATAATGATGGAGCCAGGTATCTGAAGAAATCATGTTTGTACATTCTTTGTAAATAAATTCCTGTTCCCCTAAACACTGCAGAACTCAAACAGCAGAAGACCGTTTCTTTGCGCACAGTTCCAAGCGCCTTCCTAGCCAGCAATCTGTCTGAAAGCACTCTCTCTCTCTCGGCTTTTTCTCAGGGCCCTGCTACTAGTATAGTGCTTCTGTGGCTGTACCTTGTACTTCTTTGCTGCCTTTTTTCTCTGCTTCTCTTTCACAGACACACAAACCTTAATAAAACAATACTCAGTGAAGTCCCTCCACTCAGGTACCTGTGTTTTTAGCAGAGGCTACTATTGTTTCAGCTACCTAGTTCCATAAAGGAGTTTGACGGCTTCTTACATGAACAACATCAGATCTCTGAGCAGTCCCTGCGAAGCAGCAAATGGATAATTCTCTTTTGCATTCTTTTTCAGAGAGATTATGGTCTTTTGTGCTGTAGTGTGCTCTTTAGGATTTCTTAACACTTCTGGATTTTAATATTTCTTCTCACTGCACCTTATACATTTGATATCTTAATTCCCCCAGATGGGCTTTTCATAAGTCTAATGCTGTTGAACAGCTGCATTCTGTGATTCCATCTTACTACGATGGTAACTTATGGTCCAATCATCCCTATCAGGGGCATCACTACATTTGGCTATGCTGTTCGGCCACTAGGCCATACTCTTCTCCCAAAACCAGGAATGGAACCCAAGAAACCTGATTAGAGGTTTGCTAGGACCTCATTTTGAAGCCCAAACCGAACACGACTAGCCCACAGGCGACCCAAATCTGACACTTCCCTCCAAACCTGGGTCAGCACTGCCGCCTCATCCTTGGGGCTCAAACTGATGAGGGCTTCCTGCTCCCTGTGCCCGAGATCTGTCTCTGACCACCTCCTGCTATGGGGTGAGCATGGCATGTGTGCCTGCTCCCAAAAACCACTGCCACCTTCCTGTGCTGTGTGTACTGCTGAATGAGATGCGCTGCAACTCATCAGCACACTCACTCCACAGCACAGAGCAGTGGCCAGCAGGAGTACAACATGCAGTCATCGCTGTACTGACTCCACAGGCAGGAGGAGATTTCAGAGTCTACCTGAGCAAGCCGGAGAGAGTTGGGTTATTTTCACACTTGACCACGACACTTGTAGTCCGATTCCATCGGGTTGCAAGATTCTAATCCTGATACCAAGCATTCTAGTGCCAATTCACATAGCACTATAACCAGTGATAAAGTCTGTGTTATGTCTCCATCTGTGGTCTACTGTCCATAGAAGAAAACAGCAAACCTTCCCCACTACTTTCTCCTACAGCTGAGTAAAAGAAGGTGTACTACAGATATAAAGATCATGGGTTCAAAGTCAGTTGATGAGCCAAGGGGGGCTGTAAACTATGTAAATCAGTGTGAGGGCCCTGCAATGATTGCTGAAATGATTGCATATTACAAAACACTGTATTTAGGGATCAAACTAAATATTGTGTTAATATTTCCTTTATTAAGGTATTTATAGTGTGTGTATTTTGATTACTGGGAGCTATCCCTTTAAGAACTGGGTGGGTTACCTATTAGAGGGTTTGTCTGAAGAAGACCGAGAGCAGTGTGTTGGAAATGCTGCTTCTGTGAGCTCCAAAAAGGTCAGAACTTGACAATCCTATCTTTCCAGAAAATAAGCCTCACTCTGGAAGATGAAATATTAGGACTGATAGGGGAACCTACTAACTCAGAACTTTGCTTGATCTTCAGAGCGTTTTGCCCATACATCACCAGTAGGAATCCAGTTCCACTCAGTAGGGATTAGATTTATTAGAGATGGGGAAACTTTTGGGAAAGGGGGAGCCTATACAGGAAAGATGGGCTCCACCTAAAGCAAAATGGAATCAGATTGCTGGCTCTTAAAATTAAAAAGATCATAGAGCAGTTTTTAAACTAAGGGCTGGGGGAAAGCCGACAGGTGTGGAGGAGCATGTGGTTCAGACAGAGACATCCCCTAGGGGAGGATCTATTAATGGGGATTCTCTATGTTCTAGTAAGGAGGAGAGGATGGAAGATGATAAAATACAGGTAAGATTTGATGAGAAACAGTCAAATGAAAAAGAGGCCCATTCAATTACACATGTAATGGCAAACAGCTAAAAAGTGACAATTTTTTTTTAAGTGCTTATATACAAATGCTAGAAGTCTAAATAATAAATTGGGTGAATTAGAGTGCCTTGTATTAAATTAGGATATTGATATAATAGGCATCACAGAAACTTGGTGGAATGAGAATAATCAATGGGACACAGTAATACCAGGGAACAAAATATATCGGAAGGACAGAACAGGTCATGCTGGTGGGGGAGTAGCACTATATGTGAAAGAAAGCGTGGAATCAAATGAAGTAAAAATCTTAAATGAACCAAACTGTTCCACAGAATCTCTATAGATAGTAATTACATCTCAAATAAGAACAATATAACAGTAAGGATATATTACCGACCACCGGACTAGGATGATGACGGTGACTGTGAAATGCTCAGGGAGATTAGAGAGACTATAAAAATAAAAAACTCAATAATAATGGGGGATTTCAACTATCCCCATATTGACTGGATACATGTCACCTCAGGACAGGATGCAGAGATAAAGTTTCTTGACACCTTAAACGACTGCTTCTTGGAGCAGCTAATCCTGGAACATTTAATGGCATCCTTTAAAAAATGGAAGTTAAATCTTAGTGAGGAAAATAGAAAGGAGCATAAACTCTGGCAAGGGAAATGTAAAAACATAATTTAGAAGGCTAAAAAAGAATTTGAAGACCAGCTACCTAAAGACTCAAAAATTAATAGCTAAAAGAATTTTAAGTACATCAGAAGCAGGAAGACTGCTAAATAACCAGTGGCGCCACTGGACGATCGAGATGCTAAAGGAGCACTCAAAGATGATAAGGCCATCACAGAGAAACTAAATGAATTCTTTACATTGGTCTTCACAGAGGAGGATGTGAGGGAGATTCCCAAACCTGAGCCATTCTTTTTAGGTGACAAATCTGAGGAACTGTCCCAGATTGAAGTATCAGTAGAGGAAGTTTTGGAACAAATTGATAAACTAAACACTAGGACCAGATGGTATTCACCCCAGAATTCTGAACGAACTCAAATGTGAAATTGCAGAACTACTAATTGTAGTCTGTAACCTATCATTTAAATCAGCTTCTCTACCAAATGACTGGAGAGTAGCTAATGTGATGCCAATTTTTAAAAAGGGCTCCAGAGGTGATCCTGGCAATTACAGGCCTGTAAGCCTGACTTCAGTACCAGGCAAACTGGCTGAAATTATAATAAAGAACAATATTGTCAGACATATAGATGAACATAATTTGTTGAGGAAGAGTCAACATGGTTTTAGTAAAGGGAAATCATGCCTCACCAATCTACTAGAATTCTTTGAGGGGGTCAAAAATGTTGTGAAGGCAAAGACTATAACAGGGTTCAAAAATGAACTCGATAAGTTCAAAGGATAGGTCCATCAATGGCTACTAGCCAGGATGGGCAGGGATGGTGTCCCTAGCCTCTGTTTGCCAGAAGCTGGGAATGAGTGACAGGGAGTGGATCACTTGATGATTACCTGTTCTGTTCATTCCCTCTGAAGCATCTGGCATTGGCCATTGTCAGAAGACAGGATACTGGGCTAGATGGACTTTTGGCCATTCTTATTATAAATTGTTCCCATCTAATAGCTCTTTCGTGGCTCCTGTACATGATGAGTTTGGTGGGTCTCAGTTCCAGCTCCCACATCGCCAAGCTTTGTACTAATTGCAGACTCAGTAGAGAGGACAAGAGGTGCCTGAAGCAGGGCAGCATGGGGGAAGCTTGTCCTGTTCCTGCCCGGGATGAACAGAGGGATTCATTTGCCAGCACTGCACAAGCACTAAATCCACAAAGTTTTTTAAAGCTACAGTTTACAGTTATAAGCAAGTTAGTTGCAAACATGCACATTAACTCATTCAATAATTCCTATTCTTATTAGGTGTTTCTATGCAAGCAACCTCTGTGCTTCATTTACCCAACCTGTAAAATGGGAAGAAGTGAAGAGAATTATGGCCAATAGGGGAAGAGGTGGGAACAGAACTCAGGATCTTCTGTCTCCCAGTCCCATCTATATTCAATACCATAGGCCAGTAAGGCCAGAAAAGGAGGAAGAGGATGATGGAAATCAAAACTAAGCAAAGATTCTATGAAATATTTATAGAGCGCCCAGTCTGGAGCAATTCAGGGGCCTAGGCAGCTCGCTAGAAACTAGCTTTATGCGCATGTGCAGCACATCCAAGTTTACCTCCGTAGTTTAAAATTTTGCAGTGTTCCAACTACACATGCACTCAGGAAAGCTTTCGATTACTTTCCATCCTTTTCAGAAACTTAGCAAAACACCTACTGTACACTAGATACTAGGCACATACAGATCTGTCTCATCTTACGCTGGGGTTACGTTCCACGGTCAGCGCGTAAAGCGAAAACTGCATATAGTCAAAATTACATTGAGTGTAATGGCGGGCAGAATCGCCCGCACTACAGGAACAGTATTTAAATTGTTATTTTTCTCTTTTTTTGGTTTTGCCGACCGCATAAAGCTGAATTCGCGCATGTTAAATGCACGTAAGATGCAACAGACCTGTGGTTAAGCCCCTTTGTTTTCAGTTTAAATCGATTTTTACCAAAAAAATTCCTGGGTTTTACAAGTAGTATTCATTTTTTTTCTGATTTTCATCCTACTTTTGTATCATTCAAATATATAAAACATAACTTATTTTATTAGGAAAAATACAATACATAGCATGAGACACATACATTACGATAATACATTAGTCTGTGTGTACATGCAAAGCTGCCTGTTGAAGTAAGGTTATGTATTAGTCTAGAACAGGGGTGGGGAACTTATGGCCCACGGGCCAGATCCGGCCCACTACTTCATTTCATCTGGCCCGTGGCAAGCCGGAAGCCCCAAGCCTCAGCACCCTCCCACTCACGCATGGGGCTGGAGCTGTGAGCACCTGCACACGCCATGCGGGGGGAAGCTAGGGTCGCCAGGCCATTAAAAGTGCAGTCGGCTCTGCGCAGCTCCCGGAAACGACCAGCATGTCCCTGCGTCCCCTAGGAGCTGGGGCAATCAGGGAAGCTCCACGTGCTGCCCCTACCCCCAGCACCACCTCTGCAGCTGCTTTGGGAGCTGCAGGGGTGACACCTGCAGGTGCAGGCAGCGTGCACTGCGCAGAACCCGCTGGCCCCTCCACCTAGGGGCCAGAGATGCCAGCCACTTCCAGAAGCAGCTCGGAGCCAGGGCAGGCAGGGAGCTTGCCTTAGCCCCGCTGCACCACCGACCAGGAGCCACCAGAGGTAAGCGATGCCCAGCTGGAGCTCACACCCTGAACCTCCTGCCCCAGCCCTTAGCCCCCTCCCACACACAAACTCCCTCCCAGAGCCTGCACCCCAAACATTCCTCCTGCACCCCAACCGCCTACCCCAGTCCTGAGCCCCCTCCTGCACCTCAAGCCCCTCATCCCCAGCCCCACCCCAGGGCTTGCACCACCAGCCAGAGCCCTCACCCCCTCCTGCACCCCAACCTCCTGCCCCAGCCCAGAGCCCCTTCCTGCACCGAACCCTTCATTTCTCACCCCAACCCAGAGTCTAGGGGAAGCCCCGAGCCTCCGCACCTCCCCATGGGGCTGTGTGTGGCTGTGTGTGGCCTGTGACTGATTTTTTCTGTGGGTCAATGGCTAGGGTTACCATACGTCCGGTTTTTCCCGGACATGTCCGGCTTTTCGGCAATCAAACCCCCATGTCCGGGAAAAATACCGACCGGGCACTTCCTCTCCCGCGGCTGCTCTGCTCCTCCCCTGACTCAGACTTCGGCTCTGTTTAAGAGCCGAGCTGCCCGAGCGTTACCGGCTTCGGGCAGTCCCCTTGCCTCGGGACCCCAGCCACCGGCCGGGCACTTCTCCTCCCCGGCTCCAGCTGCTCTGCTCCTCCCCTGACTCAGACTTCGGCTCTGCTTAAGAGCCAAGCTGCCCAAGCCAGCGCTACGGGCTTCGGGCAGCCCCCGTGCCTCCGGACCCTGCGCCACCGGAGCAGAGCAGCTGGAGCCCGGGAAGGGAAGTGCCCAGCCGGCGGCTGGGGTCCGGAGGCAAGGGGGCTGCTCGAAGCCCGTAGCGCTGGCTCGGGCAGCTCGGCTCTTAAACAGAGCCAAAGTCTGAGTCAGGGGAGGAGCAGAGCAGCTGGAGCCGGGGAGGAGAAGTGCCCGGCCGGCGACTGGGGTCCGGAGGCATGGGGTCTGCCCAAAGCCGGTAGTGCTTGGGCAGCTTGGCTCTTAAACAGAGCCGAAGAGTCAGGGGAGGAGCAGAGCAGCCGGAGCCCGGGAAGGGAAGTGCCCAGCCGGCGGCTGGGGTCCGGAGGCAAGGGGGCTGCTCGAAGCCCGTAGCGCTGGCTCGGGCAGCTCGGCTCTTAAACAGAGCCAAAGTCTGAGTCAGGGGAGGAGCAGAGCAGCTGGAGCCGGGGAGGAGAAGTGCCCGGCCGGCGACTGGGGTCCGGAGGCATGGGGTCTGCCCAAAGCCGGTAGTGCTTGGGCAGCTTGGCTCTTAAACAGAGCCGAAGAGTCAGGGGAGGAGCAGAGCAGCCGGAGCCTGGGAGGGGAAGTGCCCGGCTGGGGGCGCAGGGTCCGGAGGCATGGGGGCTGCCCGAAGCCCTAGCGCTACTGGCTTCACATGTTTGCCGGGCAGCCTCCAGACCCTGCGCCCCCGGCTGGGCGTTTCCCTTCCCAGGCTCCAGCTGTGCTGGGGAAGCGCCGGCCGGGGGCGCAGGGTCTGGGGGCTGCCCGGCAAACCATGAAGCCGGTAGCACTTGGGCAGCCCTTTTCGCGTGGCTGGGAGGGAGGAAGGGGAGTTAGGGCGGGGACTTTGGGGAATGGGCGGAGTTGGGCGGGGCCAGGGGTGGGAAAGGGGCAGGGCCAGGGCCCCGTGGAGTGTCCTTTTTTTTTATTTTTTAAATATGGTAACCCTATCAATGGCCCCTGATAGAAAAAAAGATTCCCTACCCCTGGTCTGGAAGATACACACAATAAACAGGCATGCATGCAAGCTCTGGAGTTATGGATGAATCTCACGCTCACCAATACACATTTCAAGCTGTTAGCAGAGAACGGTTTAAAGATCTGATACACTAAATTGGGAAGAAAACGAAAATCTGTATCAGAATACGTTTCAGAACACAAGGAAATATTCAAAAGTTTAAAAAAAAAAACAGGAGAGAAGGATGAAGTTGAGTGTGTGCGCTGCAAATGGTGTGGCCCAATTATTAAATGTAAATATTTATAGGCTAGTAGTTCTAAGTTTACAACAGTAAACTGTTTATTCAAATGAAGAGTTTTATTTGCTGATTAGAGATACATTGTTTTCTTAAACTCAGAAATGGCATTGTGTATAGAGTTCTGTTTTAGTTCTGCAGCAAACCACACTGATGAACGGAATTCAAAGTATTGATCTACTGAATACTTTTTTCCCCCGCCATCTTTCCGTCCACCAAAATAAACCCCGATATTTACTCAGAAAAATTATTAATATTTTTGCACTGATTTTTCATCTGTTTTTGTTGTTGTAGTAATAAACACTGATAAATTCCTGGGAAAAAAATAAAATAAAATAAAAACTGAAAATGAAGGACCCTACACATAGTACACTTCAAAAGCAAGAGCTCATCATCTTTATGCCATTCCCAACCCCACAATCCCAACACACACTGGAACAATTTATAAAATGTGAAAACTGTTTCTCACTTAAAAACGTCCGAGTGGCTTTTGCTTAAACTTTCACCTTTGGATGCACTCCAGGGAAGTTTTAATCCAAAAGGTGAACATTTCAGAACACTATGAGGATCTGAAAATGGGATTACAATATAAACTGTTTTGTAACTTGCAACTTCTGTTATTGGAAAATTAGTATATAATCATCAGATAATCAAGAATTGTATTGTAATTCACATGCACAAGGAGGTAGTTAGGGATGCATGCTCAAGCTTACCTTCTATATTTCCTGACTTCTTAGTGCTCAAGTATGCAACCTTAGCACTTGTCTACACGGGATGTTACTGCATGTCATGCCAGAGTGTCACTCCATAGCACCTTAGCTTGCTGCGCAGTAACATCTTGTGTGGACCCTGCCACAGCGTACTAAAAGTTCCATAGTGCTTTGACATACTCCCATTTCAAATAACAGAACGTCAAAGCACACAATGGAACTCTTAGCTCACTATAACACTGTCCACTGCACAATAAACTAGAGTGCTGTGGATTTACATCCTGGTTTGCCACACTGTAACATCCCATGTAGACAAGCCTGAATTTTGTAGGTTTTTGTGCTTTGTTTTTAAAAGATCAAAAGCATGGGGAAATAAATGGAACTTCAGTCTCCCAGCCTACTACCGGCTTGTAAAAAAAGCTGCCAATGGAATTTTCAAATTTTATAATATGAAAAGAGTTTGTTTGAAGCCTCCTGAGTGCTGCCACTCTTGACCAAGTCTCCCAGAGCCCCACCATTCTCACCACACCTCTCCAAAGCACTCAGGAAACTAGGTCACAAATAAAGGGGAACGGTTGTATGCATTCAAAATTCAGAATTTAAAATTTCATTCCTATTAAACAACTGGGTAAAGAACCATTAACAACTAGCTCAATACTTCCCTATGAAACAGAATTAGCACTAATGTTGCTCCAATTAAGCAACAGTTCACCATTCATTAAACTAAGTAAATTTTCTGGCAGATGTTGTAATAAAGCAGCCTTCCAGACTTAGGGTGTCCTAGGTTAGAAACAACATACTGTAATATTTTACATTTACACAGTACCTTCCAATCAAAAACACTTTGCATTGTACTGCATAGAATTGTCCAATACATAAGCACCAATGAACCGCAATAGCTTCTGGGGTGGGAAAGGTAACAGCCAATTGGTATACAAAGATGCCATATAACAGTATGGAGAAGGAAAATTTTGTGCAATGGCACCAGGACAGACCATAACTCTTAATGTTAAGGACGATGCACCCACCAGACTTCAAGTGTAAGGGTTCAGCTATTATTTTAAATCCACGGATGCGATAAATGAAGGTGGGAGGTAGCTCCCTTTTGTGGACACACAGAAGCTATAAAATCCCTCTTAGTAGCTGTTCTCTAATTGCTCTACCTCTAAAGGGTTAAAAAGTCTCATTGCTATGCATAGGTAAAAGGAAGTGAGTGGATACCTGGCCAAAAGAGCCAATGGAAAGGCTAGAACTTTTTAAAATGGAGAAAAAAAACTCTCCTTTTGTCTGTCTGTGGTTGTTCTCCTGGGGAGAGGCAGACAGGGCAAGAGGTATGCTGTAAGAAGCTTGGGCCAGGTATGAAAAATCATCAGTTTCATACCTAGAAACTACTAATTTAAAACCCCAGATATGTAAATAGATCAGGAAATGTCTAGAAAGACATGATTAGGTTTATCCCAATGATTTCATTATGGTTTGTGGATTCCTCTGTGCTAACCCCAGGTGCTTTTGTTTTGCTTGTAACCTTTAAGCTGGACCTCAAGAAAGCTACTCTTGCTTAATCCTTGTAGTTGCTCTTTTAAAATCTAGCAATAGTCTGAGTCCCCAGATGTATTTTCTATCTTTTATTTAAAAAAAAAAAAAAATTTACCTTTTTTAAGAACAGAATTGGATTTCTGGGTTTTAAGAGGTTTGTGCACATGTTGTTTAATTAGCAACAACTGATTTCCCCTTTTTTCCCCCCCTTCCTTCTCAGCTCTTTCCCGGGGGGTAGGGGAGGGTTGTTGAAAGGGCTTGAGGGTACCCCACAGGTAGGAATTCCCAAGTGCGCCTTCCTGGGCTCTCAAAGGGGTTCTGCACTTGGGTGGTGGCAGCATCTACCAATCCAAGGTCAGGAGGTAGTAGACCTTGGAGGAGGGAACCTCAGGACAGTGCAGGGTGGTGTCCCTAGCTCCAGAAGCTCCCAACACAGATAGATCATGGTGGGCTTGGGAGGGGAGAGAGTCAGAGAAAATGAGGGATTCCCAAAGCCAGCCCAGTAACACAGCAGTAAAAATTCAGCACCCAATATTTTTAAAATTTGCAAAATTCTGCATATTTCATTTGTCAATAAATAAACATGGAGGCTCCAGCATGGCAGTGGACAGTACAGGCCACTGGCCGCACAGAGGTGGGAGATCACCCTGCAGCCCACCCCGGGACATGGACTTCAGCAGTGAGGCTGCACCTGAACCTGATACAGCACTAGGGCCAGGCCAGCCCCACAAACACACCAGGTTCCCGCCCCTCCACACCAGATGCACCAAGATAGCGAGCGAGAGGGACAGACTCTCACACGCACGCCCAACCCTGGCCGCCGATACAGGTGTGGGGCAGGCAGGCTCAGCCCAGCAGGATCAAAGTGTGGAGGGGCTTACTGTGGGGGGATACAGGTGTGGGATGAGAGAGTTCTATGTGGCACAATCTGGGCGCGGGTGGCTTGGTGTGAGGGAGTTCTGGATGCAGGGGGGAATGGGACTCTGCAGGGAGGACCAGGTGAAGGTGGTTGGGGCTCAGCACAGAGGCAGGCTCGGCAGGGGGGACTCAGCGGGGGGGGGTCCAAATGCCAGGGGAGTGGGGCTTGGTGGAGTGGGGTTCTGGGTGCAGCTGGCTGGGCTCACTGGGGTGGAGGTCCAGGTGTGGGGGACTCGTCGGGTTGGTCCAGATGCGTGGGGCTCATTGAGGTGTAGGTTTGAGTGGGGAGGCTCAGTGGTGGTGGTCTGGATGTAGGGGTGGAAGTCCAGATGTAAGGGCTTGGCACAGTTCCAGATGCAGGGGAGGACTCGGCGGGAGGGGGGCTCCGAATTCAGGGGGTGAGGCTCAGCAGGTGGGGGTTCAGGTGTGAGGGGTTCAATGGGGGGTTCTGAGTGTGGGGAGTGATGGTCAGCAGGGGGGGGTCTGGGTAAGGGGAGATGCAGCACATGAATGGGGGTTAGACAGACAGGGGAGCAGCTCCCCATACAGTGGCTCCTACCCTTGCAGCATAGGAGCGATGGAAGCAGGGAAGGGGGTGGGCAGCCAGGGGAGGTTTCTGGGGGTGTGTCTGACCTGGCCCTGGCCACTCCTCGTGAAGGAAGAGGAAGTCCTGATACAGGGTAGGAGCCACCGGCTGGGGCATTCCCAGCCCCACACTCCTCCGGTCATTTACCTCTCTGCCGGCTGCTCTGCGCGCCCAAAACAATGCGCCTGCACTGTTCAGGAGGGGTGCATGACCGCTCTTATGGCTTCCCTTTGCTTCCCCGTCAGAAGTAATTATTCTGCGGGGAAACAAAGAAATCTGCAGAGGACATGAATTCTGTGCACGCACAGTGGTGCAGAATTCCCCTAGGAGTAATAAAGAAGAAGCTCAAGCTAGGCTTACATAGAAACTGCTCATCTTACCCTGCCTATGTATTTCTCTAACACTTTCAATTCCATGTTAGATTATATTTGTTCTTAGTGGAAGAAATAAGATAATTTATTTTCACTAACTCTAAGACTAAGCCTGATATGTGCTACTAAGTTATTTAGAGACCTGATTGCTGCTTCTCATAGTGACATTACTTAATAATTAATATATGCTAGAGCAGGGGTTCTCAGGACAAATTTTTTAGTGGCTTCAGAGTGCGGCCACCAACTCTTGCTGGTGGTCACTGTCACACTTTTTCCTAAAATACTTAATTAGCTTTAGGAAAAACAAATATACACATATACATGTCCAAATATTTATTGCGAGCTAATAAGTCTGCTGTGAAAAGGGATACTTGTATGTTTGTTAATATCACTTTTCATGGCAGACTTACTAGCTAGCAGTAAACAAACATACAAGTATTCCTTTTCACAGCAGACTGACTCAGACTGGAGCGGCGAACAGCAGAGGCTAACAGCGGGAGTTTGCCTGGGAGTTGTCCGAGAGGAGGTACGCTAAGTGCTGCATTAGGGGGGCTGTGTTGGTGAGTATCTGAGTGTCTGTCTGCTGCTGGGACAGTTGGTCAGTTTGACCGTGTGCTTGATTGCTTGCTTGTTTGTTTGAAAAGTGTGAATTGGGAGTGCTTTGTTCCAGGTGGGCCTTGAGTGGGCCTGACTGGTATATAAGGGCAGTCAGCAGCGAACCAGCTGAGCGGCGAACAGCAGAGGCTAACAGCGGGAGTTTGCCTAGGGAGAGCGCACCGAGGCTTTCATCTGCAGGTTTCTCTGAGTAGCTCCTGCAACAGTTGAGGAAGTTCTTAAGAGGACGGGGATATGGAAGGTGAGCGATCAGCTGTTGTAACCTGCACAGGTTGTGCCATGTTGGTCTTTCTTCCACAGGACAGAAGCGACTTTGTCTGTACAAAGTGCAAGCTGGTCTCCATATTGGAAGAGAAGGTTCGAGGGCTGGAGAAACGAGCATCAACTCTGAGTTGCATAAGGGAAAATGAAGATTTCCTGGACAGACGTCAGGAGATGCTTCTACGACCACAATGTTCTGAAGATTCAGAGCAGGCGCAGCAGGGACAGAAGGATTGTGAAGAGGTTTGGCAGCATGTGACCTCCAGAAGGAGAAAGAGGAGCGTCCATGCACCAGCAATGGAGCTACAGGTGAGCAATCGTTTCCATGTTCTCTCTACAGGTACTAATGCCGAGAGTGGACTAGATGACCCATCTGAGGGAAGGGAGCAGAAGGAGACTCCACCGATTGGATGGCAAAAGATGCACTGTCCTAGGGATGGGGGTTCCACGACCACCACTCCCAAGAGGAGGAGGAGGGTGGTGGTGGTCGGGGACTCCCTCCTCAGGGGGACTGAGTCATCTATCTGCCGCCCCGACGGGGAAAACCGAGAGGTCTGCTGCTTGCCAGGAGCTAGGATACACGATGTGACGGAGAGACTGCCGAGACTCATCAAGCCCTCGGATCGCTACCCCTTCCTGCTTCTCCACGTGGGCACCAATGATACTGCCAAGAATGACCTTGAGCGGATCACTGCAGACTACGTGGCTCTGGGAAGAAGGATAAAGGAGTCTGAGGCGCAAGTGGTGTTCTCGTCCATCCTCCCTGTGCAAGGAAAAGGCCAGGGTAGAGACCGTCGAATCGTGGAAGTCAACGAATGGCTACGCAGGTGGTGTCGGAGAGAAGGCTTTGGATTCTTCGACCATGGGATGGTGTTCCAAGAAGGAGGAGTGCTAGGCAGAGACGGGCTCCACCTAACGAAGAGAGGGAAGAGCATCTTCGCCAGCAGGCTGGCTAACCTAGTGAGGAGGGCTTTAAACTAGGTTCACCGGGGGAAGGAGACCAAAGCCCTGAGGTAAGTGGGGAAAATGGGATCCTGGGAGGAAGCACAAGCAGGAGAGCCCAAGAGGGGAGGACTCCTGGCTCATGCTGAGAAAGAGGGACGATCGAGGAGTTATCTTAACTGCCTATACACAAATGCAAGAAGCCTGGGAAACAAGCAGGGAGAACTGGAAGTCCTAGCACAGTCAGGGAACTATGATGTGATTGGAATAACAGAGACTTGGTGGGATAACTCACATGACTGGAGTACTGTCATGGATGGATATAAACTGTTCAGGAAGGACAGGCAGGGCAGAAAAGGTGGGGGAGTTGCGTTGTATGTAAGAAAGCAGTATGACTGCTCAGAGCTCTGGTATGAAACTGCAGAAAAACCTGAGAGTCTCTGGATAAAGTTGAGAAGTGTGAGCAACAAGGGTGATGTCGTGGTTGGAGTCTGCTATAGACCACCAGACCAGGGGGATGAGGTGGATGAGGCTTTCTTCTGGCAACTAGCAGAAGTTGCTAGATCGCAGGCCCTGGTTCTCATGGGAGACTTTAATCACCCTCATATCTGCTGGGAGAGCAATACAGCGGTGCACAGACAATCCAGGAAGTTTTTGGAACAATTTTTGGGGACAATTTCCTGGTGCAAGTGCTGGAGGAACCAACTAGGGGCAGAGCTTTTCTTGCCCTGCTGCTCACAAACAGGGAAGAATTAGTAGGGGAAGCAAAAGTGGATGGAAACCTGGGAGGCAGTGACCATGAGATGGTCGAATTCAGGATCCTTACACAAGGAAGAAAGGAGAGCAGCAGAATACGGACCCTGGACTTCAGAAAAGCAGACTCTGACTCCCTCAGGGAACAGATGGGCAGGATCCCCTGGGAGAATAACATGAAGGGCAAAGGGGTCCAGGAGAGCTGGCTGTATTTTAAAGAATCCTTATTGCGGTTGCAGGAACAAACCATCCCGATGTGTAGAAAGAACAGTAAATATGGCAGGCGACCAGCTTGGCTAAACAGTGAAATCCTTGCTGATCTTAAACCCAAAAAAGAAGCTTACAAGAAGTGGAAGATTGGACAAATGACCAGGGAGGAGTATAAAAATATTGCTCAGGCATGCAGGAGTGAAATCAGGAAGGCCAAATCACACTTGGAGTTGCAGTTAGCAAGAGATGTTAAGAGTAACAAGAAGGGTTTCTTCAGGTATGTTAGCAACAAGAAGAAAATCAAGGAAAGTGTGGGCCCCTTACTGAATGAGGGAGGCAACCTAGTGACCGAGGATGTGGAAAAAGCTAATGTACTCAATAATTTTTTTGCCTCTGTCTTCACGAACAAGTTCAGCTCCCAGATTGCTGCACTGGGCAGTACAGTATGGGGAGAAGGTGGCCAACCCTCTGTGGAGAAAGAAGTGGTTCGGGACTATTTAGAAAAACTGGACGTGCACAAGTCCATGGGGCCGGATGCGCTGCATCCGAGGGTGCTAAAGGAGTTGGCGGGTGAGATTGCAGACCCATTACCCATCATTTTTGAAAACTCATGGCGATCGGGGGAGGTCCCGGATGACTGGAAAAAGGCTAATGTAGTGCCCATCTTTTAAAAAGGGAAGAAGGAGGATCCAGGGAACTACAGGCCAGTCAGCCTCACCTCAGTCCCTGGAAAAATCATGGAGCAGGTCCTCAAGGAATCAATTATGAAACACTTAGAGGAGAGGAAAGTGATCAGGAACAGTCAGCATGGATTCACGAAGGGGAAGTCATGCCTGACTAACCTAATTGCCTTCTCTGATGAGATAACTGGCTCTGTGGATGAGGGGAAAGCAGTGGATGTGTTATTCCTTGACTTTAGCAAAGCTTTTGATATGGTCTCCCACAGTATTCTTGCCGCCAAGTTAAAGAAGTATGGGCTGGATGAATGGACTGTAAGGTGGACAGAAAGCTGGCTAGATCGTCGGGTTCAACGGGTAGTGATCAATGGCTCCACGTCTAGTTGGCAGCCAGTTTCAAGCGGAGTGCCCCAAGGGTCGGTCCTGGGGCCGGTTTTGTTTAATATCTTTATTAATGATCTGGAGGATGATGTGGACTGCACTCTCAGCAAGTTTGCAGATGACACTAAACTAGGAAGCGTGGTAGATACACTAGAGGGTAGGGATCAGATACAGAGGGACCTAGACAAATTAGAGGATTGGGCCAAAAAAAACCTGATGAGGTTCAACAAGGACAAGTGCAGAGTCTTGCACTTAGGACAGAAGAATCCCATGCACTGCTACAGACTAGGGACCGAATGGCTAGGTAGCAGTTCTGCAGAAAAGGACCTAGGGGTCACAGTGGACGAGAAGCTGGATATGAGTCAACAGTGTGCTCTTGTTGCCAAGAAGGCTAATGGCATTTTGGGCTGTATAAGTAGGGGCATTGCCAGCAGATCGAGGAACGCGATCGTTCCCCTTTATTCGACATTGGTGAGGCCTCATCTGGAATACTGTGTCCAGTTTTGGGCCCCACACTACAAGAAGGATGTGGAAAAATTGGAAAGAGTCCAACGGAGGGCAACAAAAATGATTAGGGGTCTGAAGCACATGACTTATGAGGAGAGGCAGAGGGAACTGGGATTGTTTAGTCTCCAGAAGAGAAGAATGAGGGGGGATTTGATAGCAGCCTTCAACTACCTGAAGGGGGGTTCCAAAGAGGATGGAGCTCAGCTGTTCTCAGTGGTGGCAGATGACAGAACAAGGAGCAATGGTCTCAAGTTGCAGTGGGGGAGGTCCAGGTTGGATATTAGGAAACACTATTTCACTAGGAGGGTGGTGAAACACTGGAATGCGTTACCTAGGGAGGTGGTGGAGTCTCCTTCCTTGGAGGTTTTTAAGGCCCGGCTTGACAAAGCCCTGGCTGGGATGATTTAGTTGGGAATTGGTCCTGCTTTGAGCAGCGGGTTGGACTAGATGACCTCTTGAGGTCCCTTCCAACCCTGATATTCTATGACTCAGACCTGGCAAGCCTGTGGACAAATTAAGACCTGGATTGGGGGAAGAGGGGTCAGGGTAGGCAGCAAGAGCCAGGGATGATGCGGTTGTGGGGGCTGGAGGAGACCGTGGGGGGCCAGAACCTGAAGCCCCGTGACTGGGGGATGGGGATGGAGCCCGAAGCTGCACAGCCAGAACCCGGGGCCAGCTCCTCTGTAGCCAGAGCCTGAAGCCGTGCAGCTGGAGTCTACCACCCCAGAGGCGAAGCCCAAAGCCTAAACCCCACCGCTCCTGGGAAGGTGGGGAACTCACCAGCTGCCTGCTCCTCCAGTGTTGTGTCCCATCTGTCTCCAAAGCAGGGGCAGGGCCCAACCCCTGCTTGCAGCCCCAGCAGCCGACACTAAGGCAGTGCATCCAGGAACAACAGGGAAGTAGAGGGGCCGCTGTTTTGACCAAGAGGCTGTGGCCGCAGCCGCAAGAAAAGTCCCTGGTGGCCGCATTTGAGAAACGCTGTGCTAGAGTGTCTCTCTGGATTTCCAGTTCCCAGGGAGAAAAGACAAACCTTTTAACTCTAAATCTAAAAGAACCAAGGAGTGGATGATGGCAGCAAAGATACAAGATAAAAAATCCTAAACCTCAAATGTTCCCTACCCAGCTTTCTCTTAACACCTGATATGATGAAGTTATTTCTATTTAAATTACTAAAAGTTGCCTATCGAAGGCTCTAGAAACCCTAGCACACTATTAATAATACAAAGTCATCTCAGCAGTATTTAAATAATCAATTAAACAGGAACTCATCAAGCCATTTACAGAAACTCCTTCCTGCCTTTTCATAGCTGTAGGGAAAACACCCTTCAGCTCTCTCCAAAAACCCTGCAGAGCAGATAGATTTTGCAGTGTGCTCAAAAGGTCACTAAATTCAGCCTATTTCAGACCAACATGGGGAAACAAGAGTCTCAGATTTTTCACTGAGAATTCCCTACTTGTCACTGCCCCTTCTTTTATAATGAGAGCACTCCAGCTCACACACCCCTGCTAAGGCAATATGACCTAGGGAGAGAGGCACTCTCTCAGGTAGGCTGACCTAGGCTTTATAAGTTATGATCACCTCTTGAGCTCCACCAGGAGACCAGCAGACAACCAGTGAAGAGCCCAGAGCACTGGCATCACATGCTCCTAGTGAGGTGGCCTGCTCAACAAGCACGTCCCTGCATTCTGCACAAGCATTAGGATCTGACTGGTTTAAGGTGCAGCATATATTGCAACAATCTAATCTTGAGGTGACAAAGGACTGATTAAGAGTGGCTTGTCTACAACTGAATGGAAAGGTTGCTCTTCCCTAGCTGGATAGTGATTATAAAGAGCTGACTAGTACGCTGCCATAATGCAAGTGTCAAACAGCAGCCACAGGTCTAGAATTACCTCATACGTGCCAAACCCTGATAACCAATAGAATCATAGAATATCAGGGTTGGGAGGGACCTCAGGAGGTCATCTAGTCCAACCCCCTGCTATAGAGTTATAAGTTGTCAATACAAATAGTGTCTCTACACTATAGCATGCTAAATCTAGAGTTGGGTGGCTATGTTACATACACCTAATATTAACAGGCATAGCAAAAGACAGGGCTAGTAGGGAAGCTACCTAGCAACACCACGGGCCAGGCAAGGCAGAAGCACTTACCCATTGTCACCACCAAACACGTAGATGGCATCCCGATAGGCAACCACGGTGTGTTTGCTGCGCCTGAGAGAGAGTCTGTCAGACACGGGCAAAGGGAGTCCTGGCCCCGCCCCCACACCCTGACCCGGTCACTCGGTACCGCCCCGCCCCACCCCACACACACCCTGACCCACCCTCTCTTCACCCCCTCCCCACACAACACCCTGACCCACCCCCTCTCAGCCCCTCCCCACTCCTTGAGCTGCCTACTCGGCATCGCCCCACCCCAGCGCTGCCCCGCCCACTCTCAGCCCCACCCCCACCTTGGCCACCCACTTAATTCCGTCCCCAAGCTGGCGCGATTTCTCATCGCCTCACCTGGCCCCTACGAACTCATCACAGGGCGGCAGGCGGCGCCACCGATGCACTGTCTCGAAAGGCCCGAAGTTGAGGGTCAGGTACTCCACACTGTCGGAGCAGCTATGGTCGAAATCCACGCTGGGCGCCACCTTAGAGCTCCCAGCCCCTCCGCCCGACGGGGCGCCGGCTGCTGCCATGGCCCAGCTCCTACGGACAGGATAGAGCCCCGCCGCAGCCCAGGCACATGCGCAAGGGACTGGGCGCTGGGCGGGACTGCGGAAGCACCGCTTCCCGAGGCCAAGGGCTCCCGGCATGCTCCGCGCCGTGAGGGGACTACAACTCCCGGCGTACCCCGCGCTGAGTAGGCCTGAGGTTCTCGCACTGTCTCTTGGGGGTGTCTCATTCATTTTCGGATCTTTTTCCCAGCCCGGTAGAAAGGTCTCTGGTTCCGCCCGACCTGGTGCCCTCCCGCCTGCCCTGGGCCCCAGCGGGCCCGGCCGTCGCGGTGCAAGGAGAGCGGGAGCCGGGGTCGGTCGCTGCTCGGCACCTGAGGTAGTGCTGGGTGGGGAAAGCCCCAAGCGGGTCACATGAGGAAGCCTCAGGCCTTACTCTCACCTGGAGAGGCCCACTCTTGGCTGTTAAGCTCCTGGGGCAGGAGGACCTTTGCTCCGGTTGTGGCTGGCTCTGCCTGGAGCGCCTCCGGGCTATGGTAACAAAGAACAAGCATGAGGACCAGTCAAGGGCGCTAATTAGGCGGGGGGAGGGGCAGAGTTTCATACTGGTGATGGGCTCCGAGGTGAAAACTGCACAGAATTAGTGTGGAATGTGAGCTCTGAAGAGGAGAGGTGCTGCTCCCAGCTTGTGCCCTTTGGGCAGGGAGTCAGTGTTTTGTTTACAAACAGAGGCAGGGTGATTAAGATAAGAAAGGGCTGATGATTAAATTAAGGAGCTGGAAGTCATTAGATGAACCTGTAAAACAGGAACCCATCTGGGGGTTGAAGAAAGAACAGAGGGGATGCAGAAGAAATACAGCCAAGCCCTATGAGCCAAGTTTACATTCAGAAACGAGGAAGAGGTGAGGGGGGTAGGTGAAAAGAAGGGGCCAAAATCCAGGGAAGGGGTAACAGGGAAACTACAATACCCACCTGGTGAAGTGAAGAAACAGATTGACAGAGCCAGAAGGGTACCCTGAAGTCACCTATTACAAGACAGGCTCAACAAAGAAAGTAACAGAATGCCACTAGATGTCACCTACAGCCCCCAACTAAAACCTCTCCAGCCAGAGGCAACTCTACCTTTTTGCTGCCTTTGGCGGCATGCCTGCGGGAGATCCGCCGGTCCCGCAGCTTCGGCCTACCCGCCACCGAATCCATGGGACTGGCGGATCGCCCTCCAGCGCATCATCAAGGATCTACAACCTATCCTAAAGGACAATCCCTCACTCTCACAGACCTTGGGAGACAGGCCAGTCCTCACTTACAGACAGCCCCCAAACCTGAAGCAAATACTCACCAGCAACTACACACGACACAGCAAAAACACTAACCCAGGAACAAACCTTTTTGCCAATTCTGTCCGCATATCTATTCACGGGACACCATCATAGGACCTAACCACATCAGCCACACTATCGGGGGCTCATTCACATGCACATCTACCAATGTGATATATGCCATCATGTGCCAGCAATGCCCCTTTGCCATGTACATTGGCCAAACCGGACAGTCTCTACACAAAAGAATAAATGGACACAAATCGGACATCAAGAATTATAACGTTCAAAACCACTAAGAGAACACTTCAGTCTCCCTGGACACTCAATAATAGACTTAAAAGTGGCAATTCTTCAACAAAAAAACTTCAGAAACAGACTCCAATGAGAAACTGCAGAATTGGAATTAATTTGCAAACTGGACACCATCAAATTAGGCCCAAATAAAGACTGGGAGTGGATGGGTCACTACAAAAAGTAATTTTCCTCTGCTGATATTCACACCTTCTTGTCAACTGTTGGAAATGGGCCACCTTGGTTGTATTGGCCTCATTAGCACTACAAAAGTAATTTTCCCTCCCTTGGTATTCACCCCTTCTTGTCAACTGTTGAGAACAGGCCACTTCCACCTTAATTGAATTGTCTCATTAGCACTGACCCCCCACTTGATAAGGCAACTCCCATCTTTTCATGTGCTGTAATATACTGCTTACTGTATTTTTCACTCCATGCATCTGATGAAGTGGGTTTTAGCCCACAAAAGCTTATGCCCAAATACATTTGTTAGTCTCTAATGTGCCACAAGGACTCCTCGTTGTTTTTGCTGATACAGACTAACACGGCTACCACTCTGAAACCAGTGATATAGAGAAGTTCCCACTCTACCTGTGGTACTTATGTGGCCCCATCACCATAGTATCTGAGTGCTTCACATCACAGTCCCTTGATGAGGTAGAGCAGTGCTGTTATCCCCATTGTAGTGATGGGGCACTGAGGGACACACTAGGGTGACCAAATGTCCTGATTTTATAGGGACTGTTCTGATATTTGGCGCCTATTATCCCCTGTCCCAATTTTTCACACTTTGTCTGGTCACCCTAGGACACACAGACTAAAGGCCAGATTTTCAAAGGCACCTAGTGGGAAAATGTAGTTCCTGAGCCAATGCATATATGACGTGTATCTCTGGATAAGATGGCTCGGCTATTTAAGTATGAAGTGCATAGCTATTAACCATACATGTTATCACACGTTCACCTTGATGTTAATATTTATGAGTGGAGGCACTGATGGCAATAGTTTTACTTCATTAACATCTAGAAGATTTGACCCTCCAACTTTCTTTCAAGAGGAAGAGCTTCCCAGAGCTCCTGTGCTGTTTATTTTCCTTTCCTGCCTGCAGTAGCCTTGAGATACCTCAGAAGTCCCACTTTTTTTTCACAACTTTAAAAAGTGAAATTTTCTTGGTATTTGGTTTTAAATAGTCTCCTGTGAAAACTGCAACTCAGAGACTGTAGTGTTGTGTTTAAGACCCTTCTGGAAAGTAACTAGTCTCTAAACAGAAGGCAGTGTTGCCAACTCTCATGATTTTGTCATGAGTCTCATGATAATTATTGTTTTCCTTAAAGCCCTAGCTCTTGGAGTCAAGTGTATATGTGATGATCTCATCCTTCATTCTTAAAGAGAAATGAAGTTTCTAGCACTTGTGGCTGTGGAGAAAGCTTCAAAATGTGACCCCAGTGCACCGTAAAGGTTCAAAAAGCAGAATGTAAATAAATAGAACACCAAATCTATTATTTTTACATAATCTCATTATTTTTGGTGAGCCTGATTCATGATTTTTGAACATTTGGGGTTGGCAATACTATGAAAGTGAATTGAAAGTGTCAGGTTTCAGTGGTAGTTAGTCTGTATCAGCAAAAAAACCGAGGAGTCCTTGTGGCACCTTAAAGACTAACAAATTTATTTGGGCAAAAGTTTTTGAAGTGGTAAGAGAGTAGCCCAATACAGACAGTTGACAGGAAGGTGTGAGTAACAGTAGGGGGAAATTAGTACTGGGGAAATTAAGTTTAGGTTTTGTTTAATTTAGTTTAATTTTCAAACTAGACACCATCAGATTAGGCCTGAATAAAGACTGGGAACGGTTGGGTCATTACAAAACCTACATTTAATTTCCCCAATACTAATTTCTCCCTACTGTTACTCACACCTTCTTGCCAATTGTCTGTAATGGGCTACTCTTTTACCACTTCAAAAGTTATTTTTCCTCCCTTGGTATCCTTCTGTTAATTGATTTATCTTGTTAGACTGACCTAACACTTGGTAAAGCACCCCTATCCTTTCATGTATTTATACCTGCTCCTGTATTTTTTATTTCATACATCTGATGAAGTGGGTTCTAGCCCACGAAAGCTTATGCCCAAATAAATTTGTTAGTCTCTAGGGTGCCACAAGGATTCCTAGTTTTTTTTTTGACAGTGTCAGTTTCACTCCTGTTTAAAGTCAGTTTCTAGTCTATTATTTGTAGTGGGGTAACAACCCTAGAGCCCCACGCAGGTGCAGTATAAACTCATGGGGCCTTGCCTTACTAGGAGGTTTCCAAAAGTTAAATGATCTAATCCAAGCTTGATGAACTGCAAAAAAGTGATAGAAAGTAATCTGGATTTTTCTACAATTGTTTCAATTGTTGTATTCAAGAATTAGTAACAAAGTAAGAATACACATTAAAATTTTAAACCTAACCAGTGTCCCTTAAGTGAATTGACACGAGGTATTAGAGCTGAGTGGGTCTAATATTTATTTAATTTTCTTTCTTTCTATAGGAATTAGAAATTATTATCTGAAAGGAGCACTGTATCTAGGGCCTTGTCTACACTACAGGGGAAAATCGATCTAAGCTACGCAATTTGAGTTACATGAATAGTGTACCTCAAATCAGCATAGCTTAGATCTACTTATCGTGGGATCCACACTACACGATGTCGACAGGAAACGCTTTCCCGTTGACTCCCCCTACTCTCCTCAATCCAGTGGAGTACAGGAGTTGATGGGAGAGCGATCTGCAGTCGATTTAGCAGATCTTCACTAGACCTGCTAAATCAACTGCCGATGCATCAATCGCCACTCATGGATTCCCCGGTAAGTATCAACAGATAAACAAAAAAAAGATTAAGATAAGAAAGAAGAAAAAAACACCCAGAGTTTTCAGGTGCCCAAGTAGCCTCTGGAATCACGGTTAAAGTCCCCCCCACCCCAATCTGAAATGATGCCCCTGGGACCAGTTACGCTTTTGAATTCTGGGATTGCAGTGATACCAAGAGGCCCCTGGGCCCCTCACTAGAGCCCAGCAGGGGCACCTGCGCTTAGGCTCCCAGGCAACACCTTGTGCAGAGCCCCACATCTCCCTCCCAGCCTGCACTAGGAGTCCCCCAGCTTAGCAAAGTGCCTCAGCAGCCTGCTTTGCCTTCTTTCCTCAGAAGTCATACACAGCATCATTGCCCACAGTTGAGTTGGTACACAGCCCTTTCTAAGCAAGCACACTTATTCTTAAGGTGAAAACATAAAAACAATCAAAGAATCTGCATGCTAATAAGCCTATCAGAAGCTACCCCCAAATCCAACAAGGTCTCTGGTAGGTTAGCAATCCTTCCAACCCTGCCAAGGGGGTTTTCTGTGTTTATAAATTCATAACTGCCTTGGTCAGGGGCAGCGGAGCCTTCCCAAAAGTGTGGGGGGGGAGCAGGGGCCTCCACCCCCTCTGTGACCCTGCCCCTCCCACTCCTCTTCCCCCCAAGGCCCTGCCCCTGGCTAAGCCAGAAGCTAGAGTAGGGCCAGGAAGCGGTGGACCCTCCACTTGCCTGGGGTGAGGTGGGGGGCTGAGAGCAGCCCCTGGCCCATGTCCCCATGCAGGGCAGGCAGGTGGAGGGTCTGCGACTCCTCACAGCTGCCCACACAGCTCTTACCCTGACCTGGCTTCGGCGCGGGGGCGAGGCCTCAGAGCCACAGCCCCGCCAGGGTAAGAGCCTCACAGACAGCTGTAGGGAGCCACAGACCCTCCACCTGCCCTGGGCAGAGGGTCTGGGGGGTGGGGACAGGGGCTACTCTTGGCCCCCTCACCTTATGCAGGTGGAGGGTTTGCGGCATCCTACAGCTGCCCAGGCTCCCTGGTTGGGCTCCAGCTGCCGGTCTGGCAGGAGGGGGGGTAGCTCGAGGGGGAAGAGGAGAAGCAGGGGCAGAGCCAGTGGCGAAAAGTGGACAGGACAGGCCTGTTCACTTTCAAAAAGTGGGAGGGCCATGGTCCCCCCTATTCCAGCACCCCGGCCTAGGCTCTGAACAAGCATGCTCTGACTCTGAGAGTCACTTCTTTATACAGGTAAGGTCTTTGATCTGTCCTCAAGTAACAGGTGACCAGCAGACAGAGGCCTCCTCTTCAGGGTGGAGTTTCAAAAGGCCAAGTTCTTGCATAAATGGAGGGATTACATTTACACACACCTCCCCCTAGAGAGTTAATGGGAAACCCATTTAACTTTAAAAGTTCACATCATTTCAAGTAGTCCTTTGAAGCTCATAATGCTTCTCAGGGTTTACAGTAGTCATATTTCCCCAACAAGTCTCTCAAAATAACAAACATTGGTATTTTGAATACAGTGAACTCCCAAAATACATAAACTTAATTCAGTCAGATTTGCCCAGGAAATTGCCATAGCCACTGCACTGTACACATACCCAATGCAAAGGCAATTCCTACCCTATATTGCTCAGCAGTCACCAACTCTCCTGATTTTTCCCATGAGTTTCATGATTTTTTTATTAAAGCCCCAGCTGCTGCAGTCAGGTGCTTATGGGAGAAGCTCAGCTTTAATTTTAAAAAGTCAGTTTTATATACCTATCTCACAGAACTGGAAGGGACCTTGAAAGGCCATTGAGGCCAGTCCCCTGCCTTCACAGCAGAACCAAGTACTGTCCCTGACTGATTTTTGCCCCAGATCCCTAAATGGCCCCCTCAAGGATTGAATTCACAATGCTGGGTTTAGCAGGCCAAACCTCAAACCACTGAGCTATCCCTCCCCCCTCTCAGTTACTTGCAGAGAAAAGCCAGAAGACATGATCCAAGTGTGACCTGAAGTCTCAAAAAGGCAATGTCATAAAATGTCATGATTTTAAAGCCAATCATTATTTTTGGGGTCTGACTCATGATTCTTGAATGCTTGGGACTGGCAGACCTGCCAAGTGTCACACATCTTGCATAAGTGTCAGGCACTTTCCAGGTTTGTCATGCATTCTTGCACAAGTGGTAAAATTTTACAGTTACAGAGAAACCTAAACAGTTTCCTCCTAGAGGAAAGTTAAGTTAAGTTAACTGCAAGTTAAGAGCTCCTTCTGCTTAGGGTTACCATATTTTCTGCCTCCAAATGGAGGACACTCCACGGGGCCCCGGCCCCGCCCCCAGCCCCGCCCCCGCCCCTGCTTCCCGCGAACATTTGATTCGCGGGAAGCCTGAAGCAGGTAAGGGGGGGTGTGGGGGGAGGAGGCGCGGCCCAGGCTGGCCCCCCGGCGGCTCCAGCCTGGGTCGGCTCGGGCCCTGGGGTGCTGGCCCCGGCCCAGCACCCCCGGCCCGCCCAGCACTGCCGGTTCCCGGCCCGACCCGGCGCACCCCCCGGCGGCCCGGCGCACCCCCCGGCCCCCCGGCCCCGTGACCCCAGACCAGCTCCCGGCCCGGCCCCCCGGCTCCCGGCCCCGTGGGCCTGGCTCCCCGGCCCCGCGACCCCGGACCGGCTCCCCCGGCCCCGCGGGCCCGGCCCCGCAACCCCGGCTCCCGGCCCCGCGGGCCCGGCCCCCCGGCTCCCGGACCGGACCCCAGCCCAGCACCGCGCCCCCGACTCCCCGCCCGGCCCCGCGCCCGGCCCGGCCCGGCACTGCGCCCCTGGTTCCCGGCCCGGCACCGCGCGCCCAGCCCGGCACCATGCCCCCGGCCCCGCGACCCCGGCCCGGCCCCGCGACCCCAGCCCGGCCCCGCGTCGGCCCCGACCCCAGCCAAAGGGGCCCCGGCCGAGCACCACCGAGCCTCCCTCCCTCCCTCCTGATTTTCCCGGACATGCCCGGCTTTTGGGGATTTCCCCCCGGACGGGGATTTGAGCCCCCAAAAGCCGGACATGTCCGGGAAAATCCGGACGTATGGTAACCCTACTTCTGCTGATTGTTCTGCTTGATTTTACTGTGTTCTTCATCACCAAGGCCTCACACCCATTTTATAGATAAGATAACAGAGGTTTCATAGATTATGAAGTCAGAGGGACTATTGTGATCATCTAGTCTGACCTCCTGCGTAATACAGGTTATAAGATTTGCCTGAATTCATTCTTGTTTTATTCTGGGACAGGTTTCTCTCAGTCTGTCCTGTTGAAGCTGTTCCATTTTGGCTAAATAATTAGTCATTGCAGCAAGGGCACTGGTATTGGGTCTGTCGCCACTTAGGCAATTACCCTTACCACTGGGGTAGAAAGTCCTTTTTTGTCACTGTATGAATTGTACTGTATGGGGAGACTCTCCTTAGCTCCCGGGGAGAGGGCCTGGGGTATGAGAGAGACCATCAGAGAAGCACCAACAGGTGATCCAGAGGGGAGTGGGGAAGAGGTCCTCCCCATCAGCCAGAGGGAAAGGCCTGGCTGGAGCTGCCTGCAGTGAGGGGCAGTGCAAGGCTCTTAAGGGGGTGTACTGGACTGCTGGGCCCATGAGACATGCAATGGATTGGTGAGGCTGGGAGTTTTAGATTTAAAGTGTTATATTTATATTAATAAAACAGCCATCAGAAGGGGAAAGTAAATACAAAGCATCCTTTGTGGTGGTATTGTTTGGCTGCAGAAGTAGGAAAAGAGAGACAGAAAAAGGGTACAACACTGGTTTGAGGTGAGACCTGTTACAATGTTAAATATTTTTAAGACTTCAGGATTGGATAACTTGTATCCAAGAGTTCTAAAAGAGCTAACCCAGGAGTTCTCAAAACCACTGATGTAGATTCTTATTTACAATGTCCCCTTTGCGTTTTGTCAAATCTGCAGTGAAAGTGTTCTTAAAACAAACAACATATGCTGGGTCATCATCCATAGACTGCTATAACATGAAATATATACCAGAATGCGAGTAAAACAGAGCAGGAGACATACAATTCTCCCCCAAGGAGTTGAGTCACAAATTTAATTAACGCATTGTTTTTTTAACAAGCATCATCAGCATTCAAGCGTGTCCTCTGGAATGGTGGCCGAAGCATGAAGGGTCATATGAATGTTTAGCACATAAATACATTGCAATGCCGGCTACAAAAGTGCCATGTGAACACCTGTTCTCATGTTCAGGTGACATTGTAAATAAGAAGCAGGCAGCATTATCTCCTGTAAATGTAAACAAACTTGTTTGTCTTAGCGATTGGCTGAACAAGAAGTAGGACTTTTAGGCTCTAAAGTTTGACATTGTTTTATTTTTGAATGCAGTTATTTTTTGTACATAATTCTACATTTGAAAGTTCAACTTTCATGATAAAGAGATTGCACTACAGTACTTCCAATTGCGGAATTGAAAAATACTGTTTCTTTTGTTTATCATTTTTACAGTGCAAATATTTGTAATCCAAAATAATATAAAGTGAGCACTGTACACTTTGTATTCTGTTTTGTAATTGAAATTAATATATTTGAAAATGTAGAAAAAAATCAAAAATATTTAATAAATTTCAATTGGTATTCTATTGTTTAACAGTGCAATTAAAACTGTGATTAATCATGATTAATGTTTTTAATTGCAATTAATTTTTTGAGTTAATTGCGTGAGTTAACTGTGATTAATCAACAGCCCTACTTAGTACTATATGATATTCTAACTAAAAGTCATCACTATTCCAAATACAAGGTAATCCATATTAAATGGATTTTAAAACTATTTGACTGATATCCCAAAGTCACTTTTAAAGAGAAATAATCACCCAATGAAGGTATTTCCTGTGGAATCCTGCAGGGATCTCTATAATGATCTGAAAGAAAATATAAAACTACAAATATAAAATTCATAGAAGACACTAGAGTTAGTGGAGAGAGAATAAGGACAGCTCATCTCTACAGAGCAATCTGGATTACTTGGTTAGGTGTGTGTTTTAAATACAGCTAAATGCAAGGTCACATATCTAAGAACAATGAATGCTCTTTACACTCCACTGAAACTGCTCTTGCCAAAGCTCTTTCTTTTTAGCCAAAGCTCAGAACCATCCTCATCCTCCTTGACCTGTCAGCACAATTGCCAACTTTCACTCTCTGTAGGGGTTCCACAAGGCTCTTTGGTCCTCTTCTCTTCTCCCTCTACACCTTATCTCTGGGTAATCTTATTGGAAAACACAAATTCTACTACCATCTCTATGCTGACAGATCTTCCTCTCTACTCCAAACCTGTCTCCTGTCCAGACTAAAATCTCAGACTGTCCCTCTGACATCTTGTGGATTTCTAGCCATCAACTCAAGCTAAACAGAGAGTCTGTTCATTTTTTTCATTTCTTCTCTTTGGGTTTTGAAGTAGCCAATGAAATGTTTTCTGGCTGTATTTCCATTTGTGATTTGTTTAGCCTTTTAAACAGGCTACTTAATATGGAATTAAAATCTCACAAAAGAGATGTTGCTTAAACAAACTGCCTTCCACTGGCTTCAAGTTTAAGGCCAGAAGGGACCATTAGATCATCAGTCTGACCTCCTGTATATCACAGACCATTACACTTCACCCAGTTACCCCTATATTAAGGCAATAAATTGAGTTAGCCTAAAGCATTTCAGTCTCCAAGAGACCAAACTGTTGTGGCAACAGGCAGAGAACAGGAGAGACCAAGATGCCCCCAAGGCACCTGCAGGTGAGACCTGCCCAAATGATCCATACCCCAGGCGGCGAAGGAAAGTGAAAAATCCCCAGGCTCCCTCCTAATCTGACTGGGGGGGAAATCCCACCCCCAAATCTGGTGACCAGTTTGGCCGTGAGCAAGATGTACCAGCCAGGCATTTATGACAGGATTCTCCACCATCTCACCATACAAGTCCCCTTTTCTGTCAGCTCTTTTGCAGTTGGGATACATTAAGGGGTGTTAAGAAATAAATTGGTTCCTACTAACTATCACATGCACCCTCTACTGAGTTCAAGTACTTTACAACTGTATGGTCGACAGGAATAGTTCTGCCTCTAGGTCCCACATGGTGCTCATCAATACATGGACAGGGCAGTATCTGAAGGCAGCTTTGGAACTAAGCCGCAAGCTGAGGCTGGTTTTCTTTCTGTCAAAGATCCAATTGTGGGCCGGGTCTGTTCTAGTGCCATCCTGACTAACAACTCTACCTGGACCTCTGCTGTCCTGGACCACAGGAACATTGATTCTCCAAGAGAGCAGAGCAGAGCTGTCAGTTAAACTGCTGAGCCTGCTCCACCCTCTGGTGTGGGCTCTCCTTGCTTGTCTGGTCTCCTGCCGGCTCCCTTCCAAGTCCTTGGCTCTCTCTATGAGCCCTCATGGCTAGAGCCACTTAAGCTATTGGACTGGTGACACCCTGCATGATCCCCCACCTGTGCATTCAAAAACCATGAGATTGTTTAACATTAAAAAAAGTCTCATGTGTGTTGGTCTGTGTCCTGACTTCTGAGCCTGCTGAAATCCCCCTTTTCCACATGTCCTCTGGGAAAACACTTGTAATGCATACACCTCCCCACCCCTCTCACTTTTAACTTATGGAAAGGACACTTCCCGGCACACACCCAACTCACCAGTTTTCTCCCTGCTGCAGTTCAGGCACTGCCCTAGCTCTATGTCCCCTCCCCCCACCACTTCCCATCCCTACCCTGTGCAAAATGTCTCCGGGACACTATTCCTGTCACTGGGACAGCTCCCTCCCACTACTGCCCCATCCTGCTGGATCCCAGCAGCAGCTGGGGGTGTATGGTTCTTGGGGCCCTTCTCCAGCAGCAGTGTACAGGGACTGAAGTGGGAGTGAAGTACAAGCTGCATCTGCCATTGGCCTCAGCTGGCTCCTGGCTGCTCCTCCTACCCCATGGGCTGGTGCTTTCCTGCTCCCTGCCTGCAGGATGAAACAGCAACCTCTGCTGAGAGTGGCTTGAGCTGCATTCCAATGCTGGCAGCTCAGGCTAGGTTGCCATTGCACTATGGAGGATGAACATTAGAAGGTGGAAGGACCAAGCAGGAGACTAGAGTTGGTGGCAGTGTTTGGTTACTAATGTCCACTCATCCTAAGTAAACCCCTTGCCTCCTTTGTTTATATTTCCTGCAAATCTTTTTCCTCAGCTCTGAACGCTGTGAAAGGCAGGTGATTTAGGGCTATCTCCACAAAGGGGACTTAGGGTTGATCTACCCCTAAAACATAGGTCGACCTAGCTATGTCGCTCAGGGCTGAGAAAAATGTTTCTCCGTGTGTGACACAGTTAGGTTGACTTTACCCACACTGTATATGCTGCTAGGTCGATGGAAGAATTCTTCTGTTGACCTAGCTACCACTTCTCAAGGGACTGGATTTACTTCAGCAAGGAAAAACACCTTCTATTGCTGAAAAAGTGCCTATGGCCAGGAATACACTTAAAATGCTGCAGCTGCACCACTGCAGCATTCAGTGAAGACGCTACTATGCTGACCGGAGAGCTTCTCCCATTGATATACTTAATCCGCTGCTGTGTTGACAGGAGAAGCCTGCCTGCAAACATAGGGGGTTAGGGCAGTATAACTGTGTTGCTCAGGGGTGTGGATTTTTAACAATCCTGAGCAATGAAGTTATATCAGTGTAAGTTTATGGTGTAGACCTGACCTACACTACAGTGGTGTGGCTGCAACTCTGGCCCTGTAGTACTTGTAGCGTAGATATTCCCGTTGGCTCAGGGGTGCAATGCCTAATTTTTAGATGCCGTGCCACCTATTGGAATCACGGCCCTGAGTTAGGCACCCTGCTCCCTATAGAATACATGGGGAAGGTTAGGTGCCTAAGAAAGATTCACAAAAGCCAGCACACTGAGCAGGGAGCTGCCTAAACTAAGCCAACAGGAAATGCTGAGGAAAGTGGAGCTTAGACCCTGCCCCTAACAAGGACTTAGGTGCCTGAGTTCAGGCTGAAGAGAAGCGCCTCCCTCTGCTTGGAATTTTCAGCAGTGATACTATAGTTACACACCTAAGCCCTTTATCACAAAAAAAAAAAAAAAAAAAAAAAGAGGAGGTAGTGCCCCTGCTCTAACATCTTATCCAGAGGTTAGAGCATTCCCACAGAATGTGGGAGACTAGGATTCAATTCCCCCCTTTGTCTGATGTGGAAGAGGGAACTTTGGGTCTCCCTCTTCTAGCTGATGGCCCCAACCACTGGTCTATGGAGTATGCTTTGTCAGGCTTTTCTCAATCTCTCCAGTTGAAGCTGGTCCACTACACATAAATAATTAAACAGTCACTGGGCCAGAAAGCCAAAGCAACACATAGAGACTCTGTAGCCCAGTGGTTAGGACACTCCATTAGGAGATGGGAGACCTTATATCAGGTCCTCTTCCTCCACTGATTATGTAATTATTTATGCAGAGTGGAACAGCTTCACCAGCAAAGACTGAGAGCGCCCCACATCAGAATGCCCAGTGGTTAGCTAGCCCTCCTGGGAGGGGGAAATCCAAGTTCAAGTCACTTCTCCCCAGGAGGCAGAGGGGAGAACCTGGGTCTCTCACATCCCAAATGAAGGCTCTAACCACTGGGCTAAAACATTTATTCTAGGCTCCAAATCCTAGGATCAGCCTCAGATAAGCTACAAACATTTGTAGCCTGCAACAAATGTGGGGAATGTCCATTCTGGCCTTTACAAGAGACCACGCCCATGCAAAGTCTGGTTACTTCTGACCTCCTTTAAAGTATGTGTGAACCATGGTAGACCTTTGGAAGGTGGATTATCTATTCAGCATGAACAACCTATCTTGTCTGCGCCTGCTGCTGGGTCCTGCTTTCATAGATGATAAAGCCAGATGGGATCACTGTAGTCTGATTTCCTGTATAACACAGGCCAGAGGATTTCCCTGAATTAATTCCTGCTTGAACTACACCAGAACTTTTAGGACAAAAAATCCAGTTCTGATGTAAAAATTGCCAATGATGGAGACTCTGTTACAAGCCTTGGTAAGGCGTTCCAATGGTTAAACATCCTCTCTGTTAAAAATGTGTGTCTAATTGCAAGTCTGAATTTGTCCAGCTTTGAAGCAATTGGCTTTTGTTATCCATTTGCCTGCCCGTGTCAGAAGATACACACGTGGGCAGTGGGTGAAGCTTCTGCTTGGGAAGGCTAGTTCCCCAGCCCACCTGTGGCCCCGCCCACACTCCACCCCTGCTCTCCTCAGGCCCCAACCCCTGCTCTGCCCAGGCCCCACCCCACCCACACTCAACCCTCTCGCCTGCCACACATCTCCCTCCACTCTTCCCTCCCCCGCCCTGCTTGCCCCCCCCCACACTCACCGCGTGTGCACCCCCTTCCAGCCAAATCTCTGAAGCCAAGCAAATGATATTTGAAAAAAACTCCACTTTTCTGCAATTTCTTTCTAAAGAAAATGGAGCATGTTTTCCACTGCGTGCCAGATGGTGTTTGTGAAGACTGGACATGCAGAAGGTACTGAATTAAAAGCACTACATTTGGGAATAAAAAAGTCTGACATAGATTTTTTGATACTCACAGAACCAAGTTTTGGAGGTGCCAGCTTTACGTACCAGACCCTATATCCCCAGGGGTGAAGGAACCAAATCCCCAGGTAGCCCCATTCTCATGAGAAACTGGCCACCAGGCAGATGCAATCCCCCATCCACTGAAAACAATTGAGTCTCTGATCCTACCAATCCCTCCTCTCCTCCCCAGCACCCTTCTCCCTTCTTGCTTCGAAACCACACCACTTCCCCCTCCCCAGGCTCCCTCCACTCGTGTTCTCTGCCCTCCCTCCCCATGAGCAGCAGCTGGGCTGGGGAGGCAAGTGATGGGGGGCACGAGGAGGAAACCCACAGAGCAAGCACGGGGAAGGCTAATTAGAGAGAGGGGGGCTTAGACCGAAAGCAAGCCGGGAGAAGGGGGTGGAGGAGTAGAGACAAGGATGAGTGTGGGGGAGGAGGGGAGGAGGAGAAGCCCATGCAGGGAGGTGCAGAGCAGGGAGGGTGGACTGGATGGGATGAAGGGCCAAGCAGGGAAGGAGTCGAGCGGGGAGGAGAGGAGGAAGGAACTGGCTCCACGGCAAGCAGCAGCACGGTGGGGATCTCCATGGAGGGGCTTGGAGTCTTGGAGATGGCGTGCTGGAGAATACTGGAGAATGTATGTGACACTGAGCTTTAGTTTTTATATGCTCCATGCAGGCTGAGGAGGCTGTATCTGCTACTCAGCTTCCCGGGTTCATTAGTATCTCTACAGGGAGTCCAAGGGCACGGCTATACTTGTGAGTTAGAGCACATTAATGCAGCCCGTGAGTTCTAACTCATCACCGTTTACACTGGCAAGGCACGTAGAGTGCTCTGACTCCACGGCTAGAGCGCTCCTGGTACTCCACCTCGGCGAGTGGAATAATGTTTGATGCGCCCGTGCTGGAGCACCGTGGCACCAGTGTGGATGCCCTGATCTGTTAATGCGCTCTGATTGGCCTCCAGAAGTGTCCCACAATGCCTGCTCTAGCCACTCTTGTCATCAGTTTGAACTCTACTGCCCTGCCCTCAGGTGACCAACCATCAGACCCGCCCTTTAAATTCTCTGGGAATTTTGAAAATCCCCTTCCTGTTTGCTCAACCAGGTGTGGAGTGCTCTGTGAATCTTTCCAGATGATCATGCCTCCACGTGCCAGGTGATCCCCAGTTTGGAGCAATGGCGAAGTACTGGACCTCATCAGTGTTTGGGGGAGGAAGCTGTCCAGTCCCAGCTGTGCTCCAGCCGTAGAAATTATAATACCTTCCGGCAGATATCAAGGGACATGATGGAAAGGGGCCATGACCGGGATGCTATGCAGTACAGGGTTAAAGTGAAGGAGCTGCGGAATGCCTACCGCAAAGCCCACAAGGCAAACAGCCACTCCGGTGCTGCCCCCGCGACCTGCCATTTTTACAAAGAGCTGGACGCGATACTTGGGGGCGACCCCACCTCACTCTGAGTACCACCATGGACACTTCAGAGCCCAGTCCAACAAGGCAGGAGGAGGAGGAGGAACAAAGCGGGAGCGAGGGTGCTCAGGAGGAGGAAGACACCCCGGCATCCCTAGATGCATGCAGCCAGGAGCTGTTCTCAAGCCAGGAGGAAGGTAGCTAGTCGCAGTGGCTGGTGCTTGGGGAAGGACAAACACCAGAGGAGGTTCCCCGTAAGCGGCTTTTATTTTGGGAAGGAAGTTATTCGGTGTGGGCTCTTGGGGCGAGGAGGGTTAGGGCTGCATACATGCCTAGATGCTGACTAGGGCATTGATGTGCTCTCTCACATCGCGGTAATCGGCCTCAGTGATCTCTTCAAAGGTCTCATCCGGAACTCGGGCAATGAGCTTGCACAGGTTTCATGGGAGAGCCACTGTGGTTCTTGTCCCAGTCAGGCTAACATGTCCGTGCCACTGTGCTGTTAGGGGTGGAGGGACCATTGCTGCACACAGGCAAGCTGCATATGGGTCAGGGCGGAAGCCTCATTGTAGTAGAAGACCCTCCCTTGCTTCCCAGGTCACCCTCAGCAGCGAGATATCTTCCAGGACGAACTCCTGTGGAAAATGTGGGGACAGTGTTGAGTATAGGGGCCCCCTGCAGCTGCAGGCTCTCCCCAAGGCACAGAAACCCAGAGGACAGTACAGCCATGAAAGAATCAGTCCCTCTTAACCCTGTGCTTACTCACAAATTTGGGGCTCCTGGGAGTTATGTGTGCTAGCTTTGGAACGGGCAAATTATGCTATTGTGTAGACTGTGCTTGCCCTCCTTAAGTACGGGGGAATCATTGCTCTGTCTGGTGTGAACAATGCTGCCTCTGTTAAGTGTTGCATTTTGCCTTTACAGATGCAACCTTGAGATCTCAGCTATCCATGTTATCACAGGCCGAGAGGCTGCAAAGACTCAGGAAGAGGCCACGTAGAAGCAAAGAGGACATGCTGCATGAAGTCATGCAGCACTCCCTTAATGAAAATCAAAAAGTGCAGGAGTGGCGGGAGAGTGAAAGGAGGGTCCACCAGCAGAATCCGGATCGCCGGCACCAAAGCATGGAGCAGCTGATAAGCAGCATGGAGCACCAAGTGGACTCTATCCAGGCGCTCATAGCCATGCAGGCGGAGCACTACCACGCCCGCCTCCCCCTGCAGCCCTTGTCCCAAAACTCTTTCCCTTGTGCCCCCATGTCACCTCCAACCCACTTACCCCAACATCCGGGTTCTTATCGCCACCAACTGCCTCCAACACCTGTAGCTTCACCACCCAGCCCTGAAAACTATGACCCTTACCCACTGCACTCAACCCCCATCATCATGCAGTATAGCCATCCTGAAGTGCAGCACTCATTGCACAGCACTCCAAACAGGACTGTGGTGACGACGCAGGAAAGGAAACAGAACACCAGGTCTGTGGTAGCCGAAAAGCCCCTCTACCTCCAGGAACTTTTTCTGGGGCTTTTATTCTTTACTTACTTTGTTTACAACACTTCTTAGTGGTTACATTCCTGCGCATAAAAAGGCCAGGCAGTATACATGCACATAAGATAACAAACCCATCTCTTGAGCGCGTGAATGCCAGCTGCGAGGAAACAATCAAATCAGCCAAATAAGTTTCCCAAACATAGGCGCTAGAACAAGGTCACTCCTGCCTCATTGCCAAGGGAACAGTTTGCCGTTCTTCAAGGCTTGTGATTAGGGAGCAACACATTCCTACATCCCCCCCTATTTTATTTTATAGATGCGGTGTTTAAACAAAGCGCTCTCGCAGGGTAGCATACACAATGCCACTAGATTGGGTATACACTAAACAAAACAGCAAAGCAAAACGCCAATCCCATAAGGCTTGACCAGTTGCCAAACACCCCCCATGGGATTTGTAAGTAAAACAATTAACTACTTTGGCACAAGTATTATTAGCATAATTTGCTACAAAGGGGGTATAAAGCTGTACCTAATCAATACTCTATTATTGCAAATTGAATGGTTTGCAAACAGGAACAAGGCAGGTACTTAAACTTTGCATTTATACCTTTCATTACAAAAAAAATAATAATGAGGGACAGCTGCATTTCGTTATACATAGGCCATCTTGATATCTTAATTCCTTACTTGTTTTGACTCTTGCCAACATACAATATTTTCTAGACCTTATCTACACAAGGTTTTCTACACCTTATCTATACAAGGTCACAATAACTTCTCACACAGTACTTTCTCACCCACCTCACACAATCCTCGCTTCTACAAATCTCGCGTTATCAGGGTTACAATTAGCCTGACTCTTGCTAACAAACTGTCATGCATAGCAGTTCTTTTCTGACAGTTCTTTCTCTGCTTCCACGACCCCCCCCCCCCCTTTTGTACTTCTAGTACAACAAACATTCTTAAATCTCTATTTGCATTAAGCCCTGGACTTCAAATTCTACATCAGATGCTTCAATCTTAGGGGTTCTGATTGGATGTAATGACAATGCATGATTAGCATAAACATGAAAGGTATTACTATTATTACGTCTTTTACAACAATGATAACATAATCCTAAACTAACTAATAGCAACACAAGCAATAACATTCCCATAGCAATAATATAATGGGGCTGTTGTACAATCTTAATCATAAAGCACGATATATCCTACTTAGTACATAAAATGGATACTCTATAAGCTGTCTGGAAAGCATATTTTTCAACTTAATATATATTTTAAAGCATGTGAATTTGCACTTGTACTTCAGAGATTTTCTGAATCTCTGGTAACAGTGAAAACAAATTCTGAAATCTATCAGGTACTAAACTAGTCCAATTAAAGGGTACCTGGAACCTAAGGGCTACTTGAAAAACTCTATCTGCAGGCCAGTAAATAATATGATTGCCTGCAGTGGTAATGAGATTAAAATGTATGTCTTGAAATGTGGAGGCTTTAACATACACACAGCTATCATTAGCTTAAAAGAGTAAGTGTCCTGTCAGGGTAGTTCTTTGTCCCCTACCCTCCCAGCAAACGCAATCATGAACAGTGACAACTTCTCCTGGCTTCAGTTTACGGATACACTGAAGCTGTGGGGGTCCAAACGGTCAAAATGTCCATTGACTCCCTAACCCCATCCAAATGTCAGATGTAATCTCCGGAGCACTTACTAAAATCAATTGGGCATACCAGGTAGTCTAATTTCCCAGATGTCTTGGTAAATTACCCAATCCCACATGCATCCTCCCCATGGACCTGGCAGGATTTGGTATGTGGGAGGCCACACCCCCTTTACCGGTCCATATGCTTGGAAGGAGCATTGAGAACGTCTACACTTCCACCCAGAAAGTCTCCAAGTATGTCTCCATGGCCACAGATCAGATGGTACTCCTGATGTGTCTGTAAGGGCAGTGGGCCAAGCCTGAACATGCTAGATCCCACTGCAATGCCTTCCCAGCCTCAGTGATATTCAATACCATCTCTGTCAGCAACTTCTGGGTCATTGTCTGTATTTTGATGTGTTACAGGGGTAATAGTGTAATAGAGGAGATAGCAGGGGCAATGGCAACAAGGTGCCTTTGGTACTTATCATTTAAAATCTAATTAAGGAGGGCAATACATGCTGAAGGACTTATCCAAAACACAGGGCGCAGCCTGTAAAATAAACCTTAAAATCTAATCAATACCACGTTCCCAAGCATGGGTCCCACAAGTTTCTTTCTGCCAGTGTATAATTTTTTGTTTCTTCACCAGGGTCAGTTCTTAATGTCTCTTGTAGTCAGGAATCCCTGGACTTTGTGGTTTCAATGAAGCAAGTGTTCCTTCTTCTCTTCTCTTGAAACAGTGTGGTTTAGCATCATACAGGGGAGAGGTTACTAGCACATCACCCTGTAATGGTTTTGTGTCTTTTAGAAAAATTCAAAGCAACAGTAGGTCTGTCAGTGGACAAGGGAGAGGTTACTAGCACTTCACCTTGTCTTTTTTTCCTTTTTCCTTTCTTTCTTTTTCCTGCTGTCCAGAAGACACAGCAGAGCTAGAAGGAGAAATAGGCTTATCAGCAGCTGGAGAATCCTCTCCAGGTGGAGGGGTCTTTTTGCAGTGAGAAGCATGGGTCCAGGTGGGCAGTCCTTGGCACTTCACAGCAGTGTTGGTGGTTAACAGGACTTGGAAAGGGCCTTTCCAGTGTGGAGCCAAAGCAGTCTTTCGTTGATGGACTTTACATAGACTCAGTTTCCTTGTTTCAATAAATGGCAGGGCTGCTAGGGTCTTTGGATAGCACTTCTTTTATCTGTGAAAAAAAAAACCTAACACATTTCATTAGTGCCTGGCAGTGTTTTGCAGATCTCAGTTGCTTGGGCACATTCAGGCCCCCCCTTTTCGTGGCTGTCAGCCAGGTCTTATCTTTGGACTGAGCTTGCTAGCTATTTTTTCCTCAGTTAACTCATTCCGTGCTTTTTCCTCTTCTCCCTTTCTCGGCTTCTTTTAACCTACAAAGGAAACTTTCACTCTTCACTTATACACTTTTTTCCAACAATGAACGCATACACATTGCCATTATACAGTACATTAGTCTTATTATTCAATGTATGCCATGTACACTCTTCCAGTAAAATAACTTTATTACAGAGCTTTGGAGCAACAAACCGGGACAAGCACACCCACTTTTGAGGAGTCCACTTGGTACAACCTCTGGTGTCCAATCGCTTTCCTCCCTCCCCAGCCCTCTGGCTAGAAATCTGAGGTAGCCAGAAGGATCCCATGGGCAATATGGGGAGTGGGTTAACCTTCCATGTCCTTGTTTCCAAAGACTGTTGGTGTGCAAATTTTAACAACAATTTTTCAATTAAAAAATCTGGCCAATGAAGTGTCTTTTTCTTACTTAAGCAAATATATCAGACTTTAGTATATCACATTTTCCTGATTTATCCAAACACTTTGTATTCCAAGTTGAATAAAACAAGTATCTGCTTTTTGATTTAACCCTTCTATTTAAATTTGAGCTAGACTGTCCTATGAAAATATTAAATCCAACAATTCTGGCCACAAGACAAACATCACAAGACAGGACAAAGAACACAAAAATAATTCCTATTGTACCAGTAAATGCATGGTACATCGAATGCTATTCAGCTGGCATCCGTTTTCCCTGATGATCTGAAAGACAAAAGAACCGAGGTCTACCCCTTCTGAGCAGTCAGTCATTACTTAAAATATTTACTTTATTACACATACTCTTGTTGATTTTAGGCAAAACAGAGGAATTACCACATATTTCCTTGTATTTGTTTCATATGCAGCCCAGGTTTCAGTGGCTACTACCTTATTAGTTAGAAAATTGCATTAATACAGATGCTTTCTGGCTTGCTTCCAGATCCAAAGCTATCCACGGCTTAAAGATTCTTACTTAAAAAGGGACACAATTAACTTTCCCGGACTTTTGATTGCCTTTTACTTCTAACTCCTGCTTTCAAACACACAGTGATCTGAACAAGACAACACAACCTATATTGGTAGGTTTGCATTTCTTATACCTCTACTACAATATATACTGCACATGTTCTCCACAATTCAATTTCCACAACACTAGCCACATCCATTTCTACACAAGGTGTAACTATTTCTTTTTGAACACCGGGTAAAGGCCATTTACTTAACATATAATTCAAAGAGCTATCCTTAGAGGGTTTTACCAGAGAGTGTCTCCTTATCCTATTAGGACTCACCTTATCGGAGCACGAACCCCAGGGGCTGCGGTGAAGCAGAGAAAAGGGGCGAAACACCCCGTTGGCGCCGTTCCCAGTTCGCCGCAGCCGTCCAGAGTCCAATGTCCGAGCCAGGAGAGTCCCGGCGGAGTCACCAGAAACTGTTACCGAAATATCGGGTCCACCTAGCTGAGAGCCAATAACAGCCAGACAGGGATAAGGAGGAGTTGCTTTATTCTGCAGAATAAAGGAGAGCTTTGCACCTTGGTACAAAAACTCTGTCTCATACACATTTTACCATTCCAATTATCATCCTGGGGATTTGAAATCCCCATGCCTATAATTACTTACTCCTTTCCTTCCTCTATGCCCTCAAAGTTTCCAACCTGTTTTCCAGTCAAGAAGCCATACCGACCCGCAGTCTGGATACCAGGGGCACTGGCGATCTATTTCCCTTAGGGGGTCCTCAATATGAGCGACCGGGACAACGATGCATGATCGCTGCCGTGTAATCTTGAACTCTCTTGTGTGCTCCTTCTGGGCACTGGAAAGTTCGCCCCCCATACTCACGAATAAGGGGCGGCAAACAGCCGCGGGCGCGCTCGGCATATCCAGCCGGTGAGTAGGGGGTTATCACGTCGGGGTCACCAGCTGTGGTGACGACGCAGGAAAGGAAACAGAACACCAGGTCTGTGGTAGCCGAAAAGCCCCTCTACCTCCAGGAACTTTTTCTGGGGCTTTTATTCTTTACTTACTTTGTTTACAACACTTCTTAGTGGTTACATTCCTGCGCATAAAAAGGCCAGGCAGTATACATGCACATAAGATAACAAACCCATCTCTTGAGCGCGTGAATGCCAGCTGCGAGGAAACAATCAAATCAGCCAAATAAGTTTCCCAAACATAGGCGCTAGAACAAGGTCACTCCTGCCTCATTGCCAAGGGAACAGTTTGCCGTTCTTCAAGGCTTGTGATTAGGGAGCAACACATTCCTACACAGGACAACTGAGCGTGATAACAGGACATACATAAATCTGTGATTGTACCATTCCCCACCCCACCCCCTTGCCCTTTCTGTTTCCCAAGCAGTGTTTCTTTTCAATAAATGAATTTTCTTTTCAATAAATGGATTTCTTTGCTTTGAAAACATTCTTTATTATTGCATAAAGTAAAAGCTACCTTAGCCCAGGAAAGCAACAGGCACTGCAAGTCAGTGCATCATACGTAGTAAACTCAGATTACTACTCATATTGGAACCACTGCACTTCACTCCCGGGCAGGGCACCAGACATTACTGGTGGCTTTCAGCCTCAAATTGCTCCCTCAAGGTATTCCTAATCCTTGCAGCCCCGCATTGGGCCCCTCTAATAGCCTGCTCTCTGGCTGTGCAAATTCAGCCTCCAGGTGTTCAACCTCGGAGGTCCATGCCTGAGTGAAGCTTTCACCCTTCCCTTCACAAATATTATGCAGGGCACAGCACGTGGATATAACTGCGGGGATGCTGTTTTAAGCCAGGTCCAGCTTCCCATACAGAGAGCGCCAGCAGCCCTTTAAACAGCCAAAAGCACACTCCACAGTCATTCTGCACTGGCTCAGCCTGTTGTTGAACCGCTCCTTGCTGCTGTCAAGACTCCCTGTGTAGGGTTTCACGAGCCACGGCATTAAAAGGTAAGCGGGGTCTCCAAGGATCACAATGGGCATTTCGACTTCCCCTACGGTGATCTTCCGGTCTGGGAAAAAGGTCCCAGCTTGCAGCTTCCTGAACAGGCCAGTGTTCCGAAAGATGCGTGTGTCATGCCCTTTTCCGGGCCAGCCTGCATTAATGTCAATGAAACGCCCACGGTGATCCACAAACGCCTGGAGAACCATAAAGAAATACCCCTTCCGACTAACGTACTCGGATCCTAGGTGGGGTGGTGCCAGAATAGGAATGTGCGTCCCATCTATCGCCCCTCGACAGTTAGGGAACCCCATTTGTGCAAAGCCAGCCACAATGTCATGCACGTTACCCAGAGTCACAGTTCTTCTGAGCATGATGCGATTAATGGCCCTGCAAACTTGCATCAACACAATTCCAACGGTCGACTTTCCCACTCCAAACTGGTTTGCGACCGACCGGTAGCTGTCTGGAGTTGCCAGCTTCCAGATTGCAATAGTCACCCGCTTCTCCACTGGCAGGGCAGCTCTCAATCTTGTGTCCTTGCGCCGCAGGGTAGGGGCGAGCTCCTCACACAGTCCCATGAAAGTGGCTTTTCTCATCCAAAAGTTCTGCAGCTACTGCTCGTCATCCCAGACTTCCATGACGATGTGATCCCACACTCGGTGTTTGTTTCCTGAGCCCAAAAGCGGCGTTCCACGGTGCTGAGCATGTCCGTGAATGCCACAAGCAATTTCGTGTCGTACGCGTTACGCGGCTCAATAACATCGTCGGACTCCTCACTCTCACTGTCACTTTGGATCTTAAGGAATAGTTTGACAGCCAAACATGCCGTGCTGGTGAGATAAGTCAGCATATGCCTCAGCAGTTCAGGCTCCATTTCCCGCAGACAGATAGCGCTGCTCAGAAACCGTTGAAAGATGGCGCCAAAGGTGGACAGAAACAAAGAGATTTCTGGGATGCGAAGCGATGCATCATGGGGCGTTGGGACAGGACCCAGAATGCCCCGCACCTACGCCCCCTTCCCACAACCCACGGCGCCAGAATGGGAAGAGGTGCTCTGTGGGATAGCTGCCCATAATGCACCGCTCCCAGTGGCGCAGCAAATGCTGCAAATGTGGCCACGACAGTGCACTGGGCAGCTGTCAATGTGGGCAGACTGCAGCGCTTTCCCTACTCAGCTGTACGAAGTCAGGTTTAACTCACAGCACTGTACATCTGCAAGTGTAGCCAAGGCCTAAATAACCTCTCAAGGTCCCTTCTAGTCCTACGATTCTATGCTAAACCTACCATGTCACCCCTGAGAGAGTTGAACTGTAGCCCAGCAGGCTCACACCTTCGGTGGGATTCTGGGAGAGGGTGTGTAAGCTAACAGAGAGTCCAAGAAGCCAGCATTTGTTCCAGGGAGTGGGCTGCTGAGCCATGTGATGGTAGCTTTCAGGAGGGGGTGCTAAATAGAGGGTCTGACACCCCAAGAGAATGGCCTAGGAGCCCAAAGACTGGGACAGTGCCTGGACTGTTCAGGCTCTGGAGTCTTAAAACACCAGAGGATCCAGAGGCTTTATTTCCCCCCACAGCTGTCTGGTGGCTGGATCTGTGACAGGAGTATTTTGTAGTCAGTTTGCATCCAGCTGGATTAGGCCTCGCTAGATGGAAAAACAGTTACCTACATACACATAACTCTTTCTCTTCGAGGTGTAATGCAGCCGTGCATTCTACGTAGGTGACTCCCAAGTAGTATGCATAGGAGATGGGGCTCAGAATCTATTTAAACAAGGACTGCAGGATTGCCTCCCCAAAGTTTGCATCAGATTGGGATGCAATATTAATAACATAGTGATTTGTAAAAGTATGCACACAGGACCAAGTGGTAGCCCTGCAAATGTCTAATATAGGAATGTCACTTAGAAATGCCATCAATTTCGCCTGGGCACCCATGGAATGAGCTAGCACCCTTTGAGGAAGTATAGCCTAGGCTACTTTGTATGCTGTCATAACGCAGGAAGTTATCCCCCTGGAGATCATCTGCAAAGAGACCCTTGGCCCATCATCGGTCTGTATATGAAAAACAAACAAGATGAGGAGCAGAAAGGTTTGGTCCTAGCAAGATAAAAAGTTAAACATCACCTGACATCCAGTATGTGAAGATGTTCCTCTGAGGTTCAGTGAGGCTTAGGGAAGAGCGCTCTATAGCTTGATTTAAGTGAGTCTGGGAAAACACTTTGGATAAAAACTTTAGGTTACAGGCGCAAAGTTACTTTGTCTTTAGAAATTTCCATGTAAGGGTGCTCCGCCATCAAAGCTGCAACTCACTCTCCTTGCAGACATGATAGCCAGAAGGAGGTTAGTTTTCTGACACAGAAGGGAGAAAGAAGACATTGCCTAAGGCTCGAACAGAGGTCCCATAAGAGCCACTATGACAATGTTAAGGTCCCACAAAGAAATCATCTCTTTAATTTTTGGGTGGAGTTGAGTGACTCCTTTCAAGAACCTCACTGATATGGCGTTTGAAAACACCAACTTCACATGGATGGGTTGATACAACACTGAAATCCTCACCAGGTGGACTCTCAATTAATTATTCGCAAGACCAGAAGTCTCATGGTATAACAGGTATTCCAAGATGTCCTGTATACAAGCCAGCTTTGGTTGAACTCCCCAATCTAATGACCATATCAAGAACCACTTCCACTTGTCTGAATAAGCTGCTCTGTTGGAAGGCTTCCTACTATTGAGCAAGATTTGCTGTACTGCCTCTGAATATCATTCCTCCTCTTCCTCTAACCATGCAGCATACATACTGTGAGATGCAGGGAGCTGAACATTGGATGCAAACCTGACCATGATGCTGAATCAGGTCATAATGAAGAGGAAGGGATATGAGAAGTTGAACTAATAACATAAAGAGGTCAGGTTGGAACAATGAGAGTGAGCTTGACATGGTCCAGTTTTAGCTTGAGAATGGCCTGTGGGATGACCAAAATCGGAGGAAAACACACACAGGAGTGCCAATTCCCAGTTCAAGTGAAAAGCATTGATCAAAGAGCCAGGTCTGAGTCCCTGCTCAGGAGCAAAACAGACAGCATTTCTTCTGGTCTCTCCTGGCGAACAGATTGACCATTAGGATGCTCCAAACTGGAAAGATGGATCACGGGACCCTGGGCTTCAGGGACCATGAAGAAAAAATTCAGGGAGAAATGTCTGCTCAGGTGATCTTCCAGGGGATTCTGGACGGCAGGTAAGGGATTGGCCATGGGGGTAATATTTTCCCTGATGCAAAACTACCACAGGCTGATAGCCTCCTGACACCGCACATTGGAGTGTGCACCCCCTCCCCTCACCTGTTCACATAAAACATCACAATGGTATTGTCGGTGAGTATGAGAACTGCTGAGTCCCTGATGTGATCTTGAAAGGTCTGACAGGCATTCTAGATGGCACGAAGCTCCAGGAAGTGTACTGTTCTGACCACACACTTTGAGTTTTCAGCGACCCTAGATGCCCTCCCGAACCTATTCAGGAGCTATCAATGACTGGTGGTTGGTGGGGATTGAGACAAAGAAATGTCTTGGCATACATTTTGCTGAATCATCCACCACTGTAAGGAGTCCAGGATCGGCAGGGGAGTCGGAGCAACCTGTCCAAGGGGTGATGATTCTGATAGCAGACCAACTTCAGCCACATCTGAAAAAGGACACAGGCGCAGCCTGGCATATTGGACTACCTACGTGCATTCATCCATAAGGCCTGGCAACCTCAAGCATACCCAGGTTGTGGTTAAGGATTGAGACTGCAGCTCCAGACATAGGTGGTGGATTGCCTGGAATTGTTGAGTCAGTAGAAATGCTCTCAAACTTGTAGAGTCTATCAGGAACCCAATGAACTTGATTCTTCAAGTTGGAACCAATGCTGACTGACTGCAGTTTAGGATGAGACCTAGACAATCAAGTAGACATAGTGTGAAGTGAAGAAGTGAGAAGACTCCCTCACTGGACTTGCCCCTCAATAACCAATCATCCAGATACAGGAAGATATGAATTTCCCTCTTCGTGAAGTATCCTGTAACCACAATATACACTAGGTAAAAACCCAGGAAGAGGAAGACAAACCAAAAGGCAGCACAGCATACAGGCCAGCCACAACAAACCTGAGGAACCTACTGTGGCTCAAGAGAATTGCTACATGGAAATCAGTGTCCTGCAGGTCAAGGGCAGCAAACCAGTCATCATGATTTAAGGTGAGGAAGCTTATTTGTTGACATCAGGGAGGTCAACGATAGGTCTCATTCCTCCCTTGGACTTGGGAAAAAACAGTTACCTACCTTTCATAACTGTTGTTCTTCGAGGTGTGTTGCTCATGTCCATTCCATGTTAGGTGTGTGCACGCTCACATGCACGGCTGCTGGAGATTTTTGCCTTAGTGGTATTCGTAGGGCTGGGTCTGGTGGCCCCTGGAGCTCATGTGCCAGTATATTAGGCATTGCTGGCCCTGCACCCTTTCAGTTCCTTCTTGCTGTCAACTCCAACAATGGGGTAGGAGGGTGAGTCATGGAATGGACATGAGCAACACATCTCAAAGAACAACAGTTACAAAAGGTAGGTAACAATTTTTTCTTCTTTGAGTGCTTGCTCATGTTAATTCCCATGTTAGGTAACTCACAAGCAGTATCCCTAGAGGTGGGCTCAGAGTTCACGGACATGCTGTTTGCAGCACTCCTCTGCCGAAGCTGGCATCATCCCGGTCCTGCTGGGTGATGGCATAATGGGACGCGAAGGTGTGGACTGAAGACCAGGTAGTGGCTCTGCAGATGTCCTCGATCGGTACCTGAATGAGGAAAGCTGCCGATAAAGCTTGTGCCCTTGTGGAATGGGCTATCACAATAGCCGGTAGTGACATCCCCGCTTGCTCATAGCAGAATTTGATGCAAGCAGTTATCCACGAGGAGATTCCCTGGGAGGAAACCAGCAGACCTTTCATCCTGTCTGCCATTGCAATGAAGAGCTGCGTCGACTTATGGAAGGGTTTGGTTCTCTCAATATAGAAGGCCAGCACCCGTCTAATATCCAGAGTATGCAACCTGCGTTCCTTGCTGGATTTGTGAGGTTTTGGAAAAAAACACTGGTAGGAATATAAAAAGCCCACTCCTAAGCGACCAGAGGAGCTAGTGAACAGGAGCAGCTAATGGGAGTTTTGTGAGAGAGTTCTCCAGGTGAAGGAAGAGAGATTACATGATCTTTGGGGTAAGTTTGTTGCCTGTTGTGTGTGTATCTGTGCTTGTGGTGTGCTTGCTGCTTGACTGAAATATACCGTGTACTCTGTTTTTTTGTTAGGGGGCCCGTGTGCTGACCATGTGTGTGCTGAGCCTAGCGGCCTGCTAGGCAAGGTGTAATGTTATTGACATGAACTGTGACCGTATAGATCATTGTTGCAAACAAGGTCCTGTAGTGGCACCAAACTTGTACAAAGGCGATCAAGTAAGGTGTCTATGAAAAGGTTATGATTTGCTGGTTATGATTATGCTATCTGTATGCATGTATCATTTTTGTATTTAAAGTTCTTCTTTGAGTGATTGCTCATGTCTATTCCACAGTAGGTGTGCGTGCTCGCCACGTACACTGGTGCCGGACGTTTTTCCCATAGCATTATCCATGGGGGGTGGGGGAGAGTGCCCCCTGCAACCTCTGGAGTGGCACCTGCCTGGTGCGGTATAAGTGAAGGTGCGTCGGAACTGCTCAGCTCCAGCCTTGCTGCAGCTTGTCCCCAGAACTCTTCATTCAGTAGGACCTGTAGTCAGTTTAGTTTTCAGTGAAGTTTAGTCAGTTGGTGAGCCTGGGCTGGGGCATGTCCCGTGCCCCGGGATTTAAGTCATGTGGCTCCTGTAGGCGTTCTATGCCAAGGAGTGACCCACACACAGACTGTCTGCGCTGCTTGGGAGAAACCCGTATCAGCGAAAGGTGTAAGATCTGCAAGTCGTTCAAGCCCCGGACTAAAAAAGAAAGGGACATTAGACTCCGGGACATCCTGATGGAGTTGGTGCTGGCCCCGACCCTGGCCCACTGCTCCGATCCGGTACCTAGCACCACGTCGTCGGTGCGTGGAGACCCTCCAGTACCTTCAATTAGTTGGCACTGCTCCCCTTCCACGGGGCATGCCAAGAGGACCGGAAAGACTCCCTCTTCACAACAGCACCGAGGGAAGTCGGGGTCAGAGACTAGACCCATGTTGGGTAGTCCTTGGTTCCAATTGGGCCCTAGGCCTCTGACTCATGCATAGCGGAGTAGCCTGGCCCCTTCGGAGCAAGCCTCTCAGGATGTCCAGATGCCATCTATGCCCAAAGCCCTCCAGGTGGCTAAGGACGTCATGTCCATGCCGGTGCTGGGAGCGCCACCGATGTCAGCCCCACGCTCCAGAGGCAAGCCACCGCTGGGATCGCTGCAGTCACCGCCGGTCCGGTACTGGTCTCTGTTGAGGGAATGTTCCCGACACCGCTCACTGCCCAGTGACCGTTCAGGGCTCAATCCATGTGGATCGCCCTCAACGCTGGCCAGACTGTTTGGATGGGTGCGATCCGATTGGGACTCCCGGCACCGCTCGTCTTCACGGAGCGAGTAGAGACGGGACCGTGGCGGATGTCGCCAACGATCCTCGTCTCGAAGGCGGTACTGCATTCGGTTGCAGCATGACCGTCGACACCGTTCCCACTCCCAGTCTCCGCCAAGGCACCATAGCTCTGAGCGTCGATCGCTGGCTCCTCGCCATTTCAGGTCCGCCCGTCGAGATCACTCGTGGAGCAGCCACTACAGTCAGTGCCCTTCTCCCACCTCGAGGTCACGGTCCCATGGTCGACGTAGATCCCGACACCGCAGCCACTCCCGGTCCGGAGGCAGCAGCATGTCGTATGCCAGCCCTACTTCCACTCACGGTTGCCTATCTACAGGCCAGGCTAGCCAGCCCAATTGGCCAGCCCCGCCGGTGCCTCAGCAAGTGCAATGGCACTGTGCGCCATGGCTGGCACTGTGGCCTCTGGCACAGCCCCCGGTGGGGGCTCGCTCGGTGGCTGGGGTGTCGGAAGCACCATTGGCCTCCATCCCTAGGCTGCCAAGAAAAGGGTCGACGGGCCCCGCTTCCTCAGTGCCATGCCCAGAGTCCGACCAGATGATGGATCCTCCAGTGCCAGCCAACACCCAAAGCACCGCACCAGCCTCCTTGCCCCATCCTGAGGAGCTCATTGTGGCCCTGCCCCCCTCAGTCCTGCAGGAGGACTACCGGGCCCATCAAGACTTACAGGGAGCGACAGGGACAGCCAGCCCCGACCCCAAAGAATAAAGATTCTCAGAGGCTGGATGCTTTCGGGAGAAAAATTTATTCGTCGTCAAGCTTCCAGCTGAGGGTAGCAAACCATCAGGCTCTCCTGGGTCGCTACAAGTTTAATCTCTGGGGATCCCTCCCCAAGTTCGAGGGCTCCTCCGGGAGCACAATAGAAAGGAGTTTAAGGCGCTTGAGGAGGAAAGGGCAGCCACCGCAAGGGCGTCTCTGCAGGCTGCTTTGGATGCAGTGGACACGGCCGCACGGTCCATGGCCTCAGCGGTGTCCATGAGACGGGTGTCCTGGCTTCTGCTCTCTGGGCTATCCAGCGAAGTGCAGTCGTCGATGCAGGATCTCCCTTTTGACGGAAAGGCGCTGTTTGTGGAGGAAACAGACACAAGGCTGCATGGCATGAAAGACACCTGCACGACCCTCCAGACCTTGGGCCTCTATGTCCCTGCTCTGGCAAAACCCAAGTTTAAGCGACAGCAGGTTCCCGCCCAGGCCACCCTCCCGAAATATGAAGCCGCCCACAAGAAGCAACAGGACTATAAGAAATGCCTGCAAAGACAATACTGGTCTGCCCCCCAGCCTGGGTCCTCTAAGGGCAAGCAGGTGGGTAAAAGGCAGTTTTGACGGGATGCTCGGGGGTACCCCGCCAGTTTCCAGCAGGGATTCACCCCCAATAAAGCTCCCTTTTTCCAATCGATGGTGTGCATTCCTCCCGGAATGGTCGTGGCTCACCTCGGACTGTTGGGTCCTCAACACCATCTCCCGATGTTACACCCTCCAGTTTACCTCCTACCCACCCAACCATCCCCCGCCCCCATCCCTCTTGGGGGACCCATCGTACGAGGCTCTGCTCGAGCAGGAGGTCGGGAGGCTCCTGGAACTGGAAGCGATCGAGGCTGTGCCAAGGAGTTCCTGGGCAAGGGGTATTACTCCCAGTATTTCCTTATCCTGAAGGCCAAAGGGGCGCTCAGACCCCTACTGGACCTGTGAGGTCTGAACCAGTACTTGGTAAACTGAAGTTTCGCATGGTTTCCTGGCCTTCATCATCCCCTCCCTGGATCCTGCGGATTGGTACGCGGCCCTCGATCTACAGGACGCGTACTTCCGCATCCATATATTCGAGGGGCACAGGCGCTTCCTCTGTTTTGTGGTGGGACAGAATCACTACCAATTTACGGTCCTCCCAGTTGGTCTGTCCAGTGCCCCCAGGGTCTTTACAAAGTGCATGTCGGTAGTAGTGGCCTACCACAGGCACCGGGGGTTCCAGATATTCCCCTATCTGGACAACTGGCTGGTCAAAGGCACCTCCCGGTCACAGGTGAGGGATCATGTGGCACTCCTCCTGTCCACATGCACCGCCCTGGGCCTGTTGGTAAACAACGCCAAGTCCACGTTAGTCCCGGTCCGACGCATAGAGTTTGTTGGGGAGCTCCTGGACGCAACCTCGGCCAGGGCCTCTCTCCCCCCAGACAGGTTTGAGAGCCTGAAAGGGCTCATCAACTCGATCGTAAGGTTCCCAGTGATGACAGCCAGGTCCTGCCTGCAACTGCTAGGTCACATGTAGGCGTGCACATATGTGGTCCACCATGCCAGGCTCAGGATGAGGCCCCTACAACTCTGGCTGGCTTTGCAGTTCTCCCAAGCCACGGCCAGGTTGGACAAGGTCCTCACCATGCCGAATTCAGTGACTGCCTCCCTACTGTGGTGGTCCACACCGGGCAACATGCTCCGAGGGGGTCCCATTCAGGAACAGGGCCCTGTCTGTGGAGCTGGTGTCCGATGCATCGGACCTGGGCTGGGGAGCCCATGTGGGGAATTTGCAGACCCAAGGCCTGTGGTCTCCGCAAGACCTGACCCTTCACATAAATGTCAAGGAACTCAGGGTGATGCTGCTGGCGTGTATGGCCTTCCACTTGCATCTGAAGGGCAAGGCAGTCACGGTTCTCACGGACAACACGGCCTCGATATTCTATATCAACAGTCAAGGTGGGGCCCGATTCTCCGCCCTTTGCCACGAAGCCCTCAGCCTGTGGAACTTCTGTATAGCCCACGACATCCACTTAAAAGCCTTTCACCTACCGGGCGCCCGGAACGTGAGTGCAGATCGCTTGAGCAGGGACTTTTCCTCTCAGCACGAGTGGTCCCTACACCCGGAAGTGGCCCAACCCAACAGAACCAACGATGCCCCCAGTTCTGCTCCAGCGGGGGCCTGGGGAGGGGTGCTATCTCCGATGCCTTTATCCTGTCCTGGTCAGGCCAATTCCTATACGCCTTCCCCCCATTCCCACTGATCAGCGGGGTCCTAGAGAAAATAAAGACGGACAAGGCCAGGGTCCTCCTCATTGCCCTGGCATGGCCCAGGCAGCACTGGTACGGAACCCTCTTGGGCCTGACGGTGGCTCCGCCATGGCCGTTGCTGCTCCGTCCGGACCTGCTCTCTCGACCGGGCCGTCTCCTCCACCCCAACGTGGCAGCTCTTCACCTCACAGCATGGCTGCTCAGTGACTAGATGGCGAGGAGAGGACATGCTCAGCTCTGGTTCAGCACGTCCTCCTTGAGAGTAGACGGCCCTCCACTCGTCACTCCTACATGGCGAAGTGGACTCGTTTTGCTAGGTGGGCGACGGACCAAGGTGTATCCCCAACGGCCGCCCTGATCCAGCTTATCCTCGATTACCTCCTCAGCCTGAGGGCCCAGGGCCAGGCACCCTCATTGGTCAGGGTGCATCTGGCAGCCATATCGGCATTCCATCCCCCGGTGCAAGGATACACGGTGTTCTCCCATGCTATGACTGGCTGGTTCCTTAAGAGTTTGGACTGGCTTTACCCGTATTCTAAGCCCCTGGTCCCGCAGTGGGACCTGAATCTGGTGCTGGCTCGACTTACGGAGCCCCCGTTTGAGCCACTGGCCACATGTTCCTGGTCTCACCTCTCATGGAAGGTGGTCTTCCTGGTTGCTATCACGTCAGCCAGGCAGGTCTCAGAGCTCAGGGCCATTCCTCCCGAAGGTTGTCTCCGCCTACCACATGGGTCAGGACATTTTTCTACCAGTCCTTTGCCCCAAACCTCACGCGACTAATGAGGAACGCCGCCTCCACACACTTGATGTGAGGCGGGCTCTGGCATTCTACCTTGAGAGAACCAAGCCGTTCAGGAGGTCCTTGAAGCTGTTTGTCGCCTCGGCTGAGCGCGCGAGAGGCCAGCCGATTTCCACTGAGGGACTGTCCAACTGGATTACTTTGTGCATCCGCTCCTGTTATAAGCTGGTGGGTGTTCCCCGACTGCCTATTGTTAGGGCACACTCGATGTGGGAGCAGGCCTCGTCGCCTGCCTTTGTGGCCCAGGTCCCCATTCAGGACATTTGTAGGGCCGCCATGTGGTCTTTGGTTCACAGGTTCACCTCGCGCTATGCGATAGTCTCCCAAACCAGGGATGACGCTGGGTTCAGCAGGGCGGTACTCCGTCCCAAGAACTTGTGAATTCCTACCCACCTCCAGCAGATTCTGTCAACCTAGGCTCTCTTGGCGACTTCCAAGTTGTGGTGTACCCTGTGGTTACCAACCGGTTGTAGACGCCAGATAAACCTGTTCAGTGTTGTGTATAGTTCCTCCCTTTGGTTCCCCAAAGTTCAAGGACCATTCTTAACTGTGCCAAAGGTTACCAGGTTTTATGCTGACTTACTCTTAACTGATTATACTTTTAGCTATATAGCGGATCTTACAGGCCGGTAGGCTTCTTGCATTTAAGCAAAACTTATTATTAGGAAACATGTCATATGCCTCAACACATCCTAAATTCAAAGGAATTAATACTAATAAAATATAAGAATGAAATGGATTAATTCAGAAAAAGAAACATATTATTTGATACGGCTGGCAGGATTAGTAGGATAGAATAGCTAGCAAAGTAATCTTATGGGCTACAGAGCTCCTGGCCCTCAGAGACCATGTACGGGCTTTGGAAACTAGAGTGGCTGAACTGGAGGAGCTGAGGGAGACAGTTACATAGAAGAGACTTTCCGGGACATAGTAGAACAGTCCCACCCCCAGTCTGACAGCCTCTGTGCTGTTGAGGAAGACGAAAGTCTGGAGGAAGGAGAGCACCTAACTGGAGCAGAGGGAAACAATCCCATAGTTGGGACCCTCCTTCCAGATGATGTTATGGTATCCTCTCGCACTGAGGATACCTCTCCGGGGGAGGGAACTCCAGCTATTAGAAAGAGACAAATATTAGTAATGGGCGATTCCATCATTAGAAACATAGATAGCTGGGTTTGCGATGACCGGGAGAACCGCATGGTGACTTGCCTGCCTGGTGCGAAGGTTGGGGATCTCTCAAGACATCTAGACAGACTTATGTGTAGTACTGGGGAGGAGCCAACGGTCGTGCTACATGTAGGTACCACTGACATAGGGAAAGGTAAGAGAGGTCCTGGAGGCCAAATTTAGGCTTCTAGATAAGAGATTGAAGTCCAGCACCTCCATGGTAGCATGGTAGCATTCTCTGAGATGCTCCCAGTTTGCAGATGGAGATATCATTAGAGGAGGTTTTGGAAGAAATTGATAAATTAAACAGCAATAAGTCACCAGGACCAGATGGTATTCACCCAAGAGTTCTGAAGGAACTCAAATGTGAAATTGCAGAACTACTAAGTGTAGTCTGTAACCTATCATTTAGATCAGCTTCTCTACCAAATGACTGGAGGGTAGCTAATATGATGCCAATTTTTAAAAAGGGCTCCAGAGGTGATCCCAGCAATTACAGGCCTGTAAGCCTGACTTCAGTACGGGGCAAACTGGTTGAAACTATAATAAACAAAGAGAGGGAAGAACATCTTCACAAGCAGGCTGTCTAACCTGGTGAGGAGGGCTTTAAACTAGGTTCACCGGGGGAAGGAGACCAAAGCCCTGAGGTAAGTGGGGAAATGGGATACAGGGAGGAAACACGAGCAGGAGAGTGCAAGAGGGGAGGACTCCTGTCTCAGACTGAGAAAGCGGGACAATCAGCGAGTTATCTAAAGTGCCTATACACAAATGCAAGAAGCCTGGGAAACAAGCAGGGAGAACTGGAAGTCCTGGCACAGTCAAGGAACTATGATGTCATTGGAATAACAGAGACTTGGTGGGATAACTCATGATTGGAGTATTGTCATGGATGGATATAAACTGTTCAGGAAGGACAGGCAGGGCAGAAAAGGTGGGGGAGTTGCACTGTATGTAAGAGAGGAGTATGACTGCTCAGAGCTCCAGTATGAAACTGCAGAAAAACCTGAGAGTCTCTGGATTAAGTTTAGAAGTGTGCGCAACAAGGGTGATGTTGGTGGGAGTCTGCTATAGACCACCAGACCAGGGGGATGAGGTGGACGAGACTTTCTTCTGGCAACTAGCAGAAGTTACTAGATCGCAGGCCCTGGTTCTCATGGGAGACTTTAATCACCCTGATATCTGCTGGGAGAGCAATACAGCAGTGCACAGAGAATCCAGGAAGTTTTTGGAAAGTGTAGGGGACAATTTCCTGGTGCAAGTGCTGGAGGAACCAACTAGGGGCAGAGCTCTTCTAGACCTGCAGCTCACAAACCAGGAATAATTAGTAGGGGAAGCAAAAGTGGATGGGAACCTGGGAGGCAGTGACCATGAGATGGTCGAGTTCAGGATCCTGACACAAGGAAGAAAGGAAAGCAGCAGAATACGGACCCTGGACTTCAGAAAAGCAGACTTTCACTCCCTCAGGGAACTGATGGGCAGGATCCCCTGGGAGAATAACATGAGGGGGAAAGGAGTCCAGGAGAGCTGGCTGTATTTTAAAGAATCCTTATGGAGGTTGCAGGAAAAAAACATCCCAATGTGTAGAAAGAACAGTAAATATGGCAGGCGACCAGCTTGGCTTAACAGTGAAATCCTTGCTGACCTTAAACGCAAAAAAGAAGCTTACAAGAAGTGGAAGATTGGACAAATGACCAGGGAGGAGTATAAAAATATTGCTCAGGCATGCAGGAGTGAAATCAGGAAGGCAAAATCACACTTGGAGTTGCAGCTAGCAAGAGATGTTAAGAGGAACAAGAAGGGTTTCTTCAGGTATGTTAGCAACAAGAAGAAAGTCAAGGAAAGTGTGGGCCCCTTACTGAATGAGGGAGGCAACCTAGTAACAGAGGATGTGGAAAAAGCTAATGTACTCAATGATTTTTTTTGCCTCTGTCTTCACGAACAAGGTCAGCTCCCAGACTGCTGCACTGGGCAGCACAGTATGGGGAGAAGGTGACCAGCCCTCTGTGGAGAAAGAAGTGGTTCGGGACTATTTAGAAAAACTGGACAAGCACAAGTCCATGGGGCCGGATGCGCTGCATCCGAGGGTGCTAAAGGAGTTGGCAGATGTGACTGCAGAGCCATTGGCCATTATCTTTGAAAAGTCATGGCGATCGGGGGAGGTCCCGGATGACTGGAAAAAGGCTAATGTAGTGCCCATCTTTACAAAAGGGAAGAAGGAGGATCCGGGGAACTACAGGCCAGTCAGCCTCACCTCAGTCCCTGGAAAAATCATGGAGCAGGTCCTCAAGGAATCAATTCTGAATCACTTAGAGGAGAGGAAAGTGATCAGGAACAGTCAGCATGGATTCACCAAGGGCAAGTCATGCCTGACTACCCTAATTGCCTTCTATGAGGAGATACCTGGGTCTGTGGATGCGGGGAAAGCAGTGGACTTTAGCAAAGCTTTTAATACGGTCTCCCACAGTATTCTTGCCAGCAAGTTAAAGAACTATGGATTGGATGAATGGACTATAAGGTGGATAGAAAGCTGGCTAGATCATCGGGCTCAACGGGTAGTGATCAATGGCTCCATGTCTAGTTGGCAGTCAGTTTCAAGTGGAGTGCCCCAGGGGTCGGTCCTGGGGTCGGTTTTGTTCAATATCTTCATTAATGATCTGGAGGATGGCGTGGACTGCACTCTCAGCAAGTTTGCAGATGACACTTAAACTGGGAGGAGTGGTAGATACATGGAGGGTAGGGACAGGATACAGAGGGACCTAGACAAATTAGAGGATTGGGCCAAAAGAAACCTCATGAGGTTCAACAAGGACAAGTGCAGAGTCCTGCACTTAGGACAGAAGAATCCCATGCACTGTTACAGACTAGGGACCGAATGGCTAGGAAGCAGTTCTGAAGAGAAGGACCTAGGAGTTACAGTGGATGAGAAGCTGGATATGAGTCAACAGTGTGCCCTTGTTGCCAAGATGGCTAACGGCATTCTGGGCTGTATAAGAAGGGGCATTGCCAGCAGATCGAGGGACGTGATCGTTCCCCTCTATTCGACATTGGTGAGGCCCCATCTGGAATATTGTGTCTAGTTTTGGGCCCCACACTACAAGAAGGATGTGGAAAAATTGGAAAGAGTCCAGTGGAGGGCAACAAAAATGATTAGGAGGCTAGAGCACATGACTTATGAGGAGAGGCTGAGGGAACTGGGATTGTTTAGTCTCCAGAAGAGAAGAATGAGGGGTGGATTTGATAGCTGCTTTCAACTACCTGAAAGGGGGTTCCAAAGAGGATGGATCTAGACTCTTCTCAATGGTACCTGATGATAGAACAAGGAGTAATGGTCTCAAGTTGCAATTGGGGAGGTTTAGGTTGGATATTAGGAAAAACTTTTTCACTAGGAGGGTGGTGAAGCACTGGAATGGGTTACCTAGGGAGGTGGTGGAATCTCCTTTGTTAGAGGTTTTTAAGGTCAGGCTTGACAAAGCCCTGGCTGAGATGATTTAGTTGGGAATTGATCCTGCTTTGAGCAGGGGGTTGGACTAGATGACCTCCTGAGGTCCCTTCCAACCCTGATATTCTATGATTCTATGATTCTCAAGAACAATATTGTCAGACATATAGATGAACATAATTTGTTGAGGAAGAGTCAACATGGTATTGGTAAAGGGAAATCATGCCTCACCAATGTACTAGAATTCTTTGAGGGGGTCAACAAGCATGTGGACCAAGGGGATCCAGTGGATATAGTGTACTTAGATTTTCAGAAAGCCTTTTGACAAGGTCCGTCACCAAAGGCTCTTACACAAAGTAAGCTGCCACAGAATAAGAGGGAAGGTGCTCTCATGGATTGGTAACTGGTTAAAAGATATGAAACAAAGGGTAGATATAAATGGTCAGTTTTCAGAATGGAGAGAGGTGTCCCTCAGGGGTCTGTTCTGGGACCAGTCCTATTCAACATATTCATAAACAATCTGGAAAAAAGGGAGGTGGCAAAATTTGCAGCTGATACAAAATTACTAAAGATAAGACCCAGGCAGACTGCGAAAAGCTACAAAAGGATCTCTCAAAACTGGGTGACTGGGCAACAAAATGGCAGATGAAATTCAGTGTTGATAAATGCAAAGTAATGCACATTGGAAAGCATAATCCCAACTATACATATAAAATGATGTGGTCTAAATTAGCTGTTAGCACTCAAGAAAGAGATCTCGGAGTCATTGTGAATAGTTCTCTGAAAACATCCACTCGATGTGCAGAGGCAGTTAAAAAAGTGAACAGAATGCTGGGAATAATTAAGGAAGGGATAGATAATAGGACAGAAAACATCATGTTGCCTCTATATAAATCCATGGTACACCCACATCTTGAATACCGTGTGCAGATGTGTTCATCCCATCTCAAAAAAGATATATTGGAATTGGAAAAGGTTCAGAAAAGGGCAACAAAATGATAGGGGTATCCAATGGCTTCCGTATGAGGAGAGATTAATAAGACTGGGACTTTTCATCTTGGAAAAGAGACGGCTAAGGGGAGATATAATTGATGTCTATAAAATCATGACTGGTATAAAGAAAGTAGATAAGGAAGTGTTGTTTACTGCTTCTCATAACACAAGAGCTAGGGGTCACCAAATGAAATTAATAGGCAGCAGGTTTAAAACAAATAAAAGGAAGTATTTCTTCACACAATGCACAGTCAACCTGTGGAACTCCTTGCCAGAGGATGTTGTGAAGGCCAAGACCATAATAGGGTTCAAAAAAAGAACTAGATAAATTCATGGAGGATAGGTCCATCAATGGCTATTAGCCAGGATGGGCAGGAACCGTGTCCCTAGCCTCTGTTTGCCAGAAGCTGGGAATGAACGACAGGCGATGGGATCACTTGATTCTGTTCATTCCCTCTGGGGCACCTGGCACTGGCTACTGTTGGAAGACAGGATACTGGGCTAGATGGACCTTTGGTCTGACCTAGTAGGGCCATTATTATGTTCTTAATATTTCCTGATTAGTGTAGAACTGTAATTCCACCCTCGGTAAGAAGACTTGGTGGGCCACAGCTGGACTTTGTCAAACACTGTATAGGGGGGTTCCCAATGTCAGTGCTCTAATCTCTGAAATTCTTCATGCCAAAGTAATCGCCACTGGGAAGGAGACCTTCCATAAGAGGAGCAGCAGCAAACAAGAATCTAATGGCTCGAGGGGGAGGGGGACATGAATCTTGCCAGCACCAGGTTCAGGTCACAAGGAGGGATAGGGTCACAAACCTGAGAGTAAAAACACTCTAGACCTTTCAGGAACCTGATTGTCATCTCATGGGGGAAAAGTGGTTTACCGTGGACCGGAGGGTGGAAGGCCAAGATGGCCACCAGATGAACCTTGATGAGAAGGCCAGACATTGATGCTTGAGATGAAACAGGTAGTCTAAGATGGACTGTGGTGAGGCCCAGTGAGGAGAAAGATTTTAGTTGGAGGTCCAATGTGCAAAGCACTTTCATTTAGCCAGGGTAGGTTGCCCTGGTGGAGGGCTTTCTACTACCCATTAGGACCTGCTGCACTTGCTCCAAGCATGCACGCTCCTCCACATTCAGCCACGCAGCAGCCATGCCATCAGGTGCAGGAATGCTAGGTTCGAGTGCAGCAGATGGCCGTGGTTCTGGGAGAGCAAGTATGGCCGGAGCAGAAGTGATGCTATTGACAGTTCTAACAAAGCGGTGAATCAGTGCTGGCGTGGCCACTCCGGAGCTATCAGGATCACCTTTGTTCTGTCCCACTTGATTTTCAAGAGGACCTTGTGGACCAGTGGTATTGGCAGCAAAGCCCCTGACCATGGAGATAGGAAGACATCCGACAGGGAACTTTTGGTGAGCCCGCAAAATCGAGCAAAGCTTCATGTTCTGTCTGGATGCAAACAGGTCCACCTGAGGAGTTCCCCACCTCTGAAGAATGATGTCAACCACGTCTGGAGAAGAGGAGAAGGACCTGCTGAGGAGATCTGCTAACACATTCCTGGTCCCTGGGAGTTGAGGCCACGAGATGAATGGCATGCTGCACACAGAAGCCCAATAACTGGAAAGCATCTTGGCACAGTGCTGTCGAGTGTGCTCCGTCTTGCTTGTTGATATAGAACATCGCTGTGGTATTGTCCGTCACAATTTGGACCACTCTGTCCTTCAGGAAGGGAAGAAATGCTTGGGAAACCACTATTAACACTTTCTGTTGCAAGAGAAGGCAGCATTCCAGCGACCATCATGGGCAGTAAGAAGGGACTGAGAGGGTGCAGGGTTGGCGGTACCTAATATATTGGTGCATGAGTGTGGGGCTCCAGAGGGTGCCAGAGCCAGCCCTATAGATACCACTAAGGCAAAAATCTCTAGCAGCCATGCACGTGGATGCGCACACACCTAACATGGAATTGACATGAGCAAGCACTTGAAGAAGAACTAGGAACTACTGGGAATAGAACCCATCCCTAATGTTCCAGAGGGACCTCCCCTTACAGCCCCCCAGGCCAGTAAAGACTGAACCTGCCTGAGGAGCAGTGTCTCATGAGAGGAGTCCACGAAGAAAGCTAGGGTAGGGGTCAGGGAGGAGGAATGGAGAGGAACTGTATGGCATAACCTGATCTGACTGTGCTTAGGACCCAGATGTTCATGGTAATCAAGTCCCAGACACCATAAAAATGAGTCAGCCAGTTCCCAAACAAGTAAGATGGCGAAGGAGAGAATACCACTGGATCACTGTCCTAGACATGTATCAAAATAGGTGCTTGCTGGATCCCGGGCTGGGGAGGGGGTGGAATCAGCCAGCTGGTTAAATCCCGAACCAGAGAACCTTCTCCTCTGTGATGAGTGGCCTTTCTGGTAGTAATCCTGCTGTCTAACAGGAAGGGAGGGCTATCCAAAAAACCACTGTGAGCAATATTGAAACTGACCATTATTGTGACTGTGACACTGGCAGACCAGTTGCCAGCTCATGCCAAGGCCCCAGGCCTCACTGACAAATGCGTAGCTGGAAACCAGTCTGGCTTACCTGTGGGTTAGTATTATTAAAATAGATATTAGTGTTATAAGAATGTGTTTAGGGGCATAAGATGTTGGTGTGCACCAAACCATTCTGTGCAGTTCTAATATGGCCTCATTAATTGGGAGGGCCTCCCTGGTCAGTCCTTGGAGTTGCAAAATGTCCAAGGGCTGGTGTTGTAGGTCCTGGATCTCCTTTAACGGGATCTGTAGATCATTAGTGACCCATTATAATAGCTCCTGATACTGACAGTAATCGTCTGGTGGAGAAGGTGACAAAAGGAGTCTGGAGAAGAAGAAGCCCCTGTTGGAACCGTCAGTACCAGCAGAACTGGTTCTGGCTCTTCCTTCTCATACACCCATGGTTCTGGCTGATGAGAGAGGGAGATGCAGTACAACCCTGAGGGGTCTGGATGCCTGCCATAGAGGTCCCAAAAGCCCAAAAAGGCAAAAAGGAGGGATTCATCAGTTGCAGTGGGCCCCATGGGTATCTGCACCAAAAGACCCTGGGGGAGCTGTAAGCGGAGTGATGGTAATTGTAGCCTCTTGACTGCCTGTCAGGGGTTCTGTGCCTCCGCGGAGATACTGGTGCAGCTACCTCCTCTGACTCCAAGGATGGTTCCATCGGTAGTGGCGATACTATCAGTATTCGGTCACTCCTCCCCAATGGCTGGAGATGGAACTGCTCCTGAGACATCACTAACAATTCCTCCGCTAGAATAAGGATGGCCCTTAGGAGGGGAGGTCCAGAAAGGAATGGAGACTGTGGGGTAGGGGAGGAATCTAACCTCTGGTGTTAGAAAGGTCTTCATACAGCCAGGAGTCTGGAGAGTTCCAGCAGAAATACCTGAAGGACCCAGCTTGTTTGTCGCTGCCAAATGGTCTCTAGGTTAACGAGGCAGTACCAACAATGAGCTCGGAGCTGCACTTGTAGATGGGGCTGGCAAATGTTCATTCTTTTGCTTCAGTACCACAGTCACTGTTGGAACCAGTAGATCCCTCTTTTTGCATGCCTTGCTATACAGGCTGAGGCTTTTCAGTAGCACCAGTTCCGTGGGTTCTGTACATGACATCTCACCCGACCAGGACCAACTCATTTCTTCTGGATGGTGTTGTGATAGGCATCCGCAGCATGCAACCTGGAACTGGGGTACTGCTGAGCCCTCTGACATACAAATCTGCCCCCCCCCTCCTCCACACACACACACTGTGTGGCTGTAACAAGCTGTAGACTGCTGTCAGTCCTGCACTCACACAGACACTTACACAGGAAGGGTGTGATGTTATATGATTAAAACAGGACCATGTTGATCATTGTTGTTTCCACTGTTATACAATTGCCACAAATCTTGTACGAAGTATTGCATGTAAGTTGTCAATGGAAAAGTTATGATTTGCTGAATGTGATTATCCTATTTGTATTCATGTATCATTTTTGAATCTGAAGTTATGAATATTGACCATATGCCTGTATTTCAAATGTGTTTGCTCCTGTGGTAACACCCACAAGGTATTTACATCCAGTCTAGCTAGCACATTGTGAAGGGAATGTTTAAATTGACGGCCCATCAATGAACAATGGGCCATGAAAGTAGCTCATCCCACCTGAGGGACTTTCCTGAGGACATTCTAGGTAGAGTATAAAAACAAGGAATCCAGTGGCACCTTAAAGGCTAACAGATTTATTTGAGCATAAGCTTTCGTGGGTAAAAAAACCACTTCTTCAGATGCATGGAGTGAAAATTGCAGATACAGGCATACATGTATATTGGCACATGAAGAGACGGAGAACCAGTGATGACAAATCCAATTCAGTCAGGGTGGATGTGGTCCACTCCCAATAATTGATGAGGAGGTGTCATTACCAAGAGAGGGAAAATTGCTTTTGTAGAGAGCCAGCCACTCCCAGTCCCTATTCAAACCCAAATTGATGGTGTTAAGTTTGCAAATGAATTGTAGCTCTGCAGTTTCTCTTTGAAGTCTGTTTTTGAAGTTTTTTTGTTGAAGGATGGCTACTTTTAAATCTGTTATTGAATGTCCAGGGAGACTGAAGTGTTCTCCTACTGGCTTTTATATGTTAGCATTCCTGTTGTCTTTGTGCCCATTTATCCTTTTATGTATAGACTGTCTGGTTTGGCCAATGTACATGGCAGAGGGGCATTGCTGGCACATGCTGGCATATATCACATTAGTAGATGTGCAGGTGAATGAGCCCCTGATGGTGTGGCTGGTGCAGTTGGGTCCTATGATGGTGTCGCTAGAGTAGATATGGGGACAGAGAAGGCAACGGGGTTTGTTACAGGGATTGGTTCCTGGGTTAGTGTTTCCGTGGTGTGTAGTTGCTGGTGAGTATTTGCTTCAGGTTGGGGGGCTGTCTGTAGGCGAGGACTGGCCTGTCTCCCATGGCCTGTGAGAGTGGGGGATCATTTTCCAGGATAGGTTGTAGATCGTTGATGATGCGCTGGAGAGGTTTTAGCTATGGGCTGTACGTGATTGCCAGTGGTGTTCTGTTATTTTCCTTGTTGGGCCTGTCCTGTAGTAGGTGACTTCTGGTTACCCATCTCGCTCTGTCAATCTGTTTCCTCAATTCCCCCGGTGGGTATTGTAGTTTTAAGAATGCTTGAGAGAGATCTTGTAGGTGTTTGTCTCTGTCTGAGGGATTGGAGCAAATGCAGTTGTATCTTAGGGCTTGGCTTAGGGCTTGACAAATGATTGCGTGATGTGTCCTGGAAGCTGGAGGTATGAGGTAAGTATAGTGGTCATTAGGTTTCTGGTATAGGGTGGTGTTTATGTAACCATCACTTATTTGCGCTGTAGTGTCCAGGAAGTGGATCTCTTGTGTGGACTGGTCCAGGTTGAGGTTGATGGTGGGGTGGAAATTGTTGAAATCCAGGTGGAATTCCTCAAGGGCCTTCTTCCCGTGGGTCCATATGATGAAGATGTCATCAATGTAGTGTGAGGAGGGGTGCTAAGGGACGAGAGCTGAGGAAATGTTGTTCTAAGTCAGCCATAAAAATGTTGGCATACCGTGGGGCCACGCGGGTACCCATAGCAGTGCCGCTGACTTGAAGGTATAAGTTGTCCCCAAATCTGAAATGGTTGTGGGTGAGGACAAAGTCACAAAGCTCAGCCACCAGGTGTGCTGTGGTCTCATCAGAGATACTGTTCCCGACAGCTTGTAGCCCATCCTCATGTGGAATATTGGTGTAGAGTATAGTAATAGATACTAGGTAGAGTATAGGTAATGGCTGCACTGACTCATCAAAGCATGCAAGGGCATGTGACTGGATCATGTGATACCATCTTGTGTGCCTGTACTTTCCCACAAACTATGCTGAGGGCTCTGTTTAGGACAGCGTTTCCCAAACTTTTTTGGCCACGGAACACTTTTTAGCTTATTACGGAACACTTATAATATTATTTTGTAGTCGTTTGGTTTTCAAATAAAAAATTGCATTATTTATGCTCAAATATATTTTATTTTATAAAACAAAGCAAAAATACAAATTTAAAATAACTTGAACTAACAATTTCTAACTGGAAATCGCATATAAAGTAGTACAAAAATCAAGTGCAAGAGTCAAAATTAAAAACAGCGTTGTACTTAAAAAAACCTGTTTTTATATATACACAAACACCAAACAAATTTGATTTTTACTAGGAAAATCTATTTTTATAAACTGAAATACAAATTTGGATTTAATGGGATTGGTGTTTCTGCGTTTTTCTATCACAAATTCGCTTAATATTAGGAATAATGCTGGAAAGTTGAATTCTCATGTCAGGCACAGCATCAAGTCTATTCCTATATTTGTTTTTTGTTGCAGTATAATACGAAAATCCTGTCTCACACAAATATATTGTAGCAAAAGGAAGGAGCACTCGAACTGCACGTTTAGCCACATTAGGGTACTCTTCTATTAGGCTGCTCCAAAAATTATTCAGTGGTAGATCCTTAAACTTTTGTTTCAGATCAGAGTAAGAAATTAAGTCAATTAGACTTTTATAATTGTGCACAGTAAAGCCGACTGGTTTGGCTGTAATTACAAATGGATTTAAAACCCAAGCATTATCATCAGTAGTTGTAGGAAAATATTCTAATAAAGAGGCCTGCAAGTCATGTAAGTGCTCTAAAATGGTGCTGGAAACTTCTTCATGGACCGTAGAATTTATTTCAGTCAGAAATTCATGTACTGTAGGGAAGCAGTCGAAGTTATTCTGTTCTACAGAAGATGCCCAGAATTCCAGTTTCTTTTTTAACAACGAAATTTTATCCATTGTAGTAAAAATGGTCACATTCTTTCCTTGCAGCGACAGATTAATTTCATTTAATTTTGCAAAAATATCTCCAAGATACACAAGTCTCATTAGCCATGAGGAATTTGTCAGACAGTCATTAAATTTTCGTCCTGAATTATCTGAAGTGAAGAATACCAGTAGTTCACTATGAAGCTCAAAAAGCCTCCCAAGCACTTTTCCTCTGGATAGCCACCTCACTTCCGTATGTAAAAGAAGCACTTTGTGCTGACTACCCATTTCCTCACACAAAATTTTAAATAACCTGGATTGAAGTGGTCGAGATTTGACAAAATTGATAATTTGTACTACTTCATTGAGCACAATTTTCACATATGCTGGTATTTTTTTAACTGCAAGTGCTTGTCTGTGTAGAACACAATGGCTCTTAGTGCTTTCTGGTGCAACATTTATGATTCACGTTACAGCTCCCTTCATCTTCCCGATCATTGCCCGAGCACCGTCAGTACATACATCAATACATTTTCCCCAACTAATTTCATGCTTTCTGATAAAATTGTTGATGCAGTTGAATATTTCTTCTCCAGTTGTGTTGCTTTGCAGAATTCACATAAGAGCAGGTCCTCTTCAATAATATTATTAAATCTATATTGGACAAATACTAGTAGCACAGCAAGTCCTGAAATGTCAGTGGACCCATCTAGCTGCAATGAATACTCATGGCAAATGTTCAGTAGGCAAACTAGCTCTTTTTCTAAGTCATCGACAAGATCTTTAATACGGCGTGTAACAGTATTATTTGACAACTGTACAGCATCAATTTTTTTACCAGACTGCTCACTCAACATGCCCGTTACAATATCTTTCGTGCAAGGCTTGATAAGTGTTTCTCCAATAGTGTGAGCTTCTCCGGCAAGCGCTATACGGTAACTTACTCGATAAGATGCCTCTGTTGCACTTTTGTTGTCTGTTTTAGCAATTTTAATCATAAGAAGTTTACAATTTCCAAGTGAGTCACGCTTCCTCTTGAAAAAACTTATATCTTTGTCTTTGTATTCAGCATGCTTGGTTTCCAAATGCCTACGAAGTTTAGCAGGAGCCAATGAACTGTTTGCTAGTATATTGTTGCACACGACACACTGCGCATCAGGAACATCTTTATTTCCAACACACGTAAAACTGACAGACAAATAACTTTCATCATACTTTCGGACTTTTAACACCTGCTTCTTCTTGGTTTTTTTTTAATATACTTTGGTGGAAATTCTTTCACCTTGGATAACTCACTAGTACTAACAGATTTTTTGGCAACAAAAGACTGCAATTGTTCATCTTCACTTCGAAGTGTCACAATATTTTGCTCATTTATTTTGGCCACAGTTGGAGTACCAGAAGAACTTGCTTTTCATTTCAAAATTCCTTCTTTTAGCCACAAATCCATGGTGATTAGGTTTAGCAACAATATTTAGAAATACTGATTTTTGTCAAATTTTGTTTGTCACAAATATTTATATTGTTTCATAGATTCATAGATTCTAGGACTGGAAGGGACCTCGAGAGGTCATCGAGTCCAGTCCCCTGCCCGCATGGCAGGACCAGTGAAGCTAGTTTCGAGTGAAGCTAGTTTAGTTGTGCTTATTGCACACACGGTAAAGACCCACAAGTTTGAACGTGTTGAGTGAATATGGTATATTCAACATGGCGTAAGAGAATGGTGTGTGCATATCACTGCAGTTCGCGCAGCCTCGAGCTGAAGGGATACAATATCACTAACTGAAATGTGCCCGAAAGGGGTAGACATCAACATGCTTGCATGGCACGTTCTCTTTACGCCATGATATTCAATACGAGGTCTATCAATAACCAGAAAAAGAGTTTTATGTTAAATTATAGTCATTCAAAAAGAGTTGTAAACTACGCTTCAAATATGCCAAATTTAAAATTAAAAAACATTTAAAGACCCTTTTTAAAAATTATGATTCTTTCACGGAACACCTATTCACATTGTGCGGAACACCAGTGTTCTGCGGAACACAGTTTGGGAAACACTGGTTTAGGACAATGAAGTTTCTCTCCACATGGCAGAAGCTATAAAAGGCCCTAGAAAAATCTCTATTTTGCCTCTTTCTTGCTCTGATCTCTAGACTATGGACTTATACTAATGGGCACATTCTAACCAAGGGACAGAGGACCTTCCAATTATTTGGAAGCAACTAGAGACTTAACAAGCCAGCAGTTTATTCCATCGCTGCTCCAAACCTGATACAAGAAGTCTACAATTGTTGTATGTATTTGATTCCTTTAACCAATTTTAACTCTCACAATTTTTTCTTTTTATAACAAACCTTTAGATATTAGATACTATAGTATTGGCAACAGGATGATTATTGGGTAAGATCTAAGTTATATATTGACCTGGGTATATGGCTGGTCCTTTTGGATCAGAAGAACCCTTTGATGAAATTGGTTTTAAATAACCACTTATTAAGTCTAGTGTCTGGGTGATGAATCCAGGACTGGAATACCTAAGGAGGCTGCATTTCTGACTACTTGTTAGCCAGCGTGGTGAGACAGAAGTTTACCTTGGTTGCTGGTTTGGCATATCTTATGGAAGAATAACCATATATATCTCCTCAATATATGTTCCATTCTATATGCATCCGAAGAAGTGGGCTGTAGTCCACGAAAGCTTATGCTCTAATAAATTTGTTCGTCTCTAAGGTGCCACAAGTACTCCTGTTCTTCTTTTTGCGGATACGGACTAACACGGCTGCTACTCTGAAACCAGTTTTGGGGTGTGTCTTCCCTATTTCTCAGCAGTTTGTCATGAATTTGGTATTCTCAGTTGTGACCCACTGAGGCACGGTGACACAGGGACAAACCCAACTGCAGTTACATCAATGCTTCTCCTCAGCCACTCATGAACTAAAAATAAAGAGGTTCCAGCCAAACAACCTCCCTCCCCTAGCTCCACAGCCTAGGACCCCAGAGCTGTACTATCTTGCCCTGGTCAAAAGCCTGACCAGTATAAGATTATTACCCAGTCTGCCTCGCCCTCAATGTGGAGATGACAATACACCAGGTTTTGTTCCTGAGCAGATTCCCCAAGCATTTCAAGCACACTGTTTTAGGTAAAAATATAAAACAAATTAACTACATCAAGATACATTAAGTGATTATAAGTAACAGTGTACAGATCAGATTATCTAAAAAATAAAACAAACACAATCTAAGGGTATGTCTACACTACGAAATTAGGTCAAATTTATAGAAGCCGGTTTTATAGAAATCGGTTGTATACAGCCTATTGTGTGTGTCCCCACATAAAATGCTCTAAGTGCATGAAGTCGGCGGACCGCGTCCACAGTACCAAGGCTAGCGTCGACTTCCGGAGCGTTGCACTATGGGTAGCTATCCCAAGTTCCCACAATCTCCGCCGCCCATTGGAATTCTGGGTTGAGATCCCAATGCCTGAATGATGCAAAACAGTGTCGCGGGGGGTTCTGGGTACATGTCATCAGGCACCTCCCCCTCCATCAGAGCAACGGCAGACAATCGATTCGTGCCTTTTTACCTGGGTTACCTGTGCAGACAACATACCACGCCAAGCATGGAGCCCGCTCAGCTCAGCTCAGCGTCACCATATGTTCTCTGGGTGCCGGCAGACATGGTACTGCATTGCTACACAGCAGCAGCTAATTGCCTTTTGGCAGTAGACGGTGCAGTATGATTGGTAGCCTTCATCGGCGATCTGGGTGCTGGCAGACGTGGGGCTGGCAGACATGGGGCTGCATTGCACACAACAGCAGCCCCTTGCCTTTTGGTAGAAGATGGTATATTATGACTGGTATCCGTCGTCATCGTACTGCAGTGGCTGTCAATCATGGGCACCTGGGCAGTCTCGACGATGATGGCTATCAGTCGTAGTATGCTATTTTCTGCCAAGCGCCCAGTATTTTCTGCCAAGCACCCAGAAGATGCCGAGGGCTATCAGTCATGCTGCACTGTCGTCTGCCAGCTTAAGATGTAAAAAATAGATTTGTTCTGTATTCATTTGCTTCCCCCTCCCTCCAAGAAATCAACGGCCTGCTAAACCCAGGGTTTTGAGTTTAATCTTTGGGGGGGGGGCATTCTGTGTTACTGTTGTTTGTGTTTCTCCCTGATGCACAGTCACCTTTGTTGATTTTAATTCCCTGTACCTGTACGCCATGTCGTCACTCGCCCCTCCCTCCCTCCCTCCTTCCCTCCCTCCGTCCGTCAGATACTAGTTTCGCGCCTTTTTTCAGACCAGACGCCATAGCACTGGGATCATGGAGCCCGCTCAGATCACCGCAGCAATTATGAGCACTATGAACACCACGCGCACTGTCCTGGAGTATATGCAGAGCCAGGACATGCCAAAGCAAAACCAGGACCAGCCGAGGAGGCGATTGCAGCGTGGTGACGAGAGTGATGAGGAAATTGATATGGACATAGACCTCTCACAAAGTACAGGCCCCAGCAATGTGCAAATCATGGTGTTACTGGGGCAGGTTCATGCCGTGGAACGCCGATTCTGGGCCCGGAAAACAAGCACAGACTGGTGGGACTGCATTGTGCTGCAGGTGTGGGACGATTCCCAGTGGCTGCAAAACTTTCGCATGCGTAAGGGCACTTTCATGGAACTTTGTGAGTTGCTTTCCCCTGCCCTGAAGCGCCAGAATACCAGGATGAGAGCAGCCCTCACAGTTGAGAAGCGAGTGGCGATAGCCCTGTGGAAGCTTGCAACGCCAGACAGCTACCGGTCAGTCGGGAATCAATTTGGAGTGGGCAAATCTACTGTGGGGGCTGCTGTGATCCAAGTTGCAGGGCAATGAAAGACCTGGTGATATCAAGGGTAGTGACTCTGGGAAACGTGCAGGCCATAGTGGATGGCTTTGCTGCAATGGGATTCCCAAACTGTGGTGGGGCGATAGATGGAACCCATATCCCTATCTTGGCACCGGAGCACCAAGCCACCGAGTACATAAACCGCAAGGGGTACTTTTCAATGCTACTGCAAGCCCTGGTGGATCACAAGGGACGTTTCAGCAACATCAACGTGGGATGGCCGGGAAAGGTACATGATGCTCGCGTCTTCAGGCACTCTGGTCTGTTTCGAAAGCTGGAAGGGACTTTCTTCCCGGACCAGAAAATAACCGTTGGGGATGTTGAAATGCATATAGTTATCCTTGGGGACCCAGCCTACCCCTTAATGCCATGGCCGTACACAGGCAGCCTGGACAGTAGTCAGGACCTGTTCAACTACAGGCTGAGCAAGTGCCGAATGGTGGTGGAATTTGCATTTGAACATTTAAAAGCGCGCTGGCCCAGCTTACTGACTCGCTCAGACCTCAGTGAAAAGAATATCCCCATTGTTATTGCTGCTTGCTGTGTGCTCCACAATATCTGTGAGGGTAAGGGGGAGACATTTATGGCGGGGTGGGAGATTGAGGCACATCACCTGGCCGCTGATTATGCGCAGCCAGACACCAGGGCAGTTAGAAGCGCACAGCAGGGCGCGGTGCGCATCAGTGAAGCTTTGAAAATGAGTTTTGTGACTGGCCAGGCTACGGTGTGAAACTTCTGTTTGTTTCTCCTTGATGAACCCTCCGCCCCACCCCCCCACCCGGTTCACTCTACTTCCCTGTAAACCAAAAACCCCACCCTCCCCTCCCCCTTCGAGCACCGCTTGCAGAGGCAATAAAGTCATTGTTACTTCATATTCATGCATTCTTTATTAATTCATCACACAACTAGGGGGATAATTGCCAAGGTAGCCCGGGATGGGTGCGGGAGGAGGGAAGGAAAAGGACACACTGCAGTTTAAAACTTTAACTCTTATTGAAGGCCAGCCTTCTGATGCTCGGGCAATCATCTGGGGTGGAGTGACTGTGTGGCCGGAGGCCCCCCCACCATGTTCTTGGGCGTCTAGGTGAGGAGGCTATGGAACTTGGGGAGGAGGGCTGTTGGTTACACAGGGGCTGTAGCGGCGGTCTCTGCTCCTGTTGCCTTTCCTGCAGCTCAACCATAAGCTGGAGCATATCAGTTTGATGCTCCAGCAGCCGGAGCATTGACTCTTGGCTTCTGTCTGCAAGCTGACGCCACCTATCATTTTCAGCCCTAGCCTCTGTGAAGGAGAAACATTTGCAGCTGGTGGAGGAGAAGGGAGAGGTGATTAAAAAAGACACATTTTAGAGAACAATGGGTACACTCTTTCACGTTAAATTTTGCTGTTCACATTACACAGCACATGTGCTTTCGTTACAAGGTCGCATTTTTCCTCTTATATTGAGGGCCTGCCGGTTTGGTGTGAGAAATCACTCATGCAGTGCCAGGCAACAGATTTCGGCTTGCAGGCAGCCATGGTAAGCCACAGTCTTTTGGCTTTTTTCACCTTCTTAACATGTGGGAATGGTTTCAAACAGTAGCGCCCTCATTTCCCATACCAAGCACCCGTTGGGTTGGCCATTTAAAATGGGTTTGCAATGTAAAAGGAGGGGCTTCGGTTCCCGGGTTAACATGCAGCACAAACCCAACTAACCCCCCTCTCCCCCACACACCCAATTTTCTGGGATGATCACTTCACCCCTCCCCCCACCGCGTGGCTAACAGCGGGGAACATTTCTGTTCAGCCGAGCAGGAACGGGCACCTCTGAATGTCCCCTTAATAAAATCACCCCATTTCAACCAGGTGACCGTGAATGATATCACTCTCCCGAGGATAACAAAGAGTGATAAGGAATGGATGCTGTCTGCATGCCAGCAAACACCGGGACCATACGCTGCCAAGCTTTGTTATGCAATGATTCCAGACTATGTGCTACTGGCCTGGCATGGTAAAGTGTCCTACCATGGCGGACGGGATAAGGCAGCCCTCCCCAGAAACCTTTTGCAAAGGTTTTGGGAGTACATGAAGGAGAGCTTTCTGGAGATGTCCCTGGAGGATTTCCGCTCCATCCCCATACACGTTAACAGACTTTTCCGGTAGCTGTACTGGCCGCGATTGCCAGGGCAAATTAATCATTAATCATCAAACACGCTTGCTTTTAAACCATGTGTAATATTTACAAAGGTACACTCACCAGAGGTCCCTGGTGTGCCCTCAGGGTCTGGGAGCATGCCTTGGGTGAGTTCGGGGGTTACTGGCTCCAGGTCCAGGGTGATAAACATATCCTGGCTGTTGGGGAAACTGGTTTCTCTGCTTCCTTGCTGCTGTGAGCTATCCACGTTATCTTCATCCTCCTCTTCCTCATACCCCGAACCCTCTTCCCTGTGTGTTTCTCCAGTGAAGGAGTCAAAGCACACGGTTGGGGTAGTGGTGGCTGCACCCCCTAGAATGGCATGCAGCTCTGCGTAGAAGCGGCATGTTTGCGGCTGTGCCCCGGACCTTTCATTTGCCTCTCTGGTTTTGTGGTAGGCTTGCCTTAGCTCCTTAATTTTCACGCGGCACTGCTGTGCGTCCCTGTTATGGCCTCTGTCCTTCATGGCCTTGGAGACCTTTTCTAATATTTTGCCATTTCTTTTACTGCTACGGAGTTCAGCTAGCACTGATTCATCTCCCCATATGGCGAGCAGATCCCATACCTCCCGTTCGGTCCATGCTGGAGCCCTTTTGCGATCCTGGGTCTCCATCACAGTTACCTGTGCTGATGAGCTCTGCGTGGTCACCTGTGCTCTCCACGCTGGGCAAACAGGAAATGAAATTCAAACGTTCGCGGGGCTTTTCCTGTCTACCTGGTCAGTGCATCTGAGTTGAGAGTGCTGTCCAGAGCAGTCACAATGAAGCACTGTGGGATAGCTCCCGGAGGCCAATAACGTCGAATTCCGTCCACACTACTCCAATTCCGACCCGCTAAGGCTGATTTTATCGCTAATCCCCTCGTCGGAGGTGGAGTAAAGAAACCGGTTTAAAGGGCCCCTTAAGTCGAAAGAAAGGGCTTCGTCGTGTGAACGTGTCCAGGCTTAATTCGATTTAACGCTGCTAAAGTCGACCTAAATTCGTAGTGTAGACCAGGCCTAAGCTTTATAAATTAGATAGGATTTGAATTAAGTAGTTTCTCATCCTGTTAGCTAGTACAAGTAGGTTACAGTTTTTGCATACACAGGCTGGAATTCTTCTGTCCTGCTGGGATCCCCTCCCCCATTTCAGTCTTTGTCCCTCAGGTGTTGTGTTGTAGGGGGAGTGAAGCCCAGTTCTTCCATGTGGAGGGAACTTCTTTGTTTCAAGCCAAGCCCCCAGCAGTTTGTGGAAAAGTATAAGCAACAAGATGGAGTACAGTATTACATGATCTAGTCAGGTTTCAGAGTAGCAGCCGTGTTAGTCTGTATCAGCAAAAAGAACAGGAGTACTTGTGGCACCTTAGAGACTAACAAATTTATTTGAGCATAAGCTTTCGAGGGCTACGTGATCTAGTCACATGCCCTTGCAAGCTTCGATGCATCCTAGCAGCCATTACTCATACCCTGACTGAAGCATCCACCACAGGAAAGATCATCAGATGAAGATAGTCTTTTCCCATGGCCCATTGTTTTTGTTGATGGACCTTTACCTTAAATAGTTTATTCACAATATGCTGACTAGACTGGATATAAACTATTTTGTGGGTACAGACGCTCCCCGAGTTACATAAACCCAACATATGCAAACCCAAGCTTACGGAAAGCTAGAAATAGGAGGTTTTTTTTTTTTTTGCATAATGGTTGGAGATATGCTTCCGACTTATGCAAAATACAAGTTACGCAAGGCGTTCTGGAACGGAATGCTTGCGTAAGTCAGGGAGCATCTGTATTACTCGGGAACAAATACATTTGAAATACAGATGCATAGTCAATATTCATAACTCCACATACAAAAATGATACATGCAAATAGGATAAGCATATTCAGCAAACCATAACTTTTCCATTGACACCTCACATAACAATTATGAAGCATCTTCTACAAAATATATGTCATAATCCTATCACTATGGTGAATATGGGGTGGAGAGTGTCACAAGTGCTCTGCAGGGATCTCCCCATATTGTCTATGAGAGCGTCACTTACTCTCAGAGGGAGCCCTGTGGGAAGAGTCCTTGGGCTTCAGTGTTAGAGACTCCATTTCAAGGCAACTGCTTGGAGGCGCACGGCTGAGTCTGATCTATGTGGTGGTGGTGGGGCGGGGGAGGAAGAGTCTCCTGGCTCCAGGTCATAGTGGCACCTCATAGCTTCTTGATGAAGAACTTTTTCAAATGGAGCTCTCGGGCCTCGAGTTCTGGGTGGAAAGGATTGGCAAATACTGCACTTTGCAGAAATATATGCCTCTCCCAGACAGTATAGGCACTATTCATGCTCATCCCTGATAGAGAAGGAGTGAGGGCAGAAGATGCAGTTCTTGAATCCTGGGACTCTGGGCATAGTTCCAGGACCAGGGAGGAGTCACCCCGATTGGGGGGGCGGGGAAGAGAGGAACCATTGTATAGTATATACACTAACTATATAAGTTCCAAGCTAATACCTAAAATATATTTACACATATTTTACTTTACAGGTCATGCGCAGACTAAAGGAGGACACAATTCTGACTCGGGCCATGCGGCAGTAAGAAGGAACTGGACAGGCGTGGACCTACACAGCCTACTGTACCGTCCATTGGGAGCATGAGGGAAGATACCGTGCACATATGGGTCAACAGGCATTGCTTTGAAGAATCTCCATACTTGGGCACATGGCGCACCTGTGTACCCATGTGTAGAATACACATAGGGATCATCACTCAGAGAAGAACTGTTTGATCTGATAGCCCAAGAGCAATTGTTATGGGCAGTTACAGATGAGGTGAAGGCAGCCATTTGTGACAAAAAAAACCCCTTCTACCGTTTTGGAGGCTGCAGAAATCGCTGATATGTTGAATCAAGGGCTCATGGGGGGGCGCAAATCCCCGGGGAAAGGAAATCCCTTTGTTCCCCATGTTAAGAAGAGAAGGTGTCTGGAAATAAACCTAACCCCAACTATGATAAAAAAAATCCCGTAGGGAGCCCAGATTTTAAAACCCCTACCCTAAGAGAAGGCAGGTAATCTGCCAGCACTGTGGGGCTCCCAGTCATATAAAAGTCAAACTGCCCAAAACTGCAAATACAGTACAATACCTTGTTAAATGTAAACTACTAAAAAAATAAAGGGCAAGTTTAAAAAAAGATTTGACAAAGTTTCTGTGCTTGTTTCATTTAAATTAAGATGGTTAAAAAGTAGCATTTTTTTCCTTTATAGTAACATTTCAATACTGTATTAAGCCCATGTTCCATTGTCAACTAAGAACAATCACAATATTTTGTTCAGAGTTACAAACAACCTCCATTCCTGAGGTGTTCATACTGTAGACTGAAAGCTTAGCATGAAAGGGAAATGGCAATGAATATGATTTGTTATGCTGATGAGGGAATGTTTACTGACCCCATTAATTGATTTGGTCAGGGAGAGTAAGAAAGAAATTCCTCTGTAGAGCATTGAAATGTGGGAGGGTTTGAACCCCACCCTAAAGAAGGAGATGTTAGCTCTTTTGCTAACACCACAGGCCGGTATCACTGGTCTACAATTTTTGAGAAGTCGTCTACTTCAGAGATAAAATGTGCTATTTATTATGTATTTTGATGTGCTGAATTCAAATATGACAATTAAAACAACTGATTGGCTACTGTTTCTAAGATATTTAAGTTTTTACATGTCTATGTATATTGTGTAGATAGTAGAGTTTGAATCATAAATTGTAAACCTAGGTCTTTTCATGTGTTTATGGTTGCTTTACATGATAATAGTTCACCTGTCCTGTTTATGTAACACTTTAAAAATCAGCAAAAGGGTTATATAAATAAAATTTATTATGAAACAAAAAGCAAAAAACTATTATGTACATAGTTTAGTCCTACTCAGTGTCTACTCGGCGCTTCTTGGCTTGTCTCTTGTATTCATTAAATGGAGCATCTCTTGTCACTGTCCAGCAATAGTCTGCAAGCATTGATGGGCTCCATTTGCCCTCATAGCGTTTCTCCATTGTTGCAATGTCCTGGTGAAATCGCTCGCCATGCTCGTCGCTCACTGCTCCGCAGTTCGGTGGGAAAAAATCTAGATGAGAGTGCAAAAAATGCATCTTTAGTGACATGTTACAACCAAGGCTTTTGTATGCCTTGAGGAGGTTTTCCACCAACAACCTGTAGTTGTCTGCCTTGTTGTTTCCGAGAAAATATATTGCCACTAACTGGAAGGCTTTCCATGCCATCTTTTCCTTGCCACGCAGTGCATGGTCAAATGCATCATCTCGAAGAAGTTCACGAATCTGAGGACCAACAAAGACAACTTCCTTTATCTTAGCTTCACTTAATCTTGGAAATTTTCCATGGAGGTACTTGAAAGCTGCTTGTGTTTTGTCAATGGCCTTGACAAAGTTCTTGATGTGTAAGGGTGGTAACAAAATCTTCCTTGATTCAACAAGTGGGGGATGCTGAACATAAGAAAGGCTGTACCGGGTCAGACCAAAGGTCCATAGAATCATAGAATATCAGGGTTGGAAGGGACCTCAAGAGGTCATCTAGTCCAACCCCCTGCTCAAAGCAGGACCAATTCCAAACTAAATCATCCCAGCCAGGGCTTTGTCAAGCCGGGCCTTAAAAACCACCACCTCCCTAGGTAACGCATTCCAGTGCTTCACCACCCTCCTAGTGAAATAGTGTTTCCTAATATCCAACCTGGACCTCCCCCACTGCAACTTGAGACCATTGCTCCTTGTTCTGTCATCTGCCACCACCGAGAACAGCCGAGCTCCATCCTCTTTGGAACCCCCCTTCAGGTAGTTGAAGGCTGCTATCAAATCTCCCCTCATTCTTCTCTTCTGGAGACTAAACAATCCCAGTTCCCTCAGCCTCTCCTCATAAGTCATGTGCTCCAGACCCCTAATCATTTTTGTTGCCCTCCGCTGGACTCTTTCCAATTTTTCCACATCCTTTTTGTAGTGTGGGGCCCAAAACTGGACACAGTATTCTAGATGAGGCCTCACCAATGTCGAATAAAGGGGAACGATCACGTTCCTCGATCTGCTGGCAATGCCCCTACTTCTACAGCCCAAAACGCCGTTAGCCTTCTTGGCAACAAGAGCACACTGTTGACTCATATCCAGCTTCTCGTCCACTGTGACCCCTAGGTCCTTTTCGGCAGAACTGCTACCTAGCCATTCGGTCCCTAGTCTGTAGCAGTGCATGGGATTATTCCGTCCTAAGTGCAGGACTCTGCGCTTGTCTTTGTTGAACCTCATCAGGTTTTTTTGGCCCAATCCTCTAATTTGTCTAGGTCCCTCTGTATCCGATCCCTACCCTCCAGTGTATCTACCATGCCTCCTAGTTTAGTGTCATCTGCAAACTTGCTGAGAGTGCAGTCCACACCATCCTCCAGATCATTAATAAAGATATTAAACAAAACCGGCCCCAGGACCGACCCTTGGGGCACTCCGCTTGAAACCGGCTGCCGACTAGACATGGAGACATTGATCACTACCCGTTGAGCCCGACGATCCAGCCAGCTTTCTATCCACCTTACAGTCCATTCATCCAGCCCATACTTCTTTAACTTGGCAGCAAGAATACTGTGGGAGACCGTATCAAAAGCTTTGCTAAAGTCAAGGAATAACACATCCACTGCTTTCCCCTCATCCACAGAGCCAGTTATCTCATCATAGAAAGCAATTAGGTTAGTCAGGCACGACTTCCCCTTGGTGAATCCATGCTGACTGTTCCTGATTACTTTCCTCTCCTCTAAATGTTTCATAATTGATTCCTTGAGGACCTGCTCCATGATTTTTCCAGGGACTGAGGTGAGGCTGACTGGCCTGTAGTTCCCCGGATCCTTCTTTTTCCCTTTTTAAATATGGGCACTACATTAGCCTTTTTCCAGTTATCTGGGACCTCCCCCGATCGCCATGAGTTTTCAAAAATAATGGCTAATGGCTCTGCAATCTCACCTGCCAACTCCTTTAGCACCCTCGGATGCAGCGCATCCGGCCCCATGGACTTGTGCACGTCCAGTTTTTCTAAATAGTCCCGAACCACTTCTTTCTCCACAGAGGGCTGGCCACCTTCTCCCCATATTGTGCTGCCCAGTGCAGCAGTCTGGGAGCTGACCTTGTTTGTGAAGACAGAGGCAAAAAAAGCATTGAGTACATTAGCTTTTTCCACATCCTCGGTCACTAGGTTGCCTCCCTCATTCAGTAAGGGGCCCACACTTTCCTTGACTTTCTTCTTGTTGCTAACATACCTGAAGAAACCCTTCTTGTTACCCTTCACATCCCTTGCTAGCTGCAACTCCAAGCGTGATTTGGCCTTCCTGATTTCACTCCTGCATGCCTGAGCAATATTTTTATACTCCTCCCTGGTCATTTGTCCAATCTTCCACTTCTTGTAAGCTTCTTTTTTGGGTTTAAGATCAGCAAGGATTTCACTGTTTAGCCAAGCTGGTCGCCTGCCATATTTACTATTCTTTCTACACATCGGGATGGTTTGTTCCTGCAACCGCAATAAGGATTCTTTAAAATACAGCCAGCTCTCCTGGACCCCTTTTGCCCTTCATGTTATTCTCCCAGGGGATCCTGCCCATCTGTTCCCTGAGGGAGTCAAAGTCTGCTTTTCTAAAGTCCAGGGTCCGTTTTCTGCTGCTCTCCTTTCTTCCTTGTGTCAGGATCCTGAACTCGATCATCTCATGGTCACTGCCTCCCAGGTTCCCATCCACTTTTGCTTCCCCTACTAATTCTTCCCTGTTTGTGAGCAGCAGGTCAAGAAAAGCTCTGCCCCTAGTTGGTTCCTCCAGCACTTGCACCAGGAAATTGTCCCCTACACTTTTTAAAAACTTCCTGGATTGTCTGTGTACCGCTGTATTGCTCTCCCAGCAGATATGAGGGTGATTAAAGTCTCCCATGAGAACCAGGGCCTGCGATCTAGCAACTTCTGCTAGTTGCCAGAAGAAAGCCTCGTCTACCTCATCCCCCTGGTCTGGTGGTCTATAACAGACTCCAACCACGACATCACCCTTGTTGCTCACACTTCTCAACTTTATCCAGAGACTCTCAGGTTTTTCTGCAGTTTCATACCAGAGCTCTGAGCAGTCATACTCCTCTCTTACATACAATGCAACTCCCCCACCTTTTCTGCCCTGCCTGTCCTTCCTGAACAGTTTATATTCATCCATGACAGTACTCCAGTCATGTGAGTTATCCCACCAAGTCTCTGTTATTCCAATCACATCATAGTTCCCTGACTGTGCCAGGACTTCCAGTTCTCCCTGCTTGTTTCCCAGGCTTCTTGCATTTGTGTATAGGCACTTAAGATAACTCATCGATCGTCCCTCTTTCTCAGCATGAGACAGGAGTCCTCCCCTCTAGTGCTCTCCTGCTTGTGCTTCCTCCCAGGATCCCATTTCCCCACTTACCTCAGGGCTTTGGTCTCCTTCCCCCGGTGAACCTAGTTTAAAGCCCTCCTCACTAGGTTAGCCAGCCTGCTGGCGAAGATGCTCTTCCCTCTCTTCGTTAGGTGGAGCCAGTCTGCCTAGCACTCCTCCTTCTTGGAACACCACCCCATGGTCGAAGAATCCAAAGCCTTCTCTCCGACACCACCTGCGTAGCCATTCGTTGACTTCCACGATTCGACGGTCTCTACCCAGGCCTTTTCCTTGCACAGGGAGGATGGACGAGAACACCACTTGTGCCTCAAACTCCTTTATCCTTCATCCCAGAGCCACATAGTCTGCAGTGATCCGCTCAAGGTCATTCTTGGCAGTATCATTGGTGCCCACGTGGAGAAGCAGGAAGGGGTAGCGATCCCCATCTAGCCCAGTATCCTGTCTACCGACAGTGGCCAATGCCAGGTGCCCCAGAGGGAGTGAACCTAACAGGCAATGATCAAGTGATCTCTCTCCTGCTATCCATCTCCACCCTCTGGCAGACAGAGGCTAGGGACACCATTCCTTATCCGTCCTGGCTAATAGCCATTAATGGACTTAACCACCATGAATTTATCCAGTTCTCTTTTCAACTTTGTTATAGTCCTAGCCTTCACAACCTCCTCAGGTAAGGAGTTCCACAAGTTGACTGTGCGCTGTGTGAAGAACTTCCTTTTATTTGTTTTAAACCTGCTGCCTATAATTTCATTTGATGACCCCTAGTTCTTGTATTATGGGAATAAGTAAATAACTTTTCCTTATCCACTTTCTCCACATCACTCATGATTTTATATACCTCTATCATATCCCCCCTTAGTCTCCTCTTTTCCAAGCTGAAGAGTCCTAGCCTCTTTAATCTCTCCTCATATGGGACCCGTTCCAAACCCTTAATCATTTTAGTTGCCCTTTTCTGAACCTTTTCTAGTGCCAGTATATCTTTTTTGAGATGAGGAGACCACATCTGTACGCAGTATTCGTGATGAGGGCGTACCATCGATTTATATAAGGGCAATAATATATTCTCAGTCTTATTCTCTATCCCCTTTTTAATGATTCCTAACATCCTGTTTGCTTTTTTGACCGCCTCTGCACACTGCGTGGACATTTTCAGAGAACTATCCACGATGACGCCAAGATCTTTTTCCTGACTTGTTGTAGCTAAATTAGCCCCCATCATATTGGTTGTATAGTTGGGGTTATTTTTTCCAATGTGCATTACTTTACATTTATCCCCATTAAATTTCATTTGCCATTTTGTTGCCCAATCACTTAGTTTTGTGAGATCTTTTTGAAGTTCTTCACAGTCTGCTTTGGACTTAACTATCTTTAGCAGTTTAGTATCATCTGCAAACTTTGCCACCTCACTGTTTACCCCTTTTTCCACATCATTTATGAATACGTTGAATAGGATTGGTCCGAGGACTGACCCTTGGGGAACACCACTAGTTACCCCTCTCCATTCTGAGAATTTACCATTAATTCCTACCCTTTTTTCCCTGTCTTTTAACCAGTTCTCAGTCCATGAAAGGACCTTCCCTTTTATCCCACACTTTTCCTCCCAGGCTCCAATGACTGTCGGAGTGGCCAATCTTTCTTGATGTAGTGGGAATCTCTTGCACGACTATCCCATTCGCAGAGAAAACAGCAGTACTTTGTGTATCCAGTCTGCAGACCAAGCAAGAGAGCAACAACCTTCAAATTGCCACAAAGCTGCCACTGATGTTGGTCATAGTTTATGCACCTCAAAAGTTGTTTCATGTTGTCATAGGTTTCCTTCATATGGACTGCATGACCAACTGGAATTGATGGCAAAACATTGCCATTATGCAGTAAAACAGCTTTAAGACTCATCTTCGATGAATCAATGAGCAGTCTCCACTCATCTGGATCGTGAACGATGTTGAGGGCTGCCATCACACCATCGATGTTGTTGCAGGCTACAAGATCACCTTCCATGAAGAAGAATGGGACAAGATCATTTTGACGCTCATGGAACATGGAAACCCTAACATCACCTGCCAGGAGATTCCACTGCTGTAGGCTGGAGTCCAACAGCTCTGCCTTACTCTTGGGTAGTTCCAAATCCCTGACAAGGTCATTCAGTTCACCTTGTGTTATGAGGTGTGGTTCAGAGGAAGAGGATGGGAGAAAATATGGGTCCTGTGACATTGATGGTTCAGGACCAGAAATTTCATCCTCTTCCTCTTCCTCATCTGACACAAGTGAGAATGATTCTGGTGCATCAGGAACCGGCAGTCCTTCTCCGTGGGGTACTGGGCGTATAGCTGATGGAATGTTTGGATAATGCACAGTCCACTTTTTCTTCTTTGACACACCTTTCCCAACTGGAGGCACCATGCAGAAGTAACAATTGCTGATATGATCTGTTGGCTCTCTCCAAATCATTGGCACTGCAAAAGGCATAGATTTCCTTTTCCTGTTCAACCACCGGCGAAGATTTGTTGCGCAAGTGTTGCAGCATATGTGTGAGGCCCACCTCTTGTCCTGATCTCCAATTTTGCAGCCAAAATAAAGGTGATAGGCTTTCTTAACCATAGTGGTTCTACTGCACTTTTGTGATGCAAAAGTCACTTCACCACAAACATAGCAGAAGTTATCTGCACTGTTCACACAAGTACGAGGCATCTCTGCTCACTTTGGCTAAACAGAAATGTGTCCCTTTGCAAAATCAAACACTGACAAATAAGAGAGCACGACACTGTATGATTTCTAGAGCTGATATAGGGCAATTTGTTCAGCAGAGTGATGTAAACTCCGTTATGATTGCATCATCCATGACTTTGAGGAATAACATGATGCAATTCATATCATGTATGACGCAATACCAGCTTCAGATTGCATCATTCATTGTTTTGCCTAAAAAGCAAGTACTGTCCAAACTGAGTCATAGATTTATTCATAGATCCAGTCAAAGATGTATTTTAGTCATTTCTGGTTTAAATTGAGATCCCTTCCCTTTATAACTCACTTATCCTCTGCCATTCCCAAGTCAAGGGTCGTATATACCGACCCAATAGCATATCTTGAAAACTAGAGCCAATCAACAATTTTAAGCATAATTTTCGTTCTCAGTGACCCAGAATCAGTAAAGTTTGACTACATTTATTTCAGAAGCATTTTGGCTGTAGAGCAGTGTATTTTCCAATCAGTCACGTTTAACTGACAAGACTGTACATTCCATTGAAAATACATGGTATTGTCCTGTTCCTAGCAAAGCATATCATATACTAAAGGAGAAATGCAGAAGCAAATTCTGGAGGAACTGGAAAGCATGCTGGATATGGGGGTAATTACTAAAGCAAAAAGCCCCTGGGTATCCCCTATTGACATGGTACCTAAAAGGGTTAAAACCAAGAGGAAGTTTTAAGTTGACTATAGAAGGTTTAATGCTATCACCCAACGTGAACTATACTACCCCACATTCCAAGTAAAGGATCTACTGGATCTATTGGAAGATGCAAAATTCATAAGCACACTGGATTTGATGTGAGGGTGTTGCAGATTCCTTAGATGCGGACGCCCAGGAAAAATCAGCTTTTATAGTGGAATCTGGCCTGAACTTAAGGTTATGCCTTTTGGAGTAATTAACGTAGGGGCCGCTTTCCAAAGGTTCATCAATGAAGTGTTGCAGGGATTACAGAATTGTGCCAGGGCCTATGTATCTTTAGTAACCCCCTGACAACAGCATTTGCACCATGTGGGAATAATGTTAGAGGTGTAGAGAAGCCAACGTCACTGTCAAGGACGCCAAGTGCAAAATGGGTGCTGCAGAGGTATCTTATGTAGAACACAGGATGGGCAGTGGATTTGTTCACCCTGACATTTTAAAAGTAGATGCTGTTCAGAGTTGGCCTCCCCACAAAGCAAGAATCCTTTATTGGTCTGGCCAACTATTACCAGAGGTTTGTAAAGGGGCTTAGTGACATTGTGGCCCCCACAACAGACCTTACAAAAAAGGGGAAGTCAGACTGGTTGAGACAGTCTTCAAGGACATAAAAGAGGCTTTGTCTAAAGAGCCAGTTTTAGCCAGCCCTGACTTCAGCAAACACGTTGTGCTGTGCACTGATGCTTCCAACATTGGATTAGGTGCAAGACTACCGTAAGGTTAGGGGACAAGAGGCTCCCATTGCCTTCTTGAGTAAAAAAACTGACTCCCACTGAACAGAACTATGCTGTCATAGAGCAAGAACATAAGAATGGCCATACTAGGTCAGACCAAAGGTCCATCCAGCCTAGTATCCTGTCTACTGACCGTGACCAATGCCAGGTGTCCCAGAGGGAGTGAACCTAACAGGTAATGATCAAGTGATCTCTCTCCTGCCATCCATCTCCACCCTCTGACAAACAGAGGCTAGGGACACCATTCCTTACCCATCCTGGCTAATAACCATTAATGGACTTAACCTCCATGAATTTATCTAGTTCTCTTTTAAACCCTGTTATGGTCCAGCCTTCATAACCTCCTCAGGCAAGGAGTTCCACAGGTTGACTGTGCGCTGTGTGAAGAACTTCCTTTTATTTGTTTTAAACCTGCTGCCCATTAATTTCATTTGGTGGCCCCTAGTTCTTATATTATGGGAACAAGTAAATAACTTTTCCTTATTCACTTTCTCCACACCACTCATGATTTTATATACCTCTAGCATATCCCCCCTTAGTCTCCTCTTTTGCAAGATGAAAAGTCCTAGCCTCTTTAATCTCTCCTCATATGGGACCCGTTCCAAATCCATAATAATTTTAGTTGCCCTTCTCTGAACCTTTTCTAATGCCAGTATATCTTTTTAGAGATGAGGAGACCACATCTGTACGCAGTATTCAAGATGTGGGCGTACTGTGGATTTATATAAGGGCAATAATATATTCTCCATCTTATTCTCTATCCCTTTTTAAATGATTCCTAGCATCCTGTTTGCTTTTTTGACTGCTGCTGCACACTGCGTGGACATCTTCAGAGAACTATCCACGATGACTCCAAGGTCTCTTTCCTGATTAGTTGTAGCTAAATTAGCCCCCATCATATTGTATGTATAGTTGGGGTTATTTTTTCCAACGTGCATTACTTTACATTTATCCACATTAAATTTCATTTGCCATTTTGTTGCCCAATCACTTAGTTTTGTGAGATCTTTTTGAAGTTCTTCACAGTCTGCTTTGGTCTCAACTATCTTGAGAAGTTTAGTATCATCTGCCAAGTTTGCCACCTCACTGTTTACCCCTTTCTCCACATCATTTATGAATAAGTTGAATAGGATTGATCCGAGGACTGACCCTTGGGGAACACCCCTCTCCATTCTGAAAATTTACCATTTATTCCTACTTTTTGTTCCCTGTCTTTTAACCAGTTCTCAATCCATGAATGGATCTTCCCTCTTATCCCATGACAATTTGATTTACGTAAGAGCCTTTGGTGAGGTACCTTGTCAAAGACTTTCTGGAAATCTAAGTACACTATGTCCACTGGATCCAACCTTGTCCACATTTGTTGACCCCTTCAAAGGAATGCTATATCGTCGTTTGGGCTGTTACACAAATAAGGTTTAAGTTGCTTAATAAAAAATTTAAGGTTTTAACAGATCGTTCTCCTCTAGTATGGTTGCACAGAGCTAAAGGGACCAATCCAAGACTATTATGCTGGAGCCTAGCACTGCAGAAATATGTCATGGAAATAATTCAAATCACAGGGAAAGAAAATGGAGTGGCAGATGCCCTATCATGAATGGGGGGGAAGGAGGGGGAAACTGAGGCATATTCAAGAATGTGACCCCTTCCTACACCAGTTTTGCATTGGGGGTGTGATGCTGGCAGACCAGGTGCCTGCTTATGCCAAAGGCCCAGGCCTCATTGACAAATGTGTAGCTGGAAACCAGTCTGGTTTACCTGTGGGTTAGTATAGCTAAAATAGATATTACTGTTATAAGAATGAGTTTAGTGTTTAGACTTTATGGAATGCTTGTAAGACACTGCATGTATTAATCCTACTTATAATATCTGTATACTATACTACAAGGTAATACTTAAGCGTTTTCTCTACAACTGTAAAATGTTTGTGCTGAAAGTCTAACTCACCCAACAGGAAAAAAAAGTCACTTATTGCAAAATGCTGGATTGCTACAGAAGGTGTTATTGCCTGCCTATCATGAACGACTGTTGACTCCACATGGGTCATTGTGGAATAAAGACTTTGTTGGTTGTTTCCCCCACCCACCCATGAAGAGGTTACATGCAGAAGCTCATCCCATCAGCTTGGACTCTGAGAAGGTGGTGATAAAAATCCCTGACCAGAAGGAATTAGGGGTCTTTTTATGATATTTGTACTCTAAGGGAAAAAAGATTCCTAAACATGAGCAAGAGATCCCCAAGACTAGCTTGGATTAGCCCTAGTGGACATTGAGACTTGGCATATTTCAGCAGCTCTATCACCATCTGAAACCTAAGACTGCACCTCATTTATGTATGTATAGAATCATAGATTAGAGTTGGAAGAGACCTCAGGAGGTCATCTAGTCCAGCCCCCTGCTCAAAGCAGGACCAACCCCAACTAAATCATCCCAGCCAAGGCATTGTCAAGCCAGGCCTTAAAAACCTCTAAGGATGGAGATTCCACCACCTCCCTAGGTAACCTATTCCAGTGCTTCACCACCCTCTTAGTGAAATAGTATATTTCCTAATATCCAACCTAGACCTCCCCCACTGCAACTGGAAACTATTGCTCCTTGTTCTATCATCTGCCACCACTGAGAACAGCCGAGCTCCATCCCCACTGGAACCCCCCTTCAGGTAGTTGAAGGCTGCTATCAAAACCTCCCTCACTCTTCTCTTCCGCAGACTAAACAAGCCCAGTTCCCTCAGCCTCTCCTCATAAATCATGTGCCCCTGATCACTGTTGTTGCCCTCTGCTGGACTCTCTCCAATTTGTCCACATCCTTTCTGTAGTGAGATATGGCCTCACTAGTGCTGAATAGAGGGGAATAATCACTTCCCTCCATCTGCTGGCAATGCTCCTACTAATGTAGCCCAATATTCCATTAAGCCTTCTTAGCAACAAGGGCACACTACTGACTCATATCCAGTTTCTCATCCACTGTAATCTCTAGCTCCTTTTCTGCAGAACTGCTGCTTAGCCAGTCGGTCCCCAGCCTGTAGCAGTGCATGGGATTCTTCCGTCCTAAGTGCAGGACTCTGCACTTGTTCTTGTTGAACCTCATCAGATATCTTTTGTCCCAATCCTCCAATTTGTCTAGGTCATTCTGGACCCTATCCCTACCCTCCAGCAATCTACCTCTCCCCCCAGCTTAGTGTCATCTGCGAACTTTCTGAGGGTGCAATCATCCCATCATCCAGATAATTAATAAAGATGTTGAACAAAACCGGCCCCAGGACCAACACCTAGGGCACTTCGCTTGATACTGGCTGCCAACTAGACCTCGAGCCACTGACCCATGAGCCCGACAATCTAACAAATCTAATAATTATTATAATTATAAGTATTGATTATAATCAATCTATTTTAACCTTGTAAATAACTCATTTTCCTAGTTAATAAACCTTTAGTTAGTTTACTACAGGATTGGCTAAAAAGGTTGTTTTTTGTGTGAGATCTAAAGTGCAAATTGACCTGGGGTAAATGACTGATCCTTTAGGACTTAGAGAAACCTAAATATTTTGCGATCTTTGGTGTAAAGTAACCATCTATCACAGAGTCAAGCTTTCCTGGATAGCAAGATAGATTGGAATACCTAAGGAACTGTCTGGAACTCTATGTTAAGGCTGTTTAGTAACTGAGGAGTTTACACTTGCTATTTAGCTGGTGAAATCTAATTATAGAACCAATTTGGGGTTTGTGTCCTGCTTCTTAACATTCTGCCCTGAGGTTAGTATTCTCACTTGTGAGCCACTCCAGACAGAAGCATAGTGGCATCTCTTCACGGGCAGAGTACATACTCCCAAAAAATGTAAAGTAGCTTGGGAGTCTTTAAAACAATGTAGGGTTTTGTTGTTTTTTCTGAAAACCAAACCCAGCCTTCAAAAGGTAAGTCATCAGTGGTCTGCTGCACATTGGGTACAATACCCAAATTCTTCAGCTAGGAGGCCCTCCTCATGGTCACTGCTGATGCTGGCTGAGACATTCACCACGTTCAGAACTGACTGCAACATGATTTTGCACACCCTACAAGTACAGCCTTCTGCAAGCATGCCATAAATTCTTCCCCTGGAGGGTTCAGGCAACTTGTCCATTAACTTAGACATGGTCACCCAATTAACAAAGACATATTTAGAGAGCAACGTCTGCTGGTTTGCGATGCACATTTGCAGGGAAGAGGAGATATAAATCTTTCTCCCCATTAAATCCATCCTTTTGGACTCTGTGGATTTAAACCTTCCCTGCCGTGCCCTGCAGTTACCACCAGAGAATTAAGGGCCAGATGGGAGTAGAAACCGTCCAAACTCTGAATGGGAATAAAGCACCGCTTCTCCAAATGCTTTCCCTTGGGAGGCAAAGAAACTGGAGTATTCCAGAAGGGCTTTGGTAAGCTCCAAAAGAGCCTCATTTATTGGGAGGGCTACTCTCCCTGGAGCTGATTGTTGGAGACTATCCAGCATTTTATGTGTATTCTCCTGCAGTAATTCCAGCTGGATACCCAAGATAGCAGCCATATGCCTCAGGAGATCCCGATATGCCTTAAAGCACTCAGGCACTAAGGGAGAGTACTATTCTGTCACAGAGAGTCATCTGGAAAGAATGAAGATGCGGTTTGCTGTGCCAGCGATGGGTCCTGTTATTGCACCAGAGAATCCAGTCCGAATAGCCCTAGAGGTACAGGGAGAATGGGCTCATTGGTCACTTGCAGCTCAGATGGTTTGGGAGCAGGAGCCACCGTTGGGTTTGGTGATCTATTTCTGGAACAAGTCAGAGTGAGACCTCAGGGACTGAAGAACATCCCAAGGGTAAGATATTGGTGGCCAGTAGGCACTCGGCCAAAAGCCTGTCCTGTGGGACAGATGCCAATCTTGGTTCTGACAGTGATCCTCTGGCACCTATCAGGCTACAACAAAGGTGAGGACAACCCCAACCAATATCTTGAGGAGACGCGGAGATTCTCTGGTGACAACAAGGGAGCCAACCCCCATGGAGCATGTTTTTACTGCTGCTGCAGGACAATTACCTGTTCCGTAACTGGCGTTCTTCGAGATGTGTTGCTCAGGTGTATTCCACAGTAGGCGTGCATGCTTGCCACGTGCACCGGTGCCGGAAGTTTTCCCCTTAGCAGTATCCGTAGTGGGGGAGCCCCGCTGCGACCCCTGGAGTGGCGCCCCTATATCGCGCCATAAAGGGGGCTGCACGCTCCCCCCACCCTCAGTTCCTTCTTGCCAGACAATTCCGACAGAGGGGAAGGAGGGTGGGATGTGGAATACACCTGAGCAACACATCTCGAAGAACGCCAGTTACGGAACAGGTAATTGTCCTTTCTTCTTCGAGTGATTGCTCATGTGTATTCCACAGTAGGTGACTCCAAGCTATACCTGATGGAGGTGGGTAGGAGTTTAAGGGTTAGCCAGGCGGAGAACTGCCCTACCAAACCCGGCATCATCCTGCGTTTGGGAGATGATCGCATAGTGCGATGAAAAGGTGTGGACAGAGGACCATGTAGCGGCCCTGCAGATGTCCTCAATAGGGACGTGAGCCACATAGGCAGCCGATGAGGCCTGAGCTCTCGTCGAATGAGCCTTTACTATAGGAGGCGGGGGAACCCCTGCCAGCTCGTAACACGTGCATATACACGAGGTGATCCAGCGGGAAATCCACTGGGTGGAACCGGTCGCCCCCTCATGCGCTTGGCCGATGCAATAAACAGCAGAGGGGATTTCCGAAATGGCCTGGTTCTGTCCAGGTAGAAGGCCAGTGCTCTGCACACATCTAACATGTGCAGGTGCTGTTCCTCATTGGAGGAATGGGGCTTAGGACAGAGAACCGGGAGGAAAATGTCCTGTTCTATGTGAAAAGCCAAGACTACCTTCAGCAGAAGCCGGGTGCGGGAGGAGCTGGACCTTATCCCTATGGAAGACCGTGTACGGGGGCTCGGAGGTCAGGGCCCTAAGCTCCGAGACCCGGTGGGCTGAGGTGATAGCAACCAGGACCTACAAATTTTACACCGCTCACTTATGTGAGCCTCGCATAGGCAGCGAAGACACTCGGAGTATGGATCGCTTCGGAGCATGGAATTGCGACAGGAGTCGCATGACTTGAAGCCTGGGGCTCGGGTCATGCCCCAGGCCAGGCTACTAACTGGAGAAAACTAGTAACAGTCAAGGTACTACCAAGGATAGAAGCTACAGCAATCCTGGAGCACAAGTTCCATCTACCTTCACTGATGGCAAGAAGGAACTGAGGGTGGGGGGAGTGCACAGCCCCCTTTATGGCGTGATATAGAGGTGCCACTCCAGGGGTCGCAGCGGGGCTCCCCCACTACGGGTACTGCTAAGGGGAAAACTTCCAGCACCAGTGCACATGGCGAGCATGCACACCTACTGTGGAATACACATGAGCAATCACTCGAAGAAGAACTATTGTTACTGCTGCAACGTTAATGCTGCTAAGTACTGGTGTTTCTTGAGCTCCAACGTCAGCTGCATGCCAATTCAGCAGACCTCAATGTTATTCGTAAAGAAAGACCACAGGCACGGTTTGGTGGCAAAGGTGCTCGGCCAGGTTTATTGTCAGCAAAGCACGGTTCTAGCACCCTACCCAACGGGTCACAGGCTCTCACATGTATGCCTATGACAAGGTAAAGGCTCAATGTGTATACAGGGATTCTGTCCCCTTGGCCAATACAAAGATGCTCCTCCTATGACTTTGCCTTATATACATTGATACAAACAAGTTATCGCCCTTATACTTTGCATCTGTTATTTTGAACAAAATGTCCTCACCCATCATCATGTTATCCTCTCCTTATCTTACAAGGGGCTGATGTGTTTCTGTACAATCTCTTGGGAATTTGTTTACAAGGTAAAATATAAGTTTGCTTTATAACTGTAAAAGTGCTGTGCTGAACTTATGAACCTAAGCAGGAAGAATGCTTCCGCTCATCAAGAAGGACTATCAAAACTAAATGGCCCATTGTAGGACAAAAACATCATTGATTGCCCCATCCCCATGAAGAAGTTACATGCAGAAGCACATGTCACATTGGTTTGAACTCTGGGGGAAATTCATATAAAGATACTCACAAGAGGAAATAGTTATCTCTTTGCTGTTTGGACTCACACAAGGGCTGTAGCTAAGAAACAAAAGCAGACATCCCCAGGGGCAACCTGGATTAGCCCCAAGACATTCAGTGGACACACTATTACATATCACATTTTGGAAACCATAGACTAACTCATTTGTGCATACATATTGCCTGCTTTAACCTGTAAATAACTAATTTCTTTTCTTAATTAGTTTACTATAGGATTGGCTACCAGCATTGTCTTTGGTGTCATATCAAAGTACAAGTTGATCTGGGGTAAGTGACTGATCTCTTGGGACTTGGAGGAACTTGAATATTTAGCGATCTTTGGCGTGTCCATTTATCACTAAGTTCATCTTGCCTGGGTGGCAAGATAGATTGGAGTGCCCAAGGGAACTGTTTGTGACTCCATGGTAAGACTGGTATAGTGCTTCAGGAGTTCACATTTGTTACTGGGTTGGTGAAATCTAATTATAGACCATGCCACCAGTTTGGGGTGTCTGCCTTGCTTCTTGACAGTCTCCACTGAGGTTGGCACTCATGGTCACGAACCATTCCAGACAGCGTGACAACTACCTTTATTATCCACTTCAAAGAAGGAAATAAGGGCCACCCTTTAAGAATCCTGAAAACATGAAGGGGAACAAAGTGTGAAGGGGAAGGGTTTAACATCAGTATAAGACTTGTTCGGGCCACTTTACTGACAGGCATTTTAGACTACCACCCCCCTTTTTTGAGGACTGTAGCCCTTAAGGTCCTTAAGGTATTTTTCGTGTGGGAGTCACAAGAACTTTTATTGGCAGGAAACACTTTCCAACAATAGCCATGTGTTATTAATAGTATTATGGATAATGCCACAGGACATCTAAGCTATTCCTGCCCCCTTATCTGCAGAGGTCCCAAACAGTGGGGTGCACCTGCCTAAGAGGATGTGCAGGGGCCTGGACAAGCCCCCACAGGGGGCAGGGAGGGAGCACCACCCAGCCCTGCTCGGCCCCCAAATCCACTCCTGGCCCCAGCCGAGGCTCCCCCCCACCCTTAGCCCCCAGCCAGGGCTTCGCTCCCAGCCCCAGCCCTGCCCCCAGCCTTGGACCCGTTACCTGTCCACATCTGCCCCCCAGAGCCCTGGCCCCACTCCCGGCCCCAGGGAGGGGGTTTGGACAGGGGTAAGATGGGGGTGTAACCCTGAAAACACTGGAACACTGACCGGTACTTGAACAAAGGAAGCACTAAGTTACTGAAAGGGTGCACATTCCCAGCCTTCAGTTTCGTGCAATGTCACGGTATCTAGCAGTAGCTCTTATTGGAAGTAAAGAACAAATGGCTCATTCAATAGACATGCTAGACAGCAACAGACGCTAACCAACATAATGAAGGGCACTGAAGGGAGCTCCAGAAGAAGCTGCCCCTAAATTTATTCATAGATGGAAATAGGCGTTGGCAACACCAGAGAAATCCTTTAACACAAAATAAGGAGAGCTACAATGTTTGTATCAAATTGTCTCCATGTTTAATGCTCTTGTTTAAACCTATAATCTAATTCTTTAATGTGCTTTAAGAAGAATCAAAATATGTTAAGCAAAATTAAGGTGCACACTGCGTAAGATCGGACTCCAGTGGGCCTCCTGCGGAGAGCATATCAACATCCCTGAAGTCCCCACCAACTTAGATCAGTTGGCCAGACTTCAGGTCTGTCCATTTTCTATGCCACAAAACACAGTTATCCTCAAACGTCTGGTCTTTCACTTACCAGGAAGTGTGCATGATACTATTTTAGAATTCTGTTTCCAATGTATGGGACATCAAACAATTAACATTTGATGGCTCTTTTCTGCATTCTGCAATATGTCCTGTGGTTTAGATCTGCCCTTCGCTCTTTTCTGTTTTGTATTTTTAGCACCACTGTGTACCAGTGTTCTACAAACATGCACTGTGCAGCACAGGTCCTCTCCAATATTCAGGAGCAAAACTTCATCAGCTATCATGCCAAAGAAGTGCTACAGCATTACGTAGCCTTCCTTTACTCATTTTGGGAGATGAGCTGATTCGCCAGCCCAGCTACCTCAGGATTTCAAGTCGTTTATTTTTTATTAAACTCTGAGAAAGCAAGCTTGGCACACAAGTCAGAGTTTGTAGAAGACATCCTACTGCATCTCACAGCACTCAATCCTTTCAACTCCATTCACATGCAATGACATTGTGTTGATCCTCCTATTTCCATCATTGCTTCAGGAAGTTGGGGGAAGTCATGTTGCCTTTTTAAAATGTTATGTTGGAAAAATAAAACTAAGAACCACCAACCCTCAGACCTGGGGCACCAGTTTTCCCTGGGTTATTAAAAAGGAGAGTTAATTTGTTATCTCAGCTGAGGAAGAGAGAAGAACCACTTCCTAAATTAGACCAGCAAGGCTTGAGGTCACACAAGCTTTGTGAGGAACTGTGGGGAGAAGTACAGTCTTGTATTAGGCTCCCCCCGCTTTAACAATTTAAAAGACCAACACTGGCACAGGTATAGTGAGCTCCATGGCAAGCTTGCTTGTAAGGAAGGTTTGCAGATGCAGCACATTATTCCCTGAAGAGAGTTACCTGATGGACCCTACAGGAAAAGGGGTTTTAGTGGTTCTCATTCTGCCTAAAAGGAAATGGAAGCTGCAGAGTCAGTTACAGGGTTCCCCTCCTGCCCAGAAGACTACTATGAGATGAGGCCAATAGTCTCTAGGGTACAGTTAAAGGAGAAGTTTTAAAGGGTAAATACGTATAAAAATACGTAGAAAATGTAATGATTTCCTTCTAGAAATCTGTTTTAAAAGAAAATACCAGTGTATATATTTTAGTAGTTTTATTTTCATTTTCCCCAACAGGGAACAAAAGGCAAAGAGGTGTTGTGAGATACATCACTATGTACTTATGGATAAATCAGTTTGTAATGTTATTTTACCACCCTATAAAAATACACATACTAATTTGTGGACTATAGCTTACCCACTTCATACAAGTCTCAGGAGTGTGAAGGAAGCAAAATATTTCAGATAATTGTTTTTATGGAGTAAAGAGAATGATAAATATACACTTATTTTTTTGGTAAAAAATTATGGTTGTTTGTGTTCAGTAAAACCAGTCTTCAGTAGCCACATTCCACAAGAATTTAGATTTAAGTGGTAGCTTCCTTTCAGCATGTGCATGCAAAAGCTTTAGCAAAGAACTGATGCAATGTTAGAGACTAGATGGAAGCCCTCACCCACAGTACAAAACGAGATGTTCATTTAATTTTATTTCAGCTTCCCATCCAAACTCTTGTAAACAGATTCCATACCATTTAGGCATCTCTTTGATAAAAGTGTCTACAGTTCTATAAAAAAGTCACATGGTAAGATGAAGATATTTACCCTGTACGTGTTATGCAAGTGCGAAGAGGGACAAAACTTCCAAAGTCTCAAAACACATCCAAGCAACCTACAAAAGACCTGATTCCTTCCTCGTTCTGTCCAACCGTGTTTGTGAAACTCAGTTATGTGGCTCTTCAGAGGCAAATATAAAGTTTATTTTAAAAAATATTTAAGGACACATTATTTTAAGGACCTCCTGGAAAGCTTTTTGTGAAAAAAGAAAGTGTTCCCTTGGTGAGAGCAGAGTGCAAAGCTCAGTCTTCAGAGCTTTCTCAATAATCCTTCCCTTAACAGAGTCATGATAAGACAAGGCTCAATACTTCGTGATGAGGAAGATCACATCTGTAACAATAGGTGAACACTGGAAAAAGTTTCATGTTTAATCACAAAACATGGAATAAGCCAGAAAAATATTGTCCAGATATGATCAATATGGTCTCTGCACGGTTCATATGCCAATGGCCTCAAGCACTCTTCTCTCGTTCTCATTGAGATGGTCTGAGAACATTGCATAGCAAGGCTGCTGTGCAAACTGACACAGGAAATCAGTGAGATAGGCCTAGGAGGAAGATGACAAGGAATCAAGTTAACATCTTTCAATACATCTATCACTGCTTAACTTTGGGAGCTAAAGATTGCATAACATGAGAAAAGACAAAGTGAACGAGCACTAATGCAAAGTGGAAGAGAAGGGGCACTGTGCTCAGCAGACAAGACAGGCCATGCTGCATTAGGCTTCAAAGTACATGTCAAACAGGCAGGCCAAGTGCAGCCTCCAGGCCAAATGTGGTCCCAGAGCACTAGCCAAGGTGTAGCCCAGAGACCACAGAGCCAGTCAGATTATTCACTCAAGACTGAGCATTGTGTAGTCTCTGTGGGTAGCTCTGCAGTGGAGATAAGTGGTGCTACAATCTGTTCCCTAGATTCAAAGGTAGGTCTTTTCTATCAGATTACCCACTCTATCTCCCAGCCAACCATGACTATCCTCTCAAGCAGAAAGTATTTTGTCACATCTAGTTCTAAAAGTCACAAATGACAAAGCTTCCATCTTTTCCCAACAGACTATTCCACAACTTAATACACCTCAGTCACACCTTAATACTCCTCTTAAATACCTGCCTAGTTTCCCGTTAATGAAAATTTCAAATTGTTCTTCATCCCCCACTAGCATCCCAGAAGTGAGGAGAAAGCAGGCTGATGCAGAGGGCTAAGGAATAGGGGGAGGGAACATGGTGAAAGGGAGTTACAAGAGGAGACAGAGGATGGAGAAAAAAACAGAGGGGAAGAGGACAATAGCTGGAAGGGCAAATGCAGTGGATACACGACCTGGTGGGGGAGGCAGCAGAAGAGGACGGGGACAGGATAGGGGTAGATAGGAGCACAGAGACAGTGTTGGAGGGGGTGCAGCGGCAGAAAAGTACACTCCTCTGTAGAACCTGGAGGAACCTGGAACTCCTCAACCTATACTTTTCTTTGCTTATGGCAATAGTTGTGAAACCCACTGGCCAAGTGTGTGTCATCCTCCTGTTATGGCAGGTCCACACAGAGGATGGCAGCACACTACTGCTATCAGTTACTCCATTAGCCGGAGTTTCTATGGTATGGATCTAAAGGACAACACCCTGATGATCCAAGTAGGGATCAATACAGTTCCATGTGATGGAATTTGTTTTATCTTTTTCAGTTCAGAAATTGCCTCCAAAAATCATTAAAAGAATGTTAAGGTTGAAAAGTTATGTACTCAAAAGTCAGGAAATGCCAGAATTAAGGATTCCCATGCAATCTCAACTCAGTCCCCTTGTGCTTTTGCAGCAATCTCAATGTTAAATTCCCTGACCTTTTTTTAAAAATTGAAGTGCCTGTGTTGAGAGCTGCACATACTAGAACAGGGGTGGGCAAACTACGGCCTGCGAGCCGTGGGATTGCCACCCCCATGGCACCGCAGGCCCCGCGCCACTCCTGGAAGCGGCCGGCACCACATCACTGTGGCCCCAGAGGGGGGGGAGGGAGAGAGAAACAGGGGCAGAAGGCTCCGTGCGCTGCCTTCGCCTGCAGGCACCGCTCCCCACAGCTCCCATTGGCTGGGAATGGGGAACCGCAGCCAAGGGGAACTTCGGGGGAGGTACCTGCAGGCAAGGGCAGCGCACGGAGCCCTCCACCCCGTCTCCCCCAGGGATGTGGCGCTGGCCGGGAGCTTGTCTTAGCCCTGCTGCGCGCCGCTGCCACCCCAGAGCTGCTCCAGGTAAGCGGCGCCAGGCTGGAGCCCGCACCCCAACCCCCTGCCCTGAGCCCCTTGCTGCATCCCTACTGAACCTCAACCCCCTGCCCTGAGCACCATGCCGCACTCTCCTGAACCCCAACCCCCTGCCGAGCCCCATGCTGCACCCCAACCTCCTACCTGAGTCCTCCTGCACTCTGCACCCCCTCCTGCACCCCAACCCACTGCTCTGAGCCCCCTCGTACAGCCCGCACCCCTCCTGCATCCCAACCTCTTGCCTGAGCCCCTTCCTGAACACCGCACACCCTGCACTCCCTCTCGCACCCCAACCCCCTACCCCAGCCGTACATTCATGGCCCTGCATGCAACTTCCTCACCTAGATGTGGCCCTCGGGCCAAAAAATTTGCTCACCCCTGTACTAGAACTTATTTGTTTGTTTTTTTTAAACTAGGAAATTACACAGAAAAGAACCATAAAAAAGAATGTTAAGTGACAAAGTCAAGCACTAAATATTCAGGAAATGCCTGAAACTTAGTTGCCTGTATAGCTGGTGAAAAACAAAAAGGACATGAAGCACTTCTGCCATTTCTACATTTTCTATTATTGTCTTCCCCTCCCCCTCCCCCCTCATTGAGCCTACCCTCTCCATGGTCTTCCTCTTGCTTCTCATGTATTTGTGGAATGTTTTCTGTTACCCTTTCTTTCTCTAGCTAGTTTAATCTCATTTTGTGCCTTGGCCTTTCTAATTCTGTCCTTATATACTTGTGTTTTTTTATATTCATCCTAAGTAATTTGACATAGTTTTAACTTTTTGTAGAACTCTGAGTTTCAGATCATTGAAAATCTCCTGGTTAAGCCAGGGTGGTCTCTTGCCATACTTCCTATCTTTCCTATGCGATGGGATAGTTTGCTTTCGTACCCTTAATCTCTTTGAAAAAGCTGTCAACTCTCTCCCATTGTTTTCCCCCTTAGGCTTGCTTCCCATGGGATCTTACCTACCGGCTCCCTGAGTTTGCTAAAGTATGTCTTCTTGAAATCCATTTTCTTTATTCTGCTGTTTTCCCTCCTTCCATTCCTTAGAATCATGAACTATCATTTCATGATCATTTTCACCCAAGCTGCCTTCCACTTTCAAATTCTGAACCAGTTCCTCCCTATTTGTCAAAATCAAATCGAGATCAGCCTCTCCCCTAGTTGCATTCTCCAGCTTCTGAAATAATGTCTCCAGGGCATTCCAAGAACTTGTTGGATAATCTGTGCCCTGATGTATTATTTTCCCAAGAGATGTCTGGGTAGTTGAAGTCCCCCATCAATACCAAGTCTCGTACTATGGATGATTTTGTTAGTTGTTTTAAAAAAAGTTTCATGCACCTCTTCTTCCTTGCTAGATGATCTATAGTAGACCTCTACTATGACATTCTTTAAAAAAAACACAAACAAACAAAAAACCCCCACAACCTTTTATCCTTACCCATAGACTTCCAACAAGTCTGTCTGCTATTTCCATCTCAACCTCAAATGTACTTAAATTCTCTGGGTGACTGGGGGTGATTCTATGGGTGCCTTTACTGGGCGTAAAGTCTTACACCTCTGTTCCTGGTAAACTGGTTGAAATGATAATTAAAAAAAGACGGTTACTCACCGTTGTAACTGTTGTTCTTCGAGATGTGTTGCTCATATCCATTCCAATCAGGTGTGCGTGCGCCGCGTGCACGATCGTCAGAGAATTTTCTACCTTAGCAACACCCGGCGGGTCGGCTGTGGAGCCCCCTAGAGTGGCGCCTTCATGGCGCTGGATATATACCCTAGCCGACCCGGCGCCCGCTCAGTTCCTTCTTGCCGGCTACTCCGACAGTGGGGAAGGGGGGCGGGTTTGGAATGGATATGAGCAACACATCTCGAAGAACAACAGTTACAACGGTGAGTAACCGTCTTTTCTTCTTCGAGTGCTTGCTCATATCGATTCCGAGGGTGCTAAAGGAGTTGGCGGGTGAGATTGCAGAGCCATTAGCCATTATTTTTGAAAACTCATGGCGATCGGGGGAGGTCCCAGATGACTGGAAAAAGGCTAATGTAGTGCCCATCTTTAAAAAAGGGAAGAAGGAGGATCCGGGGAACTACAGGCCAGTCAGCCTCACCTCAGTCCCTGGAAAAATTATGGAGCAGGTCCTCAAGGAATCAATTATGAAACATTTAGAGGAAAGGAAAGTGATCAGGAACAGTCAGCATGGATTCACGAAGGGGAAGTCGTGCCTGACTAACCTAATTGCCTTCTATGATGAGATAACTGGCTCTGTGGATGAGGGGAAAGCAGTGGATGTGTTATTTCTTGACTTTAGCAAAGCTTTTGATACTGTCTCCCACAGTATTCTTGCCACCAAGTTAAAGAAGTATGGGCTGGATGAATGGACTGTAAGGTGGATAGAAAGCTGGCTAGATCGTCGGGCTCAACGGGTAGTGATCAATGGCTCCATGTCTAGTTGGCAGCCGGTTTCAAGTGGAATGCCCCAAGGGTCGGTCCTGGGGCTGGTTTTGTTTAATATCTTTATTAATGATCTGGAGGATGGTGTGGACTGCACTCTCAGCAAGTTTGCAGATGACACTAAACTAGGAGGCGTGGTAGATACACTAGAGGGTAGGGATCGGATACAGAGGGACCTAGACAAATTAGAGGATTGGGCCAAAAAAAACCTGATGAGGTTCAACAAGGACAAGTGCAGAGTCCTGCACTTAGGACGGAAGAATCCCATGCACTGCTACAGACTAGGGACCGAATGGCTAGGTAGCAGTTCTGCTGAAAAGGACCGAGGGGTCACAGTGGACGAGAAGCTGGATATGAGTCAACAGTGTGCTCTTGTTGCCAAGAAGGCTAACGGCATTTTGGGCTGTATAAGTAGGGGCATTGCCAGCAGATCGAGGAACGTGATCGTTCCCCTTTATTCGACATTGGTGAGGCCTCATCTGGAATACTGTGTCCAGTTTTGGGCCCCACACTACAAGAAGGATGTGGAAAAATTGGAAAGAGTCCAGCGGAGGGCAACAAAAATGATTAGGGGTCTGGAGCACATGACTTATGAGGAGAGGCTGAGAGAACTGGGATTGTTTAGTCTCCAGAAGAGAAGAATGAGGGGGGATTTGATAGCAGCCTTCAACTACCTGAAGGGGGGTTCCAAAGAGGATGGAGCTCGGCTGTTCTCAGTGGTGGCAGATGACAGAACAAGGAGCAATGGTCTCAAGTTGCGGTGGGGGAGGTCCAGGTTGGATATCAGGAAAAACTATTTCACTAGGAGGGTGGTGAAACACTGGAATGCGTTACCTAGGGAGGTGGTGGAGTCTCCTTCCTTGGAGGTTTTTAAGGCCTGGCTTGACAAAGCCCTGGCTGGGATGATTTAGCTGGGAATTGGTCCTGCTTTGAGCAGGGGGTTGGACTAGATGACCTCTTGAGGTCCCTTCCAACTCTGATATTCTATGATTCTATGATTCTATGATTCCAATCAGGTGACTCCCAAGCCTTACCTAGGTGGTGGGGTCGGAGTGAGACATTGCTGTGTGCAAAACCGCTGATCCGAATGCAGCATCGTCCCTGGACTGCTGTACCAGTGCGTAGTGAGCTGCAAATGTGTGGACTGATGACCAAACTGCAGCTCTACAAATGTCCTGGATCGGGACTTGAGCCAGAAAGGCAGTCGAGGAAGCTTGGGCCCTCGTTGAGTGAGCGGTGAGGTGCGGCGTCGAGACACCGGCCAGGTCATAGCAAGTCTGGATGCAAGACGTGATCCAGGAGGATAGGCATTGTGAGGAGACTGGTAAGCCTTTCATCCGGTCGGCCACTGCAACGAAGAGTTGTGTCGTCTTTCTAAACTGCTTTGTGCGGTCAATATAGAAAGCCAGGGCCCTGCGTACGTCCAAAGAATGCAAACGCTGGTCTTGGCGAGTAGCATGTGGTTTAGGATGGAAGACTGGGAGAAATATATCCTGATTCATGTGAAACCGTGAGACCACCTTAGGAAGAAAGGCAGGATGTGGGCGAAGCTGCACTTTGTCCTTATGGAAAACCGTGTATGGGGGCTCGGATGTAAGCGCCCTAAGTTCAGAAACGCGCCTTGCTGAGGTGATGGCTACGAGGAAGGCTGTCTTCCAGGATAGGTACAGGAGTGAACGGGTAGCTAGTGACTCGAATGGAGGCCCTGTGAGCTTGGAGAGAACCAGGTTGAGATCCCACGTCGGAACGGGCTGATGTTGTTGTGGGTACATCCGGTCTAAGCCCTTGAGGAATCTAACGACCATCGGGTTAGAGAATACCAAAGAAGCGAGTTCCCCTGGGTGGAAGGCTGATATAGTGGCCAGGTGAACCCTAATTGAAGATATCGCCAAGCCCTGCTGTTTTAGGGATAGGAGATATTCCAATATGAGAGGAATAGGAGCCTGTAATGGGGACTTGGCTCGTTGTCCGCACCAACAGGAGAACCGCTTCCACTTGGCCAAGTACGTGGTCCGTGTCGAAGGCTTCCTACTGCCCAGCAGAATCTGCTGGACAGAGTGCGAGCATTGTCGCTCCGCCTGGTTCAGCCATGGAGCAACCACGCCGTGAGGTGGAGTGATTGTAGGTCGGGGTGACAGTCGGCCGTGGTCCTGAGAGATGAGATCTGGACACAACGGAAGCGGGATCGGTGTCTGAACCGAGAGCTCCAACAGTGTGGTGTACCAGTGTTGCCTCGGCCACGCTGGAGCGACTAGAATTACTTGAGCCTGGTCTCTGCGCAGTTTGAGCAGCACCTTGTGGACCAGAGGAAATGGAGGGAAAGCGTAAAACAGGTGGTCTTTCCAAGGTAGAAGAAACGCGTCCGATAGAGAGCCCAGAGCTCGCCCTTGTAGGGAGCAGAACGCGTGGCACTTCCTGTTGGCTCGAGATGCAAACAGGTCTACCTGGGGAAATCCCCGCCTCTGGAAAACGGAATAGATGATGTCCGGACGAATTGACCACTCGTGCGTCTGAAAGGACCTGCTGAGTCGGTCCGCTAGTGTGTTCTGGACTCCAGGAAGAAACGAAGCCGTGAGATGGATCGAGTGGGCGATGCAGAAGTCCCACAGGTGAATGGCCTCTTGGCATAGAATCGACGAACGTGCTCCTCCTTGCTTGTTGATGTAAAACATGGCCGTGGTGTTGTCGGTGAGAACTAACACACAGCGGCCACGTAGGAGATTGAGAAATGCCTGGCAAGCCAGGCGCACCGCCATCAGCTCTCGAACATTGATGTGCAGGGCTAGTTGGGGTGCGGTCCACAGGCCCTGGGTATGGTGTTCGCTGAGATGGGCACCCCAACCCAGAGATGAAGCGTCTGACCAGGTGCAGAGAAGGTTGCGGGGCGTGAAACGGCACTCCCTCGCAAACCACACTGTGATCCAACCACCAGGTGAGGGAGGTCAAGACCGAGTTCGGAATCATGATCACCATGTTCAGGCTGTCCCGATACGGGCGGTATACCGATGATACCCAGGCCTGGAGTGGGCGAAGCCGAAGTCTGGCATGCCTGGTTACGTATGTGCAAGAGGCCATGTGACCCAGCAGGGCGAGGCACGTCCTCATTGTGGTAATCGGGAAGGTCCTGAGCCCTCGAATGAGGCTTGTGATGGTATGAAAGCGATTGTCTGGTAGAATAGCTTGAGCACGTCTGGAGTCTAGGACTGCCCCAATAAATTCTATCCTCTGGGTAGGCTCTAGAGTGGATTTCTCTTTGTTGAGTAGAATGCCCAACTCGTGGAATGTGTGTACTATTATGTGGACGTGAGCACGAACTTGCTCCCTGGTGCGACCGCGTACCAGCCAGTCGTCTAAATACGGGAACACCTGTATCTCTTGCCGACGAAGGTATGCTGCCACGACAGCCATACATTTTGTGAACACTCTTGGGGCCAAGGATAGGCCGAAGGGAAGGACTGCAAATTGGTAGTGCACCTTGCTTACCACGAGTCGCAGGAAGCGCCTGTGAGGCGGGTAAATTGCTATATGAAAGTATGCATCCTTCATGTCGAGGGCGGCGAACCAGTCTCCAGGATCCAGGGAAGGGATGATGGTCCCCAATGAGACCATGCGGAACTTCAACTTTACTATGGATTTGTTGAGTCCGCGTAAGTCTAAGATGGGTCGCAGACCCCCTTTGGACTTGGGGATCAGGAAGTATCGGGAATAAAATCCCCTGCCCCTTAACTCTAGTGGAACCTCCTCTATGGCCCCCATAGCCAGGAGCGTAGAAACCTCCTGTGCAAGAAGTTGCTCGTGAGAAGGGTCCCTGAAGAGGGACGGGGAGGGGGGGGGGAGGGAGGGAACGAAGAAAACTGGAGAGCGTATCCCCTCTCCACCGTGCGAAGGACCCAACGGTCCAAGGTTATAAGGGACCAAGCATGGTGGAAATGGGAGAGGCGATCCCGAAAGGAGGGGGGTGGATCCTGGGTGATGACTGGGGCGCCGTCCTCGACCGCACCTTCAAAAGTTCTGCCTAGGGCCAGAAGGTGGCCTATGTGGCCCCTGGTTCTGACCGGGTTGAGGGCCGGTCAACCGTCTCCTACCACCTCGTCCCCGCCTTCTGGCAGAGTCCTGTCTCGGATGAGGCGGGGGGGGTAGAACCTCTGAGGCTGGGGCCGAAATGGCCTGCGCTGGGGTCCCGGAACATGCATCCCCAGGGAGCGCATGATTGTTCTCGAGTCCTTGAGGGTCTGCAGTCGAGAGTCCGTCTTGTCCGAGAACAACCCGTGTCCCTCAAAGGGTAAATCCTGCAGGGTTTGCTGCAGTTCCGGAGGCAAGCCCGAGACCTGGAGCCAGGAGACTCTCCGCATGGCGATGCCTGAGGCCAGTGTCCTCGCAGCCGAGTCCGCTATATCCAAGGAGGCCTGTAAGGAGGTCCGTGCCACCTTCTTACCCTCCTCCACTAAGGCCCCGAACTCTTCCCTGGAGTCTTGAGGGACCAACTCCTTGAACTTCCCCATAGAGTTCCAGGAATTAAAGCTATAGCGGCTCAAGAGCGCCTGCTGGTTAGCCGCTCTAAGTTGCAGCCCTCCGGCTGAATATACCTTACGCCCAAACAAATCGAAGAGCTTAGCGTCCTTCGATTTGGGCGCTGCAGCCTGCTGACCGTGGCGCTCCCTTGCATTCACCGATGACACCACCAGTGAACACGGCTGGGGATGAGTGTATAAGTACTCATAGTCCTTTGAGGGGACAAAGTACTTTCTTTCCACCCCTCTGGCTGTGGGTGGAATAGAGGCAGGAGTTTGCCATATCGCAGTGGCGTTAGCCTGGATCGTACGAATCAGGGGCAATGCTACTCTGGATGGGGCATCCGCAGAGAGGATGTTCACAATGGGGTCCTGCACCTCCACTATCTCCTCTGCCTGTAGGTCCATATTACGTGCCACCCTACGTAATAGGTCCTGGTGTGTCCGAAGATCTATCGGGGGTGGACCTGTGGCCGTTGTGCCCGCCACCGCCTCATCTGGGGAAGATGAGGAGGATGCCTCAGGTGGCAAGGGATCTAAGGGCGGGTCCTGTTCCAGTGAGGCCTGGAGCGGAGCGTCGCCTGCCCCTGGGTCCAGGTCGTCAGGTGGCGTGGGCACGGGAGCCTCCATGCCCCCTGGGTGAGGGCGGGAGATGGTGGCTTCTGGAGCCCTATGCTCAGAGCGTATCGAGCGAGAGGCTGATGGTGGTGGAGCCCCCTGCGCTTGGTGATACGCCCACGGGGTCCAGAACGACCAGTGTGCAGGTCCCTGAGCGGGATCCTCCGCTACCTTCTGCCAGTGGCCCATGTCCGCCTCAGCGGCCTGCCCCTGAGGGGGGTATGCCGATCTCGAGGCCCCATCGGAGGAACGGGACACCGATCTCGAGGGCCAAGGCGGTGCCGATCGCGCCAAAATTAGCTCCGGATGGTACGGTGCCGCTCCGGAGATGACCGGTCCCTGTGTGGTGCCGGTGAGCGGTACCGAGATCGGGATCGGTGCCGATGACCACGTCGGTGCCGAGATTCTGATCTGGACCTGGATGAAGGCGACCGCGAGTAGGCACGGTGCCGGGAGCGGCCCTTTGAAGCCGATCGTCGCTCGTACCGGTGCCGGGAACTACGCCTGGAGTTCGATCGGTACCGATGATCGTAACAGTGCCGGGACATAGAACGGTGCCGCGACGAGGATCTTGGCCGCGAGTACGACCGGTGCCGAGGTGATAGTCGGCGCCGGGACTGCGAGCGGCGTCGGGACCTGCTTCGTGATCTGGAGCGGTGCCGTGGGTCCGCTCCCTGAGATGGCGGGCGCACCAGGGCAGGCTTGCCCCTGGATTGCACCGGATGAGGAGCCAACGGTGCCGGTGGTTGGTGCGGTGCCGGATCCGTGAGAGCAATAAGGTCTCTCGCCGTCGCGAAGGTCTCTGGGGTCGACAGGAGACAAGGCTCCACCACTGACCGAGGTGGTGATCCAGTCCGCACCGGACTCAACGGCCTCGGAGCCGGAGTCGACGGCGTAGCAGGCACCTGCTTTTGGTGGTCTAAAGGCGGACGCGGCTCTACCCCCGGCACCGGGGGAGCCGGCGTCTTCAGGACAGCAGTCTCCTGTGCCTTGCGGGATTTCTTATGTCCCGGGGACAAGGATCGGCGCCGAGGCACTTGTGGCGGGTGCAGTGCCAAAGGAGGCCGGTGCCGCGGAGGCTTGTCCGACTCTACCCGCGGTGCAGAAGCAGTCGGTGCCGCAGGGGCGCTGCGCACCGAGGCGCTTGGTGCCGAGGCCTGACGCGCCGATGGAGTGTCCGGGCTAAGTGCCGCCTCCATGAGGAGTTGCCGAAGCCGAAAGTCCCACTCCTTTTTGGTTCTCGGTCTGAAGGCCTTACAGATCTTACACTTATCTGTTTGATGGCACTCTCCCAGGCACTTCAGACACGAGTCGTGCGGATCACTCGTGGGCATAGGCTTCGCGTAGGACGCGCACTGCTTAAAGCCGGGAGCCTTGGGCATGAGCCCGGCTATGCGCCGGGGAAAAAGGGGGGAGAACAACCCCCTTTTATCCCCTCTAACTATCTACAACTATTAAAAAGTAAAATGAACAACTATCTAACACGATACAACAACTACAACTACAATTATCTACAAACAATACAGGATAAGCTAGGGAGAGTGGAGAACAGGTATGCCGCGCTTCACAGTTCCAACGACCGTCAGGGGCGGTAAGAAGGAACTGGAGGGGGCGCCGGGTCGGCTAGGGTATATATCCAGCGCCATGAAGGCGCCACTCTAGGGGGCTCCACAGCCGACCCGCCGGGTGTTGCTAGGGTAGAAAATTCTCTGACGATTGTGTACGCGGCGCGCGCACACCTGATTGGAATAGATATGAGCAAGCACTCGAAGAAGAATAGAATAAAACATTTGGAATATCATGCTATGATAGGGACTAATCAGCACAGTTTCTGCAAAGGAAGATTGTGCCTCACTAATTTATTAGAATTCTCTAAACGTCAATAGATTAATGGATGCAAGAGAACTAGTTGACAGGAGGAACAGAGATTTGATAATAGAGGAGGACTCTCCAATCCAGAAGACAAAGGTTTAACTAAATTCAATGGCTGGAAGTTGAAGCTGGACAAATTCAAACTAGAAATAAGGCACAAATCTTTAACAGTGAGGGGAATTATCTACTGAAACAACTTACCCAGGGTTGTGGTCAGAGCTTAATTTGTGCCGGGACTCAGCCATGGCACCTCTTCTGGTGGCGTGCAAGGCATGACCTCACACGTACAATGCTTGCGAGGTCATGCTGTGCGGCAGACACCATCTTTATTGCTTGAGACCAGGGATCTTTTTATTTTTTTAAAAAAACAAATTAAACACTGGTTGTAGTGGATTCTCCAAAACTAAAACCAAAAACTTTTTCAAAAATCTATACTGTAGTTCAAACAGGAATTAATTAAGGGTAGTCCTGTGGCCTGTGTTATACAGGTCAGACTAGATGATCACAAAGGTCCCTTTGTACTTTAAAATCTATGAATCAGTTTATTTAAACTTTTGACAGGTCTTTGATAAGGTCCATCCTAACAGGCTATTAAAGAATCTAAGCATTCAAGGCAAGAGGCAAAGTATTGTCATGAATCACTCACAAAGGTTAACAGCCGAGTGCCTCCAAGTTCCACAGTAGGCCCAATGTTTAATATATCAAACTAGAAAAGGGGGTGGTGGGCACAGTGAGCTGGCAGAATTTTCAGATGACAGTTCTTTAGGATAATTAAGTCAGAGAAAGCTGAGGAGCTACAGAGACACAAACTATGCCAGAATTAATGTTGCACATGCAGCCTTGATTTTAGCATTTTTTTTTTTTTTTTTTTAACTTGAGCACTTGACTTCTAGCACAGACACTTGGTCCTATATGCTACAAGGTTTATTCACTCAAATCCAATTTCTATCTTTCACATAAAAAGATATATATATATATATATATATATTGAGGGATAGCTCAGTGATTTGAGTATTGGCCTGCTAAACCCAGGGTTGTGAGTTCAATCCTTGAGGGGGCCACTTAGGGATCTGGGGCAAAATCAGTACTTGGTCCTGCTAGTGAAGGCAGGGGGCTGGACTTGATGACTTTCAAGGTCCCTTCTAGTTCTAGGAAATGGGATATCTCCATTAATTTAATTTTAATTTATTTAAAAAAATACATTTCTAAGTCATAGGTCATTCCTGCAGAAGAGGTAAGTCATAGAAAGCACCTCTTCTTCCTAGCTTGTTGCTTTGACCACATCACCCCTCTGAATCCCTCTATTGACTCCCCCTTCTCTATTGCATCAAATGTAAACTGCTGGTCTTCACTTTCAGGGATTTTATCTCCACCCTCCTTACCTCTCAATTGCAATCAGGCTGATTGCTTGCTTCCAGCTGGTTCACGATGCCAGCCTCCATGGCCCACTGGTTAAATTTGCAAACAAGAGCCTTGGTGTTTATTTCCAGCTGCCTTCTCAACTGGGAGGCACTCCCCATAAACATCTGCAAAGCTACCTCAGCCTCCTTCAAATCCCTCCTAAAAACTCTCCTTTCCCTGATGACAAAGAAAGGACAGTTAACTTGTTCCGTAACTGGCGTTCGAGATGTGTTGCTCCTGTCTATTCCACAGTAGGTGTGCGTGCTCGCCACGTGTACCGGTGCTGGAAGTTTTTCCCTTAGCAGTATCCGTAGTGGGGAAGCACCGCTGCGACCCCTGGAGTGGCGCCGATATATCGCGTCATAAAGGGGCTGTGTGCTCCCCCCAGCCTCGGTTCCTTCTTGCCAGACAACTCCGACAGAGGGGAAGGAGGGTGGGATGTGGAATAGACAGGAGCAACACATCTCGAAGAATGCCAGTTACGGAACAGGTAACTGTCCTTTCTTCTTCGAGTGATTGCTCCTGTATATTCCACAGTAGGTGACTCCAAGCTATACCTGACGGAGGTGGGTAGGAGTTCTAAATGATAAGTGTTAAGGGTTAACTGGGCGGAGCACCGCCCTACCAAACCCGGCATCATCCCTTGCTTGGGAGACGATCGCATAGTGTGATGAGGTGGTGTGGACAGAGGATTACATCCTCTGCAGATGTCCTGAATAGGGACATGAGCCACATAGGCAGCTGACGAGACCTGAGCTCTCGTCAAATGAGCCTTTACTATAGGAGGCGGGGGAACCCCTGCCAGGTCGTAACACGTGCGTATGCACGAGGTAATCCAGCGGGAGATCCACTGGGTGGAAACCAGTTGCCCTCTCATGCGCTTGGCCGATGTGATGAAAAGCTGAGGGGATTTCCGGAATGGCCTTGTTTGGCCTAAGTAAAAGGCCAGCGCCCTACGCACATCTAGCATGTGCAGGCGTCGTTCCACATTGGAGGAATGGGGCTTAGGACACAGGACTGGCAGGAAGATGTCCTGGTCCATATGAAACGCGGAGACCACCTTTGGCAGGAAGGCCGGGTGCGGGCGAAGCTGGACCTTCCCCTTATGGAAGATCGTATATGGGGGTTCAGAGGTCAGCGCCCTAAGCTCCGAAACCTTGCGGGCTGAGGTGATAGCCACCAAAAACACCACTTTCTCAGATGAGTGGGACCAGGAGTATGTGGCCAAGGGCTCAAAGGGAGGCCCCGTGAGGCATGACAGTATCAGGTTCAGGTCCCAAGGTGGAACTGGGGGTCTAGCATAAGGGAACGCTCTGTCCAAACCCTTTAAAAACCTGGAAGTCATGTGGTGGGAGAACACGGACTGTCCCACCACCGGAGGGTGGAGAGCCGAGATGGCTGCCAGGTGCACCCTGATCGAGGAGGGCGCCAGCCCTTGGGTCCTAAGGGACAGGAGGTAATCCAGGACCAGCTGGAGCGGAGCAGACGCGGGGCAGGAACCTCTCTCCCTCCCCATATGGAGAACCAATACCACTTAGCCAGGTAGGACTTCCGTGTGGACGGCTTCCTGCTCTCAAGCAGAACCCGTCTAACAGCCTCAGTACACCTCCCCTCCTCCGCATCTAGCCACGGAGCATCCATGCTGTCAGGTGCAGAGGGGTCAGGTTGGGGTGGAGGAGACTACCTCCATCCTGGGAGAGGAGGTCCGGGTGGAGCGGCAGCCTGCGAGGGGGGGCTGCCAAGAGTTGCAGTAAGGTCCCGTACCAATGTTGATGGGCCCAATCCGGGGCTATCAGGATAATCCTTGCCCCGTCTGATTTCAGCTTCTGTAGGACCCTGCCTATGAGGGGAAGGGCAGGAAGGCGTACATCAGGGGCCCCGACCAACTGAGCAGGAACGCGTCTGTCATGGCCCCTTCGCCCTCTCCCACCCTGGAGCAGAACTTGGTACACAGGCAATTCTGGGCGGTGGCGAACAGGTCCATCTGGGGAGTACCCCACTGTAGGAAGATCCACTCCGCTACCTCCCTGCGTAGAGACCACTTGTGTTGTTGTGAGAACACCCTGCTCAGGCTATCCGCGAGCGTGTTGCTCTCACCGGGCAGGTGGAACGCTCAGAGGAAGATGTCATGGACTATACAGAACTCCCACAGGAGCTGGGCTTCCTGGCATAAGGCCGTGGAGCGCGTGCCCCCTTGCCTGTTGATATAATACATTGCAGTGGTATTGTCTGTGAGGACTCTGACCACCTTCCCTTGTAAACGCTGGCGGAAAGCCACGCACGCCAGGCACACTGCCCTGAGTTCCCTGACATTTATGTGTAGGGCGAGTTCCTCGGACAACCACAACCCCTGGGTCCTGAAGCCCCCCCACGTGGGCCCCCGAGCCCAGGTCCGAGGCATCCGACACTAGATCTAGTGCGGGAGGGGGATCGCGGAAGGGAACCCCCTGGAGCATATTGCTCGGGAGAGACCACCATTGCAGGCCTGCCACCACCGTTGGCGGAACCGTGATGACCTTGTCTAGGTCGTCTCTGGCCTGCGAGTACTGGGAGGCCAGCCAGAGCTGAAGGGGTCTCATCCTGAGCCCGGCATGTCGCACCACCGAGGTGCATGCAGCCATGTGGCTGAGGATTTGAAGGCACACCCATGCCATGGTCACCGGGAAGGCCGTGACTGAGGCGATGAGGTCTTTGAGTGCCTCGAACCTGTCCCTTGGGAGGGAGGCCGTGGCCCCCTGGGAATCTAGCAGCGCTCCTATGAATTCTATGTGATGGACGGGTACTAACGTGGATTTTTCCTCGTTTACCACTAGGCCTAGAGTTGAGCAGATGCGTAGCAGGAAGGTTATCTGCTGCTGCACCTGGGACCGGGACTTGCCCTTGAGCAGCCAGTTGTCCAGGTAGGGGAAGATCTGCAGCCCTCTCCTCCTGAGGTGGGCTGCTACCACCGCCATACACTTTGTGAAGACCCTGGGGGCCGTTGAGAGGCCAAAGGGGAGGACCGTAAACTGGTAGTGGTCCTGACCCACCAGGAAACAGAGGAAGCACCTGTGACCCTCAAAAATGTGGATGGCATCCTGGAGGTCCAGCGCTGCAAACCAATCCCCCGTGTCTAGGGAAGGAATAATAGAGGCTAGGGACACCATGCGGAATTTGCGGTGAACCAAGAACTGGTTGAGCTTCTGCAGATCGAGGATGGGCTGAAGAAATACCTGGAATAGATTCCCTTGCCCCGAAATTCCCAAGGTACCCTCTCCACGGCTCCCAGGGAGAGGAGGCGCTGTACCACCTGATCTAGAAGGAGCGCATGCTCCGGGTCCCCCGCCGACTCCCTGGCTGGAGGGCAACTGGGAGGGGGCGAAACAAACTGCAACCTGTACCCCAGGGATACAGTGTTGAGGACCCAGCGGTCCGTAGTGATACGGAACCACTGCAGACGGAAGGCAGGTAAACGATTGGCAAACCTGAACTTTATTAACTGGGGGGGGGTTAACCTGGCAACAGGCCAGGTGACCCCCCGCAAGCAGTCAAAAATGCCGCTTCCCTGGCCTCCTGGCCTTAGAGGGCCCCGGATGAGGGGCTGAACGGGATTGGCGTTGTGACCGACGCCTCTGTTCCCGCTGCTTCTTAGGCGGGGGCTCATATCTGTACCGAGCCTGGGGAGTGGAGGTGAGAGGCCTGGGCTTGTCCTTGGCCGGCGGGACGTACAGGCCTAGCGTCTGCAGGGTGGTACGGGAGTCTTTCATCCCGTGCAGACGCGTGTCTGTTTGGTCTGCAAACAGGGCCCGACCGTCGAATGGTAGGTCCTGCATGATTGACTGGGACTCAGCCGATAGCCCAGAAAGCGAAAGCCAGGATGCCCTTCTCATGGAGACGGCCGCAGCCATCAAATGGGCGGCCATGTCCGCCGCATCAAAAGCCACCTGGAGTGCTGCTTTAGCCGCTGCCGCACCTTCATCCACCAGGGCCCGGAACTCCTTCCTGTCCTTTTCGTGGCGGGAGGGCTCAAACTTGGGAAGGGACCCCCAAAGGTTAAAATCATATCTGCTCAAGAGTGCCTGGTGGTTGGCCACTCTGAGCTGAAAACTCGCAGACAAATAAACCTTTCTTCCAAAGGAGTCCAGCCTGCGAGCGTCTTTGTCCTTGGGGGTGGGGGCGGGTTGGCCGTGACTCTCCCGGTGGTTAACGGACTCCACCAATAGAGAGTTCGGAGCTGGGTGAGAGTAGAGGTACTCGTGCCCCTTTGAGGGCACAAAGTACTTTCGCTCGGCCTTTTTGGAGATAGGGCTGTGGGAGGCCAGAGTTTGCCAAAGGCCAGTGGTAATATTGGCCATCCCCTGATGAAACGGGAGGGCCACACGCCCCGGCGCCGAGGAGGTAAGGACATTGAACAATGTGTCTGAGGGTTCCTCCATCTCAGCCTGGAGCTGGAGGTTCGATGCCACCCTCCTGAGCAGCTCCTGGTGAGCTTTGAAATCCTCCTGAGAGACAGGAGGAAGGGCAGCCACGGAGTCATCCAGTGCCGAGGAGGTCGGTGCTGCGGTGTCGTCGGTACCGGTAGTCCGACATCCTGATCCTGGGCCCGAGCCGGTGCCGGAGGGTCGGTGCCCACTGCTTCATCACGGTGCCAAGGTGATGCCGTCGGCTGGGCCTGGGACGCTCCCGCCACGGAGTGGGGTCCCGGCTGTGCTGGTGCCTGGGGCCACGGTGCCCACTGGCACCACTGTCCCTGCCAGGGAACGGCCTGGCCCTGGGACAAGAGGGGGCCCGGAAGGGATAGCTGGTCCTGCGGCACCGAGCAGCTTGACGAGGGATGGCTGCGTGCCGAAGCAGAGGTTCAGGACGAACGGACAGTGCCGTATGAATGGCTGGGGCGGTCCCGAACATGACTTCTCTAGCCTCTGGAGGAGGACAGATAGGAGTAGGGGGTACTGTCCCTGTACTCTCTCCGGCGCCCAAGGCCACGACGCCTCAGTGCCTGGGACTCGCGGGACGAACTCCGAGCCTGGCGCCTTCCATGGCAGGTGCCGGAGTATGAACTCCGGTGCCGACGACAACGATACCTGTCCCTGCGGGCACAGCTCGAAGAGGAGCGATGACGTCTTTTGGAACCTGCTCTACGGTCCCCAGGAGTGGAGGAGTTAAACTCGCTCGCAGACGACCCTGCTTGCGGTGTGGAAACATGCCTCGGTCCGCGGGTTGGCCCTTCAAGCCGGGATGGCGCCTCAACCTTGGAGATGTCCGGAGAAGGTTGATGGGTACTTAAAGGCAGCTTTCCACAGGATTGGGGGCCCGACTGAGGCGGCACTCCTGGCACTGGAACCGTAAGGATGTCGCACGCGGCCTGAGCTGCCTCCGGCATCGAAGGCATCCTCACCTCTGGAGAGGCCTGCGTGGACGGCACCGGACTACTCTGCTTCACCCGAGTCGGAGGTCTCGGTCCCGATGGGGATCGTGGGCTGCCCAACACGGGTCTGGCCTCACCCCGTTCTTTCTCCCGGCGCCACGGAGTCTTCCCTTGCTTTTTAGAAGGGGAGCGGTGCCGGCTCGTCGACAGCGCCTCGCTGCGCACCGATGACGCGGTACTGGACGTGGAATCAGGACGGCGCACCGGAGGCGCTTTGCTACGCGCTGAAGGCACAGTGCCCGGCGCGGGGTCGGGGCCAATGCCAATTCCATTAGGAGAGCTCAGAGTCGGAGCTCACGCTCCTTCTTTGTTCGCAGCTTGAAGGAACAGCAAATTTTACACTTCTCACTAATGTGAGCTTCGCCCAAACAGCAAAGACACTCCGAGTGAGGATCGCTCCGGGGCATAGAATTGCGACAAGGGTCGCACAACTTGAAGCCCGGGCCACGGGGCATGCCCCGAGCCCGGCAATAGCAAGAAAGATCAGTGAACTGGATACCACTAAGGCGATAACGCTGCAGCCAAGGCTGAAGCAAGTTCCGACTACCTTCACTGACGGCAAGAAGGAACTGAGGGTGGGGGGAGCACGCAGCCCCGTTTATGGCGCGATATATCAGCGCCACTCCAGGGGTCGCAGCAGTGCTTCCCCACTACGGATACTGCTAAGGGGAAAACTTCCGGCACCGGAGCACGTGGCGAGCATGCACACCTACTGTGGAATACACAGGAGCAATCACTCGAAGAAGAAAATTAAATTATGCTGTTGATGTGCTGAGACCACTGCCCACCAGGCTGACCATTATTTCCGTGTGCTCCCCTGTCTGTCTGTATCCATCTGTTGTCTCTGGTCTTATACTGGAAAGTGTTTGGGGCAGGGGCTGTTTTTTTGTTCTGTTTGCACAGCCCCTAGAACAATGGAGTTCTGGGTCCCTGCCTAGGTGCTATAGTAATACAAATAATAGTAATATGCATCCTCTGGCACTTCCAGAGCAATTCCAGTGAACTGAATAAAAATACAGAATGTACTCTCCTTTCAGTGCTCAGGGGGCTCTACATTTTGTTACAGATACTATATAAGAAAGTAAAATATAATGAATAACTAGAATAAATAGGCAATAGGAATCAGATTGCAAAACTCATTCTAATACATCACCTGTAGATCTATTTGATAAAGGGGGTCCTTTAATGCATCTGGATCATCCTCTTCATCATCATCATAGTAATCCTCATCTGGCAACACAAAAGCATGGGTGTTTATAGTGAAAGACAAGCTGGCTACTCTTTCAGGATGCATCTCACTAGGCCCCTAACTCCAAGAGATTTTAACAAGGAAGTGTAATTTTGGATAAAAATTCCATTTAAAAGGAACTAGCAACTTTTATTTTAAATAAAACAGAACTGAGGGCAGTGAAGAATGGCAGAATAAGGAGGGCCAGGAGCCTTGTCTCACAGCTGAGACAAGAATCCAAGTAGCACAACACAGGTGTTTGTCATTCCTTATATGTACAAACATGTGCACACATTAGTGATCTTGTACTGTGACATGAAATTAATTGCTCCAAACTGAGATACCCTTGGCTTACCACCTCAGTTCCTGACACAAATACATCCTTCATTAGCTACATTTCATGCACTACAGTCACACAGGAAACACTTCCATTGAATATTGAGACAAGTCCCTCTCTCACTGAGACATGGTAAGGTTGAAGAAAGTTTTCCTTGGGCTACAAAAGAACCTGGATAAGTTTCCCACTCATTAAAGCTACCTACATGAATTTGTCTTGCCATGTTATCTGCGGCAGATCTAATGCATCATGATAGATTTCAGTCTCCTATGCTTCTGCCAGTGCAGCGAAACAATTCATTTAAGTTGCCTTAGCTGTACCAAGTAAGATTCTCTCTTCAAATTATACACCTACCTTTTCTCCTTAACCCTCCAGATCATATAGCCACAGCTCCCTTTCCCTTTAAATACCTATCACTTCAGGATCACACACAAATTCTTCCTACAAGAATACAGGACTTAGTTGGGAAATTTGGGTTCTATTCAGTTCTCAGACTCATTTTGTGACTTCACCTCTGAGCCTCAGTTTCCCCATCTGTAAACCATATTTATACCTGCCTCATGACAGTGTTGTGAAGCCGAATTAGTACTTGAGACTCACTGAGGCCTGGTCTACACTAGAAAATTAGGTCAGCAAAACTACATTGCTCAGGGATGTGAAAAATCCACACCCGAGTGGCGCAGTTAAGCTGACCAAAGTCCCCGGGTAGACAGCGCTACATTGATGGAAGAATGCTTTTGTTGACCTAGTTACAGCCTCTTGGGGTGGTAGATTACCTATGTTGACAGGAGAATCCCTTCTCTCAGCACAGGTAGTGTCTATGCTGAAGCAGTGCAGTGGCGCAACTATGCCGCTGTAGCATTTTAAGTGTAGACAAACCCTGAGCCTCAAAAGCTTCCATCCAGGACACACCACACGATCCATTGTCTACAGCCAAGCTCTAAGATCTAACCGCATTTGCTCCAATCCCTCGGATAGAGACAAGCACCTACAAGATCTCGATCAAGCATTCTTAAAACTACAATACCCACCTGCTGAAGTGAAAAAACAGATTGACAGAGCCAGACGAGTACCCAGAAGTCACCTCCTACAAGACAGGCCCAACAAAGAAAATAACAGAACACCACTAGCTGTCACCTTCAGCCCCCAACTAAAACCTCTCCAGCGCATCATCAGAGATCTACAACCTATCCTGAAAGATGATCCTTTACTCTCACAGATCTTGGGAGACAGACCTGTCCTCGCTTACAGACAACCCCCCAACCTAAAGCAAATACTCACCAGCAACCACACATCACTGAACAAAACCACTAACCCAGGAACCTATCCTTGTAACAAACCCCGATGTCAACTCTGTCCACATATCTATTCCAGTGACATCATCATAGGACCTAATCACATCAGCCATACCATCAGGGGCTCGTTCACCTGCACATCTACCAATGTGATATATGCCATCATGTGCCAGCAATGCCCTTCTGCCATGTACATTGGCCAAACCGGACAGTCTCTACGCAAAAGAATTAATGGACACAAATCTGACATCAGGAATCAAAATACTCAAAAACCAGTGGGAGAACACTTTAACCTGTCTGGTCATTCAGTGACAGACCTGCGGGTGGCTATATTACAACAGAAAAACTTCAAAAACAGACTCCAACGAGAAACTGCTGAGCTAGAATTGATATGCAAACTAGACACAATCAACTCCGGTTTGAATAAGGACTGGGAATGGCTGAGCCATTACAAACATTGAATCTATCTCCCCTTGTAAGTATTCTCACACTTGTTATCTAACTGTCTGTCTGTACTGGGCTAGCTTGATTATCACTTCAAAAGTTTTTTTTCTCTTAATTAATTGGCCTCTCAGAGGTGGTAAGACAACTCCCACCTGTTTATGCTCTCTGTAAGTGTGTATATATATCTCCTCAATATATGTTCCATTCTATATGCATCCGAAGAAGTGGGCTGTAGTCCACGAAAGCTTATGCTCTAATAAATTTGTTAGTCTCTAAGGTGCCACAAGTCCTCCTGTTCTTCTTTTTAAAAGGTGCTCTGTTATTTGATATCTTCTAGCCTATGAACATACAGTCTCTGTTCCAGGATGTATTTTTTGCTCTTCCCTTTTTCCCGTGTCTTCCATTCCAGGTTATTTCCCTGCCCTCCATACTATATACTGAGCAGCTGTCAAGAGAAATGTAACTTTCAGAGCTGCATGTTCTTTACGCAATTTGACCTTTTGAACAGTGAACGTAACTGTTCTGCTTACCATATTTGTTTGTGGCAAGAATATCTGATAAAAGTTGTCCAGCTAAACCTTCATCTTCATCCTCTTCATCCTCCCGATCTTCCCACATATCATTGGAGTCATCTGTTGATGAAAAAAAAGCATCTTAAAGCCACATAGAAAATACCAGTTCGAGACGGATAAACATTACCCACAGAATATGCAGTCCCTTATTAAACAGTACAGGAGCAGAAATGAATTATGCCCATGTGTACAGATCAGAGAAGCCAGTGTATTGGCATGCTTATATCTTTAAAGTCAATGGATAGAATCCAGGCATAAATAGGGTCCTACCAAATTCTTGGCCATGAAAAATGTGTCACGGACTGTGAAATCTGGTCTCCACCCGTCAAATCTGGTCTTGTGTGTGCTTTTACCCTATACTTTATGGATTTCACAGGGGAGACCAGTGTTTCTCAAATTGGGGGTCCTGACCCAAAATTGAATTGTGGGGTGGGTGGGTCACAAGGTTATTTGGGGGGGGGGTGTTTGCAGTATTGCCACCCTTACTTCTGCCCTGCTTTCAGAGCTGGACGGCTGGAGAGCGCTGGCAGCTGACTGAGGGCCCAGCTCTGCAGGCAACAGCACAGAAGTAAGGGTGGCAATACCATACCATGCCATTCTTACTTCTGTGCTGCTGCTAGCGGTGGCTCTACCTTCAAATTGGGATCCTGGCCAGCAACTGCTTCTCTCCAACTGCACAGCTAGCTCTAAAGCAGCACTGCCGCCAGAAGCCGCTCAGAAGTAAGGATAGCAGTACTGCAACCCCCCTTACAATAACCTTGTGACCTCCCGCCTGTGACGCTCTGTGCCTCGGGGGGGGACGGGACACTCTGCACCCCCATGTTCATCCTTATAAAATGATTGTGTGGTACCCAATGCAAAGTTTGTCATGTCGGGTGTCTTCGGAAGGCTCATTATGCACAGAGCATTGTTGTTATAGTAATGTTATAGGCTGTAATTTCATGTATATAGTTATGAGGCTGAAAATGTGTCCTCATGGCTTAAAACAAGGCAAGGCAAAACTCTCCAGGAGCAGAGGGGCAGTTCACACCTCATCAGGGCATGTATGGGACAAACCCAGCCCAGTCTCACAGGAACAAAGGACGCTGGCCTAGGCAATAACAAAGGATCTGTTGGACTCTCGAGTGAGTCATGCCCCTTCCCTTGGTCAGTTTGGGACTACAGTGAGGTAATGCTCACCTGACTCTGAAGGAGGAGGGGGGCAAAGCCAAGGGGGAAGAAAGAACATGCGAAAAGGGAGAGACATTTGCTATGCTCTTCCTCTCTCTTCCACCTCCATCTACAGACACCACCACCAAGCAACTGAAACGCTGATCAAAGGGGAAAGCCTGGCTAAAGGGCAAACAGCCAGCCTGTGGTGAGAAGTATCTAAGTTTGTAAGGGCACTGAAAGCGTTAAGATCAGCTTAGAATGCGTTTTGCTTTTATTTCATTTGACCAAATCTGACCCGTTATGCTTTGACTTATAATCACTTAAAATCTATCTTTCATAGTTAATAAATTTGTTTGTTTATTCTACCTGAAGCAGTGCGTTTGGTTTGAAGCGTGTCAGAGACTCCCATTGGGATAACAAGCCTAGTACATATCAATTTCTTACTCATATAAGCTTGCAGTGTCCAGCGGGCATAACTGGACACTGCAAGACTGAGGTTCCTAGGGTTGTGTCTGGGACCAGAGATATTGGCTAGTGTCATTCGGTTGCACAATCCAAGCAGCGGCTGGCCAAAAGTGCTCAGTCACGTTGCTGGGAGCAGCTTACATGCCAGAGGCTGTGCTTGAACAGCCCGGGAGTGGGGATTCTCACAGCAGAGCAGGGTAAGGCTGGTTCCGAGAGTCGAGGATTGGAGTGACCTAGGAGATCACCGGTCCAGATAACACCAGGGGAACGTCAGGACTCCCTCCCCACCTCCCAACTTCTTTTTGGGTCAAGACCCCTAAAATTACTACACCGTGAAATTTCAGATTTAAATAGCTGAAAACATGACACTTATTATTTTTAAATCCTTTGACTGGGAAATTGACCAAAATAGACCACGAATTTAGTAGGGCCCTAATTATAAATATAAACTCCTGCCAGAAAGTCAGACCATAGAGAACATAAGAACGGCCATACTGGGTCAGACCAAAGGTCCATCCAGCCCAGTATCCTGTCTACTGACAGTGACCAATGCCAGGTGTCCCAGAGGGAGTGAACCTAACAGGTAATGATCAAGTGATCTCTCTCCTGCCATCCATCTCCACCCTCTGACAAACAGAGGCTAGGGACACCATTCCTTACCCATCCTGGCTAACAGCCATTAATGGACTTAACCTCCATGAATTTATCTAGTTCTCTTTTAAACCCTATTATGGTCCTAGCCTTCATAACCTCCTCAGGCAAGGAGTTCCACAGGTTGACTGTGTGCTGTGTGAAGAAGAGCTTTCTTTTGTTTGTTTTAAACCTGCTGCCCATTAATTTCATTTGGTGGCCCCTAGTTCTTATATTATGGGAAACAAGTAAATAACTTTTCCTTATTCACTTTCTCCACATCACTCATGATTTTATATACCTCTATCATATCCCCCCCCTTAGTCTCCTCTTTTGCAAGCTGAAAAGTCCTAGCCTCTTTAATCTCTCCTCATATGGAACCCATTCCAAATCCATAATCATTTTAGTTGCTCTTCTCTGAACCTTTTCATAGCTTAGAGAGTTAGGGAGGGAGACCTCTACTCTGAAGGGGGAGGATAACTGAATCTGCACATAAAAAGCCCTTTGGAGAGTCCCTAGTAGGGGCATGTGCAGGAATTTAAATCTGACCACTTTTGGAGGGGCACGTTAGACACACAAAAATGAAAGGCTCACGTGACCCCACCCCCAAGATTTCTCAGGATGCCCAGCAGTGCGGAGGCAGCAGCTCCCCCTGGCAGCAGCACTCTCCATGTCCCTGCAACCCAAGGAGGGAGGAAGCCACAGGACGGCTGGCTGATCTTCTTTCCCCAACCCTATAGCTGCTGTGTCTCCTTCCCTGCTGTTGGAGTCCCACCACTGCTGCTTGTTTTGCAGACTGCCCATGGAGGTGAGTTGGGGAGTGGCGGCAGAGTCAATGTGTAGGACTCCAGCAGCAAGGAAGGAGAAGCAGCAGCTGTAGGGGTGGGGAGAGGAGCAGCTCAGCTGGCAGCCAGCCGCCCTGTTGCTTCCTCCTTCTCCAGGTTGCAGGGACATAGATTATGAGGGGGGCGTGCCCCTGCTTGTCCCCCCCTTGTGCACACCTCTGGTCCCTAGGCATTCCCAGTCAAGTTGACCCCTAGCATTAGTGTCTTCAAATCTGAGGTGCAATCCTCTGAATTAAGGAAATGTGAGAATGCCTCTTTTCCTGTTTCTTTCTAGGGTGGTCCTGTTCAGGGGTCCTCCTTCCTGTTCTTACTCCTACTTTCCTTGGTATGAGGAGCAGCAGACAGAAGCAGAAACACAGGACTGGAGTGATACCCATCAGGAACATTCAGCACCCATTTGGTACCTTGGTCTTATGTGCTGGCAGCCAGGGAAAAGGGTCAGCACCAGTGTCTTAATGCCATTCTAAGGTGGATTCTGAGGGTCCAGGCACTGAGGCCAAGGGTTCTTTGGAAACCAACACTGGGGAAGCCCCGAGTCACCTGTTTTGGCACCAATGGAAATGCACACTTTTCCATGGTAATGGGCTGTGTCAACTAGCTCCCACTCTGAGACCGATTAGAGCTGAACATGGTTTTGGGAACCAGTATCTGGTCCAAAGGTTCCCCCCCCTCCAGGGAACCAGGCTTAGGGACATGAAATGGGCCACAGAATAACAGACTTTAATGGCAGAAGGGACCTCTTAGGATAATCTAATCAGAACTCCTAAATAACAGAGGCCAGATAAATTCATCTAGTCATTTCTGCATTCAGCAAATACCTTCTGGCTGAGCGAGAGCTCAATAATTTTGGGTGACTCGTGCAAATTTTGCCACCTCACTGCTCACCCCCTTTTCTAGATCTTCATTAAAAACGAGTCTTAGCACAGAACCTTGAGGCATGCTGCTGTTCACCTTGTGCCATGATGAAAACTGACCATGTATTAGATCAAAAATAATACTGTGCGCCTTGCCCTATAACTATTTTCTTTAGCAACCTTGTAAGCTGGACCTTGTCAATGTGCTTTTTGAAAGTTTAGATTATGTCAACGCGGTTCCTCCTTTATCCACTACTTTGACACATTCAAAAAATTCTAACAGATTAGTGCAGCACAAGTTTCTTTTGGAGAAACTGTGTGGATTAGACCCTACCATTCTGTAATCTTCCAGATCAGTTATTCTATTTTCAGCTATCATTTTGACCAATTTACCAGGAACACGTGTGAAGCTGACTGGTCTGTAATTTCACGAATCGCTCTAGAGCTCTTTTTCAATATAGGTACAACATTTGCTACCTTCCAATTCTCTAGTATAGTAAAGTAGCTAATTTTAATGAGATTGCATATTTTTGTTAGCAGCTCAGCTACTCCATTCATTCTTCACCATCTGAAAGGAGAAAGCCACCCCAGTATCGTACCTTGACTCCAGTCTGCAGCTGTCTGGCGAGATGCATTTGCTTCCATTGCATTAGAAAGTTCATTTATTATTAATTTTAAGATTTTAATTAACAATGGAATGTTTGTCCAGCGTTCAGGATCTGTAAGACCAGAGGAAGGAATACATAGATAACTTTGCCTTTTAACAAACTAAATAAGAATCTTCAAAGCCACTAAAACAATCCTGTTTCAATACATGCTGGAAATGTTCACTGAACAGAACTATACTTTTACATGAAAATATTCTTCTCAGAGAGCTGCATTCAACTACTACCATTGAGCAGATATTCTGGCACCATTGGACATATATATAAACAAGGCAAGTGTCAAATCCTCTGAACTAAGAAAACACTGAGGTGTAATAGTACGTTATGTTAGTTAAGCAAGGACAATCTGAAACTTCAGCTAGTCAATTAGCAATCACACTGGGACTTTAAGGACAAAACTAAAGATGATTATTGTTCATTAAATGACTGACAGGCCAAACATTGAAGAACTAGGTTAAAGCTATTAGCCTTTCCAACTTCATTTTTTTAATTAATTAATTAATTTTTTTTTTTTTAATTAATTAATGGAGATATCCCATCTCCTAGAACTGGAAGGGACCTTGAAAGGTCATCGAGTCCAGCCCCCTGCCTTCACTAGCAGGACCAAGTACTGATTTTGCCCCAGATCCCCAAGTGGCCCCCTCAAGGATTGAACTCACAACCCTGGGTTTAGCAGGCCAATGCTCAAACCACTGAGCTATCCCTCCCCCCCTTTTTCTTTCCCTATGGGCATTACTGGTGGCAAACACAGTTCTCATGTTGCTCATATGTCCACTCTTTATATCATCTCAGGTTGTGAATTCAAAAGACATATCAAACGGTCCTTGAAACAGGTTTCTTAAAGGCCACAAGAACTGTGTTCAACATTTATTTTAAAGTGTAAATATTTCCTTGGCGGGAAATAGGGCTCAGAAGCCAGGTCATGGAATACAGAGCCTTCCAGATCTAGATTACTAATTCAAATCCAGTCCAGGTCAAATCACCAAAGTAATGAATTATTTGTATTGCAGTAATGCTTAGGGGCCCCAATCATGAATCAGGGCACCTGTGCAATAGGGACTGTACAGACAAAACAAAAGTAGTAACCACAGTAACTCCTCGCTTAACATTGTAGTTATGTTAACCTGAAAAATGCTACTTTAAGCAAAACGATGTTAAGTGAATCCAATTTCCCCATAAGAATTAATGTAAACGGGGGTGGGGTGCGTTTAGGTTCCAGGGACATTTTTTTCGCCAGACAAAAGACATATATATATATATATATTATACACATACACACACACACACACAAAGTTTTAAACAAATAATTTAATACTGTACACAGCAATGATGATTGTGAAGCTTGGTTGTGGTGGTGAAGTCAGAGGTTGGAAGAGGGTGGGATATTTCCCAGGGAATGCCTTACTGCTAAATGATGCACTAACACTCGGCTGAGCCTTCAAGAATTAACACATTGTTGTTAATGTAGCCTCACACTCTACAAGGCAGCACAAATGGAGGAAGTGGAGACAGCATGGCACCGTGTGTGTCTGTGTGAGAGAGAGAGAGAGAGAGAGAGAGAGAGAGAGAGAGAGGGGCGCGCATTGCCCCCACTGAGTATGCTGACCCCACTCTAAGTACACTGCCTTTTTAAGTAGATCAGCAAGTTGAGACAGCGGCTGCTGCCAGCAAGCTCCCTCGGTTCTGAGCCCTGTCGTGTGTCCCCCTGCCCCGCTCTGTGGAGATGGGGTAAAGGAATGGGGGGCACCCTGACATTGGCCCACCACTTCCCCCCACCCTCCTGCATAGTAAGGTTTCTGGGAGCAGCTCCAAGGCAGAGGGCAGGAGCAGCACACGGCAGTGGCCGGGGGGAAGGACAGCTGAATTGCCCAGCAATTGATAGCCTGCTTTGCAGCTGCCGCACAGGGAACTTGGGGAGTGGAAAGCTGAGAGGGGGGGCTGCCGGTCCACCCTGGTTCCAAGCCCCCACCAGCTAGCTCCAATGGGCTGCTCTTTTTGCAAGCAGTGGACAAAGCAGGCGGCTGCCAAACAACGTTATAAGGGAGCATTGTGCAACTTTAAACAAGCATGTTCTCTAATTGATCGGCAACATAACGATGAAACAATGTTAAATGGGACGACTAAGTGAGGAGTTACTGTATTCCAAAAGCTTAACAATCTATAACTTAAAACAAGATTATTGGAATTATACTGCATTGGAGTAGTATCTATATTACTATTGGAAAACTGCTTGACAGTCTACGTAGAATGTCCTACAAGTCCCCTCTTCATAAATAAGGACAAAAACAATATCCTACTTCTAAATGCGGTACATAAAGTCAAGGCTGAGCTGCGCTGGCAGGGCAGCATGTAAGAAGCTTGCACTGCAGCTGCCTGTACAATACAATACAGGAGGACTTCAGTCCTCTTTCACCAATATTAAAATGTTTGATTGTCATCACAATTACTGACTAAATTTTATTAAGCTAAGATTTTCTAAAGAGACTAGTGATTTTGGGAACCCAACTTGCCACACAAGGGGACAAGCAATCAGCACTTCTGAACGCCGGACTCCTATAATACATCTCCAGTGGGGCAGCCACAAACTGAGGCACCCAAAGTCACTAGACACTTTTGAAAATTCTTATTTTCTGTCTGAAGTTGATGAAGCACCTGGAAGACAAAATCTTGTATCAACCAAATCTGAATTTCAACTCCATTAACTGTCTAACACCAGTAAAAAGTGTAAGGGCAAATACTGAAGAGTTGCACTCAAGAAAGAGACTTTAACTAATGATGGAACAAATGCATCTCAGTTCTCCATCTGTAAAATGGAGATAAAGGGTACGGTAGTAGAAGTAATATTGTATTATCTATTTACATTGTAAACTATTTGAGGCAGGTACTGACTCTTCTTATGTGTTTGCACAACTGGGCTCCAATCTCAGTTGGGGTCTCAGGTGCTACTGGTAATATAAATGTGTAGCCAATTGCTTCATCTGAACGCTCTTTAGGACATTAGTTTCAGATTAATAAACCTCTTAAATACAACAAACCGAGCAGGACCAAAGTTACATCAAAATTTAACAATTGTGCACATTCAATTCTTACATGCCCACCTTCCTCTTCATGGTTATGCAACACTAATGCATGAAACAAAAACTCTGAAGGCAAAAAAAAAAAAAAAAAAAAGATAGCGGAAGGACCCAAAATACTTACTAATTCTGTATCAAGCCCAAAAAATCAAAAAGAACTGGGAAAAGGTTTAAGTAATAACCAGATTTTCAAGAGTTCTGTTTGATTGTTAGATAATTAAAAAAGGGAGTTCTATTTGGATTAAATATTGGAATAAAGGTAAAGTTTCTGACTTGGATTGTAAAGTGGATAAAATTGAAAGCTTCAAATAACGAGTCAGGGCCTCACTTAAAGAACAGGGTCTAATGAACATTTGTGACATGTGACAGTAACTCAGACATAGCAATGCTGAGAAATTGCTTTAGCCTGGCAGTCTAGAATGATGCTAAGGATCAGCATTTGGGTCCCAAACCCAATCTTTAATTTAGGGACTTAATCCTACCATTATTAAAACCAATCAGGGTTTTGCCACTGACTTCCATGGGAGCAGAAGCTGGCATCATCACATGTCATTCAAATGAGTACCTGGCCAACACATAGCACAGCATAGTCACCCTGGAGCAGTAACCCCTTCTCACTAAAACCCAGGGGCAGAAACACTACAAAAATCAACGTTACTTTACCAAACAAAAAACTGTTCAAACAATTTGTCACGGAGTGTGAGGGGACACAAGGCCCTGCACCCCCGGCTTCCTGCGATTCACCATGACTCTCAGCCAGCCAGCAAAGCAGAAGGTTTATTTAGATGACAGGAACACAGTCCAAGACAGGTCTTGCAGGCACAGCCAACAGGACCCCCTCAGTTAGGTCCATCTCTTGGTCCCGGGGCACCACAGCCCCATTGGGGGGGGAGGGGCAGAGCCCCGTCTGGGCTCCCTCCATTACCAGCCAGCTCCTGAAAACCTCCACTCCCTCCAGCGTCTCTCCCCCAGCCTTTGTTCAGTTTCCCGGGCAGAAGTGTCACCTGGTCCCAGCCCCCTCCTGGGTTCTCACGTTACATGCTCAGGTATCTTCCCTCAAGGCCAGTTTCCCATTCCCCAATGCAGACCGTCCTAGCCACACTCCCCACTCAGCATTCAAAGACCACATTAAGAACAGTCCCAGTTCTCACATCTCTCCCCCCTTTGAGACCGAACTGAGTGGGGTCACTTCAGCCAGTGACCTGGGGAAGTTCGAACCTACCAACGTTCCCAGGGATGCCCCAACATCCCTCCCATTCCTTGGTGAGAATTACACCAGGCCCTTCCAGTTTCATGCCCCCCCTTAGGACGGGTGTGCTCGATGACACTCGTAGTTCGCATGTGGGAAGGCTTATGCGGCCCATGCCCCCAATACCCCTGGGATTCAAACTGGGCTGGAGTCTTCTCCCAGCGTTCCAGTCTGGAGGTCTGTGATTCGGGCTCTCTTGGTTCAGAGCACCCCTTTTGACCTTGGCCACCCTCTGGAAAGGCTCCTCTATGATGGGCAAGAGTCCTAAAGCCATTTTCCCCTTGTCCCAGGCCTTCCTCACCCTCTGACAGGGGTCACAGGATCGGCAGTACTGTCGGACGGTAATAAAGACCCCAGGCCAGTAAAAGTTCCGTAGCAGCCTCTGCTGGGTATACCAGGTTTCAGAGTAGCAGCCGTGTTAGTCTGTATCCGCAAAAAGAAGAACAGGAGTACTTGTGGCACCTTAGAGACTAACAAATTTATTATGCTCTAATAAATTTGTTAGTCTCTAAGGTGCCACAAGTACTCCTGTTCTTCTTTTTGGGTATACCAGGTTCCCTGGAGCCCTGAGAGGTACAGCAGCTGGCGGCGATACTTCCGGGGTACCACCAGCTGCCTCTTGATCCCCCCCGACTCCATTTTCCCTGGGAGAGCCCATTCTCGGTACAGGAACCCCTTCTCCCACAGGAACCTTTTCCAGCCATCTCTCCCCACGGTTGGTACCACACTAAGGTCGGCCAGGTCCCTTATCTTCCGCAAGGAGGGATCTTTCTGCAACTCGGCCTGGAACTCAGCAGCTGGGACAGGGATGGCCACCTGCTCTCTCTCGCCGGCTGGGTCTGAAGGCCCAGCCTCCCTGAACTGTGTCCCTGGGCGTTCCCTCCCCACCAGGTTAGAGTCCTGCGCCTCGGGCATGGCACCCTCCCCGTTGTCAGGGCACAGTGCCCTTCGCCGACTCTGGCTATGGGTCGCGACCAGGGCACCCTGGGAGTTGCTTGGCCAGTCCTCCAGGTCCCCCCCACATTAGCACCTCAGTGGGCAAATGGTGGTGCACCCCCACTTCTTTGGGGCCCTCCTTGGCCCCCCACTTCAGGTGTACCCTCGCCACGGGCACCTTGAATGGGGTTCTGCCGACCCGTCAGGGTTAGATAGGTGTTGGGCATCACCTGATCTGGAGCTACCACCTCGGGCCGGGCCAGCGTCACTTCAGTGCCCTGGTCCCCTCGAACCGGTCGGTTGTCCCTGACGCCGGATGTTCCCTCTGGGAGGTCCCAGGGTGACACTCTCTCTGCATCGCGGCGGGCCTGTTCCTTTGGGACTCCTCCCTGCCACTCCCTGACCGGCTCTTCACAAACTCATCGGCCAGCCGCCCTGTTTGTCATAGGTTCTCTGGCTTTTTGTCCCTCAACCACAACCTCGGGTCGGATGGGCACTGCTCATACAGCTGCTCCAGTACCAGCAGTTTAACCAGGTCCTCCTTCGTCTAGGCCCCATCTGCCCACTTGCTGGGCAAAATTCCTGTATCTTTTTTCAGTGACGAGACAGCAAGTGTGTTGCAACTGCTGCCTACATCCTGTATTCCCCAATGCACTCCACCTATTACTTTCTAAGATCTCAATCCTGTCACCTGTGAGCAGATCCTTGGGCCCAGAACAATAAGGTGCTAGAGAGCTCTGCAGGGCAGGGAACGTTTTTTCATGGGTGTGTAGTGCCCTCCCCCAACTGAGTGCAGGGGCCACTAGGGCCTATCACAATACAATTACTACTACAGAGCTCTACAAAGGAAACACACCAAAAAGCCTAGACCAGTAGTTCTTAGCCCGCAGGGCCCAATTAGCACACAGCTGCAGCCCATGTGACATCCTCAGGGCCGCAGAGGTAGTATATATACTGTGTGGATGAAGCCCACACAACACAGAGAGCTGCATATGCAGCCCACAATGGTAAATAGTCTAGGCCAGTGGGTTCCCAACCTATCAGGAGAAACACTTATTTTAAATTAAATGTAATGCTGATTAAAGATGCTGGGCTGAATGCACTAGAGACTGAAGTCCTTTAGGGAGAGCATGACCATAGTGCAAGTTTCTACTAAGCTGCCCCCCACTCCCATGAGCCATGCCCCTGATGTAAAGTTTCCTCTACCACCTAGTGGTGGTAACTTCAGTCTCATTGGGCAAGTCAGTCCTTCATTTCCTCTACTGTGATTACCAATATTGTCCACTGAAAGCTCATTTCACAGAGGTTACCAAGCACTCCGACGGTATCAATTTTAGGTCCTTCAGCTAGGAATGAATTTGATCTAGTGACATAGCAGTGAAGGGCTCCATACCTCATGAGCCTTCTAATTTCCCCTAATCTTAAATTAGAAGTGTAAGAACAATGTTCCCAAACCCAAACAAGAATTTGGTAAGCAATTAATAGGTATATTAATCTTGCTAACTTTGGGCAAGTTCCAATAAAAAAAAATGTCTGTTTTCTATATAGCAACATATCCAACAAAACTGCAGGAGACCTAGAAAATCTTTTAGAGGCTTTCCAAGTGTGCCACAAGGTAATATTTATAGACCCAACCCTGTTAGAGCAATCTGATTACTTACTTTTGGCTGATTTGGATCGTGTGCGTATTCCCTCATCCATATTGAATATTTCTTCACCCTTCACCCTAATGTCCTGCAGGCGCTTGTCATCACTGTTGATACCATACTGGAGGAGTTTACACAACGCTACAGAGCTGAGGAGGAAAAGTGTAGCGCATGAGTCTCCCTCGGTCCTATACATAATCCAAAATTCATGAACCAAATATAACTTTATTCAGTTTACAGGCTTTATTTCAAAGTTCAGTTCACTATAGTTGTACATAAACTCAAAAATGAAAAAATATTCCACGTACACCCACTTATTCAGCTCATGAAAAGGGCTGAAGTTCCAGTTGCAGATATTCAGGGACATGAGCTCCTCCTTCTTGGCTTCTTCCCCTGCTTCATCCACCACAAAGGACTCGCATTACCCCTGCTTTGCCCCAATTCCAAGAGTCAATCCCCCCCCTCTTAAAAATCATGGCAGGCCAACAACTTGGTCAAGGTGGTATGATGAAGATTGTTTAAGGTTCCCCAATTCTTTTCATAGCTATTGTCCCAACCTCTGACCCATCTACTCATTCAAAAGCCCTATTATTATGCACATTGGGCCCAAAATGTGTGAGGTGCTTGATAAACAAATAAGACAGTCCCAGGTCAGAAGTTTACAGTCTATAAACAGTCTTGATGTTATGAGAGAAGACAACAACAAAAGGGAACAGGGTAGGAGGAAGAGGACCACGGCTATAAGGTAGAAGTGGCTGGTGACTCTGCACACATTTGTTTTCGTGTTCTTCAAATATGACTAATGTGTTAAAAATTAAAAAAAACATTTTTTTGACCCCAACTTCTCAAAGCACTAAGGGTATAGTACAGGTGTTCTCCAATCTTTTTTCCCTACCATGCCACCGCATACTTCTGCAGCTGCACAGAAGCAATACCATCCCATCCCATCCCAACTTCTGCACTGCTGCTGGCAGTGGTGCTGCCTTCAGAGCTGGCTGCCCAGCCAGCAGCCGCTACTCTCGCAAACATCCTACAACAGTTTTGTGACCCCCTTTCAGGTCGGCACCCCCCATTTGATAAATGCTGGTATAGTGGGTGTAATAAATTAGCCATACAACTAAAGCTTCAATTTATTCATAACTTCAAGACAGTAACAACCCACACAAAAGTCACATGCTCACTGACATAAGCGGTTATATCAAATGGGTCAATCAAATCAAATTTCCTCCTCACATGCCCTGTGTGACAAAAACTTGCATACTTCTTCAAAAAGAAAATTCAGTCCACAGGGATCACCCCTCATTTTGCCCTGTACCAGCCAAGGTTGCAGAAGATTTTGGGGGCCCAGGACAAAATCTGAAACTGAAGTCCCCTATCCTTCCAAAAAATGACCATTGAGGGGAGGTCTTGGGGGGTGGGTGGGGGTGTTGAAGATTGAGTCTGCAACACACTCAACCTGCAGCAGCAGCTTGGCTCCTGTTCTGCAAGACTGGGCTCAGGTCCCTACTCCCAGCAAGTGGGGTCATGGCATCATTCAGGTTTAGCCCAGCTGCCCCTCCATTGTGACTGAAGGGCCACCGAGCCAGACCTGAGAGGCGCTGCAACCCTGGGTGCCAAGTCGCACCACCACTTGTCTTGGGAGCCTTCTCAAATGGGAGCCCGGACAAGTTGCCCTTCCCCCTTCCTAACACTTTCACCTCCTTCTCCATCACAGCCCCAGTAGTTTTTTGCCTTCTCTCCAACCCTAACCTCTCCACCTGCCCCAGTGATCCTATATCTTTTCCTCTCCGTACTTTTTTGTTTAAAATAAGTTTTAAAGGACAGAGAGATCATTATAATCATCTTGTCTGAATTCCTGCAGAACACAAGCCATAGAATTTCAACCAGTGATTGCTACATCAAGCAAAAACTTCTGGCTGAGCTAGAGCAGATCTTTTAGAAAAAGACACCCAATTTTGATATAAAGATATAAAGTGATGGAGAATCCACTGCATCTCTAGGTAAGTTGTTCCAATGGTTAGTTACCCTCACTGACAAAAACGTGAACCCTATGTTTAGTTTGATACTACACCTCTACCCCGATATAACGCGACCTGATATAACACGAATTCGGATATAACGCAGTAAAGCAGCGCTCCGGGGGGGGCGGGGCTGCCTGCTCCGGTGGGTCAAAGCAAGTTCTATATAACGTGGTTTCACCTATAATGCGGTAAGATTTTTTGGCTCCCGAGGACAGCATTATATTGGGGTAGAGTTGTATCTAGCTTCAGCTTCCAGCCATGGGATATTGTTACATCTTTGTCTGCTAAACAGCCCTCTCATCAGAAATCTGCTCCCCAAGTAGGTACTTCTAGCCCAGGGGTCAGCAAACTTTCAGAAGTGGTGTGCCGAGTCTTCATTTATTCATTCTAATTTAAGGTTTCGCGTGCCAGTAATACATTTTAACGTTTTTAGAAGGTCTCTTTCTATAAGTCTATAATATTTAACTAAACTATTGTTGTATGTAAAGTAAATAAGGTTTTTAAAATGTTTAAGAAGCTTCATTTTAAATTAAATTAAAAAGCAGAGGCCCCCGGACCGGTGGCCAGGACCTGGGCAGTGTGAGTGCCACTGAGAATCAGCTTGCATGCCGCCTTTGGCACATGTGCCATAGGTTGCCTACCCCTGTTCTAGCCCATGGTTTAACCATTGTTAGCCTTCCCTTTGATAAACCGAATAAACTGAGCTTTAGTCTCTCATTGTAAGGCTGGTGTTCAGACCATAAATCTTCTTATGGCTCTTTTCTGAACTCTTCCCAATTTTGCAATATCCTTTCTGAAATGCTGATGCCAGAACTGGACAAGTACTTCCACTGCCCCCAGGCTCACCCCATCCCTGACCCTCACAGTATAAGTCTGTCCTGCTTTTCCCTAGCCTCAAAAAGCTATCCCTCACTCTGATATGCCTCTCTGGATACCTACCTCCCCCTCCCCTTTACCTCTAAGCTTTGAATGTGCAGTCTAAAATCAAAGCATTCACTCCCTAAGCACCACCTTGGATCCCCTGCAATCTGGCTTCTGACCTCTCCACTCTACTGAAGCAGCTCCCACAACTATTTCCTAGCCAAATCTCAGGGCCTTTTACTCCATCCTCAGCCTCTTTGCTGATTTTAACAGTAGATCCATCTTGATATCATACCCTTGCTGGGGTTTTGAGACACTGGGTAAATTTTTCAGAAGCACGTAAGCAACTTCTGAGCCTAAGTCCTGTTTTCAAAAGAAACTGAGTACTTAATGAGTCTAAAACTTATTGAAAGCAATGGGACTCTTGCTCCTAAGTGCCTCAGGCTTTTTAAAAATGTGACCTAGGTGCTTTTGAAAGTTTTACCCATTGTCTCCTCCTGGTTTTTCCTCCTATCTCTGTTACAGTTTCTTCTCTCTCTCTTTTGGTGGATCCTCCTCACCCCTCTCACTCCGAGGGCTCTGTCCTTGGCCCTTTCTTTGCTTTTCGCACTTTCCACTGGGTGATCATCAGCTCAAAAGGCTTCAGCTATCATTTCTATGCAGATGACTTGCAAAGCTATTCCTCTACCACTGACCTGTCTCTTCCAGCTAATCCCACAAATCTCTGCTTTTCTCCCAACATCTCCTTTTGGTTTTCTTATCTCATAACAAATAGGGAGGAACTCGTTGAGAATTTGAAAGTAGAAGGCAGCCTGGGTGAAAGTGATCATGAAATCATAGAGTTTGCAATTCTAAGGAAGGGTAGAAGGGAGAACAGCAAAATAGAGACAATGGATTTCAGGAAGGCAGATTTTGGTAAGCTCAGAGAGCTGATAGGTAAGGTCCCATGGGAATCAAGACTGAGGGGAAAAACAACTGAGGAGAGTTGGCAGTTTTTCAAAGGGACACTATTAAGGGCCCAAAAGCAAGCTATTCCGCTGCTTAGGAAAGATAGAAAATGTGGCAAAAGACCACCTTGGCTTAACCACGAGATCTTGCATGATCTAAAAAATAAAAAGGAGTCTCATAAAAAATGGAAACTAGGACAGATTACAAAGGATGAATATAGGCAAACAACACAGGAATGCAGGGGCAAGATTAGAAAGGCAAAGGCACAAAATGAGCTCAAACTAGCTACGGGAATAAAGGGAAACAAGAAGACTTTTTATCAATACATTAGAAGCAAGAGGAAGACCAAAGACAGGGTAGGCCCACTGTTTAGTGAAGAGGGAGAAACAGTAACAGGAAACTTGGAAATGGCAGAGATGCTTAATGACTTCTTTGTTTCGGTCTTCACCGAGAAGTCTGAAGGAATGCCTAACATAGTGAATGCTAATGGGAAGTGGGTAGGTTTAGCAGATAAAATAAAAAAAGAACAAGTTAAAAATCACTTAGAAAAGTTAGATGCCTGCAAGTCACCAGGGCCTGATGAAATGCATCCTAGAATACTCAAGGAGCTAATAGAGGAGGTATCTGAGCCTCTAGCTATTATCTTTGGAAAATCATGGGAGACGGGAGAGATTCCAGAAGACTGGAAAAGGGCAAATATAGTATTATAAAAGTACTATAAAAAGGGAAATAAAAACAACCCAGGAAACTACAGACCGGTTAGTTTAACTTCTGTGCCAGGGAAGATAATGGAGCAAGTAATTAAGGAAATCATCTGCAAACACTTGGACGGTGGTAAGGTGATAGGGAACAGCCAGCATGGATTTGTGAAGAACAAATCATGTCAAACCAATCTGATAGCTTTCTTTGATAGGATAACGAGCCTTGTGGATAAAGGTGAAGCTGTGGATGTGGTATACCTAGACTTTAGTAAGGCATTTGATACAGTCTCGCATGACATTCTTATCGATAAACTAGGCAAATACAATTTAGATGGGGCTACTATAAGGTGGGTGCATAACTGGCTGGATAACCGTACTCAGAGAGTTGTTATTAATGGTTCCCAATCCTGCTGGAAAGGCATAACGAGTGGGGTACCGCAGGGGTCTGTTTTGGGACCGGCGCTGTTCAATATCTTCATCAACAACTTAGATATTGGCATAGAAAGTACGCTTATTAAGTTTGCGGATGATACCAAACTGGGAGGGATTGCAACTGCTTTGGAGGACAGGGTCATAATTCAAAATGATCTGGACAAATTGGAGAAATGGGCTGAGGTAAACAGGATGAAGTTTAACAAAGAGAATGCAAAGTGCTCCACCTAGGAAGGAAAAATCAGTTTCACACATACAGAATGGGAAGAGACTGTCTAGGAAGGAGTATGGCAGAAAGGGATCTAGGGGTTATAGTGGACCACAAGCTAAATATGAGTCAACAGTGTGATGCTGTTGCAAAAAAAGCAAACATGATTCTGGGATGTATTAACAGGTGTGTTGTGTGCAAGACACGAGAAGTCATTCTTCCGCTCTACTCTGCTCTGGTTAGGCCTCAGCTGGAGTATTGTGTCCAGTTCTGGGCACCGTATTTTAAAAAAGATGTGGAGAAATTGGAGCGGGTCCAGAGAAGAGCAACAAGAATGATTAAAGGTCTTGAGAACATGACCTATGAAGGAAGGCTGAAAGAATTGGGTTTGTTTAGTTTGGAAAAGAGAAGACTGAGAGGGGACATGATAGCAGTTTTCAGGTATTTAAAAGGGTGTCATAAGGAGGAGGGAGAAAACTTGTTCACCTTAGCCTCTAAGGATAGAACCAGAAGCAATGGGTTTAAACTGCAGCAAGGGAGGTCTAGGTTGGACATTAGGAAAAAGTTCCTAACTGTCAGGGTGGTTAAACACTGGAATAAATTGCCTAGGGAGGTTGTGGAATCTCCATCTCTGGAGATATTTAAGAGTAGGTTAGATAAATGTCTATCAGGGATGGTCTAGACAGTATTTAGTCCTGCCATGCGGGCAGGGGACTGGACTCGATGACCTCTCGAGGTCCCTTCCAGTCCTAGAATCTATGAATCTATGAATCTATAAAAGACAGAACTGCTCTTCCCTCCCAAACTCTCTCCACTCCTCTCCTTCATCACTGTCAATTCTACCTAAGGTTTCCAATCTCAAAGTTATTTTGATTGTTTGCCCAACATATCCTGGCCATATCCAAACTGTTTATTCTACCTCCTCATTGTTGCCAAGATCCATCCTTTTTATTTCTACAGCCAACTCTCATATTCAGCCCCTTGTATCTCTCCCTTGACTACTATTTCATTCTCCTCTCTGGACTCCAAATTAATGCTTTGTTCCTCTTAAATCCAAATGAAATGCAGCCAAAGACCTCTTCTATGACCATCAATCTGATCATGTCACTGTGACATTCCCGGGGGTACAATCTGGACTGATGGACACCTGTGTCCCCTCAACTCTCCAACCTGGGGTGCCTTTTACACTGCTTTACTGTGAGAACAACCACTCCTGGTCTGCTCTCACACAACCTCCAACATGCAAAACCACTCCTAGATGAATATATGAGTGCTTCTAGCCAGCCACTCCTGAATTATATTTCAGAGCAAAGCCAGCAAATTCTCAGTCCTGGACTTGACCCCAGAAATGTTCATCTTGTACTGCCCAGCTCTTTCCTTCTGTGCAGTACAAGCTCCCAGCAAGTCCATAATTTCATTTATAGAAAATGATATGCAGAAATCTTGTTATCTCAAATGGAGGGTTCCAAACATTTCAGTCCAAACTCATTGGCTCAGGTAAATAATAAAACAAGTTTATTAACTACAGAAAGATAGATTTTAAATGATTACAAGTAATGAGGCATAAAAGTCAGAATTGCTTACAAAGAAATAAAAGGTAAAATGCAAACTAATACCTAACTAAGGGTATGTCTATACTTACCTCCGGGTCCAGTGGTAAGCAATCGATCTTCCGGGATCGATTTATCAGGTCTAGACAAGACACGATAAATCGATCCCAGAAGTGCTCGCCGTCGACGCCGGTACTCCTGCTCCGTGAGAGGAATATGCAGAGTCGACGGGGGGGAGCCTGCCTGCTGCGTGTGGACCTGTGGTAAGTTCGAACTAAGATACTTCGACTTCAGCTACGTTATTCACGTAGCTGAAGTTGCATATCTTAGTTCGAAGTGGGGGGTTAGTGTGGACCAGCCCTTAGCAAGCTAAATGAATTCAAAGCAAAGATTTTCTTACCACCATGGTTTTACTGGCTCAACTCCTTCAGTCAGGGCCACTCCACCAGTTCAATGATGCTTCCTTTGTCTTTCAAACGTTATTGATGCCGTGAGGAGAGAGAGGTGATTTGTGTCCTCTGTTCTCCCTTCTTATAGCATTATTCTTCTTTGAGAATCATTTCCAACTGGGGTTCAGGCGACAGCAAGTCTGGCCTTGGCTACACTTGCGAGTTACAGCGCACTAAAATAGCCCCAGGTGCCCTAGCTCACTCCCAGTCCATACTGGCAAGGCACGTAGAGTGCTCTGACTCCACGGCTACAGCGCTGCTGGTATTCCACCTCAGCGAGTGGAATAACGTTTGCTGTGCCATTGCTGGAGTGCCACGGCGCCAGTGTGAACGAGGTGTGTTACTGCGCTGTGATCAGCCTCTGGAAATGTCCCATAATCCCCTTAAGTCAAGTGGCCACTCTCGTCATTGTTGTGAAATCGGCTACAGGAATGCGGAAATGCCCTTTCAAAGCTCCGTTTCGGAGAAGCCGGCTGCTTATCAGCTCTGAGAAAAAGCAAACATTTACTGTTTGCTTTGAGTGAGTGAGAGAGAGGCGGGGAGGGAGGGAGGGAGGGTCTGAACTTACAAGACAGCATGCTGAAACACACTCAGCACCCCAAAATCCCACTCTCTCTCCCCCCACATACACACACCACATTCCCTGTCACACTCCACCCCACTCCCCGATTTGAAAAGCACGTTGCAGTCACTTGCATCTGGGATAGCTGCCTATAATGCACCACTCCAAATGCGGCTGCAAGTGCCGCAAATGTGGCCATGCCAATGCGCTTGAAGCTGTCAGTGTGGACAGACTGCAGCGCTTTCCCTACTGCGCTCTACGAAGGCGGGTTTAACTGACAGAGCTCTACATCTGCAAGTGTAGCCATGCCCTCTGTCTGCCAAGAGGTAAATGTCTCGCTCACATCCTTATCCTGCCAAAGAATGGCCACTCAACCCGATAATAGTACACTTGATTGTGTTGACACCTGGCTGAGGTGCTGGCTAACCTTTTGTTTCTGAGGAAACTGGTTTGGGATGCTTTTCTAAACTTGGAACATGTCTCAGCAATGTCGTACAGTAAAATCTTATAACTTTACATACAATGTTGCTACACACATTTTACCAGGACAATAATGCTCAGTAGATGAATTTTCAAATGACACCTCACAAGGCATACTTTGTACAAAATTTATCATAGTCTTGCGAAAGTGGTGACTCCTTCAAAACCCCTTTACTGGCTCCTCATCCACAAATCTCAAATTTAAACTTACCATCCCCCTCAAAGCTCAACTCTGCCTTTCCTTAATCAAGGTTCATGTTGCTCCCCTTCTCTCTGCTTTACCAATGCTCCCAGCCTTGTCTGGCAGATTCTTACATAACCACCTACAAATCTTCCACACAGCTCCCTCAGCATGGTAGGCTCTCCCTGGACTCATCCACAAAGCTCCTATCCTATCAGAGAAGATTAGGGTTGGAAAAGACCTCAGGAGATCTAATCCAACCCCCTGCTCAAAGCACGACCAACCCCAACTAAATCATCCCAGCCAGGGCTTTGTCAAGCTGGGCCTTAAAAACCTCTAAGGATGGAGATTCCACCACCTCCCTAAGTAACCCATTCCAGTGCTTCACCACCCTCCTAGTGAAATAGTTTTTCCTGATATCCAACCTAGACCTCCCCAACGGCAACTTGAGACCACTGCTCCTTGTTCTGTCATCTGCCACCACTGAGAACAGCCGAGCTCCATCCTCTTTGGAACTCCCTTTCAGGGAGTTGAAGGCTACTATCAAATCTCCCCCCACTCTTCTCTTCTGCAGACTAAACAAGCCCAGTTCCCTTTGTGACGTTGCATTCTATATGATTTTATGAAAGTATGCTGATGAGTGTGAATATAATGTTACTAAAATATGCTTCATGCAAAAGATCTCTTGTAAGGTATCATTACAAAGCTTATAATCTGAGTGTGGTCATTCTATTTGTATAAATGTATCACTCTTGTATCTGAAACGAAAAATATGAAATATAATCTGAGGTACTATTGTAGTTATGCAAAGTGTGGGCCATTAATGGTGGTTTGGAATCTTAATGGCTCCCATTAACCAGGACAATTGACTGTAGATTGCTGTTTTACTTGGAAGTCTTCTTGTATACGTGTGTGCTGGCAAGTGGGTAATGAAGTCTTACAGTGATATGTGGTCATGTCACCTGAACTGGAATCCATCTTTAACCCGGTGCATTTCCATTGAGAAGGAGGGGTGGGAACCCAGAGGGACAAAGGATTCCTGCCTTTTGCAAAAGATATATAAGTGGGTGGAACAGAACAAATTATGAGAAATCCCCTAGCTACCACCTGAGTGGGAACAAAGGCTGTAGCAGGGGAAAGGATTGTGCCCAGACTAGGAAGGCGTCCAGTCTGTGATAGAAGCTTATTGAAACATTTGAGGGTGAGGTTTTATCTGTATTCAGTTTAGACTTGCGTGTTTTATTTTATTTTGTTTAGTAATTTACTTTGTTCTGTCTGTTATCACTTGAAACCACTTAAATCCTACTTTTTGTATTTAATAAAATCACTTTTTACTTATCAATTAACCCAGAGTATGTATTAATACCGGGGGGGAAGGGGGAGAAGGGAACAGCTGTGCATATCTCTCTATCAGTGTTCTAGAGGGCAAACAATTTATGAGTTTACCCTGTATACGCCTTATACAGGGTAAAACTGATTTATTTGGTGTTTGGACATTGGGAGCTAGACATCTGAGTGTTAGAGACAGTTGCTTTCAATTAAGCCTACAGCTGTTAGGGGATGTGGTTCAGACCTGGGTCTGGGTTTGCAGCAGGCTGGCAAGTCTAGCTCAACCAAGGCAGGGCACTAAAGTCCCAAGCTGCCAGGGCAGGAAAGCAGGGGCAGAAGTAGTCTTGGCACATCAGTTGGCAGCCCCAACGGGGTTTTGTGATCCAACCCATCACACCCTCAGCCTCTCCTGTCCTTGTTTAAGTCCCTCTAAAGAACCACTTCCACCATGATGTTTATAGTGAATTGAATTGACTTGCACGTAAATTGCATATAATTTTCTTATTGTTCATGTATCCTTTCCTAACCTCTTCTACTTTATCCTTGGATTATGTGTCTCTCTGAACAGGGACTGTCCTTGAGTATTCAGAAAGCACCTAGCACATTGTGAGCACTTCAGTAAATAACTGAGATTGGGGCTCCATTGTGCTAAGCACCATACATACACATAGTGGGATACAGTTCCTGCCCAATGATTTTACAATCTAAACAGACAAGACAAAGAATGGAAGGGTAAACTGCAATATAGAGAAATGAAGTAACTTTTCCAAGGTCACAGCAGGTCAATGACAGAACTGAGAACAGAATCTAGGTCTTCTGACCCAGTGCACCATTCACTATGCCAAACTGCTTCCTAATCTAGTTATTCATTTGTGTGCTTCCATTTTGGACAGCATAATTTTCTTGGTTATTTTTATGGTTGCCAGTTTGCCCCATAACTTTAGTGCACTGAACTTACCAGCAAGGAAAAAACGGTCACCTACCTTTTGTAACTGTTGTTATTCAGGATGTGTTGCTCATGTCCATTCCATCCTAGGTTTGTGCGTGTCCACGTGCACAGTTGTTGGAGACTTTTGCCGTAGCGGTATCCATAGGGCTGGCTGTGGTGCCCCCTTGAGTGCCGCGCTCATGCGGTAGTATATTAGGAGCTGACGACCCAACACCCTCTCATTTCCTTCTTGCCAGAACTACGACAGACGGGTAAGAGAGTGGGTAATGTAATGGACATGAGCAACACATCTCAAAGAACAGTTACAAAAGGTAGGTAACCGTTTTTTCTTCAAGTGCTTGCTCATGTCGATTCCACTTTAGGTGACTCACAAGCAGTATCCTCGGAGGTGGGCTTGAAGTTCAGAGTTTGGCAGCTTGTAGTACTGCTCTACCGAAGTCAGCATTGTCCCGAGCCTGCTGGGTAAGTGGGTAGTGGGACGTGAACGTATGGACAGACAACCAGCTGGCCGCCCTACAGATGTTCTGGATAGGCACTTGGGTGAGAAAGGCTGCCAAAGAGGCCTGCGCCCTGGTCGAGTGCTCTGTTACAATTGCCGGGGGTTACACCTTTGCCTGATCATAGCAGTAGCGAATGCAGGTGGTGATCCAAGAAGAAAGTCTTTGAGCAGACACTGGGCGACCTTTCATCCTGTTGGCCACTGCGACGAACAATTCCATTAACTTGTGGAATGGGCTGGTCCTTTCAATGTAGAAGACTAACACCCTCCAGACATTTAGGGAATGCAGCCTATGCTCCCTCCTCCAACTTATGCGGCTTTGGAAAAAAGACAGGTAAGAAAATGTCCTGGCTCGTATGAAACTGAGAGACCACCTTGGGCAGGAAGGCCGGATGTGGCCTCATCTAGACTTTGTCTTTGTAAAAGACCGCCTAGGGCAGTTCCATGGTGAGCGCCCTCATCTTGGAGACCCGGCGAGCAGATGTTACTGCGACCAGGAACACAACCTTCCAGGACAGGAAAAGGAGAGAGCAGAAAGCCAGAGGCTCAAAAAGGGGACCAATGAGCCACAACAGCACCAGATTCAGGTCCCATGGAGGAACGGGGTCCCTGATGTGCCGGTAAAGGAACTTGAGGCCCTCGAGGAACCTGACTTATGTCCTGGGTGAAAACTGTCCTACCGTTGAGCAGTGGATGGAAGGCCGAGTTAGCCGTTAAGTGGTCCTTAATAGATGAAAGGGACAGGCCTTGGAGCTTGAGATACAGAAGGTAGTCCAGGATTAACTGAAGTGATGCTTGCTCAGGCCAAATGCCCTTATCTAAGGTCCAGCAGGCGAACAACTTCCATTTGGCCAGGTAGGTCGCTCTGGTGGAGGGCTTTCTACTGCCCAACAGTACCTGTTGGGCATTGACCGAGCACTGCCATTCCTGTGCATTCAACGATGCAGCAGCCAAGCTGTCAGGTGCAGTGCCTCCAGGTTCGGATGCAGACTGCTGTGGTTTTGGGACAGCAGGTCCAGTTGGAGCGGCAGCTGTAACGGAGCGGCCACCGAGAAGTCCAGCAGTGTGCTGAACCAGTCCTTCGCTCTGTCCTGCTTGATCTTCATGAGAACTCTGAATTAATGGAACTGGGGGGAAGGCGTAAAACAGCCTCCGACCCTGGGAGCAGAAAGGCATCCAACAGGGAGTCCCTGTCGATCCCCCGAATCGAGCAGAAAATGTGGCATTTCCTGTTCTGTCCGGACACAAACAGGTCCACCTGGGGAATTCCCCACTTGCAGAAGATGAAGCTGACCACTTCTGGATGGAGGAACCACTCGTGGCGAGATGAGAAGGTCCTGCTGAGGCGATCTGCCAAAGCGTTCTTGACCCCAGAAAGGTGAGCGGCTACGAGATGGAGGTCCCAGAGCCTGAAGGCTTCCTGGCAAAGGGAAGATGATCTGGCCCTGCCCTGCTTGTTGATTTAGAACATAGTTGCTGTGTTGTCCATTAGGACCTGGATCACTCTGCTTACTATGTGAGGTAGGAAGGCTTGGCAGGCCAGGCGAATTGCTCTGAGCTCCCTGACATTGATATGGAGGAAGTGATTATGACTGGACCAACGACCTTGCATGCTGACCAACGACCAGATGGGCTCCCCACCCCAGCTCCGATGCATCGGAGATGAGTGTTACCTATGGGGAAGGAGCTGCAAAGGGGACTCCTACCAACACCGATGTAGGATCCTGCCACAAGGTGAGTGACAACAGTCCACAGTCCAGAATCCGGACCACCCAGTCAATGCTGTGGCTGTTGGGGATGTAGACCAATGCCAACCATGCCTGCAGGGAGCTGAGGCGGAATCGTGCCTGCTGGACCATGTAAGTGCAGGCCACCATGTGTCCCAATAATCGCAGGCCCATGTGAGCGATACTGGGAGGGTGGGCTTGCATGGACGCGATTAAATCCGCCCTGGCTTGGAACTGGGCCTCAGGGAGGAAGGGAAATGCATTACAAATTGCAGCGTGTAGCCCGAAGAAATTGTGTCGTGCACCCAATGGTCCACGGTTAGCCAAGACCAGGCTGATTGGAAGGGACAGAGGTGGTTGAGGAAAAAGAGGGAGGGTGGATCCAGTGAAGTGACTGGGGCATTGTCCTCGAGTGTACCCTCAAAATGACTGCTTCTGACCCCTTTGGTTCCTGGAAGGGTCAGGCTGAGCAGACGGGCGGGAAGACGATAGGTGTCGTCGCATAGACCCCTTGTCTCTGTCCTTTCTCCTGCAGGAACCCGATCAAGAAGTTCCCCAGGACCTAGACTGCGGGAGCGGAGGACGGAACGGCTTCCTGGCCTGCTGAGGATTGTGAAGGCCCAAGGAGTGAAGGGTGGCCTAGGAGTCTTTCAGACTGCGGAGGCTTGAGTCCGTGAACTCTAAGAAGAGCCCTGCTCCCTCAAACTGAAGGTCCTGAATAGTGGCCTGCATCTGTTGGGACAAGCCAGAGGACTGCCAGGAGCTGCGTCTCATGGCCACCACAGAGGCGACCACCCTGGCCGCTGAATCAGTAGCGTCCCAGGCCACTTGCAGGGCTCCCCACACCATCACTGTGCCGTCTTCTTAGAAGACAGCAGAATGGAAAAGGGAGGTTGCCACAATTATTTGGTAATTTTAAGGACTCTTGGGTGGACAGGCAGCGCTACCCAGGCTGGAGTGGCAGAGGATATCACATTCAAGAGTTTGTCAGACTCCTCTGCAACCACCTCAATCTGTAGGTTCAAATTAGCAGCCATTCTTTTAAGGAGGGCCTGGTGCTCCTTGAAGTCACTGTGGGGACTGCCCCTTTGGGAAGGACCCGCCACTGCTTCATCTGGGGACGACGACAACTGCACCACCTGTGGAGGAGCAGATTCCCCCTTGCTCTCCAGGGACGGCTCCTTAGGCACTGGGGTTTGATGCTCCGCCCCCGTGGTGTGTTAACCCTGTGCTCCGACTCCGGTGCTGGTGGTGCCGGGGTCGATTTGTCTGAGGTGGCCAGGAAGGGCTGGTGGGAACACAGGACTGTCATTACTGGCATGCCCCACGGGTTCCAACCTGGCCATTGAGAGGGCCACTGTCCCTGCTGCCACGTGGTTGCTACAGGTGTCACGGCAGTCTTGGAGAGGGAATGAACTCCTGGTCCAACTCGGACCACTGCTCTTCCGGCAACCAGGGCGGAGCCGCTGAGGCCTGAGTTTGCCAACTGACTTTGGTTGGTGACTGGCAAGGCGCGAATGAGGAACAACGTCTGCCCAATGAATGGTAGCAGGGTCAAGGGGATCAGTGCCATGACAAAGAGCAGCCCTGCCCTGGCGGGGACGATGTCTGGGAGACTATCTGGGTGAAGGCGACCTGGGACATGGCGAACTGTGACCGGGATCCCCTACAACTCTGCACAGTCAGATCCCTGGTTGGGCTGGGGGGGGGTGTCTGATCTCCACGGTACCCCCATGGGTGGGCACATGGCCTGACATTGGTCCTTTGCCCAAGGCCCCTTTTCCTTCCAGTGCCCGGGGGGGGGGGAGGGGCGCTCTTCTTTTGCTGCTTCTTAGGCACCAGCAAGGGGGAATGGTGCCGGGTGGAGCACTCAGCACCAAAGCTGAAGTGCTCGGCATGGAGTCCGAGTGGGAGGGCTCTGATGCAGGACGAAGCACTGCCTCCATGAGGAGGTTCCTCAGACAGATATCACATTCCTTTTAGTTCTAGGTTGAAAGATTTTACAGATTTGACACTTATTCTTTCTATGCGAGTCCCCCAAACACTTCAAGCAGCTGTCATGGGGGTCACTGATAGGCATCGGCCTGCTGCATGTCGAACATGGTTTGAAGCTGGGAGAGCAGGGCATGCCCCGCTCCGGGACAAAGTCCCAGCCAGGACCCTAACTACCAACTAACCTAACACTTAACTTAATGGCTAACTAAATACCTACAAACTATGTTCAAAGAAGATAACAAAGGCTGTAAAGAACTGTTAATGCTCTTGTGATCTGCAAGACAAAGTGCTCCAACCATCACGAGCAGTAAGAAGGAACTGAGAGGGCATACAGTTGGCGGTGCCTAATATACTGACACACGAGCGCAGCACTCAAGGGGGCGCCACAGCCGACCCTACAGATACCGCTAAGGCAAAAGTCTCTGACAACTGCACGTGGGCGCACACACACACACACACACACACACACACACACACACCTAGAATGAGAACATAAACGTAAGAACGGCCATACTGGGTCAGACCAAAGGTCCATCCAGCCCAGTATCCTGTCTACCGACAGTGACCAATGCCAGGTGTCCCAGAGGGAGTGAACTTAACAGGTAATGATCAAGTGATCTCTCTCCTGCCATCCATCTCCTCCCTGTGACAAACAGAGGTTAGGGACACCATTCCTTACCCATCTTGGCTAATAGACATTCATGGACTTAACCTCCATGAATTTATCTAGTTCTCTTTTAAACCCTGTTATAGTCCTAGCCTTCACAACCTCCTCAGGCAAGGAGTTCCACAGGTTGACTGTGCACTGTGTGAAGAAGAACTTCCTTTTATTTGTTTTAAACCTGCTGCCCATTAATTTCATTTGGTGCCCCCTAGTTCTTATATTATAGGAACAAGTAAATAAATAACTTTTCCTTATTCAATGGAATCGACATGAGCAAGCACTTAAACTTATTCTTCTTCAATAGTCTGGTGACTGTTAGGTTTAACCCTCCTGTATAATGCAAAGAGATCAGCTGTAGCACAACTTATGCATTCTTTCAAGTACATTCTATAGTCAGCTGGGCATCTGCTCTCACACAAAAAAAGATTAGGCAGTAAAAGGAAAAAAAACCCCAGACAGTTTCCAGTTCTGCAATCCTTTTCCTCCCTCTCCATATACAGAGCTGCCATTTAGTACAGTCTGACAGCAAAGGAGGAAGAGATTTCAGTCCAGTATTGGAGCAGAGTTGGTTCTTGTTCCAGGTGGCTTACAATTTACCCCACCACCCCGTGCACCTAGCTACAAAATATAACGGGGCAAGCAGCTAGCATGCTGCAGAGATAGTGCAAGCATTTGGCTTATGGACTATCTTACCTGACTTTGCCTTCATATTGTCCATAGAACAAATGCTGCCGACTCATCCATTCAGCCATTACAAATTCCAAAGCAGGCTTGCCAGTTGGCCCAGGGAGACTACTCAGGAACTCTAACAAGGGCTCCAGCTGGGAGTGAACCAGGTGAGCAAATACCATGATCAAGGACTACAAAAAAAAAGGAAAACTAGCTGTACATATGTAATAACCAACAATTAAGTGTTTTCTCTTCACTAAACCCCTGGAGGCTTCATGCGTTTGCTAACACTAAAAGGCGTACAGATCCCTGCAAACCTGTCCACTAACCAAGAAAGCAAGTGAATTAGACAAGGAGTGAGTGCTTGTCACCTTATTTAGACCACAGAATGAGACAGAACAAGTTAAACTTCTCACTTGCATCTGAAACCCACAACCCCTCCTAAAGCAAGGACAAAAATGACTAAACCAGCAGAGGTGGCACTGGGCTCTCCACCAGAAAAAATAATGATTTACATCATGGTAGCACCTAGAAGATGCAATAAAGATCAGGGCATCATTGTGCTGGATGCTGTACATATAGACAGAGACAGTCCCTGCCCTGAAGACCTTCTAACCTAAACAGACAAGAAAGAGAGAGTGGGAGAAAGGCTCTTACCCCTTTTCCAGTTGAGGCACAGACATTAAGTCACTTGCCCACAGACATACACCCAAGATTAGGCAGTAAAAGGAAAAAAAAACCCAGTTTCCAGTTCTGCAATCCTTTTCCTCCCTCTCCATATACAGAGCTGCCATTTAGTACAGTCTGACAGCAAAGGAGGAAGAGACTTCAGTCCAGTATTGGAGCAGAGTTGGTTCTTGTTCCAGGTGGCTTACAATTTACCCCACCACCCCGTGCACGTAGCTACAAAATATCTCCCAAGTCCTAGCCCAGTGCCTTCACCACAAGACTATCCCCATTCCCCCTTCTCATGAAACCCAACCCAATAGCACTTCTCCAATGGAGATGAACCACCTGGCTTAGTAACTGCACTGCTCACCTTCCTGAAAACTTTCAGTTTTTGGTTACACGGTGTAGCTTTCCAAGGTTCTGACTCAAAGACCAAGCAGTTAAAAATGAACAATATTCTTAAACTTTAATAAGAAAAGCAGGAATCTACATTTTTAAAATAGCCTCTGTTTCTGTTTATTAGAATGCAGCTGGGACCTACATTCTTTTTTCTTAGGTGACCTTGCATTTGGCTGCATTAAAATATATTTGAATGAGCACCAGTTTACCAGCATTGTTCTGTATAACAAATAAAACAAGACATAGTATTCCAGTAATGGCTTCACTACTGTGTTATATAGCGGTAACATCATCTCTCTACTTCTGCTTGATATTTGCCTATTTACTGTTCTCTAAGAAAACACCACTCAACTTCTAGAAGAGACTGAGTGATATTCCTAGCTCTCAAGTACACCTCAACTGAAATTTCAGTAGGAAGTGCCAGAGTCAGGAGATGGCTAACAACATGTGTGATGAAAGTCTTTAAATTCATATTCCTCTGATCCCACAAGGCAGGAACTATGTCCACAGGATAACCATTTTTGTAGCATATCTAGAATCTGCAATTGCATAGGTAGTGGATACACAGGCATGTAATGTAAACTTGTACTTCCAGTGACAGGCAGTGTTTCTCTTCCTGACACTTAGAACCATTGCTTCCAGTGGGCCTCCCAGCCTGCTCACCTGCATTACACTGAGTGTCTCTGCTTGTTGCATTTTGCTAAGGATTGCTCTCAGAATCTGGTCCAGGTTCTCTCCCAGCTCACTTCCTGCTTTTGAAATCAGTGTGGAGACTAGTCTGCCCACAAAAGCAGCTGTGAACTCTGAGGTCCGTGGATCCAGGAGTTGACTCACCACCTGCATGACATACCACAGCCCATTGTGGCCTTGCTCATCATGCCATTGTGCAATCTGTTCTAGTGCTACTGAGACGTATGCACGCAGACACTCACCACCATTCTGAATACAAGAGAGAGAATTACTGTGTTAGAACCATCAGACTCTCAAAATCAACTGTATATGTTGTGGGCACCCCCCAAGTAACCAAAGAGAATACCCATTTCACCACAGCACAAAGCATTTTAAACAGGAAGAAAGAATTAGTAGACAAGATAAAAAGAACAGGCGTACTTGTGGCACCTTAGAGACTAACTTAGAGGTGCCACAAGTACTCTTGTTCTTTTTGCGGATACAGACTAACACGGCTGCTACTCTTAAAGTAGACAAGATGTGTGTGATGGGTAAAATGGTGGAAGTTGTGAGAGACCCAGTGCTCAGAAGACCTGGAGTGCGAGTATCTGCAATTCTGTTTCATTAATCTAGTATGCAGATACATTCCAAGAGATTCTGAACAGCAGCTAGAGAGCAGCATGAGGGACAAACATGATCCAGATTTCTACAGTAAAGCTCTCTATTTCAAAAAAGACTGCAGTGCAGCAATCCAGCACACCGTATTCACCTTATTCTCGCTGGAGCACTGCTCAGTGGGACCTGTTTTCATGGGCCACACCCACGTGGGAAACGGAAGTTAGAACCACAAAGTTGCTTTTCTCTGTTTGAAGGTCAGGGTGAGTAACTGACCCACCTTGGTCTATTCACAAACATGTTTTGGGAGTTGAAAGGGTCAGAAGGCCTTGCTTCCTATAACCTGGAAAGTCCCAATTCCTTGCTTAGAGCTGCTCTGATGACCTCATCAGGCAGCAGCAGTGGCTACTGGTAGATAGAGGACAAAAGGTGCTGGTGTCCCTTTCCTACTCACCTGCAAAGGCTCTGGGAGTTTGGTGGAGGGGAAAAGGAAGAAAATATGGTGAGGCAGGAACTGGCCAGGACGGGGGAGCAGCAGAAAAGCAACCACTACTCAGAGAGAGTTAGGTGTTCTGAGGAAATCAGGGACCAATAGCAAGCAGTGACGCCTGCCCTGAGCATTTTCACTCCCCCTGCTTCTTTAGCCACTTTCCTTTGATAAATGCTGCCAACTGGGGCAAGAGGGGAATTGGGATCAAATCTGATTTTCCCCCTTGCCTCCTGTTTTCCCCCACTTGAATTAACAGGGGTGTCTTGTCTACTTTGAAGCAAGGCCTGGGCTCCCCATGCCGAGGCTGCTTTGACAGAAAGCCTCTGCCAGGCAGGTTAATTACAAGGGAAAAAAGAGACATGTTCCTGGCACGCTCCAGAGTCCTAAAGAGAAAAGACCAAGACTGGTCCTGACCTGCCAGTTAAAAGAAGGATCAGCAAAACTCACCACAGACACCAAAATGAGGATGGCAACAATTATTTATAAAAGATAGGAATGGCACTCAGGCTTCTGGCAAACCGCCAGTGTGGCTGCTGGTGGGATCAGACTGAGCCCCCAAAAGGCAAAATGATCCCTTAAAGACTAGATAAAGCACAACAAGTGACTGACTTGTGTCATCCAATGCTTTTTGACTGACATGACCCTGCAGTCCCTTCCCCTTCCCTATAGACGTTACCTGCATGGTAGCATTGTCATCCGTGTGCAGGCTGCACTGAGCCACCGCAGGGAATGCTTGGCAGATCAAGAGCTGGGAAAGAGGAGGTTTCGTATTCCTCACAACAGTGGTTAATATATCAATAGAAGTCTGAAAGGGGAAAGCACACAAATAGAAGCTCTTTTAAACAGCAGTCCCAGCACTGTAACTCAACATTTTCACAAAGCCTGGAAGGGCAGGGTAAGATGTGAAGGCCTACCTGGTAATGGGGGAGGGCACACAACAGTGACAGTGCAGATTCTCCTGTGCTGCCTCGCTCACACAGGGACGGGGGGGAGGGGGAGGGGGGGATTGATTTTGTTTTCTTCAAAGCGGGCTCCTTTTTAAAAGTTGCAGAAATGCTTTGGTTACTAGTGAGTGCAGGAGATGTCACCCATCACACACACTGCAGATTGAACAGGAGTCTTATAAGGATGATTTCCTAAGAACAGAGCCTTATTTCTACCCCTAACCCATTTCAAACCCCTGCTGCCAGTCACCAGCACTTGATAGATATGGAGCAGGCAGCTGAATGACAACAGATGGAGCATTCAGCAGCAGCTCTTTCCCTGTACAGGAAGCACATTATTTCGGTAGCAGGTAAAGGCCAATGTTCAGCAGCAGGTAGTTTGTAACCCCCCTTTTCCAAATAAGGAAGCTTTTTAGCATCAGTTGTGTGTGTCCAAGTGGTTCTGATCACTCCCAGTTCACAAGGCTTCATGGGATGGATTACACTTTGTAAGAAAACAAAGCAGATTTTTCAGCTTTTACCTCTATAACATGTCTCAGAAAAACTACCACTAGGGAGGTTTGAAGATAGCAGGTAGCCAATAGCAAAGGTACTTTCACAGTCACCCTTGACAACATGCTGTTCTGCTGGTATACAGATGCACCTGAAGTTATTTTAAAAAGGCTTGTGTGGTGAAACATTTCAGTTAATCTGATTCACCTAAAGGAATCAAGGGCAAACCAGAAAGGACGTTTATAAATACTGCAGGAGGACTGAATATCTCTTCCTCTTATCAACTATGCACCCTTAAAATGTAAGAGTAGGGGTCTTCAGCAAGATAGCCTCCCTCAACCGGCAGAAAGCTCAAAAGGGGATTCAACAAAAATCACTTATTTTAAAAAGTGCTTCTCAACATGCAAGCAGGTTCTCAAAAGGCTGGGCTGAGCAATATGAAAAATATGCATGTAGCCATTCCATTTGTATCTATTCAAATCACATGTGACACTACCCACAAATGCCCCTGCACTGGCAGTTAGTGCAGAACAACTGACTCCCCTTACCAGTTAATTCAAATTTTAGTTCAATAGTGGCAAGAGTGACAGTGCATATGTACATTTATCTCTATGATCGCACTTTATATCATTCCATTTGATTTTAAAAGGGGTGCATGTTATAATAAAGGGTTAATCAATTGTCAGAATAAGACAGGTCAATAGATTGCTCATAACTAAGGCTACGTTTTAGTTATGGGTATTTTTAGTAAAAGTCATGGACAGGTCACAGGCAGTAAATGAAAACTGACTGTCTGTGACCTGTCCATGGCCTGGTCTACACTACAGGGTTAGGTCGAATTTAGCTGCATTAGGTCAATTTAAACAATGACTGTGTCCACACAACCAACCCCGTTCCGTCGACCTAAAGGGCTCTTAAAATAGACTTAGTGCCAGTGAGCTTTTAAACATCCAAAGGCACATTCTACCACCATTCTGCACTTGCTCAGCCTCTAGTTGAACTGCTCTTTACTACTGTCCAGGCTGCCTATGAAGGCTTCATGAGCAAGGGGTAGGCTGGGTCCCCAAGGATAACTATTGGCATTTCAACATCCCCAATGGTAATTTTCTGGTCTGGGAAGTAAGTCCCTTCTTGCAACTGCTCGAACAGCCCGGAGTTCCTAAATATGCGAGCGTTATGCACCTTTCCCAGTCATCCCATGTGATGTCGGTGAAACGTCCCTTGTGATCCACCAGTGCTTGCTGTACCATTGAGAAGTACCCCTTGTGGTTCACATACTGGTTGGCAAGGTGGTCCGGTGCCAAGATGGGGATATGCGTTCTGTCTATTGCCCCACCACAGTTAGGGAACCCCACTGCAGCAAAGCCATCCAGTATGACCTGCACATTTCCCAAAGTCACTACCCTTGATAACAGATCAATGATTGCATTGGATACTTGCATCACAGCAGCCCCCACAGTAGACTTGCCCACTCCAAATTGATTCCCGACTGACCAGTAGCAGTCACGTGTTGCAAGCTTCCACAGGGCTATCGCCACTCGCTTCTCAACTGTCAGGGAAGCTCTCCTCTTAGTATTCCTGCGCTTCAGGGTGGGGGAAAGCAACTCACAGAGTTCTGGAAAAGTGGTCTTACGCATGTAAAAGTTTCGCAGCCACTATGAATCATTCCATACCTACAACACTATGCGGTCCCACCAGTCTGTTCTTGTTTGCCTGGCCCAGAATTGGCATTCCACTGTATCAACCAGCCCCACTGCTGCCATGATGTCCCAATTGCCACAGCCCGTCCTTTCAGGAATGTCTGTGTCCATGTCCTCATCAAAATCCTCCTCGTGCTGGTGTCTCTTAGCCTGGTTCTGCATATACTCCAGGATAATGCGCGAGGTGTTTACAATGCTCACAACAGCAGTGCTGATGGTGAGTTGAGCAGGCTCCATGCTTGCGGGGTATGGCGTCTGCACAGGTAACCGAGGAAAAAAGGCGCGAAACGACTGTCTGCCATTGCTTTCACGGAGGGAGGGGCGACTGATGACATGTACCCAAAACCACCTGCGACAATGTTTTTGCCCCATCAGGCATTGGGAACTTAACCCAGAATTCCAATGGGCAGCGGGAACTGTGGGATAGCTACCAGTCAGCAGCGAACCAGCTGAGCGGCGAACAGCAGAGGCTAACAGCAGGAGTTTGCCTGGGAGCTGTCCAAGAGGAGGTACGCTAAGTGCTGCATTAGGGGGGCTGTGTTGGTGAGTATCTGAGTGCCTGCTGCTGGGACAGTTGGTCAGTTTGACCGTGTGCTTGATTGCTTGCTTGTTTGTTTGAAAAGTGTGAATTGGGAGTGCTTTGTTCCAGATGGGCCTTGAGTGGGCCTGACTGGTATATAAGGGCAGTCAGCAGCGAACCAGCTGAGCGGCGAACAGCAGAGGCTAACAGCGGGAGTTTGCCTGGGAGCTCGCGTGGGGAGAGCGCACTGAGGCTTTCATCTGCAGGTTTCTCCGAGTAGTTCCTGCAACAGTTGAGGAAGCTCCTAAGAGGACGGTGATATGGAAGGTGAGCGATCAGCTGTTGTAACCTGCACAGGTTGTGCCATGTTTGTCTTTCTTCCGCAGGACAGAAGTGACTTTGTCTGTACAAAGTGCAAGCTGGTCTCCATATTGGAGGAGAAGGTTCGAGGGCTGAAGAAACAAGTATCGACTCTGCGTTGCATAAGGGAAAATGAAGATTTCCTGGACAGACGTCAGGAGATGCTTCTACGGCCACAATGTTCTGAAGATTCAGAGCAGGCGCAGCAGGGACAGAAGGATTGTGAGGAGGTTTGGCAGCATGTGACCTCCAGAAGAAGAAAGAGGAGCGTCCATGCACCAGCAATGGAGATACAGGTGAGCAATCGTTTCCATGTTCTCTCTACAGGTGCTAATGCGGAGAGTGGACTAGATGGCCCATCTGAGGGAAGGGAGCAGAAGGAGACTCCACCGATTGGAAGGCAAAAGATGCACTGTCCTAGGGATGCGGGTTCCACGACCACCACTCCCAAGAGGAGGAGGAGGGTGGTGGTGGTCGGGGACTCCCTCCTCAGGGGGACTGAGTCATCTATCTGCCGCCCTGACCGGGAAAACCGAGAGGTCTGCTGCTTGCCAGGAGCTAGGATACACGATGTGACGGAGAGACTGCCGAGACTCATCAAGCCCTCGGATCGCTACCCCTTCCTGCTTCTCCACGTGGGCACCAATGATACTGCCAAGAATGACCTTGAGCGGATCACTGCAGACTACGTGGCTCTGGGAAGAAGGATAAAGGAGTTTGAGGCGCAAGTGGTGTTCTCGTCCATCCTCCCTGTGCAAGGAAAAGGCCGGGGTAGAGACCGTCGAATCGTGGAAGTCAACGAATGGCTACGCAGGTGGTGTCGGAGAGAAGGCTTTGGATTCTTCGACCATGGGATGGTGTTCCAAGAAGAAGGAGTGCTAGGCAGAGACGGGCTCCACCTAACGAAGAGAGGGAAGAGCATCTTCGCCAGCAGGCTGGCTAACCTAGTGAGGAGGGCTTTAAACTAGGTTCACCGGGGGAAGGAGACCAAAGCCCTGAGGTAAGTGGGGAAATGGGATCCTGGGAGGAAGCACAAGCAGGAGAGTGCAAGAGGGGAGGACTCCTGTCTCATGCTGAGAAAGAGGGACGATCGTTGAGTTATCTTAAGTGCCTATACACAAATGCAAGAAGCCTGGGAAACAAGCAGGGAGAACTGGAAGTCCTGGCACAGTCAGGGAACTATGATGTGATTGGAATAACAGAGACTTGGTGGGATAACTCACATGACTGGAGTACTGTCATGGATGGATATAAACTGTTCAGGAAGGACAGGCAGGGCAGAAAAGGTGGGGGAGTTGCATTGTATGTAAGAGAGGAGTATGACTGCTCAGAGCTCCGGTATGATACTGCAGAAAAACCTGAGTGTCTCTGGATAAAGTTGAGAAGTGGGAGCAACAAGGGTGATGTCGTGGTTGGAGTCTGCTATAGACCACCAGACCAGGGGGATGAGGTGGATGAGGCTTTCTTCTGGCAACTAGCAGAAGTTGCTAGATCGCAGGCCCTGGTTCTCATGGGAGACTTTAATCACCCTGATATCTGCTGGGAGAGCAATACAGCGGTGCACAGGCAATCCAGGAAATTTTTGGAAAGCGTAGGGGACAATTTCCTGGTGCAAGTGCTGGAGGAACCAACTAGGGGCAAAGCTTTTCTTGACCTGCTGCTCACAAACAGGGAAGAACTAGTAGGGGAAGCAAAAGTGGATGGGAACCTGGGAGGCAGTGACCATGAGATGGTCGAGTTCAGGATCCTGACACAAGGAAGAAAGGAGAGCAGCAGAATATGGACCCTGGACTTCAGAAAAGCAGACTTTGACTCCCTCAGGGAACAGATGGGCAGGATCCCCTGGGAGAATAACATGAAGGGCAAAGGGGTCCAGGAGAGCTGGCTGTATTTTAAAGAATCCTTATTGAGGTTGCAGGAACAAACCATCCCGATGTGTAGAAAGAATAGTAAATATGGCAGGCGACCAGCTTGGCTAAACAGTGAAATCCTTGCTGATCTTAAACGCAAAAAAGAGGCTTATAAGAAGTGGAAGATTGGACAAATGACCAGGGAGGAGTATAAAAATATTGCTCAGGCGTGCAGGAGTGAAATCAGGAAGGCCAAATCACACTTGGAGTTGCAGTTAGCAAGAGATGTTAAGAGTAACAAGAAGGGTTTCTTCAGGTATGTTAGCAACAAGAAGAAAATCAAGGAAAGTGTGGGCCCCTTACTGAATGAGGGAGGCAACCTAGTGACCGAGGATGTGGAAAAAGCTAATGTACTCAATGATTTTTTTGCCTCTGTCTTCACGCACAAGGTCAGCTCCCAGATTGCTGCACTGGGCAGTACAGCATGGGGAGAAGGTGACCAGCCCTCTGTGGAAAAAGAAGTGGTTCGGGACTATTTAGAAAAACTGGACGTGCACAAGTCCATGGGGCCGGATGCGCTGCATCCGAGGGTGCTAAAGGAGTTGGCGGGTGAGATTGCAGAGCCATTAGCCATTATTTTTGAAAACTCATGGCGATCGGGGGAGGTCCCAGATGACTGGAAAAAGGCTAATGTAGTGCCCATCTTTAAAAAAGGGAAGAAGGAGGATCCGGGGAACTACAGGCCAGTCAGCCTCACCTCAGTCCCTGGAAAAATTATGGAGCAGGTCCTCAAGGAATCAATTATGAAACATTTAGAGGAAAGGAAAGTGATCAGGAACAGTCAGCATGGATTCACGAAGGGGAAGTCGTGCCTGACTAACCTAATTGCCTTCTATGATGAGATAACTGGCTCTGTGGATGAGGGGAAAGCAGTGGATGTGTTATTTCTTGACTTTAGCAAAGCTTTTGATACTGTCTCCCACAGTATTCTTGCCACCAAGTTAAAGAAGTATGGGCTGGATGAATGGACTGTAAGGTGGATAGAAAGCTGGCTAGATCGTCGGGCTCAACGGGTAGTGATCAATGGCTCCATGTCTAGTTGGCAGCCGGTTTCAAGTGGAGTGCCCCAAGGGTCGGTCCTGGGGCCGGTTTTGTTTAATATCTTTATTAATGATCTGGAGGATGGTGTGGACTGCACTCTCAGCAAGTTTGCAGATGACACTAAACTAGGAGGCGTGGTAGATACACTAGAGGGTAGGGATCGGATACAGAGGGACCTAGACAAATTAGAGGATTGGGCAGAAAAAAACCTGATGAGGTTCAACAAGGACAAGTGCAGAGTCCTGCACTTAGGACGGAAGAATCCCATGCACTGCTACAGACTAGGGACCGAATGGCTAGGTAGCAGTTCTGCTGAAAAGGACCTAGGGGTCACAGTGGACGAGAAGCTGGATATGAGTCAACAGTGTGCTCTTGTTGCCAAGAAGGCTAACGGCATTTTGGGCTGTATAAGTAGGGGCATTGCCAGCAGATCGAGGAACGTGATCGTTCCCCTTTATTCGACATTGGTGAGGCCTCATCTGGAATACTGTGTCCAGTTTTGGGCCCCACACTACAAGAAGGATGTGGAAAAATTGGAAAGAGTCCAGCGGAGGGCAACAAAAATGATTAGGGGTCTGGAACATATGACTTATGAGGAGAGGCTGAGAGAACTGGGATTGTTTAGTCTCCAGAAGAGAAGAATGAGGGGGGATTTGATAGCAGCCTTCAACTACCTGAAGGGGGGTTCCAAAGAGGATGGAGCTCGGCTGTTCTCAGTGGTGGCAGATGACAGAACAAGGAGCAATGGTCTCAAGTTGCGGTGGGGGAAGTCCAGGTTGGATATCAGGAAAAACTATTTCACTAGGAGGGTGGTGAAACACTGGAATGCGTTACCTAGGGAGGTGGTGGAGTCTCCTTCCTTGGAGGTTTTTAAGGCCCGGCTTGACAAAGCCCTGGCTGGGATGATTTAGCTGGGAATTGGTCCTGCTTTGAGCAGGGGGTTGGACTAGATGACCTCTTGAGGTCCCTTCCAACTCTGATATTCTATGATTCTATGATTCTATGATACCTACAGTGCACTTCTCTGTAAGTCAATGCTAGCCATGGTAGTGAGGACGCACTCTGCCGACTTATGCGCTTAGTGGGGACATACGCAATCGACTATATAAAATCGATTTCTAAAAATTGACTTCTATAATTTTGTAGTGTTGACATACCCCATGACTTGTACTATATCCCTAACTAAAACTTTGGCCGGGGGGATGGGTGTGGTGCGGGTGCTCTGCGGGGGCAGTCTGGGAGTGCAGCCCGGGATCCCCGCTGGTGCTGGAAGGGGAGGGGCAAGGGGGGAGAGAAGGGTTGGGCAGCAGCGCATGGCCCAAGACCCCCACTTGTACTGTGGGGGGAGGGTTGGTGGGGCAGGCAGGCTCCCTACCCAGGCTCCACGTGTCCCTGCAGCTCTTAGGGGGAGGGAAGGCCAGGGTAGCTCTGTGCGCTATACCCACCACGTGCTCTGGCTCCACAGCTCCCATTGGCTGGGAACCGCAGCCAATGGGAGCTGCGGGGGTGGCACCTGTGGGCAGGAGCAGCACGCAGAGCCCCCTGGCCCCCTGCCTAGGAGCTGCAGGCACATGCCGTCTGCTTCTGGGGAGCCTCCCACGAGGTAAGCGCCATCCTACACCTCAACCCCCCACCTCAGCCTTGAACCCACACCCAAAATGCCCCAGGGGTTGCCTGATCTGCTTGGGCAGCCCCGGAGCCAGCCGCACTGGTTGCTGCTGAAATCATGGAAAGTCACAGAATCAGTGACTTCCGTGACAGACATGCAGCCTTACTCATAACAGCTAGTTATAATGACATAAAACCCACCTTCTACTGATGTGCTTATAACTAGGTATAATATATACTCCTCTCTGATGGATATTATAAATATTTTAATCATGTATTAATGCTTTATAAATGGAATCTCAATATAAAGCATGATCCTATATATTTTACATATATACAGTTACATGCGTGGTGTTTCATTGTGTACAGAAAGGTGCAAACTCACATGAGAGGATACGTACAGCTTGAGTTCTAACAATCTGTGCATGTACCATGTCTAGGACATGTAATGTGCATTACTGGAGAATGCCCTATTGTGAGAAAAACTTATTTCCATAGGTTGCACTATTTCAAATGGTAAGAAAGAGCTAAAGACACTTTGTAAAGACTGGAAGAAGGCTGACAGACAACAGAGAGATAAAAGATTATGATGTGCATTTCTTCCAAACCTGGAGATCTCTTTCCCCACAGAAAGATCTCAGTCACTAAAGACATCACTCAATAGTAGTTTATGAGCATCCGTTCTTGCTCTTTTCATATCAAAACAGGTTGATGGAATGGCATAATGCCAATGCTTTTATTAGCTGCAGCAAGAACCCAACCTGCAGCTAAACCATCTTTTGCCATAGTACTTACTGCACAAAGCCCTGCTGGAATCTTATCAGCAGGAGCCTGCATGATGCTGACGAGAGTTGGGATTAGTCTCATCTGCATTGGACCTTGGCAGGCTTCTATCTGTGCTAGCTCCTTAAAGATATCTTGTGCGAGAGAGGCAACAACAGGATCTAGAGCGAGAAAGCACCAGTTACTAAGACAAACTAATGAGTATTGGTCTAAAGTTTTGTTGCTATCATTTCAATAAGGTAAGCTGCAAATTTCATGACAGGAGGTTACACGAACAGTCTTTACTGGAGCATCCAGTTTACTTTCAGCCTCAGTAAGCAACTAGAAGTAATTGGAAGAAAAGTCAATCAGTTTCTGTATGGCTATATGGCATTTACTAAACAATTCTTTGTATGAAGATAGACTTTCAGTATATTTGTGTCTGTAGCCAAGGAACCAAGTACCATGCTGCACAACAAATCTGATACAACAGGGAACTGGGAATAATGCAGCATTTCACCCTCACCCCTTTGCCCTTCATTGCCCCCCAGACCAGTGCAGTAAGTACGTTTAATACAAATGATTTTTAGTATTAAACACAATTTTATGCCATCCACAAACTTGCAGCCTTCAGTCTGGGGCAGCATTTTGCAGTGACAAAGTTTAACTGCACCACAGAAATTGTCAGGGGAAAGCTGGAAGTTTTGACACCTGGGTAGGGAACCCTAGCTTTGGCACCTAGAAATATATTGAAAACTGTTATGGTTTTTGATGTACAGGAAGCAGTTTAGGCCTTCAGTATTTGGAAGGGGATTCCTTTCAGAAAAGGACAAAGTTAATTTAAAATTTGGTGGTGGTGCATTTGAATTCCTCATTCAGGCAACCCAAACAATTCTACCAGCACTCAGTTACCTCAGTGGATAGGTACCCAATATCAACAATAAATAAGCAGAACAAATTTATGTTTTTGTTAAGATATTCTACAATGAGATAGTTGAAGTTTACATATAGCTATCAAACCTAATGACAAGTTAAACTTCTCTTATACAGTTATACTGATTAAGGGTGTTTGGAGACTCAGGCTGGCATTACTGCATTACAAAGTTCATATTTTAAACATTCTTGTTGCAACCATAAGAGCTAGAGATGTACATTCATAGACCTTAAAGTGGTCAGAAGGGCTGATCAAAATCTAGTTTGACCTCCTGTATAACACAGGCCATATAATTTAATTCAGTGATTCCTTCATCAAGTCCATAACTTTGTCATCCAATCTCAATTTGAAGATTCCATGAGGTGGAAAATTCACTATGTCCCTAGGAAGGTTGTTCTAATAATCACCCTCCCTGAAACAACTGTGTGCTTATTTTCAGTTTGAATTTGTCTAGCTTCAGCTTCCATCTACTGGATCTTGTTATGTCTTTGCTAAGTTAAATGCATGTCTGGCAAAATTACATAAAAGAATGCATCCTGCTGCTCAGTTTCTCTACCTCCACATCACAGAGATACATACCTTGCTCTGGGCCTAGGACTCTGCCTTCCTGATGCAGTGACCCCTTCAAGTGGGTGCCTTAGAACAGGCAGCTCATGGCTCCAGTACTGAGCATGATCACAAGAGGCCTTCTTGAGTCCTAAAACCTATTCCCATTGAGAAAGAGACGTCTGCAGTGCTGTCCATGGTTCCCAAATCTGGTTCCAAGCCAAACCAGACCCATCTGGGACATCTCCCTACGACCTAGGGAGGAGCTGATAAGCGGGACCCATGGACCCCAGTTTGCGAAACACTGCATTAGATGTTAAAAAGATCCTAGGTCCAAACCTAGGAGGGACGCTAAATGCTGCATTGGGGTGCTGTGTCGGTGAGTATCTGAGTGTCTGTTGTGGGGACAGTTTGTCAGTTTCACCCTGTGCTTGATTGTTTGAAAAGTGTGAATTGGGAGTGCTTTGTTACAAGTGGGCCTGACTGTTATAAAGAGGCAGTCAGCTGCGAACCAGAGGAACGGCTAACAGAGGGAGTTTGATGGGGAGAGCCCATGGAGGCTTTCAACTTGCAGGCTCCTATGAGGAGTTGCTGGAACACCTGAGGAAGCTCTTAGAAGGAAGTTAATATGGATGGTGAGCGATCAGCTGTTATGACCTGCACAGGAAGTGCCATGTTTGTCTTTCTTCCACAGGACAGAAGCGACTTTGTCTGTACAAAGTGCAAGCTGGTCTCCATATTGAAAGAGAAGGTTCAAGATCTGGAGAAACAAGTATCAACCCTGCGTTGCATAAGAGAAAATGAAGATTTCCTGGACAGACATCAGAATATGCTTCTATGGGCACAACATTCTGAAGAATCAGAGCAGGCTGCGCAGCGGGGACAGAAAGACTCTGAAGAAATTTGGCAGCATGTGATCTCCATAAGAAGAAAGAGGAGCGTCCATGTACCAGCAATGCAAATATAGTTGAGCAACCGTTTTCATGTTCTCTCCACAGATACTAATGCGGAGAGTGGACTAGATGATACATCTGAGGGAAGGGAGCAGAAGGAGATTCCACTGATTGGAAAGCATGAGATGCACTGTCCTAGGGATGGGGGTTTCACGAATGCCACTCCCAAGAGAAGAAGGTGGGTGGTGGTGGTCGGGGACTCCCTCCTCAGGGAGTCATTTATCTGTTGTCCCGACCGGGAAAACAGAGAAATGTTCTGCTTGCCAGGAGCTAGGATTCACGATGTGATGGAGAGACTGCCGAGACTCATCAAGCCCTTGGATCGCTACCCTTTCCTGCTTCTCCACATGGGCACCAATGATACTGCCAAGAATGACCTTGAGCGGATCACTGCAGAATATGTGGCACTGGGAAAAAGGATAAAGAAGTTTGAGGCGCAAGTGGTGTTCTCATCCATCCTCCCTGTGGAAGGAAAAGGCCCAGGTAGAGACTGTCAAATCGTGGAAGTCAACGAATGGTTACGCAGGTGGTGTCGGAGAGAAGGCTTTGGATTCTTTCACCATGGGATGGTGTTCCAAGAAGGAGGATTGCTAGGCAGAGATGGGCTCTCCACCTAACGAAGAGAGGGAAGAGCATCTTCGCAAGCAGGGTGGCTAGCTTAGTGAGGAGGGCTTTAAACTAGGTTCACCGGGGGAAAGGAGACCAAAGCCAAGGTTAGTGGGGAAGTGGAATACCGGGAGGAAGCGCGAGCAGGAGAGTGCAAGAGGGAAGGACTCCTGCCTCATACTGAGAAAGCAGGACAATCAGCGAGTTATCTTAATGCCTATACACAAATGCAAGAAGCCTGGGAAACAAGCAGGGAGAACTGGAAGTCCTGGCACAGTCAAGGAATAACAGAGACTTGGTGGGATAACTCACATGACTGGAATACTGTCATGGATGGATATAAACTGTTCAGAAAGGACAGGTAGGGCAGAAAAGGTGGGGGAGTTGCACTGTATGTAAGAGAGCAGTATGACTGCTCAGAGCTCCGGTACGAAACTGCAGAAAAACCTGAGTCTCTCTGGATTAAAGTTTAGAAGTGTGAGTAACAAGGGTGATGTCGTGGTGGGAGACTGTTAGACTACCAGACCAGGGGATGAGGCAAATGAGGCTTTTTTCTGGCAACTAACAGAAGTTACCAGATCACAGGCCCTGGTTCTCATGGGGGATGTCAATCACCCCGATATCTGCTGGGAGAGCAAAACAGCAGTGCACAGACAATCCAGGAACTTTTTGGAAAGTGTAGGGGACAATTTCCTGGTGCAAGTGCTGGAGGAACCAACTAGGAGCAAAGCTCTTCTTGACCTGCTGCTCACAAACAGGGAAGAATTAGTTGGGGAAGCAAAAGTGGATGGGAACCTGGGAGACAGTGACCATGAGATGGTCGTGTTCAGGATCCTGAAAGGAGAGCAGCAGAATACTGACCCTGGACTTCAGAAAAGCAGACTGACTCTCTCAGGGAACTGATGGGCAGGATCCCCTGGGAGAATAACATGAGGGGGAAAGGAGTCCAGGAGAGCTGGCTGTATTTTAAAGAATCCTTATGGAGGTTGCAGGAACAAACCATCCCGATGTGTAGAAAGAACAGTAAATATGGCAGGCGACCAGCTTGGCTTAACAGTGAAATCCTTGCTGACCTTAAACACAAAAAAGAAGCTTACAAGAAGTGGAAGATTGGACAAGTGACCAGGGAGGAGTATAAAAATATTGCTCAGGCATGCAGGAGTGAAATCAGGAAGGCCAAATCACACTTGGAGTTGTAGCTAGCAAGGGATGTTAAGAATAACAAGAAGGTTTTCTTCAGGTATGTTACCAACAAGAAAAAAGTCAAGGAAAGTGTGGGCCCCTTACTGAATGAGGGAGGCAACCTAGTGACTGAGGATGTGCAAAAAGCTAATGTACTCAATGCTTTTTTTGCCTCTGTCTTCACAAACCAGGTCAGCTCCCAGACTACTGCACTGGGCAGCACAGTATGGGGAGGAGGTGACCAGCCCTCTGTGGAGAAAGAAGTGGTTCGGGACTATTTAGAAAAACTGGACGAGCACAAGTCCATGGGGCCGGATGTGCTGCATCCGAGGGCGCTAAAGGAGTTGGCGGACGTGATTGCAGAGCCATTGGCCATTATCTTTGAAAACTCATGGCAATCAGGGGAGGTCCTGGATGACTGGAAAAAGGCTAATGTAGTGCGCATCTTTAAAAAAGGGAAGAAGGAGGATCTGGGGAACTACAGGCCAGTCAGCCTCACCTCAGTCCCTGGAAAAATCATGGAGCAGGTCCTCAAGAAATCAATTCTGAAGCGCTTAGAGGAGAGGAAAGTGATCAGGAACAATCAGCATGGATTCACTAAGGGCAAGTCATGCCTGACTAACTTAATTGCCTTCTATGACGAGATAACTGGCTCTGTGCATGAGGGGAAAGCAGTGGACGTGTTATTCCTTGACTTTAGCAAAGCTTTTGATATGGTCTCCCACAGTATTCTTGCCAGGAAGTTAAAGAAGTATGGGCTGGATGAATGGACAACAAGATGGATAGAAAGCTGGCTAGATCGTCAGGCTCAACGGGTAGTGATCAATGGCTCCATGTCTAGTTAGCAGCCGGTATCAAGCGGAGTGCCCCAAGGGTCAGTCCTGGAGCTGATTTTCTTCAATATCTTCATTAATGATCTGGAGGATGGTGTGGACTGCACTCTCAGCAAGTTTGCAGATGACACTAAACTGGGAGGAGTGGTAGATATGCTGGAGGGTAGGGATAGGATACACAGGGACCTAGACAAATTAGAGGATTGGGCCAAAAGAAATCTGATGAGGTTCAACGAGGACAAGTGCAGAGTCCTGCACTTAGGATGGAAGAATCCCATGAACTGCTACAGACTAGGGACCGAGTGGCTAGGCAGCAGTTCTGCAGAAAAGTACCTAGGGGTTATAGTGGACGAGAAGCTGGATATGAGTCAACAGTGTGCCCTTGTTGCCAAGAAGGCTAACGGCATTTTGGGCTGTATAAGTAGGGGCATTGCCGGCACATCGAGGGACATGATCATTCCCTCTATTCAAGACTGGTGAGGCCTCATCTGGAGTACTGTGTCCAGTTTTGGAGGACAACAAAAATTATTAGGGGGCTGGAGCACATGGTTTATGAGGAGAGGCTGAAGGAACTGTGATTGTTTAGTCTGCAGAAGAGAAGAATTAGGGGGTAATTTGGTAGCTGCTTTCCACTACCTGAAAGGGGGTTCCAAAGACGATGGAGCTCGGCTGTTCTCAGTGGTGGCAGATAACAGAACAAGGAGTAATGGTCTCAAGTTGCAGTGGGGCAGGTTTAGGTTGGATATTAGGAAAAACTTTTTCACTAGGAGGGTTGTGAAGCACTGGAATAGGTTACCTAGGGAGGTGGTCGAATCTCCTTCCTTAAAAACCTCTACGATCAGGCTTGACAAAGCCCTGGCTGGGATGATTTAGTTGGGGTTCGTCCTGCTTTGAGAGCAGGGGGTTGGACTAGATGACCTCCTGAGGTCCCTTCCAACCCTGATATTCTATGATTCCATTCTATGATTCCAAACCATTTAGACAGTCTCTGACCTTCTGAATAGTTTCTGACTGGTCTATAGTGATCAGCATCAGGGGAATACCATCTCCTCTAACAGGCTGAGAGTGGATTAAAGATTATATAGACTTACGCCTTAGCGAGGGCCCACTCCATCATGGCTAATACCACTTGCATGGCTTGTTATCAGAATGTTTTTGTTGTGGAGATTTGTAGAATGGCTACATGGAATTTAATACACTACTTGCTGTACTTGGCACCCTAGGGCTGGCTCACCATTCTGTACATTTTGTAAGCATCCCTGCCAAATTGGGAGATAATTAACGAGGTGTGGGTGGTTAACCAGTTAACAAGGAGATTTAGCTGGGGACTGTTAAATGGGAGGCAGAAAGACAGAGAAGGAAGGGCAAAGAAACTCAGGATCAAGAAGTGAGATCTCTTTCCTCCTCACCTCCCTTTATGTAAGGGTATATGTTGAAGGTTGGGAAAAGCTTTATGGTGATGGGACATGAAGTTCCATATGACATTGTAAGTACACTGTGGGCAACTTACTTAAGTGTGTGTGAGGACTGTTTGCAAAAAAAATTCAGGGTGCAGGAGCCCACCCTGTGACAAGTGGAGGCTTATCTCGGATAACAAGGACTGTTTGTGCCCTCTGTTGAAACTCCTGGAAGGTTTTCTTTAACTCCTTTTGTTGCTCAACTACCCAGCGCAGAAGTTCCTCCATACTGTAACAGACAGCTGATCAAGAGTAAACCAATCTGGGATTTTATTGGATAAACTCCATTTAAGGAAACAAAGGGAAAGTTGAATGCCAAATAGTACTGCTTCCTCAGAATGGTTTAATACCTCAACTTAGTACTTCAGGACAAGTAAGAATCATCCTTTTATATACAAAATGCCATCTTGTCAGCCTGCCCCCTACATTATTCCTGGTAGAAAAAAGTTCTCTTTTCACACACAACTGCATATCATACCAGTTCTTATACTTCACTAATAGTGCAGAAAGCTATTGCAAAGCCCTTATCAAAAAGGTTAAGAGAACTTGATTATGGTCTATAAGCACTTATGTGGGTAGAAGATTTCGATGGCAGAAGGGTCTTTAATGTAGCAGACAAAGGCAGAATAAGATCCAATGGCTGTAAGTTGAAACTTGACAAATTCAGATTAGAAATAAAGTGCACATTTTTGAAACTACTTGCCAAGGGATGCGATTGATTCTCCATCACTTAAATTTTTATATCAAAATTGGATTTCTTCCTATAGAAAGTGGGTGAACCAGAGCAAAAAATATGGGCTAGATACAGGAATCAATGGGCATAATTCTCTGGCCTGTGCTATACAAGATGTCAGACTAGATGATAATTGTCCCATCTGGCCTTAAAATTTAAGAATAATGTATTTCCAAAATGTCATTCTGTACATTTTAAATACACACTTTAAATGTCAATTTTACAGGTAGCCTGCAAGAGATTAATCTTGACCAGACTCCATTAGCAAAGACAGAGCAATAATTAAAAGACACACTTTGGGCACATACCATTACTGTACTTCAGGAAGATTGCTATGGTGAAGGGGCAGATTTTGTTCTCCACATTTGCTGTAAATGCTGGGTCTACTGTACAGACAATGCAGAGTGTTTCCATCACAAGATTGAGGACCTCTGAACTGAACTGAGCTGCCAAGTGGATCAGTCCATCCAGGATACTGGGAAGGAAAGGCTGCAATACATGGGTGCTTTCAGAGATCTTCAGCTGGTCACAGTAACTAGATAAGGAATTCATGGTACAAAACACACAAATATAATATTTACAACAGCACTAGAGGATGTCGGATGCGTAGATCAGAGTATCATTTTAGTGGTTGTTCCCTCTTCTCTTTCTCTTTTCAGCCCAACTGTATATTTTTTGTTTTAACCACCTGAACTCTATATTTCCTTTTTTCCTACTCAAAGTCTCAGTCTCCCACTTTTCAAATTTATACCTTCAGTCTCTTTTCCCTTTCCCTACACCTCTTCAGGCTGCAGAAAACTGCAATGGCCTCAGGCCACTGGACTCCATAACCCACCCCTCCCTTTCAGGAGCACATCACCATAGAAAGCTATTCTAATTTTTTATTGTTTTAAAGATAACTTCTCTCTTTATAGCAAAGAGGTGTAAGTTACTGGATCAATACCCAGAGTTTCTTTAATTTAGTATGTGTGAGTATGAGAGAGAGAGAGAGAGAGAGAGAGAGAGAGAGAGAGAGAGAGAGAGAGAGAGAGAGAGAGAAAGAAGGGGGGCCTACTGAGTGACTGATAAGTTGTAATGATCAATTGGCATTTAGTTTTGAATACAATGAACCCAGTGACACTGGGATGCCTTCTGGCAAGTTCCAGGCCCTGGTCCAGCTCCTATGAAAGTTCTATTTCCTGAGCCTACTTGTCTCCCTCTCCTAGGAAGATCCTACAACTCCAAGCCACTTCTGCCCCCTGGATCCCCTTCTAGGGAAAAGAGCATTGGGCTCCAACACTGTTCTGGTACCTACTTCTCCTAGCATGGAAGTAACTTCCTGGCCCTCTGTTCCATAACAAGCTACCTGTACATCCTCTCTGGGTGAGCTAGCTTTCAAATCCAGATAATAGAAAATTTCATATTACATTGTGTAAGGCTCACATATTAGTCGGTTGGTACCATTTACTGACTTGGGTTACTCAGTCTTTATGCAGCTTATGATCACATAACCATACACAAGAAGCATATAGGTATCTGCTCTTCTTAGGTAGTTACTGACAGTATGGCCAGAGCTTCCATCAGTAATGCCTGATAAGTGATGGGGAAACATCTGAAAATATCTGAATTCCTGGCTTCAAACTTGTGAATTCCAGGGACTTTTGTTCAGTACTAAGACATCCCCCTTGAAAAGATAGAAGGCTATATTCAATCATGCTTTGAAGTGTTTAACCTCCTTCAATGAACATCAGTAGGGACGCAAGCTCTATCTGTTATATCACCTCACTTCATCAGCCTATTGAAGATGGAAGTTGAATTAGGATAACGTGTATCTAAAGGAGTACCCAACAACTCAGTTACCTTTTCTCCTTGCTCTATCCCCAAACACTAACAGCTGACTCCTAGATCCATGGTTAAGGCTTCAAAAGTTGGTGAGAGAGAGAAGCTTTCGAGCTTACACAGAGCAATTCTTCAGGTCTAGGAAACGTACTCAGAGTGTCACAAGGTGGAACAGATTGTTTAGCATAAGTAGTTAACACATATTTCAAGGAACCAGTCACGGTGCCACCTGAATTTAATGGGCCACTTCACCTTGAACGGTCCCTTGAAATATATTAATTGCTTACACTAAACAATCTGTTCCACCTTGTGCTTAGTTGCGACATTGAGTACATTTCCCAGACCTGAAGAAGAGCTCTGTGCAAGCTCCAAAGCTTGTCTATCACCAACAGAAGTTGGTCCAATAAAAGATATTACCTCACCCACCTTGTATCTCTAATCTTCTGCCATCAAATTATTGATCGAAAGCCAAATTTTGAATTTAAAAAAAAAATCAAATTGCTATTCATGTTTTACAACCAATACGGATGGATCCTCTACATTAGTTTAAATCTTTAAAATTTTGAAATTGGCAAACATGCCCTCCTTGCATATCTGTGCGGAAGACCCTATCAAGAGCAGAACAGTTGCGCTTCTTCTGTGAAGAAGATGGGGATTTTCACTCTCTTAAAAGCACCAGGAAAATCAGCTCTGTGGGATCTTTCTGTGCCCCAGTACACAGTGGTTTGTGAAATGAACTGGGGCTAATGCAACTAACAAAGCATAGGTGCAAATAGTGCAACTATGATTTGAGTCCTACATCTATAATGTTACTATCTGCATTTTTGTTTAAGCTTTCAGTGACTGGTATTATATCTACTAATCAAATCTTCCACTTGCACATCACTATAAAGGGCATTACATTTGAGATCCAAATTAACTTCCATTCTGCACACGCCATCCCTGGTGTTATTCCTCACATTGTACAGTTATGTGAGTAAAGTGAAAAAAGTGGTTACTAACCCTTCGTAACAGTTAGAGATGTGTTGCTCATATCCATTCCATGTAACGTGTGTGTGCTCACCACATGCACCAGTGCTGGAAGCTTTTCCCTCAGTGGTATCCGTAGGGGACCAGCTCTGGTGCCCATATAAGGAACGCTGCCGGCCCCCTCCCTCCCTCCCTCAGTTCCTTCTTGCCGGAACTCCAACAGTGGGGAAGGAGGGTAGGTCATGGAATGGACATAAGCAACACATCTCGAAGAAAAAAAACAGTTATGAAAGGTTAGTAACTGTTTTTACTTCGAGTGCTTGCTCATGTCCATTCCATGTTAGGTGACTCACAAGCAGTATCCCTGGAGGCAGGTAGGAGTTCATGGGCATGTTGATTGCAACACAGCTCTGCCAAAGCCAGCATCATCTCTAGCCCGCTGGGTGATGGCATAATGGGTCATGAAGATGTGCACTGACTACCACGTTGCAGCCCTGCAGAGATCCTGGATAGGGTCTTGTGCCAGGAAGGCTGCCAAAGACACCTGAGCTCTGGTCAAATGAGCCATCACCATCTGGGGCGGTATGACCTGTGCCAGCTTGTAACAAGTGCAAATGCAGGTGGTAATCCAAGATGAAAGTCTTTGAGATGACACCAGGAGGCCTTTCATTCTGTCAGCCATCTTGACAAAAAGTTTAGTCGATTTACGGAAGGGCATGGTACGCTCTAAGTAGAAAGCCAGAGCCCATCTGATATCAAGGGTGTGCATGCGCCTCTCTTTGTTAGACGCGTGAGGCTTTGGTCAGAAAACTGGGAGAAATATGTCCTGGTTAATATGGAAAGGCAACACCACCTTTGGTAGGAAAGCCAGGTGGGGATGCAACTGAACCATGGCCTTGCAGAACACAGTGTACGGGGGCTCTGACGTAAGGGCTTTTATCTTGGAGACTCGCCTCGCTGAAGTGATAGCCACAAGGAAAGCGACTTTCCACAATAGATGTGAAAGAGAGCAGGAGGCTAATGGCTCGAAGGAGGGCCAGTGAGCCTAGAAAGGACTAGACTGAGATCCCATTGGGGGACCACATCCCAGACCGGTGGAAAGTGTCTCTCCAGGCCCTTAAGGAACCTGATCATCATCTCACGCGAGTACACTGATCTGCACTGAAAGGCTGAAATGGCAGCCTGGTGCATCTTGAGGGAGAAGGCTGGGTCTTGATGCTTTAAATGAAGCCGGTTTTCTAGAATGCACTTCAGAGATGACTGGGTCAGGGAGATCCCCTGTTCCAACGCCCAGCAAGAAAAGCATTTCCACTTTGACAGGTAAGTTGCTCTCGTAGAGGGTTTTCTACTTTCCAGCAGTACTCGCTGGATCTGAGCAGAGCAGGCCTGCTCCTCTGGGTTCAACAACACAGCATCCACGTTGTGAGGTGGAGGGAGGCGAGGATTGGGTGCAGTCATCTCCTGTGATCCTGAGAGCAGATCTGGGCAGTTTGGAAGCATTCATAGGGGTGCTGATGCCAAGTCCATGAGCATGCCGAACCAATGCTGGCGGGGTTTTGCCGGGGTGATCATGACGACCCTGGCTTTGTCCCTCTATTTTCAGGAGGGTCCTGCCGATAAGAGGGATTGGTGGGAAGGCATACATCAGGCCCTCTGCCCCAGGCAGGAGAAAGGTGTCGCAGAGTTACCTGCTGTCAAGCCCTTGGAGGGAGCAGACACTTCCTGTTTCGCCTGGTGGCAAACAGGTCCACCTGGGGAGTTCCCCACCTCTGGAAGATCATTCTGACAACCTCCTTATGGTTGAGAACAGAACAGCCTGCTCAGGCGATTTGCCAGGGTGTTTCGGACGCCAGGGAAATGTAGTGCCTCGGTGAATATGGTGTGCCGGATGCAAAAATCCCACAGCCAGAGGGCTTCTTGGCAGAGAACCAAGGACCGCACTCCCCCTTGCCTGTTGACATAGAATATGGCAGCTGTATTGTCAGTCAACACCTGAACTACTTGATGTGATAGCTGCGTAAGGAACACTTCACAAGTCAATTGGATGGTTCTGAGCTCCCTGACGTTGATGTGCAGTGAGACCTCATCCTGGGACCATAACCCCTGGGTATTCGGCGATCGAAGGTGGGCTCTCCAAGCCTAGGTCAGAGGCATCTGACACTAGCTCCTTTGTGGGTTTCGGGGTTGCAAAGGGTGTTCCTTTGGAAATATTTACCGGGTTTGACTACCATTTTAGAGCTATAAGCACTTGCAGCAGAATCGTGAGGACTCTGTCTGGGTGGTACTTGGCTGGGATGTAGACCAACGCTAGTCACATTTGGAGGGGCCTGGATTGCAGATGTGCATGGCGAGCTACATAAATACACGCTGCCATGTATCCTATTAGCCTGAGGCATACTCTAGCCATGGGGATAGGGTGAGAACTGACATCACCTCGAATCTGGGCTCTGGGAGAAAGGCTCTGGCCTGTGTAGAGTCTAGGACTGCCCCTATAAACTCTATTCTTTGCACTGGGAGTAACATCGATTTTTGTGTGTTTATCAACAGACCCAGTGCCTGGTATGTGGCTTGCACCAACCAAATGCTGTGAAGGACCTAAACCTGTGAACAACCCTTGATGAGCCAGTCATTGAGGTATGGGTAGATCTGAATGTCCTGTTGCAGGCCGCAAGAACACCCTTCAAGTTGAGGGTGGCATACTAGTCTCCAGGATGGAGATGATGGATGCCAGGGAGACCATGCGAAACTTCAACTTCTTGAGATACTTCCAAAATGGGTCATAGACTGCCCTTGGCCTTTGGTATGAGAAAATACCGGGAATAGAAACCTTTCCCCTTTCGATGCACGGGGACATTCTCTATGGCTCCGACTAGCAAGAGGGCTTGCACCTCTTGGGCGAGAAGCTGCTCATGAGAAGGGTCCCGAAGAGGGACAGGGTAGGGGGGTGGGAGGGAGGGTGGGTAGAAATAAACTGTAGGGTATACCCCACCGCCACAGTGCTGAGGACCTAACAGTTTGTTGTTATAGCAGCCCAAGCAGGGAGGAAGGGAAAAAGGCAGTTGGAAAACAAAAGAGGTGTAGGATCCTGTCTGCAGACTGGGACGTTGCCCTCGGACGCACCCTCAAAACACCTGCTTGTTACCCTGGGGGTAGCAGGAGGAGGGGGTTGGTCCCACGTCCCCAGCTTGGGTGGCCTCCACTGAGACTGGTGGGGGGGCGGGGGGAGTGTTCCTGGGTACCTTGCTTGGACCCTTCATCAGAACCAGGAGTGTGTGGGACACTGTCCATGACCTCTCTGACACTCCTGACTCAGAGCGCTGTACGAGGGTCTCCAGCGCTTGGAGAACCCCCCATGGATTCCAAAACTGCCATGAGGCAGGCCATTGGCCCTAGGGCCATACACCAATCAGTGGCCCTGGGGGGCCTCCCAGATTTGGCACACCTGGCCCGAGAGGCCCACTGCCTCCTCCTACTCTGAGCCAGGAGGAAAAGTTTTGCATTGGAGACCACTGTGGTGCCGATGTGGGCTCTAAGTCCTCTTCGTGGCCGGTTATCCTGACATCTACGGCGGGGGACCAGTGCTGGGGATCCAGGTCCTGTAACGGTCTGCTCAGGGACCTGTTACAGAGCTCGGCAGATCGGTGACGGTAACCCAGTGATCCACGCCTAGAGCTCTGAGATCGGTGTAGTGAGTCCAGTGACCAAGAACAGGATGGCAGGGAGCACCGCCTCGACCTAATGTTGTGCGTCCGGCGATCTGTGTCTCAGTGCCAGGGATGGGCCTCGCAGTGGCCCCAATGGGGTCCCTTGTCCTGGGGAGTGATATCTCCCTTCCGGTGACCGATGCCATTCCGTGGACAGGTGGTGTGCTGCGGCCCTGTGTCGGCCATCGGGCGAGCAGTGCCATCCCATGGGGGACTGGTGCCGAGAGTCCTGCAAATAGTGCTGGGAACTTCGGTCGGTATGGGCAGGTCAGAAGCATGTCCCCGGGGATCGTCACTTCGACATTGACTGCCACGGTGCCGGGGAGCGATGCTGCACAGATGGAGACAGTGGCACAGGTCCCAGTGCTGGCTTCTCCCTGGAGACTATTACGTCTTGGTGGGGCATCCGCAACACCGGCAAAGATATGATGTCTTTTGCAGCCAGGAAGGCCTCCAACGTGGATGGGACTTCCAGGTGCTGGGGACCTCAGCCAGTACCTGGGCTGGCTGGTGGGTCTTTAGGAGGGCTGGATGGCCTAACTGGCAATACAGGTGCCTGGCTGGCCTCCGGAGACTTGCTGCCCCCCGCAAGGGCCTATGCTCATCTCCAGACTTTTCCTTTCCCACACAGGATATCAGGGAACACCCTCACCCAGCATGCTTCCTCTGCTTCTGAGCCAGTTCCGGGGACTGGGACCGGCGCCAGAGGTACACTTTGCACTGATGCAGCCGTACTGGGTGCAGAGTCCAATTTTGATGGCTCAGAGACTGGCGCGAGGGCCATGAGGAGCGTTCTCAGCCTTATTTCCCTCTCCTTTTTTGTCCTGGGCTTGAAGCTCTTATAAATGCGAAACTTATTGCTAATGTGAGCTTCTCCCAAACATTTCAAGCAACTTTAATGAGGGTCGCTGATCAGCATGGGCTTTCTACAGTGATCATAAGGCTTGAAGTCCAGAGACCGGAGCATGCCCTGTCCTAAGTCCCAAAGTGGACTAATTTATCTACAACTCTAATTCGCTAGTCGTTAAGTACAAAGAAACGACTTATCTAAATTATTTACAACAGTAAAGAGAAAAAACCACTGGGTAAATAAGCACTTGCCAAAGCAAGGAGACCTTCCAGCACCATCACTGGAGATAAGAAGGAACTGAGGGATGGAAGAAATCAGCAGCACCCCTTATACCGGCGCATATGCATGCCACTCCAGAGGGCGCCAGAGCCAGACCCCTACGGATACCACTGAGGGAGAAACTTCCAGAACCAGTGCATGTGGCGAGCACGAACACCTAACATGGAATAGACATGAGCAATTACTCAAAGAGGAACAGTAAAATTCCACCTTGAGGAAACATGTTATATTAACCCAAGGTTTATCCTGGGTTCCAGACACACAGAGTCCCAAATTTGCAGCCTGGCAGATCAAAAAAAAACTACAATGTGCTTTTCGATGGAATGAAATTCTACAGACTCCATCAAATCATAACTTATGTTCAGTTAAAATTCAGTCTCAAATGTTTACTAAAAATAGTGAGATTTACTTCAATTATCTGATGACTGATCTATAAGTAGTTCATGTACAAGATCTGTCATCAGCTACATGCAGAAAAGTGTGCTTCTCGGGAACATACATCAACTTTTCTGTTTTAACACCAACTATGTCAAGCTCTTCCATCCTCAAATGATTCCTTTCCTCTTGCATTAGCTCACAATCCACCAAGACCCATCATAATGCATGATCTACTTACCCCCAGATAGCTCTGACTGCAGAGATCCGGACTGAAGGAGGTTGGGTCTCATGTAGACCACTGACTGTGGCCTGCAGAAATTGCTGGATTAATTCTGGAGACATAGCAACTGTGAAGCGACTGGCGGCCCAAAGAGCACGACCAAGCAGAAAAGGAGACACTGAAAGAAGACAGATTTCTTAAAATTCACATTTATTCTAAAACTATTTCTATTTCCGCCCCCACCAACAAAACCCTGCCAGCTTAAAAAATGAAATATTTGTTTGATATACTAATAGAGAACATTTCTCTATATGATAAAGGCAGCTTACAAGCAGGACCATCAAACATCTTTCCTGTGGACTGAATCCAGCCTGCATGACAGAATAGGGAGAAATAGATGTTACCTACCTATAATGAGATCCCTATCTGTATTATATATGTGGGTCTGCATGTGCTTCTTGCACCTGAGGCTAGAACATATTGAGAGTAGTGGTCATTGGTTCACATCTCTGTGCTCAGCACCAAGGGTACAAGGAGAAGTGAGGACCAACAACCTCTCCAGTTCCTTCTCTACTGCAAATCTAATCATGATGCAAAGCAGAGGAGAAGGAGGGTGGGTAGTGGAATACAGACAGGGACCACACATTTTGAAGAACCTCCAACAACAGGAAAGTAATGTCCATTTCTTCGAATTCTGGTACTTAAAGCGTATTCCACGCAGGGGTGACTGGCAAATAGTACTCAAATAGGAGGTGTGTGCGAGGATGCAGTTGGTACAGATGTCTGTAATGCTGTGATTACAAAGGCTGTATTGGCAGAAGAGGCTTGGTCCAAAGCATAATGCTTCGTGAAAGTTTGGACGAATTCCAGGTTGCTGTCTTACAAATGTCTGGAGAAGGGAGATGTACCAACTGATAGCAAAGGAGGATACAGACATTCACTTAGAGAGTTTCTGAGCAGATATTGTTTGTCCCTGTGCTCGTTCTGCTACAGCAACAAACAGCCTAGGTGATTTTCTGACTGGTTTAGTTTTCTGCAGGTGGAACACCAATGCTTGTCTGATATCTTATATCACTTCCCTGATATCTGTTGAAAGACTAATACAACAAAACATAATATGTCCTGCAATGTTCTTAGCACGTGTAGGGTACAACTTTCTGAATCAGGAAACAACAAATGAGGAAACAACAAGAGGGTCATCCATTTTGGATCTGGTTTTGACCAACAGGGATGAATTCGTTGCGAACGCAAAGGTGGTCGGGAACTTGGGAAGAAGTGATCGTGATCCAATAGAATTCAAGATCCTAGGGAAAGGAGGACATGAGAACAGCAAAACTAATCTACTACAGTTTGTCCGTATACTTGATTGTTTGAAAAGTGTGAATTGGGAGTGCTCTGTTCCAGGTGGGCCTTGAGTGGGCCTGATTGTTATAAAAAGGCAACCAGTTGTGAACCAGCTGAGCGGCGAACAGAGGGAGTTTGACTGGGAGTTCGCCTGGGGAGAGCCCACAGAGGCTTTCATCTTGCAGGCTTCTTTGAGCAGTTACTGCAACAGCTGAGAAAGCTCTTAGAAGGAAGGTAATATGGATGGTGAGCGATTAGCTGTTATGACCAGCACAGGATGTGCCATGTTAGTCTTTCTTCCAGAGGACAGAAGTGACTTTGTCTGTACAAAGTGCAAGCTGGTCTCCATATTGGAAGAGAAGGTTCAAGGTCTGGAGAAACAAGCATCAACCCTGCATTGCATAAGAGAAAATGAAGATTTCCTGGACAGACGTCAAAATATGCTTCTACGGGCACAACATTCTGAAGAGTCAGTGCAGGCTGTGCAGCGGCGACACAAGGACGGTGAAGAAAATTGGTAGCATGTGACCTCCAGAAGAAGAAAGAGGAGCATCCATGTACCAGCAATGGAGATATAGCTGAGCAACTGTTTTCATGTTCTCTCCACAGGCACGAATGCGGAGAGTGGACTAGATGATACATCTGAGGGAAGGGAGCAAAAGGAGACTCCACTGATTGGAAAGCATGAGATGCACTGTCCTAGGGATGGGGGTTCCACGACCATCACTCCCAAGAGAAGGAGGTGGGTGGTGGTGGTCAGGGACTCCCTCCTCAGGGAGTCATCTATCTGCCGTCCCAACCGGGAAAAACGAGTGTTTTGCTTGCCAGGAGCTAGGATTCACGATGTGCCAGAGAGACTGCCAAGACTCATCAAGCCCTCAGATCGCTACCCCTTCCTGCTTCTCCACATGGGCATCAATGATAACTGCCAAGAATGACCTTGAGCAGATCACTGCAGACTACGTGGCTCTGGGAAGAAGGATAAAGGAGTTTGAGGCGCAAGTGGTGTTCTCGTCCATCCTCCCTGTGGAAGGAAAAGGCCCAGATAGAGACCGTCAAATCGTGGACGTCAACGAATGGCTACGCAGGTGGTGTCGGAGAGAAGGCTTTGGATTCTTTCACCATGGGATGATGTTCCAAGAAGGAGGATTGCTAGGCAGAGATGGGCTCCACCTAACGAAGAGAGGGAAGAGCATCTTCGCAGGCAGGCTGGCTAACCTAGTGAGGAAGGCTTTAAATTAGGTTCACCAGGGGAAGGAGACCAAAGTCTGGGCGAAGTGGGATACCAGGAGGAAGCACGAGCAGGAGAGCGCAAGAGGGGAGGACTCCTGTCTCATACTGAGAAAGCAGAACAGTCAGCAAGTTATCTTAAGTGCCTATACACAAATGCAAGAAGCCTGGGAAACAAGCAGGGAGAACTGGAAGTCCTGGCACAGTCAAGGAATTATGATGTGATTGGAATAAGAGAGACTTGGTGGGATAACTCACATGACTGGAGTACTGTCATGGATGGATATAAACTGTTCAGAAAGGACAGGTAGGGCAGAAAAGGTGGGGGAGTTGCACTGTATGTAACAACACTGGTCTACACTACGGGTTTAGGTCGACTTTAGCAGCGTTAAACCGAATTAAGCCTGGACACGTCCACACAACGAGGCCCTTTCTTTCGACTTAAAGGGCCCTTTAAACCGGTTTCTTTACACCACCTCCGACGAGGGGATTAGCGATAAAACCGGCCTTTGCGGGTCGGAATTGGGGTAGTGTGGACGGAATTCGATGTTATTGGCCTCCGGGAGCTATCCCAGAGTGCTTCATTGTGACCGCTCTGGACAGCGCTCTCAACTCAGATGCACTGACCAGGTAGACAGGAAAAGACCCGCGAAGGTTTGAATTTCATTTCCTGTTTGCCCAGCGTGGAGAGCACAGGTGACCACGCAGAGCTCATCAGCACAGGTAACCGTCATGGAGTCCTCCCAGGATCGCAAAAGAGCTCCAGCATGGACCGAACGGGAGGTACGAGATCTGCTCGCCATATGGGGAGATGAAGCAGTGATAGCTGAACTCCGTAGCAGTAAAAGAAATGGAAAAGTATTAGAAAAGATCTCCAAGGCCATGAAGGACCGAGGCCATAACAGGGACACACAGCAGTGCCGCGTGAAAATTAAGGAGCTACGGCAAGCCTACCACAAAGCCAGAGAAGCAAACGGAAGGTCCGGGGCAGAGCCGCAAACTTGCCGCTACTACGCGGAGCTGCATGCGATCCTAGGGGGTGCAGCCACCACTACCCCAACCGTGTGCTATGACTCTCTCACTGGAGAAACACACAGGGAAGACGGTTCGGGGAACGAGGAAGATGACGATGGAGGTACTGTAGGTAGCTCACAGCAGCAAGGAAGCGGAGAAACCGGTTTCCCCAACAGCCAGGATATGTTTGTGACCCTGGACCTGGAACCAGTAACCCCCGAACTCACCCAAGACCCTCAGGGCACACAGGAGACCTCTGGTGAGTGTAACTTTGTAAATATTTGTAAACATTACAAAAAAAAAGCAAGCAAGTCTGTTAACGTGTATGGGGATGGAGCGGAAATCCTCCAGGGACATCTCCAGAAAGCTCTCCTGGTTGAAATGGGGTGATTTTATTAAGGGGGACATTCAGAGGCGCCCGTTCCTGCTATTCTGACCAGAAATGTTCCCCGCTGTTAACCACGCGGTGGGGGGGAGGGGTGAAGTGATCATCCCAGAGAATCGTGTGTGTGTGTGGGGGGGGGGAGGGTGGTTTACTTGTGTTTGTGCCGCATGTTAACCGGGAAACCGCAGCCCCCTCCTTTTACATTGAAACCCCATTTTAAATGGACAACCCAATTCATCCTTGATATGGGAAATGCGCTGCTGTTTGCAACCTTTCCCGCATGTTAAGAAGGTTAAAAAAGCCAAAACACTGTGGCCTACGATGGCTGCCTGCAAGCCGAAATATGCAACCTTGTAATGAAAGGGTGTACCCATTGTTCCCTAAAATGTGTCTTTTTTAACCACCTCTCCTTTCTCCTCCACCAGCTGCAAATGTTTCTCCTTCACAGAGGCTCGTGAACATTAGAAAGAGAAAACGTAAGACGAGGGACGAGATGTTCACGGAGCTCCAGATGTCCTCCCACGCTGATAGAGCACAGCAGAATGCGTGGAGGCAGTCAATGTCGGAGATGAGAAAAGCCCAACATGAACGAGAGGAGAGGTGGCGGGCTGAAGACGATAGGTGGCGTCAGCTTGCAGACAGACGGCAAGAGGCAATGCTCCGTCTGCTGGAGCATCAAAGTGATATGCTCGAGCGTATGGTTGAGTTGCAGGAAAGGCAGCAGGAGCAGAGACCGCCGCTACAGCCCCTGTGTAACCAACAGCCCTCCTCCCCAAGTTCCATAGCCTCCTCACCCAGACGCCCAAGAACACGGTGGGGGGGCCTCCGTCCACCCAGTCACTCCACCCCAGATGATCGCCCAAGCATCAGAAGGCTGGGCTTCAATAAGAGTTAAAGTTTTAAAATGCAGTATGTCCTTTTCCATCCCTCCTCCCCCACCCATCCCAGCTACCTTGGCAATTATCCCCCTACCTCTGTAAGGAACTAATAAAGAATGCATGAATGTGAAAAAACAATGACTTTATTGCCTCTGCAAGCGGGAGGGGAGGGGAGGGTGAGGTGGGGTGGTTGGTTTACAGGGAAGTAGAGTGAACCGGGTCGGGGGGGGGGGGGGGTTGGAGGGTTCATCAAGGAGAAACAAACAGAAGTTTCACACAGTAGCCTGGCCAGTCACAAAACTCGTTTTCAAAGCTTCTCTGATGCGCACCGCGCCCTGCTGTGCTCCTCTAACCGCCCTGGTGTCTGGCTGCGCGTAATCAGCGGCCAGGCGAGTTGCCTCAACCTCCCACCCCGCCATAAAGGTCTCCCCCTTACTCTCACAGATATTGTGGAGCGCACAGCAAGCAGCAATAACAATGGGGATATTCTTTTCGCTGAGGTCTGAGCGAGTCAGTAAGCTGCGCCAGCGCGCTTTTAAACGTCCAAATGCACATTCCACCATTCGGCACTTGCTCAGCCTGTAGTTGAACAGGTCCTGACTCCTGTCCAGGCTGCCTGTGTACAGCTTCATGAGCCATGGCATTAAGGGGTAGGCTGGGTCCCCAAGGATCACGATAGGCATTTCAACATCCCCAATGGTCACTTTCTGGTCCGGGAAGAAAGTCCCTTCCTCCAGCTTTCGAAACAGAGCAGAGTTCCTGAAGACGCGAGCATCATGTACCTTTCCCGGCCATCCCACGTTGATGTTGGTGAAACGTCCCTTGTGATCCACCAGGGCTTGCAGCAGCATTGAAAAGTACCCCTTGCGGTTTACGTAGTCGGTGGCTTGGTGCTCCGGTGACAAGATAGGGATATGGGTTCCGTCTATGGCCCCGCCACAGTTTGGGAATCCCATTTCAGCAAAACCATCCACTATTGACTGCACGTTGCCCAGAGTCACTACCCTTGCTATCACCAGGTCTTTCATTGCCCTGGCAAATTGGATCACAGCAGCCCCCACAGTAGATTTGCCCACTCCAAATTGATTCCCGACTGACCGGTAGCTGTCTGGCGTTGCAAGCTTCCACAGGGCTATCGCCACTCGCTTCTCAACTGTGAGGGCTGCTCTCATCTTGGTATCCTGGCGTTTCAGGGCAGGGGAAAGCAAGTCACAAAGTTCCATGAAAGTGCCCTTACGCATGCGAAAGTTTCGCAGCCACTGGGAATCGTCCCATACCTGCAGCACGATGCGGTCCCACCAGTCTGTGCTTGTTTCCCGGGCCCAGAATCGGCGTTCCACGGTATCAACCTGCCCCAGTAACACCATGATTTCCACATTGCTGGGGCCTGTGCCTTGTGAGAGGTCTATGGCCATGTCAATTTCCTCATCACTCTCGTCGCCGTGCTGCAATCGCCTCGCCTGGTCCGGGTTTCGCCTTGGCATGTTCTGGCTCTGCATATACTCCAGGACAATGCGCGTGGTGTTCATAGTGCTCATAATTGCCGCGGTGATCTGAGCGGGCTCCATGATCCCAGTGCTAGCTATGGTGCCTGGTCAGAAAAAAGGCGCGAAAGTAGTATCTGATGGACCAGGAGAAGGAGGGCGGGAGGGAGGGCGGGAGGGAGGGCCGAGTGACGACATGGCGTACAGGTACAGGAACAGGGAGAAACACAAACAACTGTCACACAGAATGGTGCCCCCAAAGATTAAACTGGAAACCCTGGGCTTAGCAGGCCGTTGATTTCACGGAGGAAGGGGAAGCAAATGAACACAGAACAAATCTATTTTTTACATCTTAAGGTGGCAGCCGACGGTGCAGCATGAGTGACAGCCATACCAGTATGACGACGATGGGTACCAATCATAATATACCATCATCTGCCAAAAGGCAAGGGGCTGCTGCTGTGTAGCAATGCAGCCCCACGTCTGCCAGCCCCACGTCCGCCAGCACCCAGCATCGCCCTCGGCCTCTTCTGGGTGCTTAGCAGACAATACTGGGCAATTGGCAGAAAATAGTATATTATGACTGGTAACCGTCATCATCAAAACAGTAGCATGTCTGCCCAGGTGGCCATGATTGACAGCCATACCAGTATGACGACGACGGGTACCAGTCATAATATACCATCGCCTGGAAGGGGCTGGTGCAATGCAGCACTACGGCTGCCAGCCCCACGGCTATCACTCATGCTACACCGTCTACCGCCAAAAGGCAGTTAGCAGCTGCTGCTGTGTAGCAATGCAGTCCCACGTCTGCCGGCACCCAGAGGACATATGGTGACGGTGAGCTCAGCTGAGCTGAGCGGGCTCCATGCTTGCCGTGGTATGTTGTCTGCACAGGTAACCCAGGTAAAAAGGCGCGAATCTATTGTCTGCCGTTGCTGTGACGAGGGGGGAGGGGCCTGACGACATGTACCCAGAACCGCCCGCGACACTGTTTTGCATCATCCGGGCATTGGGATCTCAACCCAGAATTCAAAGAAAAGGCGCGAACCGCTTCTCGGCTCGAGCTGTGGCGCAAACGTAGTATCTGACGGCCTAGGGGAAGGAGGGAGGGGGGCCGAGTGACGACATGGCGTACAGGCACAGGGAATTAAAATAAAGAACAGTGGCTGTGCATCAGGGAGAGACACAAACAACTGTCACAGACTGGTCCCCCCCAAAGATTAAACTGAAAACCCTGGGTTTAGCAGGCCGTTGATTTGACGGAGGGAGGGGGAAGCAAATGAATACAGAGAAAATCTATTTTTTTACATCTTAAGACGACGGTGCAGCGTGACTGATAGCCCTCGGCATCTTTCTGGGTGCTTGGCAGCAAATACGGGGCGGTGTATGACGATGGTCTTCAGGCCTATTGCACAAGCTGCTGCTCAGGGAAGACTCTGCTAACGTGCGATGACCCGACTTGTAATAGGCCGGCTAACAGTCATAATACACCATTTACTGCCAAAAGGCAAGCCCCACGGCTGCCAGCACCCAGATCGCCGATGAAGGCTACCAGTCTACTGCACCGTCTACCGCCAAAAGGCAGTTAGCAGCTGCTGCTGTGTAGCAATGCAGTCCCACGTCTGCCGGCACCAAGAGGACATATGGTGACGGTGAGCTCAGCTGTGCTGAGCGGGCTCCATGTTGTCTGCACAGGTAACCCAGGTAACCCAGATAAAAAGGCGCGAATCTATTGTCTGCCGTTGCTGTGACGGGGGAGGGAGGGGCCTGACGACATGTACCCAGAACCGCCCGCGACACTGTTTTGCATCATCCGGGCATTGGGATCTCAACCCAGAATTCCAAGGGGCGGCGGAGACTGCGGGAACTGTGGGATAGCTGTGGGATAGCTACCCATAGTGCAATGCTCCGGAAGTCGACGCTAGCCTCGTACTGTGGACGCGGTCTGCCGACTAGAGCACCTAGAGCATTTTATTGTGTGGACATACACAATCGGCTGTATACAACCGATTTCAATAAAACCGGCTTCTATAAATTCGAACTAATTTCGTAGTGTAGACATACCCGAGAGCAGTATGACTGCTCAGAGCTCCGGTACGAAACTGCAGAAAAACCTGAGTCTCTCTGGATTAAAGTTTAGAAGTGTGAGTAACAAGGGTGATGTCATGGTGGGAGTCTGTTATAGACCACCAGACCAGAGGTTGAGGTGGACGAGGCTTTCTTCAGGCAACTAACAGAAATTACTAGATCACAGGCCCTGGTTCTCATGGGGGATGTCAATCACCCCGATATCTGCTGGGAGAGCAAAACAGCAGTGCACAGACAATCCAGGAACTTTTTGGAAAGTGTAGGGGACAATTTCCTGGTGCAATTGCTGGAGGAACCAACTAGGGGCAGAGCTCTTCTAGACCTGCCGCTCACAAACCGGGAAGAATTAGTGGAGGAAGCAAAAGTGGATGGGAACCTGGGAGGCAGTGACCATGAGATGGTCGTGTTCAGGATCCTGAAAGGAGAGCAGCAGAATACGGACCCTGGACTTCAGAAAAGCAGACTGTGACTCCCTCAGAGAACTGATGGGCAGGATCCCCTGGGAGAATAACGTGAGGGGGAAAGGAGTCCAGGAGAGCTGGCTGTATTTTAAAGAATCCTTATGGAGGTTGCAGGAACAAACCATCCCAATCTGTAGAAAGAATAGTAAATATGGCAAGCGACCAGCTTGGCTTAACTGTGAAATCCTTGCTGATCTTAAACACAAAAAAGCTTACAAGTAGTGGAAGATTGGACAAATGACCAGGGAGGAGTATAAAAATATTGCTCAGGCACGCAGAAGTGAAATCAGAAAGGCCAAATCACAACTGGAGTTGCAGCTAGCAAGGGATGTTAAGAGTAACAAGAAGGGTTTCTTCAGATATGTTAGCAACAAGGTGGTGGTCATCTGAGGGTGCTAAAGGAGTTAGCGGATGTGATTGCAGAGCCAATGGTCATTATCTTTGAAAACTCCTGGTGATCGGGGGAGGTCCCGGATGACTGGAAAAAGGTTAATGTAGTGCCCATCTTTAAAAAAGGGAAGGAGGATCTAGGGAACTACAGGCCAGTCAGCCTCACCTCAGTCCCTGGAAAAATCATGGAGTAGGTCCTCAAGGAATCAATTTTGAAGCACTTAGAGGAGAGAAAAGTGATCAGGAACAGTCATCTTGGATTCATACCTGACTAACCTAATTGCCTTCTATGATGAGATAACTGGCTCTGTGGATGGGGGGATAGCAGTGGACGTGATATGGTCTCCCACAGTGTTCCTGCCAGCAAGTTAAAGAAGTATGGGCTGGATGAATGGACTATAAGGTGGATAGAAAGCTGGCTAAATCGTCGGGCTCAACGGGTAGCGATCAATAGCTCCATGTCTAGTCGGCAGCTGGTATCAAGCAGAGTGCCCCAACGGTCGGTCCTGGAGCCGGTTTTGTTCAATATCTTCATTAATGATCTGGAGGATGGCGTGGATTGCACCCTCAGAAAATTTGCAGATGACACTAAACTGGGAGGAGTGGTAGATACGCTGGAGGGTAGGGATAGGATACAGAGGGACCTAGACAAATTAGAGGATTGGGCCATAAGAAATCTGATGAGGTTCAACAACGACAAGTGCAGATCCTGCACTTAGGACGGAAGAAATCCATGCACTGCTACAGACTAGGGACCGAGTGGCTAGGCAGCAGTTCTGCAGAAAAGGACCTAGGGGTTACAGTGGATGAGAAGCTGGATATGAGTTAGCAGTGTGCCCTTGTTGCCAAAGGCTGTATTAGTAGGAGCATTGCCAGCAGACCGAGGGAAGTGATTAATCCCCTCTATTCAACACTGGTGAGGCAACACCTGGAGTACTGTGTCCAGTTTTCGTCCCCTCACTACAGAAGGAATGTGGACAAATTGGAGAGAGTCCAGTGGAGGGCAACAAAAATGATTAGGGGGCTGGGGCACATAACTTACAAGGAGAGGCTGAGGGAAATGGGTTTATTTAGTCTGCAGAAGAGAAGAGTGAGGGGGGATTCGACTGCAGCCTTCAACTACCTGAAGCGGGGGTTCTAAAGAGGATGGAGCTTGGCTGTTTTCAGTGGTGACAACAAGGAGCAATGGTCTCAAGTTATAGTGTGGGAGGTCTAGGTTGGATATTAGCAAACAGTATTTCACTAGGAGGGTGGTGAAGCACTGGAATGGGTTACCTAGGGAGGTGGTGGAATCTCCATCCATAGAGGTTTTAAGGCCCGGCTTGACAAAGCCCTTGCTGGGATGATTTAGTTGGTATTGGTCCTGCTTTGAGCAGGGGATTGGACTAGATGACCTCCTGAGGTTTCTTCCAACCCTAATATTCTAGGATTCCATGATTCTAAATACAGAATGCAGGAAAACTGGCTTGACAGCAGCAGTGCTGAGAAGGATTTGAGAGTTGTGGTGGATCACAACCTCAATGTGAGTCGACAGTGCAATGCTGTTGCAAAAAAAAGCAAATATAATTTTAGAGTGCATTAACAGAGGCATAGCATGCAAGTCACAGGAGATGACAGTACCACTCTACTCAGCGCTGGCTAGGCCTCAGCTGGAGGACTGTGACCAATTTTGGTCATCACTGTATAGAAATCATGTAGAGAAACTGGAAAAGGATCCAGAGAAGAGCGACAAAGAGGATCAAAGAGATGGAACGCAATATGAGGAAAGGCTGAAGGAACTGGGTATGTTTAATTTGGAAAAGAGGAGATTACAGGGGGATATGATAATGGTCTTCAAATACTTGAAAAGCCGCCATAAAAAAAGATGGAGAAAAATTGTTCTCTCTTGCCACAGAGGACAAGAGGCAATAGGTTCAAACTACACAGGGGTCGGCAACCTTTCAAAAGTGGTGTGCCGAGTCTTCATTTATTCACTCTAATTTAAGGTTTTGCGTGCCAGTAATACATTTTAACGTTTTTAGAAGGTCTCTTTCTCTAAGTCTATAATATATAACTAAACTATTGTTGTATGTAAAGTAAATAAGGTTTTTAAAATGTTTAAGATGCTTCTTTTAAAATTAAATTAAAATGCAGAGCCCCCCTGACCGGTGGCCAGGACCCAGGCAGTGAGAGTGCCGCTGAAAATCAACTCGCGTGTAGCCTTTGGCACGCGTTCCATAGGTTGCCTACCCCTGAACTACAGCATAACAGATTTAGATTAAATCTCAGGGAAAACTTCCTAGCTGTAAGAGCAGTAGGATAATGGAACAAACTGCCTAGGGAAGTTGTGGAATCTCCTTTACTTGAGGTTTTCAAAAAGAGGCTGGAATGCCATCTGTCTTGGATGATTTAGACACAACAAATCCTGAACCTTGGCAGCAGATTAGACTAGAGGACCCATGCGGTCTCTTCTAACCCTATGATTCTATGAAGTCCCCTCCCCTCACTGAAGAGAAGAGGCTTCCTGATAAATACCAGTAAGCAAACTGATTGATTTATGTGGAACTTGGAAATTACCTTACAGATGAATTTCAGGTGGAGGCAAAGGATGTCTTCTCTTATGAAATGTAATGTATGGTGCATCGGCCTGAGGGCTGCCCTCCAAGGCTGATGAACCATACCTCCAAGGCCTACATAACAATAACCAGGAAAGTGACCTTCAGAGACAGCTGGGACATTGAGCTGTGACCAGCAGTTCGAAAGGTGGCCTGGAAAGTGCTGAAAGTATGAGATTGAGAACCCACTGCGCCTTTGGCTTCACTACTGGTGGGGAGTTCTAGTCAAACAGTTTAGGAGTGTGGGTGTGACAGAGTAAAAATAGAATACCCATCTACCGGAGGTGGAATACACTGATTGCTTCTAGGTGGACCAGAAGTGAGCTAATAGAAAGAGCTGATATCTTGAGTCTAAAATTACAGAAATATCTACTAGCTCTGATAACTGGTCCTGTTCTGCCCAGTTACAGAAAAACCTCCATTTGGCTAGAAAACATTTTCGGGTAGAATCTTTCCTGCTGTGATTAAGAATATTTTGAATGGCCTCCAATCACAAATGCTGTAGACTTGCTGGCCATTTAAATACCAAGTTGTGAGATGAGAGTCCAGGTTGGGATCAATGTTCCCTCTAATTTATTACATCCATGTGTGGAATGAATTTTGTTATGTGTACCAATATGAAGGCGATGTTATAGAATATCAGGGTTGGAAGGGACTTCAGGAGGTCATCTAGTCCAATCCCTTGCTCAAAGCAGGACCAATCCCCAGACAGATTTTTGCCCCAGATCCCTAAATGGCCCCCTCAAGGATTGAACTTGCAACCCTGGGTTTAGCAGGCCAATGCTCAAACCCAGGGCCGGCTCCAGGGTTTTGGCCGCCCCTAGCAGCCAAAAAAAAAAAAAAAAAAAAAAAAGCCGCGATCGCGATCTGGGGTGGCAATTCGGCAGAATGTCCTTCGCTCCGAGCCGGAGTGAGGGACCGTCCGCCAAATTGCCGAATAGCTGGATGTGCCGCCCCAAGCACCTGCTTGACAAGCTGGTGCCTGGAGCTGGCCCTGCTCAAACCACTGAGCTATCCCTCCCCCCATGTGTGTGGCGGAGGTGGGGCCAAGGGGTTTCAGGGTGTGGGAGGAGGCTCAGGGCCACGAGCAAACTTAGGTTGCAATTTCTAATCCTACCATTCTCCTGAGTTAGCAGATCTGGGGAGGACTGAATGCTAATGAGTTGGCAGTCACTACATTCTAGATGAAGCCCTGACATAAATGGGGATTATCACTAAAATATTCATGCTGTGGGATCTGTTTCTATTAGTAGTATTGTCAGTGCTGGTGGAAAGAAGCTCTGGCTCGCGGATGGACTAGGCTAATAAAATACAAACACACATACATACACACAGCTACAACTGCAAGGGTAAAACTAATGCAGGCAGAAAACCAAACAGCAGAGTGAGGGCTGTCAAGTTTAGTATATTTATGAGGGAGACAGATGTACCTAGAGGAGACTTTCAGGGACAGAATAGAGCGGTCCCACCCCCCAGTCCGACAGCTGTTAAGGATAATGAAAGTTTCAAGGAAGGAGAACATCAAGCTGGAGTGGAGGGAAACAATCCCATAGTTGGAACCCTCCTTCCAGATGATGTCATCGTATCCTCTCACACTGAGGATACCCTCCCAGACGAAGTAACTCCAGTTACTAGAAAGAGCAAGGTAATTCTAATGGGGGATTCGATTATTAGAAATATATGTCAGGAATGTGTACACTTGCTCCGAGGTCCAAGGGGAAGTGAGCAACAGACGTACTGAGAGTCTCTGAGTGAGGCTAGAAAGGGAAAAGAACAGTAGTGATGTTAGGGTGGGGGTCTATTATAGACACCAAATCAGGAAGAGGAAGTGCATGAGTCATTGTGCAAGCTGGTAACAAGATTAGTTAACACACATGGGCTAGTATTAATGGGGGTGTGATGTACCCCTGGGGTACAACCTAGACTGTAGGAAGAGGAGGTTACTCACCCTGTGCAGTAACTGACGTTCTTCGAGATGAGTGTCCCTGTGGGTGCTCCACTACAGGTGCTGGTGCGTCCCTGCGCCTTCGCCCGGAGATTTTTACAGCAGTGCTCATAGCGGCCACGCATGCTCAGAATCTGCCCCCCGCTGTGACTCTAGGGTAATAGAACGCATGCGTGGCCGGTCTCCTCAGTTCCTTCTCTACCACGGAGGCCCCCCAACTCCGAAGTAGAGGGGAGGAGGGTGGGTAGTGGAGCACCCACAGGGACACTCATCTCGAAGAACGTCAGTTACTGCACAGGGTGAGTAACCTCCTCTTCTTCTTCGAGAGATGTCCCTGTGGGTGCTCCACTACAGGTGACTTAAAAGCAGTGTATCTTAAGGAGGTAGGGACTTCGGATCTGGTAGGAACGCCGTCGAGAGTACCGCCCTGCCCAAGCGTATGTCAGATAAAGGGCCTTGAATAAGGGCATAGTGTTTAGCAAAAGTATGGTCAGATGACCAAGTGGCTGCTTTACAAATGTCAGCCAAGGGGACTTTGCGTAAGAACGCGATGGAGGCAGCCAGAGATCTAGTGGAGTGTGTTCTAATGCCATCTGGAGGTGCAACCCCTTTCATCTGATAGCACAGTCGGATGCACTGGGAGATCCAGTTCGAGAGTCTCTGGGTAGAAATAGGCATGCCCTTGGAGCGCTCTGCAATAGAGACAAAAAGTCTAGAGGAGTTTCTAAAGGGTTTGGTTCTATCCAAATAGAATGACAAGGCTCTGCGAACATCTAGTGTATGCATTGAGGCTTCAAAGGAGTTTGCATGTGGTTTCGGGAAAAAAGTCGGGAGGTGTATGGGTTCATTAATATGGAATGATGAGTGTACCTTCGGAAGAAATTTGGGATGCAATCTGAGGGTAACCTTGTCTTTAAAAAATATCGTATATGGTGGATGAGCCATGAGAGCTGCCATTTCTCCTGCCCGTCTGGCAGAAGTAATTGCCACTAGAAACGCAGTTTTCATGGAGAGGTGTAAAAGGGAGCACGTGGCTAGGGGTTCGAAGGGTTGTTGAGTTAGGGCAGACAGTACCAGATGAAGGTCCCAGGGGGTGGTTGGTTGTTTAATGTCTGGATATAAGGTTTGTAGGCCCTTGAGGAAACGCTTCGTAGTAGCGTGAGCAAAGACAGACATATCATCAACTCTGTCGTGGAAAGTCGTAATAGCAGCTAAATGGACCCTGATGGAGCTGAAAGAAAGGCCGGTTCGCTTAAGGCCCAAGAGATAGTCCAATATAAGCGGAAGAGGTACCGAGGTAGGAGAAAGGTGTTTGGCAGAACACCAATGTGTGAATCGTTTCCACTTTTGAAGATAGGTCTTGCGAGTAGATTGCGTTCTGCTATGCAGGAGCACCTCCTGAACTTGTTCGGAGCAATCTAATTCGCGTTGGGAGAACCACGTAGGAACCAGGCCTTGAGGTGAAGCATGGACAGGTTGGGGTGGAGAAAACGACCGTGCTGTTGAGATAGAAGGTTCGGAATAAGTGGCAGGGAGACTGGTGGTTGGATTGACATTCTGGTGAGGAAGGGAAACCATGGTTGTCTGGGCCACGATGGGGCAATGAGGATCACCTTGGCTCGATCCGTTCGTATTTTTATCAGGACCCTGTTGAGAACTGGTATCGGGGGAAACGCATAGAATAGGTTTCGGTGCCATGAGATCATGAATGCGTCCCCCAGGGAACGTTTGCCCAGTCCTGCTCTGGAGCAGAAATTGAGACATTTCTTGTTCTTTGCAGTTGCAAAGAGGTCTATTGTAGGGTAGCCCCAGATGCTGAATACCTCGTGAATGGTTTTGTCGTCTATCTCCCACTCGTGTTCCCATGGGAAGCGTCTGCTCAGTTCGTCCGCTGTGGTGTTCATGATCCCGGGAAGATAAGCAGCTGATACCCGGATGTTGTTCAGAATGCACCAATTCCAGAGCTTCATCGCCTCTGTGCACAGCGAATGGGAACGAGCTCCGCCCTGCCTGTTTACGTAAAACATGCAAGCAATGTTGTCCGTCATTATGCGTACGTGATGATGTTTGATTAGTGGCAGGAAGTGACGGCACGCGTTGCGAATGGCTCGAAGTTCTAGTACATTTATGTGCAGGGAGGTCTCGGTTGGTGACCATAGTCCCTGTACTGTGTGATGAGACATATGTGCACCCCACCCTGTCATAGATGCATCGGTGGTCAGAATGCGTGATGGAGTCTGTTGAAGAAACGGGACTCCAGAACAAAGGTTGGAGTGGACGGTCCACCAACGTAGCGAGCCTTTGACTGGAGTAGGCAGGGAGAGAGTCTTGTTTAAAGAATGCACATTCGGTTTGTAAACCGTTGCCAACCACGCTTGGAAGCACCTCATGTGCAGGCGTGCATTCTGGACGACAAAAGTGCACGAGGCCATGTGACCTAGTAGTTGTAGGCAGTCTCGGGCAGTTACCTGAGGGCTGTTGCAAATAGTTGTAGTCAGTTGTTTTATGGAATTGTAGCGATCGGGTGGGAGCGATGCCAGCCCGGTCCGAGAGTCGAGGTCTGCGCCTATGAACTGAAGGTGCTGGGTGGGGCGTAATGTGGATTTGTCTCTGTTTATTTGTAGGCCGAGAGAAAGAAAACACTCGACTGTGAGTCGTGTGAACCGGAACGCCTCGTCGAATGTTGAAGCTTTGAGGAGGCAATCGTCGAGGTACGGAAATATTATTACCCCTTGTCTCCTGAGGTGAGCAGTGACTACAGCTAGAAGTTTGGAAAAAGCACGGGGGGCTGTAGATAGTCCGAAGGGGAGTACCCTGTATTGGAAATGTGTGGAACCAAGGGTAAACCGGAGGAAACGTCTGTGGGCCGGATGTATAGTGACGTGGAAATAGGCATCTTGTAGGTCGAGGGCAGAAAACCAGTCGCCCTGCTCCAGCGCTGGGATTATGGTATTGAGGGTCACCATCTTGAACTTTTGTTTTTTGATGAATCTGTTGAGCCGCCTGAGATCGAGGATTGGTCGCCATCCCCCATTTTTCTTCTCTGTTAAGAAATAATGGGAGTAAAAACCCTTCCCTCTGTGTTGCTCTGGCACGACTTCTACTGCTCCCAGATGAAGGAGATGTTGCACTTCTTGGAGGAGTAGCTGCTCGTGAGAAGGGTCCCTGAAGAGGGACGGGGAGGGTGGGTGGGTGGGAGGTAAGGAGAGGAACGGGATGACGTATCCAATTGTAACTACCTCTAAGACCCACTTGTCGGAGGTAATGCTCCTCCATTGTTGGAAAAAAGGTCGTAGGCGGTGTCCAAAGATTGGTGTGTCGGCTGGAGTGAGGGCATTGTTTTCTAAACCCTCTACCAAGTTTTCAAATCTGCCTATTAGCTGATGGGGGTTGAGGCGCCCCTGTAGAGTTTGGGCGAGGTCGCTGGAATCTTGGTCGTGGACGTTGCGGCTGTTGCTGTTCCTGCGGTCTATGGGAAGGTTGTGTAAATGCGGGATAACGTGGCCGTTGGTATGGTTGGTATCGATATTGTCGTCTCCTTGCCGTAGGTGTCTGGAGACCTAAAGACCGGAGGGTTGTTCTGGAGTCTTTCATTGAATGAAGCACTTCATTCGTGTTAGAAGCAAAAAGTTTGTCACCGTCGAAGGGAAGATCTTCAATCGTGTTCTGAACTTCTCGAGGAAAAAAGGAAGAGGAGAGCCATGAGCCCCGTCGCATGACTATCGCCGTAGCGGTAGATCTTGCCGCTGTGTTGGCTACATCGAGGGCTGCTTGGAGAGCGGTGCGTGAAATGGCTTGGCCCTCAGAAACTATAGCTCTGAACTGTTGTTTTCTTTGTTCTGGAATGTCCTCAATAAAGTCCCTTAAATTATTATAGTTTTTATGGTCGTATTTTGCCAGGACTGCGGTATAAATAGCTATGCGAAATTGGAGGGTGGAGGATGCATAGACCTTGCGACCAAACAGGTCCAGTCGCTTGCTATCCTTGTTAGGTGGGGCAGAACGAGAATACTGTTGTCTAGCCCTCTGGTTCGCAGCGTCTACTACCAATGAGTTTGGTGTTGGGTGAGTAAAAAGGAATTCAGAGTCCTTTGGAGAAATAAAATACTTCTTATCCGCTTGCTTGCAGGTAGGTAGGCTTGTCGCTGGAGTCTGCCAGATGGACTTAGCAGGTTCTAAAAGGGCTGCGTTAATTGGAAGTGCCAATCTGGAGGAAGAAGGGGGCTGTAGGATGTTCGTCAGCTCATGCTGTTGTTCGGGAACCACTTCCAGGTTAATGTTCAGGGCACTAGCAACTCTCTTAAAGAGGTCCTGGAATTTTGTATATTCATCAGAGGGAGTGGGAGGAAGGGGAAGTAACGCTTCCTCCGGTGGTAACTCCGGGTCTGTTGGACCGGGAGAAGGGCTAGGTTTATCCTGGGAGCATGGCTGTGTTGCCAGGCGTCTCGTGTCACTAGCGTATGTATTAGGAGACGGCACTGGATCAGTGTTGCGCCTGGTCGAATGGGCACGGGGCATGTGTTCCCGAGGGTATGATGGCCATGGTGTCCAGTATTGCCATGGTGGTGGGTAGGGCATTGATGGTGCCATCCAGGGGTTCATCCCCCAAGGGGCATGGTCCTTAGAGTGGGATGAGGTAGTATTTCCATAGCCCTTAATGCTCTGGCTCCGGGGCTGGGAGTCATAATATGGGGAAAAAACTCCCTGTGGATCTGCTTCCTCCTCACTGGAGGAAAACTGCTCAGATCCTGACTCAGGCATTGCCACAGAATATGCGTTCATGAGCGGAGACTGCAAGGTAGGTGACACTAGAAGATCAGCTGTCTGAGTAAACTGTGTGAAAGCAGCTCCTGCAGGAGATGAAAGCTGAGCCGATAGAGGCTGCTGCACAAGAGGATTCCTGCGATCGGGGCTTCTGGCTGTGATCTGAGTGTCAGAATGCCCCGCAGGCGTCGGTGCCGCGGTCGGTGCCGGGCGAGAAAAGTCGGGCTGCCTCGGGTGCGGTGTGCCGAGGAATGTCGGCACCGTCTCATTTGCGGTGCCGAACGGTGCCGTCACTGAGGCAGGCAACTGGAAGCCTGATGCCTCGGCACCGGAGCTTCTCGGCGGCGCTGAAGCCTCCGGCGGCTTTTGCGCTGTTCCGGAGGAGCCTGCCTCATGAAAAGTGCTGAGGCGAGGGATCACAGGCAGAGAGATCGTTGATCTGCCTGGAGAACTTGTATGCCTCCTAGCCCTGCCCGATGAAGAAAAGTGCCCCTTCTTTGTAGACTTCTTTATCTTTTTTGAGGGGGGGGGGCTGTGTCGGGTAGCGGAGCCGGCTTCAATGCCTGGGTCTGAAACTGACCCGATAGATTTTTAAAGCAGGAGCAGTTTTAGCTTAAGCTCTCTGTCTTTGCGTGCCCTGGAGCTGAGTTTAGAGCAGTGGGCACATTTTTGGGGAATGTGACCTTCCCCCAAACATTTTATACATTTTGAGTGCCCATCCGATGACGGGATAGCCTCCTTACAAGTAGCACAGCGCTTGAAACCTGTGGAGCCCGGCATAGCCGCGGCTGACAGGAAAATTTTTTTTTTTTTTTTTTTTTTTTTTTTTTTTTAGGTGAACTGGGTAGGTAACTATTTAACCAGAAAAAACTGACAGGAAAAAGGTTTCTAAAGGATAATTAAGGGAATAATGAGGGATTGTCTAATGAGCCTGCTGAGCTCCGTCTCAGGCCGGGGACGGTTGAGAAGGAACTGAGGAGACCGGCCACGCATGCGTTCTATTACCCTAGAGTCACAGCGGGGGGCAGATTCTGAGCATGCGTGGCCGCTATGAGCACTGCTGTAAAAATCTCCGGGCGAAGGCGCAGGGACGCACCAGCACCTGTAGTGGAGCACCCACAGGGACATCTCTCGAAGAAGAACCTAGACTGCTGAGTCCCCTTAAACTCTTCATCCTAGGCTGTCTCTCACAATGCTATGCTAGTGACAAGTAGCAAACTTCTCCAGCTATCAGGTTGCTGTGATCACTCATCCATCAACAGGTGGAGAGAGACACCCAGCTGAGTTGCATGAATGGTCTCTAAGCCACTGATGAATTATACCCAGGGAGACTCCAGCCAATTTCCCCCAGCCTTGAACCCCAGTGATGTACTATCTTCCACTGCTCAAGACATTCTCTTGAACAAGGTAAGCTCATTAATTAGCTAGCCACTTTATCAAAGGATACTGGACATGCATCTGAGCAGATTCCCCAAGCACTTGATGATTGAAAGAACCACATAGTAAATTGCCTGCTGAGCACGAAGTTTGCAGATCTCATGAGACATCTAGACAGACTTATGTGCAGAGTGCTAGGAAGGAACGGTGGTCATGGTATATGCAGGTCCCAGCGATAGAAGGAAAGCTAGAGGAAAGGTCCTGAAGGCAAATTTAGGCTGCTAGATAAGAGATTAAAGGACCTCCATGACAGAATTCTTTGAAATGCTTCAGTTCTACGCACAGTGCCAGAAAGGCAGGGACTCAATGCGTGGATGAGACAATGGTGTAAGAAGGAGAGGTTTAGGTTTATTAGGAACTGGTGAACCTTTTGGGAAGTGAGCACCATATAAAGGAAGGCCCTGAATCTCAGCATTAGTCTCATCAAACCAATCTTGGTGATGGTGGGTGACATAGGCAACGTCCTGTGGAACCCAGGTGTTTACCTGCATCTGCCAAGGACCGAAGGGAAGGAGCCTGTGCTCTGGGTCTCCTGCTGCACTTGCCAGCAAAACTCAACACAATATAAAAACTGCAGGTCATCCCAAGGTTTTTATTTGTTTTTTTTGTTTGTATTTTCTTGATTGCTAACTTGTGAAATATGGTAAAAAAATTCTATACCAGTCAAGACAATAAGATGGTTAGACATTTGGAGGCAGCAAAGAAGACAGGGACATGGAATCATAGACCCCCCCATAACCTTAGATATTAAGGAATGAAGAGGGAAAGCTTGAGGCCACAGGGCCTTGTGCACTGCAACTAGCCTGTAAATAAGGCAGGTTGCTTCATACTAACCAGGAGCGTAAAGTCAGTAGATCAAAGTCTGAATGCTCACAAGGAACAGATCAACAGAGTAAAAAGGGAAAAGTCACTTTTCAGAATAGCAGCACACTTAAAATGTGATCTGCATGGAAGGGAAGAATTCTTCCTAACCACAGCCCCACACAAAAGTTTCCCTTCCCAGCATGACTGATGTTCTGAATCAGACTAACTGAAAAGCAAAATTTCCCTAAAAAATACTTAAAGAATGCACCCCAGGAAGTCCAGAGCTGTTGGAAGCCCACAAAGACCAGGAATTCTCCCTTTCTGTTTTGCCCCAGATTTGAGGGGTATGTACACTTCAGAATGTGATCAAGCTAATTGCAACCATATTATGTATATTCAGACACCATGAATTAATAAAATAGAACACCACATAGTATAGAGTTAATTTGAAAGCAGGATTTTAGAGGCAAGGTCAAAAGTAACTGGCAGTTTCTGCTAATCAGAATGGGAGGAGGGGAAAGAAAAGTCAACAACAGACTGAAAACCTTGGGTGACAAGAACTTTGAATTTGTGCACCTTTGATATAGAAGTATTATAATTAAGATTGTTAGGAATGTTTGTTGATAAGTATCCAGGGGTAGCCGTGTTAGTCTGGATCTGTAAAAAGCAACAGAGAGTCCTGTGGCACCTTTAAGACTAACAGATGTGTTGGAGCATAAGCTTCACATCTGTTGGGGTACGTCTATACTTACCTCCGGGTTCGGCCGTAAGCAATCGATCTTCTGGGATCGATTTATCGCGTCTTGTCTAGACGCGATAAATCGATACCGGAAGTGCTCGCCGTCGACACCGGTACTCCTGCTCCGCGAGAGGAGTATGAGGAGTGGACGGGGGAGCCCGCCTGCCGCGTGTGGACCCGCGATAAGTACCTGGTAGTTCGAACTAAGATACTTCGACTTCAGCTATGTTATTCACGTAGCTGAAGTTGCATATCTTAGTTCGAACTGGGGGGTTAGTGTGGACCAGCCCTTAGTCTTAAAGGTGCCACAGGACTCTCTGTTGCTTCTGTTGATAAGTAGTTTATTGAAAGTTGGGAAAAGTGATGATTTAGTAGGGGTCATTATGACCTATGTGTTTGCAGAAGTTAGTTATAAAAGACTAGCTAATAGAGTCTATTTTGGAGCAGTCCTCTGAAGCCAGCTTGTGAGATGTATTTCCTGACACCTTTTCTCCCCAGCGGGTAAGCAACTGGCCACTCTTAATTACTGAATACTATTCCAGATTTTAGGAAAGTATCTGGGATGGTCTACCTATTTCTTATGTCTGTGTGCTTAAATCTAATAAAATGCAGTTTTAGACAGAGCACGCTGACTTGCATTAATCTTTTATCAGATGGAATTGCTGTGTTCCCATTGATTTATTCCTGACACCACCTGGAGTGAAATAGTTAAGTTACCACTATGGTGCGTTCTTAAGACCCTGGGTAACACCTGGATCACAACCCCTTCCCTTCCTGCAGTAGCCCTGGAAGTAGATAGGATCTCCACAGTGTCACGTTGATTAAAGAGGGATATAAAGAATATGAATTGTATTGTTTTGTTCGAAAACAGCAAAATCCAATATTTGTCAAAAAAAGGGAAAAACTGATAGGCAAAGAACATTTCTGGAAAAGAAACAAGGAGAAAAACAGTTAGAAACACTACAGTAGCTGGTAGGGAGTTTCAGACTTTGTTGCTGAATTAAACAAAATTGAACTTGAAAGCAGAAAGTCCGAAGAGTCTGTCTCCATCCACTATTCTGGACATCTAAAGCCATGTCTACACCCAGAACTAACTGACAACAGTAAAACCAGAGCCAGAACTGGTGGTACTATTTTAGTAAATTATTCAGTGCAGAGAAAACTTCAATGCCAAACCGGGCTGCCCCCATTGGCCCAGTGCGGGGTTGGTACTCGGGTTTTCCTGCTAATATAGGGAGTTGCAGCAAGGTGGGCTCCAGTCTCCTGGCAGAGCCACGTAAACCAATAGTCTGTGGTCCCTGGGCTGGGACTGATTTAGTTGGGGATTGGTCCTGCTTTGAGAAGGGGTTGGACTAGATGACCTCCTGAGGTCCCTTCCAACCCTGATATTCTATGACACCCACAACTGGAGTCCTGGCCCCCTTGGACAAGACAGAACAATGATCAGTCTGTAGCCACTGGGTGGGGCAAAACAAACAAACAGTCTATGGTCCCTAAGCCTCCTGGCTGGGGCAGGTAGAAGCAATTGGGGGAATCAGCCCCCTGGGCAGAGCAAAACGGCAATCAGTCTATGGCCCCTGGGTGGGGCAAAACAAACAGTCTATAACCCCTACGATTCTGGGCTGGGACGTAGAGCAGATGAGCAGTCATGCCTGGTGGCCTGTGGGGGTAGCAGGGGAACCCGGCCCTGCCCTCTCCACTGGGTTCCAACCCAGGTCCCTATGAAGCTGGGGAACTCCCCGCTAGGTGTTCGGGCATCAGTTTCTACCACCTTCCCTGGGTCACTTCGTACCACAAGCTGCATCCTGGGCATCTCCTCAGCTGGCAGCAGCTTGGCTTCCCCGGCTGTCTCCACAGTCAGCAAGTCACCTGCAGCGTGGTCTGGGTCCTTGGGCTCTACCACTGGAGTGTCACAGGCACCTCTGCAGAAACCTGCAGTACATGTCCTTTCTCCTCCATAGCCAGCCCTGTCTGAGCTGGGCTGCCTCTTTTTATCTGGCTCTTCCATCTGGAGCATACGCAGCAGGGGAAAGGGGGCATGGCCTTCTGGGCTCACAGTAATTGATCCATCACCATTGACCCAATGCAGGGTTGGTACACCCCGTAACAGTGAAATCATCACTATTGCTTATCTAGTCTCTCAAACAGCTCACTTCTCCAATGAGAGCCTGGCATATTTAACACAACACACAGTTCAAATTAAGTAGGTCAAAATTACAGATTGACCTGTTTTCTTAAACATGAATCACTTGCAGTCCATTTTAACAATTCTTTACGCCTCCTTGGGAAAGTTAAGATGGGAAAGTGAGCAGATCCCTGCATAGTACATAATCAGCTCCAACACAGCCACGACCATTATTGGTTTGAACGGAGACCAAAACAGATTAATTTAAAACTAGATGTTACAGCACCCCTGGGATTATTTTAAAGTATTCAAAGGATGCTACTGACTTTTCTGACTCCTTCTGAGTTCCCCAAGATAGTTTCCCTTCCACCCTCAGAGGATCCCACAAGTTCAGAGCCATCCACTTACACAAGAAGTCTCAATTGAAAGTAGACTGGCTTACATTAAGTTTACATTGCGTGTGGAAGGGCATACAAATACGATGCCCCTTTACCTGTGTAGTTCCCCCCAAATATTTCTGTGCAATAGTATTCCACCTTGTCAACCATATCAGTTCCCTCTATATACACTGAGCACCTATATTTGGAAATGCTTTTCAATGGTTCTGGGCTACCAGATGCTCAGCAATTACCACTACTCAAAGCATTTTTGCTGACATACCTGACAGGTTGAGATCTGCAAGAACAACATTTGTCAGGAATCCATGCATATCGAAATGAATTCTACCATTCTTCACACTGTCTGTAATAACAGATTTCACAGAGCCCAGTGCCAACATACAAGCTTCATGTATCTTCCACCTACAAAAGAATTCAGATGTCATTAGTTTTCCCACGTTCATTCTGAAATTTATATTTATTTTTATATATATTAATATATATACACACACACGTATAGTATGTGTACATATATATAAAAACCACGCGCACACGTATAGTATGTGTATATATATAAAAAACACGCGCGCGCACACACACGTATAGTATGTGTGTGTGTATATATATATATATATATATATTATTTTATATATATATATATATATATATTATTTTATATATATACACACACACACACACACGTACTATACGTGTTATAGTGTTATATATATATAAAAACCACACACACAGGAAATGATGAAAGTACCATCAAGGTTTTTTGATCCTAAGCGCCTTCCATCAGCTCACTCCTCTCCAAACAAAATCTGACCCACTTTACCCTAGTCCCACTTAGATCTTAAACTTCTGACCTAGAATGTCTTTTCAATTCTATATACCAGCCACAAAACTTAAAGAAACTGATATGGGACTAACATGCTAACTAACTAGTCGACATGCCAATAGATTTACTGTTCACATAGCATATGATCACATCTCAGCCATAAATTATGGTTAAGATAGGAAGTTGTCTTGTACGTTTAACCTTAACTATGTCCTTGTATTGGTAGCTACAGAATTTTTGTACAGAATTTTAACCTTAAATTACAGAGCTATCCCCGCAACTAATTATTATTTAAACAAAATTTTAGTATGGAAATTTCATTCATAGATTATAAAGCCTGTTCATCTCATCTGACTAGTCCTACGATTCTGACCAGGAAGAGGGATCTCAAGTGGTCATCTAGTCCAATCCCCTGCACTCATGGCAGGACTAAGTATTATATAGACTATCCCTGACAAGTGTTTGTCTAACCTGCTCTTAAAAATCTTCAATGATGGAGATTCCACAACTTCCCTAGGCAATTTATTCCAGTGCTTAACCATCCTAACAGTTAGAAAGTTTTTCCTAATGTCCAGCCTAAATCGACCTCGCTGCAATTTAAGCCCATTGCTTCTTGTACTATCCTCAGAGGTTAAGGAGAACAATTTTTCTCCCTCCTCTTTGTAACAACCTTTTATGTAGTTGAAAACTTATGTCCCCGCTCAGTCTTCTCTTCTCCAGATTAAACAAACCCAATTTTTTTCAATCTTCCCTATTAAGTCATGTTTTCTAGACCTTTAATAATTTTTGTTGCTTTTCTCTGGACTTTTTCCAATTTGTCCACATCATTCCTGAAATGTGGCACCCAGAATTGGACACAATATTCCAGCTGAGGCCTAATCAATGCGGAATAGAGCAGAAGAATTGCTTCTCATGTCTTGCTTACAATATTCCTGCTAATACATCCCAGAATGATGTTAGCTTTTTTTTTTTTTTTTGCACCAGCGTTACACTGTTGACTCATATTTAGCTTGTGATCCACTATGACCCCCAGGATCCCTTTCTGCAGTACTACTTCCTAGGCCATCATTTCTCATTTTGTATGTGAGCAAAAAACGGTTACCTACCTCTCATAACTGTTATTCTTCCAGATGTGTTGCTCATGTCCATTCCAATTAGGTGTGCTCGCGCCATGCGCATGGCAGCTGGAAGGTTATTCCCCTAGCAGTACCTGTTGGGTTGGTTCAGGCACCCCCTGGAGTCACGCCTCCATGGCACCAAATATGGCACCGACCCACCGCCACTTCAGTTCCTTCTTGACGGCCATGTTCTGACGGAAGGGTAGGCGGGTGGGTATTGGAATGGGCATGAGCAACACATCTCGAAGAACAGTTACGAAAGGGAGATAACTTTTCTTCTTCGAGTGATTGCCCATGTCGATTCCATTTAAGTGATTACCAAGCTGAAATTTGGAGGCAGGGTCGGAGCTCAAAAGTTCGCTGATTGAAGCACCGCTATGCCAAAGGCGGCATCATCTCTAGTCTGCTGAGTAATGGTGTAATGCGAGATAAAGGTGTGGATTGAGGACCATGTCTCAGCCCTGCAAATTTCCTGGGTCGGAACCTCGGCCAGAAACTTTGCTGACTACACCTGTTCCCTTGTGGAATGCACTGTCAGCACAGGGGCAGGTATTTTTGCCAGACTGTAGCACGCTTGGATACAGGAAGTAATCCATGATGAGATTCTATGGGAGGAGACTGGAAGGTCCTTCATTCTGTCTTCTACTGCGATGAATAGCTTAATAGATTTTTGAAAAGGCTTCGTCCATTTGATATAGAAGGCTAACGCCAGGCAAACGTCCAACAAATTAAGTTTTTCCTCCCAGCTACTTTGCATGCGGCTTGGGATAGAACACTGGAAGAAAAATATCCTGATTAACCTGAAACTGGGAGACAACTTTAGGGAGAAAGGCCGGATGCAACTGAAGTTGAACCTTGTCCTTATAGAAACACTGTGTACGGAAGGCTCAGATGTTAGGGCCTTAAGCTCAGACACCCTCCTAGCAGAAGTTATTGCTAACAGGAATGCCACTTTATGTGAGAGATAGACCAGAGAACATGTTGCATGCGGTTCAAAGGGTGGCCCCATTAGTCTGGAAAGAACCAGGTTAAGGTCCTAGGCTGGGATCGGCTGTTGTACGTCAAGGTATAGCCTGTCAAGACCTTTAAGAAAACAACCAACTATCAGGTTGGCAAACACCGACCAGCCTCCCACGCCTGGATGGAAGGAGGGAATGGCAGCCAAGTGGAATTTTATTGACGACATAGAAAGCCCTTGCTGCTTTAGGTGCAGGAGGTAGTCCAATATCACGGGTATTGACAAGAGTGTAGGAAATGGGAGATATTGCGAAGACCAAATTGTGAATCTTTTCCATTTTCCTAGTGGACGGTTTCCTACTGCTAAGGAGGACTTCCCTAACTGGGCCTGAACAAGCCAGGTCCATTGGGTTTAGCCATGGAGCTTCCACGCCGTGAGGTGAAGAGATTCAGGTGCTGGAGGCGGCAGTGATCCTGAGTTATCAGGTCTGGGAGCAATAGTAAGGTGATCAGGTTTTCCCCTGACATTTCCAGGAGAGACACGTACCAGTGCTCATAGGGTCAGGCTGGAGCTATCAATATCACCAAAATTTTGTCCCTTCAAACTTTGAGTAGCACCTTGTGAACATGTGGTATGGGTGGAAACGCATACAGGAGGTGTTCCTTCCAGGGAAGAACAAACGCATCCGTGATGGAGCCTGGGCTGTGACTCAGGAAGGTGCAGAACTGCAGGCACTTCCTGTTACGTCGCGTGGCGAACAAGTCTATCTGGGGAATTCCCCACTGCTGGAAGATGGTGTTCACGACATTCGGGTGGATGGACCACTCGTGGCAGTGAAAGGACCTGCTGAGATAGTCCACCAATTTGTTCTGAATGCCGGGGAGATAAAATGCCTCCAGGTGTATTGAGTGAGCTATGCAAAAATCCCACAGTTTGAGGGTTTCTTGGCACAGGGGAGAGGAGCGTGCTCTCCCTTCTGTTTATGTAAAACATTGCTGTTGCGTTGTCTGTCATGACTGATACCCATCTCCCCTCCAAGTGAACCTGGAATGTCTGGCATACCAGACAGACTGCCCTCAGCTCTCTGACGTTGATATGAAGTAAGAGCTCCACTTGGGACCAGAGATCCTGAGCTCCCCTAGGTGCGCTCCCCAACCCATTGCTGACGCCTCTGTCACCAGTGAAAGGGATGGCTGAGGTCTGGAGAAGGGAATACCTGCACAAATCGCTTGTGGGTGTGCCACCATAGGAGAGACTCGAGAACCAGCCGGGGTAGAGTGGCAACCATGTCTAGATCGTCCCAAATTGGTCGACACACCAAGGTTATCCACGCCTGAAGAGGTCTGAGCCTCAGTCTGGCATGCTGTACTGTGACAGGTCGCCCCCCTCCAGTACACCTAATGTACTGGGGTACCACTGAGCCGGCCTGTTCCACTAGCCTGGGCTCCCTTACACTGTCCTGCTGAGCCAGGCCTTCAAGCCTCCTCCAGCACACACACAGGTAGGGACACACCTAGCTGCAGAAAGAAACAGACATTGAAATCAGCTCTGCATGGGAAGACTCAAATAGGGAATTGCCCAGCACTGAAGTGCACACCCCTCTCTGGAGTGTAAACTCCAACTTGTATTGTCTTGCGCTCCACAGAGAACTGTACAGAGTAAGCAAATAAAATTCACTCTTTCTCAATGTGGAGGAAGATATGCATAGCTTTTTGCCTCCCCGTTATGAATTCCACAAACTGGTTTCAGAGAAAACAAAAACAAGTTTATTAACTACAAAATAGATTTTGAGTGAGTATAAGGGTTATCAAACAGATCAAAGCAGATTACCCAGCAAATGAAACAAACACACAAGCTAAGCTTAATACTAAAGAAACTGGTTACAAGTAGTAATTTCTCACCCTAAATGTTGTGTAAGAGAGAATGCAGTGTTTCTTAAAGGCAAACTGCTCTTGCTTGCAGCTTAAAACTCCAGGTTTTTTTCTCACAGGCTAGACACCGTCCCAGCCTGGGCTCAGCTCTTTCCCCTTCCCACCCGCTCTTTGTCTTTGTTTCTTAGATATTACCAGCAGTCATCCTGGGCAGGGATTCAGTGAAGAACAACCTTGATTAAGTCACTCTCCGGCCCTAAATGGGTTTTACATATGGCAGAAACCCTTTGTTTTCCAATGTGGTTCCCCCATCCCCCTCAGTGGAAAAATACTGGCACTCTATTATGGAGTCCAGTACCAGGTGACTTTGATCACATGACTGCAGCGTCAAAGCAGCCATGAGTCAGAGGCTATCTGTAGCATGCCAGGATGGTGGGAGATTACCACGCTGAAAGACCTATTGTTTTTCCTAATGGGCCATTCAGACTGATTGCATTCTGTCTGGTGTGCATTCCCCAGGAGCAAACACTTTTGTAGTACAGATGTATAGTCAATATTCCTAACTTTAGATACAAAAATAATACATGCATACCAATAGGATCATCATATTCAGGAAATCATAACCTTTCCAATGATATCTCACAAGACCCATTTTGCATAAAATACATCTTAGAGATGCTATAATCATATAACAATATTTCTATGAAGAATATGGGGTGTAGTGTCACATGTACTACTCCATGTGGCCAATGAGCTTTAGGCAATTCCTTGCTTTGGTGGTAGGGAACTGCCTGAAACCTTGTATGATGTCGCACAGGGTATGGAAATGCAGCTTTGGGAGATATGCTCTTGCCTGTGTTGAGTCCAACACTGCCCTTATGAACTCTATCCGCTGAACAGGGGACAGGGTTGACTTCTGTACGTTCAATAGAAGATTGCTCTTATGAGGCTCACATGCGCCTCCACTTGAGCTTTGGAGCAACCCTTGACCAGCCAGTCATCGAGGTATGGGAACACCTGCACCTGACACTTGCGCAAGAAAGAAGCTACAACTGCCATGCACTTGGTAAATACTCAAGGTGCCACTGACAAGACGAAAGGAAGGACTGTGAACTGACAGTGATTGTGGTTCACCACAAACCTGAGATGCCTTCTGTGGGACGGCGTTATTGAAATATGAAAGTAAGCGTCCTTCAAATCGAGGGCGACATAATAGTCCCCCGGATTCAGGGAAGGGATAATGGAGGCCAAAGAGACCATGCGAAACTTCAGTTTCTTTATGAACTTGTTGAGGTCTAGGATAGACCTGAGGCCACCTTTGGCTTTCGATATTCAGAAATACCAGGAATAAAAATCCCTGCCCTTCAACTCCTGAGTTACCTTTTCCACCGCTCCCACACTTAGGAGCATGTGCACCTCCTACATGAGAAGCTGCTCGTGAGAGGGGTCCTGAAGAGGGAAGATGAAGAAGGGTGGAAGGGAGGGAGGGAGCTGAACTGGAAAGAGTATCCCCTTTCTACCGGGTGGAGCACCCAGAGATCTGATGTAATTCAGGCCCACCCAGGGTAGAAATGGAATAGTCGGCACGGGAAGGTAGGGATGGATGGGTCCAGAGTTTGGATTGGTGCGTTGCCCTCAGGCGCACCTTCCAAAGGTCTGCTTTTGACTTGAGGACTGTTTTGCTTGGCCAGAGCCCAGAGCCCTGAGCCCTCCTTCTATTATTTCTATTACGCCTTCTAGTGAAGTCTTGCCTGCTCTGAAGGTGGTAAAATTGAGACGGGGCTGCAGTTTAAAGTGCCTCCGATGCGTAGATGGAGTGTGAAGCCCCCCAGTAGAGTAAATTTTTCTCCCAAAGACATCCAGCTTTTTTGCATCACTGTTGCTGGGTGATGGGCCCTGGTGTGCTTGGGGGGCGGTGGTGTATAAAAATGTTCGAATCCCTTAGAGCAGAGGTGGGCAAACTAGAGCCTGCGGGACCGTCCTGCTCAGCCCCCGAGCTCTGGCCCAGGAGGCTAGCCCCCAACCCCTCCCCTGCTGTCCCCCCGCCCCCACAACCTCAGCTTGCTTGCTCCATCGCCGGCGCAATGCTCTGGGCGGCAGGGCTCTGAGCTCCTGGGGCAGCGCAGCTGCAGAGCCTGGCCTGATCTGGTGCTCTGTGCTGCGCGGTGGCGTGGCCCAGCTTCAGCTGGGCGGCGCGGCTGTAGCACCGCCAGCCACCGGTGCTCCAGGCAGTGCGGTAAGGGGGCAGAAAGCAGGGGGGTGTTGGATAGAGGGCAGGAAAGTTCGGGGTGGTGGTTGGGGGCAGAGGTGTGAATAGGGGTCGGGGCAGTCGGGGGGGAATAGGGGGTTGAATGGGGGCAGGGGTCCTGGGGGGGGGTGTCCGTCAGGAATGAGAGGAGAGGTTGGATGGGGCGATGGGGGTCCAGGGGCGGTCAGAGGACAGGGAGCGGGGGTGTGTGGATGGGGCAGGGGTCCCATAGGGGCCGTCAGGGAACGGGGGGGTTGGATGGGGCAGAAGTCCTGAAAGGATTGCGGGGGCAGATAGGAGGTGGGGGCCGGGCCACGACCCCCTCCCCTAACTGGCCCTCCATACAATTTACGAAACCCGATGCAGCCCTCAGGCCAAGAAGTTTGCCCGCCCCTGCCTTAGAGGAAATGAAATAATTTCTCTAGGTTCTCTTCACTGTCGGTGGCAGGGAGGCAGGGGTCTGCCAGTGTCTTGGTGGTCTCCTGTATAGTTTTTATGAGCGGGAGGGCAACCCGAGAGGGGCTCGAGGGTGCCAGAATGTCCACCATGGGATCCAATGTCTCAGCCACCTCCTCGACCCCGATCCCCAGGTTCTGGGTCACCCTGCTCAGGAGCTGATGGAGGACCCTATTAATCTCTAGTGCAGGAGCCTGGGAGGTTCCAGCCACTGCCTCATCTGGTGAAGATCAGGATGAGGCTCTATCTGGGACCTGCGCTTGTTCCTGACCCTCGGCACCGAGGGGATCGTGTGATACCGGGTCTTCCGGTATGGTGACTGGACCTGCGCTGAGGAGGATGGTGGAGGCGCGTGGGATACTGAAGCCACCGACACAAACCTCCTAGACTGGGGACCCCCGGCTTTGTTGGAATGCCCAGGGAGTATAAAAAGACCACTGCGTTGGAGCCTGCCATTGCACAGGCCACAGCATCAGGTGGAATTGCTGCCTCTCCCTGTGCCACCTCAATCGTCTGTGCTCCGATCTAAGTCGGCTTCGCCTAGACCTAAAGGACTCAGACTCCAATTGGGAGGATTCACTGTAGGAGGATCATGGGGGAGCAGTGCCGACCGATGCGGCTCTCCTGCCCGTCCGCTGCTAGAAGATGCCAGTGACCGGTGCCATGGGGATGGCAACTGGCGCAGTACAATTGCTGGCTTGCCTTGGGACAGCACCGAGTCTGTCGGGTGCCCTGTCTCGCTAAGGTGGAGAGGCGGTACCGTGAAGGCAATGAGCTCTCTGGCAGCCTCAAAGGTCACTGGCGTAGATGGCAATTACAACGCCTGCTCACGACCATCCCGGAGAGGGGAGTCTCAGGGGCCTGGACTCGACTGGTCCCTCAGTGGGCAGGAGTCGATGGAGCCCGACTAGGCAGTGCTGCGCTTACGTGGCCCAACACGGGTCTCACTATGCCAGAGTCTTTCCGTGCCAGTCAGGACGTGGGTTAGCGCCCTGTGTCAGGCATCATCTTTTTGTGGGGCACAAGAGACTGGGAACAGTGCTGCACACTGCTCTGCATGGAGCCCTTGTGCGGAGAACTCTGTCTGTGCCGAGGGTCTCTATCTGAGTCCCTACTCGGTGCTGAAACTTCTCGTGTCGACTCCAGAGCACTATGCACCGATGTCAAGGTGCTCGGCGTTCACTCAGCTAACCCTGAGTCCCAGTGGGGACTGAAGGCAGCTTCTATAAGGAGTATCTTCAACCATTGATCCCTCTTCCTTTTGGGTCCTGGGGTGAAATCCCCTGCAGATTCTATAACCGTCTTCTTGATGTGCTTCGCCCAGGCACTATAAGCAGGAAGTGTGGGGGTCACTCCTAGGCATAGGTTTGCCACACACAGCGCAGAGTTTAAACCCTGGGGACCAAGGCATGCCCTGGTACTGGGGGGTGGACGGACAGGAGGGGTACCCCCAGATGAAATCTTATAAAAGACTAACTATATACTAACTACTACTATTACTAACTACTAATTTAACTATTTACAGGAGAAGTCTTAAGACTGCTGAGAGGTTTGCTGAAGCAAGAGAGAATGAGCATTCCGGCTAAATGTGACAGGCGGTAAGAAGAAACTGAAGTGGCAGCAGGTTGGCAGGGCCATATATTTGGCGCCAGGGAGGGAAAAACCTCTAGGGGAAAACCTTCCGGCTGCCATGCACACGGCGCGCACATACCCAATTGGAATCGACATGAGCAATCACTCGAAGAACTGATTGTTCCTTCCTTAATGGATTACTTTGCATTTGTCCTCATTGAATTTCATTCCCTCAGACCATTTCTCCAGTTTGTCCAGATCATTTTGAATTTTAATCCTAACCACCAAAGCACTTGCAACCCCTCCCAGCTTGGTACAGTCCACAAACTTTATAAGCACACTCTGTGCCATTATCTAAATCATTGAAGAAGATATTGAACAGAACCAGACCCTCCTGTGGATAATACAGGCCTAAATTTTTTAAATAATCCTAATAAGTGACAGGGAAGTGCATCAATTGCCAGTGAGCCTTATGAAGCTCTTAATGGCCTTCACAACACCAACCACCCCATCGGCTTCAGGAGATTTGCTGGGCCTCCCCCCACCCTCAGAATAGCAAGGGCCCCCCCCCGCCAAAGATTGAGTCCCCACTGTGAGCCATAGAAGGCTCGCGCCCACTCCATTAACCTAAAGACACTCATTAAAAGCCTCCTGAACTGCATGAGCCTTAGGATGCTAGTGGGACTTTGCACACACCTCCTGCAAACCTTAGTGCATTCTTCAGGGGCCAGCCAAACTACCTCCCCCAGCAAGCCTCATTAAGGCAGTTTTCTCTCCAATGAACCCTGAGCGGGTTAGCACTGGGGCTGATTTTATTGTCACTCATTAGTATGTACCAAGCCTAATAAGGCTCCTAGGACCTTGGGAGTGGTTATGAGGAACCCCAATGAGCCTACGAAGATTTGCAGGAAGTGAGGTTATTTCTCCTCTTAAGGCTCACTGATAAGTCTCTTAATATCTGTAGAAGGGATAGAATATCCTGCTGTACTGCCTCCCCATGTCCTCTTCTTCATTGTCTCCATGTTCTCACCCGCATATTCTCTTACTCTTTTGAACCCCATGCCCACACCACCCAAACACCCTCTTCTGGTTTTCCTCTTCAGTCCATAAGAAATGAGCACCTGAGGAGGTCTGCAGGAATGGTGGTACTGAGGCTACCAGGGGGTTGCAGGGCAGGGGCATTTCCACCCACCTTTAAAAGCTTAATCCAACAAACAATGTTAATGCTCACACTACACTTGTTCCTATGTTAGGATACAGCAAAAATCAGAAGAATTCTCTGTGAGGAACTTATCAGCCATCTCCATGTGATAACTCAAAATATAAACTTATCTTTCCCTTCATCATTTTCTTTTTAATTTATAAATATAGTCTTGGGTGTTCTTGGCTTTTTTTTTTTTTTTTTTTTTTAATGACACTTAGGTTTTTAGGTTTTCAGTAGTTAGTTGGTGGCTTACTTTAAACTCAGAGCCAATGAGCTATTTGCACGTTACTATTTAAACTCCCAACTTTTAAAATTAGAATTTTGGACTTTCTGGACTAAGGCAAACCTACCTCAAACTCAGGCTTAATTTACCAATTTTAAGACAAACATTGTTTTGCCTTGGGGATGGGTGGGGAACCAGAGAGGGCAATATCAGGCTTTCCAGAGAAATTCAGCTGAAAATTTAATTATAGAATGGTTACTGCCCCTTTCTAATATCCACTAAAAAACAACACTGAGCTAACACTATCTACACAACACAGGATATTTATGTGACAATAAGTAGGTATCTATTAGACTGAGATGTCTTTTCTTCCCCTTTCCCCACCTAATACTGGCCGTTGAAAACAATTCTAAATCAGAGGCATTCTAAATCAGAGGGGATAATGAAAAATCCACACACAAATAGAAACAAGAGGGGATATCTGAATTCAGCAGCATGAAGCCAATGAAGAAGTCCACCCAAATTTATTTTTTATAACTCATCTGGAATTGTTGTAACCGGAAAAAGAATTTTAATCGAAAACAATTTCAGGGCTGAAGTGCTGGCAACTGCTAGTTTATTCTAGGGAGAGCAGAGAACACTACTGCTATATGTAACTGTAGATATCTTTACATGGGTCAGGAATTTTTTTCACATTTTTGATTCTAACACAAAACTCACAAGTTCTTCGTTTTACCCTAGTTGCATCGCCAGAAAGAAATTACAATTAATTTGCATTATGTGCCTAATGCTGTGAGATAGCCCACCACTTATTCCATTATCATTGCTATCCAGATTGCCTGTCTCCTTACCAATGCTCAGCACCACTGTTTTTAGCCTGCTCAGCTTCCTGTAAGTGTCTCGTAGCTGCTGCAGCCAAAGCAGTTGCACTCTCATTCTGGAAATCAGCAGCTACAGCCTGGGTAAAAGAAATAATGACTGTCACTCTGTTTCTTTGTACAGGTGCATTTTAAACACTCTTTTTGCAGCTGTTATACTTCAAACTAGCCGGTACAAACTGTATGTAAGGGACAGTAGCAATTTTTGTAACAATCAAGTTGTAATTCAATACCATTTGGGTCCTTTAGACACAGAACACATTTCTTACCAGCAACAAGTCCTGTGCAGCAATCCTTACTGTATAGGAAAAAGTGTCGTCATCTTCATCCTCCACAAATTGCTGTGGATTTGCAGTCCAGACTTTTATCTGAAACAAAAGCAGGGGGAAAATCATAATAGTTCAGTGTCATCTGGATGACCTTGAACACTGGAGTGACAAATGGAATAAAATTCAGTAGTATCAAGTGCAGAGTCATGCATTTAGGGTCTAATAAGAATTTCTGTTACAAGCTGGGGCTCATCAGGTGCAAGCAACAGAGACCTGGGAGCATGGGATGATCACAGGATGACTATGAGCCACCAGTTGATGTGGCCATGAAAAAGGCAAACACGATCCTATGATGTATTAGGTGAGGCATTTCCAATAGAGATAGAGAAATATTAATGCCATTGTACAAGGCATTAGTAGGACCTCATTTGGAATACTGTGTACAGTTCTCATCACCTATGCTCAAGAAAGATTAAACTATACCGGAACAGGTGCAGAGAAGAGCTACTAGTCTGATAAGGAGAGTGGACAGCCTATCTTAAGAGGGGAGATTGAAAGAGTTTAGCTTGTTTAGTCTAGCAAAACAAAGACTGGAAGAAGATATGATTGTTCTATAAACACATTAGGGAGTAAACACCAGGAAGGGTGAAGAACTATTGAAACTGAAGGCAAGAACAAATGGATATAAACTGGCCATGAAGAAATTCAGGCTGGAAATTAGAAGGTTTCTAACCATCAGAGGGTGAAGTTCTGGAATAGCCCTCTAACAGGAATCGTGGGGGCAAAACACTTATTTAGTTTTGAGAGAGCTGGACAAATTTATGAGATGGAAACTTTTTTAAAGACACCATAACAGAGGCTCAACTTAAATGTATACCCCAAATTTAAGAACATAGTAAGAAAACCTAAAAAGAGCCACCACGACTAAACAAAGTAAAAGAAGCAGTGAGAGGCAAAAAGGCATCCTTTAAAAAGTTGAATCCTAATGAGGAAAATAGAAAGGAGCATAAACTCTGGGAAACGAAATGTAGGTCCCTCACCAAAGGCTCTTAAGCAAACAGTCATGGGATAAGAGAGAAGGTTCTCTCATGGACTGGTAACTGGTTAAAAGATAGGAAACACAGGGTAGATATAAAGGGTCAGTTTTCAGAATGGAAAGAGGTAATAGTGGTGTCCCCCAGGGGTCTGTACTGGGCCCAGTCCTATTTAACATATTCATAAATGATCTGGAAAACCGGGTAAACAGTGAGGTGGCAAAATTTGCAAATGATACAAAACTACTCAAAATAGTTAAATCCCAGGCAGACTGCGAAGAGCTACAAAAGGATCTCTCAAAACTGGGTGACTGGGCAACAAAATGGCAGATTGAATTCAATGTTGATCAATGCAAAGTAATGCACATTAGAAAACATAATCCCAACTATATTTTTATAAAATTATGGGGTCTAAATTATCTGTTACCACTCAAGAAAGATCTTGAAGTCATTGTGGATAGTTCTCTGAAAACATCCACTCAACGTGCCGCAGCAGTCAAAAAAGCAGACAATGTTGGGAATCATTGAGAAAGGGATAGATAAGACAGAAAATATCCATGGTACGCCCACATCTTGAATACTGCATGCAGATGTGGTTGCCCCATCTCTAAAAAGATATATTGGACTTGGAAAAGGTTTAGAAAAGGGCCACAAAAATGATTAGGGGTATGGAACGGCTGCCCTATGAGGAGAGATTAAAAAGACCGGGACTTTTCAGCTTGAAAAAGAGATGACTGGGGGGGGGGGGGGGGGGGTATGATAGAGGTCTAGAAAATCATGACTGGCGTGGAGAAAGTAAATAAGAGTGTTATTTACTCATTCTCATAACACAAGAACTAGGGGTTACCCGATATAATTAATAGGCAGCAGGTTTAAAACAAACAAAAGGAAGTATTTTTTCACACAACATAAAGTCAACCTGTGGAACTCCTTGCCAGAGGATGTTGTGAAGGCCAAGACTATAACAGAGTTCAAAAAAGAACTAGATAAATTCATGGGGGATAGGTCCATCAATGGCTATTAGCCAGGATGGGGAGGGATGGAATCATAGAATCATAGAATATCAGAGTTGGAAGGGACCTCAAGAGATCATCTAGTCCAACCCCCTGCTCAAAGCAGGACCAATTCCCAGCTAAATCATCCCAGCCAGGGCTTTGTCAAGCCGGGCCTTAAAAACCTCCAAGGAAGGAGACTCCACCACCTCCCTAGGTAACGCATTCCAGTGTTTCACCACCCTCCTAGTGAAATAGTTTTTCCTGATATCCAACCTGGACCTCCCCCACTGCAACTTGAGACCATTGCTCCTTGTTCTGTCATCTGCCACCACTGAGAACAGCCGAGCTCCATCCTCTTTGGAACCCCCCTTCAGGTAGTTGAAGGCTGCTATCAAATCCCCCCTCATTCTTCTCTTCTGGAGACTAAACAATCCCAGTTCCCTCAGCCTCTCCTCATAAGTCATGTGCTCCAGACCCCTAATCATTTTTGTTGCCCTCCGCTGGACTCTTTCCAATTTTTCCACATCCTTCTTGTAGTGTGAGGCCCAAAACTGGACACAGTATTCCAGATGAGGCCTCACCAATGTCGAATAAAGGGGAACGATCACGTTCCTCGATCTGCTGGCAATGCCCCTACTTATACGGCCCAAAATGCCGTTAGCCTTCTTGGCAACAAGAGCACACTGTTGACTCATATCCAGCTTCTCGTCCACTGTGACCCCTAGGTCCTTTTCTGCAGAACTGCTACCTAGCCATTCGGTCCCTAGTCTGTAGCAGTGCATGGGATTCTTCCGTCCTAAGTGCAGGACTGTGCACTTGTCCTTGTTGAACCTCATCAGGTTTTTTTCGGCCCAATCCTCTAATTTGTCTAGGTCCCTCTGTATCCGATCCCTACCCTCTAGTGTATCTACCACGCCTCCTAGTTTAGTGTCATCTGCAAACTTGCTGAGAGTGCAGTCCACACCATCCTCCAGATCATTAATAAAGATATTAAACAAAACCGGCCCCAGGACCGACCCTTGGGGCACTCCGCTTGAAACCGGCTGCCAACTAGACATGGAGCCATTGATCACTACCCGTTGAGCCAGACGATCTAGCCAGCTTTCTATCCACCTTATAGTCCATTCATCCAGCCCATACTTCTTTAACTTGGCGGCAAGAATACTGTGGGAGACCGTATCAAAAGCTTTGCTAAAATCAAGGAATAACACATCCACTGCTTTCCCCTCATCCACAGAGCCAGTTATCTCATCATAGAAGGCAATTAGGTTAGTCAGGCACGACTTCCCCTTCGTGAATCCATGCTAACTGTTCCTGATCACTTTCCTCTCCTCTAAATGTTTCATAATTGATTCCTTGAGGACCTGCTCCATGATTTTTCCAGGGACTGAGGTGAGGCTGACTGGCCTGTAGTGCCCCGGATCCTCCTTCTTCCCTTTTTTAAAGATGGGCACTACATTAGCCTTGATGGGCACTACATTAGCCTTAGATGGTGTCCTTAGCCTCTGTTTGCCAGAAGCTGGGAATGGGTGACAAGGAATGGATCACTTGATGTTTACCTGTTCTGTTCATTCCCTCTGGGGAATCTGGCATTGGCCACTGTCGGAAGACGGGATACTGGGCTAGATGGATCTTTGGTCTAATTCAGTATGGCCGCCCTTATGTTCTTATGTTTGTGACGGAGGGAGAGGGGGAGAAGGGCTTCAGCAATTACAAGCAGCGGTCAGAAAGGAATTCCCTTCCCCACAGTGTATTCTCGGAGGTTTTTTTTGTTTGTTTTTTTTAAGTCTGCTTTCTCTGAAGCATCAGGAATGGCCATGACTGGAGACAGGCCACTAGGTGGGGTGAGCCAGGGCTCTGAGATAGCATCAGCAGTCTGTCTCTCTCGAGTCCTTGTCTGGCTGATTCTTGCTCACAGTCTCAGGATCTAACAGATTGCCATATGGGGGGTCAGGAAGAAATTTCCCCCCAGGACAGAATGAAAGTGACCCTGAGGGTTTTTGCCTTCCCCTCCAGAGTGTGGGTATAGGTCACTTGCCAGGATTATCTGTGTGTCTCTCATTTAATCGTTACCCTGCCATTATCGGGGCCTCTAGCACTGGGTCACCTTGATCCCTCCTATTCTCTGCCTGTGGCACACAATAGTATAGTCTCCTGTGGGACTCATTTACTTTGGTCTCATTTCTGTTGGGTTTAGTGTGTGGTGCTAGGTGGCATTGGTGGCCTGTGATATACAGGAGATCAGACAAGATTATCTAGTGGTTCCTTCTGGCCTTAACCTCTATGACTAATAAACATAGGAAATAAACAGAAGACACCTATTCAGTTATCATGATTAAGGCTGTGAATCATTCACGGAAGTCATGGCTTCCGTGACCTCCATGAATTTTGCAGTGCTGGTGTGGCTGACCCCAGGACCACACCAGCAGCTGGAGAAGCCTCGGGCCAGCCGCTGCTCTGGCAGTCCCAGGCAGCTGGTCCCTGGCACTGCCCTGGAACAGTGGTCCAGGACTGCTGGGGGACCCAACCCCCCTCAGCGGCAGTCTTCAGGAGCACCCCCCTCCCAGCAGAGAAGATTTAGTCACAGGTATTTTTAGTAAAAGTCATGGACAGGTCATGGGGCCGTGACTTTTTGTTTATTGCCCGTAACCTGTCCATGACTTTTACTAAAATGCCCGTGACTAAAAAATAGCCTTAATCATAACTCCTTCCCACCTAAATCCTTTCTAGTGCTTCATCTGCTAGTTTAATCTCTCATGTGAACAGGATTCCATTGTTTGCCTCTTTTACTTTCTACATGTTCACTTACCTGCTCCTCTGTGATCTGCATGTAGAGAATGATGTAATATATCAGCTCTGGCAAAGCTTTCTTCACTGTGCTTTTAAATTTGTGATTTTCCAACAAGGCATGTACAAACTCAAATATGCTGAACACTAGGTTTTCAAAGCCCAAGACTTCACCTGAACCAAGAAACAAGGGGAAAGTTTCACAACTGACTGTGTCGAATCATGGACCTGCATAAATGACTGGCAAATATTAATATTACAGTCTGTTAACAGGTCAGGCAGGATAATCTCTGGTCTCGCTCCTGGGGTAGTGAGAGCTGGGACTACTGCTGAGACAACACTGTTCCACCTTAGGAGAAGCCTGCCACCCCTTGCATTTCATAGCACCCTCTTGGAATGATTAAGTGGCAACACTGTCCAGTTTTGACAGAAGTCCTGTGTTCGTCATGGTCAAGGAGATAAAAATTACACATATGGCCAGGGATTTTCTAACAGACAAGGAAATTATTGCATTTTTAAAAGAATGTAACCAGTGTCCCTTTAACAATAGCCTTACTCTTCAATACTAGCTGGAAAATCAATGAATCCTTTGGTGTAACTCACAGAACATCAAACCCCACTCCACCACCACAGTTGCATATAAGCGAACAGTATATACAGAAACAGGAATACAAATTTGTCTAGGTCATTGTTCTGAAATCAGTACTTGTTTAGATGCGTTTCCCTACTCTCTCCCTACAGAGAACAGAAGTGTATCATTACTAGCACTTACCATCAGAATCCACAGGGTCCTCTACCTCTTCTGTATAATTCACTTCTGTTCTCACATAGGTATAGCAAGTAGTTAAGTAAATAAGAGCAACCGTTTAGCTTACACATTATTAGAGGATTGCTTCTATTCAGTAACAAACCCACTCAAATTATTAAGTCTTTATATGATTTCCTAAAGCAAATAAGTTTTCACATTACAGCAAAAAGTCATCATTGTATTTCAAGTAGAATAATTAAACATGAAATGTATAAAAGCAAGAGTAACCTGTATTAATTTTTCCAAGTAGATTTGTTAAAGACAGACAATATAATTATGTTCATTGGCAGATTTCAGATGACATCTTTTGATTCAGTTTAAAAATCCACTGAGGATAGTGTGTGGATGAGAGAAGGTATGATCTAAAACTTCATTCTCACTAATGAGATTTTAATATCAATGGAACCACAGGGCAGAAAGTTTGGTTTCTAACTGAAAATTTACACCAGCAAAAAAAGGGGAGAAAGTCTAAGGCCTTGGCTACAGTTACCCGCTAGTTCGACGGCTGGAAATCGAACTTCTGGGTTCGACTTATCGCGTCTAGTCTGGACGCGATAAGTCGAACCCGGAAGTGCTCGCCGTCGACTGCGGTACTCCAGCTCGGCGAGAGGAGTACCGCGGAGTCGACGGGGGAGCCTGCCTGCCGAGTGTGGACCAAGGTAAGTTCGAACTAAGGTACTTCGACTTCAGCTACGTTATTCACGTAGCTGAAGTTGCGTACCTTAGTTCGAATTAGGGGGGTAGTGTAGACCAAGCCTAAGAGAAAGATCCAAGTTACAAGTCAAATTAAGAGTGATCCACTAGAAAATATTTTAGTGATACTGACATCCAAAACACCATTCTGTGAAGCTAAAACCTTCAAGCAATTCTTTTTACTCCTTTTAATCCTCTATGCTCCTAAACGTAGCTGTATACACCATCCAACATATAGCAGCAAGATTTTAGAACACAAGATGTTCCGATTAGCCCGTTACTCAATGATGGGGGGGGGGGGGACGACAATAACAGAAAATGTAGAAATGGTAGAGGTGCTTAATGACTTTGTTTTGGTTTTCACCAACAAGGTTGGTGGCAATTGGACGTCTAACATAGTGAATGCCAGTGAAAATGAGGTAGGATCAGAGTATAAAATAGGGAAAGAACAAGTCAAAAATGACTTAGACAAGTTAGATGTTTTCAAATCACCAGGGCCTGCTTAAATGCATCCTAGACTGCTCAAAGAGCTGACTGAGGAGATATCTGAGCCATGAGAATTTATCTTTGAAAAGTCATGGAAGACGGGAGACATTCCAGAATACAGGAAAAGGGCAAATATAGTGCCCAACTATAAAAGACAAGCTGGGGAATTACAGACCAGTCATCTTAACTTCTGTACCCGGAAAGATAATGGAGCAAATAATTAAGAAATCAATTTGCAAACACCTAGAAGATAATGAGGTGATAAGTAACAGTCAGCATGGATTTGTCAAGAACAAATCGTGTTAAACCAACCTGATACCCTGTAAAAGAGAGCTAACAAGCCTTGTGGATAGGGAAGAAGCAGTAGATGTGGTATATCTTGACTTTAGTAAAGCTTTTGATACTGTCTCGCATGACCTTCTCATAAACAAACTAGGGAAATACTACCAAGATGGAGCCACTATAAGGTGGAAAACCGTTCCCAGGGAGTAGCTATCAGTGGTTCACAGTCATGCTGAAAGGGCATAATGAGTGGGGGGATCAATTCTGGGTCTGGTTCTGTTCAGGATCTTCATCAATGATTTAGATAATGACAGAGAGTACATGTATAAAGTTTGCGGACGATACCAAGCTGGGAGTGGTTGCAAGTGCTTTGGAGGATAGGATTAAAATTCAAAATCATCTGGATAAACTGGAGAAATGGTCTGAAGTAAATAGGATGAAATTCAATAAGGACAAATGCAAAGTACTCCACTTAGGAAGGAACAATCAGTTGCACACATAAAAAAAGGGAAATGACTGCCTAGGAAGGAGTACTGTGGAAACGGATCTGGGGATCATAGTGGATCAAAAGCTAAATATGAGAGTCAACAGTGTAATGCTGTTGCAAAAAAAGCGAACATCATTCTAAGATGTATTAGCAGGAGTATTGTAAACAAGACACGAGAAGTAATTCTTCTGCTCTACTCTGCGCTGATTAGGCCTCAGCTAGAGTACTGTGTCCAGTTCTGGGTGCCACATTTCAGGAAAGATGTAGACAAATTGAAGAAAGTCCAGAGAAGAGCAACAAAAGTGATTAAAAGTCTAGAAAATATGACCTGTGAAGGAAGATTGAAAGAACTGGGTTTGTTGAGTCTGGAGAAGAGAAGACAGAGGAGACATGATAACCTTTTTCAAGTACATAAAAGGTTGTTACAAGGAGGAGGGAGAAAAATTGTTCTTCTTAACCTCTGAGGATAGGACAAGAAGCAATGGGCTTAAATTGCAGCACGGACGGTTTAGGTTGGACATTAGGAAACACTTCCTAACTGTCAGGGTGGTTAAGCACAAGAATAAATTGCCTAGGGAGGTTGTGGAATCGCCATCATTGGGGATTTTTAAGAGCAGGTTGGACAAACACCTGTCAGGGATGGTATAGAAATACGTAGTCCTGCCTTGAGCGCAGGGGACTGGACTAGATGATTCCTCAAGGTCCCTTCCAGTTTTATGACAAAAGAAGAGAAAGACCATGCCTGGGCTATTGATATAAAGTGGCCTGGGACTCTGCAATCTCTAGAAGAACCATAGCCTCTCCAGTCAAAAGGGTGAGTGTGGAATTCCTTCACTCACTTCTTTAACTACTACTGAAATACGGTGTCCAGTTCTGATGTTCACACTTTTTTTAAAAAGGTAGTAAAATATGGGTTCAGAGAAGAGCTACAAGATTCTTCGACCATGGGATGGTGGTTCCAAGAAGGAGGAGTGCTAGGCAGAGACAGGCTCCACCTAACGAAGAGAGGGAAGAGCATCTTCGCAAGCAGGCTGGCTAACCTAGTGAGGAGGGCTTTTAACTAGGTTCACTGGGGGAAGGAGACCAAAGCCCTGAGGTAAGTGGGGAAATGGGATATCGGGAGGAAGCACGAGCAGGAGTGTGCAAGAGGGGAGGACTCCTGTCTCAGACTGAGAAAGCAGGACAATCAGCGAGTTATCTTAAGTGCTTATACACAAATGCAAGAAGCCTGGGAAACAAGCAGGGAGAACTGGAAGTCCTGGCACAGTCAAGGAACTATGATGTCATTGGAATAACAGAGACTTGGTGGGATAACTCACATGACTGGGAGTACTGTCATGGACGGATATAAACTGTTCACGACGGACAGGTAGGGCAGAAAAGGTGGGGGAGTTGCCTTGTATGTAAGAGAGGAGTATGACTGCTCAGAGCTCCGGTATGAAACTGCAGAAAAACCTGAGAGTCTCTGGATTAAGTTTAGAAGTGTGAGCAACAAGGGTGATGTCTTGGTGGGAGTCTGCTATAGACCACCAGACCAGAGGAATGAGATGGACGAGATTTTCTTCCAGCAACTAGCAGAAGTTACTAGATCGCAGGCACTGGTTCTCATGGGAGACTTTAATCACCCTGATATCTGCTGGGAGAGCAATACAGCAGTGCACAGACAATCCAGGAAGTTTTTGGAAAGCGTAGGGAACAATTTCCTGGTGCAATTGCTGGAGGAACCAACTAGGGGCAGAGCTCTTCTAAACCTGCTGCTCACAACCCGGGAAGAATTAGTAGGGGAAGCAAAAGTGCATGGGAACCTGGGAGGCAGTGACCATGAGATGGTTGAGTTCAGGATCCTGACACAAGGAAGAAAGGAGAACAGCAGAATACGGACCCTGGACTTCAGAACAGCAGACCGACTCCCTCAGGGAACTGATGGGCAGGATCCCCTGGGAGAATAACATGAGGGGGAAATGAGTCCAGGTGAGCTGGCTGTATTTTAAAAAATCCTTATCGAGGTTGCATAAAAAAAACCCATCCCGATGTGTAGAAAGAACAGTAAATATGGCAGGCGACCAGCTTGGCTTAACAGTGAAATCCTTGCTGATCTAAAACGCAAAAAAGAAGCTTACAAGAAGTGGAAGATTGGACAAATGACCAGGGAGGAGTATAAAAATATTGCTCAGGCATGCAGGAGTGAAATCAGGAAGGCCAAATCACACTTGGAGTTCCAGCTAGCAAGAGCTGTTAAGAGTAACAAGAAGGGTTTCTTCAGGTATGTTAGCAACAAGAAGAAAGTCAAGGAAAGTGTGGGCCCCTTACTGAATGAGGGAAGTAATCTAGTGACAAAGGATGTGGAAAAAGCTAATGTACTCAATGATTTTTTTGCCTCTGTCTTCACAAACAAGGTCAGCTCCCAGACTGCTGCACTGGGCAGGACAGTATGGGGAGGAGGTGACCAGCCCTCTGTGGAGAAAGAAGTGGTTCGGGACTATTTAGAAAAACTGGACGTGCACAAGTCCATGGGGCCGGATGCGCTGCATCTGAGGGTGCTAAAGGAGTTGGCGGATATAATTGCAGAGCCATTGGCCATTATCTTTGAAAACTCATGGCAATCGCGGGAGGTCCCGGATGACTGGAAAAAGGCTAATGTAGTCCCCATCTTTAAAAAAGGGAAGGAGGAAGATCCAGGGAACTACAGGCCAGTCAGCCTCACCTCAGTCCCTGGAAAAATCATGGAGCAGGTCCTCAAGGAATCAATTCTGAAGCGCTTAGAGGAGAGGAAAGTGATCAGGAACAGTCAGCATGGATTCACCAAGGGCAAGTCATGCCTGACTAACCTAATTGCCTCCTATGAGGCGATAAATAGATCTGTGGATGAGGGGAAAGCAGTGGATGTGTTATTACTTGACTTTTGCAAAGCTTTTGATACGGTCTTCCACAGTATTCTTGCCAGCAAGTTAAAGAAGTATGGGCTGGATGAATGGACTATAAGGTGGATAGAAAGCTAGCTAGATAGTCGGGCTCAACGGGTAGTGATTAATGGCTCCATGTCTAGTTGGCAGCCAGTATCAAGCAGAGTGCTCCAAGGGTCGGTCCTTGGGCCGGTTTTGTTCAATATCTTCATTAATGATCTGGAGGATGGCGTGGACTGCACTCTCAGCAAGTTTGCAGATGACACTAAACTAGGAGGCGTGGTAGATACACTAGAGGTTAGGGATCGGATACAGAGGGACCTAGACAAATTAGAGGATTGGGCCGAAAAAAACCTGATGAGGTTCAACAAGGACAAGTGCACAGTCCTGCACTTAGGACGGAAGAATCCCATGCACTGCTACAGACTAGGGACCGAATGGCTAGGTAGCAGTTCTGCAGAAAAGGACCTAGGGGTCACAGTGGATGAGAAGCTGGATATGAGTCAACAGTGTGCTCTTGTTGCCAAGAAGGTTAACGGCATTTTGGGCTGTAGAAGTAGGGGCATTGCCAGCAGATCGAGGAACGTGATCGTTCCCCTTTATTCGACATTGGTGAGGCCTCATCTGGAATACTGTGTCCAGTTTTGGTCCCCACACTACAAGAAGGATGTGGAAAAATTGGAAAGGGTCCAGCGGAGGGCAACAAAAATGATTAGGGGTCTGGAACACATGACTTATGAGGAGAGGCTGAGGGAACTGGGATTGTTTAGTCTCCAGAAGAGAAGAATGAGGGGGGATTTGATAGCAGCCTTCAACTACCTGAAGGGGGGTTCCAAAGAGGATGGAGCTCGGCTGTTCTCAGTGGTGGCAGATGACAGAACAAGGAGCAATGGTCTCAAGTTGCAGTGGGGGAGGTCCAGGTTGGATATCAGGAAAAACTATTTCACTAGGAGGGTGGTGAAACACTGGAATGCGTTACCTAGGGAGGTGGTGGAGTCTCCTTCCTTGGAGGTTTTTAAGGCCCGGCTTGACAAAGCCCTGGCTGGGATGATTTAGCTGGGAATTGGTCCTGCTTTGAGCAGGGGGGGTTGGACTAGTTGACCTCTTGAGGTCCCTTCCAACTCTGATATTCTATGATTCTATGAAATCAAATCCACCCTGCCACAGACTTCCCATGAAACTTCAGGCTTGTTTACACAAGACCCATAATTCACACTACTGGGGTGTGATTTGAGAGCACATCAGTGCATTGTGCTTTAAATCCCCATGTAGTACCTGCTAGCATCCATTGATGTAGTTGTGTTTGAAACAGGATTACATCAATGCACACTTAGAACACACCAGCAGAGTCCACACAGGGGAGATAGAGTGCAGTACTCTACAAATCATAGCCCCATAGTGCAAACTCTGGGGCCATGTAGACAAGCCCTTTATTATTATTTTTTTTAATTAGAATGACCATAATCTACTTGTCACGGTCCCCTCCTGATACCTACATGTAGGTAGGTCCAATCGCACTGAGTAACATTAGTATGAATTTAAATACCAACCAGGTTTGCAGTAGAGTAATCTAGCAAAATTGGCCTGAGCCAAGTAGCAAGGTGTTAGATCAGGCACACCTTAGGAAATTACTTTGACCCCCCAGCTCTAGAAGAAATGCTCTAGTTTAACCACAGGTTAACAGGCATGATGCAGGAATTACTGGGTGAAATTCTTGGACTATTGATCACAATGGTCCATTTTGGTTTTAAAAATCTATGAATTAGTTGGTAACACAGTAAGGGCAGTAAGTTATTTGAGACTTATGTAACCAATTGTTTCTTTTGTTTCCTGTCATGGTAAACTGATTGCTTTTCAATTTGCCTACAGCTATGTACAAGATCTGTGCACAAGATCTGTGTACAATTGCTTTCTTCTTATGAGACGCCTCAAGAGCTCTTTTATTCTATTTTAAACCACACACCATTAGGAAAAAGGATATAAGGCTGCACTTTCTGTAAGTGTATTCCAAACAATCGGCAGAATCTGCTGCATGGAGGAAACCATGTGTTTAGGATAGTTCTTCACTAGGGCTGTCACGGCCTGGAAAACAAAAACATCAATGGAACAATTCATTGATAAATTCATTCAATGTATCAGATTAAAGAAGTTAGAACAAGTCACCTTGGCAAAATACTTCCTTCAAAAATCTCAAATATTCTGCTCACATTTGCTCTTTGGCAAGGACTGAAAGGCTCAGAGGAGAATAGGATATGAACAGGATTTTAATAGTATGCTAGTGCTGAGATATTGTGGTAAATAAGCACAATAAAAAGCCATTTGATGCAGACAGATTAAAAAATTATCACATTTAGATCACTATTTTAAACATGGTTCAGGCCACTGGTTACCCTCTGATGGCTTTTCCGTCAACTACCACCTCTAACTCTGCATCCTTGTCAGTGTCAGAGATACAGGGTGTCAGAACCTGAACTGCTGATACCCACAGGGATTGATCCTCTTTAGGTCTGTAGCCAAGGATAAAACTTATCAGGTATATTCAGGATGTAGAAGTGAAATATAAACATTAATTAATGTTGTAATACTGGGCCTACATGCCTCAGACCGGCAAGATATTTAACTTATCCAAACAAGGCCTCCGATCTAAAGATTGGTTAGCTTTTCACATCAGCCTATGTGTGACTATGTCACAAGATAAGACAGTCACATGAATAGATGTATTAACTGCTGATATTTAGGAAATATATACAGTAATGTACCAGTTAAAGTATTTTGGAGATTTTTGCAAATACAGTAGAACCCATTTATCTGGTCTAATTGGGACCAGGGCCAGATCAAATAATCAAAAGTGGAGTCCTGGGTGTTCAGTAAATGCAGAGGGCCAATTAAGGGAGGGTCAAATAAACAGGGTTCTACTGTATAGGCATCAAGTTATGGTGACTGATTAATGTAAACTGTAATGAGTATAAGGGGAACTAACAAGTTAACTTATGAAAAATAGGGCACCCCAAACATAGTTAAGTGTGGAAGTTCAAATAAGGAAATGGGGTTGAAACCTCCATAAATAGGTATGAACCCCAGTGGGCAACAGCGTAACACCTTTAAAAACTGTATCCCAGCCTGCATGCCTTGGAAATGCCACAACGAAATCCACTGGTGACTGTAACAATGAAGACAAGGGGGAAGGCTTCCCAGCAGGAAATGTGAGTGATCACAGTCATAGGGCTAAACACTTTGCACTCACTCTCTATCTGCTGTTGTATTTCAGTGTTTGTGGGAGTTATTTAGTGGATTTGTTAAAAAGGGAACTTGTGGTAAATTGCAAATTTTCTCATCTACTCCCCAGGTCTCTCATTCTAATGACACTGATAATAATTTTCCTGATGCTGTAACTGCTCAGGAGACCAAACCCTTATTGACCACTGCAGACTAAGATTAATGAATACATAAACTTTGTAATGTTTCCTCAGTTAGGCCAGAGGTCAAGGATGAAGCATTACGAAGTTTGTACTACCTATGTCTACGTTCCATTATTAAATTCGTAAATCCACCATTTTCCATCAGTGCAAATCATTGAAACCACAAAGTAGCTTCTTGTCAATTTTGTATCTCTCCCTGTCTGGTCCATGTCCCTGCCTGTAACCAGTCCCTTGGGAGTGACATCCTCCCCCCTTTAGTGTGCCGAGATCCACACAGTTCCCCCCAGGGCAGGCCTGCATCCTCCAAGACTCTGAAATCGTGCCATTGGACATTGTCAATCCCACTCTCTCTCCATGGCTCTCTGGACTGAATCCAGCCAAGCCAAGCCAGACCCCTATGGGAGATCTGTCCGTTACTCCTTCAGGGTGCAATGCTCCCTGTAAGTATTTGCAGTGACACCAGGCAGCATTTTCAAAACAAGGTAACGATACATTAGTCACCTGGAAAACAGAATCTGAAAGTCATAGAATCATAGAATATCAGGGCTGGAAGGGACCCTCAGGAGGTCATCTAGTCCAACCCCCTGCTCAAAGCAGGACCAATTTCCAGACAGATTTTTGCCCCAGTTCCCTAAGTGGCCCCCTCAAGGATTGAACTCACAACCCTGGGTTTAGCAGGCCAAGGCTCAAGCCACTGAGCTATCCCTCCCTCCTCAGGGTAGCAAAGAGGGGCAATGGTTAAGACAGAGTTCAAACTGGACACCACCAAGTCAGCTACAGTAGAATCTCAGAATTACGAACACCATAACTGAACAAAAATTATGGTCATTCTTTCAAAAGTTTACAACTGAACAATGACTTAATACAGCTTTGAAACTTTACTATGCAGAAGAAAAATGCTGCTTTCCCTTTATCATGTTTAACACAGTACTATACTGTATCTACTTTTTTTTTTTTCCTGTCTCTGCTGCTGCCTGATTGTGTACTTCTGGTTCAAATGATGTGTGTGGTTGACTGGGCAGTTCGTAACTCTGGTGTGCATAACTCTGAGGTTCTACTGTATACAACTGGAGAAGCCATCTTGGCACACACATTCTCTCTCTCTTTCTCTGTCTCTTTTGTCCCAGGTGTGTGTGAATGTTGTATCTGTGAGCTCCACTCTTAACAGATCCACCTGACACCCCATTGTTCTCCTGCTCTGCTCTTTGGCCTCTGCTCTGCCTTCCTGCAAAGGGGTGGGGAGGGGGGATCTCCTTCCTCTTGCTCAGAGGTGGGCAAACTAAGGCCCGTGGGCCAGATGTGGCCCACTGGACCCTCCTGTCTGGCCCCTGAGCTCCTGGCCCGGGAGGCTAGCCCCCAGCCCCTCCCCTGCTGTCCCCCCTCCCCTGCAGCCTCAGCTCACGCCAGCGAAATGCTCTGGGCAGCAGGGCTGCGAGCTCTTGTCAGGCAGCGCAGCTGCAGAGCAGAGGCCTGACACGGTGCTCTCTGCTGCCCTGTAATGTGACTGGCTCCAGCCGGAAGGCATGGCTGCCTGTCCTGGTGCTGTGGGCGGCACGGTTGTAGCACCGCCAGCCACCGGTGCTCCAGGCAGCGCAGTAAGGGGGCAGGGAGTGTGGTGGGGGGGGTTGGATAGAGGGCAGGGGAGTTCAGGATGATGGTCAGGGGATGGGAGTGTGGATAGGGGTCGGGGCGGTCAGAGGACGGGGAACAGGGGGGTTGAATGGAGGCAGGAATCCCGGGGGGGAGGCAGTCAGGAAGGAGAGGGGGGGTTGGATGGGGTGGCAGGGGACAGTCAGGGGCAGGGTTCTGGGGGCAGTCAGGGGACAGAGAGAAGGGGTGGTTGGATGGAGCAGGTGTTCCATTTTTGTTCCTTTCCCCTAAATCCTGTTATATACTGGACAGGGAACATCCTCAAATGTCTGGAAAGAGCCTAGCTCATAGTGGGCACGATCGTAAGCAAACAGTAGCAGCATAGAGTGCTAAAGCCAGATATTCTCAGTAAAAGAGTTCTGGCAGGTACTGGTTAATGTGTTTTATTCCTCAACAGTATGTCTACAAATTGTAGTGCTGCTGAAATCTTTCCAAAAATATTGGAAACTACCTAATTTTCTACATACAAAAACTGAGAAGGAGAGAGAATTAGCATTAATCAGTTAATCTGTTCCAGGTAACAGTAAGAAAAACATAAGCATAACTTTCCCTACCACCTTAACGTTCAGTTGGACCATGAATGTCTAAATCTTCTTTTTTAGATTTCATGTGGTAGTAAAGAAATACTACAGTAATACTCTGATGGTACTTTGAAAATGTCACTTAATTGGAGCCTTCGTGATGTAAGTTACTGCATACTAAGTATATTGCACCCAAAATCCCTTGTATTATGTTCTTTGTATGCTTCAAACCCATTTATCAGACTATTTTTGCAAGAAATGTCAGCTAATCTGCAGTGAAATAATTAACAATCGTGATATTTAAACTGTCATCCTTAGGTTTTTGAATCAACAACCTGCATAGGGTAAATCATTAAGACTCTCAGCTATTGATTCAGATGGTCTTTCTGAGTCTGTGGACAACACTGCAACAAATTGCATTCACATTTTCAGGTTAATATTAAACCATGAGGGATATAAACAATCTTGTTATATGAAAACTTAGATTCTTGAGTAGCTATCTGACAACAAACCCTATTTATCAATGAACACTGCAGTATAATTAGAAATGGTGATGACTAATAGGTCAAAAAAAATTAACACCTTAAACTTTTTAAATGTAGCCAGTTCCTTAAATGTACTACCGTACTAGTGATGACCCCTGGCTTTGCTGCTCAAGTTTATGGTAAGTGAGAGTAAGGGTGCGTGAGCATGTGTATTGTGCTGGGAGATCATGTTGATTTGTGCTAAGCTGTGTCTGGAGGTTGTTCTGGGACACTACTGATATTTGCAGGTGGCGAATGCAAGGTGTGTGCTGTGATGAGAGGCTACATGTATTTGGGGTATTTTGTGTCACCTGGGTGTGGCAGTTGGGCCAAGTAATCAAACATCTGTGCAATCTCCCTCATACAACCAAGGGAATATGCAATTTAGCTGTAGAGCAACCAAAATGATTGGTGGAGTTACCGCTGATATCCCAATGGTCTAGGATTCTTGGCATGGCATAGATACATGCCTTACGGTTGCTGTACATCATACAAGTAATTCCTAAAGTCAAAATGGCTGAGAACTTAACATTTTGCTGTAACAGACCATGAATTCCAGTGATGATTGAACATAGTGATATTCTGAACAGAAAGTTCTCAAACATGCTTGTAGCGGTTTCCAGGCATTCTAGGTATCAGAGTGGCATACAGACAGGTGATTACCTATATAAGAAGATTCCAAGGTTATCTAGAAGTAAATCTTTTCAAATCTTGAAACTCACGAATCTGCTTGGAGGGATCCAAAAAAAGCTAGAAACACAAAACAATTTCTTAAAGGAGACTTTCTAAATTTATAAATTTACTTATTAAAGACTTACTTGAAAATTCTCCAAAAGTTTTATTTGTAGCCCTCATGGTTCAGCCTGAACAGCTAAGAGCGACTATAAGAGATGGCTGATTTGGAACCTTTTAATCCAACATTAGAAACAGTTGTTGCTATCTCCTTGCTGCGAACCGAGGAGACATCAACAGAGGGAGTTTGCCTGGGGGGAGTTCCCACAGCGTTTTTGCCTTTCTGATTTCTGTGAGCAGTAAATACAACACCTGAAGAGGCTCTTAGAAGGAAGACAATCTGGATAGTAAGCGATCAGCTGTTGTGATCTGCACAGGATACGCCATATTTGTCTTTCTCCCAGAAGATAGAAGTGACTTCGTCTGTATGAAGTGCAAGCTGGTCTCCATATTGGAAGAGAAGGTTAAAGGACTAGAGACCCAAGAATCAACTCTGTGTTGCATCAGAGAAAATGAAGACTTTCTGGATAGCATGCTGAAGAATCAGAGAGGGCAGTGCAGAATGGTGGCTTTTCTCTGCTTGCTTTACCTGTAAAGGTCTTTAAAAAAAAACACAACACACCCAGGTAAAGGAACGGGAGTGGGCACCTGACCAAAAGAGCCAATGGGAAGGCTAGAACTTTTTTAAATGGGGAAAAATCTTCCCCTTTGTGTCTGTTGTTGTTCTCCGGAGAGCAGAGAGACAGAGCAGCAATGCGGTAAGCAGCTTTAAAACCAGGTATGAAAAAGCATCAATTCATACCTCAAACCTACTTATCTGAAACCCCAGATATGTAAGTAAATCAGGGAATGTCTAGAAAGATGCAATTAGGGTTATTTCTTATTAGCTTGTGGACTCCTCTGTGCTAACCCCAAATGTTTTTTGTTTTGCTTGTAACCTTTAAGCTGGACCTCAAGAAGGTTATTCTTGATGTTTAATTTTTGTAAGTGGGTTTTTTAAATCTAGTAAAAGCCTAAGTTCCAAATATATTTCCTTTCTTTGTTTTTAGTAAAAGTTACTTTTTTTTTTTTTAAGAACAGAATTGGATTTTTGTGTCCCTAAGAGATTTGTGCATATGTTGTTTAATTAGCTGGTGGCAACCGCTGATTTCCTTTGTTTTTTCTCAGCTGTTCCCTGGAGGTGGGGGGAAAGGAATTGAGGGTACCCCACAGTAAGGAATTCCCAAGTGTTCCTTCCTGGGTTCTCAAAAGAGGTGTTTTGGGGCTTGGCTTGGCTGGATTCAGTCCAGAGAGCCATGGAGAGAGAGTGGGATTGACAATGTCCAATGGCACGATTTCAGAGTCTTGCAGGATGCAGGCCTGCCCTGGGGGGAACTGTGTGGATCTCGGCACACTAAAGGGGGGAGGATGTCACTCCCAAGGGACTGGTTACAGGCAGGGACGTGGACCAGACAGGGAGAGATACAAAATTGACAAGAAGCTACTTTGTGGTTTCAATGATTTGCACTGATGGAAAATGGTGGATTTACGAATTTAATAATGGAACGTAGACATAGGTAGTACAAACTTCGTAATGCTTCATCCTTGACCTCTGGCCTAACTGAGGAAACATTACAAAGTTTATGTATTCATTAATCTTAGTCTGCAGTGGTCAATAAGGGTTTGGTCTCCTGAGCAGTTACAGCATCTACCCATCCAAGGTCAGAGAGAAGCTATAACTTAGACTGGAGTTTAATACCAGTCTGGTGTGGCCAATTATAAATTTTTAAAATCCTTGCAGGCCCCCACCTTCTGCACTCGAAGTGCCAGAGTGGGGAATCAACCTTGACAAGGATAAAGGAGTTTGAGGCGCAAGTTGTGTTCTTGTCCCTGTTGAAGGACAAGGCCCAGGTAGGGACCATCAAATGGTGGAAGTAAATGTGTGGTTGCGCAGGTGGTGTTGGAGAGAAGGCTTTGGATTCTTCGACCATGGGATGTTGTTCCAGAATGGAGACTTGCTAAGAAGAGATGGGATCCCCCTAACGAAGAGAGGGAAGAGCATCTTTGCAGGCAAGCTTGCTAACCTAGTGAGGAGAGCTTTAAACTAGGTTCGCCAGGGGATGGAGACCTAAGCCCTGAGGTAAGTGGGGAAGTGGGATACCGTGAGGAAACACAAGGAGGAGGGTGCAACAGGGAGGCCTCCTGATTCATACTGAGAAAGCAGAGCAATCAGCTGGTTTTCTTAGCTACCTGTACACAAATGCAAGAAGCCTGGGAAACAAGCAGGAAGAACTGGAAGTCCTGGCACAGTCAAAGAACTATGATGTGACTGGAATAAGAGAGACTTGGTGGAGTAACTTACATAACTGGAGTACTGTCATGGATGAGTACAAATTCTTCAGGAAGGACAGGTGGGGGAGAAAAGGTGGAGGAGTTGCACTGTATGTAAGAGAGCAGTATGATTGTTCAGAGCTCCAGTATGAAACTGGAGAAAAGCCTGTTGAGAGTCTCTGGGTTAAGTTTAGCGGCGAGAACAAGGGTGATGTCGTGGTGGGTGTCTGCTGTAGACCACTACACCCGGAGGATGATGTAGACACAAAGCTTTCTTTGGACAACTAACTGAAGTTTCCTCATCACAGGCCCTGGTTCTCATGGGAGACTTCAATCACCAGGACATCTGCTGGGAGAGCAATACAGCAGAGCACAGACAACCCAGGAAATTTTTGGAGAGCACTGGGGACAGCTTCCTGGTGCAAGTGCTGGAGGAACCAACTGGGGACCATGCTCCTCTTGACCTGCTACTCACAAACAGGGAGAATTGGTAGGGGAAGTACAAGTGGGTGGCAACCTGGGCAACAGTGACCATGAGATGGTTGCGTTCAGGATCCTAACAAAAGGAAGACAGGAAAGCAATAGAATACGGACCCTGGACTTCACAGAAGCAGACTTGGATTCCCTCAGGGAACTGATGGGCAGGATCCCCTGGGAGGCTAATACGAGGGGGAAAGGAGTCCAGGAGATCTAGCTGTATTTTAAAGAAGCCTTATTGAGGGCGTAGGAACAAACCATCCTGATGTGCAGAAAGAATAACAAATATGGCAAGCGACCAGCTTGGCTTAACAGAGGAAATCTTCGGTGAGCTTAAACACAAAAAGGAAGCTTACAAAAAGTGGAAACTTGGACAGATGACTCAGGAGGAGTATAACAATATTGCCCGAGCATGCAGGGGTGTAATCAGTAAGGCCAAATCACAACTGGAGTTGCAGCTAGCAAGGGATGTGAAAGGTAACAAGAGGGGGTTCTACATGTATGTTAGCAACAAGAAGGTGGTCAGGGAAAGTGTGGGACCCTTAACTGAATGGGGAAGAAAACCTAGTGACAGATGATGTGGAAAAAGCTGAAGTACTCAATGAACTTTTTTGCCTCGGTCTTCATAGACAAGGTCAGCTCCCAGACTACTGCACTGGGCAGCAGCCCTCAGTGGTGAAATAACAGGTTAAGGACTATTTAGAAAAGCTGGATACGCACAAGTCCATGGGGGCAGATGCAATGCATCCAAGAATGCTGAGAGAGTTGGCTGATGTGATTGCAGAGCCATTGGCCATTATCTTTGAAAACTTGTGGCGATTGGGGGAGGTCACGGATGATTGGAAAAAAGCAAATATAGTACCCATCTTTTAAAGAGGGAAGAAGGAGAATCTGGGGAGCTACAGCCTCACCTCACTCACTGGCAAAATTATGGAGCAGGTCCTCAAGGAAACCATTTTGAAGCACTTGGAGGAGACGAAGGTGATCAGGAACAGTCAACATGAATTCACCAAGTGCAAGTCATGCCTGACCAACCTGATTGCCTTCTATGATGAGATATTTGGCTCTGTGGCTATGGGGAAAGCGGTGGATGTGATATACCGTGACTTTAGCAAAGCTTTTGATACAGTCTCCCACAGTATTCTTGCCAGCAAGTTAAAGAAGTATGGATTGGATGAATGGATTATACAGTGGATAGAAAGCTGGCCAGATCGTCGGGCTCAACGTCCAGTTGGTAGCGGAGTGCCCAAGGGGTCGGTCCTGGGGCTGGTTTTGTTCAACATCTTTATTAATGATATGGAGGATTGGGCCAAAAGAAATCTGATGAGGTTTAACAAGGGTAAGTGCAGAGTCCTGCACTTAGGACGGAAGAATCCCATCAGCTGCTATAGGCTGGAGACTGACTCGCTAAGAGGCAGTTCTGCAAAAAAGGACCCCGGGATTACAGTGATCGAGAAGCTGGATATGAGTCAATAGTGTGCCCTTGTTGCCAAGAAGGCTAACTGTATAGTGGGCTGCATTAGTAGGAGCATTGCCAGCAGATGAAGGGAAGTGATTATATCTCACGTATTGCGTCCAGTTTCAGGCCCCCCACTACGGAAAAGATGTGGACAAATTGGAGAGAGTCCAGCAGAGGACAACAAAAATGATTAGAGGGCTGGGGCACATGACTTATGAGGAGAGGCTGGGGTAACTGGGCTTATTTAGTCTGCAGAAGAGAAGAATGAGGGGGGATTTGATAGCTGCTTTCAACTACCTGAGGGGAGGTTCCAAAGAGGATGGAGCTCGGCTTTTCTCAGTGGTGGCAGATGACAGAACAAGGAGCAGTGGTCTTAAGTTGCAGTGGGGGAGGTCTAGGTTGAATATTAGGAAACACTATTTCACTAGGAGAGTCGTGAAGCACTGGAATGGGTTACCTAGGGAGGTGGTGCAATCTCCATCCTGAGGTCACTTCCAACTCTAATCTTCTATGATTTTATGATTTAAAGAACCTAACGGTTAGTTTCTATAGTTCATACTAACCCCACTCCTTCCTTGTTCTTATAATTTCGTGACAGGCTAAACTGGAACTTCCGACAGGTCTTCTCTGTCTCATTTTATTGACCCCATTCTCTCTCCTTTATCTTTCAAAACCAAATAACCCCAACCTACAGAAACAGGGATGGGAATCAGAAGTTGTGTGTTCTATTCCTGGCCCTGTCACCAACTTGGTGCAGCTGTATGCAACATCCTGATCTGCCTGTGTCATTCAACACCATTGCCAATGGAACTCATTACTGGATAATAGAGTTCCCACAAATGTCAGATTTCAAAAACTAAGCATAAACCTTCCTACTCCAACTTCACTTTCCCAAAGAGAACACCACGAGAGAAGACAGTAACGAAGAGATAATTTTGTTCTTTAGTAGCCCTGACTGTCTCAGGGGAAGCACAGGGTAAAATTAGATCATGGGTACTTGAATTGCAGGACAATTGTCACACAATTGTGGCTGAGTTGTGGACAAGACATGGAAAATAGCGGAAAAGTAATAATAGACCTTTATTGATTGTGATAATTTGGAAAAGCCAGAGTAGACCTATTTGTTTAAGAAAAATTTGCTGGAACAATATAAACCCTTAAGTATTGCGTTATGCCTATGCATTTTTTTTATTTATTTATTTTTGATAACCTGATGTTTCGCTGCAACTACATTACAGTCATACAAAAAAAGTGACCGGTACAATATATTAATATATATAGGGAGATATACCTACCTCATAGAACTGGAAAGGACCCCGAAAGGTCATCGAGACCAGCCCTTCACTAGCAGGACCAAGTACTGATTTTGCCCCGGATCCCTAAGTGGCCCCCTCAAGGATTGAACTCACAACCCTGGGTTTAGCAGGCCAATGCACAAAGAGTCTTAACACCACTGCTGTAGAAATCAAGTCCAGTCACTTTAGCCTTTTACATTTTACAGGCATTGAATGTTAGTGCAGTACAACATGCTACAGTGGTGTCCTTCATGCCATCTTTGTTTTGTGAAGATTTGTCCATACCGAGATTCTGTGCATGCTGAATGTTCAGTATTAGACAAGATTGGTAGCAGAGATAGCAAAGCTATAACTAACTGTGGAAAACGCTGTACAACTGCAGGTGAATCCCAAAACTCTCCAAGATCATTTAATTCACATTCACTTGCAAAAAATGTATATGGGGCAAGCTGTGCTTTAGCTTCACGGCCAAACATAGGGATTTCCTCCAGAGGGAGCACCTGCTCTGATAATATATTCACTTGTTTCACATCAAATACCCAAACTGCTTTCATAAATGACAGTCTGTGCTGCATGAACCTTGGTCCTCGTCAAGCTGGTTTGGCAACATGTTCCTCAGTGTTGCAGTAGTATTCCTTCAGTTTGTCTGCCATTTTCTTAAATACTCCTTTTAAAAATGCATTCCACTCTGCATCTTCGCTGTGCTTTTCTTTTGCACTGCAGTCTGCCGAGTGTGTCAAATCCATTACAGTGTTATACAATTGATGGATAAAAACAGAATACATCTCAAAAGATTTAATGGTTTTCATCAATGGTTTGGCATTCTAAGCAATGAACTGCATGTCAAGTGGCAAAGTCATGACATTTAAAAGTGAGATATGCCTGTCCATTACTTAAGTGTCAGGGGAAATCTCAATTTAACTTTCAATGAACTCGCAGTAGTCAGTGTGGTAAAGAACTGCTTCAAACCGCCAGTTCCATTGTGGTTCTGGACACAGAGGCACTTGGTCGGGATTAAATTGTTTTTCCTGCAAAGTAAGTCTTGAAATGCAGTTTACGAGCTGGGCCCTGTTTCAACATCTTTTTTTTCATTGCAGCAGTGAATGTATCCACTTTAGAAAAACGAACATGCTACTGATTTCTAGCCAGACTTACAATATGCCTATTGCATGTTACATTCAAATTAGGAAGCAGCCCCTGTAGAACCTGATTATATGCACGAGTACAGTATGTTGCACTGTCTGTCACTATCCCGGACACCTTATAAAAGCCTAAATCAAAATTGGTCAGGCACTTAGTGACAGCATGTGACACAGTTGAACAATTTACCAGGGTAAGAAAGAAATGAACAAAAGATATGACTGTAGCTTTTCTGAGCCACTCATTTGGAGTACAGCAATGGTATCATAGAATCATAGCATATCAGGGTTGGAAGGGATCTCAGGAGGTCATCTAGTCCAACCCCCTGCTCAAAGCAAGACCAACACCAACTAAATCATCCCAGCCAGGGCTTCGTCAAGCCTGACCTCTAAGGAAGGAGATTGCACCACCTCACTAGGTAACCCATTCCAGTGCTTCACTGCGCTCCTAGTGAAAAAGTTTTTCCTAATATCAAACCTAAACCTCCCCCCCTGCAACTTGAGACCTTTACTCCTTGTTCTGTCATCTGGTACCACTGAGAACAGTCTAGATCAGGGGTCGGCAACCTTTCAGAAGTGGTGTGCCGAGTCTTCATTTACTCACTGTAATTTAAGGTTTCACATGCCAGTAATATATTTTAATGTTTTTAGAAGGTCTCTTTCTATAAGTCTCTAATATATTACATACAATAGTTTAGTTAAGTAAATAAAGGTTTTTAAAATGTTTAAGAAGCTTCATTTAAAATTAAATTAAAATGCAGAACCCCCGGGACCTGTGGCCAGGACCTGGGCAGTGAGAGTGCCACTGAAAATCATCTTGTGTGCCGCCTTTGGAGCACATGCCATAGGTTGGCTACCCCTGGTCTAGATCCATCCTCTTTGGAACCCCCTTTCAGGTAGTTGAAAGCAGCTATCAAATCACCCCTCATTCTTCTCTTCTGGAGACTAAACAATCACAGTTCCCTCAGCCTATCCTCATAAATCATGTGCTCCAGCCCCCTAATCATTTTTGTTGCCCTCCACTGGACTCTTTCCAATTTTTCCACATCCTTCTTGTAGTGTGGGGCCCAAAACTGGGCACAGTACTCCAGGTGAGGCCTCACCAATACCGAATAGAGGGGAATGATCACGTCCCTCGATCTGCTGGCAAAGCCCCTACTTATACACCCCAAAATGCCGTTAGCCTTCTTGGCAACAAGGGCACACTGTTGACTCATATCCAGCTTCTCGTTCACTGTAACCCCTAGGTCCTTTTCTGCAGAACTGCTGCTTAGCCATTCGGTCCCTAGTTTGTAGCAGTTCATGGGATTCTTCCATCCTAAGTGCAGGACTCTACACTTGTCCTTGTTAAACCTCATCAGATTAATTTTGGCCCAATCCTCTACTTTGTCTCGGTCTCTCTGTATCCTATCCCTACCCTCCAGTGTATCTACCACTCCTCCCAGTTTAGTGTCATCTGAAAACTTGCTGAGAGTGCAGTCCACGCCATCCTTCAGATCATTAATGAAGATATTGAACAAAACCGGCCCCAGGACCGACTCTTGGGACATTCTGCTTGATATCAGCTGCCAACTAGACATGGAGCCATTGATCACTACCCGTCGAGCCCGACGATCGAGCCAGCTTTCTATTCACCTTAAAGTCCATTCATCCAGCCCATACTACTTTAACTTGCCGGCAAGAATACTGTGGGAGACCGTATCAAAAGCTTTGCAAAAATCAAGGAAGAACACGTCCACTGCTTTCCCCTCATCCACAGACCCAGTTATCTCCTCATAGAAGGCAATTAGGGTAGTCAGGCATGACTTGCCCTTGGTGAATCAATGCTGACTGTTCTGATGCACTTAGAGGATAAGAAACTTACCAGGAATTGATTCCTTGAGGACCTGCTCCATGATTTTTCCAGGGACTGAGGTGAGGCTGACTGGCCTGTAGTTCCCCGGATCCTCCTCCTTCCTTTTTTCAAAGATGGGCACCACATTAGCCTTTTTCCAGTCATCCGGGACCTCCCCCGATCGCCATGAGTTTTCAAAGATAATGGCCAATGGCTCTGCAATCACATCCACTAACTCCTTTAGCACCCTCGGATGCAGCAGATCCGGCCCCATGGACTTGTGCTCATCCAGCTTTTCTAAATAGTCCTGAACCACTATATAATTATATATAAATTATAGATTAAGTATATAATTATCTTTGTCATCTGTTGACTCAAATACAATACATACAGAATCAGCTGTTTTCATATGCTCTTTCAGCTCCTTTCTGTGTATTTCAAACACTTTGGGTAAGTAATCTTGGTGAAGCTTGTTAGCAGAAGGAAGAGCACTTGTGTTTGGAATTGGTTTCTGAATGCACTCCCTTAACACTGGGTTAATCCAGTTTCTCCATTGGTATATTTGTACTTGAGAATGCCACGACAAGTTCAAAATATGCCACATTTCGAACATCTCGGTAATGCAATTAAATAGATATGACAGTTGTCTAATGTTTTGCTTTTGATGTCGAATCTGTCTCTGCGTTGCATTTGGTATTATGATGCTGATCAGAATTTAAATGAGTATTAATACTAGACTTACGTGTATGGTCTAACATGACATTGCAGGCTGTACAAAACCACTTTCCACCATCAGCATGCAACCACTTGGGATACTGGTTTGCAGTGTTGGGTTTTTTCCCCCAGTTTTTAAGCAGGATTTGCCATTTGTTTAACCTCGAAGTACTGTAACATGTATAAACAACTGTTTGTCTCCTAGCAACATATAAGCATCACAAGATTGGATGAGTTTGTTCAATTTTGAATGACAAATTGAACAAATACATTACACACTCGCGATAACAAACCCTGGGTTCTAAGCTATTTGTTCGGTGTACCTAGGGATTTGTTATAGTAAAGGGGGGCTGCGGGGGCGCAACAGTTCTTCCGGTCCTGCAGCTGCAGCGGGGGCACAGAACTCTCTGCCACCACCACAGACCTGAGGCTGGAGGAACTCTCTGTCCCCTCCCACTCCAGGTGGGACTTAGGGAGGGGTTCGGTATAGCCCAAGGTTCGCTATTGCGAAGGGCATTATACCAAGAGTGTACTGTATTGCCAAAGCTACCGTAATTAATGTGGGAAGCACTAATGGGAAAAAAGTGTGTGTTGCAAACCTCAAAATGTATGCAAAATTGTGGACTGCGCAAAGTAAACTAATTAGAATCAAAATTGTGGTGGAAACCTAATATTGTGGGAACAGCAATACTGAAAATTAAATAGGGCCTATTGTGGTTTAAATAGAGATTAATCACTCCTGGAAGGCACACAAATAATGTATGGCTCCAACTATAAGAATCAGTCTTCCACCTCAGAGTTTGTTTCCCATCTGTAATACTGGAAAAGTAGTGTGCTTAACCCACAATCCAAACATCACCTCCACACATCCGTAGGTGCCAAAATCAATAACTGCCCCAAGCCAGCTACCAACACCTCTGGTCCCTCATTCATTTCCCCCAAATTTCTACAGTGCAGCTATGTTTTCAGTACAAAGATCTGTAGGACACCAAAAACAGGACATGAGAAAAAAGGTAAGAAACTTAATTTACTATCAAAAGAGGTGGTTACTCACCCTGTGCAGTAACTGACGTTCTTCGAGATGAGTGTCCCTGTGGGTGCTCCAATCCAGGTGTTGGTGCGTCCCTGCGCCTTTGCTCGGAGATTTTTGTAGCAGTACTCGTATCGGCCATGCATGCGTAGAGCCTGCCCCCCCGCTCTGAGTCTAGCTTAATAGTGCGCATGCGCGGCCGGTCTCCTCAGTTCCTTCTCTACAACGGAGGCTATGCCAACTCCGAAGTAGAAGGGAGGAGGGAGGGTAGTGGAGCACCCACAGGGACACTCATCTCAAAGAACATCAGTTACTGCACAGGGTGAGTAACCGCCTCTTCCTCTTCGAGAGATGTCCCTGTAAGTGCTCCACTCCAGGTGATTTAAAGCAGTGTGTCTCAAGGAGGTAGGGACTTCGGATCTGATAGGAATGCAGTAGCTAATACAGCCCTGCCCAGTCGTGTATCAGAGAGAGGGCCCTAAGTAAGGGCATAGTGTTTAACAAATGTGTGTTCAGAGGACCAAGTGGCCGCTTTACAGATGTCAGCTAGGGGAACTTTGCGTAAGAAAGCCACCGAGGCAGCCAGAGATGTAGTGGAGTGAGTTCTGATGCCGGCTGGAGGTGTAACTTTCTTTATCTGATAACACAATCGGATGCACTCAGAAATCCAGTTTGAAAGTCTCGGGGTAGAAACAGGTGTCCCTTTGGAACGGTCCGCAATGGAGACAAAAAGTCTAGAAGAATTTCTAAAAGGTTTGGTTCTATTCAAATAGAAGGACAAAGCCCTGCGTACATCTAACGTATGCACTGTGGCTTCGAAAGAGCTCGCATGTGGTTTCGGAAAGAAGGTTGGCTGGTGTATCGGCTCATTAATGTGGAAGGAGGAATGCACCTTTGGAAGGAATTTGGGATGTAATCGAAGGGTAACCTTGTCCTTGAAAAATAGCGTATATGGTGGATCTGCCATAAGAGCTGCTATTTCTCCTGCCCATCTGGTGGAGGTAATTGCCACTAAAAATGCTGTTTTCATCAAAAGGTGTAAAAGGGGGCAAGTGGCTAGAGGCTCAAATGGTTGTTGAGTTAGGCAGGATAGTACTAAATGAAGGTCCCACGGAGGGGTAGGTGGTTTAATGTCTGGGCATAGGGTTTGGAGTCCCTTGAGGAAACACTTGGTGACTGAATGAGCAAAAACAGAAGTATCGTTGGTTCTGTCATGGAAGGTTGTAATAGCAGCTAAATGGACTCTTATGGAGCTGAAAGAAAGGCCAGATTGCTTAAGATCCAGTTGGTAGTCAAGTATGATCAGGAGAGGTACCGATATGGGAGAAAGTTGTTTAGCTAAACCCCATTGTGTGAATCGCTTCCACTTTCGTAGATAGGTGGTGCGAGTAGATTGTGTTCTGCTATGTAGGAGCACTCTTTGAACTTGGTCAGAGCAATCTAGTTCGCTTTGGGAGAACCATGTAGGAACCAGGCTTTGAGGTGAAGCCTGGATAGGTTGGGGTGAAGAAATCGGCCGTGTTGCTGTGATAGGAGGTTAGGAGGTGATGAGGGCAACGAAATTGGTGATCCAATCGACATTCTGGTGAGGAACGGAAACCACGGTTGTCTGGGCCATGACGGGGCAATCAGGATCTCTGTGGCACGATCTGTTCGTATCTTTATCAGGACTCTGTGGAGAACCGGTAGTGGGGGAAAAGCATAGAGTAAGTTCCAGTGCCATGGGATCATGAATGCGTCTCTCAGGGAATGTTTGCCCAGACCTGCTCTGGAGCAAAAGTCGGGATATTTCGTGTTTTTCGCGGTTGCAAAAAGATCTATGGTTGGGTGACCCCAAATGTGGAATATGTTGCGAATGATTCTCTCATCTATCTCCCATTCGTGATCCCAGGGAAAGCGTCTGCTTAATTCATCCGCTGTGGTGTTCTTCACTCCGGGAAGATAGGCAGCTGATATCCAGATGTTGTTCGCAAGGCACCAACTCCAGAGCTTCATAGCCTCTGTGCAAAGCGAGTGGGAGCGAGCGCCTCTCTGCCTGTTTACATAGAACATGCAGGCAATGTTGTCTGTCATTATGCGTACATGTTGATTCCTGATTAGTGGGAGGAAGCGACGGCAGGCATTGCGTATGGCTCGAAGTTCTGGGACATTTATGTGTAGGGAGGTTTCAGTTGAAGACCATAGCCCCTGGACTGTGCGGGGAGACATGTGTGCACCCCATCCTGTCAGGAATGCATCGGTAGTCAGTATGAGGGATGGAGCATCCTGGAGAAAAGGGACTCCAGAACAGAGGTTGGAGGGAACTGTCCACCATAGTAGAGAGTCTTTGACTCCGAAAGGTATGGAGAGGCTTGTTTAGAGCGTGCACATTTGGTCTGTAAACCGAGGCAAACCAAGCTCGGAAGCACCTCATGTATAGTCATGCATTTTGAACCACGAAAGTGCACGAGGCCATGTGACCTAGTAGTTGTAGGCAGTTTCGAGCAGTGACCTGGGCACTGTTGCTAAGTTTTGTGGCCAGTAGGCTTATGGAGTTGAAGCGGTCGGATGGGAGAGATGCCAATCCCGTCCGGGAGTCGAGGTCTGCTCCTATGAACTCCAGGTGCTGGGTGGGGCGTAATGTGGATTTGTTTTTGTTTATCTGTAGGCTGAGAGATAGGAAACAATCGACGGTGAGCCGCGTGAATCGGAGAGCTTCGTCGAACGTTGAGGCTTTGAGGAGGCAATCGTCGAGGTAAGGAAAAATTATGACCCCTTGTTTCCTGAGGTAGGCAGTGACTACGGCTAGGAGCTTGGAAAAAACACGGGGGGGCCGTGGACAGTCCGAAGGGTAGAACCCTGTATTGAAAATGTGTTGAGCCGAGGATAAAACGAAGGAAGCGTCTGTGGGCCGGATGTATAGTCACATGAAAATAGGCGTCCTGTAGGTCGAGGGCTGAAAATCAATCGCCCTGCTCCAGCGCTGGGATTATGGTGGTGAGAGTAACCATCTTGAACTTTTGCTTTTTGATCAATTTGTTGAGCCGCCTGAGGTTGCCATGCCACAGTTTTCTTTTCTGTTAAGAAATAATGGGAATAAAAGCCCTTCCCTCTGTGTCGTTTGGGCACAATTTCTATTGCTCCCAACTGAAGGAGATGTACTTCTTAGAGGAGCAGTTGCTTGTGAGAGGGGTCCTTGAAGAAGGACGGGGAAGGTGGGTGGGTGGGAGACAAGGAGAGGAAGGGGATAGAGTAGCCAATTGTAACAAACTCTATAACCCACTTGTTGGTGGTAATGCTCTGCCATTGATGGGAGAATGGTCATAGGCGGTGTCCAAAAATACGTGTATGCGGTGTATGCGCTGAAGTGGGAACGCTGTTTTCTAGTCCCTCGACCAGAAGTTCAAATCTGCTTATTAGTTGGAGGGGGTTGAGGCGTCATCGAAGAATTGGGGGGACGACGCTGGTATCTCTGTCTCTGGCGTTGTTGTTGTTGTTCCTGTGATCTACAGAAATGCTGTGTATATGCGGGGTAGCGTGGACGGTGGTAAGGTTGATATCTATATCGTCGCCTTCTGGTCGTAAGGGTTTGGATTCCTAAGGACCGGAGGGTTGCCCTCGAGTCCTTCATTGAATGAAGTACGTCGTTCGTGGTGGAAGCAAAGCGTTTGTCACCGTCAAAGGGAAGATCTTCAATGGTACTCTGGACCTCTCGAGGAAAGGAAGAGGAGGAGAGCCATGAACCTCAGTGCATGACCACTGCTGTGGCGGTGGATCTTGCTGCAGTATTGGCTGCATCGAGGGCCGCTTGAAGTGTGGTACATGATATGATTTGTCCCTCGGAAACTAGAGCTGTGAATTGTTGTTTCTTTTGTTCTGGAATGTCATCAATAAAGTCCATGAATTTGTTATAGTTTCTGTGGTCATATTTTGCAAGAACTGCAGTATAATTAGCAATACGAAATTGTAGCGTTGAAGATGCATATACTTTACGACCAAAGAGGTCCAAGCGTTTACTTTCCTTGTTGGACGGGGTGGAGCGGGATTACTGCTGTTTGGTCCTTCGGTTGGCTGCATCTACTACCAAAGAGTTTGGCGCTGTCCTTAGAAGGGATGAAGTACTTGCGATCCGCTTGTTTACAGGTAGGTAGGCTTGTAGCTGGAGTCTGCCAGATGGACTTAGCAGGTTCTAAAAGGACTGCGTTGATTAGTAATGCAACCCTAGAGAAAGAAGAGGGCTGTAGGATGTCTGTTAACTCATGCTGTTGTTCAGGGACCTCCTCCAAGTTATTTCTCAATTCACTGGCAACTCTTTTAAAAAGGTCTTGACATTTTGAGAGGTCATCCGAAGATGTTGGAGAAGGGGGAAGTAAGGCTTCTTCAGGCTTTACCTCCGGCTCTACTGGAATAGGAACAGGACGTGATTGATCTTGCAAGTGTGACGGTGCTCCCTGGTGTCTTGTGAGAGTGTCAGGTTCATCAGGTGGTGGTGCTAGGCATGTGTTGTGCCTGGTTGAGGTGGAGTGGCACATGTGTTCTCGAGGATACGATGCCTATGGGGCCTAATATTGCCATGGTGGTGGGAAGGGCATAGGTGGTACCATCCAGGGGTTCACCCACCAGGGGGCAGGATCCTGAGAATAGGATGAGGTAATTTTTCTATGACCTCTGTTGACTGGGGTCTGAGGATGGGAGTCTTGATACAGTGAAAAATCCCCCTGCGGTCCGGCTTCCTCCTCACTGGAGGAAGACTGTTCAGACCCTGATTCAGCCATTGGAGAGAAGCAGGCATTCAGTAGGGGTGACTGCAGGATAGGTGACACGAGCAGATCTCTTGACTGAGTAAATTGCCGTGCTGAGGCTCCTGTGTGAGGTGAAGGCTGTGCAGGAGGAAGCTGCTGTGAAGAGAAATTCCTCTGCACCGGTGTTTTGAGCCTGGGCTCACTGCCAGTCAGCTCAGCGGGTGTCGATGCTGGAGCTGAGAGATCAATATCAGCCTGCAGGGGGTCAAGCAGGTAATGATATGTCGGCACCGCGTCCGTCACGGTGCTGAACGGTGCCAGAAGAGAGGCAGGCAACTGGAAGCCTGAAGCCTCGGCACTGGATTTTTGTGCTGCCGCCGCAGCCGGATTTCATACAGTCCTGGAGGAGTCCGGCGCGTCAAACGTGCTCAAGCAGGGAAGCACAGGGAGGGAAGCGGTAGATCTGCCCGGAGAAATCTTGTCTCGCAAGGTTTCCTTTGTGGATGACAAAAGGTGTCCTCTTTTTGAAGATTTCTTGTGCTTCTTTGAGGTGGGGGGGCTGTGGCGGTCAGCGGAGCCGGAATCAGCACCTGGGTCTGAAGCTGACCCTAGAGATTTCTGAAGGAGGAACAGTTTCAATCTAAGCTCCCTGTCCTTCCGTGCCCTGGAGCTAAGTTTATTGCAGTGGGCACATCTTTGGGGGATGTGGGTCTCCCCCAACATTTTATACATTGTGAGTAGCCATCTGACAGGGGGATAGCCTCCTTGCAGTTAGAGCAGCGCTTAAAGCCGGTGGAACCAGGCATGTCAGAAGCGGCTGCGGTTGATAGGAATGAAGAAAATTTTCTTTTAAAAAAAAGATAGAAATGGTAACTAACTATGATTAACACCGAACTAAAAACAAACTAACTAGAAGGGTAATTGTAACAAGAGGAAAGAAGTTCTTAACAAGTCTGCTGAGCTCTGTCTCAGGCCGGGGACAGTAGAGAAGGAACTGAGGAGACCGGCCGCTCATGCATACTATTAAGGTAGACTCAGAGCCGGAGGCAGGCTCTGCGCATGCGTGGCCGATACGAGTACTGCTACAAAAATCTCCGAGCAAAGGCGCAGGAACGCACCAACACCTGGTGTGGAGCACCCACAGGGATATCTCGAAGAAGAAGAACCAGTACTTCCTTTTTCCCACCCTTCACCTCTTGCCTAGTTAGACTGTAAGCTTTTCAAGGCATGGACTCTCCCTAACTATGCACCTGTATAACATCCAGCACAACAGTTCTCCAATTTCAACTAGGGCTTAAAAATGCTACCATAATTCAAACAAAACAATAAACCAGAGGGATTTGCCACAGAACGTAGGTCCAGCTTGCTACAGAATACACTGGGCTTTAACAAGTAGCACAGAGGATATGGCTTTAGTTAGAACTGAACTGGCGACCATAGGTGCTTTTGGCTACGATTCTTGAAAGCAATCCTACTCATAAAGGCACTTAAGCATGTGCTTAAGTATTTTCCTGAATAGGAATGCTCTAACACTGAGGTGGGCAAACTACGGCCCGCGGTACCCTCCTGCCCGGTCCTTGAGCTCCCGGCCGGGGAGGCTGGCCACCGGCCCCTCCCCTACTGTCCTCCCTCCCCTGCAGCCTCAGCTCACCGTGCCACCAGCGCTCTGGGTGGCGAGGCTGTGAGCTCCTGCTGGGCAGCGTTGCCTGTCCTGTCCCGGGTGCTCTAGACTGTGTGGCGCGGCTGCCAGTCCTGGTGCTCTGAGCAGCATGGTAAGGGGGTGGGAAGCGGAGGGAGGAGGGGGTTGGATAAGGGGCAGGGGGTCCCAGGGAGCAGTCAGGGGACAGGGAGCAGTTGGATGGGGCGGAGGTTTTTTGGGGGGGGCTGTCAGGGAACAGGGGGGGTTGGATAGGCATGGGAGTCCTGGGGGGCCTGGCGGGGGGGTTGGATAGGGGTCAGGGCAGCCAGGGGATGGGGGGGTTGGATAGGGGGTTGGGTTGGGGGCGGTCAGGGGAAAAGGAGCAAGGAGGTTGGATGGATTGAGGGTTCTGAAGGGGGCAGTCGGGGTGGGAAGTGGGAGGGGGAGGAAACGTGGTGGGGGCCAGGCTGTTTGGGAAGGCACAGCCTTCCCTACCCGGCCCTCCATACAGTTTCGGAACCCCGATGTGGCCCTCAGGCCAAAAAGTTTGCCCACCCCTGCTCTAACATAAGTATTTTCTAGAATTGGAGCCTTACACAAATTAAGAGCAGCTGTATAGAATATTCCGGATTCACAATCGTTGGCACTCCTGCTGAGTGTCACCATTTCCTCTGCGTTTGCTATTTGATAGCTATGATAAGGATACCAATGCACAGGTTCCATGCATAAGAACGTGGAAATTCTGTAACATTCCTCCACATCTCTGAACACACACTCCTCAGGCTCAGAGACTGAGTAAAAGTCATTGACACTTGTATTTCACTATGTTCTCCAAGCAGCCTGCTCAGCCTTTGCAATATTGTCCAAGAACCCCAGCTCTGAACCTTCTCTCCACTGAGGGAGTTCTGAGTTAGGTTCGGCAGCTCATACTTTTGGCTCTCCAAGCCTTGGCTTCTATGTTGTTCTCTAGGCAGCACGGCCTACTCTTCTAATTCTCGCCCTGCTATAAAGCTACAGCTGGATTCTTACTTTGACTCCCTTATCCAAATCTGCCTGGCTCTATGAAACAGTGCAGAAAGAATGCACCGTAATCCAGTTAGCTCGTTCTTGTGTGGAAACATGGAGAGCTGAAGAGGGCCCCCACCCTAGTTTAGGCATTAGTGCAATATAAAGGTTAAATAATAAAGATACAGGCAGATCCTGGCAGGGCTGAGACACAAAATGTCCAACATCCAAAACAGCAAAACTGCAACTTCCACAGCATCTTGGAAAGATGCCAGTTTATCCAGACAATGAACCACAGAATCTACAGGGTCCTGACTGAGAAGAGTGAGGCAGGTCAGACTTCTAAAAGATACTGGATCCAAGCTATCTACAAACTCAGGAAGAAAACATCAGTTTACACTTGGTTCACATTTTCCCTGTTCTCTTTGCAACCGTAAGGACCAGATTTTTTTTTTAGCTAAAACATTCTGTAGCATAATTCTGCAGCAAGAAATGAATACCACAGCATTGGAATCATGGAACACACAGGGTCCTGGCTGTAACCAAAAAGCTGTCACGATACACTGCATACATTTGTGAAGATTCAAATCACCTTAATTAAAAACAAACGTTCCCAGTCAGAATTAATACACCACATACCAACCAACAAACAAAATTTGACTCCCACCACCTATTTGTCTGCCATCATAGAGACAAACTACAGCTCTCTCTCGTGTGCATGCATGCATGCGCGCACACACACCTGAGACCGCAGATGACAGAGTTGTCTTTGTTCTAATCATATGCCTCTACAACTCATTCAGACAAAATGGCTCATGTTAACATTGCAAGATGTTGAAGTCACAGCACTCTGCAACTCAAAATGTGTAATGCCAACAAGGGTGACATTAGCCTTGTTTTTCTGTCTCAATGTTAAGACAACATACATGTGGGTATTAATTATTACTGTATCACACTATGTGCTTACCTTTAAGACCTCCATCTTAAATCCGCTGTCAGATGTAGGGCCATCAGGCATCTGTAGGGCCTGAACAAAGGCCTCTGTGAACTGCTGCACTACAGGAAAGATCAGGACTTTGGCTGCACCCTAGTCACAACAAATACAAGTAGTATTGAATTCTATATATTAATATTATCATAGCACTTGGGCCTCTCAGTCATGGACTAGGACACCATTGTGCTAGGTGCTGTACAAACAGAACAAATGGACAGTCCGCAATATTAATAAATTTACATACACTCTATTAAAAGCTGAAGCTCACAGACAGCAATGGAAATCGTACCATTATGTTGCCCCAAAACAAAACAGAGGCTGATGACAACTGCTGTGCATTTAGGAGTCACATGCAGCTTCCGGGGGTATTTCTTCACAATGACTGTCAAACTGACTGGCTTCTCAGTTTGGAAGCCAGCAACAATTACAAAGCAGAACAAGCTTTTCAAAAACTGTCTTAGTAATAATAGCTGGCATGAAAATTGCTGTGTTAATTTCTCTGGATAATATATAAAAAGCATTTTGGCTGCACTGTAAATGGTGTTAGGTGGAGCAAGATTGAAGTCTCCATGTTGGACAGAGTAAGAAAAATCAGAGACATCAAAACTTACACAATAATATAAAGGCACTGGTCATGACTCCATAAGTAAGACAGTTAAGTTCCACACTTAAAGCAGTCATCAACATCCTTGTTATTAGTTCCATACTCAGAGTAAGTGCTGAAATTTTGGGTGTGATATGCTATACTCTTTTCTTCATATATAGAGAGTGAACACTACCCTACTTTAGGGACAAAACTAAAGTCAACCTTAATTGTGGAGCTAATGTGACAGTCATGGAGTGGTTATGTATTAATCTATTAACTATATGTAATAACCATAGGACTATTTTAAGTGACCTGGTCAGTGAGGTAAAGTTTCTGTATAACTATGGTGGATTGCTGGAATTTCTTGTATGACTGTTTTCAGAGTGGTAGCCGTGCTAGTCTGTATCAGCAAAAAGAATGAGGAGTACTTGTGGCACTTTAGAGACTAACAAATTTATCTGAACATAAGCTTTCGTGGGCTAAAACCCACTTCATCGGATGCATGCAGTAGAAAATACAGTAGGAAGAGATATATATACACACAGAGAACATGAAAAAATGGGTGTTGCCATACCAACTATAAACTAGACTAATCAATTAAGGTGGGCTCTCATCAGCAGGAGGGAAAAAAACTTTTGTAGTGATAATCAGGATGGCCCATTTCGAACAGTTGACAAAAAGGTGAGTAACAGTAGGGGAAAAATTAGTATGGGGAAATAGTTTTTACTTTGTGTAATGACCCATGTAAAAACTATGGGAGAACAGAGTGATTCCACCTGGACCCAGGTGACCGCCCAAGGCCCAAAACCTAAAGAGGGGGTGCACTGGAAGAAATCAAGAGTCAGAGGTGCAATTTGCTCAGTAACTGTGACAGCCATGATGAGGCCCTCCAAAATGGACCATATAGATCCTTCTTCCCCAAACTACAGCACTTAATCTGTGTCCCAAGTTCCAAGTAAATCTATTGATCAGTTTAGGAATTAAAATTAAGTGTGAAGAAGCCAGTTGCATTGAGTTTTGCACCTGAAGTAGAGATTCGGCCACTTTGCGTATAAGAGAAATATAACATTCTCCCCAAAATTACAGTACTATAGAATAAATATTCTAAGTTTCCAAACAGATGTTAATTTTACACCTGCTCAGAATCATTTCCTGCAATATACAATGAACTCATGAACTGAAAAATGAAACTTACCTTCTCCAACTCCTCCATGTTACAGATCATATGGGCACATGTGGTGAAGATCTCTACTGCACGTGACCTGGTGCGAATACCATACACCTTGTAGAAAACATATAATATGTCTCAAGTGTGACAAGAAGAGAAATGCTGGTGATATCAGGGAAGTGAAAGTGTGTTTAATCACTAGCTACCATTAACCATGCTCATATGTTATCCTTAACACACACATTTCAGAGATTTCTCTTTCTTCAGCACAGTCTAAATTTGAACAAGTCATCAGCTAATTTCCTAACACTGAACAGTGAACCTGAAAACTCCTAAGAGACACTGTAGTAACCAAAACTGCAGGAAAAGGAGAGAGAGATATCAGAATCCAACACAATCTCATTCTCACTTACCTAAAATACCCTCTTAATGCATTCAAGTAGATCATCACAATATTTAATTATTTTCAAACACATGCCATCTAGCTACATCTACATTTCTTTATTCCTTCAGAACAGGCACCTCCCTCCCTAACCTCGCAATATGAGTCATTTACTTAGTACCACTAACAGTGAAGACAAATAGTTCTTTTCCATACCTCCGCCATCGTGAAAATTTTGTACATCTCAGGAAGAATAACAGGAGCGACAAGTGGCATCTGTGTGTCTGTCACTTCGCGGGTAAACTCTAGGAAGAGAAACAAGTAAAGAGGCGGGTCCACATACATTTGAGCATTATCTCCCAGGTTCACACTCCAATTCAGTTCAGCCTCAACAATAGAAGTGATTTTATTCTTTGTTAAACTTTAATTTACACCAATGTGTAGGGCCCTACCAAATTCACAGCCATGAAAAACATGTCACGGATCATGAAATCTGGTCTGCCCCTATGAAATCTGGTCTCGTGTACTTTTACCCTATACTATACAGATTTCAGGAGGGGAGACCAGCGTTTCTCAAACTGAGGGGTCCTGACCCAAAATGGAGTTGCGGGGGGGTGACAAGGTTATTTAAGGGGGGGGGTTGCGATATAGCCACCCTTACTTCTGGGTTGCCTTCAGAACTGGGCAGCCATAGAGCAGCAGCTGTTGGTTGGGCGCCCAGCTCTGAAGGCAGTGCCCCGCCAGCAGCAGTGCAGAAGTAAGGATGGCAATATCATACCATGCCACCCTTGCGTCTGTGCTGCTGCCTTCAGAGCTCGGTGGCTGGAGAGTGGCGGCTGCTGATCAAGGGCCCAGCTCTGCAGGCAGCAATGCAGAAGTAAGGGTGGTAATACCATGCCATGCCATCTTTACTTCTGCACTGCTGCTGGCAGCAGCTCTGCCTTCAGAGCTGGGCCCTCAGTCAGCAGCCGCCGCTCTCCAGCTGCCCAGCTCTGAAGGCAGCACTTCCGCCAGCAGCAGCGTAGAAGTAAGGGTAGCAGTACCACAACCCCCCCCCCCCACACACACACACACACACACAAACTAGTTCTGCAACTAGGCTCATTGATTTCAAGAATGTGCAGAAGGCTTGGAATTACTTTAAATCAAAGTTGCAGTTGGAGCCTGCATTCCAAGCAGGAGGGAAAAATTTGTAGGGACAAGTTGCAGACTAAACTGGATGAACAAGCATTTCAGGCAGGCTATTAAGGGCAAGAAGGAAGTCCACAAGGAATGGAAGAAGGGATGGATCAACAAGGAAAGCTATCTCTTGGGGGTGTTTCTACACTGCAATTAAAAACCCACGCCTCACCCGTGCCAGCTGACTCAGGCTCACAGGGCTCAGACTAAAGGGGCTGTTTAATTACGGTGTACATGTTTGGGTTCAGATGGGAGCCTGAGCTCTAGAACCCTGTGAGGTTGGAGTGAGCTGGCACGAGCCAGCTGTAGGTTTTTTTTTTTTTTACAGAAGTGTAGACATACCCTTGAGATCAGAAAGCATAAGGAAAAGGTGAGAACTGCAAGCAGAGCTAGCCCTTACATAGGAAATTTAAAACAGTAAAAGTAAACAGTAAATTTCTGCCAAGGATCAGTCTTGGGACCAATCTTATTTAAAATTTTCATTAATGACCTTGGCAGAAATTTAGACATGAAATTAGGCAGCAGTTTCTAACCACCAGAGGAGTGAAGTTCTGGAATAGCCTTCCAAAGGAAGTAGGGCGGGGGAACCAAACCTGTTTCAAGACTGAGCTTGATAAGTTTATGGAGGAAATCGTACGGTGAGGTTGCCTACAATGGCATATGGTGACTGCCGTTAGGCAATATCTCCAATGGCCAGAGACGGGATACTAGAGGGGGAGGGCTCTGACTTAGAGTATGTCTACACTACCCAGCGGATCAGCGGGTAGTGATCGATCTATCGGGGATCAATTTATCGCGTCTAGTGTAGACGCAATAAATCAATCCCTGATCGCTCTGCCATCGACTCCTGTACTCCACCGCAGTGAGAGGTATAAGCGGAGTAGACTGGGGAGCGGTGGCAGTCGACCCCGCGCCGTGAGGACGTGAGGTAAGTCGACCTAAGATACGTCGACTTCAGCTACGCTATTCTCGTAGCTGAAGTTGCGTATCTTAGGTCGATTTCCCCCCCCACCAGTGTAGACCAGGCCTTACTACATAGAATTCTCTCTCAGGTATCTAATTGGTGGGTCTCGCCCACATGTTCAGGGTCTAACTAATCGCCATATTTGGGGTTGAAAAGTAATTTCCCCCCAAGTCAGATTGGCAGTAACCCTAGGGGTTTTTCACTTTCTTCTGCAGCATGGGGCACGAGTCACTTGCTGGTTTGAACTGGAATAAATGATAGATTCTCTGTAACTTGAGGTCTTTAAATCAAGATTTGAGGACTTCAGTAACTAAGCCAGAAGTCATGGGCCTATTATAGGAGTGAAGTGAGGTTCTATGTCCTGTGATGTGCAGGTGATCAGACTAGATGATCATGATGGCCCCTTCTGGCCTTAAAGTCTATGCGTCTAACATGTGAGGTAACAATTTTGACAATGATAGTTTTGATTAATGCTCCCCATTATTTAATACAGTAGCAGCTGGTGTCCAAAATTAGTGCTGAGGCTGCAGATAACATTCTGCACTCTATCCCCTTTTGAAGTAGCTCATATTTTCCAAGTGGAAAATGGATGTTCCAGGGGCAGCAGGGGCATGTGCAAACAGGCCTATACTGTCTATCTGGAGATAACCCCATAGAAGCCTGTACTCCATGCCTTGTGCCTTCTCCCTCTGCTGCAAGGCCAAAGGTCCCCCAGTGGTAGAAAGATGTACAGCAACCTCCAAAGGATGGAGTTGCTTTAGCCTCATAGATACTCCCCATGTCAGCAAGAGGTACTACACCCAGCAGTTATCAGCCACATGACAGATAGGACATTACTGGTGAGGCTTCACACCAATGATCAGCCAGCCCTGGATTTATATAATTTGTGCTGTTACATTTTGTAAACAAGCACCTAGATGCCATGGTGCTAGGCACAAGTCATTATAATGTATATTTTAATATCCTAGCAGGCACTAACAGCATCCAATGGAGTTAAGGCTGCTAAATAGTTTCCATTATAACCACCAGTTTTCATTGGTTTTGAAGGCAATGGGAAGTGGTAGCCATTGAGAGATATTACAATTCTTTATAGAGATTTCCATAAAAGAACGTTTGGCAGCTCCTGTTGCAAAAAAACTTTCAAATATGAAAAATAGCAGCAAAAATGACCAGTCACCCCAAAATTGTTTTTAAAACTACCCCTTCCACTAGATCAACTCTACAAGTAATGAAACAGAGTGATGGGCAGAGAAACCCTTGGGGCCAGGAGAAAGGGAAAGCTGGTGTGTGTGCACACTTGGGGAAATAGAGAGGGGGAAGTTAGGGTGTGCATACTTGACTTGCTGGGGCCTGGTGCCGAAGCCCAAGGGCTTCAGCCCTGGGAGGCGAGGTTCAGGTTATAAGCCCCTGCCTGGGGCTGAAGTCCTTGGGCTTTCCCCCCGCTTCCTGCACCCGGGGTAGCAGGGCTCGGACTTTGGCTTTGGCCTCTCCATCCAGGGCAGCAGGGCTCAGATTTTGATCCCCCCTCCTACGGCCATGTAGTCATTTTTATTGTCAGAAGGGGGTCACAATGCAATGAAGTTTGAGAACCCCTGCTATGCCTTAATGACAGCCCCAGAACAAGGAAGTTTAGCAGTGACTGAGCTGGAGGCTAATTCCTGAAGCATACAGGCACTCCACTTCTGTTCCAGTTTCTTTACTTCACTCAGGAAGTGGGAATGTGGCACAATACCACCAAAGTCAAGGAAAAACAGGACAACTGCTCAGGTCTTGCCATGCACATACACATACCTGTAAGTACTCTCATGGCTCCATGCACTGCATTCAGGTCACCACTAACCAGCATCTCCATCAACAAGTTGAAAAGCTGGGGCCAAGCCTCAGGCCAGTCCCAGTGGGCTATGGCTGAAACTGCATAGGCAACACTTGATCGCACTTTACTAATAGATTCTCTCAGTCCGTTGGGTAACAGCTCCCTTATGGCAACTTTTGCCTGCAGAGAATAATGATATTTAGCAAGAGAGATCACTTATCACACACAACAATATAGTGTTTTCAAACAGCTCTCATCACATTCTGATATGTATAGCAGATTCTTTTGTTGCTAGCATCAGGTTTAAGGGAAGTAGTGTGATTTCAAAACATACACATTTGGATTCCTTTCAATTTATAAAGGAGACAGAGCACAACATGTAGAAATGTATTACTCTTCCCATATAAAACACACCCAAATATAAAAGCTTTCCCAAAAGTAAAGCTGTGATTAAAGTTTAGTTTATTCTTTATACACAGTTTTAATCTCATAAAATCCTTCAAAGGGAAGGAAAGGCATGAGAGCTCCAAGTAATTCCAAATAAAAAAAAGGAGCCTAGCCTTTCCTAGGCGTTCTAAATCTAGTGGAGAATATATCCAGGATGTCTGCTCACATTTAACCCAATTCCTAACACCTTTCATTTCTCCAATTAGTATTTCCCTTTCAGTGAACCCCAATCTAGATGTGCTTGACTTTACAACCTTAAACAAACAAACAAAAACTGTTAAAAGAATGTTATCTCCTAGGGTGTGTGTTTGTTTTTTCAAAGCAAACTAAAAAACGGAACTCCCTCATGCAGCATATTGACACAAATGGTTCATCAGCTTGAGCTAAGGGAGTAGTTGAGAGCAATAGTAGACTGTCATCCTCTATATGGGTCAGCACTAGAGGGAGATGAGAATTTACTAATAGGTTTGAAAGCAGAGGAATGGCAAGATTCAGAAATTGTGGGTTCCATTCCAGTCTCTAGAGGGGAGTGCACTTTGGTGGGAACAGGCTCTTCTGCCTGCTTCCCCACAAGTTTGTCCCCTTCCCCACCCCTTCCAACCTGTCATTGTTCCATTCAGCCCAGTCCCAGTCTTCTTGCCTAGCCAGTCGCAATCTCCTCTCTGGGGTTGCCTTCCTGAGTCAATCTGTTCCCCCACTTCTCATTCCGAGTCTTCCTGCCCAGTCAATCCCAGTTCTCCCCCCACCCCGCACCCAGTTCCTTGACTGATCTCAGTATGGGTCTCCAAAACAAGCCAACCAGAAACCTTAGCTTTCCACAATGATAAAAATCAGTTACAGCAGACAAGCAACATACAACCAATTCAGTATTAAACAGGAATCTTACCCTTTCTGTGGTCTCTGGATGCCTAAACTTGTCTGACTGGGAACACCAGTGAGTCTCCACATATTGTTTCAAAATTACAGATGCTAACTGTAAAAGGAGAGAAAGGACATGAAGCAGAACTAAAGGAATGGGTCACATTCAGAATAGTTACAAATGTCCCTCCTCATCCCTAAAAATGGGGTTGGCCAAAATATGAAATTCCCTGTAAAAGAAACAGGAAACTTTGTTGCAGAGACAAACGGAGTCTGTAGTTAGTTATTGTTCATTGACAGCATGCCTGATGCTATACAGAGTCTAGAGATGTTTGATGCCAGCTTCCTATTAGACCCACCCCCATCCCAGAACCTGCTCATCACCAAATCAAGCACCATATTAAATGGTTGATTAAAACTATGCCAAGCCTAACTCAGTATTAACAATATTTTAGAGATCTCTGGGAACATGTTTCTCAGGGCCCATTGTTTCCACCCAGCTAGAGAAGAGAAATGGTAAGAAGCAGATGGCTTCCCATGCTGTAAATTATAATGGTTCAACAATTAAAGAAGTTTGGCACTTGCTATTACCCAGATGGTTACTAACTACCAAGAAATGCCCAAACCAGAGAATCAAGGTCAGTGAGGTAATTTCTTTTATTGGACCAACTTCTATTGGTGAGAAAGACAAGCCAAAAAGAACTCTTCCTCAGGTCTGGGAAATGTATTCCGAGGGACACAGCTAATTGCAAGATGGAACAGATTGTTTAGCGTAAGTAGTTAGCACACACTCTAAGGGACTGTTCAAGGTAGAGTGGCCTGTTAAAATCTCTGCAGTCATAGGACAAAATGAGAGGATTTGTGGGTTAAAGATTGTTGCAATAAGCCATAAATCCAGTGTCTGTTCACTCCACGATTTTTAGTGTGTAGTAGAGTTATGAATTTGACTGATCTGAACAGATCTGTGTCTGACCTAAGAACAGCCATACTGAGTCAGACCATCTAGCCCCAGTATCCTGTCTTCCGACTGGCCAATGCCAGGTGCCCAGAGAGAATGGACAGAACAGGTAATTATCAAGTGATCCATGCCCCGTCGCCCACTCCCAGCTTCTGACAAACAGAGGCTAGGGACACCATCCCTGCCCATCCTGGCTAATAGCCATTGATGGACCTATCCTCCATGAATTTATCTAGTTCTTTTTTGAACCCTGTTACAGTCTTGGCTTTCACAACATCCTCTGGCAAAGAGTTCCACAGGTTGACTACATATTGCAGGAAGAAATACTTCCTTTTGTTTGTTTTAAACCTGCTGCCTAGTAATTTCATTTGGTGACCCCTAGTTCTTGTGTTATGAGGATTAAATGATGTTTCCTTATTTACTTTCTCCATACCAGTCATAATTTTATAGACCTCCATCATATCCCCCCCCTTAGACTTTTCCAAGCTGAAAAGTCTCAGTTTTATTTATTTCCTCATATATAAGCTGTTCCATACCCCTAATCATTTTTGTTGCCCTTTTCTGAACCTTTTCCAATTCCAATATATCTTTGAGATGGGGTGACCACATCTGCACGCATTATTCAAGATGTGGGCATACCATGGATTTATATAGAGACAACATGATATTTTCTGACTTATCTATCCCTTTCCTAATGATTCCCAACATTATGTTCGCTTTTTTGACTGCTGCTGCACATTGAGTGGATGTTTTCAGAGAACTATCCACAATGATTTCAAGATCTCCTCCTTGAGTGGTAACAGCTAATTTAGACCCCATCATTTTATACGTATAGTTGGGATGATGTTTTTCAATGTGCATTACTTTGCATTTATCAACTCTGAATTTCTTCCGCCATTTTCTTGCCCAGTCAACCAATTTTGTGAGGCCCCTTTGTAACTCTTCCTCCTTATAGGAAACCTGCACAACTCTTCCAAAGAGGAGCCTGGGAGCTTAAATTCATAATATGTGCTATTTATGCTAAACAATCTCTTCCACCTTGCATTTAGCTGTGACACTCAGAGTACCTTTCCCCAGCCCTGAAGAAGAGCTCTGTGTGGCTCGAAAGCTTATCTCTCTCATCAACCGAAGTTGGTCCAATAAAAGGTATTATCTCACCCACCTTGCCTCTCTAATATCCTGGGACTAACATGGCTACAAACTACACTGCATAAAAAACAGAAGATGTAATTTTAACTAAGCTTCTAGGACATTTTATATTACACACAAATTTCCTTTTATTCTTTGTTTGCCAGACCTCCCCGACCCCCCACCCCCTTTTTTTTTTTTTTTTAAAGAACATTGCTGAATTTTACTAAACCAAAAACAGGAAAACACAACTTCAGTTCTATTCGGTATCTAGTGGAATTTAGATAAGAAGATGGTATTGATAAAAATGTAATCAGTTTTGGGGTTAAGCTGCTAAAATTTAATACACTTGTTCATAAGCATCACACTAGACAGACTTTCACTCTAGCCTCGACCTTTGTTAAACCAACATGGAAAGTGAATGACAAGGGGTATGTCTACACTGCATAAGCCTGTCCTTGAGTTCGGCTTATGTTGCATCTACACTGCAATTGTGCTAACTGGGGGCTCGGACCCAGGGTCCCAGGACCTTGCAGCACTGGAGGGTCAGAGCATGGGTCAAGCCAGGACACAAGATCCGAGCCCTAATGCTTTGCAGTATAGAGGCAACCCAGCTTGACTCAGGTCCTGGGCGTCCACCAGAAGTATCCCCCAATTCCATGCGACAACTTCATTAGTCCTCTCTATCCCAACAATCTGCAATCCATTCTATTAAAATGGAAGCCATTCTCCCCTTTGGTGTGCAGCAGCAGATCAGGTCAGCATTAACCCATTCTCTTCTAATCACCAATTTGCAAGCACAGTATCAGAGAGCCTCCTGGATTTGCAAGAGAGCAAACCAACAAGCCTTTTGCAAAGTGAGCTGCTTCATGATTACAGGAGCACAGCCAAATTTTGGTGAATCTCTGGTGCAAGGCAAAGTAAATTGTGTATTTCAGGAAAAGCACCAGGAATGACCATGTGTACTAGCAGATAGCTAAAAAGCTGGCACCTCTGCAGATTTTCCAGACAGGTGACCAGTGCAGCAAGCATATTAAGAGTCTGAAGAACAAGTACCGGAAGACCAGAGATAAGAACTGCACCTCAGCTACTTGCCAATAACATTCCCATTTTATGATGACTGGTGGGAGTTCTGGATGCTGCACTAAACGCAGAGCCAGCAGTGCTTCATGACAACCTGGTCAGCCAGGATGGTCCCTGTTGGCACTTGAATATCTGATGAGAGCCAGCAGCAGGCTCTCAGTGAGGAGCATAGAGTGACTCTTTTAATGAAACCAGTCCAAGAGTAGGCTGTGGATCAGGATCAACAGCAAATGCTTGATCCCTATTCGTTGAGCTTACAGAAAACCAGAGATAGACAGAAGCCGGAACCGAGCCCAGTAAACATATGACTCAAAATTTACAGTTTATTACAGTAACGGAAAGGATTTCTGCTGTAAGAAGCAATGCTAAAATGATAAGCCCCAGCTCCCAGCATGTGGCCACTAACGGCAGATTGTATCACGCCGCCTTGGAATACCCCCATCACATGGAGTTCAAAAAGGCAACGTGGCATTTCAAACATTCATAAACAGCTGTAAACGTTATTTCAACAGTTAAGTCACAAGATGGTTGCTAGGGCCATTCTTGTTTTCCTTTCAGTAATAAGAAATTTGCCATTCTGTAATCACTCATCCTGGGTCTATGGAACCATCTGTAAACAGTGAACGCAGTGTATGTGTTTGGGAAACAGTCTTCGATTTCCAAATTAGTCCATTTCAGTTAGAGGTAATCCACACAGTCTGTGGGTAACAAAATCATTTCTCCAAATATGAGTGGGATGTCAATTTTTTCCCAGAACTGTGCCAGGTGTGGGTGTAGAAAAGCTGAACATTTCAGAGTGTTTGTGTGCAGAAATAATAGGGTAAGCCATGTGTGAGCTAACAGCATCACGTTCATTCCTTCATGGATTCTGACCCAATCCTGGCTGATGATCACGAAAGGTTTGCAGCTAAGGAGGAATTCCAGATAGTTAGTCACATTGCAGGGAAGGGTATATTTTCCAGGCCACTCTGTATAGCTGACTAGTCCACTCCACTCACAAATGTGCTGTTTGGTCACTATATGTTTAAATACTTCAGCTGCATACACTGCAGGTTTCCCTCCAGCAGTTTGGTCAGCCGATAGGGCACCATAAGAATGGTTATGTCTTCCAAAATATGAAAGGCCTGAAATGAGAGAAAAAGCCTTTTGCAGCAAGGGTGCTATACATCCCCCCCCATATGGCAATTAGATATGAAATTTTTATGAAACAGGAAAAAAGGTTATAATTTTTAACTTACCATTGTCTCTGCACTTCTGTAACAGATTAACAAGGCTGTATCCGAAGACAGTATGAGGACTGAATCATGCCCTTCACAATGTATCAGTTCACTCTAGAAATGTTACAATTTATATCCTTGAGATTCCACAAAAAATTGTGCTTCTCGTTTTTTCCATTTAAAAAAAATGAACTAATTTAGACAATAACCCTGTTTCTTGTCCTCTTTCAGTACCCTCAAGCTATACTGCCTACTGTTCTTCAGGAACTCGATCCCTGGCCCAATATACCTTCTCAGACCATTCCAAAATGAAGCATTTCTGCGATGAAGTTATGGCTGATGTTCTTGACAGGGCAGACCAGATAACACCCAGCCTCCAGAATGCTCACCTGTGGAATGTTAGCAATAGCAATCCATCTGATCTTAATTAAAAGGGATTCTCAGGCAGCTAGGATCCAAACCATTTGGAATCCCAGAACTTTTTTGGGAGAACGGAGATAGTTGTGAGAGGCACAGAACCTCACATACCTATTGTACTGGTCCCTCAGAATACTTTAGATATGTGAAAGGGTCACTGTTACAGCATATATTTTATATTAAAAAAAATTAAGTGAACAAGTTCTAGATTTGCAGCTTTGCAGACAAGTCCTTCCCACTGTACTGGTACAGCTCAGAAAACAGAGCTCCTATACGCCATCCTCCAGCATGCCACCCTGATTAGAAAGGAGCACTCCAAGGATCAAGAGGACTACAGTCACTAGGCCTATACGGAGATTGTCAAGTGTGTTAAATGCAATGGTGTTTTGGGGAAATATTAATACTTGTCCACTATGCTCTGGACTAAGGTCAACAATCCATTTCACAGATGTCTCTGGAACAGCCATAAGGATGTACTTTTCATCCACTACTGACCTAGGCCAAAGTAGTAGTTAACCACACACAGGCTAATTAAATTTATTTACTTAAAAGCTAAGTTATCCATAGGGAGTGAATCTAGGACAGTCAATCTACAGAAAACAAGACATTTTAGCTAGAGAATTAGAACTTTTCAATGCACCTGGCTGTTTAACATGTCCATGTAAGTGGACAGTTGCCACAAATTGAACTTAGATACATCCACAATCTGTTTGTGGCATACAGCTACCTTTTATGTGCTAGTACCTTAAGAGTTCAGTTATCCAGTGCACAGCACAATTTTACCTATTACAATGGGACTGGGGCCAGGTGCTACCACAATACAAACAAACGAGTTAAACAGAACATTGTCAGCCTGAACCTCTATAAAGTCTAATTCTAAATCTAATCATTTTTCCCCATTTCAGGATTACAAGTGACAAAATTATTCCACTAGATTATTTATGATTATTAGAAATACCAAGGAAGCCACACGAGAAAATGATAACATTTTGGTGTTTTATTTTGTTGTAAAATGCTTAGAGATTAAAAGGCACTAATACAAAAGAATATTTTGTGGCAGAGGGAAGATTATTTCCATTTCCTTTCTCCTCCCCTGCTATACCTCTCCCAACTAAAATTTTCAGGTTTTCTTGCCACCTAGTATTAAAATGGTATTTGTAAAATGAAAACCACTAAAGTAGTAAAATATTTGTATTAGAATTAGCATCACTGTAACCAACAAGAGGCGATGCAATTTTAGACTTGTTTTGGTAAGTAGTGAGCACATCATATAAGAGCTGGTCATAGGAAATAACCTTGGATCGAATAATCACGAGTTGATTTGGTTTAAATTAAATGGAAGGATAAACAAAAGCAGGTCAACTCTGATTTTTTATTTCTAAAGGGCAGACTTTGGGAGATTAAGGGAATTAGTTAAAGAAGTCAACTGAACTGAAGAGCTCAAGAACTTAAAAGTGGACAAAGCTTGCACTTCCTTAAAATCAACTATACAAAAAAAACCTATCTGAAATTTGCATCCCAAATGTGATGCTGTATGGAATCTGAGGGACACTTTATGTTATCATTGATCCCATTATTGTAAAATTGCAAGGAATCTGACCAGATATGTCATGAAAAGTGTCAGTGAAAATGATATGATTTGCAAAGTATGATCATCTTGTTTATATGTTTGTATCACCTTTGTATTATGAGTTACAGATATGTAGAGTATATCCGTATTTCCAAACTGGTGCTGTGTCTCTGGGTGACACCCCCAGACAAAATGCCATCAGCAGTAGGCCTGCTTGATGGCTCATCAAGGGACATCAGCTGTACAATGAACCCATTGAAGGGAGCCAAGAACTATACCTTATGATTCAGCAAGGCATGCAGGGACATGCCTATGGAGAAAACTCTAAGGCCTTTCAATGCCATGTGCTCTGAGTTTGTGTTTGAGACAAAGGAAGTACCAGACACATGGCAAAAGGACTATAAAGGGCAGATGAATCATCTCCATTTTGTCTTCAATCCTGCTTCTTACCTCTGGAGTAACTTTTCTACAAACTGAAGCTCTGAACAAAGGACTGAATGACTCATTCAAGTTGTGGATGTGTTCCAGAGGGATTTTCAAGCCAGCAAACTCACAAATACAGCTAACCTGATATATGAACTTTGAAGTCTTTGTATGTATGTGACTGCTTTACCATTTAACAACTCTTCTTGTTCTTTCTTTTTTCTTTATAATAAACCTTTAGTTTTAGATGCTAAAGGACTGGCTGGCAGTGTGATATTTTGGGTAAGATCCAAACCTATAATGACCTGGTAATGTGGCTGGGGTCAGAAGAACATTTTTTATATGTGAGCAGAGTTTTAAAATAACTTCAATATTTTCGTTCAATATCTTCATTAATGATTTGGAGGATGGCATGGACTGCACCCTCAGCAAGTCTGCAGATGACACTAAACTGGGAGGAGTGGTAGATACGCTGGAGGGTAGGGATAGAATACAGAGGGAACTAGACAAATTAGAGGATTGGGCCAAAAGAAATCTGATGAGGTTCAACAAGGACAAGTGCAGAGTCCTGCACTTAGGACAGAAGAATCCCATGCACTGCTACAGACTAGGGACCGAGGGGCTAGGAAACAGTTCTGCAGAAAAGGACCTAGGGGTTACAGTGGACGAGAAGCTGGATATGAGCCGATAGTGTGCCCTTGTTGCCAAGAAGGCTAACAGCATTTTGGGCTGTATAAGTAGGGGCATTGCCAGCAGATCGAGGGACGTGATCATTCCCCCTCCATTCGACATTGGTGAGGCCTCATCTGGAGTACTGTGTCCAGTTTTGGGCCCCACACTACAAGAAGGATGTGGAAAAATCGGAAAGAGTCCAGCAGAGGGCAACAAAAAAGATTAGGGGTCTGGAGCACGTGACTTATGAGGAGAGGCTGAGAGAACTGGGATTGTTTAGTCTGCAGAAGAATGAAGGGGGGGATTTGATAGCTGCTTTCAACTACCAGAAAGGGGGTTCCAAAGAGAATGGATCTAGACTGTTCTCAGTGGTAGCAGATGACAGAACAAGGAGTAATAGTCTCAAATTGCAGTGGGGAAGGTTTAGGCTTGATATTAGGATAAACTTTTTCACTAGGAGGGTGGTGAAGCACTGGAATGGGTTACCTAGGGAGGTGGTGGAATCTCCTTCCTTAGAGGTTTTTAAGATAAGGCTTGACAAAGCCCTGGCTGGGATGATTTAGTTGGGGATTGGACCTGCTTTGAGCAGGGGGTTGGACTAGATGACCTCCTGAGGTCCCTTCCAACCCTGATATTCTATGATTCTCACTGTACTGGACCTAGGTGTTGATTGGGAGCCAGAGAACTGGAATGCAATAAAGGGGATTGTGAGATTCCTTTTTTGTGTGTGTGCTTCTTGATAACCAGTGTGGGGATCAGAAGCACAGTTTGTGACTGGTTGAAGAGTTTAACTTCAGTGTTAACCACCAGTCTTTGGGAGAATCTGCTTTCCCTTTTGCAGCCTACCCTGACCTTGGTATTTTCAGTGAGGGCTGCCCCAGGCACTATGGGTCACACCAAGCAAGGGGGGAAATCTTGCAGGGAAAGGATCCCGACTGAGCAGGATGACTAGCCTCCACAAAATGGTTATTAGGAGTAAACAGGGAATGAAAAAAGGAGTTGATCAAAAAAAAGCTACATCATGGAGATGAGAAAATGCATGTATAAAGTGGGAACTGCTAGCAGTCAGGCAAAATTAGCTTTCAACAAGGAAATAAAAATAAGTAAGACTTTTTTAGAATAAGGAAAGATGAGGCTGGGCCACTATACAGTCTGACTGGGAAGGAGATTATCTTTAATCTAGGAATGACCCAAAAACTAAATGAATACTTTGCCCTAGTTTTCAAAAAGGATGATAATATGGAACTTTAGCTGGCACATGAGTTTGCTAGTCTGGTAGCAATGATTTTTAAATAGGCTATTTATCTGATGATAGTACCGTACGACTGGAGAGTAGCTAATGTTGTACCTATTTTTAGGGAATAAAAAGTGATCTGGGAAATTGCAGACCTGTTATTCTGACTTCAGTAGTATGCAAGGCTTTAGAACAAATTGTGAAGGAAGGAAACAAATTAACTTAAATAGAGGTAAATAGGATGTAATAAAACATGGGTTTATCACAGGCAGATCACGCCAGGCTAATCTGATTTCCTTCTTTGAGACAATAACTGCTTTTTAGATAAGGGAAATTCACTTGGACTTTAGTAAGGCATGAGACAGCACCACATAGAAAATTATTAGTTAAATTAGATAAAATGGGGATCAGTACAAGCACTGTAAGGCAGATAAGGAATGGCTAAAGGAAAATGGGGATCAGTACAAGCATTGTAAGATGGATAAGGAACTGGCTAAAGGGCAGAAGGCAACAGGTTGTCCTGAAAGGTGAAGTATCAGACTGAAGGAAGGCTTCTAGTGAAGTTCCTCAAAGATCAGTCTTGGGTCCAATCTTATTCAGTACTATTATTAATGACTTTGACACAAAAAGTAGGTGTGCGCTAATGAAATTTGAGACACAAGGTTAGTGAGGTAATATCTTTTATTGGATCAACTTCTGTTGATGAAAGAGAGAAGCTTTTGAGCTACACAGGTACTTTTCTCAGTCCTAAAGACTCTATGTAGCTCAAAAACTTGTCTCTTTCACCAACAGAAGTTGGTCTAATAACAGATATTACCTCACCCACCTTCTTCCTCTAATATCCTGGGCCCAACACAACTACAAAAATCACTGCAAACTACTAACAAAATTTGCTCATGATACAATGTTGGGAGGCATCTTCAATACAGAGGAGGATCAAATATTATACAGGACATTTTGGATGACCTTGAACACTGAAGTGACAGAAATGGGATGAAATTCAGTTGTGACAAAGTCAGGCACTTTGGGTCTAAGAAGAAGAATTTCAATGGAGGCTCATCAGGTGGAAGTAACAGAGGAAGAGAGACCTGGGGGTGGGAGTCGATCACACGAAGACTGAGTCACCAATGTGATCCAGCTATGAAAAAGGCAAATATGATCCTAGCAAATATTAGGCAAGGCATTTCCAGCAGAGAGAGAGACAGAGAGAAATATTAATCCCATTGTATGAGGCATTGGTAAGATCTCATTTGGAATACTGTGTACAATTCTGATCACTCATATTCAAGAAAGATTAAATTAATCTGGAACTGGTTCAGAGAAGAGCTACTAGGATGATTAGGGGACTGGAGGGCCTATCTTATAAGACGAGACTGGAAGGGCTTGGCTTGTTTAGTCTAGCAAAACAAAGGCTGAGAGGGGATATGACTGTCCTCTATAAATACTTTGGGGCCCGGGTAAACATCAGGGAGGGTGAAGAGCTAAGTAAGCTCAAGGACAATGTACCACAGTGGTCAGCAACCTTTCAGAAGTGGTGTGCCGAGTCTTCATTTATTCACTCTAATTTAAGGTTTTGCGTGCCAGTAATACATTTTAACATTTTTAGAAGGTCTCTTTCTATAAGTCTATAATATATAACTAAACTATTGTTGTATATAAAGTAAATAAGGTTTTTAAAATGTTTAAGAAGCTTTATTTAAAATTAAATTAAAATACAGAGCCCCCCGGACCAGTGGCCAGGACCCGGGCAGTGAGAGTGCCACTGAAAATCAGCTCACGTGCCGCCTTCGGCACGTATGCCATAGGTTGCCTACCCCTGATGTAGCACAAGAAGAAATGGATATAAACTGGCTATGAACAAATTCAGACTGGAAGTTAGAAGATTTCTAACCATCAGAGAGGTGAGGTTCTGAAATTGTCCCCCACCCCGCCCCAAAAAAAATAGTTGTGGGGGCAAACAACTTAATTAGTTTTAGAAGAGCTGACAAATTTTTTGAGTGCACTGGTATGACGGGGTTGCTTGTGACAGTAGGCGGCAGGGATCAACAGTTCTAGGGCTCACTTTCAGTTTGTGTCTTGTTTCTAACAGCTCGTGCTTCATGGTTTCAACTAGGCACCTGCAGAGTTCACAAAGGGTTATCCCCACCCCCCACCAATGTATTTTGGGAGTTTTATCACCATCGGGGATGGCTACGACTGGGGATGGGAAACAAGGCAGGGTGGGCCAAGGCTTTGAGATAGCACCAAGTAGTCTTTCTCCCAGGTGCTTGGCAAGCTAGTTCTTGCTCACATACTCAGGGTCTGATTGATCACCATTTGTGGGGTTGGGAAGTAATTTTCCCCCAGGTCAAATTCATCTTCCCCTGCAGTGTGTGGATGAGGGTCTCTTTCCAGGATTTTCTGGGTATACCTCATTTAATCATTTCTATGCCATTGCGAGGGCCTCCTATTCTCTGCCTGTAGCACATAATAGTCTAGTCTCCCGGGGAATGTAATATTTTGGTCTAATTCCAGTTGCTGACTTTAATGCAGAGTGCTGGTTGCCTATGATATACAAGAGATCAGAACAGATGATCTGGTGGTCCCTTCCAGCCCTAAGCCCTGACTCTGGGATATGGCAATTTCCTCCATTATCATTAAAAATCCTTTCTGAATTCAGTTTAAATAGACTTTGAAGTCCATTGTATTAAAAACACAAAGTTTATGTATTATTGTGGAATTGTATGTAACTTCCATAGGGGAGAGACATGATTAATGCAAACCTTGGGAAGGGTCAGAGCTTCAAAGGACCATTTGAAACAATGAGCCAGACAAGAATGAACTTTATGAACCTATAACCTTGGAAAACCCTTTGGTGGGTTTTGAAGGATCGATCACCTGCCAAAGCCCTTATTTGAATCGGGGGTGGTCTCTGGTAAGCTTATTAGCATGCATGTAAGGTTTTTTATTGTTTTTATTATGTTTTTTCTGTAATGCTTTCACCTTAAGAAAAAGCGTGCTCGCTTAAAAAGAGCTTTGTGCCAACTTATACCTGTGGGCAATTACACTGTTTATGGCCTCTGAAGAGCATGCAAAGCAGGATTCCTTAGGCGCTCTGACTTGCTGAGGAACTCATTGTAGGAGGGAAGTGTACAGCCTGGAAAACCCTGGTCAGGAGGGAGAGAAATACAGGTCTCCATGCAAGAGACGTGACAACTGAGGGGCTGGGAGCTTAAAGAGGGTGCCCTCAAGGGATTACGGAGGAAGAATACAGGTGTAGCTGACCTGAACTGTGACAATTAATATTGTCCATATTAAACTTTAAAAGGAAATGGGACATTCTTGTCCAGGTATAAAGCTGGCAGAATAGGGATGCTGTAGATTTGTAGCATATTTTATATACTTTAGCTACCAAAGTTGCATTCAGAATCTGCAATTCAATTTTATCCCTTGTGATTAGCCATAGCCACTTCAACACACAGTTGATCTTCTAGCAACCTGAGCACTATACATCATCTTAATTACTGAGCTGCCTGAAATTTGCAATTCTTCAAGGTAGAAGTGTTCAATAAATATTTCTGTTCTGAAATTTGGAAAAAACTATGTAGCCATGTCATATATGATGCAATACTTTCCATTCTGATAGTAACTCAGGAGGATCTTAGTAAGAACATAAGAACGGCCATACTGGGTCAGACCAAAGGTCCATCTAGTCCAGTATCCTATCTTCCGACAGCAGCCAATTGCAGGGGTCCCAGGGGGAATGAACAGAACAGGTAATCACCAAGTGATCCAGCCCCTGCTGCCCACGCCCAGCTTCTGGCAAACAGAGGCTAGGGACACCATCCCTGCCCATCCTGGTTAATAGCCATTGATGGACCTATCCTCCATGAATTTATTTAGTTCTTTTTTGAACCCTGTTACAGTCTTGGCCTTCACAACATCCTCTGGCAAAGAGTTCCACAGATTGACTACGCATTGTATGAATAAATACTTCCTTTTGTTTGTTTTAAACCTGCTGACTATTAATTTCATTTGGTGACCCCTAGTTCTTGTCTTATGAGAGGAAGTAAATAACACTTCCTTATTTACTTTCTCCACAACAGTCATGATTTTATAGACTTCAATCATATCCCCCCTTAGTTGTCTCTTGGAAAAGACCCAATCTTATTAATCTCTCCTCACAAAGCAGCTACAAAACAGCAGCTACTAAAGTTAGACATTTTTATGTCAGCAGACTCGGAAAACTTGTTTCCAAGAGTTTTACAAGAGCTGCCGAGGAATTCTCTGGACTGAAAGTTGATTTTCAATAATTCTTGGAATACCGGGGAAATTCCAGAAGACTGGGAGAAAGCTAATGTCATGTCAATATTTAAAAGAGGTAAATGGGACACCTCTCAGGTAATTATGGGCCTGTCAGCTTGACACTGATCCTGGGCAAAACAATGAAGCAGCTGATATAGGACTCAATTAATAAAGAATTAAAGGAGGGTAATATAATCAACGCCAATTAACATGGGTTCATGGACAATAGATCTTGTCAAACTAACTTGACTAGATAGATAAGGATTACAAGTTTGGTTAATAAAGGTAACAGTATCAGACGGGTAGCTGTGTTAAGTCTGTAGCCACAAAAATGACAAGGAGTCCTGTGGCACCTTAAAGACTAACAGAATTATGTGGGCATAAGCTTTCGTAAGTAAAAGCCCACTTCTTCAGATGCATGATGTGTTGATGTAATATACCTGGACTTCAGTAAGGCATTTAACTTGGTACTGCATGACATTTTGACTAAAAACCTAGAATGATACAAAATGAACATGGCACAGATTAAATAGATTAAAAACTGGCTAACTGACAGGTCCCAAAACATACTTGTAAACAGGGAATCATCATTAAGCAGGTGTATTTTTAGTGGGGTCCTGCAGAGATTGGTACTTGGCCCTAATCTACTTATTTTTAATCAATGACTTGGAAGACAACAAACTAAGCACTGATTAAATTTTCAGCTGACAAAGATTGGGGGAGTGCCAAATAATAGAGAGGACAGGTCACTGATACAGAGCGATCTGGGTCGCTTGGTAAGCTGGGCCCAAGCAAACAATACGTGTTTCAATACAGCCAACTGAAAGGTCATACATTTCATAACAAAGAATGTAGGCTGTACTTACAGGATCAGGGATTCTAACCTGGGAAGCAATGATTCTGAAAGACTTGGGAGTCATGATGGATAATCAGCTGAACAGGAGCTCCCATTGCAACACTATAGCTGAAAGGACTAATGTGATGCTTAGATGTATAAACTGGATTACCCAGTAGCAATAGGGAGATCATACAACTACTATATTTGGCACAGATGTAACCGCTACTGCCATACTTTGTTGATAAATTGGAGGGAGTTCAGAGAAGAGCCACAAGAATGATTACAGAATTGGAATACATCCCTTACAGTCAAAGACTAAAGGAGCTTAATTTATCTTAACAAAAGAAAAAAGTTAAGGGGTCACTTGATCATAGTCTATGAGTTCCGACACAAGGAACAAATTTGATAATAGAGGTCTCTTCAACCTTGCAGACAAAGGTATAACACAAGATCCCATGGGTGGCAAAGATGCAAATTTTTAACAGTGAGGCGAATTATCTATTGGAACAACTTACCCATGGTTGTGCTGAATCTCCATCACTGACAATTTTTAAATCAAGACTGAATCTTTTTCTAAAAGATCTGCTCTAGTTCAATCAGGAACTAATTCAAGGAATTCCTATGGCCTGTGGTATGCAGAAGGGGTCAGAATAAATTATCACAATGGCCCCTTCTGGCCTTATCTATGAACCTGTAGACCAGAGGTTCTCAAACTGTGGTACGTGTACCACCTGTAGCATGTAAACTTTATGTTCCATCTAGTCACTTTACAATAATTTAAGAAAGCAGTATGGGAAGCAAAGTTTGAGACCTGCTGTTTTAAACCATTACAAAAGCAGATTTTTACTACTTTGCTATGTGTTTTCTGTGTTGTGGCAACATCCGTGCGTACAATCTATAAGTCCCCTCTCTGTTGTCAGCCTGGTGACAAACTCGAAGCGTTTAAGGCACTGCCCCCCCTCCTTAGCAGCTTGCCACACACTTCTCCTCAGTGGAAATATTCCAAAGCTACAGAAAGAGTACATAGTCCTGCATTCCCCATCTAGCCCCTGGCTGAGCCAATCCACCCTGGGAGGTGCACTGATGTTATCTCATTATGGGAAAGATTTAGCAATGTAAGAAATTTGTTTTTCTGTGATGCAGCCACAACCATTGTGCATGCTGGGTATGATCAACAGTGCTTGGACAATCTTCCTTTCCTCCCTATATGTGGTTAGAGGCTAAGGGAGAAGGTAAGGCAATAGGATGGGCAAGACTCATCTCAGAACCTTATGTCTAAAAGCAGCATTAGCCAATAATACCTGGTTGAGGTGGCTGTACCTAGAGAAAGTGTCAATTGAGCACCAGATAGCTCAGCAGTGTTCAGGAACAGAGGCTTCCCCCTCTCAGCCCAGAAGCTGGCTACCACTCTGGCAGAATGGGCCTTGAGCTTCTTAGGCCAGGAAAGATCTGCTAAAGCATAACAATGCTAGGTCTGATCTAGTAACAAGTGACATGAGATGCCATTCCCTCCAACATGGAAATCCTCAAAAAGGATGAAAATGGAACAGGATTTCTAGAAGCCAGCTGTCACAGAAAGATGGTAAGACAATGCTACCCTGCTCACTGATGCCACCCCGTATATAGATTCTATTCTATAGAGGTGCTTATACCACCATCACCACTTTAGTGTCAGAGCACCACATGTACTGAGCTTGAACAGCATTATTATGAGAGGTAGTCACACATGGATAATAGTCATGTGATTTTTGACAAAAACAAATTTAAAAGAAAATGGAGTAATGCTAATTGGAAAATAATACCTATGACTTCTCATCTGCACATATAAATAGCAAAACCAGTCAGCTATAGAACAAGCCAGCAAGAGAATGTTTCCCATTCCCACATCCCCACACTAGTTCCCCAGTCCTCAAATCAGTTACCGAAAAAAGCTATTATGTAGTTTTGGTTATTATAAATGTGATTAAGTGCTGAGCACAAAAACATTCTCATTGCTACATGCTCCAATATATTAGATTTCTAGAGAAATAGTATTTAAGTTTACTTTTTTTAAAAAAGGAAGTATGAGTGGACAGTTTTTACAACAAAAGTTATAATCCAACTCTTCTCTACAGCATGCTTGAGAAGACTCACCTGACGAATGGCCAATACTCCCTGGGGATCTACAGTCAGTTCTGCTAAATGAACGCCAAATTCTGCAAGAAAGAATATCTAAAATGAGACTAAGAATAGAATATCTAATTGAAACTAAGAACAGAATTAACATTCACATCAAGAGATTTAAGCCAACAGCACAGTATAAATCACAAAAAGAATTTTAGCCTGCATCTTCTGGAAGGCTCAATGCTGACAAAGTGAGTTATATGCATGAAGGAGAAGGCAGCCCCATAGAGTAGCTTCTCTGCTGAATTGAAGGCATCCAAATTCTCCCCCTCTCAAACAGAGTTTTTTATAACTGCTTTTTATTCTAAGTGAAAGACTGTAAGGACAAAAAAAAGAATTTTGTTACCAATTTAAGTTACTATAGACTTATGCGCAAACAATGACATTAAGTGAGCACCTGCACAGAAGCAATGAAAAAGATTCACAAATGGAGCTATATGTAGTGCCCTACCAAATTCATGGTCCATTTTGGTCAATTTCACAGAAATAGGATTTTAAAAATCATAAATTTCATGATTTCAGCTATTTTAAGCTGAACTTTCAGGGTATTGTAATTGTAGGGGTCATGACCCAAAAATGAGTTGTGGAGGAATCGCAAGGTTATTGGGGGGAGGGGGAGAGGGAGGGAGTTGTGGTACTGCTACCCTTACTTCTGCGCTGCTGCTGACATGGCACTGCCTTCAGAGCTGGGCAGCTAGAGAGCAGTGGCTGCTGGCCAGGAGCCCAGGTCTGAAGGCAAACTGCCCCCAGCAGCACAGAAGTAAGGATGGCATGGGATAGCATTGCCACCGTTACCTCTGCGCTGCTGCCTGCGGAGCTGTGCCCTCAGTCAGCAGCCGCCACTTTCCGGCCACCCAGCTCTGAAAGCAGTGCAGAAGTAAGGGTGGTAATACCGCAACCCCCCTAAAATAACCTTGTAACCCCCCACACACAACTCCTTTTTGGGTCATGAGTCCCAATTTGAGAAACACTGGTCTTCTCTGTGAAATCTGTACAGTATAGGGTAAAAGTACACAAAAGACCCGGTATCAGGGGGGAGACCAGATGTCATGATCTGTGACGCAACTATGAATTTGGTAGGACCATAGCTATACGATAGGTTCCTTAGACTACAGTCCATGAAGAACTTGCTCCAGTGGTCCACAGAGAACAGTCTGATCATTACTCCTGAGGGCATTCTGTGCCAAAAAATTAAAAATTCTGCACAAAGATGGGAGATCACCCTGGACAGGACTCAGCGGTGAGGCTGCACCCGACTCTGATGCAGCACAAGGCCTGGGCCTGCCCCAGAAACATCCTGGGGCCCTGCCCCTCTGTGCCAGGCGCACCAGGTGTGGGGCAGGGAGGCAGGCTCACCAGGCAGGATCCATGTGTGGAGGGGCATCCAGGTGTGGGGTGAGAGGATTCTGTGTGGGACAATCTGGGTGCAGGCAGCTCAGTGGGGGGATCTAGGTGTGGGGGGTCTGGATACACAGATGCTCATGGGGGGGGGGTTCCAGGTACAGCAGCAATGGGACTCTGCAGGGGGTTCCAGGTGAAAGTGGTTGGGGCTCAGCTGAGGTGTCTGGGGGGTGTCTAGTGTGACCAGATCACAACACTAAAATATCGGGACACACTGGGGTGCTGTCAGCCCCATCCACAGTCCACCCTCACTCCTCCCAGGCTCCGCTCCCACTCTGCCCCAGGTCCCGCCCCCTCCGCACTTGCCCCTCCCCCCCCCCCGTGTGCCCTTCCTCCTCCCCTGCCCCCTGCTGGCTTGCTGCATCCCTCCTCAGTCCCCCACCTGCCACTCACCCCTACGGCGCCAACTTCCCCTCTGCTGGGTGGGTGCTCGCCCTCCCCCCTGCCTCTTCCCACCCAAGCATCCACCCTCACTCTGCCCTCATTCCACCCCCTTCCCCCAAGTCCCCGCTCCTGCTCTGCCTCTTCTCTGTCTCCTCCCCTGAGCGTCCCGCATCCCCGCTCCTCCCTCTCCCTCCTGGAAAGCGCTAAGCACCATCAAACAACGGTTAAGCGGCGGGAAGCGCGGTGGGGGGGAAGCGGGGATGCAGCACGCTGGGGGGAGAAGGAGGTGAGGAGGGGGGAGCCTGGCTGCGATTTTTCCCCGTGGGTGCACCCACAGAGTCGGCACCTCCCTCCAACTCGCCTCCTTACCTGAATATTGGGACAAATAGCATCCTGATTGTACATTGATCGGGACGCGGGACAGTCCTTATTTTATTGGGACATTTGGTCACCCTGGGGCGGGGTCTGCGTGCTGAGGGAGTGGGGCTTGGTGGGGTGGGGGTCTTGGTGCAGCTAGTTGGGGTCTGGATATGGGGGCTCAGGGTGGGGCATCAGGTGGGGAGTTGAGTGCAGGGATCTCAGTGGGGGGTGGTCTGGGTGCAAGGGTGGGGGTCCGGAGGCAAGGTGTCTGCGTGCAGGGGGGCTCCAGATGCAGGGATTGAGGTTCAATGGGGTGGGGTTTGGCTAGGGGAGTTCTGGATGTACACGTTGAGGCCTGGCAGGGGTGTCTGCGTATGGGAGGTCCAGATGCATGGGGGCTGGGTGATCATAATACTCCATTTTTCCTTGTTTCCAGATGCTAAAATCTACTAGAAGACAGCATTTAAAATACACCAATATTTTCCTATTACTGCACTATGTAAGAAATTACTGTAGCTGCCATGAGGACATCATATAGTCAGAGACAGGTTGTGCAATCATGAATGGGAGGAGAGGCATACATGGTAGATCAGGGATCGGCAACCTATGGCTTGCGTGCCAAAGACAGCATGCGAAACGATTTTTAATGGCACACTGCGAACCCCGGCAGCGGGCTGATGGCCAGGACCCTGGCAGGCAGCAGCGTGCCATTAAAAATCCTGCCCGGCCCAGCCTGTTCTTCTCCGCCCCGCTCTCTCTGGCAGGGGCAGAAGCAAGCTTGGCCCTGCTGGCTGCTGCTGTAGGGCAGGCTCCGCCGGCAGCCAAGCTTCCCCCTCCCCCGCCTCTTCCCCCAGCGTGCTGCGTGGAGCCCCGCCTCCTCTCCCTCCCTGCCGCTGATGGCCCTTGCGAGGGAGGGGAGAAGAGGAGCCCCAGCGCCCTCGCAGCTCAGATCAGGAAGGAGGCGGAGAAGAGGCAGGAGCGGGGCCTTAGGGAAAGGGAGTGGAATCAGGGCGTATACCTCCAGCCCCCTGCAGTGAGCCGCTCAGGGCAGGGGGCTGGGAGCACCCACCCGATCCCAGCCCTCTGCCCTGACCCCTGCACCCCCCCTCACACCCCAGCCCCCTACATCCCCCCCCCCCCACGACCCCAGCCCTGACTCTGGCACCCCCCACACCTCATGCCCTGACTCCTGCACCCCCTCACACGCCCCCAGCCCTCTGCCCTGACTCCTGCACCCTCCTTGTACACACCCTACCCTGACTCCTGCACTCCCCACACATACCCAGGCCCCCCACATCCCATGCCCTGACGCTTGCACCCCCGTCATCCCCACCCTGAACACCAAACAGGAGCTCCTGCACCCCTCGCACCAAATGGGAGCTGCCCAGGTAAGCGCTCCACACCCAAACCTCCTCCCCCAACCCTGAGCCCCCTCCCTCATTCTAGCTCCTGGTCAGATCCTGCAGCCCAACCCCCAGCCTGCTCCTTCACCCCCAGCCCTGTGCTCGATGCACCCCTACCCTCAGCTCAGTGCAGAGAGAGAGGAAGAGAATGGGCCAGAACCAGGGAGAAGATAGGTACCCACTCTATGTGGGCAGGGCCAGGACCCCAGACCAGCAGCGGGCTGAGCAGGGCTGGCAGCTGGGACCCTGACTGGCAGGAGCCAGCAGACGGAACCCCAGACCGGCCGCGGGCTGAGCCGCTCAGCCCGCGGCCGGTCTGGGGTCCCGGCCGCCGGACCCGCTCAGCCTGCTGTCGGTCTGGGGTTCTGGTTGCCGGCCCCTTGCTAGCTGGGGTCCCGGCCGCAGGCCCCACTCAGCCCACTGCCGGCCTAGGTGAACAGAACCCTAGGCCGGCAGCGGGCTGAGGAGGCCGGCGGCATAAGATCAGCATTTTAATTTAATTTTAAATGAAGGTTCTTAAACATTCTGAAAACCTTATTTACTTTACATACAACAGTAGTTTAGTTATATCATTTATAGAGAGAGACCTTCTAAAAACCGTTAAAATGTATTACTGGCACGCAAAACCTTAAATTAAAGTGAATAAATGAAGACGCGGCACACCACTTCTGAAAGGTTGCCGACCCTTGTGGTAGATTATCTTGTAAGATATGCTATACATTTTGAAAAAGTATGACAGCCCCTGAGCCAGTTTATGAAGAGATGGGGAGGATAAGATCCAATTCAACTAATGTGCAGAAAAGCACCATGGAACCAGGAAAAGTTCTGATAGCAGTAAATCTGAATTTCTAGCTAAATATGCTTACTACACCTCTACCCAGATATAATGTGACCCGATATAACACGAATTTGGATATAACACGGTAAAGCAGTGCTCCAGGGGGTGGGGCTGCGCACTCCGGTGGATCAAAGCAAGTTTGATATAACGCGGTAAGATTTTTTGGCTCCCGAGGACAGCGTTATATCGAGGTAGAGGTGTATTTTATATTGGGTGTTTTGTATGACTGCAATTTCAGTATAAAATTTCTGCCTCCTCTTCTCAATTTCTTAAATAGCAACGTGCAAAGAAAAAAATTGAGTTTGTGCCATTTTAGCTTCTCTGTGGTGGATAAAGACAACACTGAAAAGTTATCTTTTTAAAAAGGTGTTCTCAACTTGTGTTTTTCCTTTAGATGTATCAGGAATATCAAGTTTTCTCTTTCTTGTTTTACAGATAGCACTGGAAGCCCTTAATCAATGGGGCAGAGGCAATCTTTAACAAAGATATTTACTTCCAACTGTTTCCTTGGAGTTAACTAGCTGTTAAAGAAACAAGTTTTATAAGTCTCTATAAAATCTCTTCCTTTCTCAATCAGACTTCACATACTAGGTATCTGATTATATAAAGCCATTAGTGACCACTCATCCAGAGTCTTCCAGAGACAAGGGCTAATTTTTATTGTTAAACAGAAGCAAAAAAAAAAAAAAAAAAAAAAAAAAAAATAGCAGCTTTCAGGCCTTTGTTAAGTTACATGGCAAAAAAAACAGGAAAGAGACAAATGCTTTTTTTCCCCTTTTGCAGATCACATTTACAGTCAAGAATCAAAATGTCAAAGATGTGCATGCCATGAGTATTAGAGCCAAGCTAATAATACTTCCAGGAGTCAAATCTCAGATTCAATACAGTGAAGGAAGTAATCAAATTTAATATGCAAAAAGAAGAACAGGAGTACTTGTGGCACCTTAGAGACTAACAAATTTATTAGAGCATAATACAGATGGAATCTTTGGAGAATTAAACTGTCAGCCTTTAACAAACCTCTACTGAGCATATGCAAACAGCTGTTTTCAGAGGGAAATAACTTAGCCAAATTTGGGTTAATTTTTATGGTGACAGCAAATGGCACCTCTAACCCTACGGTGCCCCCCTGTTCCAAAGGATGGAGAGACTAGAGTTTCTCAAAGAAAAGGCCATAAGAATTAACATGGGCAAAACAACATAACTTATTTTGAGAAAATGCCTGAACCATTTTTTGCCGAAGTTGTTTAAAAAAATTCAACCTGAGATGCTGATATATTGAGATGGGGCTTTGGCCACAGTGGTAACTGTTTTAGATTGTTCTCTGCTTGTGGGCAGTCCATGAGCAGTCCTAGGTGAAACCAATCCTGAAGATCCCCTTGTTTATGCATCCCATGATTGCATTACTTCTTTTGGCCACTGTGTCACATGGGAGCTCTTGTTCAGCTGATTATCAGCCACGATCCCCAAATCTTTTTCAGAGTCATAGAATCATAGAATATCAGGGTTAGAAGGGACCTCAGGAGGTCATCTAGTCCAACCTCCTGCTCAAAGCAGGACTAATCCCCAGACAGATGTTTGCCCCAGATCCCTAAATGGCTCCCTCAAGGATTGAACTTACAGCCCTGAGTTTAGCAGGCCAATGATCAAACCACTGAGCTATCCCTCTGTTTCCCAAGATAGCGTCCATAATCCTGTAAGGGTGGCCTACATTTTTTGTTCCCAGATGCATACATTTACATTTAACTGTATTAAAATGCATAGAGTTTGCTTTCACTCAGTTTACCAAGCGATCCAGGTTACTCTGTATCAGTGACTTTTCTTCATTATTTACCACTCCAATTTTTGTGTCGTCTGCCAACTTTATCAATGAGGATTTTATGTTTTCTTCCAGATCATTGATTTAAAAAAAAAAAAAAAAAAAAGTTAAATAGCATAGGGTCAAGAACCAATCCCTGCAGCACCCCACTGGATACACACCTGCTCGATGACAATTCCACGTTTACAATTACATTTTGAGATCTGTCCATTAGCCGATTCGTAATCCATTTAATATATGCCATGTTAATTTTTATATTGTTCTATTATGTTTTTTATTCAAAATGTTATAAGGTACTAACTAATGTCAGAGCACCTTTTGGCACCATAAGTTGGCTTTGGAGAGTAATGCTTTTATTCCCCACTTCCACAATCAAGGAGGAGTCAATCCCAAGTAGCCTAGCGGAGTCCAGCAGGGCATCTGAGGGCATCTCCTCAAAAGGAGAGCCAAGCAGGACAAACAAGATCCACCAAGGGGGGAAAAAAATTAAGCACAAGGAAATTAACTCCAATAAGGGGAAGCAAAGCTCAAGGAACCCAGACAACATGCACGATCATATCTAACAACTGGACAATCTGCTGAGTGCTGAATCACGCTGGTGGTACTTATTTTGTGGGCAGTTCGAAAGCATGCCACTACTTCCTCTCCTCCCCCCCCCCCCCCCAAAAAAAAACTGACTCCTGGCCCTGAAGAGGCTGATTACAGAAATTACAACTTTGAAGACAAATCACATAAAGCTATCCCGAGGCCAAACTCAGAGAGGCCTTTAAAAAGTAACTTGCAAAAGCAAGATACTTGACCATGCTGTGAAGTGGAAAAGCCTACAAGACTTATAGTAAGAACTTGTTTTCAAACGGATACAGACAAGATGTTTTTGCATGTGAATATTATGGGATTTTTCATGACCAAAGCAGCAGCACACAATTGCAAGAATTCAAGAGAGACACCTTGCTCTCTCATGGAACGGTGAGACGGTAACAAAGAAACAACTTGTGTTCTGATTGTATCACTTCAAGTCTTCATCAGAAATGTGGGCCATGTTCTGACCCTAACCTTATTAGCCTACATCAGCTTTGTCAAACAGGCCAGACTGTTAAAATGGACCTCTCCTGAGCCAAAATTATTTAAGAAGAGAAAAAGAGGGACCATAGGCTGACCACCAAAGGGCACCCTGTGTTTGGTAACACCTCAAGTCTTGTCAAACACACACCCTGTAACTGTTTCCCTGAAGTCCTATCTAGGAAGACTGTGGGATATCCTGAAAGTCCCAGAATAAAGCTATCAGAACATTGTGAATGAACGTACCTTAGCTTAACTGTGTTTGGGAAAACCACACAGTGCTACTGTTGGGCTGAGTTGGAGAAAGCATGTCTTCACAATAATGCCAGCATTAAAGTAGCACAAGATTGTAATACATCTAGTCCCTTTACCCAAGTGATGACTTGGTTATTTTTAATGCTTCTCAGAAAATACACATCTGAGCTGCAGTCCAGTAAATGACTTAAGCATAGAGAAAAAAGAATACGCAAAACAATAAATGGACACAAATCAGATGTCAAGAATAACAAAATTCAAAAACCAGTCGGAGAACACTTCAACCTCCCTGGTCACTTAATTACAAACCTAAAAGTCACAATTCTTCAACAACAAAACTTCAGAAACAGACTCCAATGAGAAACTGCAGAATTGGAATTAATTTGCAAACTGGACACCATTAAATTAGGCTTGAATAAAGACTGGGAGTGGATGGGTCATTAAACAAATAAAAACTATTTCCCCATACTAATTTTTCCCCTACTGTTACTCACACCTTCTTGTAAACTGTTGGAAATTGGCCATCCTGATTATCACTACAAAAGGTTTTTTTTCTCCTAATAAGCCCACCTTAATTGATTAGTCTCATTAGAGTTGGTATGGTAACATCCATTTTTTCATGTTCTCTGTGTATATATATCTTCCTACTGTATTTTCCACTGCATGCATCCGATGAAGTGGGTTTTATCCCATGAAAGCTTATGCCCAAATAAATTTGTTAGTCTCTAAGGTGCCACAAATACTCCTTGCTCCTTTTGCTGAATGTTTAAACAATCCTGAAGTGACACATTTTTGGAGTGACAAGAAACTGACAGCTTCTCAGAGAAGAAAGGGAGAAACCTGGATTAGTTATTAATCTAGAGATCTTTACCGCTGTTTGAACAATTGGTTACAAAGGCATAGAAACCTACAGGCACTGGTGAATCTATATAAAAAGATTCCAGGATTATCATTTAAAACCTCAATGTCTAAGTCAGCGTGAAGCAATAGAAACAGTTGCAAGCATGGTTGACAGCTCTTTTTCTTCAGAATATCACCAGATTCAATCATCACTAGTATCTGCAGTCTGTTACTGTTCAATTTGCTGCACATAACCCTCTTTTACTCCAGGTGCCAGACATGCCACTTGCCCTCCTCCCATACCAATACGTCACTGCTGAACCCCCCTGCTCCCCAAGAATTTTCTCTCCCCACCGTCCCTGAACGCTGGTAATTCCTAGTCATCCCAGCAGCCTCCCACTCTTACCAGCCCTTTTACTCAGTCTGCCTCTGACCTTTCAGATATATTTTATAATTATTATTATTATTTTTTTTTTTAAACTAAAACAGAAATTCCAGAGTTTCATACCCTGGATTCCCCCACCCCTGCATTTAAAAAAAAAATGTAAAAAAAGTTATTCCCATATCCCAGATAACAATTTGCAGTTGATTTAAAGAACCAGATTCACCAGTTTGCTGCAGCTACTTTGCACTGTTCCAGTCATGCAAAGCAGACACAGAGTAACAATAAATCTGTCTCTAAAAACTTTAAAAAAAGAAAATCAGTATTTTTAATATCTTCAACTCACTGGAGATATCACATGGCAGCAATCTTTGGGACTTCTGTTTGTATGTCATTTTAAATAAGTTTTTAATAACCAGGGCAATTTCTAGACAAAAAACTGCTAACCTGGTGTTAATGTTGAGAGTATATATGAACAGTTTAAAGGTTAAAAAAACTCCAAGAATGTTGTAATTATCCCAGAAACAAGTATTTACCAATCCCTGAAGTCATAGTTTGGATGTATTTTTTTTAAGTTTAACCTTAGGTTAAACAAGTCAACTTCAATTCTGTCTTACAGTGACACTTTAAAAAACGCCATATGATTATGCTTAAGGTATTTTAGTATTTGTGGCCCCAGAGTAAATTAAACTGATTTTTAAAGGTTTTCTCCTATGGCATCACCACAGAACAGAGTTAAGGTTATTTGGGTGCCTTAATTGCCCATCTTCAGGCTTTCATATATTTGGATTTCTTTTAGGTTTAACCCTAACTTTGAATTTCTGTGCCTTATAATCCTTGTTTTGAGGCACGATAATAAGATTACTATGATGGATATTGTAATGGTAAAACATACATAATCTCAATTTAACTCCATCTAAACAGTTTGTTTGTTTGGGAATATATAAAGAGAAGGAACTGGGAATTTTTAAAATGAAGTTACTTAATTTTTTGAGTTTTAAGTCCTCACACTTTACTGTGAAAGATTAATGAACATTGATAATAATTTCTCTTTTGTGGCATACAACAAGCCAAAACCATGTCTGGCAACGAAATCCTAACTTCTTAATATTTAAGCTTTTCAAAAAAATTTACATTTGCATTCTAGCAATGAGTGCTCTAATTATGAGAATATAAAAAAAACTTTTTGATCAACACAGAAAGAAACTCCACTTCATAGAAAAAGTGAACCCAACCTTGTAATTATGGAATTGCTACTGATTCTCCCATGAAATATAAAGATCAAAAATCCTTGTTTTAATTTCGTCAGTTTGTACCCATGACAGACCACAAGTGTGCCATTTTAAATATCAGGGGGTAGTTGTGTTAGTCTGTATCCACAAAAAAAAGGAGTCAGGTGGCACCTTAAAGATGCATCTGAAGAAGTGGGTTTTTACCCACGAAAGCTTATGCCCAAATAAATCTATTAGTCTTTAAGGTGCCACCAGACTCCTTGCCATTTTAAATACACCTCTACCCCGCTATAACGCAGTTGTGGGGAGCCAAAAAATCCCTACCACGTTATAGCTGAACCCCTGTTATAATATCACCCCAGTGATTTAAAGAGCTCCAGGCTCCGGCCGCTCCGGGGAGCCCCAGGCCCTTTAAATCGCCAGTGGAGCCCCGCTGCCACAGCCCCGGGGTAGGGGTGGCAGGGCTCCAGCGGTGATTTAAAGAGTCTGGGGCTCCCCATAGCAGCCGAAGCCACGGACCCTTTAAAGCGCCGCCAGAGCCCCGCTGCTACCGCGCTATACGCGAACCCGTGTTACATCGGGTCGCGTTATAGCGGGGTAGAGGTGTATGTCACAATAGTTACGGAAAGACCTTCACATTTCTTGTTGATTCAATCACAAGTATTTGTATCTCCTACCAGACAGTCCCATATCCATCATTCCACTCCCCACAAGCCTTTTTATTTTAAATACATACTACATAAAAATGACAAGCAGAATTTGAAGAATGGTATAAGTAAGTATAGCTAGCCTATGCCTCTTTCAGGGAATCTGATACTGCACTACTTTGATGGGATGTTTGTTTAGTGCTTAAGATATCCTCAGCAGGGGTGGGGCTTCCCATCCAAAGGAAGCTGACATGTGCTGTGGGAGTTCTTAGCATAATTATGGAGCCATTCAGGCTAGAGGCATACCCTTAGACACCTCAACTGCACACTGTTTACAAGAGTATTTGTGGAACCAAAAACATGGCTAATAGAAAAAAAACTGCATAACTGGCCTTTATCTGAGTGCAAGTTCCATCAGTTAGGCTCAGTGAACACCACATGCCCAGGAGTGAGTCTTGATCCTCCTAGGGCTCTCCTTTGCAGAAGGCCAATGTTTACACTATAATGGAAGAGATCCAGAAAATCTCAGATGAGAACCAGAAAGAAACTTCTGCTCTTGACTCCAAGTAAATAGGATTGTTTCGTGACCACTAACTACTTGTACCTACGCAGATTAAGAAATATAATCAAATTCCATGCTTCCAAGCATAACCAAATATCATACAGGGGTCAAAAAACAATATTCACCTGTGCCCAGCAGTAGGAAAACTTGTTAGATGTATCAAAGACCTATTTCACCTTCCTCTGAAGGATCAGATATTGAACAGTTCTGAAGGCAGAATGCCAGACTAGATCAAAACTGGTACAGCAAAGCCTATGTAAGAAGTTAATCCTACTACTTACCAAGGTTAATGTAGAAGCCCACATGGAGGATCACAGGCCCCAGATGAGCTGGATGGAAGGCAAAGATCCAAAACTACTAATACAACTGTATAAATAGCAACAAAAATGGGAGGATAAACTGACACACTCAAAAAAACCCCCAATACATTTAGCAAACCCACCAATCCCTGGTTATCAACACAAATTTGAAGCTCAATTTATTGTCTTCCATGGGAAATGATTGACAAGAACATTATTCCCAAGTACAAAAAACCCTTCAACACCAAGACAAACCATTTGAAAGACACTAAAGGAAAGACTTTGGCAATGTAAGTGTCTTCCACTGAAAACAGGAAAGAGATCAAATTCTCACTATATGGCACAAAATAGTTGGACAGTTTGACCGTGTGCTTGATTGCTTGCTTGTTTGTTTGAAAAGTGTGAATTGGGAGTGCTTTGTTCCAGGTGGGCCTTGAGTGGGCCTGACTGGTATATAAGGGCAGTCAGCAGCGAACCAGCTGAGCGGCGAACAGCAGAGGCTAACAGCGGGAGTTCGCCTGGGGAGAGCGAACTGAGGCTTTCATCTGCAGGTTTCTCTGAGTAGTTCCTGCAACAGTTGAGGAAGCTCTTAAGAGGACGGTGATATGGAAGGTGAGCGATCAGCTGTTGTAACCTGCACAGGTTGTGCCATGTTTGTCTTTCTTCCACAGGACAGAAGCGACTTTGTCTGTACAAAGTGCAAGCTGGTCTCCATATTGGAAGAGAAGGTTCGAGGGCGGGAAAAACGAGTATCGACTCTGCGTTGCATAAGGAAAAATGAAGATTTCCTGGACAGACGTCAGGAGATGCTTCTACGGCGACAATGTTCTGAAGATTCAGAGCAGGCACAGCAGGGACAGAAGGATTGTGAAGAGGTTTGGCAGCATGTGACCTCCAGAAGGAGAAAGAGGAGCGTCCATGCACCAGCAATGGACATACAGGTGAGCAATCGTTTCCATGTTCTCTCTACAGGTACTAATGCGGAGAGTGGACTAGATGACCCATCTGAGGGAAGGGAGCAGAAGGAGGCTCCACCGATTGGAAGGCAAAAGATGCACTGTCCTAGGGATGGGGGTTCCACGACCACCACTCCCAAGAGGAGGAGGAGGGTGGTGGTGGTCAGGGACTCCCTCCTCAGGAGGACTGAGTCATCTATCTGCCGCCCGACCGGGAAAACCGAGAGGTCTGCTGCTTGCCAGGAGCTAGGATACACGATGTGACGGAGAGACTGCAGAGACTCATCAAGCCCTCGGATCGCTACCCCTTCCTGCTTCTCCACGTGGGCACCAATGATACTGCCAAGAATGACCTTGAGCGGATCACTGCAGACTATGTGGCTCTGGGAAGAAGGATAAAGGAGTTTGAGGCGCAAGTGGTGTTCTCGTCCATCCTCCCTGTGCAAGGAAAAGACCGGGGTAGAGACCGTCGAATCGTGGAAGTCAACGAATGGCTACGCAGGTGGTGTCGAAGAGAAGGCTTTGGATTCTTCGACCATGAGGTGGTGTTCCAAGAAGGAGGAGTGCTAGGCAGAGACGGGCTCCACCTAACGAAGAGAGGGAAGAGCATCTTCGCCAGCAGGCTGGCTAACCTAGTGAGGAGGGCTTTAAACTAGGTTCACCGGGGGAAGGAGACCAAAGCCCTGAGGTAAGTGGGGAAATGGGATCCTGGGAGGAAGCACAAGCAGGAGAGGGCAAGAGGGGAGGACTCCTGGCTCATGCTGAGAAAGAGGGACGATCGATGAGTTATCTTAAGTGCCTATACACAAATGCAAGAAGCCTGGGAAACAAGCAGGGAGAACTGGAAGTCCTGGCACAGTCAGGGAACTATGATGCGATTGGAATAACAGAGACTTGGTGGGATAACTCACATGACTGGAGTACTGTCATGGATGGATATAAACTATTCAGGAAGGACAGGCAGGGCAGAAAAGGTGGGGGAGTTGCGTTGTATGTAAGAGGAGTATGACTGCTCAGAGCTCCGGTATGAAACTGCAGAAAAACCTGAGATAAAGGTTGATAAAGTTGAGAAGTGTGAGCAACAAGGGTGATGTCGTGGTTGGAGTCTGCTATAGACCACCAGACCAGGGGGATGAGGTGGACAAGGCTTTCTTCTGGCAACTAGCAGAAGTTACTAGATCGCAGGCCCTGGTTCTCATGGGAGACTTCAATCACCCTCATATCTGCTGGGAGAGCAATACAGCGGTGCACAGGCAATCCAGGAAGTTTTTGGAAAGTGTAGGGGACAATTTCCTGGTGCAAGTGTTGGAAGAACCAACTAAGGGCAGAGCTTTTCTTGACCTGCTGCTCACAAACAGGGAAGAATTAGTAGGGGAAGCAAAAGTGGATGGGAACCTGGGAGGCAGTGACCATGAGATGCTCGAGTTCAGGATCCTGACACAAGGAAGAAAGGAGAGCAGCAGAATATGGACCCTGTCCTTCAGAAAAGCAGACTTTGACTCCCTCAGGGAACAGATGGGCAGGATCCCCTGGGAGAATAACAGGAAGGGCAAAGGGGTCCAGGAGAGCTGGCTGTATTTTAAAGAATCCTTATTGCGGTTGCAGGAACAAACCATCCCGATGTGTAGAAAGAATAGTAAATATGGCAGGCGACCAGCTTGGCTAAACAGTGAAATCCTTGCTGATCTTAAACGCAAAAAAGAAGCTTACAAGAAGTGGAAGATTGGACAAATGACCAGGGAGGAGTATAAAAATATTGCTCAGGCATGCAGGAGTGAAATCAGGAAGGCCAAATCACACTTGGAGTTGCAGTTAGCAAGAGATGTTAAGAGGAACAAGAAGGGTTTCTTCAGGTATGTTAGCAACAAGAAGAAAATCAAGGAAAGTGTGGGCCCCTTACTGAATGAGGGAGGCAACCTAGTGACCGAGGATGTGGAAAAAGCTAATGTACTCAATGATTTTTTTGCCTCTGTCTTCACGCACAAGGTAAGCTCCCAGATTGCTGCACTGGGCAGTACAGTATGGGGAAAAGGTGACCAGCCCTCTGTGGAGAAAGAAGTGGTTCGGGACTATTTAGAAAAACTGGACGTGCACAAGTCCATGGGGCCGGATGCGCTGCAACCGAGGGTGCTAAAGGAGTTGGCGGATGAGATTGCAGAGCCGTTAGCCATTATTTTTGAAAACTCATGGCGATCGGGGGAGGTCCCAGATGACTGGAAAAAGGCTAATGTAGTGCCCATCTTTAAAAAAGGGAAGAAGGATCCGGGGAACTACAGGACAGTCAGCCTCACCTCAGTCCCTGGAAAAATCATGGAGCAGGTCCTCAAGGATCAATTATGAAACATTTAGAGGAGAGGAAAGTGATCAGGAACAGTCAGCATGGATTCATGAAGGGGAAGTCGTGCCTGACTAACCTAATTGCCTTCTATGATGAGATAACTGGCTCTATGGATGAGGGGAAAGCAGTGGATGTGTTATTCCTTGACTTTAGCAAAGCTTTTGATACGGTCTCCCACAGTATTCTTGCCGCCAAGTTAAAGAAGTATGGGCTGGATGAATGGACTGTAAGGTGGATAGAAAGCTGGCTAGATCGTCGGGCTCAACGGGTAGTGATCAATGGCTCCATGTCTAGTTGGCAGCCGGTTTCAAGCGGAGTGCCCCAAGGGTCGGTCCTGGGGCCGGTTTTGTTTAATATCTTTATTAATGATCTGAAGGATGGTGTGGACTGCTCTCTCAGAAAGTTTGCAGATGACACTAAACTAGGAGGCGTGGTAGATACACTAGAGGGTAGGGATCGGATACAGAGGGACCTAGACAAATTAGAGGATTGGGCCAGAAAAAAACCTGATAAGGTTCAACAAGGACAAGTGCAGAGTCCTGCACTTACGACGGAAGAATCCCATGCACTGCTACAGACTAGGGACTGAATGGCTAGGTAGCAGTTCTGCAGAAAAGGACCTAGGGGTCACAGTGGACAAGAAGCTGGATATGAGTCAACAGTGTGCTCTTGTTGCCAAGAAGGTTAACGGCATTTTGGGCTGTAGAAGTAGGGGCATTGCCAGCAGATCGAGGAACGTGACCGTTCCCCTTTATTCGACATTGGTGAGGCCTCATCTGGAATACTGTGTCCAGTTTTGGGCCCCACACTACAAGAAGGATGTGGAAAAATTGGAAAGAGTCCAACAGAGGGCAACAAAAATGATTAGGGGTCTGGAGCACATGACTTATGAGGAGAGGCTGAGGGAACTGGGATTGTTTAGTCTCCAGAAGAGAAGAATGAGGGGGGATTTGATAGCAGCCTTCAACTACCTGAAGGGGGGTTCCAAAGAGGATGGAGCTCGGCTGTTCTCAGTGGTGGCAGATGACAGAACAAGGAGCAATGGTCTCAAGTTGCAGTGGGGGAGGTCCAGGTTGGATATTAGGAAAAACTATTTCACTAGGAGGGTGGTGAAACACTGGAATGCGTTACCTAGGGAGGTGGTGGAGTCTCCTTCCTTGGAGGTTTTTAAGACCCGGCTTGACAAAGCCCTGGCTGGGATGATTTAGTTGGGAATTGGTCCTGCTTTGAGCAGGGGGTTGGAGTAGATGACCTCTTGAGGTCCCTTCCAACCCTGATATTCTATGATACATTCTTAACATTCTCCAGAGTGGAGCTTATCATACAAGTAAAGATATTACCACTGTTTCCAGGCCACCATTCCACACAGAAAAGAAAAATAAAATTATGCAGGGCCACTGTTTGCAGCAAAGTTCAAGATATGCTAACATGGCAAAAGCAATGAGTTTTCTAAAATAAGTAAACAGACAGTGTGATGGGTTCTTCCCCCTACACACACACACACACACACCCAGGGTGCAACCTGGAACTGGGGTACTGATAAGCCCTCTGTTTTACCAATCTGGGTTCCCTCTCACACTGTGGTGTTGTGACAAGCGGCAAAGCCTTCCAAGCTTGCCCTCACACAAACATCCACAGGCAGGGGCCACATCCAGCTGTGTCACGAATGCTCTGGCCAGCCACTGCATGAACCAACAATAGAGAGGCTCCAGCCAAAATACCCCCAACTCCCCAGCCTAGAACCCCAGAACTGTATCATCCTGCCATGGTCAAAAGCCTGACCAGTATGAATTTATTACCCAATCTGCCTCTCCCTCAATGTAGAGAGGACAATGTACCAGTCCCCCCATTTCTGAGCAAATTTCCCTTTGCACTTGAAACAACACAGTGTTTTAGGTAAAAATATGAAACAGATTTATTAACTACAGAAAGGTAGATTTAAAGTGATTATAAATAATAGCAAACAGATCAAAGATGGTTACCTAAGAAACAAAAAAAAGCACAATCTAAGTCTTATACACAAGATAGGGTGAGACACTGATTCAACTCCTGTTAGATAGTACAAGCAGTTTGTAGATGTTTCATACACAGGTAGGGTTTTCCTTCTTTCCCACCTGGGACCAACACTTCCCCAGTTCCAAGTCTTTGTTCTTCTAGAGGTATTTCCAGGTATTGAGTTGAGGGGAAAGTGAGGCCCATTGGCCCCCTTTTATAACTTCTTTCAAATGGTGGGAACCCCTTTGTCCCAGCCCAGTTTGTGGAAAAATACAGATACCAAAATGGAGTTCAGTATCATGTGATCTAGTCACATGCCCTTGCATACGTCGATGAGTCATGGCAGCCATTATCCATAGGCTGACAAACATCCCCAGAACAGTTCATCAGGTGAAGATAAGCTTTCCCCAGGGCCCACTGTTTTGGTGATGGGCCATTCAATCTGAATAGGCCATTCACAGTGTGCTGTCAGACTGTATGTGTTACCCAGGTGCAAGCACATTTGAAATACAAATACATAGTTAATATTCACAACTCCAGATACAAAAATGATACATTCATACAAATAGAATAATCGTATTTGGCAAACCATAACTTTTCCATAGACACCTCACATGACATATCTTGTACAGGATGCATCACAATTAAGGCTACGATTTGGTCACAGAGGTCGTGTGTCTTCCGCAGATCTTCGTGACTTCAGCCCACAGCTGCTGGGAGTGGCAGGGGTCCCCCAGAGCTCCCCAGCTGCCGCCAGTGCAGGGGTCCCCCACAGTTCCCCACCTGCCACCAATGCAGGGGGAATCCCTCAAAGTTCCCCAGTCTCTGCAGGCAGCGGGGGATCCCAGGCAGCTCCTCAGCCGCTGCCAGCGGGGGAATCCCCGGAGCTCCCCAACCCCTGCAGGTGACCCCCCTACCCCCGCAGCTCCCTCGCCTGGGGAGGAATCACGGCTTCTGTGAATTTTTGTTAATTGCCCATGACCGTGATTTTACTAACAATGAGCATGACAAAATTTTAGCCTTAATCATAATCATGTCATAATCATATCATAAATCATATCACTATGGTGAATATGGGGTCTGGAGTGTCACAGACAGATCTACCTCTCAGTTTTATGCTGCTGTCCATCACCAAAGCATACAAGTGCCTTCCATGCAAATCTGATGGACAGAGTTTTATCAGTCTGCTTTCTACATTCACTGGGAATGCATTGCAGAACAGGCTTCTCAGAGGGTACATATTTCTGTGCTACTGCCTCCTTTTCCCTAGTCACTATGTGATTAGCAAGGACTATGCAGCTTTAAAGTTGCTATTACAATTTTTCTGCTGCAGTACCTGATGGACAAATGCACGGCAGTGGTCTCACCTTAGTCTCTGCTCTGCACCCTAGCCACTTGCTTCAAAACAGCTTCAACCCCATACCAAACCCCCAGCCAGTGCCATAGCTCCATGTAAGAGAGTAAAAATAAAGAAGCCAAATGTGCGAAGCCTGAGATTCCACACCCTTCATGACTGCAGTAACCCAAAGAGGGGATGGAATCCAGCCTGCTGAGTGGGGGCATCAGCTCTTCTCCCAGTCTTTGGCCAGGTAAACCAGACAAAGAATAATCCAGATGGATAAAAATCAATGATTTTTTTTTTTTAATAAAAAAATCAGATTTTTTTGTTAAAATGCTTTTTGAGGAAAAAAACCTATCTGAAGATAATTTTAATTAAGATACATTATAGCTCAAAGATATTTCATTATGGAACAGGGATTATAAATTCTAATTCTATAGTATGAGACAATATATTCATGTAATTTACAAAACTTTTCTTAAACATGAGTTCCAATAATTCATGGATTAGGGACCCAATCTTATGGGGTTCCACAGGCTTCTGTATAGGTTATTTAGGTTAATCTTTCTATCTACCCAATGGGACTCAGTGCTCAGTCTAGAAGATACCATCAGAGATGCTTAGTTTTGCAGTTCTCAAACTGTGGATTTGTGTCTCCAGAGATAACATGCTTGTTAACAGCAAAAACGTTTTTAAATGAATAAATAAATAATATATAGAGGTGAGAAATAACAGACCTCAACCCTACTGTCCCTCTGCAAATTTGTGTAGAAAGAGTCAATCCCTTACCTCTCTCTAAAAGTACAAAGTTTCAAGAAGTTTAATGAATAGAAGATTGTTGGGGACAATAGATCTGGACAAGGAGAAGAAGTCTGGAGATAAATGTGAGAAGGGAGCGACAGGCAGTAGAAACAAAAGTTAAACTGTTCAAACAGCATTTTCCAGAAGTCTTAAGGTCTTTCCGAGTGTAGCCTTCATTGATTTGAGATCATTCTGTCACTAGAAGGGAAAACCTATAATGGCAGCAGGCCGTAAAAGAGACCCAGTTTGGGAATATTTTAATGAAGTTCCTCTACCTGTGGGTAAGACAGGCATGCGTGCAAAATGCAAATAGTGCAACAAAGAAATGCAAGGCCTGGTTGCCCAAATGAAACATCATGAGAAGTGTTCCTTCTCAGGAGGAAGCTGCGTGGAAGATGTTTGTTTCATCATGTCTGAACATGCAGGATCTTCAGGTTGGTAAACTTTTTAAATTCATACTTCTTTCTTAAGGACTGCCTGTCCTCCTTCTATACTATTCTTGAAGTCTCATGTCTGAGCAAAAAATATAGTTGTTACTCTATGGTACTATCATTTTAGATGCAGTTGTGATAAAAAATAAATAGCTGAAATAGGTAGATCTTCCTTTTACAATTTCACCGTTAAAGTAGTACTGAGTGTTAGTGAATGCAATGAGTAATACGGTAATAATAATTAAATAACTGCATTGACTTATTTTGTTTAGGTGAATCCATCCTCAACATACAGGATTCTGAAGACTATCCACCTTCAAGATCACCATCATTTTCTATAATTTCAGAGTTATCTGCCAAAGATAGTGTTTCAGTCACATCATGTATGTCACAGAGCCATGTATCCACCTGTAGCAAAAAGAAAAAAAATCATCATCCAGAAAAACACTCAGATAAGTTTGTGATAAGAATCAGCAGATTACAAAAAGAGGTAATTGATGAAAAAATTGCCCAGATTGTTTATGCAACAAACTCTCCTTTCCCTATGATTGAGAACCCACACTTCATTAACATGGTTCAGTCATTAAGACCAGGATACAATTCACCCAATAGTGCAGACGTCGCAGGCAAATTGCTAGATAAAGTGTATGAAAGAGAAACTGAGCAGTGTGCAAAAGGTCTAGAGGGTAAAATTGTTAACCTGAGTCTTGATGGTTGGAGCAACGTCCACAATTATCCTGTTGTATGTGCTTGTGTGACAACAGAAGAAGGGAATGTCTTCCTTCCAGAAACAATTGATACATCAGGAAATGCACACATAGCAGAATACTTACAAGAAATAGCAGTAAAAGCTATAACAAACTGTGAAAAAAAAATTCAAATGTATAGTATGCAGCTTGGTCACAGACAATGCTGCAAATGTATCGAAGATTAGAAGAAATTTAGAAGAGAGTCCCAAGCTAATAATATACCGTTGCAGCGCTCATTTGATGCACTTCCTACCTAGCCAAAGACTTCAGTGTTCCAGAAATAAAGGCTAATGCTGAAATTGCAAAATACTTCCGTAACAACCACTTTGCAGCAGCTGCTCTGAAAAAAGTGGGAGGAACCAAGCTAACTCTCCCACAAGACATGCGATGGAACTCAGTAGTGGACTGTTTTGAGCACTTTATCAAGAACGGGCCTAATCTGATGAAGGTCTGTGAACAAAAATCATGAAAAAATAGATGTCACAGCCAAAGTTCTCAACATTGGGCTTAAGAGAAATGTTGAACTCATGCTGAGTACCCTGAAGCCTATTTCTGTAGCCTTGAACAAAATGCAAGGAAATTGCTGTTATTGCTGACGCTGTAGAAATTTGGAAGGAACTGAGTGAGATCTTAAAAAGAGAAACATGCAATGACAGAGTTAAATTACAAGTATTGAAAAAACGAATGGGACAAGCACTATCTCCAGCTCATTTTCTTGCAAATATTCTCAATACTCGGTACCAGGGTCAAACCTTAAAGCTGAAGAAGACATGGACATCCAGCAATCATCCCTCCATAATGCCAACTGTAATAAACTTCAGAGATAAGGGTGAACCATTCAAGAAATATATGTTTGCTGATGATGTTTTAAAGAAAGTCACACCAGCTGGAAGTCACTTAAGCACTTGAATTCAGAGACTGTTGAAGTGATACTCTCACTTTTAACAGCAGTAGCTTCTTTTGACGGTGTAGAAAGAATATTTTCTTTCTTTGGACTAATTCATTCCAAATTGAGAAATTGTTTGGGACCTGAAAAAGCAGGAAAGCTTGTTTTTCTTTACCAGATTATGAACACACAAAAATGAAGGTGAAGATCACTGAGTTAACTGCAGAAGCCAATATTTTAAGTTTCTTATGTTGACCTGGCTGATATAGTCGATTTAATTTTTTTCTTTTAAATATTTAACTATTTTAGTCAAAAACAATTTTAATAAGAAGAAACCTGGTTTTAAAAAACTTGAATGCTTAACTAAATTCAAAAATTCATATGTTCGTTCTGTTAAAATATTATATGTTTGCTGTTGAAGAAAAAAATCCAGACTACATAACGTTTAAATGGTTTTATTTAACTAAAACAACGTCTGTCTGGTGATGGTCTTCTCCTAATACAGCATAGCAAGAAAATCCTCCAAATATTAATGATTAACCTGTTGAATTGGAGGGCTTGTCTACACTGGCAATTTACAGAGCTGCAACTTTCTCGCTCAGGGGTGTGAAAAAATACCCCGAGCGCAGCAAGTTTCAGCGCTGTGAAGTGCCAGTGTAGAGAGTGCACCAGCGCTGGGAGCTACGCCCCCATGGAGGTGGGCTTTTTAGAGCTCTGCCATGACCACACAAGCCATGTTAAAGCGCTGCCACAGAGATAGTTCACCTCCCAATGACTTCATAATATCTGCTTCAATTACCTTTCATAGAATCATAGAACATTAGGGTTGAAAGAGATCTCAGGAGGTCATCTAGTCCAATCCCCTGCTCAAAGCAGGATCAATCCCCAACTAAATCAGCCCAGCCAGGGCTTTGTCAAGCTGGGCCGTAAAAATCTCTAAGGAAGGAGATTCCACCACCTCCCTAGGTAACCCATTCCAGTGCTTCACCATCCTCCTAGTGAAAAAGTGTTTCCTAATATCCATCCTAAACCTCCCCCATTGTAACTTGAGACCATTACTCCTAATGACTTAGTCATCCTTTTAACAGAAAGGGCTTCACAACCTTAACTAAAGTGGAGCTGGTGCCCCCTATAATATCACCATTTGAACTTAAGTTACTTATATTAAACAGAAGAACAGGAGTACTTGTGGCACCTTAGAGACTAACAAATTTATTAGAGCATAAGCTTTCGTGGACTACATTATGCTCTAATAAATTTGTTAGTCTCTAAGGTGCCACAAGTACTCTTGTTCTTCTTTTTGCGGATACAGACTAACACGGCTGCTACTCTGAAACCTGTCATTATATTAAACAGAGATTTGGCTTTGAGCAAACAGTAAAGTGGATCAAAATTAAAAGCTCTCGTGGATAATATACTTGCAGAGAATTTAGTTTTCTGTCTCCACCCCACAAATAGTGGGCAGATGAGGGATGCAAGAAGCTTAGGTTCTTAGTTACATAAAAAGTACTGCCCATTAAGTGATACTAGGTATGCTTTGCTGATTTGCAATAATTGCAATAGATAAAAAGTTAAACATCATTGACAAATACTTTACGCTTGTGAAATGGTTTAGAAGTAATGTATATAGGGAAAAAATTGGTTACATAAAGGTTTTCTTCTCACCCTGAAAGAATTAAAGCAACAATTAAACAATTAAAGTGAAATTTAAACGAGGACTATGTGGAAACTCACAAAGAGTTAAAATATATTGAAAACCAGAGGAGCTATTGGGGGTGTGATAGTGTTCAAATTGCAGGGTAAGAAGAAACCCATTACCAATATTCTGCATAACACTCACTAGAATATTTAAGCTATCATCCCTTGCAGGCTGAAACTTTATTAAAAGTTAGTTCCCTGTAGGGCAGTGGCTCTCAACCAGGGGTCCAGGGCCCACTTGGGGAGCCCAAGCAAGTTTCAGGGGGTCCACCAAGCAGGGCCAGCATTAGACTTGCTGTGGCCCAGGGAAAAAAGCTGACACCCCACCACATGGGGCTGAAGCCTGGGATTCCAAACTGCCACCCAGGGCTGAAGCCTGAGCAACTTAGCTTCACAGGGCCTCCAGGCAACTGCCCTGTTTGCTACCCCCTAATGCTGGCCCTGCCTTTTATATGCAGAAAAAACAGTTGTTGTGGCACAGGTGGGACGTGGAGTTTTTATAGCAGGTTGGGGGGGGGTGGGCTCAGAAAGACTAAGGTTGAGAAACCCTGCTGCAGGGTGTACAAAACTACCATAGGATCCACTGGAGCAACTACTGTGTGGGACTTGCCAGCAAACCCACCAGAGAAGGGGAAGATAATCTCTCCATGGGAGGCATTTACTTGGATGAGCTCAGAAATTTAACTCATGGCTATATCACACAGCTTCTCCAGAATTAATGGACACAAATCTGACATCAGGAATCAAAATACTCAAAAACCAGTGGGAGAACACTTTAACCTGTCTGGTCATTCAGTGACAGACCTGCGGGTGGCTATATTACAACAGAAAAACTTCAAAAACAGACTCCAACGAGAAACTGCTGAGCTAGAATTGATATGCAAACTAGACACAATCAACTCCGGTTTAAATAAGGACTGGGAATGGTTGAGCCATTACAAACATTAAATCTATCTCCCCTTGTAAGTATTCTCACACTTGTTATCTAACTGTCTGTCTGTACTCGGCTAGCTTGATTATCACTTCAAAAGTTTTTTTTCTCTTAATTAATTGGCCTCTCAGAGGTGGTAAGACAACTCCCACCTGTTTATGCTCTCTGTATGTGTGTATATATATCTCCTCAATATATGTTCCATTCTATATGCATCCGAAGAAGTGGGCTGTAGTCCACGAAAGCTTATGCTCTAATAAATTTGTTAGTCTCTAAGGTGCCACAAGTCCTCCTGTTCTTCTTTTTACAGCTTCTCCAGTAACGCAAGACAATCCCAGACTGAGCAGAGGACCATGTGCATGTCCTTGACACAAAAGGAGATTTGGCACACTAGAAATGTTTTGAATAATCTATCTATGCTCAAGCAGTCCTCAGTGGAAGACGCTCAATTCCACACAAAAAGCATCACATTCTTTGGGGAAAAAAATGTAAGGGGCATATAATACATTTGCTGCCCACTAGGTGGGTGCACTACTCCCACAGGGGTAACAAATACTTAGCTACCCTAAACAAAAAAGTATTACAAGAAACTATGGCTTTAAATTAAAAGAACCATTTGCAGGCAGCCATTTGAACAGCAGAGAACAAGTCCATAAGCTCAGATCTGGGTAAACTGGTGCCAACTATTAATGGCTTCTCCCAGTGTTAAGAGAGAGAGACACACAAACATGAAAGAGGTTTAAGTGCTGTTCGTCCTACTGCATTTCAAAATTCAAAATGTTTCTTGAATTCAAGGATATACTCGTAGGGCTGGTCTACACTACACCATTATTTATTCATACTATAGAATCATCTAAAGCAGGGGTGGCCAACCTGTGGCTCCGGAGCCACATGCGGCTCTTCAGACATTAATATGTGGCTCCTTGTATAGGCACCAACTCTGGGGCTGGAGCTACAGGTGCCAACTTTCCAATGTGCCAGGGGGTGCTCGCTGCTCAACCCCTGGCTCTGCCGCAGGCCCTGCCCCCACTCCACCCCTTCCAGCCCTCTCCCCTGAGCCTGCCATGCCCTCGCTCCTGCACGCCATGAAACAGCTGATCCGGAAGCGCAGAGAGTGACGGGGAGGCAGTGGGAGGGGGGAAAGGAGGAAGGCTGCTGATGTATTACTGTGGTTCTTTGGCAATGTACATTGGTAAATTCTGGCTCCTTCTCAGGCTCAGGTTGGCCAGCCCTGATCTAAAGGCTTCAACTGGTATCAGAGCCACATTGTGCTAGGTATTGTATATACATACTGTGAGGCAGCCCTTGCCATGAGGAGTTTTCAATCTAACTAGACAAGAGTCAGACAAGGGGAGAAAGAGAAGTATTACCATCATCTTACAGATGGGGAAACACAGCAGTGGCACACTCAGATCAGGAGCAGTGGGGTAGTTCTGCTACCTTCTCTGCCTCCTGCCTGACTCTTTCCACCAGTGCTATGAAAAGCAGGTAAAAGGGAGGACTGTGATAGCTGTCCCTGTGCCAAAGAACCTGCTGTTCTTCTGAGAGGCTCATGTCCAGCGAGATCTCTATTGGACCTGGGTTCTGCAGAGGAGGGGAGTCAGCTTCCCCTAAGCCATTTATGGGGGGCAGGTATTATTCTGCGAATACTATGAAGGGAGAGTAATACTTTTGGGGAGCCGGAATGGGAGGGATCAAGATGGCTGCCCTAACTCTCAGCTATCTCCCTGTACTGCCCACGCTGCATCCCCTATGCCAGTGGAAACCAAACTCTTTCCCCACAAGCCCCCTCAAGATCTAGACTAGCTTCAGACTGGCAAACTGACTCAGGAGCAGGACTAGGAGTCCCACTACTGGCCCATCTACAGCTGTTATTATCCTTCTTCTCCACAAACCTTGCCTCCTGCTTTTCATCTGAAGTAATGGAGTCAGACAGGGAGGAGGTGAATGGCAGCTTCAGGCAGGTTAGAAGCAAAGCTGTCAGCTTGTTTGTCTGATAAAGACCCAGTGCTAGGTAACAGGGACCTTGCTCTGGCTAAAATGACAATCCTTCATTTGGGCTGGAGCAGGACTTTGCAAGGGAGGGGAGCCATGAGGGGTGTTTAAGAGGGGGTAATGAGGAATAATACTTTGGGAGAAAGGGTGTAAATCTGATGCAGACATGACCACTCCAACCCCTTTACATGCATTCTATAGGATTGCTCCCCAAGTCCCACCACTTACTCACCTCTGCCTTCTGTAATTGTCTAAGCATGCATGCACAGAACAGATGATATCACTGGCTCTCTACAGGCTGGTTTTGGAATAAAGCACAGCACAGGAGAGCAAAAGTCACTGCCAAAAGATACTCGAGGCGCCCAAGGTGAAAATAAGTGAAGTTCTACTGAATAAGCTGCAATAGTTCCACTTATCTCATTCCAGCTCTTTTTGGAGCAATGTAATGTTGTTTGAGCCTTACGAGAAGCATACCATTTTCAGAGGACTAACTGATGTTCTTAATGACAAGTGTCTGAAAATTGAACTAGAAACACACAGAATTTCAAAAAAGGAACAATTTAAAAAAATCTTTTTAAAAAGAATGATTACTTTCTTTACAGTAACTGTGGTTCTTTGAGGTGTTTTGTCCATGTGGATACAGTTAAAGCATGCAAGCACACCACATGAGACTGGAATCTTTTGACCAGCAATGTCTTTTGGGGCCCCATCTGCATCTTGCATATTCTTGTATCCCCCTCCAACCCCAATGGTACATAGGGCAGAGCAGCCCCAAACGCCTCAATTCCATTATTCAGGGTATGTCTACACTACAGCAGCACAGCTATGGCAATGCAGCTGTACCGCTGTAGAGTAGACACTTCCTACATCAACAGAAAGGGTTTTTCCATCAATGAAGTTAATTCACCTCTCCAAGAGATTGTAGCTAAGTCAAATAAATAATTCTTCCGTCGCCCTAGCTACATCTACGCTGGGGGTTAGATCAATCTAACTACATTGCACATAGTATGAAATTTTTCACAACCCTAAGCAACAAAGCTAGATTGATCTAATTTTTAAGCGCACAACAGGTCTAATTCAGAATCCCAGCATATCTGAACTCTGAGGAAGTGGCAATGGAGGGAGCACATTGGGATCCATACAGACAAAATATCTTGAAGAACTACATTGACCATTCTTTCTTCTTTGAGTCTTTGGCTGTGTGATTCCCTCTTATGACTAGTTCGCAATTCCCAGATTAATACAAAGGTCTGAGAAATCCTACCTAACTATACCTAGGTAAATAAGGATCTAAGAACAGGTCTTAGATACAGCATCTGATCTAGACACCAAATCTAGGCCACAAAGCTTGGTAAAGGTATGGGCTAAGCTTAAAGTGGTTGCCCTGATACAGGAATAGTTGTCAGGTATGCTGAGGAGGTTGCCTGGGCTCTAATTGAGTGCCCTGATGCTTGAAGGAAGGAGCATATATGCTGCTAGTTGATAAATTGTGATCTGCTATGTGTTCCACTTGGGTTTGAGTGTGAGTTAAGAAAAACGGGGAGGTTGATAGTTTTGTTTAAAATAAAATAGGACACCACCTTGGTGAGGAATTCAGTACCATCTTATCCATGTGGAAGACAATGGGGGGGGGAGAGAGAAATGGGAGGATGTCAATCATTAGTGCTTTAGTCTCACTAACTCTCCTGCCGGAGGCAATAGCCACCAGTTCCACAGTTTTGAATGTGAGATGGTGAGGAAAGCACTTAGATAAGGAGTGTAAAGATGGATTCCATAAGGTCCATAAGAAATACACAAGTTCTCCATAATCAAACATCTGTAGAGCCAAAAGAGTTCCTACAGCATTAGGTGCACTGGCCTCTACCACTGGAGCTAAGGGAAGTGCTCTGTAAACTGACAGGTAGAGAAGGACCTTTATATTCCTTCAGACAGTCAATAAAGGACAACATGCTCACAGAAAACACATACTATGTTAACCTGTGCCCACTAAAATCAATGATTGCCAGAGAAAGCAATAGAAGTAGGACTGACCACAAAGGTATCCACAACAGGAACAATTAATAAATCTGGTTAACTACAATCCTACACCATCACCTGCAATACTGCCAGTGCATGAGGTTTCAAGGAGATTAAGCTATATAGAGAATATCAAGGAATAGCAACAAGATATTTATGATAATGAAAGAGAAAAGACAGTAAAGTCAAATGTTCTCCTTAGCCTTCAATGTTAATTGGCAATTTTCCAGGCAAACTCTCTGGTTCCAAAATCAACTATGGAAAAGCCGATGTATGTCAGTAGAGTAATGCTTTGGAAAAAGTTGTGTTTATACTTGACACTGATTGCACCTATACAAATATTTAATTCCAATACATCTACTAGTTCTGTACTGAAGCCTAAGACCTTGGTACAACAGACAAACACTTTTTATATTAAAAACTAACAGATTTATTTGGACATAAGCTTTTGTGGGTAAAAACCCACTTCTTCAGATGCATGGAGTAAAAATTACAGAACAGGCATAAATTGCCACGGGACTTCCTTTTACGGGGGGGGTGGATACAGACTAACACAGCTACCCCTCTGATACTTTTTATATATTGTTTTATTTTTAAACATTACATGAAAGTCGCAAGTGATGGGGCTATCCTTTTTGGAAAATCCAGGCTAGTAAGAAAAATACAAGTAAACCATAAGAGCTACACTTTCCTTTTCTTAATTTCATTACTCCTAGTTTACACCCTGTCAGACAATGCAAAACCAAGAGTGCTAATTACACCACTTAAATATTTAAAGACTTAACATGTCTCTTTAGTCAAGCTCCACACATTTAGCTTTTACTATTCCCTCTTAAATTAATACTTCCAGCCAGTTTAACCCTTTGTTCTTTGTGTGTCCCAAGCCATACAGAGTTGCATAAAGGAAAAAGATATGCACTTGTAGATGAGATTTGGGGGAGGGGAAACATAGCTTGAAGCAAACTCCTCAGAGCAACTCAGGGAGAAAGGGAAAAACAACAGAGCACCCCACTTCTCAACGGCCAGGAGGCTCTGCATATGGGAAAAAAGATCGGAAACCCCTTTTCCCTCCCAGCAGATGAGGATGCAGTGGAGCTGCCAGTGCCTCTGACACAGACTAGCCAGAACTTTATACAAAAGACGGAGGCTCCAGGCGGGGCCAAGGGGAAGCGCTGCATGAAGAGGGAGTAGGGAGCCTAGGCTCTCCATTGGGGCCCCCACCCGCCGGTCACGCCTGCCTAGGTGATGAGCACATCCCCGAATAGGAGCCGCCTGGGCGAAGAGGGGGGGCTCCCGGAGGGACAGCGCTCCGGGCTCTGACTGTGGCCCTGGGAAGCAGGTCGGTGAATAGGGACGGAGGCAGCCCGGAGACGGGGGCCCGGCCCTGGCTGCCCCTCACCGTGCGGAGTCTCCCCTTGGGCCGGCAGCCGCCTGCGGCCGTGCAGGGAGTCTGTACTGCAAGGCAAAGGCCTGGACTCACCCTCGGTCACCTCCAGCACCTTCACCTGCTCCTCTGCGGCCGCACGCACGCCCTGCACCGGACACAGGATGCCGGTCAACGTCTCCACCAGCGCCTCCTTCAGGCCCTGCGCCACCAGCCCCGCGGCCGCCATCCCGCCACAGCTCCGGCCAGCAGTCTCCACAGTACGGGCCGCCGCGCGCGCCAAACGCACACACGTCACGCAACGACGGCACGCGGCGCCTCCGAGGGAAGATGGGAGCCGCGCACAGCGCCCCCGCAGGCCGGCGGGGAACTGCATGTGTGAGGCTGTGGGGCCGTGAGCAGGGAGTTCTGGGGCGGGTACAATCCGCACTCGGCCCCGTGTGCGGTGTGCCTGTGCATGACGTGCCCTGTGAGCGGTGCCCGCAGAAGCCTGAGCAGGGTCATCGCCTCAGCTGTGCAACCCTCACTTTCTTAAAACCTTATTTTTCTTACACGTCATATTTTATTTTTTTCAAAAACAATTGAACAAATAGAAATTGTACCACGTTGACCCCCAACCTAGGTTGTCAGATTTGCCCTTTTTATCAACCCTACAAACTTCTGCCACTGAAGCTAAGAGAAGAATTGGTAGCAGTAGAAGACGGTTACCCTCTGTGTGAACCTGCTACTTTTCCAAGGGGGTTTCATAGATAATTTGCTGACAGCAGTGGAATATTAAACCCCCTACTCCAAATCATAGAGGCACTAGACCTTCTCACTAAAATAGTTGTAAGATATTTTTTTAACCTGGGCAAAACAATGTATTTTCCCCTAACAGTCTCAGGAGCAGATGAACTGGATAGTTCAGAAATTCTTATCTTGATGCATACACCTGGCTGGCATAGAAAATTTCAGCCCAATCTGTTAAGATTGGCAAAGTTATTAAAAAATAGCAAAAGGATCTTACAATGTGCAGTGTTGGGCAACCTTAACTAACCACAGTGCTACTGTAACCCATGTGCCTAATAGGGAGATAGCCCTTTAAGAAACCCATTGAGGGAGTTAGGAGTGAGCTGTGTCTGGGTCATTGTTGCTGGGCAGATTAAGCACTCAACATACAGAAGTTTATGGAATTGAGTGTGGTAGTTTTGGGTCTGCTCCAGTAGGTTCCCTGTTGCTGGAGTCAGACTCCATGAGGGTGAGCAGTCAGGGTAGCTGCTTTGCAGAAGGCCACCTGCCCTGTGTGAGTTGGGAAAAGCTGAGCCCAGGAGCAAGAAGCAGGCTGGTGTCCCTAACTCTGAAGCATTTTGCAGCAGGTTAGTGATATTATTAACCTTCTAACAGGGAAGTATGGGCAATGCTAATTATAACAAGGGGAAACTGGAAGGGGGAAAATAACTTCTATTTTAATTGTATGCTTTGAATGTTGTTTTGATTGTAGCCAAAATGTTCTAGTTAAATGGTCTCAACTAGTCACCAACTTTTCTTTAAATGTAGTAATGCGGAAGGAGTCATTTCTATTTTGCTATTCTCAGTTTTGTATTGTCTTGTAATAGGGTTTTCTTTAAATCTATACACTTAACTGAGTGACTGGTTAATCTGTTAGCTGACTGGCTAGCAGTGATTTCAGCAGAGGAAGAGTCTGCATGGATTCCAACTGATGATTCCTACAAGCAAGTGAAGGAAAGATGTTGTTTTAGACTCAGTAGACTGTATAGATCTTCAGAGTAGCAGCCGTGTTAGTCTGTATCCGCTTATGCTCTAATAAATTTGTTAGTCTCTAAGGTGCCACAAGTACTCCTGTTTTGTATAGATCTTGGTGATCAAAGACTCTGAGGCCTGGTCTACACTAGGCGTTTATGTCGAAGTTAGCGCCGTTACATCGAATTAACCCTGCACCCGTCCACACCACGAAGCTATTTAGTTCGACATAGAGGTCTCTTTAATTCGACTTCTGTACTCCTCCCCGACGAGGGGAGTAGCGCTAAATTCAACATGGCCATGTTGAATTAGGCTAGGTGTGGATGGAAATCGACGCTAATAGCTCCGGGAGCTATCCCACAGTGCACCACTCTGTTGACGCTCTGGACAGCAGTCCGAGCTCGGATGCTCTGACCAGCCACACAGGAAAAGCCCCGGGAAAATTTGAATTTGAATTCCTTTTCCTGTCTGGGCAGTTTGAATCTCATTTCCTGTCTGGACATCGTGGCGAGCTCAGCAGCACTGGCAACGATGCAGAGCTCTCCAGCAGTGATGGCCGTGCAATCTCAGAATAGAAAGAGGGCCCCAGCATGGACTGATCGGGAAGTCTTGGATCTGATCGCTGTGTGGGGCGATGAGTCCGTGCTTTCCGAGCTGCGCTCCAAGAAACTGAATGCAAAGATCTACGAGAAGATCTCTAAAGACATGTCAGAGAGAGGATACAGCCGGGATGCAATGCAGTGCCGCGTGAAAATCAAGGAGCTGAGACAAGGCTACCAGAAGACCAAAGAGGCAAACGGACGCTCCGGATCCCATCCCCAGACATCCCGTTTCTACGAGGCACTGCATTCCATCCTAGGTGCGGCCGCCACCACTACCCCACCACTGACCGTGGACTCTGAGGATGGGATATTGTCCACGGCCGGTTCCTCGGACATGTTAGCGGACGGGGAAGATGAGGAAGGAGATGAGGAGGACGAGGCAGTCGACAGCGCTTACAATGCTGATTTCCCCGACAGCCAGGATCTCTTCATCACCCTTACAGAGATCCCCTACCAACCGTCCCCAGCCGTTAACCCGGACACAGAATCTGGGGAAGGATCAGCCAGTAAGCGTTGTAAACATCTAAACATTTATTTTTAACAGAACAGGAATATTAACAACAACAACAATGGTTTTCTCATGATTAGTTTGCCCTAGGCACTTAACGTTTCAGTCCTGGGCAGTGCAACTATTGAAAAAAAATCTAACAATGTCCGGTTTAGCATGATTGTCCTGCCCAAACCGCTCTACTGTTTAGTCACTGCCAGTGCAGCTAGAGTAAAATGCGGTCTATATGTCCGGGGATAGAGCAGAAATCCTCCTGGGACATCTCGATGAAGCTCTCCTGGAGGTAATTGGAAAGCCGTTGCATCAGGTTCCTGGGGAGAGCGGCCTTATTGGGTCCTCCGTAGTATGAAACGTTTCCGCGCCACGAGACAATCAAGTACTCAGGGATCATTGCTCTGCACAGCAGGGCGGCATACGGCCCTGGTCTTTGGAGGCTTTCCCGAAGCATTCTTTCTTTCTCGCTGTCTGAGATCCTCATGAGGGTGATGTCGCTCATGGTGACCTGCTTTGAATTAGGTAGGGGAATGTTAGTGTTGGGACTGCTTGCCCGTTCCTTTACAGAACTGTAACCACTGGTTTGCGGCCACGCGGTGGAGGCGGGAGAGGGGCAGCCTACAGGGATCGTTCCCGGGGACAGCCGCGAGGGGGTGGGACAGGGGCAGAGTTCCTGCTTGCCGGATTGCTGGCAGCAGGGACTGACATTGCTTTCAATGTGAAATGAGGCCAGTGCTAATATTAAAGTTTTAAGCTGCCACAAGTCTACGGCTTACCATGTCTGCCTGCTACAGAAATTCCGGTGTCCTGCCCCGCTTCTCAAATCTGCTGTGCAAGACCCCAGGCACTGACTGCGAAGGCCGAGAATTCGACCTTGTGCTGAGTGCGCATGTGATAGGTGCTGTGCATGGTCTTGTTCACAAAGACTATGTTCTTTGTTCACAACTACATTTATCTTTCTGAGGAATTCACTCCCTTTTTCCCATTCCCACAGCCACATCTGCGACTGTCTCACAACCTAGCCTGTCATCACACTCCCAGAGGCTAGCGCAGATTAGGTGTAGGAAGAAGAGGACACGGGAGGACATGTTCTCGGAGCTTATGGCCTGCTCCCGAGCCCAGGCAGCACAGCAGACCCAGTGGCGGGAGAACTTGTCCCAAATGCACCAAGCAAACATGGATCGGGACGAGAGGTGGCGGCAGGAAGACCAGCAGGCGACTCAAACGCTGCTTGGACTACTGAGGGAGCAAACGGACACGCTCCGGCGCCTTGTGGATGTTCTGCAGGAACGGAGGCAGGAGGACAGAGCCCCGCTGCAGTCTATCTGTAACCGCCCTCCCCCGCCACCAAGTCCCATACCCTCCTCACCGAAAGTGCAAAGAAGGAGGGGCGGCAGAGTCCGTGCTAACTCTCACTCCACCCCTGCAGAGAGCTCTAGTAGTAGAAGGCTCTCATTCCCCAAAATTTGACAAGTTCTTTCCTTCCCGCCTCACAGAAGCCCCCGTCCAAGTTTCACCTCCCAGTTCCATGTGTAGTTGCTAATAAAAAATATGTTTCTGTTAATTACTGTTTCCATCATGTTCTTTTGGAGGAGGGGGGGAAGGGGGTTGGTAATTGGACAGGACAGTCACCTTTGGCAGGGTACATAGGCGGGGGCAGGTCCAGCAGCAGGGCACATACACAGTGCAGTGACTAGTTACCCTGGTCAGTCTGGGAGGTGGTTTTCATGTTCTGTGGTGGGGGGTGGGTTGCTCTGTGACTTTGTGGCGGGGGAGGGCAGTTACAGATCTTATGCGGCGGTCCTTATCCTGGATCACAGAGCCACGCAGCAGGGGATCTGTAACCGTCCTCCCCCTGCCACAAAGTCACATCGCCCCCCCATACACACAGTCCTGATCAGGAGGGGTGACAGGCTCCATTGAAACAACCAGTCCACCACAGCGGAGCCTGTCAATCCTGGAGTTTAGAAGCTTCATTTGCGTCAGTACACTACACCCGCTCCCCACCACAGTCTGCGTCCCAGTTTTAAAACATTCCCGCGAAAACAGTAATAAAGACAACGGTGTTCATTAACAAAGTAGAAGTGATTTTATTTCTAAACGTGTGTTGGAAGGGGGTGAAGGGGGTATGTAACTGGAGAGGATAGTCAACATTAACTGGGTAAAGAAACGGGGGCAGGTTCAGCTTCTCTGTACACTAACTTAAAAGTCACAGGTTACCCTGCTCAGTCAGGAACCTAGCTTTCAAAGCCTCCCGGATGCACAGCGCATCCCGCTGGTCTCTTCTAATCGCCCGGCTGTCTGGCTGGGCGTAATCAGAAGCCAGGCTATTTGCCTCAACCTCCCACCCCGCCATAAAGGTCTCCCCCTTGCTCTCACAGAGATTGTGGAGCACACAGCAAGCTGCTATAACAATGGGGATATTGGTTTCGCTGAGATCACAGCGAGTCAGTAAGCTTCTCCATCTCCCCTTGAGACGGCCAAAAGCACACTCCACCACCATTCTGCACTTGCTCAGCCGGTAGTTGAAGAGTTCTTTTCCACAGTCCAGGGCGCCAGTATAGGGCTTCATGAGCCAGGGCATTAGCGGGTAGGCTGGGTCCCCGAGGATGACTATAGGCATCTCCACATCCCCAACAGTTATTTTGTTGTCCGGGAAGTAAATACCTTGCTGCAGCCGTCTAAACAGACTAGAGTTCCTGAAAACACGAGCGTCATGAACCTTGCCCAGCCATCCGACGTAGATGTTCGTAAAACGTCCCCTGTGGTCCACCAGTGCTTGCAGCACCATGGAAAAGTAGCCCTTTCTGTTAATGTACTGGCTGGCCTGGTGGTCCGGTGCCAGGATAGGGATGTGAGTTCCATCTATGGCCCTACTGCAGTTTGGGAATCCCATCGCTGCGAAGCCATCTATGATCGCCTCCACATTTCCCAGGGTCACTACCTTTGAAAGCAGTACATCAACGTTTGGCTACTTGCATCACAACAACCCCCACGGTAGATTTGCCCACGCCAAAGTGGTTCGCGACTGACCGGTAGCTGTCTGGCGTTGCAAGCTTCCAGAGGGCTATGGCCACTCGCTTCTGGACAGTCAGGGCTGCTCGCATCCGGGTGTCATTGCGCTTCAGGGCAGGGGACAGCAACTCACAAAGTTCAAGGAAAGTTCCCTTCCGCATGCGAAAGTTTCGCAGCCACTGGGATTCATCCCAGACCTGCAGCACTATGCGGTCCCACCACTCAGTGCTTGTTTCCCGGGCCCAGAATCGCCGTTCCACGGCATCAACATGACCCATTGCCACCGTGATGTCCCCGGCGCTGGGTCCCGTGCTTTCTGAGAGGTCTGTGCTACTCTCAGACTTCAGGCCCTCACCGCGGTGCTGTAGCCTCCTCGCCTGACTTATCTGCATCTGCCTCAGGGAAAGGTGGATGATAAGCTGCGAGGCGTTGAGAACGGCCACAACTGCAGCGATGGTCGCAGCGGGCTCCATGCTCGCAGTGCTGTGGCGTCCGCGCTGTCACTGACTAGAAAAGTGCGCGAACTGATTTCCCGCCGGCGCTTTCAGGGAGGGAGGGTGGGAGTGATGGACGGATGACAACAGTTACCCAAAAGCACCCTCGACACATTTTTTTTACCCAGAAGGCATTGGCAGCTCCACCCAGAATTCCAATGGGCAGTGGGGACTGCGGGAACTGTGGGATAGCTGCCCACAGTGCACCGCTTCCAATGTCGACGCTTTCCCCGTTACTGTGGACTCACAAAGTCGAATTACTGTCCTTAGTGTGGACACACACGTTCGACTTTGCAATATCGATTCCAAAAATTCGATTTAAGTAAAATCGAACTACTCTCGTAGTGTAGACATACCCTGAGACTTAGGTGAACAAAACCTAAGCTTTTGGGAATTCTCAGTTTCTTCTTACTGTATTTCTTTCTGTGGGGACTGACTCTACAACCATTTCTGTTCCTTCACATGGGGGCTCGTCCGGGAAAGCGTTGTCCCTAGTGAATGTTGTACGCACTCTGATAAGGAAATTCTATGTATATGCCCATATAATATGCTAACAAATCTGTCTAAGTTCAAGGTGGCCGTCACTGAGAAACTGGTGCACACGGAGCTGGTCCAGATGACTGCCAAGAACCACTCCATCAAGTTAAATGAAAAACCCTACCCCTTGACTCATCCATCCGTGTGCATGACGGTCCCCCGAAGGGCAACCCTGACTGTTGATGGGACACGGCTCCACCATACTCCGCCAATGACGGGTAACCTAACATGGGATCTGGAATGACACTACAGCAGTAAGTATTGTCAAAGTTAGACTCAGGACTCATAGTTTGTCAGACCACTCTGTTTTATTAGCACAGCGCTCTGCTAATACATTCAGATACTGTGAGCCCCCATGCAAGATTCAAACAGTCTTATTTATACAGATAAAAGGGTGCGAACTAAACAAAGGGACAGAGAGAGCAAAATTGTAAAATTTGCATAGGGCACAATATGCATATCCTGCTTCCTTATTAACTCTTATCGATCTAAGGCTAATGCTTCACCAATTGCCCTTAAGTGGGGCAATTCATTAAGCAGTTAATGTCTGCTTTCCTGCCCCCCTGGCTTGCAGCATTTCTCATTTCTACTTAAAGGTACATACAGCATTCTTTAATTCATTCTATTTCTTTAATATAATTCATTTCACTTTCACAATCCCTCCTTTTGGTCAAGCTTACGCAAAGACCAACAATTACTGGGTTCCACATATTAATCGTTCTTTATCTCTTCGTTCATCAGTGATATTTCGAAATCATATTAGCACTCTGTTTTGGGGCAGTCACTTGGGTGGCATACCTTACACAATTCTGGATACAACAGGAGATTAGCTGAAAGCATACAAAAATCATTAGGATTTCAAACAGGATAGTCAGGGCTCCCTGAAACAACCAGTTTCCTATGCCAGAGAAATTTAACAGGTTACTTAGCCACTTCCATAAAGAACTCAGCTCTTCATGGGGAAGATATGCGATTTGTTCTAAGTGACTAGCACGATCTATTACTTCCTTGGGTTCGTCAGGTATGAACACACAACATTATTTTCCAATGAGAGCACAGGTCCCTCCTTTGGCCGCCAGCACAATGTCCAATGCCTGACCGTTTTGGAGGGCCATCTGTCAGATCGCCCCTGTTTCTTTGGCCAGGGTTTTTTAAACTCTCTCCGATTTCATTTGCCATTATTTCAACTACTGCTTGTAACCTTAGGAGCCTTTTTGCATGGTGTTGAAAGATTGTATTGTTTTCACTAAGGTTACTGTAGGGGGAACATGAAATTGATTTTTTTCTGTTTGATCCTCAGGTCAAGAAAAAAATTCATATCCCCATACCCAGCCCGCCACTTTTTAGTTTTATTCGAATAATCCCATACACCATTGGCCTCAATATGCTGAAGGCAACGGCTTTTTCCCAGATCCAGCCCTGTCCATTACACACTCAACACCAATGACCTTTTCCCTCCATCACACTTATCCATTTAGATACATTTATTCCCACTGCTTCCCAAGTGTCATTATTGTTCCATGTTTTGTTAAACGGACAAGGTCCTCCAGTGAGGTCTGGGGAATTGAGTGGGATTGCCAGGACAGGAACACCAGCTTGAGAGTGGGCTGGGATGTGGCTGCAGATCCAGCAATTAGAAATATTAAGGGTCTGAGCTATCCACACTTGCTGCTGGATAAAAGAATTGTCATTGTGGACTCCCCAGACCTTAAGACACCAGCAGCCGAGGAACAGGCGCCACCAGAGGCTCATGTTGGAGGCAAGGCCCTTCCGGTTCTGACAACCTCAACTGAGGGAACCGCAGTCACGGTTTTACATCCACCGGGCAGCAGGCGCTAGGCTCACTACTGCTTCTTTTTGGGCCTTGCTTTAGGTCCTCGTCTGCTTCTGGCAACCCTTACGAGAGCGTAGATGGTAAGGTATTGCAGGCTGTTCCTCTACGTCTTCTTCTGGAGTCAAAATTGACTCTGCGTGGTCCTGAGGTGATTGGTTTGCTGGGGGGGTGCTTTCTTACACTGCGAAGCATGTATGCACGCTGTGATGCCAGACAGTTTAACAGCCATCTGGATAGTAAGCAGTACCTGATGATTCTTTGATGTCCTTTAAGTCTCTTTACTTCTTCTTCCTTGACTCTGGCTATAACAATGGCCTTCACACCTTATCTTTTCCTGATGCATACATTCCTTATTCACACAGATTGAGAATATATGGAGCAAAAAGGCATTGCAAATTAAACCTTGCTAAGTTTTACAATCAATAACCAAGACAATTTACATTGAGACCCAGGCCTTCAATGTTCCTCTAATCTACTTAACAGACACAATAGAGAATCCTGTTTCTTACTTACTAAACCTTAAAACAAAGAAATGTATATTTAACTAGAGGCCTACTTTGTAATACATATAGGAAACCATAGTAGACATTATAACTTATTCTAAAACAAAAGGGTGACCATAATCAGTCATAAGGATTGTTCTGGTCTGTCATTCCTTTCTGCTATTCAAAAAGGGTGGCTGACAGGGATGAAATCAAATCATACATTAATTCTTATGGGACATTATAAAATCCTGCTCCTACATATCCCCCTTTTGACACTAAGATTATTAATCGCCAGTGTCACTTCTTATTTAGTCCACGTAATAGAAAATACTGGGAGGTGATTTGGGCCTGTGGCTCTAGCTTTGCATACATTTGTTTTATCCAACAGCACATTTCAAACGTTACAATTAAACACATACAATTTAAAATAAAAAACAATTAGGGTTAGTAACACTAGTATGCCAGTAGTTGTGGGAGACCATTCAGAAAATATATTATACCAATGGTAAGCTGTTATGTCTTTCTGCAGTGGCAATTCTTAACATGTTTCCATTTGCATGTATAATATGAATGGTTCGGTTTCCCATATTGCCTTTTTGTTTGTTTTAGGAACTATGTTACCTTTTTACCTTTTTGTAAACACATTACTTACATTACATTTACATTTGTCTATTGGAAGGTTGCTAACACTTCCATTTTTTTAAAACACTTTCCCCCCCAAGAATTAACACATACACATAGCCCATTATACAGTACTTTGGTCTCATTATTCATTTTATCCCACATACAGGATCCTAGTGAGATGTCTTTACTACAGGGCTTTGGAGCAACAGGCATGGATAAGCATACCCACTTTTATTTGTTTCTTATTAGGTTGTCCTGTAGCTGATATTAGCTTTTTCTGAAAGACAAAAACAACATTTTTCTACTCCTTTTGGGGTGGCATTCATTATTGCTTAAAATATTCCTTTCTTTTACAAATACCCTTGCTGATTGCAGGCAAAACAAGAGGAATTACCTCCATATTTTCCTGTGTTTTTGTTCTATAGGCAGGCCAGGTTTTAATGGCTTCTATCTTTTAAGAGTTATGGGGAAATTATCCCACTGTTCAGTCATTAAATCCATGAGGTGGTGTACCTCAGTTTTCCCTTTACAGCAGACCAAGGTTACAATGTCTTTCCTGCTGTATTAAGCTTTAAGTTTGTTCACAGGTAACAGCTGAAAAGCATCATTACCATAAAGGATTTTTTTTTCCAAAATCATACACACTATACATTGTTACAGGGGTACTTATTAACATTAAATTTATTTTAATTAAAGGTATCTTGTTATACGTGCCTTTTATTTAGATAATTTGTTTGCTGACCAGGTATGTTCTTTATCTGCAACTTCTTTGTGCTGGCAGTTCTCTCACTTCCTTTATCAGTTAGATAATTTGCATCAACACTGGCTTGGCTTTTGGATTCAAAACCATTAGCAGAGCTCAGAGACTCTGTCTTAAAAGGAACACAATTAACTTTTACCAGAGTTTTGATTACTTTTAACTCTTGCTTCCAAAACACACACAGATCTGAAAAAGAAAACACAATCTATTGTGGCTCCTTTGGAGCCCTAATAGGATTTTAATTAAGTAGCATGTTTCGTTTGCATTTCTTTTACCCCCTCTATAATATACACTGCACACGTCTGCACATTCCTTCTATACTTTAACTTTTAAAACATTAGCCATATTAATTTTGACATAAGGTGTAACTGTTTCTTTTGTTCTTAGAGTTTTATGTACCCTTATCAAAGTGACAGTCTGATTACACAGAGCCATTTTAAGGCTCAGTGTTTCTAACATTGCTTCTTTTTGTTTTGTGCACCTCACCCCTGCTGTTGCTTCAGAGGGCCACTGTCTTTATTCTTTTCCTACAGCTTTCATTTACTATTTTGTTACAAAAACAAACAAACAAACAGAATCCAGAATCTCTCCCTATTTTTCTGATTTTGACTGTCCTGCTGCAGTCATGACTTGGTCTTTATTTGAAAACCATTTAAATTTTGTAAAGAATCAAGTTACCCCGTAAGGGTTAAATACCAAATCTCAAAGTCAACCAACACTGATTACCTGTGTCTGGCAAAAAGGTCTGTCAGTTTTGCAACCTTGAATTAAAGAGTCAAATGGATTTTTAGTGGCATTATAAACAAAACAAAACCAATTTATCTTAAACTTACAAAACAGGAGTTTTACAAACCTCACATATTCCCACAGACAGACAGATACATATACATTTTCTTTCCCTTAACATCCCTCTTACACTGCTTTGTTTTTACATAGCTGTACATAGGTTACATTACCTTTATACATTTGGGGCAGTTAAGTTCCAATAGAACCCCCCCTATGTTCTTTTAGCAAATTTGACTCAATTGTTCATAGTCAAATTATTTTAATTAGATAGTCTCTTTACCTGGATTATTTACAGACATTCCTCTGGAAAAGGGCCCATTTTTCCTTTAGAATGGCTGCAAAGAAACCAAGAATTCTTTTAACAAGATCCTTTTTAACATGTTCACAAAGTTTAACTGTTTAATTCTCTCCAGCCTCTGTAGAGTTAACTTTTCACTCTCTTTCCTTAAATCACTTGTTTATTTCCCAAAATGACACCTTTATCAACTCAGATTTCACCATTTTAAGTATTGTTCCAGGGGTTCATACTTGCACTTACTGCTGACACTATGTCCTTAGGGCTTCCAACCTGTTTTTTTTTTTTTTTTTTTTTATAGTTTCTTTATCTGTTGCTTGCCTGCTTGTCTGGGCCCAATCCTGCTTTTTCCAATGAACCATTTTTGTGAGTGATATTGTGGTCATTTCACAATTTTGAAAGAAATGCCCAAGGAAAGGGACCAGGAAGGGTGGGGGCCAGCCGAGGAGCCCACCCTCCTTGCTGAATTGGTAATGGAACACTAAAGAATCAGTTTCTGAGGCAGACAACTAAGGGGAACACAACAAGGGGCATTTTATCCTTTTTACAATGAGAGGGGAGTACGAAGGGAGTTGGGATCAATCCAGGGTTGTTTTTTTGTCAGAGAACAGGGTGAAGGGGAGCGCTCAGTCTGGTGGTGGGAGAGGAGGCTTTTAATAAAGCTTTTAACTTATTATTTGAATATTTGAGCGAGGCGAGTTTTGATTTTGTCCACCTACAATTTGCCTCTTCCCACCACTGCATGAAACAATTAACCTCTCCTTTAGCCAATTTAGTTTTAGGCTGGCCGAGTTTGTTTTTTAAGATGTCCACTCGGTCCTTGTTCCGGGGTTTTAACAGTGGCCACTGAGTTTTGGGATCTCCCTGAGTTAGCCTAGACCAATTTTCCAGAAATTTACAGGAGTCCGGACCCTTCCTAAAACTGAGCCGGCGTTCCTTTAGGGAACTGTCCCGACTTAGACGTCTGGTTACCAATACAGGAGGACTTTACACACACCAATCACACAAGAAGGAAATTCGGGTTCGTCAGGGCGATGCCCAGTGCAACACACAAAAGGAGCCCACAGGCTACTGACTCAATCGCCCTTGCTTTCACACCAAGAGTTTTACCCAAGGTGCGGTGCGGCTGCGATTGTGCAGATTTCACTCACTCAGACCGCGGGGACAGGAACCCCTTGGTCGGCCGATCCCCGGACGGAGATGGCACCCAGACTCAAACACTCCACAGGAGGACGGATAGACACAGAGACAGGACAGTCCTCAGTCTGGACAAAACACAGAAATAATTACCTGACCAGATTCCTGATGTCAGATCCCGGGATCCCTACCAGAACAGAGTGGGAACCAACAGGTTCGATGGCGTAGACCTCACTGTGGTTGTGCACCCTTCCGTTCAGGAGGAGGACCGCTCGGGCCAAATGCCCAGGTGCCGGCTACCACGGTCGTCCTACAAAAACGGTCAGGAATCACACTTCCCCAGTGAAGACGGTTGCCATCTCGGTGGAACCTCCAAATTGTCAAAGTTAGACTCAGGACTCATAGTTTGTCAGACCACTCTGTTTTATTAGCACAGCGCTCTGCTAATACATTCAGATACTGTGAGCCCCCATGCAAGATTCAAACAGTCTTATTTATACAGATAAAAGGGTGCGAACTAAACAAAGGGACAGAGAGAGCAAAATTGTAAAATTTGCATAGGGCACAATATGCATATCCTGCTTCCTTATTAACTCTTATCGATCTAAGGCTAATGCTTCACCAATTGCCCTTAAGTGGGGCAATTCATTAAGCAGTTAATGTCTGCTTTCCTGCCCCCCTGGCTTGCAGCATTTCTCATTTCTACTTAAAGGTACATACAGCATTCTTTAATTCATTCTATTTCTTTAATATAATTCATTTCACTTTCACAGTATCTAGAGGGTCTTCTGGCCCTGCAGGCGAAGATCGAGGAGTTGATGGCTGAGGCCCAGAGACACATTGGGGAAGACCGTCTGAGGTACACTCAGAAAGGGGCGACCGTGGACCAGGCCTGTGTTAAGTACTCTGTGGCATGGAATCAGGTAGTGGAGGTTAAATCAATAATTATGGGCAATGCCATCTCAGGTGACGAGATCCCCTGGGGATGGATCTGGGTGCTATTCTGCCAAATTATGTGGGGAGTGTCCATCCTGACATTCCTGATAGTGTTGATACTTTACCGGCAATTCTGAAGTAAGCTGAAAACGTTAAAATTGTTATATTTGACCTGGTGGGTTAGGGAACCCTAGGGTCAAGAGAGGGACTGAAGGGCCATAATCCATTAAATGGATTATGGCCCTTCACATTGGAAAGGTTATGATTATGATTATCCTATTCATATGCATATATCATCTTTGTATCTGAAGTTGGAAATATTATCTATGTACCTATTACAACTGTCTTTACACCTGGGGAACGCCCACCAGACAAAATGCAGTCAGGCTGGATGGGCTATTAAAGGGAACAATAGGCCTTTGAAGATGCTAATCTCCCACCTTCCTGGGATGCTGCAAACAACTTTTGGCTGCTTTGGCACTGTAGGGCCATGTGCTCATGTCACCTGGTACTGGACTTCATCTTGGACTACTAGTATTTTTCCACTAATAGTGGGTGGGGATCAAACAGGGAAACAAGGGATTCCTGCCATATGTAAATTCTATTTAAGACAAGGAAGTGAGTTAATCGGAGTTCCTTCTTCACTGAATCCCCGCCCAGGATGACTGCTGGAAAAAGACTATGTCCACACTTGCCATTTAAAGCGCAAAATGTCCCTTTTTTGCACTAAAACTGTGGGAGTGTCTACACCTGTTAATGACTTTTTGTGGTGAAACTCAGAAACTCACCACAAAAAGAAAACCACCTTCACGAGAGGCATAGTTCTTTCCGCTGTTCTTTTTGTGCTGTTGTGAAAGTGAAGACACGTTCTACCTATGTAAACATCTTTTGGCTTCTGGAGGATATCCCACAAGTCCAAAAGTGACCACTCTGGCCAGCACCTCCAATGTTCTGATGCCAGGTAAACTGGTGTCCGCCACTCCCCCTGTAAGCCCCAGGAAGTTTGAAACTCCCTTTCCCTTTGTGTGTAGATGTGGTGGGAAAGCAGCCAGACAGCAGGGTTTAAAAAAAAACAAAAATGCCATGAAAGAAAGAAACAAGGAAGTAATGGGGCTGCTGGGACATGAAGCAGTGCATCACGAGGCACTGAGCAGGGACCCAGAATGCCTTCTGCTCACCCCCGCTTCCCACAAGTTCTATCAAGAGAGCTGCACTGTGGGTTAGCTGCCCTACAGCGCTGCTCTCATCGGTGATGGAAGTTCTGCTAATATAAACACTCTCTGATGCCTGAGGAATTAAGCGAGTACACAAACCAGTGCTTTTCTTTTACAGGTTCCCTATCACCGGTGAAACTTACAGCGCAAAAACTCTGCAAGTGTAGACATACCTTAAGAACCAAGGACAAAAAACAGGGGGAAAGAGCTGAGCCCAGGCTAGAGAAAGTCTGTGAAAGAAATGCCTAAAACAAAAACTGCAATGTAAGCTTAAGACACAAAAGAAACTGGTTACAAGTAGTAATTTTTTACCCTAAATGTTGTTTTATCATAGAAGATTAGGGTTGGAAGAGACATCAGGAGGTCATCTAGTCCAAACACCTGCTCAAAGCAGGACCAACTCCAACTAAATCATCCCAGCCAGGGCTTTGTCAAGCCAGGCCTTAAAAACCACTAAGAATATAAATTCCACCACCTTCCTCGGTAACCCATTCCAATGCTTCACCACCCTGCTGGTGAAACAGAGTTTCCTAATATCCAACCTGGATCTCCCCCACTGCAACTTGAGACCATTGCTTCTTGTTCTGTCATCTGCCACCACTGATAACAGTCTAGCTCCATCCTCTTTGGAACCCCCCCTTCAGGTAGTTGAAGCTTGCTATCAAATCCCCCATCACTCTTCTCTTCTGGAGACTAAATAAGCCCAGTTCCCTCAGCCTCTCCTCGTAAGTCATGTGCCCCAGCTCCCTAATCATTTTCATTGCCCTCCGCTGGACTCTCTCCAATTTGTCCACATCTTTTCTGTATTGGGGGGGCCCGAAACTGGATGTAATACGTCAGATGTAATCACTTCCCTCTATCTGCTGGCAATGCTCCTACTAATGCAGCCCAATATGCAGTTAGCCTTCTTGGCAACAAGGGCACACAATTGACTCATATCCAGCTTCTCAATCACTGTAATCCCGGGGTTCTTTCCTGCAGAACTGCCTCTTAGCCAGTCGGTCCTCAGCCTGTAGCAGTGGATGGGATTCTTCCATCCTAAGTGCAGGACTCTGCACTTATCCTTGTTAAACCTCATCAGATTTCTTTTGGCCCAATCCTCCAATTTGTCTAGGTCACTCTGGACCCTATCACTACCCTCCAGCATATCTACCTCTCCCTCCAGCCTAGTGTCATCCACGAACTTGCTGAGGGTGCAATCCATCCCATCATCCAAATCATGAATAAAGGTGTTGAACAAAACTGGCTCCAGGACCGACCCCTTGGGCACTCTGCTGCCAACTAGACATTGAGCCATTGATCTCTACCCGTTGAACCCGTCGATCTAGCCTGCTTTCTATCCACCATATAGTCCATTCATCCAATCCATACTTCTTTATACTTCCCCATACACAGAATACTGTGGGAGACCGTATCAAAAGCTTTGCTAAAGTCAAGATAGATCACGTCCACCGCTTTCTCCATATCCACAAAGCCAGTTATCTCATTATAGAAGGCAATCAGGTTAGTCAGGCATGACTTGCCCTTGGTGAATCCATGCTGACAGTTCCTGATCACCTTCCTCTCCTCCAAGTGCTTCAAAATGGATTCCTTGAGGACCTGCTCCATGATTTTGCCGTGGACTGAAGTGAGGCTGACTGGTCTGTAGTTCCCCGGATTCTCCTTCTTCCCTTTTTTAAAGATGTGATTGTATTTGCTCGGTAATCTGCTTTAATCTGTTTGCTATCACTTTAAAATCTACCTTTTATAGTTAATACATTTTTGTTTTCTCTAAACCCACGTTGTAAAATTCATATCTTGGGGGGGTGGGGGAGGGGAAAGCTGGGCATATCTTCCTCCATATTGAAGGAGGTGGCGAATTTCAGTTAGCTTACGCTGTAAATTTTTTTGTGCAGCGCAAAACAATACAATTTTGGGTTTACACTCCAGAGGAGGAGTGCACTTATGTGCTGGGCAATTCCCTAGCTAAATCTTTCCATGCAAAACTAATCTCAGTGTCTGTATCTTTCTGCATCTGGGTGTGTCCCCACCTGTGTGTGTTCTGAAGAAGGCTTAAGGGCCTGGCTCAGCAGAACAGTGTAAGGGATCCCAGGCTGGTGAAACAGGCAGGCTCAGTGGTACCCCAGTACATCAGGGGGCACCTCAAAGTGGGGGATAACCCATTACAGCCTCATCAGAGCCAGGGATATTGTTAGTGGTACATATTTGAGTTCAGTCAGTCAAGAAGGTCCTCAGATACAGCCAGTCCAGTAAATAGCTGATTTTAATATTCAAATTTTTCTAAAACCCAGCTTCATTGGTAAAGAATCTTGAAAATTCTTGTGTGATGGGGCTGTGCTACCCACACTAGCTGTGAGGAAGCTGAATTAGGCCAGGTGGCCCCTATCAGCCAATTAAGCAGCAAATGGGAGAGATTCAGGCTAGGAAGTGACCACTAATTGGAAGCAAGCTCACCTGTGAGGGAACAGGCAGGGATTACATAAAAGCAACTGATTGGCACCAGTGAAATGGCTGTAGAGTGTCAGTCGTTCTCCCTGAGGGGAAGGGAGATGTAAGAAGGGATAGGAATTCCCGAGACCTCATGGGCCATAGCAGAGAGGAGTCTGACTAGAACAAGTGGAAGCAAGGTAGGAAGTACTCCAATGGCAAGAGCAGTAAGGTTAGAGAAGCTGCAGACTTTGGCTGATTGGTCAGGGGCCTTGGATTGGAACCCAGAGTACAGGGCAGGTTTGGGTTTGCCTACCAACCACTGCAGAGTGGTACTGCTTGGGCAGTGAACTAGAAGGCTGCCTGGATCAATGCAGGAATGACAGGGTCATGGCAGTGGGTATGAGGACTGCCTGATGCCACTTGGGCATCAAGACTTTGAAGGACTCTACCCTGAAAGAGGAGACCACTTAGTGCAGGGGTAACCATGTGGAGTCAGACCAATCGTCCATCTAGCTCAGTATCCTGTCTTCCAACCGTGCTCAGTGCCAGGTGCTTCACAGGGAATAAGCAGGGCAACTATTGATTTTAACAATGACTTTAACCATTTCCATCCCACCATCAACCTCAGCCTAGACCAATCCACACATTCGGCCCATTTCCTAGACACTACTGTACTAATAAGCAATGGTCACATAAACACCACCCTATACCGGAAACCTACTGACTGCTATACTTATCTACATGCCTCCAGCTTCCATCCAGGACACACCACACGATCCATTTTCTACAGCCAAGCTCTAAGATACAACCGCATTTGCTCCAATCCCTCAGACAGAGACAAACACCTACAAGATCTCTATCAAGTATTCTTAAAACTACAATACCCACCTGGGGAAGTGAAAAAACAGATTGACAGAGCCAGAAGAGTACCCAGAAGTCACCTACTACAGGACAGGCCCAACAAAGAAAATAACAGAACGCCACTAGCCGTCACCTTCAGCTCCCAACTAAAACCTCTCCAGCGCATCATCAACGATCTATAACCTATCCTGAAAGATGATCCCTCACTCTCACAGATCTTGGGAGACAGACAAGTCCTCGCTTACAGACAGCCCCCCAACCCGAAGCAAATACTCACCAGCACCCACACACCATACAACATAAATACTAACCCAGGAACCTATCCTTGCAACAAAGCCCGATGCCAACTCTGTCCACATATCTATTCAAGTGACACCATCATAGGACCTAATCACATCAGCCACGCCATCAGGGGCTCATTCACCTGCACGTCTACCAACGTGATGTATGCCAGCAATGCCCCTCTGCCATGTACATTGGCCAAACCAGACAGTCTCTACGCAAAAGAATAAATGGACACAAATCTGACATCAGGAATCCTAACATTCAAAAAACAATGGGAGAACACTTCAACCTCTCTAACCACTCAGTGACAGACTTGAAGGTGGCAATTTTGCAACAAAAAAACTCCAAAGAGAGACTGCTGAACTTGAATTAATATGCAAATTAGATACAATTAACTTAGGTCTAAACAGAGACTGGGTATGGTTGGGTCATTACACTAATTGAATCTATTTCCCCATGTTAAGTATCCTCACATCTTCTATAGGTCATCTTGATTATCACTTCAAAGGTTTTTTTTTTCTCCTGCTGATGATAGCTCATCTCAATTGATTGGCCTCTTACAGTTGGTATGGCTACTTCCACATTTTCATGTTCTCTGTATGTATAAATATCTTCTTTCTGTGTGTTGCATTCTATGCATCCGATGAAGTGGGCTGTAGCCCACGAAAGCTTATGCTCAAATACATTTGTTAGTCTCTAAGGTGCCACAAGTACTCCTATTCTTTTGGCAATTATTGAGTGATCCATCCTCCTTTGTTCACTCCCAGTTTCTGGCAATCAGACCTTTAGGGACACCCAGAGCATAGGGTTGCATCCATGACCATCCTTGCCTATAGCCATTGATGAACCTATCCTTCATGAACTAATCTAATTCTTTTTTGAACCCTGTTATAATTTTGGCCTTCCCACAATTTCTCCTGGCAAAGAGTTCCACAGGTTGACTGGTATTGTGTGAAGTAGTACTTCAATTTTGTTGTTTTAAACCTGCTGCTTATTAATTTCATTGGGTAACCCCTGGATCTTCTGTTACGTGAAGGAGCAAATTACATGTCCTTATTCACTTTCTCCACACCATTATCATATCCCCCATTAGTCATCTCTTTTCCAAACTGAAAAATCCCAGTCTTTTTAATCTCTCCTCCATATGGAAGCTGTTCCATATCATTAATCATTTTTATTGCCCTTTTCTGTACCTTTTCCAATTCTAATAGATCTTTTTTGAGATGGGACAACCAGAACTGCACACAGTATTCAAGGTGTCGGTGAACATGGATTCATATTGTGGCAATTATAATATTTTCTGTCTTATCTATCCCTCTCCTAAAGGTTCCTAACATTATTTGTTTTGACTGCTGCTGCACATTGAGAATGTGAGAATTATCTACAATAAGTCCAAGATCTCTTTCTTGAGTGATATCAGCTAATTTAGACCCATCATTTTGTATGTATAGTTGGGATTATTTTCCAATGTACATTACTTTACATTTATCCACATTGAATTTCATCTGCCATTTTGTCACCCAGTGAAGTGAGATCACTTTGTAACACTTTGCAGTTAGCTTTGGATTGAACTGTCTTGAGTAATTTTGTGTCATAGGCAAATTTTGCCACCTTATTGTTCACCCCTTTTTCCAGATCACTTATGAATATGTACTGGTCCCAGTAAGATCCCCACTATTTACCTCTTTCCTTTTGTGAAAACCAACCATTTAGTCTTACCTTTTGTTTCTATCTTTTAACCCGTTACTGCTCCTTCTTATCCCAGGACTACTTGGTTTGCATAAAAGACTTTGGTGAGGGAATCTTGTCAAAGGCTTTCTGAAAGCCTGTATATCAACTGCTCACCGTTGTCCACATGCTTGTTGACTCCTTCATAGAATTCTAATAGATTATGTGCAAATAGAATATAGTCCAAACCAGTAATACATATACATGGTGCTTTTAAAGGGCTAGTTTCACAAAGCTGGAAGTTGTTATAAGCCAAATCAGTTTGGAGACAGAATTTAATAAAAAAATGTGAATGATAAGTGGGGATTGTTTAAGATAATTTAACTAGTTGCCCCAAAAGCCAGGTACACTAGTTAAAAAGCCAACCTGGCTTGAAGGAAAAATAAAAATAACTATTTAAAAAAATATATATATATTATGTAGAAGAAAGGGGAAGTTGAGAGTAATGAATATAAATCAGAAGCCAGGACTTGTAGAACTGTATCCCCTGGGTAATGTCAATCTGGAGTGTTGAACAGCTGTATTCCCTTAATTCTCCAATTTGGGATGCCTTTACATGACTTACACGAGAATGATTAAAGAAATGGGAAACATACCTTACAGTGATAAACAAATAGAGTCAAGGAGCTCAATATGTTGGGTTAAGTAAAGGCCCGGGTAGCCGCTAGTATGGTATTAGGGAGTAGAGTCACAGGCAGGCACCGTTTCTTCGCTTGATAGATAGGTGTCATCCCTCGCCCTCCCCTTCAGCTTGTTGGGGATAGATAAGTGTTGCAGCTGCATAGGGAATGTAGTTGTCTAAAGGGTAGCCTTTGTGTAAAGAAGTGTTATCTCCCCCTCCATTCCTTTCCCAGCTTATAAACGAGCTCAGGGTCATGGCCCCTTCCCTGCAAACTGCTGATTGGGGAACTTGTGGCTGCAATTACTGCAAGAAACATATCTTCAAGGTAAAAATGTCTGTATGATATGCTTAATGCTGTAAACAAGGGTGAGTATAATCATATTCATCTTATAGCTATTAATATACATTATATAGGTGTTCATATTACTCAATAAGGGTTTTGGGAGTGTTGTAGTGAATGTGGGTATTTACATACTAACTTAGATAAAAAAGTGTGAGGTGATTAACTCAGGGCTTACTCGACAATTGGGTCGAGGGGAACAAGTACCGCAATAAAGAAGCCCATTTACTCAATCCGCCTCTGGGTCCTCCTGTTCTTCTAACACAATCTTAACAAAAGAGAAGGTTAAGGTGTGTGACTTGATCACAGTTTATAAGTACCTACATGGGCAACATAAATTTGATAAGAAAGGGCTAAATTCAAACTAGAGATAAGGTGCAACTTTTTAACAGTAAGGGCAATTATCCATTTGAATGATTCATCAAGGTTTGTGGTCGATTCTCCATCACTGGCAATTTTTAAATCCAAATTGGCTGTTTTTCTCAGAGATCTGTCCTAGTTCAAACAGGAATTATTCTGGGAGGTCCTGTAGCCTGTGTCATGCAGGACATCAAAATCAGAAAGGATAAATCTGTTTCTCCTGGCAGGGTTGGTGGGAACCTTCTGACTGCTGGTGTCTCTGGCTGAAGGAGGAGTAATGAAAGGCTGCTGAAAGTATCCCCCCTGAAACATTTCCTTTTGTAAGCCAGCTGGTTCCAGCACAGCAACACAGCCACCAGCTCAGAGGCCTTCACCCTTTGCAAGACCCTATCAGCCTTGGAACTGAAGAGGTCCGCTCCTCCCAAGGCAAGTCCAAGACCTTGACCTGAACCTCTGCAGAGCCCTGCAGTGTACTGGGTGTTTTCTCATCTTCATAAAAAAGTTCAAGGAATTTTTTTTTTCCTCCTAAGGGCTAGGATGAGCCCAAGAGGGAGTCGTGGAACACACAGCAGTTGTGTGGGACCATGACACACTGATAACTGAAGGATCTGTCCAAGGGTGCTCTGAAGTACATTTTCCTGTCAGCCACATCCAAATACTCCTCCTCCCCCTGGGCACAAGATACCTCCCCTGATTATAGCCTTCCCACTTGCAGCCACTCTCACAAAGGATCTGGGGCAGAGGATAGGATTTTAGATAGCATCCAGATGACAATAAATGGGACTTGGGCTCCCTAGGTCACTTGGATGTTTTTCAAAATCCCACCCAGGCTGCTTAAAGTAGGTTGAACCTTTCCCTAGGACTCTAGCAGAGGAAAAAGACAGTTACCTTTTTTCATAACTGGTGTTCTTCGAGATGTTGCTCATGTCCATTCCATTGTAGGTTTGTGTGCTCGCCACATGCACCGGTGCCGGAAGTTTTTTACATAATGGTATCTGTAGGGGACCAGCTCTGGCACCCTTTGGAATGGCACCCATATGCCACGGTATAAAGGGCGCTTCTGGCTCCCGCCCACCCTCAGTTCCTTCTTGCCAGAAACTCCGACAATGGGGAATGGACATGAGCAACACATCTCGAAGAACACCTGGGGAGGACTAGGTTGAGGTCCCATTAGGGAACTTGGACCCAGACCAGTGGGTCCATTAGGAACCTGATTGACATCTCATGCGAGAACACTGATCTGACCTGGACACGTGGGTGGAAGGCTGATATGGCTGCCAAGTGCACCTTGATGGAAGAAAGCACGAGGCCTTGGTGCTTTAGGTGGAGCAGGTAATCCAGGACGGACTGCAGACACAACTGGTCGGGGAGATGCTACACTCCAGCGCCCAGCAGGAGAACCGCTTCCACTTTGCCAGGTAAGTCACTCTGGTGGAGGGCTTTCTGCTTTCCAAGATAACCTGCTTTCAAGGTTCCTTTCCCACTCTGAACTTTAGAGTACAGATATGGGGACCTGCATATGAACTCCTAAACTTAATTACCAGCTTAGAACTAGTTTTGCTGCCACCACTCCCAACTACTAACTCCCTTCCCTGGGTAGCCTTGAGAGACTTCTCCACCAATTCCCTGGTGAACACCGATCCAAACCCTTGGATCTTAAAACAAGGAGAAATTAACCATTCCCCCTCTTTTCCCCCCACCAATTCCTGGTGAGTCCAGATCCAACCCCCTTGGATCTTAAAACAAGGAAAAATCAATCAGGTTTTTAAAAATAAGGCCTTTAATTAAAGAAAGAAAGGTAAAAATCATCTCTGTAAAATCAGGATGGAAAATAACTTTACAGGGTAATCAGATTCAACGAGCTCAGAGGAACCCCCTCTAGCCTTAGGTTCAAAGTTACAGCAAACAGAGGTAAACCCTCTAGGAAAAGGAACATTTACAAGTTGAGAAAACAAAGATAAACCTAACACGCCTTGCCTGGCCGTTACTTACAAGTTTGAAATATGAGAGACTTGTTCAGAAGTTTTGGAGAGCATGGATTGATGTCTGGTCCCTCTTAGTCCCAAGAGCAAACAACCCCCAAAACAAAGAGCACAAACAAAAGCCCCCCCCACCACCAAGATTTGAAAGTATCTTGTCCCCTTATTGGTCCTTTTGGGTCATGTGTCAGCCAGGTTACCTGAACTTCTTAACTCTTTACAGATAAAAGGATTTTGGAGTCTCTGGCCAGGAGGGATTTTATAGTATTGTACACAGGAGGGCTGTTACCCTTCCCTTTATAGTTATGACACTGCTGTACCTGGCTAGAGCAGGCCTGTTCCTCCGGGTTCAGCCACGCAGCAGCCAAGCCATGAGGTGAAGAGAGGGAAGGTTCGGGTGCAGGAGCAGCCTATGGTCCTGCGAGAGTAGGTCCAGTCAGCTGGGCAGTGGCTATGGGGCAGCCACGTCCAGATCCATGAGTGTGCCGAACCAGTGCTGGCGAGGCGGGGGTGAGGCAATCATGACTCACACCTTGTCCCTTTTGATTTTTCGATAGGACCCTGCTGTTCAGCAGGAATGTGTACATCAGATTCCCCCGCCCATGACAAAAGAGAGGCATCGGAGAGGGCACCCCTGCCGAGTCCTTGGAGAGAACGGAATTGATGACACTTCCTGTTCTGTCTGGTGGCGAACAGGTCCACTCAGGGAGCCCTCCACTTCTGGAAGAGTGCCCAGACAACCTCTGAGTGGAGCGATCACTCATGGTAAGAGAAAAAGGCGATCTGCCAGCGTGTTCCGGATGCTGGGAGATGCGAAGCTTCCAGGTGGATCGCATGCTGGATGCAAAAGTCCCACAGGTGAAGTGCTTCCTGATAGAGAACTGATGAGCAGGCTCCACCTTGCCTGTTGACATAGAACATCGAGGCTGTGTTGTCCGTCAACACCTGCACTACTTGACCAGACAGCTGGGGAAGGAAGACACTGCATGCTAGGCGGATGGTTCTGAGCTTCCTGACATTTATATGTAATGCCAGCTCCTCTGGAGACCATGTCCCCGGGGTCCACAGTGTACTGAGATGTGGTCCCTCAACCGAGGTCAGAAGCATCCAATATCAGGGAGGCCGTGGATTCTGGAATGGCACTCCCTCCAGCACCACCCTTAAGTCAGTCCACCACTCCAGAGAGGTAAGTACCTTCGGAGGGATCGTGATGACCTTGTCCAGATGATCCCTAGATGGGGAATAGACTGGTTAGCCAAAGTTGAAGGGGCCACAGTCTGAGCCTCGCATGGCAGATGAAATACTTGCGTGACGCCATGTGCCCCAATAGTCTGAGGCTGACCCGGGCTGTGGTGAGGGGTGTGCTGAGACACTGGCAATGAGATCTGACATTGTCCTGAACCTGTCCTGTGGTAGAAATGCTCTGGCTTGAGTAGAGTTGAGTACCACTCCTATAAACTCTATCCTTTGGACTGGGATTAACGTCGATTTTTGCTCATTTATCAGCAGGCCCAAGGCGTGGCTTGCAGCACAGTGACACTGCACTGGACTTGGGTCCTGGAGTGGCTTTTGATGAGTCAGTTGTCAAGGTATGGGTAAATTTGGATACCCTGATGTCTGAGGTAAGCCACCAGTACTGACATGCACTTGGTAAACACTCTCGAGCCTGTTGCTAGGCCAAAAGGGAGCACTGGAAACTGGTAGTGGGCGGTCCCCACTGTGAAGCGCAGGAAATGTCTTTCTGTGGAATATCGATACATGAAAGTAAGCATCCTTTAAATCGAGGGGGGCATACCAGTCTCCCAGATCCAGCGAAGGGGATAATGGAGGCCAGGGAGACAATGCGAAACTTTAACTTCTTGACCTATTTGTTGAAGTTTCGTAGGTTCAGGATGGGTCTTAGACCCCCCCACCCCACCCCCTTTGGCCTTTGGGATTAGAAAATAACAGGAGTAGAACCGCTTTCCCCTGTCTTGGAGAACTTCCTCCACATTTCCCACCTGCAGAAGGCCCTGCACCTCCTGAGCAAACATGCTCTCATGAGAAGGGTCCCTGAAGAGGTTTGGGAGAGGTAGTTGGAGGGGGGAACAGAAATAAATTGAAGGGTATAACCATGAGCCACAAGGCTGAGGACCCATCAGTCCAACATTACGGAAGCCTAGGCCGGGAGGAAGGGGGACAGGCAGTTGGAGCAAAGCCGGGAAGCAGGATCCAGGATACGGGTTGGAAGGGCGCCCTTGAGTGTACCCTCAAAATGCCCTGTTGGCTATGGGTGGAACTTGATTGGGAGGCTGGTTGCCTGCTGGTGGCCTTGTCGGCACTTATAGGTCTTGCCCTTCTTATGGTAGGGCTCCGACCAAGGTTGACTTCCAAACCTCTGGGCCTGTTGCAGTTTCAACCGCTTCCTAGCCGGCTCTGGGGTGTACAGGCCCAGGGTAAGTAGGGTTGCCCAGGATTCTTTCAGACCATGCAGTTTTGTGTCTGGCTGCTCAGAGAATAACACCAGGCCATCAAGCGGAAGGTCCTGGATAGACTGCTGAACCTCCATTGAAAGGCCTGATGACTGTAACCAGAAAGCCCACCTCATGGAGATGGCTGAGACCATGGTTCAGGCTGCAGAATCTGCCACATCAGAGGCCGCTTGGAGGGCTGTTCTTCCCACCACTTTGCCCTCCATGAGAATAGCCAGGAATTCCTTCCTGGGTTCCTCTGGCAGCGAGTCCGAGAACTTGTCCATTGACTGCCAGATATTAAAATCGTACCAACCAAGCAGGGCCTGGTGGTTGGCCACTTGTAATTGGCATCTGGAAGTCTAATAAACTTTTCTTCCAAGAGATCAAGCCTCTTTACCCCTTTGTTCTTGGGTGTTGCACCTGGTTGTCCCTGTCTGTCACGTTCATTGATTGTGGACGTGACTAGAGAGCTTGGGGCAGGGTGTGTGTACAAATATTCATACTCCTTCATGGGGACATAGTATTTACACACTTCCCTCTTGGACATGGGGAACAGTGATGAAGGTAACTGCCACAGAGTCTTAATAATTTTTGCCAATCCTTCATGCACAGGCAGTGCCACCCTGGCTGGGGACACCAAACTCAACACATAGAAGAGGGAGTCTGAGGGCTCCGCCAACTCCTCTGCTTCAAGCTCCAGGTTTGAGGCAACCCTCTTTAAGAGCTCTTGATGAGCATTGGCATCATCCTGAGGGACCAGGTGAGAAAGCCCTGTAATCACATCATCAGGTGAGGATGAAGAGGAGGTGGGCACCAGCGGTTCTGCCACTTCCATCGTCTCCTGCATGGGCACCTCTGCTGTGGCCAGGTGGCCCTGTGGAGTCCTCTCTAGGGTCACATCTGTGTCTGGGGGTGGGCAGGAGATTGTCTGATGCCCCTGAGGTCGACCTATGCCCCTGCAAGGGCTGTGGGAACCCCCAGGGATTCCAGAGGTGGCAAGGGGCAGGCCACTGGCCTTGAGACCACACTGCACTGGGAGGTGCTGAGGGAACAGCCGGAGCCTCCGCTGGTAAGGACTCCTCCTTGCTGTCAGAGCCTGAGGAAGAAGGTCCATGTCTGGGGGACCAGGACAGTGCCAAGGCCGTCTGTCTACCCCGGTCCTGTTGGTGCCGACCCTGGAGCTCTGCTGAGGATTTGCACAAAGGTGGTGACCCTCGGTGCTGCGATCCCAGCGGCTGGCATTGGTGTTCAGCGGATCGGCAATGGCAACCTGTCCATCTACGCCTGATGTTTAGTGAGCGATCCGGCATTCCGGTAACGGGGCTCTCTGGACCGGCAGGTCGAACTGCTGGAGTGGTAGCGAACACTGGGAGAGTGGCTCGGGCGTTCCTGGCACTGGGGCAGCGTGGACGAGTGCTGCACCTCTGTGTGTCTGCGCCATTGCATCTCCTCAAGCCCGAGGAGCACTGCCCAAAGTCCAGGGCCCAACACCGTAAACTCTGATGGGTGGACCGACCTGTGTCCAGGGCATGGTAGCTCTGTGCTGGTGAGCACTGGCGGGACACTTCCTGCAGTGAGTAGCAGTAATGCACTAATGGGGACCGTTGGAAAGGTCCCAAGGCAGGTTTTCCGCTGGAGCAGGGCACCTCCATGGCCGGCATGGGCAGCACCAGTAAGGACAGCATGTCCTTTGCAGCCTGAAAGGCCTCTGGTGTGGATGGCACCACTAGGTGCCGAATGCCTCCGCCGCTTCCCAGGATGGCGGGCAAGTCTTGGAGTGGGCTAGCCCGCTTCTCAGGAGCTGGGTCCCAACCTTTGTCTGGAGGTGAAGAGCTGCCCATTGCAGGTCTTTGCTCTCCTCCGGATCTCCTTCCATTTACTGGCTTTGATAATTATCTACAAGGAATGGCCCTGTTTAGCTTTCTAGCTGGTACCGGGGAGGGGGATCGATGCAGGTCAGCAGTTGGCGCCGGTGACGCACTCCACAATGAGGCTACGGTGCTGGGAGCAGAGTCTGACCTAGACGGCTCTGGTGCTGGTATAAGTGCCGACTCCCTAAGGAGTGCTCGGAGGTGAATGTCCTAGTCCTTTTTGGTCCGAGGTTTAAAACTTCTACAAATACGACATTTGTCACTGACATGAGTTTCCCCCAAGCACCTCAAACAGCTACTGTAGGGGTCGCTGATTGGCATGGGTTTTCTGCAATAGTCACAGGGTTTGAAGCCCAGGGAGCGGAGCATGACCCATCCCTAGGTTAAGTCCCATCCTGGACTACAAGCTAACCCAAAACTAGACTAAGGGAACTAAAACTATTAACTTTTTTAACAACTATTTACAACCAAGTTTGCAATGAGCAGTTGAGAGGAGAAAGCTTGCTGAGGCAAAGAAACATTCCAGCACTGTCACTAGCGGTAAGAAGGAACTGAGTGGGATTGAGGGGAGCCGGAAGTGCCCCTTTTACCGCGCCATATGGGTGCCACTCCAGAGGTTGCCAGAGCCAGTACTCTATGGATACCACTGAGGGACAAACTTGCGGCACCGATGCATATGGCGAGCACACACACCTACAGTGGAATGGACATGAGCAAACACTCAAAGAACTAGTTTTTTGTTTTTGTTTTTTTTAAGACCAAGCCAGTAGAAATAATGTGATTCCACACCTCTTTGACAGGTTGTGACAGAGCTTCTCTAGTAGGACAGTTCCCTTTTCTTTCTCCAGGCCATGCAGGATGTGGAAAAGTTTGTGTAGCTTCCCAGATAAAGATGCTGGAAGGAAATCTAGGACAGCTGCTATTTTGCCTATCAAATCCTGGAAGGTCCTGGTACCACTTGGGGGATGAAGTGTTTAAGACAGCCTGTTGGCATCTCAGAGGACTATCGCACCATTTTTTTCCCATCCTCTCTGTGTATCTGAATCTATACCCAGGAACACAGATGTCCCTGTGGTTGTCTTCTTTTATAGAGAACTGTTTTCTGTGAAGATGATGACCATAGGGCCAGAAAGCCCATGAGGTACAGTAGACACAGGGAGGACACTCTCTTGGTTAGTCTCTGAAGTCTTGAGCTGTTCCCCTTCCAGAACCAAGCTCCACATGAGGAACATCATGAATAAAGTGGCAGCTTTTCTTTGTTCCAGGAACTCCATGGTACCAAGCTCAGATCTGGTAGGAGCAGAGAATAGACTCATAGATTCATAGACTTTAAGGTCAGAAGGGACCATTATGATCATCTAGTCTGACCACCCGCATGATGCAGGCCACAAAAACTGACCCACCCCCTTTTCCTTAACTCAGCTGTTGAAGTCCCCAAATCCTGTAATTTAAGGACTTCAAGTCGCAGAGAATCCTCCAGCTAGCGAATCCTGATGGGTCTGCTGGTACCAGCTTGCCTCTGAGCGAGGCTCCGAATGATGTACACAGGAGCAGGAGATACCAGGAGACTGATGGTTAGGTTTAAATTAAAGTCAGACACCAACGTCTTAGAGAATGGGTCTCAGCACTACCATATCGCTGTGAAATACAGTAGTAGGATGATTTGCCATTAGCACTTCGATCCACCAGCCTGCCAGAGGTAATTTGCATGGGCGGCGGGTATCATAGGCAGGGGGAGGCTGTGCCTCCCCAAACAACCTAGTGTGGCCCAGCCCAAGCTCTACCCCCAGGCCAAGCCCCCGCCTGCAGTTTCCAATGCTCTGCCCTGGCCCAGACTGGCTGGGGCTAGGCCGGCCTGCCTCCCACAGGGACTCGGGGTGGCCGGTGCTGGGGCTGTGCTGCCCACCTGGCACCCAGACTGTGCTGCCCGGACCTGGCCGGGGGGGGCACGGTGGGGATGCTCTGGGCTCTAATGGGGGCGGAGGAATGGGGGGGGCAGAAAGGGGGAGGGGAGGGGAAGGGCCTCTGGTACAAGGGGAGGGCCGGGGGCTAGTCTTCTCCAACAGCCGTGTCACCGGACACCCATGGTAATCTGCCAGATTGTTCTTGGCAGCTGAAGACGCATGGAGTTAGCCCATTAAGGTGACACCATTTCACAGTTTGATCGCTTCCTGGCAGTGGGGATGAATGGACAGAGGAGGTTACTTACCTGTAACTGGAGGTTCTTCTAGATGTGTGGTCCCTATCTATATTCCACTGTGGGTTATACACGTACATCATGCATCCGGAGTTGGAGAATTTGAAAGTAGGGTCCATTGATCCGTGCTTCTGCCCTGACTTGCCTCGTGTTCCGTCTAAAGCTATGAAGGATTGGGTGGACCGACCACATCTTCAGTTCCTTCTCCACCATGAATCTGGCACAGCTGAAGCAGAGAGGAAGGAGGGCAAGAAGTGGAATACAGATAGGGACCACACATCTTGAAGAACTTCAAGTTACTGATATATAACCTCCTCTTCTTTGAGTGATGGTCCCTATTGTATTCCATTGTGGAAGACTGACAAGCAATACCTAATCAGGAGGAGGGTGGCTACCCTCTGTTCATTGCAATAGCAGACAGCCTCAATCTCGTTTCCTGATTGGTTTTGTTCTCTGCAGGTAAAAGGCCAACGCTCATGAAACATCAAGGGAGCCGAATCGACATTCTTCCACAGATGTGTGAAGATTCGGAAAGAAAACAAGTAAATGAATGGATTGATTAAGGTGAAACTGTTAAACCACCTTAGATATAAACTTTGGGTGTAAGCATAAAGAAACCTTGTACTTGTGGAAAACCATAGATGGTGGGTCCACCATCATTGTTCCAAGTTCACCGACCCAGCTTGCGGAAGTTATGGCTACAAGGAAAGCAATCTTCATGGAGAGGAGGAACATGGAGCAAGTAGCCAGTGGTTCAAAGAGAGGTCTCATTAGTACTGAGAGTACTAGTTTCAGATCCCATTGGAGCATGAACTTAAGAGGTGGGTCTAGAGATGATGCCCAACCACACATCATGCCCTGAGGTGGAGCAGGAGCAGAATGGGATGATGATCCTGCCATTGCACTGGGTCAGAAGCTTGGGATGGTAATCAGTGGGCAGGATGACCTGCGCAGTAGGCTGGGGAACCAGAACTGCCTGGGCCAGAAGGGCACAATCAAGGATCACTGTTGCTTTGTCCCACCTGATCTTGTGCAGCACCCGAGATAGGAGTGGTATTGGAGGGAAGGCATAGCTGAATAGGTTTGACCAGGAGAGAAGGAAAGCGTCTCCCTGGGAGCGGTAACCTAGGGCTCCCCCGAAGTAATATGTGGCACACTTGCTGTTGGTTTGAGAAGTGAATGTCTCTGGTTGGGGATCCCCACTGGGTGAATGTCATGCAGCACTCAGCTATGATGTTCTCACTCATGGTTGGTCGCAGAGTGTCTGGTGGGGGAGTCTGCGAGCACATTTTGCATGTTGGGTAGGTATGCTGCAGACCAGGTGATCTGATTGCTGATGCATCGGTTCTAGAGATTGACTGACTGCTTCTGCGCATAGGATGGCAGATTTCACTCTCCCTTGTTTGCTGATGTAGAGAACAATGGTAGTGTTGTCTGATATAATCAGAACATGATGAGAGCGAATGAGAGGAGGTAAGAATTTGCACGCCTTCCTTATTGGTTGAAGTTCCAGGATATTGATGTGCATCCCAGCTTGAGCCATTCATATACCATGTGTTGTGAGGTTGTCCATATGGGCTCCCCAACCTAGTAGGGCTGCATCGGTGGTCATAGTTTTGTCCGGCAACAAGGGAAGAAAGGGGACTCCCATGAGTACCTACAGGGATTTTGCCCACCAATGGGGTGAAGCAAGTACCTTGGGTGGGACTGTCAGCTTGAGGTTCATAGGGTGGCGATCTGGTGAGTATGGGGACTGTAGCTACATCTGAAAGTAGTGGACGTGAAGTCTTGCAAAGGGGGTGACATAAGTGCAGAAAGCCATGTGGCTGAGTAGACGGATGTGTCCTGACACGTACCTGAGAACTGTGTGTGATGTAGGTTATGATGTCGCTCGTAGCCTGGGATCTATCTGTGGGTAAGTATGCCCAACAGTGATCGAGTTCAGGGTCACTTCAATGAAGTCCAATGATTGTGTGGGCCTGAGGGTTGATTTTTATTTTTATTTTATGTTGATGCTAACTTCCAGAGAGGCAAGGAGGCTGAACATCATAGAGGTTCCTGCCATAGGCTTCTGGTGAGATCTGGCAATGAAGAGTCAGGCATTGAAGTATGGAAAAAACAGAAGACTATTATGCTTGAAGTGAGCTGCTACCACTGACAATACCTTGGTAAAACCTCTGAGTGTGCAGCTATGCTGAAGGGTACTACCCTGTATTGGAAATGGTCGGAGCCCACCATAAATCTGAGAAAAATATCTGTGGGTGGCATAGGGGGAACATGCAGGGTCAAGTGTCCTCAGATTTCTGCTTGGCCTGCCATGGGGGGAGGGAGAGGAGCTCTGTCCTTCTCCCACTGCACCTACCCCCTGCACACACATGTTTGGCCCCTGTCCCTGGCACCCAGGCCGGAGGGGAGCAGGAAGCAGAAGGGGTAGGACCAGCCCCTACAGCTGTCTGAGAGAGTGCCTGGCTGGGGTGGTGGAGGCGGGCTGCCACCCTGCCCAGGCCCAGCTGCTGGGGAAAGCAGCAGTCTCATCTACCCTGGCACATTTACAGCTTGCTTGACCCCTGTCCCCAGTAGCCAGGCCCAGGCTGGAGTGGAAGCCGCCGCTGCCATCTCCCCAGCTGGACACTCTCAGGCATCTGCTGTGCTGCACAGAGCAACGACCCGGACCCTTCAATTGCATAAGAAGCGGCTCCATCCCACTCCCCGGCTGGGCCCAGCTGCCAGGGAGAGTGGTCTGCTAAACCCAGGGTTGTGAGTTCAATCCTTGAGGGGGCCACTTAGGGATCTGGGGCAAAATCAGTACTTGGTCCTGCTAGTGAAGGCAGGGGGCTGGACTCGATCTTTTGGGGTCCCTTCCAGTTCTATTTTTTTTTAATCTATGGTGGGTGGGAAGAACATATATGTGTAAGTAAGCATCCTTCATATCCTGTCATAGTATCCAAGGCTGTTTGTAGAGAGGTTCTGGACACAACTAATTCTCCAATAAGTCAGACCCTAATCCATCCTTTGCACCTGCAGGAACTTGTTCCTGAAGGGTACTGTGACCCTGGTAATTATACTTTGTGAGTAAATAGTTCGCTATACAGAGTTGGAGTGATGCTGAATAATAGGCTTTTCTGAGATCAATCCTTTTCAGATCTTTAGCCTGGTGATTTTTTTTTCATGGGCTGCAGATACCACTAAAACAACAAGGAGTCCAGTGGCACCTTAAAGACTAACAGATTTATTTGGGCGTAAGCTTTCATGGGTTAAAAACCCATTTCTTCGTCTGAAGAATCAAATGACACCCATGAAAGCTTATGCCCAAATAAGTTAAACTTTATGTGCCACCGGACTCCTCCTTGTTGTTTTTGTGGATACAGACTAACACAGCTACCTGATCACCACCTGGCAGTAGAGACTCTCAAACAAACATATTTCAGTAACAACCATAAAGCAAAATCTCATAACTTCATACACACTAATGATATACATATTTGGACAGAACAATGGGTTGCAGCAGATCATGACCTTTCCTATGCTATCTTACATGGCATGCTTTGTGTAAAATATATCATACTTATCTGATGGGGTGAATTTGGGGCTACCAGGGTGCTTGTTCAAGGTACAGAGTGCCACAGTAGAGGATCATGAGGCAACACTTTAAATAATAAAACCAAACTTTATTCAAAAAGGAAAATGATTACTTAAGGAAACAGGCATGCAATTACCACTTACACAATACTACAATTATACTTTCAAAGATGAAATAGCATATTAATGGGTGATTAGTCCACTGACAACAGTGTGATGTACAGCCTTATAATTCTGCCCCCCGATGGTACACTTTTTATGTTAATTGGAGCTGTCTCAAAAGTTAGCAAAACTACTCCTTTTATAGTTAATATTAAATTGTTCTTTGCCATAATTACATTTCTGCCACCTTATTGGCGTTTACACATGATTTAAATTTGCATTTGCACCAGTGTCCTTCCCATACTAGACAGTATTTTAATAAAACATTCACAATTCTCAAAACACACATTAAAAACCTCATTGAAACTAGTGTTAACCAAAATCGTAATATTGGGTCATAGAATATCAGGGTTGGAAGGGACCTCAGGAGGTCATCTAGTCCAACCCCCTGCTCAAAGCAGGACCAATTCCCAACTAAATCATCCCAGCCAGGGCTTTGTCAAGCCGGGCCTTAAAAACCTCTAAGGAAGGAGATTCCACCACCTCGCTAGGTAACACATTCCAGTGCTTCACCACCCTCCTAGTGAAATAGTGTTTCCTAATATCCAACCTACACCTCCCCCACTGCAACTTGAGACCATTGCTCCTTGTTCTGTCATCTGCCACCACTGAGAACAGCCGAGCTCCATCCTCTTTGGAACCCCCCCATCAGGTAGTTGAAAGCAGCTATCAAATCCCCCCTCATTCTTCTCTTCTGCAGACTAAACAATCCCAGTTCCCTCAGCCTCTCCTCATAAGTCATGTGCTCCAGACCCCTAATCATTTTTGTTGCCCTCTGTTGGACTCTTTCCAATTTTTCTACATCCTTCTTGTAGTGTGGGCCCCAAAACTGGACACAGTACTCCAGATGAGGCCTCACCAATGTCGAATAAAGGGGAACGATCACGTTCCTCGATCTGCTGGCAATGCCCCTACTTCTACAGCCCAAAATGCCGTTCGCCTTCTTGGCAACAAGAGCACACTGTTGACTCATATCCAGCTTCTCGTCCACTGTGACCCCTGGGTCCTTTTCTACAGAACTGCTACCTAGCCATTCGGTCCCTAGTCTGTAACTGTGCATGGGATTCTTCCGTCCTAAGTGCAGGACTCTGCACTTGTCCTTGTTGAACCTCATCAGGTTTTTTTTGGCCCAATCCTCTAATTTGTCTAGGTCCCTCTGTATCCGATCCCTACCCTCTAGTGTATCTACCACGCCTCCCAGTTTAGTGTCATCTGCAAACTTGCTGAGAGTGCAGTCCACACCATCCTCCAGATCATTAATAAAGACATAAAACAAAACCGGCCCCAGGACCGACCCCTGGGGCACTCCGCTCAAAACCGGCTGCCAACTAGATATGGAGCCATTGATCACTACCCGTTGAGCCCAACAATCTAGCCAGCTTTCTATCCACCTTACAGTCCATTCATCCAACCCATACTTCTTTAACTTGGCAGCAAGAATACTGTGGGAGACCGTATCAAAAGCTTTACTAAAGTCAAGGAATAACACATCCACTGCTTTCCCCTCATCCACAGAGCCAGTTATCTCATCATAGAAGGCAATTAGGTTAGTCAGGCACAACTTCCCCTTCGTGAATCCATGCTGACTGTTCCTGATCACTTTCCTCTCCTCTAAGTGATTCATAATTGATTCCTTGAGGTCCTGCTCCATGATTTTTCCAGGGAGTGAGGTGAGGCTGACTGGCCTGTAGTTCCCCGGATCCTCCTTCTTCCCTTTTTTAAAGATGGGCACTACATTAGCCTTTTTCCAGTCATCCGGGACCTCCCCCGATCGCCATGCTCACCGTATTGCCAAAGAAGGGGGACCTCCGCGACTTACAGAACTGGCGTCCCGTCTCGCTCCTCAGCACGGACTACAAAGTTGTAGTGAAGGCCATCTCGCTGCGGCTAGGATCCGTGCTGGCAGACGTGGTCCACCCAGACCAGACCTACACCATCCTGGGCCACACCATATTTGATAACCTGTATCTGGTCCAGGACCTCTTGGAGGTATGGATGGTCTGTCGTTCGCCCTCCTGTCCCTGGATCAGGAGAAGGCGTTCGACAGGATGGACCACGGATATCTCCTGATCACTGTGCGAGCGTTTAGCTTCAGACCCCAGTTTGTGGTCTTTCTCCAGGTGCTGTACGTCTCCGCAGAGTGTCTGGTCAGGCTCAACTGGACCCTGACCGACCCTGACCGGTCAACTTAGGATGAGGAGTACGGCAGGGGTGCCTCCTCTCGGGCCAGCTGTACGCTCTGGCGATCAAGCCCTTCCTCTGTCTCTTCTGCAGGAGGTTGATGGAATTGGCACTGCAAGAGCTGGAGCTGCGGCTAGTCCTGTCGGCTTACGCCAAAGATGTACTCCTTGTGGTCCAAGACCCGGGTGACTTGGCACGGGTGGAGGCTTGCCAAGCCGCCTACTTGGCGGCCTCTTCTGCCCGACTCAACTGGGTCAAGAGCTCTGGCCTGGTGGTTGGGGATGGGTGGCAGGCGAGCTCCCTCCCACCCGCACTTCAAGCCATCTGGTGGAGCGCGGGTCTACTGCTCTATCTCGGCATTTACCTTTCGGCCACGCATCTGTCTCCGCCCAAGAACTAGCATGGTTTAGAGGGCAGGGTGACAGAGCGGCTCTGGAAATGAACAGGACTACTCTGGTGCCTCTCTCTTCGAGGGAGGGCACTGGTGCTCAATCAACTAGTCCTGTCCATGCTCTGGTATCGTCTCAACACCCTGGTCCCGGCCCTGGGTTTCCTGGCCCACCTCCGGACAGCGATTCTAGAGTTCTTCTGGCCAGGACCGCACTGGGTCTCTGCAGGGGTTCTCCACCTACCCCTGGAGGAGGGAGGGCAAGGCCTGAAGTGCCTATGCACTCAGGTCCATGTCTTCCGCCTCCAAGCCCTGCAGAGGCTCCTTTATGGTGCAGGTAGTCCGGCATGGCGCATAGTGGCACACGCCTTCCTGCACCGCTTCCGAGGGCTCCGATATGACCGGCAGCTCCTTTATCTCCATCTGAGGGGTGTTCCACAAGACCTCTCAGGGCTGCCAGTCTTCTACCAGGACCTCCTCCGGACCTGGAAACTGTTCTCAGCAACCAGGTCTGTGGTGGCCACGGAGGGGGCAGATCTCCTCGCGGAGCCCCTGCTACACAATCCCCAGCTCCGTGTGCAGGTGGCGGAGTCCCCCTCGGTGCGCCAGAGGTTGGTCCTGGCAGAAGTCACTAGAGTCAGAGACCTCCTGGACTACGACTGGGTAGATTGGCTGGATCCCCTGATGCTCGCTCAGTGCATGGGGCTCTTCAGGCCTCGTACTCCCCAGCACATACTTCAGGAGGTGAGGGCCATTTTGCTGCCCTCTGCTTGGGCCTACCTCGACTGGATCCTGTGAGAGGGTACGCCCCGCCCACCCCAGCCCATCTGGACCTTTTCATCGGGCCCCTGCCCCGTGGACCCAGTCGCCCTCCCGCCCCTTTACCGTGAGCCGGCTGCACGACTTGCAGCTGGTTCATTTCCAGACCGCACCAAAGAAACATCTATACACGCTTGTGCTCCACACCCTTCACTTCCTCACCCTTGCGTCCCGCCCCAACACAAAGTGGCGGGACCTCCTGCCACCTTTCAAGGGTGAGGCACCCGGTGGGCCAGCCTATACTCTACTCTGGTCCTGAGGCCCACAGGCGATATCAGGTGGCGGCTCCTTCACGGGGCCGTGAGCACGGGTGTGTATTTGGCGCAGTTTACACCTGTCCCGGACACCTGCCCCTTCTGCGGCATGAGGGAAACCCTGGTGCACATTTACCTGGAGTGCGCCAGGTTGCAGCCCCTATACTGGCTCTTCTTAGATATCATGTTACGGTTTTGGTTGCACTTTTCCCCTCACCTTCTTATCTACGCACTCCCTATCCATGGCCCCACGAAGTCACGGGACCTCCTAGTCAACCTCCTCCTAGCCCTGGTTAAAATGGCCATTATAAAACCAGGGAGAGGAGGCTGGCCGACGGGGTCTCCTGTGACTGTGGGGCCACATCCGTTCATGCATCCGGGCAGAGTTCCTCTGGGTGGCATCCGCTGGCTCCCTTGACGCCTTTGAGGAGCAGTGGGCGCTGTCCAGGGTTCTCTGCTCGGTGTCCCCATCAGGTTCCCTTTGTTTGATCCTTTGACCACACTCCTGTCCTTGTTATTTCATTAGTTGTCCCAATAGGATCACTCTTCTGCTGCCCTCTGGCCATGCTGTATCACAAGGCATATTGCTATCCAATTGATTCATGACCATACCTTCTGTCCTTTGCCCAGACACTCCTAACTTCCAATGCCAAACTCCAGGTTAAGCTCAAACAAAAAGATGGACTTCTCTGCATTCATAGACATCCCTGTTTGGAAGCCTTATGCATTTGTCATAATGTCCTTTGGGCTGGACGCTTCGGCCAGGCAAGGATCACTCTCTTGACACATTGGACATTCTACTGGCCAAAACTGTGATCTGACATTGAGGCTTACCATACCTAAGTGCCTAGAACTAAAACCTTTGGGATGTTAATACCTGTTGAGACCCTCTCAAGGCCTTGGGCCATTATTACACTGGACTTCATTGTCAAACTACCAAATTATCTGCAGGATGCCAGACCATAGTGTAAGTAGTGGATCAACTAATGAAGATGGTGCATTTCAGTCTCCGTGCATATCTTTCCATTGCCAAGGATACTGCTGGTCTCCTCATCTTACAATCGTTCTGCCTTCATGGTCTCCCAAACCACATCACGTCAGACTGGGAGTTCCAGTTCATATCTGTTTTGATGGGAGGTGTTTTGCCTCCTAGAGATGGATCTCCATGCATCAAGTGCCCGCCATCCACAATCTGATGGACAGTCAGAAAGAGTGAGCCAGGTATTGTAACAATACCTGCAGTGCTTCATGAACGACCACCAAAATGACTGGGCCTTACTGCTTCCATAATCAGAACGTGCATACAACAATGCAGAGCATGCCTCAACCAAGATGAGCCCAGTTTTTGCCAATTATGGCTTCCACCCATGTTTCCACCCTGCACTACCCACAGCACCCACAATTTCAACCACCTTAGACCAGATTCATCAAATCCAACAAACACAAAGAGTAGATACAAAAGTTAGATGTGGCTAAGGCAGCATACAAACATCATGCTGACCATCACTGGCAGCCATACCTTCTGCCCTCCTATCAGCCAAACACCTCAAAATGAGCAGACCCACAAGTCCCATAAGCTGGACCACCAATACCTAGAACCCTACCAGGATTACAGGCAAATCAACCCAGTAATTTTCAAACTTCAGCTTCCTTGCTCCCCTAAGATGCACCCTGTAGTAGATGTCTCCCTCCTTAAACCCTTCTCTGTCACTCCCTTTACTGAGCAAAAACAACGTTCCTCTCTAACAGTCCAAGTCCAATGCCAGGAATAGTATCTTGTCCACCAGTTGCTAGACACAAAGAGGGAAGATATGGTATCTTTTTGATTGGGAAGGTTAGAGGCTAGGGGACCAGTCCCAGGAACCAGCCCATTATGTGCATGCTCTTGAAGTCAGAGCCTCCCACAGAGCCCACCCAGCTAAGCCCAGTTCCTCACTGCCCCCAAGGGAGGGGATGATGTCAAGATCCCAATATCAAACCCAGGACCACTGGGCACCTAGATGGCATCCCTACCTCCATGCCTTGGCAGTAATAATGAACTATCACTCCTGACCAGCAGCCTTAATGCTAACGGTCTACAGCTCCACAGCAGCCATGCCCCAAGCTCATGACTGGCCGGACAGGCAGCATTCCGATTGGATACCTGGACTATATAAAGACGCCAACAGAAAGAGGAAGTTGTCTGAGCAACATGCCATTGCCTGCTGGTTGCTGCCTAGACCACCTTGCCTGACTCTGCCCGACTGCCTCTCCTGACACTGCTTTGCCATCTCACCTACCTAACTTGCCAACCTGGCCCCTTGGATTGAACTGCCTGGCTACTGATCCTGTGAGAACTCCAACCATTGCTGTGGATTGCCTCTAATACCGATTGACATGCCCCCCTCCAGATACCAGATTACCTCTGCACAACTTGACCATGGCTCTGGACTGCCCATGGCCTTCTGCAGCCACTGGGCATTACACCTACCCTTGATGAGATCTGGGAGAATGTAAAACCACTCATTCAGTTCCATGAGGCAAAGAAACTCATTTGCAATTCCAGTTTCCAGGCAGAGTACTTTGCTGTAGTCAGTGGAGGAGCCAATGCTATGCATACGCTGCATAAGGAATTTGCTCTGGGTTTTGGACTGAATTGTTAAACCAACAGCTACTTGTAGTAGAAGATTACGCATATACTGCATGGTTGGCATGTGTGTTAGAAATCTGCCTTTCACTCAAATACTTGTACTTGAGGCTTTGCATGAAAATGGCAGCTTCATGCTACACTTGCATGCTGTTGTATTTGTTGGTGCCGAAGTCATTGCTACCAGTGATACACCACATAAAGTAGCAGTACAGGTCACATTGTATTATTTTGTCAGGTTTGACATCAGCTATGGAGCCTGCCACTCCTGCAGTGCTGCAGGACAAATTGCTTTTCTGTAAAAATGTAGCAGCTGCAAACAAAGCCTTCATATTACTCTTGACATCAGCTCTTTTCTCCACTTTTGACACTTTTTTGCAACTTCTAAGGATGTGTGCTGTGATTCATTTAGGACTCCTAAAAACTACGTCCGTTGCCCATAGTTCATCTTCAATAAGTGCTTAAGGAGCCTTTCTACTACGCATTTGTTCCTCTTCAATCCCATTCAAAGCACATATTGTCCGTACTTAGCCTCTGCATTGGCCATCGCCACCACTTCAATTTCAGCTGAGTCCCAGTTTGCAGTAGTAAATCAGTATTTGTTGTTCTTGTTTTTACCTTTTGCTGCAACACATCACATACAGTATCGGTGTAGCACTTGATGTGATATGCAATGTAATGTGTGGATGTCTTTTGGGTCAATTAAAAACAACGAGGAGTCCTTGTGCCTGACTGGTATATAAGGGCAGTCAGCAGCGAACCAGCTGAGCGGCGAACAGCAGAGGCTAACAGCGGGAGTTTGCCTGGGAGTTCGCGTGGGGAGAGCGCACTGAGGCTTTCATCTGCAGGTTTCTCTGAGTAGTTCCTGCAACAGTTGAGGAAGCTCTTAAGAGGACGGTGATATGGAAGGTGAGCGATCAGCTGTTGTAACCTGCACAGGTTGTGCCATGTTTGTCTTTCTTCCACAGGACAGAAGCGACTTTGTCTGTACAAAGTGCAAGCTGGTCTCCATATTGGAAGAGAAGGTTCGAGGGCTGGAGAAACGAGTATCGACTCTGCGCATAAGGGAAAATGAAGATTTCCTGGATAGACGTCAGGAGATGCTTCTACGGCCACAATGTTCTGAAGATTCAGAGCAGGCGCAGCAGGGACAGAAGGATTGGGAGGAGGTTTGGCAGCATGTGACCTCCAGAAGGAGAAAGAGGAGCGTCCATGCACCAGCAATGGACATACAGGTGAGCAATCATTTCCATGTTCTCTCTACAGGTACTAATGCGGAGAGTGGACTAGATGACCCATCTGAGGGAAGGGAGCAGAAGGAGGCTCCACCGATTGGAAGGCAAAAGATGCACTGTCCTAGGGATGGGGGTTCCACGACCACCACTCCCAAGAGCAGGAGGAGGGTGGTGGTGGTCGGGGACTCCCTCCTCAGGGGGACTGAGTCATCTATCTGCCGTCCCGACCGGGAAAACCGAGAGGTCTGCTGCTTGCCAGGAGCTAGGATACACGATGTGACGGAGAGACTGCCGAGACTCATCAAGCCCTCGGATCGCTACCCCTTCCTGCTTCTCCACGTGGGCACCAATGATACTGCCAAGAATGACCTTGAGCGGATCACTGCAGACTACGTGGCTCTGGGAAGAAGGATAAAGGAGTTTGAGGCGCAAGTGGTGTTCTCGTCCATCCTCCCTGTGCATGGAAAAGGCCGGGGTAGAGACCGTCGAATCGTGGAGGTCAACGAATGGCTACGCAGGTGGTGTCGGAGAGAAGGCTTTGGATTCTTCGACCATGGGATGGTGTTCCAAGAAGAAGGAGTGCTAGGCAGAGACGGGCTCCACCTAACGAAGAGAGGGAAGAGCATCTTCGCCAGCAGGCTGGCTAACCTAGTGAGGAGGGCTTTAAACTAGGTTCACCGGGGGAAGGAGACCAAAGCCCTGAGGTAAGTGGGGAAATGGGATCCTGGGAGGAAGCAGAAGCAGGAGAGCTCAAGAGGGGAGGACTCCTGTCTCATGCTGAGAAAGAGGGACGATCGATGAGTTATCTTAAGTGCCTATACACAAATGCAAGAAGCCTGGGAAACAAGCAGGGAGAACTGGAAGTCCTGGCACAGTCAGGGAACTATGATGTGATTGGAATAACAGAGACTTGGTGGGATAACTCACACGACTGGAGTACTGTCATGGATGGATATAAACTGTTCAGGAAGGACAGGCAGGGCAGAAAAGGTGGGGGAGTTGCGTTGTATGTAAGAGAGGAGTATGACTGCTCAGAGCTCCGGTATGAAACTGAAGAAAAACCTGAGAGTCTCTGGATAAAGTTGAGAAGTTTGAGCAACAAGGGTGATGTCGTGGTTGGAGTCTGCTATAGACCACCAGACCAGGGGGATGAGGTGGATGAGGCTTTCTTCTGGCAACTAGCAGAAGTTGCTAGATCGCAGGCCCTGGTTCTCATGGGAGACTTTAATCACCCTGCTATCTGCTGGGAGAGCAATACAGCGGTGCACAGGCAATCCAGGAAATTTTTGGAAAGGGTAGGGGACAATTTCCTGGTGCAAGTGCTGGAGGAACCAACTAGGGGCAGAGCTTTTCTTGACCTGCTACTCACAAACAGGGAAGAACTAGTAGGGGAAGCAAAAGTGGATGGGAACCTGGGAGGCAGTGACCATGAGATGGTCGAGTTCAGGATCCTGACACAAGGAAGAAAGGAGAGCAGCAGAATACGGACCCTGGACTTCAGAAAAGCAGACTTTGACTCCCTCAGGGAACAGATGGGCAGGATCCCCTGGGAGAATAACATGAAGGGCAAAGGGGTCCAGGAGAGCTGGCTGTATTTTAAAGAATCCTTATTGAGGTTGCAGGAACAAACCATCCCGATGTGTAGAAAGAATAGTAAATATGGCAGGCGACCAGCTTGGCTAAACAGTGAAATCCTTGCTGATCTTAAACGCAAAAAAGAAGCTTACAAGAAGTGGAAGATTGGACAAATGACAAGGGAGGAGTATAAAAATATTGCTCAGGCGTGCAGGAGTGAAATCAGGAAGGCCAAATCACACTTGGAGTTGCAGTTAGCAAGAGATGTTAAGAGTAACAAGAAGGGTTTCTTCAGTTATGTTAGCAACAAGAAGAAAATCAAGGAAAGTGTGGGCCCCTTACTGAATGAGGGAGGCAACCTAGTGACCGAGGATGTGGAAAAAGCTAATGTACTCAATGATTTTTTTGCCTCTGTCTTCACGCACAAGGTCAGCTCCCAGATTGCTGCACTAGGCAGTACAGCATGGGGAGAAGGTGACCAGCCCTCTGTGGAGAAAGAAGTGGTTCGGGACTATTTAGAAAAACTGGACGTGCACAAGTCCATGGGGCCGGATGCGCTGCATCCAAGGGTGCTAAAGGAGTTGGCGGGTGAGATTGCAGAGCCATTAGCCATTATTTTTGAAAACTCATGGCGATCGGGGGAGGTCCCGGATGACTGGAAAAAGGCTAATGTAGTGCCCATCTTTAAAAAAGGGAAGGAGGAGGATCCGGGGAACTACAGGCCAGTGAGCCTCACCTCAGTCCCTGGAAAAATCATGGAGCAGGTCCTCAAGGAATCAATTATGAAACATTTAGAGGAGAGGAAAGTGATCAGGAACAGTCAGCATGGATTCACGAAGGGGAAGTCGTGCCTGACTAACCTAATTGCCGTCACAGTGGACGAGAAGCTGGATATGAGTCAACAGTGTGCTCTTGTTGCCAAGAAGTCTAACGGCATTTTGGGCTGTATAAGTAGGGGCATTGCCAGCAGATCGAGGAACGTGATCGTTCCCCTTTATTCGACATTGGTGAGGCCTCATCTGGAATACTGTGTCCAGTTTTGGTCCCCACACTACAAGGAGGATGTGGAAAAATTGGAAAGAGTCCAGCGGAGGGCAACAAAAATGATTAGGGGTCTGGAGCACATGACTTATGAGGAGAGGCTGAGGGAACTGGGATTGTTTAGTCTCCAGAAGAGAAGAATGAGGGGGGATTTGATAGCAGCCTTCAACTACCTGAAGGGGGGTTCCAAAGAGGATGGAGCTCGGCTGTTCTCAGTGGTGGCAGATGACAGAACAAGGAGCAATGGTCTCAAGTTGCAGTGGGGGAGGTCCAGGTTGGATATCAGGAAAAACTATTTCACTAGGAGGGTGGTGAAACACTGGAATGCGTTACCTAGGGAGGTGGTGGAGTCTCCTTCCTTGGAGGTTTTTAAGGCCCGGCTTGACAAAGCCCTGGCTGGGATGATTTAGCTGGGAATTGGTCCTGCTTTGAGCAGGGGGTTGGACTAGATGACCTCTTGAGGTCCCTTCCAACTCTGATATTTTATGATTCTATGATTCTTAGAGACTAGCACATTTATTTTGACATAAGCTTTCGTGGTCTATAACCTACTTAATCAAATGCATGGAGTAGAAAATACAGTAGGCAGTTATAAATACACAGCACATGAAAAGATGGGAGTTGTTTTACCAAGTGGGGGGGTCAGTGCTAATGAGCCATTCAATTAAGGTGGAAGTGGCCTATTTTCAACAGTTGACAATGTAACTGACCCAAAGAGTAAGTGGTTCAAATGGTACCTAGGATAGTCCACACTGGAAATACCAAATCAGGGTAGGCTGCTAGAAATGGAGCAATCACTTCCTAAAACTGGCAGTTTATACTACAATTAGATTCACCAACCAGTATCAAAACTGTGCCTCTGTGTTATCATACTAGTTAACAAGAAGCCAAAACTACAGCCCCCTTTAGGCATCCCAGCCTTTGGTTTCCATCTAGACAACTGGTCTTGTATAGTGAGAGGCAGGGGTGGTGGAGCCTTTCCAAATGGGGGGGCCAAGAGCCCATCCCCTCCATGGAACCTGCCCCCAACCAAGTTGGAGCAGGCCAGGAGCTGTGGACTCTTCACCTGCCCAGGGTGGGGGGGAGGGGAAAGCAGGCCCCAGCCTGTGTCCCCCTCCTACAGGGGCCCCTGCCCAGGACAGGAGGGTCTGTGGCATCCCTCAGTGGCCTGTGCAACTCTTACCCTGACTTGGTTCTGGCTGGGGCCTGCAGCCCCATAAATCCTATTCACCATAAATCAAGTTCTTACCTGTGTATGCATCCTGTCAATCCTACCTGCTATGTAAGTTCCCTGTAAGCTGCGCAGCAGCCTATGTAGCGCCATGCAGGCCCTTGGGGAACTTGGCTGGGGACCTGCTGCAGCAGCGTGGCGTGGCCCCGGCAGCACAGCATGGTCCCAGCTGCGGCCAGTGCAGCACAGCCCGACCTGGACGCAGATGTGGTCCAAACCCAGCTGCGGCGCAGCCCAAACCTGGCCGGATCCCTCGCCGAACCCAGCCCCAGCCCGGACCTGTCGCGGCTGGGGGAGGGGAACCTATCCTGTGGCCCCAGCCCTGGAGCTCCTACGGTGGAGAGAGGTGCCTCTCCCTCGCGAGTCCAGGTGCTGCTGCGGGGAGAGAGAGAGCTGGGGGGAGTCCTCTCTCCCTGCCATAGCACTGGAGCACCCTCCTGCACCTCAAACCCCTCATCCCCAGCCCCATCCCAGAGCCTGCATCCCCAGCCCAAGCCCTTACCCCCTGCACCCAACCCTCTGCCCCTCATCCCCGACCCCACCCCAAAGCCCACACCCCCAGCCAGAGCCCTCACACCCCTGTGCTCCAGCCCTGAATCCCTCCCCCACCCCATGGATTTTGTTACGTGCACATCACATCCATATTGGTGCACGTAACAAAATTCATTCCGCACAGTGGTGGGAAAAATTAGAGGGAACACTGCCTACTAGCCCCACTGATCACTCAATTCAGTTAACATTCCTTATGCAACATCTGCAGAACTGAATCAAAATGTGTTGTGACACTAGATGTGGGCCTTAAGTCCGTTCTATAATGTCCCATGATGATCTTAGTGGATGGTGGATTCTACATTCTGGCTAACTGCACATCGTTCGCAGCTATATGTGTAATTGGCTTCTTTGTTAATATAGTTGGAGAATTTTATACAGTGACAATACAGTGAACCAGATTCTTTAAGGGAACAAGTTGCAACGCTCTATAGAAGCACATACCTGAACATTCATTGCCCTTCAAAAATGCTACCTAGATGTCTTCTTTGAAAAGTATACTGATGTGTCTGAAGTAATTTGCCAATGGGTACAGGATTTATGAAACCAGTTTCACAGCATGTATATTCCACTCCCAATGACCTATTGCACATGATGGAGAGTTCACAGATCAAATCAAGCAATTTGATGATGTTGAATCTGCAACAAAATCAACTTTCGCATTGGTGTGGTGATACATGAAGGTGGTAGAGTCTTTGCTGGTCTTTATTAGATGTCAGGACTACTAATTAGAATTTGCACCTTGCAGCACTAGAAGATTTTTTTGCTTTAGAGTAAACCAACTATTCTGTGATGATTGTCTGGTACCTTGCGGAAATAAGAGGTGTAGAAAAGTCTGACCTTGACATGGGAGAAATTTTGAAAAGAAAATTGGGTTGTTAAAGGTTGCCAGTTTCCTTCTGCACGTGTGGTTCAGCTGAAGCCCTACAACATGAAAACAGAGCAATGGAAGTCATCAACACAGCATCCAAATGCACTTTCCCAACAACCCCAGAACACCATCAAATTTTGAATGAAACATTAAGTATGGCTGGGATGACTTCACCAGAAGTAACCAAGCACATCTACACATTAGCTGCTGTTAAATGCCAAGGGACAATTTTAAAGCTACAGGATCAGCTTACTCACACTGGCAACCTATTCTTGTGTGATGGACTAGAGCTCGTTAATATCATGATGAAAATAGTCTTCAATGATGAGATAGCTAAATGTGTCAGTCAAATGGATACTTTGGGTCATTACTTGTATGAAACCTTCAAAACCCAAAGAATTCTCTGAGGCTCCATTAATCTGTGAGGTCCAGTGAAGATGAAAAGACTCCAGCTGTGCTCAAATACTAAGTGAAGAAGGCAGGTACAGAGCTCATCCTTGACAGGTCATTGTTTGCTCATCTCCTTGTCATGTCCAGATCTCAGCATGATGATCTACATGAGGCTTTGGGAAAGTATGAGCTCTCATTGGACCACAATCAATGTTTGAATGAAACAGAACAATGCATATGTGCCAGGTGAAAAATGAACTAGTGCACTTCTTGTATGGTCTTCCTCAGCCTCTTGACAATGTAGCTTACGCCAGTAGAGGCCTTTCAGCATAGCAATCATAGATGGTATGGCTGAGGTACAAGTTCTCAACAAACCAGCAATTGGTAACACCTGCTGAGATTTGGATAAACATTTCATTATGAGTAGGGTGACCATATTTCCCTATACTGAATGCAGGACACCTGGCAAAATTACTCTTATTCAAGTGAGTTCAACAGCAATCAATCGTACAAACATTCAAATTAACATCAAGTTGACTGAGCCCCTTTTAAAAAGAAAAAAAGAATCAACTAGCAGTATATTTACCTTCTTAACTTTAAGGTTCAAATGGGGAAGGGTGACACACAAACCCTTATTGGAATATATAGGAATAGGAAAAGGTTCAGAAAATGACAACAAAAATAATTAGGGGTATAGAATGGCTTTTGTATGAGGAGAGATCAGTAAGACTGGGACTCTTCAGCTTGGAAAAGATGACTAAGGGAGGAGATGATAATGGTCTATAAAATCATGAATGGTGTGGTGAAAGTGAATAAGGACATGTAATTTACTCCTTCATGTAACAGAAGAACCAGCGGTTATCCAATGAAATTAATAAGCAGCAGGTTTAAAACAAAACACAAGAAAGTACATTTTCACGCAACGCATTGTCAACCTCTGGAACTCCTTGCCAGAGGGTGTTGTGAAGGCCAAGACTAAAACGGGGTTCAAAAGGGAGCTAGATAGATTCATGGTCCATCAATGGCTATTAGCCAGGATGGGCAAGAATGGTGTCCCTAGCCCCTGTATGCCAGAAAATGGGATTGGGTGACAGGGCATGGATCACTTGATGATAACCTTTCTGTTCATTCCCTTTGGGGCACCTGCCATTGGCCACTGTCAGAGGACAGGATACTGGGCTTGATGGACCCTTGGTCTGACCCAGTATGGACGTTCTTATGTTCTTAATCCCTATGCCCCCCCACACAGGGAGGGGTGACACACACGTCTCTCGCATGTGGTGGGGAGGGGCTATGTGACCGACTGACCCAACCCTCTCTGCCCAGTGCTCTCCTCCCTCCATGCCTGGCTGGGCCCCCAGGACAGACCCGCCTCTCCTAGTACCTGGCACTGTGTCTTCCGGAGGCAACACGTGTGTGTGTGTGTGGGAGAATAGAGGGTCACATGCCCCATCTCTTCAGATTTCTGCCAGGGTTCACACGAGAATGTGGCTGCCAGCAGCCTTTTGGCACTGTGCAGGAGGGAAGGGACGGGAGCTGATTTCAGCTGCAGGGGAGGGGAAGAGATGACCTGGCCCATATCTTTGCAGAGCTCATCCCCCCCTGCCCCTTCCCCCATGGCTGGAAGCAGCTTGTCCCTTCCTGCCCACACAGTGTTGAAAGGCAGCTAACACCTCCAGGCTGCTGCTGGCCACCGACATAACTTGGCTGCTTCCTGTCCCCCAGCTACAACAAGGGCAGGAAGGGGTTAAGCCCAAAGGATGCATTGTGCACTAGGGCCCAGGGAACCTGACTGCAGGGGCTTCAGTGAACCCAGCCAGAGAGGTGACTCAGCAGGAGGGGTGCCTAGGGGACAGAGCAATCCCTGGGGGCAGGACCTGGGGGGTGGGATGTTGGTGAAGAGGGTGCTAAGTCCCTTCCCGGGGGGGCTGCTGTGGAGCCTGCAGGTTTGGGGTGTGAACAGGCTGGAAATTGCTGTGTTCCCCCACCCTCCCCCGGCCACTCCACAGCTTAGCTGAGGGGTGGAGAGGCTTCCCTGTACCAGCACTGGGTGGGACTTTGGCACATGGAGGGTTTTGCTACTCCTGGCCAGTGCCCCGGGCAGGAGGGTCTTTGGCTTTCCCGGGGTGCCGGCCCAGTCTGCCAACTAGGATGTTGGTGAGCTGAGCGCTCCGACCAGGGACTGATTCTCTGCACAGTGCTAGGAGCAGGACGTGCCCCACCGGGGGATTGCAGTGGAGAGTATGGAGGAGCAGTGAGGCTGCGGGGGCAAAGCAGGGAGAGGAGAGAGGAAGCATGTAATGCGCCCCGCCATCAGCCTTGCACACCTACCTGCATCGTTGGCCACTGGATCCCTCCCTCACTGCTGGTGGGCAGGTGGCTAGCAAGCAGGGATCTGGCCAGCACAGAACCCACCAGTACTGATTGGGAGGGGTGGGGGGACAGAAAATATGGGACAATTTGCCCCTTTTCAAGAAAAAGTCAGGACACTTGCAGAAGGGCTTAAATACGGGACAGTCCCTTTAAAAACGGGACATCTGGTCACCCTAATTATGGGGCTACAGAGAAAATACTAGACCTATGACAAAGTTCACATGTTTGACATGAATGCAGAGGAATCAATTAAAAATTAGCAGAAAGAAGAGATTCCATGGTATTGCTTGTGTCCGATACAAATTCAGTGACTCCACGAACATCTCCAATGTCACAATGAAGAAGCTACTGTCTCATATGCATCCAAAGGATGAGTTAACCTAATACTTTACAGGAAAAATGCTCCAGCGTGCAAAGAATTTTTGTCATCTCATAGCGTAATGAAGCTGCTGCCCCACACTGTTCATTGGAGTTTATATTTTCCATGAGGAGGCTGACGCTAAAATTGTCTTGCATGCCATCAATGCCACACCAGGTATGTCTCCACAGCAAAGAAAAAACTGCAGCCTGTGCCCACTGTCTTGGGCTCGCAGGGCTCGGGCTTCACGGCTGTCTCTTGGCTGTGTATACTTCTATGCTTGGGCTGGAGCCTGAGCTCTGGGACCCTCCCACCCTGCAGGGTCCTAGAGCCTGCGTTCATGTCCAAGCCCAGAAGTCTACACAGCCCATGCCCAAGTCAGCTCGTAAGGGCCAGCTGCAGGTTTTGATTTGCTATGGAGACATACCCATATAGAGGTGCTACTAAATTCCAGATATTTGCACAGGAAAATGTTCTAGTGGTCTCCATGAGCTGCTATCCAAAATTTTTGCAAGAATCTGTTTTTTTGCGCTTGTTGCTGGGGAAGAGAATTGCTGTATATCCTTTAGAGATGTGTTCCTATCACTTGGACTATTAAAAGCTGTCACATTGCCAGGTTTCCACACCCTTTCAGAATGTGACACTACTGGAAGGTTGGCTCGAAAGGCCAAAATTATCTTACCGGACAGTATTTGATTAATAGAAGCATAAAACCATAGGGTTAGAAGGTACTGAAAGGGTCTAGTCTAATCCCCTGCCAAGATGTAGGACTGGCTGTGTCTAAACCACTCAAGACAGATGGCTATCCAGCCTTTTTATGAAAACCGCCAATGAAGGAGCTTCCACGACTTCCCTAGACAGTTTGTTCCACTGTTCTACTGTTCTTATACTTAGGAAGTTTTTCCTGATATTTAATCTAAATCTGCTGTGCTGTAGTTTGTACACATTGCCTCTTGTCTTACCCTCTCTGGCAAGAGAAGACAACTTCTCGCCATCTTTTTTATGGCAGCCTTTCAAGTATTTAAAGACCGCTTAATCTCCTCTTTTCCAAACAAAACATACCCAGTTCCTTCACCCTTTGCTCATATGGCTTGCATCCATTCCTTTGATCACCTTTGTTGCTCACCTCTGGATTGTTTCCAGTTTTTCTACATCTTTTCTATACATTGGTGACCAAAATTGGACACCGTACTCCAGCTGAGACCTAACCAGCACCGAGTAGAGCAGTACTATCACCTCCCGTGACTTGCATGCTATGCCTCTGTTAATGCAACCTAAAATTGCATTTGCTTTTTTTCCAATCACCTCTTCTCCGCCTACTCCTGTGCACACACTGCTTGGCTATCTTGTTCTTTTCTCACCATGCCATTCTTATTCCAATGATGGCTGGCAGCTCTGTCCCCCATTGGCAGTTATGGCCTCTGAAGGCAGTCCTGATAGTAGCAGTCCCTATCAAAGATAGCTAGACTGACTGACTCTTCCTTGTTGACAGCTGCTTTTATGGGCATCCAGGCTCTTTGCCATTAAAAGCCTTAAAATGAGTAGAAGGATCTGGAAACAAGGAAGTGCCAGCACCATGTGACCAGCCAGCTCTCTGTAGATCACAAGCAAGTGCTTTGCTGACCCAGCTTTAGGGGTAACCACTCCTTTTGACAACAACTAGATGTGATTGGGGGAGATGAGCTGTACCACTCCAGCTTCATGCCTGTTCTCTGATGAGTCAATTGTAACTCATACCCCTACAGCAGCAGCAGCTCTCATGCTAGAGATCCCCCTGGCAGCTTTCTCCTGACCCCTTAACTAATCCAATCTGGTAGAAAACCCTTTTGAATTGAAATAGAAGTTTTTTGAAAAATGTATTTAGTGTGAATAATTTGATCTTGATTTCTTCTTCCAACACTGAAGACAGAGTAAAAAAAAAAAAATACCATGGTTTTTCTAGTTCATTTTCCTTAAAATAAAGAAATAAATAGTGGACTTTTCTCGAGCAAGTGGAGCCCACTAATGTAAAGACCAATCATGAAGGAAAGGGAAACTGCATTTCAAGCTCTCTAAAAACATCACCATTTAATTTTATAACATAACCAGGGGTTTATTCCACAATAGAAACTGCAACATTTGATACAAGATACCCAAAAAAGGAGAAAGCCAAAATACAGCAGTGGCAATTACTTTACAGAGCTTTTTCTGTCTTCTACCACGCTAGTCCATCAGTGACACTAGGACCTAAACATTTGCTTTCTGTACATCAACCAATGCTAAAAGCACCAACACGCTGTTCAGAATTGTAATTCCAGTCACTGCAACCAGACATAGAAGTTATTGCTCAGATAAATAAACCTAGTCTACAAAAAAAATACAAAGTGAAAAAAACTAAAAGTTTCCAAAGAGTAAACAGAGTTAACAGAGTAAACAAGGGATATCCTCAAAAGAGGATCTATTGGGATTCATGGTGCAGTTTTTCTGCACCTAAACGAAGTTGAATTATGTATGCTGGTATATCCCAGAGAGAGGTAATTTAATGCTGTACAATAAAAGGTGCATGTTTCAAATGCCTTCCAAACTGGAGGAAACCCCTACTAAACAGTCAGCATTTCAAATCTCAACAACCACAAATAGCTCAAGAGAAAAAATACAAAAGTGTCAAAAATTGTTTGAGTTCTGAAAAATGATCCCATGAGGATAGAAGTAGCACCATTTGCAGCCTGGCTCTTAAACTAGCCCTGTGACTTTATGGAGAAATTCTGATAACCTTCCTTAATGGAGTCCTGACTGACTTCTGGTGAGTTTTACTTTCAATATTGAGAGTCCTTCCCAGTACAGCTGATGCAGATGTAGTCTTCCTTCTCTGCCATCTCAGGAGAAATGCCCACACATACCTGATGGAACCACTGATTGCAGCTGCCATCACACTGGACCCAATCCACCTAATTGCAAAGAGCAGACAGATTAGTGTTCAGAGAAAAAGGCAGCAGATAAAGTGCAAACCTTCTGTGGTAAGTTATCTTCAAGCTCTTAGCAATCTACCTACTTGAACCAGCCAACATTCTACCCTGAGGGACTGGCTTAGTGACTGCTAGGGGCACAGTCAGCTTGCACTGTGGTCAGTTTCACAAATGTAACTAAAGCAGTTTGGTGAAGAGCAGTGTCCTCCCTACCACTCGCACACAGTTTAAAGCCCTGAGGAGGGGGCTTGAATTTTGTTTTTTGAAGTTTTTCTCCCATCACTGTGCGCAACACTCACAAACAGTAGGGGAGCTAACACAGGCACCAAAGGGGCATGAATATACAACTCAGCCCCTGCTGTGCATGTAAAATCCCGGGACTGGGCACATCAATTGCCTGCTGTCACATGGTGCTTTCCTTTGTACTGCATAGGGGAGTGTCTATGCTCAGTGAACATGAGAGCAATAATCTCTAATGCCCTAAGATTTTCTCTTGGGCTTCTGGTGCTCTCCCAGCCTTCTGTACAGGCAGTGGGGGTGGAATGCTCTTTGCTGCTAAATTCAAAGATGGCTCCACATGCCCACATCTCTCCCCAGGTCTATGCAGAGCTCCTTCCAGCCCAGTGAGGGAGGTCTGTGTGAAGCCTCCACCCTCCCGCTTTGCCTCTTATTATGTTTGGCTATGCGGGGGCCAGAGGGAGTCTCTCATTGCTCCTGTCTGCCCATGCCATGAAGCCTTCGTATACCTGTATCCCAGGGGCACTGGCGGAGACACAGCCTGCTTGCACCCAGTCATCCCTTCACTGCATCACTCTGGCTCAATGCAGACACTCTCCTGCCAGGTTTGGTGCTGGAGTCTGAAAGGATGGTGACTGCTTAGCTCTCCTCTCTGACTCTGGGAACAGTTCCAGGTAGGGAAGAGGGACCATCTTAGTTCCCAAGCTCTGTGGGGAAGCTGTACTGGTGAGGCTCCTAGAGTGGCTGAGAAAGGGTGTGCACTTCTCCAGAAAAGCAATGGACAGGGATGTCATCATGTAGGAAGTTAGGTACTAGGTGATTTTGAAAATCCCACTAGGTGCTTATTTGCATCTTTAGGCCCCTAAACACCTTTCAAAATCTGGCCCAAAGTTGCCAGAAGAACAGAAGGAGTTCTCTGTCTAAATCACTGTTACTTTCAGAAGCTGATGTTGTAACTTAACAAGAGCTGAGAACAAATGTACATAAAGCAATATAAGTTTTAAATCTACTGTGTCCTAATAAGAACTGCATAATTTGAAACCCAGAAGGATATAGGCCAAGAAGTTGTTAGCTCCGCCCTATGACCTCATCATGAAAATTTCTGTTTGGAAAAAAAAAAACCTCATTCCATGTTACCTGTTAGAGGTGTAGGGAGAAGCAATGGCTGAGCTCCATGCATTATTTTTACTGCATCACTAAGGCCTTAGCCCAGTGGTTCTCAACCTGTTTATTATTGTGTTATGTGGGACACAGCTTGAGAACCACAGCACCCGCCCCCAAACCCTCTACAGTCCCCTATGCCCAGCGTGCCCCCCTGCTCAGAACCCCCTCCACAGAGGGGGCCAGGAGGGGTGCCCTGGGCGGGGGATCCAGACCCCGCGGTGCAAGGCTGGGCAGCTGGACCCCGGGACCCCACTGTATGGGGCCAGGCAGCTGGCCTCTGGACCCCCACCCTGAGTGGCCAGGTAGCCAGGACCCCTGTGCCGGGCCAGGAGTGGAGCCCCAGGCAGCTAAAACCTGGCACCTTGCAAACCCAGGGTTCCCAGCGCCGCCCACTCCCTCACAGCTGAGAGGCCCCTCCTGCCCCAAACCTGCCCAGAGACCCACTCTCCTGCTCCACTCACCAGCCCCCTCCTGGCAGGAGCCCTCCTGCAGGCTGCCAGACACTGTTTCCCCCTCAGCCAGGCCTGCCCCCTATCAGACCAGAACAGCAAATCTTGAATTTTTTTTAGCACACAGCTGGGCTGCAGCTGTGTGCTAATTGGGCCACATGCAGCCCATGGGCCACAGGTTGAGATCTGCTGCCTTAGCCACTCTCAGAAATCACATGAATTAAACTAAATTGGGTCAGAAACTGATTCAGTAAAATTAGAGCAACCCCCTTTGTGTGGGCACACAAATTGGTTTACTAGTGGTATATCAGAGCTTATACCTTTCACAGAGTTCAGCTTACTCCTGAGACAGGGTTTCTCCCAATAACTGAGAAATTCTGGAACTTGTAGCCCAGTAACCCTTAGATGCTAAAGCATGTTGGATATAAAAAGACTTGCTTGCCTCAGTCTGGGGGAGGATCAGGGATATGGTAGGACCTGCTGAGTTTCTCTCTGCCAAAGAGGAGATGAAGGATGGGCAGGTGTGCTGATCTTTGCAAGGGGAAAGTGCTAAAGGAAGAGGCCTATCAAAGAAGCCTTAGAAGCCCCATTTGAGACCCTTGCATTAAGAGGGGAGAATCCCTGAGAAAATGAAGGTGCTCCAAGACTCTGAGGGGGCAGTACCCAAGGAATTTGGTATGGTTTGCCTTTTTGGACTCTGTCTACCCTGGAAAGGGGATTTTTTTGGCTCAGCCAGAACCATCCAGCCAGTGGGGAAAGTGAGGCATGGGCCCAGCCTGACAATGGGCAGGTCAGCTGCACCATAACGTGACTAATATCAATTTATTTGGTAACAAGCCAAACTACATTAAATTGGCATCAAACATTCTTAAACTGATTTAGGAATGTCCACTCAAAGGGGCTTGCGTTGATTTTGATATTTCAGTTGAGAAACTGATTTAGCTGGTGGAAACTGTGTGTGTAGACACAACCTAAGATTTTTAAAAACAGTCTTTCAAGCAGCCTTTAAGGAGAAACAGTAGTAACTTTTCTATCAAAGAAACACAGTAGGATTGTAAGAAATCTGGAATTGTAAGGATCTCCCTCCAAGCTTAATAGGAGATGCAGCAAGCAGCAGCCAGTTGCCAAATGGCCCTTTTAGAGCTACTTCTGTCTACCTGAAAAGTGAGTTACTGGAGACACTGGGAGAAGTTCCTATGAAAATGTGATTCTACTCTAAGTGGTTCCAATAGTTGCCAGGTACTCAAAGAAAAGTTCCTGTAGGGAAGAGACTAAAGGCAAGGATGAGCTCCTCAGGTTTTCCAGGTGCCCAGTGTCTGAAATAGCTCTCTCTCTCTCTTTGTCGATAATGTTGGTCTAACAAAAGGATTAGGGAGCAGTTCTGATATCACCTGCTCCCTGCATTCAGTGCCCCACAGCAGGCTTCCCATTCACTGACCTCATCTCCTTCAGGCTGCAGGCAGTTCACCGCAGGGCAGATTGCATCTTCATCCTCCGAGTCCTCCTGCTCAGAGAACGACATATCCAAGGGAAGCAAGTGGCTTTCGCTGGAGTGCTGCGCCTCAAAAAGCCGTTCTCGCTCTCTCTCCAGTTTGCTATTGCTGAGATCCTTGGAGGGATTCAGTTTCAATTTCTTCTTTTTGGGTGTTCTCAGTTTTTTTACTCTTGCTCTCTTCTCACCACAGAAGCCCTCTCTTTCAAAGCGCCTCTTTAATTTTCTCTCCACAGAACCAACTCCATCTTTCTTCCCCCGGCAGCACTCGTTCTAGTGGGAAGGATATTGAAGCAAAACCCTAAGGACTCTAATCCGTTATTCAGTGATCTATCTTCCCCTCCAACATATCACCCATCCATTGCTACACTGAAAGGAGGGCCGCCCTCTATGGCACACTAAACACACTCACTCTGTAGCTATTCTTAAGGGCTGAATATTGGGTCAAAGCAAGAGTTGGAATGAATGAGTGACTCCCTCCTTTCTTTCTCTCCTCCAAAGCAGCTTTACAAGTTTCCAGTTTCCAAGGAAAAGCCTCTTCTTCCCCACTGGACTCATTAGTATCTGGTTACTATTAGAATCAGAATGGCCATAATTAAGTCATATAAATGACCAGCAAATGCAGTTTCAGGATGCAGAAATGCAACACAAATTATATTCACAGACAGAGAAACCTGCAGAGAGAGTTGCACAAAGTTCCCAATCCCTCCCGAAGACACACATACACACACACACACACACACTTTTGAAGTTTACGGAGTCCAGTCAGAACCTCTCTGCTTGGGAAGGGCCCCAAACAGAGGGATCTGTGGTGTTGTCAGATACCTGCCTTTTCACTTGTTGGTCCTATTGCTGACCTCTGTTCTGTTTGCAGAACAGGGCTGTGCTTTGTGAGTAAGATCTGGTAGAGCTCTTGTATTTCAGGCAGTGAAACCTGTAGCAAATGGGCCTCCATCAGCAGCTCATCCAGCTCTGCGCTAATGGCTACAACAACAAAACAAAAATTTTAATTTTCTAATGTCAAGGCTTGTGATAAATACAGAGGTTTAGAAAATTCTTTCCCAATAGTCAGGGCCAGATTAACTTTTTCTAGGCTCAGCGCCAAACATATTTGTGGGCCCCCGTTGGGGAAATAGGGCATGTGATGGGGGGCCGTCCACAGAGCGAGGGGCCAGTTGGGGGCAATGAGGCGCAGTGCGGCAGGAGTGGCCCCACACAGCCCAACACAAGGGCACTGTTTACAAACCCAAAACTGCTAGATGCACACTGGCCTGCCCAGCCCTGTGCTACCAGCGTGCCCCTTCCACACTGCCCCCTGCCCAGTGCCCTGCCCTTATGCCAGTGCCCCCTCACCCAGAGACTTCCTCCACAGATCCCTTGCCCAGCACCCCCTGCCTAGAGAACCTTCCCGCTGACCTCCAACCACATCTGCACAGCACCCGGCACACCGCTCCCCTACTGTCCAGCACCCGCTTCACAGTCCCACCATCACAGTTGTACAGTGCCCCATATTCCTGAGAGAATTCTGCATCAAATTCTGTGCATAATATTTTAAAATTCTGATTTTTTTTTTATTTTTATTTTTTTTACAATAAATAAATGTGGGAGCTCCACCATGGCAGTGAGGAGCACAGGCCACTAGCTGCATGGAGGTGGGAGAATACCCTGCAGCCTCCCCCAGCCCCCTGGGACAGGGACTTGGCAGTGAGGCTGAACCTGACCCTGCCACAGAACAAGGGCCATGCCTACCACAGAAACACCCTGGGACCCTGCCCCTTTTGCCCCAGGCACACCAGATGTGGGCAGGGAGGTTCAGCCCGGCAGCAGGATCCAAGTGCAGAGGAACTTAGTGTGGGGGTATCCAGATAGGGGTAAGAGGGTTCTCTGGGGGGCAGTCTAGGTGCAGGCAGCTCAGTGGGGGATCTGGATGCACAGGGAGGTGCCAGGTGCAGGGGCAATGGGAGTCTGCGGGGGAACCAAGTGAAAGTGGTTGGAGCTCAGCGGGGGTGGGGGTGGAGTCTGGGTGCAGGGGAGGTGGGGTTCATTTGGGTGGGGGTGTAGGTGGTTGGGGCTCAGTGGGGAGGGTGTCGGGGGGGCTCATCGGGGTGGTACAGATGCAGGGGAGGTGGAGCTTGTCAGGGTCAGGGTTTGATGGGACTGCTTAACAGGGGAGCCCCAGCTGCTACCAAGGGGATCCACATGCTGGGCACCCGCTTCCCCATCCCAGGGATTGGTAACCTTCGGCCCGCGGCCCGCCCAGGGTAAGCCCCCTGGTGGGCCAGGCCGGTTGGTTTACTTGCTGCGTCCGCAGGTTTGGCTGATCGCAGCTCCCACTGGCTGTGGTTCGCCACTCCAGGCCAATGGGGGCTGCAAGAAGCCGCAACCAGCACATCCCTCAGCCCACGCTGCTTCCTGCAGCCCCCCATTGGCCTGGAATGGCGAACCGCGGCCAGTGGGACCCGCGGTCGGCCGAACCTGTGGATGCAGCAGGTAAACAAACTGGCCCGGCCCGCCAGGGGGCTTACCCTGGCGGGCTGTGGGCCGAAGGTTGTCGATCCCTGCCCTATCCCCTTCTCTTCCCCATCCCATGCACCTTCCTTCCCCACTGCCTCTGTCCAACTGTGGGCACTCACTATTGTACAAAATGAAGGATGGCTCCCAGCACACAGAAGGAAGCTCAACCAGCACTAGGACCCAGAAGGCGGTGTCCAGCTGCAAAGTCCAGGGAGCTGAGCAGCACCTTCTTTTTTCAGCCTGGCTACGCAGCTCTGCGTTCACAGAATAGGTATGCTCATTCCACCCCCTTCCTCAAAGCCTTGCCCCTTCTCTGCCTCCTCTCCCCAGTGGCGAGCATGCTGCGGCTCCACTCTTCCCCCTCCCTCCTGCCGGCAATCAGCTGATGGGTGGCAGGGAGGGGGAGGGCGGGAACGCAGCAAGCTGTGAGAAAAGGCAGGGGAGGGGGAGCTTGGCTGTCCTACTACAGTAGGAGCCTCAGTGCCAGCAACACCAAGCTTCTGCCCCCTGCAAGGGGGGGGGCGCGAAGAGTGGGCCTGGCCGGGGCCCCCTGGAGTGTGGGCCCGGCACCATGGCAAATCTGCTACTGCCAATAATACATAAATCAATAAAAAGGAAAATTTGGGGAAGATTTTTTATGCTTAACTAACAGTCTTTGTGCAAAACATCTCTAATAAATCTGGTCAGATACTTCACTTTTCATCTCTAATTACAACAATGTAACTGAAGAAAAGATAAAGGCCTGTGCAGTAACTTGTGGGCAGTCATATGGTGGTGGAGACTTTTACCGGGAATAGCCCCGTCAAACTCTCTGGGTCACCATCATAAAAATGACTTATTCAGTGTCTGGGTTATTATTTCTATCTCAGCTGATAGGCTGAGGGACAGGCATCTGTCTTAGCTGCTTCTCACCAATTTGAAGCAACATGAGAGAGTGAGTTAAATAATGGTCCTTTGAATCAAAGGAGAAAGATTTTCAGAATCACAAAAGAAAAAGGTGAATCAGATACAAAACCATGGAGAGAATCCACAGTAAAGCCAAGGATGGGCGTGGGAAGTTACTAATACAATACTTTTGTAAATCTCTAACTGAAACTAAAGGCTGATACCTAAAACTGTTTCTCACTGTATAATTACTGTTCAGCTTTAATACACCCATCTTTTCCATTGAGCTTTTAAAGCAGTTTAAGGCATAACTCAAAATTCTTATGTAAACACATGAACATTTTTGTACAAGGACTCTGTGCAAATGAAATGTGTACTGAATCCATAACTGACTGTGGAGTTTTAGAGCATCTCTTTGTTTAAATTTACACCATAGCATTCTCAAAAGACTGTTCTAAATTGGAATACGTAAATAAACGTACAACTATCACTACAGTTAAGTTCATATTAACAGCACACAAAAGTAAAAACTAAATATAAGGCCAGACCTTGGCATCTGAAGCAGCAAATGTCTGGAGTGAAAGGCAGGAAGCAACAAGGGTGGCTTTTGGAGACAGGTGGAAAGATGCCATTTGTACTGGTTTGGTCCACGTTAGATCATCTATGCTAGGCAACAGATCAGTACGATAGTGGATGTGTCATTTGATTAGTAAAAATCTACAGAAGTGCCATTTCAATGGTGTCACCCTCTGCAGCATGGCTGCAGGCACTCACTGCCTTCCTGGCTCCCAACTCCAGGCCCTCCGATTGATGGAATTTTTGATAATACAATGTTGTTGGAAATGGGTCAAGTTGGGTATCATTCGAAAGACCTTTCTTCCATGGTCTACTGGTACCAAACATGACAAACCTAGAACAATTATGTAGATACATATGAGAGAAAATATTTAGAAATCAACTTTTTAAAATTATGTTTTAAAACAGGGATGCATTGCTTACATAACAAAAGAGACACATTGACTTTTGGTAAACCTAGGGAAGTCAGCCTGGTCATGTAGGACTAAAAACATTTACTCAAAGTCATCTCGGTCTAGGGAACCACTGATAAACACGTTATCATACTGATCCTCATCCATGCTGCTCTTGCATATCTCTATACAAGGCAGGTTGCTGGCCTAACATTTGCAGTGTGGTTATCATTTGGTCTTTGCACAAGCAGTTGATTAGCTGAAAGATTGATTTAGAAGTGCATCGTATTTCACACATAATTGATATGATCAGTCCATCCTCCAAGTCCCATACATGCCCAGTTGGGAAGGGTAGCTTTGGATGCACTAAATCATCCCAGAGCCATTCCATTGCTTGACAATTTGCCCTCTTAATAGCAGGTATAACTGCACCCCATCTTAGTGGCAATTTTTCTCAGTTTGTCTGCTTCTTGGAAAACATCCACCAACATAGCTCTGCAAGTGTCATAATGCTGGTCTTCAAATTGTAAGCCAGGCATATGAATGCCTCCAGTGCATTTATGACCTCATAAGTGACTGTCTCAGCCATTCCAAGCACCTTCAGAGCAAACAGAGTATCTTTGTAGGCTGAATCAAATACTGTCTGCTAAGATAATTTGGTCTTTCCAGTCAACCTTCCAGTAGTGCCACATCCTGAGAGGGCGTGGAAGCCTGGGAGTGCAGTGACTTTTAATAGTCCGAGTAATAGGAACACATCTCTAAAGGACATACAGCAATTCTATTCCCCAACAGCAAGCACAAAAAACAATCTTGTGGAAGTCTAAGGTAGTGCCTCACATAGGGCACTAGAACATGTGTGTCTTGTACAAAAATCTGGAGTTCAGTAGCACCTCTCTCTGCGATACTGATGGCATGCAACATAAGTTTAATGACAGCCTCCCGATGGGAACTATGAAGGAACTCCACTGAATAGCGTGAGGAAGTAGCTTCATTACACCATGAAATGACAAAATTCTTCGAGCAATTTTTCGCATGCTGGAGCGTTTTTCCTGTAAAGTATAGGGTTAACCTGTCCTTCATGAGAATATGTGACAGTAACTTCTTCATTGTGACATTGGAGATGTTCGTGGAGTCAATTATTTTGTACTGAAGAGGTGCAATACCATGAAGTCTCTTCTTTCCGGTAATTTTTTAATTAATTCCTCTACATTCATTTCAAACAGGAGGGGACTTTGTCATAGGTTCAGTATTTCCTCTGTGTCTTCATAATGAAGTGTTCAGCCAAGTCTTGGCAGGTGTTAACGGTTTGTTGAGAGCTTGTACCTCAGCCATACTCTAATTGCTATGAAGAAAGGCCTCTGCTGCAATAAGGTACCAGTCACATTGTTAGTAAGTGCTGGCTTAGAAAGGCCATGCAAGACATGCATTTGCTTTTGATAGTGCCACTTCTGATAGTGACACATTTTTTGGATCTTTTAAGGATATGCGCTGTGTTTCATTTCCGCAGACAGGATTGCTAAAACTGTGTCCACATCCCATAGTTCATCTTCAATAAATGCTTTAAGAGCCTTTCTGTTAAACATTTGTTCCTCTTCAATCCCATTCAAAGCACCTACGTGGCAATTTATCAATTCCAGCTGAGTCCCACAGTTTGCAGTAGAAAAATAAGTATGTTTTACATACATTCTTGGTGTGACACTCAATGTGATACACAATGTCATATGCGGGGCTATCTTTTGTGTCAATGCACCACTTACCTTTATTTTCCATGCAACATTCTCACCAAAATTTGACTGCTTCATACAGTTTCTCACCCATCTCATGTGTTGAAACAGTGCTTAATGGGTTCCTTCTGGCTTCCCACAGAAGAAACAGATGTTCTTTTTGAAACACATGCCAGGGGGGCCTAGTATAAGGTGAACCTTGCTCACAGCGGGCACTTGTCCCAGCATCTTCAACTTTTTCCTGATGCTTGATGTACTTCCTTTCCAACCTTTATGGGTGCATGTCTTATAGCATGTAAGATGCCACTAAACGTTGTGTTTAACCAGGTCCTCCGCGGTGGTATTGTCCAAAGATTCAGCTACTAGTCAGTATGCTTCATTTCCCCATTGATGTCTAAAACTATCAAGACCACAGTAAAAACAAGGATTTTGTAATAAATTACTTTGGGATTGTAATTAATTATGTCATGTATGTTAGGTAACGATGCGCATACCATTTGCAGATGGATTCCATAATTTCTGGCTGGATGCTGACGTCCTAACCATTGCCTCACTACAACTCTTTTGAAATGAAAAACAAAGTTGACAATCAATACCACTAACCCGCTTCTTTTTTGCGGATGATGGCGAATCAATTTGAAGCACTCCTATTTATGGTAATCGGGAACATTACAAAATATTAGTCAGGTATGTGCTGTGCATTAACTGACATCACAGTACTGTCAGTTGAGGGCCACTTTGTGAGAGCTATACGTTTGACAAGCCTGTGTTAAATTACAATTTAAAAAATTGATTTTTGAACATTTTTTGAATATCTATCTACTTAATTGTTATAGGTTTGTCATGTCTGGTACCACTGTATTGATGTGAGAAAGAGCTCACCCAACTCAAGCCATTTCTGAAAACATTGTATTATCAAAATTTCGACCAATTGTAGGACGTGGAGTTTGGAGCCAGGGGATGGCAGCGAGACCCCCCCTGTCATGCCGCAGAAAATTACATCATTGAAATTATGATTCTGTAGTTATTTATCAATAAAATGACACATCCCTTACCTTTCTATCATTAACTTGCCCAGGGAATTAACATGCTCCTATACTATGAGGCCTGCCTTAGAAAGATTAAGCCCATTCATCTGGCTTCCCAGCTTGTGGTTCAGCCCAAACTGACTTTATGAACAAATCCCTCTACTCTCCATGACTCAAAAGCAAGGACCAGAGAACAAGGCAGGGCCCCCATTTTTATGCTTCAGGTCTCCCAGTCATACACTGAAAAATGTAAGTGAAGCATAACAAACCATGAAAGGGAATGCAGTCATACACTGAAAAATGTAAGTGAAGCATAACAAACCATGAAAGGGAATGCAGTTCTGTCTTGAAGAAAAGGGAGAATGTAAATACATGGTTCTGTTATCCCAGTCATGAGGCAGAGAAAAAGACATTGCATCAATTGTCTGAGATACCTAAGGGAAGAGAAACATTTATTAAACACACCGTTTTGTATAACAAATTTTGAGTTAAATGGGTCAGATACTGCAACAAAACAAACACTCATTTCTATTTGAAGTGTTTTTAACTTTTAGTATTGCAACTCATTAATTCTATCAAATTCCTTGTATCCTCCTTCACCTTAAACCTGGAAATTTATTAAAAGCAATGTTATGGCTGGAGTTTTTATATGAAAAGCTGTGAATTATGGATTCCACAGAGACCATGTAAACTGGCCCCACTGCATTGATCTAGCTTCTTCTACCACTTTATATGATCTCTAATGGAGAAGTGCGGGCATGTACAGTGGAGCCAAGTTATGGTCACCTGGGAATAACAGACTTTCTTGATTTTGGTGTCTGTAAAATCTCAGTCCCAATGCTGCATTAATGTAACTTTTATAGCTAATTTCCTTCGCTTCTTAAAAATGAGAAGGGAATTCTTGCACTGAGATTCTGTACTAGTCATAGGATTAATTGCAAGGTCAGTTTAAAGTGTAGGTTAACATGCACCAAAATGAACAGATTAGGAAAGAGGAGGAGGTTACTCACCCTGTGTAGTAACAGACGTTCTTCGAGATGAGTGTCCCTGTGGGTGCTCCAGTCCAGGTGTTGGTGCATCCCTGCGCCTTTGCTCGGAGATTGTTGTAGCAGTACTCGTACTGGACTCGCATGCATAGAGCCTGCCCCCCCGCTCTGAGTCTATCTTAATAGTGCGCATGCGCGGCCGGTCTCCTCAGTTCCTTCTCTACAACGGAGGCTACCCCAACTCCGAAGTAGAGAGGAGGAGTGTGGGTAGTGGAGCACCCACAGGGACACTCATCTTGAAGAACATCAGTTACTGCACAGGGTGAGTAACCTCCTCTTCTTCTTTGAGAGATGTCCCTGTGGGTGCTCCACTCCAGGTGACTTAAAAGCAGTGTGTCTCAAGGAGGTAGGGACTTCGGATCTGATAGGAATGCCGTAGATAGTACAGCTCTGCCCAATCGTGTATCAGAGAGAGGGCCCTGAGTAAGGGCATAGTGTTTAACAAATGTGAGTTCAGAGGTCCAAGTGGCTGCTTTACAGATGTCAGCTAGGGGAACTTTGCGTAAGAAAGCCACAGAGGCAGCCAGAGATGTAGTGGAGTGAGTTCTGATGCCGGCTGGAGGTGTAACCTTCTTCATCTGATAGCACAATCGGATGCACTGAGAAATCCAGTTTGAAAGTCGCTGGGTAGAAATAGGAATCCCTTTGGAACGCTCCGCGATGGAGACAAAGAGTCTAGAAGAGTTTCTAAAAGGTTTGGTTCTATTCAAATAGAAGGACAAGGCCCTGCGTACATCTAATGTATGCATCGTGGCTTCGAACGAGTTCGCATATGGTTTCGGAAAGAAGGTCGGTAGGTGTATCGGCTCATTAATGTGGAAGGAGGAATGCACCTTTGGAAGAAATTTGGGCTGTAATCTAAGGGTAACCTTGTCCTTGAAAAATAGCGTATATGGTGGATCTGCCATAAGAGCTGCTATTTCTCCCGCTTGTCTGGCGGAGGTAATTGCCACTAAAAATGCTGTTTTCATCAAAAGGTGTAAAAGCGAGAAAGTGGCTAGGGGCTCAAATAGTTGTTGAGTAAGGCAGGATACTACTAAATAAAGGTCCCACAGAGGGGTAGGTGGTTTAATGTCTAGGCATAGGGCTTGGAGTCCCTTGAGGAAACGCTTGGTGATCGGATGAGCAAAGACAGAGGTATCATCAATTCTGCCATGAAAGGTTGTAATAGCAGCTAAATGGACTCTTATGGAGCTGAAAGAAAGGCCAGATTGCTTAAGGTAGTCAAGTATGAGCGGGAGAGGTACCGACGTGGGACAAAGTTGTTTAGCTGAACACTGATGTGTGAATCGTTTCCACTTTCGTAGATAGGTGGTGCGAGTAGATTGTGTTCTGCTATGTAGGAGCACTCTTTGAACTTGTTCAGAGCAATCTAGTTCGTTTTGGAAGAACCATGTAGGAACCAGGCTTTGAGGTGAAGCATGGACAGGTTGGGGTGGAGAAATCGGCTGTTTTGCTGTGATAGGAGGTTCGGGATGAGAGGCAACGAAATTGGTGGTCGAATCGTCATTCTGTTGAGGAACGGAAACCACGGTTGTCTGGGCCATGACGGGGCAATCAGGATCACCTTGGCAGGGTCTGTTCGTATTTTTATCAGGACCCTGTTGAGAACCGGTATCGGGGGAAATGCATAGATTAAGTTTCAGTCCGATGGAATCATGAATGCGTCTCCCAGGGAATGTTTGCCCAGTCCCACTCTGGAGCAAAAGTCGGGGCATTTTGTGTTTTTCGCAGTTGCAAAAAGGTCTATGGTTGGATGACCCCAAATGAGGAATATGTTGTAAATGGTTTTCTCGTCTATCTCCCATTCATGATCCCAGGGAAAGCGTCTGCTTAGTTCTTCCGCTGTGGTGTTCATCACTCCGGGAAGATAGGCAGCTGATATCCGGATGTTGTTTGCAAGGCACCAATTCCAGAGCTTCATAGCCTCTGTGCAAAGCGAGTGGCAGCGAGCCCCTCCCTGCCTGTTTACATAGAACATGCAGGCAATGTTGTCTGTCATTATACGTACATGGTGATTCCTGATTAGTGGGAGGAAGTGACGGCACGCATTGCGTATGGCTCGAAGTTCTAGGACATTTATGTGCAGAGAGGTTTCGGTTGAAGACCATAGCCCCTGGACTGTGTGGTGAGACATGTGTGCACCCGATCCTGTCAGAGATGCATCAGTAGTCAATAGGAGGGATAGCGCCTCCTGAAAAAAGGGACTCCAGAGCAGAGGTTGGAGTGAACTGTCCACCACAGTAGAGAATCTTTGACTTGGAAGGGTATAAAGAGAGTTTTGTTTAGAGTGCACACATTCGGTCTGTAAACTGTGGCCAACCACGCTTGGAAGCACCTCATGTAGAGTCGTGTGTTTTGGACTACAAAGGTGCACGAGGCCATGTGACCTAGTATTTGTAGACAGTCTTGGGCAGTGACCTGGGGACTGTTGCGAAGTTTTGTGGCCAGTAGGCTTATGGAGTTGAAGCGGTCGGGTGGGAGAGATGCCAATCCCGTCCGGGAGTCGAGGTATGCTCCTATGAACTCCAGATGTTGGGTGGGGCATAATGTGGATTTGTTTTTGTTTATTTGCATGCCTAGGGATAGGAAACAATCGACGGTAAGTCACGTGAATCAGAGAGCTTCGTCAAACGTTGAGGCTTCGAGGAGGCAATCGTTGAGGTAAGGAAAAATTATGACCCCTTGTTTCCTGAGGTAGGCAGTGACTACAGCTAGGATCTTGGAAAAAACACGGGGGGGCCGTGGACAGTCCGAAGGGGAGAACCCCGTATTAAAAATGTGTTGAGCCAAGGGTAAAACATAGAAAGCGTCTGTGGGCCGGGTGTATAGTCACATGAAAATTGGTTTTCAGCCCTCGACCTACAGAACGCCTATCACCCTGCTTCAGCGCTGGGATTATGGTAGTGAGAGTAACCATCTTGAACTTTTGCTTTTTGACAAATTTCTTGAGCCATCTGAGGTCGAGGATTGGTTGCCATCCCCCAGTTTTCTTTTCTGTTAAGAAATAATGGGAGTAGAAACCCTTCTCTTTGTGTCGTTTGGACACAATTTCGATTGCTCCCATTTGTTGCACTTCTTGGAGTAGTAGTTGCTCATGAGAAGGGTCCCTGAAGAGGGACGGGTGGATGGGTGGGAGGCAAGGAGAGGAAGGAGATGGAGTAGCCAATTGTAACGACCTCTATAACCCACTTGTCGGTGGTAATGTTCTGCCTTTGATGGGAGAATGGTCATAGGCGGTGTCCAAAAATAGGTGTACTGGCTGAAGTGGGAACGCTGTTTTCTAAACCCTCAACCAAAGCTTCAAATTTACTTATTAATTGGAGGGGGTTGAGGCGCCCCCACAGAATTGGGATGACGACGCTGGAATCTCGGTCTCTGGTGTTGCTGTTGTTGCTGCTCCTGTGATCTATGGAAGTGTTGTGTATATGCGGGGTAGTGTGGACATTGGTAAGGTTGATACCTATATTGTCGCCTTCTGGTCATAGTTATCTGGAGACCTAAGGACCGGAGGGTTGCCCTGGAGTCCTTCATTGAATGAAGCACGTCGTTTGTGGTGGAGGCAAAGAGTTTGTCACCGTCAAAGGGAAGGTCTTCAATGGTACTCTGGACCTCTCGAGGAAAGCAAAAGGAGGAGAGCCATGAACCTCGGCGCATGACACTGCTGTGGCAGTCCATTTTGCTGCAATATTGGCTATATCGAGGGCCGCTTGAAGAGTGGTACGTAATAGGATTTGTCCCTCGGAAACCAGAGCTGTGAATTGTTGTTTCTTCTGTTCTGGAATGTCATCAATAAAGTCCATGAATTTATTATAGTTTCTGTGGTCATATTTTGCAAGAACTGCAGTATAATTAGCAATACGAAATTGTAGCCTTGAGGATGCATATACTTTGCGACCGAAGAGGTCCAACCATTTACTTTCCTTGTTGGCCAGAGTGGAGCGGGAATACTGTTGTTTGGTCCTTTGGTTCACTGCGTCTACTACCAACGAGTTTGGTGCTGGATGGGTAAAAAGGAATTCAGAGCCCTTAGAAGGGATGAAGTACTTGTGATCCACTTGTTTACAGGTGGGTAGGCTTGTAGCTGGAGTCTGCCAGATGGACTTAGCAGGTTCTAAAAGGGCTACGTTGATTGGTAATGCAACCCTAGAGAAAGAAGAGGGCTGTTGGATGTCCGTTAACTCATGCTGTTGTTCAGGGACTTCCTCTAAGTTAATTCTCAAGTCACTGGCAACTCTTTTAAAAAGGTCTTGGAATTTTGCGTAGTTATCCGACAGTGTTGGAGGAGGGGGAAGTAAGGCTTCTTCAAATTAAATTAATGGAGATATCCTATCTCCTAGAACTGGAAGGGACCTTGAAAGGTCATCGAGTCCAGCCCCCTGCCTTCACTAGCAGGACCAAGTACTGATTTTGCCCCAGATCCCCAAGTGGCCCCCTCAAGGATTGAACTCACAACCCTGGGTTTAGCAGGCCAATGCTCAAACCACTGAGCTATCCCTCCCCCCAGGCATTACCTCCGGCTCTACTGGAATAGGATCAGGACTTGGTTGACACTGCAAGTGTGACGATGCTGCCTGGTGTCTTGTGTCATTGGCAGGTTCGTCAGGTGGTGGTGCTAGACCGGTGTTGTGCCTGGTTGAGGTGGAGTAGCACGTGTGTTCTCGAGGGTACGATGCCCATGGTGCCCAATATTGCTATGGTGGTGGGTAGGGGATAGGTGGTGCCATCCAGGGGTTCACCCCCCGGGGGCAGGATCCTGAGAATAGGATGAGGTAATTTTTCTATGACCTCTGTTGACTGGGGTCTGGGGATGGGAGTCTTGATACGGTGAAAAATCCCCCTGTGGTCCAGCTTCCTCCTCCCTGGAGGAAGACTGTTCAGACCCTGACTCAGCCATTGGGGAGAAGCAGGCATTCAGCAGGGGTGACTGCAGGATAGGTGACACAAACAGATCTCTTGCATGAGTAAATTGAAGTGCTGAGGCTCCTGTGTGAGGTGAAGGCTGGATAGGAGGAAGCTGCAGTGAGGAAACATTCCTCTGCACCGGTGTTTTGAGTCTGGGCTCACTGCCGGTCAGCCCAGCGGGTGTCGGTGCCGTGGCAGCAATCTCAGCCTGCAGGGGGTCAGGAAGGTTGTGGGATGTCAGCACCGCGTCCACCGCAGTGCCGAACAGTGCCAGAAGAGAGGCAGGCAGCTGGAAGCCTGAAGCCTCGGCACCGGAGCCTCGCGCGCAGCCTCAGGTGGATTTCGCGCGGTGCCAGAAGAGCACGGCTTGTCAAATGTGCTCAAGCGGGGGAGCACAGGGGAAGCAGTAGATCTGCCCGGGGAAATCCTGTGTCACAGGGTTTCCTTTGAAGCTGACAAAAGGCTCCCTTTTTTTTTGAAGATTTCTTGTGCTTCTTTGAGGCGGGGTGGGGGTGGGGGCTGTGGTGGGCAGCAGAGCCAGAATCAGTGCCTGGGTCTGAAGCTGTGCCTAGGGATTTCTGGAGGAGGAGCAGTTTCAGTCTAAGCTCCCTGTCCTTCCATGCCCTGGAGCTAAGTTTGCTGCAGTGGGCACATCTTTGGGGAATGTGGGTCTCCCCCAAACATTTTATACACTGTGAGTGGCCATCTGACAGGTGGATAGCCTCCTTGCAGTTAGAGCAGCGCTTAAAGCCGGTGGAGCCAGGCATGTCCGAAGCGGCTGCGGCTGACAGGGATTTTAAAAGATAGAAATGGTACTAACTATAACTAACAACGAACTAACTAACTAGAAGGGTAATTGTAACAAGAAGAAAGAATTTCCTAACGAGTCTGCTGAGCTCCGTCTCAGGCCGGGGACGATAGAGAAGGAACTGAGGAGACCGGCCGCGCATGCGCACTATTAAGCTAGACTCGGGGGGGGGGGGAATGGGGCAGGCTCTACGCATGCGTGGCCGGTACGAGTTCTGTTACAAAAATCTCCGAGCAAAGGCACAGGGATGCACCAACACCTGGAGTGGAGCACCCACAGGGACATCTCTCAAAGAAGAACTCATAGCTACTAAACAAAGGCCGTCTTCTCTCCTGAACTTTGTGCAAACCTTTCATTGACCTCAGTGGGATTTCTGCTATGAACTGAGGATAGACCACACACTTCAATTAAATCTAGAATTCAACCTTCTCCTCCAAACAAGTCTGACACCCCAGTGTAAACAAATATTCTTTTATAGGAGGACATAGTGTGGTACAGTGGCTAGGGCATTGGCTTGGAACTCAGTAGACCTACATTCTATTCCCATCTTGATGTCTTCAAATCCAGGTGGGATGCCTTTCTGGAAGATATGCTTTAGTGGACTCAATACAGGGATAACAGGGTGGAAACTAATGGCCTTTGAGTCTATGAACAGAGTAAGTGCCAGATTTTCAAAGGTACTGAGGTGCCTAAAGATGCAGCTAGGCACCGAATGGGGTTTTTAAAGGTGCCCAAGCAGATTAGGTGCCTATCTCAATGGAAACCATTGGGAATTAGATGGGTTTCAGAGTAGCAGCCGTGTTAGTCTGTATCTGCAAAAAAAAAAAAAAAACAGGAGTACTTGTGGCACCTTAGAGGCTAACAAATTTATTTGAGCTACATGGACTACAGCCCACTTCATCGGATGCATAGAATGGAACATATAGTAAGGAGATATATATACACATACAGAGAACATGAAAAGGTGGGAGTAGCCTCTTAGAGTTGGTAGGGCAAATTAATTAAGATGAGCAATTATCAGCAGGAGAAAAAAACTTTTGTAGTGATAATCAAGATGGCCCATTTCAGACCACCTAATCTATTTAGGCACTTTTAAAAACCCCACTTGATGCCTAACTGCATCTGTAGGCATCTCAACACCTTTGAAAATCTGGCCCTAAACCAATTGTTCATGACTATTTCTTAAGCAAATTTTTCAAACTAAACTAAAACTTCCACATTTTTCACTAAAGTCATTAGCCAAAATATTCAAACTTGCGTGGTTAAAGTCATGTATTTAAATATGTAAGTTATCTGGTTATCTTCAATGGGAACTGTGGTTGCTCAGCAATCGTAACAAGTAGGACAATTTTATTTAGGCACCTGAATGAGGACTTGGGTGCTTAATTTTTTAGTCTATATAGTTACCAAGTGTGGCAAAAGTATCTGATTTACATGACTACCAAAAACAGCTGGAATATTTCTTAAAAACATAATTAGGCATGTCAAAAGTGACCAAATAGACAAATTTGATATCGAACAAGGTTGAGCTAACAGGAGTAAGACATTTCAGTCAGTCGAGAGATTTACTTCAAGTTATAGACACCTTAAAAGTGACCTGTAAAGGAGGTTTTGTGGTTTGTTTTCGATGCACAAAGACCTGAAACTTTTCTTTTAAAGCATTTTGGGGTTTGTTTTTTGCCTTAGAAAAATCAAGTCTGGTTTTGCTGAAGAAACTCTTTCCTCTAGAGGTCCCATAACATGTTTACTGTGATTATTAACACCCAAATAACAGCAACTCTGCACTTCTGAAAACTATGTCCCCCTCCTTCACGAAAATGAAACCCATCGTACACCTTGTCACCCCACCATGTGTTGTTAAAGGCCTTACTCATCTTAACATATATATCTTCTACACCCCCTCAGCTACACCCCCTCCCCCATTCCACATGCACGCACACACACACACACACACACACACACACACACACAATGGTGCTTTAACAGGATAGATAGGGATACTAAATCTTCAACAGAGACTTAATCCAAAAGGATAGTCATTGAGAAGGATGGAGCATTCTCAGTTCCAGCAGGGGAGGAATGCAGCATTCCAAGTTGCTGGACAACATGGTGGATAATACACACATACTCCCCAACTAACAAGGAAAACTCCCATTTCCTCAAAGTTGTAGAGGGATCAACACTTGAGAATTAGCCAGCAATACAATAATAATCTGCCATGGTAATACCTCTTTGAAGACACTGCGTGAATATATAATGAATCTGTTTCAAGTAGAATCTACAAAATGCAAAGAAATTTGGCAAACTGCTCTTGCTGAACTCAGATCACTCCTAGCCACTCCTAGAAGTAAATTCAATCTCACCTTGTTTGTCTCTGGCAACTGGTATGCTGTGGCTTGCCATCTATTGTACAATAATCCTGAGCCAATTTTGTCTTGTATAAGTTTTAGATTCCCTGAATATAACATTTGTTGTGCTCTGTGCTGCCAGTTCACAGTTCTCTCTATCATATACCGTAAAGCATCTCCCTCAGGAAGCCTCACACGGATACGCTGCAGGGAAGCCAGTAAAGGGAGGATTTTTTCTAAAGGTGGCTTTTCTGATCTATGGCAGTGAAGACAGAGCCAAACACAAGGTCCCTGAAAAATACTGGGCACTGAAACACAGCTGGTATGAAAGACCGCTCTGCAGAGTTCACATTGTATCATTGGTGCCGCTGGCTCTTTCTGGCAAAGGCAAACTTTCATCTCTGCATCATCTTCATTAGATAGCACCTTCCCTTCATTTGCTGCTCTCAGAGAACGCAGTGCCTCCATCTCCTTTAAACGGGCTTCCCCAAGTGCGGCCATCTGCAAGGGAGTTAAAACAAATGCATTTAATTCCAGGATCAGCAAAAACAGAATCCCCTCTAAATGTAGGTTAGTCCCTGGAGTTCTTTGAGTGACCGCTGAACATTCACTCTTGAGATGTGCCAATGATGCAGATTAGACCTTTCAGTAACAGTGCCAGTTGGAATGCTCTCATGATCCCTGATCCTAACATTTGGAGCGTGAGGCTGTAAGAGTGGGCCTGGTGCTCTATCTCCCTCAATTCCTTCTACCACCTTCCTTGGGTCCAGAGTTATAGCTAGGATTCCAAGGAACAAGGGAAGCTGGATGGGGAGCATGAATGAGCAGAGTCCATCTCAAAGAACTCTGGTTACAGGTGAGTAACCTTCACTTCTTCTGCCAGTGGCCTACGCACACTCCCACTCTTGGGAGTTTGGCAAACAGTACTCCCCCTTCCAAATAGTGAGATGAGAAGGCCTAGTTAAACAGAGATTTTAATACTTCTTTACCAAATTGAGGATCTGATCTAGATGTCAGATCTAAGGCACAGTGTGTGGTGATGGTCTGAACTGAGCTTCAAGAGGGATCTCTACAGATCACTAATATGGAAGCAGCCTTCACTCCAGTTGGGTGCACTCTACGCACTTCTGGAAGAGGAGCACTGGCATGTTTATAACACATCAGTAGAGTCTAACCTACTTAGAACGGCATTGGGATGTAACTGCCTGAATTTCACTCTCTTCCCCATAAGAGACAGTATAGGCAATTTCCTGTACTCCTCAGACCTAATCAAACAGCAGGGTAATGCTCTTGTAACATCCAATGTGTGTAGATTAGCTTCCCCTAAGTGGGGAGTGAGGCCTGGGGAAAAATACTGGCAAGGATAGGACTGGAATTCTGTTACCACCTTGGAGAAATTTGGGGTGTGTGAAGGAGGACCTTTGTGAAAGACTAAGGGGGAGGGAGGATCAGCCTTGAGAGCCTGCAGCGGAAGTGATAGCTACAATAAAGGGAGGTTTCATGAACTAAGTACTAAACTGAGGTCCTGTGTTGGTGTGGGTTCTCTAACTAGAGGTAGATGTACTTTAAAACCCTCCAAAAACCTTTTTATTACAAAATACAGAGTTTTGCCTCACTAAGCTGTGATGAGATGAGATGACTGAGAGATGTACTTTTACTGATAATATGGATAGTCCCAAGGATTTAAAATGAAGTACTCCATTACGGATAGAACAGCAGCTGAACCTGTGTTTATTTTATTGCTGGATGCTCACAAAGAAAACCTTTTTTACTTATGATCATAACCCAGGCGAGTCCAATGCTTCCTGAAGTTTAATAGACTCTTCTGTACCTTCTCCAAACAGGGTGGTGCCAGATCTGTCAAAGTCCTATAACCCATGCTGTCAAGTGGCAAGAGTCGAAGTCTGGATGGTAAAATCTGATTTCTCTTCTAGGTCAACAGGTCTGGAATTGTGGGGAGACTCTTATGAGAGCTGCAGTAGATCCAAGAACCAACATTGTGTCACCCAGTCTGGGGCAATCAGAACAGAAACACAGAAATGTAGGACTAGAATGGACTTCAGTAGGTTATCTAATCCAGTCCTCTGCACAGAGGCAGGACTAAGTATTATCTAGACCATACCTGGTTTGTGTATGCCTAACCTTTACATAAAAACCTCTCATGATGGAGATTCTACAACCTCCCTAGGTAATATGTTCCATGCTTATCTACTCATACAGTTTGGAAGTTCTTAATGTCTAATCTAAATCTCCCTTGTGGCAATTTAAGCCCATGACTTCTTGCCTTGTCCTCAGTTGATAAGGAGAACAATTTATCATCCTGCTCTTTATAACAACCTTTTACTCCCCCCCACCCGTTCTTCTCCAGGCTAAACAAACCCAATTTTTTCAGTCTCTCCTTGTCATGGTTCTTAGACCTTTAATCATTTTTGTTGCTTTCCTCTGGGTTTTCTCCAAGTTGTCCACATCTTTCCTAAACTGTGGTGCCCAGGACTGGACACAATACTCCAGTTGAGACTATCAGTGCTGAGAAGAGTGGAAAAACGACTTCTTCTGTCTTGCCTTCAGCAATCCTGTTAATATATCCTAAAATTATGTTTGCCTTTTTTGCAACTGTATTACAATGTTGACTCATATTTAGTTTATGATCCACTATAACCCTCCAAGTCCTTTTCTACAGTATGCCTTCTTAGGCAATCATTTCCCATTTTGTATTTGTGCAATTGATTATTCCATCTTAAATCATAGAATATCAGGGTTGGAAGGGACCTCAAGAGGTCATCTAATCCAACCCCCTGCTCAAAGCAGGACCAATTCCCAACTAAATCATCCCAGCCAGGGCTTTAAGTGCAATATTTTGCATTTGTCCTTATTGAATTTCATTCTGTTTATTTCAGACCAATTCTCTAGTTTGTCAAGATCATTTTGAATTCTAATTCTGTCCTTCTAAGTACTTGCAAACCCTCCAAGGTTGGAATCGCAAACTTCATAAGTGTACTCTCTACACCATTATCCAATAATTTATGAAGTTACTTAATAGAACCAGATCCTTGCGGGACCCCACTTGACATACCCCTCCAGCTTGACTGTGAGCCACTGATGATTACTCTCAGAGTATGCAAAAAGAACAGGAGTACTTGTGGCACCTTAGAGACTAACAAATTTATTTGAGCATAAGCTTTCGTGGGCTACAGCCCACTTCATCGGATGCATGTAGTGGAAAATACAGTAGGAAGATATATCTATATCTATCTATACACACACACACACACACACACACACACACACACACACCATGAAACAATGGGTGTTACCATACACACTATAAGGAGAGTTCTCTTACTTTCTTTGTTGGGCCTGTCCTGTAGTAGGTGACTTCTGGGTACTCTTCTGGCTCTGTCAATCTGTTTTTTCACTTCAGCAGGTGGGTATTGTAGTTGTAAGAACGCTTGATAGAGATCTTGTAGGTGTTTGTCTCTGTCTGAGGGGTTGGAGCAAATGCGATTGTATTGTAGAGCTTGGCTGTAGACAATGGATCGAGTGGTGCCTACTGCCTCCAGCTTTCATCCAGACCACACCACTCGATCCATTGTCTACAGCCAAGCTCTACAATACAATCGCATTTGCTCCAACCCCTCAGACAGAGACAAACACCTACAAGATCTCTATCAAGCGTTCTTACAACTACAATACCCACCTGGTGAAGTGAAAAAACAGATTGACAGAGCCAGAAGAGTACCCAGAAGTCACCTACTACAGAACAGGCCCAACAAAGAAAGTAACAGAACGCCACTAGCCATCACCTTCAGCCCCCAACTAAAACCTTTGCAGCACATCATCAAGGATCTACAACCTATCCTGAAGAACGATCCCTCACTCTCACAGATCTTAGGAGACAGGCCAGTCCTTACTTACAGATAGCCCCCAAACCTGAAGCAAATACTCACCAGAAACCACACACCATGCAACAAAAACACTAACCCAGGAACCTATCCTTGCAACAAAGCCCGTTGCCAACTCTGTCCACATATCTATTCAGGGGATTCCATCATAGGACCTAATCACATCAGCCACACTATCAGAGGCTCGTTCACCTGCACATCTACCAATGTGATATATGCCATCATGTGCCAGCAATGCCCCTCTGCCATGTACATTGGCCAAAGCGGACAGTCTCTACGTAAAAGAATAAATGGACACAAATCAGATGTCAAGAATTATAACATTCAAAAACCAGTTGGAGAACAATTCAATCTCCCTGGCCACTCAATTATAGACCTAAAAGTCCGCAATATTACAACAAAAAAACTTCAAAAACAGACTCCAACGAGAGACTGCTGAATTGGAATTAATTTGCAAATTGGACACCATTAAATTAGGCTTGAATAAAGACTGGGAGTGGATGGGCCATTACACAAAGTAAAACTATTTCCCCATGCTTATTTCCCCCTCTCCCCAGTTCCTCATATCTCCTTGTCAATTGCTGGAAATGGGCCATTTTCATTACCACTACAAACAGTTCTTTTTCTCTCCTGCTGATAAAAGCTCACCTTAACTGATCACTCTCCTTATAGTGTGTATGGCAACACCCATTGTTTCATGTTGTGTGTGTGTGTGTATCTATATATAGATATAGATAGATATCTTCCTACTGTATTTTCCACTACATTCATCCAATGAAGTGGGCTGTAGCCCACGAAAGCTTATGCTTAAATAAATTTGTTAGTCTCTAAGGTCTTTGGAGGTTGCAGCAGAGGGTGGTCTCCCAGCACTTACAGATCCCTGCATTTCAGTGCTGAACCTGTTAATAGCTCCTTCATTTGCATAGCCTGAAGGCAATTCTCATGGTCTTTTCTGACCCTGGGAGTGAAGGTGCTGCATATGGAAAAACAAGGTCAATGATCTTGCCCCAAGCAGGCCAAAGGTGCATCTGGAAGTAGGAAAATCAAGGCAAAAGATGCAACTCTTGAGCCCTGATATCATTGTCTTTGTTTCTGACATATTGGAACCAAGGATCTGCACCAGGGTGCAAAGAACCTTAGTCAAAAAATAAGAAAATAAAAATAAATAAAGAACTAACAGCTAATGAAGCTAGAAAGGTGAATCTGGGTTGGGAGTCTGGTGAGGTTCCTGGTCAGTCTGCTATGATTGGAAGGAACTAAGGCGGCTGATGCCCCACATCTCTTTTACTGAGGAATAGTGAAGGGAGGAGAGAGGGCATGGGTGCTATACTGGGCATTGCTACTAGAAGGTTCCACTGGCTTAGCTGAACTGTTGGCACATCCCAAGAATGGGAATGTGCAAAAGCCACTCAAAGAATAGCAGCTTCTCCAGCAAAGAGCTCCAGGGTAATCTGACAAATATTCTTCCAAATTTAATGCTCATAAAAATTGGATACCCTTGCAAAATAATCTTTACCCCCTGTGACAAAGTTCCTCCTCTATCTTGGTGGGTCCTGCACTTATTGGCAGATTTTCTTGCCTCAGAGATTCACCATGTGGGTTGTGGAACAACCCAGAGACCTTCCCCTCTGGAAGAACCCACAGTCCAGGTCAATTGGGAGGTTTGGGGGGAACCTGGGCCCGCCCTCTACTCTGGGTTCCAGCCCAGGGCCCTGTGGACTGCAGCTGTCTATAGTGCCTCCTATAACAGCTGCATGACAGCTACAACTCCCTGGGCTACTTCCCCATGGCCTCCTCCAAACACCTTCCTTATTCTCACCACAGGACCTTCCTCCCGGTGTCTGATAACACTTGTACTCCTCAGTCCTCCAGCAGCACACCCTCTCACTCTCAGCTCTTTGTGCCTCTTGCTCCCAGCTCCTCACACTCACACCACAAACTGAAGTGAGCTCCTTTTTAAAACCCAGGTGCCCTGATTAGCCTGCCTTAATTGATTCTAGAAGCTTCTTCCTAATTGGCTCCAGGTGTCCTAATTGGCTCCAGGTGTCCTAATTAGCCTGCCTGCCTTAACTGGTTCTAGCAGGTTTCTGATTACTCTAGTGCAGCCCCTGCTCTGGTCACTCAGGGAACAGAAAACTACTCATCCAGTGACCAGTATATTTGCCCTCTACCAGACTCCTGTACCCCACTGGTCTGGGTCTGTCACACCCCCCACTCCCCAAAACCTTGCCCTGCATATAAAAAGGATTCCACTCTCACTTCTCTGAAGGTGACTTAAAGCTGAAACCAAGGTTCAAAAGCACCCAAGAGCAGATCTGGTATATGGATACTTTTCTCTGAACATACCTCTCTTTAATCTTCTGGTTTGTCTTAAAACAGCATAGTTTGCAGGCACTCAGTGAAGTTTGTGTTCCTGCCTTAACATTTGGTCCCTTTTTTATAGTTCTTTTTGCCTAAATTTGATAAATCTTTAGTTCTACTCATCATTACTGTAGTGGTATGGTGCAATTTTAATAAAAAATAACTTTCCTTTCAACTACAAGCTTCAAATTTCCCACTTTATCATGGAAGCTTACCAATATATTATTTTTAAAAAGTTAAATTTAAAAACAAAAAGTTACATTGTATCCTGAATATCTGACCCAGTAAATCAATTGCAAATTAAGAGCCAGGTTCATCACCACACTCCAGCTGCTTTGTATTGTTCTAGCAATGCAAAGCTACAGTAAGCAGCATAGACTGAACAGAGAGCTTACCTAGGACAGAAAGGATTCTGGAGTTCTAAGTACAGTGAGGTTTTTGCACAGTTACTAATTCTGAGACATGCCTTTTGGAGATAATGCCTCTTAAAAAGGTAGGCCTTGATGGATGGATGGATATATATCACCTTTCTAGCTTCATTAGCTGTGTGTGTGTGTGTGTGTGTGTGTGTGTACACACACACACACACACACACACACACACACACACACACACACACACACACAGAATGGGTAAGTTAGATGTCATGGGTCTGAAATGTGCTGCCATGAGGGCTTAGATAACTGGAGATGGGTGCAGTGTTGGGAGATCAGACAAAACCTGCAACAAGCACTATCTGATCAGTCTGAGGAATCTGGGTATTTGAGGTTGCTCAAAGAACTAGAACACTGCATAAAGAACACTGCTGAGGGTTAACACCTGTCTTGCTATGATGCATTATTGCAAGGCTATCCAAACCACCCTGGAAAAGCTCTAGTATAACTGGGATTCTAGTTTCCTTGTGCCAGAAATGAAACTTGACAAAATAAATGAACAGGTTAGTGAATAGGAGCAGCGAACAGGGGAGTTTTGCAAAGGAGTTTAGAGGGGGAATGGGAGAGTGGGGGGCTAGATACACGTAACATGCTCTAAACGTCTTTAAACTTAAGGCCAAAAATACCCCCGATAAAAAACAGAACAACAACAACAAAGAATAGTAAATAGAAAGAATAATAGAAAGAATAGTAAATAGGGCAGGCAACCAGCTTGGCTTAACAGTGAAATCCTTGCTGATCTTAAACACAAAAAGGAAGCTTACAAGAAGTGGAAGATTGGACAAATAACCAGGGAGGAGTATAAAAATATTGCTCAGGCATGCAGGAGTGAAATCAGGGAAGGCCAAATCACACTTGGAGTTGCAGCTAGCAAGGAAGGTCAGGGAAAGTGTGGGACCCTTACTGAATGAGGGAGGCAACCTAGTGACAGAGGATGTGAAAAAAGCTAATGTACTCAATGCTTTTTTTGCCTCTGCCTTCATGAACAAGGTCAGCTCCCAGACTACTGCACTGGGCAGCACAGTATGGGGAGGAGGTGACCACCCCTCTGTGGAGAAAGAAGTGGTTCAGGACTATTTAGAAAAGCTGGACGAGCACAAGTACATGGGGACAGATGCACTGCATGTGAGGGTGCTAAAGGAGTTGGCGGATGTGATTGCAGAGCCATTGGCCATTATCTTTGAAACCTCATGGTGATCAGAGGAGGTCCCGAATGACTGGAAAAAGGCTAATGTAGTCCCCATCTTTAAAAAAGGGAAGGAGAAGGATCCGGGGAACTACAGGCCAGTCAACCTCACCTCAGTCCCTGAAAAAATCATGGAGCAGGTCCTCAAAGAATCAATTCTGAAGCATTTGGAGGAGAGGAAAGTGATCAGGAACAGTCAGCATGGATTCACCAAGGGAAAGTCATGCCTGACTAACCTAATTGCCTTCTATAAGGAGCTAACTGGCTCTGTGGATGAGGGGAAAGCAGTGGACGTGTTATTCCTTGACTTTAGCAAAGCTTTTGATACGGTCTCCCACAGTATTCTTGCCAGCAAGTTAAAGAAGTATGGGCTGAATGAATGGATTATAAAGTGGATAGAAAGCTGGCTAGATCGTCGGGCTCAACGGGTAGTGATCAATGGCTCCATGTCTAGTTGGCAGCCGGTATCAAGAGGAGGGCACCAAGGGTCGGTCCTGGGGCCGGTTCTATTCCATATCTTCATTAATGATCTGGAGGATGCCGTGGATTGCACCTTCAGCAAGTTTGCAAATGACACTAAACTAGGAGGAGTGGTAGATATGCTGGAAGGTTGGGATAGGATACAGAGGGACGTAGACAAATTAGAGGATTGGGCCAAAAGAAATCTGATGAGGTTCAACAAGGACAACTACGGAGTCCTGCACTTACGATGGAAGAATTCCATGCACTGCTACAGACTAGGGAACGAGGGGGGCTAGGCAGCAATTCTGCAAAAAAGGACCTAGGGGTTACAGTGGATGAGAAGCTGGATATGAGTCAACAGTATGCCCTTGTTGCCAGGAAGACTAACAGTATTTTGGGCTGTATAAGTAGGAGCATTGCCAACAGATCGAGGGACGTGATCATTCCCCTCTATTCGGCATTGGTGAGGCTTCATCTGGAGTACTGTGTCCAGTTTTGGGCCCCACACTACAAGAAGGATGTGGACAAATTGGAGAGAGTCCAGCGGAGGGCACCAAAAATGATTAGGGGACTGGAGCACATGACTTATGAGGAGAGGCTGAGGGAACTGGGATTATTTAGTCTGCATATGAGAAGAATGAGGGGGGATTTGATAGCTGCTTTTAACTACCTGAAAGGTGGTTTCAAAGAGGAGGGATCTAGACTATTTTTATTTATTTATTTTAATATGGGGATATATCTATCTCATAGAACTGGAAGGGACCTTGAAAGGTCATTGAGTCCAGTCTCCTGCCTTCACTAGCAGGACCAAGTATTGTCCCTGACAGATTCCCCCCACTGTGATCCCTAAATGGCCCCCTCAAGAATTGAACTCACAACCCTGGGTTTAGCAGGCCAATGCTCAAACCACTGAGTTATCCTTCCCCAGCAGATGACAGAACTAAGAGTAATGGTCTCAAGTTGCAGTAGGGGAAGTTTAGGTTGGATATTAGGAAAAACTTTTTCACTAGGAGGGTGGTGAAGCACTGGAATGGGTTACCTAGGGAGGTGGTGGAATCTCCTTCCTTAGAGGTTTTTAAGGTCAGGCTTGACAAAGCTCTGGCTGGGATGATTTAGTTGGGGATTGATCCTGCTTTGAGCAGGGGGTTGGACTAGATGATCTCCTGAGGTCCTTTACAACCCTGATATTCTAGGATTATGTTTTCCAAGGTGCATTACTTTGCATTTATCAACATTGAATTTCATCTGCCATTTTGTTGCCTAGTCACCCAGTTTTGAGCAATTCTTTTGTAGCTCTTCGCAGTCTGCCTGGGACTTAACTATCTTGAGTAGTTTTGTATCATCTGCAAATTTTGCCCTCACTGTTTACCCCCTTTTCCAGGTCATTTATGAATATGTTGAATAGGACTGGTCCCAGTACAAACCCCTGGGGGACACCACTATTTATCTCTCTCCATTCTGAAAACTGACCCTAATCCTAATTCCTACCCTTCGTTTCCTATCTTTCAACCAGTTACCAATCCATGATAGGACCTTCCCTCTTATCCCATGACAGCTTACTTTGCTTAAGAGCCTTTGGTGAGGGACCTTGCCAAAGGCTTTCTGAAAATCTAAGTACACTATATCCACTGGTTGTATGAGCACAGCTCAGATTAAAACAGATTATTACCAAAATTTGCCAGACCCTGGCAGTAATTCACACCCATGGTGTTCTGTATTGAACATCAAGAAGAGCTCTCTGAACCACCAGACCTATACAACTGCTCACATTGAGATTGAAATTCTCATGGTTCTGGTTAAAATATTCCCATCACAGAAAAGCTTTATGACGATAAAAAACTTCATAACACCAGTTGCTTCTCAGCAGCATTCATCTATAGCCCAGTATTTCCAGCAGCTGGGATTGATAGTGCCATGCATCCCTGGGGTGAGAGTCCATATGAGGCATTTCTGGAAGTTCCAGTTCAAGACATGGAACTGCTCGCCAGAAGTGGTGCAGAATCAGGTGTCAGATCCAGACGATATTCTGATGTCCCTTAGCAGATGGATGAGTCCCAAGACCATGCTGAAAGTCAACCCTGTTCTTGTTCCAAACCTTTGGAACACTCACTACAGAAGCAAGCCTCTCAGGCTCTCACAAGGAGTAATGGTCTCAAGTTGCAATGCGGGAGATTTAGGTTGGATATTAGGAAAAACTTTTTCACTAGGAGGGTGGGGGATGGACTAGTTTTTTCTGACTTTAATGCCTTATATATGTACCCACTTAAAATCTCTCTTTGTAGTTAAATAAACTTCTTTTATCCTTTAATTAAAACTAATCCAGTGTTGCCTTTAAACTGAACTATGTAGGTAACACCACTTATGGTAGAAAAAATTGTTAACTGATCTCCTTAGAGGGGCAACGGACCTAAATATATCTGGACTGTCCAGAAGGGGGCTGGAGAGTGCACAACACATGTTTGAGGGTGGGGTGGGTGAATCTGGAACAGGAAATGCATTGGGGCTACCCTGCAAATAGTAAACAAGGCTGCTGGAAGCCAGAGCATGTTTTTTCTAACAAACTGGTGGCATCAGAGTTGCTGGACCAGGGCTGTGGCTATAAACAGATACTCAGGGTGTGACATGATGCTGTTTCCTGTTTGTGAGGGTCCCAGGTTGGGAGCTACAGTAGCAAAGCATTGTGAGGCACCCCAGATTGAAAGGCAGGGGTGAAACAGCTCCTCACTGGTCTGGATTGCACCTCTGAGTGTCATACCAACATCCTAGGGGCCTTAGACACCAGCTGTCTGCTTCGACACCTTGATGGCTTTAGCAAGAGGATCCAATTACAAAGGAATAGGAGCCAGAACCAGCATAGATCCTGATTGAGATCCTTTAGGCATCTTAGTTTTGCTAGATGAAGCAACTGAAGCCAAAACAGCTCTCTTACGTCTTTGGATCAGATGATCTCCTGGTATCCAATGTTTTAGCAGCAAGATTGTCTTTAAGTAAGAGCAGACTGCAGGTGCTCAGCCTGTGCTTATGTGCTCTGGCAAATAGAACACCCAGAAGGACAGTGGCCTTCCCGAAGGCACATAAAGCACCTAATGGAGTCATCCAAAGGCAGGAAGAAAGCTGAGCATGAAGCACATCTCTTAAACCCCAGTTTCTGTCATTACAGGAAACTGAACGTATAAACTATACTAACTACACTTAACACTAAAAACAAACAACTACAACAAATTATCCAAAGGCACTGAACAGGAGAAAACCCGTATCTGACAAACCAGACAGAGCAGTTCATTTTCATCTGGCGCAGCGGTTGGGAGGAAATAAGGGTGCAGCATCCCTTTACATTTGGAGATGCTAGTGCGCTTTAATGGGCACTACTTTGAGATGGTTCTACCATTGGGCTGCACAGGGCAGCACATTACCCATAACTGGGAATCTGCAGAGCCACTCAAAGAAGTATTTGTGATCTGAGCATTGCTGTAACCACTACTGTCATTTTCACAGTGCTGCAAAGAAGAGACTGAAAGGAAGAGTCTTGTACAGGAATTTGATGCTCTCATATGCAAACATGCATTCTGTCATTGCCATGTTGAGGATTTTATTAATTTCTTATTATTTGTATGGTGAGTACACCTCGAAGCCTCTGGGATCATGCTTAGGCACCCTACAGATAAATAATGAAAAAACAGTTACCTACCTTTCCACAACTGTTGTTCTTCCAGATGTGTTGCACATGCCCATACCACTGTAGCTGTGTCTGCACCTTGTGCATAGTTGCTAGAAAACTTTTTCCCTCAGTGGTTCCTGTTGGGGTGACTCGGGCACACTCTACAGCAGTCTGCCATTGCATGCCAGTAGAATCACAGAATATTAGGGTTGGAAGAGACCTCAGGAGGTCATCTAGTCCAACCCCCTGCTCAAAGCAGGACCAATCCCCAACTAAATTATCCCAGCCAGGGCTTTGTCAAGCCAGGCCTTAAAAACCTTTAAGAGGGAGATTCCACCACCTCCCTACGTAACCCATTCCAGTGCTTCACCACCCTCCTAGTGAAATTGTGTTTCTGAATATCCAACCAAGACCTCCCCTACTTCAATGTGAGACCATTGCTTCTTGTTCTGTCATCTGCCACCACTGAGAACAGCCTAGCTCCATCGTCTTTGGAACCCCCTTCAGGTAGGTGAAGGCCGCTATGAAATCCCCCCTCACTCATCTCTTCTGCAGCCTAAATAACCCCAGTTCCCCCAGCCTCTCCTCATAAATCATGTGCCCCAGCCCCCTAATCATTTTTGTTGCCCTCCTCTGGACTCTCTCCAATTTGTCCACATCCCTTTTGTAGTGAGGGAACCAAACCTGGACACAATAATCCAGGTGTGGCCTCACCAGTGCCGAATAGAGGGGAATTCCCCTCAGTCTGGTGGCAATGCTCCTACTAATACAGCCCAATATGCCGTTGGCCTTGTAGGCAACAAGGGCACACTGCTGACTCATACCCAGCTTCTCGTCCACTGCAATCCTCAGGTCCTTTTCTGCAGAACTGCTGCTTAGCCAGTCGGTCCCAAGCCTGTAGCCATGCATGGAATTCTTCCTTCCTAAGTGCAGGACTCTGCAGTTGTCCTTGTTGAACCTCATCAGATTTCTTTTGGCCCAATCCTCCAATCTGTCTAGGTCACTCTGGACCCTATCCCTACCCTCCAGCGAATCTACCTCTCCCCCAACTGTAGTGTCATCTGTGAACTTGCTGAGGGTGCAATTCATCCCATCTTCCAGATCATTAATAAAGATGTTGAACAAAAGCAGCCCCAGGACTGACCCCTGGGGCACTCTGCTTGATACCGGCTGCCAACTAGACATCGAGCCATTGATCACTACCCGTTGAGCCCAGCAATCTAGCCAGCTTTCTAGCCACCTGAAAATCCATTCATTCAGCCCATATTTCTTTAACTTGCTGGCAAGAATACGGTGGGAGACCGTATCAAAAGATTTGCTAGAGTCAAGATATATCACATCCACCACTTTCCCCATATCCACAGAGCCAGTTATCTCATCATAGAAGGCAATCAGGTTGGTCAGGCATGACTTGCCCTTGGTGAATCCATGCTGACTGTCCCTGATCACCTTCCTATCCTCAAAGTGCTTCAAAATGGATTCCTTGAGGACCTGCTCCATGATTTTGCCAGGGACTGAAGTGAGGCTGTAGTTCCCCGTATTCTCTTTCTTCCCTTTTTAAAATATGGGCACTATATTTGCCTTTTTCCAATCGTCCTGGACCTCCCCCAATCACCACATATTTTCAAAGATAATGGCCAATGGCTCTGCAATCACACCAGCCAACTCCCTCAGCACCCTTGGATTAGATCTGGATTAGACATTAGATCTGGACCCATGGACTTGTGCACATCCAGTTTTTCTAAATAGTCTTTAACCTGTTCTTTCACCACTGAGGGCTGCTCACCTCCTCCCCATATTGTGATGCCCAGTGCAGCAGTCTGGGAGCTGACCTTGTCTGTAAAGTCCGAGGCAAAAAAAGCATTGAGTACTTCAGCTTTTTCCACATTATCTGTCACTATGTTGCCTCCCCATTCAGTAAGGGTCCAACACTTTCCCTAACCACCTTCTTGATGCTAGCATACTTTCTTGTTACCTTTCACATCCCTTGCTAGCTGCAATTCCAATTATGACTTGGCCTTCCTGATTACACCCCTGCATGCTCTAGCAATATTTTTATACTCTTCCCTAGTCATCTGACCAAACTTCCACTTCTTGTATGCTTCCTTATTGAGTTTAAGCTCACCGAAGATTTCACTGTTAATCCAAGCTGGTCGCCTGCCATATTTGCTATTCTTTCTGCACATCGGGATGGTTTGTTCCTGCGACCACAATAAGACTTCTTTAAAATACAGCCAGCTCTCCTGGACTCCTTTCCCGCTCATATTAGCCTCCCAGAGGATCCTGCCCATTAGTTCCCTGAGGGAGTCTAAGTCTCCTTTTCTGAAGTCCAGAGTCCATATTTTGCTACTCTCCTTTCTTCCTTTTGTCAGGATCCTGAACTCAACCATCTCATGGTCACTGCTGCCCAGGTTGCCACCCACTTCTACTTTCCCTATCAATTCTTCCCTGTTTGTAAACAGCAGGTCAAGAGGCGCACGGCCCCTAGTTGGTTCCTCCAGCACTTGTACCAGTTAGTCGTCCCCAACTCTCTCCAAAAACTTCCTGGATTGTCTGTGCATTGCTATATTGCGCTCCCAGCAGATGTCAGGGGATTGAAGTCCCACATTAGAACCAAGGCTGTGATCTGGAAACCTCAGTTAGTTGTCCGAAGAAAGCCTCCTTCTGATAAGGTGCAATAAGGTGCAGCTACCCCCAATGCCCCTCAATTCCTTGCGGAATGCCATCCCAAAAAACAACAGTTATGGAAAGGCAGGTAACCATTTTTAGTTCAAGTGATTGTACATATCCATTCCACATTAGGTGGCTCACAAGCAGATTGTGACTGTGAGAAGCAAGCCAAGGAAAAGGAGGGCCAGTGAGGGGGGAATAGAACTCAGGAACAGGTTTGGGTGTTTGGATAACGAGGTGGAGGGGCAGCAGGTGGTGACGGAAGGTGGGAGGGTGAGGAAGAAGAGAAGAGCGGCTAGTCCAATAGAGAGAGGGGAGGTGTTGATGGAGACAGCACAAGACCTGGGCCCCCAGAGGATAGAGGAAGGCACAAGGGGGAGCATAAGAGAAGATAGGAACAGACACAGGTCAGGACTAGAGGGATCAGAGACTAGATTACTAGATCGCACTGTTGCCAGGCGACGACAGGTATATGTTATTGGAGACTCTTTACTGAGGAGATTGGACAGGCCTGTGACCAGGGCGGACCCAGAGAACAGAAGGGTGTGCTGTCTACCGGGCGCAAAGATTCGCGATGTGGACCTGCGGTTAAAAAGGATCCTAAAAGGAGCAGGTAAGAACCCCTTGATAATCCTTCATGTAGGAATGAATGACACGGCTAGGTTCTCGTTAGAGAGAATCAAGGGAGATTATGCCAGGCTGGGGAAGACGCTCAAGGAGAAGAGGCTCAGATTATCTTTAGTGGGATTCTGCCTGTTCCTAGGGAAGGGCAGCAAAGGGCTGATAGGATTGTGAGAATAAACAGTTGGCTAAGGGAGTGGTGCTATAAGGAGGGCTTTGGGATGTATGGCCACTGGAAGGCTTTCGGGGACAGACAGCTGTTCTCGCGGGATGGACTTCACCTGAGTAGGGAAGGAAATAGACTTCTGGGAGGGAGGCTGGCTCATCTTATCAAAAGAGCTTTAAACTAGGAAGTTTGGGGAGACGGTTGGGAGATGTACAGTTAATCTCCACGCCAGATTCCAACATTGAAATGGTGAGTGAGATAAGAGGAGATATAGCCGGGGAGATGAGATTGGACATAAGAAGGACAGGGGGGAAGGACACAAAGAGGCCTGTAACATATAGTGTTACTAATGGGAGACAGGCTAAACAACATACATTAGGGTGCTTATACACCAATGCGAGAAGCCTAGGTAATAAAATGGAGGAATTGGAGCTCTTGGTCCGAGAATTGCAACCGGATATCGTAGGAATAACTGAAACGTGGTGGAACGGCTGTCACGACTGGAATACAGGTATGGAGGGGTATGCGCTGTTTAGGAAAGACCGGAACAAAGGTAAGGGTGGCGGGGTGGCATTGTATGTCAATAGTGAGATAAGCTGTAAAGAAATAATAGTTGATGGAATAGATAACACGGAATCCGTCTGGGCAATACTCACACTGGGTAAAAGGACTACTAGAGCCTCCCCGGGGATAGTGCTTGGAGTGTGCTATAGACCGCCGGGATCAACCCAGGATATGGATAAAGAACTATTTAATGTGTTTAGAGAAGTAAATACTAATAGGAACTGTGTAATTATGGGGGACTTTAACTTCCCGGATATAGATTGGGGAACAAACGCTAGTAGTAATAATAGGGCTCAGATGTTCCTAGATGTGCTTGCTGATCATTTCCTTCATCAAGTAGTAGCCGAACCGACGAGGGGGGAGGCCATTTTAGATTTGATTTTGGTGACTAGTGAGGACCTCGTTGAGGAAGTGGTAGTAGGGGACAACTTGGGCTCCAGCGATCATGAGCTAATCCGCTTTAAACTAAACGGAAGGAGTAACAGAATTAAATCAAAGACTAGGGTTTATAATTTTAAAAAGGCCAATTTTAACAAACTAAGGGGACTGGTAAGGGAAGTGGATTGGGCAAACGTATTAATGAATCTTAAGGCAGATAAAGCCTGGGATTACTTTAAGTTAAAGATGCATGAGCTGTCAGAGGCCTGTATCCCAAAAAAGGGAAAAAGATTACTAAGCAAGAGATTTAGACCGAGCTGGATGAGCGACCGACTCAAAGAGGCGATTAGGAAGAAACAGAAAGCGTACAAAGAGTGGAAGAGGGGAGGGATCAGTAAGGAAACTTACCTTAGTGAAGTCAGAGAATGTAGAGATAGAGTGAGAAAGGCCAAAAGCCGTGTAGAGTTGGACCTAGCGAGGGGAATTAAAAGCAATAGTAAGAGGTTTTACAGCCATATAAATAGGAAGAAAGCAAAGAAGGAAAAAGCAGGACCGCTGAAGACTATAGCCGGAGAGGAGATTAAAGATAGTCTAGGCATGGCGCAATATCTCAACGAATATTTTTCATCGGTGTTTAATGCGGCCAATGAAGGTATTAGGGATACTAGCACCGTGACAGAGGGGCAAACAGAATGGGGGATTACCGTATCCGAGGTAGAAACAAAGCTCGAACGCCTTAATGGGGCTAAGTCGGGAGGACCGGACAATCTTCATCCGAGAATATTGAAGGAATTAGCGCGAGAAATAGCAGGCCCATTAGCGATAATATTTAATGAATCTGTAAACTCGGGGGTGGTTCCGTTAGACTGGAGAATAGCTAATGTGGTTCCTATTTTCAAGAAAGGGAAAAAAAGTGATCCGGGTAACTACAGGCCTGTTAGTTTAACATCTGTAGTGTGCAAGGTGCTGGAGAAAATTCTGAAAGAGAAACTAGTTGAGGACCTTGAGGTTAATGGCAAGTGCGATAAATTACAACATGGTTTTACGAAGGGCAGATCGTGCCAAACGAATCTGATCTCCTTCTTCGAGAAAGTAACGGACTTATTAGATAAGGGAAATGCGGTGGACCTAATATACCTGGATTTCAGTAAAGCGTTTGATACTGTACCCCATGAGGAATTATTGGTTAAGCTGGAAAAGATGGGGATCGATATGAAAATCCAGAGGTGGATAAGGAATTGGTTAATGGGCAGAATGCAGCGGGTCGTATTGAAGGGTGAACTGTCAGGTTGGAGGGAGGTTACCAGTGGAGTTCCTCAGGGTTCGGTTTTGGGACCCATTTTATTTAATCTATTTATAACTGACCTCGGAACCGATTGCAGGAGTGGACTGATAAAGTTTGCGGATGATACGAAGGTGGGAGGCGTTGCTAATTTGGAGGAGGATAGGGATATTCTGCAGGGAGACTTGAATGAGCTTGTGAATTGGAGTATCAGAAATAGGATGAAATTTAATAGTGAAAAGTGTAAGGTGATGCATTTAGGGATGACTAACAACAATTTTAGTTACAAGCTGGGGACGCATTGGTTAGAAGTAACGGAAGAGGAGAAGGACCTAGGAGTTCTTGTAGACCGGAGGATGACTATGAGTCGACAATGTGACGTGGCGGTGAAAAAAGCCAATGCGGTCTTGGGATGCATTAGGCGAGGTATATCTAGTAGGGATAAGGAGGTGCTGCTTCCGTTGTATAAGGCGCCGGTGAGACCTCATTTGGAGTACTGTGTGCAGTTCTGGTCTCCCATGTTTAAAAAAGATGAACTCAAATTGGAACGGGTGCAGAGAAGGGCCACTAGGATGATCAGAGGAATGGAAAACCTGTCGTATGAAAGGAGACTAGAGGAGCTCGGGCTGTTTAGTCTGACAAAACGAAGGCTGAGGGGGGATATGATTGCTCTCTTTAAATATATCAGAGGGATAAATACCAGGGAGGGAGAGGAATTATTCCAGCTTAGTACTAATGTGGACACGAGAACGAATGGATATAAACTGGCAGTGGGGAAGTTTAGGCTTGAAATTAGACGAAGGTTTCTGACCGTCAGAGGGGTGAAATATTGGAACGGCCTTCCGAGGGAAACGGTGGGGGCAAGGGACCTGTCTGGTTTTAAGTTTAAATTAGATAAGTTTATGGAGGGAATGGTTTAATGGTAAAACATATTAGCTGAGGAATACCGAGCAATAGCAGGTAAATAGTATAATGGCTAACAAGGGTCAGGCTGGAGACTCTTACCTACATGCTCGGGGTCTTACTGATCGCCATATTTGGGGTCGGGAAGGAATTTTCCTCCAGGGTAGATTGGCTGAGGCCCTGGAGGTTTTTCGCCTTCCTCCGCAGCATGGGGCAGGGATCGCTAGCAGGAGGGTTCTCTGCCAATTGAAGTCACCAAGACACAGGATTTGGGGACTTCATCAGCAGAGTCAAGGGAAGGGTAGGGACGGTTTTGTGGCCTGCAGCATGCAGGGGGTCAGACCAGATGATCATAATGGTCTCTTCTGACCTTAAAGTCTATGAGTCTATGAGATTAATGTGGAGGCGGGTTCAGAGTCTACCCGATCAGCATTGTAGAACAGCCTGTCTGAAACTGGATTGATGGAAAATGGCATAATAAGCAGAAAAAGTGTGCACTGATGACCAGTTTGCTGCTTTGCAAACATTTTGAATGGGTATTTGTGCTAGAAAAGGGCTCAAGCTGCTTCTGCTATAGTCAAATGAGCCAATATTCAAGGGGTGGTGTGATACAGCTAACCGGTAGTACAAACAATGCAAGAGTCCTCTGAGTGGAAACCGATTTGCCTTTAATCACATCTGCAATCGTGACAAATAACTGCATTGAGGATCTTAAAGGTTCTGGTGCGGTCCAAGTAGAAGGCCAGTGCTCTCCTCACATACAACAATGAAGCTTCTGCTCGCTCATCTTATGCGTGTGAGGCTTTGGGAAAATGTTGGCAAATAAATTGCCTGATTCATGTGGAAATGACCTATGTTAATAATTTTGGCTAAGGGCAGAGGTAAACTTTATCCTTACGGAAAAATATAAGGAGATTCTGGAATCAGGGCTCTCAATTGACCCACTCTCCTTGCTGAGGTTATCACAACCAGAAATGCCACTTTCACAAAGAGGTGGAAAGCAATCTACTGCTCACTGGAGGGTGGAACACTGAAATCACTGCTAAATGTACTTTAATGGAACTGTCAGACCTTGCTGTTTTAGGTGCAACAGATAATTCAAAACATAGTTTTGCATGCAACAGATAATTCAAAACACTGGAGAGACACTTCTCTGTTCAGACCGGATAGAAAAATATTTCTATTTGGCCAGGTAAGTACGCCTAGTTGAAGGCTCTCTGTTGTTCAGAAGCACCTCCTCAATGTTTTTCAAGAAAGTAATTTCTAGTGGTGTTGGCCAGGAAGCATCCACTCTGTCAAGTGGAGGGCCTGTAGGTTGGGATGGAACAGACAGCTATGTTCCTGAAAGATCATGTCTGAATCTAATGGGATTGGCAAGAGGAGGTCCTACTAACATGGTTGAGAAGCAGCGTTGTTGAAGCCATGCTGGTTCTATTAATATGAGGCAACCATGTTCCTGCTTGGCCTCAAATAGGACTCTGGATAGTAATCGTATCGGAGTAAAGGCATACAACTGGGAGTTCATCCATGATAACAGAAAAGCATCCAAAAAGCCAGTGCTGTGACCCTCTTGGGAGCAAAACTGAAGGCATTTTCTGTTGGCCTTTGTTGCAAACAGGTCCACTTGTGGAGTTCATCACAGCTGGAAGATGGATCTGGCTATGTCTGGATTCACCATTCGTGGTGAGAGGAGAAAGACTTGCTTAAGTGATCTGCCAATGTCTTGTGCTCCCCTGAGAGGTAAGCAGCTTTGAGGTAACTGAGTTGGTTATGCAGAACTCCTAAAGTAGAACTGCTTCCTGGCACAGTAGGAAGGAATACACATCTCCCTGTCTGTTTAAAAAACAGATTTGCTATATTGGCTGTTAACACTAACAGATATATTTTTTTTTTTTTGCAGAATACAGGCAGTTCTCGGACTTACAACACAATTTTCAGGAATCAATTGTGTCGAAAGGTCGTAACTCAGAACCGCAATCCACTCCATTGTAGGACTGAGCGTTGTAAAGTTGAAACCAGTTGTTGCAAGTTGAATCACGGTGTCAATGCTGATGCCGCGCACGCGCTCTCTGGAGCCCGATCACGTTGCTGTCTGGGCAAGGGGCTGAACTCCACCTCTGAGCCAGAGAAGTCGTCACCCCCTGCTGTTGAGGCCTGGGTCTGACGGCTTACTGTCGCCACTGGCAACTGGTGCCGGGAGTGGTCTGACTGGTGCTGGGAGTAGGGAGAGTCCTCAAGGTCTCAGCGACGGTGACCAACGGCACGACGAAGACCGGTGCTGAGGAGATTGTCTACGCCTGGGCAAGCCCCAGTGTGTAGACAGAGATTGGGAGCGCAATGCCAATGACTCGTAGTGGCAAGCCGGAGACCTGGGCCAATGTGGAGACTAAGAATATGGTGACCTAGGGCTCTGTCTTGGCTCCGGAGATCAGTAGTGCTTGTTTGTCTTGTGTGAGGCCTTGTCCGGCGGGTCTGTCCTCGTGGGGAACCATAGCCTGTTCCATTGCTGCACGCAGTGCCTGCTGTGGCGGGGGTGCGCTTAAATCTCCAGGCGCTGGGAGCTGAGAGGAGGTCAGCTGCGCCTTCGGCTTGGGCCCTTTACTGCTCCCTGGAGTTGGTGGCAGGTCCTTTTGTGGGGACGAACTCCGCGGGGCTGAGCCCTTTTGCAGTCCTGAGCCCTTTTGCGGGCCTGGAGTGTCTGTAAGGCCCGAATAGGGTCCTTTGCCCAGAGCCCCCTTTTCGGGCTTGCTTGGTGCCGACTTCTTTGTTTTTTCTTCAGCACCAGTGACCAGGGGATTGGTGCCAGGAAGAGCCTGGTGCCGGGGGTGCGCTATGCACCGAAGCCAAAGTGCTGTGTGCCGTATCAGATTGTGCCGGCTCTGAAGCTGGGTGTAGGGCAGCCTGCATCAGGAGGGCTCTGAGACATATGTTGTGCTCTCTCTGTGTCTGAGAATGAAAGTTCTTACATATGTGACGGCGCTCCTTTATGTGGGATTCCCCAAGGCAGCTTACACAACTCTCACGTGGGTCATTAACAGGCATAGGCCAGAGCCAGGGGCCCTGCCTGGGACAAAGTTGTCGCCCCCCCCCCCCCAACTATCTGACTAAACACTTAAACAGCTACTTAACAACTGACTAACAAATGATTAAACTATTTACAGCTAGAATCACAAGGCTGAGATAGGAGAGAACGCTTGCGAAGCAAGGGACAGAGGCGACCCGAGTGTCCACCACATGCGGACGCGCCTGATACACTGCAGCATGAGCATGGCACTCCAAAGGGCGCCAAAGCCAGCTTAATGGATACCGTTAAGGCAAAAGTCTCCGACAAACGCGCACGTGGGCATGTGCACACCTATAATGGAATCGACATTAGCAAGCACTCAAAGAAGAAGAATGGCTACAAGTAACAGTCCAGGGGAAGCACACTAGATGTTACAAGAGCATTACCCTGCTATTTGATTAGGTCTGAGAAATACAGGAAATTGCCTAGACTGTCTCTTATGGAGAAGAGAGTAAAATTCAGGCAGTTACAGCCCAATATTGTTCTAAGTGGGTTAGACTCTACTGAAGAGTGTTATGAACATGCCAATGCTCCTCTTCCAGAAGTGCGTAGAGCCACTTTGTTGCCGCCATATAGATTTTCTTCTTTAATGACAGGATATCTTTTTAATCCATGGGGCAGCTGTTGTGGCTTTGAAATCTCAGAATAGGGTGCCCTCACTTAAGCTTTATAAGATCTTTTGGTACAAAGTCCCCCTCCTGGTAGGGCTACTGCTGTATTGAGAGTGAATACCTATGATGTATGAAATTTTCTTTTTGTTTGTTTGTTCTAACTGGCTGTTCACATTCAGATCCTATGATGTCCTCAAAGGATGAGAGTATTCAATAGGGTTTTTCAATCAATTTTTAGACCTTCTTCTGTTTTGCCAGTTGGCAAACTAAACTACTGCAGTGTTCAGGCACAGGAATTATTCCTGACTGTCCAGCTCTAGTGGTAATAGGGTGATTCAGAATTTGCCCTCTTCAAGAGCAGAACTATGAGAAGGGGAAAAAAAAAAAAAGGAATAATATGCGTGGGGGTTTGGGTTTTTTAATGTTTCTTAGGAGTTGCCGTCTCCCTGTCCCAAGAGGGAGGGGGCCCTGTGCGTCAATGTAATTTATCTGGAATTCACCCACCCAAGGATAGGCATTGGAACAAATCCAGATTATGTGAAGAGCCCAATAGGGGGCTTGGAAGCTTGATAGGAAAGCTGAAAGACCTAGGAACTTGGGCTTTGTTCAGTAAATCGAGTGGCTTTTTGTACATAGATAGGGATTTCTCACTTACTGCACAGTCATCCAATGATGCATGAGAAATGGAGATGTTATGTGCTTCTTGGCTGGGCATCGATTACCCAAAGCACTCCTTGCACTTTGACATGGAGTCCCAGCTGTGAAGGTTGGAGAGAAACCCTTTTCTACCTCAGACTTAGAACCAGTTTCTCTGGCTGAGCTGCTGTGCCCCTACTTCGCAGCCCACAAACCAATTCCTCTTCTGAACCTGAAACAGAGCTTCACAGAAGAAGCAACCTTGAATTTGGAGAGCATCTCTGATATGAACAGGAGTGGGAATCCTTTCGGGAGGAAACTTGCTGCTCTTGGTTGAGCTTTTTCATGGTGGAAGGAGAAATCATAAGGCCCTGACGTGTTGGTTTGACTCAGAGCTTCAGGCCCTGGCAAAGGGAAGGTCACCTGGCTAGTAGTAAGCAGAGCAGAGATTGTTCTCAGAAGCTTCTGAAAGCTCAAACACGCAGAGCAACTCTGCATATGTGTGTGCTAGGTCAGGGGTGAGGGGAAGAGTGGGAAGACAAAGCCCTGTAGAGAGATGCTGCACCAGAGGGCTGGAACCTCAGTACCCTGGTGATTCCCAGGCTGAAGAGAGGAGATATAAACTGAATGAGATTGCTATTGCCCAAATAAAGAAATAAAATCTAAAATATATAAAAACAAACTAGTGAGAAAAAGCCAAATTGACTATTTCTGCCATCACCAGAGGCAGAACTGACGAGGGGGCAAGACTTAGCAATACCACAAGACTCCTGAGAATTCTATACCCCTCTTGTGGAGAGCTGGGAGAGAAGCTGGGCAGCAGAGAGATACTAGGGATATAAAATCAAATGGGGAAAAAACCCTAAGAGGAGCCTGTATTTCAAAGCTTAATACATACCGCAGAGGCCGTCTCCTTACTCTCACACAGAGCTCTTTCCAGATCACAAAGACTCCCCAGCCTGGTCCCTCTCTTCTTTCCATTTGGCACTGGCTCCTTTAATTTCTTCTGTTTCCTTTTAAGACCCAGTGGTCCAATATCACATCTGGGAGACAAGACCTAAGAAACAGCCAAAGCACAACTGTGTGGAGCATTTCTCAGTGCATTTATCCTGGCATAACACATGGCCACGCACTCATAAGTCCATTTAGAACAGAAGTACCCTAAAACTTTGACTAAGCAAAGGTTATGTTGGGGGGAAAACAGTAGCCAGAGGACTGAATCCCATTTACTGAAATGGACGAGACCGCAGCCAAATTCATCTTTAACATGGAGTGGAGGTCCATGGAGACTCTGCTGCAGCACGCATTATTGACTCTTGACTTTAGTCAGCTCCTGGCCTCACTAAGACTCCAAGGCTGTCCCTCCAGACACCCCCAGTTTATAAACGAGGGTCTGGGAAAAGGTCAGGAATGTTTCCAGTTGCTGCAACAGTTTAGATTAATATCCAGGCTATCAAGCAGTGTCACAAGCACCTCTCTGCTCACACTGTATTTAAGAATTTGATATAGGACGTTTGTCTGCACAGTTAGTCTTTGTTTCCAATTTAGTTAGTTAAGGAAAATACAAAACAAGCCTCCTCCAGGCTGAAGAGAAGTATGCAGTAAACTTACAATATGCACAATGCCTCTAAAACCTTTTGCAAAAACATTTAATAAAATATTAATGCCAATTTCAGCTTTTTATGGGATTAATACCTACAGCAGTGAGGGACTACTTAGACACGAACTCTGTGCATTACACATATTAAATCTATTTCCCCATGTTAAGTATCCTCACACATTCTTGTCAACTGTCTAAAATGGACCATCTTGATTATCACTACAAAAGTTTTCTTTCTCCTGCTGATAATACCTCATCTTTATTAATTAGCCTCTTACAGTTGGTATGGCTACTTCCACCTTTTCATGTTCTCTGTATGTATATATATTTCTTACTAGATGTTCCATTCTATGCATCTGATGAAGTGGGCTGTAGCCCATGAAAGCTTATGCTAAAATAAATTTGTTAGTCTCTAAGGCCTGGTCTACACTGGGGGGAATCGACCTAAGATACGCAACTTCAGCTACAAGAATAGCGTAGCTGAAGTCGACGTATCTTAGGTCGACTTACCTCGTTTCCTCACGGCGCGGGGTTGGCTGCCGCCGCTCCCTGATCCGGCGGGTAGTGTAGACATTCCCTAAGGTGCCACAAGTACTCCTATTCTTTCTGTGCACATGTGTGGATACAGTTTAGAGTTCTTACCTCTAGAAGTGAGTAAGGGGAGTTCTCTGTCAGAAATGTATTGGCTGCACACTCCTTCCAAGCTTGAACATCTGCCACTAAAGACTCTAGCCTTGGCAGGTAGTCCAGATGTACCGGGATAGAGCGACCTCTCGCCACAAGTTCCACAAGTGTGTCTAGCACGGGCACACGTCCTCCAGCCTAATGAATTAGAAATTAAGAGATGCTTGATTTGTACAAGACAAAAACAGAACAAAGACATTTGAATCAACTGGAGTGAGATTTTGTAAAACAGAATCTAGGCATTTTTATTCACCTACTGAGAACAGTCCTATTTATAATTTCTTTTCAATTTTTGGCACCAGTTTGTTATCTGTGTTTTTTAAATACCCGGATAATAAAAGTACATTTTCAAACTGAAAGCATTTAAAAAAAAAAAAAAAAAACCTACAAAATAACTCCAGGCCAAAAAGACTCCCCCAGCTGAAAGCTCCTAGCATCCACACCACCATGAATCCCTCTCTGCTGGAAAGCAAATGAATTTCTAGTGTGCCCTGAAGGTAAATCAAAACCTGTCTATGCATTTCCAGTCTAAGCACATCATAGCAGAGTAACATTCCAAAGCAGAGCTCCCCTTAAAAGCAGCCCCTGTTCATTTAATTAGGGGTCTACAGATCAAGTGGCTCCATCAATTGGAAGCATGGCAGAATCACATAAAGGAGAGGTGATTTCTGAAAAAGGCAGAATTCAAACCATTTAGGACTCTACAGGTTACAAACACCTTAAATTTCATCCAAAACTCAACTGACAAAAGATTGCATAGCACTGATACTATGTACTGCTATAGGAAACAATGTTTGTTGTAAGTGATTCAATCAAATACATTTTTAGAAATAGAGAAAGAGCTGAAATTAAGGGTGCTGCCACTCAACAGGGCCTTCTTTTCATACCCTTCAGTGTGTGGAACGTCAAAGCCCCTAACTTAAACATTAGAAAACCAGCAAATGTTCAGTTAAGGTGTCTCCACATGATATCTCCAAAAAAAGTTAGTGTTGTAAGAATAAACAAAACCCAAACTTACAAAACCCAGGAAACGCACACTCTCTTCATAGTTTCTGTTAAAAGGTAAATTTTTCAGCCTCTTTAAAATCCCAAGAAAAGTATATTGGACTGAAAATTAGTGGTCAGGTCAGGGTAGAGCTCGTAGAGAAAATCTGAAGTCATCCAAAAAAAAAGTTCCCAAGACAAAGCATCCTAAAAACTGAGTTATTTTGAACAGCTGCTAAAGCCCTCTACCACTTTTTTTTCTCATACCTATCATTGCACCACCCTACCCCTGAGATGTAGTACACGGTATGAAGAAAGTGATCCATAATTTAAAACATTAAAAATGGAATGAAGCAGCACTCTTATTTTGCTAACAGAATACCACACAATTCCAAGGTACAATGGGGAAGAGGAGAGAGCACAGGAGTCTGTGTAGTGTGCCAGTAGTACGTTAATTCCAGTCTGTAATTCTAAAAAACAAGGTCTAAGAAATTATTATATTTCACATGTTAGATGTTTTCAGTACCATACACTAAACTCAGTGAGGGGTGTCCAGTGATATAGGTTTCTTGTGCTTCTATCTCTGTTTTATCCTATGTGCAAAAAAATGTTAGAAGGATTTTGTAACTTTGAAAACAGCTCAGTTTTTGGGTTCCTGCATTTTGGCAGCAGTTTTGCCACAATTTTAAACTACTAAATCTATCTGTTAGGTACTTATTTGATCCCCATTACTGTAGAAGCCGAGCTTCTCACAATCTTTAACGTAGTTATCCCCACAATACTTGTTGAGGCTGGGAAGTATTGTTATCTGTATCTTACAGAAGAACAAAGGCCCACAGAGAAACTAAGGCCAAAATTTTCAAAGAGACCTAAGAAAGTTAGATGCTCAACACCCAGGGGAAGTCAACAGGATTTGGGCATCTATATCTCTTGCGCCCTTTAAAAAAAAAAAAAAAAAATTATGACTTGCCCAGTGTCATAGGAAGGTCTGCGGCAGAGTAGGGAACTGAACCTTGGTTTAAGAGCCAGGCTACTGCCTTAACCCCTGAACCATCCTTTCCCTTAAAGAGAACATATCCCTTGTATACACTTTAAAAAGGATGTTGAAAAACTGAAGAGAGTTTCTAAGTATGTACACGTGGAAGAAGGTTTCTGATATTAGGAGGCCCTTTAAGTTTAGAAGATGACAGCATAGCAAGATCCAATACCTGAAATTTGAAGTCAGAAAAATTCAATTTGGAAACAAGATGCACATTCTTAACACTGAAGATAATAAAAGTTTCCCATGTGAAGTGGTTAATTCACTGTTGCTTTAGGTCTTTAAACTGAGATTGGTTGTCTAAATGATATGTTTTAGTATAATCACAGTACATAAAGCAGTACAGTAGGGAAAAATAATTCCCTCTACCACAAGAGTTAAGTAGATGAAATTCTATTGTCTGTGTTTTACTGAAGGTGAGACTAGATGATCACCATAGTCTCTTCTGGCCTTAAAAATCTATGAATCTACAATAGGCAACTACTACATTCCAAACTAGCTGCAATTTCTGAATAGTCTTAAGGAATAAACATCCAGATCACATGATATTAATCTGTTAACCACTGCACAAGTTGTTCAGCCAAAGAAGACAGAATGTAGTTCCAACAGCCATGCTTCTCTTGTGTGGAGCAATTTTTGTCTATTATGATAAAGTATCACATAGTAGGCTATGGCTAAGGTGGAAAGGCCAAAATTCTGGTCTGTCAGCACACTGCATACTTTCAATTTGCTTAGGAAGCTCACTATCAGTGTACTCACAAATCAATCAATTCCTTTAAAGACAGAGTATAAATAAATGACAGCCATCGAGTATGGACAAAAAATCACCAAAGTAAAACATTACTTCTCATAGGACAGAAGTTTCAGCCAATTCCTGTCATGACTTCAACAGTGAATGCAAAATAAAATAGATAAGAGGAAAACCATTCATATATCATTTCTACACTAGGGACATTTACCAAAAATGCCCACTGGTAGCACTCCTGGGAGCTCCAGTGCAGACAAGGTTCTCGAGGGCCAGACTCATTCCTATCACTGAGTCCATCAGACTTGTTTTCAGAATGTTTAACTGATACATGTATAAATAGGTCCAGTCAGAGAAGCCTTCTCTATACAAATGGGAATATTAAGAGTGTTAGAAATGAGTAAAGGAGTGTAAAATGTTTTTTTTTTTTTAACCTCACTTTTTATCTGACATGAACAGCTGCTCATGTTATCTATTATCATCACAGTAATTCCAAAATTAGTTCACGTGAGAATTCTGATGTCACTGGGCATATAATGCATATTATATATTTACAACTAGATGTTCGCTTAATAACTGGGCCATAAGCAAAAAACTACACAGATACAGTATAACTATGCTGTTTTAAATAGTCATCAGGCAATCTCTGAAAATAATAGGCAATCCCTAACGTTAAAATAATGACCAGAGTAAGCTAGAAATAAAATAGTCTTAGCAATGTGGCTTTTACCAGCAAGGCTTTTTTGTGGCTAGATAATGGTACAAAAACTATAGTAGTGTTAAAATATAGTGTCATAATTGTTAACTGGTGGCTGTGAGAGACATATATTAAGGAATGTTTTGCACTATTTATCTACCAATAGCTCATTTTATAGATTCATTGCAGTAAGTTAATTCCAGATTCAAGTAATATACATAAGGTCCACTGCTGCCTGAGATATAAGTAAAAATTAAGCATTCATCAGTCCATAATTTAACTAGTTGTTTTAAGGCAGTAACTGCTACAAAACCAGCATGCTTAATTTCAAAGAAGATTGAAGCACATACTTCTAGCATATGCAAAAGTCAGTGAAGTGACATGTCCACTGACATCAATCTATGAATATTCCCAAATGAATAACAAACAGGAACAATTTACCTACCTGCAGGGCCTCCACTTCCTGTAGCCAATCTTTGGCCTTCTGTACCGCATCTTTCAGAGCAATACCGTTTGGGAGATAGGCAGGAATCTCCTCTATCTCCTTGACTGCTGCCGCAAGACTGCTTACTGACTGTCGTGGTCTATGTAAATGATACACACAGCCTACTCAAAATGTGATACAAAGTAGTTCATTTTAGCTTTGTTATTCAAAGACTGGTGAGAAATCTCAAACTACAAAACAAATTGAACTGAATTAGGGATGAACCACACACACACACACACACACACACACACACACTTCTAAGAATGAGACTACATTCTTACCATTAAAAAACTATGCTGTTCAAGGAGCTGTTTCAAAGGGAGGAAGGTATGCCCAAAACTACCGGTGAATGTGTGTCTTGGTAATATGACTAGGGTTTTAACAATAATAATGTATGGCACAATACCTAATTATTGGCTATCAAGTAAGCCATTACTGCAGTGACATTTGGGAGTGTTAACATTTTGATTTATAAATAATTCATTTAAAAAACCTGGTATTTTTGTAATAGTTAAATTCAGGCTAAAACTAGGCACAATTTAAGAAAAGGACCCCACACCCCACATCCATGCCCCTCCACAAATCTCATATACCACATAAGTGAGACAGGCCACTGGACTTATTCCTCTCACTTTAAAAAAAAAAAAAGGTTTTTTTTGCCTGAAAAAGGTGAGCAATATGGATCTCAGTCTAGGGAAAAGTAGACAGAGACCACTAGCCAGTGACTTAAATGCCAACTTGGATCATTGTAGCTAGGAATGTAGAGGTGTAAGACTCGAAGTTACCCAGAGTACTGTATATGAGTTCCTGTCGCAGAGCTGACTTGACAACAAAAAAAAAAAAAAAAAAAAAAAAAAAAAAGGGACTGAGCAGAGATTTTGGTTCACCATACCCACTAAACTTGAGAGATACATTTTAAAAGTGTCTTTTTCCCTGCATCTAAAAGGTTTTTGCTAGGTATACTGAAGAACTTGAAAAGAAAGCTAAGGAGAGGTTGTTCACCACAGTATTTTTTTTTTAACTGTGTAAAATGTAAACATTTCACATGTGTGTCCTTCAGTGCCTGTGAAATCATTTTGGTACATTTCCTGGTACTGAATTATTGAGTATGTTCCACGAGGATTTCAGAGAGAGAAAAAAAATGGTTGGTTGGTTAAGACGACTTAAAACTTATCTTGGGGCGATTGCTGCCTTGCACACTCAGCCTGGTTAATGGGGCCATCTGGCACAAATTTATGTTTAACTCCATTGGTTTTTAATTTGTTGTTCACCTTCAGCTAAAAAGAATGAAGAGAGTAAAGTCACTGTAGCAAACGAAGGTGTTAGAACCTTGTTTACTCAAAAAGCTGCTGTTTGATTCTGGAGTGCCTTATATATTTTGAAAAGAGGGTCCAAAGTGGTTTAAAAGAAAAAGCAGTGTACTACATGCATCCTTTTTCTTCTCATCAGAGTTGCGGTGACCAATCAGGAAAATTTGGGTTTTTATTTTATAGTGATTATACATTTCCATGAGGGAGATTTAACATAAATTTAAAATTCCATAAACCTTTGAATGAGAGCCTAAGCATCTGTCAGAAAGTTCCAAAGGCAGGAAATTTTTAGAGATACAGCAGATTCACCCTTAACTCAAACCTGTCAGCTAATAGTAGGGGCTTCAGGAAAAAATATTTATTTGTCATGATGCGATTACATACTGTATATTCTGCAATTCATAACTTAGTTTTGTTGCTTACAGGCACAATTTCACCTATAGCTCTGATTTTTTGTGGGATCAAGACAAACTTATTCTGTAGTTTGTGCTTTACCGTCACATTTGTCTTAAATAATAAACAATGTGACCAGTACAAGAGTGGTAAGAAATGCTCTGGTGTTTAAATAAATATGAAGCCAAGGATCTGGGAGCCAAATTCTGGTCTCATAGAATCTGCACTTAGCATACAGCTTTCAATTACATCTTAATGAACATAACAAATGTTATTTCTTCCTTTATATTGAGGGTGAAACGCCCAGTAGCATCCTTTTGTCACAGTGAGGAGGTATTCCATCTCAATTCCTCCTCTCTTCATCCTTAGGCCTTGTCTAAATGGGAGAGTTTTACCATTTATACTGATATAATTACAACTATAGAAGTATAAACCACCCCACTTGGGGCAGGTCTTCACTACGGGGGGGGGGGGGGGGGGGGGGTCGATTTAAGATACGCAAATTCAGCTACGCGAATAGCGTAGCTGAATTCGACGTATCGGAGCCGACTTACCCTGCTGTGAGGACGGCGGCAAAATCGACCTCCGTGGCTCCCCGTCGACGGTGCTTACTCCCACCTCCGCTGGTGGAGTAAGAGCGTCGATTCGGGGATCGATTGTCGCGTCCCGACGAGACGCGATAATTCGATCCCTGAGAGATCGATTTCTACCCGCCGATTCAGGCGGGTAGCTGTAGACCTAGCCTCGGATACTCTTATTCCAGTATAATAGTGGGTTTTTTTGGTTTAGCTTACCTCCTGTCTTAAGTAATGTAAGCTAAAATCAAAAAAGCCCCTATTATTCCGGTGTAAGAATGTTTACATGGGGGACTGATACCAATAGAACCACACTGGTTTAAATTCACATCTTAGCTTATAATTCACATTTTAGCTTTATTGTGTAGAAAAGCACTAAGATCTGAAACACTGATGGAGGAGTAAACAATTGAATTGATCTGAACCTTTAACTGTTTTTACAGGTCCTTTCCATCTTCCCCTCCCTTCATTTGTCCATGTAAGATATATATAAGCAGCATGGAATTGTTTGTCTACACATCATCCAATATTACAAAGTTCCATGCAATGCCTGATACAAACTAAGTAATGACACATTAGTATATTCATGCACTCATAAAAATGAAGAGAAAAACAAAGGCAAGAAGATCAGGACCACATGTGAACTGCCTGCTTTTTGGGTTACCAAATGAAAGATGCAACACTAATTGCACCTATTCCCAAACTCTAAGATTCAGAGTCTACCTGGCCTTTATCAGATTTCTGGCCTTGTCATCCCAGTGTTCAGACACAGTAAGAAGTTCTTGCAGTTTAGCCATTGCTTTCTCAATTGCTGAATGAGGAGTTAGTCCAACGCCTGAGTCTATGAGTCGTCTCATATAATCCAGAGTAAGGGAGCTTTGATCCAAGCAAGCTTGCTGTACATCTTCCAGCCAGCGTGCCTGCTCCAGACGGATCCGCAGTTCTGCTAGCTGTGGAAGATCAACATCAAACTCAAAGCTGACATTCAATAGCTCCTGCAGTTCTGCAGCACTGGGCATTTCTTCAGAGAGAAGTTTTTGGCTATGCTGTTGGAAAGCTTCCACACGATTAAGAAGATCCTGAAACACACAACAGCAACTATTAAAACAAAAGGAGAAATCCATTGTCAAAGCTTAAAGTTCCTATACCCAACAGCACTGCAATCTTGGCTGTTCTGTTAGTTAAAGCACTGCTAGTAGAATTTACTGGCAAACACCTCACTAAGGCCATGTCTATATGTACAGTGTTGCAGCGGCACAGGTGTACTAAAACAGCGGTGCCACTGCAGAATGTGTGGTGAAGACACTCTATGCTGAAAGGCGCTCTCCCATCAGCATAAAAAAAAGCCACCCCTGCGAACAGCAGGAGCTATACTGGCAACATAGCTTGTTCACACGAGTGCTTATGCTGATGTAACTTATGTCAGTCGGGGGTGGTATATTCACACCCCTGGGTGACATAAGTTATGCCAACCAACTATAGTGTAGGCATAGTGTAAGATGCAAGGAATGCACGAGGAAAATTTACCTTGAAATGCTCATCCTCTTCTTAATACCTTGAGATTTAGAATATTTTCATAAATAGTGTATCAGCAACACTAAACAGAACACGAGTCCTTCCACTTGTGAATTCCTGTTCTAGACTAGCTGTTCAACTGTATGCAGTCTTAAGAACATTTTATTGCTATCTTTAAGTGTTTTAGTTCCTCCCCGTCCTCTTTAGAGCTCTCAAAGTTACCTTCAGTAATGGAGTCTGACTGAGGACACAGGGTAGCGCATACAGCTGTCTTACAAACAACCGAAGCTCATTCACAGTCAGCTGATTTGGGGATTTTCCTCCACCAGAACGATATCTGCAATTACATACAGGCATTTCCAGATTGTCAGATGTCACTAAAACATACTCCAATATTTAAAGTTTTAAGTCTACTCATGAATTTTCAGAAACTTTATCTCAGAGATTATACATGAAAAGCATGATCTTCAAAAGGTATCTAAGTGATCTAGGATTTGTCTATATGCGAAACTGACTGGAAAAAATGGTTACCCACCTTTTCTTAAACATTGTTCTTTGTGATGTCTTGCTCATTTCCATTCCATTGTAGGTCTGCACGCACCCATATGTGCGGTCAGAGACATTTACGTTAGCAGTATCCGTAGGGCTAGCTGTGGTGCCCTCTGGAGTGCCGCGTTCATTTCATGGTTTACAAGGTGCCGCCGGCCCTCCGCCCTCTCAGTTTCTTCTTCTCGATAACTCCAACAGAGGGACAGGAGGGCGGGTAATGGAATGGACATGAGCAACATCTCAAAGAACAGTTTTTTCTTCTTCGAGTGCTTGCTCATGTCGATTCCAGTGTAGGTGACTTACAAGCAGAATCCTCAGAAGTGGGCTTGGAGTTAGAATCATAGAATATTAGGGTTGGAAGAGACCTCAGGAGGTCATCTAGTCCAATCCCCCGCTCAAAGCAGGACCAGCACCAACTAAATCATCCCAGCCAAGGCTCTGTCAAGCCAGGCCTTAAAAACCTCTAAGGAGGGAGATTCCACCACCTCCCTAGGTAACCCATTCCAGTGCTTCACCACCCTCCTAGTGAAATTGGGTTTCCTAATATACAATCTAGATCTCCCCCACTGCAACTTGAGACCATTGCTTCTTGTTCAGTCATCTGCCATCACTTCAGGTAATTGAAGGCTGCTATCAAATCCCTCCTCACTCTTCTCTTCCGCAGACTAAATAACCCCAGTTCCCTCAGCCTCTCCTTGTAAGTCATGTACCCCAGGCCCCTAAATCATTTTCGTTGCCCTCCGCTGGACTCTCTCCAAATTGTCCACATCCCTTCTGTAGTGAGGGAATAATCACTTCCCTCAATCTGCTGGCAATGCTCCTACTAATACAGCCCAATATGCCATTGGCCTTCTTGGCAACAAGGGCACACTGCTGACTCATATCCAGCTTCTCGTCCATTGTAATCCCCAGGTCCTTTTCTGGGGAACTGCTGCTTAGCCAGTCGGTCCCCAGCCTGTAGCCATGCATGGAATTCTTCCTTCCTAAGTGCAAGACTCTGCACTTGTCCTTGTTGAACCTCATCAGATTTCTTTTGGCTCAATCCTCCAATTTGTCTAGGTGACTCTGGAACCTATCCCTACACTCCAGCGAATCTACCTCTCCCCCAAGCGAAGTGTCATCTGCGAACTTGCTGAGGGTGCAATTAATCCTATGATCCAGATCATTAATAAAGATGTTGAACAAAACCAGTCCCAGGACTGACCCCTGGGGCACTCTGCTTGATACCAGCTGCCAACTAGACATCGAGCCATTGATCACTACTTGTTGAGCCCGACAATCTAGCCAGCTTTCTATCCACTTTATAGTCTATTCATCCAATCCATACTTTTTTAACTTGCTGGCAAGAATACTGTGGGAGACCGTATCAAAAGCTTTGCTAAAATCAAGATATATCACATCCACCACTTTCCCCATATCCACAGAGCCAGTTATCTCATCATAGAAGCAATCAGGTTGGTCAGCCATGACTTGCCCTTGGTGAATCCATGTTGACTGTTCCTGATCACCTTCCTATCCTCAAAGTGCTTCAAAATGGATTCCATGAGGACCTGCTCCATAATTTTGCCGGGGACTGAAGTGAGGCTGACCGTCTGTAGTCCGGGTTCTCTTTCTTCCCTTTTTAAAATATGGGCACTGTATTTGCCTTTTTCCAATCATTCGGGACCTCCCCCGATTGCCACAAATTTTCAAAGATAATGGCCAATGGCTCTGCAATCACATCAGCCAACTCCCTCAGCACCCTTGGATGTATTAGATCTGGACCCATGGACTTGTGCACATCCAGTTTTTCTAAATAGTCCTTAACCTGTTCTTTCACCCCTGAGGGCTGCTCACCTCCTCCCCATACTGTATTGCCCAGTGCAGCAGTCTGGGAGCTGACCTTGTCTGTGAAGACTGAGGCAAAAAAAGCATTGAGTACTTCAGCTTTTTCCACATCATCTGTCACTATGTTGCCTCCCCCATTCGGTAAGGGTCCCACACTTTCCCTGACCTTCTTCTTGTTGCTAACATACCTGTAGAAACCCTTCTTGTTACTCTTCACATCCCTTGCTAGCTGCAACTCCAACTGTGCCTTGGCCTTCCTGATTACACCCCTGCATGCTCTAGCAATATTTTTATACTCCTCCCTAGTTATCTGTCCAAATTTCTAGTTCTTGTAAGCTTCCTTTTTGAGTTTAAGCTCACCGAAGATTTCACTGTTAAGCCAAGCTGGTTGCCTGCCATATTTGCTATTCTTTCTGCACTTCGGGATGGTTTGTTCCTGAGCCCTCAGTAAGGCTTCTTTAAAATACTGTAAAGGTAGCCATCTTACAGCAAACAACCTTCAGGACCAGACTCCAAAGAGAAACTGCTGAGTTTCAGTTCATTTGCAAATTTGACATCATCAGATCAGGATTAAACAAAGACTGTGAATGGCTAGCCAACTACAGAAGCAGTTTCTCCTCCCTTGGTGTTCACACTTCAACTGCTAGCAGAGGACCTCACCCTCCCTGATTGAACTAACCTTGTTATCTCCAGACTGATTCTTGCCAGCATATTTATACCTGCCCCTGGAAATTTCCATTACATGCATCCGACGAAGTGGGAATTCACCCACGAAAGCTTATGTTCCAATACATCTGTTAGTCTTAAAGGTGCCACAGGACTCTCTGTTACTTTTTAAAATACAGAGTTCACAGTCTTGCAGATTGGAGCACTGCTCTGCCGAAACCAGCATCATCTTGAGCTTTCTGGATCAGTGCATAGTGCGAAGCGAATGTGTGGACAGATGACCAGGTCATGGCTCAACAAATTTCTTGGATTGGCACTTGAGCGAAGAAGGCTGCCGAGGACACCTGCACCCTAGTTGAGGGAGCCATCATGATCGCCGTCAGGTGCACCTTTGCCAGCTCATAACAGTAGCAGATGGAGGCCGTGGTCCAGGACGAGATTCTCTGGGTAGACGCTAGGCAACTCTTCATCGTGTCTGTGACAGCAACAAATAACCGTGTAGACTTATGGAACGGCTTCGTTCTATCTATAGATAGACAGAGCCCTTCTGATGTCCAGTGTATGCAGCCTGCGTTCCTCATCCGTCGCATGAGGCTTTGGACAAAGGATATATCTTGACCAGTATGGAACTGGCAGAAAGACCAGATGCGGACACAGCTGGACCATGTCCTTATAGAAGATCATATAAGGCGGTTCTGACATGAGCGCCCTGATCTCAGATACCCTACAGGCTGAAGTTATAGCGACTAAAAAGGAGACCTTCCATGAGAGAAGCAGGAGGGAGCAGGAAGCCAAAGGCTCAGACGGGGGCCCCCATGAGCCTTGACAGCACAAGATTCAGGTTCCGTGGAGCAGAAGGGCAAAAGCTTGCTTGATCTTGATTTTCAGTATGACTACAGACTGTGAAAGCAGGGGCCTCACGATCCTTCTGACTTTTTGGGTTTTAAAGCAGGAGGTGTCAGAAAGTTACCACAGGGATAACTGGCTTGTGGTGGCCAAGCGTTCATAGCAACGTTGCTTTTGATCCTTCGATGTCGGCTCTTCCTATCATTGTGAAGCAGAATTCACCAAGCGTTGGATTCTTCACCCACTAATAGGGAACGTGAACTGGGTTTAGATCGTCATGAGACAGGTTAGTTTTACCCTACTGATGATGTGTTATTGCAATAGTAATCCTGCTCAGTACGAGAGGAACCGCAGGTTCAGACATTTGGTGTATGTGCTTGGCTGAGGAGCCAATGGGGCGAAGCTACCATCTGAGGGATTATGACTGAACGCCTGTAAGTCAGAATTCCCCCTAAACGATATGGTCATGGGAGAAACCCAGGTTTGTGAGTTCAATCCTTGAGGGGGCCATTTAGGAAACTGGGGTAAAAAAAATCTGTCTGGGGATTGGTCCTGCTTTGAGCAGGGGATTGGACTATATGACCTTCTGAGGTCCCTTCCAACCCTGATATTCTATGATTCTATGATATGCAGGTAAAGGCACGCCAGACCTTTTAGGAACTACGCCATCATGGGATGGGCGAAGACCGACCTGCCTTGAAGCAGAGGGTTGAACGCTGAAATGGACACCAGGTGTACCCTGACCGAAGATAGTGACAGGCTCTGGAGCTTATGGTGCAGCAAATAGCCCAGGATGTCTTTCAGCGGGGCCTCTTCCACATGAATGTGATTATCTGAGGCCCAACACATGAACCACTTCCACTTTGCCACGTAGGTAGCCCTGGTTTCATGCTGCCCAGCAGGACCTGCTGGACACCAGTGGAAAAACGCCGCTCATCCCCACTTAACCACACAGTAACCAGGCTGTCAAGTGGAGCGCCGCCAGGTTTGAATGCGGCAGATTGCCATGGTTTTGCCGAAGAGGCAGCTTCCGAAAGACTCAGCAGCATGCCGAATCAGTGTTGATGAAGCCACAGTGGGGCTATGAGGATGACTGTCGCTTTGTCTTGCTTCACCTTTAGCAGAACCTTGTGGATTAACGGCACCTGCGGGAAGGCGTACATCAGTGCTCCCGACCGCGGGATCAGGAAGGAGTCCGACAGGGAGCTCTTGTCCCTGCCCTGCAGAGAACAGAACACGTGGCACTTCCTGTTCTGCCGGGACGCAAACAGCTCCACGTGGGGAGTCCCCCACCTGCAGAAGATTAGGCTGACCACCTCCAGATGGAGCAACCATTCGTGGAGAGACAAGAAGATCCTGATGGGGCGATATGCCAGGATGTTCCTGGTTCCGGGCACGTGGGTGGCTACAGATGTATGGTGTGCTACACACAAATGTCCCAAAGGCTGAGTGCTTCCCGACAAAGGGCCGAAGATCTGGTGCTGCCTGCCTGTTAATGTAATACGTTGCGGCAGTATTGTCCATCAAGACCTGCACCATGCCTTGCCCTTCAGGTGGGGCAAGAAAGCCTGACAGGCCAGGCGAACTGCTCTGAGCTCCCAACATTGATATGAAGTGCTAGTAGCCAGCTTGTAGCCAGTGGCCCTGGGTGTTGAGCTCGCCCAGATGGTCTCCCCAGCCCATATCCGAGGCGGCCGAGACCAGGGTGAGCGACGGAGATGGGGACGCGAAGGGAACTCCTTGCAGCACCGACTTGGGATCCCACCACCAGCCCAGAGACAAGAGGATGTGGCTCAGCACCGGGACCGCTTGCTCCAGGGGGTGTCAGCTGGGGATGCAGACTGAGGCCAGCCATGCTTGCAGAGGTCTCAGATGAAGTTGGGCATGGCTGACCACGTACGTTCACACATCCATTGACCCATCAGTTGCAGGCATGTGTGGGCTGTGGTGCCGGTTGCTCTTTATGTGGGAACTCAAGTCCACCATGGGCTGAAACCGCGCTTCCGGAAGGAAGGGGCCCTGGCTCGCGTGGAATCAAAAACCGCTCCGATGAACTCTATGCTTTGGACTGGCATTAACATGGTCGTCTCATGTTTGTTAACAGGCCCAGGTCGCTGCAGGTGGAACTCACCAGACTGAGGCTACTTTGCACCTGCTCCAGAGATCTGCCCTTGATGACCCAGTCGTCGAGATACAGAAAGATTTGGACCTCTCTACACCTCAGGTAAGCTACTACCGGTGCCACGCATTTCGTGAACACCCTGGGGGCCGAAGACAGGCCAAAGGGTAGTGCCGTGAACTGGAAGTGGCAGCCGGCCACTATGAAATGCAGGAAATGTCTGTGTCCCGGGAATATGAAGACATGAAAGTAAGCATCCTTTAAGTCGAGAGCGGCGTACAAGTCCCCTGGATCCCAGGAAGGGATGATGGAGGCCAGGGAGACCATGCGGAACTTCAACTTCTTGAGAGACTTGTTGAGGCTATACAGGTCCAGAATGGGTCTGAGGCCCCCTTTGGCCTTCGGGATTAGGAAGTAATGGGAGTAGAATCCTCTTCCTTGCATGTCCCGAGTAACCTCCTCCACAGCTCCCAAGCCCAGGAGCTTCTCGACCTCCTGAACAAGGAGTTGCTCATGAGAAGGGTCCCTGAAGAGAGACGGGGGGGGGGGAGGAAGGGAGGGATGGCCAAAAATTGCAGGGTATAGTCCCGAGCTATTATGTCCAGGATGCAGCGGTCTGACATAACCGGCAACCAGGCTGAGCGGTAGGGTAAAAGGCGGTTGAGGAAAAGGCAGGAAGGATCCGGGCAAGTGGCTGGTGCGTTGCTCCCAAGTGCACCCTGAAAACGAGCGCTTCTGGCCCCCCCATGCTTTGCCTGGGCAGGCTGCACAGGAGATCAGGACGATCAAGGGTGGTAGCAGCCAAACTCGATGTCCCTTTTCCTTGCAGGCCCTTGTCAAGGCTGCCACTGTCAAGGTGGCAGAGGAGACCAGAACGGCTGTCTCAACGCCTGAGGAGTGTGCATCCCCAGAGAGGAGAGGGTTGCCTGCGTGTCTTTTAGGCCATGCAGTTGCGCATCGGTTTGGTCGGAAAAAAGGCCAACATTGTGAAACGCGAGGTCCTGAACAGAGGCCTGCATTTCCTGGGACAGTCTGGCAGTCTGAAGCCAGGAACTGTGGCGCACAACCACTGCTAAGGGTACCACCCGGGCAGCTGAATTGGCTGTGCCCCAGACCATTTGGAGGGAGCATCGAGCCGCTAAAGTACCCTCCTCCACCAGAGTTGCGAACTCTGGACTGTCTCCTGAGACACGGAGTCCTTGAACTTGAGGAGAGAGTCCCACAAGTTAAAGTTATAGTGACCCAAGAGAGCCTGGTGTTCCCCACCCGAAACTGGAGGCTGGCCATAGAATAAATCTTGCAACCAAACAAATCCAGCCTCTTGGCCTCCTTATTCTTAGGGATGGAACTGGTGGGCCCCTGTTTATCCCTCTCGTTGGCCGCATCACCTTCATATTGGTGCACATAACAAAATTTCATGTGGTGGGGGTGGGGCCGAGGGGTTTGGAGTGTGGGGGAGGGCTCATGGCTGGGGTAGGGGTGCAGGGGTGTGAGGGCTCCGGTTGGGGATGCGGGCTCTGGAGTGGGACCAGAAATGAGGGGCTCAGGGCTGGGGCAGAGGGTTGGGGTGCAGGGGGTGAGAGCTCCAGCTGGGGGTGCAGACTCTGGGGTCAAGCTGGGGATGAGGGGCTCAGGGCTGGGGCAGAGGGTTAGGGGCTCCAGCTGGGGATGAGGGGTTTGGGGTGCAGGAGGGTGCTCTGGGGCTACGGCCGTGAGAGGAGTCCCCCCAGCTCTCTCTTCCCACAGCAGCACCTGGGCTGTGGGGGACAGGCACCTCTCCTTGCCGCAGCAGCTCCAGGGCTGGGGCCCTGGGATAGGCGCCCCCCTCAGCAGGTCTGGGCCGGGGCTAGGTTCAGGCTGCCCCTCCCCAGGCAGGTCCAGGGCTGGGGGAAGGGCACCCTGGCTGCAGCAGGTCCAGGCTGGGGCTGGGTTAAGGCCGCCCCTCCCCTGGCAGGTCCCAGCCGGGCGGGTTCCCTGAGCACCTGCGCGGCGCTAAATAGGCTGCTTACAGGGAACTTAGAAGGGTGTATAAATACTCGAACCCTTCCGCAGTACTTTGTTCCCACCCTCTTAGAGGTGGGCAGGATGGTCCTGGCAATTTTCAGGACCCCCTCAGGAGTGCGATGTGGGCTGGAATGGACGCTAAGAGCACATTAAACAATGTCTCCGTCTGCTCCTCCATCTCCTCCGCCTTGAGACCCACATGATGATGATGATGATGATTGGACCACTGGGGGAAGTCCGGCGGTGTCCTCATCCACTGGGAAGGGCGGCCTTGGGGTGGGTACTGGCTCCTCACCAGTGGCGGCTACCGCAGCATCCTGCACCGAACCCGGTGCCATCAGTGCAGTGGATGCTGACTTCGGCCTGTCCGACAGAGCAACCGAGGGCTGGCGGGAGTGGGGCAACAGCATGACGGGAATGCCCCAGGTATTCCAATAAGGTCATTGGGTTGGCCACTGGCCCTGCTGCCAGGCCAGCACCAATGCCGCGGACACGCCCCCTGGAGCCCAATCATGTTGCTGTCTGGGTGAGGGGCTGAATTCTGCCTCCAAGCGGGAGAAGTCGTCACCCTTCAGTGACCAAGGCGGGGCGACTGGTGCCGGGAGTGTTCCGACCGGTGCCGGGAGTAGGGAGAGTGGTGCCAGGTTAGGGAGAGACCTCAAGTGATGGCTCATCCCCTTGGAATAACCTGCCTCTGACGTAGAAGGTTGTGGTGATAGCTCTTGCTGGACTCTGCGGATTGAAGGGCCAAGTCCATGAGCAGGAGTTTAAGCCCCTCAATTCTCTGTCCTTCATGGACCTGGATTTTAAGCTCCTGGCACCAACCACACTTTGTCCAGGGGGTCCCCGCTCCTCCCCCAATAGAGTTGGCTGGAGGCAAACACTTTCTTCTTTTCTTTTTTTCCCAGCAAGGCCAACTAAAAAAAACTCAAGGAACTTACAGAAAAAAAAGCTTCAAGTGAAGTTAAATTTGCAAAACTATGGGGAGTTAACGATCAGTGAATGGACAGCTCTCAGCTTTATCTCTAGTAGGGGAGGTTGAGAAGGAACTGAGAGGGAAATGCCATTGCATGCTGACTAGCCTCTTGGCGGGCGAGGAGCCACATGTGCGGGACAAACTGCTACTGAAATTCTCTGATTGGCAGAATGGGGGCACACGCACACCTACAGTGGCACACCCATAGGGAAACTATTTGAAGAAGAATTCAACTGTGTGCCTGAGATAGGATGGTGACACGTGGTTCCCATGAGAGCTCTGGCAGGTCAGTATACTAGTGCTGTCTTAGAAACGCTGATGTAACCAGTACTCTTGCCTGCCTCTCTGGATCTTTTAAATCACGTAAGAGCTGAGAATTATTGGGGGAAATGTTTAGAGACAGACACTGCTCCAATCTAGGAGAAATGCATCTTAGAGAGACCTTTTTTTGTTCCAGGACAGGGAGTAATATTTGCTGTTTTTCCTAGTGGGCAAGAGTTCCATCACAAGTATCCACCAGTTGCTGAAGAGGTAGAGAACAACTGATGTTTTCATGAAACAGTCATATTGTTCCAGTCATTTTCTGCCCAAGAAGTCTGCTTGGACATTTTGAACTCCCACTAGGTGTAGGCATATGGAGTGAATACAATGATTTATGCACCACTGCCATGGTTTCACAGCCTTCAGGCACAATAGAGGAGAGTGAGCTTCATCTTGTATGTTTAGATAGGGTCTGTTGGTGCTGTGTATAGTAGAAAGAAGGCCTGAAACATAAGCCCTTGTATCAGAGGCCTGATCTGAGGCCTGGGCTAAAGTAGTGGTCAAAGCTTTGCTGATACAAAGCAAAATCAGGCTGTGAGCTAGAGGCAGACCCTGCTCACAGAATCTGGCAAGAACAGGGTTGATATTGGCAAAAAAAACAAAAAAAAAGCCACACCACACACCACATTCTTAAGAGGTGCTAGGCACAGAGCACTCATGCAAACACATTCCAGAAGGGTGGGACCAGAACACCCTGATACCAACATATTCCCTAAAGAGAACAGGAACACGCTGACCCATCCTAAATATAAGGTCAGGATGACAATGTGATTAAATTAAATTAAATTAATGGAGATATCCTATCTCCTAGAACTGGAAGGGACCTTGAAAGGTCATCGAGTCCAGCCCCCTGCCTTCACTAGCAGGACCAAGTACTGATTTTGCCCCAGATCCCCAAGTGGCCCCCTCAAGGATTGAACTCACAACCCTGGGTTTAGCAGGCCAATGCTCAAACCACTGAGCTATCCCTCCCCCCTGATGGATAGAGATGTTTTGATCGAATCAATATGTACAAGGTAATGGGTGGTAACAACCCACATCAGGTGGCAGGTAACTAACCACATCAGAGGGGCAATATGTAATTTGTTTGTATTGATGTATAAAATGAAACCTCAAAGGGAGTGTCTCTCTGGCCTATGGAGGAATGGAAAGTCCCACCGTTCACCGAGTTGGTCTATTGTCATGGGCATACATTTGTTATAGTGTAACCATTGAACCAGGGTATTAGCACCGTGCTTCACTGGAAATAAAACTGACCTGGTGCCTTAGCTATTAAACCAAGTCTTGTAGTCTTACTGGGCAGTTCGATGGAAGCCTGCTGTATGGGCTATGTGGCCAGAGCCAGTGCAGCACATAGAAATAACACGCACACAGCCAAACATCTAACAACACTGTTGTCCATCAATATCTGAAGAAGTTTCTCACTTTGTGCAATAACAATGGTTCTTCAAGATGTGTTCCCCTATGGGTGCTCCACGGCAAGTGTGTCTCCGTCCCAGCGCTGCTGATCGGTAGCCAGCACACATGGGCTAATCATCCTCAGTTTCTTCTCTACCACAGGGTCATAAGCGAGAACTCCAAAATAGAAGGGAGGAGGGCAGGTAGTGGAGCAGTTACTATAGGGACACACATCTCAAAGAACCATCATTACTCCACAAGTACCATCAAGAACCATCGTTACTACTTCTTCAAGTAGTGTCCCTCTGGGGGCTCCACTATAGGTGACTCCCGACCAGTACCACTCTTGGAGGAATGGGACTTCAGAGTCGGGTTAGTCACAGGTGATAGTACTGTGGTGTCAAAGATGGCATCAGAGGCAGAGTCCCCTGTGATTGCATAATGTTCTGTGAAGGTGTGGACTAATGCCCACAATGCCGCTCTGCAGATCTCTGAGATGGGGACGTCCTTAAAGAAGGTGACAGATGAGGAGATCCATCTCATGCAATCTGTATGGATGGAGTCTGGGGGAATCATGTTATGAATTTGGTAGCACTGCCTGATGCAAACCAAGACCCACTTAGAGAGCCTTTGGGCTGATATCACTAAGCCCCTAGATCTTTCTGCCATAGAGAGGAAAAGTCTAGGGCAGGGGTGGCCAACCTGTGGCTCTGGAGCCACATGCGGCTCTTCAGAAGTTAATATGCAGCTCCTTGTATAGGAACCGACTCCGGGGCTGGAGCTACAGGCACCAACTTTCCAATGTGCTAGGGGGTGCTCACTGCTCAACCCCTGGCTCTGCCCCCACTCCACCCCTTCCAATCCCCTCCCAAGTTTGCTGTGCCCTCACTCCTCCCCCACCAGAGCCTCCTACAGGCTACAAAACAGCTGATCGGGAGGTGGGGGAGACAGAGGGAGGTGCTGATCGGCGGGGCTGCCGGTGGGTGGGAGGGGAACTGATGATGTATTACTGTGGCTCTTTGGCAATGTAACATTGGTAAATTATGGCTTCTTCTCAGGCTCAGGTTGGCCACCCCTGGTCTAGGGGACTTCATAGAGGTTTTTGTCCTATCGAGATAGAATGAAAGGGAGCTCTCCTAACATCTAAAGTGTGTAGTATGGCCTCCCTATTGTCTTGGTGAAGCTTGGGGTAGAAGGCAGGAAGATGGATAGCCCACGTACAATGGCTAGCCTCAAGGTGCAGCATGAGGAGAGACAATGCATGTGCAGGCCCAACAGACACGGCTACCGAAGATCTCGGATCAGCAGTGCAGGGACACAGACACACCTACAGTGGAGCACCCATAGGGACATTACTCGAAGAAGAAACAACTTTCTTCTCAGGAAAGAAAAACATTTTAAAGTGCAATGGATCACCAGGAAGAGAAAGGTGAGTGCTATTTTACATAACTTACTTAATGCTGCCTCAAATTGGAACAGGTCGCCTTTAGAAATTGCAAAGTTCAGGACACTTGACATATCATGTGCCAGGAAGTACCAGACTCCAAAAGTAGGATCTCTTTTCAGGAGACCAAAAGGGTTGCCGTAATTTGGAAACCCATAAAACAAGTGCCTTTTCCAAATTTCCCCCTCAATAATTTGAAATAAGTGCAACACATACCTTGTTTGTCTTTTGCCATTAAGAAGTTGCTGTGCAACTGAGGCACATTTGTCTGCATCCTGAGTAACTAATCGGAGGTGTCGCAGTAGATCATTATCTGGAAACTTTCTCATTTCTGATTCTTCTATCAAAGCCTTAAAACTGATGAGGCCTTTTAGAAGAGAATATTTTCTTTAATTAAAAATAGTCCTTTTTAGGATTGATTTTAAGTAATAGAGAAGAATACTGCAGTGCAATAACTGTAATGCAACAATGTCTAATAAAAAAACCCTGAAGCTGGTACAGAAATTTTTAAAAAACTGCACTCTCAGATATACAACATCCCCTACCTGCCAAACCCATACAACCCAACCTCCAACAAGCTTCTCTTTGGGGACTCTCACTGTTAGTTGTGAGATGGAATCACAGAATATCAGGGTTGGAAGGGACCTCAGGAGGTCATCTAGTCCAACCCCCTGTTCAAAGCAGGACCAATCCCCAGACAGATTTTTGCCCCAGGATCCCTAAATGGCCCCCTGAAGGATTGAACTCATAACCCTGAGTTTAGCTGGCATATAAATATACAGATTTATTTATATGATACATAAATAAGCTTCAAAGACAAAGTTGTTGAGTTTCAGAAATTAACAGTGGAACAAGAAACATTTCGGAAATTGACAATTTTTAGCATCTGTAGCAAATACAAGATAAGGAAAATACATACTTCTTTTATTGTTAATTTTTGCCTCCAAAGCTTCATCTACTTTTGAAGCCCATTCATTGTAGGATTCTGCACGCAATTTCAGTGCATTCATCATTGGATAGAGATCATCTAGTTTATATCGATATCTGCAACGGGCACAGAATTCAATCCCTTTAGTAAGGCATGAATGACCACCAAAATAAGATTGTCTAGTATCCATATGAACCACCACTGCTTTATCTATAGAAGTTTGTACTTACTATTATTCATTGTATTATTCAGTGCTCACAAGCATATGAGGCACCTCATATTACAAATTCTAGACCAGGTTCCTGCTCTGAAGAGCTCGCAATCCAACTGAACATAAGACAGTGAAGAGATAATAAAACAGTAGGGAGGAACAGAGGGGTGAAGGACAGCTCAGGAAAGCAACTTGATTACTCAGTTACTCAGCAAAGGCTAGACCTGGATCACCTGTTCTGTTCATTTCCTCTGGGCAGGGCCGGATTAACTCTCCTGTGGACCCGGGGCTATTAGATTTTGTGGGGCCTGTATACCAGTCTTTTTCCTGGGAGGGAGCTTGGTGCAGGAGAGGGTGCGGGGTTTGGGAGGGAGTTTGGTGCAGAAGGGGGTTCAGGGCTAGTGCAGAGTGTTGGGGTGCAGGAGAGGGTGAGAGTGTGGACTCCGGGAGGGAGTTTGGTACAGAAGGGGGCTCCAGGTTGGGGCAGGGTATTGGGGTGCAGGGTCTGTGAGGAAGTTTGGGTGCAAAAGGGAGCTCCGGGCTGCTGAAGGGTGTTGGGGTGCAGGAGAGGGTGAGGGCTCTGGGAGGGAGTTTGAGCGCAGAAGGGGATTCTGACCTGGGGCAGGGTGTTGAGGTACGGGGTGGGGGGGGGAGGGCACGAGGTGTAGGCCCTGGCCGGGATGCGCTTACCACATGCGGCTCCTGGCCGGTGGTGCAGCAGGGCTTAGGCAGATTACCTGCCTGCCTGCCATAGCCCTATGCCGCTCCCGGAAGCGGCCAGCTGCTGACACGTCTCAGCATGTCACTGAGGGGAGGGGCACAGTGTGTCTCCACGCACTGCCTGCACCCACAAGTGCCACTCCCGTAGCGCCACTCATTGTGGGGATGGTACTGGGGGTGGGGCCAGCACGCGGAGCCTCCTCCCCCTCCTGGGCCACTGAGACTTGTCAGCAGCCAGCCGCTTCTGGGAGCAGCATGGGGCCAGGGCAGGCAGCCTGAGCACAGGAGATCACTGCCTGTGATTTATTTTTGCAGGAGCCCCCTTGAGCTAGGGCTCCAGGCTGCACCCCTATCAGAAGAGAGGATACCAGGCTAGATGGACCTTTAGTCTGACCCAGTGTGGCCATTCTTATGTTTCATCTTGCTATAGTAGTTACAAGTCTTCTTTTGGTATAAATAAAAAGAATGAGCACACTAATTTCTTGTAGATGTTACATGGAGTGTAGTTGTAGCTGTGTGGGTCCCATGATATTAGAGACACGAGGTGGAGGAGGTAATATCTTTTATTGGCCCATCATCTGTTGGTGAGAGAAACAAGCTTTCCAGCCACACAGAGCTCTTCTTCAGGTCTGGGAAAGGTATTCCGAGTGTCACAGCTAAATGCAAAGTGGAACAGATTATTTAGCATAAGTAGTTAGCACATATGTGGGTGAACACTGCACTCTAAAATGAACTTGTACAGGAAAATAATGAAAGACAAAAATACCTTACTACCTGTGGGTGAATACTTTTCACAAAGCAATCACTCTATATCTGACCTATCAGTCCTCATCCTTAAAGGAAACCTGCACAACACTTTCAAAAGATGAGCCTGGGAGCTTAAATTCATAACTCTGGTAGACACTAAAAATCAGGGACTGAACAGACACTGGATTTATGGCTTATTGCAACAATCTGTAACCCACCACCCCTTTTTGTCCTATGACTGCAGAGATGTTAACAGACCACTCTACCTTGAATGGTCCCTTACAATATGTGCTAACTACTTACACTAAACAATCTGTTCCACCTTGCATTTTGCTATGATGCTCTGAGTATCTCTCCCAGACCAGAAGAATTGCTCTGTGCAGCTTGAAAGCTTGTCTCTCACACCAACAGAAGCTGGTCCAATAAAAGATATCACCTCGCCCACCTTGTCTCTCTTGTAGGTGTTATGGCAGAAATATATCTTGTGGGATTTGAAAAAGAAAAGTTAATGGCATTATACACCATCTCAGAAAGGATGTTCCTTGTTTGGGGCACTGTGGAAATAAGTTTGAACATGGTTCTGCGAGAAATATAAATGGCATCACTAGCAAAGTAGACAAGTGATGTGCCTCCCACCTCCACTAGAATCCTCAAAAAACTAAATTTAAGAAAAGCATATCCTAGTCCTCATAGACCCCAATGAACAAACCTTTTTTCTAGCCAAAACATACCCCAATGTATATTTAAAGGTGGGACAGGAGCAGAGATCTTCTACGTGATACAGGCATACCAGTAAACCAGGTTTACATGAGCAATAGACAGCAGACATGAAGCAAGTGGTTTTACACTTTATGCACTGGCGCTCATCATCTGGCAACATTTCAAAAGCCATCCTCTCGGAATCAGTCACTCCCTACAACAGAATACACTAAAGTGACTTCACAGTATAACAAACAGAGCAGACTAGTTCAGACTAGAAGATCAAAAGTTAAGTTGATCAAAGACATGATTTATCACGAAAGTTTAGGATTAAGATATTGGATATATTAAAATAATCACATTTTGGTTAATGAAGACTCAACTACTTCAACTAAGTTACTGAAGAAACTATAAAACCTATTATTTTAAAAAGGCATTTAAAAAAAAAACGATTAAGGGCCTGATTCTAATACCCCACTAATGTCAAGTAGTTCTTTCCTCAACTAGTCCCATTGAAATCAAAGGGTTAGGGTAACATTAATGCAGGACACCATGGGTGAACTTCACATCATGACTTTAAAGTTACTTCAGTAAGCATAATTTTATTTCCTAAAGCTTACCAGTTTAAGCACAGCTTCTCGTAAAGCCTTTTCATCTTCAATCATAATAGCCATGTCTTTCTGAACAGTAGAAGCTACCACAACATCAAGGACGTCTGCTTTGGAAGCCATTTTACATATCATCTCATCATGAGAAAAAACACAGTAGCGGTTTAACAGGCGATAATGTTCCACACACTGGCGACCCAATGGCAGCTGTATCGGGGCAGGGTGGAGAGGGAGGAGTGTCAGAAAGATTTTTTTTTTAAATGTTATTTATGAAACCTTTAGAGGCATAATAGCGTGAAGGCACAGACTGTCTGTGCTATTAACTAATTACTATCTATCCACTCAAATGAAAGCCAATAGGAGCGCATTCTAGGAACAATATATATTAATTTTAATCAAAAGTACACCACATGTTAAAGAGTAAACAAGACCATGAGCAAGTTCCTATAACTCAGGATACTGACTACTGTGTTTGGACTTAGTAGGAGCATTGCCAGCAGATCAAGGGAAGCGATTATTCCCCTCTATTTGGCACCGGTGAGGCCACATCTGGAGTATTGCATCCAGTTTTGGGCCCCCCACTACAGCAGGATGTGGACAAATTGGAGAGAAACAACAAGGAGTCTGGTGGCACCTTAAAGACTAACAGATTTAGTGCCTTGCATGGTATCAAGTATCAGGGGGTAGCCGTGTTAGTTTGTATATACTACAATACTCACCTGGGGAAGTGAGGAAACAGATTGACAGCACAAGACGGGTACACAGAAATCACCTACTACAGGACAGGCCCAACAAGGACAATAACAGAACACCACTGGCCGTCACATACAGCCCCCAGCTAAAACCTCTCCAGCGCATTATCCACGATCTACAACCTAGCCTGGAAAACGATCCCTCACTCTCACAGACTTTGGGAGGCAGGCCAGTCCTCGCTTACAGACAACCCCCCAACCTGAAGCAAATACTCACCAGCAACTACACACCACACCACAGAAACACCAACCCAGGAACCAATCCCTGTAGCAAACCTCATTGCCTACTCTGTCCTCGTATCTACTCTGGCAACACCATCAGAGGACCCAACCACATCATCAAGGGCTCATTCACCTGCACATCTACTAATGTTATATATGCCATCATGTGCCAGCAATGCCCCTCTGTCATGTACATTGGCCAAACCAGACAGTCCCTCCGCAAAATGGACACAAATCGGACATCAGGAATGGAAACATACAAAAGCCAGTAAGTGAACACTTCAATCTCCCTGGTCATTCTATTACAGATTTAAAAGTCACTATCATTGAACAAAAAAACTTCAGAAACAGACTTCAAAGAGAAACAGCAGAACTAAAATTCATTTGCAAATTTAACACCATTAATCTGGGCTTGACTAGGGACTGGGAGTGGCTGGCTCATCACTGAAGCAGCTTTTCCTCTCCTGGAATTGACACCTCCTCATCTATTATTGGGAGTGGACTATGTCCACCCTGATTGAATTGGCCCTGTCAACACTGGTTCTCCACTTGCGAAGTAACTCCCTGCTCTCCATGTGTCAGTATATAATGCCTGCATCTGTAACTTTCACTCTATGCATCTGAAGAAGTGAGGTTTTTACCTCACTAATAAATCTGTTAGTCTTTAAGGTGCCACCAGACTCCTTGTTGTTTTTGTAGATACAGACTAACACGGCTACCCCCTGAAATTGGGGAGAGTCCAGCAGAGGGCAACGAAAATGACTTATGAGGAGAGGCTGAGGGAAATGGGCTTATTTAGTCTGCAGAACAGAAGAGTGAGGGGGGGATTTGATAGCAGCCTTCAACTACCTGCAAGGGGGGGTTCCAAAGAGGATGGAGCTTGGCTGTTCTCAGTGGTGGCAGATGACAGAACAAGGAGCAATGGTCTCAAGTTGCAGTGTGGGAGGTCTAGGTTGGATATTAGGAAAAACTATTTCACTAGGAGGGTGGTGAAGCACTGGAATGGGTTACCTAGGGAGGTGGAGGAATCTCCCTCCTTAGAGGTTTTTAAGGCCCATCTTGACAAAGGCCTGGCTGGGATGAATAAATTGGGGTTGGTCTTGCTTTGAGCAGGGGGTTGAACTAGATGACCTCCTGAAGTCTCTTCCAACCCTAATCTTCTATGATTCCATGACTTGGAAACTTGTTGCACTCAGGGCCAGATTAAGAAAATCCAGGGCCCTAAGCACACTAGAACAATCCCCAAAGCAATGAGTCTTGGAGTTAACATGCTATGAACAGGAATGGAACAGTTCACCTGTTCCACTGTTTTTTTAGTCTGTCTGCAGATTCAGGCTGACATCACTGTAGTGGTTACACTCATATCACATTTTCTAGTTTATCTTTGCAACCATCAGGGCTACAGGTTTGTTTGTTTTTTAAACATTTACATTCTGATGTATTCATATGACTCCAGGAGTTGGAGCTCTGGATATAGACACTTTAGGCCATTATTCCAGCCTCCCTTGTACTATTTATAAACAGCATTTTGAAATCAGAGCAGCAGCATTTCCAAATGGCCCACATGTAAATGACTGAAAATTGTTTCATAGAATGACAAAATTTGTGTTGGGAAAATCCAAACTGAGACTCATCAGAAACAATTGTACTTGAAAGGACAGTTATGAGACCAAACAATATTTTAATCTCTGGAGATGTTATTTGTTATCATGTTATAGATATTATAAGGTGGCTGCATTTCCCTGCTCAGTGTATTTTGATTAAAAGCAATAAGGAGGACAGAAAATAGCTTTAACAGCCATAATCTTTGGTTTGTATAGTAGCCTATTATCTGCTGCTGCTCTGAACAGGGATCTTCTGTTTTATCATTTAGGATTAGACCACTAAGACTTCCAGTAAATTAACACTGATGTACACTCCAGGCAATGGCCTCTTGGAACAGTTCTGCCTGATTCTCTGAGATGCAATTGCATAAATCTTACAATACTTAACAGCTGACGTGTGCATGCAAGAAATGCAGTTTTAGTTTTCCTGGCTACTTTTTTCCAAGTGAAAGCAATGTGAAAATCTCATGCTAGTGCACAGAATTTCCTGGTGAGATGGAACAAGTGAATCTCTACAGATGGTTAGAGCTGTAATACGTGGTCAAGATAAAAATTTGAAAATGCCAAAGCAAACCATGTTTCATAACCTATTCTGATTTTGCTCTTATTTAAATAACAGAGGACAGTTCCAATCTTTACCTAACAACAGAAAGTATTATCATAGAAAGGGGGGAGGGATAGCTCAGCGGTTTGAGCATTGGCCTGCTAAACCCAGGGTTGTGAATTCAATCCTTGAGAGGGCCATATAGGGATCTGGGGCAAAAATCTGTCTGGGGATTGGTCCTGCTTTGAGCAGGGGGTGGACTAGATGACCTCCTGAGGTCCCTTCCAACCCTGATATTCTATGATTAAATACTGTTAAAGAGTTAAAATTTGGATTTAACAGTACTGCTTAATGGTACTTCAAAAATCCTTGAAGTGGGGTAATAGTCCAAAAGAGTTCCATTCCACACTGATGTAACCTGAAGACAGTCACATTGAATAAATATTATTTGTCTGATCATAGGGATGGAACAGGACCCTATTTTGCTAGGTGCTGTACAAACAAAGACAGTCCCAACTTCAAGCAGTTTACAATCTAAGTAAATATAATTTACTGTAAAAAAATGGATAAGACAAACTTGGAGATGCTGGCCCACAATTTTTGTCTGTTCTTGTTCCAAGATATGCCACAAAAATCTTTTAAAAGGTGTTTGAAGCAAAGTTGGAAGAGTCCCTATGCTTGATTCGGAATAATAATTTTCCTGTTATTAGGTCAAGAATGGGGGTGGGGGTGCACAAAAGGTAGCTTTAAGCAACCTTTGTGCTCCCTGTATTCTCATGACATACAGGGCTCTGTCCAGTCCCTAGTATAAGTTAAAGCAGCCATGAGGCTGCTCTGACTCATGCTCTGTTTCCCCAGAACTGTTATGGGCACTGGGAAGCAGAGAATACCCATAGTTCAGTGCACTCTGGCCACGCCTCCATGACCAACATGCCCTGTTAGTTGCAGGCTGAGAGCAACATCTGCGTAGAGTCTTCTGCAATTCTGTAGTGTTTGGGCAGGCCCCTTGCCTAACGGGTATTTCTCAAGGGGCTGTTTCCATGGCAGAAATGGCCTTAGTGTAACTAAGAATCACAACCCACATTAATAATTGATGTTTGATTCTTTTAGGGGAGTTGGGTGAGGGGAAAGTGTTCAGTCAGTACACTGAACTCATTTTAAAGCTGATTTAGTATTCTGAAATCACTAAGCTATGTAAAGCTAAAGTGTTTTCATTAGAAGTATTGCACAAAGTGAAAAATAGCAAAGCACCACTATCCACGCTGCGTTTTCTTTGGTCATTGTGCACTAGGAAAATTCTTCTTTATGCCTTCCACTCAGCTGATTCAAGTGAGACTGTGCATGCACAATAAAATTACCACCACACTACTTAGTAAGCATATACTTTTACTGAAAATTCATACCATGTCCTTAAAACATACCCAATCAACTGTGCAGAAGTTCACAGCTTCAGCAAAATTGAAACCCTGGTTAAAGCCACTGTGATAGGCTCTTGGAAATGTAATCACAAATTCTCCAGCACACTGGTTGGTTCGGTAAACCTAATAAAAACAAGAGGCAAACCAAGTTGATTTCTAACAATGGGTGAGAATTACACAGAGGTACAGGTTAGATTTTCAAAGCCACCAAGGGCATGTGGATCCCCAATGCCCATTTATTTAGCTTAAAGCACTTCAAAAACCTTAGCCAAAGAGTTACAATTTTTATTCAGAAAGCACAGGGACTACACACTGCAGGTAAACTCCTAGTGCCAACAATTAGGTTGAAAAATGCTGACAAAACAAATGGTGACAACTCCCAGCACAGAGTGTTACTCAGCCTTACTGGCAGATGGAACTACCACTCAGCCAGTATATGTACTGTAAAGGTGGCAGATATTTTTCTAAAATGTAAGAGCTCATATTTTTTTCAAACAAGAAACAGCAAATTTGGCCTTAAAAAAATAAACAAATAGTCTAGTGCTTGGTGGCTGATGGATTTTTTTGTTTGGTTTTGAATATACATTTTTCTTTAAAAGGTGGCAAACTCAAGGGTCATTTAGGACAAGATCGAGTTTCCTTTCAGCTCTGAGTAAGGGGCAGTGTGAAGATGTGCTGCTACAGGAAGAGCAATGGAAAGGACGCGAGACTGAATTTGCACATCAGGGAGGGGAGTATGCTGCACTGACTCATTACAGCAAACTCTCACCCCACAGGCCACCCACCAGAGCTGGCTAAACACAAGGGGACGGGAGAACAGCCATGGGGTCTGCCTAATTCCCAACCCCATCCAACCAACTAGATAAAAAGGATTGCCCATCCTTTCAAACCAGTACATTACACCAGCTCAAGTCCCTGCTGCTCTCCCCAACCCTGGACTCAGATGTAAGTGGGTTTGATATGGCCACACAGGAGAATGAGGGGAGGCCTTACTTCCCTTAACAAGCCCCTCCAGCTGATGCAGCCCTAAACATGGCTAAATCACAATATAGCCTTTAAACAGTAAATCTGCAGCTATCAATTAATGTGACCTCATTGATGATCTTAAATCAGGACAAGATAAACCTGCATATTCCACACATTTTTGTGGTCTCTGAATTTGACTTCAGCTATCATTGCAATTCTGAGATGCATGTATTGGTCAGGGAAGTATTTAAAATGAGAGCCGTATGTCTCATTTCACAAGTGATATATGAAAGTCACTCGGCTCTTCATAAAGAGGAATTAAGTTTAAGATTAGTGAGCTGCTGAAGTATATACTGAGATGGAGATGTTTTAAAATGTGCAGGTGGTGGAGGGGAGGAGGTTGGAAGTTACCTGTAATTTCTTGTTTTCTGAAACACCATGAGACCAAGCAAGAATTCCCACAACTTAAAACGTCTGTCTCTGAAATCACACTTTAGGTACCTTAAACTGTCTCACTCCCTCTATGTTTCCACTGGGTTCCAAAGTCAGCTCCTTTCAAAAGCCAGTTAAGTACATGGGAAGTACATCCTTTCAAAGTCTGAGAGGAAGGATGGTGAGTGATGCATTTTCTTTAATAGGTAAATAATGACCCAGAATGACAGGAAATATGAGAGAGGAAGGATGTAGATGAGGCACTGCCAAACTATTCAGCACAGCAGGGAAGATCTACAAAGAAGTCATGGTTCCCCTCCCTCTGCTGGGAAGTTGTGTTCCAAACACCATCAGAAATGAAATAAGCTTGGAACAAACAGGGGGCAGCCAAGAGTTCTAGTGTCCAACTAAAGGGCACCTGACAAGCCTCCACAAGTGCCTCAAAAACTCAAACCACCTTATGTGGAACATGGACCCAGGAATGGAAATCCATTGAGACAGATCTCTCTGGAGAAGAGCATGTGAAATAATCTTAAGTGAGTCGAAAAAGTAATGACAGATGGCCCATCCTTTCAAACCAGTCCATTATACCAGCTCAAACAAATGTAATTCGTCCAATACATTATTTCTATAGCGTGCAATACATGCATAAGCTACTGCAAAGTTGTGTTAACAATTTATTTAAATTGTCAACCTTACAGAAGAAACCAACATAAAAGAAGAGGAGATAAAAGATAATGAGCACAGAACTCCAATGACATACGGGCACTCCGTGGGCCATCAGCGTATTTGGGTTCATAATGGTGACAAGCTGATGCAAAAGATCAGGTTGAGACACAAATAACTCGGGAGCCAGCTTCTTCATTACATCTTCCAGCTGCTCAGCTGCATACCCCGGGGCTCCATACCACGTTTTCGGTTCCCCCCTGCAAGTTTAAAAAAAGGGGGTGCTAAATATAAACAAGGTTGTATGTTCACATTTACAGGCTCTTGCTTCACAACACATTGTATGGAAAAGATGCTAAATAAGCACTATTCAGGAGTGCACTAAGGGTTCTCTACATAGTGGAGTAATGTGCTGTACAGGGGTGTGATTTCTACAGTTCATTAACATGCTGTGCATTACTTTATCCATATAGATCTTACTGGTGCACTTTAAGGTAGCACTGTTTGAAACAATACTGTTCAAGTATACTAGGCAACCTTTAGTCTACACAGACCAATTGATACATAGCACATTAGTGCACTTTAGAAATCACACCCCCATAAAGTGCATTACCCCATCACATAGACAACTCCTAAGACTCTATCCCAGAGGTGGGCAAACTACAGCCCATGGGCCGCATCCAACCCGCCAACCATTTTAATCCGACCCTCGACCTCCCGCTGGAGAGAGGGGTCTGCGGCTTGCCCCGCTCTGGCGCTCCAGCCAGGTAGCAGGTTCAGGGGCTGCTCCATGCAGCTCCTGGAAGCAGCGGCATGTCCCCCCTCTGGCTCCTACGCATAGGGGCAGCCAGGGGGCTCCGCTCCGTATGCTGTCCCCACCCCAAGCACCGCCCCCCACAGCTCCCATTGGCTGGGAACTGCGGCCAATGGGAGCTGCAGAGTGGTGCCTGCAGATAGGGCAGCATGCAGCAGAGCCACCTGGCCGCACCTCCGCGTAGGAGCTGGAAGGGGTGGGTGGGGGGGGGGGACGACATGCCGCTGCTTCCGGGAGCTGCTTGAGGTAAGTGCTGCCCGGAGCCTGCACCCCTGAGACACCCCTCCCCCACCCAACCCTCTGCCCCAGCCCTGATCCCCCTCCCACGCTCTGAATCCATTGGTCTCAACCCTCCTGCACCCCAAACCCCTCATCCTCAGCCCTACCCCAGAGCCTGCACCCCCAGCCAGAGTCCTCACACACATGCCAGTACTTCATCCCCCTTGCCCCAGCCCAGAGCCCCCTCCTGCACTCTGAACTCCTCATTTCTGGCCCTACTCCAGAGCCCTCACCGCCCCCCTCCCCCGCACCCCAACCCCAATTTTGTGAGCATTCATGGCCCACCATATAATTTCTATACTCAGATGTGGCCCTTGGGTCAAAAAGTTTGCCCACCCCTGCTCTATCCACTGCCCTAACTCTTAACATTTAATAATATAGGTTCTTTCTTCAGACTTAACTGAAATTGCCTATAAAAGTGTATTGTGGAATTCCACTTTTATTGCCTCAAGAGCAAGTCTGCTCATGTTCGTGTTCTTTCACTGCAATGCAACAAATTCCACCTGGGGCCTGACAACCTCTGGCTAAGCCATAATCACCATAGAAGCAATATGCTGTAACTCCTCATTTAACATTGCCCCGGTTAAATGTTGTTTCGTTGTTAAGTTGCTGATCAATTAGAGAACATGCTCATTTGAAGTTGCGCAATGCTCCCTTATAACGTTGTTTGGCAGCCACCTGCTTTGTTCACTGCTTGCAGGAAGAGCAGCCCGTTGGAGCTAGCTGGTGGGGGCTTGGAACCAGGGTGGGCCGGCAGCCCCCTATCAGCTCCCCTAAGTTCCCTGTGCAGCAGTTGCCCAGCAGGCTATCAACTGCCGGGCAGTTCAGCTGTCCCTCCCCTCACTGCCATGTGCTGCTCTTGCCCTCTTCCTTGGAGCTGCTCCCGGGAGCCTCCTGCTTGCTGTGCAGAGGGGTAGAGGGGGAAAAGAGGGGTGCTAATGTCAGGGTGTCTCCTTCCCCCTGCTCCTATAACCCATCTCCACAGAGCAATGGGGGGGACATGACAGGGCTCAGGACGGAGGGAGCTTGCTGGCAGCAGCTGCTGTCTCAACTTGCTGATCTACTTTAAAGACAGGACCCTCTGTTGCTTTTTAAAGACAGTGTACTTAAAGTGGGGTCAGGATACTTAAAGGGGCAAGGCACATCTCTCTCTCTCCCCCACACATGGTATGTGTCTCTCTCTCTGCCATGCTGAGTCTCCTCCCTCCATTCCTGCTGCCTTGTAGAGTGTGAGGCTACATTAACAATGTGTTAACCCTTGAGGGTTCAGCTAAGTGCTAGTTCATCATTTAGCAGTAAGGCATTCCACGGGAAATATCCCACTCTCTTTCACCCTCTGACTCCACCACCTCTACCAAGCTTCACAATTATCATTGCTGTGTATAGTATTAAACTGTTTGTTTAAAAGAAAGAGAGAGAGAGAGAGAGAGAGAGAGAGAGAGAGAGAGAGGGGTCTTTTGTCTGGCAAAAAAAATTTCCCTGGAACCTACCCCCCATTTACATTAATTCTTATGGGGAAATTGGATTCACTTAACATTGTTCCCCTTAAAGTAGCATTTTTCAGGAACATAACTACAATGTTAAGCGAGGAGTTACTGTATAACAAATGGAAAAGGGGGAAACAAATAGCAATGCATATAAAATTAGAAGTTGTGAAGTACAGAAAATGGATAAAGAAAGGTAAAAACCATCAAGGAAAAATCCAATGCTGGAAGAAATTTTTTTAAAAACATATCAGGAACAAAAGAAATTCTAGCAAGAATATAGGACCAACACTAGATAGTCATGATAAAATTGTTGTTAAAGATGCAGAACAGTCAACCTGTGGAACTCTTTGCCAGAGGATGTTGTTACAGCCAAGACGATAACACAGTTCAAAAACTGGATAAATTAATGGAGGATAGGTCCATCAATGGCTATTAGCCAAGATGGGCAGGGATGGTGTCTTTAGCCTCTGTTTGCCAGAAGCTGGGAATGAGCAACAGGGAATAGATCACTTGATGACTACCTGTTCTACACCTGGCATTGGCCAGTCCGAAGACAGGATACTGGGGCTAGATGGACCTTTGGTCTGACTCAGTATGACTGTTCTTATGTAACAGATACAAGTGTTCAACAAATATTCATGTTCTGCATTTGGAAAGAAGCAGGATGGAATATTCGTATCAGATGAGAATGATGAATTACTTTCCAATCCATTAGTAATGAAGAAGGATGTTAGATGCCATCTACTAGAGATAAATATTCTTAAAGTCAGCAGGCCCAAATGACTTGCTCCCAAAAGTCCTAAAAGAGATGGCTGATGAGTTCTCCAGCCACTGATGTTAATTTTTAATAAATCTTGGACAATAGGGGAAATTCCAGGAAATTGGATGAGTGCTCATGCTAATATTCAAAATTCAAAAAATTGGTAAGTTGCTAATAAGAGATTCAGTTGATGAAGTACTAAAGGATAGGAACATAATTAATGTCAGTTAACATGGTTTTATGGAAAACAAGTGTAGTTAATGAAAGAATTAAATCAGGTTTGTTTAAGATTACAAGTTTGGTCAATAAAGATATCTGCACAGATGTCAAACTTGTGTAAGACTTAGTTCCACATGACATGCTGATTAAAAAATTAACACTGTACAATATCAGTAACTGAGATCTCAAAAAGTTGTGGCATCAAATGGGGATGTTTCTAGAGAGGCTGTAGGCCCAATGACAGTCAACATTTTCATAAATGATCTGGAAGTAAATATAAAACCACTGCCAATAAAATCTGCAGAGAACACATACAGGTGGAATGGTAAATGAGGAGATGGTCAGGGCAGTTATACATAGCAACCTGGATCACGTGGTAAGCTAGGTCCTTTCAAACAAAATGTGTTTTAATACAGCCAAATGCAAAATTGTATGTCTGATACAAAATTACTCACTATAGTTAGTTACAAAGCAGACTGTGAAGAGTTACAAAGGGATCTCACAAAACTGGGTGTCTGGGCAACAAAATGGCAGATTAAATTCAATGTTGATAAATGCAAAGAAATGCACATTAGAAAACATAATCCCAACTATACATATAAAATGATGGGGTCTAAATTAGCTGTTACCACTCAAGAAAGATCTTGGAGCCATCATACACAGTTCTCTGAAAACATCTGCTCACTGTGCAGCAGCACTCAAATAGGCTAACAGAATTTTAGGAACCATTAGGAAAGGGATAGATAGTAAGATAGAAAATATCATAATGCCATTATATAAATCTATGGTACACCCACACCTTGAATACCGCAAGCAATTCTGGTTGCCCCATCATAAAAGATACATTAGAATTGGGAAAAATACAGAGAAGGGCAACAAAAATGATTAGGGGGATGGAACAGCTTCCATATAAGGAGAGATGTAAAAGATTGGGACTGTTCAGCTTGGACAAGCGACTACTGAGGGGATACAATAAAAGCCTAATAAAATCATGAATGGTGTGGAGAAAATGAATAAGGAAGTGTCATTTACCCTTTAAATAACACATGAACCAGGGCTAACCCAATGAAATTATTAGGTGTAGTAGGAAGAGAGCCTGAAACATAAGCCCTTGTATCAGAGGCCTGGTATGAGGCAGGACCTAATCACGGAATCTGGCAAAAACAAGGATGATATTGCAGAAATACAATATGCAGTAAATAAACAAAATAAACAAAAAAAAGTACTTCTTCTCACATTGTACAGTCTATCTGTGGAACTTGTTGCCAATGGATGTTGTGAAGGCCAAAACTATAACAGGGTTCAAAAAAGAATTAGGTAAATTCACAGAGCACAGGTGCATCAATGGCTATTAGCCAAGATGCAACCTAATGCTCAGGGTGTCCATAAACCTGACTGCTAGAAGCTGAGAAAGGGCAACGGGGGGGGGGGGGGGGGGAGGAGGGGTGTCACTCAATAAAGTGACCTGTTCTATTCACTCCCTCTGGCACTCTGTCAGAAGAAAGAATACTGGGCTAGATGGATCTTTGGTCTGATCCCATATGGCCATTCTTATGTTCTTCTTAAGAACAAGGAAAACAAGCCATGCCTGCAGTCTGGGGGACTGTGCTGGAAAGTATTTAGGGAGTCACATAGTGGACAAGTAACTTGAGATGAGTTTCCAGTGGGATTGTGTAGCAAAAAGGGCTAATGCTCTCCCTGACTGTATAAACAGGGGAGTACTGAGTAGGTATCAAGTATCAGGGGGTAGCTGTGATAGGCTGTATCCACAAAAACGAGGAGTCCGGTGGCATCTTAACAACTAACCGATTTATTTGGGCATAAGCTTTCAACGGTAAAAAGTGGACTCCTTGTTGTTTGAGTAGGTATATCTCTGTATTGCACAGGTCTGACCAATACTGGAATATTGCGTACAGCTCTAGTTGTCCACATTTTAAAGGATGTTAAAAAAATGGTAACAAAGATTTTTGCAATAGGAACTTGGTTAATCCTGTTAATGTATGAGGAAGAATGGAATTCAATTCCCTTTCCCATAGCCAAAGTGCTAGGAAGAATAAAAGATAAAATGTCACTAATCAAAACAAATAAGATTCTGAACACTCAGAGAGAGCAGATATGCTGTTTAAGAAAGTGCCATTTCTACAGTCTCTTTAACCATACCACACTTTAAGGGATATAAATTGGCTTATGTGAAAACCTGTGGAAGTTTATGACCACTATGGAAACAGACTTGGAGTGGGATGGAGGTGTGTCACACTGGGGTGTAGGTGGTGCGACCTAGTGGTGAGAACAGGAGTCAGCCATACTGGTCTGAGCAGAGCCAGAAGGTGGAACTGGAGTCGTGGTTGGGAGACAAGCCATTGGTTAAAGCAGACCCAAAGTTGTGGTCAGGAGACGAGCAAGTTGGTCAGAGCCAGGGGTTAGGAGAAGAGTCTGGGGCTCGACCAGAAACAGGCATGGGTTTGGAGAACGGATCGGTACAGGAAAATGGTCTGGATCAGCTGCGGGCATGGAATGCATCGAACATCCTCTGTGCTGCTGTTGCTACATGGCTTAAATGATAACACTGCTCTACAGCCAAAATGCTTCTGAAATAAAGGTAGTCAAACTTTACTAATTCTGGGTCACTGAATGAAAATGATGCTTAAAATTGTTGATTGGCGCTAGTTTTCAAGATATGCTATTGGGTCAGTATATACAACCCTTGACTTGGGAATGGCGGAGGATAAGTGAGTTATAAAGGGAAGGGATCTCAATTTAAACCAGAAATGACTAAAATACATCTTTGACTGGATCTATGAATAAATCTATGACTCTGTTTGGGCAGTACTTGCTTTTTAGGCAAAACAATGAATGATGCAATCTGAAGCTGATATTGCGTCATACATGATATGAATTGCATCATGTTATTCCTCGAAGTCATGGATGATGCAATCATAACGAAGCTTACATCACTCTGCTGAACAAATGGCCCATCAGCTCTAGAAATTATACAGTGTCGTGCTCTCTTATTTGTCAGTGTTTGATTTTGCAAAGGGACACATTTCTGTTTAGCCAAAGTGAGCAGAGATGCCTCGTACTTGTGTGAACAGTGCAGATAACTTCTGCTATGTTTGTGATGAAGTGACTTTTGCATCACAAAAGTGCAGTGTAACTACTATGGTTAAGAAGGCCTATCACCTTTATTTTGGCTGCAAAATTGGAGATCAGGACAAGAGGTGGGCCCCACACATATACTGCAACACTTGCGCAACAAATCTTCGCCAGTGGTTGCACAGGAAAAGGAAATCTATGCCTTTTGCAGTGCCAATGATTTGGAGAGAGCCAACAGATCATACCAGCAATTGTTATTTCTGCATGGTGCCTCCAGTTGGGAAAGGTGTGTCAAAGAAGAAAAAGTGGACTGTGCATTATCCAAACATTCCATCAGCTATACGCCCAGTACCCCACGGAGAAGGACTGCCGGTTCCGGATGCACCAGAATCATTCTCACTTGAGTCAGACGAGGAAGAGGATGAAACTTCTGGTCCTGAACCATCAATGTCACAGGACCCACATTTTCTCCCATCCTCCTCATCGGAACCACACCTCATAACACAAGGTGAACTGAATGACCTTGTCAGGGATTTGGAACTACCCAAGAGTAAGGCAGAGCTGTTGGGCTCCAGACTACAGCAGTGGAATTTCCTGGCAGGTGATGTTAGGGTTTCCATGTTCCATGACCGTCAAAAGGATCTTGTGATGGCAGCCCTCAACATCGTTCACGATCCAGATGAGTGGAGACTGTTCATTGATTCATCGAAGACGAGTCTTAAAGCTGTTTTACTGCATAATGGCAATGTTTTGCCATCAATTCCAGTTGGTCATGCAGTCCATATAAAGGAAACCTATGACAACATGAAACAACTTTTGAGGTGCATAAACTATGACCAACATCAGTAGCAGCTTTGTGGCGATTTGAGGGTTGTTGCTCTCTTGCTTGGTCTGCAGACTGGATACACAAAGTACTGCTGTTTTCTCTGCAAATGGGATAGTCGTGCAAGAGATTCCCACTACATCAAGAAAGATTGGCCACTCCGACAGTCATTGGAGCCTGGGAGAAAAAGTGTTCAGCATCCACCACTTGTTGAATCAAGGAAGATTTTGTTACCACCCTTACACATCAAGCTGGGTCTGAAGAATAACTTTGTCAAGGCCATTGACAAAACACAAGCAGCTTTCAAGTACCTCCGTGGAAAATTTCCAAGGTTAAGTGAAGCTAAGATAAAGGAAGGTGTCTTTGTTGGTCCTCAGATTCGTGAACTTCTTGGAGATGATGCATTTGACCATGCACTGCGTGGCAAGGAAAAGACGGCATGGAAAGCCTTCCAGTTAGTGGCAATAAATTTTCTCGGAAACAACAAGGCAGACAACTACAAGTTGTTGGTGGAAAACCTCCTCAAGGCATACAAAAGCCTTGGTTGCAACATGTCACTGAAGATACATTTTTTGCACTCTCATCTAGATTTTTTTCCACCGAACTGCGGAGCAGTGAGCGACGAGCACGGCGAGCGATTTCACCAGGACATTGCAACAATGGAGAAACGCTATCAGGGCAAATGGAGCCCATCAGTGCTTGCAGACTATTGCTGGACAGTGACAAGAGATGCTCCATTTAATGAATACAAGAGACAAGCCAAGAAGCGCCGAGTAGACACTGAATAGGACTAAACTATGTACATAATAGTTTTTTGCCTTTTGTTTCATAATAAATTTTATTTATATAACCCTTTTGCTGATTTTTAAAGTATTACATAAACAGGACAGGTGAACTATTATCATGTAAAGCAACCATAAACACATGAAAAGACCTAGGTTTACAATTTATGATTCAAACTCTACTATCTACACAATATACATAGACATAAAATGTAAAAACTTAAATATCTTAGAAACAGTAGCCAATCAGTTGTTTTAATTGTCATATTTGAATTCAGCACATCAAAATACATAATAAATAGCACATTTTATCTCTGAAGCAGACGACTTCTCAAAAATTGTAGACCAGTGTAATCTGCTGGACGTCCAATCAGGGAGCACAGTCACTCTATGAGAACTTATTGCTCCCAGCCGAGCTCATTGGGTTGCCAGGTGGCTGTGCCTGCAGCCAGTTGAGCTCCTGCCAGTACCCCTCCCTCACGGGGTTCTCAGCCCTGGCTTGTCAGGGTATCATTGGTGAAATTTCTGAAGGAGGTCAGGAGTGTGAACATTATCTTCTGGCTCACAAGATCACTCCTCTGGCCTGTACACTCCTTCCAGTCTATCAGATACTGGAGCTTTAACTAACCAATCTGGAATCAGTTCGCATTCTTCCTCTTCCTGGATTATTACTGGGGTTGGGTCTACCCGGTCAGGGAAGAGACTGTCGATGAACATCTTGAGGGAAACACAAAAGATGCGATGAATCTTGAGAGATTCTGGGAGCTGAAGTTTATTTGTTCAATGATCCAAAATGAACCCAGGTAATGGTGGTCAGTTCACAAGTTCTGGGTCAAGAGCCAAAGCTTATTCCCTACAGCAAGGCTGGGGCAGCTCATCTCTTTTGGTTAGCTTATCATAGAATCATAGAATATCAGGAATGGAAGGGACCTCAGGAGGTCATCTAGCCCAACCCCCTGCTCAAAGCAGGACCAATCCCCAGACAGATTTTTGCCCCAGATCCCTAAATGGCCCCCTCAAGGATTGAACTCACAAAGCTGGATTTAGCAGGCCAATGCTCAAACCACTGAGCTATCCCTCCCCCATCCTTATAAGATCCTTTAGCAGCCAGTAAGTGTTCTTTAAGGTCCTGGTGTATTGAGGACCTCAATCCAAAAATTATGCATGTCAGCATGCTGATACCAGAAGACATGCTCCAGGAAGACTGGTGTGGTTTTCACAGGCAGATGAAATTGTGAAGCAGGGAATCAAATGGGCCATCTTGGTTAGAACCACCACCACAGTCAGGATAACAGTGACCTTGAGAGCACGGTAATTTCACAATAAAATCCACAGAAAAATTGGACCATGAACATGGATATGTGGGGTGGGGTTGAAGGAGGTCCAATGGACTTGCTTGTGGTTTCTTCGTGCAGGTGCAAAGGTCACATGACTGAACATCTGTTTGTAGGATTGACCACCAGCAGTACCTAGCAATCATGTTCCAGGTTTTACACTGACATAAAGGACTCATCATGGGTAAATCATGACATAGTCTTAGTACCTGAAGCCAGGAGCTGCCCTCAGGAATGCAGAGGTGATACCCACAATAGATGTGGTCTTGTTGCAGGCAAAACCTTGAATCTGGGGAGGTGCTGGTGATTCCTAGAGACCTGCAGATTGGGACCACAAACAGATCACCTTGGAGCAGAGAATGCATAGTGGTCATCCATAGACTAAGTGGAGGGTTTAAGGATGGTCCTGAGAGATTTCTGTTCCACTTCATGTTACTTGTCCTTGCAGGACAAGGTGCCTTCTCGTTCTTAGTCCCTGGACATTACACAACTGTAAGGTCAATTAAGAGAGGAAAAAGGCCCAGTGAATTTGATATTGGTTGAGTAATTGTGCTGTCTGCAGATATTCCAAATTCTTGTGATCTGTCCCAACCTGGCAGGAGTGCAGGCCCCCTCAAGGAGGTAATGCCATTCTCTGAAGGCAGCTCCTCATCCTGTACATCATAATTTCTCTCTGCAGGAGTCAGTTTCCCGAGAGAAGGTAGTGCAGGGATGGGGCATCTGGTGAGGACCTGTGAACTGCAAGAGGACTGCGCCTATCATGATGTCTGAGGCATTGGTCCAGACTATGAAGGTCTTTGTGGGGTCTAGATGGGTCAAAATGAGGGCAGGAAGGAATGTTTTTTTTCCAAGTGGTCAAAATCCACCTGTGTGTCAGTGGACCATATGAACCCCTTTTTGAGGAGCAACGTTATAGAAGCAACTAGGTTAGAGAAGCCTTTGATGAATTAATGGTAAAAGTTTGCAAACCTAAAGAACCACTGTACCCCATATATATTTGAGGGCACCTTCCACTTGGCGATAGCAGCCATCTTCCAAGGGTCCCTGACAAGTGCCACTAGGAGATGACAAGGCCCAGAAACACCCTAGTATTCTTGTCAAATTTGTGTTTCTCAGGTTTTGCATCAAGTTGATTTTGGGCAAAGCTGATCAAGAACAGTGTGCATATGGTGGACATGGAGCTCTTGGGTCTCCCAAATTAAATGGAAGTTTCCCAGTGCTAGTTCATCTTTGATAGTCACTGAGCCCCTGCCTAAAGTGGGGTGTCTGTGGCCAGACACTGAAATTCAGCTAAATACTTAGCAATGGACCGGGGTCCCTGCTTTAGGGCATGGGGAGCAGCTTCTGCAGAATGTTCTCAATTAGAGACATCAAAGATGCCGGCCATTGCCTATAAAAAGTTCAAGTGTTCAAAAAAAAGAGGACTGGACCCCTCCAAGAGCCAGGACACCCACTTCAGGGCCTCTCTGATGAGCAGACTAATTACTAATCCCACTCAGAACTGATCCCTGGCGTACATCTGTGGCCATAACTCAAACAGAAGATGGCACTGATTAAAGAACCCCCAAAATTTGGCATGGTCTTATCAGCTAGGGGCATCTGGGGCTTATGGGATGAGGATGCAAGTATTAGGAGTCTGGGCTTGCACCTGGGACTGAAGGACTGCATTCTGTAATGTAGCATGGTGACCTGGTTACATAGATCATATAGGACTACGACAACATTAGAGAGGGCGAGTTGGGCTCCTGCTGGGTACCTCCATACTGTGAGGTGATGTCCCATCTTGTATTTTAGCAGGCTGCTCAAACTGTCACACACTGAGGTGTAGGTGGTGCAAACTAATGGTCAGAATGGGAGTCAGGTCTAGAGGTTGTAGCAGAACAGGAAGAGGGAACTGGAGTCATGGAGTCAGTGGCCACAGGCAGCAGCCATGGTCAGGAGAGAAGCCAGTGGTCAGAGCCAGGAGGTTTGGAGGAAGGTAGAGACTGGGCCTGGAGCAGGAACAGTTGCAGGTTGGAGCACGAATCAGTACAGGAAGCAGGTCCAGTGCAGCTGCACGCACAGAATGCATTGAACAGCCACTGTGCTGCTGTTGCTACAAGGCTTGAATGATGATCTGCTGGCTCGTGTCCAATCAGCACAGTCACTTAGCGAAAGATATTGAGCTCAGGCGCTCTCATTGGGTACCAGGTAACTGCACTTGGAGCCAGCTGAGTTCCTGACAAGAGGACCATCTTGTCTTTGTGCAGTGAGGCATATGGAGTTATAGCCATCAGTGACTGCAACTCACTGACCCTCCTGGCAGATGTGACAGCTATCAGAATGGCCATTTTGTTAGACTGGTGATCCAAGGACTAACCCTGCTGGGGCTCAAAACAGGGAGGACAGAACTCCATGAGTTTTGTTAGTAGCAAAACTCAATTCCTAGAGAGGAACATTGTATGATTTAGTTGGGAATTGGTCCTGCTTTGAGCAGGGGGTTGGACTAGATGACTTCCTGAGGTCCCTTCCAACCCTGATATTCTATGATTCTATGACAAGTTATGTCATGGAAGGAAAGAGAGTGGTCAGGCCTTTAAGTAACCATAAGGAGGGTGCTTGGGGGTAATAAACTAATAGAGCATGTAGGTGAACCTTTATGGATGCTGTAGACAGTCCAGAACTCTATGTATAGTAAGTAGTTCAAAACTGCACAGATAAAGGAGAAATCAGGTGCAAATCCTCTATCCGTTGCACAGATAGCCCCTTCATTTCTGACCACATCATTTCACAGTGGCAAGCTTTCTGGACTAAAGGACATTCTCTGACAAGGGGATAAAACAGAACTTGTCCCACTTGATCTGAAGCCCTAGAGAGTGAAACAAATGTCACATCTGGTCCACCATGTTTTCTGAGTTATGCTGCTACTATGGTAAACATTGTGTAAACACCCAGAAGGAGCGAACTTTACCTTGATAGCTGTCACCTCCACCATATCCTGAGACCCTAGGATCCACTGTTACACCATTGGGTATGCGTTATTCTGGTCCCGACTGACCAGGCCAGAGCAAGGGACTCAGGTGACATTGCCACCTTCACTGGCTTTGGCTAAATCCTGACCACCGCCTGGAATGTGAGACTTTGTCCTCTCCCCACATCATTTATGTTCTCTTCCTATCCCTCTTTTTTCCTTCTAATAAGAGTCTGGCTTAGCCATCCAAAACTGTATATTTTGCAACACCGCTGGGAGCCTGTGACCAAAGAGGCAGCTAAAAGTGATACCCTAAACTGCCCACTGCTGATACAAGTTTGCCACCTGTTGGAGTGGCTGATAAAACTGTGTGCTATGCCTGTGTTTTTCCAGCAGTGAGGATGCAAGTGAAAGTCAACACCAGAGATAAAAGCTGCATTTTCTAACTTTACTGTTCTCTTCTTTCTCCTTTTACATGCATTTGTTTTGTTTTGTCTTCTAGGAAAAGGGATTGGATTTAAGATGGGCTAGAACTGTTGCTGTTGCTAAGCTTTTTCACTGTTTCCCAAAAAGGACAGTTATTACCATTGTTGATACCAGCTAAGAAACTGTCAAATCCCTATAAAAAAAAAAAATCACTCTACATCTAAAGAAAAAGGGAATTGGATTATGGTTAAAATAAAGGCCTTATTTAATACTTTATATTTCAAATACTTTAACTTTTCCCCTTCTTTTTCTGTATTTTTAATAAAAGGTTAAGAGAATGTTTAATGGTGTTTGCCATGGAAACTAAGTAGGCTGAGTTAAAACCAAGAAGATCTCGGTGTAAACTCGAAAGCTCTCTCTCACCAACAGAAGTTGGTCCCATAAAAGATATGACTGTGTCTCTCTAACATCCTGAGACCAACATAGTTACAACAACACTGCATATATTTAATATTGGGCAGTTTCAGGTCACAGTGAAACTGTGTTTCAGGTCACACTTTCTCTGAGCCCTATATTCCATCAAAATTAATACAAGAGATCTCCACCCTCTTCGATACTGCAGGTGAAGTAGATGGCATTATTCAGATGTCTCTGGCTGGGTTAAGGAGTCCTTTACTGGGGGGGGGGGGGGGGGGGGGGAGGCCGGGCGTGATCCTGTCTTTGGCCTTAATCTCCATTTCTAGCTGCAAGGTGTGGGCCATCCTATTGAGCAGCCTCTGAAACTACAGAAATTTGTCCAGAGGACAAGCCATCAAGGAGTCTATATTTTTATCCGACAAAGTAGCTTCAGTGATAACACCTCCTATAGGTATCCCTTGATCATTAGGGGTCATTTCCTCATACCCTGAAGCCTCACCTCCAATGAACTGTGAACGAGTCTGAGGAAGGACAGGTTTCTGGTGCTGGAAGTGGAGGCTGGGTCATGACATGTAGCAAGGGGATTATCTCCTCCCCCAAATTACTCTAAAGTGGATTACACACAGCTAAACACATCAACTATTTAAAATAAAGGCTAGAAAAATGTCTACAGAGTGGTTTCTAATGTTCTCCATGGCAAAGCAGAAGGAAGCGAGGCAGTTGGAACTACATTTTCTAATATGGGTTCGGACAGCAAACACTAATGTCAGGATGGGGAACTATTCCGGAAAGCAGTGACTCTTTGAAAAGAGAAGTTAATTGTACATTAATTGTATATATAATTGTAAATTAAAATGAGCTCTTTTTGCAAAGCTGTGGCTAAGAGGGGCTGATACGATTCTTGGATGTACCAACAGAGGAATACTGGAGTAGGACTGTGGTATTATCTCTGCATGCAGCACTGGTGAGACCATGACTGGAATTATATTTCCAGTAATGACCACATTTTTAAAAAAGGACATTGAAAAACTGGAAAGGGTTCAAGTAAGAGCTAGAAGGAGCAGTCGAGATGTGGAAAATGTGCCCCACAGCGAGAGACTTAGGACATTCATCTATTTTGTGGCTAAGAAGAATGGCTCCCTTCAACATTGTGTTGATTAAAGAGCTGACTTGATCATAATCAACAACTACTTATGTGGAGAGAAGATTTCTGATAGCACAAAACTCAATCTATCAGACAAAATAATACAAAAATCTAATAGCTGTAAATTACAGCTAGACATATTTAAACTGGAAATTAGGTACAAGTTTTAACATTGAGGATAAGCAACCTTTGGAACAACTTAGCAAGGGATGTCTTTACATCAAGAGTGGATGTCTTTAAAAGCCAGGCTCTAGCTCAACCACAATTTATTGAGTGTGATGCAGGATTTCCCTGGGTGAAATTCTATGGTACGTATTATGCGGGAGGTGAGATTCGATTACCATAAGAGTTCCTTCAGCCTTAAAAATCTATGCACTTACAACCTGGACTTAGTCCCTACAAATCGGTGGGGGTTTGGGGTTATTTCCCCCTCCTCCCCAAAACTCACCAGTGCAGATAGTTAATGGAATAGCTCCAGTGGTCCTCAATATGCCAGCAAAATGAAGAAAAGCACATTCCTACATAAAGCCAGGGCAATTTCATTCCACATATATCTGCAGTGATGTGAGCAAGTACAGATTGCTCCATCACAGGCATGTTGTTCAAATTCCAGCCACTATCAAGATATTCCTAAAAGTGGAAGAGAAAAAAAAAAAAAAGTCATTGGTCTAAGCCACATCAAGTAAATAACTAAAATTGAAGTAACTTACCTGTTCAGTAACTGAAGTTCTTCGAGATGTGTTATCTATATGTGTTCCAAGTCTGATGCATATGCACTGGAGTTTGGAAGGCTTTGACCAGCAATGTCCATTGATTGCACAGGCTCCCTGCATAGCATCAAGCCCTCCCCAGCTTGAGGATATAAAGGGTGTGGAGCAACCAACTACCCGTGGTTCCTTCACCACTACCCAATCCAAGTATTAGACTCAAAGGATATTGGTAAATGTATCAATTGATTTAAACGAAAATCAGACAGCACCTTAGGAAGGAATTTAGAGTACAGTCCGAGAATAATCTAGACTTTGTGGGAAATCGTAGACTAATATACCCTGCCATAAGTGCTTGCTACTCACATGTGAGAAATGTAATAGCGATAAAAAATGCTGTTTTCAGGGACAAATGCAACAAGAAACAAAAAACCAATGGTTTGAAAATCCTGTCAATACAACAGTGAGATCCCAAAAGGAGTAGGCTACTGCATAAGGGGGAATTAACTGAAAGACCTGAAGTTTTCAAAGATAATCAGTAATCAAGAATAGGAATTGTCATTTCCATTGGAGAAAGATTGCACTGTGTTCACACATTCAGACTTCAAGAACAGAAGGGATCATCATGATCATCTAGTCTGACCTGCACATTGTGGCCACAGAACCTGAATCACCCACTCCTGTAATAAGCTCATAACCTCTGACTCATCTACTGAAGTCCTCAAATCTTGATTTAAAGACTTCAAGTTACAGAGAATCCACCATTCATTCTAGTGCAAACCAGCAACTGACCCATGCCCCACATTGCAGAGGAAAGCAAAAAAACCCCAAGGTCTCTGCCAAACTGATCTAGTGGAAAATTCCTTCCCAACCTCAAATATGGCAATCAGTTATATATATATGCGCATATAGGCAAGACCCACTACACAGACAGCTGGGAAATAATTCTCTGTAGTAACTCAGAGCCCTCTTCCTCCAGTTTCCATCTGCAACCGTTGGAGATATTTGCTAATAGCAGTCATGTCTTGGCCATGTGCCATTGTAGGCAATTTCAATCATACTAAATTTATCAAGGTCAGTCTTGAAACAAGTCGGTGGTTTTTTTGCCCCCACTTCTCCCCTTGGAAGGTTATTCCAGAACTTCACTCCTCTGATGGTTAGAAACCTTTGTCCAATTTCAAACCTAAACTTAATAATGGTCAGTTTATATCCATTTGTCCTTCTGCCAACATTGGCCCTTAACTTAAATAACTCCTCTCCCTCCCTCCCTCCCTGGTGTTTATCCCTCATATGTATTTATAGAGAACAATCATAATTCCCCTCATCCTTTGTTTTGTTAGGCTAAACAAGCCAAGCCCCTAAGTAGTTTCTCCATTCCTCTGATCATCCTAGGAACCCTTCTCTGTACCTGTTCCATTTTGAATTTATCTTTCTTAAACATGGGACACCAGAACTGTACACAGTATTCCAGATGAGGTCTCACCAGTGCCTTGTATAATGGTAATGACACTTCCCTACTGCTACTGGAAATACCTCATCTGATGCATCATAGAATCATAGAATATTACAGTTGGAAGAGACCTCAGGAGACCATCTAGTCCAATCCCCTGCTCAAACCAGGACCAACACCAACTAAATCATCCCAGCCAAGGCTTTGTAAAGTGGGGCCTTAAAAACCTTTAAGGATGGAGATTCCACCACCTCCCTAGATAACCCATTCCAGGGCTTCACCACTCTCCTAGTGAAAACAACAAAGAGTCCGGTGGCACCTTAAAGACTAACTGATTTATTTGGGCATAAGCTTTCGTGGATAAAAAACCACTTCTTCTGATTTTTTACCCACGAAAGCTTATGCACAAATAAATCTGTTAGTCTTTAAGGTACCACCGGACTCCTTGTTGTTTTTGTAGATACAGACTAACACGGCTATCCCCGATACTTGTCTCCTAGTGAAATAGTTTTTCCTAATATCCAACCTTAGACCTTCCCCACTGCAACTTGAGATCATTGCTTCTTGTTCTGTCATCTACCACCACTGAGAACAGCCTAGGTCCATCCTCTTTGGAACTCCCCTTCAGGTAATTGAACGCTGCTATCAAATCCCCTCACACACTCTTCTCTTCTGCAGACTAAATAACCCCAGTCTCCTAATGATTTTCAATGCCCTCCACTGGACTCTCTCCAACTTATCTACATCCCTTCTATAGTGGGGGACCAAAACTGGACACAATACTCCAGGTGTGGCCTCAGCAGTGCCAAATAGAGGGGAATAATCACTTCTCTCAATCTGCTGGCAATGCTCCTACTAATACAGCCCAATATGCAATTAGCCTTCTTGGTAACAAGGGCACACTGTTGACTCATATTCAGCTTCTCGTCCTCTGTAATCACCAGGTCCTTTTCTGCAGAACTGCTGCTTAGCCAGTCGGCCCCCAGCCTGTAGCCATGCATGGAATTCTTCCTTTCTAAGTGCAGAACTCTGCACTTGTCCTTGTTGAACCTCATCAGATTTCTTTTGGCCCAATCCTCCAATTTGTCTAGGTCACTCTGGACCCTTTCCCTACCCTCCATCGTATCTACCTCTCCCCCCAGCTTAGTGTCATCTGCGAACTTGCTGAGGGTGCAATTAGTCCCATCATCCGGATCATTAATAAAGATGTTAAACAAAACTGGCCCCAGGACCAACCCCCGGGGCACTCCACTTGATACCACCTGCCAACCAGTCATCGAGCCGTTGATCACTAGCTGATGAGTGCGACAATAGCCAGCTTTCTATCCACCTTATAGTCCATTCATCCAATCCATACTTTTTTAACTTGCTGGCAAGAATACTGTGGGAGACTGTATCAAAAGCTTTGCTAAAGTCAAGATATATCACATCCACCGCTTTCCCCATATCCACAGAGCCAGTTATCTCATCATAGAAGGCAATCAGGTTGGTCAGGCATGACTTGCCCTTGGTGAATCCATGTTGACTGTTCCTGATCACCTTCTTCTCCAAGTGATTCAAAATGGATTTCTTGAGGACCTGCTCCATGATTTTTCCGGGGTCTGAGGTGAGGCTGATGGGTCTGTAGTTCCCCGGATTGTCCTCCTCCTTTTTTAAATATGGGCACTGTATTTGCCTTTTTTCGAATCGTCCGGGACTTCCCCTGATTGCCACAAATTTTCAAAGATAATGGCCATTAGTGAGGGGGGATTTGATAGCAGCCTTCAACTACCTCCAACAAGGGGGAGAGATAGCTCAGTGGTTTGAGCATTGGCCTGCTAAACCCAGGGTTGTGAGTTCAATCCTTGAGGGGGCCATTTAGGGATCTGGGGGGGAAAGAAATCTATCTGGGGATTGGTCCTGCTTTGAGCAGGGGGTTGGACTAGATGACCTCCTGAGGTCCTTCCAAACCTGATATTCCATGATACCTGAAGGGGAGTTCCAAAGAGGATGGAGCTAGGCTGTTCTCAGTGGTGGCAGATGACAGAACAAGGAGAAATGGTCTCAAGCGGCAGTGGGGAAGGTCTAAGGTTGGATATTAGGAAAAACTATTTCACTAGGAGAGTGGTGAAGCACTGGAATGGGTTATCTAGGGAGGTGGTGGAATCTCCCTCCTTAGAGGTTTTTAAGGCCTGGCTTGACAAAGCCCTGGCTGGGATGATTTAGTTGGGGTTGGTCCTGCTTTGAGCAGGGGGTTGGACTAGATGACCTCCTGATGTCTCTGCCAATCCTAATCTTCTATGATTCTTTGGATCAAGGCTGGTAAGGGACTTCCAATCCCAATCCTTACATTTTCCCTAACATTTCCTTCACCCACACAATAAAGACTATTAGAGGAAGTTTCATTAAGGCTCATAGCAAATGACAAACAAAGTTTAAAACCCTAAGGAATTTTGAGCAGACACTGGGAAAAACAAAACAAAACAACATGATTAAACTAAAAACCTAACAAGTAAACGATGATATAACCTAACTACCACAAACTAATCTATTTACAGATAAACTAATATGTGAGTGGCCAAGATGGGACATGGCCAACCAGCTCTACCTCACAACTTAAAGCAGTGAAAGGAACCGAGGCTTGGTTGGATGCTCTGCTCTTTCATACCTTCAAGAGAAGAGGGAGCTTGAGACTATGCAGGGAGTGGGTGGAACCAACAAACACTGCTGGCTAAAGTATTCCAATCTCTAGCACATGGAGCATATGCATGCTAAACATGGATCACATATAGATAAGCAATCAAAGAAGGCAGCAAAACTTTTCAGAGGGCTACTTCTGATAGAATAAATTAGTCTTTTTAGAATGAAAAACATACAAATAAGGTCAATAAAATAACAAGAACTTTAACATCCAATGCACTTGCTCCTCTTTAAAGAAAATCTCTGTGCTAGGAATTGCTGCAATAAAATTAGGCTACTCTTTCAAAAAATATAATTTGGAAGCTGTCAACTTCTAAGATGCACATTTGTCATTTTAAAAGTCTGCTTATATATAATGTTAGTCCTCCAAGACTGCAATACCATTTCCTTTTGTCAGAATAGTGCCAGTCACACATACAGCAGGAATACACTGTAAAAAACGGTTACTCACCTTCTTGTAACTGCTGTTCTTTGAGATGTGTTGTTCATGTCCATTCCAAGCAGGTGTGTGTGCGCCGCGTGCATGCCAGCCGGAAGATTTTACTATAGCAGCGTCCGTAGGGTCGGCTCCGGCGCCCCCTGGAGTGGCACCCTCATGGCGCTGTATATAGGGGCCGGACAACCCCCCCCCACCCTCTCAGTTCCTTCTTGCCAATACTCCACCAAAGGGGTAGGAGGGTGGGTATTGGAATGGACATGAACAACACATCTCGAAGAACAACAGTTACGAGAAGGTGAGTAACCGTTTTTTCGAGTGATTGTTCATGTCCATTCCAAGCAGGTGACTCACAAGCCCGAGTCTAGGCGGTGGGGTCGGAGGTCACTGCAGACTGGAGGACTGCACAACCAAATGCAGCATCCTCCCTAGCCTGGTGCGCGATGGCGTAGTGCGCCGTAAAGGTGTGGATTGAGGACCAGGTGGCCGGGCCAGGAACGCAGCTGAAGAGGCCTGCGCTCTCGTGGAGTGGGCCGTGATAGGTGGGGCTGGTATATTGGCCCGACTGTAGCACTCCCGGATGCAGGTTCTGATCCAAGCCGAGATTCGCTGTGACGTGACCGGGAGCCCTTTGATCTTATCGGCGACGAAAAGTTGGGTTGACTTCCTGAAGGATCTTGTCTTTTCGATATAGAACGCGAGAGCCCTGCGAACATCCAGGGAGTGCAGTCTACGCTCCTTCGCAGAGGAGTGTGGTTTTGGATAGAATACCGGGAGAAAAATGTCTTGACCCATGTGAAACCACCTTAGGCAGGAATGCTGGGTGCGGCCTGAGTTGGACCTTGTCCTTGTGGAAGACGGTGTATGGAGGTTCAGATGTTAAAGCTCTGAGTTCTGACACTCTGCGGGCTGATGTGATAGCCACCAAAAATGCTACCTTATATGAAAGATATAACAGCGAGCACAAAGCCAGCAGTTCAAAGGGGGGCCCTGTGAGGGCGGACAGGACCAAATTGAGGTCCCACGCAGGAACAGGTTCACGAATATGCGGGAACAATCTGTCAAGGCCCTTAAGGAACCATCCAACAAGTGGGTTCGCAAACACTGAGGGTCCCCCCATCTCCAGGGTGCAACGCCGAGATTGCAGCAAGGTGTACTCGAACCGACGAGAGCGTTAGTCCCAGATGTCTCAGATGTAGCAAATAGTCCAATATGAGAGGGACCGGGGCGAGCAAGGGGGCCTGACCCTGTTGTGTGGCCCAGAGGGAGAAACGCTTCCACTTGGCCAAGTACGTGGTCCTTGTTGTGGGCTTTCTGCTACCCAGAAGGACCTGCCTGACCTGATGAGAGCATTGCAACTCCACGGAATTTAGCCATGGAGCATCCAGGCCGTAAGGTGGAGCGACTCCCGGTTCGGGTTGTAGCGGGGCGGCCTGGCTCCCAGGCGCCCCAGGAAGCGACGAGCCAGAGCAGCCGCCAGAGTGGGCGGAGCCACCGCGGCCTGTCCCCGCCCCCCGGAAGTCAAGGAGCGGGACAGGAAGTATAAAGGCCAGGCCACAGCGCTCAGTAGCTGGCCGGCAGCGGGAGAGGACAGACGCTGGTGCCCGAGCTCCCGCGGGCCTGAGCCTGCCGAGAGCCCGGTATCCGGAGGAGGACTGGCCGAGCCTGCCGAGAGCCCGGTATCCGGAGGAGGACTGGCCGAGCCTGCCGAGAGCCCGGTATCTGGAGGAGCGGTCTGAGCTTCCCCCCGCCGAGGGCCCAGAGGGAGCGACAAACCTACCTGGTGCTCGAGGCCCGGAGGAGCCCATGATCTGGGACCCAGCAGATGAAACTCAGGAGGAACAGGTACCCATGGAGGAGGAGATGGGAAGTGGCCCGGGGATAGCAGACCCCGAACCCATGTCAGTGTGTTGCGGTCAGGATCCCCACTGACTGCGCGGCAGACGGACTGCTGCGGATAGGGCCCGGGTTGGAACACAGTGGAGTGGGTGGGCCTGTGTTCCCCCCTGCCACCCCGTGCCGGGTGGCAGTCTCTCCTCCTCCTTGTCCAAGGGGCCTGGGCCTCTGACAGACTATTTGTTTGCTGCCCCGCCCTGCCCTAGGGCCTGGGCTAACCCAAACTGACCCAGCCCCTGCTACAAGGCCTGGGCCGCTGATTGACTATGGGTTTGCTGCCCCGCCCTGATCCAGGGCCGGAGCTGTTAATTGTGTGCTCAGTCCCTGCCTAAGGGCCTGAGCCCTGAACTGCCAATTGTGTGCTCAGTCCCTGCCTAAGGGCCTGAGCCCTGAACTGCCAATTGTGTGCTCAGTCCCTGCCTAAGGGCCTGAGCCCTGAACTGTCAATTGTGTGCTCAGTCCCTGCCTAAGGGCCTGAGCCCTGAACTGTCAATTGTGTGCTCAGTCCCTACCTAAGGGCCTGAGCCCTGAAGTGTCAATTGTGTGCTCAGTCCCTGCCTAAGGGCCTGAGCCCTGAAGTGTCAATTGTGTGCTCAGTCCCTGCCTAAGGGCCTGAGCCCTGAACTGTCAATTGTGTGCTCAATCCCTGCCCAAAGGTCTGGGCCCTAACTGTTATTAGCTTTGTAGCGGGGCGGCCTGGCTCCCAGGCGCCCCAGGAAGGGACGAGCCCCACCCCGGAACTACTACAGGGTGGAGAAGGCGACCGCGATCCTGTGTGATCAAGTCCGGTAGTGGGGGCAATCTGAGTGGCACCCGCATAGACATGTGCAGGAGAGACGTGTACCAGTGCTGGCGCGGCCACACAGGCGCTATCAGGATGAGCCAAGCTTGATCTCTGCGGGCCTTGAGGATTACTCTGTGAATCATGGGAATCGGGGGAAAAGCGTAAAATAGCCCGTCTTTCCAAGAGAGGAGAAAGGCGTCTGTTAGGGACCCCGGACTGCGTTCCCTGAGGGAACAGAATTGATGACACTTCCTGTTCTCGCTAGAGGCAAACAGGTCCACCTGGGGATGAGCCCAGAGCCGGAAAATTGAGAGAACTATATCCCAGCGGATGGACCACTTGTGACCCTGGAACGAGTGGCTGAGTGCGTCCACGAGCCCGTTGTGCATCCCCGGAAGGTAGGATGCTGTCAGGTGAATTACATTCTATACGCAAAAGTCCCATAATGCAAGGGCCTCCTGGCAAAGGGGAGAAGAGCAAACACCACCCTGTTTGTTGATATAGAACATCGTTGGAGTATTGTCCGTGAGGACAGAAACGCACCTGCCTGCCAGCTGGGATTTGAAGGCTATGCATGAGAGGCGCACAGCTCGTAATTCCCTGATATTGATGTGTAGCAAAAGATCCTCTCATGACCAAAGGCCTTGGGTTCTGAGGTCGCCCAGATGTGCAGCCCATCCCCGATCCGATGCGTCCGTTACCAGGGAAAGGGAGGGCTCAGGGTCGAGGAAAGGAACTCCTGCGCAGACCACCCGCGGGTCGAGCCACCACTGAAGGAAATCCAACACCGTCCGAGGTAACGTCACCACTGATTCTAGGGAGTCCCTGACTGGCCGATAAACCGCTGCCAACCAAGACTGGAGTGGGCGCAGTCTGAGTCTGGCGTGTCTCACCACGTAGGTACATGCTGCCATGTGCCCTAGTAATTTGAGGCAGCTCTTACTGTGGTGGTAGGGTAACTTTGGAGGCCAAGAATGATGTTGGATATAATTCGGAATCTGGCCTCTGGGAGATATGCTCTGGCCTGTGTCAAGTCCAGAACTGCTCCTATGAATTCGATTTTTTGAGTTGGAGATAGTGTGGACTTGGCCTTGTTGAGTAAGAGGCTGAGTGAGCGGAAGGTCTGCCTGATGAAGGCCACCTGAGTCTCCACCAGTGCCTTGGTCCTGCCCTTGATGAGCCAATCATCCAGGTAGGGAAATACCTGGATCCCCTGTCTGCGCAGGAAGGCTGCCACGACTGCCATGCACTTCGTGAAGACCCTTGGGGCTGCTGACAGACCAAAGGGCAGAACCGTAAACTGAAGATGAGCGTTGCCCACGAGAAACCTGAGGTAATGCCTGTGCTGAGGGATTATTGCGATATGAAAGTATGCGTCCTTTAAGTCGAGGGCGGCATACCAGTCTCCTGGATCCATGGAAGGAATGATAGAGGACAGGGAGACCATGCGGAACTTGAGCTTCTTCACAAACTTGTTGAGACGCCGCAAGTCCAGAATAGGTCTGAGGCCCCCTTTCGCTTTCAGAATTAGGAAATATCGAAAATAGAAGCCCTTGCCCCGTAGCTCCTGAGGAACCTCCTCTACTGCCCCGGATGTGAGGAGGGACTGAACTTCTTTAAGTAGAAGTTGCTCATGAGAAGAGTCCCGGGAGGGGGGCTGGTGGGGCAGGAGGGAGGCGAACTGGATAGAATATCCCTCCTTTACCGTGCGAAGCACCCAAGTGTCCGATGTGATCCGGGACCATGCACGATAAAAAGGGGGAGAGACGTGACGAGAAGGTAAGGTTGGACGGATCCAGGGTTCTACCTGGAAGGTCGTCCTCGACCAAGCCATCAAAATGGTGGTCTAGGCCCCTGTGTAGGCCTTGGCTGGGCAGACGACTGGCCGAAGGGCTGCTGTTGTTGCCTCCTCCTGCCCGTTCTTGGCCTTCTGCACAAGGCATCCCCTCGATTTTGAGGCTGGTACGGCCAAGGGGCCTGCGGTGGCCTAAACTGCCTACGCTGAGTGACAAAGGGGTGTGAAGGCCTAGTGAACGGAGAGTGGTCCGTGAGTCCTTCAGGCGGGGCCCTTCGAAAGGGAGGTCCTGAATCGTTTGTTGGACCTCGTGAGGGAGGCCGGAAACTTGAAGCCAGGCTCCACGCCTCATGACCAGGCCCGTCACCAACGTGCGTGAAGCTGAATCGGCCGCATCCAGGGCCGCCTGGAGGGAAGCCCGGGTAATCAATCTCCCCTCCTCAACCAGGGCTGAAAACTCGGTTCGCGATTCCTGTGGAAGGAGGTCTGTGAACCTAGACAAAGCCGAGCATGTGTTGTGTCCATACCGGCTCACTGATTGGCAATTGCTGATTGGCAATGCGCAACTGCAGGCCCCCCATTGAATACACCTTGCGCCCAAACAGGTCCAACTTTTTGGCCTCTCTATTTTTAGGCATAGCCCCCTGAAAGCCTTGGCGTTCCCTCTGGTTGGCCGCATCAACCACTAGGGAGTCCGGGGGAGGGTGTGTATACAGATGTTCATACCCCTTGGTTGGGGCAAAATATCGCCTCTCAGTCTTTTTGGCCGTAGGGGCCAGTGAGGCTGGAGTTTGCCACAAGGTGCGGGTTGTGTCCGCAACGGTTTTTATGAGAGGTAGGGCTACCCTAGATGGGCCTGACGGGGTCAGGATATCAATCACGGGATCTGTATCCACCTCGATCTCCTCAGTCTGGATCGAGAGGCTCTGGGCCGCTTGAGTAAGGAGCTGTTAGAGGATCCTATTGTCCTCTAGGCCTGGTGCCGCTGAAGTTCCCGCTACTGCCTCGTCCGGAGATGAAGAGGAAGATGTCCCCTGCAGAGGGCCTTCATCACACGGTACTCAGGCTGCGCGGCCGGTGCGGGCTCAAGATGCGACACCGCGGCGGGTACCGGGGTCGCCACCGAGCGACGAGGTGTGTTGGATGGTGCCTGCGCTGTTGGGAGCAAGGTCCCCGTCGGTGCCGTTGTTTGACCAGGGGGTGCCGTGTCCCTTTGTGGCACACTCCTGTCAGATGGCGGGGCCGGTGGCAGTGGCATTAGCGGCGGAGCTGCTGACACTGAAGAGACAGATGCGGCTCGTGAGCGGGGTCCGCACGCCTGACCCACTGACTGATGGTAGGCCCACGGCGTCCAGAATGGCCACTGGGGGGGCGGTTACCATTGCTGCTGCTGCCACTGCAGTGGGCACAGTTGGGTACTCGTACGCGAGGACGATCGCCTGCTCCTCGATCTGTTAGAGCGGTACGAGTCCACCTCCAAGTCAGAAGTCTCTGAATAGGAGGACATAGGAGGCGCGGTACCCACTGTTGCCGGAGGGGGTGCTTGCACCGGTGCCGTTAAGGTGACGCGGCGTGGAGAGCGTGGCGAGAGCATTGCCGGTTTGCCCCTAGAGTGGTAATGGGGCCGAGCGGTAGCCGGAGGGTCTCTGCACTGGTGCGACGACGCCGGCACCGGGAGGCTCAAGAGGTCTGATGCGGCCTCGAACGCCTCCGGCGTCGGTGGGAGGCGCATCTCCTCCATCGTGTCCGGGGATCTAGGCCTTTCCGGACGCGACCATACCCTCTCCGAGGCGGGAGTCAACGGGATGGCCAGATGGGTCTGCGGTGCGAGTTGTCCTGTAACATTCGTGGACAGCACCAGAGCGTTAGAGTTCCGGTGGGGAGATTGTTCCCTCAGTGGCCTGTTCTTTTTAACTGGCACTGGCAATGGACAGCGGCGTCTTATAGAGGATGGCTTCTTATGCGCCGACTCTCTCCGGTGCCGGGGTTTCGGGGCCTTGGCCTCACGAGTTATCTCCGGTGCCGGGGCACTGCGCACCGAGGATGAAGTGCTGGGTGCCGGCTCGGAGGGCCCGGGATCTGATTGCAGCCGCAGTGCCGCCTCCATTAGGAGGACTTTAAGTCTCTGCTCTCTATCCTTGAGAGTCCAGGGGCGAAAAGCCCTGCAGATACTGCACCTATCCCTTTGATGGGTCTCTCAGAGGCACCTTAAGCACGAAGAGTGCGGGTCACTTTTCGGCATAAATTTCCTGCAGTCCTGGCAGAGTTTGAACCCTGTGGACCCGGGCATGCCCCAGCGGGGCAACGAAAGTTGGGGAACCCTCCCCCCCCCCCAACTAATATCTAACTAACACTAAACTAACTAACTATTTACAACAACTACGGAACACTGCCACGATTGCTGAAGAGCAAGCGAAGTTCCAGCTAGCCGTCACCGGCAGTAAGACGAAACTGAGAGGGTGGGGGGGTCGGCTGGCCCCTATATACAGCGCCACGAGGGCGCCACTCCAGGAGGCACCGGAGCCGACCCTACGGACGCTGCTATAGTAAAATCTTCCGGCTGGCATGCACGCGGCACACACACACCTGCTTGGAATGGACATGAACAATCACTCGAAGAAGAATACAGAATTACAATAGGTTTCTTTAAACTGAAAAATCATTCAACACAAGACTTGTATTTTGTAAAACCATGAAATGAAAGTATGCACTCAGAGAGCAAATTAAGACTTACCTCTTCTTCTGGCCTAAGTTTAATTTTTCTATCTCTAACTGGAAAGCCACTGCCAAACTCCTTTGAAGCAATATCAGCCCCATATTCCACTGTGACATCCTCTTCAATGGTGCTCACAAGTCGCCAAAACTCTTTTTCAACTAGCTCTGTGGGAACCATCTGGGTATGAAACATGAGAAAGAGAAAATATAAGCCCACACAGAAGGTTGCACTTCTCACAGTGCTTATGGATGTACAGTAACTAAAGGTAACAAACACGTGACATATATAGAAGAAGCAAATTCAAGGACGAAGTTCACAAGCTTCAAATATTTTCCCATCATGTCAAAGGGACTTTAACTAGAGCCAGAAACATACCTGAGTATCATTGGTTACATCAGGTGTGCATGCTCTCTCTCTCTCTCTCCTCTCCCCCTCAGTTAATAGTTACTTTCTGAACTTCATAGTGGAAGTTACTTATTAGTGCAATTATGTAAAACTAAACCAACACAGCAAAACGTTAGTATTGTAAGGCTCACAAAACTGCATCAAATGTTGCATTTTTCCTTCAGTAATCAGGGACATTTGGGGCAGGAGTTTAAGGAGGAATATATTTTTGGATGGTGGCGGAAACCAGAAACGTGTGGAGCAGAAACCAAAATACTAACAAAGAACAGAAGCCTTTACAAATTAACATAATATTTAAATAAGAGCTTTCCCATTTGATTTGTTCACATTCAAAATTCTGGATTCTTCGCCACCCCAAGTTTAATACTTTAATAAGCATGAAAACTGAAAATTGTATTAAAGCATCATAGTAAGCACATGAACATACATGTACTGGCATGTTAAAATAGTCTGACTTGAATGCATCGGCCATTTCTCCAAATGTGCGAAGTGTGTAGTCTCTTGCCGCTTGTTCAAAACCAAATGCTTCCTGTGGTTTATTACACTCCTGCAATTAAAATATGGTTATTTCTACCAATGAGTTAAAAATAAGACATTTTGCACTTCAGTATTTTTCAAACGTAGATCTCAAAGTACTTTACAAAGATGGATCAGTATTATCCCCATTTTACAAATAGGGGAAAACTGGGGCATTTCAGTGAAATGACTCGCCCAGGGTCACACAAGCAGCCACTGGAAGAGTCAGAAATAGAACCCATCATGCCTATCAGCTCTGAGCTTAATCCACCACACCACAACAATATTTGTTTGTAAATCAGATGAATCACTAGTGAGATCAGCATAGCTAGCTCATAGCAAATTCTGCTTCCTCTGCTATAGCAAAGCAGAAAACACCACAAACGTCATCTAAGTTGAAAACCCCAGTGACATAGTGCTAAGATTTCATTATGCTATCTAAAATCCAAAGCATCCTTTCTCAGTGGTTTTAATACTACTAAAGTAGATCAAATTTGGGGCCCAGCATATGTTGTAATGTCTAACAATCTGAAATGTACCCAGTCCTTGTTTCAGTTTCATCTTCTACCACGCATTTTACAGGACTATTTTCATCATAATAAATTGCAGTTCTGAACTTCTGATCATTAGAAGCCAGGAGAGAACAAAAACACATTTCAACCTGATTTCTCAGTTTACCTGAGCCAGACACTGGGGACACCTCCAGTCCCCTTTGGGAACATCATGAAGGGGTGGAATTAAACAAAAAGTATGGTAACTGTCATCACAGCCATCACACAACAGGAGACGGTCTTCATCATTACCACTGCCACATAAGAGACATACATACAAATCCACCTGTAACAAGAAATTACCAAAGTGGGAATTTAAGTGCTTTAAGCAGTTCATGGCAAGAGATCATTTTGATAACTAAGTCATTTGTCACATTTACCAGTGTTTATTTTTATTTTATTTCCATAAAAGAACAGAGACCGTGAACATCAACTTTGTTCTCCTTTGTGGTAGAAAGTATCAGAGGGGTAGCCGTGTTAGTCTGTAGCCACAAAAACAACAAGGAGTCCGGACTCCTCATTGTTTCTGTGGTAGAATTTATATAAATCCCTTTGAAATTAAGAAATCACCACCAAAAGTGTTGAAGCCTGGCCAATCTATTTTGCTAAATAAAGAGACTCAATTTTATTCTTAGTACTGGAGGGATCTCCTGCTCTTTACTTTCAGACTGGTCTGTGTGCAAACACTTCAACATCCTGAGGCCAACTGCCTGGAGCAGCCACCAGAAAACAGGGGAATTCTGGTTATGGGAGCATCTTCCTTCTTCCTCAGAATTAGTGGACTGGACCCGAGCCCTTCACCAGGAAGGCAACAGCTTTCTAAGCAGAGCCATTTGCTTTTGGACAGGGCAGGCCTTCAGTGCTGTGTCATGAGAGCTCCACCCACATCATCTAGGACAGGGGTCTCAAACTCAGATGACCCCGAAGGCCGCATGAGGACTAGTGCATTGGCCCGAGGGCCGCATCACTGACACCCCCCACACTGCCTCTGGCCCTGCCCCACCTCTTCCCACCCCTTCCCTGCCCCATTCCAATCCCTTCCCTGAAGTTCCCACCCTAAAGCTGCCCCCAGGGGGTGCAGAAAGGGAGCAGGGTGCAGCGGGGGCTGAGGGCAGGATGCTCATGGCAGGGAGTTGGTGTGTGGGGTACAAGAGGGGTGCGGCAGGGGGTCGGGGTGCAGGGTGCAGCAAGTGGCTCAGGGCAGGGAGTTGGGGTGTGGGATGCGGCGGGAGCTCAGGGCAGGGAGTTGGGGGTGCAGGAGGGGTGCAGGATGCGGCAGGGGACTCAGGGCAGGGAGTTGGGGGTGCAGGAGGGGTTCAGGGTGTGAGCTCCAGCCTGGTGCCGCTTACCTAGAGCGGCTCCGGGGTGGCAGCGGTGCTCACTGGGGCCAGGGCAGGCTCCCTGCCTGCCTTGGCCCCCGGCTCCACGCTGCTCCGTTCCAGGAAGCAGCTGGAACCGTGTCCCTGCAGCCCCTGGGGAGGGGGAGGGGGACAGGGTCCCCTGCTTGTGCTGGTCTTGCTGCTCCTCCAGGTACCTCCCACTAAGCTCCCATTGGCCGTGGTTCCCTGTTCCCGGCCAATGGGAGCTGCGGGGGGCGGTGCCTGGAAGGAGGCAATGCCGGAGCCCTCTGCCTCCTTCCCCCTCCCCACGGCCCAAAGGGACGTGCTGCCAGCTGCTTCAGAGAGCAGCATGAGGCTTGCAGTGTCAGGAGGCAATCCCATGGGTAAGCAGAGGGGCGGGCAGGTGCGGGGAGAGGTGGGGAGCTTGGCGGGCCACACACAAGAGCCCCGCGGGCTGCGTGTTTGAGACCCCTGATCTAGGAGATCCACAGAAGAGGGAGCAGGCACTCCTAAGATTCACAGGAGCACCTGAAGGAGAGTAAGGGCGAGTTTTTTGGAGGTAGAGGAAGGAGAGCTATGGAGTCTGGTGAACAGAAGCAGGAACTTAGCTAGTAGGAAAAAATGTTACTGTTTAAAGCCTTGCTTAAACAGGGAACGACAGCAGTACTGCTGCAAGACAACTGAGGATAGAATAGTACTCCCAGTACCCTTTATTTTGTACCTCTAGGGTCTGGTGCAATCCTGTCTTCCAGTAACTATGCATTCCTCCCCCTCCCGCCTAGTAAAAGGGTATGTGTGTGAGAAGGATCCAGGCAGTGGGAAGGACTGAAAGGGCCCGTATATTGTTTTCTCCATAACTACAAGTTTCCCTTTCCTTTGCTTTTTAGGAGAAGCATCTGCTATGTTGAACCAAATAGCGCATCTGAGTTAGAGTTCCAACAGTGGAGTAAGAGGTGGGTCTGCTAGAAAGCTGGGTGCGAAAACTCTTATTACATCTTCTTTCTAACTGGTACACCTACGAAGAGAATGGTTTCAGAGTAGTAGCCGTGTTAGTCTGTATCCGCAAAAAGAACAGGAGTACTTGTGGCACCTTAGAAACTAACAAAAGCTTATGCTCAAATAAATTTGTTAGTTAGTCTCTAAGGTGCCACAAGTACTCCTGTTCTTTCTACTAAGGGAAAGATCAGTAGATCAACCCATATCCAGAGTGATGAAGCCTGGAGAAGAACCAGGTTTCTTTTGACTGTTCTATCACAGTTGCTATTTTAAGGCAGTACTGTGGGGAAGGATAGAAATTATTTCAGTTGAAACAGGGTGAAATGAAATTACTTTATTTCCTGCTTATGACATGAAATCCTGATGGTACCTATGTTCCAGCAGGCATAGACACTCTGTTTGTATTCCTATGACTGGAATGAGAGTAATTCAGGAAACTCCCATTCCCACTACCTATGCTATACTATGCGCCCAGCTCTAACCCAGGACTGTCTGCAATTAGAATTAAGTGCCAGAAGGGCAGGGAGTACTCACTGCATTAGTGCTTTTTTTAGAGCGCCCTTTTGATTTCTCTCTCTCCAAGTCTCTTTGTTCTCTTTTCTCAGCAGGTTCTCGTTTCACTGTGCCAGGCATTTCCTTCTCTGATCCAGGAAAGGAAAATTAGACTATTACTTGGTTTAACAAATATTTCACAGCATAAACAGTATTTGAAGCATGTATTATCATATCATTATATACATTTGGAGGGGCTCTCTTTCTGAGTGAATCTGTTCCTATTGAGATATGGCTACTGCAATGGCTATGCTCATCTTTAGGTATCTGTGCAAAGACTGCCAAAAGTGCCAGATTTTGTGGGGGTTGTGTAATATGGACACAAAGGACACCAAACATATTTTCATGTTACTTTAGGCAGCACTTGAACGCCTACCTGGAAAGGCTAGTATTATCAGGATAAAACAAGCATGGGATCATGAACAGATGCAGGCCACTCCAAACACGTATGATTTATTTAGAATTGATATTTTAAATAGTTTCAAGTATCAGAGGGGTAGCCGTGTTAGTCTGGATCTGTAAAAAGCAACAGAGTCCTGTGGCACCTTTAAGACTAACAGATGTATTGGAGCATAAGCTTTCGTGGGTGAATGACATGCATCCGACGAAGTGGGCATTCACCCACGAAAGCTTATGCTCCAATACATCTGTTAATCTTAAAGGTACCACGGGACTCTGTTGCTTTAAATAGTTTCAGTGATCCAAAGGACTTAAAAAAAAAAAAAAAAAAAAAAAAAAAAGGACGAATGCAATTTCAGGTTCATAGACATGGTTGGATTATTCTTTAATGGGACATTTCACAGGGACACAAAAGAAACAACACTATAACGTCCTATGATGATTTTCATACTTTATTTTCTTGCAATGGCAACTGCCCTGAGAAAATATCCCAAAAAACAAAATAGGTACCAAAAGGAGTCTTCTGGGAAGGGGAGCTCTTCATACTGCTTTCTAGCAACCCCACCCCCATCCCCATATATCTGCTCAAGCAGCACAATGACAGGCACTCCTCAGAATAAGGGAAAGCTGCCACAATGTAGGGTCTTTCGGGGGGTATGCAGTAAAAGAAGAACATGCAGTGATCCTCAGGGCTCCAAGTGGAACTCTGAAGGTTATAAGTTAAGGTGCACTATGCTAGGAGAAATCTGCTGTGAAATCTGGTTTGTTCTCTAAATCTGACAGATCATCAGGGTGGACAGAAACAGGTGATGAGATATTAAATTACATTAAGAAATATAAATATTGATCCACATGTTAACACAAATTACAACTCAATCTCATTGTTCAGAAATATTGTTCATACCCCAAGTTTATTTTAAAAAAAATCTGCAAAGTCAAACAAGTCTACAGTCCGGGTTTGTGAGAGAAAATCAAGAAATGGGACAAGTCATCTAGGGAGTAGTTTTGTTACTTTTTAAATAAACTAAATAGTTTTCAGATTTGTTCTACTGAACTCAGTCAACAATTTTTATTCTTTATCAGGATATCATGGATCATTTATTCTATTAACCTAGAATTGTTTATTATAGTGACTTGGAAGCACCACTGTAGTTAAAGTTGTATCATGACATCTATTTTAAAGGTCAATCTTTCTAAGGCTATGTCTACAGTGGCAAAGTTTTTTTTTACCAAAAATTTAGTCAATGAGCAAAAAGCATAAAAGAAAATCATTGTTGCACGTTTACACTGTCCTCCTCTGTCAGCATAGCACGTCCACACTTGGGGTAGTAGCATCAATTGTGAGAGCAATGAATTGTGGGTAGCTATCCCACATTTCAGCTCTCCACCTTCTACTGCTACGTATTGTGGGATGATGGAGTGGATCGCAGCACATCGTTGGTCCGGGCTCAATGTCCCATGATACCTTGCTTTCCATCACTCCATTCCATGTGCTTGAGTCTTCGGTTCATGGCATTTTTAAACATCCCTTCTTTTCTGCTTGCCCCACCATCTGTCTGAAAGAATGTATCCGCACGGCTCTCCCATGTTCTGCTAGCTATCAGTAGCACATCCTAAATGGCAGTGCAGTTAATCGTGAAATTCCAAACTCAGTGGGATGCATAGTTGCCTGACATGCTGTCTGACATCGATAGGAGCAACATTAGATTATTTTTGGCATTCCTGACACAGCTGAACATGGTGCACCCTCGCTTTTCAGCTCGGGAAACTAGCACAGAGTGGTAGGTTATGCAGGTCTGGGATGACTAGCAGTGGTTGCAAAACTTTTGGATGAGGAAAGCCACCCTCAAGAATAGTATCCCTGATAATGTCACGGCAAACCTGGTGGCTGAACTTTGTGACTTTGTCCTCACCCACAACTATTTCAGATTTGAGGACAATTTATGCCTTCAGGTCAGCAGGCCTGCTATGGGTACCCACATGGCCCCAACATTTTTATGGTTGACTTAGAACAACGCTTCCTCTGCTCTCGTCCCCTAATGCCCCTGCTCTACTTGTGCTACATTGATGAAGTCTTCATCTGGACCCATCGGAAGGAGGCCCTTGAGAAATTCCACCGGGATTTCAACAATTTCCACCCCACCATCAACCTCAACCTGGATAAATCCACACAAGAGATCCACTTCCTAGACACTACAGTGCTAATAAGCGATGGTCACATAAACACCACCCTATACCAGAAAGAGGAGGTTACTCACCCTGTGCAGTAACTGACGTTCTTCGAGATGAATGTCCCTGTGGGTGCTCCACTCTAGGTGTTGGTGCGTCCCTGCGCCTTCACTCAGAGACTTTTCGTAGCAGTACTCGTACTGGCCACACATGCGCAGAGGCTGCCCCCCGCAGTGAGTCTAGGATAATAGTGCGCATGCGTGGCCAATCTCCTCAGTTCCTTCTCTACAACGGAGGCTACCCCAACTCCGAAGTAGAGGGGAGGAGGGTGGGTAGTGGAGCACCCACAGGGACACTCATCTCGAAGAACGTCAGTTACTGCACAGGGTGAGTAACCTCCTCTTCTTCGAGAGAGATGTCCCTGTGGGTGCTCCACTCTAGGTAACTTAAAAGCCGTGTATCTTAAGGAGGTAGGGACTTCGGATCTGATAGGAACGCCGTTGATAGTACAGCCCTGCCCAAACGTATATCAGATAGAGGGCCTTGAGTAAGGGCATAGTGTTTAACAAATGTGTGCTCAGAGGACCAGGTAGCTGCTTTACAGATATCAGCCAGGGGAACTTTGCGTAAGAATGCTACAGAGGCAGCCATAGATCTAGTAGAGTGTGTTCTGATGCCGTCTGGAGGTGTAACTTTCTTCATCTGATAGCACAACCGGATGCACTGAGAAATCCAGTTCGAAAGTCTCTGGGTAGAAATAGGTGTACCTCTGGAACGCTCCGCGATGGAAACAAAAAGTCTGGAAGAATTTCTAAAAGGTTTGGTTCTATCCAAATAGAAGGATAAGGCCCTGCGTACGTCTAGTGTATGCATTGAGGCTTCGAACGAGTTTGCATGTGGCTTCGGGAAAAAGGTTGGTAAGTGAATCGGCTCATTAATGTGGAACGAGGAGTGTACTTTAGGAAGAAAATTGGGGTGTAACCTGAGGGTAACCTTGTCTTTGAAAAATATCGTATATGGTGGGTCTGCCATAAGAGCTGCTATTTCTCCTGCCCGCCTGGCGGAGGTAATTGCCACTAAAAATGCTGTTTTCATCGAAAGGTGTAAAAGAGAACACGTGGCTAGGGGTTCAAATGGTTGTTGGGTTAGGCAAGAGAGAACTAGATGAAGGTCCCACGGGGTGGTGGATGGTTTTATGTCTGGGTATAGGGTTTGGAGTCCCTTGAGGAAGCGCTTGGTGATAGGATGAGCAAATACCATCAATTTTGTCATGAAAAGTTGTAATAGCAGCTAAATGGACCCTGATGGAACTGGAAGAAAGGCCGGATTGCTTAAGGTCCAATAGGTAGTCAAGTATGAGCGGAAGAGGTGCTGACGTGGGACTAAGTTGTTTAGTTGAACACCAGTGTGTGAATCGTTTCCACTTACATAGATAGGTGGTGTGTTCTGCTATGCAGGAGCACTCTTTGAACTTGTTCAGAACAATCTAGTTCATTTTGGGAGAACCATGTAGGAACCATGCTTTGAGGTGGAGCATGGATAAGTTGGGGTGAAGAAAACGGCCATGTTGTTGTGATAAGAGGTTCGGAATGAGAGGCAAGGGGATTGGTGGTCGAATGGACATTTTGGTGAGAAACGGAAACTAGGGCTGTCTGGGCCATGATGGGGCAATTAGCATCACCTTGGCTCCATCTGTTCGTATTTTTATCAGGACCCTGTTCAGAATCGGTATCGGGGGAAACGCATACAGTAAGTTTTGGTGCCATGGGATCATGAATGCGTCTCCCAGGGAATGTTTGCCTAGCCCTGCTCTGGAGCAAAAATTGGGACATTTCTTGTTTTTTGCAGTTGCAAAGAGGTCTATTGCTGGGTAGCCCCAAATGCGGAATATGTTGCGAATGGTGTGCTCGTTTAATTCCCATTCGTGATCCCACGGGAAACGTCTGCTTAGTTCGTCCCCTGTGGTATTCATCACTCCAGGAAGGTAGGCCGCTGATACCCGGATGTTGTTCGCAATGCACCAGTTCCAGAGTTTCATAGCCTCTGTGCACAGAGACTGGGATCGAGCTCCCCCCTGCCTGTTCACGTAGAACATGCATGCAATAATGTCTGTCATTATGCGTACGTGTTGGTTCTTGATCAGTGGTAGGAATTGACGGCACGCATTGCGAATGGCTCGAAGTTCTAGGACATTTATATGGAGAGAGGTCTCGGTTGAAGACCAAAGCCCCTGGGCTGTGTGGTGAGACATGTGTGCACCCCATCCTGTCAGAGATGCATCGGTCGTCAGTATGAGGGATGGAGCCTGCTGAAGAAAGGGGACTCCAGAGCAGAGGTTGGAGTGAATTGTCCACCACTGTAGAGAATCTTTGACTCGGGCAGGTAAGGAGAGAGTCTTGTTTAGAGGGTGCACATTCGGTCTGTACACCGTGGCCAACCACGCTTGGAAGCACCTCATATATAGACGTGCATTTTGAACGACGGAGGTGCACGAGGCCATGTGACCTAGTATTTGTAGGCAGTCCTACCTCTATGACCCATTTGTCGGATGTAATTTTCTGCCATTGATGAGAGAATGGTCGTAGGCGGTGTCCAAAGATAGGTGTGCCGGCTGATGTGGGAATGCTGTTTTCTAAACCCTCGACCAATGCTTCAAATCTGCCTATTAGTTGGAGGGGGTTGCAGCGCCCCTGTAGAATTAGGACGACGACGCTGGAATCTTGGTCTTTGGCGATGTTGTTGCTGTTGTTGTTCCTGTGGTCTATAGGAGTGTTGTGAAAATGTGGGGTAGCGTGGTCGGTGATAAGGTTGATATCTATATTGTCGTCTTCTGGTCGCAGGTGGCTGGAGGCCTAGGGACCGGAGGGTTGCTCTTGCGTCCTTCATCGAATGCAGCATGCCGTTTGTGGTGGAGGCAAAAAGTTTTTCCCCATCGAAGGGAAGATCTTCAATGGTGCTCTGGACCTCTCGAGGGAAGAAGGAGGAAGAGAGCCATGAACCCCGTCGCATGACCACTGCTGTGGCGGTCGACCTTGCTGCAGTGTTAGCTACATCGAGGGCCGCTTGGAGAGCGGTGCGTGATATGGTTTGTCCCTCGGAAACCAGAGCTGTGAATTGTTGTTTCTTCTGTTCTGGGATGTGATCAATAAAATCCATGAATTTATTATAGTTTTTGTGGTCATATTTTGCAAGGACTGCGGTATAATTAGCTATGCGAAATTGTAGCGTCGAGGATGCATATACTTTACGGCCGAAGAGGTCCAGGCGTTTACTGTCCTTGTTGGCTGGGGTGGAGCGGGCGTACTGTTGTTTGGCCCTCTGGTTTGCTGCGTCCACTACCAATGAGTTTGGCGCTGGATGGGTAAAAAGGAATTCAGAGCCCTTTGAAGGAATGAAGTACTTCCTGTCCGCTTGTTTACAGGTAGGTAGGCTAGTGGCTGGATTCTGCCAGATGGATTTAGCGGGTTCTAAAAGGGCTATGTTGATTGGTAATGCCACTCTAGAGGAAGAAGAGGGCTGCAAAATGTCTGTTAGTTCATGCTGTTGTTCAGTGACTTCCTCTAAGTTAATTTTCAAGTCACCTGCAGCTCTTTTAAAGAGGTCTTGGAATTTGGCATAGTCATCCAACGGGGTTGGAGGAAGGGGAAGTAAGGCTTCCTCAAGCGTTACGTCGGACTCTGCTGGAATAGGAGCAGGACTCAGTTGCTCCTGGGAGTGTGACGGTGCTGCCTGGTATCTTATGTCACTGGCAGGTCCGTCACGAGGCAGTGCTAAACCGGTGTTGCGCCTGGTCGAAGTGCCGTAGCGCATGTGTTCTCGGGGGTACAATGCCCATGGTGCCCAACCTTGCCCTGGTGGTGGGTAGGGCATAGGTGGTGCCATCCAAGGGTTCACTCCCCATGGGGCAGGATACTGAGAACAGGCTGAGGTAGGTTTTTTTTGTAACCCCTGTTGATCTGGGTCTGGGAGTCTTGATAAGGAGAAAAAACTGCCTGTGGATCAGTTTCCTCCTTACTGGAGGAAGGTTGTTCTGATCCTGAATCCAGCATTGGAGAAAAACAGGCATTTATCAGGGGAGACTGCAGAATAGGTGAGACCAATAGATCTGCTGTCTGAGTGAATTGAAAAGGTGAGGCTCCTGCATGAGGTGAAAGCTGCGGAGGAGGAAGTTGCCCTGAGGGAACATACCTCTGAGCAGGGGTTTTTCCTTTGATCTCCCTGTCAGCCTGTGCCGCGGTTGCCGGTGCCATGGTAGGTGCCCGGAGGACAACATCAGCCCGCACAGGATCAGGCAAGGCTGGAAATGTCGGCACCCTGTTCGTCTCGGTGCCGAACAGTGCCATAAACGAGGCAGGCAACTGAAAGCCTGAAGCCTCGGCACCAGAGCTTCGCGCCGCCGCCGCAGCCTGAGGCGGCTTTCGTGCGGTGCCTGAAGAGCCCAGCTCTTCAAAAGTGCTGAGGCGAGGAAACACAGGCAGGGAAATTGTTGACCTGCCTGAGGCACTTTTGTGCCTCACCAACTTCTTTGTTGGAGAGGGCTGCCCCTTTTTTGTAGCTTTCTTCAGTTTTTTTGAAGCAGGGGGGCTGTGGCGGGTAGTAGAGCTGGAGTCGGCTCCTGGGTCTGAAACTGACCCGATAGACTTCTGCAGGAGGAGCAGTTTCAGTTTAAGCTCCCTGTCCTTTCGTGCCCTGGAACTGAGTTTGGTACAGTGGGCACATTTTTGGGGAATGTGTGTTTCCCCCAGGCATTTTATACAATGAGAGTGGCCATCAGAGAGCGGAATAGCGTCCTTACACGTAGCGCAGCGCTTAAAGCCTATGGAGCCACGCATGGTAGAAGCGGCTGCGGCTGAGAGAAAATTTTTTTTTTTTAAACAGATAAAAGAACTAATGAGCTACACTAACAAGAATTGACAACAAACTAACTACTAGAACAAGTAATAGTAACAAAGTGAGGGATTTCCTAACGAGTCTGCTGAGCTCCGTCTCAGGCCGGGGACGGTAGAGAAGGAACTGAGGAGATTGGCCACGCATGCGCACTATTATCCTAGACTCACTGCGGGGGGCAGCCTCTGTGCATGTGTGGCCAGTACGAGTACTGCTACGAAAAGTCTCCGAGTGAAGGCGCAGGGACGCACCAACACTTAGAGTGGAGCACCCACAGGGACATCTCTCGAAGAAGAACCTACTGACCACTATACTTACCTACATGCCTCCAGCTTTCATCCAGACCACATCACATAATCCATTGTCTACAGCCAAGCTCTAAGATACAACCGCATTTGCTCCAATCCCTCAGACAGAGACAAACACCTACAAGATCTCTATCAAATATTCTTAAAACTACAATGCCCACCTGCTGAAGTGAAGAAACAGATTGACAGAGCCAGAAGGGTACCCAGAAGTTACCTACTACAAGACAGGCCCAACAAAGAAAGTAACAGAACGCCACTAGCCATCACCTACAGCCCCCAACTAAAACCTCTCCAGCACATCATCAAGGATCTACAACCTATCCTGAAGGACGATCCCTCACTCTCACAGACCTTGGGAGACAGGCCTGTCCTCGCTTACAGACAGTCCCCCAACCTGAAGCAAATACCAGCAACTACACACCACACAACAAAAACACTAACCCAGGAACCAAACCCTGTAACAAACCCCAGAGCCAACTCTGTCCGCATATCTATTCAAGGGACACCATCATAGGACCTAATCACATCAGCCACACCATCAGGGCCTCGTTCACCTGCACATCTACCAATGTGATATATGCCATCATGTGCCAGCAATGCCCGTCTGCCATGTGCACTGGCCAAACCGGACAGTCTCTACGCAAAAGAATAAATGGACACAAATCTGACGTCAGGAATTCTAACATTCAAAAACCAGTAAGACAACACTTCAATCTCCCTGGACACCCAATAACAGACTTAAAAGTGGCAATTCAACAACAAAAAACTTCAAAAACAGACTCCAACATGAAACTGCAGAACTGGAATTAATTTGCAAACTGAACAGCGTCAAATTAGGCCTGAATAAAAACTGGGAATGGATGGGTCATTACAAAAACTAATTTCCCCCTACTGTTACTCACACCTCCTTGTCAACTGTTTGAAATGGGCCACCCTCATTACCACTACAGAAGTGATTTTTCCTCCCTGGGTATTCTACTGTTAATTGAATTGTCTCGTTAGACTGAGACCTCCCCTCCCCCATTGGTAAGGAAACTCCCATCTTTTCATATACTATGTATATATATATATCTGCTACTGTATTTTCCACTCCATACATCTGATGAAGTGGGTTCTAGCCCACAAAAGCTTATGCCCAAATAAATTTGTTAGTCTCTAAGGTGCCACAAGGACTCCTCATTGTTCTTCCTGGAACTGTGTGCTGAGCTCGCCCCAGCCCTGCAGCACAGGGACACCCAAATGAGAGCTGCCCTCTCGGCGGAGAAGCACATAGCGATCACAACATGGAAGCTGGTGACTCCAGACTGTTACTGGTCGGTCGCAAATCAGTTTGGAGTCGGGAAGTCGACTGTTGGGGCTGCGTTAATGCAAGTGTGGAGGGCTATTACTCGCATCCCGGTGCAAAGGACCATGACTCTTGGCAATGTGTGTGAAATAGTGGATGGCTTTGCAGAAATGGGTTTCCCAAACTACGGAGGGGTGATAGATGGCACAGGACCACCTTGCAACAGCGTATATCAATAGGAAGTGGTACTTCTCCATGGTGTTGTGGATCACCACAGGCATTTCACTGACATCAATGCGGGGTGGTCTGGAAAGCTGCATCTTTAGAAACACTGGCCTGTACAGAAAGTGGCAAGCAGGAGCTTTCTTTCCAGACCAGAAGATTACAGCAAGGGATGTTGAAATGCCCACAGTGATTCAGGGTGACCCAGCGTACCCCTTAATGTCATGGCTCATGAAGCCATACACGGGAAATTTAGATAGCAGTAATGTTCAACAATAGGCTGAGTAGGTGCAGGATGACAGTGGGATGTGCATTTGGCAGATTGAAGGCACACTGGTGATGCCTTTATGGCAGGTTCAATCTCAACAAAGATAACATTCCTATGGTCATAGCCGCGTGTTGCATGTTGCACAATATTTGTGAAGGTAAGAGTGAAAAGTTTGGTTGGGGCGGATTGCTGAGGTAGAATGCCTGGCTGCTGCTTTTGAGCATCCCTCCTGCAAGCAGCAGCATCACATTCATATTTTGTTTCATCCCCCATTGATCCACTTACCATTTGCAGGTGTACATCCCATTCTGCGCCTCAAATTATGAGTTTTGGCTTCTGGGGTTTCATCTGACTCCATTTTAATATTAGTAGCCTTAAAAAATAAATGGTCATATTTAGTAATTGAACATCTTACTCAAACTTCAATTCTTCAGTTCTAAATGTTATATTTGTAACCCAGATACTGTTCATTACAAACTACATTGTTCAGAGGTAAAAAAGACTTACTTACCTATAGCTTAAATAGATCATCAGTAGAGACCCACACTCTCAACATATACCTGCACACTTGAAAGACCAAAACCTTCTGAAAAAACTGACCCTTGGGAGACCACGTGGCCTCTGCTTCAAGCTATGTAATGCTCCATTGAAAGGCCACCTGAAGGGCCCTCATCATCCGTTCCTTCCACCTCCTCAACGGCTGTTTACGCTCTGAATAAATGGGGATGAAGGGTGTGGAGCATTCATCTAAATCAATAACCTATTTGAAATACTTATGCTACAAGCAAGTAACTCTTCTTAGTCGTTCCAATATTATCACTACAGATCCCCACTCTTGGGAGGATCAAGAAGGATAACATCTAAAAGACTAGGAGAACTTGTGGCACCTTAGAGACTAACAAATTTATTAGAGCATAAGCTTTCGTGGACTACAGCCCACTTCTTGGTGAAGGCCTGCAGAGGTACTGGGGCTGCAGAGATACAGCCTGGGAATAGGTAAAGGCAGCAGGTCCTAACCCCTTGCCAATGATGAGTGGCCATTACAGACTGCAGTCTGCCCCAGAGAAAGGGGGCTAGATGATGATTGGCAGTAGCCACTGAGGCAAAGTGGGTTTAAAGGGTTGGGGGTTCCCCTGGGAGGGGAGACTCAGAGTGAGGGGTACTGCTGGGGTAGAACCCCGAGGTAAAGGGCACCGGGGTCTGGGAGGGACATGGGGCCAGCGGCAGGCGAGACGACGGCCTGCAGAGGGCGCTCTGTATGCTGGAAAAGAGCTGTGATGTTGCACTCTATGGCCTTGGCTAAACTTGCGAGTTAAAGCGCTGTAAAGCCGCCCCCAGCGCTGTAACTCACTCCCTGTCCACACTGGCAAGGCATTTGCAGCGCTGCATCTCCGTGGTTGCAGCGCTGCATGTACTCCACCTCCCCAAGAGGAATAGCAAGTATTGCGCTGCCGCTGCAGCACTGCGGCGCCAGTGTGGCTGCCCAATGCGCTGTGAATGGCCTCCAGAATTATTTGGCAGTATCCCACAATGCCTGTTCTAGCCACTCTGGTCATCAGTTCAAACTCTACTGCCCTGGCCTCAGGTAACCAACCATGTGACCCACCCTTTACATTCCCTGGGAATTTTAAAAATCCCCTTCCTGTTTGCTCAGCCTGGCGTGGCGTGGCGTGGAGTGCTATCAGCGAATCTTTCCAGGTGACCATGCCTCCACGCGCCAAGCGAGCCCCAGCATGGAGCAATGGCGAGTTGCTGGACCTCATCAGTGTTTGGGGGGAGGAAGCTGTACAGTCCCAGCTGCGCTCCAGCCGTAGGAATTACGATACCTTCGGGAAGGTATCAAAGGACATGATGGAAAGGGGCCATGACCAGGACGCCCTGCAGTGCAGGATTAAAGTGAAGGAACTGCGGAGTGCCTACCGCAAAGCCCGCGACGCAAACGGCCGCTCGGGTACTCCCCCCGCGACCTGCCGATTCTACAAAGAGCTGGATGCAATACTTGGGGTTAACCCCACCTCCACTCCGAGCACCACCATGGACACTTCAGAGCCGGTGTGGGTTGGGGGAGGAGGAAGAGGAGGAGGAAAACGGGAGTGATGATGGTGGGCCGGATGGAGACACCCCGGAATCCCTGGAGCCATGCAGCCAGGAGCTATTCTCGAGCCAGGAGGAAGGTAGCCAGTCGCAGCGGCTGGTGCTTGGTAGAGGACAAACAGAAGAGCGGGTTCCCAGTAAGCGGGGTTTTTTTTTCGGGAAGGAATTTTTTCGGTGCAGGCTCTTTGGAAGAGGAGGGTTAGGCATGCATGCCTAGATGCGGAATAGTGCACTGATGTGGTTTATCACATTGCAGTAATCGGCCTCGGTAATCTCCTCGAATGTCTCATCCAGAACATGTGCAATGTGCTTGCGCAGGTTTATCGGGAGAGCCACTGTGGTCCTTGTCCCAGCCAGGCTAACGTGTCCGTGCCACTGTGCCGCGAGGGGGACCATTGCTGCACACAGGCAAGCTGCACATGGGCCAGGGTAGAAGCCGCATTGCAGTAGAAGACCCTCCCTTGCTTCCCAGGTCACCCTCAGCAGCGAGATATCGTCCAGGATGAACTCCTGTGGAAAATGTTGGGACAGTGTTCAGTGTAGGTGCTCCCTGAAGCTGTTGGCTCTCCCCAAGGCACAGAAACCCAGAGGACAGTGCAGCCCTGAAACAATCAATCAGTCCCCCTTACTCACCATTTTGAGGCTCCTGTGGGATATGTGTGCTCTGTTTCGGATGGGAAAATTACGCTATTGTGTAGACCCTGTGTGTTTTCTACTCCTTAAGTGCGGGGGAAATCATTACTCTGTCTGGTATAAACACTGCTGCCTATGTTAAATATTGCATTTTGCCTATACAGCTGCATCAACCTTGAGACCTCAGCCGTCCCTCTTATCGCCTGCTCAGAGACTGCAAAGACTCAGGAAGAGACCGCGAAAAAGCAAAGATGACATGCTGCAAGAAGTGATGCGGCAATCTATTAAAGAGAATGAGAAAGCACTGAACTGGAGGGAGAGAGAAAGCAGGATCCGCCAGGAAAATGCAGCGTACCGGCGGCAAAGCACCGAGCACCGGCAGCAAAGCACGGATCGGCTCATAAGCATCCTGGAGCGCCAAGCAGACGCTATCCAGGAGCTCGTAGCCATGCAGATAGAGGAGCAGTATCGCAAACGCCACCCCCCCCTACAGCCCTTGTCCCAAAACTCTTTCCATTGTGCCCCACTGTCACCTTCAACCCACTTTCCCCAACTTCCGTGTTCTTCACGCCACCCGCTGCCTCCAACACCAGTATCTTCATCACCCAGCCCTGAAAACCACGACCCTTACCCTCTACACTCAACCCCCATCACCATGCAGTATAGCTATCCTGAACTGCAGCACTCACTGCACAGCACACCAGACAGGACATACGCGAATCTGTGACTGTACCATTCCCCACTCTATCCCCTTGTTTCTTTTCAATAAATGGATTTTTTGGCTTTGAAAACATTCTTTATTATTGCATAAAGTAAAAGACTCCTTAGCCCAGGAAATAAACAGGCACTGCAAGTCTGCTTAGCAAACACTGATTCCTAAAGATTGGAACTACTGCACTTCACTCCCGTGCAGGGCACCAGATATCACTGCTGGTTTTCAGCCTCAAATTGCTCCCTCAAGGCATCCCTAATCCTTGCAGCCCCGCACTGGGCCCCTGTAATAGCTCTGCTCTCTGGCTGTGCAAATTCTGCCTCCAGGTGTTGAACCTCAGAGGTCCATGCCTGAGTGAAGCTTTCATCCTTCCCTTCACAAATATTATGGAGGGCACAGCACGCAGACATAATCGCGGGGATGCTGTTTTCGGCCAAGTCCAACTTCCCATACAGAGATCACCAGCGGGCCTTTAAACGGCCAAAGGCACACTCCACAGTCATTCGGCACCGGCTCAGCCTGTAGTTGAACCGTTCCTTGCTGCTGTCAAGGCTCCCTGTGTAGGGTTTCATGAGCCACGGCATTAACGGGTAAGTGGGATCTCCAAGGATCACAATGGGCATTTCGACTTCTCCTACCGTGATCTCCCACTCTGGGAAAAAAGTCCCGGCCTGCATCTTCCTGAACAGCCAAGTGTTCCGAAAGATGCGTGTGTCATGCACCTTTCCGGGCCAGCCTGTGTTAATGTGAATGAAATGCCCACGGTGATCCACGAGCACCTGGAGAACCATAGAGAAATACCCCTTCCGATTAACGTACTCGGATCCTAGGTGGGGTGGTGCCAGAATAGGAATGTGCGTTCCATCTATCGCCCCTCGACAGTTAGGGAACCCCATTTGTGCAAAGCCAGCCACAATGTCATGCACGTTACCCAGAGTCACGGTTCTTCTGAGTAGGATACGATTAATGGCCTTGCAAACTTGCATCAACACGATTCCAACGGTCGACTTTCCCACTCCAAATTGGTTTGCGACCAACCGGAAGCTGTCTGGAGTTGCCAGCTTCCAGATTGCAATAGCCACCCGCTTCTCCACTGGCAGGGCAGCTCTCAATCTCGTGTCCTTGCACCGCAAGGGTGGGGGCGAGCTCCTCACACAGTTCCATGAAAGTGGCTTTTCTCATCCAAAAGTTCTGCAGCCACTGCTCGTCATCCCAGACTTCCATGACGACGTGATCCCACCACTCGGTGCTTGTTTCCCGAGCCCAAAAACGGCGTTCCACAGTGCTGAGCACGTCCGTGAATGCCACAAGCAATTTCGTGTCATACGCGTTACACGGCTCGATAGCATTGTCGGACTCCTCACTCTCACTTTGAATCTTAAGGAATAGTTCGACAGCCAAACGTGACATGCTGGCGAGGCTCATCAGCATATGCCTCAGCAGTTCGGGCTCCATTTCCCGCAGACAGATCGCGCTGCACAGAAACCGTTGAAAGATGGCGCCAAAGATGGACGGAAACAAAGGGATTTCTGAGATGCGAAGCGATGCATCACGGGGCATTGGGACAGGACCCAGAATGCCCCGCACCTACGCCCCCTTCCCACAACTCACGACGCCAGAATGGGAAGAGGTGCTCTGTGGGATAGCTGCCCATAATGCACCGCTCCCAATAGCGCTGCAATTGCAGCAAATGTGGCCACGACGGTGTGCTGGGCAGCTGTCAGTGTGGACAGACTGCAGCGCTTTCCCTACTCAGCTGCACGAAGTCAGGTTTAACTCACAGTGCTGTATATCTGCAAGTGTAGCCAAGGCTTATATGATTTTATGAAAATATGCTAATGTAACTGGAATATGCTTCATGCAAAAGGTCTCTTGTAAGGTATCATTACAAAGCTTATAATCTACTGAGTGCGGTCATCCTATTTGTATAAAGTACCACTCATGTATCTGAAACTAGAAATATGAAATATAACTCTGAGGGCCTATTGTAATTATGCAAAGTGTGGGCCATTAATGTTGGCTTGAAATCTTGATGACTCCCATTAACCAGGACAATTATCTGCAGATGGCTCTGTTTTACTTGTAAGGCTCCCTGTATACCATGTGTGCTGGCAAGTGGATAATGAAGTCTTACAGTGACATGTGATCATGTCACCTGAACTGGAATCCATCTTTAACCTGGTGCTTTTCCATTTTGAAAAGGTGGGGGTGGGAACCCAGAGAGGGACAAAGGATTCCCGCCTTATGCAAAAGATCTATAAATGGGTGGAACAGAAGAAAGAGAGGAGCCATCATGAAGAATCTCCTCGGCTAGGTCTATACTACCCGCCTGAATCGGCGGGTAGAAATCGACCTCTCGGGGATCGATTTATCGCGTCCCATCGGGACGCGACAATCGATCCCCGAATCGGCGCTCTAACTCCACCAGCGGAGGTGGTAGTAAGCGCCGCCAACAAAAAGCCGCAGAAGTTGATTTTGCCGCCGTCCTCACAACGGGGTAAGTCGGCTGCGATACGTCGAATTCAGCTACGCTATTCACGTAGCTGAATTTGCGTATCTTAAATCGACTCCCCCCTGTAGTGTAGATGTACCCCTAGCTACCACCTGAGCTGGAACAAGGGCTGTTCCAGGGGAAAGGACTGTGCCCAGGACTAGGAAGGCGTCCAGTCTGTGAAAAGCAACAGAGAGTCCTGTGGCACCTTTAAGACTAACAGATGTATTGGAGCATAAGCTTTCGTGGGTGAATGCCCACTTCATCGGATGCATTCACCCACGAAAGCTTATGCTCCAATACATCTGTTAGTCTTAAAGGTGCCACAGGACTCTCTGTTGCTTTTCACAGATCCAGACTAACACGGCTACCCCTCTGATACAGTCTGTGAAAGAAACTTATTGAAACATCTCAGGGTGAGATTTTATCTGTACTCAATTTTATTACTGTATTAGGCTTAGATTTGCGTGTTTTATTTTATTTTGCTTGGTAATTCACTTTGTTCTGTCTAAAAGAAGAACAGGAGTACTTGTGGCACCTTAGAGACTAACAAATTTATTAGAGCATAAGCTTTCGTGGACTACATTATGCTCTAATAAATTTGTTAGTCTCTAAGGTGCCACAAGTACTCCTGTTCTTCTTTTTGCGGATACAGACTAACACGGCTGCTACTCTGAAACCTGTCATTTGTTCTGTCTGTTACTACTTGAAACCATTTAATAAAATCACTTTTATTTATTAATACATACTCTGAGTTAATACCCGGGGGGGGGGGGGGGGGCAAACAGCTGTGCATCTCCTTCTCTCAGTGTTATAGAGGGCGGAACAATTTATGAGTTTACCCTGTATAAACTTTTTTTATACAGGGTAAAATGGATTTATTTGGGTTTAGACCCCACTGGGAGTTGGACATCTGCATGTTAAAGACAAGAGCACTTCTGTAAACGGCTTTCAGTTTAGCCTACAGCTGTTAGGGGATGTGGTTCAGACCTGGGTCTGGGTTTGCAAGAGTCTGGCTCAAACCAGGTAGAGCACTGAAGTCCTAAGCTGATAGGGTAGGAAAGCAGGGGCAGAAGTAGTCTTGACACATCGGGTGGCAGCTCCCAAGGGGGGTTCTGTGATCTAACCCGTCACAAGAGCAATTCCCAGACGACCAGCAGGAGGCGCCGGGCCGGTGAGTCCGCATCCTCGCTACAGGTAGTAATTCAAACTCTGCACACGTCTACAATGTAATCAGATAACTGAGAATATATTCCTCTTCCCCAGAAAAATCTCTTAGGCTGGTATTTTCTCTGCGATTTACTTTTTCTGTAAGGTGCTTCTATCCTAGACATTCAACTTGCATTAATTCCTCTGTCATTAATTCTTCTTATTGTCTTTAGGCAGATTTTTTTACCAAATTTCCCAATTCTGCACTGTTCAGAAAGGGTCTACAGTTGTCATCAGTTTTCTTAGTTCTTAGCTCTTAACTTTTAAAATGTTTTATTTACCAACTGAGGTTTAGTCCTACGTACCTTAGAATTACAGACAAAACTACATTCAAAGAACATTAAGCTTGCAAAATCAGGCACTCAGAAGTTATTTCCTAACTGTATTAAAGATGCCTGTGCAATCTTAATTTGGTGCCCTTGTGAATACTGTATGCATTTTCAAATAGTCTTTAACTTAAATAATCACATGCTACTTTTTCCACAGAACCCCTGCTTCATTAAGTGCACAGGATAGACAGGTCCCAAGGAAAGTTGCATCAGTTTAATGCAGGTTTAACTCTTACTGAATTTGGTTTAGCTTGAATTGGTGAATTACCAAATTAAGATAAATCAAGTTAAGCAAGAATCAAGCCAGTTTAACCACTGTTTAACCTCATTCATAATAAGGCACTCTGATTCTGTAATAAGAGTGTTGATACACTGAATTAATCAGGAATAACTCCCCATGAACAGGTTTAATAACCTGTTAAATTTATTACTGTGAATAAAAAGCTAAATTAGCTCCCCAAAGTTAATAGTTTGTGCCATCCTGGCTGGAAAACTACTACTGCATTATGGTTTTCAAACTAAGATAATGCCTAACAATTATCCATTTATATATTCTCTCACCTCCGCTCTCATGCGTTTTGCTCGACGTGCAGGGGGACAAGTTTCAGATGGCTGAACAGACTGTCTCTGGGGAATATCGTGGGGTTTGTATTCCTTGTCCTTCGTATCACTGGTGAGGTCTGGCTTCTGCAAACACTAAAATACAGGCACAATTGTGATTACTTAATTTTCTCTACACCACTAACAGAATTCCACCTCACACAAAATTGTGTAGAGCCTTTTCTGGGCTAGAGTGAAAAGAATACATTACTTTCACTTTGCTGTAGAAACAAAATAATGAACAGTTGTTAGCTGTAACCACTGTAACAGTATCTGCTTAAACATGTAAACCACAATATTTGTTATTTCATTCAATACAATGGTGGAAATGAAATGTAAGATTATGAAGGAAGTGTTTTGTTTTTTATAAAAGGAAAATCTGATTAATCTGTTAATGTTCGTATATTGGAGCTGGTCTGAAATTCTCCAGTGGAACAGATTTCCATCAGAGAATGTGTCACATTCATCAAAATCTAACATATGTCACAGAGACTATTCAAATTTCCATGAAAGAGCATTGGAAAACTGTCAGATTTCCTGACATCTTGGCAGGCTGATGGGGAGTTGAGAGCCTGGAACCAGTTGATCTGGTGGGCTGCCATTCAGCAGGGCTTCCAACTCCTCCACAGCTCACCACATGCACCAGGCACCTGCAAGCTCTGGGAGCACTGGCTCCCCAAGGTCACGACTCCTTGGCAGCCCAGCCTCCCATGACAGCCAACTGTCCTCATAGACTTTAAGGCAGGGGTGGGGAACCTTTTTTCTGTCATGGGCCATTGACTCACCGTGGGGAGGGGGGGAGGAATCAATCATGGGCCACCGCAGCTCCAGCCACACCTCTGCTCTTCCCCCAGCCCAGATCCAGCTGCAGTTCCACTCTGCCCCCAGCCAAGCTCTGCCCTCACTCCCTCTCCACCCCCAGGCCAGCTCTGCCTCTAATCCCAGCTCCTCACTCCCATCTCCAGTTCTGCCCCCAGCTCTGCCTTCAGCCCAAAGCTCCTATGCTTAGGAAGCCTTGGCTGTGCAGTAATGGGAAATGGAGATGGGGCGGGTGGGGGGAGGGGAGGGTAGCACACCATGGACAGATTCCATTACTGGTAAGAGAGGGTGCAACAGGAAAAGTTTGGGCACCAGTGAATTAGACCTAACTATGTGGGCAAGACCCAACAGACACCTGGGAAAGAATTCTCTGTAGTAACTCAGAGCTCTCTTCATCTAGTGCCTCATCTCCAGCCACTGGCGATATTTGCCAATAGCCGTCATAGAAGAATCACAGAAGATTAGGGTTGGAAGAGACCTCAGGAGGTCATCTAGTCCAACCCCCTGCTCAAAGCAGGACCAACCCAACTAATGTTCGTATTGCAACTTGAGACTGTTACTCCTTGTTCTGTCATCTGCTACCACTGAAAACAGTCTAGATCCATCCTCTTTGGAACCCCCTTTCACATAGTTGAAAGCAGCTATCAAATCCTCCCTCATTCTTCTCTTCTGCAGACTAAACAATCCCAGTTCCCTCAGCCTCTCCTCATAAATCATGTACTCTAGCCCCCTAATCATTTTTGTTGCCCTCTGCTGGACTCCTTCCAATTTTTCCACATCCTTTTTGTAGTGTGGGGCCCGAAACTGGACACAGTACTCCAGATGAGGCCTCACCAATGCCGAATAGAGGGGAATGATCACGTCCCTCGATCTGCTGGCAGTGCTCCTACTTATACAGCCCAAAATGCTGTTAGCCTTCTTGGCAACAAGGGCACACTGTGGACTCATATCCAGCTTCTCGTCCACTGTAATCCCTAGGTCCTTTTCTGCAGCACTGCTGCCTAGCCACTTGGTCCCTAGTCTGCAGCAGTGCATGGGATTCTTCCGTCCTGAGTGCAGGACTCTGCAGTTGTCCTTGTTGAACCTGATCAGATTTCTTTTGGCCCAATCCTCTAATTTGTCTAGGTCCCTCTGTATTGTATCCCTACCCTCCAGCGAATCTACCACTCCTCCCAGTTTAGTGTCCTCTGCAAACTTGCTAAGGGTGCAATCCACACCATCCTCCAGATATAAGGAGAGGCTGAGGGAACTGGATTTATTTAGTCTGCAGAAGAGAAGAGTGAGGGGGGATTTGATAGTATCCTTCAACTACCTGAAGGAGGGTTCCAACGAGGATGGAGCTAGGCTGTTCTCAGTGGTGGCAGATGACAGAATGCGAAGCAATGGTCTCAAGTTGCAATGGGGGAGGTCTAGGTTGGATATTAGGAAAAACTATTTCACTAGGAGGGTGGTGAAGCACTGGAATGGGTTACTTAGGGAGGTGTTGTGGAATTTCCCTCCTTAGAGGTTTTTAAGGTGCGGCTTGAGAAAGCCCTGGCTGGGATGATTTATTTGGGGATTGATCCTGCTTTGAGCAGGGGGTTGGATTAGATGACCTCCTGAGGTCCCTTCCAACCCTGATATTCTATGGTAAGTCATGTGCCCCAGCCCCCTAATCATTTTCGTTGCCCTCCGCTGAATTCTCTCCAATTTGTCCACATCCTTTCTGTAGTGGGGGGCCTAAAACTGGATGCAGTACTCCAGATGTGGCCTCACCAGGTGCTGAAGAGGAGGGGAATAATCACTTATCTTGATCTGCTGGCAACGCTCCTATTAATGCATCCCAATATACCGTTAGGCTGCTTGACAACAAGGACACACTGTTGACTCATATCCAGCTTCTTGTCCACTGTAATCCCCAGGTCCTTTTCTGCAGAACTGCTGCTTAGCCTGTCAGTCCCCAGCCTCTAGCAGTGCATTGGATTCTTCTGTCCTAAGTGCAGGACTCTGCACTTGTCCTTGTTGAACCTGATCAGATTTCTTTTGGCCCAATCCTCCAATTTGTCTACGTCACTCTGGACCCTATCCCTATCCTCCAGCGTATCTACCTCTCCCCCCAGTCCAAGCCATCATCCAGATCATTAATGAATTATGAGTATACATCTCCCATTGGAGACTCCTGTGGCTCCAAACTCTTCTTCTAGTGTATCTTGCTAGGATTTAACGTTAGCCAGCTTCTGATCTCAAGCAAGCAATGGGCTAGCTTGTGACAGTGTTGTGAAAGAGAAACTAAGGGTTTTTCCTGTCTCCCAGGAGAGGCACAGCATAGGTTAGAACCATTGGGAAGCACCTCTCTCACTGACTGGTCTCAGAAAAGAAATGGTTGGGGATTCTAAGGTACAAGAGGCTGGAACAAGTTCAGTAGAACAGAGCCCTTGAGCAAGTCTACAGGTGTCTCAAAGGACCAAAAATCTTAACAAGGGGAATTTCATGCTAAGGCACCAGCCCCAAGAATGATTGTTTCTTTAGTGAATACCAAGTTATAACTACACCTGTGGTCAGATGTGTCAATGTTCAGGAAATATTACAATTCTGATCAAATTTCCTGGGTTTTTAAGTTAAGGATGACAGTGTCTAACTTATACAGGGGCCTGGTCCAGACTACAAAGTCTGTCAAAAGAAGCTGCTTTTTGTTACCACCGGTTTCCATATATCCAAACCCAAATCTGAATCCTCTCAGCATAACCCAGGCATTCTGTTGCCAAACTAAAATCACCTGAATGACTCAAGTCCTCATCCAACATACATCCACCAGTGGGAATGCCAGTGTGGGTGCTGCATTACCTGGGTCAGTGAGACTAGTCCTACAATAGCCCTGTCCCTGTGACAGTGACTGCTCTGGTCACAATTCTGATCTCTGCAGCAGAGGGGGTCACAGTGACCAGAAATCCACACCCCCAAACTTTAAGAATTCCCAGCATGTTTTAGAAATTTCACTTTTGTTGCTATCCCACTTTTGCAAGCGCATCTAGCACACTAGATCAGCATAGTTTAGCAAAAAGACAGACTTCCAGCTAAACCTCATGCTCCTGCTTGGACCGGAAAAATCCTGTATCTCCTCAGCCTGTGTGAAGAGTGCCACGGCAGGAACAGGGATGTTTATTAAGACAAGGCAGAGAGGATGCGAGTCCTGGGATGAGGAGAAATGCCTGAAAGGCAAAGGAACTGTAGGAGCTGTACCAGAAAGTGAGGGAAGGCAACAGAAAACCTGAAGCCACCCCAAACTAGCTGCTTCTATGAAGAGCTTCATGCCATACTTTGCAGGAACCTCACAACCACCATGAATGTGACTTTGAACGCATCATGAGACTTAAGAGGAGGGAAACTCAGCAGTGGCCAGCAACGACTTGCTCGGAGAAGGGAACACCAAAGGGGATTAAAACCCTACAGAAAATCAGGAACTCTTTGAAAAATAGACGAACCTCACCCAGACAAGCCCAGAGAAGAAGGGAAAACAGGGAGGGATACTGCTGCATGATTCTTTAAGTGCATTTTTTTTTCCATTGTGCCCAAAACCTCCCCCACCACTAGAAAGCTGGCTAGATCGTCGGGCTCAACGGGTAGTGATCAATGGCTCCATGTCTAGTTGGCAGCCGGTATCAAGCAGAGTGCCCCAAGGGTCAGTCCTGGGGTGGGTTTTGTTCAATATCTTCATTAATGATCTGGATGATGGGATGAATTCGGCCAAAAAGGACAGTTACCTGTTCCATAAATGGCATTTTTCGAGATGTGTTGCTCAGGTGTATTCCAAGGTTCAGGAGGTTCAACAAGGACAAGTGCAGAGTCCTGCACTTAGGACGGAAGAATCCCATGCACTGCAACAGACTAGGGACCGAATGGCTAGGTAGTAGTTCTGCAGAAAAGGACCTAGGGGTCACAGTGGACGAGAAGCTGGATATATGAGTCAACAGTGTGCTCTTGTTGCCAAGAAGGCTAACAGCATTTTGGGCTGTATAAGATGGGGCATTGCCAGCAGATCGAGGAACGTGATCGTTCCCCTTTATTCGACATTGGTGAGGCCTCATCTGGAATACTGTGTCCAGTTTTGGTCCCCGCACTACAAGAAGGATGTGAAAAAATTGGAAAGAGTCCAGCGGAGGGCAACAAAAATGATTAGGGGTCTGGAGCACATGACTTATGAGGAGAGGCTGAGGGAACTGGGATTGTTTAGTCTCCAGAAGAGAAGAATGAGGGGGGATTTGATAGCAGCCTTCAACTACCTGAAGGGGAGTTCCAAAGAGGATGGAGCTCGGCTGTTCTAAGTGGTGGCAGATGACAAAACAAGGAGCAATGGTCTCAAGTTGCAGTGGGGGAGGTCCAGGTTGGATACCAGGAAAAACTATTTCACTAGGAGGGTGGTGAAACACTGGAATGCGTTACCTAGGGAGGTGGTGGAGTCTCCTTCCTTGAGGTTTTTAAGGCCCGGCTTGACAAAGCCCTGGCTGGGATGATTTAGCTGGGAATTGGTCCTGCTTTGAGCAGGGGGTTGGACTAGATGACCTCTTGAGGTCCCTTCCAACTCTGATATTCTATGATTCTATGATTCCACAGTTGGTGTGCGTGCTCGCCATGTGCAACAGTGCCAGAAGTTTTTCCCTTAGCAGTACCCGTAGTGGGGGAGCACTGCTGCGACCCCTGGAGTGGCACCTCTATATCGCGCTATAAGGGGAGCTGTGCACTCCCCCCACAGTTCCTTCTTGCCAGACAACTCCGACAGAGGGGAAGGAGGGCGGGATGTGGAATACACCTGAGCAACACATCTCAAAGAACGCCAGTTACGGAACAGGTAACTGTCCTTTCTTCTTCAAGTGATTACTCATGTGTATTCCACAGTAGGTGACTCCAAGCTATATGGAGGTGGGTAGGAGTTTAAGGGTTTCCGGGACGGAGTACCACCCTACCAAACCCGGTGTCATTTAGTGTTTGGGAGACTATCGTGCGATAAAAAGGTGTGGACAGAGGACCACGTGGCAGCTCTACAAATGTCCTGAATAGGGATGTGAGCTACATAGGCAGCCGACGAGGCCTGAGCTTTCGTAGAATGTGCCTTCACGATAGGCAGCGGGGGAACCCCTGCCAGGTCGAAACACATGCGTATGCACGAGGTGATCCCGCTGGAAATTCGCTGGGTAGAAACCGGTTGCCCCCTCATGCATTCGGCCGATGCAATGAAAAGTTGCGGGAATTTCCGGAATGGCCTGGTTTGGTCTAGGTAAAAGGCCGGCGCCCTATGCACATCTAGCATATGTAGGCATCGTTCCTCATTGGGGCATCGTTCCTCTTCCCCTGCCTCTTGCCCTTTGAGGGGCCAGGTCGTGGGGCCGACCGGGACTGGCGCTGGAACCTGCGTCTCTGCTCCCTCAGCCTCTTAAGTGGGGGCTCATATCTGCCTCTAGCTGGAGGAGCCGAGGTCTGTGCTCTGTGTTTGTCCTTTGATGGTGGGACAGACATATAGGCCCAGAGTTTGCAGAGTGGTGCGGGAGTCTTTCATCCCATGCAGACGGATGTCTGTTTGATCTGCAAACAGGGCCTTCCCGTCGAAGGGCAGGTCCTACATGAGGGTCTGGGACTCCACGGACAGCCCCGACAGCGAGAGCCACGACACCCTGTGCATGGAAATGGCCGAGGCCATCGAACGGGCCGCTGTATCCGCCGCGTCCGAAGCCGTTTTCGCCGCCGCCACCGCTCCTTCATCGACCAAAGCTCTGAATTCCCTCTTGTCCCTTTCCTGGAGAAGAGGTCTGAACTTTGGCAGGGACCCCCATAAGTTAAAATCATACCGGCTCAGTAGGGCTTGGTAATTTGCCACCGTGGGCTGGAAGCTCGCCGATGAATAAACCTTCCTGCCAAAGGTATCCAGTATCCTGGCGTCTTTATCCTTGGCAGTGGGCGCGGGTTGACCATGCCCCTCTCGGTGGTTTACAGACTCCACCACCAGAGAGTTGGGTGCCGGGTGAGAGTACAAGTATTCGTGCCCCTCTGCCGGCACCAAATACTGTGATGGTCGAGGGGCGCTCCGAGCAGGACATCTGTCGGAGCGAACACTCGAATCTGAGCATCGGTGCTGCCTATGGCATTGAGACCTGCTCCTATAGCTTCGGTGGGAAGAGGAGCGTCGACACCTCTTGTCTTGGTGCCTGCCACCCCTCTGGGTAGTGGAGGACCCTCAAGACTCCATCTCAGGCGAATCGGCCAATGGAGTGGAAGTCTGGTGCAGGCTACGGGATGGCCTCACGGAACAGGTAGGTACCTCGTCCTCTGAGCGAGGGCTATGCCGGACCGGAGAGGATTGATGAGCTCCCAGCGGCAGCTTCCCTCGGGATCGGGGTCCCTTCCAACCCTGATAAGCTAGGATTCCTCCCCTCTTTCAAAATGGCACTCATTCATGCTGTCAGAGAACAAAGGATCGGCGAACAGCAGAGGCTAACAGCAGGAGTTTGCCTGGGGAGAGCGCACTGAGGCTTTCATCTGCAGGTTTCTCTGAGTAGTTCCTGTAACAGTTGAGGAAGTTCTTAAGAGGACGGTGATATGGAAGGTGAGCGATCAGCTGTTGTAACTTGCACAGGTTGTGCCATGTTTGTCTTTCTTCCACAGGACAGAAGCGACTTTGTCTGTACAAAGTGCAAGCTGGTCTCCATATTGGAAGAGAAGGTTCGAGGGCTGGAAAAACGAATATCGACTCTGCGTTGCATAAGGGAAAATGAAGATTTCCTAGACAGACGTCAGGAGATGCTTCTACGGCCACAATGTTCTGAAGATTCAGAGCAGGCGCAGCAGGGACAGAAGGATTGTGAAGAGGTTTGGCAGCATGTGACCTCCAGAAGGAGAAAGAGGAGCGTCCATGCACCAGCAATGGAGATACAGGTGAGCAATCGTTTCCATGTTCTCTCTACAGGTACTAATGCGGAGAGTGGACTAGATGACCCATCTGAGGGAAAGGAGCAGAAGGAGATTCCACCGATTGGAAGGCAAAAGATGCACTGTCCTAGGGATAGGGGTTCCACGACCACCACTCCCAAGAGGAGGAAGAGGGTGGTGGTGGTTGGGGACTCCCTCCTCAGGGGGACTGAGTCATCTATCTGCCACCCCGACCGGGAAAACCGAGAGGTCTGCTGCTTGCCAGAAACTAGGATACACGATGTGACGGAGAGACTGCCGAGACTCATCAAGCCCTCGGATCGCTACCCCTTCCTGCTTCTCCACGTGGGCATCAATGATACTGCCAAGAATGACCTTGAGCAGATCACTGCAGACTACGTGGCTCTGGGAAGAAGGATAAAGGAGTTTGAGGCGCAAGTGGTGTTCTCGTCCATCCTCCCTGTGCAAGGAAAAGGCCAGGGTAGAGACCGTCGAATCGTGGAAGTCAACGAATGGCTATGCAGGTGGTGTCGAAGAGAAGGCTTTGGATTCTTTGACCATGGGGTGGTGTTCCAAGAAGGAGGAGTGCTAGGCAGAGACGGGCTCCACCTAACGAAGAGAGGGAAGAGCATCTTCGCCAGCAGGCTGGCTAACCTAGTGAGGAGGGCTTTAAACTAGGTTCACCGGGGGAAGGAGACCAAAGCCCTGAGGTAAGTGCGGAAATGGGATCCTGGGAGGAAGCACAAGCAGGAGAGCCCAAGAGGGGAGGACTCCTGGCTCATGCTGAGAAAGAGGGACGATCGATGAGTTATCTTAAGTGCCTATACACAAATGCAAGAAGCCTGGGAAACAAGCAGGGAGAACTGGAAGTCCTGGCACAGTCAAGGAACTATGATGCCACTGGAATAACAGAGACTTGGTGGAATAACTCACATGACTGGAGTACTGTCATGGATAGATATAAACTGTTCAGGAAGGACAGGCAGGGCAGAAAAGGTGGGGGAGTTGCGTTGTATGTAAGAGAGGAGTATGACTGCTCAGAACTCCGGTATGAAACTGCAGAAAAACCTGAGAAACTCTGGATAAAGTTGAGAAGTGTGAGCAACAAGGGTGATGTCGTGGTTGGAGTCTGCTATAGACCACCAGACCAGGGGGATGAGGTGGATGAGGCTTTCTTCTGGCAACTAGCAGAAGTTGCTAGATCGCAGGCCATGGTTCTCATGGCAGACTTTAATCACCCTGATATCTGCTGGGAGAGCAATACAGTGGTGCACAGACAATCCAGGAAGTTTTTGGAAAGTGTAGGGGACAATTTCCTGGTGCAAGTGCTGGAGGATCCAACTAGGGGCAGAGCTTTTCTTGACCTGCTGCTCACAAACAGGGAAGAATTAGTAGGGGAAGCAAAAGTGGATGGGAACCTGGGAGGCAGTGACCATGAGATGGTCGAGTTCAGGATCCTGACACAAGGAAGAAAGGAGAGCAGCAGAATACGGACCCTGGACTTCAGAAAAGTAGACTTTGACTCCCTCAGGGAACAGATGGGCAGGATCCCCTGGGAGAATAACAGGAAGGGCAAAGGGGTCCAGGAGAGCTGGCTGTATTTTAAAAAATCCTTATTGCGGTTGCAGGAACAAACCATCCCGATGTGTAGAAAGAATAGTAAATATGGCAGGCGACCAGCTTACAAGAAGTGGAAGATTGGACAAATGACCAGGGAGGAGTATAAAAATATTGCTCAGGCATGCAGGAGTGAAATCAGGAAGGCCAAATCACACTTGGAGTTGCAGTTAGCAAGAGATGTTAAGAGTAACAAGAAGGGTTTCTTCAGGTATGTTAACAAGAAGAAAATCAAGGAAAGTGTGGGCCCCTTACTGAATGAGGGAGGCAACCTAGTGACCGAGGATGTAGAAAAAGCTAATGTACTCAATGATTTTTTTGCCTCTGTCTTCACGAACAAAGTCATCTCCCAGATTGCTGCACTGGGCAGTACAGTATGGGGAGAAGGTGACCAGCCCTCTGTGGAGAAAGAAGTGGTTCGGGACTATTTAGAAAAACTGGACGTGCACAAGTCCATGGGGCTGGATGCGCTGCATCCGAGGGTGCTAAAGGAGTTGGCGGATGAGATTGCAGAGCCATTAGCCATTAGCCATTATTTTTGAAAACTCATGGCGATCGGGGGAGGTCCCAGATGACTGGAGAGCGGTGTTTGGTCACCTTTTTAGGGACAAGGTTCTTAGAGGCAGTCTTAGTTGTGGTGCCCCTGTCTGCCACTGGTGACTGTTGGCCTGGACTCTGGGTCGGAGGCTGGCCTGAGGGATTTCTCCGTCATTAGTAATTTAGGTTGAAGATCCCTGGCCTTCCGTGTCCTGGCAGTCAGTTTTTTACAATGAGGATACTTTTGGGGAATATGGGTTTCTCCGAGGCAGTGGATGCACTGAGCATGGCCTTCAGAAATGGGTATCAAAAGCCTGCAGGTCAGGCAGCATTTAAAGCCAGGGGAACCAGGCATGCCTGAAAGAGGGTAGCTCTAGAGAAAAACGGGGTCAGCCCATTTTTATTTAGTCGTCATTGACAGCGGTCCTCCAGGTGGCGAAAGAGGAAAAACTCCGACTAATTAAAAAAAAAAAAATTATATGGAAGAAAATAAAAACTAAAGTTAACTCAAATTAACTAAGATTTATGGGACAGAAAGAGAAATATTGTGCTATCTACATATTTGGAGAGACGCTGCTGTCACTCCAACTCAAGCCAAAGGCGATAGAGAAGGAACTGGTGGTCAGTTGGCTGCACAGGCTAGGTAACCGCTCGGCGCGGTGCGAGGCGGCCAACCAGGGCACTGCTACTACAAATCTCCAATTACAAGTGCAGGGCACCAAGACACCCTAAGTGGAGCACCCACAAGGACACTCCTCAAAGAAGAATATCTCTTACAAGCAACCCAGTAACTATCTAATTAGAGTACCTGATTTTTAAGAGTAGGCACGTAATGTAGACAGCAAAAGACAGTGCTCTGATTTACAAGTCAATTTTTCCCTAGACCAAAACAAATCCCTCTCATGCTCTGCTTGAATAGAAATAGAGGCGGAGTCATTGGTTCTGGGGTTCTTTTCTTTGGCTTCTGGTAGTAGGGAATGGGAACAACTCTTCACCCTTGAGGAGTATTTTGCTAATCTGTACACAGATGTCCCTTCCATCCTCTGGATTAATCTTCAAATCTTCTAGGAGACACTCTCCAATTCTTTTCCAGCCATTTCTAGGAAGGGTGGTCTTGTTTGTTCCCCCTCAATAGGAGACCTTGGTATGCCACTCTGAGATGAGTCCAACTGGCACCATCACTGAACAGCCTGGTAGGATACAGGGCAGGGAAGGCTTGAGCCGCCTTCTTTAGGCCTTCGTCACCCTCAGGAGCGATATCAGCCATAACCACCTCTTCCTTTAACAATTTTAGCTACTTTTTACCCAGCAGCCCCCCACCTTCATGACTATGGACTTACAATGAGAACTTCATGCTACTCACCAAGCCTGGAGCAACAGAGCAGTTCCAAAGAAAGCTGAACCAAAGCTAGTCTGATCACCGCATACTTTTATAAAAGATCTTTATGGGAAAATTTTTAGGGAGTTTTGAGGCTTATCTCTTCCTTTCTACTCCCACTGTAAATCTACAATATCTCTCTACCTTTTCATTTATCACAACGTTGGCTGTGGTGTCCTTGAAAGGCATCCCCATTCACACCTGCTAGAAGATTGACCCTGATCAGAAGATGAAAGAAGTGGAAAAGTGAGGATATGTTTTTGAAGCTTCTCCAGTCTGAAGAGGCTGCTGTCCGGGAGAGCACGGATTGGAGGGATCACATGGAGATCAGTCAGAAGGATCAGGATTGGAAGGACCAACTATTCAAGGAAAACCAGAGTGGCCAAAAGGTACATCAACCAGTGCACCAGGAACATGACTCTGCTCAAGCAAACAGATATTGCAGAATTATCCAAAACATCCAAAGACCACCTCCCCCACAGCCTTTACATCTCATTCACAATTCAATGTCCACAAGACCACACACACACACACACACACGGCACTAGCACAACCTACAGCCTTTTCCCTACAATTCTTTGATAGTGGAAAACAAGGAGAACTAGGACTATGCATACACTGACAGACACCCAGAACTTTGCTTATTTAACACTAGTAATATAGATATAAAGCTTAATATGGTTATATAGGTGTCAACCCTCAAAGTTTACTGTTGCTAATAAATTTGTTCATTGTTTATTTGCACACAAAATTTGCACACAAAATTCTGAAAAAATCACAAAATATTTATTGGGTGTCAAACAAATGTTAAAAACCAAAGCATCACCTACTCTCAAATTCATAACAGATATTTACAAAACATTTCAAATCCAGATTCAAGGCAAAACACAAAGTACACAAAAGTAGCACACCACAATAATATGGCACACTGTTAAAGTGATATTTTAAGGCCTCCCTCAGCCATATAGCTCCTTGATGGACTTTAGTTACTGTCCTTGTGTCTGGCTGTTCAAAATCAGCAGACAGTCTTTCCACTTCCCCACTCCACCCTGACAGTAAAGTTTCCCCTTCCCTTCCCTTCACAAATATTATGCAATATTATTCTACAACAAGAATAGTTGCCTTACTGAGATCCAGCCTTCCTATGAGACATCGCCAGAGGCCTTTCAACCTAGCAAAAGCACATTCAACAGTCATCCTGCACCTGCTCAGACATTAGGTAACTCTCCTTGCTAATGTACGGGCATCCAGTGTATGGTTTCATAAACAAGGGAAGCAAAGGATAGGCTGGTTCCCCCAGAATTACTATTAGCATTTCAACCCCACCCAAATGAATGTGTCAGTCTGGGAAGTATGTCCATGCTTGCCAGGGCCGGCTCCAGCTTTTTTGCCGCCCTAAGCGGCGAAGTGGGGAGGGGGCTGGGGTGGTAATGAGAGAGATATAACTGTGATTGGCGGCACTTCGGCAGCAGCTCTATCGCACCGCTTCATTCTTCGGCGGCGGGTCTTTCGCTCAGAGAGGCACTGAGGGACCTGCCACCGAAGACCCGGACGTGCCGCCCCTTTCCATTGGCTGCCCCAACCACCTGCTTTCTTCGCTGGTGCCTGGAGCCGGCCCTGATGCTTGCATCTTTTGGAAAAGTCCAGTATACCTCAAAATGCAAGTGTCACATACACACACTGTCCATCCAACAATAATGTCAGTGAAATGTCCCCAGTGATCCATCAGTATTTGCACAGCCCTGGAAAAGTACCCTTTCTGCTCATGTACTCAGCGGCAAGGTGGGATGGCCCAGAACTGGAATTTGCATCTCCTCTATCACCCTGCACACACTTTTGGGGTGGGAGGGGGGTGCGGAAGGGAGGGAAATGGACATTGTTTCAAATCCTCCTATTTCTTGCATGTTCCCCAGAGTCACAATACTGTGCAGCACAAAAGGCTTCATGGCCTTGCACACCAGGATGACAACTGCCCCCACAGTAGATTTTAAAATTCTGAACTGATTGCCCACAGCCCAAAAGTAGTATGAGGCTACAAGCTTCCAGAGCATGATTGCTAGATGCTTTTCCACTGTCAAAGCAGCTCTCATTCTGGTGTCTCTGCACTGGATGGCTGGGACATAGCCTCCCACATCTCAAAGTGCAGCCACTGCTGATTGCCACAGATCTGTATCACAATGTGATGTGTTCCACCGCTCAGTGCTTGTTTCTTGGTCCCAGAAATACTGATCCACTGTGTGGTGCTGATCAATAAATGTCTGAAGCATCCTGAAGTTTCTATGCACTGTCCACATCATTCACTCATCCACCTCATTGCATCCTGTCTCATCTTCATCAAAGCACCACTGTTCACTATTACACTGGCAGTCACTGAAGTTCTGCAAATACAGAATAATCACGTCCTATCTCTAAAACCAGACACGAGAGCTCCGCTTAGCTGTTCTGGATCCATATTTCTAATAGCGAGATGGCAAAGAGAACAAAAGCAGTACAAGGAACAGTGGGAATTTTTAAAAAGACATGAACATTATCATCTAGAAGAAGCTTTAGGGAATGGAAGAAAGGTAATTGTAGGAACTTGACCCCGAGCTCCCATAATTCCCCGAGTGAAGTGCGGGTGTTCCACAATGCATTGCAAAAATGTTCTGCAAAGCACTGTGCTGGACAGTGATGTAGAGATATTGGGATGCCTATACATAGTGCACCACAGCTTCTGCCAATATAACCTCTTATATGTGATGCAAGCAAAAACAGCCAAGAGTGCACGTACTCTAGCAACATCAGCAACTGCAAAGCAGCAGAAGTTCTAGTGTAGAGATGACCTGAGCTGAGTTTTTAATATAAACAAGAGCAAGTCCTGGTGTATTTATAATACTTAGGCTGCTTGAATCAGAAAATAATCTTAGGAAAAAAGGTACAGGTTTACTTAAGAGTCTTTAGACTAAGTTGCAAGGACTTTTCATTCACTAGCTACAGTTTGAAGAATCGTAAGCATGCTTCACATCTGCTATCCCTTACATGTAAGGCAACTGATATTTATCCATGTCCTTATACACAATTATTCTGGGCAATACAACTGAGACACATCCAGCCCAGTGTTAAACAGGCAATGATGAATAAAATTACTTTTGAGGGGCACTTCTTTAAGCACCTATTAATTTGCAGACTATAAAGTCAGCTTTGCCTGTTTTGATCATCCACACACGTCTTCCTTTCTGTCTCCATTTTTAGATTTTTGGATTTACTGAACCATAAATGCTAAGGTTTCAATGAAAAACTACTCGTTAAGGACCAAATTTCCTGTTTCATTACTATATTATGTATGCAGATGGTACAATGTAGGAAGTTCTTTGATAGGACATTTTCCAAAAAGGCAATTTAAAAATATATTTAAGGCATAATACTCATAATAAATTCAGGCTGTGGATGGGACTGAACACATTCTAAGCTACACCATACTAGTGAGTGAAAATATACTGCTCTCTCTATTCTTGGCTTTCACAACATCAATGCAATATAGTAGGTGCCATCAATTACAAAATAGTTTCACAGACTGCACATACTAGATCTTGGCTTGCTACAAACAGAGTTTATTTTAAAGGCTTATTGAAATATCAAAGAAAGGGAAAACATGTCTGAAACTGACAGCTGTAAAATCCAGTAGCAGTATCTTATCTAAGAATGAAATCATTGAAGCCCAGATACTCAGGAAAGAACTGAATAGATAATAAAAAGGACAGCTGTACAAGCAGCATCTGGGAAACCACTGCTTACTGAGAACTTGTGACAGAATGCAAAAAAGATGACCTTTGGTCAGGGATATCAAATATCAATGCAAAGGAGAAATAATTCATTGTAAAATAAACTCATTAGTTAATAGAAGGCACATCAGCAAAAAATAAAATCTAAGCACGGTGAAAACTGAGCCCAAAGAAACATTTCTATGGAGTCTCTCAGTATTTCATCCAATTAATAGAAAACATACATTAATACAACACACAGAAAGATGGAAGGCGACTATAGTAACAATTTAAAAACAGCAACTTTTGAGGGGGGGGGGGGGGAAATGGGATTTAATAAATGAAGTTAAACATACCTTTTCCAGAACTGCATGATCCACTAAACACATCAGTTTGGAACAAATGTCAGGTGCCTATTGCAAGAGAGAGCTTAGAAAGTTATATTTAAAAGGAAGTGTGACCTCATTAAATGAGATCACAAGCAGCCACTTGAGAATCTTTGCGTTCTTAAAATGGTCCATTACTGAGAAATCATGTGTTTAACATCAGTTCTGTGAAAGACAACTGTTCTAAAGGCTTAGATTTTCAGAGCATTTATGGTCATAGCCAACTCTCTATTTTATGACACTAAATTATATGTTCCCACCTCAAAAAAGAGAACAGGATCAGATCTGACAGAGCAAAATGTTTTCACAGAAGAGAAACCACAATTCCTTTAGTGTTCAGAGTGAACAAAAATGGAAAGATGCTAGTTAAACCCCTTATTGGAATGCTGTTGCTTTCCACCATGCAATAAGAATTACTTCAGAGGAAAGGTGAAGTGTATTTGATAAGATGGTTTCCTAGACTTAACTTAAGGTTTTTCATCCCACAGATTGAAAACAATCTACATTAGCATACATGTCTAAAACCCAGTGGTCAGAATTACATTTTATTTTAGAGCCTACAGATATTTTTTAAACTTGTCTTCAATGTGATAACCACAAGATACATAAAGAGCCTTACATTCCAGTCTCTTCTGATTTGCTCATATCAAATCGCTATTCTCATTTTGACAGCTCTAACAGGCACTAACATTGCTTTTTACTGTAGACCCAGACATTCTTCACAAGTTTTTTTTATTATGAAACCCACCTACGTTGAAAAGCATGTCAGGGTGGGAGTGGTTAACACGGATTAAAATGGATTTCTGCAAGTGCTACCTATGATGGTTTCCAAAATAAACCAACACTGATCTGAAAGAAGTCTTGTACTTGTATTAGTTTCCATCCTCATTCAACCCTCAGTCCCACTTATTAATGGCCAAAAACCAAACGAAGATTTTATGTTAGAAAAACTCAGCAACAACACTGGCAATCTACATTATGATTTCCATGGATGATCAAAATAGCATTCCCATGTCATTCTCTCTCTCTTCATAGTGGAGATCTTTCACCATATTATGTATTAAAAAAAAATGCAAAGTGAGTTGACAGATGGCTATAAAGTTACAAGACTCATTATATTCCATCCATTATCTTTGGATCTCAATTATTCCTGCAGATATTAATTTATTCTCTGTCAGATGGATAGACAAATAAATGGTTTGTGAATATTTTAAAAGTCTGCAATACACAAACGAGTCACAAAGAGGACATTCCAGAAAGTCTAAATACCTGCTGTAAAAATCAGGCTCTTTAAATACTGTAGAGAGGACGAAATACAAACTGGTAGTGTCCAAACAGGTTTCATGTCTTCGGGTAAGAGTTTTCATAGAATAGAATCATAGAATCTCAGGGCTGGAAGGGACCTCAAGAGGTCATCTAGTCCAACCCCCTGCTCAAAGCAGGACCAATTCCCAACTAAATCATCCCAGCCAGGGCTTTGTCAAGCCGGGCCTTAAAAACCTCCAAGGAAGGAGACTCCACCACCTCCCTAAGTAACGCATTCCAGAGTTTCACCACCCTCCTAGTGAAATAGTTTTTCCTAATATCCAACCTGGACCTCACCCACTGCAACTTGAGACCATTGCTCCTTGTTCTGTCATCTGCCACCACTGAGAACAGCCGAGCTCCATCCTCTTTGGAACCCCCCTTCAGGTAGTTGAAGGCTGCTATCAAATCCCCCCTCATTCTTCTCTTCTGGAGACTAAACAATCCCAGTTCCCTCAGCCTCTTCTCATAAGTCATGTGCTCCAGACCCCTAATCATTTTTGTTGCCCTCCGTTGGACTCTTTCCAATTTTTCCACATCCTTCTTGTAGTGTGGGGCCCAAAACTGGACACAGTATTCCAGATGACGCCTCACCAATGTCGAATAAAGGGGAACGATCACGTTCCTCGATGTGCTGGCAATGCCCCTACCTATACAGCCCAAAATGCCGTTAGCTTTCTTGGCAACAAGAGCACACTGTTGACTCATATCCAGCTTCTCGTCCACTGTGACCCCTAGGTCCTTTTCGACAGAACTGCTACCTAGCCATTCGGTCCCTAGTCTGTAGCAGTGCATGGGATTCTTCCGTCCTAAGTGCAGGACTCTGCACTTGTCCTTGTTGAACCTCATCAGGTTTTTTTTGGCCCAATCCTCTAATTTGTCTAGGTCCCTCTGTACCGATCCCTACCCTCTAGTGTATCTACCACGCCTCCTAGTTTAGTGTCATCTGCAAACTTGCTGAGAGTGCAGTCCACACCATCCTCCAGATCATTAATAAAGATATTAAACAAAACCGGCCCCAGGACCGACCCTTGGGACACTCCGCTTGAAACAGGCTGCCAACTAGACATAGAGCCATTGATCACTACCCGTTGAGCCCGACGATCTAGCCAGCTTTCTATCCACCTTACAGTCCATTCATCCAGCCCATACTTCTTTAACTTGGCGGCAAGAATACTGTGGGAGACCGTATCAAAAGCTTTGCTAAAGTCAAGGAATAACACATCCACTGCTTTCCCCTCATCCACAGAGCCAGTTATCTCATCATAGAAGGCAATTAGGTTAGTCAGGCACAACTTCCCCTTCGTGAATCCATGCTGACTGTTCCTGATCACTTTCCTCTCCTCTAAATGTTTCATAATTGATTCCTTGAGGACCTGCTCCATGATTTTTCCAGGGACTGAGGTGAGGCTGACTGGCCTGTAGTTCCCCAGATCCTCCTTCTTCACTTTTTTAAAGATAGGCACTACATTAGCCTTTTTCCAGTCATCTGGGACCTCCCCTGATCGCCATGAGTTTTCAAAAATAATGGCTAATGGCTCTGCAATCTCACCCGCCAACTCCTTTAGCACCCTCGGATGCAGCGCATCCGGCCCCATGGACTTGTGCACGTCCAGTTTTTCTAAATAGTCCCAAACCACTTCTTTCTCCACAGAGGGCTGGTCACCTTCTCCCCATACTGTACTGCCCAGTGCAGCAATCTGGGAGCTGACCTTGTTCGTGAAGACAGAGGCAAAAAAATCATTGAGTACATTAGCTTTTTCCACATCCTCGGTCACTAGGTTGCCTCCTTCATTCAGTAAGGGGCCCACACTTTCCTTGACTTTCTTCTTGTTGCTAACATATCTGAAGAAACCCTTCTTGTTACTCTTAACATCTCTTGCTAACTGCAACTCCACGTGTGATTTGGCCTTCCTGATTTCACTCCTGCATGCCTGAGCAATATTTTTATACTCCTCCCTGGTCATTTGTCCAATCTTCCACTTCTTGTACGCTTCTTTTTTGCATTTAAGATCAGCAAGGATTTCACTGTTTAGCCAAGCTGGTCGCTTGGCTGCCATATTTACTATTCTTTCTACACATCGGGATGGTTTGTTCCTGCAACCGCAATAAGGATTCTTTAAAATACAGCCAGCTCTCCTGGACCCCTTTGCCCTTCCTGTTATTCTCCCAGGGGATCCTGCCCATCTGTTCCCTGAGGGAGTCAAAGTCTGCTTTTCTGAAGTCCAGGGTCCGTATTCTGCTGCTCTCCTTTCTTCCTTGTGTCAGGATCCTGAACTCGACCATCTCATGGTCACTGCCTCCCAGGTTCCCATCCACTTTTGCTTCCCCTACTAATTCTTCCCTGTTTGTGAGCAGCAGGTCAAGAAAAGAGTCCTTCACAAAATTCCAGTACTTAACTTTCCATTTGATAAAGTTCTGTCTGTGGATTACTAACATACTCATCTCATGACCTTAGTGTCTAAGTAACAAGATGAAGTCTATGAAATAAATATAAATGCAATCTTTAAAGATTTTAGAAATGCTCCCCAAAAAGGAAATAACCCACTAGTTGTTGGCAAATTTATCCAGTTGTTAGCTAGCCAGGGGGAGGGAAACAAACAAACAAACAAACACTCACCAGTAGACTAGCTCCAGATTGGAATAAGTTGTAAGGATAAAGAATACGTTCATAATGGGCACGGATGTGTGAACCCACTGCCTTGCCTGGAGCAAAACCCATTCTGATGGCTATTTTCGTCCATTTTCTCTCCTTACAGACTAAGTCAAATCCACCTTCTTCTGCAACTAGCTATAAAGGAAAAATACAATGGTCACATATACAAAAATAAAGTCATTAGTGTATAAAGATCTACTGCCAGTAAAAAAAAAAAGTTACAAAGGAAAAAGCATTTCCTTTTGCAGATGCTACCATATGCAATAAATACTTTAAATACAGTTTTCACATTAAGAGAATGCTGTACCTTAAATCCTTTACTTAGCTAGTCAGAAAACATAAAGACCTCTGAAAAAGTTTATAGATTCACAGATTCCAAGGCAAGAAGGGACCAATTGTGATGATCTGAACTGTTGTATAACACAGGTCACACAACTTCCCCAAAATAATGCTTTACAATATGCACCAGAAGGGAAGATTAGATGCAGGTTTATAGTTCAGTCTAGTTGGAGGATTCTCTCAGGCTGCATTTCTAAGGCTCTACTACTGAATTAGCTACCCAACATTACTTTTTAGTGCAATATAAACCACACTTGTCTTGAATCCATTTCACAGAATAGGTCGTTAAATCATACATTAAAAACCCTCTAATGAAGTAGCTTACTAAAGACGACTTGACTTCAGTGGAGGAACAGAAGTAATATGACATCTTTTGCAGGAAAACAAGCTATTTTAAAAAATAGTCTTACCCTATTAAGTTGAAATAAATCCAAGATCTTCCTCTCTACATGTGGAATTTTCAGTGTACATCCTTGGAGCTCCCAAAACTTTGCAATCTGGTCCAGAAAATTCAGCTTCACACGGGTCTGAGCCTAACAGAAGACAGTCTGCTTTCAATATGCAGTTCAATTTAGCTTCCACTTCCCAATGTTTTCCATATTAGAACATTTTCAAGTTCAGATCTTCGGTTATGTTCCAAAATCCCTCTTTAAATGTATTTGCACCTAGTATAATAAAGCTAGACACGACTGGCTTCCTTTCATTTTTGTTTATTTGGGAAAGATGCTGGATTGACTGCATTGAAATTGAAGTTCTCCAGATATCTAGACGTATAGCCTTGTCAATGTGCTTGAACTCTATCATAGATTGATCACATTTGTTTGGGAAAGAAAACTTCTGTCTCCACTGGGCCTTTGGCATCCCGGCTAATGCCACCAATTGTGATTTCAATTTCAATGTATCCACCATTTGAAGGCAATGACCGGAATCAGTTGTTTTAAAAAAGACTCGCTATTCAATCTTAAGAGCCAGTGTCACCTCCTCTATATTCCCTGTGTTAGACCTGATCCATCATCAGTAATGATGTTCACTGGCTCTATGTTAGGAAACCTATCCACTCCAAAGGACTAGACCACTGAGGCAAGAAGCACAGCGGAGGACCTACAGAGTGGCAAACCTTCCCCACTCACAGATGTGCACAGGCAACGGTGAGAGCAACCTTACTCCTCCTTTGCTGGAGTAAGAAGCAGCACCAGTCCCGCCAGTAGTAAATTCTGTAACTAGGTCCTTGGGCATTAGAGGGATGGGGTAATGTGGCATGCCCCAACAGGACCCCTTCCTGCACCCCTCCTCCCCAAAGAGCTGCAGATTCATTTCTGATGCAGATTTGTGGGTTTACCCAAATACAAATTAATGAGATTTACTACATGGATTAATTTCCTTCTTTGAGGGGATTCATCTTTCAAGTCATCTTCACAAATTGTCTTTAAAAGTTACTGAATCTACACTGTATCTGTAGATACAGTGAACATTTGAACTGGTCAAATAAACAGAAACTTTGGCTGCCAAAAATGTTTTCTCCCCTACCACATAATGCATTTGCCAATACATGTTTTACTGCAAAATGGGGGGGGAAGGGATAGGTCAGTGGTTTGAGCATTGGCCTGCTAAACCCAGGGTTGTGAGTTCAATCCTTGAGGGGGCCACTTAGGAATCTGGGGCAAAATCAGTACTTGGTCCTGCTAGAGAAGGCAGGGGGCTGGACTTGATGACCTTTCAGGGTCCCTTCCAGTTCTATGAGATATACCTACCTCCATATGTTATAAAACTAGCAACCAGTAAGTTTAAAAAAAAAAAAAAAAAATCACACTCTGAATCAGACAGGTAAGTGCCAGATGAATAATGGTCCAAACTCTAATACAACCCTAATTCTATCAAAATACATTTTTTTTATTTTTATCACCACAAAGTGTCTACAAGAATTGAGCTGTGATTCATCTTATATTAGCTGGAATCAAAGGTCTACTTTTGAGCTTAGAAAACATTTGCTGATATTTTAAACCCTTTGAAACTTAGAATAAGTTGTTATCCATACCAATCTGGTCCACTTCCATTTGATAAAAAATTATTCTACCCTCAAAGGGAACTTTAACATTGCATTTCAGCAGACTTATGTGTTTAGACACTACACCATCACTAACATCAACGAGACCTGGTACAGAGTTAGTTAACATTCCTTCTGTTAGTTCAGCAGCATAGTATGAAATAGATCTTCTACTCTGGGCTTTTCTGGTAATGCTACTTTAAAGTTGCAATGAACTTATGAATCCCACAGAACCCCATATATGAAACTGCCCTCTTGTTGACTATGCCTTCTGAGAATCAACTTTCCAAGACAGCTTTTAAAGATTTAAAATTCATGTCAGTTTTAAAATGCCTTTCGGCACAGGGAATAGGCACAATCAATGCAAAAATAAAAAATTTTAAATTTAAAAGAAGCTTTCAAAAATTCAGACTAAGCAACTGGCTTCAAAGTGGTGAATCCAGTGACATAATGCAGGATTTTGCTGTTTGGCCAACAAGTATGTCATACTTAATGACAGGTTATTACATACAATTCTTGGAGACAAAGTGACAGAAAATGATTAAGGGCACGGCTACACTAGAGAGTCTCCCACCAACATAGCGCTATCCACACCTGTAACTACGTCGCTTGGGGTGGGGTCATCTATTCACACCCCTGTGTGGCATAACATATGTTATGCCAACGTAGGCTATGTCTACACTTAAGTTTAAGAACATCTTCCTGGCTCATCACCGGTTTTCACTCAAATTTTTCCCAAGCACGTGCAGAATGAATTTTGTTATGTGCACCAATATAGAGTGTAACACATCACCTCCATATTGGCAAACATAACAAAATTCACGTGGCGAGAGTGGGACCAAGGGGTTCCGAGTGTGGGAGGGGGCTCAGGGCTGGGCAGAGGGTTGGGGTGAGGGGAGAGTGAGGGTTCCGGCTGGGGGTGTGGGCTCTGGGATGGGGATGAGGAGTTTGGGGTGCAGGCTACCCCAGGGCTACGGTGGGGAAAGAGGACTGCCCCCCCTGCTCTCTCCCCCCACAACAGCACCTGGGCTGGGGGGAGAAGGGGAGAGGGACCTCTCCCCCAGCCGCAGCAGGTCCAGGCCGGGGCTGGGTTCAGGCCGGGGAGGGATGCCTCTCCCCCGGCCGCAGCAGGTCCAGGGCTGGGGGGGGGCTCTCTCCTGGCTGCAACAGGTCCAGGGGAGGGGCATCTCTCCCTGCCACAGCCCTGAACGCCTATGTGGTGCTTAATAGGCTGCTGCACAGCTTAGAGGGAATTAAGTTCATCACTAGCTGTCTATTCCCTGCATCTAATCCTTTCACTGCTCCCTTTCTCCACCACAGACTTATTGTGCTGACCTTCAAAGCTCTTCATATAAGCCTTCCCTTTTCTGAACTATTATCTTTCCAAGAGGCTGAGTCCTGCCACCTTCCCTCTGCCATCTATGCCAGCCTCGTCCACCTGCTCGTCCACTTCTCCCACAAGCACCTCTGCACTGTCTCCCCTGAAGTCCCTTACTCCCAGTGGAAAATTCTAAAGCCAGTTTATCCTCCCTCACGTCCCTCCTCGAAGCTCATACACCATAATGCATAAAGAATTTTTCACTTGACCAGAGCTCTACCATCTCAAAACAACAAGGCAGGTGATGAGTTATTACTACTATTGACCAGCTAAAAGTTGCCCACAGAACTAATCCATGCTAAATTATATTACTTTTGTTATCATCGTCCTTCCTCATCCCTAACCACTTGTCTCATTTTTATGAACGTAAGACCTTCAGGGCAGGGACTGTCATTTACTATATGTTTGTACAGTGCTTTAGCACAATGGGAGCCTGACCTGGTTGAGGTTTCTAGGCACTTCTGCAATACAAATGTGAAACTAGGGCTGTTGATTAATCGCAGTTAACTCAAAAGAGAATACGTAGAGAATATGTAAAAGAATAAATGTACATAAATTGGACATCCGTAATGGTAACATACAAAAGCCAGTAGGAGAACACTTCAATCTTCCTGGACATTCTATTACAGATTTAAAAGTAGCCATAGTTGAACAAAAAAACTTCAGAAACAGATTTCAAAGCAAAACTGCAGAACTAAAATTCATTTGCAAATTTAATACCATTAATTTGGGCCTGAATAGGGACTGGGAGTGGTTGGCTCACTACAGAAGCAGTTTTTCCTCTCCTGGAGTTGACACCTCCTCATCAATTGTTGGGAGTGAATTACATCCACCCTGATTGTATTGGCCCTATCAATACTGGTTCTCCATTTGTGAGGTAACTCCCTTCTCTTCATGTGTCAGTATAATAATGCCTGCATCTGTAATTCTCACTCCATGCATCTGAAGAAGTGTTTTTTTTACCCACAAAAGCTTATGCCCAAATAAATCTGTTAAGTCTTTAAGGTGCCACCGGAGTCCTTGTTGTTTCTGTGGATACAGACTAACATGGCTACCCCCTGATACTATGACCTAAAGTGTCAACTGACATCAGTGGGAGCCACAGTGCGTCAACACCATGGAGTATCCATCCCAGTGTTATTTTTAAAAATATTTATTGTTTTATTAAATGCAGTTTGGAGCAAAAGCGACCTTTTGCTTCATTGCACGTGCTAAAGAATGAACTACTTAGAACATATTTACTCCTTCAAGAGGACTCTAATGTTAATGGCATCAGTTTCTGACACTACCTCCAATTCATTCAGCCTCTGGATCCGTGGAGTAAAATGAAGTTTATCGACATCACATGCAAATGGTGGCTGCCAGTCCTGGGGAAAGAGAAAAGCTTCAGTAAACAGAATAGGAAAATTCGATACATTCTTTGTGTTTACAAGCTAGATACACCTAAAGTTAAAACAAAGCCAAACCCAAAGACAGACATTTTCAAATGCGAAGAAATCTAATATTTTCTCCAAATGATCTCACAATACTCAAACACCTTAACACACACATTCACTCACTAAAAGTAAGAAAAGGCACAGCACTTTACAATGCTGTCTTCTAAAAATTTGAAGTTTTTTATTCAGGTTTGATAATTTCTTAATGAAAGCAAAAAGAATGTTCATTCGGTCTTTAAATAGATTGTTTTGACATGTAATGAAATAGGTCTTCCATTGATACTCTGAAACTAAAGATGCAACTCAAAGATTAGCCTTTAAATCTCAGAGACAGATAGAGACATACACAAATCAGTCCATCTTCCTACTATGTCTCTGTTTGGTAGCAGAAGGCGAGAAGGGTAATACATGTCCCAGAGTTAGGATGCCCACTGTAACTGTAAGGTCACATTCCAAAATGGGAATCATGTGTCAGCTAGAGATCTTGTTTGTCAAGCAGAGATAGTAGGTGTCTTTGGCAGAGCCTACTGTGCCATTTCCTTCATACAGGAAAAGGCCCTCATGGTGGAGAGAACATAGTTACAACCTCCAGACACAATCTGTTCAAATGTTACATATGCTACTTACTTGTTTTTTCCTGTTAGGAATTTTTGCTCTCAACATATAAATTAAACAGGTTCGTTGGCCACAAAACCAACTGCAATGCACAGTATTGAGTGTACAGTATTCCTGAAAAGGCAATTAGCTGGAATCAGAGACTTTAAATGCTCAGGAGACACATAAGCACATCAGGTAAATAGTTTCTTTGCTTCTCATACCTCATAGACATCAGAAGGGACCAGCATGATCATCTAGCCTGAGCTCCTGTACATTGCAAGGCCACAGAACCGTACCCACCCACTCCTGTAATAGACCTCTCACCTCAGATTGAGTTACCGAAGTCCTCAAATAATGGTTTAAAAAGTCTTCAAATTACAGAGAACCCACCATTTACACCAGTTTAAACCTGCAAGTGCCCCAGACCCCATGCTTCAGAGGAAGGGTTTTTTTTGTTTGTTTGTTTTTTTAAAACAGGGTCTCTGCCTGATCTCCTAGCAACAGCAGCTATGTGGTCAACCAAAAATAACTACTTCAGGAGTACCTTGTTTAAAAATATTCAGAAACAGCTGAAATATATCTAACAAGAAAACACACGCACACCACCAGTCTTACTTCGACAGAGATCATCTAAAGTTGGTGGGTAGCACTTACATAAGATAACAAAGCAATATCATCTCTCAGACCGCTGACATTTGTCACATGCAGTGTAGTTATAGCCATGTGTCTCTAATATTGTGGGACTGACAAGGTGGGTGAAGTAATATCTCTTATTGGACCAATAAAGATATTACCTCACCCACCTCGTCTCACATATATCACAGCCGGTTGGTGTGGCAGTATAAAGTTTATTTAGTAGAACCAAATTAAGCTTAGTTTAAATCGGATACCAATTTCTTACATATCAAAGTATCTTTTTTTTCCCCCTTTGTAATTATAGAAGGATAATAATGGTAATAGAACTTCTGATATTGAAGCGACAGTATCATTTACCAAGGAAGATCATATTTGCCTTTTCTCAATGACTCCCTGTGGATTAGGCAAATTCAAAATCAGTATCATGGGCAGTATGTTTGTTATTTTAGCAGGAACATTTAACATGAAAACTGTTATAGTCTCAAACCCAATCTCCATCGATTTTCAAGACTTTTTCACTATTATAGTGATGTCACATGCATTAGGGTTTCTTTACTATTATTACTTTTGGTTTATACCCTTAATTTGGCATAATTGTGCTGAGAAGATCATGTCCAACATCACATCAAGTCTGTGGCAGAACCAGAATGCTGAAAAATTGGAGATAGTTCAGGAACAGCCACAAGAAAGAGTCATAATGAGGAAAACACACTTACAATGAGGTAACTTGCCAGGGAGCAGATTTCTACTATTACTTTGTTAGCAGATAAAGACAAAATCCAATGGACTGGAAGCTGAAATCACCAAAGTCCAAAGTGGAACTAAGGTTATGTCTACACTTGCCATTTAAAGAGCAAAAAGTCCCTTTTTTGCACTAAAACCCCAGGACTGTCTACACTTGTTAATAACTTTTTGTGGTGAAACTCAGAAGTTTCACCGCAAAAAGAAAAATCACTTTCACGAGAGGCATACAGCTCTTTCTGCTGTTCTTTTTACACTGTTGTGAAAGTGAAAGACACGTTCTACCTGTGTAAACACCTTTTGGCCTCCGGAGGATTTCCGGGGAAAGTTCAGCACACAGTTCCATGAAGATGGCTCTCCGCATACGAAAGTTTTGAAGCCAGTGGTTGTCATCCCAGACATGTATAACAATATGATCCTACCACTCTGAGCTAGTTTCTCTAGCCCCAAAACGCCATTCCACACTGCACAGCTCCTCAGTTAATGGCAAAAACAATCAAATGTTACTTATTTCCATTTCAGGCAGCTCATCAGGCATCTCTGACTGCAGCTCTCTTTGCAAGTTTAAGAACAGCTGCACTGTTAAGTGCGATGTGCAAGTGACAGCTATCAGAGTAGTGGACAGCAGTGCAGGAGCCATTCCTGCTTGTAGAGGAGGCGGAGAAAGCAGCCAGACAGCAGGATTTTTTTTAAAAATGCAGCAAAAGAAACAAAGAAGTAATGGGGCTGCTGGGACATGAAGCAGTGCATCACGGGGTACTGAGCAGGGACCCAGAATGTCTTCCGCTCAGCCCCTCCCCAGACCTATCAAGAGAGCTGCACTGTGGGATAGCTGCCCTATAGCGCTTCTCTCATCAGGGATGGAAGTGCTGCTAGTGTAAATACTCTCTGACACCTAAGGACTTAAGTGAATACACAAACCAGCGCCTTTCCTTCCCCGGTTCCCTATCACCAGTGAAACTTACAGCGCAAAAACTCTGCACGTGTAGACATAACCTAAGATATAAACGGGTAATTTACCATTCAACAAATTCCCAAGGGATGGCAAGATTTGAAATCTTTCTAAAAGATATGATCTAGTTTCATTCCAGAAATCTTTGAACTAGATCACTTAGCTAAATTCTAGTGCCTCTGTTATGCAGGAGGTCAGACTAGATAATCATAATGGACCCTTCTAGCCTTAAAATATATGAAAGGGAACCTTTTACACTAAGATTAAATAAAGGGAGTTTGTATTATCTGAGTGACTAATAACCTATACCAGGTGTCGGCAACCTATGGCACGCAAGCCGATTTTGAGTGGCATGCTGCTGCCTGCCCGGTGAAAGGAGGAGGAGGGGCAGGAAAGCACCACGCTGGGGGAAGAAGCGGGGGAGGGGGGAAGCTTGGCTGCCGCAGGACCAAGCTTCTGCCTCCTGCCCCCGCAGGGGAGAGCGGTGGGGGGAGGGGTCCCTGCCCCCAGCCCCACTCAGCCTCCCCCCGCCCCACTGCTCTCCCCTTTGCATCGACCAGATAGAGAATCTTTTCCACTTAATCAGGTACATGGCCCTCATGGATGGTTTTCTGCTGCCTGGGAGGACCTCTCTGACGGGTCCTGATCATGTCAACTCCCAGAGGTTTAGTCAGAGATTTCATACCATGAGATGGAGAAACTAGAGCTTCGAATGCTGAAGGCAGACATGGTCCTGGGTGATGAGATCTGAGCCAAGGGGCAGACCGTTTGGAGCCTCCACTGACAGGTGTAGGACTGTGGTGTAGCAATACTGACACGGCCAGATCAGAACTTTTCTTCCTGACCTTCAGCAACACCTTCTGTAGGAGTGGAATTGTCGGGAATGCATAGAAAAGCTGGCCCCTCAATGGGAGGAGGAATGTGTCTGCAACTGAGCCCGGGCAGTGATTCAGGAAGGAGCAAAATTGCAGGCACTTCCTGTTGTGTCTTGTTGTGAACAAGTCTACATGGTCAACTCCCCACCATTGGAAGATGCTGTTCACAATGTTTTGGGCGAATGGACCACTCATGGTTGGAGAAGGACTTTCTGAGGTGGTCTGCCAAGTCATTCTGGGACCTAGGAAGGTAAGAAGCCACGAGATGTATTGAGTGGGCTATGCAGAACTCCCATAGTTTGAGGGATTCCTGACATAGGAGATAGGAGCATGCTCCACCCTGTCTGTTTATATAGAACATTACTGTTGTATTGTCTGTTGTGACCAATACACATCTGCCCTCTAGGTGGACTCGGAAGGTCTGGCAGGCTAGGCACACCACTCTCAGCTCTCTGACAGGGATATCTAGTGAAAGCTCCACCTGGGACCAGAGGCCTTCGGTCCAGAATCTCCCCAGATGAGCTCCATAACTACGGGCAGTGAGGGTTAAGATCTGAAAAAGGGCACTCCTCCGCAGACAGCCTGCGTATTCAGCCACCAAAGAAGGAACTCAATTACCCAATGAGACCACTATGTCTAAGTGGTTTCAGTTTGGATATACTGAAGCCAGCCCTGCCGGTTCTGAGAGTCTCTGGCAGCAGAGTCTTCTCTCAGTGCTGGAGTCTCCCTCATTGTTGCTGGTGTGCTCCGCACTGAGGCAGATGTGCTGGGTGCCAGTGAGCCGAACTTGGCTCCAAACGTGGGCAGAGGGCTGCCTCCATCAGGAGGAACTTCAGTCTCTGATCCCTCTCCTTTTTAGTTCTGGAATGAAATCCCCTACAAATTTGGAGCAATCCTTTTGGTGGGATTCTACCAGACACTTTAGGCAAGAAGCGTGGGGGGGTCGCTCCTGGGCATAGGCTTCTGGCAAGCCCCATATGGTTTGAAGAGGTCTGAATCACAGTCTTGCATGCTATATGAAATACGTGCAGGCAGCCATGTGACCCACGAGCTTCAGGCAGTTCTGTGCCTTGGTGATGGGGTAGCTTCTGACGCCTTTTATGATGGCACATATAGCCTGGAATCGGGACTCCAAAAGGAACGCTCTGGCTTGGCCTGAGTCTAGTACTGTCCCTATGAACTCTATCCTCTCGATGGATGACAGAAGTCAACTTCTGTAGGTTTACCAACAAGCTTAACTTGTTGGCTTGATATGGTCAACATTCGACATCTGCCTCCACCTGCTCTCTAGTGTGGTCCTTGATCAGCCAGTCCTCTAGGTTCGGGTAAACCTGTATCTTCTACTTCCTCAGGAATACAGTGACAACTGCCATGCACTTGGTGAACACTCAAGGGGCTGCTGATAGGCCAAAAGGGAGGACCGTGAACTGGTCGTGGATATGGTTCACTACGAACCATAGGAATCTTCTGTGTCCTGGGACAAAAATACACATCCTTCAAATCGAGGGCGGCATACCAGTCCCCCAGATCCAGGGAGGGGATAATGAAGGCTAAGGAGACCATGTGGAATCTCAGCTTCTTCATGAATCTGTTGAGGTTTCGCAGGTCCATGATGGGTCTGACACCGCTTGGCTTTCAGGGTCAGGGAATAGAAACCCTTGCCCCATAGCACTCAAGGGACCTCCTCTACTACTCCCACTTTTAAGAGTGTCTACAGCTATTGGATCAGAAGTTGCTCATGAGAAGGGTCCCTGAAGTAGTAAGGAGGGAGACAACTGAACAGTAGGGAGTATCCCATTCATATTGTGTGTAGCAGCCAGCGATCTGAAGTAATCTCAGCCCATGCACAATAGAAACGGTCTTAAAAACACAGGGGTGATGGATCCGGTACTTGAACTGGTACACCGCCCTCGGGCGCACCCTCGAAAGTTCTGCTTCAGCCCAGATGGCTGCTTCACAAGCCCAGGTCCTTGGGTGGACGAAGGAGGAGGACGACACCTTATCCTATAATTCCTGCCACGCTTTCTGCTATAATCTTGCCTAGGTTGAGATTAATAGAAGTGAGGTAAGGGTTGTGTTTTAAGGGTCTCCTCTGAGGAGCCAGGGTATGGAGCAAAAGTGACTTGAGTACCCCTCAAGTCCTTTAGACTGTGGAGTCTCAAGTCTGTCTGCTCAGAGAAAAGGGACAAGCCCTCAAAAGGGAAGGTCTCGTATGGTCTGTATGGTGCCATGAGGGCTATCAGCTCCCTAGCCACCTCAAATATTTCCAGTGTGGAGGGTAGCTCTAGTATCTCTCCATGGCTCTCACTCGGCAGGGAGTCCAGTGGTACGGGACACAACTGACCTTTCAATGGGGCCCAAGCCAACAATACCACTCTGAATAATAATAGTCCTTACACCCTGCTGGCCTTACCATAGGCAAGCACCCCGTTAGTTATCTTTTGCTTCTTGCGAGGCACCGGTGCCACACATACCCAGGAGCGGAGCTTCTTGATGCCAGAGCCCTGCCGGTTCTGAGAGTCTCTGGCAGCAGAGTCTTCTCTCAGTGCTGGAGTCTCCCTCATTGTTGCTGGTGTGCTCCGCACTGAGGCAGATGTGCTGGGTGCCAGTGAGCCGAACTTGGCTCCAAACGTGGGCAGAGGGCTGCCTCCATCAGGAGGAACTTCAGTCTCTGATCCCTCTCCTTTTTAGTTCTGGAATGAAATCCCCTACAAATTTGGAGCAATCCTTTTGGTGGGATTCTACCAGACACTTTAGGCAAGAAGCGTGGGGGTCGCTCCTGGGCATAGGCTTCTGGCAAGCCCCATATGGTTTAAAACCTGGAAACCGAGGCATACACCAGTCCCAGCGGGACGGCGGGGATGGACCCCGAAAAGTGGGGTCCTAACTACTCTAACTCAATTCACTAATCTATATCCTGGCAGAAACGAGAAGTCCACTAGGGAAGGACTTGCAGATGCAAGAGAGAACCAGGTGTTCTGGTTGCCTGACACAGGCAGTAAGAAGGAACTGAAGAGGCAGGGAATCAGCAGGGTCCTATATATGGCACCATCTGGGCACAACTCCAGGGGTCACTGGAGCTGACCTGATGGATACCACTAGGGGAAAAAAAGCTTCCGGCGGCTGTGCATCCAGCATGCACACACCTACTTGGAATCGACATGAACAAGCACTCAAAGAAGAACTGGGGGAATTCTAAAAGTACTGCCAACATAATTCCAGTATTTAAAAAGGGTGAAGGGGATGACCCAGGGAACTATAGGGTAGGTAGCCAGGGTAAAATAATGGAACAGTTAATTCATTATCAAAGAATTAGAGGCTAAATATATAATTAATGCCAATCAGCACGGTTTCATGGGAGGTCAGTTTTGTCAAACAATCTGGGTGTTTTGTGTTTTAGAGAAGACTAAAGGTCTGATTGATACAGGCAACTGTGTTGTTACAGTACACTTTGATTTCTCAAAGGCATTTGACCTAGTTCCACATGACCTGATTTTTAAAATTGCAATATATGGAATTATAGGGCACACATCATATGGATTAAAAACTGACTCATTGACTGATCTCAGAATGTAGTTGTTAATGGAGAGACATCAATGAGTGAGGGCTATTTTTAGCAGAGTTCCCCAAGGATCGGTTCTTAGTCCAACACTATTCAATATTTTTATCACCAATCTAAATTATTCTATAAATCTTTGTAAAATTTGCATAAGACAATGATTGGTGAGGTAGCAAATAATGAGAACAGGTTACTGCTACAGAATGATCTGAATTCACCTGGTTAAACGGTCACAATCCAACAAAATGCATTTTAATACAGCCAAAAGCAAGGCATACTTTACAGGATCATAGATTATCTTGGAAAGCAGTGATTCAGAGAAGGATTTAAGGGTGATTGTGGATAAATCGCCTCAACGTGACAACAGTGCAATGGCGTGACAAAATGAGCCAACGCAATCCTTGGATTTATAAAAAGGGGACTATCAGGTAGAAGTAGACGGGTGATCTTGCATCCATACGCCACATTGGTAAACCCACCACCAGAATAGAGAGTCCAGTTCTTGTATCCATGCTTCAAGAAAGATGTGGAAATACTGGAAAGAGGTCAAAGGAGGTCAACAAGGATGATCCAGGAGCCAAATAACAAGCTTTACAATTTGAGGTTTAAAGAGCTCAACTTATTCAGCTTTTCAAAGAGAAGGCTGAGAGAAGATTTGATTACTTTTGTACAGGTACTTAACACAAATGGAGGAAGATATTTGATATTCAGGGGAAGCTGAAGATAGACAAATTCAACCTTGAAATAAGGTGCAATTTCCTAGCACTGAAGGGTCATTAAACATTGGAACAGCTTACCATGTGAGGTGGTGGACTCATCATCGCTTAGAGTTTTAAATACAAGAAAGCATATATTTTAGAACAATATTTCATTCCAGCTTATGGGAGAAAGTCTATGACCTGTGTGTGCAGGGGCTGGGCTAGATAGTTGTGGTGGTGGTCTCTTGTGTCAATCTCTGAATTCCCCTGCTCAAGCCACAATTAAGGAAGAAGGCCACACTGGTTAAAAAACTGACATGGTTTAGAGGGGAAATGAAGGCAGCTCTAAAAAATAATATATAACAAAGGGAAAGCTGATACTGATGAATATAAATCAGAAGCTAGGAATTGTAGAAAATTGATAACGGAAACAAAGGGACAAAACAAGAAATCTATAGCCAGCACAGTTACGGACAATAAGGAGGAGTTTAAGTATATTAGGAACAAACAGAATTCTAACAATGATATTGGTCCACTACTAAATGGAAATGGTAGAATTATCAATAGTAATGCAGAAGACACAGAAGCATTCAACAAATATTTCTGTTCTTTATTTGGGGAAAAACAGATAATGTCATATCATATGATGACGACAGTCTTTCCATTCCATTAATATTTTGGGAGAATGTTAAAAAGCAGCTATTGAAGTCAGACAAGATAACTTGCATCTACGTGTTTCAAAAGAGGAGCAGTCCACTGGACCGTTAATGCTGATTTTCAATACGTCTTAGAACCCTGGGGAAGTTCTAGAAGACTGGAAGAAAGCTAATGTTGTGCCAATATATAAAAAGGGTAAATGGGATGAACCTGAGTAATTATAGGCCTGCCAGTCTGACATCTAACCCAGATAAGATAATGAAGCGGCTGATATGGGACTCGATTAATCAAGAATTAATAATCAAGAATTAAAGAAAGATACGCTGTCCATAATGCAAGAAGGATGCTGATAAAATGAAGAGGGTTCAGACACTAAAGGATTAGAAAACATGCCTTACAAGGATAGACTCAAGAAGCTCAATCTGTTTAGATTAACAAAGGGAAGGTTAAGGGGTGACTTGATTATAGGGTTGCCAACTTTTTAATTCCAGAAAACTGAACACCCTGCCCACTGCCCTGCCCCTTCCCTGAGCGCCCCCCTCCGCCCCCCAATCACTCCATTTCCCCACCACCACCCCGGTCACTTGCTTTCCCCCAGCCTCTCTCAAATGCTCATTTTCACTGCAAGGCCCAAACTGGTGTATTTATTGTTTTGACAAATATATTATGCTAAGTTCAGGTTTTATTAGTTACAGGATGCTAGACTGGCAGCAAAATAGTCAAAAAGGGTAATTTTTAAAAAATGAAATTTCACATAGGTTTCATGATTCTTTCCCTCCCCTCTTCCCATTTTTCATAACCAGCTCCATGTTTTTTGTTCACTAAAGTTATGTGTGGAATTAGGACCACATATTATCATAGTTGCAATGGGTCCATTAACGGCCAACTCCTGAAGCCCAAATACAAATCCATAGAGCACAACCACAGAAATGCACAACTGATTTATTTATAAATCTGTAGAAACTGACTCCCACACCTACATGCAGATACATGTGTACATATGTAGCATGCACTAACACATACACTTCCACATTATTTATTATTACAATTGTTGTTTAGTGCCTAGAGACCTCAACTAAGATCAGGGCTCCAGGGTGGTAGGTGCTGGACATATACATAAAAAGTTTATGTAACAAAGTTTATAATGTAGTTAGACAAAGGTGGGGAGAAATGTATGACACATTGGCTTTTCTGCAATTACTGGTCAACAACATTAACTTTTTAAGAAATAATACTTTTTTTAGCGTTCCCTTCTCTTTTAAAAACTTGTTATGAAATGAATATATACATTTTAGGTCATCATTTTTTTGTGCAAAGCCAGCAAAAGGAATAAAAGTCAAAGTAGGCTGCAAATTTTATTCACACAGGTATACACACATGCAGAAATACAAGCACCTCCCTACATAAAAGCACACCGTCTCTTACACACAATGCATGCATGCACACTTGACTACTCAGAGACACTTTTTCATATACTTTTCCAGGGGCTGCCTAAATCACCCAGCTGGGAAGGGGGGAGGAGAGAGGATGGGAAGGGAAAGAGGCCAAGGATGAGAGCAGGGTGGAGGGGGTGAGAGGGGGCAGTGAAAGAGAGAGGAGGGGGTGTGGGGGTATTTGGGGTGGATGGGGATACAGGTGGAGACAGAAGGCTACTGGTGCATGAGGATGGGGGGGGGCACAGAGGTGTATAGGGACATAATGGGAGTGCAGCAGTATATGGAGGTGAAGGGGGTGCAGGGCTGTGGGGGGTGAGGGAAACGGGGGTGGCAGCTCTGGGAGGTGGAGAGGATAGGTGGGAAAGCGCTGTAAGGGGTACAGGGCTATGATGGATAGGTGTGGGGAGCAGGACACAATGGGACAGTGGAGGGATGCAGTGAGGGAGATGGGGTGCAGCCCCATTCCTAGCACTTGGAGACGGAGATGCATATACCTCGAACTCCTGGGTGCCGGCGATGGAACTGCACATGCCTCAGCTCGAGCCAAGCCACACAAGAAGAGGACCGTCTGCAGGCATGGCCCCCCGCAGCTCCCAGTGTCTTGTGGCCCGCAATCAGATTACCTTGATGGGCCACATGCGGCCCGCAGTTGTCCATGACTGGACTAAATGATCACAATGGTCCCATCTGGTCTTGGAATCTATTAGTCAGACCCCTCCTTACAAGAAGTGGAAGATTGGACAAATGACCAGGGAGGAGTATAAAAATATTGCTCAGGCGTGCAGGAGTGAAATCAGGAAGGCCAAATCACACTTGGAGTTGCAGTTAGCAAGAGATGTTAAGAGTAACAAGAAGGGTTTCTTCAGGTATGTTAGCAACAAGAAGAAAATCAAGGAAAGTGTGGGCCCCTTACTGAATGAGGGAGGCAACCTAGTGACCGAGGATGTGGAAAAAGCTAATGTACTCAATGATTTTTTTGCCTCTGTCTTCACGCACAAGGTCAGCTCCCAGATTGCTGCACTGGGCAGTACAGCATGGGGAGAAGGTGACCAACCCTCTGTGGAGAAAGAAGTGGTTCGGGACTATTTAGAAAAACTGGACGTGCACAAGTCCATGGGGCCGGATGCGCTGCATCCGAGGGTGCTAAAGGAGTTGGCGGGTGAGATTGCAGAGCCATTAGCCATTATTTTTGAAAACTCATGGCGATCGGGGGAGGTCCCAGATGACTGGAAAAAGGCTAATGTAGTGCCCATCTTTAAAAAAGGGAAGAAGGAGGATCCAGGGAACTACAGGCCAGTCAGCCTCACCTCAGTCCCTGGAAAAATCATGGAGCAGGTCCTCAAGGAATCAATTATGAAACATTTAGAGGAGAGGAAAGTGATCAGGAACAGTCAGCATGGATTCACCAAGGGGAAGTCGTGCCTGACTAACCTAATTGCCTTCTATGATGAGATAACTGGCTCTGTGGATGAGGGGAAAGCAGTGGACGTGTTATTCCTTGACTTTAGCAAAGCTTTTGATACGGTCTCCCACAGTATTCTTGCCGCCAAGTTAAAGAAGTATGGGCTGGATGAATGGACTGTAAGGTGGATAGAAAGCTGGCTAGATCGTCGGGCTCAACGGGTAGTGATCAATGGCTCCATGTCTAGTTGGCAGCCGGTTTCAAGCGGAGTGCCCCAAGGGTCGGTCCTGGGGCCGGTTTTGTTTAATATCTTTATTAATGATCTGGAGGATGGTGTGGACTGCACTCTCAGCAAGTTTGCAGATGACACTAAACTAGGAGGCGTGGTAGATACACTAGAGGGTAGGGATCGGATACAGAGGGACCTAGACAAATTAGAGGATTGGGCCGAAAAAAACCTGATGAGGTTCAACAAGGACAAGTGCAGAGTCCTGCACTTAGGACGGAAGAATCCCATGCACTGCTACAGACTAGGAACCGAATGGCTAGGTAGCAGTTCTGCAGAAAAGGACCTAGGGGTCACAGTGGACGAGAAGCTGGATATGAGTCAACAGTGTGCTCTTGTTGCCAAGACGGCTAACGGCATTTTGGGCTGTAGAAGTAGGGGCATTGCCAGCAGATCGAGGAACGTGATCATTCCCCTTTATTCGACATTGGTGAGGCCTCATCTGGAATACTGTGTCCAGTTTTGGGCCCCACACTACAAGAAGGATGTGGAAAAATTGGAAAGAGTCCAGCGGAGGGTAACAAAAATGATTAGGGGTCTGGAGCACATGACTTATGAGGAGAGGCTGAGGGAACTGGGATTGTTTAGTCTCCAGAAGAGAAGAATGAGGGGGGATTTGATAGCAGCCTTCAACTACCTGAAGGGGGGTTCCAAAGAGGATGGAGCTCGGCTGTTCTCAGTGGTGGCAGATGACAGAACAAGGAGCAATGGTCTCAAGTTGCAGTGGGGGAGGTCCAGGTTGGATATCAGGAATAACTATTTCACTAGGAGGGTGGTGAAACACTGGAATGCGTTACCTAGGGAGGTGGTGGAGTCTCCTTCCTTGGAGGTTTTTAAGGCCCGGCTTGACAAAGCCCTGGCTGGGATGATTTAGCTGGGAATTGGTCCTGCTTTGAGCAGGGGGTTGGACTAGATGACCTCTTGAGGTCCCTTCCAACTCTGATATTCTAGGAGTCTATGATTCTATGATTCACGGGCAATGGGGAAAAAGAGGATTGCCTGCACTGGCCTCAACATACTCATAACACTTGCAGATCTGCATTAAGATAATGACTATAATCAAATCCCATGCTTCAGGGCATCAATCACTGGCAGGGGTTAGAAAGGAATTTTTTCTTCCAATGCACAATTGGCTAGATATATTCTGGGTTATCTCTACGTGCCTTCCTCTGAAGAATCAGAGATTGGCCACTGCTCTGAGGTGGTTCAGATAATCCTCTCTTACATGTCTCTCACATGTGAGTTTTGCTCACAAGCTCATGGTCAAACTAATTTGGGGTAAGGAAGGCATTTTCCCTAAATCAGACTGGTAGAGACCTTAGGAACAGGGTTCACGTATTTTTGCAGCATGAAGCGTGGATTGCCTGATGAGATCATCTGGGCCTGTTTCATCTAGTCAATTCCCTGCCATTGCAGGGACCTCAGGCACTGGAGGCACCAGTCTCTCCTGGTCTCTGTCTGTGGCATACTATAATTTAGTCTCCTGAGAACTGAAATGTTTTATTCTAACCCAGGTTTGGTGGCTCAATGTAACAATATCTGGGTGAAATGGAACGATTTGTGATCAGGGCCGGCTCTAGCATTTTTGCCGCCCCAAGCGGTTAAAAAAAAAAAAAAAAAAAAAAAAAAAGGTGTGATCGCAAGCGGGGGCAGCTCTACTGCCGCTTCATTCTACAGCGGCAATTCGGCGGCAGGTCCTTCGCTCCGAGAGGGAGTGACGGCCCCGCCGACGAACGGCCGGGCATGCCACCCCCCCTTTTCATTGGTCGCCCCAGGTACCTGCTTGCTACACTGGTGCCTGGAGCCGGCCCTGCTTGTGATATACAGGAGTCAGACTATATGATCAAACGGTCTCTTCTGGCCTGAAACTAAGAAGGATCAGAGAAGAGCCATGAGAATGATTATAGGATTGGAAAACATGCCTTATGGTGAAAAACTCAAGAAGCTCAATCTGTTTGTTTTAATAAAAGGATTAAGGGATGACATAATCACAGTCTATAAGTGCCTACATGGGGACAAATATTTCATTCAATCTAGCAAACAAAGGTATAGCAAGATCCAGTGGTGAGAAGCTGGAAAAATTCAACTAGAAACAAGGCTCTGAATGCCCCTCCGCCCAACAGAAGTTCAGTTCTATATGTGGTTCTTCATACATGAAGCTGGACAAATCCCCTGACCCACAATTTTCTATAGGTGGCCACTAAATGGGCATGCCTCCTTTTTGGGTATCCAATTTGACACACCTGAGGCCTGATTTCCAGAAATATTCAGACAGAACTGATGTCAAAGGAATCTGGATGCTTAGCAAGTCTGCAGAAATGAGTACAGGATTAGGAGCGAGGAATAGAATCCTAATCCTATCACAGATTCATTATATAGCCTTCAGCAAAATCACTTTGTCTTTTGGTTTCAGTTTCCCCAATTTGTGAAATGGGGATAATAGTACATATGTATCCATTTTCAAGGGTGTTGTGAAAATGAAGTGAATGCTACAGCTGTTGAAACAATTCTAATTATTTTGTATACTTTTTTAATCCAATTTAAATTTACTATTTGTCCTGACACACAAGTTGTATGATCTGAAACAGAATTTACTGAAAATTAAAGTATAAAAATCTTTATTGAAAGTAGAATTAAAAGTTATTTATTTTGATACAGAAATCTTATGCTCCTGTGAAGCAGAACCACAAGAGGGAGACTCTCTCCAGCACAGCTACTCATGTGGATTAAACCCTGCTGTTGAAAACAGCAGTTCTATATAACTGCTCAGACCCAATAATTTCCATTAAGAATGTACTCAAAAGTTTCACAAACCTGAGCATTTCCATTCAAGATGCACTTGTGAGCTCCCCAACCCCCATTATTTTGGATATTCCCATTTACTGGGGGGGAAATAATTTGTTTAAATACCTACACTAAAGGGATGTTAAGATTATGACTTAAATGCTCTAAACGAATGAGATAAGAATTAAGGTTCTTAGAGTAATAATTCTTTTACCTGCTATTCCTGTTTTGCTTTCCAATGTCTAAATCATGAATGTTTAGGTGTATATAATAAATACTGGCTGCGTAATTGTGCTAAATTACTATTAATGCCTAAATTTTCATTTCCTGACTTTTGGGCAGTTAAAATGAAAAAAAAAAAAAAAAAAACGTTTGAGATTTTGTAGTTCAATTTAAAATTCTATTTAAAAATGATTTACAATTCTGTTTTAGGAAGAGAATAAATTTAAGTTTCAGTTACACAATGTATTCTCAGCAACTAGAAGATGCTGAGCACATTCATCTCCCAAATACTTCAATCTACCAGCATCTCTCTCAAAGCTTTTAATAGAATACTTACCATCAGTGTATCGAACGGAGGGTACTCAGCACCTCTCAAGATCAGGCCTTAAGTACACATGAAAGTAATTAAAAGTGTCATTGTTAGCACAGAAAATATAAGTACAGAAACCATCATTACTTGATATTTTCAAGGCCAGTGCAATCTACAATCTTTGCATGATACAGAGGAACTAGATGCCCTCTGGAAATCCACATTCAACCCAGAAGACTGGGGGCTATAAGCCAGATTTACAAAGGTATCCAAGCACCTAAAGAGAGAAACACCTACTTCAATTTACAGAAGTGCCTAAGCAAATTAGGTGCCTAACTCTCATTGACTTTCAATATAAATTAGGTGCTTCTGGAATCCCACTAGGTGCCTACCTGCATCTTCAGGTGACTATATACCTTTATTGTTTGCCTGACCATGTCAGTATTATAGCCACAATAGAATAAACTAAGTTGGAGTACAAATATACATAATATCAGCAAAAATTCAAAATTCAATCCCCCCTCAAAGCAGGACAACACCCCAACTAAATCATCCTAGCCAGGGCTTTGTCAAGCCTGACCTTAAAAACCTCTAAGGAAGGAGATTCCACCACCTCCCTAGGTAACCCATTCCAGTGCTTCACCACCCTCCTAGTAAAAAAGTTTTTCCTAATATCCAACCTAAACCTCCCCTACTGCAACTTGAGACCGTTGCTCCTTGTTCTGTCATCTGCTACTACTGAGAACAGTCTAGATCCATCCTCTTTGGAACCCCCTTTCAGGTAGTTGAAAGCAGCTATCAAATCCCCTCTCATTCTTTACTTCTGCAGACTAAATCATCCCAGTTCCCTCAGCCTCTCCTCATAAGTCATGTGCTCCAGCCCCCTAACCATAGTGTGGGGTCCAAAACTGGACACAGTACTCCAGATGAGGCCTCACCAATGTCAAATAGAGGGGAATGATCACGTCCCTCGATCTGCCGGCAATGCCCCTACTTATACAGCCCAAAATGCCGTTAGCCTTCATGGCAACAAGGGCACACTGTTGCCTCATATCCAGCTTCTCGTTCACTGTAACCCCTAGGTCCTTTTCTGCAGAACTGCTGCCTAGCCACTTGGTGCCTAGTCTGTAGCAGTGCATGGGATTCTTCTGTCCTAAGTGCAGGACTCTGCACTTGTCCTTGTGAACCTGGTTGAACTCTTTTGGCCCAATCCTCTAATTTGTCTAGGTCCCTCTGTATCCTATCCCTACCCTCCAACATATCTAACACTCCTCCCAGTTTAGTGTCATCTGCAAACTTGCTGAGGGTGCAGTCCACGCCATCCTCCAGATCATTAATGAAGATATTGAACAAAACCAGCCCCAGGACCGACCCTTGGGGCACTCTGCCTGATACCAGCTGCCAACTAGACATGGAGCCATTGATCACTACCCTTTGAGCCCGATGATCTAGCCAGCTTTCTATCCACCTTGTAGTCCATGCATCCAGCCCATACTTCTTTAACTTCCTGGCAAGAATACTGTGGAAGACCATATCAAAAGCTTTGCTAAAAAGTCAAGGAATAACACGTCCACTGCTTTCCCCTCATCCACAGAGCCAGTTACTCATCATAGAAGGCAATTAGGTTAGTCAGGCATGACTTTCCCTTGGTGAATCCATGCTGATTTTTCCTGATCACTTCCCTCTCCTCTAAGTGCTTCAGAATTGATTCCTTGAGGGTCTGCTCCATGATTTTTCCAGGGACTGAGGTGAGGCTGACAGGCCTGTAGTTCCCCGGATCCCCCTTCTTCCCTTTTTTAAAGATAGGCACTACATCTTTAAGACCAAGTCCCTCATCCTGTAAGAATGATGTACATTCTTTGTTCCTAGATGTACGGCTTTGCATGTAGCCAAACTGAAATGCATATTGTTTCATCTTGCCCAATTTATCAAGCAATCCAAATGGCTATGTAACAGTGATCTATTCCCACCATTATTTACCACTCCACTGCTCCCTGCAAATTTTAATCAGCAATTAAATTTTCTTCCAGATCTTTGATAAAAATATTAGATAGCAGTGCCCTGAGAACCAGTGACACCCCCATAAAAAAAACCAAAAAACACACTATTCTTGATTCCTTATTAACAATTACATTAACTTCTTAGCTAGTTTCTAATCCATTCAATGTGCTTTATTGATTTTGCATAATACTGATTTTTAATTAGAATGCTCTATCATATTAAGTGAAATGACCTATACAAGTCAAAAAAAGATTATGTTAACACAATTCCCTTATCAAACTTGTTTTTTGAAACGATTACATTACCAAGCCCATCTGAAAGGGCCCATTTTGCATTTTATTTTGTTGAATGGCATCAGTTACCAGCTTTGAGGTCCTTACTGAGAGTCCCTTGTCAGCCATCCCATTATTTTGTCCAAGAGTATGTCAAGCTAACTAGGCACATTGGTTTTCTTCCAGTACTGTCAAGCTTTCCCTGAATTCCAAGATTTATTGAAAATCTAACACCAACAATCCAAACAGCTCCCCAGACAACTCGGGTTCAGGTTATCTGGACCTGATTTAAAATGTTAATCAGGGTGGAGTTATGGTTGTTTAGGGGCCAACTGTGTATTTCCATACCTTAACATTTTAGCGTTTAATAGTATTTCAACTTGGGTTTCCTGATTTTTACTGCTTGATTTTGGGATAATGACAACATCCCTGTAGTACGCTATCCCTTCAATTTCTAGTCCAAAGAGAAAATGGCTTCCAAGTAGGCACTGGAAAACTGAAACTGAACTGAGATTGTTTCTTTGGAATACCAAAAGATGGATGTTAATTGTTTCTTATTTCTCACTGTTAGGCTAACTCCTGCAATGTGCTTGGTGAAAACAGATTGACTGTATCTACAGTGGTGGAATGCTTTACAAAATGTGATGTCAAAGAGGAGGAAAAGCAGAGAAAGATTTTTCATGGAGGTGCACTGGTACACAAAACAACGATTCAGACTTGGTTGAAGGAGTATAAAATAAGAGTAATTATCACCAAAAGGTAGGACAATAATCTTAAATTAATGAAAAGGAAGGAATGATTCCAGTAGAAGGACAAGGAAATGATTCAAAATATATAAGGAATGAGAGGGAGATGCAAAGGGAAGACTGACAATTGCAGTCAGAATTGTTTAACAAATAAAGGCCCAACAAAAACTGACTTCTGAAAACTAGACTCTGAACCACCTCCCCAAAACCCTGGCATCAATCAGGACAACAACAGTAATTGGACTGTACTCTAATCCTCAGCTCCCCCACAAACCTTTTTTGAGGTTTTCCATCCCACCACAAGGAAGTGGAAACCCAAAGGAGTACTCAAACAAAATGCACTTGTCAGAGAATATATTGTCCCTAAATCCATACATTCCAAGGTCAGAAGGAATCATTGTGATATCTAGTCTGACCTCCTATATAACAGGTCACAGAACCTCCCAAAAATAATTTCTGAAGATCTTTTAGAAAAATATCCAATTTTGATTTTAAAATTGCCACTGATGGAGAATCCTTGGCAAACTGTTCCAATGCTTAATTACTCTCACCATTAAAAATTTACACCATAATTCCAGTCTGAATTTGTCTAGCTTTGATTTACAGCCACTAGACAGTGTTATACCTTTCTCTGTTAAACTGAAAAGCCCATTATCAAGATGTGTTCCCGATACAGGTACTTATAGAACAGTGGTTTTCAACCTGTGGTCCGCGGACCCCTGCAGGTCCACAGACTACATCTAAGATTTCCAAAGGATCCATACCTCCATTTGAAATATTTTAGGGGTTCACAAATGAAAAGAGGTTAAAAACCACTGATACAAACTAATCGAGTCACCTCTTAACCTTCTCTTTGTTAAATTAAATAGATGGAGCTCCTTGAGTCTAGCACTACAAGGGATGTTTTCTAAGCCTTTAATCATTCTTGTGGCTCTTCTTTGAACCATCTCCAATTTATCAACATCCTTCTTCAATTGTGAGCACCTGAAAAGGACACAGTATTCCAGCAGCAGTGGCAAACACAGAAGTAAAATAACCTCTCTATTCCTATTCCAGATTCCCCTGTTAATGCAGCCCGGGACTGCATTAGCTTTTTTGGCCACAGTGTCACACTGGGAGCTCATATTCAGTTGATTATCCACCACAACCCCCAATCTTTTTTGGAGTCAGTGCTTCCCAGGATAGACTTCCCCCATCCTGTAAATATAACCTACATGCTTCATTCCTAGATGGATTCATTTACATGCATTAAAACACATATTGTTTGCTTGTGCCCAGTTTACCAAGTGATATAGGTTACTCTAAATCAGTGACCTGTCCTCTTATTTACCATTCCCCAAATATTTGTGTCCTCTATAATTTTATCAATGATGATTTTATGTTTTCTTCCAGGCCACTGATAACAATGTTAAATAGCATAGAACCAAGAAACGATCCCTGAAGGAACCCACCAAAAACACACAGGCTTGATTATTTCCCATTTATTGGGACATACTGAGACCAAACAGCCAGTTTTTAGTCCATTTTGTGTGTGACAAGTTAATTTTATATTGTTCTAGGTTATTTGTTTTTTTAAATCAAAACGTTGTGTGGTACCAGGTCAAATGCCTTACAGAAGTTTATAAGTATGTTTACGTCAACACTATTAGCTTTATCAACCAAATTTGTAATCTCACCACAAAAAGATATCAAATTAGTTTGACAGGATCCACTTTCCATAAACCAATTTGGAAAGTCATTAATTACATTACCCTCCTTTAATTCTTTATAATCGAGTCCTGTATCAGCTGGTCCATTATCTTGCCCAGGACTGATGTCAAACAGCCAGGCCTATAAATAACTAGGTAAAACCATTTACCCTTTCTAAATATTGGCCAACATTAGCTTTCTTCCAGTCTACCAGAACTTCCCTAGTGCTCCAAGACTTATTAAAAATCAACATTAATGGTCCAGTGAGCTCCTCAGCCAGTTCTTTTAAAATTACTGGATACAAGTTATCTGGACTTGCTGATTTAAAAATGTCTAACTTTAGTAGCTTCTCTTTAAGATCCTCCAGAGATACTCCCCTCCTCTTGTACATGTTACTTTTTTAATGTCAGAGCTGAACTGCAAGATAGTTAGTGTATAATGTTACGTCTTGGTCTTCCCTTTGCGCCTCATATTTTTGCATCATTTCCTTGTTCTTCTACTGGAATCGGTCCTTCGTTTTCATTAAGATTCTTATCCTGCCATTCAATGACCCTTATTTTATACTCCTCCAACCAAGATTGAATCTTTGTCTGTGTACCAGTGCACCTCCATGAATAACCTCTCTCTGCTTTTCCTCCTCTTAGACCTCATTTTGTAAAGCATTGCATCACTGTAGATAGTCAATCTGTACTGCAATGATACTGTTCTTAAACTTCAATACACCACAAAGTGCCTCTACCAACAAATCCATATTATCCAGATTATAACCCCACCACATGAATGCCAAATTTTACAATAACCTACTCCTTAAATGATGACAGGTTTCAGAGTGGTAGCCATGTTAGTCTGTATCACCAAAAACAATGAGTCCCCCCCTTGTGGCACCTTAGAGACTAACAAATTTATTTGGGCATAAGCTTTCGTGGGCTTGAACCCACTTCATCAGATGCATGGAGTGAAAAATACAGGAGCAGGTATAAATACATGAAAAGATGTGAGTTGCCTTACCAAGTATGAGGTCAGTCTAATGAGACAAATCAATTAACAGCCGGATACCAAGGCAGGAAAAATAATCTTTGATGTAGTAATGAGAGTGGCCCATTTCAGATAGTTGACAAGGTGTGAGTAACAGTAGGGAGAAATTAGTATTGGGGAAATTAGGTTTAGGTTTTGTAATGACCCCACCACTCCCAGTCTTTATTCAGGCCTAATCTGATGGTGTCTAGTTTGCAAATTAATTCCAGTTCTGCAGTTTCACATTGGAGTCTGTTTTTGAAAGTTTTTTGTTGAAGAACTGCCACTTTTAAGTCTGTTATTGAGTGACCAGGGATATTGAAGTGTTCTCCTACTGGTTTTTGAATGTTATGATTCCTGATGTCAGATTTGTGTCCATTTATTCTTTTGCGTAGAGGCGGTTCGGTTTCGCCAATGTACATGGCAAAGGGGCATTGCTGGCACGTGATGGTATATATCACATTGGTAGATGTGCAGGTGAACGAGCCCCTGATGGTGTGGCTGATGTGGTTAGGTCCTATGATGGTTTTCAGATGATACTAAACTTGGAGAAGTGGTAGATACATTGGAGGGTAGGGATAGGATACAGAGAGACCGAGACAAAGTAGAAGATTGGGCCAAAAGAAATCTGATGAGGTTTAACAAGGACAAGTGCAGAGTCCTGCACTTAGGACGGAAGAATCCCATGCACTGCTACAGACCAGGCACCAAGTGGCTAGGCAGCAGTTCTGCAGAAAAGGACCTAGGGGTTACAGTGAACGAGAAGCTGGATATGAGTCAACAGTGTGCCCTTGTTGCCAAGAAGGCTATATAAGTAGGGGCATTGCCAGCAGATCAAGGGATGTGATCATTCCCCTTTATTTGGCATTGGTGAGGCCTCATCTGGAGTACTGTGTCCAGTCTTGGACCCCACACTACAAGAAGGATGTGGAAAAATTGGGAAGAGTCCAGCAGAGGGCAACAGAAATGATTAGGGGGCTGGAGCACATGACTTATGAGGAGAGGCTGAGGGAACTGGGATTGTTTAGTCTGCAGAAGAGAAGAATGAGGGGGGATTTGATAGCTGCTTTCAACTACCTGAAAGGAGGTTCCGAAGAGGATGGATCTAGATTGTTCTCAATGGCAGCAGATGACAGAACAAGGAATAACGGTCTCAAGTTGCAGTGGGGGAGGTTTAGGTTGGATATTAGGAAAAACCTTTTCACTAGGAGGGTGGTGAAGCACTGGAATAGGTTACCTAGGGAGGTGGTGGAATCTCCTTCCTTAGAGGTTTTTAAGGTCAGGCTTGACAAAAGCTCTGGCTAGGATGATTTAGTTGGGGATTGGTCCTGCTTTGAGCAGGGGTTTGGACTAGATGACCTCCTGAGGTCCCTTCCAACCTTGATATTCTATGATGTCCCTTGAATAGATATGTGAACAGAGTTGGCACCGGAGTTTGTTGCAGGGTTTGGTTCCTGGGTTGGTGTTTTTGTTGTGTGGTGTGTAGTTGCTAGTGAGTATTTGCTTCAGGTTGGGGGGCTGTCTGTAAGCGAGGACTGGCTTGTCCCCCAGGGTATGTGAGAGTGAGGGATCATCCTTCAGGATAGGCTGTAGATCCTTGATGATGCGCTGGAGAGGTTTTAGTTGGGGGCTGTAGGTGGCGGCTAGTGGCGTTGTTACTTTCTTTGTTGGGCCTGCCTTGTAGTAGATGACTTCTGGGTACCCTTCTGGCTCTGTCTAGCTGTTTCTTCACTTCATCAGGTGGGTATTGTAGTTTTAAGAACTCTTGATAGAGATCCTGTAGCTGTTTGTCTCTGTCTGAAGGATCGGATCAAATGCGGTTGTGTCTTATAGAGCTTGGCTGTAGACAATGGGTCCTGTGATGTGGTCTGGATGAAAGCTGGAGGCATGTAGGTAAGTAGAGCCATCAGTAGGTTTCCAGTATAGGGTTGTGTTTATGTGACCATTGCTCATTAGCACTTTAGTGTCTAGGAAGTGGACCTCTTGTGTGGACTGGTCCAGGCTGAGGTTGATGGTGGAGTAGAAATTGTTTGAAATCTTGGTGGAATTTCTCAATGGCTTCCTTTCCCATGGGTCCAGATGATGAAAATATCATCAATGTAGCGCAAGTAGAGTAGGGGCATAAGGGGACAAGAGCTGAGGAAGTGTTGTTCTAAGTCAGCCATAAAAATGTTGGCAAACTGTGGGGCCATGCGGGTAATTTCAAATTTCAAAAACAGACTCCAACATGAAACTGCAGAACTGGAATTAATCTGCAAACTGGACACCATCAGATCAGGCCTGAATAAAGACTGGGAGTGGTTGGGTCATTACAAAACCTAAACCTAATTTCCCCAATACTAATTTCTCCCTACTGTTACTCACACCTTCTTGTCAACTGTCTGAAATGGGCCACTCTCACTACCATTTCAAAAGTTATTTTTCCTGCCTTGGTATCCTGCTATTAATTGATTTGTCTCATTAGACTGACCTCACACTTGGTAAGGCAACTAACTTCTTTTCATGTATTTATACCTGCTCCTGTATTTTCCACTCCATGCATCTGATGAAGCGGGTTCTAGTCCACAAAAACTTATGCCCAAATAAATTTGTTAGTCTCCAAGGTGCCACAAGGAATCCTCATTGTTTCTACTCCTTAAATGTATTCACCATATAAATAAAAACCATGATAAATAAAGCATACTTTAAACGCATAAAAAAAGAAATCTCACCACTTCACAGCATATAACATAATACTAATTCATTTTAAATCACCTCTTCTGTATCCTATTTTCCCATCCTTACTTTGAGAATATATCAACAACACATTTCTAATTTATGCAGTACACCAATTACAAGCTGTGCTATCTGTGCATAGGTTGATGCCAGTACAGCTTCCTCAGCACACCACTGTTCACAGAAAACTTCACTTTTGCTTTTCCATGTTATATAAAAAGCAGCAGGAAAACATAATCACTGCTAAATTAGTCAATTTAGGTCAACAATGGTAAATGTAGGTATTGCAGGGCCACCCTGAATTACAAATGAAACAAAACACAATCAATTAACAGGCTTGCCTGTGAGAACAGGGGCCTGCATTTCATGACCAAGGATGTTCATTCCTGTCTTACATTTAATGTCAATGCTGGTGGGAGTGGGGGGAAGGAAGAGAGTGCCCTTTGACCACTTTAGAAAACCCAGAGTTTTGGGGAATTCTAGCATTGCCATAAGATAGTACCCCTACCTGTTGGTGGATTTGACTTGTTAGGGAGGCGGTATAAAATATACTCCTGAGATAAAATGGTTCTCAATCAACCTCCCCGCAACAGCCAGAGCCCCCAGACCCCCTGTCCCTCCCCCACGGCCAGAGCCACGAATCCCCCCACCACCACCACCACCCCCCATCCACCACCACCACCACCTCCCAAGGAGCTGCGGACAGCCGCAGCCATGCCTCCCCTCCCCAGACTTCAAGCTGCTGCAGGGAAAAGCCTCACACTTCGTCTGAAGAAGTTTTTCATATGCCCCATGCAGATTTGGGGGCAGCTGAGGAGACAGTATTTGCTATTCAGCTTCCTGGGTTCATCCATATTCTCTCTGGAGTCCAGGGAGATTATTGATGAACCAAGGAAGTTGAATAGCACATACCACCTCCTCAACCACCCCGGAACCTGCATAGGGTATAATAAAACAAAATTTCCCCCCAAAACCAGGGGTCTGGCGGCAGCAGCAGAGCCTCCCCTGGTCTATTATACCTGCTGCCCATGCTCTCAACTGCTTAATCCCTCAATGATTTCTGACACACTGGCCATCTTGATCACATCTCCTGCAAAGCTCTATGTACTGCCCTGAAAACTTTCACCATGACAGTACCTGCCAGGGATTTATCAACACCAAACTGGTGCCCAGAAGACCAGTAACTATCACGAGTGGAGAGCTTCCACTGGAATTACCATTCTTTTCCATAGCATGGGGAGCTCTCATCCTTGTGATGTGGTACTGAAATGTGAGAGTTAATCTACGAAAGTGGTAAAGAAACGTCTCCTTTCTGACCCTGAAGTTATGCCGCCAATTCTGATCATTCCAGATCACAACTACAACTAGGTTCCACCAGTCTTTGGCTATGACTCATACCCAAAAGCCTTCTTCCATCCACTGATGATTATCCACAAGTGCAACACAAGTGATAGTGGATGCAAGACTAATTGATTGCATTATGAATTCCATGTTCATCTTGGACGCTAGCAGGCAGTGATGTCTGCTTGCCTCAGTATGAGCCTGGGAGACAGAACCTATAAAAAATACAGGTAAGGCTCAGAGAGGCTCACCCACCTGGATATTTTTAGTTTTCAACCTCTGCTGCACTGTGTACATTCTTGGGATTTATTTCACCTCAAGGAAAGGTCTGCATGTTATGCCATAAAAACCAACAAAGGCTAACAAATATCCTGGTTTTAAGGGAAAAAACTCTTCCACAGCCTATTACTTCTGAGATCAGCAGGATCATGCTGACACTACTGTAGACCGGGAACAGATAGCTTTTCAAATGCTTCAGCACTTTCTCAGGAAGAACTAGGAATAAGCATTTATCCAGACTCTATTTTGAGAAAAAGGATTAGAAATAGCATTGAATAGAGACTTTATAGGCATTTAAGCAAGCCTTAAAATAGTGTGGGCACACTGTACTACTGGTACTCTGACTGGCTCAAGTATCTAGGATAAACAACAGCTATGGGGGCCAGACTTTCGTGAAGGTGCAGCTTCCATTTAAGCATGAAGTGTTCCACACCAGGACCTCCCACTGTTCTCAACCTGGCTCTAAATACGTACATTAAGAACATAAGAATATACATACCAATGGTCCATCTAGCCCAGTGTCCTGTCTTCCGACAGTGACCAGTACCATATGCTTTAAAGGAAATGAACAGAACAGGACAATCATCAAGTGATCAGTCCCAGGATCTGGCAGTCAGAGGATTAGGGGGAGCACAGGGTTGTATCCCTGACTATCTTGGCTAATAGCCATGAATTTATCTAATTCTTTTTTGAACCAAGTTATACTTTTGGCCTGCACAACATCCCCTGGCAATGAGTTCCACAGGTTGACCATGTGTTGTGAAGAAGTACTTCCTTTTGGTTGGTTTAAACCTGCAGCCTATTAATGTCATCAGGTGACCCCTAATTCTTGTGTTATGCGAAGGGGAAAATAACACTTCAATATTCATTTTCTCCACACCCTGCAGGATTTTATAGGCCTCTATCATATTTCCCCCCCCCCCCATTGTCTCTTTTCCAAGCTGAATATTCCAGGTCTTTTTAATCTCTCTTCATAGGGAAGCTGTTCCATACCTCTAATCATTTTGTTGCCCTGCTCTAATATACTTTTTTAAGATAGGTATATATGCACGCAATATTTAAGATATAGGCGTACCGTGAATTTATATAGAGGCATTATGATATTTGCTGTCTTATTATCTATCCTTTTTCTAATGGTTCCTAACATAGTTAGCTTTTTTGAACGCCACTACATATTGAGTAGATGTTTTCAGAGAACTATCCACAATTAGTCCAAGATCTCTTTCTTGAGTGGTAACAGCTAATTTACACCCCATCATTTTGTATGTATAGTTGGGATAATATTTTCCAATATACATTACATTGCACTTCTGAACACTGAATGTCACCTGCCATTTTGTTGCCCGGTCACCCAGTTTTGCGAGATCCCTTTGTAACTCTTCACAGTCTGATTACAACTTAACTATCTTGAGTAATTTTGTATCATCTACAAATTTTGCTACCTCACTGTTCACCCTTTTTTCCAGATCATTTACGAATATGTTGAACACTAGCCACCGTATAGATTTCTGAGAGATACCTTTTTTACCTCTCTCAATTCTGAAAACTGGCCATTTACTCCTATCCTTTGTTTCTTGTATTTTAACTGGTTACTGATCCATGAGAGGACCTTCCCTCTTATGCAACAACTGCTTAGTTTGCCTAAGAGCCTTTGGTGAGGGACCTTGTCAAAGGTTTTCTGAAAATCCAAGTACACTGTATGCACTGGATCACCCTTGTCCACGTTCGCTGATCCCCTCAAAGAACTCCCATAAAAAAAGCCAGTGAAATATATGGTCATTCATATAATCAATATCAGTCCGATTTTGCTTTTTTGGTGTGTTTTTTTTTTTAGGGGGGGGAGGGGTTAGATAATTGAAAACGTCTCTTTCCTTGGCATTTAATTATTTTAGCCTGTAGAGGTCCCATCTATTTCTGACTTCCCCATTAAGGAGCATAGCGTGTAAGAAACAGTTTACTATTAATTTTGTTCTATACTAGCAAGCAAACAGCATATAAATTAGTTTTGAAGAGTGGTTGTTTGAAAATGGTATGTAAAAAGTCAGTTCTGATCAGTTGCTGAGAACCATAGTTGACCATATCCATCCAGAGAGAATTATTCTACACAAAAGGAGAGGTTCAAAATTGGGGGGTGGGGGGAGATAATGAAGATGGTTTTATAACCTCAATTATGAAGTCAGCACACGGATAATTACACATTTTTGCCCTTTTTCACTAATTATTGAGTTAAGTGTGTGTGTGTGTGTGTGTGTCTGTATATGCAGGCATACAATCGCATGTTGTGTGGGTCCTCTTCCAACAGACCGTATTATCTGTAGATCTTACTGTACAGGGCAGCTTATTTTAGTCTCAGTGTATAAATTACAGCAAGTTACTTCATTTTATTTCAACTCAATATGTTTAAGAATTCCAAGTGTATGATCAAAAAGTTGGACTGAAACATATATAACTCTGGACACAATTTCAGAAGTGATACTCAGAGTGCAGAGAAATTAAGTCCACAAAAATGTGTTTTTATCCTCACCTCTTATTGGACGAGATTTAACTCTTTTGACCACTTAAATAAACAGGGTAGCACTCTTCTTGTTGTTATCACATTAACTATTTCAAGATACCTGTACCACCTTATCCTTTAGAATAAGAACACTTTCCTCAAAATAAAGACCATGTACACCCACTTTTATCAAGCTAAATCTTTATTCAACAAGACCCTCCTCACCAAAGTAATTCTAGTTCACTGTTTCACATAAAAACAAGGATTATGACTAGAACTACACTTCAAGCTTTTTTATACTAACTATAGCCAATAAAATTTGGGAAATGTTAACTATTCAATTAAAGAAATGAAATTACAGGCTCATTTTGTGGCATGTTATAGTGTCAGTTTACATGTATGTAGTGATAAAGACTTACTACTTTTCCCACTATGTATTGCATTCTAAAATGGTAGTCATATCTGCCTATGATTAAAAAAAAATACAATTTAAAATTCTATGCTGAATAGTTAGTTACATGTTGTTCAAGTTAAAACAATGGGTAACTATATTAAAAACTAAACCAAACCTCTAACATAGCCACAGAAATGCCACTCTGGACTCTGAAAAAGGCAAAGAGAGAAGCTACAGCCCTAGCACACTACAATGCCAACATGGAGGGCAACACCCAACAAGCTGCCTCATTTAGGTCTGTACATAGCGACTGCTCCAGTTCCACTAAAGGCAGCGGTTCAATCACCAGGAATCTGGCCGAGGTGGAACTTTCGTAGATAAACGCTCGAAGCACAGTACAGGTCTCCCCGTCCAAGCCTGGCTGCTCACAAGGGGTGAAAGCGGAGCCCTTCCTCCCTAGGACGAGCTCCGCTCTCTCGGCAGGTATGAAAACAAAGGCTCTCGAGTCACTTTCACCGTTCCAGGCGGGAGGCTGAACGGAAAGGGGCTGTCTCGGGCCGCAGGCCAGTTCGCCCGGCCCCTCTCCCTGAAGCGCGACTAACGAGCTCTCACCGCTCAGCCGGTCTGCGGGCGGCTCGCTTCAGCTTGGGGTTCGCCTCACGGCCGCACTCCTGACGCCTGTGCTCCAGGGCCAAGCACCCACAGGCCGCGGCCCTGCCGTGAACCGCCAGTAGGCCCGGCTGCCACGGGAGAACACTTCTCCGACACGCGTGGGGGCGGCGGGGCGTGGGGAGCGCGGGCTCCTCGGCGGGGCCGTGAAGGAGCCCCCCGCACTGTCCGGTCAAGCCTCTCCGCCAGCCGGAGCCCTGCCGGGCGCCGTGCCTAAGGATGACTCCCCTGGCTTGGCTTGGCTCGCCCCCCCCCGGACCCCAGGGTCCCCTTGGGCCCCCCGCGGCCCGCGCACAAAGGACCGCTCCGCTCGCGGCGCCATGTGGGCGGACGGCGCCGGGACCTGGGCACTCACCGGCGGCGGCCGCACCTTGCAGATGCCGGTTTGCTCGGCGATAGGTCGGATCTTGTGGATGAAGGCGAAGGGGTCGGTGAACTCCTCCCAGCTGGGCTCGAACACGGGGCACTCGGGCGGCGGCAAGAACTCGGCCATGGCCGAGCTGGGGCACCGGCAGTTCCTCAGTCAGCTACCTCCAAACAATCCTCTAACAGACGCTGGTCGCTGAGCGCCGCCAGAACGGGCCGTGCACCTCCGCCGAGCCGGGAGAGAAAAGAGTCCGGCCGGCCCGGCGCCGTGACGAACCCTCTGCCCCTCCGCCTGGGGGAGAGAGCGTGCTCCAGAGGCTCCCGCGCCCCCATTGTGCCTAAGGCGCCCACCCGCAGGCCGTGGAGTGCCTGGTGCTCACCCCCACCCCCCCCCATCAAGGCCCCTCTCTTACAGAGTGAGGACTCATACGTACACGTGGTCTGTTGTAGAGGGGTCTGCGGCTCACATTAGAGTACAAGCTACTATGGTTATAAAAATTAGAGGCCCCTCCATTCTCAGTGTTTGATGCAGTATTAAATAATTCCGTAAAAGAGGCCGTGGTCGCTATAGCTTGGGGCCCCAGATCATGGTCACACCGACCCATTTGTTATCCAGCCCCGGGGTTCTTTCCAGAACACAGAGTACAGGCCACATTTCTCTGGGGCTACTCCCAATCCTCATGCAGGGTTTCATTTCTTTTGCTTCCACCTGGAGCTCAGTTTCTCCCAGATATCTGATTCTCCTTCCCCCCTCCCCACCCGGATATTAAAGAGACATGGTGGGTGAGGAAATATCTTTTATTGGACCAACTTTTGTAGGTGACAGAGACAAACTATCAATATGACAGGCATAGACTCACCCAAACCCAAATCCAAAAAGGAGCCTGCTTCTGATAGTATAAGGGCTGCGTACAGAAGAAAGGACTAGTCTACACTAGAAGCACTATATTGGCACAGCTGCAATGTTTCTGGTGAAGATGCTCTATGCCAGCTCCACAAGCAGCAGTAGCTGTTTTGACATAGCACTGTCCATACCAGTGCTTAAGTCAGTGTAACTTACATCACTCGGGGGTGGCTTATTCACACCCTGAGTGATGTAAATTATACCAAAGTAAGTGATAGTGTAGACTTGGCCTAAGATGTAAATTTAAACTGATTTAGTTAAACCAGTAAAAACATCAATGTGGATACTCTTACTGGAATGGCCTTCTTTAGTTTAGTTTACACTGATTATGAACTTCTAGGTAAACCCAAATAAGCTATTCTTAAACTGAAATAAGTGCCCATGCAGGTGTTTGCACCAGTTTAATGAAATCAGTTTTAAAAATGATTTAAGCTACACTGGTGCAACTTGCCTATGTAGACAAGGCCGCAATTCTAGAGAGAAATGAGACACACTAGTATTTTCTGAAGGAACTTCTGGTCATGAGGATATTGCATCTTATTGGCATTGGTCTCCATGCGGGTTTTATAAGGCCAGGTTACACTAAAGATACCTGGAAAGATACTGGAGCATATTATTAATCAATTTGTAAGCACCTGAAGGATAATAGGGTTATAAGGAATAGCCAGCATGGATTTGTCAAGAACAAATTATGCCAGACCAACCTAATTTCCTTATTTGACAAGGTTATTGGCTTAGTGGATAGGTGGGAAGCAGTAGATGTGCTATATCTTGACTTTAGTAAAGCTTTTGGCACAGTCTGAAATGAGATTCTCAGAAGCAAACTATTGTAATTTTATCTAGACCACATTTCCCTAAGGTGGGTGCACAACTGGTTGAAAGACCGTATTCAAAGAGTAGTTATGAATGATTCAGTGTCAAACTGGGAAGGAGCATCTAATGGGTTACCGCAGGGGTCCGTCCCAGATTTGGTACTATTCAATATTTTCATTAATGACATGGATAGTGGAGAGTATGTTGATAAAATTTGCAGATGACACCAAGCTGGCAGAGCCTGCAAGCACTTTGAAGGATAGGATTAGAATTTAAAACGATCTTGACAAGTTGGAGAATAGGTCAGAATTCAACAAGACAAGTGCAAAGTACTTCACTTAGGAAAGAAAAATCAACTGCACAACTACAAAATGGGGAATAATTGGCCAGGTGGTGGTACTGTTGAAAAGGATCTGGAGGTAATAGTGGGTCAAAAATTGAATATGAGTCAACAAGCTTTCTGTGGTGTATTAACAGGAGTGTTGTATGTAAGACACAGGAGGTAATTGTCCCACTCTACTTGGCACTGCTGAAGTCCCAGCTGGAGTACTGTGTCCAATTCTGGACACTACACTTTAGGAAGATACAAACAAATTGGAGAGAGTCCAGAGGATAGCAACAAATATGATAAAATCTTTAGAACACCTGTCTTATGAGGAAAGATTTAAAAAACTGGACATGTTCAGCCTTGAGAAAAGAAGACTGAGGGAGAACCTGATAGCCTTCAAATACATTTAAGGGCTGTTATAAAGAGGATGGTGGCTAACTATTCTCCATGTCCCTGAAGGTAGGACAAGAAGTAATGGGCTTAATTTGTAGCAAGGGAGAGTTAGGTTAGATATTAGGAAACACTTTTTAACTACAAGGGTGGTTAAGCTCTGGAATAGGCTTTGAAGGGAAGTTGTGGAATCCCCATAATTGGAGGTTTTTAAAAAAAACAGGTTGTAAAAACACCTGTCAGGGATGATTTAGGTTTACTTGGTCTTGCCAAAGTGCAGGGGCTAGACTTGGTGACTCCTCAAAGTCCCCTCCAGTCTAACATTTCTATGATTGTATGAAACTTGAAGAAAGATATGGTCCCTGGCCCCAAAGAATTAGTCCTCTAAAACACAGACATTAGAACCAATACAAAGAAAAATTTAGTACTGGAATCACAAACTACACTAGACTTGCAAAATGTAGTTTCAGGCATACAATATGTGGGTAATCTGTTTATTTGTCATTATTGTCCATTGTGTAGTGTGAGGCTTGCTCATCTCTCCCCTCCTCCCCCCGGAATATACACGGCTTTTCTTCATCATGTTTTAATGGAATGTCCTCTCAGTTCTGATAATTTTAGGGGGGTGGTTTTCTTGTTTTTTTTGCACTCCCTGTAGTCTGGATATAGAGCAGAAAGCACCTCTCTGTTTCACTCTCCTCCCTCGCACTGGTTGGACTCCTCCTCTCTGGGGCTTGCACTGTACTTTGTATTCCATTTTTGGTCCCTCATTCTGTTTTTTGGTAAGAGTCCCATTTAGTTTTAAATGAGTATAATTGCAACAGACTGCTGCTGAAAGACTTTGCAGAAGAATCTTTAGTCCTGAGAGGCAGCCATCCCCTTGATTTATAAGGACTGTACTCCATTAAGGTCTATGAATCTATCACAACATTGGTAGCATTTCTCTCTATTTGGTTGACTTTGTTTGTGGCTTTTCTTTATTTTGGGGGGTGTTTACTTTAGGGACTGTTGCAATTACAGATTCCCTTCACTTCTCCTGCTAAAGGGGTTCCCTAGGAGCCTCTGTGGATTAGCTCCATCCAGGCAACTGCAGCCTCACGGGTCTCCAAACCACCTTTTCTCCCTTTATGATGTATGTTTACATCTGCGGAGGGATCTGCCACAGCTGACAGCCACCCCAGCATCGGCACTTTTTTTTTTAAAGAGCCTTTCTGTTCTCTGGGATAGGCTAGGGGCTGGGGCAGCATCACAGGGGGAGCCCCAGTCGGTTTCATTGTCTCTGCAAAGGCTCATGCCAGTGCAGTGAGGAAAGTGGAAACCGCAGCAAAGTTGAACTATGTATTTCCAGCACGCTTGCTGCATGGCAGAAGGGAAGGCACCAGCAGTGCTGCTGCCCATGCAGGCACCTATCCTGCATGTAGTAGGAGACCCTAGAACAATAGGGGATGGAGTCTGAACTGGGGACTGCCTGAGCTGCTGCTCAGCTGTGGATGAAGAGGTTGTGAGGCTCTCTAGATAGGAGAGAAGCCATTGTGCTCTCCTGTAGGGTAGGGAACATTCAGCTAGAAGTTAGAATTCAGTTAGAAAGTGCCACATCCCTGATAGACAGAGCAAGAACAGAAAAGGGATAAGAGCAACATTTCCCTCTGGGCTGGACTCCCACATATAGAGTCTGCGCCTTCCCCCAAGACAAGAAGGGACTCCCCATCCAAAGCAGAACTTTTATCTGCTCCTTCCCAGGGCTGGCACTTCCACTAGGTGATCCTAGGCAGTCGCCTAGGGCGGCAGGATTTGGGGTGGGGGGGCATTTTGCCACCCTCGGCGGCAATTCGGCGGTGGGGGGTCCTTCTGCTCCTGGTCTTCGGCGGAAATTCGACGGCGGGTCCTTCACTCGCTCCGGGACCCGCTGCCGAAGTGCCCAGAAGATGTGGAGTGGAAGGACCCCCACCGCCGAATGCTCAGAGGAGGAGCGCTGCTGCCTAGGGCGGCAAAAACACTGGCGCCTCTCCTGCTCCTTCCACCTCCCACAGCAGAAAATGTGATTCTCACTTAATGGGAATACTGTAAAGCTGTGCACAAACATTTGACTTTTGATTCTGCAACATGATGGTGCTAGGGCAGGGGTTCTCAAAATTCATTGCACCTTCTGACAACAAAGTTACTACATGACCCCGGGAGGGGGGCGGAGCCCGAGCCCTTGCCACCCTGGGTGGGGGGAAGAGAGGGCGGTAGCGCAAGCCCTGCCGTTCCAGGTGGGGCTGGAGCTAGGGCTTCAGCCCTGGGTCCCAACAAATCTAATGATGGCCCTGGTGACCCCATTAAAATAGGGCCCCGACCCACTTGGGGTCCTGAACCACAATTTGAGAACTGCTGTGCTAGGGACAAGGCTTCTGGAGCTCCAGCTGTCCAGCAGATTCTCCCCAGGCCATGTGCTCACAGTCTGCTGCAGAGCCAAGCAAGGAGAGGCCTTTCTGGGAGTAAGGGCCCAAAATCAGACACACACTCAGGCCCTAGAGTTGCATGAGTTCAAGAAAATTAATTGTACATGCAAGGTCATGCCACATGGAAGATGTCCTTTTATACAGAAATGGGGGGAAGTGAGAGGGTCCTGCCAGCCTTCCAAGGGCCACAGAATACATCACACAGAAAACATTTCCATGACAACTAAGTTCCTTCAGCATCCCGCACAGCCCGTGGGGCCCCCACCCCCAGTGTCCCACACAACCTGTGGGGCCCCACCCCCAGTGCCCCACACAGCCTGTGGGGCCCCCAGCATCCCACACAGCCGTGAGGCCCCCCAGTGTCCTGCACAACCTGTGAGGCCCCCACCCCCAGCATCCCGCACAGCCCATGGGGCCCCCACAAAATGGATGCCCTCAGCTCCCCAGAACCCCAAGCCCATGCTCCCCTCTCTCCACACAGCCCATCCCCTGTCCTGCAGTGTGGGCTCCCCTCTGTTTGGCCATAGGGCCCTGAGACCTCCAGGACAGGCTCGTCAGCCGGGGCAGACAGCGGGGCCTGGGCGCCCCTCCCCGTCACTCGGAGGCGGATGCAGGATGTGAAAACTCCTTCTAGGACCCCGGGGAGCAGCAGTCGCTGCACGTAGCACACGTGTGCGGCCTCGGTGGGAGGAGGGGCAGCCCGCCCCGACCCGACCCTGGCCAGGCTCGCTTCTGCCCCGCACGCAGCCGGTACGGAGCTGGACGTTACAGGAGCCGCCGTGCTGAGGAGCATCTCGCCGCCCCACTCTCTCTTTTCTGCCTCTACCCCCTCCCTGCCTCCCTCCCTCCCTCCCTCCCATTCCTTCTGCCTGCCCCCAGTCCCTCCTCCCGCTGCCTGCCTGCTCCCCCACCCCATCCCAGCTGCCTGCCCCCCCTTTCCGCTACCTGCTCTCCCACTCCCTGCTGCCTGCCCCTATCTCCCATATTCCCACTGCCCCCCTTTCAGCTGCCTGTCCCCCATATCCCACATTCCCTATGCCTGCCCTGTATCCCCCTCTTCCCACTGCTTGGCCTCCCCCCATTTACTCTACCTGCCCCTCCATTCCTGCTGCCTGCCCTCCCCCCATTCACTTTACCTGTGTCCCATACCCTTCCCCCCACCCACATTCCCTTTTGCCTGCCCCTCATTCCCACATCCCCCCTGCCTCCCTCCATCCCCCCTCCCACTGCCTGGCCTCCCCAGTCCCCCCATTCCTTCTGCCTGCCCCTCCCCACTTCCTGCTGCCTGCTCCCCCTTTCTGCTGCCTGCCCCATCCCCCCTTTCTGCTACCTGCCCCCACATTCCCTGCTGCCTGCCCCCATCCCCACATTCCCTGCTGCCTGCCCCATCTCCCACATTCCCACTGCCTCCTTTCAGCCATCTGCCCCCCACATTCCCTATGCCTGCCCCCTATCCCCCCATTCCCTCTGCCCTCCCCCCCTTCCCTCTGCCCTCCCCCCCTTCCCGCTGCCTGCCTCCCATCCCTTCTGCCTACCCCCCTGTGATGGGTTCGGTCACAGAGACCCCCTTGGGACTGTCACCTGAGCCCATTTTCCCTGCCAGCTTGGGACTTCCAGAACCCTGTCTTGTTGAGCCAGACACACTAGCCTGCTGCAACACAGACCATGCCCTCAAAGCTGCAGGCTTTCAATTAAAACAGCTCAGCAGGTTACCTATCTTCAGCAACCAGACACCCAGTTCCCAGTGGGATCCAAACCCCAAATAAAACAGTTTTACTCTGTATAAAGCTTATACAGGGTAAATTCATAAATTGTCCACCCTCTATAACACTGATACAGAGACATGCACAACTGTTTGTTCCCCCAGGTATTAATCACTTACTCTGGGTTTAGTAATAAACAAAACTGATTTTATTAAGTATAAAAAGTGGGATTTAAGTGGTTTCAAGTAATAACAGACAGAACAAAGTAAGTCACAAGGCAAAATAGAACAAAACATGCAAGTCTAAGCCTAATACATTAAGAAACTGATTATAGGTAGTATCTCACCCTCAAAGATGTTCCAATAAGCTTCTTTCACAGACTAGACTCCTTCCTAGTCTGGGCCCAATCCTTTCCCCTGGTACAGTCCTTGTTAGTTCCAGCAGACATCTCAGGTGGTAGGCAGGGGCTTTCTCATGACTGACAGCCTCTTTTGTTCTGCTGCACCCTCTTTTATAGCTTTGGCACAAGGCAGGAATCTTTTGTCTCTCTGGGTCCCCACCCCACCTCTCCTTCTAAATGGAAAAGTCCCAGATTTAAGATGGATTTCATTATCAGGTTACATGGTCACATGTAACTGTAAGACCCCTTGTCTCTATTCTTCCTGGGTTGGCACACAATGTCCGGCCCAGCGAAGTTTGTGCAGGAGGATCATTGCTTCAATGCTGGTGACACTGGTTTCAGTGAGGATGCTGGCATTAGTGCAGCGATCTTGACGCAAAGGAGCTTCTGGTGGCATCATTGGTGGTACCTCTCCACACTCTTGCGGTGCTGTCGATAGGTCACCCAGATTTCGCATCCATAGAGGAGTGTACAAACAACAATTGTCTTATAGACCTGAATCTTGGTGTCCTGCCGTAGGTCACAGTCTGGGAAATGTGTCGGAGCAATTTCCCAAAGGAAGCACTTGCGCACGGGATCCTGTGCTGGATCTCACTGTCAATTTTTGTGTTTTGAGAAAGTTAGCTACCGAGGTAGCAAAAGTGCTTGACTGAGTCCAAAGTCTGTCCCTCAATGGCGATTTGTGGTGGGTCATGTGCAAGGCCTGAAGCAGGTTGATAGAGCATTTTAGTCTTCTCAATATTGAGTGAGAGTCCTAGGCTTCGGTAAACTTGTGCAAGGAAATCCAGTATGGACTGAAGGTCATTCTCAGTGTGCGCGTGGATGACACAGTCATCAGCATACTGATGATCAGTAATGGATGTCCTGAAGACTTTGGACTTTGACTTTAGACTTATTATAATATTGGTTTTAACAATATCAAAAAGTGTCTCCCATATTTCATACAGTGACAGAAGTTTTTAGGGAAAAATACCAACTTTTTTCAGTGTGTTTGAACTTTTTCATTTTGAAATTTTGTTGAATTCTAACTTTCGGGTTTTTACTTTATTTGCACTTGAAAAAAAGGGAGAAAAGTAAATACAAAGAAAGTGGGGGAAAACACCTTTTACTTTTTTCTTGAAAAATGTGACAAAAGTTTTTTTTAAGTTCAAACTTTTAACTTTCCTCCCACTTTTTCAGTGTGGTAAATGGGACATTTTTACTTTTTCCCCAATGGAAAAGTGTAAAAAAATATTTTTAAAAATTAAAATGTTAGCAAAAGTAACATTCCCTCTATCCATCTGTCTCCCCTTTTTACTGTTTTCAACCTTTTCCAATTGAAACCCTGAAAGTGGAAAACCTTTTTTATTTTTTTTATTGTTTTCAGCAACGGATTTGAAAAATGACCAGAATGACCTGTTCTTAAAGTTTCAACTTTCTTATAATGCTTTTTTTGTGCAGAACTACAGACAAAATGGAGGGAAGATCAACACACAACTTTTATCACTGGGCTGCTCCTAGGGAAATCTAGTGTCTGGCACCAGGGTCAAGCTCCAACGCTGAAACATTAAAAAATGATCTGTTTCTATTTGGCTCTATGGAGCAAGCTGCTTGGCTGCTCTGAGCTGTGTGTGACTCACAGCAACTGCACAGGTGCAGTCATGGATCTTTGCTGCATATCATGCATGGACTGCAGCCTTTGAACCATGATGGCAAGCCTAGTGGGTCACGTAAGAAGGGGTGTGGAGAGCTTTGCAGCAGATGGGTGACCCACTCAATCCCTAAGATGTTTAATGGCCTTTAGCTGACCCACCAGGAGTTCAGCAGCTATTCTCTGGCCAGCCAGGATGTTGGCTACTTGCTAATGGGCCTCCACCAGTTTGTCAACCTTCTTACTAAAATTCAAATATTCCTCCAAGTCCCACATCACAGCTCCCTCCCCACTTCCAAAACCCATCGCCTCACTGCACTGCCTCCCATTGGTATGTGTTGTGCAACATAATGGGTCATCCCAGAAGTTTAGTTTTGAAAACTAGTTAATGGGTGGTATTGTCAAAGAATTGGGGTTTCCAAACAAAGTGAGAATAATTTTGGGGCATTCTGCTGGGAACTCATTTTGCACAACCCCAGTTTCTGCCCTGTACAGCTACAGGGTTCCTTTGCCTGCCATGACTCAACATCGTCCCTTCTCTCCCTGCTCTTTTGTCACTGTGCTAGTGAGTGTTCGAGGAAGGGGAGGGCTGTGACCAGGCCTGTACATTCCATATGCTGCCAAGGCCAGTCATCTATGTATTCCTTATGGCCTCCACATCACTCTCATGCTGGTAGAGTGGTTGTGAGTAGCCCAGATTGGGAGCTACAACAGCAAAGCTTTGTGAGGTACTCAAGGTGATGGGAAAGACCCTCACTCGTCTGGACTGCACCCTGAAATGTGACAGACAGACAGACATGGATGTGAGAGCCATTCCTAGCAGTGCCATTCCTTTCTGTCTTATGCCCACACTGAAAGCACATGAGCAGCTTAACAGTTACATTTTTATCACTGAGAGTAATTAGCCATTGGAACAACCAAGGGTCATGCTAGATTCTCCATCACTGACCATTTTTAAATCAAGATTGGATGTTTTACTATAAGTTCTGCTATAGGAATTATTCTGAGAAAGCTCTATGCTTGTGTTATACTGGTGGTCAGACTAGATGGCCTTGGAATCTATAACACGCTGCTTTTAGAAAGAGCTAAAACATTATATCAGTCCTGGCCTTGGACAAAGGTGACAGATTCAATGTGACCCCAAGCTTAGCCGCAGAAGCAAATAAAAGCTACTGAATATGGAAACTGATGATGACTCCAAAAAAGTCCATGGAAAATTTTCATGGAAAAATTCTGACATTTCAAAGTTTTTTTCATTCCAAATCAAAACAAAACCAAAAATGTTGAAATTTCCTGCAAAACAAAATTGTCACCAAAAAAATAAATAAATAATTTCAGGTAAATAAAATCTTTCCCATTTGTTAAAATTGAAATGTTTTGTTACCATTTTGACTTTTTAAAATTTTATATTACAATTTATAAAATAATACATTTAAAAATGAAAAGTCATTTTGAAACAAAAACATCAAAACATTTTGGTCTGTTTCAACTTTAATGCAATGATTTTTATTAAATTTTAATTCAAAATGAAATTTAATCAAAATTGACATGTTCCTGTGGAAAGATTGAATTTCTAAGATATTGGGTACTCTGATGGTAAAAATGGCTGTTGGAAATGTTTTGATCAGGTCTGCTCAGAAATACAATAAAAAATCAGTGAAAATGCAGAGTGATGCTGTGCTGCAATGTGGGCAATAAGGCCAGGATTATCAGATGGCGTCAGCACCCACTATGGGACAGTTTTCAAAAGAACCCTCAACAGCTCCCCCTGAGAACAATTGTGGGTGCCGGACACTCTTGAAAATCTGATTGAGCGCTTTGGAAAATCTACCTCTAAAGCTGGCTTGGTGAGTAGAGTCATGGGTTTTGTCCACCAAGTCGAACATTCACAACCAAATTTTAAAGGAGCCTGCTGTGGAATTTGATATAGATAGTGTGCTACAGTCAGTCACAGGCCTAACCATTAAATTTTAGCCCTTGCAAAACCCTTATGTCATTCAGACGTTATTTCTGCTCTGCATTGCCAAACAATGTCCATTCACAAAGCCCAGCATCTCAAGTTTAGATGCTGTGATTGTTGCTGTTGGCACAAGTATCTTTAAGGAAAGTGTGTTTTAGGGCTTAGCTACGTACAGACTTGCACCAAAATTACTCAGTCAGTTTTAATTCACATCTTGAGTTATTTCCATAAAAGAACCCCCCAACAACGTATACTAAATTGGTTGTTGTTAAAGGATTAATAAATTCCAAGGCCAGATGGGACTATTTGTGATCATCTGGTTTGAACTCCTTTATTATTGAGTCATTGAATTTTTCCCCAGAATAATTCCTAGAGCACATCTTTTAGAAAAATATCCAATCTTGATTTAAAAATTGTCAGTGATGGAGACTCTATCACAATCCTTGGTAAATTGTTCCAATGGTCCAAAGTGGATCCAGACTGCTGGCACTTAACATTAAAAAGGTTGCAGAGCAGTTTTTAAACTAATTGACCGGGGAAAGCCGATTGCTGCAGCGGAGCACTTGGATCGGACAGAGACTTCTCTTAGAGGAGAGTCTATTGATAGAGATTCTCTAGGTTTTAGTCAGGAGGACAGCATGAAAGAGGATAAAGTATGGGCAAGATCAGATGACAAACATTCACATAAAAAAGAATCTGACACATAGAAAAGGGCAGACAAATAAACAGTGACAAGTTTTTAAAATGCTTGTACACAAATGCTAGAAGTCTAAATAATAAGATGGGTGAACTAGAGTGCCTCGTGTTTAAGGAGGATATTGATATAATAACAGGTTTCAGAGTAACAGCCGTGTTAGTCTGTATCCGCAAAAAGAAGAACAGGAGTACTTGTGGCACCTTAGAGACTAACAAATTTATTAGAGCATAAGCTTTCGTGGACTACAGCCCACTTCTTCGGATGCATATAGAATGGAACATATATTGAGGAGATATATATACACACATACAGAGAGCATAAACAGGTGGGAGTTGTCTTACCAACTCTGAGAGGCCAATTAATTAAGAGAGAAAAAACTTGTGAAGTGATAATCAAGCTAGCCCCGTACAGACAGTTTGATAATAAGTGTGAGAGTACTTACAAGGGGAGATAGAGTCAATGTTTGTAATGGCTCAGCCATTCCCAGTCCTTATTCAAACCGGAGTTGATTGTGTCTAGTTTGCATATCAATTCTAGCTCAGCAGTCTCTCTTTGGAGTCTGTTTTTGAAGTTTTTCTGTTGTAATATAGCCACCCGCAGGTCTGTCACTGAATGACCAGACAGGTTAAAGTGTTCTCCCACTGGTTTTTGAGTATTTTGATTCCTGATGTCAGATTTGTGTCCATTAATTCTTTTGCGTAGAGACTGTCCGGTTTGGCCAATGTACATGGCAGAGGGGCATTGCTGGCACATGATGGCATATATCACATTGGTAGATGTGCAGGTGAACGAGCCCCTGATGGTATGGCTGATGTGATTAGGTCCTATGATGATGTCACTAAAGAACACTTTAACCTGTCTGGTCATTCAGTGACAGACCTGCGGGTGGCTATATTACAACAGAAAAACTTCAAAAACAGACTCCAAAGAGAGACTGCTGAGCTAGAATTGATATGCAAACTAGACACAATCAACTCCGGTTTGAATAAGGACTGGGAATGGCTGAGCCATTACAAACATTGACTCTATCTCCCCTTGTAAGTACTCTCACACTTATTATCAAACTGTCTGTACTGGGCTAGCTTGATTATCACTTCAAAAGTTTTTTTTCTCTTACTTAATTGGCCTCTCAGAGTTGGTAAGACAACTCCCACCTGTTTATGCTCTCTGTATGTGTGTATATATATCTCCTCAATATATGTTCCATTCTATATGCATCCGAAGAAGTGGGCTGTAGTCCACAAAAGCTTATGCTCTAATAAATTTGTTAGTCTCTAAGGTGCCACAAGTACTCCTGTTCTTCTTTTTATTGATATAATAGGCATCACATAAACCTGGTGGAGTGAGGACAATCAATGGGACACAATCATTCCGGGGTACAAAATATATCAGAAGGACAGAACAGGTCGTGTGGGGGGTAGGGGACGTGGCACTATATGTGAAAGAAAACGTAGAATCAAATGAAATAAAAATCTTAAATGAATCCACATTTTCCATAGAATCTCTATGGATAGTAATTCCATGCTCTAATAAGAATATAACAGTAGGGATCTATTATTGAGCACCTGACCAGGACAGTGATAGTGACGATGAAATGCTAAGGGAGATTAGAGAGGCTATCAAAATAAAGAACTCAATAATAGTGGGGGATTTCAATTACCCCATATTGACTGGGTACATGTCACCTCAGGACAAAATGCAGAGACAAAATTTCTCGATACTTTAAATGACTGCTTCTTGGAGCAGCTGGTACAGGAACCCACAAGTGGAGCGCAGGATCTGGTCCAAGAGGTAACTCTAACAGGACCGCTTGGAAATAGTGACCATAATGTAATAACATTTAACATTCCTGTGGTGGGAAGAACACCTCAACAGCCCAACACTTTGGCATTTAATTTCAGAAAGGGGAACTATGCAAAAATGAGGAGGTTAATTAAACAGAAATTAAGGTACAGTGACTAGAGTGAAATCCCTGCAAGCTGCATGGACAGTTTTCAAAGACACTATAATAGAGGCCCAACTTAAATGTATACCCCCAAATTAAAAAACACAGTAAAAGAACTAAAAAAGAGCCACCGTGGCTTAACAACCATGTACAAGAAGCAGTGAGAGATAAAAAGGCATCTTTTAAAAAGTGGAAGTCAAATCCTAGTGAGGTAAATAGAAAGGAGCACTGCCAAATTAAGTGTAAAAATTTAATAAGAAAAGCCAAAAAGGAGTTTGAAGAACAGGTAGCCAAAAACTCAAAAGGTCATAACAAAATGTTTTTTAAGTACATCAGAAGCAGGAAGCCTGCTAAACAACCAGTGGGGCCCCTGGAAGATGGTGATACAAAAGGAGCACTTAAAGACGATAAAGTCATTGCGGAGAAACTAAATGAATTCTTTGCTTCAGTCTTCATGGCTGAGAATGTTAGGGAGATTCCCAAACCTGAGCCTTCCTTTGAAGGTGACAAATCTGAGGAATTGCCACAGATTGAACTGTCACCAGAGGAGGCTTTGGAATTAATTGATAAACTTAACAGTAATAAGTCACCGGGACCAAATGGTATTCACCCAAGAGTTCTGAAAGAACTCATATGTGAAATTGTGGAACTATTAACTATGGTTTGTAACCTGTCCTTTAAATCAGCTTCTGTACCCAATGACTGGAAGATAGCTCATGTAACGCCAATATTTAAAAAGGGCTCTAGAGGTGATCCCAGCAATTACAGACCGGTAAGTCTAACGTCAGTACCGGGCAAATTAGTTGAAACAATAGTAAAGAATAAAATTGTCAGACACATAGAAGAACATAAATTTTTGGACAAAAGTCAACGTGGTTTCTGTAAAGGGAAATCATGTCTTACTAATCTATTAGAGTTCTTTGAAGGGGTCAACAAACATGTGGACAAGGGGGATCCAGTGGACATAGTATACTTAGATTTCCAGAAAGCCTTTGACAAGGTCCCTCACCAAAGGCTCTTACGTAAATTAAGTTGTCATGGGATAAGAGGGCAAAGCCTTTCATGGATTGAGAGCTGGTTAAAAGACAGGGAACAAAAGGTAGGAATAAATGGTAAATTTTCAGAATGGAGAGGGTATCTAGTGGTGTTCCCCAAAGGTCAATCCTAGGACCAATCCTATTCAACTTATTCATAAATGATCTGGAGAAAGGGGTAAACAGTGAGGTGGCAAAGTTTGCAGATGATACTAAACCGCTCACGATAGTTAAGACCAAAGCAGACTGTGAAGAACTTCAAAAAGATCTCACAAAAATAAGTGATTGGGCAACAAAATGGCAAATGAAATTTAATGTGGATAAATGTAAAGTAATGCACATTGGAAAAAATTACCCCAACTATACATAAAATATGATGGGGGCTAATTTAGCTACAGATAATCAGCAAAGAGATCTTGGAGTCATCGTGAATAGTTCTCTGAAGACGTCCACACAGTGTGCAGCGGCAGTCAAAAAAGCAAATAGGATGTTAGGAATCATTAAAAAGGGATAGAGATAAGACGGAGAATATCTTATTGCCCTTATATAAATCCATGGTACGCCCACATCTTGAATACTGCATACATATGTGGTCTCCTCATCTCAAAAAAGATATACTGGCATTAGAAAAGGTTCAGAGAAGGGCAACTAAAATGATTAGGGGTTTGGAATGGGTCCCATATGAGGAGAGATTAAAGAGGCTAGGACTTTTCAGCTTGGAAAAGAGGAGGATATGATAGAGGTATACAAAATCATGAGTTGTGTGGAGAAAGTGAATAAGGAAAAGTTATTTACATGTTCCCATAATATAAGAACTAGGGACTACCAAATGAAATTAATGTGCAGCAGGTTTAAAACAAATAAAAGGAAGTTCTTCTTCATACAACGCACAGTCAACCTGTGGAACTCCTTGCCTGAGGAGGTTGTGAAGGGTAGGACTATAATAGGGTTTAAAAGAGAACTAGATAAATTCATGGAGGTTAAGTCCATTAATGGCTATTAGCCAGGATGGGTAAGGAATTGTGTCCCTAGCCTCTGTTTGTCAGAGGGTGGAGATGAATGGCAGGAGAGAGGTCACTTGATCATTACCTCCTTCTGGGGCACCTGGCATTGGCCACTGTCGATAGACCGGATACTGGGCTAGATGGAACTTTGGTTTGACCCAGTATGGCCATTCTTATGTTCTTATGTTAATTATTCCCACTGTTAAAAATATGCACCTCATTTCCCATCTGAATTTGCTTATATGACTCTCTGTACCTTGGGTGAACACCCTACATCTAAGTTTGTAAGAGTATTGAAAGTATTAAGATCAGTTTAGAATGCGTTTTGCTTTTATTTCATTTGACTAAATCTGACTTGTTGTGCTTTGACTTATAATCACTTAAAATCTATCTTTATAGTTAATAAATCTCTTTGTTTATTCTACCTGAAGCAGTGCATTTGGTTTGAAGCATGTTAGAGACTCCCCTTGGGATAAGAAGCCTGGTGCATATCAATTTCGTTGTTAAATTGATGAACTCATATAAGCTTGCAGCGTCCAGTGGGCATAACTGGACACTGCAAGATGGAGGTTCCTAGGGTTGTGTCTGGGACTGGAGATATTGCCTAGTGTCATTCGGTTGCAAGTAGCTGGGAGCAGCTTACATGCCAGAGGCTGTACGTGAACAGCCCAGGAGTGGGGGTTCTCACAACAGAGCAGGTTAAGAAGGCTGGCTCCCAGAGATTGGAGTGACCTAGCAGACACTGGTCCAGACAACTCCAGAGGGGAACATCACAGCTTAGTTCAGCATTCCTGACCATCTTGGCTAATAGCCATTGATGGACCTATCCTCCATGAACTTATCTAATTCTTTTTTGAACCCACTTATACTTTTGGCCTGCACAACCACCATAATCTGTGCATTTGAATCCTTCATGGTGTTGATCCATCATAGGGGTGAATGGTCTGTAAAAAGACAAAAAGGGCACCCACTGGAGCAACATCTAAGTCCCCTGGGCTGCTTCCTACTCTGTCTTCACCAGCGATGGTCCATGGTTCCCCCAGGTCTTTGGGGTCCTCAGGCAGTGCAGCTCCTGATGGCGCAGCCTCCTCTCTGGGTTCGTCAGGCAGCCTGGAGTCTGTCTGGGGCTCTGCGTGCCTTGGCTTTGGGGTCAGGGCCTGTAGCAGCTCCCTGGAGAGAGCCTGCTGTCTGCGTCCTCTCCCTTCATCAGCCTGCCCAGACTGAGCTGGGCTGCTTCCTTTTATGTCTTGTCGTCAGGCTGAGCATGCCTAGCAGAGGTGGCTTCCTCGGCCTGCAATGCACAGTTAACCCTTCCGGAGCCAGAGTGGGGTAGGTACACCCTGTCACTGGGGGTGAGAGAAAAGAAACTCAGTCTCCTTAGTTGATACATAGTATTATTTTTCTGCCCCTTTGGGTGCAGGCGTAAACATGGTCGGTGTATGCCATATTGTGGTGTATGCTAGCTGGTTTGATGATGGTATAATTGATTGGCAGAGCAACTCTGCCTGGTGCAGATGAGTAAAGGAAGTCCAAGAGCTTATGTTGTGTGTCTTGGATCTCCTCCAGGGGGTTGTGAAGCACCCCTGCCACTCTACATAAGAGGTCCTGAAATTGTCAGAAGCCATCTGGTGGCGAAAGGGATGCTTAAGCCACTGCTGCATCCAGTGAAGAAAATAGGAATCTCTCATGTTCCAGCAGTACTGTTGGAACCGGGCTGAGGGTCTGCTCTTCCAGCATCAACTCCAACTGTCTACTTGAAGGACCCCGAGATGGAAAGACAGCAAAGTTTCCCTCGCAAACCAGGTGGGTTCTGAGGGCGGTTATTGGGACCAAGGTATGTCAGATCCAGAGGATGTTGTGGTAGGCCCCATGGCGGTCGCACTGGAGGATATTGCCACAACATAGATGGTCTTCTAGACTACTCATACTGGTGGTAGGGAATGGATGGTTCTTTCCTATCATCCGACTCCTCCGAAGATGAAAACTCAGCCCCTAGTTCCATCGGTGGTACTGCAGATCCAGCAGAAGTGTGTAGACCACTGCAGCAGGAGGCAAGGGATCCTGCAACTGGGTCATGTAGAGGGAGAATTAGTCTCCCTAGAAATGGAAGGTCCCAGCAAGTGTGGAGATCTCAGTTCTTCCAAGGCAAACATGTCCTGGGACTCAGGCGCTTTTCCCGATCTCCCTAGTGTTAAGAGTACCCTCTCCTTACCTGGTACTGGTGTCAGAGTGATGGACTTCCCTGAAGCAGGCGGGTCTCACACTTTATGGGGCACCGATGCCAATAGTATCTGTGGTTTGGTACTCAGTACCGTCGGATCTGTCTACTTGTGAGACTTCTTCTCATGTTTGTGCACTTTAGAGCACGCTCCCTCTCCATGACTGGAACACATGGAAGAAGCTTCCCCTTTCTTCAGTTTGGAGGAAGACTTAATGCCATATTTATGGGCATGCTTCCTTACCTCCCGACTGGGCCCTGACATGGGGTCCACAGTGGTGGTTTCGCTGATGCCAGATCCAGTCTCAGTAGCTGGAGGTGCACTCCTGGCTGTTTCAGGCTGATGTACTTGGGGGGTTCCCCGGCCTGGGTCTGAATGAAGCCTCGTGTTGACTTCCATGAGGTGTTTCTGGAGGTGGAGAGCCTGGCCTTCTCGGGTACAGCTGGGGAAGGACTGGCAGATATTGCACCTGGATGTGATGTGGGCTTCTCCCAAGCAGTAGAAGCAGCTTTGATGTTTGTCTCTGACTGCAGGCAGGAGGCACAGATTTTAAACCCTGGAGTATTTTGCATAGTCCAGTACCCATTTGTGGGTGGGTGGGGAGGTGGGGGGGTTATGGAGAAGCAAACCCTCAAACTATCAATCCTACTACTAAAACTAGCGAAAACTACTAAAACTACTATAACAGAGTTAAAACACTATAAATGTAACTACATACAACTATATTCTTTTAAACATGTGTCCCAGAGGAGGACACTAATAGTTTTGACCTGGACCATGAGACGGTAAGAAGGTACCGGAGAGGCAGTCAATCTACCCTGCCCTTTATCACTTCAGATAAAACCATGAGATGAGCCAGGGTGCATGCACAGACCAGGACACTACTTTCAAATTCTCCAGCTCCAGATGCATGGAGCACATGCGTAAACTCTCAGTGGAATACAGTAGGGATCACAATTTGAAAAAGAACAAGGCAGGAACCAGGAGTCAAGCAAGAAGGTAGGATACAATATAGCAGCCAGGTAAAGCCCCATTGTGCATGTGACTACTTGTGCCTCTCTTTGGGTTTAAATAGGAAGTGCTGACCAATCAGAATTCACAGTGTACCTCCAATCAGGCCCAGGGAAGCCCTCCCTAATGTAACTTCAGGTTTCACGGTCCCTCCTGCTCAGCTGGTTAGTAGTGAGAACACTGGGTGGGAGCAGTGAGGGTGCCAGTTGACTGGGAACGCTGCAGCTCCACGTTCAAGGTCTCTTGGGTCAGTTAGTTTGACTGGATCTATTTTCCATAAACCCATGTTGATTTGCATTAATGAAGGATATTTGAATGAATGATTTGCATTAATGAAGTGGAAATTTGGACAGACGACTAGGGAAGGGAGTATAAAAATATTGCTATAGCATAAAGGGGTGTAATCAGGAAGGCCAAGGCACTGTCGGAGAATAACAAAGTTCTCACTTTTTGTTTGGGTACAGCAAGTCAGATACTTTATTTTCTCTAACAATTGCTTAGAGGGAGAGAGCTAAACAGGTCTCTCTACAGGTAAACAATTACAGCAAGCATTTATGCCTTTTGTTACAGACAATAATGAGCAACAGCTGCATTTTGTTTATACATCGGTCATTCTGATATCTTGTTTTGCTCACTAATGTAGACTCTTAGTCTATTATCTACACAAGGTCGCAACAACTTCTCACACAGTTCTTTCCCACTCGCCTCACACATTCCTCGCTTCTACAAATCTCGTTATTAGGGTTACAGTTAGCCTGACTCTGTTAACAAACTGTCATGCATTGCATCCCCTTCCTGTCAGCTTCCACAACCCCCCCTTTTGTACTACTAGTACAACAAACATTTTCAAATCTCTATTTGCATTAAATCTCGGAATTCAGATTCTACATCAGATGCTTCAACCTTAGGGGTTTTGATTGGATGTAATGACAATGCATGATGAGCATGGACATGAAAGGTATTACTATTATTACGTCCTTTACAACAACAATAACGTACTCCTGCACAACACAACCAATAACATTCCCATAGCGATAATATGATGGGGTTGTTGTACAATCTTAGTCATATAATACAATACATCATACTTAGTACATAAGGTGGGTACTCTATAAGCTGTCTGAAAGGCATACTTTTCAACTTGATATATATTTTGAAGTACGTGAATTTGCCCTTGTATTTCAGAGATTTTCTGAACCTCTGGTAACAGTGAAAGCAAATTTTGAAATCGATTAGGTACTAAACTAGTCCAATTAAAGGGTATCTGGAACCTAAGGACTACTTGCAAAATTCTATCTGCAGGCCAATAGATAATATGATTGCCTGCAGTGGTAGTGAGATTAAAATGTATGTCTTGTGATGTGGTGGCATTAACATACACAAGGCTATCATTAGCTTGAAAAAGGAAGTGTCCTGTCAGGGTAGTTCCTTGTCCCCTACCCTCCCAGCAAACGTAGTCATGAAGAGTAACAACTGCTCCTGGCTTCAGTTTACGGATACACTGAAGCTGTGGGGGTTCTAACGGCCAAAATGTCCATTGACTCCCTAACCCCATCCAAATGTCAGATGTAATCCCAGGAGCACTGACTAAAAATCGATTGGGCATACCAGGTGGTCTAATTTCCCAGATGTCTCGATGAATTACCCAATCCCACATGCATCCTCCCCATGGACCCGGCAGGATTCGGTATGTGGGAGCCCACCCCCCCCTAAACCGGTCCATATGCTTGGAGCACTGAGAACGTCTGCACTTCCATCCAGAAAGTCTCCAAGTATGTCTCCATGGCCACAGATCAGATGGTACTCCTGATGTGTCTGTAAGGGCAGTGGGCCAAGCCTGATGCTCTAGATCATTCCGAATGGCCATTAGCTGGTCATTCAGGAAATCCTGAATTTCTGAACATGCTAGATCCCACTGCAATGCCTTCCCAGCCTCAGTGATATTCAATACCATTTCTGTCAGCAACTTCTGGGTCATAGAACTAAGGGTGGAAATAACATGTAACTCACCAACTCCAGCCTGTATCTGGGTTAGTTGTGCTCCAGAAACAAGGCTGATGGCCTTCTCTAGTTGCCCCAATTTCTCATCATGTTCTTGGTTCTTAAAAATATTCCAAACTGCTGCTGCACTATTGGCCTCATCCCATAGGGATCCGGTCAAGTCTCTCTTCTTTCTAGAGGAAATAACCCAAGCCCTCTGTTGTGCTAATCTAATGGCAGCCCCCTGTGAGCAATTTGGGTATGTAGAGGTAATCTGGAAACTGGATAAGGGCAATGAAAATTTAACAGTCCCTAGTGTAGTGTTAATCACAGTCCATTGATATCCTAATACATCTCTCTTTGGTGTAGTACTATACCACATCTGTTGGTTAACACCTTTATGTACTTCCGGGAGGCATTGATATTAATGGCATAAGAAGGGGTGTATTGCAATAAGGTACAGGTCACATTATTAGTCACTGGAATAATTTCTATGCAGGTAAAATTTCCAGTGGCAAAACAAACTCTGGGTATTCGTTTAATTGTTCACTAATTGGGTGACCAAATAATAATAAGGGCCTCTCTCATTTAACACAGTGCAAATTCCAGGAACATTCGCTATAGAACCCATCAATTGCTATTACAGATTCTTGGGGTTCACTGGTAGTGATATCATATACTTTTATCTCCACTGATCCATTCAATTGTTCACTTATATGGGATATCCTGAACCTTAAAAATAATTTTTTCAAACAATATTTAAATAAATCACTAAAGTGTGAATGCCTTAGTCATTGGTTTTATCAAATATATGGCATTGTCTGTATTTGGATGTGTTACAGGGGTAATAGTGTAATGGAGGAGATGGCAGGGGCAATGGCAACAAGGTGCCTTTGGTACTTATAATTTAAAATCCAATTAGGGAGGGCAATACATGCTGAAGGACTTATCCAAAACACAGGGCGCAGCCTGTAGAATAAACTCCAAAATCCAATCAATACCACGTTCCCAAGCATGGGTCCCACAAGTTTCTTCCTGCCAGTGTGTAATTCTTTGTTTCTTCACCAGGGTCAGTTCTTAATGTCTCTTGTAGTCAGGAATCCCTGGACTTTGTGGTTTCAATGAAGCAAGTGTTCCTTCTTCTCTTTTCCTGAAACAGTGTGGTTTAGTATCATACAAGGGAGAGGTTACTAGCACATCACCCTGTAATGGTTTTGCTATTTCTAGAAAAATCCAAAGGCACAGTAGGTCTGTCAGTGGACAAGGGAGAGGTTACTAGCACTTCACCTTGTCTTTTTTTTTCTTTTTCCTGCTGTCCAGAAGGCACAGCAGAGCTAGAAGGAGAAATAGGCTTATCATCAGTTGGAGAGTCCTCCCGAGGTGGAGGGGTCTTTTTACAGTGAGAAGCATGGGTCCAGGCAGGTAGTCCTTGGCACTTCACAGCGGTGTTGGTGGTTAACAGGACTTGGAAAGGGCCTTTCCAGTGTGGAGCCAAAGCAGTCTTTTGTTGATGGATTTTACGTAGACTCAGTCTCCTTGTTTCAATGAATGGCGGGGCTGCTAGGGTCTTTGGGTAGCACTTCTTTTATCTGTGAGAAAAGAAACCTAACACATTTCATTAATGCCTGGCAATGTTTTGCAGATCTCATAGTTGCTTGGGCACATTCAGGCCCCCCTTTTCTTGGCTGTCAGCCAAGTCTTAGCTATGGGCAGTGTCCTTGGATGGGGCCAGCGTCTTATCTTTGGACTGAGCTTGCTAGCTATTTTTTCCAGTTAACTCGTTCTGTTCTTTTTCCTTTTTCCCTTCTTGGCTTCTTTTAACCTACAAAGGAAACTTCCACTCTTCACTCATACACCTTTTCCCAACAATGAACACATAGACATTGCCATTATACAGTACATTAGTCTTACTATTCAATGTATGCCATGTACATCCTTCCAGTAAAATAACTTTATTACAGAGCTTTGGAGCAACAAACCAGGACAAGCACACCCACTTTTGAGGAGTCCACTCGGTACAACCTCTGGTGTCCAATAGCTTTCCTCCCTCCCCACCCTCTGGCTAGAAATCTGAGGTAGCCAGAAGGATCCCATGGGCAATATGGGGAGTGGGTTAACCTTCCATGTCCTTGCTTCCAAAGACTGTTGGTATGCAAATTTTAACAACAATTTTTTTCAATTAAAAATATCTGGCCAATGAAGTTTCTTTTTCTTACTTAAGCAAATGTATTAGACTTTAGTATATCACATTTTCCTGATTTATCCGAACACTTTGTATTCCAAGTTGAATAAAACAAGTATCTGCTTTTTGATTTAACCCTTCTATTTAATTTTGAACTAGACTGTCTTATGAAAATATTAAACCCAACAATTCTGGCCACAAGACAAACACCACAAGACAGGACAAAGAACACAAAAATAATTCCTATTGTACCAGTAAATGCATGGTACATTGAATGCTGTTCAGCTGGCATCCGTTTTCTCTGATGATCTGAAAGACAAAAGAACAGAGGTCTATCCCTTCTGGGTAGTCAGTCATTGCTTAAAATATTTCCTTTATATACACATACTCTTGTTGATTTTAGACAAAACAGAGGAATTACCCCATATTTCCTTGTATTTGTTTCATAGGCAGCCCAGGTTTCAGTGGCTTCTACCTTATTAGTTAGAAAATTGCATTAATACAGATGCTTTCTGGCTTGCTTCCAGATCCACAGCTTAAAAATTCTTACGTAAAAAGGGACACAATTAACTTTCCCAGACTTTTGATTGCCTTTTACTTCTAACTTCTGCTTTCAAACACCCAGTGATCTGAAAGAGATAACACAACCTATATTGGTAGGTTTGCATTTCTTTTACCTCTGCTACAATATACACTGCACATGTTCTGGGGAAAATGCACATCCTCTCCACAATTCAATTTCCACAACACTAGCCACATCAATTTCTACACAAGGTGTAACTGTTTCTTTTGTGCTTACAAAATCTCCATGCACCCCTAGTAAAGTGACAGCTTGACCACACAGAGCCAGGGGCACTGTCCTTCTCTCTCTTTTTACCAGATCTTTTATCTGCTATTTTGTTACCCAAAAACAAATTCAAATCTTTTATTCTCCGGGCTTTGACTACCCTGCTGCAGCCACAACCTTTGGTCTTTAGTTAAAACATTTTAAATCTTGTAAAGCATTAAGTCACCTTTAGGATTAAATGCTAAATACCATATTAAACAACACTAGTTTCCTGTGTCTGGCAAAAGTATTCTCGGTTTTTGAAACTTTAAACAATACCAATTCATCTCAAACTTATAAAACACAGATCCCACAAAAACCAATAATCTATTTGTCCTGGTGCCTGGTTTTCCAGTACCAGGGGCAAGGGAGTTAAGTAAGTTGGAATGTCAAAAGATCCGGATTCGGGTCAATCAGTGCCCAGGGCTGGCCAATCCTGGGTGCAAAGCTGCAACAAGCGTCTCTTGGACATTCTTTTCTGAACACCGGGTAAAGGCCATTTACTTAACATATAATTCAAAGGGCTATCCTTAGAGGGTTTTACCAGAGACCACCCTGCTGACACTCTAACAGAGAATTACACAGAGAACAGAGGGAATTATGGCCTAATAGGCTCCTATTACAGCCTAATAGGATCCTATTACAGGAATTTCTACTAATATTGACCGCTACAGGGGACGGGACTATTCAATTTTCTCTTGTGGCAAACACACTGCTGTTACAGCATATGCAAACACAAATGGTTAAATTCTGACAAGTCCCTGAAGGACCGGTACTTGCTTAGCCAGTGCTTCCTTTTCTGCCTGGAAGTCCTGTCTCAAGGCTTGCAACTTGCCCTGGGCGTAGGGTGGAGCTGCTGCCTGGTTCATGATCTATGCTCTTAATTGCTCAATTCTAGTTATCAAGTACACAACTCTTCCTATTACTCCAACTTCTCTATTGCCCAGTCCTGCTACGACTGGGGTAGATCCACCTGACACTCTTCCCGGTCAACCGGGGTGGAGAGAGGAATGCTAAATCCCTCTCCGGTTCTCAGACTTACTGCGACTGAGAGTGGCCACACTTTCATACTCACACACGTACGTCCAGACTGGCCATGTCTGTGTATAACGTTCAGAGAAGGTGCTGTGCAATCTCCAACTTGCTTCCTCTCTTGGGAGGGCAGTTCTTTTACACCCTGAGGTCTCCTGGGGCGTCTTTTCAGTGATTCCAGTCCAGGCTGGCTGCCTGTGGCTTCTTCAGCATCCCCAAACCACACCGGCTCCAGGGTCGCAAAGGCAGACTGTTGGATCTCACTGGACAGTTAAGCTTTGCAAATGTAATCTCAGCACTGTAACTTGTATTGCCTTTGGTTTGACTATGTCTATATTTTTTTCCACAGCCAGCTGGGGCCGAAAGCAGTTTTTCTTTGTACTTAGCCTGGTCTGCATTGATTCTTGACCTTGAATGCAGATTAACTTTCTCTTTATCTCTGGACCAAGCTGAATTTCAAATTAACCTGTTCCTTTCCTCAATAAACAAATTGCTCCCATTGTGTGTCAGAGGCTTTTTGGTGATTAAAAGCTCCTCTGAGATGTATGATCTTATCTAGATTGAAGGTACCTTCTAGTGGGCATTGCTTAGATGAATTTTCACGCGTGTAATGATTCCAATTCTCTAAATACCTGCAGGTTTTAGGACCATAATGTACGTACAGGAAATAAGATGGGGTACCCTTAGGGGGTAAGAGGGAATCCTTAGACTGTCCCCCACCCATTTTCCAATCACACACACACGGAGGAGGATGCCTTGTCCACGCTAGTGACTTATAAACTAAGGATCTCTCCCTACAGGGTACTCACACAGGAGAGGCTAACGAGGATAGCCACGTCCCTCCTACATCTCCCTTCAGCAAAGAGCGTCGGCTAGTCTCAGAGAGACGGCGCCGCTTATTCTCGTTGCATCCAGTGAGATGATCAGACTGTCAGTGGCTCACACAGAGAGGAAAAGGGAAGAGAAGATGGGTTTCACACACTCCTAGACCCATGTAGCCTCCTCGCCGGACGATGCCAGGCCAAGTTAGCCCACCGTGGGTCGGATCTCCTAAAAGATCCTCTAGTTACCGGGCTTGTGTTAGAGTAGTTCTGGTCACGAGCCAAAAGACTTCGCAGAGTACTCTGGGCGTCTTCCGGTAACTCTCAATTCACACTGGTGTACACACACACACACACACACACCAAGGCCTCTATTTCCAGGTACTATTCCCAAGTACTATGATGCATCTACACTCTGAGGCGGTAACAACCCGTCATGAGGCAGTAAACAACCCCTCTGTCCAGACTCAACACACTATGAGGCGGTAACAACCTCTCTTGAGGCGGTAAAAACCCCTCAGCACCAGTGCATACCTATGCATCTCTCATATGCATATATGGGGGCGGCCAAACTAACAGATCCCCAGAACAGCATACAACTACCTTATTGGGGGCGGCAAAACAATTCCCCAGAACCGCTCTGCATCTGATCTTGCTGCACAGTCAATAAGTTCGGATGGCGTGAGCCCAACAGGGACAGACGGCCCCACGGACAGTCCTCCTCCGACACCCCAATAGAGATTTCAAAAGGTCTCCTACCTCTATTGTGGCGCCATGGGGTTCGAAGGGGAACGATCCGTAGCAGCTGCCAGGACCTCTGCGGGCGTTGCCATCCCGGACGAGCCCCCAAATTGTCGGAGAATAACAGAGTTCTCACTTTTTGGTTGGGTACAGCAAGTCAGATACTTTATTTTCTCTAACAATTGCGTACAGGGAGAGAGCTAAACAGGTCTCTCTACAGGTAAACAATTACAGCAAGCATTTATACCTTTTGTTATAGACAATAATGAGCAACAGCTGCATTTTGTTTATACATAGGTCATTCTGATATCTTGTTTTGCTCACTAATGTAGACTCTTAGTATACATTCCGTATTATCTACACAAGGTCGCAACAACTTCTCACACAGTTCTTTCCCACTCGCCTCACACATTCCTCGGTTCTACAAATCTTGTTATTAGGGTTACAGTTAGCCTGACTCTTGTTAACAAACTGTCATGCATTGCATCCCCTTCCTGTCAGTTCTTTCTCTGCTTCCACAGCACAATTGGAGTTGCAGCTAGCAAGGTATGTGAAGAGTAACAAGAAGGATTTCTACAGGTATGTTAGCAACAAGAAGAAGGTCAGGGAAAGTGTGGGACCCTTACTGAATGGGGGAGGCAACATAGTGACAGATGATGTGGAAAAAGCTGAAGTACTCTAAGCACTTGGAGGAGAGGAAGGTGATCAGGAACAGGCAACATGGATTCAGCAAGGACAAGTCATGTCTGACCAACCTGATTGCCTTCTATGATGAGATAACTGTAGCACTGTAAACTACAAGGGAATTTGGAGGTGGGGATGAGAAAAGAAATGCAGCGCTTTTGGCTGGAACTTGGTAACGTTTTTGCACTCCTTTGGGGGTAGCTGTGCATGTGGCTGCACAGGTGTTGGTGCTGGGGGTGTGGCAGCACCCCTGGCTTGATGTGGTTTTCATCATATACAAGGTTTACAGTTTGGCTCAGTGGCTCTCAGCACCCCCACTATACAATTTTTTCCAACACCTCTGTATGGCCGAAGTGTGCCATACTGTTCTGGCAGATTCCAGGATGGCTTCATTAATCAGCAATACTATTCTTGCTGGCATGGAGATGTGAAGAATATCCAGAAACTTGTGCTGGGAAACTCAGATCTCTTCTAAAGTGATTTGGAGTTCCCCTGTGACTCTCCTTAGCAGCTCCTGGAATTGCCTGAAGTCATCTGGCAGGGAAGAGTGTGATGCAACTACCACGTCATCAGAAGAGGAAGAGGGGAACATTGCCAGTTCCGGCAGAGCTGCTGGAACTGGGCTAAAAAATTTCTTCCACCATTGGATCTATATGTCTACTGGTCGCTCAAGGGGGGAAGCAGGCGATGGTTCCCTCACGGATTGGGCATGTTCTGAGGGGGGCTATTGTGACCAGGGTTCCCAATAGGGCCATTAGGTTGGATCTGAAGAGGTTTGGGGGGTCCCTACAGCTTAGGGTACCATTATCTCTGTGGTGGCTAGGGCAATAAGCCAGGAACACAGTCCTCTCTTCTCCAGCTCCAGGCAGCAACTGACTGCTGCTCTCTTCTGCAGCTACTTTTATATGGCCCTGCTGGGCCCTGATTGGCTGCTCCCTGCAGCCTCTCTCATTGGCTGCTTCCCAGCAACCACTCTAGGCTGCTTGGAGGACTACTCTTCTGATCCTCTCTGGGATACGGTGTGGCAGGACCCTTAGGCCTCCAGGACCTCTGGGCCTAGTACACCCCATCACAGCGTCCTTAAAAAAGACTTTTTGGGAAAAGATTAAGAAGGAGGTGAACACAATTGCTGTCTGAAAGAAGGGGAAGGAGCTGCCATACTGCTATCTTCTGGGACTCTGGGATCCAACTTAATACTGCTAGACCTTCATTGTCCTAATCCCGAGAGAAGTTCTAACCAGACCAGGCCAAATATGATACCACCACCTTTACTGACTCTGGCTAAATCATAAATACCACCTGGGATGTGAGACTTTGTTTTCACTTCTCCTTCCCTTTCTGTGTGTCCATTTCCTTTCCCACATTATTTCTCCTCTTGCCTATGCCTCTTGGTTTTCCTTCTGTCTAATGTTAGTCTGGCTTAGCTGTCCAAGACTGTATATTTTGCTTCACTGCTGTAACCCTATGACCAGAGAGGCAGCTAAAAGCAATGCCCTAAAGAGCCTAATGCTGTACAAGTTTGTGAGGTCTCAGAGTGGCTGATAAGATCACATTCCATGACTGTGTTTCTCCAGCAGTGAGGCTTGCAAGTGAGAATTGGCACCGAAGACAGAAGCTGCATTTTCTATCTTTGCTGCTCTTTCGTCATCCCTCTTGTGTGTATTTGTCTTGTTTTGTTTTGAAGAAGCAGATTTGGACAACAAGAAGTTACTCACCATGTGCAGTAATGATGGTTCTTCGAGATGTGTCCCCCATAGGTGCTCCACTCTTGGTGTGCGTGTGTCCCTTCGCTGCCGATCAGAGAAATTTGGTAGCAGTGTCCATTGGGCTCGCTCATGGGCTGTCTCTCCTCATGCTGCACCAAAAGGCTAGTCAGTATGCATGAGCTAATCCCCCTCAGTTCCTTCTCTACCATAGTCATTGACAAGAACTCTGAAGTAGAGAGAAGGAGAGCGGGTGGTGGAGCACCCATAGGGACATACCTCTTGAAAGTGAGTAACTTCTTCTTCGAGTAGTGTCCCTATGGGTGCTCCAATATAGGTGGCTCCCAAGCAGTGCCCCTTCTGGAGGGCTGGGACTTTGGAGTCGGATCAGTTACAGATGACAGCACTGTGGAGATGAAGATGCCATCGGAGGCAGAGTCCCCAGTGATAGCATAGTGTTCTGTGAAAGTATGGACTGACACCTATATCGCAGCTCTACAGATCTCTACAGATAGGGATATTCCTGAAGACAGCAATGGATGAGGAGATTGATCTCATGGAATGTGTACAAGTAGAGTCTGGAAGGGTCATGTTGCGAATTTGGTAACACTGTCTGATACAATTTGAGACCTACTTGGAGAGCCTTTGGGCTGATATTGTTGAGCCTTTGGATTTTCCCTCAATGGAGAAGAAAAGCCTAGGGGACTTCTATCAAGGTAGAAGTCCAGGGGTCTCCTGACATCTAGGGTATGAAGAATAGTCTCCTTGTTGTCTTGGTGTGGCTTGGGGTAGAAGATTTGAAGATGAATCAACTGATTCATGTGAAATGGAGAGGTTACCTTCCGGATGAATTTTGGTTGCGGCCAGAGCATAACCTTGTTCAGAAAGAATACTGTGTGGGGGCGGGGTGGGGGGGAGGAAATGTGCCATCAGAGCCGCTATCTATCCTATTCTCCTGGTAATTGCTATCAGGAAGGCCGTTTTCATTTATAGGTATGTTAGCGAACAGGTGGCCATAGGTTCAAAGGGGGACCTAATCAGCCCTTTAGTACCAGGTTTAGGTTCCCACATGGGAATAGTAAGTCGAGGCTGAGGGAAGAGGTTTATTATACCCATGAGGAATCTTTTAGTGGTTGGGTGTGACAGCACCGACTATCTCTCTACAGGTTGGCGAAAGGTTGTTATAGCTGTTAGATGGACCCTAAGAGAGTTTAGGGATAATTCTGACTTTTTAAGGGTCAGAGCATAGTCTAGGAAGTGTGGAAGTCATGGATACTGGGGAGATTTGTTGGGACATGCACCAAATCTGAAACCTGAACCATTTCTGCAGGTAAGTACATCGTGTGGAGGACTTTCTACTGTGCAATAGAAAAGACAGTTACCTTTTCTGTAACTGGTGTTCTTCAAGATGTGTTGCTCATGTCTATTCCACAATAGGTGTGCATGCTTGCCACGTGCACCGGCATCGGAAGTTTTTCCCCTAGCAGTACCCCTAGGGGAGCGCCCCTAGCGACCCCTGGAGTGGCGCCTTCATGGTGTGGTATAAGGGGCGCTGCATGCTCCCCACATCCTCAGTTCCTTCTTGCCAGACAACTCCGACAGAGGGGAAGGAGGGCGGGATGTGGAATGGACATGAGCAACACATCTCGAAGAACACCAGTTACGGAAAAGGTAACTGTCTTTTCTTCTTCGAGTGATTGCTCATGTGCATTCCACAATAGGAGATTCCAAGCTATATCTGTTGGAGGTGGGTAGGAGTTCACAAATTCTCGGGACGGAGCACAGCCCTGTATATGATGAAAACCACTTCAAGCCAGGGGTGCAGCCACACCCCCAGGTCCGATGCCTCGGACACCAGTTCCATCGACGGAGGCTGCCTCTGAAAGGTTCGGGCACAGTGAGGATCTTGTCCATCCTGTCTCTGGCCTGGGAGAACACCGAGGGCAACCAGAGATGGAGGGGCCTCATTTTGAGTCTGGCATGACAAACCACATGTGTGCATGCCGACATGTGACCCAAGAGCTGGAGATACACTCTGGCTGTTGTCACTGGAAATCTCGTGACTGTGTCGATGAGCCCTTTTAGGGTCTCGAACCTGTCTGGTGGGAGGCAGGCTCTGGCCGATGCGGCATCCAGGACTGCCCCAATAAACTCTATGCATTGAACCAGGACTAATGTGGACTTGGTGTCATTTACCAACAGGCCCAGAGTGGTGCACGTGGACAGAAGGAGCGCCATGTGATCCCGCATCTGTGACCGAGAGCTGCCCTTGACCAGCCAGTCATCCAGATAGGGGAAAATCTGGACCCCCCGGTGCCTGAGGTAGGTCGCCACCACAGACATACACTTTTTAAATACCCTGGGGGCAATGGACAGGCCAAATGGGAGGACTGTAAATTGGTAGTGTTCCTGTTCAACCGTGAAACGGAGGAAGTGCCTGTGCCTCTCGAATATATGGATGTGGAAGTACGTGTCCTGCAGATCGAGGGCGGTGTACCAGTCCCCGGGATCCAGGGAGGGAATGATGGAGGCCAGGGAAACCATGTGGAACTTGAGCTTCACCATGTGCTGGTTCAGACCTTGCAGGTCCAGGATGGGCCTGAGACCCGCTTTGGCCTTTGGGATAAGGAAATAGTGGGAGTAGTACCCCTTGCGTTTGAACTCCGTTGGCACCGCTTCCACCGCTCCTAGGCCCAGGAGCCGCCCTACCTCCTGTTCGAGCAGGGCTTCGAGAGAGGGGTCCCCTAGGGGGACAGGGGTGGAGGGTGGTTGGGTGGGGTAAAGGTAAACTGGGGGGTGTAGCCCTGGGAGATGGTGCTGACGACCCATTGGTCTGAGGTCAGCCGCAACCACTCCTGGAGAAAAGCACACAACTGGTTGGAGAAGGGAAACTTTATTGAGGGTGGATCCCTGATGTGAACTGGTAGGTCGCCCCTGGGCGTCCCGTCAAAACTGCTGTTTCCTGGCCTGTTTGCCCTTGGAGGACCCAGGCTGGGGGGCAGACTGGGACTGCCTCTGTGGGCGTTTCTTATAGTCACATGACTTTTTATAAGGGGGCTCATATTTAGAGTGGGTGGCCTGGGCAGGAGCCTGTTGCGGCTTAAACTTAGGTCTAGCCGGAGCCGGAACACAGAGGCCAAGAATCTTGGTATGGGAGTCTTTCAGGCCATGCAGTTTTATGTCTGTCTGTTCTGCAAACAGAGCCTTGCCGTCTAACGGGAGGTCCTGTAAGGAGGTCTGTGCCTCACTGGACAGTCCAGACAGCAGGAGCCACGACGCCCTTCTCATGGACACCGTGGAGGCTATGGACCCCACAGCCATGTCCCCCGCATCTGATGCTGCCTGCAGGGTTGCCCTGGCAGCTGCTGTACCCTCCTCCACCAGAGCTTTGAACTCCTTCCTGGCATGCTCCTGGCGGGAGTCCTCAAACTTGGGCAGAGAGCTCCACAGATTGAACTCAGGAGAGCCTGATGGTTTGCCACCCATAACTGGAAGCTCGAGGACGAATAAATTTTTCTGCCAAACGAATCCAGCCTCCTTGAATCTTTATTTTTCGGAGTGTGGGCTGGTTGGCCCTGCCATTCTCTGTGATTGACCAACTCGACCACTAGGGAGGATGGGTGTATAGGTATTCATGCCCCTTGGTGGGCACAAAATACATGGGTTCCGCTCTCTTAGAGATGGGGGGCAATGAGGCCGGGGTTTGCCACAAGGCATTTGAAATTTTCGCCACCACTTCATTAAAGAGGGAGTCCGAGGGCTCCTCCACCTCCTCTGCCCAAAGGTTGAGGTTTGATGCCACCCTTTTCAATAGTTCCTGGTGGGCTTTCGAGTCCTCCTGCGGGACAGAAGGAGGAGGGGCCACAATCGCCTCATCTGGGGAGCGGGAGGAGGCAGGTGTGGTACTTTGCCTGTCCACTGGCACCAGAGGATCCACCACCTGGTCACTCTCTGGGTACGGTGCTGAATATGCACGTCCCACCGACTCCTTCCTCGGAGGCCAGGAGAGGGAGGCCGGCGGCCGTTCTGAGGCTCTGACCACCGAGCGAGCCCCCACTGGGGGCTACATCGGGAGCCACGGTGCCCACTGATACCACTCTGCCGGCCATGGGGCCCAGTGCCACTGCACCTACTGTGGCACTGGTGGAGCAGGCTGTTCAGCCTGGCTGGCCTGACCCATTGATGGACAACTATGAAGGGAGACCGGGCTGACATATGATCTGACGCTGTTCCTGGATGGGGAGGAGCGGTGGCGCCAGGAGCGGTGCCAACCACGAGACCGTGATCCCGACGTGGAGGAACGATACCACCGGTAGCAGCTGCTCCGCAATCAGCTCCGGCGGGCAGATCTGCGCCGGCGAGACGTCGGCGATCGACGCGCTGGGCTGCAGGAGCGGTGCTGTGGCGGGGTCCTGGAGCGAGATGAACGGGAACGGCATTGACATTCGTGTCGCAATTGGCTACAATAGCCCCTCAGAGCCGAGGACCTTCTGTGTCGCCTGCCTCGGTCTCATCGGCATCTGCTCCTCGAGGCGGAGCGGTACCTGGAGTCTCTGTTGTTGGAACCCAGCCAGACAACCTGGTGGGGGTCGACCATGACCTGTGTGAACTACGCACGGGACAGTCGCTGAGCAGCAAACGACATTGGGAACATTCCTTCAACCCATGACTGGTACCGAGATGGGGGTGACTGCGGAGATCCCGCCGGCGGCTTGCCCCTGGACCGTGGGCCCAAAATTGGCGGTGCTCCTGGTACCGGCATGGACATAACGTCCCGGGCTTCTTGCAGGCCTCCAGCGTGGAGGGCATCTGGATATTCAGGGAAGCCTGCTCCGAATGGGCCGGGCTACTCCGCTTGACCTGAGTCGTAGGCCTACAGGCCAATGGGGACCGAGGACTGCCCAACATGGGTCTAGCCTCTCCCACAGTCTTGCTCCAGTGCCGCAGCGGAGAAGTCCTCTTCTTAGCCATCTTGGAGTGCCCCGCGGATGGGAAGCGGTGCCGACTGGTAGATGGTGCCGGGGGGTCGCCACGCACCAACACCACGGTACTCGGTGCCAACTCGGAGCTCCATCAGGATGGCCCGGAGCCTAATGTCTCTCTTTTAGTCCGAGGCTTGAACGACTTGCAAAGCTTGCAGCGATCGCTGAGATGGGTTTCACCCAAATAGCGTAAACAGTTGATGTGTGGATCACTTACTTGCATCAGTAGGCTACAAGTGTCGCACGACTTAAAACCCGGGGCGCGGGGCATGCCCCTGCCTGGGTGCACTAACTAAACTAAACTAAAACTAATCAAACTACTAGCTACAGGTACCATACACTGAACGAACAAGAGTTCTGAGGAAGAGCTGCAGCAAAGCTGGAGCAGAGCAGTTCCGAAGCACCTTCACTGGCGGCAAGAAGGAACTGAAAGTGGGGGAGCATGCAGCGCCCCTTATACCGCACCATGGAGGTGCCACTCCAGGGGTCACTAGGGGCACTCCCCTACGGGTATTGCTAGGGGGAAAACTTCTGACACTGGTGCACGTGGTGAGCACTCACACCTATTGTGGAATACACATGAGCAATCAGTCAAAGAAGAACCTCTTGTACTTCCCTTGAGCAGGAGCTGTCTAGGTGTTGGAACCAAGCAGAAGCAACATTTTGAGATGGAGAACCCTCCAGGCTGGACTATAGGGTACGCTCTTTGTCCTGTGAGAAGAGGTGTGGAATGGGTGGGAGGGACATTGGCGTCACAAGCTGTGCTAGGTAAGGGTACCAGGCGTGTCTCGGCCAAGTAGGAGCAATCAGAATGATATGAGCTCTGTCCCTTTTTATTTTTAGCAAGACCTTCAGCAATAGAGGAAACAGGAAAGGCATAAAGAGGGTCCTCTTCCCAGGGGAGGAGAAGAGCATCGCCAGTGAGTGCGGTCTCATGGACATTTCTTGTTCTGGTAAGTAGCAAACAGGTCTGTGGATAGTGTTCCCCATCGTGTGAATAGGTTGTGGAGTACTGATGGGTATATCTCCCACTCATGATTGTGTAGGAATTTGAGACTGAGATTGTCTGCTATAGATTTCTGTGTGCCCAGGAGGTAAGCCACGGACAGAGTAACATTGTGGGAGACGCACCAGTTCCATCATCTCATTGCCTCCGCACATAGGAAGGGCGACCTGTCCCCCCCTCCCCCCCCGCCCCTACCCAGCCAATTGATGTAGACTATATTGTCGGTTAGGATCATTGTGAGCAAGGAAATGGGGACAGGCATTCTTGACCACGCTCAGTTCGAAGAGATTGATGAGAAGGGATATTTCTGCAGGAGACCATTTGCTTGCATCATGAGGCCGTGTAAATGCATGCCCCACCTATGAGTGATGATTTGGTGGTAAGGAACAATGATGGTGACATCTGCGAGAAGGGGATCCCTTTGCACGCATTGGCTGGTTCCTTCCACCCATCTAAGGAGTTTTTGATCCTGATGGGTAATGACAGGGGTTTGTCCAACCTGTCCCTGTTTGGTCTGTAAACCAAACTAAACCACAGTTGGAGGCATCACACATGAAGCCTGGCATGCGGTGTCACCACCGTGCTTGCTGCCATATGTCCCAAGAGTTGGAGGCAGAGCCCGGTATTTGTGGGCTGCATCGAACAGTGTCTATGAGAGTAACCAGGGATAGGTAGCTGTGTTGAGGTAAGAGGGTTTTGGCCTGTAACGCATCAAGGTTGGCCCCTATGAATTCTAGGCATTGCACTGAGGTGAGGGTTAACTTCTAGGTGTTGATATATAGACCCAGTTCTGTGAACGAGTGTATCATAGTGCCAATGACTTTGTGAGCCTCCTGGCAAGATCGGGCTCTGAGGAGACAATCATCCAGGTATGAGTAAATCTTGCAAGCGTAAATGAGCAGCCACCACTGAGAGAACCTTGAACAATACCCGGGGGGGGGCAAGTGGGGCAATTTGCCCCAGGCCCCGCAGGGGCCCCGCGAGCCCTGGCCCGGTGGCGGTCTGGGTCTTCGGCGGCATTTTGGCGGCGGGGAGTTCTTCAGTGCTGCCGAAGACACGGAGTGACTGAAGGGCCCCCTGCTGCCGAAATGCCCCGTGAGCCCTGGTCCGGCGGCGGTCCGGGTCTTTGGCGGCATTTTGGCGGGGGGGGGGCTTCAGTCACTCCAGGTCTTTGGAGGCATTTCAGCGACGGGTCCTTCAGTGCTGCCGAAGATGCGGAACAACTGAAGGGCCCCCCGCCATCGAAATGCCGCCAAAGACCCGCACCGCCGCCGGGTGAGTACAAGCGCCGCAGCTCCCCCGCTTTGCCCCAGGCTCCCTGAATCCTCTGGGCGACCCTGACAATACCCTCAGGGCTGATGATAGCCCGAAGGGGAGCATTCTGTATTGGTAGTAGTAATGTCCCAGACTGAACCTGAGAAATCATCTGTGAGCTGGTAGGATCGAGATGTGAAAGTAGGCATCCTGGAGGTCAAGGGCCCAAAAACAATCTCCTTGTTCCAGTGCTGGAATGATCATCAATAAGTAGGGACCCACCAAATTCACAGTCCATTTTGGTCAATTTCACAGTTTTAGGATTTTAAAAATCATAAATTTTAGGATTTCAGCTATTAAAATCTGAAATGTGATGGTGTTGTAATTGTAGAGATCCCAAAAAGGAGTTGTGGTACGGTCACAAAGTCATTGTGTGTGTGTGGGGGGGGGGGGGGGGCGGGGGGGTTGCAGTTCTGCTACCCTTACTTCTGGGCTGTTGCTGGTGGTGGCGCTGCCTTCAGAGCTGGGCAGCTGGAGAACAGCGGCTGCTGGCTGGGAGCCCAGCTCTGAAGGCAGAGCTGCCATCAGCAGCAGCGCAGAAGTAAGAATGGCATAGTATGGTATTGCCACCCTTACTTCTGCACTGCTGCCTGCACAGCTGGGCCCTCAGTCAGCAGCTGCCACTCTTCGGCCACCCAGCTCTGAAGGCAGCAACACAGAAGTAAGGGTGGCATGGCATGGTATTGCCAGCCTTACTTCTGTGGTGCTGCTGGCAGGGCGCTGCCTTCAGAACAGGGTGCCCAGCCAACAGCTGCTGCTCTCCACTGCCCAGCTCTGAAGGCAGTGCAGAAGTAAGGGTGGCAATACTGCAACTCCCCCTAAAATAACCTTGTCACTCCCCTGCAACTCCCTTTTGGATCAGAACCCTCAATTTGAGAAACGATGGTCTCCCCCATTAAATCTGTATAGTATAGGGTAAAAGCACACAAAAGACCAGATTTCACGGGGGAAGACCAGATTTCACGGTCCGTGTCAAGGCTCCTTCCCCACTCTGAACTTTAGGGTACAGATGTGGGGGCCTGCATGAAAACTTCTAAGCTTAACTACCAGCTTAGATTTGGTCCGCTGCCACCACTCCCAATGTGCTAATTCCCTTCCCTGGGTAGCCTTGAGAGACTCTTCACCAATTCCCGGTGAATACAGATCCAAACCCCTTGGATCTTAAAACATGGGGAAATTAACCATTCCCCCCTCCTCTCTCCCACCAACTCCTGTTGGATCAAGGAACCACCTTGGATCTAAAACCAAGGAAAATCAATCAGGTTCTTAAAAAGAAGGCTTTTAATTAAAGAAAAAGGTAAGAATCATCTCTGTAAAATCAGGATGGAAAATAACTTTACAGGGTAATCAAACTTAAAGATCCCAGAGGACCCCCCTCTAGCCTTAGGTTCAAAGTTACAGCAAACAGAGGTAAGCACCCTAGCAAAAAGTACATTTACAAGTTGAGAAAACAAAGATAAAACTAACACGCCTTGCCTGGCTGTACTTACAAGTTTGAAATATGAGAGACATGTTCAGAAAGATTTGGAGAGCATGGATTGATGTCTGGTCCCTCTTAGTCCCAAGAGCGAACTCCCACCAAAACAAAGAGCACAAACAAAAGCCTTCCCCCCACCAAGATTTGGAAGTATCTTGTCCCCTTATTGGTCCTTTGGGTCAGGTGTCAGCCAGGTTACCTGAGCTTCTTAACCCTTTACAGGTAGAAGGATTTTGGAGTCTCTTTCCAGGAGGGATTTTATAGTATTGTACACAGGAGGGCTGTTGCCCTTCCCTTTATAGTTATGACAGTCCGTGACGCATTTTTCATGGCCGTGAATTTGGTAGGGCCCTATCGATAATTTAGTTGGTGTTGGTCCTACTTTGAGCAGGGGATTGGACTAGATGATCTCCTGAGGTCTCTTCCACCCCTAATATTCTATGATTCTATGATAAGGTGATGTTCTTGAACTTCTGAGCCTGACAAACTTGTTGAGAGCTCTGAGGTCTAGTATGGGTCTCAAACTTCCCTTCTTTTGGGGTATTTGGAAATAATGAGAGTAGAAACCCTTGCCTCATAGATTTTGAGGTATTGGTTCTATGGCTCTTAACTGAAGGAGGTGATCTATCTCCTGTCGTAGTAAACTTTTGTAAGAAGGGTCCCTGAAGAGGGAGGGGGAAGGGTGTTGTGGAGGGGGTAGGGAGGTGAAATGGATGAAGTACCTGGATCAGATGATCTCTAAGACCCATCAGTCTGACGTTATGCATTCCCAGGCACTGCAGAATACTGCCAATCGATGGCTAAATGGGTGTGCAATGAGGGTTGGTTGTGTCATTCTGGGAGAGTGGTCTAACTACGCCTTGACCTGCCCATCAAAAGTGGTGCTTAGATGTAGGTGGTTGGGATGAAGGTTGTGGGGCAAATGGCTTGTGTTTTGGGAATTTCCCTTTCTTTCTTTGTGGTTTGTAGTGGCTCTGAGGTTGGTACTGAGCATATGGCCTGTCCTGGAACTGGGGACTAAATCATCTCTTTTTCCCTGATGTATAGACACCAGCGACCTGAAGATAACCCTGGAATCCTTTAGCGTATGAATGGAGGTATCAGTCTTTTTGGCAAAGAGCTTTGTGCTCTTAAAGGGAAGATCTTCCACGATGGACTGCACTTCTTTCAGGAATCCCAACAAGTGGAGCCATGATGCCCAGTGCATCACCACTGTCATGGAGATGGACCTAGACTGTCGGCAGCGTCGAGGGCTGATTGTAGTGATGTTTTTGCTAATTGCCCTTCCTGGATGATGGCCTTGAAGGATTCCCGCTGTACTTCTGACAGCTTTTCAATAAAATATTTAATTTATTATAATTTATGTAATTGTATTTGGTTATAAGTGCCTTATAGTTGGCAATATGGAACTATAAGGTGGCAGAGGAATATGCCTTTCTATCAAAAAGATCAGGATGCTTCCAGTCCCTGTCATAGGGCATAGCTCTGGACTGGTGTTGTCGGCCATGGGAATTGACAGCATCCACCATAATGGAGCTGGCTGGCAGGTGGGAAAATAGGCATTCCGATTCCTTGGTGGGTATATAATATTTTTTGTCCATTCATTTGCATGTTGGTACCACTGATGCTGGGGTGTGCCATATGGTCTTTGCTGGGTCTAAAATGGCTTCATTAATTGGGAGGGCAATCTTTGAGGAGGACGAAGAGTGGAGGATATCAAGGAGCTGATGGTGGGCATCTTTGACCTCCTCTAGTGGTAGGTGGAAGGTGTCCACCACTCTCTTCACCAACTCCTGGAAAAGATGGAAGTCATCTGCTAGAGATGGTGGAGGCAGAATGATGGCTTTGTCTGGAGAAGAGGAGGATATGGTCTTTGGTGTTATGTCCTCCTCGGTTCCAGCTTCCTGTTCCTCTAGCTCCTGAGGCAGTCCAAGACCTGGATGCTGTGGCCGAGGGGGTATGTCTGGAGGGTTCTTGGGTGAGGCTCAAAGCTCCAGAAGTAGGCTGTCAGTGCACCACACAAGGGTCCCAATATGGCCATTGTGGTGGCATAGGGCCTGGTGGAGGTGCCCATGGGTGGCCATACCAAGATGGTATTGGTAGTGGAGCCATCACTGAGTGTTGTGACAGAGCTTCTTCTCTGCCTCGATGGGTCCCATGCTTCCATTTAGTAGTGGGCTGGGGTATTCTTCTTTTCCCTCAGGATTTTCCCCACGCCCCTGGGTTTACTGTCCACAAAATGTTGAAGCAGGGTTCCTTCCGGCCTCCCTGATGCGGGGAGAGGCAGGGGAATCTCTCAGTACCTGGTAGCCCCTCTGGACGTAGTGGTAACAGACCAGACACCCGGTTCAGTCTCTCCCTTCTGACAGGGTCTCTTCCTTAAGACCTCTGAGGCCCAGAAGAGCTGTCCGCCCTCTTGGGCAGTGATTCTCCCGCTCTTCGCCTATGTACCTGCGTGGCTTCTCTCCTAATGTTTCTCAGCGTCTGTACTGCCCAGCTCTCCAGTAGCTTGCCTTTCTCCCTCAGCTCCTATCGAGTGCCCCTATCTGGCTGGAGGGAAGGCTTTTAACAGGTTCTGGCAGACCCTTGATTGGCCCCAGGTGTCCTAATTAACCTAGAGTAACCCCTGTTCAGCTACAAGGGAAAAGGGACCTGCTTATCCTGACGCTAATATATCTGCCTTCCAGCACTGTCCTGTAGCTGTTTGGCCTGAGCCTTTCACAGTACACATTCTCAGACCTTGTTGGTAGTGGGTCTCATATGAAGCTTGGGAGTAGTATTGTAAAACTACCTCCTCTGGCTCACCATCTGAACCCTCACTAGAACAGCAGAGGGGCATGGCATGACTGTGGGAATATCCCCCATGCCTGGTAAAAGCTCGGTGCCACAATGTCGGTACCGAGAGGTGGGGACTTGGATGCATCCCGTACATCGAGATCTCTAAGTTGGTGGGATTCAGTAGGTACCAAGCGTCCCGGTGGTGGTGCTGGCGGGGACAGAGACATTGTCTGCACCAGTCTCTCTGGTGCTGGGTGAACTGCCACTGGTGGTACCGAGGTCAGCTTGTGTACCAGGAGTGTCTTCTTAGTGTTTACTCTTGTCCCTCGGTACCGAAGACTCAAGGCCCCTGCCCATAGGGTCCATGGTACCAGTAGCCGATTGCCATCATGAGTCATGGGGGCTGGACTGAGATGGTCTTGGTGCCACCGGTGCCGAAGATACCAAGCAAGATGGCGATCGCTTGTGGCTATCTCTGGGCTCAGGAGGCTTCCCACTCTCTTTTTAGAAGACTTGTGAGTGGGGTTCCCAACCTGTTTCTTCAACCCACTTTCCTTAGATGTTGAAGGTTGTGAGGAAGACTCATGTATGCTGGAAGATTGGGGTCAGGGAGCTGCCTCCATGAAGATGATCTTTGGGCGGAGCTCTCTGTCTTTGTGGGATCTTGGCTGGCTATACTTCTGTTGAATGTGGCCCTCACCAAGGCAGCAAATGCACTGAGAGTGCTTATCTGCAACCGGGATCGCCTTCGTTGCAGGTGTGGCACTTCTTGAAGCCCGGGGAGCCCACTAAGGGGAAGATCCCTGGTTAGTGGGGGGGAAAGGTGGGAAAAAATAAAGGTGTTGGGGTTTTTTATTTCATTTTTAAAGGTAGAAAAATAAGGGAAGCATTACAACTAGAATTACAACTAGAACTGGAAAAAACTATCTAACTGCAAAGCAACCAGAAGAACAATAGTCTTAATGGACAGCTAATGGCTCTGTTTCCAGCCAGGGGCGGTAGAGAACTGAGGCTGAATAGCCCATGTGTGCTGGCTAGCCTCGTGGCACAGCATGAGGAGAGACAGTGCATGTGCGGGACCAATGGACATTGCTACCGATCAGCAGTGCAGGGATGCAGACCACCTACCTTGGAACACCCATAGGGACACTACTGGAAGAAGAACAACCAGCTTTCTCTTTCCCCCCACAAGGACAGTTATCACCAACTTTAATGCCATCTAAAAGATTGTCTAAAAGGGGAGGTGTGTCCTTCTGAAGACACTCTACAACTAAAGGCAAAGGGAATAAGGGCTATTGTTAAAATAAAAGCCTTACTTAATATTTTACATTTCAAATGCTTTAACTGTTTTTCCTCCTTTTTCTGTATCTTTAATAAAAGGTTAAAACAATGTTTAATGGTGGGTTTTCCATCGGACTAAGCAGTCTTAGGTCTCTGTATGCCAAACCCCAAACTGTCTTTAAAACAGTTTAATGTTGGACTGTTACAGGGTCATGTTAACACCTTTAACTCTTTGAGCCCAATAGTTAGGTTAAAATTACTACAATAGAGCACAAGGTCTTGAAAGGTGGCCTAGCCATTAAGGTTGTGCTCTGGGTTACAAGCTTGAGATGGAGTGCTCAATGCCCCACAAGGTGAGGCACAAGGATGGAGCACTGGCTGGGGGAGGATTATGTACCACAGGTGCATGCATATCTGCAGCAACTTCAGGCACTTCACCTACCTTTCCACTCTGCTAGTTGCCCAAATAGACTCAGCTCCATGACTCTGTTGTAAAGGTACTGCTAACAAACGAATAAACATTGTCCTTTGTGTACCTGCCTACACCTTCTCCCCTGGGGCCCCACTTAGTATGACCATGACAGAATTTCTGCCCGGACATCTATATTGCAGTTTTATATCCCTGCAGCCTGACCCCCATGAGCCCAAATCAGCTGCTACAGGCCATCTGAAAGTGTTTAATTGGAGTTTAGACATACTTTTACATATGGGTCATTTGAAAGTGCTGCTCCAACTTCAAAATGCTCTTTATAAATATATAGTGGTATAGGTTACGCTGGCATAAGGCGCAGACACTCAAGGCCTGTGTCTAGAGCCCTCTGGAATCATGTGATTACGGAGGACTCTGAACTTTCATTTTTTTAAAAAGTAAGTTTGATGGTTGCAGAGAAAAACCTTGAAAGTGTGACCCAGTGTCACTAATGCAGCACTGCCTGCCTGAGTCTGCAACTGCCTGAAACAATAGCTCTGCCTCATAGATATCAATGGATTGTAATGCCACGACCCACTGCTTGGGGATGGGGGAGGGGGCCTACCAGCCTGATGCCAGTAGAGTGCTGTGTGTGGCAGGAGGAGATGAATGCAACAGGTCACACTTACTCACTGAAGCAGCCACATCCTGATTGATGGAAAGCTACCTGGTTGCCACCGTGCTGCTCCTGACAGGAGGGAGTCCCACTGTCACTCCTGGGGGAGAAAGGGGGCCCCATGGTGCTGCCCTGGCCATTCTGAGAGGGCACTTCAAGTGAGGTTAGGGGTAGATTATGTGGCAGATTAGCCACTGGGCCAATGAGGCCCATGCCTAGGGACCCAGGCCAATGGAGCGGCCCCGGAAAAATGGGCACCCCTGTGTCCTGACCCTACTCCCTGGCAGGAGTGCCGTTCGGGTGGGCGGAGTGGGGCAAGCCCCCGCGGCCTGACCCCATTCCCTGGCAGAAGCGTTGGGTGGGGGGGAGAGGGGCACAGGGCATGCCCCTGCGCCCCAACCCCATTTCCCTCGCATGAGTGCAGGGGGTGGGGGAGAACTACAGGCAGAAGGGGTGGAGAGGGGGCCCCCATTTGCTCTGGCCCAAGGCCCAACAAAACTGTAATCTGCCTCTGAGTCGATCCACTGCACAAGGGCAGGGCTGTGGGGGCAAGGCCAGGGTCTTTGTGTCGTGGTGTGCCAGGGCACCAGATTGCTTTAATCCAGCACTTTTACATTGTGTTTGGAATGTCCCTGTAATCCTTGATCTTAACCCTTAGCAGTGTAAGGGCTGGATATTGCTTTCAGTGACATTGGTATAAATCTGGCATCACACTAGTTAAGTCAGTGGTGTTACTCTGGATTCATGCAGGTGTAACTTGGGGCAGAATCAGGTCTGATGTGTTCAGTGTCACATGCAGGGAGCACACCGCTCTGCTCTCATTGCGTTAATGGGCCCACAAATGAATCGTCACAAATGGAAACTGCTTGGTGATAGTGTGGGCATCACCCAAGTAGGTGCCTTCTCCATTGCAAAGCTCAGCTCTGTAACAGAACAGAATGCCAGGCATAACTCATGTCAGGCATCTCTTTAGTGCCAATCAGCTCTGTTTCATTTGCCTGGTGACAAATAAAGAGCACTGGCAAAATCAGGTTTAGATGAGCCCTTTGGAGAATCCTCCCCTCCCCCGCAGGCCTGTGGCAGATCCTATAGGTCTTTTCACTGAATGGCTGAATAAATTGATTCCAGCTGCTCAGCAGGACTTGAGATAAAAATGCTCACAGTGTTATGTCAGTCTTGGCTCCAGAGCCATCCAGAACTGACCTGAACAGTCCCTGTCCATGAGAGTCAAGGTCTGCTGCAGGCCAGTAAACCTGGTGATTTACAGATGGCTTTAGGTTGGAATGTTTAGAAGGGCTCAGGTCCCACAGCTGGCTCCTGTGAGCCAGATTCTCAATTGGCAGGAATGAATCTCCATTGAAGTCAGTGCACCCGTTTATACCAGGCCCAGTAAGTGTTACTACTCTGGGCTTAGAGAAGCATAAGTTGCAGGGTTGGGGAGAGACACATGCTGAGGCTGTGAGACTCTTTAGGCAAGTAGCTTCCTGAGAACAAACAGATAGAGAAAGTAGAAACCTGTGTCAGATCAAACCAAACCCGTTTTCCTGGTCAAATCAGCAGTCTACACAGCTCTTGTTGTTTCATCATCTGGGCTAGAAATGAGTTTCTGCCAGCTCACAACCTACGCAGAGATCCTGACGGCCAGTGTCATTCCTCTTCTCACTACAAAAGGGTCCATTGGGTTGGAAGTTGTATGATTTTTGTAATACTGTGACTTAGCGTGTGTGTCCATGGTTCCCCTAGTTATAAGCAAGGCTGATGCCAGTGTAGGAGTCCATAATGTCCCGGTGATAAGCCAGGCTCTAGTGTGTGGACTTTATGATTACCGACTGGTTGGCCCTAGTTTCATGGCTGGACCCCAAAAGTTCTGGTCCATGTCTGGACTGCACCACTGTGAAGGACAATCATGGAAAACCTCCAGTGCCTGTGGGGAAGAGCCCATGCGTGAGTATAATCTGATCCTGTGTCCTAGGACAGAGGGCATCTTTCATGTCTGGAACCTCACAGAGATTGTGCTGCAGCACCTGAGAGGAGTAAGTTTGGGTGTCATCTCTTCCCAGTAAACAGGCCTGCTCTGCATGGACACTAAGATCTTTTTTTAACAGAGGTTGAAAACCACCGTTTGATACTGTGGAGGTCATCAGACTACCCACATAGTGCCTGAGTCTCAGTTCTGTTCCAGCCCCTTCATGCTAGTGGTATAAAGAGGCCACAAAGCCAGTGGCAATGGCTGCTGAGGAAGAATCCTGGTGTAAAGGGGTTCTGCTAGCAGCACAGACCCAGTAGGACAGCCCTGGCCCAGGAAGCATGGTGGGGTCATGGCGCTGCTAGGATCTGGCTATTCTCGACGGCTAGCAGGCTCCCTTGGGGGCTGTTGCAGCTGAATATAAGTTAGAGCAGTTCTTAGGCTATTATAACTTATGCCAGGGCCAGGCCAAGAATATATTATGGGGGTGCGGGAAGTAGGAGGGACACATTACATAGGCACAGTTTGACTGCTATATTTGGGAGAGGGGGCATGGTGCACACTGAAGCCAGTTCCCCTGTCTCACTGGCTCTGTCCCCCAACCTGGAGATGAGGTGCCTGGGCTGCCAATGCTGGGAAGGGGGAGGGCCTGCGACGAACTTGGGGGAGCCGTTCTGGTCCTCATGGGTGTTGCTGGCAGCAGACAGTGCAGTAGGACTGCTCACCGTCCTCATCCACCGCTTCCGCTGCAACTATGCTCTCTTGCTCGGGGGATCCATTCATGAAGCCTGGACAGTAGTAAGGAGCAGTTCAACTATAGGCTGAGTGAGTGCAGAGTGGTGGTAGAATGTGCCTTTGGATGTTTAATAGCTCGCTGGCCTGTTGGTCAGACCTCAGTGCAACCAACATTCCCATTGTTATTGCTGCTTGCCGTGTACTCCATAATATCTGTGAGAGTAAGGGGGGAGACATTTATGGCGGGGTGGAAAGTTGAGGCAAATCGCCTGGCATCCAATTTTGAGCAGCCAGACACCAGGGCGATTAGAAGAACACAGCAAGGTACACTATGCATCAGAAAGGCTTTGAAAACCAGTTTCATGACTGGCCAGGCTTCGGTGTGACACTTGTGTGTGTGTTTCTCCTTGATGCAAACCCACCCCCTTTGTTGATTTTAATTCCCTGTAAGCCAACCACCCTCCCTCCTTCGAAATAAAGTAAATATTGTTTTAAAACAATGCATTCTTTCTTTATTAATTAAAAAAAATGAGATAATGGACAAGGTAGCCCGGGTAAGGTGTGGGAGAAGGGAAAGACAAGGCCACATTGCTTATTGTAGCCACACTAAAAAGCAAACTGTTTGAATGACAGTCTTCTGTTGCTTGGGCCATCCTCTGCAATGGAGTGGCTGGATGCCTGGAGCCTCCTCCCTCCACTCCCCCCCCCCCCCCGTGTTCTTGGGTGTCTGGGTGAGGAGGATATGGAACATGGGGAGGAGGGTAGGTGGTTATACAGTGGATGCAGTGGGGGGTCTGTGCTCTTGTTGGCTTTCCTGCAGCTCCAACAGATGCTTGATCATGTCCGTTTGCTCCCCCAACAGACGCTTCATCATGTCCATTTGCTCCCCCATTAGCCTCAGCATTATGTCCTGCCTCCGCTCTTCACACTCACTTAATTCTTTCCTGGTCTCTGCCACTGAATGCCTCCATGCACTAAGCTGTGCCCTATCAGAGCGGGAGGACTGCATGAGCTCGGAAAACATGTCATCATGAGTTTGCCACACTGACCAAACAGGAAATGAAATTCAAAAGTTTCCGATGCTTTTCCTGTGTACCTGGCTAGTGCATCGGAGTTCAAAGTGCTGTCCAAAGTGGTCACAATGGAGCACTCTGGGCTAGCTCCCGGAGGCCAATACCGTCGATTTGCATCCGCACTACCCCAAATTCGACCCAACAAAGTCGATCTTAGCGCTACTCCCCTCACTGGGGAGGAGTACAGAAGTCGATTTTAAGAGCCCTTTAGGTTGACGGAATGGGGTTGGTTGTATGGACGCATTCATTTTTAAATCGACCTAACGCGGCAAATTCGACCTAACCCTGTAGTGTAGACCAAGCCTTATAAAAGCTTCTGTAAGGTGGAGTTAATGGCACTGTCGCACAACATGCCTGCTGCTCCCTGTGCCCTTCTGAGATGTGGGATTTGAAAGCCTCAGCTCCAACCATTAACAACCAAGAAGTGCTGAGTTAAATCTCCCCGCAGCTCCCTGGTAAGAATGACAATAACAAACCACAGCCCTACGAGAAGCTGGAAATGTAGAGTTATGGTGCTGCTTCACACACAATACAACTGTCCCTCTGCTCTTTGGACTGTTACCTTTGCTGTGATGCTCCTTGGGGAATGATTTGTCTGCAGACTCCTAAGTATGGCAACTCCAGTGCTTGTTAGCAGCTGGAAATGAGCAGGAGGCAACTCACTGATCAGTCAGCCAACAGCAACTGTTCTCCCAATTAGGGCTGCGCCACAAGCCACAGGAGGGTCACATCGGACTGTCTGAACAGGAGTCCTAGTTTGGAGTTGGGCTGGTGTCATGTCAAAATGTGGCCGCATCAGAATGTCCCATCTGCCATCTTAATTTTGGCAAAGTACTCACTAGCTGTGTATTTTGACAGATATGGGAGGTTTCTTTGTTGGAAATCTTTATTGCATTGGCCCTTGGTAAGCACTTCAGCCAAGTGCCTGGAATATATTTGTGGTGCTTCGTAATTTATTTATAAATGAACACACAGAACCTTTGTCTCATTTAGGGTGAGTTTATACTAGTGTACCTAAAATGAGAAGCTAAGGCAATGAATGGTGCAGCCCCTCCGCCCAGGTACACAAGCACAGAACTCTCCCTGAGCACAGAGACCAGGCACTCTAGAGAACGCACCAGAACTGTACATTCTTCCAGCCCCTCCTTCCACAAATACCACAGTGACACTCTGGCACACCCACATTCACCACTGTCATATAATTATATCTTTTGTACAAAATATGCCTTGTGAGGTATCACTCTAAAAGTCTTGATCTATTAAACATTAATATCCTGTTGGATTGTATGTGTTATCATTGTATGTGCAGTTTTGAAGTTTTGCTCTGTGTGTGTTACTGAAAGCTGTTGTGACGTTGGAAACACCTACTACTAGACTTTCAGGTACAACAATGAAGAAGCTAAACAGTGCTAATGGCCCATCAAAACAGACAATGGACCATTGAAAAGGTTTGTCCTCACCTGGGAACACTTCAGCCAGCCTATGAATAATGGCTTAGCGAGGCATGCAAGAGCATGTGACCAGCCCACGATACCGACAGGGCCGGCTTTAGGCCAATTCCCCGGAATTGGGCCCCGCGCCCGTGCCTAAGAGAGCCCCGTGCCTTAGGCGCCTTTTTAATTTTTTTTACTCACCCGTCAGCGCTTTGTTCCAGGTCTTCGGCAGCATTTCGGCGGCGGCAGCGGCGGCAGGGGGGTCTGCTCCAGGTCTTCAGTAGCATTTTGGTGGCAGGGGGTCCTTCAGTGCCGCGGAAGACCCAGAGTGGACCCCCTGCCGCCGAAGACCCGGACCACCGCCGGATATTTGAATCGGGCCCTGCAGTTCATAAAGCCAGCCCTGGATACTGAACTCCATTTTGGTACCTGTAGTTTTCCACAAACTGGGCTAGGAACCTGGCTTGAAACAAAGGAGTTCCTGCCCTATGGAAAAACTATATAAGGAGAAAGTGACATCATGACAGGGACTCTCTCCCCTACAAGAGAACACCTAGAAACACTGGAGAAACAAAGATTGAACTGGGGAAGGGGGTCCCAGGCAGGAAAGAAATCCCTGCCTGTATAAGGAAGCTAAAACCTGCTTGTATCATCAGTCAGGGTGATATATTGCTGATTCAAATTCTATCTAGTTTGTATGAGACTGAGATTGTGTTTCATTTCCTAGGTAACCTGCTTTGATCTGTTATAATCACTTAAAAATCTACCTTTCTGTAGTTAATAAACCCGTTTTATGTTTTATCTTAACCATGGTGTCTTTGAGTGAAGTGTTTGGAAACCTTAGCTCTGGTAACAAAGGCTGCTGCATATCTTCCCCACATCAAGGGGAAAGTGGACTAATTTAATGAGCTTGCACCGTACAGACCTCTGTTCAGTGCAAGACAGTATAATTCTGGGTTTATACTCCAGTAGGAGTGCAAGGCTGGGGAAGCTGGGAAATTGGCTTGTGCCTCTATTGTTGGTCCATGAGTGGCTTAGGTAAAGCACTCAGGTGTGTGGCGCCACCTTGCTATCATTTTGGGTGATAGTCCCCAGAGGAGCTGGCTGTAAGTCACCAGCAGAGCAGGCGGAGAAGCCAACCCAGCTGAATTGTCAGGGGGCACAGTGGTGCCAACGGCTTCCAGGTTTCACACCCCATCACAACCAGCACCCTCACACTGCCATAAGCAAACCCACTACCCACCCCCCTCTATGATCCCCTAGTCCTGGGAAGTCACAGACCCTCCAGATGGGGAAAACTAGATTCTCCAAAAATTCTGGTATCCATCAAGTCACTTGTTCCTTGTCAAAAATCTTCTCTGCCATAAGTGGCCCTGCCCATGCTCTGTTTGCCCCCATTTCAGATGCCATGAATATCACAGGAACATATAACAAAAGGCAGTATGAAGGATCTAGCCTAAGGGCAGGTCTTCACTACGGGGGGGGGGGGGGGGGGGTTGATTTAAGATACGCAAATTCAGCTATGCGAATAGCGTAGCTGAATTCAACGTATTGCAGCCGACTTACCCCGCCGTAGGGATGGCGGCAAAATCGACCTCTGCGGCTTCCCGTCGACGGCGCTTACTCCCACCTCCGCTGGTGGAGTAAGAGCGTCGATTCGGAGATCGATTGTCGCGTCCCGATGGGACGCGATAAATCGATCCCCGAGAGGTCAATTTCTACCCGCCGATTCAGGCGGGTAATGTAGACCTAGCCTAAGACTCAGGAGACTTGTGTGACTGTGAGTAAATCACTTAGTCTCTCTAGGCCTCAGTTCCCTTCTTGCAAAATGAGAATAACAGCACTACCCCATTATATAGAGATGTGTGAGGATAAACACATTAAAGACTGTGAGGTGCTCAGACACTATGGTCATGAGGCTAGAGGAGAACCTTAGATTGATTCCTCTCCTAAACGAGTCAGAAAGACAAAGCAGATTCCACTGGAGAATGGAAGTAGCCAAGGTTTATTTTTTCTGTTGGCTTATAGTGAAGGATAAGGATTCAGTTATGATGAATAACACTAATAATTCTGTTTGTTAATTAACAAAATAACTATATAACCCCAGAGAGCCCCCGCCTCTCCCGACTCTCACTAGGTGCAGGGTTATGACCTTACCTAGTCTGTCATTTCTAAGCTACATGGGCCTATAACATCACAAGATTCTTTTAAAACATACTGGGTTTTCCTGAGCAACATTTTAAAAAGCCAATTTAACTCAGAAACTAATTAACAGATCCTCTTGAAAATGTTCAGAAAAACCAAGAGTTACTCAGAGATTATAGTTGGAAAATTTGGGGCAGATACTCTGTTTTTGTTCTAAATCAACAATACAACACAAATTGAATAACACTCCTGCCTCACTATTCTAGGTACTTGGGCAAACCAACATCCAGTACAAATGTGGCTAAGCAAAACTCTACTTTTATTATTATGATTATTAGTTTGTGGTAGTAACCATAATTTATGATGTACTTTTCAGACAGACAAGGCACTCACAATCTAACATTGAGTAGGCAAATAGTAGTCAGGAAAAGTCAAAAACAAGGTTGTTCTACAGAAACCAATAAGATTGGCTGTTGGCAACCCAACAAGGTGAATTTTAGGAGGGATTGAAAAGTGAGAGGGGAGAGGGGCCCTGCAGATGAGCTCAGGCAAGCTGGACCATGCATGGCCAATGCATAAAGGAAAGCACAGAGGAGGTTATTTGAGAGACTGACAAATGGGTGGGCAAGGATGGCAACATTGGCAGGGTGGCGTTGGGTGGGAGCAGTTTTATATAGAGCCTGATAGGTGACCAATAGTTTAAATTTGATGTATTAGCAGAAGGAGCCAGTGGAGGGTGATCAAATCCATCAGCGAGGCAGCTGCGTTCAATACATTATTGAAATAAACCAAAATTTTCTGACGTGTCTGGGATACTCTTGATATGTGTCCATCTCTGGCGCCTGTCACACATGATCTGTGCCAATATTTAAAAAGGGTAAATGGGATGACCTGGATATTTACAGGCCTGTCAGACTAACATTGATCATGGAAAAGATAATGGCGCAGCTGATACAGGACTTGATTAATAATGAATTAAAGGAGGGTAATATAATTAATTATGACAAACAGATCTTGTCAAACTAACATCATATCTTTTTTTGATGAGATTACAACTTTGGCTACTAAACATAATCGTGTTGATGCAACATACTTTGACTTCTGTATTGTGCACAGGCACTGGCTTCCTCCAGGCCCCGGGGGTGTTCAACCCCCTGCTCTGCCCCAGGCTCCATAGCAATGTGTTTTACTTGGTATAACATGACATTTTGATTAAAATACTATGATATAAAATTAACATGGTATGGCACTGCACCCCATATTCTTCAGTGATATTATATGATTATGGCATAATTATAATGCAAGATGGGGCATGTCAGGTGTCATTGGAAAAGTTATGATTTGCTGAATATGATTATCCTATTTGTATGTGTGTATCATTTTTGTATCTGAAGTTATGAATAGTGACTATGCATCTATATTTCACATGTAGTCACACCTGGGTGACACCCACTAGGCAAAATGCTTCCAGTCTAGATAGCCAGCTGTGAAGGGCCTATTCAAGGTAATGGGCCATTAGGCAGAACAATAGGCCTTAGGAGAAGCTTATCCCCCACTGGGTGAGCCTTCCTCAGGATGCTCCAGACAGCCTGTAAGTAATGGCTGCTATGACTCAGCAAGTTCTGCAAGGGCATGTGCCCAGGTCACATGACACAAACTGAGTTTGGGACAAAGGGGTCCTGCCATATGCTAAAGCTATATAAAGGCAGGGAGTGACATCATCAGTTGTTCTTCATTGCCCCACAATTGAACACCTGTGGCGGCGTGATGTCGCACTGGCACGGCGCCTCCTGCTGGCCGTCTCGGGAATTAGCTCTTTCCAGCCCAGAGTGCCCGCTGCAGGTGTCTCTGGTGTCTCACCTGCCACTGGCCCCATGTCCCTCCCAGACCCCAGTGCCCTTTGCCCAGGGGTCCAGCCCACCACAATACCCCCTTGCTCTAGGTCTCCCCTCCCAGGGGAACCCCCCCAACCCTCTAAGCCCACCTTGTCTCAGTGGCTACTGCCAGTCATCATCTAGCCCCTGCTCCCTGGGGCAGACTGCAGTCTATAAACCACCCATCATTGGCAAGGGGGTTAGGACCTGCTGCCTTTGCCTATCTCTGGGCTGCCTCTCTGCAGCCCCAGTACCCTTTCATATACCCTTTTCAAGGCCTGCAGCTGTAGATCAATCTCTGATAATTTTCATATGACGTTACATTGTGCCTCTTCATATAACCTTGTGGTGGGTCTACCCACGTGTGACCTCTGTTTTCATGGGACTTTGTATCAAAGCCTCATTTAGAAACTTTGCATTGCCCTATTATAGCCCCTAAGGATAGAATAAGATAGAAGAAAAATTTCTGTTTGCTAGCAGTAGAACAAGAGCTCTCCCCCCACCCACTCTTAATCAATTGCCCCGTTGAATGAATGAGGTGTGGATGAGCAAGGCATGGAAGGCAGCACCTCCAGACAGCCTCAACTGTTGGAGAGGGGCTGGGAGCCAGACCCAAGGACAATAAAACGTGTCAAGTGGGCTCATTAAAGACAAGCAGACATACTGACGGCCTCGGGGGTTAGAAGCAAGCACCTTCTTTTGGAAACACCCTTTTTGCAGCATTGGGACAACACTCAAAAGAAAGCAGCACAAAGGACCAATAGACACAGACACAGAGTTTGAATCTGGTATAGATTTGCATAAGAGGAAAGCTGCTATAAAAGTGAGGTGTCTTGCAGAGGACCCCGGGTCTCGTCTTGTCAACATGGGAGCATCGATCCGGATCGGCAGAAGCCCGGCTCCACCCCCTCCCCCATCTAACTCACCTGGCCAGTGAAGTTAAGGGGAGCAACTAATTGGTAACAACAAGACGGAATGGGTTTGTGTGTGTGTGTGAGTGTAAGTGTAATATATTATATGCATATAATAGAGTGTTAATGAATACATGTATTACTAATAAATGTGGCGTTTTGCCTTATTCCCCCTGAAAAGATCCTGTGCAGTACTTTAAGTACAACACAGCCTGGGTTTTTTCAAGGCTGGAGCTCCCCAGCTCCCTCTGCCCTTCCCCAGCACTGCTCCACCTCAGGTACCCTTCTCTCCCAGGCAGCCAGGTCCTTCTCTCTGTAAAGTTAGAGAGAGTCTGTGTCACTTCTGGCCCATAGCCCTCTTATAAGGGTCAGCTGGGCCCTGATGGAGCTGGCCACTGCTGTGGTCAGCTACTCACTCAGCTTCCCCAGCTGTTCTTAATCACTTTTACCCCACCACAACCCTCTCCAGGACTGCTTTAACCCCTTCAGGGCTGGAGCGGGGTAACCACCCCGCTACAACACTTAAGAGAAGCTCCTAAGTAAAAGGGACTTGGAACGGGGGTGGGATTCCCAAGCTGCAAAGCAAGTGCAGCTTGTGCTTTGAGAATCTGCAAGCCTGGTTGTATCATCAGTCATGGTTACAGATTGTTAATTCAAATCCTATCCTTCTAGTGTGTTAAGATTAGTTTGTGGGTTTGTTTATTTATTAGGTAATCTGCTTTGATCTGTTGCTATCACTTATAATCACTTAAAATCCATCTTTTTGTAGTTAATAAATTTGTTTGATGTTTTAATCTAAACCAGTAAGTATGGAGTGAAGTGCTTGGGAATCTTAGCTCAAAGGTCTGTTGTATTTCCTCTCCACATTGAGGGAGAGGCAAACTCTATGAGCTTACTCTGTACAGTTCCTTGTGCAGCACAAGACGGTATAATTTTGGGTTTATACTCCAGAGGAGGGTGCGTGTCTGGGGAGCTTGGGGTTATCTATTGTTGGTTCATGCAGTGGCTGGTCAGAGACCCTGCATCTAACTGCAGCTGGATGTGTGAATGCTGGAGGAAGTGTAGGACCAGAAGCGGGTCTGCAGCTTGTCACAGCAGCACAGTGTGAGAGGGAGCCCAGGCTGGTGAGTCAGAGGACTCAGAGGTACCCCACTTCCAGGTGGCACCCCGGGGGGAATCCATCACACATGGCACCCACCACATGGATTAAAAACTGGCTAACTGATAGGTCTCTAAATGTAATTGTAAATGGGGAATCGTCACTGAGTGGGTGTTGGCAATGGGTTCCTTCAGGGATTGGTTCTTGGCCCTATGCTATTTAACATCTCTTTCAATGACCTGGAAAAAAACCTAAAATCCTCACTGAGAAAAATTTTTGCTGATGAAGAGTGGTAAATAATGAAGATGACAGATCACTGATTCAGAGTGAAGAGGATCACTTTGTAAACTGGGCACAAGCTAACAATGTGTGTTTTATTATGGCTAAATGTAAATGTATCCATCTAGGAACAAAGAATGTCGGCCACACTTACAGGATGGGGGGGCTCGATCCTGGGAAATAGTGACTCTGAAAACGATTTGGGGGTTTTGGTGAATAATCACTTGAATGTGAACTCACAATGTGATGCTGTGGCCAACAGAGCTAATATAGTTCTTGGATGAATAAATATGGGAATCTCGAGAAAACTTCTCTACTCTATTTTAGCTCCATATTTGGTACTAGTGCAACTGCTGCTCAAATACCATGTTCAGTTCTCATGTTCACAAGTCAAGAAGCATGTTGATAAATAGATGGTTCAGAGGAGCCACAAAAACGATTAAAGGATTAGAAAACCTGCCTTTATGGTGACAGATTGAGCTTCTTGAATCTATTTACCTTAACAAAGGGGTGACTTAATTACAGTCTGTAAGTATGTACGTGGGAAACAAATACTTAGTAATGGGCTCTTCAGTCCACTAGAGAAAGGGGTAACATGATCCAGTGGCTGGAAATTGAAGCTAGGCAAATTCAGCCTGGAAATAAGATGTACAATTTTTCATAGTGAGAATGATTAACCATTGGAACAACTTAGCAATGGTCATGGTGGATTCTGCATCACTGACAACCTTTAAGTCAAGATTGGATGTTTGTGTAACAGATCTGCTCTAGGAATTATTGTGAGGCAGGTCTCTAGCCTGTGCTATACAGGAGGTCAGACTAGATGATCACGTTGGTTCCTTCTGACTTTGGAATATATGAACCTTAAATAAATGGAAGAGATCAACATTCAAAATAAAACATATCATTTGAAGACTTTAAAATTTTAAATATTTTGTTACTCTGTAAAGTGCTCATGGCCCTTCAGTGTGCAGTGACCAATTGCTAAAACTGCATATTCATAGTGACTTCCTGCTGTTTTTACATTAATTTTCTGCAGCACGCAAGGGCCTGATCCTTCTAGTCATTTGCCATGTGGTTGCTGTTTCCTCATGCAAGAAGTCCAGGTCACATTAGTGATTTGTGATCAAGTCACTTCAGCAATGTCTGTGAGCAACATCCCAATCCCTGTTATGATGCAAAGGCAAGGAGCTTCTTCAGGGCCTGAAGTGGCTACAAGATTGGACAAAGAAAATATGGCAAACCAAGCCCCACTGAACAGAGAAGTGGGTAAGGATTGCTCCTAATTTGTCAGCAGAGGAGGAAAGGCAAGATGAACTTCAAGTCTTAGATGCTTTAGAAAAATATTTTGTGCTGAAAAGGAAAATAATATATGAAAAGTCTATTTTCAGTACATCTGATAAAAAATGAAACTGTAAACCAAACTTGCAATCAGGCTGCGCCAGTTAGCCTCAGCAAACCAATTTGGTACACTTGCCAACAAACTTATTAGAAATCAAATACTTTTGGGCACCAAAGACAATGAAGCCAGAGAACATATGCTGTGGCAATCAGAAGTGGAACTTAACCATGCAGTTGATATCTGCAAGAGCAGTGAACAAGCAAAGGGAGAGCGACAAAATTGAAAAAAAAATCAGAAATAGGGGAAGATAAACTCCACTTCCTCCCTCACACCGTCCTCCACCCTCCCACCCTCCCCACTCCCCCCCAAAAAAAGGCAAAAGGAAGACTAAAACAAGAACTGGAGCAGTTGTCTGCAAAGAAGAGCAAGCGATGCCTGTGCAGTGGGAGAATCCATGGAAAAGACCAATATCCAGAACATGGTGCCACATGTGTTTATTGCAAAAAATCATTTTGAAAATGTTTGCAATGACAGAAATAGCCCTCTAATGTACATGTAACTAAGTCCAAACCACTAGGTGCCCCTTGTGGCCAGACATGGCATTGCAGCTCTCGCACTGGACTTGTGAACATAAGAATGGCCTTAAGAACATAAAGGCCATTGTGCCCCTTGCCAATGGTCACATCAGTGCATGGGTGGTTTCTCTGCCTGGTAACTCGTCCAGTGACTCAGTCTTTGGTCCACCACTTCCGGGGATGGCAGTTGTCTAAACCAGTGTTGCCCAACCTTATTACATAGGAGGGCCACATAAATCTAAGCACAGCCTTGCGGGGGCCTGTGCAATTCTGTTTCATATGTACTTAGATAAGTTCTTTCTATGTACAGTGCATAAAACGTGTATCAGAATTATAGAAAACAGGGGGGGGAAGTAAAGAACACATAACTAAACTAAAATGATGTAGACATGACAGGGAACAAAGGGTAGGAATTAATGGTAAATTTTCAGAATGGAGAGGGGTAACTACTGGTGTTCCCCAAGGGTCAGTCCTCGGACCAATCCTATTCAACTTATTCAGAAATGATGTGGAGAAAGAGGTAAACTGTGAGGTGGCAAAGTTTGCAGATGATACTAAACTGCTCAAGATAGTTAAAACCAAAGCAGACTGTGACGAACTTCAAAAAGATCTCACAAAACTAAGTGATTAGGCAACAAAATGGCAAATGAAATTTAATGTGGATAAATGTAAAGTAATGCACATTGGAAAAAATTACCCCAACTATACATACAATATGATGGGGGCTAATTTAGCTTCAACGAGTCAGGAAAAAGATCTTGGAGTCATCGTGGATAGTTCTCTGAAGATTGCCTCTGCACACTGCGTGGACGTCAAAAAAGCAAACAGGATGTTAGGAATCATTAAAAAGGGGATAACGAATAAGACAGAGAATATATTATTGCCCTTATATAAATCAATGGTACGCCCACATCTCGAATACTGTGTACAGATGTGGTCTCCTCATCTCAAAAAAGATATACTGGCACTAGAAAAGGTTCAGAAAAGGGCAACTAAAATGATTAGGGGTTTGGAACGGGTCACATATGAGGAGAGATTAAAGAGGCTAGGACTCTTCAGCTTGGAAAAGAGGAGGCTAAGGGGGGATATGATAGAGATATATAAAATCATGAATGATGTGGAGAAAGTGGATAAGGAAAAGTTATTTACTTATTCCCATAATACAAAAACTAGGGTTCACCAAATGAAGATGGATGGCAGGAGAGAGATCACTTGATCATTGCCTGTTAGGTCCACTCCCTCTGGGGCACCTGGCATTGGCCACCGTCGGTAGACAGGATACTGAGCTAGATGGACCTTTGGTCTGACCCGGTATGGCCGTTCTTATGACGACAAAATACTAATGAATCACCCGTTAGCATATTGTGTTGAAGCATATGACCTGTGAGCCATAGGTTGGGCACGCCTGGTCTAACCAGAATTCAAAACTGTTTTTAACAGAAACAAAAATACTTCCACCTTCTCTGGGGCTCTTCCTCCTCCAGTCCCCATTTGAGCCTGCTGCCCTCTTGCTGGGCTCAACAATTGTTGTGGAGGGCTTCTACACCCCCTCCTTGCAGACAGTATGGGAACCCAGCCCCACCCTATTTGTGTTCCAGCCCACAGCCCCTTACTGCACAGCTAGCTCAGCTGCTTTACCCATATTGCAGTTTCCCCTGGTCCTCTTTACTTACTCTCTGTCTCCCAGTCTCTGCCCTGTTTGATCAGGGTCTCTCCCAGGCCTTCCTGCCCGGAGAGCTTCCTTGTAGCTTCCTCTCCTCAGTGGTGGATTACTGCACAGGCCAATGGGGCCTGTGCCCAGATGCCCCGGCCACTTTGGCGGCCCCAGCAGAATCACCAGAACTCTGCCCCCTGTCGCCCCCCCCATGCTCCTTCTCTCCCCACAGCCTCCTGGGGCCCCGCTGCCCTACTTCTCCTCTTCCCTCTGAGGCCCTGACTCCTGGCCACGCCAGAAGCCAGAGCCTGGACGCAGTAGGGTGAGTATATTCCTCATGTGGAGCTGGCTCAGCTGCTCACCCAAACCCAAATAAACTCCTTCCCATGCATGGACCTGGCCTGAGTCTCTCTCACCGACCTGCACCACACAGATGTGGCCCAAGCCCCTCTCCCCCGCTCAGGACTGGCCTTAGGGAAAACAGCGCTCCTAGTCCTGTGGGCAGGACACCCTCCCCATTCCCCCTGGCTCCCGTGGGCTCCCCATCCCCTCTGTGCCCTGCCCGCTCCTACACACCTAACCCCTGCAGTTCCCCCTTTGCCCCAATCCCTGCTCCCATATCCTGCCCCCTCTTACACCCCTGCACCACCCTCCTGCACCGACATGGGGAAACTGACCTGGATGCATGGAGCAGCTGGCATTGCTGCTTGCTCCCCCCTCAAATGCTGCTCCTCCTCATGGGCCCCTAGGGGGATATGAGGGGGGGAGCGAGGAGCAACATCAGGGCTCCCTTCATCCAGGTCACTTTCCCCACCTGGGCTGCATAAGGGGAGAGAAGAAAGCAGCAGCTCCTAATGCTCACCTCACAGCACACAGCACAGGTGGAGACAGTGATCTGAATGCACAGAGCACTTGGTGTTGCTCCTCACTCCCCCTCATCCCCCTAAGGGGGGGCAGGGGAACCTTGGGGATGAGCATATCTGTATGTCCCCACTTGTTCCCCCCACGTTCCTCTGCGGGGAGGAATCATAGAAGATTAGGGTTGGAAGAGATCTCAGGAGGTCACCTAGTCCAATCCCCTGCCCAAAGTAGGACCAACCCCAACTAAATTATCCAAGCCAGGGCTGTGTCAAGCCAGGCCTTAAAAACCTCAAAGGATGGAGATTCCACCACCTCCCTAAGTAACCCATTCCAGTGCTTCACCACCCTCCAGATGGATATGTGGAAGTCTGCGTCTTTTAAGTCGAGGGCAACATACCAATCCCCTGGATCCAGTGATGGGATGATCAATCCCAAGGAGTTCATGTGGAACTTCAACCTCTTGAGATATCGGTTGAATCGATGCAGGTATAAGACCTCCCTTGGCTTTGGGAATCAAAAAATTAACAGGAGTAAAGCCCCTTTCCCCTTAGATGAATTTGCACCTCCTCCACCGCTCCCATGCTGAGGAGGGACTGAACTTGTTCTAGCAGAAGCTTGTAAGGGTCCCTGAAGAGGGATGAGGAAAGTGGGTGGTGGGGGGTGGGTTGAAATAAACTGGAGGGTATAACCAGACTCCACTGTGTTTAGAACCCAGTGGTCGGAAGTGTCCCGTTTCCAGGCCAAATGGGAGAGATGGTTGGAAAAAATAAAGATAACCAAATCCAGATTGTGAGGAATGTGTGTTTCGAGGCACCAGAGTGGTGCAGGGCTGATTGGGAATGTCCTGCATAGGTGGAGGAAGGTAGAGGTGGCCTGCACCCAGAGTCCTTGTTCCTGTGTCTCCTATGGTCAAATCGGTTCTGGTGGGAGTAGAAACAGCCATACTGCTGTGGCCTATATTGCCTCCTAGGCTGAGACTATGACTGAAACTGTAAGCCGAGGGACTTCAATGTTGCCCTGGTGTCTTTAAAGCCATGGAGCCTGGCATCTGGTTGCTCTGAAAAGAGTGAAGGACCCTCAAATGAGGGAACCCAGCTGCCTGCAACCACGAGCTCCTACGCATTGTCACAGAAGTGGCCATAGATCTGGCCACCAAGTCCGCAGCATCAAGGGCCGCTGGCAAGGAGGCTCTGCCCACTGTCTTGCCTTCATCCACAAGGATGGAGTACTCCTGCTGGCTGTCCTGGGGAAGTCTGTCTTTGAATCTGTTCATTGCTTCCCACAAATTATAATCATAGTCTGTTGGTTCACTATGCTCAACTGGAGACCCCCCATCGAATAGGCCTTCCTCCCCAGAAGGTCCATTTTCCTGGGCTCCATTGGTTTGGGGATAGACCCCATTTGGCCTTGGCGGTTCTTTTTGTTGGCAGCCGCCACAATAAGGGACCCCAGAGGGAGTGAGAGAATAGGAACTCACAGCCTTTTGCAGGCACAAAGTATTTTCTTTCTGTTATCTTTGCTGTGGGTGGAATGGAGGCAGGAGTCTGCCAAATGGCCTTAATAGGTCCCAAAATGGCATTGTGTAAGAGCAGGGACACCTTCGAAAGGGCTGCGGCCAACAGAATGTCCAGGAACCCATCAGCCTGTTCCTTGACTACCTCTGCCTGCAACCCAAAGCTAGAGGCCACCCACTTTAACAAGACTTGGTGGGCCCTTAAGTTGTTCTGCGGTGGGGAGGACCCCTTAAGCATGAGCTTGTCCTTTGGGGATGATGAGGAAGAGGTGTGCACTGCCAGAGTGTCCAGTCCAGCCTCTTCCTGAGGCACACGAACTTGGGTACTGGTACCGGCCACAGTACCAGGGAGTACCCCTGCTTGGGCACCGGCATCGGTGCTGGGACCTACGCTGGCCTCAGGACCGGGACCAGGGGTTGGCTCTGGAGTTTCCTTGTGCGCCCCTGGTGCCGCAACAGTCTCCGAGTGCACCAAGTCAGAGTGCTGTGAGTTGGTCCTTTGCCCTGGTGGAAGCCCCCGCGGGTTCCAAAAGGGCCATTGTAGGGGTGCTGCACCCTACAGCCCCATGGGCCGGGCGCTTTGGGTCGTCCCTGCTCCCAGCACTCCCAATGGCAGAATCATCTGTGGGGGCAGGGTTAGCTCAGTGGTTTGAGCATTGGCCTGCTAAACCCAGGGTTGTGAGTTAAATCCTTGAGGGGGCCATTTCGGCATTTGGGGATTTAGTTGGGGATTGGTCCTGCTTTGAGCAGGGGGTTGTACTAGATGACCTCCTGAGATCCCTTCCAACCCTGATATTCTATGATTGACGCAGAGCCTCCCTTCAGTGCCAGCATCTTGAATAGTAGGATCCTGGGTCCAAACTTGATGAAGATGGCAATGCGGAGATGGAGGATCATGGTGACCACGGCGGGACAGATCCTCCCGGTGCTGGAGATTGGTGCTGTGGAGACATCTCTGGCAAGGCATGTAGGAGGTTGGTCTTGAAACCGGCTGAAAAATGGTCAATGCCTCAGTGCGGCTCTGGTGCCATGTCCTGTCTCCCAGCGGGGCTCAATACTGATAAAGTCATCAGATCCTTGGCGGCCACGTAGGCTTCTTCTTCGAGTGATTGCTCATGTGTATTCCACTATAGGTGTGCGTGCTCGCCACGTGCACCGGTGCCGGAAGTTTTTCCCTTAGCAGTACCCATACTGGGGGAGCACCGCTGCGACCACTGGAGTGGTGCCTGTATATAGTTCCATAAAGGGGGCTGCGTGCTCCCCCCACCCTCAGTTCCTTCTTGCCGCCAGTGAAGGAAGTCAGAACTTCTACTCCAGCCTTGCCTGCAGTGCTTATAACCTTAGTAGTGTCCAGTTCACATGTGAACACTTTCTCTAGTTCTTAGCCTGGCTCGGGGCATGCCCCGTGGCCCAGGCTTCAAGTCGTACAACTCTTGTCGCAATCCTATGCCCAGAAGCGATCCTCACTCCCAGTGTCTTCGCTGTCTGGACGAGGCTCACGTTAGTGAGCGTTGCAAAATTTGCCGCTCTTTCAAGCCCCGGACGAAGCAAGAGCGTGAGATCCGACTCCGGGCACTTCTGATGGAGTCGGCACTGGCCCCGGCGCGTCAACCTGACCCCACGCCAAGCACCGCATCTTTGGTGCGTAGTGAGGCACCATCTACGAGTCGGCACCGCTCCCCGGCTAAGAAGATGGGAAAGACTCAGCGGCGCCGAGAGAAGGAGAGGGGTGAGGCCAAACCCAAGTTGGGCAGCCCATGATCCCCGTCGGGACCTAGACCTCCGACTCGGGCTGAGCAGAGCAGTCCAGTCCCATCCGCACGAGCCTCTCCCGAAGTGCGGATGCCTTCGACGCCAGAGGCAGCCCAGGCTACGCGCGACATCCTAGCCCTTCCGGTGTCGGGAGCGCCACCTCAGTGGGGCCCCGGTCCCGAGGAAAGCCGCCCTTGGGCGCACATCAGTCCTCCCCGGACGTATTGGAGATCGAGGTGCCTTCCCGGGTTGAAGGGCCGGCCCGAAGCCCGGGTCACACTTCCACCCCACGGGCCGGGTCTTCTGGGCATGACTCTAACGCATCCGGTCGCAGGGACCATAGATGCCAAGACAAGAGGCGACGCCCCTCCTCTTCAAGACAGAGAGAGGGACAGGTCTCGGCGCTGCTGGCACCAGCATTCTTACTCTAGCACCCGCCGCGATAGAGCTGTGCTCGGAGTGTGTCCCGGGAGTCTCCGGCACCGAGGCATCGTAGCCACGGTTGCCGAAGGGAGTCGAGAGACAGCACCTCGGAGATTTACCTGTCCTCATCGTCGAGGTCGAAATCTCGGGGCAGGCGACATCATGACAGAGACCATTCCAGTCGATCGTATAGCATCGTGCAGTCGTCCAGGACCTTGGCGTCGGCGCCCAGCCGCCCCTCTCCAGGCCGCTCCACACCGCAGGAGCAAGTGGCTCTGCCGGGCCCCCACGCATCTCAGTGGCAGAGGGTTCCCTGGCAAGGACAATGGTGCCAGTGGGCACCGACCCCCCGGCACCGACCCCGGGTGCGGAGCTTGAGCCGCCGGTGCCGCCGGACATTGAAGGCACCGTGCCAGCTGCCTCTTCAGCACCGGACGAGTCCATTGCGGTGCCACCTCCCGTCTCTCAGGAGGACTTTAAGATCAGGAGCTTCTTAGAAGGGTGGCGTCAAACCTCCAGCTCCTGGCCGAGGAGATGGAGGAGCCCTCGGACACTTTATTCAATGTCCTGACCTCTTCGGCACCGGGCCGTGTGGCCCTCCCGCTGCACCAGGGGGTGGCCAATATTTCCATTGGCCTTTGGCAGACCCCAGCCTCTCTGGGGCCCATTTCTAAGAAGGCCGAGAGGAAGTATTTTGTGCCCGCAAGGAGGCACGAATACCTCTATACCCACCAGGCTCCGAACTCTCTGGTGGTAGAGTCTGTTCATCACCATGAGTGGCATGGCCAGCCCACGCCCGTACCCAAGGACAAGGACGCTCGGAGACTTGATACCTTTGGAAAAAAGGTTTATTCCTCGGCGAGTTTCCAGCTGAGTGGCCAACCACCAGGCGCTACTGAGCCGTTATGATTTTAATCTGTGGGGGTCCCTCCCAAAGTTTGAACCCCTCCTTCAGGACAAGGACAGGAGTTCCAGGCCTTGGTCGATGAGGGTGCGGGGGCAGCCAAAGAAGCACTCCACGCGGCTTCTGATGCGGCGGACACAGCGGCCTGTTCAATGGCTTCGGCCATCTCCATGTGGAGAGCGTCGTGGCTCTCACTCTCGGGGCTGTCCGTGGAGTCCCAGGCCATCATGCAGGACCTGCCATTCGATGGGAGGGCCCTGTTTGCGGACCAAATGGACATGCGTCTGCATGGAATGAAGGACTCCCACACCACCTTGCAGATGCTAGGCCTGCATGTCCCACCCGCCAAGGACAAACCCAGGCCTCAAACCTCCGCTCCTCCGGCTTGGGGCAGAAACAAGCCCCCACCTAAAAGGCAGAGGGAGCAGAGACGCCGATCCCAACGCCAATCCCGTTCGGCCCCACAACCTGGCCCCTCGAAGGCCAAGAGGCCAGGGAAGCAGCGTTTTTGACTCATTGCGGGGGGTCACCGGGCCTGTTGCCAGGGAACCCCCCCCCCAGTTAATAAAATTGAGTTTTGCCAACCGTTTATCTGCCTTCCGACTGCAATGGTCCCATAGAACATCGGACCGATGGGTCCGAAGCACCATCTCCCAAGGGTACAGGTTGCAGTTTGTTTCACTCCCTCCCCACCATCCTCCATCCTGGGAGCCAGCCAGGGAAAAAGGAGCATGCCCTCCTTCTAGGCCGGGAGGTAGCACGCCTCCTCTCCCTGGGAGCTGTGGACCGGGTACCTCGGGAATTCTGGGGCAAGGGGTTCTACTCCAGGTATTTCCTCATCCTGAAGGCGAAAGGCGGGCTCTGGCCCATCCTCGACCTGCGGACTCTCAACCAGTTCCTGGTTCGTTGCAAATTCCGCATGGTGTCCCTGGCCTCGATCATTCCATCCCTAGACCCGGGGGATTGGTTTACAGCTCTGGACCTCCAGGATGCGTACTTTCACATCCACATTTTCGAGGGTCACAGGCGCGTCCTCCGTTTCCTGGTGGGTCAGGATCACTACCAGTTTACGGTCCTCCCCTTTGGCCTTTCTACTGCCTCCAGGGTTTTCATTAAGTGTATGTCGGTGGTGGCGGCCCATCTCAGGAGGAAAGGGCTGCAGATCTTCTCCTACCTCGATGGCTACTCAAGGGCAAGTCTCGGTCTCAGGTGCAGATGGACTTCCTGCTAAACACCTGCGCAGCTCTAGGTCTCGTGGTAAATGAGGAGAAATCCACGTTACTCCCGGTTCAGCGCATAAACTTCATAGGAGTGCTGTTAGATTCTCGGGTGGCCATGGCCTCCCTCCCACGGGACAGATTCGAGACGCTCAAAGCGCTCATCGCCTTTCCGGTAACTACGGCACGAGTCTGCCTTCAAATCCTAGCCATATGGCAGCATGCACCTCTGGGTGCGACATGCCAGGCTCAGGATGAGGCCCCTTCAGCTCTGGCTGGCCTTCCGTTACTCCCAGGCCAGGGACGGCCTGGACAAGGTCATCACGGTGCCACCAATGGTGGTGGCAGACCTGCAATAGTGGTCCCTCCCAAGCAACATGCTTCGGGGTATTCCCTTCGGAGAGCCCCCTCCCTCACTAGACCTGGTGTCCGATGCCTGGGATGGGGAGCCCATGTGGGGGGCTTCAGGACCCAGGGTATGTGGTCACCCAAGGAACTGACCCATAAATGTCAGGGAACTCAGGGCCGTGCGCCTGGCGTGCATGGCCTTCCGCCAGCACATAACGGGGAAGGTGGTCAGAGTCCTCACAGACAATACAACCGCAATGTATTATGTCAACAGGCAAGGGGGCATGCATTCCTGGGCCTTATGCCAGGAAGCCCAGCTCCTGTGGGAGTTCCGTATAGCCCAGGACATCTTCCTCCAAGCATTCCACCTGCCCGGCAAGAGCAAAGGGTGTTCTCACAACAACAAAAGTGGTCCCTGCACAGGGAGGTGGCCAGGGGGCTCTTCCTACAGTGGGGTACTCCCCAGGTAGACCTGTTCACCACCGCCCAGAATTGCCTGTGTCCCCGATTCTGCTCCAGGGCGGGAGAGGGAGACAGTGCAATATCAGACACGTTCCTGCTCCCATGGTCGGAGCCCCTGTTTTACGCCTTCCCGGCCTTCCCCCGATAGGCAGGGTCCTACAGAAGGTGAAGTCCGACGGGGTGCAGGTTATACTCATAGCCCCGGACTGGAGCCATCAACATTGGTACGGGACCCTACTGCAACTCTTAGTGGCCCCCCCATGCAGGCTGCTGCTCCACCCGGACCTCCTCTCCCAAGAGGAAGGTAGTCTCCTCCACCCCAGCCTGGCTGCGCTCCACTTGACAGCGTGGCTGCTCCATGGTTGAATGAGGAGGAAGGAAGGTGTTCTCAGGCTGTCAGACAGGTCCTGCTGGAGAGTAGGAAACCCTCCACACGTCGAACCTACCTGGCCAAATGGTATCGGTTCTCCATGTGGGCGAGGGATAGGGGTTCCTCTCCCTCTTCCGCATCTATCCAGCTCATCCTCGATTACCTCCTGTCCCTTAGGACCCTAGGGCTGGCACCCTCCTCGATCAGGGTGCACCTGGCGGCCATTTCGGCTTTCCAACCCCCAGTGCAGGGCCACTCGGTGTTTTCACATTACATGAGGTCCAGGTTTCTAAGAGGGTTGGATCGGGCATTCCCTTACACCAGAGCCCCCGGTCCCGCCATGGGACCTGAACTTAGTGCTCTCCCGCCTCACAAGGCCTCCTATCGAGCCTTTAGCCAAGTGTTCGTGGTCTCACTTATCGTGGAAAGTGGCGTTCTTAGTGGTTATCACCTCAGCCCGCCAGGTCTCGGAGCTTAGGGCCTTGACCTCTGAACCACCGTATACGGTCTTCCATAAGGACAAGGTTCAGCTGCGCCCTTACCCCACCTTTTTGCCGAAGGTAGTCTCGGCTTTTCACATGGATCAGGATATCTTCCTCCCGGTCCTCTGCCCTAAGCCCCATTCCTCCAATGAGGAACGCCGCCTGCACATGTTAGATGTCCGCAGAGCGCTGGCCTTCTACCTAGACAGAACCAAGCCATTTAGGAAGTCCCCCCAGCTGTTTATTGCATCGGCCAAGCGCATGAGGGGGCATCCGGTCTCTACCCAGCAGATCTCCCGCTGGATCACCTCGTGCATTCGCACCTGTTACGACCTGGCAAGGGTTCCCCCGTCTCCTATAGTGAAGGCCCATTCGACGAGAGCTCAGGCCTCGTCAGCGGCCTATGTGGCTCACGTCCCTATTCAGGACATATGTAGGGCTGCTACGTGGTCCTCTGTCCACACCTTCTCCTCGCGCTATGCGATCGTCTCCCAAACGCGGGATGACGCTGGGTTTGGTAGGGCGGTACTCCGCCCGGGTAACCCTTGAAACTTCAGACTTAAAACTCCTACCCGCCTCTGTCAGGTATAGCTTGGAGTCACCTATAGTGGAATACACATGAGCAATCACTCGAAGAAGAAAGGACAGTTACCTGTTCCGTAACTGGCATTCTTCGAGATGTGTTGCTCAGGTGTATTCCACATCCCGCCCTTCTTCCCCTCTGTCGGAGTTGTCTGGCAAGAAGGAACTGTGGGGGGAGCACGCAGCCCCCTTTATGGCGTGATATACAGGCGCCACTCCAGGGGTCGCAGCGGTGCTCCCCCAGTACGGTTACTGCTAAGGGAAAAACTTCCGGCACCGGTGCACGTGGTGAGCACGCACACCTATAGTGGAATAAACCTGAGCAACATATCTCGAAGAACGCCAGTTACGGAACAGGTAACTGTCTTTTCGGGGGTTGAAGGCACCGCAAATTGGTCCACCTGGTGCCAACCAGCTGGTCAGTCGAGCGCTACTGGGGGCTGTGGCACCTGCTCCAATCTCAGAGTCTGCTATAGACCACCAGACCAGAGGGATGAGGTGGACGAGGCTTTCTTCCGGCAACTAACAGAAGTTGCTAGATCGCAGGTCTTGGTACTCATGGGAGACTTTAATCACCCTGATATCTGCTGGGAGAGCAATACAGCGGTGCACAGAAAATCCAGGAAGTTTTTGGAAAGTGTAGGGGACAATTTCCTGGTGCAAGTGCTGGAGGAACCAACTAGGGGCAGAGCTTTTCTTGACCTGCTGCTCACAAACAGGGAAGAATTAGTAGGGGAAGCAAAAGTGGATGGGAACCTGGGAGGCAGTGACCATGAGATGGTCGAGTTCAGGATCCTGACACAAGGAAGAAAAGAGAGCAGCAGAATACGGACCCTGAACTTCAGAAAAGCAGACTTTGACTCCCTCAGGGAACAGATGGGCAGGATCCCCTGGGAGAATAACAGGAAGGGCAAAGGGGTCCAGAATCCTTATTGCGGTTGCAGGAACAAACCATCCCGACGTGTAGAAAGAACAGTAAATATGGCAGGCGACCAGCTTGGCTTAACAGTGAAATCCTTGCTGACCTTAAACGCAAAAAAGAAGCTTACAAGAAGTGGAAGATTGGACAAATGACCAGGGAGGAGTATAAAAATATCGCTCAGGCATGCAAGAGTGAAATCAGGAAGGCCAAATTGTACTTGGAGTTGCAGCAGGAAAGAGATGTTAAAAGTAACAAGAAGGGTTTCTTCAGGTATGTTAGCAACAAGAAGAAAGTCTATGAAAGTGTGGGCCCCTTACTGAATGAGGGAGGCAACCTAGTGACAGAGGATGTGGAAAAAGCTAATGTACTCAATGCTTTTTTTGCCTCAGTCTTCACAAACAAAGGTCAGCTCCCAGACTGCTGGACTGGGCAGCACAGTATGGGGAGGAGGTGACCAGACCTCCGTGGAGAAAGAAGTGGTTCGGGACTATTTAGAAAAACTGGATGAGCACAAATCCATGGGGCCGGATGCGCTGCATCCGAGGGTGCTAAAGGAGTTCGCGGATGTGATTGCGGAGCCATTGGCCATCATCTTTGAAAACTCATGGCGATCGGGGGAGGTCCCGGATGACTGGAAAAAGGCTAATGTAGTGCCCATCTTTAAAAAAAGGGAAGAAGGAGGATCCGGGGAACTACAGGCCAGTCAGCCTCACCTCAGTCCCTGGAAAAATCATGGAGCAGGTCCTCAAGGAATCAATTATGAAACACTTAGAGGAGAGGAAAGTGATCAGGAACAGTCAGCATGGATTCACCAAGGGGAAGTCGTGCCTGACTAACCTAATTGTCTTCTATGATGAGATAACTGGCTCTGTGGATGAGGGGAAAGCAGTGGATGTGTTATTCCTTGACTTTAGCAAAGCTTTTGATACAGTCTCCCACAGTATTCTTGCCGCCAAGTTAAAGTAGTATGGGCTGGATGAATGGACTGTAAGGTGGATAGAAAACTGGCTAGATCGTCGGGCTCAGCAGGTAGTGATCAATGCTCCATGTCTAGTTGGCAGCCGGTTTCAAGCGGAGTGCCCCAAGGGTCGGTCCTGGGGCCAGTTTTGTTTAATATCCTTATTAATGATCTGGAGGATGGTGTGGACTGCACTCTCAGCAAGTTTGCAGATGACCCTAAACTGGGAGGCATGGTAGATACGCTGGAGGGTCAGGATCAGATACAGAGGGACCTAGACAAATTAGAGGATTGGGCCAAAAAAAAAAACCTGATGAGGTTCAACAAGGACAAGTGCAGAGTCCTGCACTTAGGACGGAAGAATCCTATGCACTGCTACAGACTAGGGACCGAATGGCTAGGTAGCAGTTCTGCAGAAAAGGACCTAGGGGTCACAGTGGACGAGAAGCTGGATATGAGTCAACAGTGTGCTCTTGTTGCGAAGAAGGCTAATGGCATTTTGGGCTGTATAAGTAGGGGCATTGCCAGCAGACTGAGGGACGTGATCATTCCCCTTTATTCGACATTGGCGAGGCCTCATCTGGAGTACTGTATCCAGTTTTGGGCCCCACACTACAAGAAGGATGTGGAAATATTGGAAAGAGTCCAGCGGAGGGCACCAAAAATGATTAGGGGTCTGGAGCACATGACTTATGAGGAGAGGCTGGGGTAACTGGGCTTATTTAGTCTGCAGAAGAGAAGAATGAGGGGGGATTTGATAGCTGCTTTCAACTACCTGAGGGGGGGGTTCCAAAGAGGATGGAGCTCGGCAGCCCTCAGTAGTGGCAGATGACAGAACAAGGAGCAATGGTCTCAAGCTGCAGTGTGGGAGGTCTAGGTTGGATATTAGGAAACACTATTTCACTAGGAGGGTGGTGAAGCACTGGACTGCTTTACCTAGGGAGGTGGTGGAATCTCTTTCCTTGGAGGTTTTTAAGGCCCGGCTTGACAAAGCCCTGGCTGGGATGATTTAGTTGGGAATTGGTCCTGCTTTGAGCAGGGGGTTGGACTAGATGATCTCCTGAGGTCCCTTCCAACCCTGATATTCTATGATTCTATGCCTCTTTCAGTGCTTGCCACGATGCCAGGGAGGGAGAGAGGTCCGGCACGGGTCTCGCTCTATCCCTATCTGCTCGCTTGTCTCCCTTCGGTGCCAGAGAGGGAGTCTTCTCCCGGTGATCTCGGTGTTTCTTCTTCAGTACCGGTGAGGACTGATGCCGAGAGGTCTTAGCCACCGGCGGAGCACTTTGCACCGACACCAAAGTACTCGACGTCGAGTCCAATCTTGGCGCTGAGGCGGGTCTCAGCGCCGCCTCCATAAGTAGGACTTTCAGCCTTGCTGCTCTGTCCTTCTGCGTGCGGGGCTTAAATTCTTGGCAGATGTTGCAGCATTCTTTCCTATGACCTTCTCCCAATCACTTGAGACAACTCAAGTGAGGTGTCCCAGTCCTATACTATGACTATTTAAAACTACTGAACTTACTAAACTATGAAAATCTAACTATTGACAATGAAAAAACAGTAGAACCCCCTAAAACACTTTGCTCAAGGCAAAGAGGGGAACTTCCAACAGCCACACAGGTGGTAAGAAGGAACTGAGGAGCACGGGCTCGTCAGGGGCCCCTTATACCGGCGCTATGAGCACGCGGCCCCAGGGACGCCAGTGCCAAGCCAACGGATACCACTGGGGGAATATCTCCGACAGCTGTGCTTGGGGTGCTTGCACATCTAAATCAGAATGGACACGTGCAAGCCTTCAAAGAAGAAAGAGTGCTTTTTAAGAAAAAGTTAGCTAGCATGATTTGAAAAATCCCTTCACATTTACAGTACATCCTTTGGATATCAAAGGTGTATTTTTAAAAGGTGAGCAAATATTTTAATGAACACATTTTAAAATCCAGGATGTAGAGAGGGTGCATTATATTTAACATGTTAGCTGGCTGTGGTGAACCCTAGGCCCATGTGAATTTTACTTGCAAAATGAAAATGGGTTTGGTTTGGTAAATGTAGCCATGACATACAGTGGATGTGATTGTGATCAGAGAGGGTCAGTGCAGATATTAATGGCCTTTAATTTAGCATGTTCCTCTGTAGATTAGTAATTTGAATTTCTGCAAAAAAGGCCATGGGTGATAAGGCCTGAAATCAGGGGAGAAAGAACTCCTACATGTGACAAAATGGAAGCATCCGTCCATTTCATTGTGGCTATCGGGGACCAAAGCAGCTTCCATTTGTCCTTTTAAATACTTCAAAGAAGATTCGAGTCAGATGGTCAATCTGATGACAGTCACGGAATAGGCTGGCTCAGTGAAGTCCATCTCTTGTGCTTTTAGCATACAGCACTACCACCTCGCCTCCAGGAGCGTAGGAAGGGGCAAGTCCATCTTTGCCAGCCTAATCAGGTTCCTCTCTAGCACTTAATATTATACCCAGAGCAAAGCTGAATCCCTGCAGATGAGTCAATCTTGTTAAAACTCAAATCAATATTAATAATTTCTCACTCCAGACCAAATTGCAATTGCTATTTGCTAGTTGAGTAGAACTGCCTCAACTAAACATTCAATTCAGGTTTTGGGGCAATAGGAACAATGCCAATAATTCTAACTACAAGTAAAGCATGAAATACTATGATGTTACTCTATTCGATTTGGGCACATTTCCTGTACAGAAGGAACTTTACAGAATCCTGATTTATTTGCATGATATAGCAGAGAGCCCTTGTTGAACCAGGCATACCATGCCAGTCCCATAGCCAGGTACAACCATCTCAGGGTTTACCCCACTGTGGAGGCTGACACACCCTGGCATCCCCTTATTCACAATTGTCATATAATTAGAATATGTTTTGCACAAAGTATGCCTTGTGAGGTATGATTCTAAAAGTCTTGATCAGCTAGACAATAGCTCGTTGGATTGTATGTGCTATCAATGTATGTGAAATTATGAAGTTTGACTAGGTATGCGTTACTGAAACATGTTGTGAGGTTGAAAAAACCCACAGCAGCCTTTCAGGTACAACAGTAAAAAGGCCAAACAATGCTAACGGCTTATTAAGGAAATGCACACAAGCACAAGGATTACCCAGGAACTGTGTACAATAGAAACCTCTCAAAGAGATAGAACTACACAGTGGGAACTGTTTGACCCAGGTCACAATAAAAGAGCTTTCCAGCAAGTGGGAGGAAGATATAAAAGGGGGAAATTACATCATGATGGTACCTCACTCTCCCAACAACGCATCTGGAAACACCTGAGGAGCAAAGACTGAACTGGGGGAAGGTGATGATCCCAGGCTAAAGGGATTTCTAGACTGTACATGAAAACCTGAGAAACCCAAGCTGCAAAGCAAAGCCTTAAGAATCTGCCAGCCTGTTTATCACTCAGGTTGAGAATTTTCTAATTCATACCCTCCCTATCTAGTAAATTAAGCTCAGTTTGCATTTTTGTTTCTTTACTAGGTAAATTTGCTTTGATCTGTTTGCCATTACTTATAATCACTTAAAATCTATCTTTTGTAGTTAATAAACTTGTTTTTGCTTTATATAAACCAGTGAGTTGGAGTGAAGTATGTGGGAATCATAATTCAGGGGCAAAAGGCTGTTGCATATTCCTCTTCACATTGAGGGTGGGGGCAAATTTTATGAGCTTACACTGTACATTTCCCTGTGCAGCACAAGATAGTTTAATTCTGGGTTTATACTCCACAGAGGGTGTGCGCCTGAGGAGCTGGGAGTAGCCTTCCCATGCAGGGGCTGGTCAGAGAGCCTGCTTGTAACTGCAGCTGGGTGTGCCTCTACCTGTATGTATGCTGGTGAAAGTGCAGGCGGGAGGGCTCTGCAGCTTGTCACAGCAGTACAGTGTGAGAGGGAGCCGAGGCTGACGGGTCAGGGAGGGCTCAGTAGTACCCCAGGCAGCACCCTCTGGGGAACCCATGACAGAGGCTTCCTTGGATCACGGGAGAATGAGCTTTATATAGATCTCTTGTCCAGGGAAGTGATTGGTTGTAGTTCAGGCCAAGGCACCAGTCAGAAAAGGATTCAATTGAAGTTAGGGTTATTGTGATTTTGTTTCAAGGATCAAAGGAGAAGAGTGGGGGAGTCCCCTGCCCAGGGTAACTGAATGTCTGGTCAGGCACCCCCTGCTCCCCCGGAGAGGGGCCTGTACCCAGGTGGAAGTGATAACAGGAAAGGATTTGATCTAGGTCAAAGCTAGATTCACCCTTGCCGTGGGGCAAATCACTCTTCCCAGACCCCCAAGAACCACTACACATCTCAGGGGTGGAAATCAAATACAGGACAGATTGAGAGTGTTTCCCCTGCCAACGTCCTAAAAGCGGAGAACAACTCTTAACTGCAATCTGAGCATCACAGGAACCCAGCTGAGAGGGGCTGCCTAACATAGGAAAGAGACACTGTTTCAACATATCCTTAGCCATATCTCCTTCCTGAATGCCCCAACCAAACAGTGAGGCAATACCGGCTATAGGCAGTTCCCCAGCAAAGCAGATGGCAGGCTCCTTGTGCAGCTGCAGCCCCTTGCTGGGCCTCTCTCCCCTGCTAGTGTTTTAGATGTGACAGCACAAGCGAGGTGCTGGAGTTCAAGCCTGCTAGGGACCCTGGGTATGTACTATGGCTGCTAGCCTATGCTGATGTCTGTGCTTCCAGGTCTACACTACTATTTACTCGTTAAAGCTAGCACATATAGATCTCCCCCTACTACACACCTATTTTCACCTGCAGAGTAGATATATGCTAAATTACACCAGTGGAAGGCAGCATTATGCCTAGATCCAGGAATAGGGCTCAAATGTCCTTGCCGTGTGACAATTTGAGAAATCAGTCTACGTACACCTTATGAATGTTTTGAATAGGGCAGGTCTTAATTTATAATGAAAGAGGTACTAGAGCTGAAGCAATTTTTTTAGTTTCATAACTGACATGGCAAGCCCAGAGATGCCAGGCTATGAACTGCCAAGCCCAAAGGGATCAGGGATCAGCCCTAGCACAAATTAAGCACTGTATTGTGTGTGTCTATACTGCAGTTAGACATCCACAGCTGGCCCATGCCAACTGACTTGGGCTGAGGAGCTTTTAATTGTGGTGCAGCTATTCAGGCTCAGGCTGCAGCCCAAGCTCTGGGACACTCCCCCCCTCACAGGGCCCAGGATCCCAAGTCCAAACATCTACACTTCAGTTGATCAGCCCCTTAGCATGAGCCTTGACAGCCTGCAACAGCTAGTACAGGCCAGCCCCACATTTTTAATTGCAGGGTAGACATGCCTGTGTATGTCAGACTGCATCTGCCATTCTGAACGTGGGGCTTGTCTTCCTTGTTATTTTACTTCCATACAGGACTGAAATGTCAAGGTTCACAGAAGCCTCCTTGGACACCACCCAAGACAAGTTCATTTTTGAAGTGAACTTCTGTCAAAGGGGATTGGAGCCATTTTAGAGAGGGAGAAGAGACCAGAAGCAGAAAGCTGAGTACTCAAGGAAGAGGAGACTCCATATTTTGCAGAAGCCATGAGCAAGATGGGAAGGAAGGGAAGAGAAGATCTTGGATTACTTAAAATGAAGCCCAAAGAATACATGAGTGGTGAGGAAACTGAGGTAGGGAGATGTATACAGGTGCTTTGTTTTGTCTAGATCTGTACATCTCTGGGGCTACTGAAAGCCAAGTGAGTGGTTTTGGATCCTTTGCAAAGTATGTTAGTTCAAGCACATATCACATGTCCCTGAACAGGTGAATTAAGCTCGCCAGAGTGCCCACAAGGTTGGAGCTCAGAGAAAGGATGTGTTTAGGGTGGGTGGGAGAAGGTCCCTGGGTGCTAAGGTGCTGGACTCACTTTCATAGAGGGATAGCAGAGTCTGGATCAAGGAACAGATTGAGCATGCTGAGCATGCAGACTGCACGCTGAACTTTGGCTAGATCACCGCCAGGAACAACGATTGGGGGCTGATAATTTATACCAACCTGGAAAAGAGGAGAACACACTTAGTTTTCCTGTAGCGTTTGGTGATGGCTGTGATTAGTTACTAGCCACATAGTAAAAAGCAAGACATTAAATTTTACTTATAGAATCATAGAATCTCAGGGTTGGAAGGGATCTCAGGAGGTCAAGGATCAAGGAAGCGTGCCAGAGGCTGAAGCCTACTGAGGTCCAAGGAAGCATAAAGTAGGTGTTCAACATGTGGGAACCCAAACACTGCATGAGGGGGAGGGGGTATCCAGGCAGGGTAACTTTACCAGGGTTGTGACATTTAAATACTCATGCTGATTAATTTAGATTAACAGATTTGTTCCTGATGTTCACATTTCATTGCCCACCTGTGAAGAATGAAGCGTAAGCTGCAGGGAAGCATGACCCTACCAAACTCAGGGTCCATTTTGCTCACTTTCATGGTCATAGGATTTAAAAAATTGTAAATTTCATGATTTCAAGTATTTAAATCTGAAACTTCAGTGTTGTAATTGTAGGGGTCCTGACCCAAAAAGGAGTTGGGGGCAGGGTTTGTAAGAGGGTGTGTGTGTCTGTGATTGCCACCCATACTTCTGTGCTGCCTTCAGAGCAGGGTGGCTGGAAAGCAACAGCTGCTAACTGGTAGCCCAGCTGTGAAGGCAGAGCCACCACTCACAGCAATACAGAAGTAAGGATGGCATAGTATGGTATTGCTACCCTTACTTCTGTGCTGCTGCCTTCAGAGCTGGGCACCCAGCCAACAGCTGCTGCGCTCTGGCCACCCAGCTCTGAAGGCAGCTCAGAAGGATGGAAATACTGCAACCTTCCCTCCCACCCCCAAGTAACTTGCAAACCACCCCCTGCAATTCACTTTTGGGGCAGGACCCACCCATTTGAGAAACACTGGTCTCCCTCATGAAATCTATTCAGTGGTTCTCAAACTTTTGTACTGATGACCCCTTTCACATAGTAAGCTCCTGAGTGCGACCCCCGCTCCTTATAAATTAAAAACAAAAGACCAGATTTCACATTCCATGATACATTTTTTATGGCTGTGAATTTGGTAGGGTGCTCCTATACAGTTTCATTAAGAGACTATTCTGTAAGCTATAAAGCTCCAATCTACGTGATTTTTCACAGTGAAGTTTCATCTTAGAGAATATGAATGGAAATGTACAAAAGGCAAATATGGGCCATTTGCCCCTGAACTGGCACCATTTCTAAGAAAGGAATGGAAGTTGCTCTGGTAAATTGTATAAGGCACTTGGACTGTCATTTTCATAAATTAAAACTTGCTTGTCACTCAGATACAGATATTAATATGTAGAACTTTTGGCTATTCATTTATATATGGTGGAATGAGTCAGTTGATGCAAAGTTAAAGGATAGCAAATGGTCCTGATTAAAAAAGGTTTATTCCAAGCAGTTTGGTATGGAATACCAAATCAATGGATTTACATTCATCAGAGGTTTCCCATTTACATTGAGGAAAAAGTAGTAAAATGGTAAAACTTAGCATTTCACTTCTGTGAAATTTAATATTCCTCGCCTTCATCCTCTCCATCAATTGAGTCTGTGCCCACTTCTTCATAATCCTTCTCAAGTGCAGCCAAGTCTTCCCGAGCCTCTGAGAATTCTCCTTCCTCCATCCCTTCTCCCACATACCAGTGAACAAAGGCACGTTTGGCGTACATCAAGTCAAACTTGTGGTCCAGACGGGCCCATGCTTCAGCAATGGCTGTGGTGTTGCTGAGCATGCAGACTGCACGCTGAACTTTGGCTAGATCACCGCCAGGAACAACGGTTGGGGGCTGATAATTTATACCAACCTAGAAAAGAGGAGAACACACTTAGTTTTCCTGTAGGGTTTGGTGATGGCTGTGATTAGTTACTGGCCACATAGTAAAAAGCAAGACATTAAATTTTACTTATAGAATCATAGAATCTCAGGGTTGGAAGGGATCTCAGGAGGTCATCTAGTCCAACCCCCTGCTCAAAGCAGGACCAATCCCCAACTAAATCATCCCAGCAAGGTCAAGCCTAACCTTAAAAACCATCTTAAGGAGGGAGATTCCGCCACCTCCCTAGGTAACCCACTCCAGTGCTTCACCACCCTCCCAGTGAAGAAGTTTTTCCTAATATCCAACCTAAACCTCCTCCACTGTAACTTGAGACCATTACTCCTCCTCATCTGGTACCACTGAGAACAGTCTAGATCCATCCTCTTTGGAACCCCCTTTCAGGTAGTTGAAAGCAGCTATCAAATCCCCCCTCATTCTTCTCTTCTGAAGACTAGATCATCCCAATTCCCTCAGCCTCCCCTCATAAGTCATGTGCTCCAGCCCCCTAATCATTTTTGTTGCCCTCCGCTGGACTCCCTCCAATTTTTCCACATCCTTCTTGTTGTGTGGGGCCCAAACTGGACAAAGTACTCCAGATGAGGCCTCACCAATGCCGAATAAAGGGGAACGATCACGTCCCTTGATCTGCTGGCAATGCTCCTACTTATACAGGCCAAAATGCCATTAGCCTTCTTGGCAACAAGGGCACACTGACTCATATCCAGCTTCTTCTCCACCGTAACACCTAGGTGCTTTTCTGCAGAACTGTTGCCTAGCCTCTCGATCCCTAGTTCGTAGCAGTGCATGGGATTCTTCCTTCCTAAGTGCAGGACTCTGCACTTAACCTTGTTGAACATCAGATTTCTTTTGGCTCAATCCTCCAATTTGTCAAGGTCCCTCTGTCTCTTATCCCTACCCTCCAGCGTATCTACCACTCCTCCCAGTTTAGTGTCATCTGCAAAGTTGCTGAGGGTGCAATCCATGCCATCCTCCAGATCATAAATTTTACTTCATATAACTGTCTAAAGAGCTCTGCACACAAACAAATGCAAGCTCCTACCCCTAAGATGTTTTATAAAGCTCACTAGATACCTACACGACAGCTTTAAAAATACATTTCAATAAGCCATTGATGTACAACAAGGGAGTAAAAAGCCATTGTATAATTATTTAGCAGCTGTTAAGAGACTTGCCTTAAAACCAGTAGGACACCAGTCAACAAATTGGATTGTGCGCTTGGTTTTGATAGCAGCAATAGCAGCATTGACATCCTTGGGGACAACATCACCACGGTACAACATACAACAGGCCATATACTTGCCATGGCGAGGATCACACTTCACCATCTGATTGGATGGCTCAAAGCAAGCATTGGTGATCTCAGACACAGAGAGCTGCTCATGGTAGGCTCTCTCTGCTGAAATAATTGGGGAGTAGGTTACCAATGGGAAGTGAATACGGGGGTAAGGCACCAGATTAGTCTGAAATTCGGTCAGATCCACATTTAAGGCACCATCAAATCGGAGGGAGGCAGTAATGGAAGACACTATCTGACCAATGAGGCGATTGAGGTTGGTGTAGGTAGGGCGTTCAATGTCCAGGTTCCTACGGCAAATGTCGTAGATGGCCTCATTGTCAACCATAAAGGCACAGTCGGAATGCTCCAGAGTGGTGTGGGTAGTCAAAATGGAGTTGTACGGCTCAACGACTGCTGTGGAGACCTGGGGTGCAGGATAGATTGCAAATTCTAACTTGGATTTTTTCCCATAGTCGACTGAGAGGCGCTCCATCAGTAGTGAAGTAAAGCCTGAGCCAGTGCCTCCCCCAAAACTGTGGAAAATCAGGAAGCCCTGCAAACCAGTGCACTGGTCAGCCTGAAAGAAAGAAAAAATATTTTACAGTGGGCAAGTCTGAACATTTAGAATACAAAAACACACACCCACACACACCCCTTCTTCCCAAGGAACTTACACATCTGCTCAGCTCTTATGAATTCAAAGATGGGTGAAAACCCTTCTCAAGCTCCAGGAAAAAAGGTTATTTATCCATCAGGGTATTAGTCAGGACAACCCTCCTCCCCAGAAGCCAAAACCAGACAAACCTGCTTATACAATTCTTGGACGTCCCTTTACTGAGAGTCCTTTTAGTACAGATCTACCTCACTCCACTTTAGTGGCACCATATTTCCCAAGACTCATTTATACCCTTTTTATCTCAGTGAGAGAGACAGCTGGATTTGTCAGCTTCTTAGTGTCATTTAAGCAAATAGCCATTCACCCTGCACACCAGCAGTGTCTAGAATCAGCCAAAAATCAATCCACCTTTATAATTTACTATTTATAAACAAATTTATTTGATGTTCTGGACAGATCTAGAACTGACTATTATCCTAACTTCCAGTGCGATTTAAGCCCTGCATATTCCCAGAAAATGTCATAAGGCTGTTGAATCCAGTGCAGTGAATTGCAACATATTGGACTATTCAAGGAAGCTCTAGTTCAGATCTTTCCCTGAGCTATTAAAGATTAACACTGCACTTTCTCCTCAAGGGTGCAGGGTCACATACTGGTTAGCAATGACTCCCAGGACTAATTAACAAGTGTTGACAGTTTGCAAGAGAAAAAGGAACAAGACAGAATTTATTGAGTTAGAGGGCACACAAAAGACTAACAGACTTGTTTAGAAAGACTTCCCTGGCACTTCATCCCTAATTTAGATTGAATATTTAGAGCAAGGACTCCAGGGGCTCAAAATGCAAAGCACATACTAACTACCCCTAAAAGGAGCTAGAAAATAAACTTGGGACTTCACCTCAGCTAGTTCACCACATGGTGTGTAGACTGAGGGAGCCTGAGACCTCACAGCATGGTCATAGTTTCTCTCCCACCTTGTATCTTTGTTCATAAAAAAAAAATTAATAAAACAATGAAGTTAGAAGGAAACACATTTGAACATGAAGATCAGACTTCAGCCCACAAAAGCAAGCATTCAGTTGTGGAGGCTAAAACGGTGCAGTGGCTGCAGCTAAGGACTGGTCCCTTCTCATCGATAAGAGTGCAAACCAGGGTGTTATGTGGATAGGCCTCAGCCCTGGACTTTGTGAATTTCAGACAAACTTGAAACAAACTTTTTGGTCTGATATAAACATGCTTTTTAGGCAAGTTGAGGGTGCTGGTTCAATTGCAGTCCAAGAAGAGAGTCACAAGGGGTCTTAGATTTTCCTCCGATCGGAGTAGTCCATTTTCACATGACTAAAGAGAACGGCAGACTTACAGCTGCTGTACATGACCCAACAGACTACAGAGCTGAATTCTGAGCCCCCACACATCTGAGCACTTAACTAGATTAATTTCCAAACCTCACAAACCACGATGTAGAAAGATCTTTAAAAGGTACAATCTTCAGTGCAGAAAAACTGGAACTTACCAGCTTCCTGATACGCTCCAGAACAAGGTCAATTATCTCTTTCCCAACAGTGTAATGGCCTCGAGCATAATTATTAGCAGCATCCTCCTTGCCAGAGATCAGTTGTTCAGGGTGGAAAAGCTGCTTGTATGTCCCATTTCGTACTTCGTCTGGAAAGGGAATATTGTGCATGAGTTTTACAGTAAGTTAATTTTGGTTTAGACAAAAGTTTTCAAGCTCACATGCCTAAAATAAGGCATCCAAACCCACCTCTAGACAGCTCAACAAAAATGGCTTGACTTTAGAGATGCCATCGCTAGAAGATACCTAGGATGCCTGCTAGGTTCAGTGGATGTTTAACATCCAAGAAAATCAAGTCGCTTATTCAGGTATGCAAGTTTGAATTTTTTGGCCTCAATACCACTCTGGCACGGGCAAATATTAAACTATACAAACAACTTATGTTTCATAAATACTTTAAAGCAAAGCAGCAATTTTCCAGATTTTATAAACTCAGATTTCTAAAGCCAAAAGGTATAACACAATGATCATTTAGGCTGATCGCCTGCATAACACAGGCCAGAAACTCTCTCCTACAATGCCTGCAGCGGAGAAAGTTCTTTTCCAACTACGTAAACATACATCAAATGTCTAATTCAACCACAAGTTACTGGGCTATACTTGGAAAAACTTCCAATTTCTATTTAAGGATATAGAGAAAAATAAAGAAAAATAATCATGATTTTTAACGATATTTAGGCACCTAAAGAGGCAGAAAGCACCCCAAAAGTACCTAAATGCACAGTGAAGCCAGAAGAGAATTAAGCATGCCCAGGCGCTTTTGAAGATCACTCCAGGTGTTCTAATACCTTTAAGAAATCTGGCCTAAATGATAATTTACCACTTCAAGATAATTCCTTCAAATGGTTGGTTACCAAATGGCTATAAATCTGCATCTTATTCTAATGGTTAAATGGCTGAGGTTAATCTAGGAAAAAAATCATGTGCCTTTGTTAGTTTGAAGAATATCTTTTCCCTGTGCAGTTTACTTATCAACCAGGAGCAAATCATTTCAACTTTGTCCCATTCTTCCTCCCAATGTTTTCATAGCTCTTCTGAGCCCTTTCCAATTTTTATACATCTTTTTTAAAATAGGGATCCTACAACTGGACACAATATTTCAGTAGTTGTCTCACCAATGCTCTCTCTCAATACATCACCTCTACGTCTACTCAATATTCTCTGACCAGGATGCAGTCCTCAGTTTTTTTTTTTTTTTTTTAAACTAGATGTAAGACCTTGCCTTTGGCAGCATGAAAAAAAAAAAAAAAAGGTTGATTGCTTGGTAAAATGGGTGCAATCCAGATTGTTGTATTAGTCATCATTCATCACACCAGTCTGTGCGTCACTTGGAAGAGGAGTCAGAAGAAGGTACATTTATCCATACAGTAACTGATGTTCGAGATGTGGACTATTCTGCAGTTGGTGAGCACAAATCCAGTGCAAGCGCCAGAGAATGTTCTAGTCAAGAGTATATTTGGATTGGTGCATGCACCCTTCCTTGTGCACTTCATAAGGCCTTTATGGGCAGAATCACCTCAACATCAGTTCTTTCACAAGAGCCAATGATATCAGGATTCCAAAGTAGCAGGGATGGCGTGTGGGTCATAAGTGCTAGCCCATTATTTTTCCTAAGAACACAGACTAACATGATCTTCTATCATCCCTGGCTGCTTGCACCAATGTGTAGTGCTTTGCTAAAATGTGTAGACAACCAGGTCACTGCTTTTCAAATATCCTGGATTGGCAAGTTTGCTAGAGAGGCTACAGAGGTGGACAGGTCCCTGGTGGAGTGGACTTGTACTTTGCCAGGTCCTTCTCTCCTGTTGCAGTGGGCTATCCATTTTGATATCTTGTGTAGATACAGCTCATCCTTTGAGTCTCTCTGTGTAAGCCAGAAACAATCTGGGAGACTTCTGGAAGGATTTCGTCCTGTCCACATAGAATAATATGGCTCTGTGCACGTTCGGTGGGTGCAATCTATACTCCTCTCTGCCAGCATGAGATTTGGGGAAGACCATAGGTAGGTGCATGACCTCACTGATGTGGATTCTGACAACACCTTGGGAAGAAATCTAGGATCTGGGGATTCTAGGGACAAAACTTCAGCAAAGTACTTCTTAGAGTAGATTTCTAGAAAAACATCCAGTCTTGATTTAAGGATTGTCAATGAGGGAGAATCCATCACGACCCTTGGTACATTGTTCCAATCATTAATTTCTTTCACTGTTAAAAGTTTATGCCTTATTCCCAGACTGAAATTTTCTAGTTTCAACTTCCAGCTATTGGATCGTTACAACTTTCTCTGCTGGATTGAAGAGGCCATTGTTAAATATTTGTTCCCCATTTAGATACTTATAGACTAATCAAGTCACCCCTTAACCTTCTCTTTGCTCAGCTAAATAGGTTGAGCTCCTTGAGTCTCTCACTATAAGAAGGTTTTCAATCCTTAGCAGCTGTCAAATTCAGAAATAAAGTAACCTTTCTACTCCTGCTCGAGATTCCCATGGTTATACACCCCAGCAACACATTAGCCCTTTGGTCACAGCATCACACTGGGAACTCATGTTCAGTTGATTATCCAAAATTCTTTTCCAGAGTCAGTGCTTCCCAGGATAAAGTCCCCCATCCCGCAAGGCTGGACCATGTTCTTTATTCACAGATGGATACATTTAGCCATATTAAAAATGCACTGTTTACTTGCACCCTAGATCACTCTGAATCGATGACCTCTTTATTATTCATGACTCCCCCAATTTTGGGGGGATCTGCAAACTTTGTCAGTGATAATTTTAATATTTTCTTTCAGGTCATTGATACAGATGTTAAATAGCTCTCCCCCCATGGGCTATAAACAGTGGTCCAAGTGCCAACAGTTACAAGTTACCATACAACTCTTTCTAAGCAAGCACATTTATTCTTAAAGTAAAAGCATTACAGAGAAAAACAGATTTAAGCATACTGTAAACATATTAGGAGGTGCCCATCCCTCTTACGGGGTCCTAGCTGGACCAAGTCCTTCCAACCCTTCTGTAAGAGCTGGGGCCCCCCCTTGGACACAAGGTCCTCTATTTGCTAACAGAAAGGCAGTTCTAAGTTTAAGCTTTTTATATCAAAAATGTTTTTTGTCTGTTGGTCTCTGGACAACCCAGTTTGAACCAATATATGCAAGTCTACCCAGTGGGCATACCTCTCTGGATGTGTTTATAACCCAAGTGATTCAACTTAGTCACCTCTACTGTTTTTTGTTCCTGGAGGTACTGTGGTAACCCTCCATCAAGAGTTGCATAAAATCCCTGATCCACAGCAATTCATTAGCTTAATACAATATGGTCTTCAAAGATACTACATGGGATTACAATCTCCCCAGCCCCTTGAAAGTGAACTGGGGCTGAATGGGGATTTTGTGAATGTTGCCAGGGTCCTTCAACTAATCTAAAAAACAGGAGTACTTGTGGCACCTTAGAGACTAACATTTATTAGAGCATAAGCTTTCGTGGACTACAGCCCACTTCTTTGAATGCATATAGAGTGGAATAAATATTGATTAATAAATTAATTAATACACACACACACACACACACACACACACACAGAGCATGAACAGGTGGGAGTTGTCTTACCAACTCTGAGAGGCCAATTAAGTAAGAGAAAAAAAAAAAACTTTTGAAGTGATAATCAAGATAGCCCAGTACATCCAGCAAACTAGACACAATCAACTCAGGATTGAATAAGGACTGGGAATGGCTCAGCCATTACAAACATTGAATTTATCTCCCCTTGTAAGTATTCTCACACTTCTTATCAAACTGTCTGTACTGGGCTATCTTGATTATCACTTCAAAAGTTTTTTTTTCCCCTCTTACTTAATTGGCCTCTCAGAGTTGGTAAGACAACTCCCACCTGTTCATGCTCTCTGTATGTGTGTGTATATATCTCCTCAATATTTATTCCACTCTATATGCATCCGAAGAAGTGGGCTGTAGTCCACGAAAGCTTATGCTCTAATAAATTTATTAGTCTCTAAGATGCCACAAGTACTCCTGTTCTTTTTGCGTATACAGACTAACACGGCTGCTACTCTGCCTCCTGTCAACTAATCTAGAGACTGGAGGGCTACCAGAGGGAGAGCAGCCAGTAGACCTAGGACTGCCATGCCTAAAGTCTCTGGAAGCAGAGTGTCTTGTGTGCAGGGCAAAGAATGTAGGTGCTGCCATAAAACCCACTAGCTCAAGGCGTGATCTTATGTACATCAGGGGTTGGAACCATAGGTGGGGCTAGAGCAATGGTTCCCAAACTTTAACCACCTGTGAAACCCTTTCACTAAAAAGGTCAAGTCTCATGAATCCCCTCCTAAAAAATGAATATTTCCAGGGATTTTCTCCTTTACTTGAGTATAAATTATAAAAGCAGTGATCTTGGAAATATAAAATGTTTTAGGACATGATTATTACACATTATTTATTATTAATCATTCCAGTATTTTTATTACATTATGAAAACAGCAACACTTCCAAGATCTCACTTTCATAGCTTGTATCACTTTGAATAAGCCTGTTAGAAGACAAGTCTATGTTTCATCAAGGAGTATCAGATGTGAAACAGCATGAAGGTATTTAAGAAGCCACCTCAAAGAGCTCCTCCTAAACAAGCATTCAGGTCTTGAGGAGTCCAGGCAAACAACACACGTTACAACGAAGCCTAAACTTGTTCTTCATAATAATTTTAGAAACAAACACTAAGTGCCTATTTAATTTTAAAAACAGCAAAAAATATCCACCTCCCTTTCCATTTCTTATAAGGAGTCTTGAAGTTTTAATCTCCTCAGTATGATATATATGTTTGCTTTGATCTGCTTAGCTCTTGGAAGTCCAGGGGCTCTGGGCTGCTGGCCCTGTGCTGCCTGGGGTCCCTATGGACAGCTATGTCCGTCATTAAGGATTTTTTTTTCCTGAGAACCCCCTATAACATTTCACGAACCCCAGTTTGGGAACCACTGGGCTAGAGATCATGCACCATCCAGAACCTGTCAAGTGGTAGTTAGGCAATTACTCCATGCAGAGGCTATATGGTCCCAATGAATTCTGTGTGCGACACAGGTGTTAATGTGGATTTCTTCTCATTCACCAGCAGGCCTAGATGTGCAAACAGCTGGAGAATGGACAGGATGTTGACCCAGACCTGAGATTTAGTGGCCACGACCAGCCACTTGCTTAAGCATGAAAACATCTGGATGTCTGTCCTTCCAAGGTAGGCCCCCACTGTAAGGCATAAACATGTGCAGCACCACTGAGAGCCCAAAAGGCAAAACTTGGTATTGGTAGTGATTGCTGTGCAACACAAACCTTGGGAAATGCTGGTGCACCAGACATATGATGTGAAAGTACATATCCCGGAGGTCAAGAGTGCTCCTGATATAGGGATGGGATGATTGATGTGAGGGAGACTATACTGAACTTTCATTTCTTGACATAGATGTTCAGGCACTTGAAGTTGGTATTTGTCCGAGGCTTCCAGTCTCCTTGGGGATGAAGAAGTACCTTAAATAGAACTTTTCTCCTCTCCACTGAGGAGGTACTTCCTCTCTAGTGCCCATTGCAAAAAGAGACAGAAATGCAGTCCAAGTAGGCTCTTTGGGAGGGGTCCCCCAAAGGAGGGACAGGGAGAGGATAGGAACTAAATGGCATAACTTCTTTGGACCACCTCCCATACCAAACACTGAGGTGATGATGGACCAAGGTTGATGGAAGTGAGCCTGATGGTTGCCAAAAGGAAGGAAAGGCAATGATCCTATAATGAATGGTATGCTGTCCTCAGGTACAGAGTTAAATCTGCTGCCTGGTCGGTGTCAAAGCAGGTTGGTGCAACTGAGAGGATATTCACAGGGATAACTACTTTGCAGGATGGGCAGTTAAAGCCTAGAGACTTCCTATGGTACAAGCTGGCATGGCTGACCATCAGCAACCTTGGGGGAAGACCTCCTTTGCCCCCACGCAGCATCCCATAGACCTAACCAAACTGACCATGTAACTACAATGCTGAAGTGGACGTTAAATACTGTTGGTGCCGATCTCTTCATGTACCACAGGCAGCAGAGAAGAAACTGGGTGTTGCAGACTGGTTCAATCCTTTATACTCTTGTGAGCACATGAGAGGAAGAGCACTTGGACTTCCCCAAAAGACACTGCTGACTAAAAAATTCTCCGATGCGAGCACACTAAATGAGCAATCACCAACTGTGGAATATTTATACAGCCTAACACTCAAAGAACTGGATTGTCCTAGTTGGTGATCAGTCCTGTATGTCAGGAAGTCCAGTGTGTGCCTACCTGAGAACACCCTGTCAATCTCACTAGCCAAGGACTAAGAAGCTTCCTTTGGAAGCCAATATCTTCCACCATCTGGGAAAAAAAATCTGTACTCATGTTTGCTGACGTAAAACACTCCTTCTGCCAAACCACAAAGTGCAGGGTACGTTCAGCACAGCATTTGCTATCCCATTTGGCTTTAGCAATTCTAAAATGTATGGTAATGAGATACCCAGAGTTTAATTAAAGCCAGGCAGAAAGTAATATTGGATTTTATAATTAACTCTAGATGAAGTTGTCTGCTGTTTTTGCATATATTCTGCTTTTAACCCAAAAGTTAAGCCTTACAAAAAAAAAATCTGATTTATGACAAAGCAGCATGAGATTTGGAGACAACCTTACTTATTGGTGCAGATCAGCACGACGATTTACCCAACATGATTTGTACCCTATCAAGCTGATATTTAAGGGGAAACTATTTTTTCAAAAAAAGGAAAACAAAACAGAGGCACCAAATGAAATGGCTTGCTAAGAGATATCTGTGAAGTTCTAGAATGCACTGGTTTAAAGCACAGTCTTTGCCAGACTTTTTGGCATTAGCACTGCAAGGCATGTACAAGAACCATGGACTGAAGAGTGAAAGTGAAAAACAGAGGAAGACAGCAAAAGGGGCGGTGGGCCTGGGGCAGTGACAAAGTGCATAAGTAATTTTATAAAGAGGCTGGAAGAAGTCAAGAGGGAACAGTAGCTGGAAAATGCTAGCTGAGCTAAAAGGGGGATGCTGACAGGGGAGGAAAGGGGATTGAGAAAGAATTGCACAAGTGAGACACTAGCAAGTGGTTACTGTTAGAGGAAAATAAAATGCAAAGCCATGGAGCATACGGAATATTTTTAATGCACAATAGCAAGTTGCTTAAAGAGCTCTCAGGATGTATAGTACCCAATAAATCCAAAAAGGCTGCTGGTGTCTGTAGATACTTTGCTGACATTGTTTCATAGATAAAGTGTTTAATGTCTTGTTAATTCTTCCAACTTTGAAGTATATATTTTTTTAATTGCGGTGCCTTGTCTAGAGACAATGAAAAAGCAGAAAATCTTATGCATTGCTTGGCAGAAGAGTAATGATTACATACTTGGGGTAAGCTTTGTACAGAGAGAATTTAAAGCATTCAGAATATTTATAAGGCATCAGAACAGAAACAAGGGAAATGGGACCCCCAGACCAACATTCCAGCCTGTCAGTTGTGCCAGTTCCCATGGCATGTCTCTTACAAATCAATACAACACTGCTGACTGTATTTACCTATCACTGCAGGTTCCAGATCCACAAACACAGCACGGGGGACATGCTTTCCTGCACCAGTCTCACTGAAGAAGGTATTAAATGAATCATCACCACCACCAATTGTTTTGTCACTTGGCATGGTGCCATTGGGCTGAATGCCATGCTCCAGGCAGTAGAGCTCCCAGCATGCATTGCCAATCTGCACACCAGCTTGGCCAACGTGGACTGAGATGCACTCACGCTGTACAGAGAAAAAAAAGAAGAAAATTAAGGTTTCTTATTAGGAACAGTGGCTTTCTTGACTAGCAAAATACCCAGCACAAACTGCTTGGAACTACCATACTGCAGAATTATTAAAACTGCACCCATAACATTGGCCTCATTGTATTAGGGTTAGTGACAACTGGAACAGATTACAACTGTTAACACAAAACCTTCTTTCAGTCATCTATTTTCATCTAGAAAAACCCTTTGGACATTGTCACAACATTTTATAGGCTCATTCTTCATGTCCTCTCAGAGACCTGAATGTAAAGTTTCACCTCCTTCCCCAGCAAATTCTGTCCTCTCCCTATTTGAGAAATATTAATTTTTCCATTTTGAATGTAATTAAAGGTTAATTGACCAGCACCAGCCTGTGCGTCATTGGTATTATCCGTGCCAACCCAGCTCCAGAAGTTTATTTAGTTATCAGGTGCAGCACCACCACCAGAGAGGAGCACTATATTTTAAGGAAACTGAGGCTATTTCATTTTTTCCCCCTTTTAAATTTGTATATACAAGGCCAGAAAACAAGGCTTCCCTATCCCATTAGTCTTAAAAGTACACCTCTACCCCGATATAACACTGTCCTCGGGAGCCAAAAAATTAATTTTACTGCATTATAGGTGAAACCGCGTTATATCGAACTTGCTTTGATCTGCCGGAGTGCGCAGCCATGCCCCCCTGGAGCGCTGCTTTACTGCGTTATATCCAAATTCATGTTATATCGGGGAAGAGGTGTACATAAAACTGATCCTAACCGTCACCCCTTCACCATTTCATTTAGGGCACACTCTGAACAAGTTTAAGTTGTGCATCCTGCAAGGAAAGTAATTGTTTGTAAAATGATTCCCCCCCCGCAGTGTTGAATTCATAAAAAACATGAAACTTTAGGTTCTTACACAAAGCTATAGGTACATGCACTGTTTTGCGTGTATATCTTAGTGCAAGTAGGATTATTTTCTTTTCCCAAACTAGTCAGCACTGAAAGATTTCCTACTACTGTCTGAGCAAAGTTTTGCTGCACCCCCACCAGCCAACTCAACTGCTCAACACTCAGACTGTTCCCAGCTTAGTGTAGCTGGTCAGAAGCCAGTATCAAAGTGTCAACACCACCATTAAACTCACAGAATACTGATTCTACCCCAAATTACCAAGAAAAAAAACAAAAGACCCCAACTTTTCAGTGCCCTTTTTAATACATAAACATATGGCTTAACGGTCCACGTTCAATAGGCCTGCTTATACAAACCAGTCCTTGCCACATCCCCTGAAAAAGTAGGCAGAGATTTATATATATTAGATGGGTAAGTTGAGGCAGAGGTTCAGCAATCTGATCTCAGCTACACAAGTCAATAACAAAGCTGCGATTGAAACACCAGTGTCTTAGTGTCCCAACTCTGTCCATTTCTGTAGTCTACCAAAGTGCCTTCCAGCCGAGGGCTAAAAACAAAGGCTAAGATTCAAACATAGGTGCCAAGACAGTTATCTTTACTGTAACTGCTGTTCTTCGAGATGTGTTGCTCATCTCCATTCCACATTAGGTGTGTGTGCTTGCCACATGCACTGTGCCGGAAGTTTTTCCCTCAGCAGTATCCATAGGGGACTGGCTCTGGCGCCCTCTAGAGTGGTGCCTGTATGGCACAGTACAGGGGGCACCCCCACTCCCCCAGTTCCTTCTCACCAGAAACTGACAGTGGGGAAGGAGGGTGGGTTGTGGAATGAACACGAGCAACACATCTCTAAGAACACCAGTTACGGAAAAGGTAGCTTTTCTTCAAGTGCTTTCTCATGTCCATTCCATACTAGGTGACTCCACAGCAGTACCCCTGGAGGCGAGTAGGAGTTCACGGACATGTAGATTGCAACACAGCTCTGCCGAACCCAGCGTTCTCTCTGGCCTGCTGAGCGATGGCATAACGAGCGGTAAATATGTGAATAGAGGACCACATTGCAGCTCTACAAATGTCCTGGATAGGGATGTGCACCAAGAAGGCTGCTGAAGATGCCTGTGCTCCCAACAAATGGGCTCTGACAATCGGTGGCGGCAGAACCCGCGCCAGGTTGTAACAGGTCCTTATGCATGAGGTGATCCAATTGGAAATCCTCTGCCAGGACACCAGGTGACCCTTTATCCGATCCACTGTAGCAAAGAAGAGTTGAGTCGATATTCAGAAAGGCTTGGTACATTCTAAGTAGAAAGCCAAGGCTCTCCAGACATGCAGGGCGTGAAGATGCCTCTCCTCACTGGTCTTGTGCGGTTTGGGACAGGACACCAGGAGGAAGATGTCCTGGTCATATGGAAGGTGGAGATCACCTTTGGCAGGAAGGCCAGGTGGGGCCGCAACTGAACCTTATCTTTGTAGAAGACCGTGTATGGAGGTTCTGAGGTCAAGACTTTAATTTCAGAGACCTGTCTTGCCGACGTCACTGCCACCAGGAACATGACCTTCCATGACAGGTGGGAAAGGGAGCAGGAACCCAGTGGCTCAAAGGATGGGCTGGTGAGCCTAGAGAGGACCAAGTTAAGATCCCACTGCAGGACAGGAGTCCATACCTGCAGGAAGAGTCTCGAGCCCTCAAGAATCTAACTGTCATGTCGTGGGGAAAAACACCATCTGTCCTTAGATTGGCAGGTGAAAAGTGGAAATGGCCGCTAGATGCACTCTAATGGAAGTGTGTGCCAGGCCCTGGTTCCTCAAACGGAGCAGGTAGTCCCAGACAGCCTGTATGGAAGAATGCAAGGGACAGATGCTATGCTCGGACGCCCAGCGGGAAACCCTTTTCCACTTGGCCAGGTACATCAGTCTGGTTGAGGTCTTCCTACTCCCCAGGAGGACCTGTTAGACGCCTTCCGAACAAGTCCATTCCTCCAGATCCAGCCATGCAGCATCCACACCGAGAGGTGGAGGGGGTAGGAGCCAGACATGGTCCTGTGATAGCAGGTCCGGGCGGTTGGGCAAGGGCCGCTGACGAGCTCATGAGCGTGCCGAACCAATGTTGGTGAGGCCATGCTGGGACGATCACGACAACCTGCACTTTGTCTCTCTTGATCTTTGCCAGGACCAGCCGATGAGTGGAATCAGATAGAACATGTACATCAGGCTTCCTGACCATGACAGGAGGAAGGCATGGGAGAGGAGACCTTGCCGAGAGCAAAATCGGTGGCATTTCCTGTTCAGTCTGGTAGTGAACAAATCCACTTGGGGAGTTCCCCACCTTTGAAAGATCATGCATGCTACTTCTGGATAGAATGACCACTCATAGTGAGAGGAGAAGTCCCTGCTGAGCTGGTCCGCCAGCATATTCTTGACACCGGGAAGGTGGCAAGCTTCCAGGTGGATTTTGTGGCTGATGCCGAAGTCCCATGGACGGCGTGCCTCTTGACAGAGAGTCAACGAGCACGCTCCACCTTGCCTGTTGATGTAGACCATCGAGGCTGTGTTGTCCATCAGGACTCTTTCCACCTTGCCCAACGGGTGTGGCAGGAAGACTCTGCATGCCAACCGGACTGCTTGGAGCAGAGTGGGTAGCAGAGTGGGGCAAGTGATGGGGTTGACCTGCCCTGGATAAGTGGGTGGGCGATGGCCCACCCGTGGCTATGCCCCTGGCGCAGTGTGTCTTTTCCGATTAAAAAAAAATAAAAATAAAAATAAAAATGTTGCCATCCCAACTCTTCATTCATGGCCTGCCATACAATTTCCACACCCAGATGTGGCCCTCAGGCCAAAAAGTTTGCCCATCCCAGCCTGGGGCATGCCCTGACCCCCAACTGGGTCCCATTCAGGACTAAAAGAGTTTGAGAACTACTACTATGGTAACTAAGAAAACTACTAACTATGTATAACTATTTTAGGATTTCAAAGTTCGCAACAGAGAAGGAATCAATGTTAGCCGAAGCAGCAGACGTTCCAGCACGGTCACTAATGGCAAAAAGGAAATGAGGGGGTTGGGGAGGGGCAGGGAAAAGCTGGCAGCACCCTTTATACCACGTCATGTGGGCACCACTCCAGAGGGCGCCAGAGCTGGTCCCCTACCGATACTGCTAAGGATAAAACTTCCAGCACTGGTGCATCTGGTAAGCATACACATCTAATATGGAATGGACATGAGCAAGCACTCGAAGAAAAATGGTGGCTTCCGGTTGCTGTCTGAACTTGGAGACAGCATGCCAACACACTCCCTCTCCCAATACCACACACTCCCTCCCACCCTATACACTCTCTCACTCCCCCCCAAAACACACTGTTGCTGTCTCTCCCCCACACACTCTGTTACACACTCTTCCTCTCCTCCCACCCCCCCATCCACACACTTCAGTTGAAAAGCATCTGGAAACCTAATAGGATCCCTAGTAGGATGGAATGATGGGATTGAGAAACCTGCATCATGTGATGCTGTACCTGCCCCATGCGTTTTCCTGAGAAAACTACAATGCATTGGTAACCTCCCAAAAAACACCATCCTAGCCACCATGGATGTAGAGGCTCTCTACACAAACATCCCACACACAGATGGAATACAAGCTGTCAGGAACAGTATCCCAGATGATGACACAGCACAACTTATTGCTGAGCTCTGTGACTTTATCCTCACGCACAATTATTTCAAATTTGGTGACAATATATACCTCCAGACCAGTGGCACCACTATGGGCACTCGCATGGCCCCACAATATGCCAACATTTTTATGGCTGACCTGGAACAACGCTTCCTCAGCTCTCGTCCACTCATGCCCCTTCTCTACCTACGCTATATTGATGACATCATCATCTGGACCCATGGGAAGGAGACCCTGGAAGAATTCCACCATGATTTCAACAGCTTCCACCCCACCATCAACCTCAGCCTGGACCAATCTACACGGGAGGTCCACTTCCTAGACACCACTGTACAAATAAGCAATGGCCACATTACCACCACCTTATACCGAAAACCCACCGACTGCTACGCCTACCTTCATGCCTCCAGCTTCCACCCTGGTCACACCACACGATCCATCGTCTACAGCCAAGCACTGAGGTACAATCGCATCTGCTCCAACCCCTCAGACAGAGACCAACACTTACAAGATCTCCACCAAGCATTCTCAAAACTACGATACCCACACAAGGAAATAAAGAAACAAATCAACAGAGCCAGACGTGTACCCAGAAGCCTCCTGCTACAAGACAGGCCCAAAAGAGAAACCAACAGAACTCCACTGGCCATCACCTACAGTCCTCAGCTTAAACCTCTCCAACGCATCATCAGTGATCTACAACCCATCCTGGACAATGATCCCTCAATTTCACAGACCTTGGGAGGCAGGCCAGTCCTCGCCCACAGACAACCTGCCAACCTTAAGCATATTCTCACCAGCAACCATACACCACACCATAACAACTCTAACTCAGGAACCAACCCATGCAATAAACCTCGATGCCAACTCTGCCCACATATCTACACCAGCAACACCATCATAGGACCTAACCAGATCAGCTACAACATCACCGGCTCATTCACCTGCACGTCCACCAATGTTATATATGCCATCATATGCCAGCAATGCCCCTCTGCTATGTATATTGGCCAAACTGGACAGTCACTACTCAAGAGGATAAATGGACACAAGTCAGATATCAGGAATGACAATATACAAAAACCTGTAGGAGAACACTTCAACCTCCCTGGCCACACAATAGCAGATGTAAAGGTAGCCATCTTACAGCAAAAAAACTTCAGGACCAGACTCCAAAGAGAAACTGCTGAGCTCCAGTTCATTTGCAAATTTGACACCATCAGATCAGGATTAAACAAAGACTGTGAATGGCTATCCAACTACAGAAGCAGTTTCTCCTCCCTTGGTGTTCACACCTCAACTGGTAGCAGAGCACCTCACCCTCCCTGATTGAACTAACCTCGTTATCTCCATACTGATTTATACCTGCCTCTGGAGATTTCCATTACTTGCATCTGAAGAAGTGAGGTTCTTACCCACGAAAGCTTATGCTCCCAATATTTCTGTTAGTCTTAAAGGTGCCACAGGACCCTCTGTTGCTTTTCATTGAAATCTAGTCCTTTGTGTACTTTTACCCTATACTGTACAGATTTCACGGTGGAAGCCAGCGTTTTTCAAACTGGAATCCTGACCCAAAAGAGGGCTGCAGGGGCAGGGGACGTAGGTTATTGTAGGGGGCGGTTATTGTATTGCCACCTTTACTTTTGTGCTCCCTTCAGAGCTGGGTGGCCAGAAAGCAGTGGCTGCTGGCCAAGGGCCCAGCACTGAAGGCAGCAGCACAGAAGTAAGGGTGGCAATACCACAACCCCCCTACAATAACCTTGCAACCCCTCCATAGTCCCCTTTTGGGCAAGGACCTCTACAGTTACAACACTGAAATTTCAGATTTAAATATCAGAAGTCATGAAATTTACAATTTTAAAAATCCTATGACTATGAAACTGACCAAAATGGACTGTGAATTTGGTAGGGCCCTACCCATGAGGCATTGCAAACCCTTCCCAAAGCACCCTGTGGCCAGGTGCACAGTGGGATAGCTACTCATAATGCATTTCTCTCTGTGTTGATGCAAGAGCTGTTAGTGTGGACGTGCTCTGCTGACACAAGGAACATAGCGTGGAAATGCAATAGTGGTTTAATTAAAATGGTGGCTGTATGTCAGCATAACTTGCGTCAACAAAACTCTGCAGTGTAGACAAGGCCTTAGGCACCAAAATAAGTGGCCTCAATCTGCTGGGTCCTCAGCAATTTAGAAAGTGAAATCAGGCCACCCACTGAGGTGCTTAAATATGGACTTGGTAGTGTCCTACTATTAGGTACCCAACACAAACCTCTGTTTTAATAGTCACACCCACAGCTTCATTATGTATAGTTATGGCTGTGGTACTCAGTGCTCCTCTGTTCTCCTCATGCTCCTCCAGAAACAAGCAAGTGTTGGAAAACCAAGATGACAGTTCCCACATAACCTTAATTCTGCTGCCTTTCATCTCTGCTTTAAGGCATCCACCTATGGAGATGACGGTATCTTACTCCTCCCTCAGTCTGTGCCAGCCAGCATCAAGGACTCCCCAGATTAGTGGTGCTGCACGGAGAACAATGAGGCTCACTGGACTATATTGAATAGAAGGACTGACTGGAGTTGTACTAGGCAGAGACAATGACAGGTTTGGTTAAGGAAAGGTAAGGTGCTGTTATATTACAAGTTCCTAGTGCCATCCCCATGGGGAGGAATATCTTTGTATCCACAGACGAAAACACTTTACAGAGAGGTCAGCGTTACCCCCATTTTCCCGATTGGTAACCATTGGCATAAAGTGAAGTGACTTTCTCAAGGTCACCCAAACTAGTAGCAGAGTTCAGAATAGAACCAAGGGTCTGAGTCCCAATCCAGGGCCCTATCCAGAAGACTACACTGCCACCTACTTCCCACACAGCCAGTATCACCTTAGATGGTCCTTCTACAATCAGAACCGTACCAAGCAATTCCATGTTTAACATTGGCATTTCTTATAAAAACTGCTACCCCTTTACTGTAATCATTTCTGTTACATAAGACTTTCTTGGACAGATGGCGTGAAGCATGCATTTCCTTGTTTTTCCATTTTTGTATTTCAGAATTAAACTCTCCCATTCCAGAAAGGCACAAGGAACACAGGATAGTGTTGAGCCCTGGCAACCATAACTCCATGTTGATTCACCTGCAAAAATCCTCATCAATTCTTGTTTTTTTGAGAAAGTGGGACAGTTGAAGGGATGGTGGGGAGAAGGGGTGCTATTACTCCTCAGCACTCAGTAAGAAGGGTTACCCGCAATCAAGGCTTTAGTGCAGGGTCTCCCTTTCCTTCCAGGAGCAGCAGACAAAGGGAGCTTCATAACCCTTTCCCAAACACCGGGGACTGAGCTCAGGAGTTTGACACCTGCAAGCCTGAGGACGACCATGCCTGGGGTGTGCTCTGGGAAGGTCACCATTCTCTGCTCCCCACCCTCAGCAGTGTGTGTCTGGACCATGCACCAAACCAGTTGGTTTTTAGCTCCCATTCCCTCATCTGAACAATGTGTGCATGCCTCAGAAGGGTTCCTATGGCAGGGAGAATTGCATGGTTCCCATTTCCCCTGCCACTCATGAGGTTCACAGATGGTGTCAAAATAGAACAGCACTGGCGCCTAAATCAACCCAGTCTCCCCCAGGTGCCCTCCCAAAGCATAGGGTGAAAGTGGGACAATCCAGCGCACTGATGTATCCTCAACACCAAACAGCAGACGTTACCTCCTGAACTCTGAGCAAGGCAATATAGGTCAATCAGTCCCAGAAAAGCCAAAATTGTGCCTTAGTGTTCTCATCTATGGGCTAAGATCAAGCAAATTGGACAAGACTATGCAGGGAGGCAAAAACAGAACCCAGGTTTCCTGAGCCCTAGGCCAGTGGATTAACCACAGAACCATCTGTCCCTCTAATACCTCCTGCCCATTGAAAAGGGATCTCTGCTCAAACCCCAGACAGAGGGGAAACAAAAAAAAAAAGGGCTTTATAAAGCAGCGCACAAGCGACCAGGGAGCTTTGCGAACAGGGGCTGCTAACAGGGAGTTTCGCAAGGGAGTTCTCCAGGTGAAGGAGGAGCAATACAGCACCCTTTTGGGGTAAGTGACTGTCTGTAGTGTGTGTGTGTTTGTGTTTGAGGGTTACTTGCTGTGTGCTGAGCTTGTGTTTGTCAGTCTGTTTGTTTGTTTTGGTTGTTTGAAGGACCGTGTGCTGTGGCTGGCAGTTGGAAGCTGTGAGCTTCAAAGGAAGGTTTGAAAGCTAGAAGCCTCTGGTAAGTGGCTGAGCCTTCATCAGTGGGCGGGGCATTCATACAGGCCAGGGCTTTATAAAGCAGCACACAAGCGACCAGGGAGCTTTCCAAACAGGGGCTGCTAACAGGGAGTTTCGCAAGGGAGTTTGGAAGGGGAGCAGGAAGGGGGCGAGGGTCCCTTGCCAGTTCCATCTGTTTTCTCTTGATTCCCCTTAATACCTATAAAGCAACTACATTCATAACTTTTTGCTTAAACAACCCTTTCAGCTGACAGGGGGCTGCAGACGGGAGTTTGACAGAGGGAGGCTTACGATGGTTAGGAAGACCTGCAACACCTGTGCCAGCACTGCTACTGTCTCCTCCACCTGTGCCTGTAGCCAGACAGAGCGCCTGAGCATGGATGCCTCTACCCAGATCCTGGTGTGGTTTTGCAAAGACTGTAACTTGCAATTTCCACTTACTGATATCCAGGCTGTGGGGACCATCCAATGTGAGAGGTGCCTGCTGGTGGAATCTCTCAGGCAGCAGGTGGGAGAGCTACAGGAGGAGGTGGCTAGGTTGAGGAGCATCCGAATCCACGAGCAATTCCTCGACAGTGTCCATGTGGAGACAGCTGAGGTAGCTGTCCCAGTACACAGGACTGCTGATACACCACTGGTGGAGGAGGAGATGGCTCAGGGTGGACACTGGCAGCTGGTTACTTCTGGCAGCAGGCAGTGCTCCACCCTTGCTCCGAACCCTCCTGCCGTGGTTATAGGTAACCGTTATGGTCTTCTTGATACAGGAAAGAAGGAATCACTCCCTACAGTAAAGGAGGAGAAGCCTCGTACACCTAAGGCTGGAAAGTCTGCTGCCACCACTGCGAATAGGAAACGTAGGGTAGTGGTGGTCGGAGACTCTCTGCTGAGGGGGACGGAGGTGCCCATCTGTCGCCCTGACATTTCATCTCGGGAGGTATGCTGCCTGCCGGGGGCCTGTATCCGAGACGTTACGGAGGCATTGTCGAGGATTATCCAGCCCTCTGACTACTACCCCATGCTACTCATCCATGTGGGCACAAATGATACTGCGCGGTGTGACACTGAGCGGATCAAGAGTGACTACAGGGCTCTGGGAGTACGGGTGAAGGAGTTTGGAGCGCAGGTGGTATTCTCTTCAATTCTTCCTGTCAAAGGTAGGGGCCCAGGGAGAGACAGATGCATCATGGAGGTGAATGCCTGGCTGCGAAGATGGTGTCGCCAGGAGGGCTTTGGCTTCCTAGACCACGGGATGCTATTCGAGGAAGGACTGCTAGGCAGAGATGGCGTTCACCTTTCGAGGAGAGGAAAGACCCTATTCGGACACAGACTGGCTAACCTAGTGAGGAGGGCTTTAAACTAGGTTCGATGGGGACAGGTGAGCAAAGCCCACAGGTAAGTGGGGAACATGGAGACTGGGGAGATGGGTCGGAAACGAGAGGGAGTGTGGGCTATATTGGCAGAGAGAAAGGAGAGTCAGGACAAAACTGGGAGGAAAGATCAAACCAGTATCTTAGATGCCTATATACAAATGCGAGAAGTATGGGGAATAAGCAGGAAGAACTGGAAGTGCTAATAAATAAATACAACTATGACATTGTTGGCATCACTGAAACTTGGTGGGATAATACACATGATTGGAATGTTGGTGTGGATGGGTACAGCTTGCTCAGGAAGGATAGACAGGGGGAAAAGGGAGGAGGTGTTGCCTTATATATTAAAAATGTACACACTTGGACTGAGGTAGAGATGGACATAGGAGACGGAAGTGTTGAGAGTCTCTGGGTTAGGCTAAAAGGGGCAAAAAACAAGGGAGGTGTCATGCTAGGAGTCTACTACAGGCCACCTAACCAGGTGGAAGAGGTGGATGAGGCTTTTTTCAAGCAACTAACAAAATCATCCAAAGCCCAAGATTTGGCGGTGATGGGGGACTTCAACTATCCGGATATATGTTGGGAAAATAACACAGCGGGGCACAGACTATCCAACAAATTCTTGGACTGCATTGGAGACAACTTTATTTCAGAAGGTTGAAAAAGCTACTGGGGGGAAGCTGTTCTAGACTTGATTTTAACAAATAGGGAGGAACTCGTTGAGAATGTGAAAGTAGAAGGCAGCCTGGGTGAAAGTGTGAAATCATGAAATCATAGAGTTTGCAATTCTAAGAAAGGGTAGAAGGGAGAACAGCAAAATAGAGACAATGGATTTCAGGAAGGCAGATTTTTGGGAAGCTCAGAGAGCTGATAGGTAAGGTCCCATGGGAATCAAGACTGAGGGGAAAAACAACTGAGGAGAGTTGGCAGTTTTTCAAAGGGACACTATTAAGGGCCCAAAAGCAAGCTATTCCGCTGGTTAGGAAAGATAGAAAATGTGGCAAAAGACCACCTTGGCTTAACCACGAGATCTTGCACGATCTAAAAAATAAAAAGGAGTCATATAAAAAATGGAAACCAGGACAGATTACAAAGGATGAATATAGGCAAACAACACAGGAATGCAGGGGCAAGATTAGAAAGGCAAAGGCACAAAATGAGCTCAAACTAGCTACGGGAATAAAAGGAAACAAGAGGACTTTTTATCAATACATTAGAAGCAAGAGGAAGACCAAAGACAGGGTAGGCCCACTGCTTAGTGAAGAGGGAGAAACAGTAACAGGAAACTTGGAAATGGCAGAGATGCTTAATGACTTCTTTGTTTCGGTCTTCACAGAGAAGTCTGAAGGAATGCCTAACATAGTGAATACTAATGGGAAGGGGGTAGGTTTAGCGGATAAAATAAAAAAAGAACAAGTTAAAAATCACTTAGAAAAGTTAGATGCCTGCAAGTCACCCGGGCCTGATGAAATGCATCCTAGAATACTCAAGGAGCTAATAGAGGAGGTATCTGAGCCTCTAGCTATTATCTTTGGAAAGTCATGGGAGACGGGAGAGATTCCAGAAGACTGGAAAAGGGCAAATATAGTGCCCATCTATAAAAAGGGAAATAAAAACAACCCAGGAAACTACAGACCAGTTAGTTTAACTTCTGTGCCAGGGAAGATAATGGAGCAAGTAATTAAGGAAATCATCTGCAAACACTTGGAAGGTGGTAAGGTGATAGGGAACAGCCAGCATGGATTTGTGAAAAACAAATCATGTCAAACCAATCTGATAGCTTTCTTTGATAGGATAACGAGCCTTGTGGATAAGGGTGAAGCGGTGGATGTGGTATACCTAGACTTTAGTAAGGCATTTGATACGGTCTCGCATGATATTCTTATCGATAAACTAGGCAAATACAATTTAGATGGGGCTACTATAAGGTGGGTGCATAACTGGCTGGATAACCGTACTCAGAGAGTTGTTATTAATGGTTCCCAATCCTGCTGGAAAGGCGTAACGAGTGGGGTACCGCAGGGGTCTGTTTTGGGACCGGCTCTGTTCAATATCTTCATCAACGACTTAGATATTGGCATAGAAAGTACGCTTATTAAGTTTGCGGATGATACCAAACTGGGAGGGATTGCAACTACTTTGGAGGACAGGGTCATAATTCAAAATGATCTGGAGAAATGGTCTGAGTTAAACAGGATGAAGTTTAACAAAGACAAATGCAAAGTGCTCCACTTAGGAAGGAAAAATCAATTTCACACATACAGAATGGGAAAAGACTGTCTAGGAAGGAGTACGGCAGAAAGGGATCTAGGGGTTATAGTGGACCACAAGCTAAATATGAGTCAACAGTGTGATGCTGTTGCAAAAAAAAAGCAAACATGATTCTGGGATGTATTAACAGGTGTGTTGTGAGCAAGACACGAGAAGTCATTCTTCCGCTCTACTCTGCTCTGGTTAGGCCTCAGCTGGAGTATTGTGTCCAGTTCTGGGCGCCGCATTTTAAAAAAGATGTGGAGAAATTGGAAAGGGTCCAAAGAAGAGCAACAAGAATGATTAAAGGTCTTGAGAACATGACCTATGAAGGAAGGCTGAAAGAATTGGGTTTGTTTAGTTTGGAAAAGAGAAGACTGAGAGGGGACATGATAGCAGTTTTCAGGTATCTAAAAGGGTGTCATAAGGAGGAGGGAGAGAACTTGTTCACCCTAGCCTCTAAGGATAGAACCAGAAACAATGGGTTTAAACTGCAGCAAGGGAGGTCTAGGTTGGACATTAGGAAAAAGTTCCTAACTGTCAGGGTGGTTAAACACTGGAACAAATTGCCTAGGGAGGTTGTGGAATCTCCATCTCTGGAGATATTTAAGAGTAGGTTAGATAAATGTCTATCAGGGATGGTCTAGACAGTATTTGGTCCTGCCATGCGGGCAGGGGACTGGACTCGATGACCTCTCGAGGTCCCTTCCAGTCCTAGAATCTATGAATCTATGAAAAAATTGCACAGGGATCAGTAGTGCTTAAGTGTCCTGGCTCCTAGCTCATTCCCTTCTCCACAACACCATCTTTTATTCCTTCTGCAGTCCCTGCTTCATACATAGCCTTTGCACTGACACTCCATGGCCTTGTCTACACTTCAAAATTAAGACTACTTACGGTGTTCATCTTTGTTGGTGGAAGCGCACCTTGGGAGGATGCGCACCATCAACTTAACTGTATGGGGCATTGTGGGACACTGACAGCTGGAGCCCTCCCTTCCCCCTCCGGGCTCACAGGCAAAAGACAATGCAAGTAACAGTGTCTAACTACATTGACCTAAGCACTACACCTCTTTGTGGAGGTGGTGTTATTAGGTCAGCATAATCATAGAATCATAGAATATCAGAGTTGGAAGGGACCTCAAGAGGTCATCTAGTCCAACCCCCTGCTCAAAGCAGGACCAATTCCCAGCTAAATCATCCCAGCCAGGGCTTTGTCAAGCCAGGCCTTAAAAACCTCCAAGAAAGGAGACTCCACCACCTCCCTAGGTAACGCATTCCAGTGTTTCACCACCCTCCTAGTGAAATAGTTTTTCCTAATATCCAACCTGGACCTCCCCCACTGCAACTTGAGACCATTGCTCCTTGTTCTGTCATCTGCCACCACTGAGGGCTGCCGAGCTCCATCCTCTTTGGAACCCCCCTTCAGGTAGTTGAAGGCTGCTATCAAATCCCCCCTCATTCTTCTCTTCTGGAGAATAAACAATCCCAGTTCCCTCAGCCTCTCCTCATAAGTCATGTGCTCCAGACCCCTAATCATTTTTGTTGCCCTCCGCTGGACTCTTTCCAATTTTTCCACATCCTTCTTGTAGTGTGGGGACCAAAACTGGACACAGTATTCCAGATGAGGCCTCACCAATGTCGAATAAAGGGGAATGATCACGTTCCTCGATCTGCTGGCAATGCCCCTACTTATACAGCCCAAAATGCCGTTAGCCTTCTTCGCAACAAGAGCACACTGTTGACTCATATCCAGCTTCTCGTCCACTGTGACCCCTAGGTCCTTTTCTGCAGAACTGCTACCTAGCCATTCGGTCCCTAGTCTGTAGCAGTGCATGGGATTCTTCCGTCCTAAGTGCAGGACTCTGCACTTGTCCTTGTTGAACCTCATCAGGTTTTTTTCGGCCCAATCCTCTAATTTGTCTAGGTCCCTCTGTATCCGATCCCTACCCTCTAGTATATCTACCACGCCTCCTAGTTTAGTGTCATCTGCAAACTTGCTGAGAGTGCAGTCCACACCAGCCTCCAGATCATTAATAAAGATATTAAACAAAACCGGCCCCAGGACCGACCCTTGGGGCACTCCGCTTGAAACCGGCTGCCAACTAGACATGGAGCCATTGATCACTACCCGTTGAGCCTGACGATCTAGCCAGCTTTCTATCCACCTTACAGTCAATTCATCCAACCCATACTTCTTTAACTTGGCAGCAAGAATACTGTGGGAGACCGTGTCAAAAGCTTTGCTAAAGTCAAGGAATAACACATCCACTGCTTTCCCCTCATCCACAGAGCCAGTTATCTCATCATAGAAGGCAATTAGGTTAGTCAGGCACTACTTCCCCTTCCTGAATCCATGCTGACTGTTCCTGATCACTTTCCTCTCCTCTAAATGTTTCATAATTGATTCCTTGAGGACCTGCTCCATGATTTTTCCAGGGACTGAGGTGAGGCTGACTGGCCTATAGCTCCCCGGATCCTCCTTCTTCCCTTTTTTAAAGATGGGCGACTTACATTGGCAGGGGCAATGCTGTAATGTAGACAGACTTAAATTGATGTAGGCTGCCTTACATCGACCTCTGTAGAGTAGACCAAGTCTTTAAGACACAGACTTAAGTCTGAAACCCAGCTCAGCTTGTTCTGACCTTGTGCGACCTCTCATTTTAGCTGCAAACTAATAAGACCAGCAAAGTGCAGAGAAATATTAACAGGCATCAGCAGATCAAGAGACCTGCAGGAGTCTGGGTTCAAGACAAGCAGCTCTACCAACAAGCATAGGGTACTTTGTGGGTACTCATTCACTCACTAGGCCTTCCACTATGAGCCTGCTCTCAGCTGGGATTCTTTCAAGCATGCACCGTGCCAACCTCAAGCATTTAAATAAAAATCAATCAATCACACGCCAGCCCCCCCAAAATCATGATTTTTAAAACCGTGTAACAGTTTGTTTCTGTTTATTTGCCTTCTGGTTTGAGCCTTCATGGGTCACATTCTCAAGCTTCTCGCCATGCAGGCTAGCTTTCATAAAAAATAAAAATCTAAGAGCCTCACATGTACTGGAGCTTTAAGATAAACACCAAGTATTGCAAGACTCATGATAAAAGTCACAAGTCAGAAATAGCATATACGGCCAAGAGCCATCTTCCAGTCCAAGTCCCTGCAAAGCACTGTTCAGCCAAGAACTGCTCACTCCACAAAATCAAATAAACAAATGAAAAGTTATTAGCTGGTTTATTTGTGGAGCTGGACCCTTTGGGCTGGGTTTTCAAAGGAGCTCAGGTCAAGTTTCCAACAGCTCCCATTTGTGACGCTCATGGCTAGATTCTCAGAAGTGCTCAGTGCCCAACATTAAGAGGCCAGATTTTTCAGGCGAGCTCAGTTAGGTACCCAGATGGGAGTTGAGCACTTCTGAAAGCTCCAACCTAGATCAGTGCCAGGTGGTCCAGGACTAAGATTTGTCTGGAACCTCCTTAATTTGCTCTGAATCTATGCAGTGTTATAGAAACTGCTTTTTGGGGGCACTTATATCTCAGAAACTTCTTGGCCAAATTTGCCTCACCCTCATCCTTGAGGTGCCACAGCAATTTTCCAGGCACTCCATCTAGGCACATGCATTTTATAGCACAGAATTTTAATAAACTGGAAAAGCTTTCTTCTTCCTAGGACTCACCTATCATACTGATGCCTGAATGTACTAGCTGTACTCAGGTTGGTCTGTAAAAATGCATACTTGGACCAAGTGGGGAAAAAGTAGCAAGGACACTACTGTCCATTGATTTCACTCCCTGTTATTATGCAATCCATGTAAAGGAACAAAATTCAAGAATCTGCTGAAGTGAAAAGTGGGAGATTGATTTTCAAGAGCAGTAGCTTCAGTGATCTCATATTCGGAATAAAAGCAGCATGGGCTAGATAGTTTAAACATTTGTATAAAACTACAGTACCAAGACTAAGAATTCAGGTACAAGTTATTTTTAAGTCTAACTCAGACCTATTCATTTTATAACTAGCTTGAGAATAGACTTCTAACAGCATGAGTATGCCTACCAGGGAAGAAAAACAAAAAAAACAACAACAACAATTTGGAGTTTTACGGGTTCCCTTAAGACGCATGAGCCCTAATACACATCCATAATGTTAAAAATCTAGCATACAAATAGTCATCTTAGACTTTGTCAAACCCTTTAAAGAACTGTATCCTAGGCAAAACACTTTTGTAAAGCTGCATGTGCTGTGGCAGAAATAAAGGCTAGAGAGCTCTCTGAAGAATTCTTACAGGGAAGTGCTGGAGCCAACTCAGCATGAAAAGATTTCTATGTAAAAGTGAAAATATGGCCTCAGAAGTCACCCAAAGTTTCAGTGGCACGCTGCCGGGAAATGCAGTTGAGTAATTATCACTTGAAATTCTCTCTAGCCTAATTAGATCTATGCAGATTAATTATAGTTTTTTTAATAAGACAGCGCTTCACCATCTTGTCTGTAGTGAGATGCCAGTGGGGATCGGGAAGGGGTGGATGAGAGGCAGCCATGTTCTTTAGAAAGCAACCACCATTTTGAACCACGGCTTCTTTGAAACCTTGTTAGTTCGCACAGGAGAAGGGTTCAGCATATGCAGCCAACATCGAAAGCTCCGTCTGCAGGATGCTGGCAGAGAGGTGCACTACCAAGAGGCGAAATCAGCTTCCCCACATACACTCGTTGTACTAGCTCTAGGATCAAGGCCCCACGGTGCTGGGCCCCGTTGCCACTGCATCCCCAAGCGCTCAATCTCAGCCCAGGAACTGCGCCCCACTCCAGACAGGGAGGCGCGCACACGCGCTTTTCCTTTCCCCCGGCGCACCGCTGACTTGTGCAAGCCCCTCCCCACCCCACGAAGAGGGAGCCCGGTCCCCGCCCAGACGCGCACCGCGAGGATACCCGGGTCCGCTCTATGCACAGGGCAATAGCGCCGCACGGGCCTCCCGGACCCGAAGGACCTCTGCCAAGCTCCAGGACCCGGCCCCAGCGGCGCTGCCACGCACAGCAGGAACCTGCCCTTCCCCGCGCTCCCCTAACCATGTCTCCAGCTGACGGGCAGAGCCTCCGGTAGCAGCAGACGCGCGACGGGTCTGAACAGCACCGCAAAAACAGCCGCAACGTATCCGGGACTCATATTATATAGGGAGCCCCGGCCTCCATTGCCCCATCGCTCCCCATTGGCCAGCGCCGGCACCACGCCTCTCCTCCCGGGAACTCTATTGGGCACCGAGTGCGGGGCTGCCCCTCCCTTGCCTGCCATTAGCCAGCGAGTATGAATTTGGGTCTGGAGGAGCCAGCCGATAGGCCGTTCGTACCAGGGCGGGCCTGAGCTCTGCTCCCGCCAAGGAGCCGGGGGCGGTGTGCGCGGCGGTGCCGCTCACAGAGCCCCTCCTCGTCTGTGCTGGAGACAGAGCGACGCGGGTCAGGGCCCCGCGCTGAGCGGCCCGTTGCGCTGCCCCCGCCCCGGTGTGCAGGGGCGTCTGCGCGCACTCACTCAGCGCGTAACCTGCGGGGTTACTTCACAGGTGGCAGCGCAGCCCCGGCTGGACACCGGCTGTCTCTGCTGACGCACCTTCTCCCCACTCCAGGCACTCTGCTAGCACCGGAGTGTGCAACAGGGGGAGACTGCATCTCTGGCACGGCCCCTCTTGGGGACTGAGCTGGGCCCTAGGCTGAACTCACAGGCCAGGGTTGAAAGAAGTGACTGACTTCACTCGTTCCAGAGTGGTAGTAGCTGTGTTAGTCTGTATCAGCAAAAAGAACGAGGAGCGTGACCAGATCACTACACTAAAATATCGGGACACATTGGGGTGCCATCAGTCCTGCCCACCAGTCCACCCCCACTGTTCCCCCCACTGTTCCCAGGCGCCTCCCCTACTCTGCCCCAGTTCATGCCCCCTCCCAGCTTGCCCCCCCCACACCCTTCCTCATCCCCTGGCCTGCTGCTGCCTTGCTGCATCTCTCCTCAGTCCCCCACCCACCGCTCACCTCCCTGCCCACTCGCCTGTCTGCTGCTCGCCTCTTCATCGCCCTGCCCGCCATTCACCCCTACAGCACAGACTTCCCCTCTGCTGGGTGGGTGCTTGTCCGCCCTCTGCCTCTTTCCACCCATCTTCGTGGGCTAAAATCCACTTCATCAGATGCATGCAGTGAAAAATACAGTAGGAAGATACACCAGACAAGATCAGACAAGAAACATTCACATAAAAAAGAATCCAACACATCAGAAAAGGGCAGACAAATAAACAGTGACAAGTTTTTAAAGTGCTTATACACAAATGCAAGAAGTCTAAATAATAAGATGGGTGAACTAGAGTGCCTCGTGTTAAAGGAGGGTATTGATATAATAGGTATCACAGAAACCTGGTGGAGTGAGGACAATCAGTGGGACACAATCATTCCAGGGTACAAAAATATCGGAAGGACAGAACAGGGCGGGGAGTGGCACTATATGTGAAAGAAAATGTAATAGCAAATTTTTTTTAAATACATCAGAAGCAGGAAGCCTGCTAAACAACCAGTGGGGCCCCTAGATGATCAAGATACAAAAGGAACACTTAAAGATGAAAAAGTCATTGCAGAGAAACTAAATGAATTCTTTGCTTCATTCTTCACAGCTGAGAATGTTAGGGAGAGTCCCAAACCTGAGACGGCTTTTGTAGGTGACAAATCTGAGGAATTGTCACAAATTGAGGTGTCACTAGAGGAGGTTTTGGAATTAATTGATAAACGTAACAGTAACAAGTTACCGGGACCAGATGGCATTCACCCAAGAGTTCTGAAAGAACTCAAATGTGAAATTGCAGAACTACTAACTATGGATTGTAACCTGTCCTTTAAATCTGCTTGTGTACCCAATGACTGGAAGATAGCTAATGTAACACGAATATTTAAAAAGGGCTCTAGAGGTGATCCCAGCAATTACAGACCGGTAAGTCTAATGTCAGTACTGGGCAAATCAGTTGAAACAATCGTTAAGAATAAAATTGTCAGACACATAGAGGAACATAAATTGTTGGACAAAAGTCAACATTGTTTCTGTAAAGGGAAATCATGCCTTACTAATCTTAGAGTTCTTTGAAGGGGTCAACAAACATGTGGCCAAGGGGGATCCAGTGGACTTAGTGTACTTAGATTTCCAGAAAGCCTTTGACAAGGTCCCTCATGAAAGGCTCTTACGTAAATTAAGTTGTCATGGGATAAGAGGGAAGATCCTTTCATGGATTGAGAATTGGTTAAAAGAGAGAACAAAGGGTCAGTCCTAGGACCAATCCTATTCAACTTATTCATATGTAAGCAGAGTCAGGATGAGCTCTACCCTGACATCTGGTGGTGAATTGTGGTGAGTTGTGGAAAAGAACTTCAGGGGCTGATCTTGTTTGCATAGGCACACCCACTCTGCCTAGCATGAGCCCACAGCAGCCCAAAATGGTCACTTTGGCTGCTGTGGGATCCCCAGTTTCTCTGTTTTTGGGGCATGAAGAATAAAGTGGTGTTACCCTGATTATGTGAATCAAGGCCAGTGGAACTGTTTTATGACAGAGGGACTCACCATCAATTAAGTAGCACTCGCTAGACAAGGGACATGGGTTCCAAAACCCAGTGAATTGAGAGGAAGAAGGTAGGGATTGTAACCTGATGGCATGGGTCCACTTTGAGGGCCTAAAACACAAATTGTACCTTCTCCTCTCTCTGCTATTCAATAGCAGAGCTAATTTTGATTCTATTAAGAATCTAGTTACAGGCTGCTATGCTGAATTTACTTTGGGCTAATGGTGCACCAGCACTGGGGCTTCCCTCCTATGAGCTGAAATCACTAAAGAGCTAAAATTACTGAGTGCTGTGTTAGCTAGTGGGGGAGCCTGAAGATATATTGCTAAGCGGCTAGAGTGGAGCAGTTTGTGGGATGATTGGAGCAGAAGTGGAGTGGAGCAGTTTGTGGGATGGCTGGAGTGGCTCTTGGGATGGCTGGTGGAGTGGAGTGGCTCATGGTGAAGGCTGCAGCAGAACCCCATGGAGAGGCAGGGCAGTCAGCCTTGGACCATGTAAGGTGCCCCTTAACACCCTGCATGCCCCCTTTCCCCCCCATTTCCACCCAGGCTGGGGGGTAAGACTCTTCAGATAAACTTTTGAACTCTGGGGCTGCACTGACCAGGTGTAGGAGCTGGATTTTATAATGTACTATGAGAATTAATGTATGATTTGATTTCATCCTGTCAGCCACCCTTTTTGAATAGCAGAAAGGAATGACAGACCAGAACCATCCTTATGACTAATTATGGTCATCCTTTTGTTTTAGAATAAGTTATAAAGCTACTATGGTTTCCTATATGTATTACAAATTAGGAAGTAAGAGACAGGATTCTCTATTGTGTCTATGTTAAGTAGCTTAGAGGAACATTGAAGGCCTGGGTCTCAATGTAAATTGGCTTGGTTATTGATTGTAAAACTTAGCAAGGTTTAAGTTGCAATGCACTTTTGCTCAATATAAAATACTACTGTTTGTATTCTCAATCTGTGTGAATGAGGAATGTATGCATTAGAAAAAGATAAGGTGTGAAGGCCATTGTTACAGCCAGAGTCAAGGAAGAAGGAGTGAAGAAACTTAAAGGACATCAAAGAATCATCAACACGCATCCATAAGGAAGGGCAGATTGACGACCCTGAGGTAAAGGCTGGCACCCCTAAAGACAATTGATTAAATCGGAACAAAGAACAGGATGACCCTCTCGGAGGTGTATTGGAATGTTTACACCAATTAAGAAGTAACCGGTCACAAAGTGACACAGCAGAATCCATAGGCTTCAACAGAGAAGAAATCCTATAAGAACAGGGTGCTTTGCCATAGGACTTTGGGTTCGTCTTGCCACACTCCAGGAGCATCGGATCGCGACCGATAGAACCCCGCTCCCCTCTGCAACCAATCTGGCTGGCCACTAGATTGATCCAGACTCCGGACTGGTAACTATAAACATCACTGCAGGACTGTGTGTGTGTGTGTCTAAAAAGCATATGCTAACTGTGGTATTCTCAATAAACACTGTGTATTTACCTTCCTCTATAAAGATCCCGTGTGCTTTGTATGAGCATAACACAGGGACAGAGGCTTTTGGGGTGTTGGACTTTGGGGTGATCTTTTGGGTTGTTGGACTTAAGACCCTGAGGGACAAGGACACTGCCAAACTTACTTGTGGGTGGGTCTTTTGCTCATAGTTTGTGTTATGAATCCTGTTTGTGGTGTTTCCCCAACATAATGCTGCAGTGTTTCCCTCCTTTATTAAAAGGATTTGCTACACTCAGACTCCGTGCTTGTGAGAGGGGAAGTATTGCCTCTTAGAGGCGCCCAGGGGGGTATGTAATTGTCCCAGGTCACTGGGTGGGGGCTCAAGCCGGTTTTGCATTGCATTATTGAAATGGAACCCCTAGGTACTGAACCTGGCCCTTGTTGCTGCCAACTCAGATGGGCAGAAGGGTTACACATAAATGATCTGGAGAAAGGGGTAAAAAGTGAGGTGGCAAAGTTTGCAGATGATACTAAATTACTCAAGATAGTTAAGACCAAAGCAGACTATGAAGAACTTCAAAAAGATCTCACAAAAATAAGTGACTGGGCAACAAAATGGCAAATGAAATTTAATGTGGATAAATGTAAAGTAATGAACATTGGGAAAAATAACCCCAACTATACATACAATATGATGGGGGCTAATTTAGCTACAACTAATCAGGAAAAAGATCTTGGCGTCATCATGGATAGTTCTCTGATGAAGTCCACGCAGTGTGCAGCAGCAGTCAAAAAAGCAAACAGGATGTTAGGAATCATTAAAAGGGGGATAGAGAATAAGACGGAGAATATCTTATTGCCCTTATATAAATCCATGGTATGCTCACATCTTGAATACTGCATACAGATGTGGTCTCCTCATCTCAAAAAAGATATACTGGCATTAGAAAAGGTTCAGAGAAGGGCAACTAAAATGATTAGGGGTTTGGAACGGGTCCCATATGAGGCTAGGACTTTTCAGCTTGGAAAAGAGGAGACTAAGGGGGATATGATAGAGGTATATAAAATCATGAGTGGTGTGGAGAAAGTGAATAAGGAAAAGTTATTTACTTGTTCCCATAATATAAGAACTAGGGACCACCAAATGAAATTAATGGGCAGCAGGTTTAAAACAAATAAAAGGAAGTTCTTCACACAGCTGTTGTGGAAAAATTTAGCACGCATTGTGTTTGGATCAGAACTGCCTGAGGCTCCTTTATGACAAGCATGGAGGGAGAGACAGCCAGCCTAGCTGCTCTCTCAAAAAAGGGAACACAGAAGCTTATATAGATCAGAGGCAACATTTAATCATGCATACTTCCTTATTAGGAATACAACAAAAACAAGCTTTTCCTGTTATTCACAGGTTATTCTTTTGTGGTTACATTTCTCAAGACTGGCTGTTGCAATTGTGTCACTTGTAATTTTCCTCACTCTCTCCTCCTGCCCTCTGACCACGTACACAGTTATCTTGACCAACGTTTATGCCTACTCTTATTTTTCCTTTACAATCCCCCTTTTGGTGCCTTTTTGGCACCACCCTGGCCTAAACTTCCATATTCATAAGCTTGCTAATTTCCTCCCTTTTTTCCTTCATTTTTTTCTTCCCAAATCTTATCATAAACATGCATTAACGTCACCTGCTCCCTTGAACTGGGCTTGGTGGATTTTTATTCTGGGCTAAACAAGCAAGTGCAAATACAACACCCTGTTCTAACATATCAAATATATGATAAATATACACAGCAATGCAGCAATAATTCCAAACAGTAATTGCTTTAAGTGGCGGGACCATGTGGAAAATAGGTCAGAAAACCAGGACCAGGGATTATTCCAGGACTCTGGTTGTCTGGCCTTTTCTACCGCTTTTTTGATGGCTGCAGCATTCTGCTCTATGGCCCGAGTGGTATCATTTATATACACGCAGCATTTTTTCTTGTTCAACGAGTGCACCACAAACCCCCACTTTTGAGCTTCCAGCGCAACTTAATCTTAAACCTTCATTTTCATTAAATTTTGTATTTCTGATTGTAAATCAAATGGCTCAGCCTTTGGGGTTTTGGTTGAAACGTGCTATTATTATTACATCCATTACAACAACAATAACATAATCCTACGCTAAACAATAATAATAATAAAAGCATTAACATCCCCATTGTAATAATATGATGGGGTTGTTGTATAACCTTAGTCACAAAACACAATAAATACATCATACTTAGTACATAAAGTAGACACTCTGTAGGTGGTATGAAAAGCATGCTTTTCAATCTGATATATATTTTGGAGCATATTAATTTTCCCTTGTAATTCAGAAATTTTCTGGACCTCTGGTAGGAGTGAAAGCAAATTTTGGAACCGATTAGGTACTAAGGCAGTCCAATTAAAAGGTATCTAAAACTTAAGGGCTGATTGTAAAATTTTATCCGCAGGCCATATAAATAATATTATTCCCACAGCAGTGGTGAGATTAAAATGTATGTCTTGCAAAGTGGTGTCCTTAACATACACACAGCTATTATTTTCTTGGAAAAGCAGGTGTCCTGTCAGGGTAGTTCCTTGTCCCTTACCCTCCCAACAAACATTGTCATGAACAGTGACAACTTCCCCGGGCTTCAGTTTGCGTACACTCTGGAGCTGTGGGGGTTCTAACGGCCAGAGTGTGCATTGACTTCCTATCCCTATCCAAATATCGGGTGTAATTCCAGGAGCACTGACTATAAATCGGTTAGGCATACCAGGTAGTTTAATTTCCCAAATGTCTCAGTGAATTACCCAATTCCAAATGCATCCTCCCCACGGACCCGGCAGGATTCGGTATGTGGGAGCCCACACCCCTCCAATGGGTCCATATGCTTGAAAGGAGCATTGCGAAATGTCTGCACTTACACCCAGAAAATCTCCAAGTATGTCTCCAGGGCCATAGATTAGATGATACTCCTAAAGTATCTGTAAGGGCAGTGGGCCAAGTCTGATGCTTAAGATCACTTTGAATGGCCATTAGCTGGTCATTCCGGAAATCCTGAATTTCTGAACATGCCAGATCCCACCGCAATGCCTTCCTAGTCTCAGTAATATTTAGCACCATTGTTGTCAGCAGTTTCTGGGTCATTGAACTAAGGGCAGAAATAACACGCAATTCACCAGCTCCAGCCTGCACCTGAGTTAACTGTACTCCACTAATAAGACCTGTGGCCTTTTCCAATTGTCCTAATTTTTCTTCATGTTGTTGGCCTTTATAAATATTCCAAATTGCAGCTGCGCTGTTGGCACCATCCCATAAGTGTCCGGCCACGTCCCTCTTTCTTCTAGAGGAAACCCAGGCCCTTTGCTGTGTTAACCTAATGGCAGCCCCTTTCGAGCAATTAGGGTATGTAGAGGTGACTTGGAAGCTGGATAAGGGCAGTGTGAATTTTATAGTTCCTAGAGTAGTATTAATCAGAGTCCATCGATATCCTAACACATCTCTCTTTGGTGAAGTACCATACCACATCTGTTGGCTAAACACTTTTATGTACTTCCGAGAGGCATTAACATTAATAGCATAGGAAGGGGTATATTGCAATATGGTGCAGGTTAAATTATTAGTTACTGGAATTATTTCAGTACAGGTAAAACTTCCGGTGGCAGAACAAACTCTTTGGGTATACATTTAATTATTCACTAATTGGGTGACCAAATAACAGTAAGGGCCTCTTTTATCTACCATACTGCAAATTCCAGGAATGGCCATCATATCTACCCCATCATAGAACCCATCAATCTTAATTTCTGATTCTGGGGCTCATTTGTAGTAATATCATATATTTCTATTTCCACCGACCCATTTGTTTTTCACTCAATTGTTCACTCATATGAACTGTTCTGAACTTTGAAAAATATTTTTTCTGAACAAAATTTTAGTAAATTACTAAGATGTGAAGGTCTGGGCCACTGGGTTTCAGTAGAATATACAGTATTATCTGTATTTGTGTAAATTTCAGGGGTGGTGGCAGAGGTGGAGGGGATGGTGGGGTTAATGTTTGTAGCAGCAAGGCGAGCAAGATAGGGGAGCAAGACCTTGGGCGCCACCAAGCGGCCGTCTGGGGAGCACCACAAGGCATCAGGATGTAAAGAACAATCATCCCGCCTCCGTCAGTCCTTCTCACGCTTGAAGGTTGAAACTTGCATGAGAGCTAAATCTTGGAGGGTGTTAGGCATGGAGGGGGACTGTGAAATAATGAAAACAGGATTAAATGGAGCAGGAGATACGGAAAGGGCCGCCTGTTGGGCAGTAACATCCGCCACAGCATTTCCTCTTACATCATCATCACAAGGTTTCTGGTGAGCAATACAATTCACAATGGCAATAGCAGAAGGAAGCTGAAAAGCAGAGAGAAGAGCATTAACAAAAGGCCCATTACTAATCCTCGCCCCTCCATCTGCATGAGAAATTCTCGGTGTTTCCATAGTTGTCCGAAATTATGAACCACCCCAAAGGCATATCGGGAGTCTGTGTAGATGGTAACATATTTGTCCTTGGCCAAAGTACAGGCGCGGGTAAGAGCGACAAGTTCTGCGACTTGGGCTGAGCGCGGTTCTGGGAGAGAGTGGGCTGAGGGGGTACCCCAAAGAGGCCTCGAAGGATAGAGAGATATCTGCTGGCCAGCAGGGGTTTGGGAAAACCCAATTTCTCTTTTGTTGTCTTTAATTGTGTTTTGAGTTTCTCTTGGGAGTCCTTGAGACTCCTCATTTGAGATTCACGGCACCGGTTTTTTCTGGTTCTCCATACCAATTGAAATATGCATCAAACTGACCTTGTCAGACTTTATTGGCCAGAAGTGTGCCTCTGAGGTGCACAATCTTGTCAAAGTCGAAACTTCCCTCTAGGGGAAACTAATTTTGGATCATCTTTTGTATACCAATTCAATTTCTTCAGAAACTTGCTAGTGAAAGGACTGTAATTTGTGTACATATAGTACGCAGGTGTGCCTTATGGCGAGGCGGTGATCCCTTTTGACCCATCGGCCCCCATTCCTGTTTCCCTGGCGAAGCGGAGACCACCTTGGATCCTCCAGCCCCCAGTATCCAGGTCACTCTCACTCAAGTCACGCACACAGGGAAGGCTTATTTAGCACGTCCACGACTCTTCTACAGCCCCCTTCAGCAAAGAGCATTGGCTAGTCTCGGAGAGAATGGCGCCGCTTACTCTGGTGCTTCAGGCGAGGTGGTCGGACCAGTCAGTGGGCTCATGACCCACCTTCAGGCAGTGAGGAGGAGGGGAGGAAAGCGGTCACGGGAAAGGGCCGTCCGAGGACGGGAAAGGATAGGGTCACACAATCCTAGACCCAGGCAGGCCCCTCACCGGTCAAGCCATGCAGAGCGAGGCTGCCTTGGTCAGGGCCCTCTTTCGGCCCTACTAGTTGCAGTCACAGGGCTTGCCTTAGAGACATCTCCAGTGACGAGTGGTGGGCTTCGCAGAGAGCTCTGGGCATCTTCCTGTGACCCTCACTCATACTGGCACATACAAACAGAGTCCTACCCAACCACAGACGTGGCTCTTCCCGAGGGAACCAGAAGGGCGTCAGGCTTGTCTGGCAGCAACAGGTCCGGATCCAGCATGCAACTCACTCAAAACCAGAGCCTACGGGCAGTCCTCCACCGGAACCCAAGACAGAGATTTAAAAGGTCTCCTACCTTTCAGATGGGCCCAGGTCCGGTGGGGAACAGTCCGTGGTCCTCCAGTCCAGTGGTATGCTGTGGATCTGAGTCACAGCACCAAGAATTGTTGTGGAAAAATTTACCACGCGTTGTGTTTGGATCAGAACAGCCTGAGGCTCCTTTATGACAAGCATGCAGGGAGAGACAGCCAGCCTAGCTGCTCTCTCAAAAAAGGGAACACAGAAGCTTATATGGATCAGAGGCAACATTTAATCACGGATACTTCCTTATTAATATTTTTCCTTATTAGAATACAGCAAAAACAAGCTTTTCTTGTTATTCACAGGTTATTCTTTTGTGGTTACATTGCTCAAGATTGGCTGTTGCAATTGTGTCACTTGTAATTTTCCTCACTCTCTCCTCCTGCCCTCTGACCACATACACAGTTATCTTGACCAGAGTTTAGGCCTACTCTTATTTTTCCTTTACACAGCGCACAGTCAACTTGTGGAACAACTTGCCTGAGGAGGTTGTGAAGGCTAGGACTATAACAGGGTTTAAAAGAGAACTCAATAAATTCATGGAGGTTAAGTCCATTAATGGCTATTAGCCAGGATGGGTAAGGAATTGTGTCCCTAGCCTCTGTTTGTCAGAGGGTGGTGATGGACGGCAGGAGAGAGATCACTTGATCATTACCTGTTAGGTTCACTCCCTCTGGGGGCGCCTGGCATTGGCCACTGTCGGTAGACAGGATACTGGGCTGGATGGACCTTTTGGTCTGACCCAGTACGGCCATTCTTATGTTCTTACGTTCTTATACACAGAGAACATGAAAAAATGGGTGTTGCCATACCAACTATAACTAGACTAATCAATTAGGGTGGGGTATTATCAGCAGGAGAAAAAAAACTTTTGTAGTGATAATTAGGATGGCCCATTTCCAACAGTTGACAAGAAGGTGTGAGTAACAGTAGGGGGAAAATTAGCATGGGGAAATAGTTTTTACTTTGTGTAAGGACCCATCCACTCCCAGTCTTTATTCAAGCCTAATTTAATGGTGTCCAGAATTAATTCCAATTCTGCAGTTTCTTGTTGGAGTCTGTTTTTGAAGTTTTTTTGTTGGAGAAGTGCAACTTTTAGGTCTGTTATTGAGTGACCAGGGAGATTGAAGTGTTCTCCAACTGGTTTTTGAACGTTATAATTCTTGACGTCTGATTTGTGTCCATTTATTCTTTTGCATAGAGATTGTCCGGTTTGGCCGATGTACATGGCAGAGGGGCATTGCTGGCACATGATGACATATCACATTGGTAGATGTGCAGGTGAACGAGTCTCTGATGGTGTGGCTGATGTGATTAGGTCCTATGATGGTGTCCCTTGAATAGATATGTGAACAGAGTTGGCAATGGGCTTTGTCGCAAGGATAGGTTCCTGGGTTACTGTTTTTGTTGTGTTGTGTGTGTGGTTGCTGGTGAGTATTTGCTTCAGGTTGGGGGGCTGTCTGTAAACAAGGACTGGCCTGTCTCCCAAAATCTGTGAGAGTGAGGGATCATCCTTCAGGATAAGTGCTCGAGGGAGGTGGAGAACAGCTTGCCTCGGGGAGGAGGCGCATTGTTTCCTTCAGTGCTGAAGGAAGTGAAACTCTCTCCTCATTGGCAAAATAATTGACACTAAAAGCATGCTAAGCCCCCAGCTCTGCTTTCAACTACAACCTGCCTTCAGGGAACATAAGAGGGAGAAGGTGGGTGAGGGAATATGAATTAGACCAATTTCTGTTGGTGGGTGAGGGAGACAAGTTTTCAAGCTTACAGGGAGCTCATCTTCAGGTCAGGTTCAGGGATCATGTAAGGCTAATTTTTGTTAAGCCTTGACTAAGAGCCCTCCAGGAGAATGGGTCCAATTGTGCTAAGCAGATAGATTTGCAGGGGATTCCAGCATCAGGACAGCTTGTTTTCAGTAATAATCCTTTTACTATAATTATTTAAATACACAGAGTCCTGCCCAGATACAGATTTTGTATCTGCATCCGAGTTGCGATCTACAAAAACAATCCATGGATATCTACATCCAATATCTGCAGATAACCCTGGATTTGCAGGACTCTATATATAAAGCTGGTTGAAAAATTATGATGGAACAGCCTTTCATTTTGTTGAAATTGAAACATTTTGCAGGAATGTATCCATGTCGGCGAATTTTTCAATGGGACAGCGTTTTGACTTTCTTTATTTCAAATGTCAATACATTTAGTTTTGAGAAAATAAAATCATTTTGGTTTGACTTTATTTTGATTCATTTTGTTTATTATATTCATTTTACGATACTTTATATATATTTAAAATTGTTTACAATGTAACAGTTTGTAAAGAGAGATGAATTCACATGTTTCAACATGAAACATTTTTCCTTTATGCATTATATGAAAGTAGCAGGGCACACATTAATTGGATGTAAAACAGGCTCATCTCAAAATGTAGTTGTTAATGATGAGGTATTGATGAGTGGGGCATGGTCCCCCTGTGACCAATATATTGGACCAAAAGGTCCAATGCTATTCAATATTTTTATCAACTAGCTAGATTATATAAATTTTAAATCTTTGCTCCTAAAGTTTGCAGATGACACAAAAGTTGGTGAGGTAGCAAATAATGAGGAGAGCTGGCTGCTGTTACAGAGTGATTAGAATCACCTGGTTAAAAGGTCATAATGGAACAAAATGTGAACTAAGAATGCAGGTTATACCTACATAGAGGTATACCTATGCAGGATGGGAAACTGTCTTGGAAAGCAATGACCCAGGGTTACTGTAAGAGCCTTTGTAGATAATTGCCTTAACATAAGCTTACAATGCAATGCTGTCACCAAAAGGGCTAATAAAAGGCTAATGCAATCCTTGGATGTATCAAAAAGGAGAATATGAAGCAAAAGTACAGAAATGCTCTTGCCTCGATACACAGCATTTGTATTACTACTAGAATACTGTGTCCAGCTCTCGTGTCTATACTTCAGGAAAGATGTGGAAATACTAGAGAGACTTCAAAAGAGGGCCACAAAAATGCTCCAGAGTGTGGAGAATAAGGGGATTTCTACACAGCATTTTGGGGTGAGTGGGAGTGAACCTTCTAGCCCAGGGTTGACAGACTTAAGTTAGTGGGATTTGTGTTAGCACTCTAGAAATAGCTATATCAACAGTGTTTTGAAGTTGCAGCTCGGGCTAGAGCTGGGCTCTGAAGCCTCTTGAGGGAGGTGGACTCACCATCCCTTGGCACAGTGGTTCTCAAATTTTTGTACTGGTGACTCCTTTCACATAGCAAGCCACTGAGTGTGACCCCCCCCCCTTATAAATTAAAAACACTTTTTAAATATATTTAACACCATTATAAATGCTGGAGGCAAAGCAGGGAGGCTGCCAGCTCATGACCCCCCATGTAATAATCTTGTGACCCCCTGAGGGGTCTGTAACAATGCTGGCTTTGGTGGGACCCAACTGAGAGTAGCAATTCAGGACAAATTGCTTAGAGCAGGGTAGTTACGGCCCAAGGCTGGGGTTCCTTTGCACACCAAGGCAAACCAAACCAGTCGAACAGAAAAGACTCCGGTTTTACCCCACTGGCTATCCAGAAGTCATATAAGCAATTCCTTTAGATACTCCAGTTTCCCAGTAACACCACCAGTGCCACTCGTTATGGGGACAAATAGTTATGAAAACCAATACCCCAGTAAAAGAAAAAAGATTCTCTTGATCCCAAAGGACCAAGTCCCAGACCCAGGTCAATATACAAGTGAGCTCTTACCCACAAATCACACTGTTGCCAGTCCTTTAGAATCCAAAATCTGAACGTTTATTCATAAAAAGAAAGAAATATAGATGAGAGCTAGAATTGGTTAAATGGAATCAATTACATACAGTAATGGCAAAGTTCTTGGTTCAGGCTTGTAGCAGTGATGGAATAAACTGCAGGTTCAAATCAAGTCTCTGGCATACATCCACAGCTGGGATGGGTCATTCAGTCCTTTGTTCAGAGCTTCAGTTTCTAGTAAAGTCTCCCCAGAAGTAAGAAGCAGGATTGAAGACAAGATGGAGGAGATGCAGCAGCCTTTTATATTCTCTCCATGCAGAAGGACACCTCTCTGTTCTTACTGTGGAAATCACAGCAGCAAAATGGAGCCTGGAATCATATGGGCAAGCCACATGTCCATGCATGACTCAGTTCTTTACAGGCTGATGCCATTGTTTACATGTTAGTTTGAACATTCCCAGGAAAGCTCAGATGTAGATTGGCGTCTCCCAAAGTCCATTGTCCGTTAAGTGTTTCTTGATTGGGCACTGAGAATAGCGCCTTCTCAAAAAGCTGACCAAATGCTTCACTGAGGCTACTTAGAATCAAAACATATTAAGATACAAGTACACAGGGTTGAAAATAACTGAGGCCACTTACACCGCGGGGTGTGTGGCTCTGGCCCCTGGAAAGGGTGGGGCCTCTGGCGGAAGGAGTGGGGCTGGGGTAAGCATACCCCAGCCAGCCCTTGGCCCGCGCCACCTGGGGCCCCCGTGTTGATTTAAAGGGCCTGGAGCTCCAGACGCCGCTGCTGCTACCGGAGCCCTGGGCCCTTTTAAAATCGCCAGCCCCAGGGTAGCTGCTCCCTTTGCCCCCCCCCTCCCATCAGCAGCGAGGCAGGGGCAAAAGCGGCAGGGATTAAAGCGCTGCAGGGTCCTTTGCCGCAGCAGCACTTTAACGCTACTGCACCCCCCACCCCCGTCGGCGGTCCCACCAACGGGGGCGGCGGGGGGGAGGCAGCGCAACATTAAAGTGCTGCCGCGGCAAAGGACCATCCTTAAAGCGCTGCAGCAGCAGCACTTTAAAGTGGGCTGGGTGTGGGCCGGTGTAGATTCTTACCGGTACGGAGTACCAACCCGTACCGGATCACTTTCACCCCTGCAAGTACATAGCCAATATTCATAACGTCAACTACAAAAATGATACACACATACAGATAGCATAATCATAATCAGCAAATCATAATGTTTCCATAGACACCTTATACGACCACCTTTGTACAATATTTGCTGCAAATATATAACAGTGGTTGCAACAATGATCTATATGGTCATAGTTTATGTCAATAACGTCACAGGGTCCCAACCCACAGTTTGCCTTGGAGTCTTCAAGCCAAATTTAGATATCTTTCCAAAAGACATGCTTTAAACCAGTTTCTGGGAGAAATTCTACAGCCTGTGTACATGGGGTTGGGATGGGATCTGACAGGATCCCTGGGGTGCAGCCTGGGACTGTGGGACTGCTGTACCCCCTTAACTCTCTCCAGCCTGGGCTGTCTCTCACAATGCTTTGCTAGTGACCGGCACCAAGCCCCTCCAGGCGCCGTGATCACTCAGCACAACCGCATGTGGAAGCCCATATCCAGCTAGATTGCATGAATGCTCCCAGAGCCACTCATGAATCACACAGGGAAAGGCATCAGCCAAATCCTCACAGCTCCTTGCACAAGCAGTGTAAATTTATTAATTGGTTCACCACTTCATCAATGGAAAGTGGATATACACCAGCCTTTGCAAAACCTGAGCAGATTTACCAAACACTTCAGTCAAACTCACTGGTAAAGATAAACAGTCAAACAAATTTATTAACTACAAAAGATAGATTTTAGATGATATTAAGTGATAGGCAAAAAGTCAGAATTAGTTACCAGAATAAAGTAAAATAAAATATAAGCACGCAGTCTAAACTCTCAACCCTATTAGACTGGGCAACATCTAGATTAAGCAGTTTTTCTCACTCCACTGGATATTTCAGTCCTTAATATACAGATTTCACCCTTGAAACCTGGGCCAGTCCCCTCAGTTGGAGTCTTCAGAGTGTCCTTCTTGCTTGCAGCATAGGTGGGTGAAGGAGAAAGAACCCACATGGGCCTGCTCTGTTCTATTTTATATTCTCAGTCCATGTGCTTGTAGAACACAAGTCAAGGCATGTCTGGGTGGCATTGCTGAGTCTCCAGGCAATTACCCTGATGTGGCCTCATGCAGGTGAGTCATTGAATTGTAGCTCCCTTGCTGGACAATGGCTGTTGATGAGTTGTTTGACACCCTGCCCGGGCATTGGTTACTTTCCTTGCCGTTGCCTCTGGTGAGCAAATATCTGGCTGAATCCCCAACTTACAGTATGTTTTAGTGACAACCATACAACCCAATTCTCATAACTTCATATGCATTAATGATATACATATATGGATAGAGAAATGACTTTCAGCAGATCATAACCTTCCCCTTGATATCTTACAAGGCATGCTTTAAATTTAAGAGCACAATCATATATAAATGAGGAATATGGGGGTTACGGGGCACTCCCCCAAGATACAGAATGTCACAGGGTGGTTGTGGTGGTCCATTCTGGAATCTGGAACTCTATGGATTCCCCTATTCATTCCTTTCCTTCAAGGGTGAGGGGAAAATATGTTTGCCTGCACTGCCCTCAACGTGCTCATAACACATGCAACTCTGCATTAAAACAAAGACTAGAGTCAAGTCTCATGCTTCAGGGCTTCAGCAGATCACCTGCAAAGATCAGGAAATATTTTTTCCCCCTAATGCACAATTGGTTAGATGTATTCTGGATCATTTTCTCCACCTTCCTCTTAAGCAATAGCAATTGGCCACAGCTGGAGATGGGACACCAGGTGGAGTGGACCAGTGCTCTGAGGAGGTACAGAGAATCCTTTCTTAGATGACGAGTCAGTGTGTCTTTCTCTCATGCTCAGGGTCACACTGGTTGCCAGATTTGGGGTTTTGAAGGAATTTTACTCCAGGTCAGACTAGCATGGACCTTGGGGTTTTTTCACCTTCCTCTGGAGTGTGGGGCATGAATCACCTGCTGGGATCATCTGGGTATATTCCACCTAATTAATTCCCTGCCATTGCAGGGAACATGAGCATCCATGGCACCTCGGTTTCTCCTGGTCTCTGCCTGTGATCACAATAGTTTAATCTCCTGAAAATTGAAATGCTTTAGTCTAAGCCAAGACATTGGGCTCAGTACACGGGTAACTGGGTGAAATGTAATGGCCTGTGATATACAGGAGGTCAGACCATATGATCTGGCCTTAGACTCCATGAAATCTAATAACGCTTCCTCTTGCTATTTCCAGTCTCTTGTGATTTCAGTCTCTTGTGATCTTACTAGTCCTTTGGACACCCAGGGAGCTCCAAAGTAGATAAGATCTGAATTGCTAATTAAACCTCCCTCCCCCCCACAACACCTAAAAAAACTTTAGAACTACCCCACCACCTGCCATGAATTTCCATCCCTTCCTCAGACAAGAGTTAAAAATACCATAGCAAAGGTTTGTTTTCATATAGCTGCCTCCTTTACATTTCTGAGGTCAGCCATCACCTGAACAATACAAATAAACTAAAACTTTTATTCCTTTAAGGGAATAATATGCCAGTTTATTACCTTGAATAGTTACCCAGATACTTCAATTTAAACACACTGGATTGGATCAAATAGTAAAACAAGTTTATTAACTACAAAGAAATAGATTAAGTGAGTATAAGTAGTGAGGCATAAAAATCAGAAATGTTTACAAGAAAAATAAAGATAAAACGTATACTAGTATCTACTTAAGAAACTAGCTTAGTTGCAAAGCAAAGTCTTTCATCACATGCTTCCAGCAAGGTTACTGACCAAACTTTTCAGGTCAGGATCCTTCCCCCAATGTCCAATGGCTGTTTCCTTTTGTCTTCTCAGGTGCAGAAAATGCAATGGGCAGGGAGAGAGTGGTCTTGGGGGGTGGGGGGTGTTATCCCTCCTTTTTATAGTTTCAGTCCTCTTCTTGAAAAACATTTCCAGCTGAGATCCAGAAGACAAAGAGTCTATGTGGAAGGATATCCCTGTTGTTGTTTTTCACCTGTTTGAACTTCCTGCTTGATGATCTTGTTTCCTGCTTAACTGCAAATTAAAGCAAGAAAACATTCCTTCCTTTTTTTAGGACAGACTGGACTTCTGCCTGGGCAGGACTGTGGGGTTTGGAATAAGTGTTAATAACATTGTGATGGGTTCCCCCAGGGTACCACATGGAACTGGGGTATCACTGAGCCCCCTGAACAACAACCTGGGTTCCCTCTCACGCTGTACTGCTGTGACAAACTGCCAAGCCCTCCAGATGGTACTTTCAACAGCATTCATAGGGACCAGTAGGGACACATCCAGCTTCAGTTACATGCAGGTTCTCTAACCACCAGCTTCCCAGCCTAGGACCCCAGAGCAGTACCGGCCTTTCTTGGTGAAATCAGGCCAGTATATGAATTTAATACCTGGTCCGCTTCTCCCTCAGTGTGATGAGAACAATGCACACTTGTGGTAACAAAGCCGAGATTTTCCCCAAGCACTCCAGTCAAAGCTCACTGGTTTAGATTAAAACAAAAACAAGTGTATTAACTACAAAAAATAGATTTTATGTGGTCATAAGGGATAGCAAAAAGATCAAAGCAGATTATCTAGCAAATAAACAAAAAACACAAACTAAGCTTAATATACTAAATAGATTGGATATGAGTTAGCAGATTCTCACCCTGAGAAATGATACAAGCAGGCTGCAGATTCTTAAGGCATAAGCTGCATTAGCTTTACAGCTTGGTTTTCTCAGGTCTTCATTCACAGGCTACAAATCCCTTTAGCCTGGGACCAGCACTCCCCCCAGATCAGTCTTTGTTCCTCCTTGGGGGGAGGGATAGCTTTGTGGTTTGAGCATTAGCCTGCTAAACCTAGGGTGTGAGTTCAATCCTTGTAGGGGACCACTTAGGGATCTGGGGCAAAATCAGTACTTGGTCCTGCTAGTGAAGGCAGGGGGCTGGACTCAATGAATTTTCAAGCTCCCTTCCAGTTCTAGGAGATAGGATATTTCCATTAAAAAAAAAAAAGGTGTTTCCAGGAGTCTTCTTGTGTGGGGAGTGAAGAACCTCAGATTATGTCACTTCTTGCCTTATATAGCTTTTGCATATGGTGGGAACCCTTTGTTTCAAAGCTTGGTTCCCAAATCAGTTTGTGGAAAAATACTGACATCCCAAAATGGATTCCAGCACTATGTGGCCTGGTCACATGTCCTTGTAGAGTCATAGCAGCCATTACTTACAGGCTGTCTGTAGTGTTCTCAGGAAGGTTCACGAGGTGGGGGATAAGCTTCTCCTAAGGCCAATTGGTTTTCCTAATGGCCCATTATCCTGAATAGGCCCTTCCCCACCACCTATCTAGACTGAAAGCATCTTGTCTAGTGAGTGTTACCCAGGTGTAACTACATTTGAAGTATAGATACATAGTCAGTATTTATAACTTCAGATACCAGAATAATACATGCATACAAATAGGATAATCATATTCAGCAAATCATAACTTTTCCAATGACACCTCGCATGACTTATTTTGCATAATACATCGTAATTATGCTATAATCATATCATAATAATATCACTATGAAAATATGGGGTGCAGTGTCACAAACATCATATAGGGGAATCTTATAACTTCACATACAATGTTGCCATGCATTTTTTACTAGGACAATACTGAACAGCAAATTATGAGTTTTCAAATGATACCTTACATGGCATATCTTGTACAAAGATTATTACAATAGTGTGCACCATGTGAACACCGAGGTGTATTCCATCACACAGGGACCTTTGGAGTTCATGTTGTACCTATAGTAGGTGTGCAACTTTATCTGCTGCTGCAGGTACTGGAGAATCCACAGGGAAGTCTGGGTGGAAACAGAGATGAAATCCATAATTGGGGAAGAAAGGATTTTGCTGCAGTGAGGCATGAGTAGCGTTGTTCTGTGTGAACTCTGCAGTTGTGATTAGGGGGCGTCGTCATATGTTCATCTGTGTGCGTGTGTTTTCTCTGCATGATGCACTGACTCTGGCCAGATAGCCCATACAGCAGGCTCCAATCAAACTGCCCAATAAGACCACGAGACCTGGTTTAGTAGCGAAGGCCAGGTTTATTGCCGACAAAGCATGGTGCTAATGCCCCGGCTCAATGGTTATAGGTACACTAACATATGTATACCCGGGACAATGGACCAGCTCAGTCAATGGCGGAACTTTCCACTGCCCCCTAGGCTGGACAAAGGGTTAAGGCGAGGTATCCCAATATTTATAGAAAGTTTCAGAGTAGCAGCCGTGTTAGTCTGTATCCGCAAAAAGAAGAACAGGAGGACTTGTGGCACCTTAGAGACTAACAAATTTATTAGAGCATAAGCTTTCGTGGACTACAGCCCACTTCTTCGGATATGCATCCGAAGAAGTGGGCTGTAGTCCACGAAAGCTTATGCTCTAATAAATTTGTTAGTCTCTAAGGTGCCACAAGTCCTCCTGTTCTTCTTTTTTCTAATATTTATAGAGTGAGACAAACGATCTGGGATAAACAACTTACATATCACTGTATGTGTTTCATGACATGTTTGTTACCTCCCCTTGTACTTTCCTTCTGATGTTTCAGACAAAACAGTCCTATTCACCACCTGTCTTTGTACTTTTACTCCGAATGTTTCAGACAAAATATCCCTATTCATCACTTTTGTCAAACCATTTTATCATGTGCTAGGTTGGAGTGTTCTTGTGCTGGCCTGCTGGAATGTGTTTACATATCCAGTGTGTTTTAGCAATGCTAGCAATACTGATGCCAAGTTCGTGTACCGGACACTGACTTGCAGGCAAGCACCTGCTTTTGACAGGGCCTGACTGTTGCTCATAGTATAACTTTTGCTGACTTTGGTTTAGACTTCAGACCAGGCACCAGGCCCATGTTTCAGGCTCTCTCTCTCTACTACAAGGGGCACCAGTCATGCTGGTGATAATTGATAAAACAACGGAGGTATTGCTTCAGGATCTGGATGACTCTCAGTTTGTCTGTTGGTCTGTGGGTAGTAGGAGGATGAGGAGAGGGACTCTATGTCAAGAAGCTCCAGAAAGGCTTGTCAAAACCAGGAGGTAAGTTGTAGCCTGCAGTCTCAGATGACACTAGTAGGCAGACCATGCAGACAAAAACATGCTCTTGAAAGAGGCTGGCTGTTTCCAGGTATGGAATGGCAAGGGATGAAATGGGCCTCTTTGTGAGGAAGTTGACAGCTACCAGAATGACCGAGCAGACTTGAGATTGGGGAAGCTTCACAATGAACTGTAGAGAGATGGTAGCCCATGTTTCAAGCACAGGGTCTTCATTTGAGAACAAAGGTTGCAAGAGGCCACATATCACTGGATGTTGGAGAAAAGACTAGGCCACCAAAGGTGGTGAGAAATAAGACTATATATCTAGAACTGTCTGAAATGCCCAGTGAGCAGTGAGTCATGTTAGAATTTCAGGATAAAGAGCCTGCAGGGCCCTTCCAGAATGTAAAGGTATCCTTGCTGGTAAAGCATCCTGTTCCTTAGATGGAACATGTTGCCTGCCTGGGTGTTAGAGATTTCTAGGGTTCTCTGGAGACAATTAGTGTAAGGGTCTTGAAGCAGTTGGGACTATATGGAGTATAGCAAGAGGTTACTCCCCATTCTGTGGATTAAATTTGATGGCCTTAGGATGATAGACAGTGGCTCAGGACCCGAAATGTGGTATTCATCTTTATGGGAGAGTGCATCCACTTTCCCATTTTGCATTCCAGGGCAGTAGGTGATAATAAAATTGAAGCAAGAAAAGAATAGGGACCATCAGATCTGGAGCTGATTGAGATGTCGGGCTGTGCAGAGATACTTCAAGATTTTGTGATCTGTGAGGACCTGGACTAGGAATCTGGCCCCCTCTAAGAGATGGTGTAATTCTTTATAATTTAGTTGGGGATTGGTCCTACTTTGAGCAGGCGGTTGGACTAGATGACCTCCTGAGGTCCCTTCCAACCCTGATATTCTATGATGATTCTTCAAAAGTGGCCTTGTCGCATATGTAGTTCCTTTCTGCTGGGTTCAGCTGATGGGAGAAGAAGATGCACAGGTGGGTTTAGTTGGGTGGGTTTTGTTCCACTAGTACCACACCAAGGGCAAAATCAGAGGCACTGGGTTCCACTAAATGGAAGGGTGGGTTTCGGATGGACAAAGATGGGAGAAGAAAGGAAAGCTTTTTTTTTTAGCTGATTGAATGTGTGTTGACTGTCAATGGACCAGACAAACTGAGCTCCCTTTTCCAGAAGGGCTATTTGGGAGGTTACCAGGTGGAAGAACTCTTAGCTAAAGCACAGGGAAACACTGATAAACCCCTGGACATCCCTCAGAGTGGCCCACGCTGGAATGGCAGAGACCTTATGCGGGTCCATGGTTAGTCTCTCTGGGGAGACTGTGTAACCCAGAAATTCAACTGTGTTCCAGTCAAATTCACATTTTTCTAATTTGGCATATAAATTCTGATATAGTCTTTCTAGAACATGGCGTGCATGCTGGGTCCGGTTCTCAGAGATGACAACAAAATGGTCCAATGTATCCCTGAAAATGTTATTTATGGAATGTTGGAACATAGTGGGGGTATTACATAGCCCAAACAGCATCACAGTATATTCAAAATAGCCAGAACAGATGTGCAATGCATTCTTTTACTCATCTCCCACCCTAATCCAAACAAGGCCCTGTGCAGGTCTTGTTTAGTGACAATCTTCAGAGCAAAGCCTTTTTAAAAGTTTGTTGATAAGAGGCAAAGGGTAATGGTTTCAGATGGTTATCTTATTTAGAGCTTGCTAGGCAAAGCAAAAATGTAGGGAACTGTCTTTCTTGGTGATGAAGAAAATGGGAGCTCCATCTGGGGCCTTGGAGGGGCAGATGAACCCTTTGCACAGGATGTCTTGTAGGTAGTCTCTAAAGGTCTGAAGTTCTGGTTCTGAAAGGGAATAAATACATCCAAATGCTATTTCTGCTCTGACCTATCTGATCTATAGGGCAGTTGTAGGGCTGATGAGGCAGCAAGATATCGGCCTTTCCCTTGTCAAAGGCATTGGACAGATCTTGGTATTTTGCATGTATAGCTGTAACAGCCGGTGGGGTCTGGATGAGACTAGCAAGGCCCGCTCTGACCTCTCTTGGCCTACCTTGACAAGGGAAGGCTTCAACGGGTACAAGAAGGGAGTTGCCTCTTTTCCAGGACCAAGGTTGAAGCGGCACAACTGATGACAGTGCAGGGAGGTGAATTTGATCATGCTAGTGCTCCAACAAATGTGAGGATCATGGGTGATTATCCAGGTGATGCTGAGAATGACCATGAAGTGGGGGGAATGGACTAGGCCAACTGTAAAGTCTTCTGGTGGTCCTGGATGACAGTTAGTTCTAAAGGAGCTGTTTCTCACATAACCAGGCCAGAAGATAGGAAGGAGCTGTCAACTGCCTTGATAAGATCTGGAATGGGCTTGGCCCATGTTGGCATCTGATGTTGCTGTGCGAATTCTAGGTCCATAAAATTACCAGATGCTCCTGAATCTACTAGGACTTGCAGGTGGACATCCACAATGACTGGATGTTTTAAGTGGAGCAGGATGCAAAGGTGAATAGAGTGAAGTGCTGCCACCAACAGGGTGCTCGTGAAGTGGTGCCAGGATTGTGAGCTAGATGAGGAGAATTACACCATTCTCATCCTGGACCCTCATCTGGGGTTGGGACCCGGTGTTTCCTGGTTGGGAGATGGGTGAACTCTTCACCGGGCAACCTGAGGCATAATGACTGGCTCCGCCACAATACAGACATAGGCCTGCCAGGCATCATCAGTTCTTTCCAGCACCAGAAAGACAGGGCCAGGTAGTTCTGAGTTGCATGGGCTCTGATTGTTGCGTGAGGTCAGTTGGAGGCTGGTATTGGGCAAGTGAGGCTGGGGTTGACAGAACAAGGAGTAATGGTCTCAAGTTGCAGTGGGGGAGGTTTAGGTTGGATATTAGGAAAACTTTTTCACTAGGAGGGTGGTGAAGCACCGGAATGGGTTACTTAGGGAGGTGGTGGAATCTCCTTCCTTAGAGGTTTTTAAGGTCAGGCTTGACAAAGCCCTGGCTGGGAAGATTTAGTTGGGGATTGGTACTGCTTTGAGCAGGGGTTGGACTAGATGACCTCCTGAAGTCCCTTCCAACCCTGATAGTCTATGATTCTAAGTGTGACCTCGTCTCAGTAGCATCATGGCACCGCCTTCTGTTCCTGATGACATTCTCATAGTCAGCTATTGATTTCAATGCCAAGTTTGATCAGGACACCCAAACCGGCTGGGATTTCTGTTTGTGCTAGTTCGTCCTTTACTTCACCCAGATCACACTGGAAATGATGGAGCTGCATGGCCTTTTTCCATTCTGTGTCAGCTGTGGGGCAGCGGAATTCTATGGCATAGCTGGTGACCAGCTGGCAGCTTTGTCTCAGGGCACAAAGTGCAGACTCCACCCTAAGAGTCTGGTTCAGGTTGTCAAAGATGGTTTTCATAGCCTGGATAAAGTTCTCGAACTCCCACAAAAGGGGACTAGATTGTACAAGGGAGAGGCCCAGGCCAGGAGACTTATGACTAGACCCACCTTGGGTCTAACGGTGGGGTAGGTCTATGGTTGAATCCTGAACAAGAGGCAGCATGGGTTCAGGAACCTACAAAAAGTCCTGCAATCCCCATCGAACCTGTCTGGGAGGGAGGAGAGGCTGGAGCCTGAAGGGCTGCACACTGCAGCTGCAGAGTGCCAGCCTGCACTTGCAGGCTCAGTAGGGAACCCAGAAGATCAGCTAGGGAAGGGCTACTCTTGATGGAATCTGTACCTGCAGGTAACTGTGCCTCTTGACCCTCTCTGAGTCTTCTCCTCTTCAGTTTTGGGCTGCTCAAACTGTTAAGGACAGGGCCGTGGGCAGCTGTTCCTAATGGTCAGTAATCAGGATGGGAAGCTGGCCTAATGATTAGAGGGGGGTGATCAGGCCTAGTGGCCAGAGCCCAAATCAGGAGCCAAGTTGCCAAGTCCAAGAAGCAAACTGGAGTTGGGGGCCAGGAACCAGTAGACCAGGGTCAGAGCCAGGGTCAGAAGCCAAATGCAAACGTAAGCACATTCAGTGGGGGTGTTTTGGTTGGCTATCTGCCAGTACTAAAAGAAAGGGGAAGGGTCAATGGGAAATCAGGACCCTGAGACTGACAGTCCCCAGGAACAATGGGGAGAGGCCAATGCTCAAGGTCAGCTTGATTGACAGGGCGGGCTGGCTAATCAGGGAGTCAGGAGGCCGGGGGGGTGTCTCATCCTCCGTGTGAGCTGGAATTGCCTGGGTCAGACAGAGTGGGGCTGAGCTAAGGAGAAAGCAGGGCCCCAATCTGAGCTGGGGAGCAGAGCCCTGCCAGCCAGAGGGGCCAGAAAAGCAGCCCAGGAAGCAGGTCAGAACTGGGAGCAGAGTCACAGATGCAGCCCGCAGAACAGACCTGTGCTGAGGGGAGAGCTGCAGCAACCAGAGCCAGCGGGGACAGAGAAGCAACCCAGGGAGCTGGAGGCAGAGCAGCAGCAGTGCTGAGGCAGGGGGGTGGAGCTGGGGCTGGAGCAGTCTGGAGCCGGGTGCGATGAGCAGCTGGGGAGAGTGAGGGGGACCCTGGGCAGCAGGCCCAGCGCAAGGAGAGGCCTCAGCCAAGAGGCCTTGCAGGCCAGACTTGGAGGGGGATCGTAACCCCGATAGGGTGGAAGCGACACTGGGAAGAAGGGTCCTGCCACCCAGAGACTGAGAGCGTATGGCCACCACCAGAGCAAGTGTCTGAACCACAGCGTCCCTGCAGCACAGCCAGGGCCTGAGAAGGAGGCCTGGGATGTGTGAGGGACAGACTGTGAACTGCCCTTATATTCTAGAGACGCTGGTTGTGATGTCCCCATGCCACAGAGAGAAGTGACATGTTTTCCTTTAACTTTCCCCATTTTTTCCTTATTTTTTAAAAATTGATTGCTGTTTAATAAATTGTATTTGCTTTGAACTGTATGTAATGATCAGTGTGTCAGGGAAGCATCCAGTGCAGAGAGAGCAGCCTGGAGTGGGGACCATTCCCCTGCTTACACAAAGTCCAGGGGGCAAGTGGGAGCCAAGAATCAGTAGCCCAGGATCAGAACCAGAGTATTAGCCAGGATCAGGAAAAAGGCACTGGAGGAAGGAGCAAGGGCCAGAAGCGAGCTGAGAACAGCAGCAGGAAATAGGAAGTGGGATGCTATTGAGCAGCCAGGTACCCAGGCCTGCTGCAAGGTTTAAGAATGTGCCTGCTGGTGTCTTTAGTCAGTTAGGAGGCCAGGTTAATTAGCTGAATCAGCTGAGAGCAACGAGCTGGGTCTGGGTTCAGCTGTGGGTCCCTGACACACAGCTTTCCAGGATAGAGTCCCCGATCCTATAAGCATGGTCGACATTCTTTGTTCCTAGATCTGTAACTTTACATACAGCCTTATTAAAACACACGTTGTTTTCTTGCACCCAGATTACCAAGTGATCCAGATCTCTCTGTATCAGTGATGTGTCCTCTTCATTATGTACCACTCCCCCAATCTTTGTGTCATCTGCACACTTTATAAGTGATTATTCCATTTTCTGCCAGATCATTGATAAAATTGTTAAATAGCACAGAGCCAACAACCCATCTCTGCAAGATCCCACTAGAAATACACCTGTTCAATGATGATTTCCCATTTACATTTGCCATCTATCACTTAGCAAGTTTTTAGTCCATTTAATGTGTGACATGTTAATTTTGTATCATATTAGTTTTTTAATCAAAGTGTCTTCTGGTACCAAGTCAAATGTCTAACAGAAGTCTCAGGCCTGGTCTACACTACGAGTTTAGGTCGACTTTAGCGTGTTAAATCGAATTAAGCCTGGACACGTCCACACGACGAAGCCCTTTTTTTTGACTTAAAGGGCCCTTTAAATCGGTTTCTTGACTCCACCTCCGACGAGGGGATTAGTGCTAAAATCGGCCTTTGCGGGTTGGATTTGGGGTAGTGTGGACAGAATTCAACGTTATTGGCCTCCGGGAGCTATCCCACAGTGCTTCATTGTGACCACTCTGGACAGCACTCTCAACTCAGATGCATTGACCAGGTAGACAGGAAAAGCCCCGCGAACTTTTGAATTTCATTTCCTGTTTGCCCAGCGTGGAGAGCACAGGTGACCACACAGAGCTCATCAGCACAGGTAACCATGATGGAGTCCCAGAATCGCAAAAGAGCTCCATCATGGACTGAACGGGAGGTACGGGATCTGCTCGCCATATGGGGAGACGAATCAGTGCTAGCTGAACTCTGTAGCAGTAAACAAAATGGCAAAATATTAGAAAAAGTCTCAAAGGCCATGAAGGACAGGGGCCATAACAGGGACGCACAGCAGTGCCGCATGAAAATTAAGGAGCTAAGGCAAGCCTACCACAAAGCCAGAGAGGCAAACAGAGGGTCCGGGGCAGAGCCGCAAACATGCCGCTTCTATGCGGAGCTGCATGCCATGCTAGGGGGTGCAGCCACCACTACCCCAACTGTGTGCTTTGACTCCATCAATGGAGAATCACGCAACAGGGAAGCGGGTTAGGGGTACGAGGAAGATGATGATGAAGACAATGAAGATAGCTCACAGCAAGGAAGTGGAGAAACCGGTTTCCCCAACAGCCAGGATATGTTTATCACCCTGGACCTGGAACCAGTAACCCCCGAACTCACCCAAGGCGTGCTCCCAGACCCTGAGGGCACACAAGGGACCTCTGGTGAGTGTACCTTTGTAAATATTACACATGGTTTAAAAGCAAGTGTGTTTAATGATTAATTTGCACTGGCAATCGCGGCCAGTACAGCTACTGGAAAAGTCTGTTAACGTGTATGGGGATGGAGCGGAAATCCTCCAGGGACATCTCCAGAAAGCTCTCCTTCATGTACTCCCAAAGCCTTTGCAAAAGGTTTCTGGGGAGGGCTGCCTTATCCCGTCCGCCATGGTAGCACACTTTACCACACCAGGCCAGTAGCACGTAGTCTGGAATCATTGCATAACAAAGCATGGCAGCGTATGGTCCCGGTGTTTGCTGGCATGCAGACAACATCCATTCCTTATCTCTCTTTGTTATCCTCAGGAGAGTGATATCATTCACGGTCACCTGGTTGAAATGGGGTGATTTTATTCAGGGGATATTCAGAGGTGCCTGTTCCTGCTCGGCTGAACAGAAATGTTCTCTGCTGTTAGCCACATGGTGGGGGGGAGGGGTGAAGTGATCATCCCAGAGAATTGGAGGGGGGGGGCGGGGGGGGGGGGTAGTTGGGTTTGTGCTGCATGTTAACCCGGAAACCGCAGCCCCTCCTTTTACATTGCAAACCCATTTTAAATGGCCAACCCAACGGGTGCTTGGTATGGGAAATGAGGGCGCTACTGTTTGAAACCATTCCCGCATGTTAAGAAGGTTAAAAAAGCCAAAAGACTGTGGCTTACCATGGCTGCCTGCAAGCCGAAATCTGTTGCCTGGCACTGCATGAGTGATCTCTCACACCAAACCGGCAAGCCCTCAATATAAGAGGAAAAATGCGACCTTGTAACGAAAGCACATGTGCTGTGCAATGTGAACAGCAAAATTTAATGTGAAAGAGTGTACCCATTGTTCTCTAAAATGTGTCTTTTTTAACCACCTCTCCCTTCTCCTCCACCAGCTGCAAATGTTTCTCCTTCGCAGAGGCTAGTGAAGATTAGAAGGAGAAAACGGCGGACTCGGGATGATATGTTCTCGGAGCTCCAGATGTCCTCCCACGCTAACAGAGCACAGCAGAATGCATGGAAGCAGTCAATGTCAGAGTGCAAAAAAGCACAATATGAACGAGAGGAGAGGTGGCGGGCTGAATCGCGGGATGAACAGAGCAAGTGGCGGGCTGAAGATGATAGGTGACGTCAGCTTGCTGACAGAAGGCAAGAGTCGATGCTCCAGCTGCTGGAGCATCAAACTGATATGCTCCAGCTTATGGTTGAGCTGCAGGAAAGGCAGCAGGAGCAGAGACCGCCACTACAGCCCCTGTGTAACCAACAGCCCTCCTCCCCAAGTTCCATAGCCTCCTCACCCAGACGCCCAAGAACGCGGTGGGGGGGGCCTCCGGCCACCCAGACACTCCACCACAGATGATTGCCCAAGCATCAGAAGGCTGGCCTTCAATAAGTGTTAAAGTTTTAAAGTGCAGTGTGTCCTTTTCCTTCCCTCCTCCCCCATCCCTCCCGGGCTATCTTGCCAGTTATCCCCCTAGTTGTGTGATGAATTAATAAAGAATGCATGAATGTGAAGTAACAATGACTTTATTGCCTCTGCAAGCGGTGCTTGAAAGGGGGAGGGGAGGGTGGTTAGTTTACAGGGAAGTAGAGTGAACCGGGGTGGGGGGGCGGAGGGTTCATCAAGGAGAAACAAACAGAAGTTTCACACCGTAGCCTGGCCAGTCACAAAACTCGTTTTCAAAGCTTCTCTGATGCGCACCGTGCCCTGCTGTACTCTAACCGCCCTGGTGTCTGGCTGCACATAATCAGCGGCCAGGTGATTTGCCTCAACCTCCCACCCCGCCATAAATGTCTCCCCCTTACTCTCACAGATATTGTGGAGCACACAGCAAGCAGCAATAATAATTGGAATATTGGCTTCACTGAGGTCTATCCGAGTCAGTAAACTGCGCCAGCGCGCTTTTAAACATCCAAATGCACATTCCACCACCATTCGGCAATTGCTCAGCATATAGTTGAACAGGTCCTGACTACTGTCCAGGCTGCCTGTGTACGGCTTCATGAGCCATGGCATTAAGGGGTAGGCTGGGTCCCCAAAGATAACGATAGGCATTTCAACATCCCCAATGGTTATTTTCTGGTCCGGGAAGAAAGTCCCTTCCTCCAGCTTTTGAAACAGACCAGAGTTCCTGAAGACGCGAGTATCATGTACCTTTCCCAGCCATCCCACGTTGATGTTAGTGAAACGTCCCTTGTGATCCACCAGGGCTTGCAGCAGCATTGAAAAGTACCCCTTGCGGTTTATGTACTCAGTGGCTTGGTACTCCGGTGCCAAGATAGGGATATGGGTTCCGTCTATCGCCCCATCACAGTTTGGGAATCCCATTGCAGCAAAGGCATCCACTATGACCTCCACGTTTCCCAGAGTCACTACCCTTGATATCACTAGGTCTTTGATTGCATTGGCTACTTGGATCACAGCAGCCCCCACAGTAGATTTGCCCACTCCAAATTGATTCCTGACTGACCGGTAGCTGTCTGGCGTTGCAAGCTTTCACAGGGCTATCGCCACTCGCTTCTCAACTGTGAGGGCTGCTCTCATCCTGGTATTCTGGCGCTTCAGGGCAGGGGAAAGCAAGTCACAAAGTTCCATGGAAGTGCCCTTACGCATGCAAAAGTTTCACAGCCACTGGGAATCATCCTACACCTGCAACACGATGCGGTCCCACCAGTCTGTGCTTGTTTCCCGGGCCCAGAATCGGCGTTCCACGGCATGAACCTGCCCCAGTAACACCATGATTTGCGCATTGCTGGGGCCTGTACTTTGTGAGAGGTCTATGTCCATGTAAATTTCCTCATCACTCTCGTCGTCGCGCTGCAATCGCTGCAATCGCCTCCTCGCCTGGTTTTGCTTTGGCATGTTCTGGCTCTGCATATACTCCAGGACAGTGTGCGTGGTGTTCATAGTGCTCATAATTGCCGTGGTGATCTGAGCGGGCTCCATGATCCCAGTGCTATGGCGTCTGTGCTGAAAAAAGGCGCGAAACTATTGTCTGACGGAGGGAGGGAGGGGTGAGTGACGACATGGCTTACAGGTACAGGGAATTAAAATCAACAAAGGTGGCTGTGCATCAGGGAGAAACACAAACAACTGTCACACAGAATGAATCCCCCAAAGATTGAACTCAAAACTCTGGGTTTAGCAGGCCATTGATTTCACGGAGGGAGGGGGAAGCAAATGAATACAGAACAAATCTGGTCCATCTATTTTTTACACCTTAAGCTGGCAGCAGATGGTGCAGCATGACTGATAGCGATCGGCATCTTCTGGGTGCTTGGCAGAAGATACTGTACTATGACTGCTAGCCATCATCGTCTAGACGGTTCAATAGGACTGCCGGCAGGACTTAGTCTCCAGGAGACAAAATAGGTGCATCTGATTGAACTAACTGAGGAATATGACGATGACGGATATCAATCGTAATACACCATCTACTGCCAAAAGGCAAGGAGCTGCTGCTGTGTAGCAATGCAGCCCCACGTCTGCCAGCACCCAGATGGCCGATGACGGTTACCAGTCATACTGCACCGTCTACTGCCAAAATGCAATTAGCTGCTGCTGTGTAGCAACGCAGTACCACATCTGTCGGCACCCAGATGACATATGGTGACGCTGAGCTGAGCGGGCTCCATGCTTGCCATGGTATGTCGTCTGCACAGGTAACCCAGGTAAAAAGGCGCGAATCGATTGTCTGCCGTTGCTCTGACGGAGGGGGAGGGGCCTGACGACATGTACCCAGAACTTCCCGCGACACTGTTTTTGCATCATCAGGCATTGGGATCTCAACCCAGAATTCCAATGGGCGGTGGAGACTGCGGGAACTGTGGGATAGCTACCCACAGTGCAACGCTCCGGAAGTCGACGCTAGCCTCGGTACTGTGGACGCGGTCTGCCGACTTAATGCATTACATTTATCTACCAAACTTGACATCTCATCAGAAAAGGATATCAAGTTAATTTAATCTATTTTCCATAAATCAATGTTGATTGGCATTAATTATATTATCCTCCTTTAAGTCTTTATTATCCAAGCCCATATAAGCAGTTCCAATGTTTTGCCCATGATCAATATCAGGCTTACATACTTATAATTACCCAGGTCAGCCTGTTTTTACTCTTTTTAAATATTGGCACAACAATAGCTTTCTTCTAGTCCTGTGGAACTTCCCAAGAGAAACAAAGGGCAGAAAGAGCAGTTTGTCTGAAAGAGTGAAGTTGAATGCGATGATAAGGTGATGAACAAATACTAAATAACCGTAACTTGGAGGTTGGTGGTAGGTCCACAAAGGAACTTAGGTACCTAACAGCCTTTTTACATACCTAAGTTCACTATTTAGGCACCACTGATATTCTCAAAACCGCCATCAGCTGCCACCTAATCCTGTGGGCACCTAAACTTTCACCAGTCAGCATTCGCAAGGCCACCTAACTGCTGATGCAATCTCACAGATAAGGAACTGCTCACAGCCCTTGCTGAAGTAGGATTCTTACACTATCTCCTGTTCCACCTATCAACGAGGCTTGCGTCCAGGCTTGGGCCCCAGACAAAAGACAGCTGGGTGTAAGCAGGCTGGGAACTTTTCAGTAGGTATGTCCTAGTCTAGTGGCTAGGTCACTTGTGTGATGTCAGAGACGCAAGTTCAAGTCCTTGCTCTGTCTGATCAGGAACAGGGACTTGAGCCTGGGTCTTCTACATCCTTGGTTTGTGCCCTAACTACCAGGCTCCTGTTGAAGCTGTTCTACTATATAATTAATTATTGATTGGCCCACAGGGTGACTCTATAGCCTGGGGCTTAAGCCACTCACCTGGGAGGTGGGTGACCTGGGTTCAAGTGCCTAGTCCAAACCAGGCAGAGCAGGGATTTGAAAACAGGTCTCCCACATCCTGTGTGGATCTCTCTTTGGATTTTAATGAGAAAGATCTGGTTTTCATATGCAAGGCACAGGATGACCTGGCTTAGGTACCTAACTCCAGGAGTGGGTTCATGACTGAGAATTCTGAGCAGTGGGAGGCACCTCCCTTTGACAGTCAGGTTCCTAGAGGCCCCCTATCAGTGGGAATTAGGTGCTTAAATACCTTGGGATTGGCTTAGACCTCTGCATTTCACGCTTGGGTTATTTAGGCAGCTCCATACTCAGTTTGCTGGTCAGGGCTGAGGATTCCACTAGGACAGGGGTGGGCAAACTTTTTGGCCCAAGGGCCACATTGGGGTTGCGCAACTGTATGGAGGGCCGAGTAGGGAAGGCTGTGCCTCCCCAAACAGCCTGGCCCCCACCCCCATCTGCCTCCTCCCACTTCCTGCCCCCTGACTGCCCCCCTCAGAACCTCCAATCCATCCAACCCCCCCTGCCCTCCACTTCCTGGGACCCCCACTCCCTATCCAACCCCCCTGCTCCCTGTCCCCTGACTGCCCTGACCCCTATCAACACCCCTGCTCCCTGACAGCCCCCCTGGGACTCCCACCCCCTATCCAACTTCCCTCTGCTCCTCATCCCCTCACCACCCCCTCCCGGGACCCCCCGCCCCTAACTGCCCCCCGGGATCCCACCCCCTTATCCAAACCCCCCCCGCTCCCTGTCCCCTGACTGCCCTCCCGACCCCTATCCACATCCCCGCCCCCTGACAGGTCCCCCGGAACTCCCACTCCCAACCCTCCCTGTTCCCCATCCCCTGACCACCCTCCCGAACCTCCACCCCATCCAACCGCCCCCTCCTCCCTGACTGCCCCCCAGGACTCCCCACCCCCTTACCAGCAGCAGAAGCTCGCAGCCGTAACACCCAGCCAGAGCCATCTATGCTGCCCGCGCTGCCCAGTGGGAGCAGCGGGCCAGAGCGTGGCCCGCGCGGCAGTGTGGCTGCGGGGGAGGGGCTGCAGACTATGCTCCCAAGCCGGGAGCTCAGGGGCCGGGCAGGATGGTCCCGCGGGCCGGATGTGGCCTCCGGGCCATAGTTTGCCCACGTCTACACTAGGAGGCTGTGACACTGCACCCCATATTCTTCATAGTGATATGATTATTGCATAATTATGATGTATTTATTGGAAGATGGGTGGTGTAAGGTGTCATTGAAAAGGTTATGATTTGCTTAATATGATTATCCTATTTCTATGCATGTATCATTTTTGTATCTGAAGTTTGAAGTACAGATACAGAATCAGTATTTATAATTTAGTTACACCTGGGTAACACCCACTAGACAAGATGCTTTCAGTCTAGATAGTGGGTGGGGAAGGGCCTACTCAGGGTAATGGGCCATTAGGGAAAAACAATAGGCCTTAAGCTTAGGAGAAGCTTATCCCCCATTTGGTGAGCCTTCCTGAGAACTGCTACAGACAACCTGTGGGTAATGGCTGCAGAGGAGAAGCAAACAGGAGGTGTTTCCCTGGGAGTTCTCCTGCGGAGAGTTCCCATTGAGTTTTTTGCCTTTCAGTGAGCAGTAAATACAACATCTGAAGAGGCTCTTCAGAGGAGAACCCATGTACCCCCAATGCAGATAGAGGTAAGAAACCGTTTTCAGGCTCTCTGCACAGGTATTACGGCAGAGAATGTTTCACAGAATAAAATATCATAGAATATCAGGGTTGGAAGGGACCTCAGGAGGTCATCTAGTCCAACCCCCTGCTCAAAGCAGGACCAATCCCCAACTAAATCACCCCAGCCAGGGCTTCGTCAAGCCCGACTTTAAGAACTTCTAAGGAAGGAGATTCCACCACCTCCCTAGGTAACCCATTCCAGTGCTTCACCACCCTCCTAGTGAAAAAGTTTTTTCCTAATATCCAACTGTAGCAGTGCGGGACTCACCCCAGCAGCGCCTCCTGCTGGTCATCTCCAGGAATTAGCTCACCAGCCCTCTGGAGCACCCTCTGCAGGCTGGTGCCCCGTTACCACTTGGCCCCCATGTCCCTCCCGGACCCAGTGCCCTGTTGTCAGGGGTGCTTCCCCCCTGGCAGTAACCCCTCACAGCTCTGGGTCTCCCCCTCCTAGGGGAGCCCCCACCCACTATCCCCACTTCACCTCAGTCTTGGCTAGTGCCAGTCCTCATCTAGCCCACATTCTCTGGGGCAGACTGCAGTGTATAAACCACTCATCACAGGCTAAGGGGTTTGGACCTGCTGCCTCTGCCTACCCATGGGCTGCCTCCTGCAACCCAAGTGCCCCTTTGGCCTTACCCTAGACCTGCAGCCTGGGGCTTTCCTAGGCCCGAGCTCCCCGGCTCCCTTGGCCTTTCCCCAGCCCTGCTCCACGCTAGGCACTTGGTTAAGCTCCCTGCAGCCAAGCCCTTCTCTCTCTGAACTCAGAGAGAAACTGTTGAGCTCCTGGCTCCCAGCCTTTTTATACAGGCCAGCTGTGGCCTGATTGTGGTGTGGCCCAGCTGCAGCTGCTTCCCCAATCAGCCCAGCTTTTAGAGCTGCAGCCCTCTCCAGGGCTGCTTTTACCCCTGCAGCCCTCTTTCAGGGGTGATTTCAAGCCCTTCAGGGCAGGAGTGAGTGTCCATCCTGCTACACCAACCTAAACCTCCCCCACTGCAACTTGAGACCATTACTCCTTGTTCTGTCATCTGCCACCACTGAGAACAATCTAGATCCATTCTCTTTGGAACCCCCTTTCAGGTAGTTGAAAGCAGCTATCAAATCCCCCCTCATTCTTCTCTTCTGCAGACTAAATCATCCCAGTTCCCTCAACCTCTCCTCATAAGTCATGTGCTCCAGCCCCCTAATCATTTTTGTTGCCCTCCGCTGGACTCTTTCCAATTTTTCCACATCCTTCTTGTAGTGTGGGGCCCAAAACTGGACACAGTACTCCAGTTGAGGCCTCACCAATGCCAAATAGAGGGGAATGATCACATCCCTCGATCTGCTGGCAATGCTCCTACTTATACAACACAAAATGCCGTTAGCCTTCCTGGCAACAAGGGCACACTGTTGACTCATATCCAGCTTCTCGTCCACTGTAACCCATAGGTCCTTTTCTGAAGAACTGCTGCCTAGCCACTCAGTTTAGAAGAGTCACCTGAGGGAAGGTATCAGAAGGAGACCCCATCGACCGGAAAGCATGGGATGCAGTGTCCTAGGGATGTGGGTTCCACGACCACCACTCCCAAGAGGAGACGGGTGGTGGTGGTCCAGAACTTCCTCCTAAGGTGGACGGAGTCATTGATCTGCTGTCCAGACGAGGAAACTCGAGAAATGTGCTGCTTGCCTGGAGCTAGAATTCAGGATGTGACGGCATGTCTGCCGAGACTGATCAAGCCCTCAGACCGCTACCCCTTCCTACTTCTCCATGCGGGCACCAATGACACTGCCAAGAATGACCTTGAGCAGGTCACTGCAGACTATGTGGCTCTGGGAAGAAGGATGAAGGAGTTTGAGGTGCAAGTCATGTTCTCGTCCATCCTTCCTGTTGAAGGAAAATGCCCAGGTAGGAACCATCAAATTGTGGAAGTAAATGCGTGGTTGCACAGGTGGTGTTGGAGAGAGGGCTTTGGATTCTTCGACCATGGGATGTTGTTCCAGGAAAAAGGATTGCTAGGAAGAGATGGGATTCACCTAACGAAGAGAGGGAAGAGCATCTTTGCAGGCAGGCTTGCTATCCTAGTGAGGAGGGCTTTAAACCAGGTTTGCTGGGGGATGGTGACCTAAGCCCTGAGGTAAGTGGGGAAGTGGGATACCGGGAGGAGGGTGCAACAGGGGAGGCCTCCTGATTCATACTGAGAAAGTAGGGTGATTGGCTAGTTATCTTAGGTGCCTGTACACGAACACAAGAAGCCTGGGAAACAAGCAGGAAGAGTTGGAAGTCCTGGCACAGTCAAGAAACTATGATGTGATTGGAATAACAGACACTTGGTGGGGTAACTCACATGATTGGAGCACTGTTATGGATGGGTATAAATTCTTCAGGAAGGCCAGACAGGGAGAAAAGGTGGAGGAGTTGCACTGTACGTAAGAGAGCAGTATGATTGCTCGGAGCTCCAGTATGAAACTGGAGAAAAGCCTGTTGAGCATCTTTGGGTTAAGTTTAGAGGCAAGAGCAACAAGGGTGAGGTCGTGGTGGGTATCTGCTATAGACCACAAGACCAGAAGGATGAGGAACATAAGAATGGCCATACTGGGTCAGACCAAAGGTCCATCAAGCCCAGTATCCTGTCCTCTGACAGTGGCCAATGGCAGGTGCCCCAAAGGGAATGAACAGACAGGTTATCATCAAGTGATCCATGTCCTGACACCCAATCCCAGCTTCTGGCAAACAGGCTAGGGACACCATTCCTGCCCATCCTGGCTAACAGCCATTGATGGACCTATCTTCCATGAATCTATCTAGCTCCCTTTTGAACCCCGTTATAACAGTGGCCTTCACAACACCCCCCGGCAAAGAGTTCCAGAGGCTGACAGTGCGTTGCGTGAAAAAATACTTTCTTGTGTTTGTTTTAGACCTGCTACCTATTAATTTCATTTGGTGGCCCCTTGTTCTTGTATTATGAGAAGGATTAAATAACACTTCCTTATTTACTTGCTCTATACCACTCATGATTTTATAGACCTCTGTCATATCCCCCCTTAGTCCCCTCTTTTCCAAACTGAAAAGTCCCACTCTTCTTAATCTCTCCTCATACGGAAGCCGTTCTACGCCCCTAATAATTGTTGTTACCCTTTTCTGAACCTTTTCCAATTCCAATATATCTTTTTTGAGATGGGGCGACCACATCTGCACGCAATATTCAAGGTGTGGGTGTACCAGGGATTTATATTGAGGCAATATGATATTTTCTGTCTTATTATCTATCCCTTTCTTGATGATTCCCAACATTCTGTTTGCTTTTTTGACTGCCGCTGCACATTGAGTGGATGTTTTCAGAGAACTATCCACAATGACTCCAAGGTCTCTTTCTTGAGTGGTAATAGCTAATTTAGACCCCATCATTGTATATGTATAGTTAGGATTATGTTTTCTAATGTGCATTACTTTGCATTTATCAACATTAAGTTTCATCTGCCATTTTGTTACCCAGTCACGTGAGATCCTTTTGTAGCTCTTCACAGTCTGCTTGGGACTTAGCTATAGAATCATAGAATATCAGGGTTGGAAGGGACCTCAGGAGGTCATCTAGTCCAACCCCCTGCTCAAAGCAGGACCAATGCCCAGACAGATTTTTGCCCCGATCCCTAAATGGCCCCCTCAAGGATTGAACTCACAACCCTGGGTTTAGCAGGCTAATGCTCAAACCACTGAGCTATCCCTCCCCTCCTCAAGTAGTTTTGTATCGTGTGCAAATTTTGCTACCTCACTGTTTACCCCTTTTTCCAGATCGTTTATGAATATGTTAAATAGAACTGGGACCAGTACAAATCCCTGGGGGACACCACTATTTACCTTTTTCCATTCTGAAAACTGACCATTTATTCCTACCCTTTGTTTCCTATCTTTTAACCAGTTACCAATCCATGAGATTCCCTCTTATCCCATGACTGCTTATTTTGCTTAAGATCCCTTGGTGAGGGACCTTGTCAAAGGCTTTCTGAAAATCTAAATATACTATATCGACTGGATCTCCTTTGTCCACATGCTTGTTGACCCCCTCAAAGAATTCTAGTAGATTGGTGAGGCATGATTTCCCTTTCCAAAAAACATATTGACTATTTCCCAACAAATTATGTTCATCTATGTGTCTGACAATTTTGTTCTTTACGATAGTTTCAACCAATTTACCCAGTACTGAAGTGAGACTTACTGGCCTGTAGTTGCCAGGGTCACCTCTGGAGCCCATTTTAAAAATTGGCATCACATTAGCTACCCTCCAGTCATTTGGTACAGAAGCTGATTTAAATGATAGGTTACAGTTGACAGTTAGTAGTCCTGCAATTTCACATTTGAGTTCCTTCAGAACTCTTGGGTGAATACCATCAGGTCCTGGAGAGTTATTACTGTTTAGTTTATCAATTTGGTCCAAAACCTCCTCTAATGACACCTCAATTTGGGACAGTTCCTCAGATCTGTCACCCAAAAAGAATGGCTCAGGTTTGGGAATCTCCCTCACATCCTCAACAGTGAAGTCCGATGCAAAGAATTCATTTAGTTTCTCCGCAATGGCCTTATCGTCTTTGAGTGCTCCTTTAGCATCTCGATTGTCCAGTGGCCCCACTGGTTGTTTAGCAGGCTTTCTGCTTCTGATGTATTTAAAAAATTTTTGCTATTACTTTTTGAGTCTTTGGCTAGCTGTTCTTCAAATTCTTTTTTGGTCTTTCTCATTATATTTTTACATTTCATTTGCCAGAGTTTATGCTCTTTTCTATTTTCCTCATTAGGATTTATCTTCCACTTTTTAAAGGCTGCCTTTTTGCCTCTCACTGCTTCTTTTACTTTGTTGTTTAACCACGGTGGCTCTTTTTTGGTTCTCTTACTATGTTTTTTAAATTGGGCTATACATTTAAGTTGAGTCTCTATTATGATGTCTTTAAAAAGTTTCCATGCAGCTTTCAGGGATTTTACTTTTGGTACTGTACCATTTAATTTTTGTTTCACTAACCTACTCATCTTTGTGTAGTTCCCCTTTCTGAAATTAAATGCTACAGTGTTGGGCCACTGTGGAGTTTTCCCTGCCACAGGGATGTTAAATTTAATTATATTATGGTCACTATTACCAAGTGGTCCAGCTATATTCACCTCTTGGACCTCATCCTGTGCTCCACTTAGGACTAATTCAAGAATTGCCTCTCCTCTTGTGGGTTTCAAGACTAGCTGCTCCAAGAAGCAGTCATTTAAGGTTTCAAGAAACTTTATCTCAGCATCCCTTCCTGAGGTGATATGTACCCAGTCAATATGGGGATAGTTGAATCCCCCATTATTATTATCGAATTTTTTATTTTAATAGCCTGAACATTTCAGAGTCACGAACACCATCCTGGTCAGGTGGTCTGTATTATAGCTCTTCTGCTCTATTCTTATTTTTCAAGCATGGAATTACTATCCATAGAGATTCTATAGTACAATTTAGTTCATTTAAGATTTTTACTTCATTTGATTCTATGCTTTCTTTCATGTATAGTGCCACTCCCTCACCAGCACGACCTGTTCTGTCCTTCCGATATATTTTGTACCCTGGCATTACTGTGTCCCATTGATTATCCTCATTCCACCAGGTTTCTATTATGCCTATTATAGACAAGGCTTTCTTCAGACAACTAACAGAAGTTTCCAGATCACAGGCCCTGGTTCTCATGGGGGATTTCAATCACCAGGACATCTGCCGGGAAAGCAATACAGCAGTGCACAGACAATCCAGGAAGATTTTGGAGAGTGTCGGGGACAACTTCCTGGTGCAAGTGCTGGAGGAACCAACCAGGGTCTGTGCTCCTCTTGACCTATTGCTCACAAACAGGGAAGAATTGGTAGGGGAAGTAGAAGTGGGTAGCAACCTGGGCAACAGTGATCATGAGATGGTCAAGTTCAGGATCCTGACAGAAGGAAGAAAGGAGAGCAACAGAATATGGACCCTGGACTTCAGAAAAGCAGACTTTGATTCCCTCAGGGAACTGATGGGCAGGATCCCCTGGGAGGCTAATATGAGGAGGAAAGGAGTCCAGAAGAGCTGGCTGTATTTTAAAGAAACCTTATTGAGGGTGCAGGAACAAACCATCTCAATGTGCAGAAAGAATAGCAAATATGGCAGGGGACCAGCTTGGCTTAACAGAGAAATCTTCAGTGAACTTAAACACAAAAAGGAAGCTTACAAGAAGTGGAAACTTGAACAGATGAATCAGGAGGAGTATAAAAATATTGCTCGAGAATGCAAGGGTGTAATCAGGAAGGCCAAAGCACAATTGGAGTTGCAGCTAGCAATGGATGTGAAAGGTAACAAGACGGGTTTCTACAGATATGTTAGCAACAAGAAGAAGGTCAGGGAAAGTGTGGGACCCTTACTGAAAGGGGGAGGCAACCTAGTGACAGATGATAAGGAAAAAGCTGATGTACTCAATGCTTTTTTTGCCTTGGTCTTCACAGACAAGGTCAACTCCCAGACTGCTGCACTGGGCAGCACAGTATGGGGAGGAGGTGAGCAGCCCTCAGTGATGAAAGTACAGGTTAAGGACAATTTAGAAAAGCTGAACATGCACAAGTCCATGGGGTTGGATGCAAGGGAGTTGGCTGATGTGATTGCAGGGCCATTGGCCATTATCTTTGAAAACTCATGGCAATCGGAAGAGGTCCCGGACGATTGGAAAAAGGCAAATATAGTGCCCATCTTTAAAAAAGGGAAGAAGGAGAATCTGGGGAGTCCCTCACCTCGGTCCCTGGAAAAATCATAGCGCAGGTCCTCAAGGAATCCATTTTGAAGCATCTGGAGGAGAGGAAGGTGATCAGGAACATGGATTCACCAAGGGCAAATCATGCCTGACCAACCTGATTGCCTTCTATGATGAGATAACTGGCTCTGTGGATATGGGGAAAGCGGTGGACGTGATATACCTTGACCTTAGCAAAGCTTTTGATATGCTCCCCCACAGTATTCTTGCCAGCAAGTTAAAAAAGAATGGATTGGATGAATGGACTATAAGGTGGATAGAAAGCTGGCTAGATCATCAGATTCAACAGGTAGTGATCAACGGCTCGATGTCTAGTTGGCAGCCGGTATCAAGCGGAATGCCCCAGGGGCGGTCCTGGGGCCAGTTTTGTTCAACATCTTCATTAATGATCTGGATGATGGGATAGATTGCACCCTCAGCAAGTTCGTGGATGACACTAAGCTGCGGGGAAGGGTAGATATGCTGGAGGGTAGGGACAGGGTCCAGAGTGACCTAGACAAATTGAAGGATTGGGCCAAAAGAAATCTGATGAGGTTCAACACGGACAAGTGCAGAGTCCTGCACTTAGGACGGAAGAATCCCATGCACTAGCTGGGAACCAACTGGCTAAGCGGCAGTTCTGCAGAAAAGGACCTAGGGATAACAGTGGTCGAGAACCTGGATATGAGTCAACAGTGTGCCCTTGTTGCCAAGAAGGCTAACAGCATATTAGGCTGCATTAGTAGGAGCATTGTCAGCAGATCGAGGGACGTGATTATTCCCCTCTATTCAGCACTGGTGAGGCCACATCTGGAGTATTGTGTCCAGCTTTGGGCCCCCCACTACAGAAAGGATGTGGACAAATTGGAGAGAGTCCAGCAGAGGGCAACGAAAATTATTAGGGGGCTGGAGCACATGACTTACGAGGAGAAGCTGAGGGAACTGGGCTTATTTAGTCTGCAGAAGAGAAGAGTGAGGGGGGATTTGATAGCAGCCTTCAACTACCTGAAGGGGGTTGTGGAAGCAGAGAAAAGAACTGACTGAAGGGAACTGCAATGCATGACAGTTGTTAGCAAGAGTCAGGCTTCGTTAGCAAGAGACAGTCTTTGTTAGCAAGAGTCAAGCTAGCTGTGACCCTGATAACCCTGATAACGCGAGATTTGTAGAAGCGAGGATTGTGTGAGACGGGTGAGAAAGAGCTGTGTAAGAAGTCATTGTGACCTCAGTATAGATAAGGTGTAGAAGACCTTGTGTAGATAAGGTATAGAAACTAATTGTATGTAGGCAAGAGTCAAAACAAGTGAGGAAATGAGATATCAAGATGGCCTATGTATAAACAAAATGCTGCTGTCCCTCATTATTTCTGTAATGAAAGGTATAAATGCTTGCTGTAAAAAGAAGAACAGGAGGACTTGTGGCACCTTAGAGACTAACAAATTTATTAGAGCATAAGCTTTCGTGGACTACAGCCCACTTCTTCGGATGCATATAGAATGGAACATATATTGAGGAGATATATATACACACATACAGAGAGCATAAATAGGTGGGAGTTGTCTTACCACCTCTGAGAGGCCAATTAATTAAGAGAAAAAAAACTTTTGAAGTGATAATCAAGCTAGCCGAGTACAGACAGACAGTTAGATAACAAGTGTGAGAGATTCAATGTTTGTAATGGCTCAACCATTCCCAGTCCTTATTTAAACCGGAGTTGACTGGGAATGGTTGAGCCATTACAAACATTGAATCTCTCACACTTGTTATCTAACTGTCTGTCTGTACTCGGCTAGCTTGATTATCACTTCAAAAGTTTTTTTTCTCTTAATTAATTGGCCTCTCAGAGGTGGTAAGACAACTCCCACCTATTTATGCTCTCTGTATGTGTGTATATATATCTCCTCAATATATGTTCCATTCTATATGCATCCGAAGAAGTGGGCTGTAGTCCACGAAAGCTTATGCTCTAATAAATTTGTTAGTCTCTAAGGTGCCACAAGTCCTCCTGTTCTTCTTTTTGCGGATACAGACTAACACGGCTGCTACTCTGAAACCTTTCATCATGCTTGCTGTAATTAGTTACCAGAGAGAGACCTGCTTTGCTCTCTCTCCTCTGCACATGTGAGAGTTAATAAAGCTCTGACTTGCTGTACCTAAACAAAATAGTGAGAACTCAGTTTTTCTCCGACAATTTGGGGGCTCATCCGGGATGGCAACGCCCACTGAGGCAACGGCAGCTGCTACGGATCGTTCCCCTTCGAACCCCATGGCGCCACAATAGAGGTAAGAGACCTTTTGAAATCTCTATTGGGGTGTCGGAGGAGGACTGTCCGTGGGGCTGTCTGCCCCTGTTGGGCTCACGCCATCCGAACTTATTGACTGTGCAGCAAGGTCAGATGCTGAGCGGCGTAATAGGGGAATTGTTTGCCGCCCCCTGTAAGCATATGCTAGGTGCATAGGGTTTGCACCTGTATTGAGGAGTTGTTACTGCCTCAAGAGGGGTTTTTACCGCCTCAAGTGATGCATCGAGGTACTTGGGAATAGTACCTGGAGGTACTCAGGAGTAGTACCTGGTATAAGGCCTTGGTATGTGTGCATGTGTGTGGTCTGTGTGTGTGTGTGTGTGTGCACTGTGTGAATTGAGTGTTACCGGAAGACGCCCAGAGTACTCTGCGAAGTCTTTTGGCTCGTGACCAGAACTACTCTAACGCAAGCCCGGTAACTAGAGGATCTTTAGGAGATCCGACCCATGTAGGTTGACTCGGCCTGGCATCGTCCGGCGAGAAGGCTACCTGGGTCTAGGAATGTGTGAACCCATCTTCCCTCCCCTTTTCCTCTCCGTGTGAGCCACTGACAGTCTGACCATCTCACTGGATGCAACAGAGTAAGCGGCGCTTTCTCTCTGAGATTAGCCGACGCTCTTTGCTGAAGGGAGGTGTAGGGGGTCATGGCTATCCTCGTTAGTCACTCCTGTGTGAACACCCTGTAGGGAGAGTCCTTAGTTTATGAGCCGCTAGCGCGGACAGGGCATCCTTCCCCTTTTGAGTGTGTGATTGGAAAATGGGTGGGGGACAGTCTAAGTCTTCCCTTTCACCCCCTAAGGGTACCCCAGCTTATTTCATGTACGTACATTATGGCCCGAAAACCTGCAGGTATTTAGATAGTTGGAATCTTTACACGCGTGCAAATCCATCTAAACAATGTCCACTAGAAGGTACCTTTGATTTAGACAAACTTAAATACCTTAAAGAAACTCTGGCTTCACCAAAAGCCTCTGATACACAGTGGGAGCAATTTGTCTGTTGGTGGGAGGAAGCAACAAAGAGACTCCACGAGTCTCGAGTGCGGAGTCTAAAGGACTCCCAGGAAAAGTTAAAAGCTCAAGTGCAACATTTACAGCTTAAATGCAAGGCATCCAGCTGTCTTCCCCCTAGGGTGATTCCTTCAGCTCCTGTGTATCCTAATCCCGTTCAAGCAATTCCTTCTGCTCCTCTTTATCCCCAATTAGTTAGGTCTGACAGTGAGGAGGAAACTGCTGAGGATATTTTAGATTTCTTCAGTAACATTCAGCAGCAGCAGCAGCCCGAGCTGCCTCCTCCCCCTGCACAGCATGGGTCTGCTAACGAATCTCACCCAGCAGTGCCAGTTTCACCACTGCATGTATCAGCTGCACACATTGTTCTCTCTTCCCCTGGGAGAGAAGCCTCCTTTTCACCACAAAGAGGTGATTCTGAGCCTCCCAGTAACTCCCCTGATTCTAATCCTTCTGAGGAAAGTACCCGTTATCTTACTAGAAGTGTGGCACATGCACTCCAGGTTCCTTTAAGAGGCCTGGAACTATTTCTCAAATGCGTACTTTTCTTGGCATGACTGGGTACTGTAGACAATGGATTTTAGGCTATGCAACAATGATTAAACCCTTACAGGATCTGACTAAGTCAGGTACCCCTGAGCCTCTTCCTTGGTCTCCAGAGGCTGAACAAGCTTTTGTTGCTATCAAGCAAAGTCTGTCCAGTGCACCAGCCCTGGGACTTCCTGATTATGCTAAACCATTCACTCTTTTCTGTCATGAGCGTAATGGGTTTGCTTTGGCTGTATTAACGCAAAGGCACGGAGACAAACACCGTCCCATTGCTTATTACAGTACTGCCCTAGACGCTGTGGCAGCTGGATTTCCCCCTTGCCTGCGTGCTGTAGCTGCAGCAGCTCTTGCTGTTCAGGTATCTGAATCTATTGTCTTAGGATCTCCTTTGATTGTTGCTGTCCCTCATGCTGTGGCTGCTCTCTTGTTAAAATCTAAGACACAGCATCTATCCACTTCTCGTCTTACAAAATATGAGCTTGTCTTGTTGTCTTCATCTCATATTACTTTGGCTCGTTGCCCTGTTCTAAATCCTGCCTCCTTGTTGCCTGGGCCCGAAGACGGAGACCCACATGACTGTGTGTCTGTGACATCGGTTCTCTCTCGTCCAAGAGATGATTTACTAGATGTGCCTTTGCAAAATCCTGATCTTATTTACTTTGTAGATGGTTCGTGCTTGCGAGATTCTAAGGGCAAATTGGTTGCTGGTTATGCTGTGTGTTCTGCACATGCTGTTATTGAAAGTGCTTTTCTTCCTTCTGTGTTCTCTGCTCAAGTGGCCGAACTTGTAGCTTTAACTCGAGCCTGCATTCTCGCTCAGGATCAAGCAGTCACAATCTATACAGACTCTCGTTATGCTTTTGGAGTGGTACATGATTATGGGTTGCTCTGGAAGTATAGAGGTTTTCTTACATCCACTGGTTCTCCTATTAAGAACAGTCTGTATGTCTCTGCTCTTTTAGATGCTCTTTTATTGCCCAAAGCTATAGCTGTTGTGAAATGTACAGCTCACCAGACCCCTCATGATGAAGTTACCCGTGGAAATGCTTTGGCAGACTCTGCAGCCAAAGCAGCGGCCCTTTCTGCACCTCAGGCTGAATATACTTGTGCTTTGATTGAACAGCCTCCACTAGCCTCCCTTGAGGATCTGGCCAAGATCCAGGAAGCAGCACCGGCAGCTGAGAAAAGTTTATGGAGTGCTAATGGCTGTATTCTACACCCTGATCATCTTTGGCGTGCCTCAGCTGGTCGCCTGGTTGCACCGAAGATGCTAATGCCCTATCTTGCTCGTGTATACCACGGAATGGCTCACGTGAGCAAAGGGGGGATGGTTGCTGCAGTTAACCGAGATTGGTGTGCATTCAGGTTCCCAGTCATTGCACATCACTACTGTCAACAATGTGTGATTTGTCAGCAGCATAACATTGGTAAAGCTGTTAAAGTTAGGCAGGCAGCTCACCCTCCCCCTTGGGGACCTTTTGTAAATATTCAGATTGATTTTATTCAACTGTCTAAATGTTGTGGCTATGAATATGTATTGGTTTTGGTGGATGTATTTTCAAATTGGGTTGAAGCTTTTCCCTGCAGGAAAGCAGATGCCAGGACTGTTGTGAAACTTCTGCTTAAAGATTTTGTACCACGATTTGGCATCCCTGTGAGTATCAACAGTGACCGTGGAACTCATTTTACTGGACAGATTGTAAAAGAGTTATGTGCAGCTTTGCAGACTCAACACAACCTTCACTGTCCCCACCATCCGCAGTCTGCTGGGACAGTGGAACGCCAGAATGGAATTCTGAAAAATAAACTGGCCAAGATTTGTGCTGAAACAAACTTGAAGTGGCCAGATGCCCTTCCTCTGGCACTAATGAGTATGAGGGCCACTCCCAATCGGAAGACTGGACTCAGCCCTCATGAGATTCTGACAGGGCGCCCGATGAGACTACCAACTGCGCCCCCACTGACCCTAGCTCAGATGGACATTCATTTAATGGATGACACAATGCTTAAGTATTGTCAGACACTAATGAAATGTGTTAAGTCTTTCTATACACAGGTGAAAGAAGCACTACCCAAGGATCCTGTGCAGCCCTGCCACTCGCTGGAACCAGGAGACTGGGTCTACATAAAGGTCCATCAGCGAAAGACTGCCCTGGCTCCACGCTGGAAAGGCCCTTTCCAAGTCCTGCTAACTACCAACACTGCTGTGAAGTGCCAAGGACTGCCCACCTGGACCCATGCTTCACACTGCAAAAAGACCCCTCCGCCTGGAGAGGATTCTCCAGCTGCTGATCAGCCTGTTTCTCCTGCTAGCTCTGCTGTGCCTCCTGGACAGCAGGGAAAGAAGGACAAGGTGAAGTGCTAGTAACCTCTCCCTTGTCCACTGACAGATCTACTGTGCCTTTGAATTCTTTTACAGGAACCACACCAGTACAGGGTGAAGTGCTAGTAACCTCTCCCCTGCACTGTGGTGAATCACAACTGTTTTTGAAGAAGAAAAGAAGAAACACTTGCTCTGCTGAAACCACCAAAGTCCAGAACTTTCTAACTACAAAAGACATTAAGAACTGGCCCTGGTGGAAGAAACGAAGTATTGTTTATTGGCAAGGAGGGAACTGTGGGGAACGTTCCTGGGGATGTGGGGTCCAGTGGTGGGGGGGATTCTTTCCAGGATCAGGGCTTTGTGCTTATGGACAGGTACCTTCAGGATGCACTGCCCTCCCTAATTGGTTTTCAGATGATGAATATCAAAAACGCCTTGCCACCACAAAGACTACACCTACCACTAGTCCCTTGACCCTTGCCACCACCACTGTAACTTATCCAGATACAAACAGTACTACACATTCCAATGAAACTCATTGGCCAAGACTTTCACATCTCAGTGATTTACTGAAATTTTGCTCAGAGAAATTATTCTTTAAAGTTCAAGATAATGTATATGAGCAAACAATTGAATAGAAAACAAATGGATCTGCAAAGATGGTATTGAATATCACTGAGGCTGGGAAGGCATTGCAGTGAGATCTAGCATGCTCAGAGATTCAGGATTTCTTGAATGACCAGCTAATGGCCATTCGGAATGATCTAGAGCACCAGGCTTGGCCCACTGCCCTTACAGACACGTCAGGAGTACCATCTGACCTGTGGCCATGGAGACATACTTGGAAACTTTCTGGGTGGAAGTGTGGACGTTCTCAGTGCTCCTTCCAAGCATATGGACCGGTACAGGGGGTGTGGGCTCCCACATACCGTATCCTGCCGGGTCCATGGGGAGGATGCATATGGGATTGGGTAATTCATCGAAACATCTGGGAAATTAGACCACCTGGTATGCCCAATCGATTTTTAGTTAGTGCTCCTAGGATTACACCTGACATTTGGATGGGGTTAGGTAACCTGTGGACATTCTGGCCATTAGAACCCCCACAGCTTCAGTGTACACGTAAACTGAAGCCAGGAGAAGTTGTCACTGTCTATGACTACGTTTGCTGGGAGGGTAGGGGACAAGGAACTACCCTGACAGGACACTTACTCTTCCAAGCTAATGATAGCTGTGTGTATGTTAATGACACCATATCACAAGACATACATTTTAATCTCACTACCACTGCAGGCAATCATATCATTTACTGGCCTGCAGATAGAGTTTTGCAAGTAGCCCTTAGGTTCCAGATACCCTTTAATTGGACTAGCTTACTATCTGATAGATTTCAAAATTTGCTTTCATTGTTACCTGAGATTCAGAAAATCTCTGAGGTACAAGGGCAAATTCACATGCTTCAAAATGTATATCAAGTAGAAAAGTATGCCTTTCACACTGCTTATAGAGTATCTACCTTATGTACTAAATATGATGTATTGTGCTTTATGACAAAGGCTGTACAACAACCCCATTATAGTATTGCTATGGGAATGTTATTGCTTGTATTGTTATTAGTTAGTTTAGGATTATGTTATTGTTGTTGTAAAAGACGTAATAATAGTAATACCTTTCATGTTCATGCTAATCATGCATTATCATTGCATCCAATCAAAACCCCTAAGGTTGAAGCATCTGATTTAGAATCTGAAGTCCAGGACTTGATGCAAATAGAGATTTGAGAATGTTTGTTGTACTAGAAGTACAAAAGGGGGGGGTTGTGGAAGCAGAGAAAAGAACTGACTGAAGGGAACTGCAATGCATGACGGTTGTTAGCAAGAGTCAGGCTTCGTTAGCAAGAGACAGTCTTTGTTAGCAAGAGTCAAGCTAGCTGTGACCCTGATAACCCTGATAACGCGAGATTTGTAGAAGCGAGGATTGTGTGAGACGGGTGAGAAAGAGCTGTGTAAGAAGTCATTGTGACCTCAGTATAGATAAGGTGTAGAAGACCTTGTGTAGATAAGGTATAGAAACTAATTGTATGTAGGCAAGGGTCAAAACAAGTGAGGAAATGAGATATCAAGATGGCCTATGTATAAACAAAATGCTGCTGTCCCTCATTATTTCTGTAATGAAAGGTATAAATGCTTGCTGTAATTAGTTACCAGAGAGAGACCTGCTTTGCTCTCTCTCCTCTGCACATGTGAGAGTTAATAAAGCTCTGACTTGCTGTACCTAAACAAAATAGTGAGAACTCAGTTTTTCTCCGACAGGGGGTTCCAAAGAGAATGGAGCTAGGCTGTTCTCAGTGGTGGCAGATGACAGAACAAGGAGCAATGGTCTCAAGTTGCAGTGGGGGAGGTCTAGGTTGGATATTAGGAAAAACTATTTCACTAGGAGGGTGGTGAAGCACTGGAATGGGTTACCTAGGGAGGTGGTGAAATCTCCCTCCTTAGATGTTTTTAAGGCCCAGCTTGACAAAGCCCTGGCTGGGATGATTTAGTTGGTGTTGGTCCTGCTTTGAGCCAGGAGTTGGACTAGATGACCTCCTGAGGTCTCTTCCAAGCCTAATCTTCTGTGATTCTATGATTCTTCTATGATTCTATGACTCTACAAGGACATGTGACCAGGCCACATGATGCTGGACTCCATCTTGGGATGTCAGTATTTTTTCCAAAAACTGGTCTGGGAACCAAGCTTTGAAACAAAGGGTTCCCGCCATATGCAAAAGCTATATAAGGCAAGGAGTGACATCATCTGAGGTTCTTCACTCCACACACAAGAAGACTCCTGGAAACACTTGAGGAACAAAGACTGATCTGGGGGACGTGCTGGACCCAGGCTAAAGGGTTTTCTAGCCTATGAATGAAGACCTGAGAAAACCAAATTGTAAAGCTAATGCGGCTTATGCCTTAAGAATCTGCAGCCTGCTTGTATCATTTCTCAGGGTGAGAATCTGCTAACTCATATCCAATCTATTTAGTATATTAAGCTTAATTTGCATGTTTTGTTTATTTGCTAGGTAATCTGCTTTGATCTGTTTGCTATCCCTTATAACCACTTAAAATCTTTTGTAGTTAATACACTTGTTTTTGTTTTAATCTAAACCAGTGAGCTTTGATTGGAGTGCTTGGGGAAAATCTTGGCTTGGTTACTACAAGTGTGCATTGTTCTCTTCACTCTGAGGGAGAGGTGGACCAGGTATTAAATTAATATACTGGCCAGTTTTGACCAGGATAGGACAGTACTGCTCCGTGGTCCTAGACTGGAAAGTTGGTGGTTAGAGAACCTGCGTGTAACTGCAGTTGGGTGTGTCTCTATTGGTCCCTGTGAATGCTGGTAAAAGTGCAGGCTGGAGGGCTTTGCAGCTTGTCACAGCAGTTCAGTGTGAGAGGGAGCCCAGGCTGTTGGGGCAGGGAGATCAGTGGTACCCCAGTTCCAGGTGGCACCCTGGGGAACACCTCTCAGAGGTGACAGGGTGCCTAGGTGTATGCATTGCAATGCCTAAATACCTTTATGAATTTAGCCCTTAGTTACTATAGAGGGTTGATCTTGATCTTTCTGCAACCCTGCAAGTGATATCAGTCAGCGTCTGCTGTCAACTAAGGGGAGTATGGAGCCCTAGCCTGGGGCCATGGGCCATACTTAAATATGGAATCTGACCCACCCCACAGAATGAGTTTGACACCTTAGGTTAGAGAGTGGGGGCTGAAGGAGAGGAAGTTTCTATATGTGAGCACACACTTGTGCAGCCCTGATGACCTTCATTACAAAGTCACATTCAATAGGGTTTTCGGTAGGGTAGATCACTGTGGCTCTGACTGGTGTGTGATCATTGGTGAAGACAGCTTCTGGGGAGCTTTTGGTGGAAGGGGAGGGAGTAGCCATGAGTGCAGCCCAGAAGACTATATATGTAAGCAGAGTCAGGATGAGCTCTACCCTGACATCTGGTGGTGAATTATGGCGAGTGTGGAAAAGAACTCCAGGGGCTGATCTTGTTTGCAGAGGCACGCCCACTTGCCTGGCATGAAACAACAGCAACTCAGAGTGGTTACTTTGGCTGGTGTGGGATCCCCAGTTTCTTTGTTATTGGGGTGGGAAGAATAAAGTTTTGTTACCCTGATTCTGTGAATCAAGGGCAGTGAACCTGTTGTATGACAGAAGGACTGAGTGAGTCCATCACCATTACCTAAGTAGCACTTGCTTGACAAGGGGCATGGGTTACAAAACCCAGTGAATAGAGAGAGGATGGGGACAGGTATTTGTACCTGATGGTATGGCCCCCTCCCCGAGGGGTTGAAACACCAATTGCACTACCTCCTCTCTCCACTGTTGAATGTCAGAGCTAACTTTGATTCCATTAGAAGTCTAATTACAGACTGCTGAGCTGAATTCACTTTGGGCCAATGGTGCACTAGCACTGGGGCTCCCCTACTATGAGCTGAAATCACAAAAGAGCTGAGATCACTGAGGCTGTGTTAACTAGTGGGGGAGCCTGAAGCTATATTGTGCTAAGCGGCTGGCGAAGCAGCTAGCAGAGTGGAGCCTCATGGGGACGGTTGGAGCGGAGCGGAGCTGAGCGACTCACAGGTCGGTGAGCAGGGTGGAGCGGCTGGAGAAGCAGCGAGCAGAGCAGAGCGGAGTCTTGTGGGAGCAGCCCAAGGAACGGCTGAAGTGGAGCAGAGCTGAGTGGCTCACAGGTCGGTGAGCAGAGCGGAGCAGCTGCCAGAGCAGCTCGTGGACGGCGGGAGCGGCTCATGGGACAGCTGGTGGAGTGGAGCGGCTCGTGGAGAAGGCTGCGGCGGAACCCCACGGAGAGGCAGCCGGTCGGCCTTGGATCACGTAAGGTGCCCCTTAACACCCTGTGTGCCTTCCCCCCCCCCCCGCTTGAACTCTGGGGCTGCACTGACCAGGGACAGAGACTTTGGGGGGTTGTTGGACTTTGGGGACTTTGGGGATCCTTGGGTTGCTGGACCCAAGAGACTTTGGGGGGTTGTTGGACTTTTGGGACTTTGGTGATCCTTGGGTTGCTGGTTTCAAGAACCCAAGGGAAAGGACACAGCCCAATTTGCTGGGGTGAGTTTTTTTGCTCATGAAGCCTGTTTGTGGTGTTTTTCCAATTTAACGCTGATGTTGTTTACCTCATGTTATTAAACATTTTCTGTTACACTCAGACTCTGTGCTTGCGAGAGGGGAAGTATTGCCTCTTAGAGGCGCCCAGGGGGTGGTATGTAATTGTCCCAGGTCACTGGGTCGGGGCTCGAGCCGGTTTTGCATTGCGTTATTGAAACGGAACCCCTAGATACAGAACCCGGCCCTTGTTGCTGCCAACTTAGATGGGCAGAAGGGTTACATATACAAGGCTGAACTTTCCCGAATGATGGGACTCTTTTGGATTAACTCTTCTAGAGCTCTGTGTACCTTGAAAGCACATCTCTTTCACAAACATAAGTTGGTTCAGTAAGAGATATTACCTCACCTACCTTGTCTTTTTAGAAAATGAAAGTGGAAATTCCCACAGAATAACCAGACTCTAGGAGCTGGGGCTTTAAGACAACACCAAATAACATGAGACTTGCAATAAAATTGCAACATAGGCAACACTGAGATCCAATGCGGCCTAACCGGTTGTTCAATGTTATCCTGCAGGACAGTGCTTCCCAAAGTCTGATCTGGCTGGTCACATGAAGCTGACTTTCCTTTTTTCCAGCTGAGAAAAGCAGAACAGATGGGAGAGAAGAAGAAATGAAGAGGAAAAGGAGAGAGTGTGGTTGACTTAATTCAAAAATGTCAAAACTCTTAGTGCATTAAAGGGAACTAAAAATATATCACTACTTTCCTGCCATGATTCTAACATTGAGTGATCGTTATAGTTGTTGAAGGAATACTATGTGATCAGTAATGAGAGGGGAGGGATCAACAAGACAATCTCTCGATTATGATGTGGTCCCTCATATGAAAGGATCTGAGAACAACCCATCATCTAAGAGAATCCAGCCTTGTTTTTCTAATATCCTGAGACCAGCATGGCTACAACAACACAGTAAACAACATTTTTTTAAAAGTAAGTTTCTAATCCTCCTGGGTACAAAGAAAAGCCTGAAAGCTTTGACCTAACAGCTCAGAATCCAGATGACAAATAAAAGTAACCACTTTTATTATTTTGTAAAAATCTCATGTTTTTTAAGCTAATCACATAATTTTGTGATGCCTGACTCATGATTTTTGTATACTTGGGATTGGTCGTACTACTTATGACCATTCCAAGGCCCCTTTTCTCCTTAGCTGGTTCACTCCTGCATTGTCAGTAGGGCAGAACCACAATGTAGAAAATTCCACTGATCTTCAGGGATGTTATATGGCAGAAGCTAATCACAGAAGACATGGCAAGAGCTGGAACATGGAGAAAGAAAAACACAGGGGGAAACATTCACAGCTCGTTTGTTCTCTTTGAATTGTTTTGTGGGTGCAATAAATTGCTGTATCCTTGGTTTAATTATTAACCAGCAAAACAGGCCTAGCAGGGCAGACTAGGGAATTATAACACACCCTGGCTCAGCTTAAATAGGGCTTAGGTAAACACCCACACAGTGCACCAATTGCCCTGAAATGGCTGGCCTGGTTTGTCTTAACTGCACTTAGCAAATGGATTTTTGATGTGCAATTCTGCTCCAAAAAGTGACATCCCTACTCATCCATATTCAGCAGGACTGCTCCAGCTCCCTGGGATATCAGTCAGATCTGCTGGCATTAGTGAAAAAAATTGGGTTTTGTTGCTATTTTCCCTAATAATTCTGCAGAACTAATACAGTTATGCGACTGGCAGCTGGAATCTATTATCAGCTACAGAGTTAACTGAGATCCAATTGCAGGGCCACATTTTGCCTCAGTAATACCTGTATGGTGCCATTAACAAAATGGGGTTGCATAGATGTCACTTGGGCAGAATTTGGCTTGAAGAGTGTTTGGCCTGGATGCACAAAAAAAGCCTGGATGCCCTGCCCCCATTCACTCCAGTCCCCCTCCCTCCATCGCTTGCTCTCCCTCACCCTCTCACTTTCACTGGGCTGAGGCAGGGGGTTGAGGTGCGGGAGGGGGTGCGGACTCTGGGCAGGGAGGGTGAGGCCGAGAGGTTCATAATGTAGGAGGTGGCTCCAGGCTGAGCCTGGGGCAGGAGTGCAGGAAGGCATGCAGGAGGGGTACGGGCTCTGGAAGGGAGTTTGGATATGGGAGGAGATGCGAGCTCTGGGAGGGAGTGTGGGTGCTGGGTGTGGGCTTTGGGCAGGGGCTGGGGGGTGAGGTGGGTGACACTTACCTCAGGCAGCTGCTGAAAGCGACTGGCACATCCCTCTGGCAGTGGCTCCTAGGCTGGAGGGTAGGGGGCCCCCGTGCGCTGCCCCTGCCCGCAGGCACTACCCCCGCGGCTCCCATTGGCCACAGTTCCCAGCCAAGGGGAGCTGTGGAGTCAGCGCTCAAGGCAGGGGCAGCATGTGGAGACCCCCTGCCCCCTCCCCCCAGGGGCCACAGGGTCATGCCTGGGAGTGGCTTGGGGCCTGGAAGGTAGGGAGCCTGCCTTAGCCCCGATGTGCCAGTGGACTTTTAGCACCTAAAATCTCCCGGTTTGGCTGCAGTAGCCTCTGGAAGATAGAGCTTGATTCTGGGAGACTCCTGGCAAAACCGGGCGGGTTGGCAACTCTAGTTCTGCCCCTGGTCCCTTCCCCAAGCACTTCCTGACAGCCACTCGCTGCTCTGCTGGCTGCCCAGGGGCTGTTGAACAGCTGATCTGCAGCCAGGCCCAGGGCCATGAAACCACTATGACTGGTGGGTACTGAGCATCCTCTCTTTCCCCTCCCCCCCCCCCATGGGTTGTTGAGCCTGGGAGCACCCATGGAGTCTATGAGCCTATGGTGCTCAGCATCACTGCACCTAAGTTTTTGGCACCTAGAAAATCACTTTGATTCACAAAGCCTGAGTTAGGCGCCTAAGCAGCTATACAATGAATAGGGAGAGAGAGGCATTATACACTGATTCACAGAAGCCAGCATGCTTGGCAGGGAGCTGCCTAAGCTAGCTACTGGAAGATGCTGACAAAAGGGGTGTGCCCCACCCCTCTCACAAAAATAGGGACCTGCCTCTTCTAGTGATCCACAACTGGAAATCCTCTTTGGAGTGAGGTACCTATGTAGTGTTTTGCAAGAAGCCAGGTGAAGGAGGACTTTCCTCGTAACTTTTAGCCCAGTGGTTAGGGTACCCTTTGTTCAAGTCCTGCCTGATGGGGAGAATGGATATGAACATAGCTCTGCCACTTCTCAAATGAATGCTGTAACCACTGAACTATGGGATAGTCTGATGTGAGGCTCCCTCAGTCTCTTCTATGGAAGCCATTCCACTGTGAGTAAATAATGAAAGATTCATTGGCGCAGAAAGACTGGATCCCCCATACCCTGGGTGAGTGCTATAGATTCATTCTCATGCTTGTGTGCTCGCTCGCTCTCCCTAGCCCAAATGACGTGTGTGTGTGTGTCTGTGTGTGTGAAACACCTTTATTCAAATAAAATCTCATTAAAAAATATTTTAAAAGTTATAAAATTACAATATATACACAAAAAGATATGAATAAAATAAAGCAAAACATATCTTAAGCAAATATTACACATGGATCACTAAAGCATTATCCTCACAACGTTCACTCAAAATACTGTTAACACACCAAGTCAACTGAAAAGTGCCCTGTTTACAAGTCAAATTATAAAAAGTGTAATCAATCCACAACTGGGTCACAATCAGTGTGCGGAACAATCCTAGCACATCACACCACTCTACCCTGGCCATTCTGTTCTGGTGCTATTTCAAAATGGCCAGTTTAGCCTGATCCAACAAAAGGTTAGCTGGGCAGGAAGCTGGCTGAAAGCAAACACTGTATCTCACTCCAAAAACAAACAGGGGCTTGGAGAAAACAGTCCCAAACTTCTGAAAAGCTGCTGCTGCAAAAAAAAAAAAAAAAGAGGAATCAGTTGGGAGCAATGTAGGAAAAAGTGAAACACCATGTCTGAAGCCAAAAGAAGGTACACTGCGCAGACACCTTGGGAGTATTACAGTGTACAAAATGATTGGTTGCTATGCAGGACTCTCCACTGCAAGTCATGGGGATGCTTAGGAAGAGGAGGATTGTATGTCTTCCAAGCTGGGGACATAGAGTCACACAGGGACAGAGGCACCCTCCAGGCTGTATCAGGGAGATCAGAAAGGGTGGCATAATGCTGCACCTTGACACACATACCATTAAGATTCACTTACTCAGCAGATGGATCTATGACAGGTTCCCCCTGGGGTGCCACCTGGAACTGGGGTACCACTATGCCCCCCTGACCCAGCAGCCTGGGCTCCCTCACTGTGCTGCTGTGACCAGCCTGCCAAGCCCTCTCCCAGGCTCCAGCCTTCACTTTTACCAGCACACATACAGGTAGGGACACACCCAGCTGCAGTTACATACAGACACTGTGATCAGCTCTGCATGGGGAGGTTTCAGCTAAGAAACTTCCCAGCTACTCAAGTAAACCCCTCTCCCCCAGGGTATAAACCCAAAAGTATACCGTTAGTAGGCTCATGAAGTTCACTCCCTATCTCAATGTGGAGAGAAATATACAACAACTTTCTGCCTGGAGTTATGATTTCCACACACACTGGTTTAGACAAAGCAAAAACAAGTTTATTAACTACAAAAGATACATTTTAGGTGATTATAAGGCATAGCAAACAGATCAAAGCAGATTACCTAGCAAATAAACAAAACACGCAAACTAAGCTTAATATACTAAAGGGATTGGATATGAAAAGCAAATTCTCACCCTAAGTGATGATACAAGCAGGCTGCAGGTTCTTAAGGGGCAAACTGCACTGGCTTACAGCTTAGAAACCCCAGTTGTTCCATTCACAGGCTAAAAATTCCTTTAGCCTGGGTCCAGCTTTTCTCCCAGTACAGTCTCTCTGTTCCTGAGGTGTTCCCAAGAGTCTCTTTGGGTGGGGAGTCAGTGAAGAACCTTGATGATATCACTCCCCCGCCTTATATAGCTTTTGCATATGGCAGAAATCCTTTGTTTCAAAGCTTGGTTCCCATGTCAGTCAGTGGAAAAACACTGGTATCCCAAGATGGAGTCCAGCACAAGGTGACCTGGTTACATTCCCTGTAGTATCAAAGCAGCGATGAGTCGGAGGCTGTTTTTTTCACACCCCTGAGCGAAGAAAGTTTCAGTAAGTGGCAGTGTAGACAAGGCCTGAGAGTCTTTTGCCTAGTGGGCATTCCCCAGGTGTAAACACATTTGTAATACAGATATATAATCAATATTCCTAACTTCAGATACAAAAATGATACACACATACAAATGGGATAATCATATTCAGTAAATCATAACCTTTTCAATGATATCTCACATGACCTATATTGCATAAAATAGATCAGAATTATGCCATAATCATATCATAATAATATCTCTATGAAAAATATGGGGTGCAGTGTTACAGCATCTCACAAATATTAACTAAAGCAAAACACTCAGCAAGTAGTGAACAGTTACTTACAAGTGAGAGGCTCGTTAGGCTGATATCATCACAGTTGCCGTCAGCACCGGACAATGCAGATTCAACTTCTCTTTGTTACACAAACTTATTTATAACTTTTTGTTATATTTTCTTATACATGTCTTAATCTCTGATTTCTATGTTAACTCTAGTCCCCTGTCAATACAGGTTTAGTGTTAGTTCAAATCAGTCTTTTCTAGCTTTTTAGTTACTTTTTTTTTTGTTCTCACAAACATGATTACTCTGCAATTTCTTATACATACACAGTTCTATTTATGCTTATGCTGTTAAATGTTAACAGAACAGACTGTTAAAACCCACAGCAGGCTTCTGTCAGGCCTAACTATGCCTTTGCTTCCAAAATCATAGCGCTGCTTCTGTTGCAAAAAGAACATTCACCAAACCTAGGGTGACCAGATAGCAACTGTGAAAAAACGGGATGGGGGAGGGGAGTAATAGGCGCCTATATAAGAAAAAGTCCCCCAAAACAGGATTGTCCCTATAAAAACGGGACATCTGGTCACCCTAACTAAACCCTTCCAGGACAACAATCTTCCTGGTTGCACAGGGATCTCATCTATAGCAGGGGAGACAGCTAGTGAGGAGAACACAGGATTCCCCCTGGAAGAACATTCCTGAAAAAACTTGCTGCAAATTCTGAGCAGCTCGCAGAGGAAGCACCGCCTGGAATTCAGGGAGGACCTCATCCAAAAAACGCACAGACCAGATTCTGGTGTGAACAGCAAGAGCTGTTGCTGACTTCCAGCTTGACTAACTAGGAACAATCAGGTGGGACAGCTTGGTCAACCCAGCCTGAGTAAAGGCAGAAAACAGGCTCCTGGAGGAGACAGCTTCAGCAGGGAAAAGTGTGTTAAATAGTGGCTCTTCCAAGAGCCATAAACTGTAAAATGCCTGGTTCAGTCATGCACCTCACAGAAGTTGCCAGGTGTTAAAAATATTTTATAAAATGGAGGCAAATCTAGACTCTGTAATCGATTAGGTGCCAACAAAAATATAGGTGAGAGTCAAAGCCCATCCCCTCAACACAATGAAGGAGAGAGAAGGCAAGAGACTTCCAGGCTGATGGAGAGTCAGAGTATAGCAATCTCTGAAAAGACTGGAGGCATAAAGCATTCACCCTGCTGAAATCAATGAGCTCCTGACCCCTTTATGTAATGACAGGAATAGCAAAGCAGGGCACAACCAGTGATAACTATTAAAAAAATAGTTTATGCCTCTGAATCTGGTTCAAAAGGCCTGGGGGAGAGTCCAGACACACTAGCCAGTGCCACAACATTGAGACCACAAGATTGTTGGCAATCAAAACCTGTCTCTGAAAAGAGAATCGAAGAAAGAACCAGCACCATTTCTGCAGGTGGCCTTGCATGTTCTCCTCAGCCCACTCCCAGTTCCTTAACATATATTGTTCAGCTCCAAAAAAGATCCCCAACACCTTAATCCTAGAGACGTGCAATTGCAATTGATGGCACAACAAAGGGGGACTGCTACACTGCCAAGAGCCCAGTAAGATCAAATTGCTCTTAGCACAGTTAATGGGTGCAGAAGATGCCTGTTCACACCCTTGTAAACAAGTACAAAGTGCCTGCACATCACTGTCAGACATGATAAGAACTGAGATATCATCAGCATAGGCCAACAGACAAACCAGGAAAGCATCTGGCACAGAAAGGCAAGTCAGATGGTTTCTGAAGAGGTGCAGGAATGGCTCCAAATTAAGAGTATACAGCATCCCAGACAGAGGACACCCCTAAGGAATGCCTCCGTGAGCTGGGAAGCTGTGGCAAAGACCTCCATTAATCTTTAGGGAGCTAAAAACATTATGGTACAATAAAGAAATATATGAAGAGAACACTGGCCCAATCCCCAAAGTTCCCAACATTTTAAAAAGATAACTATGGTTAACTCTATCCAAGGCCTTCTCCTGGTTCATTGAAACAAGCTCCACATCCAGATTACAAAATTTGCTGACAGTAAAAACATCACAAATTAAAAGCAAATTATCAAAAATACATAGGCTAGGAATGCAATGTTTGATCAGGCTGTGTCAAGGAGTCCAGACACTCCTTCAGCCAGTTAGCTGAGACCCTGGATAAAATCCTATAATCAGAACAGAGAAGGGAACTAGGTCTCCAATTCATAGAGTCAGAGAGATCCCTCTTTTTTGTGCAGCAGGGTGATCACTGCCAAAGGCAGATTAAGATTTATTGAGGCCCTGGTCACAAAGAACATTTGGGCCTCCCACATGCCCCTCACCATGGAGGCCCGCCCACTGCTCCTCCTCTCCCCCCCCAAGGTCCTGTCCCCTGGCCAGGTTGGAAGCTGGGCCATGGTAAGAGCCACCCGGGGCGCCCCGGACCCTCCACCTGCCCTGTGTGGTGCATCCCTGGGGGTGGGGACACGGACCAGGGGCTGCTCTCAGGAACCCTGGCAGCCTGCCCAGGGCAGTTGGAGGGTCTAGGGCTCCCTACAGCAGCCCAGGCTCCCTGGGTGGCTCTTACCATGGCCTGGCTCTGGCTTTTGGCCTGGCTAGGAGGCAGAGCCCCACGGGGAAGAAGAGGAGCAGGGGGTGGGGACAAAGTTCCAGTGGCTCCCCTACTTCTACACAGGTTCTGGAGCTCCTGTGGGGGCCCCCAAATTGGCCAGGGCCCCTGGGCACAAGCCTTGTGGGCCCGTGCGTTAATCTGCCACTGATCACTACCCTGCAGCAACTAAGAGGCTGCTCTTTCTCCTGGATACAGTTCAACACCACTAGAAACAAGACAGAACCACTAAGATGCTAGAAATACTTGTAAAATGTAGATGGCAACCCAACAATACCTGGGGCTTTGCCTGTAGAGAGCTGCTGGACTGCAACAGACAGTTCCTGCAATTACAGGGGGCATCTAGGCACTGCTGTTCCTCACCAGTCAGATGGGGTAAGCTCTGGTGCAGCTCCTCCATTGCCAGCACATCCCAGGCTTCAGGTGAATACAGTGTACTGTAAAAAGAAATAGCTGCTTTCTGGATCTCAACAGGATCAGCTGTCAAACGATCATCCAGCAGCCAGAGGCAAAAAATCTTCCGATGGTCTGTAGACTTTTTTTCAACCCTAAAAAGAGCCTGATGGGAGCTCCAGTTTCATGCAGCTGAGTAAAGCAGGCCTGAACCAGGCCTTGCACCTTGCACCAACACGCGCCTGAGGTTGTACTTCCCAGTTAAGATTTGGTGAATCTGCACTGGGTTTTCTACATCAAGGATGCCATGAAGACCCAAAATGTCTTGTTCCAGGACACTCATGGCGTGATGCAAGGACCATGTGGCAGCTTCAAGGTGAGACTTCCTCACCTTACTCAAAAAACTTTGAGACAGAAAATCTATCTCTAAAGCAGGACCGGCCTTAAGGAAAATGGCCCCCATGGGCTCCCCATTCTCCCATCACCCCTAGCCCCCATGGGCTTCCCACCCCCCCATCACCTCTGGGCCCCACTGCCTCCCCCCTGTGCTTAATTTGTATTGAAAGAGATGCCAGAGCTCAGCCCCGGCAAAAATTAAGCTGCCGGCCTGATAGCGGGTGCTGCTGGTCAGGCAGTCAGCTCTGCAGGCAACACCACTGCCAGTCTATAGTGTATTGCCACCCTTCTGCACTGCTGCTGTGGCTCATGGTACCTGGTGCTCTGCCTGCAGCTCAAGGCTGGCTTTCCACTGTCACACAGGGGCTGCATCTTGCCCTCTGGCCACTCCTGGCTCACCAGGGGTGCCATTTCATATTTTGGTGGTGGGGGGCAACTTTAACCATGATTCCAGGCGCTACTTAGGCACCTGAAAACTCTAGGGTTTTTTTTGCAGATTGTGACAAGATTGCCAATGTTCGCATGGTCGGTCGCGCACTTTTTTGGGGGGGAGGGGCTAAGACGCCACCCCTTGCCCCTGCTCTTGAGCACCGAGGGCCCCGCTAGTGGCCCGGGAAGGTGGTAGAGGAGGGAAGCGGGGGAGAGGTCTGGGTTTGCTCCTCGCTCTGAGTCCCAGTCCCTCGCAACCCCTGCGGGTTTCTTACCCTCTTCCTCCTTGGGTAGGGTTACCCTCAGTTCTTAGACGCTGGGGCAGGGTCTCCCTTACTTCGGTTCTCTGGTCTTTCAAATCTCACAACACGCCTCCAAGCTCCAGTCCTCTCTCCTTCCTCCTCCTCCCTGACTGCCTGAAGCAGGGGGTTTCATTAGGTTCGTGACAAGGCCTTAATTGACTACAGGTGCACCAATTAACCTTCAGCATCTCTCCCTAGTCTACAGGGAACCATGCGTTAGTTAGCCTAGCCTAGAAGTTAGTTTCCCTTCTATCACGCTACCACTGCTCCCTGGCCCTCCAGTATCACATATTCCTCCCCGCCCCGCTCAACACCACAGGATTGGGCTACTTGGGACGAGAGACAGGCTGGCCGTGTTGGCTTCTGGCTCTATGCTGTATCCGGAAATGGAAAGGTTGAAGGGATAGGAACCATCTAGTCACTCGTGCATTCTTCTCCTTGTTTGTGTGTATCCATTGGCGTGGGGTGTGATCTGTCACAAGGGTGAACCGTCGCCCAAGCAGGTAGTACCGTAGAATCTCCATGGCCCATTTAATCGCTAGGCATTCTTTTTCTACTATGGCGTACTGTTGCTCCCTGGACAGGAGCTTTTGGCAAAGGTAAAGGATCGTGCTCCTCATCCCCCACCATTTGTGAAAGGATGGCCCCAAGTCCTACGTCCGAGGCATCTGTTTGTAGGATGAATTCCTTTTTGAAATCTGGGGCTATGAGCACTGGATGGCTGCAAAGGGTTCTCCTTAGGTCTGTGAAAGCTTCTTCTGTTGCCTCGGTCCACTTAACTATCTCCAGGCCCCGAGCTCTTATCAGGTCCGTCAGAGGCACTGCCCTTCTGACAAAGTGAGGGATGAACCGACGATAGTACCCCACTATCCCTAAGAATGCTCTGACTTGCTTCTTGCGGATCGGGAGGGGCCATTCCTGTATTGCCTTCACTTTGTTCCATTGGGGCTTCACCAGGCCCCTTCTGACTATATACCCGAGGTATCTGGCCTCGGCTAACCCTATTGCACATTTGGATGGATTAGCGGTGAGGCCAGCCTGTCTAAGAGCATCTAGTATGGCTTTCACCTTCCCCAGGTGCGTCTCCCAGTCAGGGCTATGGATTACCACATCATCTAAATAGGCGGCAGCATACTTGGCATGGGGTCGAAGTAATCTGTCCATCAATCATTGGAAAGTCGCGGGGGCCCCATGGAGCTCCAAAGGGAGGACGGTATATTGGAAGAGGCCATCAGGTGTAGAGAAAGCGTTTTTTTCCTTGGTGTCTTCAGCCAGGGGGATCTGCAAGTAGCCTTTTGTCAAGTCCAAGATGGTCAAGTATCGGGCCTTGCCTAACTGATCCACCAGCTTATCAATACATGGTATCGGGTAGGCATTGAATTGGGATACCTCATTTAACTTCCAAAAGTCATTACAAAACCTCAGAGTGCCATCAGGCTTGGGGACCAAGACAACAGGGCTGGACCACTGGCTGTGTGATTCCTCAATCACCCCAAGTTTCAGCATCTTCCTTACTTCCGCCCTAATTTCTTCTCTTTTTGCCTCTGGTATGTGATATGGTTTTATTGTCACCCTTGCTCCGGGACAGGTGATGATGTGGTGTTGGATCAGTATTGTACGGCCTGGTTGTGTGGAGAACACGTCTTGGTTCCACTGGATCATTTCAATGACCTGTTCGTTGTTCTGGGGCTAATTCAGGGGATATCTTTACCTGTCCTTGTGGGCCATCTGCCTGGAATGGAGCCGGGAGGACAGTCAGGCACACCTCCCGATCCAGCCAGGGTTTCAGTAAGTTGACGTGGTATATTTGCTCTCGTCTTCGACAGTCTGGCTGCTTCACCTTATAATTCACCTTCCCAATGGCCTCCACAATCTCATAGGGTCGATGCCAACTGGCCAGGAGCTTGCTTTCTGTTGTTGGTACCAGCATGTAGCGATGCGAGACTCACCCCTGCGGCGCCTCCTGCTGGTCTCCCGGGGAATTAGCGTTCCAGCCATTGGAGTGCCCTCTGCTGGCCAAGGTCCCGCTTATCGCTGGCCCCATGTCCCTCCTGGACCCCGGTGCCCCTCTCCCTTGGGTGCTGCCCCCTGGCAGTACCCCCACTCTCTGGGGTCCCCTCCCAGGGGAATCCCCACTCTCTATCCCCACCTTGCCTCAGTGTTCACTCCCAGTCCTCATCTAGCCCCCGCACTCTGGGGCAGACTGCAGTCCATATCACTCATCATCAGCAATGGGGGTTTGAACCTGCTGCCTCCACCACCCCCAGGCTGCACCTCTATAACCCCGGTACCTTTTCAGGCCTTTGGCTAGGCCTGCAGCCTGGGGGTTTCCAGGCGGAGCGCCTCAGATCCCTTGCCCTATTCCCCAGCACTGCTCTACTCCAGTACTTTACTCAAGTCCCAGGCAGCCAGGCCCTTCTCTCTCTGCGCCTAGAGAGAGACTGCCTGTGCTCCCAGCCCACAGCCTCTTTATAGGGCCAGCTGTGGCCTGATTGGGGCGTGGCCCAGCTGTGGCTACTTCCCCAATCAGTCCAGGTTTTTTCCTACCACAGCCCTCTCCCAGGGCTGTTTTACGCCTTTCAGGGCAGGAACGGATGGCCACCCCACTACACAGCACCAGTACCTGTTCTCCTGGTTGAAATTTCCGTGTTTTTGCCCGACGATTGTAGTAGGTTCGTTGGGCCTCTTGTGCTTTCAACAAATGCTCTCGTACTATGGGGGGTCACTTGGGCTATTCGTTCTTTCATCTGGGCCACGTGTGCAATGACGTTCTTCCCCGTGTTGGGTTGTTCCTCCCATTCCTCCTTTGCGATGACTAATATGCCATGTGGGTGGCATCCGTACAGTAGCTCGAAGGGGGAGAATCCAGTAGATGTTTGGGGAACTTCTCATATTGCAAACATCAGGTATGGGAGGAGGGTATCCCAGTCTTTTCCCTCTTGGGCCACCATCTTTAGGATCATGCTCTTGAGAGTGCAATTAAATCGCTCAACCAGACCATCTGTTTGGGTATGATAGACTGAGGTCCGCAAGGCTTGAATGCGAAGCAGGGTACATAAGTGTTTCATTACTCTCGACATGAAGGGAGTCCCTTGATCTGTCAGGATCTCCTTAGGGATGCCTACCCTAGCAAAAACCTGCACCAGTTCTTTTGCGATCACCTTGGACGTGGGGTTTCTTAAAGGAATGGCTTTGGGGTACCATGTAGCATAGTCCAGGATGACGAGTATGCTTCAGTGGCCCCAGGCCATTCTTTCTAGTGGGCCCACTAGATCTATTGCTATCCTTTCAAAGGGAACTTCAATTATAGGCAAGGGTACCAACAGAACCCTTAACTGAGGTCAGGGGCTAAGCAGCTGGCACTCTGGGCAAGAGGTGCAATAGCACTGGACTTCTGCCTGTAACCCCGGCCAGTAGAACCTCCTTAGAACTCTACCCAGGGTCTTGTCTGCTCCTAAATGTCCCCCAAACAGATGACAGTGAGCTAACTCTAATACGGCCCTTGTGTGCTTCCATGGCACCAAGAGCTGTTCTACTACCTACCCCCGTATTGGCACTACCCAGTACAACAGATCCTGCTTGATTATATAGTATGGCCCTGGGCCTTTGGTTTTCCCTTCTACTGGCACACCATTTACCTCTACCACCTCCTCCCTCACGTTTGCATACAGGGGGTCATCGGCTTGGTCCTGCCCAAAATATTCACGTGTGGGACCGATCTGACCTGATTCTATTGGATTGGACTCCCCTCCTTCTCTTGGGGTGCTTCTGCTTTTGCTGGGGGCTGTCTCTAGATCTCCATGGGGTCTTCTTCCAACCAAGGCAGCTCTCTGGTTTGCTGCCAAAATCCTGGTTCCTAATCTTTTGTCTGCCCTCCTTTCCCATCTGGATTTCTGGGACTCCCTGGGGGTGAAAATAACTCTGGGGAAAACCCAGAAAAAAATGTGGTAGGGCCATCCATGGGTGCCTTGAACTCTGCTCGGGGTTTACTTCCCTCCCCTAACTCGATGGGGGGGGAGTAGGCTATCGAACCCAGGAAAGTCCCTGCCAATTAAGACTGGGTAGGGGAGCTTGGGGACCACCCCTGCAGTCATCTTGGTAGTGTTTCCCTGGATCTAAATCTGTATTGGAATTGTGGGGTAGAAATTTACTGTGCCATGGACACATGCCGCTCATGGCCCGGCTCAGTTGGTCTTGCCCCACTAACTTCCCTGAGACCAATGTGACAGCACTCCCAGAGTCCACCAAAGCTATGGTCTGGATGCCGTTCATCTTTACCGGCCTGGTGTAATCATGTAGGGCTGTCACAACCCCCACCAGGCTGATTAGGCCACATTGATCTCCAGGATCCCCCAGGTTGCATTGCATGGGCTCCTCCCTGTTGGGGCACTGGGCTGCTATATGCCCCAACTCCCCACACTCATAACAGCGATATCTCATCCCAGAGGTTGCCCTCTGTCTTGGGCACTCTGACGTGCTCCCCCAGCCCTCTCCCCCCCAGACCCTCAAGTCCCTTTGGGGCCTCAGGACACTCCTTGGTGCCTGTTCTTCCCGCTATGGCGTTCCTGGAGTTCTCGATGATCCAGGGCCTCAGGCTCGGGACTGGTTTCCTGAAACGCCGTGTTTCACCTCCCGAGGTTTCGAACAGTTCACAGGCTGCCAGTTGTCTCTCTACAAGATTGACCAGTTCGTCATAGATTGGGGGATCATTCTGGCCTACCCAGGCTCAGAGGCCCGAGGTTAGTCCCCTCATATAGTGGTCCAGCACCAGGATCTCCATCATTTTCTCTGAGCTGAGAGCCTCCGGGCGTAACCACTTCCGGGCTAGGTGGATTAGGTCAGACAGTTGTGACCGCGGTGTCTTGTCTTCACAGTATTGCCATTCATGGAACCTCTGGTCTCGCAAGGCTGTCGTTACCCCTGCCCTGGACAGGATCTCCTCCTTCAGTCTGGGGTAATCTGCCGCCTCCTTCCCGCACAAAAATAGGGCAAGGATGCCTGACCACTAGTCTTGGGGCCAGGCCTCCCACAGGGCTGTCCTCTTGAAGGCCAGGAGGTATGCCTCCACATCATCCTCCTGGGTCATTTTCTACAGACAGTACCTGGCCCGTATGGTCCGCGTCCCGTCATACCCGTGGCTCAGCTCCGTAAGGGCCTTCTCTTGGTTCACTAGTTCCTGCAGCACGGCCCGATCTTGGGTGGCCTGGGTCATCATCAGGTGATTGGTCGCATGGCCTCCTGCTCGGCAGCTGCGTGGACCTGGGTAGACTCCTGCTGGGCGGCAGTGACTTGCACCAGTGCTTTGACCATGTCCTACATCATGGGGCAGGGTGGTCATGACCCACCCTGGATTATGTTCACGGTGCAGAAATCCCACCTCTTATACCACGTGTGACAAGATGGCCAATGTTCATATGGTGGGTCCCGCACTTTTCTTCGGGGGGGCTAAGACGCCACCCCTTGCCCCTGCTCTTGAGCACCAAGGGCCCTGCTAGTGACCCAGGAAGGTGGTAGAGGAGGGAAGCGGGGGAGGGGTCTGGGTTTGCGCCTCGCTCTGAGTCCCAGCCCCTCGCAATCCCTGTGGGTTTCTTACCCTCTTCCTCCTTGGGTAGGGTTACCCTCAGTCCTTAGACACTGGGGGAGGGAGTCTCCCTGCCCTGTCGGGGCAGGGTCTCCCTTACTTTGGTTCTCTGGTCTTTCAAATCTCACAACACACCTCCAAGCTCCAGTCCTTTCTCCTTCCTCCTCCTCTCTGACTGCCTGAAGCAGGAGGTTTTATTAGTTTCGTAACAGGGCCTTAATTGACTACAGGTGTTCCAATTAACCTGTAGCAACCCTCCCTAGTCTACAGGGAACCATGCCTTAATTAGCCTAGGGCTTATATATTTCCCCTCTACCACTGCTCCCTGGCCCTCCTGTATCACAAGATAATAACTTGTATAAAATCGACCTAATTTCATAGTGTAGACGTACTCTTTGAGTGAAGACCAGGTCTCACCCTCAAATGCAGTACATGAACTGTGGGTGGAAAATGGGTATGGCTGCAGAGACAAGGTCTGGCCTTGAATATTTGGCAAGTATGGCTTTTCCCCAGCTGATTCGTATGCTGGAGCAGGGTGCTGGCTCAGCCTGATGGCTCTTGGGAATAGGCCTGGAGGAGTCCTGGGAATTCGCCAGCTCTCCATAGAGCTGCAACACCCTTTCATCCCCCTTTATCATTGCCTTCAACTCACATTTCTGACCCTGCCCCTTGAGCTCTTTTGTTTTGCCTTTTCCACAATGTGTGTGGTTGCCAACAGCCTCCTGTCCAGTTCTGAGGGCTGTCCTGGCTAGAGCTTCTTCAGCTGCTCACTGGCCTGCCCTGGCTCAGTCACCCCCTCCTCCAGCTTAGGTGCCTTCCCTCACCCTTCCACCTCAGAGCTGTGCAGCTAGTACTACAGCCCATGTTGTCATAGAATCATAGAATTATAGAATATCGGGGTTGGAAGGGACCTCAGGAGGTCATCTAGTCCAACCCCCTGCTCAAAGCAGGACCAATCCCCAACTAAATCATCCCAGCCAGGGCTTCATCAAGCCTGACCTTAAAACCTCTAAGGAAGGAGATTCCACCACCTCCCTAGGTAACCGATTCCAGTGCTTCACCACCCTCCTAGTGAAAAAGTTTTTCCTAATATCCAGACTAAACCTCCCCCACTACAACTAGAGGCCATTACTCCTTGTTCTGTCATGTGGTACCACTGAGAACAGTCTAGATCCATCCTCTTTGGAACCCCCTTTCAGGTAGTTGAAAGCAGCTATCAAATGCCCCATCATTCTTCACTTCTGCAGACTAAACAATCCCAGTTCCCTCGGCCTCTCCTCATAAGTCATGTGCTCCAGCCCCCTAATCATTTTTGTTGCCTTCCGCTGGACTCTTTCCAATTTTTCCACATCCTTCTTGTAGTGTGGGGCCCAAAACTGGACACAGTACTCCAGATGAGGCCTCACCAGTGTTGAATAGAGGGGAATGATCTGTTGGCAATGCCCCTACTTTTACAACCCAAAATGCCGTTAGCCTTCTTGGCAATGAGGGCATACTGTTGACTCATATTCAGCTTCTCATGCACTGTAACCCCTAGGTCCTTTTCTGCAGAACTGCTGCCGAGCCATTTGGTCTCTAGTCTGTAGCAATGCATTGGATTCTTCCATCCTAAGTTCAGGCCTATGCATTTGTCTTTGTTGAACCTCATCAGATTTCTTTTGGCCCAATCCTCTAATTTGTCTAGGTCCCTCTGTATCCTATCCCTACCCTCCAGTGTATCTACCATTCCTCCCAGTTTAGTGTCATTTGCAAACTTGCTGAGGGTGCAGTCCACGCCATCCTCCAGATCATTAATATTGAACAAACCGGCCCCAGGACCAACCCTGAGGGCACTCCGCATGATATCGGCTGCCAACTAGACATGGAGCCATTGATCACTATCCATTGAGCGCGATGATCTAGCCAGCTTTCTAGCCACCTTATAGTCCATTCATCCAGCTCATACTTCTTTAACTTGCAGGCAAAAATACTGTGGGAGACCGTATCAAAAGCTTTGCTAAAGTCAAGGAATAACACGTCCACTGCTTTCCCCTCATCCACAGAGACAGTTATAGAAAGCAATTAGGTTGGTCCGACATGACTTGCCCTCGGTGAATCCATGCTGACTGTTCCTGATCACTTTCCTTTCCTCTAAGTGCTTCAGAATTGATTCCTTGAGGACCTGCTCCATGATTTTTCCAGGGACTGAGGTGAGGCTGACTAGCCTGTAGTTCCCCAGATCCTCCTTCTTCCCTTTTTTAAAGATGGGCACTACATTAGCCTTTTTCCAGTCATTCGGGACCTCCCCCGATCGTCATGAGTTTTCAAGGATAATGGCCAATGGCTCTGCAATCACATCCGCCAACTCCTTTAGCACCCTCGGATGCAGTGCATCCGTCCCCATGGACTTGTGCTCATCCAGCTTTTCTAAATAGTCCTGAACCACTTCTTTCTCCACAGAGGGCTGGTCACCTCCTCCCCATGCTGTGCTCCCCAGTGCAGTAGTCTGGGAGCTGACCTTGTTCATGAAGACAGAGGCAAAAAAAGCATTGAGTACATGAGCTTTTTCCACATCCTCTGTCACTAGGTTGCCTCCCTCATTCAGTAAGGGGCCCACACTTTCCTTGAACTTCTTCTTGTTGCTAACATACTGAAGAAACCCTTCTTGTTACTCTTAACATCTCTTGCTAGCTGCAACTCCAAGTGTGATTTGGCCTTCCTGATTTCACTCCCACATGCCTGAGCACTATTTTTATACTCCTCCCCAGTCATTTGTCCAATCTTCCACTTCTTGTAAGCTTCTTTTTTGTGTTTAAGATCAACAAGGATTTCACTGTCTTGGTAAGCTACACAAGTGTGTCTCATAAGCATGTAAATACCTGCACCTCTGCACTCACTATCAATGGCTAAACATTTAAAAGTAAATTACAAAATCACATTTGTGAAAATATTATTATGATATGGATATGACATAACTGAGATGTACTTTATTCAAGATGGATCTTGTAAGGTTTCATTGGAAAGGTTATGATTTCCTGAATGTGATTATCCCATTTGTACGCCTGAATCATTTCTCAGCTGTGTTAGTCTGTATCCACAAAAACAGCGAGGAGTCCAGTGCCACCTTAAAGACTAACAGATTTATGCCCAAATAAATCTGTTAGTCTTTAAGGTGGCACCGGACTCCTCGTTGTTTTTGTATCATTTCTTTATCTGAAGTTAGGAATATTGACTATGTATCTTTATTTAAAATGGGTTACTTTGGGTGTAACCCCCCAACTAGCCCTTCAGGTACAACAATGAGAAAGCCAGACAGTGCTAATGGCCCATTAGCAAAGACAATCGTCTGTAGAAGAGCTTAGTCTTCCTGTGGATGCTCGAGGCAGCCTACGAGCAATGGCTGCCACAGCCCTGCAGAGACATGGGTCTGAGTCACCTGGTACTGGACACCTCTCCTCCCCTTTTGGAATGCCAGTGTTTTTCCACTGGAAGACAAAGGATTCCTGCGTTACACAAGAGCTATATAAGGCAGGGGAGTGACATCATCGTGGTTCTCCTCTGCCTCCCCACCCAAAGAGACTTGGAAGCAAGAACTGAAGGGTGGGGGGAAGGGTTGAGCCCAAGCTGGAAGGGCATCTAGCTTGTGAATAAAAATATCTGAGGTCTCAAGCTGGAGACCAGTGCAGCTGCCTTTCAAGACTTTCTGTAATCTGCCTGCAACAATATCTAGGGTGAGAAATTACTATTTGTAACCAATTTCTTTAGTGAAACAAGCTTAGTTTGCGTGTTTTGTTTTATTTGCTTAGTAATCTGCTTTGTTCTGGTTGCTGTCTCTTTAACCTTTTGTAGTTAATAAACTTATTTCTTCTTTATAATAACTCCATTGGTGCAATTCATAATCGGGGGGCAGGTAAGAGGCTGTGCATACCTTCCTTCACATTGAGGGAGGAGATGGATTTCATAATATACCTTTGGGTCTGCACTCCAAGGGAGCTGGACACCTGAGTGCTGGGGAAAGTCCCTTAAGCTATCTTCCCAGAGCTGATTTCAGTGTTTGTGTCATTCTGCAGTTGGACGTGGCCCTGCCTGTGGGTGTGCTGGAGGAGGCTTAATAGCCTGGCTCAGCAAGACAGGTAAAAAGGGGGTCCAGGATGGCAGAACAGGCAGGCTCAGTGATATCTCAGGATAGCAAGTGGCATCTTAAAGGGGGCAACCCATCACATTATTCAAAGGGGAGGGAGGGGTGTAACTAGCTTCCTGGACTTGATTTGATCTCTAATCACGTCATGATATTCATTAAAGAAATGGGGCTGCTCAGGAGAGTATGGGGTAGATTGGGGTGGCCAACCTGAGCCTGAAAAAGAGCCAGAATTTACCAATGTACATTGCCAAAGAACCACAGTAATCTCAGCAGCCCCCCATCAGCTCCCCACCACCACTTCCAGTGCCTCCCGCCCACCGGCAGCCCCGCCAATCAGTCCCCCCCCTCCCTCCCCAAACCTCCTGATCAGCTGTTTCATGGCATGCAGGAGGCTGGGGGGGGGGGGGAGGAGCGAGGACACAGAAGGCTCAGGGGAAGGGGCAGAAAGGGGTGGAGTGGGGGCAGGGCCTGCGACAGAGCTAGGGGTTGAGCAGTAAGTTCCCCCTCCCCCCCCCCCCCCCCGCCCCAGCACATTGGAAAGTTGACGCCTGTACCTCCAGCCCCAGAGTCAGTGCCTATACAAGGAGCCACATATTAACTGCTAAAGTGCCATATGTGGCTGCGGAGCCACAGGTTGGCCACCCCTTGGGTAGAGAGTAAGGAAAACCTAGGTATGGCCCCAAAACTAAATGAATACATTGTCTCAGTCTTCAATAAAAAAGATGACATAGCTGACAGAGGCAAAGGCAGGACGGCTGATGGAAATGAGTGTATAGAAATGAAAATGGACACATCTGCGATAGAAACAAAGCTCACAGAGTTTGATGTGTGCACATCAAGGGGCTCACATAATCTCCACCCCCAAAATACTGAAAGAACTGGCACATGAAAGTGCAAATCCAGTTGTAATCCCTGGAGGACAGCGAATGGCTCACTTGACAATTGCCCTGTTCTGTTCATTTGCTCTGAAGCTGCGGGCACCAGCCGCTATCAGAAGACAGGCTACATGGACCATTGGTCTGATCCAGTGTGGCAGTTCTTATGTAATAAATTATCCAATTGACTGAAGAATAGGAAACATAGGGCCTATATTGAAGAAAGCAGGGGGAAGTAATCCAAGAAACTACAGACCCATTAGTGTGACCCCCAGTACAAGACTTTACAACAACTTTTGAAGGAAAGACTGAAAGACATGGTGGAAAATGTGATAAAATGCAACATGACTCTCTGTAGGACTGCCTTATCCCCATTTACCACTATACCAATCTTTGTGTTATTCAAGTTTTATCAGCAATGATTTTGCATTTATTTCGTTACCTCACTGATAAAAATATTGAAGAGCATCAGGCCAAGTACTGAGTCCTGTAGAACCCCACTAGAAACACCCTGATTTGATTAATCTCCATTGACTATTTTTGGAGATCTGTGAGTTAGCCCGTTCTTAATTAATTTAACATATTCTTTATTAGTATTGAATATTGCTAATTTTTTAATCCCCATGCTATGCAGTACCAAGTCAAACCCATCGCAAACATCTAAATATATTACATGTATACATTTATCTTTATCACCCAAACTTGTAATGAGGTTGAGCTTTTCAAAACTGTCCAGAGCACGTAAGCAAATATTTTCTTAAAGTTAAAGGATGTGTCTAAAACCCCTGGGCTGCTCTGCAAACCTGAAGCTAAATTTGGGGCACCAGGCTCACAGTTCAATCAATGACTTCAAATAGCACACACCCTTCCTAGTTTAACCTGAATGACACAGCAACGTAAAAATGCTATAGTTGCACGTCCTTAATCCTGCCGAGTCACTGAGTCAGCTAGCACTTGGAGAATGATTTGGTTTTCCTTTGATTTAGAAAGTTCATGAAGTTTACCACATAAATATAAGCAGAAGTCCATGTAGCAGCGTTCTCTCTCTGAAATCTTACCCTACAATCCCAAAACCCAGGACAAAGCGGCTGGTTTATTATTCAGATATGTCATGTTGTTTTCTTTTAACTCACAGAGTCCAACGCTTTCACATGCATCAAGATAATGAAGTTTTAAAAAGACAATGATTCTTCATTATGCATTTTTAGCTAAAATAAATGCATTTCAAGTTCCTCCCACCAAGAGCTAACTTTTGTAATTATCTGGTCCATATTGAGGACCATATTTGCTGACACTCAGTTTCCAATTTTTTTTTCCTGTACAGTATGTTAAGAACTTGACTTTTGTATTAAGGAAGCATGTTCTAATTTTAAGCAAGTTTCACAATCACATTTTTGGAAAGACCTTAATAAACTTCTCTTAATCAAACTGAGTCTTAATCAAATGTACTTGCAGCGTGACCAGTAAGTCTACAGCAAGCAATACAAACTTACAAAAATGTATACTTTACTGTCCTCCCTCACTAAAGCCTCTACAGACAAAAGACAATACAAACATCACACTGAAAAACATGAATATTGATTATAGCAGTTCAAGTACATTTACTTTTTGCAATTTGACTATGGATTTTATCTTACACAGGAAACACCCTTATACTTCCTGCAAAATGAAACCTCCACAGCAGCACCAGCCCAGGCCACCTTTCATTGCCAGGCCGTGAACAATTTAAACTGTAAATACAAGCAGGAAAGTAATCTTTTAAAAGGAGGGAGAAAGCTGCCCGGGCTGTAAACTTTTACATGTGGCACGAAGGGCAAACCTTTTAGTCCAAATCATAGTGAGAAACCACTAAAACTGGATAAAATGCCTGAGAAAATGGGCAAAGTTCTATCTACCTAGCTGTCCTCTCAAAGGTGCAGTTCCTAGTTTGTTCCTCCCTTTTGGAGAAAGCTTTTTCGTTGAAATACATTGCAATGTTCCATATTCCAGTCAAAATTTAAATTAAAAAACAAACCATGAGTTTCTGTGGGAAAGACATCTAGTGACAAGAGTTATGCTCACATTTTACAGTTCAGGAACCAAGATGAGACTGCCCATGAGTCAGGACTAAAAATCAGAAATGGAAAGACTGTGGAATCGCCATCCCTGCGTTACAGTGGGAGGAAGGACCAGAGGAAGCCGTAATGCACGGAATGTGACAATAATTGCCCATTGCTTTAAATAAAGTGTTAAGATGAATCCATGCCATGTTCAAGTCCACGCGCCGGTGCCTCTGGCTTCATGTTGGTACATGTTAAGAGCTGTGGAATGGTTGCACTGAGGAATCCTGGCCACCAGCTGGGATGGCCTCGCAGAGAGTCCCAGCTCGACTCAGGATGCTACTCATGAGAAACACGGTCCAGGGCTATGTAGAAGCTCTTCTTATCATCTAGGCAGTGCCAGCCAATCGGCCCAATCTCACAGTCTGCGCATATGAGGAACTTTACATTCCCAACGTCCTTGGTGAATCCAATATTCTCAAAGGAAAACATGTCATCTACGAGCCAGTGATCCTGGAGCACGTCCCCATCCAGAGAGTTGCTGGCAAGCAGGGCCGTCTTCTTCTTCATGGAGGGAAGGAAAAGCTATCAAGGAACAAAACATGGCATTAGCCATTTATGCACACAAGCCATTTACAAACATCAGCTATCACCTCTACAGGCTCAGCTCCAATGCAGTCAGAGCTGCAGAGCAGACACAAAGGATGAGAGATAGCCCTGCCTCACAAGTAGGCACAGACTAAGAGACATGCCACAGACACACACAGCGTTATAAATATAAGAAAAAAGCCACCACATGGTTGGGGGCAGCACAAGGAAACAAGGAGCCCGCAGTATGTTCAGCAGTGGTCTCAAGACACCAACAGCCTCCCTGGTCAGGCTGTTGTGCAGGTGGCCGGCCAAGGAGAGTTGTGAACAGGATCTGAAGGGTGATGACGTATCTGAAGGAGGACAATGAAGCAGGAAGGGGGCGTGGGGCTGGGGACTGGAGTCAGGGGCTGATCAGGAATCACTGCGGATACCAGGTGATGGTCAGGGCCCCGATGATGGGGGCAGTGGGCGGAGCTGCGAGGTGCCAGGGCGCGGCCTGCTGACGGGGAGGATGGAGCCCGTCCCGGCGGGGGAAGGGGGAAGGCAGAAAGCAACCGCTGCCGGGCCGGGCCGTACCTCTCTGCGCGCGAAGGTGGCGGCGCCGGGCAGCAGCACGCGCGAGCCGCAGCGCTGGCACAGCACAGTCTTGCGGTTGCGGCCCCGCGGGCAAACCAGCTCCTCCGCGCCTGGACTGCGAGGAGCCGCTGCTGGTTCCATCTCCGCGCAGGGCGCCGCCATAGCCGCGCAGGCGCATTAGTGCCGCCTCGGCGCGCGCAGCAGGGGCCCGGGCGGGGCGAAGGTTCCTCGCGGGAGGCGGTGTGGTGGCGCCGTGGGCAGTGCTATGGGGCTATTGGCCTGGGGCAGAGGACTACCACGGGGGTGGGGATTGCTCCAGGAGCAGGGCTGAGTGGTTACGTAAACGCCATGGGGAGCTATACGTTGGGTGATCATATTTCCCAGAGGGAAAACAGGACACAGCATGGAGCTAGCCCCAGCCCCCACGCAGGGCTGGCCCGAACCTCCGCCTCTGAGGCTGGCCCAAGCCACTCGGCCAAGTCCTCCTCTCCCCTGGGTGGGGCTGGCCCGAGTCGCTGGCTCAAACCCTCCCCTCTCCCTCACGTGGGGCTGGTGTCGCTGCTCACCCAAGCCCTGCCTCCCCCCTGCATGTTCCTCCACATCCCACTTTTTTGACAAAAGTGCGCATTTGTCCAGTTTGCTCTTGCCCACTGATCAGGTTGGCAAATGAGACAAATGCCCACTTTTGCCAAAAACGTTGGGATGGCCGGGACAAGGTTTAAAAAAGGGACTGTCTCGGCCAAAATGGGACGTATGGTCACCCTAGCTATACGCCTAGAAGTGGAATGAGGACAGAGCTGTGGCATGGGGTCACAGGCATGGGGCTATGGGGTAAGGGTAGGTTACATGTGATGGGTGGTTCCAGGGGCAGGGCCAGGGCCAGCAGTGGGTGGGTCTATTGGGATTCGTTTAGTTTGAGAGCTGCCTCTCCATATCCATATCCAGCCTCTCTCAGGGGGCAGTGCCGGGCACCTGCTCTGTCTTGTTCTTGGTGATGCTTGGGGCACGTGGGCTCAGCTGTGGGGTTGTGTGGGAGGGGATGCTCTGGGTCTTTCCTTTTGTCTGAGAGGTTTGTACTTGTAGCTTAATCAAGAGGTTTGTCAGGTGATTTGGCTGGGCAGCATCGACTAGTGATTGGAGCCCAGCAGTGGGAATTGAGAGTGCTGGACCCAGTTCCCAGAAGTGAACTTCTGGGACTTGTCTAGAAAGGAAAGTCACAGTGCTATAACTAGGGTGACCAGACAGCAAATGTGAAAAATTGGGACAGGAGGTGGGGGGGGGGGGGGGGGCAATAGGTGCCTATATAAGACAAAGCCCCAAATATCAGGACTGTCCCTATAAAACTGGGACATCTGGTCACCCTAGCTATAACTGTCTTTGGGCCAGCAGGCACTGCTTTGGGTGCATGCACTGATTGTACTCCTGAGGGAATTCTGCACCAAAAAAATAAAAATGCTGCATACAATATTTTAAAATTCTGCAAAATTGTGCATATTTTATTTGTCAATAAATAAATGTGGAGGCTTGCACGTGGTAGTGCGGAGCACATGCCACTGGCTGCACAGAGGTGGGCAATCACCCGCATCCTCCCAGGATATGGATTCAGCGGTGATGCTGCATCTGACCCTGACACAGCGCAAGGGTTGGGCCTGCCCCAGAAACACCCAGCGACATGCTCCTCTGCATCAGGTGCACCAAGCTAGAAAGCGAGAGGGACAGAGTCTTGCACACACATCGAGCCCTGACCCCAATCCAGGCGTGAGCAGGCAGACTCAGCCTGGCAGGATCCAAGTGTGGAGGGGATTAGTATGGGGGGATCCGGGTGTGGGGTGAGAGGGTTCTGTGTGGGGATATATGGGTGCAGCAGCTCTATGGAGGGTCCAGATGCAGGGGTGATCTGGATGCACAGGGGCTTGTTGTGGGGTTCTGGGTGCAGTGGCAATGGGACTCTGCAGGAGGGTTCAGGTGAAGGAGGTTAGGACTCAGCTGAGGGGGTCTGGGTTTGGGAAGATGGGGCTTATCAGGGGTGCTGGGGGCTCAGCAGGGGGCAGTCTGAGTGCTGAAGAAGTGAGGCTTGGTGGAGTGGGGGTCTAGGTGCAGCTGGTTAGGGCTTAGTAGGGTGACGGTCCAGGTGCAGGAGGCTCATCAGGGTGATCCAGGTGTGGGGTGAGGGTGGGGATCATCAGGGTTGGGGTTTGAGTGTGTGGGGCTCTGTGGGGGGGTGCAAGAGTGGGGGGTCTGGATGCAGGGGGAGGGGCTTGACAGGGGTCTGGATGCAGGGGGGATGAGGCTCAGTGGGGTAGGGGTTTGGGTGCGGGGAGCTCATCTAGGGGTCTGGATGCACAAGGGCTGGGTGGAAGGGGCAGCAGCTCCCTGTACAGTGACCCCTTTGTCCTGCAGCTGAGGAACAATGGGGGCAGGAAGCAGGGGGAGGCATTCAGAGCTTCCTGGAGCTGCGGCAGGTTTCTGGTGTTGGGTCTGACCCAGCCTCGGCCCTGGCCATTCCTTGCAGGGGAAGAGGAAGTCTCATCCTCCTCCAGCCCAGCTGGGATTAGCAGCTGAGCCCAGCGCAGGATAGGAGCCATCGGCAGCGATTTACCTCTCTGCTGGCTGCTCCGGGCTACTGAAATGATGCACCCGCACTTCGGGGGAGGGGCACATGACTGCTCTTGCAGCTTCCCTTTGCTTCCCCATCAGAATTCATTTTTCTGTGGGGAAGCAAAGAAATCTGCTGGGGATATGAAATTCTACACATGCACAGTGGCAGAGATTGCCTTCTATTGCTTTATCTCAACGTTTCAATCAAAACAAACTGCTTTTGAATTGCCTTTACTCTATTTCAGCCTGGGATAAACTGGTATAAGGGCCATGCGGATGCATCATAATGCTGCTATAACCCTCCCAGACCTCCTAAAGTGGTGGTACAGCACAAAATGATGTGAGAGTGGCAAGGGGGGGAAAGTGCAGTAGATTTAATCTTCCTGGATTTCTCTAAAACATGTGATACAGTTCCACATGGGAAATTATTAAATTGGAAAAGAGGGGGATCAATATGAGAATCAAAAGGTGGGTAAGGAACTGGTTAAAGGGGAGACTAGAGTGGGTCATGCTGAAAGGTGAACTGTCAGCCTGGAGGGAGGTTACTAGTGGAGTTCCTGAAGAATTGGTCTTGGGACCAGTCTTATGTAACATTTTCATTAATGAAACAAGGTGGGTGAAGTAACATCTCTTGTTGGACCAACTTCTGTTTGTGAAAGAGGCAAGCTTTTGAGCTACATAGAGCTAATACAATGTGTGGATGACACGAAGTTGGAGGTATAACCAACATGGAGGACCAGAATATCCTAAAAGGAGATTTGGCTGACCTTGAAAAATGGCATTATAGAAATGGGATGAAATTTAATTGTGCGGAGTGCAAGATCATGCAGTAGGGGACTAGCAACAAGAATTTTTGCTATAAGCTGGGAACTTATCAGTTGGAAGCAGCAGAGGAGGAGAGAGAGGATGACTATGAGCTGCTAATGTGATGTGGCCATGAAAAAGGATAATGCAATCCTAGGATGCATCAGGCAAGGTATTTCCAGTAGAGATAGAGAAGTGTTGTTAACATTGTACAAGGCCTCATCCAGAATACTGTGTGCAATTCTGGTCTCCCACGTTTAAGAAAGATGAATTCAAACTGGAACAGGTGCAGAGAAGGGCTACTAGGATGATTAGAGGAATGGAGAATCTATCTTATGAAAAGAGACTTAAGGAGCTTGGCTTGTTTAGCCTAACAAAACAAAGGCTGAAAGGAGATATGTTTGCTCTCTATAAATACATTAGAGGGAAAAACATCAGGGAGGGAGAAGTGTTATTTAAGTTAAGGGTCAATGCTGGCACAAGAACAAAAGGATATAAACTGGTCATCAACAAGTTTAGGCTTGAAATTAGAAGGTTTCTAACCATTAGGGGTGAAGTTCTGGAACAGTTTTCCAAGAGTAGTAGTGGAGGCAAAAATACGAATTTGTTTGAAGACTGAGCTTGACAAGTTTATGAAGAGTATGGTATGATGAGGTTGCCTGCAATGGCATAGGCCCAGCTGCAACTGCTATTAGCAGATATCTCCAGTGGATGGAGACCGGACACTAGATGGGGAAGGCTCTAAGTTACTATAGAGAATTCTTTCCCAAGTGTCCAGGGGATGGGTCTTCCACACAGGGCTGGATTAACTTTTTGTGGGCCCGGTACCAAACATATTTGTGGGCCCCCCTGGGGGCCAGGGGCAAGAGCACAGCGGGCAGGGTGGATTTGATTTAAATCATGATTTTGTACATAAAAGTTCATTCTTGTTGGTTGTTATAACCTTAATACATATTCTTCACAACTCAGAGATAGATGTAGGTTTCATTTTTAGAAAGTACACACTATACATTTTTAAACAGTGATTTATTTTGAAAACTTTTCAGTTGAGTTTTACAGCTATATAGGCAAATGAATGATTGTTTGGTTATTTCATTTAACAAAGGTAATTGAAGCAGATATTTATGAAGTCATTGGGAGGTGAACTATCTCCAGTTCAACAGGTTAATCATTAATATTTGGAGGATTTTCTTGCCATGCTGTATTAGGAGGAGAACATCACCAGACAGACATTAAAATTGTTTTATTTAACTAAAACAACACCATTAAGTATTTTGGATTTTTTTCTTCAACATCAAACATTTATCTCCAGACTTCTCCTTGTCCAGATCTATTCCGCCCCCAACAATCTTCTATTCATTGAACTTTTTGAAACGTTTCACTTTTAGAGAGAGGTAAGGGATTGACTCTGTGTACACAAATTTGCAGAGGGACAATAGGGTTGAGGTCTGTTATTTCTCACCTCTATATATTATTTATTTAAAAACATTTTTGCTGTTAACAAGCATGTTACCTCTGGAGACACAAATCCACAGTTTGAGAACTGCAAAACTAAGCATCTCTGATGGTATCTTCTAGACCAGGGGTCGGCAACCTTTCAGAAGTGGTGTGCTGAGTCTTCATTTATTCACTCTAATTCAAGGTTTCGCGTGCCAGTAATACATTTTAACATTTTTAGAAGGTCTCTTTCTATAAGTCTATAATATATAACTAAACTATTGTTATATGTAAAGTAAATAAGGTTTTAAAATTTTTTAAGAAGCTTAATTTAAAATTAAATTAAAGTGGTGGCCAGGACCCGGGCATTGATTTTTATCCACCGTGACAGTGGGGCATGGTGTGTGTGGGGGGGAGGATTGGTCCCCAGCTGGAGTGAGGCAGGGGCCAGGGGCAAGACGAGCACAGTGGGGCATGGGGTGGGAGGATTACTTCCTGCTGACTAGAGCAAGGCAGGGGCCAGGGGCAAAAGCACAGCGGGCAGGTGCTAGGGTTGGTCCCCGGAGCAAGGGAGGGGCTGGGGGTAAACTGCAAGCACAGCAGGGCTGGGGAGGAGGTAAACAGGATCCCCCACCCCCCGCCCACATAGAGCCTTCTCCCTGGCTCTAGCCCATTCTCTTCGTCTCTCTCTGCACTGAGTTGCCCCTCCTCCAGTGTGACAAAGTGGGAATGTTCTTAATGTTTTCTCTGAATACTGTGTGGGTACTTCAGTTTCCCCTGTCTTAGGTATCTAGGTGGTGAGATAAGAGTGTGTGATTGTTGCAGAGGCCTAGGAAGGTGTGATGCTGTCTGCACAGAGAATGGCTGACACCCTGTCTCCTGGCAACAGACGGCCTTGGGCCCCTCCCTTGCAAGGTGCCAACTGAAGGTGTTGGATAGCAAAGATCAGATGGCCTCCTGGCCCGGGAAACAGCCAAAGCCCAGAGGAGGTGCTGGAGGGGGTTGCAGTTTGGAGCTGGCTGGGGAAACGGGAGGCTGAGGGGTCCTGTTTTCTGTACCTGCAAGCTCTGTTTTGGACTGTATTCCTGTAATCTAATAAACCTTCTGTTTTACTGGCTGGCTGAGAGTCACGGTGAATCGCAGGAAGTGGGGGCTGCAGGGCCCTGACTCCCCCACACTCCATGACATCCGGCAGGACCAGGACAGGTTCTCTTCCAGCCCTCTGGGATAGGTGTTGGGAGTGGGAGGAGCGGAGGCTAATGTGGTTACTCCTATAATCTGACTTTTAGTTTCCAGTCAGCACTGCTAACTGAACGCTCAGGTCCTGTTTTCTACTGGAGTTTCCAGTCTAAAACTGGATACCTGGCAACAGGGGTGCCAGAAAAGCCTGGGGGGCGGGGAGGGGCAAGCAATCATTTTCAAAAGTGAGAGGGCTAAGCCTTAAGCAGGGGGAGGGGAGGAAGCAAGTGGTGGATGGGCTAGGGCAGGGGTCGGCAACGTTGGCACGCGGCTCGCCAGGGTAAGCACCCTGGCGGGACGGGCCAGTTTTATTTACCTGCTGACGCGGCAGGTTCGGCCGGTCGCGGCCCCCACTGGCCGCGGTTCGCCGTCCCGGGCCAATGGGGGCGGTGAGAAGCCGCGGCCAGCACATCGCTTGCCCGTGCCGCTTCTCGCCGCCATTGGCCCGGGACGGGGAACCGCGGCCAGTGGGGGCCGCGATAGGCCGAACCTGCCGCATCAGCAGGTAAATAAAACTGGCCCGACCCGCCAAGGTGCTTACCCTGGCGAGCCGCGTGCCAACGTTGCCAACCCCTGGGCTAGGGAGTGGAGAGGAGTTAGTGGGCAGGGCCATGCCTGCTGTACTGCCCAGGTAGGTTGGAAACGGGATCAGTCGACACAGTATCCCCAGCCCAGGTGACGTGACAGCCAGTGGTGGATTTAGAGTTAGTGGGGCCCCCGGCCCTGTACTCAGCGTCATTTTTGGGGCCCCTCCTTGGAACCCAGCCAAGAAAAAGAACATTCTTTTTTTCTTCATCCTCCTCCTATAAGTAATAGCAAGTAAATGAAAATAAAGTGCGGTACCTTGATTGTTTTTGTAGTCTAACTTATTTTTCCACAGACCACTTGAAAATCGCTGAGAGTCTCGGTGAACCACTTAATGATCTTTCCAAATATTGTTTGTACCGTTAGTTAACTATTGTAAAGTGCTTTGGATAAAAAACCATTGGGGTCTGGGGTCTGGGGTCTGGACAGGACTTAGGGTGCGGAAGGGGGCACGGGGCTGGAGGTGCAGGGTCTGGGAGGCAGTTAGGGTGTGGGAGGGAGTTAGGGTGCAGGAGCAGGCTGGGAGTTGGGGTGCAGGGTCTGGCCAGGAGTTAGGGTGTGGGAGGGGGCTCAGGGTTGGGGCAGGAGGTTTGGGTGTGAAGCGCTTACCTGGGGCAGCTCCCATTTGGTGCAAGGGGTGCAGGTGGGAATGTGGGGGTGGTGGTGCAGGAGCTCTCATTTGGTGCTCAGGGTGGGGATGTGGGGGGAGGGGTGCAGGAGTCAGGGCTGGGGTTGTGAGGGTGCTCCCAGCCCTCTGCCCTGAGCAGCTCATGGTAGGGGGCTGGAAGGGATATGCCCCAATTCCACCCCCTTCCCCAAAGCCCCGCCCCCACCTCTTCTCCTCCTGCTCCCCCGAGCAGCGAGCGCACTGCAGCCCCGCTCCTCCCACTCCCTCGCGCTGCCAAACAGCTGTTTGGCAGCGGGGAAAGCTCTGGGAGGGGGAGGGGCGGGAACGCGGCACGCTCGGGGGAAGAGGCAGGGGAGGGGGGAGTTTGGCTGCCGGCGGACCCTGCCCTGCAGCAGGAGCCCCAGGAGCCGGCAGGACCAAGCTTCTGCCCCCACAGGAGAGAGCAGGGGGCGGAGAAGAACAGGGCGGGCCAGGACCTCTTTGGAGCCCGGGCCCGGCGCCATGGCGCTAGTGGCACCATGGTAAACTCAGTACTACTTGCACACAGGGCTGGCTCTAGGCACCAGCAAAACAAGCTGGTGCTTGGAGTGGCACATTTTTAGGGGCAGCATGGCCGGCGCCAGAGTGCCGCCCCTGCCGCCCCTAAAAATGTGCCCCGGCCGCCCTGGCTCACCCCGCTGCTGCCACGGCACGCGAAACAGCTGATTCGCGCACCGCTGCTCCCCCTCCCACCCAGGCTCTCAAACCTGGAAGGGAGGGGGAGATCCCGAGCGGCCGCGGCACGCGAAACAGCTGATTCACGCGCCGCTGCTCCCCCTCCCTCCCAGGCTTGACAGCCTGGGAGGGAGGGGGAGACTCCAAGTGGCCGTGGCGCACGCGCCACTTCTCCCCCTCCCTCCCTCCCTCCTAGGCTTGAGAACCTGGGGGGAGGAGGCAGGGCTGGAGATTTGGGGAAGGGGCGGAGTTAAGGCAGGGCCGGGGGGTGGGGTAAGAAAAAAACAGGGGGTTGGGGGCTGCCAAAATTGATTTTGCTTGGGGCGGCAAAAATCCTAGAGCTGGCCCTGCTTGCACACATGCTCAGGGTCTAACTGATCACCATAGTTGGGGGGGTTTCACCTTCCTCTGTAGTGTGGGGCATGGGTCACTTGCTGGTTTGAACTAGAGTAAATGATGGAGTCTCTGTAACTTGAAATCTTTAAATCAAGATTTCAGGACTTCAGTAACTCAGCCAGAGGCCTGCGATGTGCAGGAGGGCAGACTAGATGATCATGATGGTCCCTTCTGGCCTTAAAGTCTATGAATCTGAGACCTTTCATGATTTTTCACTTCCCTTCTCCCCACTTCAAAAATAAATAAGTAAAGGAGCTATACGTTGGTAATGGTACATTATAGTGCAGGATCCCTCTTTTGGAGGAACTGATGAAAAATATCTTGCCATATCCAAGGAAAAGGAATATATAAGGAAAAGAGTTCCAAAGTGGAAAGGAAAAAACATGAAAGCAACATTTTCTGTGTTGCCATTATGCCCACTTTTACAATAATAAGTAACATTGTGGTTCTGTGGCAGTTCACACACCAGCCTATACCCCAGACAAGGAAAACAGGTACGAGCCAAACTACACATCTGTAATGTGCCTTGCACCTACCTGCAAGAGCAGTGTCTATTTGGACGCTGTACGTGAGATGATTGGGAGGCAGCAGATGAGGGACTGCTTCTGTCTAGCTTTGTAAGGGGAGGTACTCTTGTTAAAGGAAGTTCTAGCTAATTGATGCACTTCACTGTTTATTAAAAAAAAATAATGCTACTTAATTGCTTCCTTAGAAAGAGCCACTGAACTTCTGAAGGAAGCAGCAAGATGGGATCATGAGCACCACATTTTCCTTGTGGGATGCTTTGCTTTGTTTGAATTTGACCCTGTCTTCCATGGGCAGCAGGTATAATAGGTCAGGGAAGGTACAGCCTCCCCTAGTGCAGCCACGGGGCACCTGTTGTGGTTTGGCAGGGGAAATGTTTGCTTTTTATTATGCTCCATGCAGGTTCCAGGGCAGCTGAGGAGATGATATGTGCTATTCAGCTTTCTGGGTTCATCAGTAATCTCCCTGGATTCCAGAGAGAATACTGATGAACCCGGGAAGCTGAGTAACACATACTACCTCCTCAGCCATCCAGGAACTTGCACGGGGCATAACAAAAGCTGAGGTTCTTTTTCCAGAAGAGAGGAACTTTAAATTTTTCCCGCGGGGCAGCTTGGGTCTGCGGAGGGGAGGCGTGGCTGTGGGGGCTACGGCCAGCCCAGGTGGGCTCTTAGCAGAGATTGAGGGGGGAGCATTCCAGAAGACAGGCCTCCTGTCTCTCTCATTGGGCAAGACAGGCAGAAGTTGCATTCACAGCACTTGGAGCTGCCAGAGCAGAGTCTTTCACAGAGGCTGCTCCTGTGTTCTGCAAGGCCAAGAAACTGAAGTGCACATGCCACACGTGCAGTCCAGGAACAGCAATGCCGGCATCTCCACACTGCCTCAGCTCTGCCCTGAAGGAACCATCTCTCAAGGTGATAGGACAGCTCAGTCTCCATGGCCCATTCATTCTTTGGCCACTGCATGGAGCCTGCCAAAAAGGGGGTCAGTGGTGGGTTTGTGATATAGACCCAGACCCCGTGGGAACTGCTCTGACACCCATTTTCAACAAATTTCAGTCCCCATGACCTCACGTTCAAACTAGTGACCATGAGGGCTCCCTGGCCCACACATCACCATTCCTCTGCTTAGGTATCTTTGCATTCCTAAACGTAAATAGCCATTTACAAAATAAAGATATAAACCCAATCCCTCTGGAGCAGAGGGCTGGGGACTGCAGTGTAATCCAAACCAAACTGACAGAGGGTGCCACTGGGCAGTGACTTATACAACCATAAAGCACTGTGTGAGTAAAAGGTATCATGGCCTCTTCCAGCTGGGATCCTCCTTTGTAGGGTAAAATGGCATGGCTACTGTTTCCAGAGCCAATTACAGTGATACAAGGAGCCAGTGCAAGCCACTGGTAGTGATAGAGGCGCCCCTCTGTGCCCAACCAACAGAGCAGGTGAGTCTGTTACAACCCCAGCTATAGAGTCTTGGCTTTTTAGCTCAAGCTGTAGCAGCCAGGGTCACCCTTAGGGGCAGGTGATCAGAGCAACTGCCCTGTATACTAGCATTCAGGGGCGCCAAATCCCTGTTTGGTTTTGTTGTGCTTAACAGGTGGTTATTTGCTCGTAAGAACAGCCACACTAAGTCAGACCAATGGGCCAGCTAGCCCAATACCCCATCTTCTGACAGTGGCCAATGCCAGATGCTTCAGAGGGAATGAACAGAACAGGGCAATTATCGAGTGATCCATCCCCTGTTGTCCACTTCCAGCTTCTGGCAGTCAGAGGCTTAGGGACACCCAGAGCATGGGGTTGTGTCCCTGACCATCTTGGCTAATAGCCATTGATGGGCCTAGCCTCCATGAAGAGGTTACTTACCTGTAACTGGAGGTTCTTAGAGATGTGTGGTCCCTATATGGAGTCTAAGTATGGGTGCTCATGCGCCAGAATGTTTTCCTAGCAGTGTCTGTTGACCTGTGGCTACGTGTGCTCACGTAGAGTCACCCTTGGAGTCGTGCCATGACTCCATCAGGTGGATCATGGATGCACCTGGAGACCCATTTGGAAATTTGTTGTGAGGAGTGGGCTTGTCCCTTGCATTGATTAGCAATGACTAGAGTTTTGGTGACGTCCAGAAGGCACAAGTTCACTGGAGGTAGAATTCCAGTGCACCTTGGATGTCGAGGGAGTGTAGTGCTCTGGCTGTGTGCGATCTGGGATAGAAGACAGGGAGGTAGATGCACTGATTTAGGTGGAATTCCGACACTACCCTAGGTATGAATTGTGCAGCCACAAGAAAACCTTATTCTGTGGAAGACAGTGTAAGGTGGGTCCGCCATCATGGCCGCCAGTTTTCTGATCTATCTAGCCAACCTGATGGCCACTAAGAAGATCACTTTCATGGAGACAGAACATTTTGCCAGAGGCTCGAAGAGGAGCTTTGTGAGGGCGGAAGAAACGAGATTAAGGCCTCACAAGGGAGTGGGCTTCAGGACTAGCAAGAAGGTATTGAGCAGACCCTTCAGGAAACAGATGGTGGTAGGGTGTGTGAATACTGAGGCACTGTCCACCAGGGGAAGAAAGGCACTGAGCGCTGCCAAATGGACCCATATGGAGCTGAGGGCCAGGTCCGACATTTTGAGTTCAAGAAGGTAGTTGAGGATGACAGGTATGGATATCGTCCCCAGAGGGTGTTGATGTCGGTGGGCACATGAAGTAAAGAACTTCCGCTTTGCCCAGAAGCAGGCCCTGGTGGATACCCTCCTGCTTTGTGTACGGATGTGTGTCACTGGGGTGGAGCATGCCCAGTCTATCATGAAGCCCCATCCAAAAACCAAGCTGTGAGGGGAAGAGGGCCCAGATTGGGATGCCAGAGCCGGCCTTAATCTTGCATGAGATCCAGGAGTGTGCAGAGACTGAGCGGTGTGTGAGCAGAGAATCACAGGAGGTCCGTGAACAAATACTGATGGGGCCAGAATGGGGCTATAAGTATTACTGTAGCTCAGTCCCAGCGAATTTTGTGTAGGACTTTCAGGAGGAGGGAAATCATAGAAGATTAGGATTGGAAGAGACCTCAGGAGGTCATCTAGTCCAACCCCCAGCCCAAAGCAGGACCAACCCCAACTAAAGTATCCCAGACAGGGCTTTGTCAATCCGGGCCTTAAAAACCTCTAAGGAGGGAGATTTCACCACATCCCTAGGTAACCCATTCCAGTGCTTCACCATCCTCCTAGTGATATTAGTATTTCTTAATATCCAACCTAGACCTCCCGCACTGCAACTTGAGACCATTTCTCTTTGTTCTGTCATCTGTCACCACTGAGAAAAGCCAAGCTCCATCCTCTTTGGAACCCCCTTTCAGGTAGTTGAAGGCTGCAATCAAATCCCCCCTCACTCTTCTTCTTTTCTGCAGATTAAATAAACCAAGTTCCCACAGCCTCTCCTCATAAGGGCTCGGGGTGTGGGAGGGGGCTCAGGGCTGGGGTACAGGTGGGTGCAGGCTCTGGGGTGGAGCCAAAGATGAGGGGTTTGGGGTGCAGGCTGCCTTGGGGCTGCGGTGGGGGGAGAGGACTCCCCCCAGCCTTCTCTCATGCAGCAGCTCGGGGCCAGGGGAGTGGCTCTTCTCCCCGGCAGCGCCGGTGGGCCTGGGCTGGGCTGGGCTGGGGGACGGGCTCCTCTCCCCCTGCCGCAGCAAGTCCAGGGCAAGTCCGTGCTGCGGCTGGTGGGGAGGGGGCGCCTCTCCCCGCCGCGGCAGGTCCATGCATCATTCCCCACCGCAGCCCTGAGCCCCAGTGCATGGCTTAATAGGCATCTGCGCAGCTTAGAGGGATCTTAGGTCCCCAGACTGTAGCAGTGCATGGGATTCTTCTGCCCTAAATGCAGGACTTTGCACTTGTCCTTGTTGAACCTGATCAGATTTCTTTTAGCCCAATCCTCCAATTTGTCTAGGTCACTCTGGACCCTATCCCTACCCTCCAGAGTATCTCTCTCTCCCCACAGCTTAGACTCATCCGCAAACTTACTGAGGGTGCAATCCATCCCATCATCCAGCTCATTAAGGAAGATGTTGAACAAAACCAGCCCCAAGACTGACTCCTGGGGCACTCCGCTTGATACCGGCTGCCAACTAAACATTGAGCGGTTGTTCACTCCCCGTTGAGCCCGACAATCTAGCCAGCTTTCTATCCACCTTATAGTCCATTCATCCAATCCATACTTCTTTAACTTGCTGGCAAGAATACTGTGGGAGACCATATCAAAAGCTTTGCTAAGGTCAAGGTATATCATGTCCACTGCTTTCCTCATATCCACAGAGCCAGTTATCTCATCATAGAGATGGGGTGAAGGCATAGCCTAGGATGTCTGTCCAGAGGAAAAGGGCATTGAGTAGGGTGACCATATTTCCTAAAGGGAAAATGGGACACCATGTGGGGCTGGTCCAAGCTCTTCCCCCCCAAGCCGCTCACCTGAGCTGCTCCCTCCGTGCATGCGAGACTGTTGCTGGTTGCCTGAGCACCACACCCCCCACGTGAGGTTGTCACTAGTCACTTGACCCCTTTTTCCCCGCTGGAACCCTCCCCTCCTCAAGCCCTGCCTCCCCCCTGTGCAGGGCTGGTATTTCCGCTCACCTCCCCTGCACGTTCCTCTACCCCGCACTCCACCTTTTTGACAAAGATGGGCATTTGCTCTTGCCCACTGATCAAGCTGGTGAGAGCAAACGGGACAAATGCCCACATTTGCCAAAAATGTTGGGATGGCCAGGACAGGGCTTAAAAAAGGGACTGCCCCGGCCAAAATGAGACATACGGTTACCCTACTTGTGAATCTGCCCCCATGACTCCTCTGGAGAAATAAGTGGGCAGTTTGCCGTTCTCATGGATCACAAAGAGGTCCCAGGATAGGATGCCCCACTTGTAGAAGAGGTACCTCGGTGTGGCATTGTGCAATTTCCACTCATGGTTCATGTAGAGAGTCCTGCTAGGGAGTTTTGGACAGCCAGGAGGTATGCATAGGCATAGTCTGACTTCTACATTTTGTGGGGGAGAGGGAACAGAGCCAGGCTGAGCCACCTCCACCCTCTGACTCACCTCAGCAGGCCACCCAGCCTGTCTGGGTTCGGGGGGGGAGAACAACCAAAAAATTATAACTCAAAGGGGAGGGTTTCAGCTCAAAGTTTGAAAATCGCTCAAGATGCAGGGAGGGAGTAGCTAGGGGGTGTGTGCTGGGTGATCACACGCTAGGGCTGTGCCAGCCCCAGAGCCAGATCCTTCCCACCCCTGAGCGGCTCTTACTGGCTGTGTGATCAGTCAAAAGGGGCTGGGAGCTGAAAAACAGCAGTAGCCTCAGGCACCAGCAGCAGGAGGAGGAGATGGGGGAATGCTGCGGCCGCCCGCACCATGGCACCAACCAGAGCAGCAGCTGCCCTGCTGTCAAGGCTGTATCCCCACTTTGAACTTTAGGGTACAAATGTAGGGGCCTGCATGAAAACTTCTAAGCTTAACTACCAGCTTAGCTCTGGTCCGCTGCCACCATTTCCCAATGGATTCCCTCCCTGGGAAGCCTTGAGAAACCTTCACCAATTCCCTGGTGAATACAGATCCAAACCCCTTGGATCTAAAACAAGGAAAAATCAATCAGGTTCTTAAAAAGAAGGCTTTTAATTAAAGAAAAAGGTAAAAATCATCTCTGTAAAATCAGTATGGAAATTAACCTTACAGGGTAATCAAACTTAAAGAGCTCAGAGGACTCCCCTCTAGTCTCAGGTTCAAAGTACAGCAAACAAAGATAAACACTCTAGTAAAAGGTACATTTACAAGTTGAGAAAACAAAGGAAAACTAACACACCTTGCCTGGCTATTTACTTACAAGTTTGAAATAGGAGAGACTTGTTTAGAAAGATGTGGAGAACCTGGATTGATGTCTGGTCCCTCTCAGTCCCGAGAGCGAACGCCCTCCCAAACAAAGAGCACAAACAAAAGCCTTCCCCCCCCCCCCCAAGATTTGAAAGTATCTTGTCCCCTTATTGGTCCTTTAGGTCAGATGCCAGCCAGGTTACCTGAGCTTCTTAACCCTTTACAGGGAAAAGGATTTTGGAGTCTCTGGCCAGGAGGGATTTTATAGTACTGTACACAGGACAGCTGTTACCCTTCCCTTTATAGTTATGACACACCCCCCAAATCACAGATAGTGTTGGACGTTCGGTTCCACACTGGCTGTGATTTCTTCCTGGAGTTCTAGGAGAAAACAGAGTTAATAAGACACATGTACCTTTAGACATACTACTGATTATATAAAAACTAACAATATGTTTCATTCCAAGAACAATTGTTAACCAGTTAACTCTGGGAAACTTTCCCGGGAGAGTGCATCAGCCACTTTGTTAGAAGCTCCCGAAATGTGTTGTATTTCAAAATCAAAATCTTGGAGAGCTAAACTCCACCGAAGAAGTTTTTTTGTTATTTCCCTTGGCGGTATGAAGCCACTGTAGCGCAGCATGGTCTGTTTGTAGTTGGAAACGCCGTCCCCAAACATATGGGCGTAGCTTTTCCAGCGTGTACACAATGGCGTAGCATTCCTTTTCGCTGATTGACCAGTGGCTTTCACTCTCAGACAGTTTCTTACTGAGAAACACGACGACAGGATGGAATTCTTGATCCGGTCCTTCCTGCATTAAAACTGCTCCCACGCCTCGCTCGGACGCATCTGTGGTTACTAGGAACGGTTTGTCAAAGTCTGGGGCCCTTAGCACAGGGTCAGACATGAGTGTTGCCTTAAGCTGGTTAAAGGCCTTTTGACACTCATCAGTCCACTGAACTGCATTTGGCTGTTTCTTTCTGGTTAGGATTGTCAGCGGGGCGGCGATTTGGCTGTAGCGGGGTACAAATTGCCTATAATATCCAGCCAAGCCTAAGAAGGATTGGACCTGTTTCTTAGACTTTGGAACCGGCCACTTTTGGATAGCATCCACTTTGGCCTGTAGGGGATTTATAGTTCCTCGACCCACCTGGTGCCCCAGGTAAGTCACTCTGTTTTGGCCTATTTGACACTTTTTAGCCTTAACTGTTAGTCCTGCCTGCTGGATGCGCTCGAAGACTTTTTCCAGGTGCTCCAGGTGCTCTGCCCATGAATCAGAAAAAATGGCCACATCATCGAGGTAGGCAACTGCAGATTCTCCCAATCCCGCTAGGAGACCATCTACAAGTCTTTGGAAGGTGGCGGGTGCATTTCGCAACCCGAAAGGGAGTACATTGAATTCATACACCCCTGCCTGGGTGACGAAGGCTGACCTTTCCTTAGCGGGTTCATCTAGTGGTACTTGCCAGTACCCCTTGGTTAAGTCTAAGGTAGAGACGAATTGGGCATGTCCCAATTTCTCCAATAGCTCATCTGTGCGTGGCATTGGATAGTTGTCAGGATGAGTTACAGCATTTAGCTTACGGTAGTCCACGCAAAAGCGTATTTCCCCATCTGGTTTGGGAACTAGAACCACTGGAGATGCCCATGCACTCTTAGAGGGGCGGATTATACCCATCTGTAGCATGTCCTGGATCTCTCTTTGTATAGCAGTTTTGGCATGAGGTGACTTAGGGTGGGGTTCTAATTGGGTGAGCATTACCTGTGTCAATGGAGTGGTATGCCCGTTCAGTCCGTCCTGGAGTGGCTGAGAAAATTGGTGCAAAGCTTGTGCACAGCTCCTTGATCTGCGGTCGCTGCAGACGTCCAAGGGTCGTGGAGAGGTTCACCTCTTCTACGCCACCATCCTTTTTTCCTTCGTAGTAGACACCTTCAGGCCACTCCGCGTCATCTGTTTCCTGGGCTGTAAACTGGCAAACATTTAATTCTCTGGAATAAAAGGGCTTAAGAGAATTAACATGGTATACCTTAGCCTCCCCCACCTCCAACATAAAGCCTATGAGATAGTTAACAGCTCCTAGGTGCTCCTGGACCGTGAATGGTCCTTCCCACGACGCTTCCATTTTATGGGCCTGGAGCGCCTTTAAGACCATGACTTGGTCTCCTTCTTTGAAGGACTGTTCTCTGGAATGTTTATCATACCAGGCCTTTTGCTCTTCCTGAGCATCCTTTAGGTTTTCTTTAGCAAGGGCTAAAGAGTGTCGGAGGGTGCTTTGTAGGTTGCTTACAAAGTCTAGAATGTTAGTTCCTGGAGAAGGCGTAAACCCCTCCCATTGCTGCTTCACCAACTGTAATGGCCCCTTAACCTCGCGGCCATACACAAGTTCAAATGGTGAGAACCCTAAATTGGGATGTGGTACAGCCCTGTAGGCAAAAAGCAACTGCTGCAACACTAGATCCCAATCATTGGAGTGTTCATTTACGAATTTACGCATCATGGCCCCCAAAGTTCCATGAAACCTCTCCACCAGGCCATTGGTTTCATGGTGGTAAGGGGTGGCAACCAAGTGATTCACCCCATGAGCTTCCCACAGGTTTTTCATGGTCCCTGCCAGGAAATTAGTTCCCGAATCTGTAAGGATGTCGGAGGGCCAACCTACCCTGGCAAAAATGTCTGTTAATGCCTGGCACACACTTTTAGCCCTGGTGTTGCTTAAGGGTACTGCTTCCGGCCATCGGGTAGCAAAATCCATGAAAGTCAGTACGTACTGCTTTCCTCTGGGTGTCTTCTTTGGGAAAGGACCCAGAATATCCACAGCTACGTGCTGAAATGGGACCTCAATTATGGGTAGTGGCTGGAGAGGGGCTTTAACCTGGTCTTGGGGCTTTCCCACTCGTTGGCACACCTCACAAGACCGGACATAATTAGCAACGTCCTTGCCCATTCCCTCCCAGTGGAAGGCCTTCCCTAACCGGTCTTTGGTTCTGTTCACCCCAGAATGGTAAGTGGGGAACATGGAGACCGGGGAGATGGGTCGGAAACGAGAGGGAGTGTGGGCTATATTGGCAGAGAGAAAGGAGGGTCAGGACAAAACTGGGAGGAAAGATCAAACCAGTATCTTAGATGCCTATATACAAATGCGAGAAGTATGGGGAATAAGCAGGAAGAACTGGAAGTGCTAATAAATAAATACAACTATGACATTGTTGGCATCACTGAAACTTGGTGGGATAATACACATGATTGGAATGTTGGTGTGGATGGGTACAGCTTGCTCAGGAAGGATAGACAGGGGGAAAAGGGAGGAGGTGTTGCCTTATATATTAAAAATGTACACACTTGGACTGAGGTAGGAGATGGACATAGGAGACGGAAGTGTTGAGAGTCTCTGGGTTAGGCTAAAAGGGGCAAAAAACAAGGGAGATGTCATGCTAGGAGTCTACTACAGGCCACCTAACCAGGTGGAAGAGGCTTTTTTTAAGCAACTAACAAAATCATCCAAAGCCCAAGATTCGGCGGTGATGGGGGACTTCAACTATCCGGATATATGTTGGGAAAATAACACAGGGGGGCACAGACTATCCAACAAATTCTTGGACTGCATTGCAGACAACTTTTTATTTCAGAAGGTTGAAAAAGCTACTAGGGGGGAAGCTGTTCTAGACCTGATTTTAACAAATAGGGAGGAACTCGTTGAGAATTTGAAAGTAGAAGGCAGCCTGGGTGAAAGTGATCATGAAATCATAGAGTTTGCAATTCTAAGGAAGGGTAGAAGGGAGAACAGCAAAATGGATTTCAGGAAGGCAGATTTTGGTAAGCTCAGAGAGCTGATAGGTAAGGTCCCATGGGAATCAAGACTGAGGGGAAAAACAACTGAGGAGAGTTGGCAGTTTTTCAAAGGGACACTATTAAGGGCCCAAAAGCAAGCTATTCCGCTGGTTAGGAAAGATAGAAAATGTGGCAAAAGACCACCTTGGCTTAACCACGAGATCTTGCATGATCTAAAAAATAAAAAGGAGTCGTATAAAAAATGGAAACTAGGACAGATTACAAAGGATGAATATAGGCAAACACAGGAATGCAGGGGCAAGATTAGAAAGGCAAAGGCACAAAATGAGCTCAAACTAGCTACGGGAATAAAGGGAAACAAGAAGACTTTTTATCAATACATTAGAAGCAAGAGGAAGACCAAAGACAGGGTAGGCCCACTGCTTAGTGAAGAGGGAGAAACAGTAACAGGAAACTTGGAAATGGCAGAGATGCTTAATGACTTCTTTGTTTCGGTCTTCACCGAGAAGTCTGAAGGAATGCCTAACATAGTGAATGCTAATGGGAAGGGGGTAGGTTTAGCAGATAAAATAAAAAAAGAACAAGTTAAAAATCACTTAGAAAAGTTAGATGCCTGCAAGTCACCAGGGCCTGATGAAATGCATCCTAGAATACTCAAGGAGCTAGTAGAGGAGGTATCTGAGCCTCTAGCTATTATCTTTGGAAAATCATGGGAGACGGGAGAGATTCCAGAAGACTGGAAAAGGGCAAATATAGTGCCCATCTATAAAAAGGGAAATAAAAACAACCCAGGAAACTACAGACCAGTTAGTTTAACTTCTGTGCCAGGGAAGATAATGGAGTAAGTAATTAAAGGAAATCATCTGCAAACACTTGGAAGGTGGTAAGGTGATAGGGAACAGCCAGCATGGATTTGTGAAGAACAAATCATGTCAAACCAATCTGATAGCTTTCTTTGATAGGATAACGAGCCTTGTGGATAAGGGTGAAGCTGTGGATGTGGTATACCTAGACTTTAGTAAGGCATTTGATACGGTCTCGCATGATATTCTTATCGATAAACTAGGCAAATACAATTTAGATGGGGCTACTATAAGGTGGGTGCATAACTGGCTGGATAACCGTACTCAGAGAGTTGTTATTAATGGTTCCCAATCCTGCTGGAAAGACATAACGAGTGGGGTACCGCAGGGGTCTGTTTTGGGACCGGCGCTGTTCAATATCTTCATCAACGACTTAAATATTGGCATAGAAAGTATGCTTATTAAGTTTGCGGATGATACCAAACTGGGAGGGATTGCAACTGCTTTGGAGGACAGGGTCATAATTCAAAATGATCTGGACAAATTGGAGAAATGGTCTTAGGTAAACAGGATGAAGTTTAACAAAGACAAATGCAAAGTGCTCCACTTAGGAAGGAAAAATCAGTTTCACACATACAGAATGGGAAGAGACTGTCTAGGAAGGAGTACGGCAGAAAGAGATCTAAGGGTTATAGTGGACCACAAGCTAAATATGAGTCAACAGTGTGATGCTGTTGCAAAAAAAGCAAACATGATTCTGGGATGTATTAACAGGTGTGTTGTGAGCAAGACACGAGAAGTCATTCTTCCGCTCTACTCTGCTCTGGTTAGGCCTCAGCTGGAGTACTGTGTCCAGTTCTGGGCACCGCATTTTAAAAAAGATGTGGAGAAATTGGAAAGGGTCCAGAGAAGAGCAACAAGAATGATTAAAGGTCTTGAGAACATGACCTATGAAGGAAGGCTGAAAGAATTGGGTTTGTTTAGTTTGGAAAAGAGAAGACTGAGAGGGGACATGATAGCAGTTTTCAGGTATTTAAAAGGGTGTCATAAGGAGGAGGGAGAAAACTTGTTCACTTTAGCCTCTAAGGATAGAACCAGAAGCAATGGGTTTAAACTGCAGCAAGGGAGGTCTAGGTTGGACATTAGGAAAAAGTTCCTAACTGTCAGGGTGGTTAAACACTGGAATAAATTGCCTAGGGAGGTTGTGGAATCTCCATCTCTGGAGATATTTAAGAATAGGTTAGATAAATGTCTATCAGGGATGGTCTAGACAGTATTTGGTCCTGCCATGCGGGCAGGGGACTGGACTCGATGACCTCTCGAAGTCCCTTCCAGTCCTAGAATCTATGAATCTATGAATGGCCACTGGGATGATCATGGGCTAAGCTCAAGAGCTTTACCCGATACTTAGTGGGAACTACCAACTGTCTTTGAGGATGCCAGTCTTCCTGGTGCCCACCAGGAAGAGTCTCCTTGTATAAAAGTCCTTGTTCTATAACAAACCGGGATCGGTTAGAAGAGCTGAGAGGTGGTGGGGTGCTCCGCGCCGCCGCCCCAGCTTTCTGAAGGCTGTCATCTGCTTCCTGCTCGGCCTGGAACTGTTCCCTTGATGCTGGAGACGTCAGTTCCTCCTTGGACTGTGGACTGGGGCTTGGTCCCTCTGGAAGCGGTGCAGGTGCTGGGGCTGTTTCCATTGACTGTGAGCCGCTGTCCGCTGGTGCACTATGTGGTATCTCGGGCTCTGGCTGATCCTCTTGGGTAGAGTTATCTGCTGCTTCCACCAGGTCAGGCTCGCTGGTGCCCTCTGGCGTTGAAGTTGTAGACGGGTTTGCAAGCTCTGGACTCAGTGCTGGCAATGGTTCTGGTGCTGGTTGCGTTGCCAGTTCCGGTTCTGGGACTGGTTTTGGCTGGGTCTCTGGGATTGGATCCACTACGGCTGTTGCAGTCGTTGGCAGGGGATCCAGTTCCACCACCGTTGTTTGGGTCTCTGGTAACACAGACGGGGCCCTGGTGGACGGCTCAGGAACAGGGATGGGGGTGCAAGCTTGCTTAGCCTGGCTGCGGGTGACTATTCCCACCCTCTTGGCTAGCTTCACATGGTTGGCCAAATCTTCCCCCAGCAGCATGGGAATGGGATAATGGTCATAGACTGCAAAAGTCCATATTCCTGACCAGCCCTTGTACTGGACATGCAACGTGGCTGTAGGCAAGGTTACAGACTGTGACACGAAGGGTTGAATTGTCACTGTAGCCTCCGGGTTGAGGAGTTTGGGGTCCACTAGGGATTGATGGATAGTTGACACTTGTGCCCCAGTGTCCCTCCAAGCGATAACCTTCTTTCCACCCACTCTCAAGGTTTCCCTTCGCTCCGACGGTATGAGAGAGGCATCTGGGTCTGGGGATCTTTGGTGTGATTGGGGTGTAATGAACTGTAATCGGTTGGGGTTCTTGGGGCAGTGAGCCTTTATATGTCCCAGTTCATTACCTTTAAAACATCGCCCTGCTAAGGTATCACCGGGGCGATGTTGGTTGGTGGAGACTGGTGTGGTGGGGTGAGAAGGCATCTGGGGTTTCCCTTGGGATGTGGGTGGGGCCTTGGGTTGTCCCCGGTGGTAAGGTTTCGTTTCGGCTTGCCCCTTCTGATATTCGCTCCAACTGCTACTAGTTTTTTTCTTTTCTGCCACCTCCACCCATTTGGCTCCAATCTCCCCCACCTCAGTTACAGTTTTGGGCTTCCTATCTAGGATGTACCTTTCTATTTCCTCAGGAACACCCTCTAAAAACTGCTCCATTTGCATTAGGAAGGGCAACATTTGCTCCTGATATCCAGGCATCCCAATTTTTCCCAATGTGGTAGGCATGTTGGGTAAATGACACATCAGGTTTCCACTTTAGGGCTCTGAACCGCCGACGGGCATGCTCAGGTGTTAGCCCCATTCTGATTCTGGCCTTGTTTTTAAAAAGTTCATAACTGTTCATGTGTTCCTTAGGCATTTCAGCCGCCACCTCTGCTAAGGGTCCACTGAGCTGCGACCTCAGCTCTACCATGTACTGGTCTGGAATGATGCTGTATCCAAGGCAGGCCCTTTCAAAATTTTCTAAGAAGGCCTCAGTATCATCGCCTGCCTTATTGGTGGGGAATTTTCTGGGCTGGGAAGTGGTACCTGGAGAGGGTTTGTTAGGATTGGCTGGTGCATCCTGCTTAGCCTTTGCTACTTCCAGTTCATGCTTCCTTTCTTTTTCTCTCTCCTCCATCTCCTTTTCTTTCAGCTCCATAGTTCTTTCGTGGGCCTCCTTTTTGGCTTTTTCCAGCTCCATCTCTCTTTCGTGGGCCTCCTTTTTGGCTTTTTCCAGCTCCATCTCTCTTTCATGGGCCTCCTTTTTGGCTCTCTCTTCTGTTGCTCTCTGCTCTGTCTCGAGTTTTGTTAATTGAAGCAGTCTCTGATGTTTTCTTTCATTTTCTTCTGCTTCTAGTTTGGCCAGTTCTATTTTTTTAGCTACTTCTTTGGTAGTCATTTTCCTGTTTTCTTGTGCTGGGTCACCCCCTCTGCAGTTGACTGAAACTGGGAAGCTCTCAGCTCTGGCTGCTGCTGAGTTAACAGAGACTTTCTAACTAGCTATTCTGGAGGATGTAAAAAGAAAAAAAAAATCAGCTTGTAAATTCCTTTTACCAGTCAAGTTTGTTTGCTTATTTGAACACTTCTCTTAACAAAGGACCTTGTTAAAAAAACTTAACACCTCTGCCTTCAGGCAAGGAGAGATAAGATATGCATCTATCTCCAGCTCTGCTTTTCAAGCAGCTAGAAGGAAAAAAAAATCTCACTGGCTTTTGGGTTTAAAATGATCCCACCGCTCTGCCACCATGTCAAGGCTGTATCCCCACTTTGAACTTTAGAGTACAAATGTAGGGGCCTGCATGAAAACTTCTAAGCTTAACTACCAGCTTAGCTCTGGTCCGCTGCCACCATTTCCCAATGGATTCCCTCCCTGGGAAGCCTTGAGAAACCTTCACCAATTCCCTGGTGAATACAGATCCAAACCCCTTGGATCTTAAAACAAGGAAAAATCAATCAGGTTCTTAAAAAGAAGGCTTTTAATTAAAGAAAAAGGTAAAAATCATCTCTGTAAAATCAGTATGGAAATTAACCTTACAGGGTAATCAAACTTAGAGCTCAGAGGACTCCCCTCTAGTCTTAGGTTCAAAGTACAGCAAACAAAGATAAACACTCTAGTAAAAGGTACATTTACAAGTTGAGAAAACAAAGGAAAACTAACACACCTTGCCTGGCTATTTACTTACAAGTTTGAAATGGGTGAGACTTGTTTAGAAAAATGTGGAGAACCTGGATTGATGTCTGGTCCCTCTCAGTCCCGAGAGCGAACACACTACCAAAACAAAGAACACAAACAAAAGCCTTCCCCCCCCCCAAGATTTGAAAGTATCTTGTCCCCTTATTGGTCCTTTAGGTCAGATGCCAGACAGGTTACCTGAGCTTCTTAACCCTTTACAGGGAAAAGGATTTTGGAGTCTCTGGCCAGGAGGGATTTTATAGTACTGTACACAGGACAGCTGTTACCCTTCCCTTTATAGTTATGACACCTGCACTGCTCGGTTCTGGCTTCCGGCCTCTGACCTGGCCAGGGGCGGGGCCTGGTGGGAAGTGGGAGAGGAGGAGGAGTGCCTCCCCCACAGCTTTGTGCCCTGGGCTGTTGCCCTGCTCTGGTTACGGCCCTGAAGTTTGGGAGGGCACCGCCTCTCCCCCAAACTCTGCCTATGGAGGTACATGGCCTGGAGTGTGACTTGATATTCGATGCACCAATTCCAAAGGTGGATGGACTTGGAGCAGAGGAAGGGAGCCTTGCTTGTTGATGTAAACTACTGCTGCAATGTTGTCGGAGAGCAGTTGGATGTGATGGGATCGGATGAGAGGGAGGAATGCCTGGCACATGAAACAGACTGCCCTCAACTCCAGGAGGCTGATATGCCTCCTGGCCTCTTGTGGTGTCCAGTCGCCATGGGTTGTGTGACAGTCAAAGTGGGCTCCCCAAGGGAGGCATCTGTGGTGATGGTGGCTTGTGGGGTAGGAGGTGTAACGGGGATACCAACCATGACCTTGGAAGGGTGGGTCCACCACGTGAGGGAGTCCAGAACCACCTGGGGGAGCAGGACTCTGCTGGCCAAATGGTCCCTGTGTGGTCTGTAGATTGAAAGAAGCTACATCTGTAAGCGATGCTTGTGGAGGTGGGCGTGCAGTATCACCGAAGTACAGGCGGCTGCCATGTGGCCACGGAAGGAGAGACAGCAGTGGATGGTGGTACGGGGGTTGCGGCATAGGGCTGCAGTTATGGAAGTCAGAATAGCAAACCGTTCTGCCACGGGGAAGGCGCATGCCGCAATGGAGTCTTGTTGTGCCCCGATAAATTTGATCATCTTGGTAGGTAAACGTACCAATTTCTCGTTGATGCAAATAGCAAGAAAGGTGAGGTGAGGAGGGCAAGAAGAGCTAGGATGGCTGAGATAAGGCCTTCGGAGTAGCTGAGGTGGCACATATGTGCTGCTACAACCAGGGCCGGCTCTAGGATTTTTGCCGCCCAAAGCAAAAATAATTTTGGCCGCCCCACCCTGTTCTTTAATTACCCCACCCCCGGCCCCGCCTCAACTCCGCCCCTTCCCCAAATCCCCAGCCTTGCCTCCTCCCCCCAGGCTCTCAAGCCTAGGAGGGAGGGGGAGAAGCAGCGCCCGCGCCGCGGCCACTCGGAGTCTCCCCCTCCCAGGTCTGAGAGCCTGGGAGGGAGGGGGAGACTCCGAGTGGCCGCGGGGTGGGCGCCGCTTCTCCTCCTCCCTCCCTGGCTCCCAAGCCTGGGAGGGAGGGCGAGTAGCGGCGCGCAAATTAGCTGTTTCACACGCCGTGGCAGCAGCAGCGGAGGTGAGCTAGGACGGCCGGGGCACATTTTTAGGGGCGGCATTCTGGCGCCGGCCATGCTGCCCCTAAAAATGTGCCGCCCCAAGCACCAGCTTGTTTTGCTGGTGCCTAGAGCCGGCCCTGGCTACAACGCTGAAAACTGTTGTGACAACTTGCAATGCTGTTACTATGCCAAAGGGAAGGACTCCAAATTGGTGAGCTAGCGAGCAGGAGCAGCTAACAGGAGTTTTGCGAGGGAGTTCTCCAGGTGAAGGAGGAGCGATTACGTGATCCTTTGGGTAAGTTTGTTGTCTGTAGTGCATGTGTTTGTGGTGTGCTTGCTGCTTGACTGAAATAGATTGTATGATCTGTTTGTTTGGGGGACTGTGTGCTGAGCCTAGTGGGCTGTTAGGTAAGGCTGAGTGGTTCTTAACAAGGCTTTGATCCCTAAGCCCTTTAGCACCCATCAACCCTTAACCAGGCGGCAGGGCTACTCAGGAAGACCAGGGCTTTAAAAAGCCTGCTCCTAAGTGACCAGAGGAACTAGCGAACAGGAGCACTGAACAGGGGAGTTTTGTGAGGGAGTTTAGATGGGGGGGGGAGGCTAGAGTCACTTAACATTCTTTAAACTTAAGGCCAAAAACACCCCCTGATAAAAACAGAACATCAAACAGAAGAGCTGCAGGAATAAAAAGAGAATGCAGGCAGAAGTCCAGCAACAGAGTGGGGGCTACCCAGTTTATTGCACTCAATGCAGCATGTATGATTACTTGCCCTATGGGCAGGTGTATGTGTGCATTTGGTTCAAGGAGCTCCTGGCCCTCAGAGACCATGTACGGCCTTTGGAGACCAGAGTGGCTGAACTGGAGGAGCTGAGGGAGACAGAGTTATATAGATGAGACTTTCCAGGACACAGTAGAACAGTCCCACCCCCAGTCTGACAGCCTCTGTACTGTGGAGGAGGAGGAGGAGGAAAGTCTCAGGGAAGGAGAACATCCAACTGGAGCAGAAGGAAATGATTCCCCTAGTTGGGACCCTCCTTCCAGATGATGTTGTGGTATCCTCTTGCACTGAGGGTACCTCTCTGGGGGAGGGAACTCCAGTTATTAGGAAGAGACAGATAATAGTTATGAGGGATTCAATTGTTAGAAAGATGTAGCAGGGTTTGCGATGACCAGGAGAACCACATGGTGACTTGCCTGCCTGGTGCAAAGGTTGCAGATCTCTCAAGACATCTAGATAGATCTATGTGTAGTGCTGGGGAGGAGCTGGTGGTCGTGGTACATGTAGGAACCAATGACATAGGGAAGGATAGGAGAGAGGAAAGGAGGAGGCCAAATTTAGGCTGCTAGGTAAGAGACTGAAGTCCAGGACCTTCATGGTAGCATTCTCTGAAATGCTTCCAGTTCCATGCACAGGCAGAACTGCAGGGTCTCAATGTGTGGATGAGATGATGGTGTAGGGAGAAGGGGGTTAAATTTATTAGGAGCTGGGGAACCTTTTGGGAAAGGGGGAGCCTATACAGGAAGTATGGGCTCCACCTAAATCAAAATGGAACCAGATTGCTGGCACTTAAAATTAAAAAGGACGTAGAGCAGTTTTTAAACTAAGGGCTGGGGGAAAGCAGACAGGTGTGGAAGAGCATGTGGTTCGGACAGAGACACCCCTTAGGGGAGGATCTATTACTGGAGATTCTCTATGTCCTACTAAGGAGGAGAGAATGGAAGATGATAAAATACGGGTAGGATCTGATGAGAAACAGTCAAATGAAAGAGTCCCATTCAATTACATCATGTAATGGCAGACAGCTAAAAAGTGACACTAAGTGCTTATATACAAATGCTAGAAGTCTAAATAATAAAATGGGTGAACTAGAGTGCCACGTATTAAATGAGGAGATTGATATAATAGGCATCACAGAAACTTGGTGGAATGAGGATAATCAATGGGACACAGTAATACCAGGGTACAAAATATATCGGAAAGACAGAACAAGTCATGCTGGTCAGGGAGTGGCACTACATGTGAAAGAAAGCGTGAAATCAAATTAAGTAAAAATCTTAAAATGAACCAAACTGTACCACAGAATCTCTATGGATAGCAATTCCATGCTTGAATAATAAGAATATAGCAGTAGGGATGTATTACTGACTGCCTGACCAGGCTGGCCATAGCGACTGCAAAATGCTCAGGGATATTAGAGAGGCTATAAAAATAAAAACTCAATAATAATAATAATAATAATAGGGGATTTCAGCTATTCCCATATTGACTGGATACATGTCACCTCAGGACAGGATGCAGAGATAAAGTTTCTTGACACCTTAAATGACTGCTTCTTGGAGCAGCTAGTCCTGGAATCCACAAGAAGAGAGGCTATTCTTGATTTAGTCTTAAGTGCAGCACAGGATCTGGTCCAAGAGGTGACTATAGCTGGACTGCTTGGTAATAGTGACCATAATGTAATTAAGTATCAGAGAGGTAGCCGTGTTAGTCTGGATCTGTAAAAAGCAACAAAGAGTCCTGTGGTACCTTATAGACTAACAGATGTATTGGAGCATAAGCTTTCATGGGTGAATACTCACTTTGTCAGATGCATGTAATGGAAATTTCCAGAGTCAGGTATAAATATGCAGGCAAGAATCAGTCTAGAGAGAACGAGGTTAGTTCAATCAGGGAGGATGAGGCCCTCTTCTAGCAGTTGAGGTGTGAACACCAAGGGAGGAGAAACTGCTTTTGGAGTTGGCTAGCCATTCACAGTCTTTGTTTAATCCTGAGTTGATGGTGTCAAATTTGCAAATGAACTGAAGCTCAGCTGTTTCTCTTTGAAGTCTAGTCCTGAAGTTTTTTTGCTGTAGGATGGCTACCTTTAAATCTGCTATTGTGTGTCCAGGGAGGTTGAAGTGTTCTCCTACAGGTTTTTGTATACTGCCATTCCTAATATCTGACTTGCGTCCATTTATCCTTTTTACAGACATTAGGAATGGCCTCTCACCACTGCCCGCCCGCTCGCTTCCTCAGCCCCTGCCTCCCCAACCAAAGCTGCCTCCCACCACTGCCCACCCACTCACCTCCTCAGCCTCCCCTCCGCCGCCACCTCACCTGCCCCCCCGCCACTGCCCGCCTCCTCAGCCCCCCCCACCACTGCCTGTCTGCCTCCTCAGCCCCCTTCCCCCGCTGCCAGCTCACCTGCCCCCCCGCCACTGCCCATGCACTCGCCTCCTAAGCCCCCCTCCCCCACCACTGCTCCCCTGCTTGCCTCCTCAGCCCCCCCGCCTCACCTGCCCCCCCCCCCCCCCACCACCACTGCCCACCTGCTCGCCTCCTCATCCCCCCACCCCTCCTGGCTTGCCTACTCACCCCCCCACTGCTGCCACTGCCACCAGCTCACCTGCCTGTCCGCTGTCGGCTTGCCTGCTCCCCCCGCTGCCAGCTCACCTGCCTGCCTGCCACTGGCCTCTTACCTTCTGCTGCCCCCACCCCCTGCCGCTGGCTCACCCTCACTCCCCAGCCGGTCACTGGCCTCTTCACCACCCCGCCCACCCACTGGCCAGCCAGCCAGCTGTTGGCTTGCCCCACCGCTTGCCTACTCACTCCCCACAGTGAGCCCACTTACTCACCCCCTGCAGGCCACATAGTGAGCCCACATGGGCCACATGCGGCCCGCATGTTGTGCAGGCCTGCCCCATCCCCACTTCACCTCAGTGGCGACTGCCAGTCACCATCTAGCCCCCGCTCACTGGGGCGGACTGCAGTGTAAAAGCCACTCATCAGAGGCAAGGGGGGTTTGGACCTGCTGCCAGTGCCTACCCTTGGGCTGCCCCTCTGCAATCCCAGTACCTTTCCAGCCTTTATCAAGGCCTGCAGCCTGGGGAGTTTCCAGGCTAGAGCTCCCCAGCTCCTCCAGCCTTTCCCCATTCAGGTACCCTGCTCAGCAGCCAGGCCCTCCTCGCTCAGCAAGCGAGAGAGACTCTATCTGAGCTCCTGGCCCACTGCCCTCTTATAAGGGCCAGCTGGGCCCTGATTGGGGCATGGCCCCAGCTGTAGCTGTTTCCCCTGTCAGCCCAGGCTTGCCACTTACCCCAGCAGCAGCCCTCTCACAGCCTCAGCCCCTTCCCCCAGGCTGGTTTAACCCCACTCAAAATCCCCACCACTGGGGGTAGGGGGGAGTCTTGGCCTGGGCTCCCTGACCCTCAAGGGTCGCCATTCCAGGCCCACACACTTCCTCTCTGATGCTTCCCAGCCTTGGACCATCTCCCGGGACTGGGCCTCCGTCTTCCGGCGGGCCAGCTCCGCGGCTTCCAGCCTTGCCTGTAGGTCAGCGTCCCCCGGACCCTCCACTTGCAGGGCCTGGGTCCACTTAGTGGTCTGTCCCACAATCACCTGGGTCCCAGCCTCTTGCAGGCCCCACTCAGTCTGGGTTTCCCCATTGGCGACTGGCTCGGCGACGGTCTGAGTCCCGACTCCCTGCTGGGTCCCCGCCATCTCCGCCTTAGCCTCTGTTGCCTTTACTGGGTCCAGTACGGTCCCTTCCAGGCCTCCAGGCACCTCTGTCGACCGGCCCTCAACTCCCTTGAGGGGGCAATGCCTCCTCATGTGACCTGGTATATCACAGGCCCAGCAGGCTCCTCACCTCTGTGCCGCCTTGGGTCTTTCCTGGTCTGTCTTGGGTCCCACCCTTCTGCCAGAGCGGACCTGGACCTTGCCCCTTGGGCCTGAGCATGCCAACTGCATGTGGCCCTTTTGCCCACAGGCCCAGCAGATTAGCAGCCGCCTGGGTTCCCTCACCTGGTGGACTGCCCCCGGGATTTGCCCAGTCTCTCTCCTGGGGGAGGCACCCTGCCCCCACCCCTGTAGGGACAATCCCTTTTTATATGTCCCTGCCTTAACCAGGCATAACATATCTGGCGCTCTGCCACAGGCCTCCTGGCCCTGGCTCTCGGCTGCTCACGCCCTTCTCCACCATTCCTCTGAAACTCCTTTCTAAGGAGTTTTACCAGGGCCCGCTGTTCCCTCGCCAGCTTGCCCAACTCTTCATGGAGGGCCTTCTGCACCTCCCAGTCCTTCCTGGGCCTCCTGGATTCACCTCTAGACCCCTTTTAAAATATTGGCGTTGCATTAGCTATCTTCCAGTTGTTGGGTACAGAAGCCGATTTAAAGGCGCTGTGTGAAGAAATACTTCCTTTTGTTTGTGTTAAACCTGCTGCTTATTAATTTCACTGGGTGAACCATGGTTTTTGTGTTATGTGAAGGCATAAATAACTCTTCCCTGGTCATTTTCTCCACATCAGTCATGATTTTATAGACCTCTATCACATCCCCCCTTAGTTGCTCTGCAGCAAATACGATCAAGAACATTTCTGTAAAGCCATCACACATTTAGTTGCCTGCCAAAGGCCTGGGCTAGAGCCAACTTCTCCCCATGCTGTGTGGGTTTCATGTGAGACTCACCTGCTCCTGCCAGATCTCCTGAAATTGGGGCACACATAGCTTTGTGACAGAACATTTTAGTGCAGTGTGAAATCACAGCACATGCATCAAAATATCAGCTGTTCAGGCAACTCTGTGAGATTAGGAAAGAGACAAGTTGGTTCAGACTATTTCCTGGTCCCTCCTTGGTGGGAGAAGCATTAGCTGCATACAAGAACAGCATGAGGCCAGACATTCCCACATGAAATAAAATTTCTGCATAAGCTAATATTTAAGAATTGGAAGTGGAATCTGTTTGTTTGGCTACCATATGGCGACTGTTGAGGAGAACTCATGTCCTCTGTGCAGGATCCTTCAATCTCTTGGGTTGTGTCTACTCTGGCTAGGAAACTCATGCCTCAATCTCTGGTTGGCAAACAGGTGTTGCTATAAGAATTTTACAAGCAGTGGCTAGATCAGTGTTTCTGAGCACTTGGGTCAAGGTCTTTAGTGCAGGTGCTGCTGAACTGGTGCAATGAACAGCTCCACTCAACCGCCTTGTTAAGAGCTGGTGTAAAATGCTGCATAGAGGAAGCTGGTTTTAGTGCAAAACAAGTTATATTTGTCCTACAAACCCCAGGAATTAAGCTCCATGTTCTACTTTACCTATTAGCCATTGATTTACCCACAGATACCGAGCACTCCAGTAACACTCCAAACTCCAGCACACAGTACAGTGACTCATGTTTCACACTAATTACACTGTCATTCCAAAACAGCAGGCCCTCATTTTACTGGGATATCATGACTAGCACTTGCTGCTGCACCTGAGCATGAGTATCTGCTCCTGAGAGATCGTGTTAATCCCTGGGCTAGCTCCCTGCCTCCCCGGCTTTAGCTTCCTACAGTGTCTGCTCTGGTGATTGAGCTATGAGCAGGTCTGTGGCATGAGTGCTCTGATCCAGGATCTGAAGTGACAAAACGCCTCAGGCAGAAACGCCCCTCGATCATCAGCAGGTCCACACAGCAAGGGGCTGGGCAGACTTGCTGCTCTGGGAAGTAACCAGAGTGCTAGGCAGTGCTCACAGGGTAAAGTCTGAAGGTTTGAACAGTGACTGCACCCCCATAGTTGGCCAATCCCCCACCACTTCCATGCTGCACTGAGCTTCATCTTGGAGAGCTGTCCTGGGCACTGGCTGTTTGCTGGGAGGCTGAGGCCAACAACATGCTGTGGAACTGCTCTCAGGGCGGTGTGAGGTTCCTGTAGGCAGAGACAGGCTCTCTGGGCATCACGTACTGGGTTCTACAGAACTGTGTTGCATCTGTTCTTTGTTTTACTGGGTGCTTGAGGGATGAGTGGGTTTATTCAGACCCCAGGAACAGCAGCCATTACTGGGTGCTGCCATTGTTAGTGGCAAGGCTGATGAGGATTGAGAACCCAGGAACTTATGCCCTCATTATCAGAGGGGCAAAACTGCAGCCAGAGAACAGAACTCCCTTGAGCTGCTAATTCTAAACTCGTTTCCTTCCCCTGCTGAGAATCCAGCTTCCAGACCCCATTAGGAGTCCCAAACTGCTCCACTCATGCTGGGAACCTTTCCCCCACTCATGAGGACCCACACATGGGCAAGTTACCAGGGCCGGCTTTAGGAAGTGCGGGGCCCAATTCGAACATTTCGGCAGGGCCCCGGCAGGGATGACTAACAAAAAAAAAAAAATAAAATAAAATAAAAAAAACACATGTAAAGAAAAGCCTTTCATTTCTTCCATGTATTATTTACTTTCCATAACTATATAAATAATAAAATTATATATTATGTACAGTGCATATGTGCTTTTGATCGGTTATTAATGAGCTCTGTTTCAAATGTGTGGGTCCCCGCCACTCCCTGGGAATGTGCTAGGGTGACCAGATGTCCCGATTTTATAGGGACAGTCCCAATTTTGGGGTCTTTTTCTTATATAGGATCCTATTACCCCCCACCCCCTGTCCCGATTTTTCACACTTGCTGTCTGGTCACCCTAGTGGTGTGCACCTGTGTGGGTCCCAGCTGCTCCCTGCCCCCCTCATTGAAGCAGGTGTGCAGGGTTACTGCCCTGGGAACTGCAGGGCACCAGTGGACATGGGGCTGGCTGGAGACAGCGGGGTGTGGGGCGGGCTGGCTGGCTTCAGGCAGGGCCGCAGTGGGGGGTGCGGTGGGGGTTGGCAGGGCTGTAGACAGAGGAGTGCAGGACTGGCTGGCTTCAGGCAGCGGGGTGTGGCAGGGGTTGGCTGGAGACAGGGCAGAGGGTACGGCAGGGGCTGGCTGCGGGCAGGGGGTGCAGCAGGGCTGGCTGCGGGCAGGGGGGGCAGCAGGGGCTGGCTGCGGGCAGGGGGGGCAGGGCTGGCTGGAGATGGGCTGGCTGCAGAGGGGGCAGCAGGGGCTGGCTGTGGGCAGGGGGTGCAGGGCTGGCTGGAGATGGGCTGGCTGCAGAGGGGGCAGCAGGGGCTGGCTGTGGGCAGGGGGTGCAGGGCTGGCTGGAGACGGGCTGGCTGAGGGCAAGGCAAAGGGTGCGGGGCTCGTGCGGGCAGAAGGTGCAGCAGAGGCAGCTGGATCCCCAGCCCTTTAAATAGCCCCCAAGCTCCCCGCTGTCCCAGGGCTCTGGGGGCTATTTAAAGGGCCCCGGGCTCCCCTGCTTCTACTGCCCCGGCCCTTTAAATAGCCAAGGGAGCCCTGGGGAAGCGGCGGGGCTCCAGTAGTTATTTAAAGGGCCGGGGCAGTAGAAGCAGCGGGAGCCCCGGACTTTTTAAATAGCCCCCAGAGCCCCGCAGCCCTACCCCAGGGCCCCAGCAGTGGGGCTCTGGTGGCAATTTAAAGGGCTGGGGGCTCCAGCCCCTGCTGGGAGCCCCAGGCCCTTTAAATTGCCCCCTGGGGAAGCTGGGCCACCCCGGTACGACGCACCAGCTCTTGCTGGTACGCCGTGCTTGGGCGCGGGGCCCTCTTAGGGGCAGGGCCTGATTCAGGGGAATTGGTTGAATTGGTCTAAAGCCAGCCCTGCAAGTTACAAATAGTAAATAAGAAACACTTATTGTTCACCAGACCAAAGACTGGTGGACTATGTGCTCAAGGGAGCAGCATGACAAAGTAGCAGCTCTTCTCACACTAGGTATTCTGCACTGACCTCTCAGCTTTCCCACCTGGCTGCAGGCCACACAAGCCAGCAAAAGGGAGACAAATGACTAGAACAGCACTCAGGTTGTGTTGTGCATCCCACCATAACTGAGCAATTATCAGCTTTTAACTGTAACACCTGATTCAGGACACACCCACTGTGCGACTTAAAGAAACAATTTTATAAAAACAAACAAATGACATTATATACAAGCACAAGGACTCTCCTGTAGCTCATCGGCAGGGCTTGAGCATTGAAGCTTCCGATCCCCACCACAGACTTCTGCTGCAGGAGTGATTTATGGATGGGTATAAACTGTTCAGGAAGGACAGGTACGGGAGGAAAGGTGGAGTTGCATTGTACGTAAGAGAGTGGTATGATTGCTCAGAGCTCCAGTATGAAACTGGAGAAAAGCCTGTTGAGAGTCTTTGAGTTAAGTTTAGAGGCGAGAGCAACAAGGGTGATGTTGTGGTGGGCGTGTGCTATAGACCTCTGGATCAGAAGGATGAGGTAGAAGAGGCTTTCTTCGGACAATTAACTGAAGTTTCCAGATCACAGGGCCTGGTTCTAATGGGGGACTTCAATCACCCTGACATCTGCTGGGAGAGCAAAAAGCAATGCACAGACAATCCAGGAAGTTTTTGGAGAGTGTTGGGGACTACTTCCTGGTACAAGTGCTGGAGCAACCAACTAGGGGCCGTGCTCCTCTTGACCTGCTGCTCACAAACAGGGAAGAATTGGTAGGGGAAGTAGAAGTGGGTGGCAAACTAGGCAGCAGTGACCATGAGATGGTTAAGTTCAGGATCCTGACAAAAGGAAGAAAAGAGAGTAGCAAAATACGGACCCTGGTGTGACGGGTTGGATCACAGAAACCCCCTTGGGGCTGCCAACTGATGTGCCAAGACTACTTCTGCCCCTGCTTTCCTGCTCTGGCAGCTTAGGACTTCAGTGCCCTGCCTGGTTTGAGCCAGACCCACTAGCCTGCTGCAAACTCAGTCCCAGCGTCTGAACTACGTTCCCTTTCAGCTGTAGGCTTGACTGAAAGCAACTTACAGAAGTGTTCCTGTCTTTAACACTCAGATGTCCAACTCCCAATGGGGTCCAAACCCCAAATAAATCCGTTTTACCCTCTATAAAGCTTATACAGGGTAAAGTCATAAATTGTTTGCCCTTGTAGTAGGTTCGCGCCGGGGCTCTACCCTCCGGGACGGAGGGGCGCCACACCGACTCACTACAGCACAGACAGTCAAAGCTCAGGCCCCTTTACGCAGGGGCTGAGTGACCCACAGTTCAGGGAGCTCAGGCCCTCAGGCAGGGCTGAGCAAACACTCAGCTAGCTCAGGCCCTTTGGTGCAGGGGCTGAGTAACAATCAACAGTTTAAAGTAGGCCCAGGCCCTGGATCGGGGCGGGGCATAAACAGTCACAGCTCAGGCCCTTTGGTGCAGGGGCTGAGCAATAATCAGTTACGGGGCTCAGGCCCTCTGGTGCGGGGGCTGAGCAACAATACACTTGGGGGAGGCCCAGGTTCCTACCTGAGCGTTGAGTGAGGGGGAAGCCTGCCACCCGTGAGCAGGGGTGGCAGGGGGGGACGCAGGCCCACCCACTCCACTGCGTCCCAGCCCGGGGCCCTAGCAGCAGTTACTGCCACTGCTGGTCAGTGGGGTGTCCTGACCGAAACACACTGACATCGGCTCACATGTCTCTGCAGCCTGACCGGGGTCGGCTACCCCTGGGCTACTTCCGTGCTCCCCCTCGGGGCCTACCTCGTTGGTGACACCGGGTTCGGGCCAGTCCAGCAGCATCGATTCCTCTGGTGCGGGGCTTGGGGGCAGGTCCGGCAGCTCTCCACCAGGGTAGCTGGCACGGGGCAGGCTTGGCCAGTCCTCCTCAGGGTAGCTGACATGGGGCAGGCTTGGCCAGTCCTCCTCGGGGTAGCGGGCCCGGGGCAGGCTTGGCCAGTCCTCCTCGGGGTACCTGGCGAGAGGTAGGCTCGACCGGCGCGGTGGGGTAGCAGGCGGCTCGCGGCCTGTGGCTGTCTCCCAAGTGGGAGCTCGGCCCGGGACGTCTGCTCTCTCTGCCAGCCTGGGCTCCACTGAGCTCTGCAGGCGGGCTTTTATACTTCCGGGTCGGGGCTGTGACCTCGGAGGGGCAGGCGCCGGACCCGGTGTCTCCGCCCATGTTGGGGTTAGGGGAAGTTCGGCCCTATGCGGGACGGAGGGGTGCCACACCGCCCCACTACAGCCCTCTATAACACTGATAGAGAGATATGCACAACTGTTTGCCCTCCCAGGTAGTAATACATACTCTGGGTTAATTAATAAGTAAAAAGTGATTTTATTAAATACAGAAAATAGAATTTAAGTGGTTCCCAGTAGTAACAGACAGAACAAAGTGAATTACCAAGTAAAATAAAATAGAACATGCAAGTCTATGTCTAAGAAACTGAACACAAATAAAACTTCACCAGTTCCAGTAAGCTTCCTTTTACAGACTAGTCTCCTGCTAGTCTGGGTTCAGCAATCACTCACACCACCTGTAGTTACTGTCCTTTGTTCCAGTTTCTTTCAGGTATCCTTGGGGGTGAAGAGGCTATCTCTTTCGCCAGCTGAAGACCAAATGGAGGGGCCTCCCAGGGGTTTAAATAGACTTTCTCTTGTGGGTGGAGACCCCCTCCTCTCTCCTATGCAAAGTCCAGCTCCAAGATGGAGTTTTGGAGTCACATGGGCAAGTCACATGTCCATGCATGACTCAGAACTTACAGGGTAGCAGCCATGATTCACATGCTTCCTTGAACGTCCTCAGGCAGACTTCTTATGTGGATTGGAGCATTCCAAGATTCATTGTTCCTTAGGTGCTTCTTGATTGGGCACTTAAGGTTGCAAATTCCTTTCCAAAGAAGCTGACCAAATGCCTTACAAAGCTTACTTAGAAATCAAGCAAGCATACAGCCAATATTCATTCAAGTACAAAAATCATACATGCATGCAAATAGGATGAATGTATTCAGTAGATCATAATCTTTACAAATGATACATGCATGCAAAGAGGAGGAATGTATTCAGTAGATCATAACCTTTACCAAGATATGTTACATGGCATATGTAGCATAAAACATATTCCAGTTATATACATTCATAAGCATATTTCCATAAAGCCTTATGGGGGGCACTGCCACACCTGGACTTCAGAAAAGCAGTCTAGACTCCCTTAGGGAACTGATGGGCAGGATCCCCTGGGAGGCTAATATGAGGGGACAAGGAGTCCAGGGGAACTGGCTGTATTTTAAATAAGTCTTATTGAGGGCGCAGGAACAAACCATCCCGATGTACACAAAGAATAGCAAATATGGCAGGCGACCAGCTTGGCTTAACAGTGAAATCTTCGGTGAGCTTAAACTCAAAAAAGGAAGCTTACAAGAAGTAGAAATTTGGACAGATGATTAGGGAGAAGTATAGAAATATTGCTAGAGCATGCAGGGGTGTGATCAGGAAGGCCAAGGCACAATTGGAGTTGCAGCTAGCAAGGTATGTGAAGGGTAACAAGAAAAGGTTTCTACAGGTATGTTAGCCACAAGAAGGTGATCAGGGAAAGTGTGGGACCCTTACTGAATGGGGGAGGCAACATAGTGACAGACGATGTGGAAAAAGCTGAAGTACTCAATGCAATTTTTGCCTTGGTCTTCACAGACAAGGTTAGCGCCCAGACTGCTGTCCTGGGCAACACAGTAGGGGGAGATGGTGAGCAGCCCTCAGTGGTGAAAGAACAGGTTAAGAACAATTTAGAAAAGCTGGACATGCACAAGTCCATGGGTCCAGATCTAATGCATCCAAGGGTGCTGAGGTAGTTGGCTGATCTGATTGCAAAGCCATTGGCCATTATCTTTGAAAATTTGTGGCAATTGGGGGAGGTCCCGGACGATTGGAAAAAGGCAAATACAGTGCCCATATTTTAAAAAGGGAAGAAAGAGAACCCAGGGAACTACAGACCAGTCAGCCTCACTTCAGTCCCCAGCAAAATCATGGAGCAGGTCCTCAAGGAATCCATTTTAAAGCACTTGAAGGAGAGGAAGGTGATCAGGAACAGTCAACATGGATTCACCAAGGGCAAGTCATGCCTGACCAATGTGATTGCCTTCTATGATGAGATAACTGGCTCTGTGGATATGGGGAAAGTGGTGGATGTGATATATCTTGACTTTAGCAAAGCTTTTGATATGGTATTCTTGCCAGCAAGTTAAAGAAGTATGGATTGGATGGATGGATTATAAGGTGGACAGAAAGATGGCTAGATTGTCGGGCTCAACGGGTAGTGATCAATGGCTCAATGTCTAGTTGGCAGCTGGTATTAAGTGGAGTGCCCCAGGGGTCGGTCCTGGGGCCAGTTTTGTTCAACATCTTTATTAATGATCTGGATGATGGGATGAACTGCACTCTCAGCAAGTTCGCGGATGACACTAAACTTGGGGGAGAGGTAGATAAGCTGGAGGGTAGGGATAGGGTCCAGAGTGACCTAGACAAATTGGAGGATTGGGCCAAAAGAAATCTGATGATGTTCAACAAGGACAAGTGCAGACTCCTGCACTTAGGAAGGAAGAATCCCATGCACCACTACAGGTTGGGGATCAACTGGCTAAGCAGCTGTTCTGCAGAAAAGGACTTGGGGATTACAGTGGACGAGAAGCTGGATATGAGTCAGCAGTGTGCCTTTGTTGCCAAGAAGGCTAATGGCATATTGGGCTGCATTAGTAGGAGCATTGCCAGCAGATCAAGGGAAGTGATTATTCCCCTCTATTTGGCATTTGGAATATAGCATCTAGTTTTGGTCCCCCCACTACAGAAGGGATGTGGACAAATTGGAGAGAGTCCAGCGGAGGGCAACGAAAATTATTAGGGGGCTGGGGCACATGACTTATGAGGAGAGGCTGAGGGAACTGGGATTGTTTAGTCTGCAGAAGTGAAGAGTGAGGGGAGATTTGATAGCAGCCTTCAACTACCTGAAGGGGGTTTCGAAAGAGGATGGAGCTAGGCTGTTCTCAGTGGTGGCAGATGACAGAACAAGAAGCAATGGTCTCAAGTTGCAGTGGGGGTGGTCTAGGTTGGATATTAGGAAACACTATTTCACTAGGAGGGTGGTGAAGCACTAGAATGGGTTATCTGGGGAGGTGGTGGAATCTCCATCCTTCGATGTTTTTAAGGCTCGGCTTGACAAAGCCCTGGCTGTGATGATTTAGTTGGTGTTGGTCCTGCTTTGAGCAGGAAATTAGACTAGATGACCTCCTGAGGTCTCTTCCAACCCTAATATTCTATGATTCTATGATTTACCTTTTGGGTGGCCCAGCTATTAGCTGGGACATGACACACATTTAGCAGCGGGTCATACAACTATTTGTTAAACAGCTGCAGGATGCTGGGATCAGGAATCTTGAGGATTTTGCCAGGCTCTGGGAGAAGTGCGCTACATGAGGTGAGAGCTGGGGTTACTGACTGGATAGGGTGCACACAGAGTTAGCCTTGTAACAGGTTACTGGTCTTGTTGGTTGGCTGGGTTTTTTGGCAACCCCCCCATATAGCTCTCCTAGGGTAAGAAATGTCAGGAAGTAATGCTGGGAGAAAGTTTAGGGTGTGTTTGTGCTCCCTGCCACTGGGAGAAAGCAAAATTAGTTCATCCTGCTGTACAGCAGTACCAGCAGCAAGATTGGCGCTGCCTCTGTACCCTCTTCCAGTGAACAATAGTGAACAATATTGCTAAATGAGCTTGTGCCTGTGACAATATTCCAGGGACTCTGCCTGCTCGTGCTAACATACCAATAAGGAGCCAGCGAGATCATGTCACAGCATGTTCAGGTGGATGAGACTTCCTCTGTCATATTTGGAGACTGGGTTCTACTTCCCAGATCAGCCCAAAGTGGCCTTGTGCAGCCCCTAAGGTACATCAATATGGCAAAAAAAAAACCCTCAAAAAAACCCCCCGCAAATCCTGTGGCAGGGAATCTCAGAGCCCAGGTCAACAGACTTGGGCTCATGCTACAGCACTAAAAATAGCTCACAGACGTTAGGGCGTGGGCAGAAGCTTGGGCTCTGAAGCCCAGGGACAGGGCTGGGTTCAGAGCCTGAGCTTCCGCCAGAGCCTAAATGTCTACACAGCTAGTTTCTCCACCGTAGTGTGAGCCTAAGTCTGTTGACTTGGATTCTGATAGTGTAGTGGGGTTTCTTTTGCTGTGTAGACATAGGCGCCAACTTTCTCCGGCGCCAGTGAATGCCCGCACTCCCCCGCCCCGACTCCACTCCATCCCCGCCCCCATTCCAACCCCACCCAAAGTCCCCGCCCTAACTCCGTCCCCTCCCTGCCCCTATTGGATCCCTTCCCCCGGGGAGGTGTCGCCGGCAGCGCGGAGGAAATCCGCCTCCCCACGCCCCCTGACTGCCGCTAGCTTGCTGTCAGCCAGGCGCTGCCTCTCCCCTGCCCGCTGGCCTCGGCCCATCCCCCCGGCTAGACTGCCAAATCAGCGGGCGAAAGCAGCCTCCCCACCCCCATGGTGACAAGAGCCGCCACCGTCCCTGCCCCCCAGAAAAGCCCGACCCCGCGTGCTCTTGACAGCACCTGGCAGGCGCCTGCTGCATTCTCGCTTCTCTTTTGTGTGGCTGCTGCTTTTCACATGGTGGCTGCTGGAAAGGGGGCAAGTGGCAGGGGGGTTCTGCAAAGCGCTGCGCTGCTGGCTCGGCAGGCAAGGTTTCCATAGGGGCCTGGCTCTGCACAGCGTCGATAAAAAAGCCAGCGAGCCAGCCCCTGGCAGGTGTTACCGAGAGGGAGTTATTGGGGATGAGCAGTCCAAAAGAAGCAGTGACTCATTCTCACCCACTCCTGCCCCTGGCCTAAAGAGCAGCTGCCTTGTAGAAAACTTTGAAAACCCATCTTCTGAGACACAGTGGTGACTGTCTTGTTTGGCCCACGGGTTTTTGGTTTTGTTTTTTAATTTAGGATACCCCTGTGAAAATAGGACCTTAATGCCTCACCTCCATTCCAACCCCATCCCCAAAGTCCCTGCCCTAACTTCGCTCCCTCCCTGCCCCTATTGGATCCCTTGCCCAAATCCCTGCCCCGACCCTGCCTCTTCCCCCAGTGTGCTGTGTTCCCCTTCTTCCCCCCTCCCTCCCTGCCCTGCGAATCAGCTGCTTCGCAGCGCAAGTGCTGGGAGGGAGGGGGGAGAAGCAGGACGCAGCGGTACGCTCACAGAGGAGAGCTGGAGCAGGGGGGTGGGGTGGGGCCATGGGGAGCTGCCGGTGGGTGCTGAGCACCCACCAATTTTTTTCCATGGGTGCTCCAGCCCCTGAGCACCCATGGAGTCAGCGCCTATGTGTGTAGACATACCCCAAATTAACTGAGGCCAAGTCTACACTACAAAGTTAAGTCAACTTAAGTTACACCGACATACAGTCATTGCTGTAATTAAACCTCTGTTGCATGTCCACACTATGCTCCTTGTGTTGGTGGTGCGCATCTACAGTAGAAGCTCTTGCATCAACCCAGAGAGCAGTGCACTGTGGGTAGCTATCCCACTGCACAACTGGCTGCAGGGTGCTTTGGGAAGGGTTTGCAATGCTTCCTGGGGCAGGTTCAGTGTCACATGACGCAGGTTTCTCAATCCCATAATTCCATGGGCATCCTACTAGGTTTCCAGCTTCTTTTCAACTGCCCTGGTAAGCTGTGAGCCAGCCATTGTGTCAGAAAGCCCGGATCCTTCACTGCTCTTCAGTATTGAGCTGTGTGTTATTAACACAAGGCTATAAGAGGAGCACAAGGGGGGGGGGGGGCTATTTGGCTGAGGGAGGCCTTGAAGGAGCATTTTAATAATGAGCCACAGTAACGTGTGTTGCTGTAATGTGCTGAGCCTGGCATTGTTTGTTAGCATTGTGCTATGTACCTTGTAGTGATTGCTGTGTGTCTTCAACTATAACAATTCACATGCACCTATTGCTATTGTTGGTGAATGTTAGCAGATAACTTCAGTTTCCACACGTAGATTTTTATTCCACACCCATACCCATGTGGAAGCTGAATTAAAAAGCAGGATAAATGTTTTAGTCAATTTAAGGATAGAGTGAAAGTTAGCCCTAAACCTAACAACCCGAGAGTTGTTAGAGATGCAGAATTCTCGCCTTGCTTTTAGCTGATAAGGATGGAATGCTGATTTAAGCAGAAACCTTGAGATAAGGTAGAGTCTGAAGGGAATTTGTATAAACAAAGGATAACCGTTAGCCGCTGATATATGTAACAGGAAGGTATAAATACTTGCCCTATATTGCTTGTAAAACGAAGATCTGCCTAAGGTCAGGGGGGCCCCCTGTCCGGCCGCAGTCTTCCCTTGCAATTGCTCGTAATAAATTTCTCTGGCTTGTTGCTAACAAACGCAGAGTGAGGACTTGTTTTCTTCCACAAAACCTACCTATGTAATGTGGAGGAAAACTTCATATATGCAGGGGAAAGTATCTTTAAAGGGGAGGGAACAGGGTGAACCAACACGGCTTTTACAGCTCGGTATATGTGCGGCTGTTCTGTTTAATCTCCTACAGGGTGGAGTGCCTTTGGTGCTGCTGCAGCCCTGGAAGATATATGGAATTGGGGGTGGGGAGGGGGAGTGCAGGGAGGTCCTGGAATGCTGTTTCTTTTCTAATTAAGCTTTGTATGATTGGAGAAGGTTTCAGCCAGAATTAAAACACAAAATCATTCCTCAAAAGAAGTAAATCCCTTTTCTTTAATGAATAATCTACAATAGGCAAAAATTGTACCAATTTCCCACTCTCCATCAGTAATTTAATCCTGCGCAGTTTACATCTATATGAAAAAGTGAATGCCAGTGGTATCTCTCTTTCTTCCTTAAAACCATGCCTGCTTTTTCTATAGTCTGAGGCTAAGCACCCTGCCCTCCCACTCTGACTGCTCCCTTCAAAAGCTCCTCACCCTTATACCACTACCCTGGCTGCTCCCACAACCCCAACCCCAGCCCCCCTATTCCCCTACAGCCCTCACCCTGACTGCTCCCCCACCTGCATGTCAGCACCCTGACCCCAGCCCCGTCCTTGTAGAAGCAGCATGCCTGCAAATCTGCACCAGAGTGACCATTTGCCTCCCTTGTCTTCTGCTATGCCTGCTGCAGCTTTTTGATTTTTTACATGGCACGGCTGTGTCCCCCTATTATAGCCCTTCTTCTCCATGCCCCAAAAAAGTTCCTGTAGCTACAGCAGAGCTGGGTCTTCTCTCCCCACAGACCCAGGAGATCCACCACCTCCTGTGTACTCCAGGCAGGAGCATGTTTGCTGCCTGAAGCCATCCTGCACAGCTGGACAGCTGCTATGTGAGCTCTCCACACCTAGCAAACAGGAAGAGCAAGTTCAAAACTTCCTGGGGCTTTAAAAGGGGAGGGGCACATGCCTGGGTACCTGGCTGCAGGGCAGTGACCTTCAAAACAGCAACTGGAGCGGTCACAATGGACATTGTGGGACACCGCCTGGAGGCCACTTGGGCAACATAAACAATGCAACATCTACACTGACGCTGCATCACTCTACCTACATCGCCCTAGATGTTACACCTCTCATCAAGGTGATTTTATTATGTTGGTGCAGCAGGAGAGTTAAACTGGCAGGAGGAGCATCACAGCATATACACCTGTCTTATGTTGACTTAACTTTGTAGTGTAGATAAACCCTCAGTTTCTTACACAATGTATCCTTAAGGGGCAGTTCTGATTCCTCACACGCACCAGCACTTTTTGCTCCTCACACCTATCCAGAAAGTGGGATTCTGCAACCCAATATTGGAACATTAGCAATCCAGGAGATGCTGAGTTAAGGACTGCCCACACTTCAACTGATATCACCTATCACTGATAGCGGAGGGGAGACACAAAAACCAGGAATGCAGCGTTAAGGTGACACTTTCCGCATGTCCTTAACTCTGTCCCCTTCGAGCCCTGCCTTGAAGAATCCCTCAGGAAGACCACAGTACTGCACCTCTCCCTTCATCTTGGAGTTATGCTGGGCACAGAGATAATGGAAGGTTTGGTTAAGGAGGACTAAGGCATTGTTATATTGCCAGTTTCTATTTCCCTCTCCTGTGTGGGATCTGGGACAGAACATCACATGCACACCTACCCAGAAGAGGTGCAGCAGAACAGACAACTGGATTCAGCCAGACTGCAGAATGGCTTTGAAAGCCAGTGCACTGCAGAGACCAGCCCAAACAGTTCAGCAGCATTTTCATTTCATTCTCTGCAGAAAACTGCGCCCTTGATTTCACAAATGTGCAACACCCAACATGTTGAAATAAAAGCATTTAGCCACCATTCTACTCTTGCTAAGGCAATAGCTGAAACAATGTCTGACCCGGTTGCGGTTTCATTAGTCAAGGGGAAAAAGACAGGCTAGGTCATGAAAGATCTGATTTTCCAGAGCTCAGCACCTGAAACCGGGGCCTGATTGTCAAATGGAAGCTGAGCTCTGGGCCAGATTAGCAAAAGTGTTCACCTCCTACTGTGACCTCAGCTATGACCTAACATGCTGAGTTCTGAAAACCTGGCCTCCGGGATTTGTCTAGACTAGAATTTGTGGCCCTGTTGAAACTCAATTAATTACCAATTAATGCAAGTTAACTAATAGGACTCTAAATGCTAGTCTAGCTACTTCACAAAGGTCTGTTGCAGGAGTCAAAAGTTTAAGGTTTGGCCTGGGGGTCTGTGATAAAGGTGCTATTGTTGGTGTCACTAGGCATAGCTACCAGGTAACTCAGGGGAGTGGAAGGCCATAAGTGCCGATGAAACTCCTTTGCTCTGGGTCTAAGTGAGCCACAGTGACTCCATCTTGTGAACTTTCACCTACTTCTATGCTAACTGCTTACATGCTGAAGCAGGCTAAAGCAGTAATGTAATGGTCAGCTTTTCTAGCAGATAGCTGCTGTTTCGTTCATACTAACAAGGTCAAAGATAAGCAGACGAATGGGAACTTTCCTAACTGTAACTGCTTTAGGAGGGAGGGGACGGAGGGGTAGGGGGAAAAGTAACAGACAAAGCCTGCACAGAAACTGCTTGGAATATAAAAGGGAAAACTTGCTTGTATTTGCTGCACTTGATTTGAGACATGCTGGTCTCCTAGTGCCTATCCAGAGATCTCGAATAAATTTGCTTTGTTTCTCCACCTCGGTGTCTTCATTGGTGCAAAGCACACCGGGCAATGGATCCTATTGCCCCCCCGGGCCTTCTCTAGGCCGGCAACACTAACACAAAATACAGCACAAAGGTGGCTTTTAAAAACCAAATTATCCTATATACTTGTTCATAAGCTGAATATTTCTGGTAAAAAGTGAAGCATTAAAGAGCGGGGGTCAGCTTATAAACGGGTCTACACCAAAATCTGAAGATTTTAAACCCTACGGAATTATTGAATTGAATATCTAATACACTGTTGTTTTGTTTACCTGGAGCGTCCGCAGGCATGGAGCCCCTCAGCTCCCTGTGACCGCGGTTCACCATTCCCAGGCAATGGGAGCTGCAGGAAGTGGCTGGGAACGGCACAGTGTGGCTACAGGGAGCTGAGGGGCTCCATGCCTGCAGACAGTCCAGGTAAACAAAACGTCCGAACCCACCAGCAGCTTACCCTGACAAGCCAGGAGCCAAAGTTTGCCGACCTATTTATTGATGTCAATACTGCAGCCTTTAAAGTTCCAAAGGCTTTGTTTAGTGGACTAGATTGGCTTGAAATGAATACTAAAAGAGCAGTGCTGCAGATCTGCATGACATTTGCCTCACGCATTTCACAAAATGCTACACCTTACAAGCCAATCAGAAAAATACCATGAACAATAGTACTATAGCACTGGTGTCAGTCCGCTACTGTATAATTTGATCTCTTCATGCATTTCTGCCAATGGACCTCATAAGTCTCGAGCCAATATGAAAATATAACGTACAGAATCGATGGAATCGCTAATAAAATTTAAATAGCCTGTTATCGCCACAGACATGCCAATCTACAGGGCTGCTTTGAAATAAACAAAGAATAATAATAATTTGACAGTGATAAAGCAGGTGACATTCCTAAAGTCCTAAAAAAATCTATAACTATAATAATAATAATAATCTATTTTCATACTAGTATTTAAAATGAACGGTGAAATCAAAAGAAAACGGTCTGCTTATCACGCAGCGTTCAAACTTAAAGTTGTTGAATATGCAGAAGCAAATAATTGCGCTGCTGCTCGTGAATTCTGTATCAATGAGAAGCAAGTAAGAGAATGGTGAAAAAAATAAAACACTAAAAGACATGCCAAGCAGCAAGAAAAAATGTCCAACAAGGTGTGCTTCCTTTCCTGACCTAGAGAAAGATCTCAATAATTGGGTTGTTGAATGTCGACAAAATGGGTACAGTGTCACTAGAACTGGAATTAGGCTGCGTGCTCTGCAAATGTAGAAAGACGACAAATACAAATCAGTAAAGCTGTCAATGTTTGTCACATCAGCAGGTTGGGGTACTCGCTTCATGAATTGTCATGGTCTCTGTCTTCGTCAGCGAACAAAGACAGCGCAAAAGCTGCCGAGAGATCTGGAAGAAAAAAATCGAATCTTTCCAAAGGTTTATTATAAAATATCGAAAGGAATATGCATTTGAACTGTCACAAATAGCAAATATGGACGAAACACCGATGACATTCGATCTCCCGAGCAACAGAACGGTAACTGGTGTTGGTGAAAAAACAGTTTTAATTAAAACCACTAGCCATGAAAAAATCCATTTTACAGTGGTTTTATTGTGTTTGGCAAATGGATTTTTATTTTGTTATTTTTGTTATTTTTAAAAGAAAAACCTTACCTAAAAACATGAAATTTCCTGCTGGTGTCATCGTACGTGCACACGAAAAGGGATGGATGGATGAAAGTGGGACTACTGAATGGCTGGAAAAACTGTGGAATACTAGACCAGGAGCACTTTTCAAGAAATCAGCTATGCTCGTTTGGGACATGTTCAGGGCACACAAGACAGATGAGGTGAAAAATGTGGCCAAAAATATGAGAACTACTTTGGCTGTAATAGCTGGGCTTAACTTCAGTTCTACAACCACTTGACGTCTGCCTGAACAAACCCTTTAAAGACAGGCTATGCAAAATGTGGTCTGAATGGACGTGCTCAGGCATGGCAAAGTTGACAAAAGGTGGGAATCGTGTCCATTCCCATGGAAGTGACAGAAAAATCATTTCAGAAATGCTGTATCAGCAATGCACTCAATTGGTCAGAAGATGATGACATATTTGATGATGACACAACAGAGACTGAGGAATCTGAGTCTGAAGATGACACTGCTGACATCTGCGATGACAATGCAGGTGACTGAAGCTGAGTTTAATGAACTGCTTGGTGAATCAGAGACTGATTCAGACTTTGAAGGATTTTAAGACTTTTTAAAGTCTCATATTGTTCTAAGGTACTTATTTAAATATCCATTTGCTGATTTTAAATATTGACTGTAATTTTGAAGGTGAATACATATTAGTTCAGTTATTATTATAACAGGTTTTTCGTTAGATTACATTAAAATAATTCTAGCAAAACTTTTGAGTGTTTCTTGTGATGCCAACTTTTAAAATATAGCAGGGGTCAGAAAACTTTGTCTCCCGGCCCATCAGGGTAAGCCGTTGGCAGGTGGGACGTTTTGCTTACTTGGAGCATCTACAGGCACAGAGCCCCTCAGCTCCCAGTGGCCGCGGTTTGCCGTTCCCAGCCAATGGGATCTGAGGGAAGTGGCATCACTTCCTGCAGCTCCCATTGGCTGGGAATGGCAAACCCCGGCCACTGGGAGCTGAGGGGCTCCGTGCCTGCGAACGCTCCAGTTAAACAAAATGTCCAGGCCCGCTAGTGGCTTACCCTAACGGGCAGGAGCCAAAGTTTGCCAACCCCTGAAATATAAGGCCAGCTTATGAAAGGGTCATACAGTTTTTGCTATTTTTATCTATCCATCTTGGGGGAGTTGGCTTATAAACAAATGGCTAATGAACGAGTATATATGGTAACTAGTTTGATTGAGTTAATGTGACTTGACACATCCCTTCCCATGTTAGCTTCATCCTGACTAAGATTTAAAGGTGTGATGATAGCATGCCTTAGGCGATGTCTCCTAACACTCACCCTACACTCTGGTGGAAATAGGGCAGTGTGGATTTCAGCATGCATTACACTGGGTGAGTTGACGTTTGGCTCCCCCAGGCTCCAATATGCCCTATTTAGCATGTATGAAAGTAAGATTCACCCCGTCTACACTGGAGCTGTAAAACACGTTTGTTAGAAGTTATTAGCTAACACGAAAAACACTTTTTATCCCGGTCTAGACATACCAGAGATTAGCCTCTACAGTGGCATCACTGCCAAGTTTTGTTCATCTAATGTAAATGTAATACACTAATTTGCATATGTGAAAATAATTGCATATAACCATAATTTCACCTTTACAAAAATGGCCTGGATTTAGTGCTGGTGAAGGCATCACCTATTTCATTCAGCAGTGCTGTCAAGCCCTCATTCTTCTCCATGCTGTCAAGCCAGCAGGCCTCACCACTAATCTGGAGATGGATGATGTTTCTGCTAATGGGGTAGCAAGGAGATGGGTGGTAACAGACAGCCCATTCGATAATTATTTTTTCAGAACTATAATGTAGCCAGTTTGTCAGCTAGATAGTTTTTACGCAGTGTTGGTGTAACTGTGGTGGGCCCAGGATATTGGAGAGACAAGGTGGGGGAAGTGATATCTTTTATTGGACCAACTTCTGTTGGTGAGAGAGACAAGCTTACACAGAGACTTTCTTCACCAAGAAGAGTGCTGTGTAAGCTCAAAAGCTTGTCTCTCTCACCAACAGAAGTTCAACAAAAAATATCACCTCACCCACCTTGTCCAGCTAGTTTTTAATCCATTTAGTATGTGCTGCTTTGATTTTGTACAGTGCTATTTTTAAATCAGAATTCCATACAGTAGCCAGCTTTTCCATTATTTTACCAGGGATCGATGTTAGGCTAACCACATTAGAGTTACCTGGGTTGTCCCATTTACCCTTTTAAAACCCTGATACTACATTGCCTTTTTTTTTTTTTTAAGCAGTCCTCTGAAACTTCTGGAACAGTCCAAGATTTTAAAAATTCCACATCAATGGTCAAGAAAACTCCTCAGCCAATTCTCTTAAAACTCTTGGGTGCAAGTTATCCAGTTTGCTGATTTAAGAATACTTAACTTTAACAGCTGTTGTTTAACATCCTCCCTAGTTGCTGTTGGAACAGAGTATTTCATTTTCACTGTAAGGTGTGAAAACATCATCTAGCTTCTTTCGAAACACAGAAGAAATATTTATTGAGCACTTCTGCCTTTTCTCAATCAATATATACAATTTTACCGTCTCCATCATTAATCAGCTTACACTATTGTTAGGATTTCTTTTGTTTGTGATATATTTAGCAATGCCATGCCCCTCCTGCAAATACAACCTTTACAATACAGCTCTTCCTAGAAAGGTCCCCATGGCACTGTGGACAGGGCCAAGCCCTGCTATAACCTGGTTTAGGCCCTGTTATTTCATTCGTTGGAATGGAACGAAGTCTGCAGAACCAAGCATTGACCACCATCACTGGTGGGTGGGAGGACAATAGGGAAACTGGAGGTGGAAGCCTGGGGCCTGATGTTAGAAAGCAGCACAAAAGGCCTCTGCATGGAAGCTGACCCAAGAAAGGTCAGAGGAGCTGCTGCATGCTTCGAGTGTAGACCACCACCCTTCTGCTGCGATTATAGCCTGGGAACTCTCAGAAGTCTCTCTCCTCATGCCATAGGAGGTTTGGCTTAGGCCATTTCCTATTTACTGCTCTGGGGTCCTGCATGCAGTTATGGAAATAGTTAGTGCTTCCCAGTGAGTACTGGATAGGGCTCCTGTTTGGATCTTATTCCTACATGGGAGCTCACACTTCATCAGCAAGGCAGTTCCTCATATACTCATGGCTTAGGAAGAGGGCTAGAGAGTGGTCCAGCCAGTACCCCTGCTCTTCCCTTGATGCAGAGAGAGTCAGCACTGCAGGAAACCTGCATGTTTAAAATCCAGAAAACATGAGGAGAGGATGTTTGGAAGGGGACTAAGTCACAAGCTAAGAGATTGCAAGAGCGCTCTCAACCCAGGACTAGGATCACTGAAGGATTTGGTGAGGGTGGGGAGGGAGGTACTGAGGGTATTTTGCATTTCCACCATTGGCAAGAAAGCAAATACGAGCTGCTATTTTCAGGCTCTACAGGAAATACAACACACAACAAGCTGTGCCTCACCCCTAGCTCAAAAGTAACACATTTTGCAATCTCCATCTAGATTGGATGTTTCATGAATCACATAACTGTCCAATCCTTTCCTGAATCCTCCTAAATTGGCCTCAAATCGATTTGGCAGCAGCAAATTCTTCTAGACCTCCTATCCCCAAAAGATGTTTGTAACACTGACCACAATGGACAAGACACATCTATTAAGAACCACCCACCCAGGCTTGTAAACTGCAGGTCAAAAAGTCACAGCTAAAGAGAACTTCAACATGGATGACTAACTGGTCTAATGAGGGTCTTTTAAGGTAACTATACAGGTGTATCCCCAACATAATTCTTAAATGCATGACTAGAGGGCAGAGAACAAACTCCTACAGATATTTTATTTTTGATACTTTCACTAAAAAAAATACATAGGAAATGAAACACAAAACATGTGATAGGAACAAATGGAGGAATTCAGAGTGTTGGCTGAAAGTGCATCATTAACTCCTTCTACTGTGTCCCTGGTCCCACCCCATCCCTGAAGCACAGAATCAACAGCACACATAAAGAGCAGCACCACCCAAAACCCAGACATTGTGGGAGGCTTGGCAGGAGTGACTGAGGCTTCTGATCCTTGAGCAGAGAGCACCAAAGATGTAAGATGGGCTGAAGGGGAGGACAGTCTAGCAAGCCAATGGATGAAGCTGCATTATTTGCAGCTTCAGCTGTGGAGCTTGGACTGTACGTTTTGCACACAGCATTATGGGCATGAGAAGACGAGGTGTTAGGAGCCAAGGAAGTAAATAGCCGAGAGTAAAGGCATGAAAGGGGTTTGAAGTGCCAGTTCTAGATGCCTTGTGTCTCGCGGCAGGGAATGGTTCTTATTCAGTAGTACATGTACGTTCTAAATTGATCCTGAGTCCTGTCTACCCTCCCATGTCTCAGTCACCAAGAGATCCGCTGGTTCCACCGTTCTGCACGATGACAAACACAGGGTTGTGGTGAGCAGCAGGGTGAGGTTTCTGCTGCCAGAAAAAGCTCACTCCCAAGACAAGTCCATCAATCTTCTTGAAGAAAATGCGACCATGTTAAACACATTATTCTCCTCACCTCTTCCAATCTGTTTCCAGTAGGCAGACTGGGATACTGCAGTCTTGCCAACACCCCAATCTCTGCTTCTCCCTCCTCCACTATTACCTGGAGTGCCAGACCCTTCTCCTCCTCCGCCGCCACATCTGGGTCTCAGTAGTTGAAAGCATTAGTGTGCAATTTCGGTCCTTTGTACACAGGTCCATGTATAACCTGCAAATGTAGCTCCAGTGTAGCACACACTGGCAATCATCTGCATGGAAGTGCACTTGGTACATGGAACACTTAGCTTTAAACATTTAGTTTGTATGAGAATCTGAAGCTGGCACATCAAGAACAGTTTGGATTCCACCCTCAAACACGCAGGCAACTCAGAGCTGCCAGTGACCCTGCAAGGACTGCAGGTGCAGAGGTGACTGTCAGATCAGCTGTAAGTACGTATCTTCCTAAACATTCATTAGGCTGTCTGACCAGCCAAAGCTCCAAGCATATCTGCTGTGTTGATAAAGTTAGCTGTTGGGATGGCAGGTTGGCAGAGGATGCAATTTCTCCTGACCCACCCAAGTACCTTTTTCTAGCTTCACACAGAGCTCCTGATTTCAAGTGGCTGCTGGGGTGATGTCTTTGTCCACACAACGTATTTCAAGCAGCACAGAAAGAATGCTGCACTAGTGCCTGCAGTCCCTGCATCCCCAGCTATCAGGAACAGTCCCTGCAAATCACGTGAGACTCTCCTCCTTCAGCCTGTCCCTCTCAAGGAGTTTCTCTCACCTGGGCTTCTCCAAAGTCACTTCTCCCGAAGGACACAAACACCAGCATCACAACGTTGTGTACCCAGTGAGGTCACCACTTCCCAGCTATCAATGATGGGATCATAGCACTCAATGCTGCTCAGCAGCGAGTTGCCATCATACCTGCAAAGGACAGAGGGCCACAGGTGAGCAATGATTTCTGAGAGGGAGAGAGGGGAGTACGGAGCCCTGGGTGGGAGCTTAACGAGTTACCCTGGGCGTTCGAAGGCCCAAAATGCTGCTAAAGCTCTGTGCACAGGGAAGGAGGGCTGAAATAAGATCAGCACAGCAGTTCCAGAGCACCTCTCCCACCATCTCCCTGGCCAGCTCAGCAGCGTCCCAGCATGTGGCACTGCTTGTTTAACTCACTATGGTGACACCATGGCCTGTCACTCTTTGGGTGCGCCAAAAGGGAAATACATGGAGAGCCCCTGTTTTGAAGCTCTACCGCAGGATCTGCAGCCACTGCACTAAACTCACTTGCTGGCTACTACTTTGCTTAGTGACAACAAGCCACTCCCCCTCCCTCAGCCTGGGTTGGACACTCCCTGCTAAAACGTTTTAAACATGGCTGTCCGCATCTGCACTAAGGATTAAGTCTTGTTTAGCAGCATGTTAGAGGACTCCTTTCCTACCACCAAACAAGTTCCCAGTGTAGACAACCCTTCAAAGAGCAGCAAGACCCACCCTTCTTACCCAGCTATTGCATACAGCCGTCCCCTCAGCACGGTGGCACCCACGTAGCAACGAGGCGTTGTCATACTCGTCACAGTAGTCCAGGAATCAGTGCGAACGTTATAGGCTTCCACAGAGGAGAGATGCGCTGTCCCATCAAACCCACCAACAACATAAATGTGATCGTTCAACAACGCTACTCCTGCTCCTGGAAGGGGAAGGGGAGTTACGCTGAGCAACAGCGACCAGCCCACGATTATCACTGCAGGTAGGCTGGATGGAGCACTCTCCCCATAACTGCAGTTCTATGGCACAGATGCTGCTGCACTTACAGAGACAGAAAGGACATTTCTTACTTGCTTCAACTTTCTGGAAAATAGCTTGTTAGGGTTGAAGTGTTTCCTGATTGTTCTTACCTCAAAGGAGACACTTTGGTGAAAGTTTGGTAAACTTTGTGGTTTTCATTCATGCATCCAACTGAAAAAAAGACAGCTACTCACCTTTGTAACTATTGTTCTTCGAGATGTGTTGCTCATATCCATTCCAATTAGGTGTGCGTGCGCCATGTGCACAGCGTCAGAGAACTTTTACCCTAGCAACACCCAGTGGGTTGGCCGTGGAACCCCCTGGAGTGGCGCCTTCATGGTGCTGGATATATACCCTGGCCGACCCAGCACCCCCTCAGTTCCTTCTTACCAGCTACTCTGACAGAGGGGAAGGAGAGCAGGTTTGGAATGGATACGAGCAACACATCTCGAAGAACAACAGTTACAAAGGAGGAGGGATAGCTCAGTGGTTTGAGCACTGGCCTGCTAAACCCAGGGTTGTGAGTTTAATCCTTGTGGGGACCATTTAGGGATCTGGGGGGAAAAAAGAAAAAAACAAAACAACAAAACCCTGTCAAGGATAGTACAAGGTCCCTTCCAGTTCTATGAGATAGGTATATCTCCATATATGATATTATTATTAAAGGTGAGTAACCGTCTTTTCTTCGAGTGCTTGCTCATATCGATTCCAATTAGGTGACTCCCAAGCCTTACCTAGGCGGTGGGGTCGGGGTGAAGTACCGTGGATTGTAGGATCGCCCTACCAAATGCTGCATTGTCTCTGGCTTGTCTAACGATGGCATAGTGTGAGGCGAACGTATGCACTAAAGACCAAGTAGCAGCTCTGCAGATCTCCTGGATTGGCACCTGGGCCAGGAAGGCTGCCGACGAGGCTTGAACCCTCGTGGAGTGAGCGGTGAGATGTGGGGTCGGGATCCTGGCCAGATCATAGCAAGCACGAATACATGACATGATCCATGAAGAGATGCGCTGGAGACCGGAAGACCCTTCATCCGGTCTGCTACCGCGACAAAGAGCTGCGTCATTTTCCAGAATGGTTTCATATGTTCTGTGTAGAAGACAAGAGCCCTACGAACATCGAGCGAGTGAAGCTGTTGTTCCTGACTATTGGCGTGAAGTTTTGGGAAGAAAACCAGGAGGAAGATACCTAGTTGATATGAAAAGTCGATACCAACTTGGGAAGAAAGGCAGGGTGAGGTCGTAGCTGCACCTTATCCGTATGGAAGATCGTGTAAGGTGGTTCCGATGTAAGAGTCTTGAGCTCAGAGAGACACCTCGTGAAGTGATAGCAACGAGGAAAGCTGTTTTCCAAGAGAGGTACAAAAGGGAACACGTGGCCAAAGGTTCAAACGGGGGACCCATAAGTCTGGAGAGGACCAAGTTGAGGTCCCATGTGGGTACAGGCTGCTGTACCTGTGAATATAGACGGTCCAGGCCCTTGAGGAACCTACCAACCATGGGGTTGGCGGAGACAGATCGCCCATTCGCTCCCGGGTGGAAAGCTGAGATGGCTGCCAGGTGAACTCTGATGGATGATATCGCCAAGCCCTGCTGTTTCAGGTCCAGGAGATAGTCTAGAATGAGAGGCATGGATGCTTGGAGGGGAAGCGTGTCATGGAGAGAGCACCAGGATGAGAAATCGCTTCTATTTAGCCATATACGTAGCCTGAGTGGAAGATTTCCTGCTGCTCAACAGGACCTGCTGCACCAAACGAGAACAGAGAAGTTCAGAGTGGCTCAGCCATACAGCATCCATGCCGTGAGGTGGAGGGACTGCAGGTTGGGGTGCGATCCTGCGTGATGAGGTCCGGAAAGAGAGGCAGCGGAATCAGAGTATCCACCGAGATCTCTAACGGCGTGGTGTACCAATTCTGCCTGGGCCATGCTGGGGCGACCAGAATCAGTCGTGATCTGTCCCTGCGTGCCTTGATCGGGACCTTGTGCACAAGGGGAAATGGTGGGAAGGCGTACAACAACCTGCTCATCCACGGGAGTAGGAAGGCGTCTGTGAGCGAGCCCAGGGAGCAGCCCTGGAGGGAGCAAAACGCCGGGACTTCCGGTTGCTGCGCGAGGCAAACAGGTCAACCTGGGGAAACCCCCACGTTAGGAAGATAGGGTGGATGACATCCGGGTGGACTGACCACTCGTGGGATTGGAAGGACCTGCTGAGGTGATCCACCAACGTGTTCTGGACCCCTGGGAGAAACAACGCCACCGGGTGAATAGAATGGACCATGCAGAACTCCCAGAGTCGAATGGCCTCTTGACAGAGGGGGGAGGAACGAGACCCCCCTTGCTTGTTGATGCAGAACATGGCCGTGGTGTTGTCTGTGAGGACCACCACACAATGACCATGCAACTGCTCCCAAAAGGCTTGGCACGCAAGACGCACCTCCATCAGCTCCCGTACATTGATACGGAGAGAGAGATCGGATGGGGCCCATAGACCTTGCATCTGGATGTCCCCGAGGTGGGCACCCCATCCCAGGGCGGACGCATCCGTGACGAAGGACAAGGAGGGCTGAGGGGTGTGGAAGGGGACTCCTTTGCATACCACCCTTGGGTCTAGCCACCATTGGAGGGAGGCCAGGACCCTTTCCGGAACAGTGATCACCAGGTTCAGACTGTCTTGACCTGGACGGTAGACAGATGCCTGCCAGGCCTGAAGCGGTCGGAACCGAAGTTTGGCATGTCTGGTCACGTATGTGCAGGAAGCCATATGACCCAGGAGACTCAGGCATGTTCTTGCCGTCGAGGTTAGGAAGCTTTGAAGGCTCCAGATGAGGCCCGTCAGAGTGTGGAAAAGCGCGTCCAGCAGGAGAGCTTGGGCATGCATGGAATCTAGGATCGCCCCAATGAATTCTATTCTCTGGGTTGGTTCTAGAGTCGACTTCGCCACATTGATGAGAAGACGTAATGGAGAAAACGTGTCCATGACCACTTGAACGTGGGATTGCACCTGTTCTTTGGTGCAGCCTTGGATGAGCCAGTCATCGAGATACGGGTATACCTGTATCAGTCTCCGATGAAGGGAGGCTCCCACGACTGCCATACATTTGGTGAACACCCGGGGGGCCGTGGAAAGGCCGAACGGAAGGACCATGAACAGGTAGTATTCGTGGTTGACCACAAAGCGGAGGAAGTGTCTGTGTGCCGGATGGATTGCTATGTGGAAATACGCATCCTTCATGTCGAGGGCAGCGTACCAGTCTCCAGGATCCAGGGAAGGTATAATGATACCCAAGGAGACCATGCGGAACTTCAACTTTACCATGAATTTGTTGAGTCCGCGCAGGTCCAGAATAGGCCGAAGCCCGCCCTTTGCCTTGGGTATTAGGAAGTAACGGGAGTAAAACCCCTTGTCCCTTAGCTCCCTTGGAACCTCCTCGATCGCCCCCATGGATAGGAGTGTTTGAACCTCCTGAACGAGGAGTTGCTCGTGAGAAGGGTCCCTGAAGAGGGACAGGGTGGGGAGAAAGAAAATTGCAGAGAGTATCCCCTTTCCACCGTGTGAAGAACCCAACGGTCCGTGGTTATACGGGACCAAGCACGGTGGAAACGGGATAAACAATTCAGGAAGGGTGGGGTAGGATCCTGACCGAGGTTCGGTACATCATCCTCGAGCATCACTTCCAAAGTTTTGCTTAGGGCCCGCTGAGGGCTTGGAAGGGCCTTGGTCGGGTTGGTGGTTGGAGAGTTTCCTTCTGGTATTGCGCCCCCGCCTCCTATAGAAGTCCTGCCTCGGCCGAGGAGGGGGATAGGAGCGTTGGGGCTGAGGCTTAAATGGCTTCCGCTGGGTAGCCGGTGTGTGCATCCCCAGCGATCACATTATGGCCCTTGAGTCCTTGAGTCTCTGAAGCCTTGAGTCAGTTTTGTCTGAAAACAGCCCTCTCCATCAAAGAGGAGATCCTGTAATGTTTGCTGAAGCTCCAGTGGTAAGCCGGAAGCTTGCAGCCAAGATATACGTCTCACTGCAATAAGTCTACGGTGTTCAACGAGGCCTGTAATGAGGTCCTCGCCACTGTCTTGCCCTCTTCCACCAAGGCCCCAAACTCCTCTCTGGACTCCGAAGGAACCAGCTTCTTGAACTTTAACATGGAGTTCCAAGAGTTATAGTTGTATCAGCTCAGGAGCGCCTGCTGGTTTGCGATCTGGAGCTGAAGACCACCCAAGGAGTACATTTTGCGCCCAAATAAATCGAGGCGTTTGGCCTGTTTTGATTTGGCTGCTGGGGCTTGCACTCCTTCTCATTCACTGAGGCCACCACCAGTGAACAGGGCTGTGGATGTGTGTACAGATAGTCATATTCTTTGGAGGGGACGAAGTACTTCCACTCCACCCCTTTAGCAGTTGGAGGAATGGACGCAGGTATTTGCCAGATTGTTCTGGCCGTGGTCTGAATAGTCCGGATGAGCGGTAGGGCCACCCTAGATGAAGCCTCTGCAGACAAAATGTCAACCACAGGGTCCTCCACCTCTAGACCCTCCTCCGCTTGGAGGTTCATATTCCGTGCCACCCTACGTAAGAGGTCCTGGTGGGCACGGTGGTCTATTGGGGGGGACCCGAAATAGCAGTGTCTACCACTGCCTCATCAGGTGAGGAGGAGGCCACAGGAGGAAGAGGATCATCTGGGCCCTCTTGGTCAGCTGTGTCTCGGAGTCCTGAGCCCCCGATCTCAGCATCCAGACCTGGAAGCGGGGTTGGAGGAGGGTCTGGATGGACAATGCCCCAGTTTCCATGTCCCCAGGAGCAAGACGGCTGATGGTGGTCTCTGGCACCCGTGGCTCGGAGGGTGCTGAATGAGAAGCCCCTGATGGAGCACCCTGGGCCTGGTGGTACGCCCAAGGCATCCAAAAGGGCCATTGAGTAGACCCTTGGACCGGACCTTGTCCCTGCGCCTGCCAATGAGCAGCCCCTGAGTTCAGATGGCTGTGATCCAAGTGGCGGCGGTTGGATAGACGCGACCCCACGTCCGACTCTGTCGAATGAGAGGCGGAGCGCAATGGCCACGGTGGTGCTGAGCGGGTCTGCATCGACTCGTGTCAACGCGATGGAGATTGGTACCGCGAAGATGGAGAGCGACACCGCGATGGGGAGAGATGCCATGACCTAGATCGGTGCCGGGGTCTGGACCGGTGCTGAGATCTGGACCTAGACCTTGACGGTGATAGACATTGGGAGTGGCGTCTGGACAGAGATCAGCTCCTGGACGGTGACTGGTGTACAGAGCGGTGCCGAAACCGGTGCTGGGAGTCTGATCAGTGCCGCGAGTACGACCGGCGTCGCGAAAGAGAGCGGCGTCGTGACTGCAAGCAACATCGGGACTGTGAGCGGTGTCGGGAGCAGGAATGGTGCCGAGAGTGGGATCGGTGCCATGGCTCAATCGACAGAGCCAGGTGGATAAGGGCTGGCTTGCCCCGGGATGGGACCACACGAGCAGGAACCGGTGCCTTTCTCTGCTGAGGGGATGCCGATGCTGTCATAGCAATCAGATCTCTTGCAGCCGCAAATGTGTCTAGAGTCAATGGCAACTGGACTTCAACCACGCTACGTGTCGGGGAGTCCAGACTCACCGGACTCAATGGCTCCGCTCTTGGTGCTAGAGTCAATGCTGCCGAAGTCGGCACTTGGGCCCCTGGTCGCTCTTCTACGGGACGTGGCGCCGAGGGCGGGTCAAGGGAGGCTGGCGTTTGTTGAGGCGGGCCAGCCTTTTCTGGTCTATGGTGCCGCTTCTGACCAGGTGAATGCGAGCGGTGCTGGAACCATGATGCCGGTTGCGGTGCCAGGGAACGCCGGTGCCACGGGTCTCTATCAGAATCCGACTGCGGTGCAGTTCCTACTGTTGCCGCTGGGATGCTGCGCACCGAAGCACTTGGTGCCAGGTCTTGGTGCAGTGCTGGAGGTTGATGGCTAAGAGCCGCCTCCACGAGGCACTGTCACAAACGAAAGTCCCGCTCCTTTTTAGTCCAAGGCTGAAAACCTTTGCAGATCCTGTACTTCTTGGTCTGATGAGATTCCCCCAGACACTTTAGGGAAGAGTCATGGGGGTCGCCTTTTGGCATGGGCTTGGAGCAGGATACGCAGGGTTTAAAGCCCGGAGCCTTGGGCATGAGCCCAAGCTACCGGTGGGGAGGAGGGAAGATCCCTGCCAACCCGCTAAATAGAACTATTTACACTATAACTATATAAAAACTCTATAATTATACTAACTATAAACTATTAAACTATTAACACTGTTCAGAGGAATAATGCTAGGGAGAGTGGAGAGCAGCAAAGCCGAGCTCCACAGTTCCAACGACCGTCATGGGCGGTAAGAAGAAACTGAGGGGGTGCTGGGTCGGCCAGGGTATATATCTAGTGCCATGAAGGCGCCACTCCAGGGGGCTCCACGGTCGACCCACTGGGTGTTGCTAGGGTAAAAGTTCTCCGACGGCCGTGCATGCAGCGCGCGCACACCTAATTGGAATCGATATGAGCAAGCACTCGAAGAACAACAACTGGATTTCTCTGCTTTTAGTGGACAGTTTGGGCAATATGCATGGGGAAGGGGCAGGGCACTGGGTTCAGGCTGCAGACAGAGCTGAAGCAATAGCTCTAAACATGCTCGCCCAACTCAAAGGTGCAGAAAGGTTTAAACCCAATGGAACTGCCGTGATTCTACTGGGTGTGTGTGGGAGGCCACGCTGGGGGACTCAGTACAGAGGAGTAGTTTGGTGGCCGTACAAATGAGCAGATCCATTAATATGCACACACAGGTCTAACCCCTGCACAGTGAATGCATTCATCTCTGGCTGCTACTCAGCTCATTGGCTGTAGTGGGGAGAAGGCCACTGCTCTGCACCAAGCTGGGGGTGGAATTCCTTTACCCCCATCCCTCTTAGACCTTCTACATACAGCCAGGCAATATCTGGCTCTAAGGACATGAAGGCTGCTGCCATCAACCTCGGTGATGTGGTGGCACTGAAGCACAGCGGAGTTAAAAGCCCACCTTGCTCCAAAATGACCATACCTACTGGATAAGGTCAAAGTTACCCTTTCCCTGGGATGTGGTTTACTGGTAACTCAAACAACTGAAAATAAACCTCACCCTAAACTCTTTCCCAGCCACACTACCTTTCAGATCTGGTGCAGCTGTGAAGCACCTACCACAGAGCCAGCAGAATGCGCTCAGTAGCTTTATGCAGGGTTCTAAATCCTGCTAAGAGTGCAGGTTAACAGCTGAGCCCTGGATAGATTCATAGATTCCAAGGCCAGAAAGGACCACTGTGATCATCTAGTCTGACCTCCTGTAGAACACAGGCCAAAGAACTTCCCCAAAAGAATTCCTAGAGCACATCAGTTAAAAACATCCCTTCCTGATTTAAAAATGGTCAGTGATGGAGAATCCACCATGACCCTTGGTCAGTTGTTCCAATGGTTAATTATCTGTTAAAAATGTATATCTTATTTCCAGTCTGAATCTGTATCTCTAGTCAGGGTTGTAAATACTGCCACCTTGTTACAGTCAACACTATAAACTATTTTACTGCTGATCATCTTCACAGAAACATCCAGCTACCCTGGGATTCTATTCTATACTCTACTGTTTCATACTGCACTCACCACCATAGTGTCCAAGAGCCTTCCAGTAATGCATTAAGCCATATGACTATATATCTGTCACGTGTTGTTTATTCTCTCATTTTCTCCCCATATGGAGAAGCACATGAAGTGGGGTGTCTTGGGTTGGGAGCATCTATTGTTTTTAAATATAGGTATACCTGTTGCTATGTGTTTATAGTACAGAAAGCAAGGGAAAAGAACTTGCAAAAAGTGGTGAGGTTTTTGATAGTCTAAGTTCCTGGGGGAGTTTGTTCCATAGTCTCAGGCTACCCCAGACAAGAGTTCTGTCTCCTGCAGAGATAGCTTTACTCTTATTGTTGAAAGTTCCATTGTGCCAGACGATTGTGTGGGAGAGTTAAAAACAGTCACTTACCTTTTGTAACTGTTGTTCTTCGAGATGTGTTGCTCATTTCCATTCTAGGTGTGCATGCGCCCACATGCACAGTTGTCGGAGATTTCTGCCTTAGCGATATCTGTAGGGACAGCTGTGGCGCCCCCTAGAGTGGCGCTCCCATGCGGCAGTATATCAGGTGCCGCCGGCCCGGCACCCTCTCAGTTCCTTCTTGCCAGCAACTCCGAAAGAGGGGTGAGAGAGTGGGAAATGGAATGGACATGAACACCACATCTTGAAGAAGAAACGGTTACTCACCTTCTCGTAACTGTTGTTCTTCGAGATGTGTTGTTCAGGTCTATTCCAAGCAGGTGTGTGCACGCCGCGTGCACACCAGCCAAAAGATTTTCCAATAGCAGCGTCCGTAGGGTCGGCTCCGGCGCCCCCTGGAGTGGCGCCTTTATGGCGCTGTATATAGGGGCCAGCCGACCCCCCACCGCCTCAGTTCCTTCTTGCCGATACTCCGACAGAGGGGTAGGAGGGTGGGTATTGGAATGGACATGAACAACACATCTCAAAGAACAACAGTTACGAGAAGGTGAATAACCGTTTCTTCTTCTTCGAGTGATTGTTCATGTCCATTCCAAGCAGGTGACTCACAAGCCCAAGTCTAGGTGGTGGGGTCGGAGGTCACTGCAGACTGGAGGACTGCACGGCCAAATGCAGCATCCTCCCTAGCCTGGTGCGTAATGGCGTAGTGAGCCGTAAAGGTGTGGATTGAGGACCAGGTGGCTGCTCTACGAATTTCCTGTGTTGGGATGTGGGCCAGGAACGCAGCTGAAGAGGCCTGCGCTCTTGTGGAGTGGGCCGTGATAGGTGGGGCTGGTATATTGGCTCGACTGTAGCACTCCTGGATACAGGTTCTGATCCAAGCTGAGATCCTCTGTGACGTGACCGGGAGCCCCTTCCTACTGTCAGCCACAGCTACGAAAAGTTGGGTCGACTTCCTGAAGGGTCTCGTCCTTTCTATATAAAACGCGAGAGCCCTGCGAACATCCAGAGAATGCAGCCTGCGCTCCTTAGCTGAGGAGTGCGGTTTTGGATAAAACACAGGGAGAAAAATGTCTTGACCCATGTGAAACGGGGAAACCACCTTAGGTAGGAACGCAGGATGCGGCCTGAGTTGGACCTTGTCCTTGTGGAAGACTGTGTATGGAGGCTCGGATGTCAGAGCTCTGCGTTCCGATACCCTCCGTGCTGATGTGATAGCCACCAAGAATGCGACCTTATATGAGAGTTATAATAGCAAGCATGAAGCCAGTGGCTCCATCGGGGCCCCCATGAGGACAGACAGGACCAAATTGAGGTCCCAAGCAGGGACAGGTTGACGGATATGTGGGAACAATCTGTCAAGACCCTTAAGGAACCGTCCAACAAGTGGGTTTGCAAACACTGAGGTCCCCCCCTCTCCAGGGTGGAATGCGGAGACTGCAGCAAGGTGGACTTGAATCGATGAGAGAGTTAGTCCCAGGTGTCTCAGATGTAGCAATAGTCCAAGATGAGAGGGATCGGGGCGAGCAAGGGGCCCTGACCGTGCTGTGTAACCCAGAGGGAGAAGCGCTTCCACTTGGCCAAATACGTAGACCTTGTCGACGGCTTCCTGCCGCCCAACAGGATCTGTCTGACCTGATGGGAGCATTGTAACTCCAGTGGGTTTAGCCATGGAGCATCCAAGCTGTGAGGTGGAGCGACAATAGGTTCAGGTGAAGGAGGCAACCGTGATCCTGCGTGATCAAGTCCGGTAGTAGGGGCAACCTGAGCGGAACCCTCGTAGACATGTGTAGGAGAGACGCGTACCAATGCTGGCGTGGCCACGCAGGAGCTATGAGGATGAGTCGAGCGTGATCTCTGCAGGCCTTGAGGATCACCTTGTGAATCAAGGGAATCGGGGGGAAGGCGTAAAGAAGCCCATCTGCCCAAGAGAGGAGAAACACGTCTGATAGGGATCCCTGACTGCGTCCCATGAGGGGGCAGAATTGACGACAGTTCCTGTTCAAGTTGGAAGCAAACAAGTCCACCCGGGGATGACCCCAGAGTCGGAAAATTGAGAGAACTACATCCCAGTGGATAGACGACTTGTGACCCTGGAACGAGCGGCTGAGAGCGTCCGCGAGTGCGTTGTGCGTGCCGGGGAGGTAGGATGCTATCAGGTGAATTACGTTCTGTATGCAAAAGTCCCATAATGTAAGGGCCTCCTGGCAAAGGGGAGAGGAGTGAGCACCACCCTGTTTGTTGATATAAAACATGGTTGGAGTATTGTTTGTGATGACAGAAACGCACTTGTCCGCGAGCTGGGACTTGAATGCCATGCATGCGAGGCGTACCGCTCGCAATTCCCTGACATTGATGTGAGATGAAAGATCCTCCCTTGACCAAAGACCTTGGGTTCGGAGGTGGCCCAGATGTGCACCCCATCCCTGATCCGACGCGTCCGTTACCAGGGTCAGGGAGGGCTCTGGTTTGAGGAAAGGGACCCCCGTGCAGACCACCCATGGGTCGAGCCACCATTGGAGGGAGTCCGACACCGGATGAGGTAACGTCACCACTGAGTCTAGGGAGTCCCTGACTGGCCGATAAACCCCTGCCAACCAAGATTGGAGAGGGCGCAGTCTGAGCCTGGCATGTCTGACGACATAGGTACATGCTGCCATGTGCCCTAGTAATTTGAGGCAGCTTCTTACTGTGGTGGTAGGGTAACTTTGGAGGCCGAGAATGATGTTGGACAAAGTTCGGAATCTGGCCTCTGGGAGATATGCTCTGGCTTGTGTCGAGTCCAGAAGTGCTCCTATGAATTCGATTCTTTGTGTTGGAGAAAGAGTGGACTTGGCCTCGATGAGTAAGAGGCTGAGGGAGCTGAAGGTGTGCCTGATGAAGACCACCTGAGCCTCCACGAGTGCCTTGGTCCTGCCCTTGATGAGCCAATCGTCCAGGTAAGGGAATACCTGGATCCCTTGCCTGCGGAGGAAGGCTGGCACGACTGCCATGCACTTCGTGAAGACCCTTGGGGCTGCTGATAGACCGAAGGGTAGGACCGTGAACTGTAGATTAACGTTGCCGACGAGAAACCTGAGGTAACGCCTGTGGCGAGGGATTATCGCGATATGGAAGCATGCATCCTTTAAGTCGGGGGTGGCATACCAGTCTCCTGGATCCAGGGAAGGAATGATGGAGGACAGGGAGACCATGCGGAACTTGAGCTTCTTGACAAACTTGTTGGGACGCCGCAAGTCCAGAATAGGTCTGAGGCCCCCTTTCACTTTCGGTATTAGGAAATATTGAGAATAGAAGCCCTTGCCCCGTAGTTCTGGAGGCACCTCCTCCACTGCCCCTGCTGTAAGGAGGGACTGAACTTCTTGAAGGAGAAGTTGCTTGTGAGAGGGGTCCCTGAAGAGGGACAGGGAGGAGGGCTGGTGGGGCGGGAGGGAGGAAAACTGGATAAAATATCCCTCCTCTACCGTGCGAAGCACCCAAGCGTCTGACGTGATCCGGGCCCACGCACGATAGAAGGGGGACAGACGTGATGAAAAGGTAAGGTTGGGAGGATCCAGAGATCTGTCCGGTAGGCCGTCCTCGACCGAACCCTCAAAATGGTGGCCTAGGCCCCTGCGGAGGCCTTGGTTGGGCAGAAGACCGTCCGAAGGGCTACTGTTGTTGCCTCCTCCTGCTAGTCCCCGGTCTCCTGCGCACGGCATCACCTCGATTTTGAGGTTGATATGACGCGGGGCCTGTGGCGGTCTAAACTGCCTACACTGAGTAACAGGGGTGTGTAGGCCTAAAGAACGGAGGGTGGTCCTTTAGGCTATGGAGCCGTTTGTCCGTCTTTTCTGAGAAAAGTGTGGGCCCTTCGAAGGGTAAGTCCTGTATAGTCTGTTGGACTTCATGAGGAAGGCCGGAAACTTGAAGCCAGGCTCCGCGCCTCATGACGAGACCAGTAGCCAACGTGCGCGAGGCCGAATCGGCTGCGTCCAAGGCTGCCTGAAGGGAAGCTCGAGTAATTAATCTGCCCTCCTCGACAAGGGCCGAGAACTCGGTTCGTGAATCCTGCAGGAGGAGGTCCGTAAACCTAGACAAAGCCGAGCATGTGTTGTGTCCATACAGGCTCACTATGGCCTGCTGATTGGCAATACGCAACTGTAGGCCCCCCGCTGAATAGACCTTACGTCCAAAGAGGTCCAACTTTTTAGCCTATTTTTAGGAGTGGATCCCTGAAAACCTTGACGCTCCCTCTCGTTGGCCGCATCCACCACCAGGGAGTCCGGCGGGGGGTGTGTGTAAAGATGTTCACAGCCCTTGGCTGGGACAAAATACCGCCTCTCAGTCTTTTTGGCTGTAGGGGCCAATGAGGCTGGAGTTTGCCACAAAGTGCGGGTTGTGTCCGCAATGGTTTTTATGAGGGGTAGGGCCACCTTAGATGGGCCCGACAGGGCCAGGATATCAATTACAGGATCGGTGTCCACCTCGATCTGTTCCGTCTGTATCGAGAGTCTCTGGGCCGCTCGAGTAAGGAGCTATTGGAGGAGTCTATTATCCTCTAAAGCCGGAGCAGCAGAAGTTCCCGCTACTGCCTCATCCGGAGATGAAGAGGAAGATGTTCCATGTAGCTGCCCTTCATCTAGCACGTCTCCCTGCTAGAAGGACCTGCGGCACACGGTACTCCGGCTGCGCGGCCGGTGCAGGCTCAAGATGCGGCACCGCGGCCGGTACCGGGGTCGCCACCGAACGCCGAGGAATGCTGGGCAGTGCCTGTGCTGAAGGAAGCAAAGCCCCTGTCGGTGCCACTGTTTGACCTGGGGGTGCCGTAATGCCTTGTGGCACACTCCTGTCAGATGGCGGTGGCATTAGCGGTGGTGCCCCAGACGCTGAGGAGATGGAAGCGGTTCGTGAGCGGGGACCGTACGCCTGACCCACCGACTGATGGTAGGCCCATGGCGTCCAGAACGGCCACTGTGGAGGTGGTTGCCACTCCTGCTGCTGATGCCACTGTGGCGGGTATGATTGGGCACTCCTACGCGAGGACGATCTGCTCCTCGATCTGTTAGAACTGTAGGAGTCCGCCTCCGAGTCAGAAGTCTCTGAATAGGAGGACATCGGAGGAGTGGTACCCACAGTCGCCGGCTGGGGTGCTCGCGCCGGTGCCGCTACTGTGGCGCCGCGTGGAGAGTGCGGTGAGCGCATCACTGGTTTACCCTTAGAGTGATACTGGGGCCCGGCGGCAGCCAGAGGTTGTCCGCACCGGTGCGGCGACGCCGGCACCGGAAGGTTCAAGAGGTCTGAGGCAGCCTCGAACGCCTCAGGCGTCGATGGGAGGCGGACCTCCTCCATAATGTCCGGGGATCTATGGCGTTCCGGACTTGACCTTGCCCTCTCCGGGGCGGGAGTCAACAGGATGGCCGGATGGGTCTGCGGCGCAGGTTGCCCCGTAACAATCGTGGACTGCGCCCGAGTCCCCGTGGGGAGATTGTTCGGTCCGCGACCTGTTCTTTTTAGCCGGCACCGGCGAAGGAGAGCGGCGTCTTGTCGAAGACGATTTCTTATGCGCCGACTCTCTGCGGTGCCGGGGTCTTGGGGCCCTGGCCTCACGACTTATCTCCGGTGCCGGGGCACTGCGCACCGAGGATGAAATGCTGGGTGCCGGCTCTGAAGGTCCAGGATCCGATTGCGGCCGCAGTGCCGCCTCCATTAGGAGGACTTTAAGTCTCTGCTCTCTATCCTTGAGAGTCCTGGGGCGAAAAGCCCTGCAAATAGGACACCTGTCCCTTTGATGGGTCTCCCCGAGGCACCGCAAGCAGGAAGAGTGCGGATCACTTTTTGGCATAAACTTCCCGCAGTCCCGACAGAGTTTAAACCCTGGGGACCCGGGCATGCCCCAGCGGGGCGACGAAAAGTTGGGGAAAACCCCCCCAACTGACACCTAACTATCTAACAGTAACACTAACTACTAACTAATACACTATGTACAAGAACTATAGAACACTGCCATGATTGCTAAAGAGCAAGAGAAGTTCCAGCTAGCCGTCACCGGCGGTAAGAAGGAACTGAGGCAGTGGGGGGTCAGCTGGCCCCATATACAGCGCCATAAAGGCGCCACTCCAGGGGGCGCCGGAGCCGACCCTACGGACGCTGCTATGGGAAAATCTTCCGGCTGGCGTGCACGCGGCGCGCACACACCTGCTTGGAATGGACATGAACAATCACTCGAAGAAGAACAACAGTTACGAAAGGTAGGTAACTGTTTTTTCTTCGAGTGCTTGCTCATGTTGATTCCCTTGTAGGTGACTCACAAGCAGTATCAACAGAGATGGGCTCAGAGTTCACAGCTTAGCGGCTTGCAGTACTGCCCTACCGAAGCCAGCATTGTCCCAGGCCTGCTGGGTCAGCGCATAGTGGGATGTAAAGGTGTGGACAGACAACCATGTGGCCCCTCTACAGATGCCCTGGATAGGCACATGGGCCAGAAAGGCTGCTGAAGAGGCCTGCGCCCTGGTAGAGTGGGCGGTGACAATCACTGGGGATGGCACCTTCGCTTGGTCATAGCAGAAGCGAATGCAGGCAGTGATCCAAGAAGAAATTCTTTGAGTGGATACTGGGCAACTTTTCATCCTGTTAGCCACTGTGACGAACAATTGCATCGACTTACGGAACGACTTGGTCCTGTCCACATAGAAAGTTAGAGCCCTCCTAATGTCTAGGGCATGTAGTCTGCGCTCCTCTTCTGACTTATGCGGCTTTGGAAAGAAGACTGGTAAATAAATATCCTGGCTCCAATGAAACAGACTACTTTAGGAAGAAAAGCCAGGTGCGGCCTTAGCTGGACCTTGTCCTTGTAGAAGACCGTGTACGGCAGCTCCGAGGTAAGCACCTGAATCTTAGATACCCACATCTTAGATACCGACATCACTGCAACCAGGAACGCGACCTTCGAGGAGAGGAGAGAACAGGAAGCCAAGGGCTCAAAGGGAGGACCCGTGAGCTGAGACAGCACCAGATTCAAGTCTTACGGAGGGACAGTGTCTCTGACTTGTGGGTAGAGGCACTCCAAGCCTTTAAGGAATCTGGTCACGAAATCCTGAGCAAAAACAGACCTACTCTGTAACAGCGGGTGGAAGGCCGAGATGACTGCTAGAGGGACCTTGATCAATAAGAGGGACAAGTCCTGGAGCTTGAGATGCAGGAGGTAGTCCAGAATAAGCTACAGTGAAGCCCGCTCTGGATGAACAGCTTTGTCCGCAATCCAACAGGTGAACCGTCTCCACTTGGCCACATAGTTCGCTCTAGTGGAGGGCTTCCTGCTTCCCAACAGAACATGCTGAACCTCTGCCGAGCACTGCTGCTCCTGTGCGTTTAACCATGCAGCAGCCAGGCTGTCAGATGTAGTGCTGGCAGGTTGGGGTGCAGAAGACTGCTGTGGTTCTTGGACAACATGTCCGACCTGAGCGGTAGCTGGAACAGGGTTGCTACCGAGGCCCAGGAGGGTGCTGAACCAGTGTTGTCGCCCTGTCCTGTTTGATCTTCATGAGAATCCTGGGAAGCAACGGTACCGGAGGGAAGGTGTACATCAAAGCCTCCGACCATGGGAGTAGAAAGACGTCAGACAGGGCTCCTCTGTCCATGCCCCCAATTGAGCAGAAGACGTGGTACTTCCTGTTCTGCCTGGAAGCGAACAAGTCCACCTGGGGAATTCCCCACCTGTGGAAGATGGAGCTGACCACCTCTGGATGAAGGGACCACTCGTAGCGAGAAAAGAACGTCCTGCTGAGGCGATCAGCCAACGGGTTCTTGGACCCCGGAAGGTGAGCGGCTACAAGATGGATATTGTACTGTAGACAGAAATCCCAGAGCCAGAGGGTTTCCTGGCAAAGGGCCAATGACCTGGCTCCGCCCTGCCTGTTGATACAGAAAACTGTAGCCGTGTTGTCCGTCAGGACCTGTACCACCCTGTTTTCTATATGAGGTAGAAAGGCCTGGCAGGCCAGTCAGACTTCCTGAGTTCCTTGACATTGATATGAAGGAAACAAACTTGACTGGACCAATGGCCTTGAGTGTTAAGATTGCCGAGGTGGGCTCCCCAGCCCAGGTCCAAGGCGTTGGAGACAGGGGTCACCGACGAGAATGGGGCCGCAAAGGAAACACCTTCCAACACCAACGCGGGATCCTGCCACCAGATGAGGGACGCCAGGACGCTGTCCAGAATCCTGACCACCCGGCTCATGCTGTGCCAGTTGGGGACGTAGACTGACACCAGCCACACTGAACAGATCTGAGGCTGAGTCGTGCATGCCAGACCATGCAAGTACATGCTGCCATGTGGCCCAGCACCCTCAGGCACGTGTGGGTGGTGGTGAGTGGGTGGGCCTGCAGGCCTGCGATAAGGTCCAACATGGCCTGGAACCGAGTCTCGGGGAGGAAAGCCCTGGCCCGAGTGAAGTCGAGGACCGCTCCGAAGAACTCTATGTATTGTACCGGGATTAAGGTTTACTTTGTCTCATTTATTATAAACCCCAGGTCGCAACAGGTGGAACAGACCAGGTTGAGATGCCTCCACACCTGACCCAGAGACCAGCCCTTTATCAACCAACCAGTCGTCGAGGTATGGGTATATTTGGACTCCCCGAAGCCTCAGGTAAGCAGCCACTGGTGCTATACATTTTATGAATATCCTCGGGGCCGACGAAAGACCAAAGGGCATCGCCGTAAACTGGAAATGGCGCCCTCCCAACATGAAGCGGAGGAAGCACCGGTGCCCCAGGAAGATGGAAATATGGAAGTATGCGTCCTTTAAATCGAGGACGGCGTACCAGTCTCCTGGATCCAGGGAGGGGATGATGGAGGCCAGGGAGACCATGTGGAACTTCAACTTCTGGAGCGACTTGTTGAGGTGACGCATGTGGGTCTGAGGCTTCCTTTTGCCTTCGGAAATAGGAAGTAGCAGAAGTAGAATCCTCTGCCTTCCACGTCGTGAGAAGGGTCCCTGAAGAGGGACAAGGGAGAAGTGGGAGGGGTGGTCAGCTGTAAATTGCAGGATATAGCCAGAAGAAACTGTATCTAGCACCCACCGGTCCAAGGTGACACGGAGGCAGTTGAGGAAAGGGAGGGTTGGATCCAGTACAGTGGCTGGGGTCCTTGAGCGCACCCTCAAAAGGACTGCTTCTGGCCTCCCTGACTTCTGGGAGGATCAGGTTGAGCAGGTGGACAGGAAGAGGATGCGTAGTGTCTCTTAGGCGCTTTGTCCTTGTTCTTTCTCCTGTAGGAGTCAGACCTGGGAGCCCCCCAGGACCTAGACTGCGTCTGAGGAGGAGGCAGAGGGCAGAACAGCTTCCTGGACAGCTGAGGGGTGTGCAGACCCAGGGAACGGAGGGTAGCTCAGGAGCCTAGAGTCAGCTCAGAAAAGAGCCCCAAACCCTCAAATGGCAGGTCCTGTATCGTGGTCTGCATCTCCTGAGAAGCCCAAAAGCCTGCAACCAGGAGCTGTGTTGCATGGCCACCACCAACAAGACCACCCTGGCAGCTGAGCCCATCGCACCCAGGCCATCTGGAGGACTCCACGGGCCACCGCCATGCCTTTGCTCACCAATGCGGCAAACTCATGGGCACGATCCTGTGGGAGGGCCCCCATGAACTTATTAAGGGACTTCCACAGGTTAAAGTTATAACGTCCCAGCAGGGGCTGGTGGTTAGAGACCCTAAACTGTAAGCTGGCAGTTGAATAAACTTTTCTCCCAAATAGGTCGAGTCTCTTGGCCTCTATTTTTGAGGTTCTGCTGGGGTGGCCCTGTCTGTTCCTTTCATTCACCGCAGACACGAACAGTGATGCCGCGGCGGGAGGAGTATACAGATACTCAAAGCCCTTTGTAGGGACATAGTATTTCTTTTCCGCTTTTTAGGATTTGGGTGGAATAGATGAGGGCATTTGCCACATCGATTTGGCTAGTTTGACAAACCCTGGATAGATGGGCAATGCAATTTTTGCTGGTGTGGTGGCCGAGATGACACTTCAGCAACCTCTTCGATTTGTAAGCTCAGATTCTCTATCACACGTTTAAGGAGGGCCTGGTGCTCCTTAAAATCGTCCAGGGGACTGCTGTTGTGGGAAGGTCTGACCATCGCCTCATCCAGGGATAACGATGACGACTGAGTGGCCTGAGGGATGGTGTCACCCCCTTCTTTATTGGGGGAGGGCTTCCTCGGCGCCAGAGTACGGGGTGCGGGTTCCGCCTCCACCGCAGTGCTGTGCTCCGATTGTGGCACCGGCTGCACCTTGGCCGGTTTGTCTGATGTGGCCAGGGAGGGCTGGGAGTACTGGACCGATATCACCGGCACCCCCCATGGATTCCAGGACTGCCACTGGAGGTGGAGGGGCATGGATCCTGCTGTGTTGGCACTGCAGCCTGTGCCACCTGTTCCCGCGTCGGAGGGGAGTCACCCCGCCTCAGTGACAGGCTGAGAAGTTGTGGTCCAATCCGACCATTGCCCTTCCGGTGACCACGGCGGAGCCATTGTGGCCTGAGTCTGTCTATTGACCCTGGTAGGCGAACAGCGGTGTGACGAGGAGTCGCGCCGCCTGCTGGGGGAGCTGTACCCGGGCGAGCGTGACCGACGTCGAGACCCTGAGCAAGCCCTACAGGATGGGGACTGACGACAAGGAGACCTTCTGGGAGAGGGTGCTCAGCATATAGGTGATCTATGGCCGGATGGTCATCAGTACTGGCAGTATGGGGAGCGGTGCCATGAGTCCAGAGTCAAGCAAGACAAGGCGCTCAACCAACTGTCACGGGTGGTAAGAAGGAACTGAGAGGGCACAGGGCCAGCGGTGCCTGATATACTGCCGCATGGGAGCGCTACTCTAGAGGGCACCACAGCCAGCCCTACAGATACCACTAAAGCAGAAATCTATGACAACTGTGCACATGGATGCATGCACACCTAAAATGGAATCGACATGAGCAAGCACTTGAAGAAGAACCAGTATTCCCTTCCAAGCTATCCCATAGTGGAGCAAATTATACTTGATATTAGGGCTGTCAAGCGATTAAAAAAATCAATCGCACAATTAATTGCATTGTTAAACAATAATAGAATAACATTTATTTAATTTTTGGGGATGTTTTCTACATTTTCAAATATATTGATTTCAATTATAACACAGAATACAAAGTTTACAGTGTTCACTTTATATTTATTTTTGATTACAAGCACTGTAAAAAACAAAAGAAATAGTATTTTTCAATTCACCTAATACAAATACTGTAGTGCAATCTCTATCATGAAAGCTGAACTTACAAATGTAGAATTATGTACAAAAAATAACTGCATTCAAAAATAAAACAATGTAAAGCTTTAGAGCCTGCAAGTCCACTCAGTCTTACTTCTTGTCCAGCCAATCGCTCAGACAAACAAGTTTGTTTACATTTACAGGAGATAATGCTTCCCACTTCTTGTTTACAATGTCACCTGAAAATGAGAACAGGCGTTCTCATGGCACGGTTGTAGCCAGCATTGCAAGATATTTACGTGCCAGATGCGCTAAAGATTCATATGTCCCTTCATGCTTCAAACACCATTCCAGGGGACATTCCATGCTGATGATGGGTTCTGCTCGATAACAATCCAAAGCAGTGCGGACTGATGCATGTTCATTTTCATTATCTGAGTCAGATGCCACCAACAGAAGGCTGATTTTCTTTTTTGGTGGTTTGGGTTCTGGAGTTTTCTCATCAGACTGTTGCTCTTTTAAAACTTCTGAAAGCATGCGCCACACCTCATCCCTCTCAGATTTTGGAAGGCACTTCAGATTCTTAAACCTTGGGTGGAGTGATGTAGCTATCTTTTGAAATCTCACATTGGTACCTTCTTTGCATTTTGTCAAGTCTGCAGTGAAAGTGTTCTTAAAATGAACAACATGTGCTGGGTCATCATCCGTGCTTGCTATAACATGAAATATATGGCAGAATGCGGGTATAACAGAGCAGGAGACATAAAATTCTCCCCCAAGGAGCTGAGTCACAAATTTAATGAACGCATTATTTTTTTAACAAGCATCATCAGCATGGAAGCGTGTCCTCTAGAATGTCCTGTGGCACCTTTGAGACTAACAGAAGTATTGGGAGCATAAGCTTTCGTGGGTAAGAAGCTCACTTCTTCAGATGCACTTGCATCTGAAGAAGTGAGGTTCTTACCCACGAAAGCTTATGCTCCCAATACTTCTGTTAGTCTCAAAGGTGCCACAGGACCCTCTGTTGCTTTTTACAGATTCAGACTAACACGGCTACCCCTCTGATACTCCTCTAGAATGGTGGCCGAAGCATGAAGGGGCATACTCATGTTTAGCATATCTGGCACGTAAATACCTTGCAATGCCTGTTACAAAAGTGCCATGGAAATGCCTATTCTCACTTTCTGTTGACATTGTAAATAAGAAGAGGGCAGCATCAGCTCCTGTAAATGTAAACAAACTTGTTTGTCTTAGCGATTGGTTGAGGAAGTAGGACTGACTGGACTTGTAGGCTCTGAAGTTTTACACAGTTTTGTTTTTGACTGCAGTTATGTAACAACAACAAAAAATCTACATTTGTAAGTTGCACTTTCACCACACAGAGATTGCACTACAGTACTTGTATGAGGTGAATTGAAAAATACTATTTCTTTTGTTTATCTTTTACAGTGCAAATATTTGTAATCAAGAATAATATACACTTTGATTTCAATTACAACACAGAATATGATATGAAAATGTTGGAAAAAACATCCAAAATATTTCATACATTTCAATTGGTATTCTAGTGTTTAACAATGCGATTAAACCTGCAATTAATCGTGATTGTTTTAATTACAATTAATTTTTTTTAGTTAATTGCGTGAGTTAACTGCAATTAATCGACAGCCTTACTTGATACATTTAAGGGTATTTTGGGGTGGTCTCAAGACAGAAAGCTGCCTAATAAATAGTGATCTCTTGTACAAGATTTCACTTTATATATTAGTTACCCAATAATACAGTAATTAACAATAGACTCCAGTAAATTACATTTAATGTTGCTAAGAGCAGTCCAAGGGAAGATGTATCATCAAGCACATCTGTAAATACGTTAACATGTTAAAACATGTGGAAATTGTAAGTTAAATTTATATAAACAATTCTGATACCAACCGAAACACCCAGTCTGGAAACAAAAATGTGACCAGCACCCAAACCTTTACTCTGACCCAAGCTTTGTGTTCCCTAACATTTTATAGTCAGATCCAAATTCCACTGAAATCAATGATTGTTTTTCCTTTCACTTTAATGACAGCTGAACATGGACATCACATGCCTTTTTAACATGATCTGCTTGGATAACTGATCATATGTGTATATTGTTTGTTCTGTCTGAGCAATTTGGCTCATTCACTGAGACATGAATAGCTCCTGTGTAATGGATACATTTTATGATTTGGTGTAAGAATTAATTTTAATGTATGTTCATCCAGTAGCTTTGTCTCTAATGATCATTTTCTAAATATGGGAACATAGAATTATTTCCCTCAGTAGGGAAAGATTTCTACTATGAAGGGTGCTATTAAAAAACCTAAGACATGCAAATGGTCTTGAATAGCTAGTTTGATTTTGTAGACTGTATATGGCTGAATGAAAAGACAGGCTTTTTATAAACTTTGCACGAATAAAAGTAATGTGTTAAAATGTTTAGGTGTAATTTTGAGAGAATCTATGCACTGAATGGATGATGTTTATTTGTTTTAGTAAGGCAGAGTTCTGGTTGTTTTGAGGCTCCTCACGGAGAAGGTTTCTGTTTAATGGTCTGTATGCATGAACTGTGCAGTAAAGCTGGCGGCAAGACTGTTTATGGAACATTAGCTTGAGAATTTCTTGCTTTGTAAGGGTTATTTTGTTAAAGAAGTACCTACTGGTACATCAGTTCTTAATTTTTTACTTCACAAGCTTATGTGTCACTTGACCAAAGGTTTTGGCTATTTCGTTTCCTAGACTTTATAGAAAATATTTTATAATGCTCCTTTTGGGCATGAAGACAAACTGGAGGGAGTTCAAAGAAAAGCAGCAACATGATTGGGGGGCTGGAGGGATCAATGTACTAGGAATGATTAGAAGAGCTAGAACTGTCTAATCTGACTAAGTAGGGAGAACAGAATCACATGGTAATAATCTACACATATTCGTAGAGCGTAAGTACCAAGAAGATGAATAGGAGTACTTGTGGCACCTTAGAGACTAACAAATTTATTAGAGCATAAGCTTTTGTGGACTACAGCCCACTTCTTCGGATGCATATAGAGTGGAATATATATTGAGGAGATATATATACACACATACAGAGAGCATGAACAGGTGGGAGTTGTCTTACCAACTCTGAGAGGCCAATTAAGTAAGAGAGAAAAAACTTCTGAAGTGATAATCAAGATAGCCCAGTCCAGACAGTTTGATAAGAAGTGTGAGAATACTTACAAGGGGAGATAGATTCAATGTTTGTAATGGCTCAGCCATTCCCAGTCCTTATTCAATCCTGAATTGATTGTATCTAGTTTGCATATCAATTCCAGCTCAGCAGTCTCTCGTTGGAGTCTGTTTTTGAAGTTTTTCTGTTGTAAGATAGCCACCCGCAGGTCTGTCATTGAATGGCCAGACAGGTTAAAGTGTTCTCCCACTGGTTTTTGAGTCAGATTTGTGCCAACTCTGTCCACACATCTATTCAAGTGACATCATCATAGGACCTAATCACATCAGCCATACCATCAAGGGCTCGTTCACCTGCACATCTACCAATGTGATATATGCCATCATGTGCCAGCAATGCCCCTCTGCCATGTACATTGGCCAAACCAGACAGTCTCTAAGCAAAAGAATTAATGGACACAAATCTGACATCAGGAATCATAATACTCAAAAACCAGTGGGAGAACACTTTAACCTGTCTGTCCATTCAATGACAGACCTGCGAGTGGCTATCTTACAACAGAAAAACTTCAAAAACAGACTCCAACGAGAGACTGCTGAGCTGGAATTGATATGCAAACTAGATACAATCAACTCAGGATTGAATAAGGACTGGGAATGGCTGAGCCATTACAAACATTGAATCAATCTCCCCTTGTAAGTATTCTCACACTTCTTATCAAACTGTCTGGACTGGGCTATCTTTATTATCACTTCAAAAGTTTTTTTCTCTTACTTAATTGGCCTCTCAGAGTTGGTAAGACAACTCCCACCTGTTCATGCTCTCTGTATGTGTGTATATATATCTCCTCAATATATATTCCACTCTATATGCATTATGCTTATGCTCTAATAAATTTGTTAGTCTCTAAGGTGCCACAAGTACTCCTGTTCTTTTTGCGGATACAGACTAACACGGCTGCTACTCTGAAAGAAGATGAATGATTTCAGTCCCAAATGAATTGTTTTCAAAAAATGAGAAGGGAAGTTGAATGGACGCAGGAATACATCCTGAACTCTAGTGTGCACTACCATACAACTATTGTAGTTAGTGCCCACAATAAACTCAGCAGCCCAGCTGCTCAACACCACAGGCCACTAGGAACACATCTCCATGAAACACTGCTTTCTGCACTGGCTCCTCATTGAATAATAAAATAATATATGGAGATATACCTATCTCATAGAACTGGAAGGGACCCTGAAAGGTCATTGAGTCCAGCCCCCTGCCTTCACTAGCAGGACTGAGTACTGATTTTGCCCCAGATCCCTATGTAGCCCCCTCAAGAATTGAACTCACAACCCTAGGTTTAGCAGGCCAATGCTCAAACCACTGAGCTATCCCTCCCCCATCACTGTCTTGATTCTCTGCATGGAACTGGTCCAAGTATCTGTGTCTCTGTGACCATGTCACCCTCCAATGGCTACACTGAATTGGACAATGAAATGGTCAGCCACTGAGGAGGGTTAGTGACTATGGAAGACAGAATCTTCATAGCAGATGGAGAAAAACCATGGAAACTTACTACAAGATGAAATCAAAATGACAACTAACCTCATCACATTCAAAGCTGAATGCGACCCCCCTCTTTTCACTCAGGTTCACTCAGGTTCTCCCACACTAGCACCTTTGTGGTCACTTTAAAAAAACTAAAAAGCAAACCAAATATAAAACCCATCAGACCCCTAAGGTTGCCTTTTGGTGACCAGAAAGGAAGAAAGTGCACTGCTGATCTTTTTAATTCGTGGGAGGCATTCTGAAGTTAGGGTGCTGAATGCCTGATAGAGATAGAGGAGCACTGCTGGCCAGGGCATATCCTGACCCGTCGTTTGGGAACAACACTGTCCCGTTGGCACCAGGGCTATACTGGAGACAGCAAGAAAAGCCTCTTTGTGGAGCTAAGTCAATGGTCACCCAGGGCTGCGTAAGGACTGCTGCTAGGATTGCTGTGCATCTATAACAGTGCTAAGCCCCACAGGCCAGCAGATATATGATGGCCTCCAGGATATGAAGGCAGGCCAGAAATCATTGCTCTATTCAATCTAGCAGTGCACCCTGCATATCAGAGTTCTCACCTGAGCGCTTGGTGGCCATTGGGGTGACATTTGTCCAGTGTCCAGTGTGAGGGTCATACCTCTCTACAGAGTTCAGGATGTTCAGCCCATCATAGCCACCTGAAACAACATGGGAACAAACAGTGGGTTCAACCCCGATCACTGTTTCTGCAAAGAGAACATTGCAATGCCTGTGTCTGCTCCATCCCAGATGGCTCTGGCTTAGTGACTCCTTGGCAGTGTGAGCAACACTACTCACAGCGCCTCGCAAGGCTGAACAAAAGCAAACATAGAATCTAGCCTGCACCAGGCAGGGATCAAAGTTCTGGAGGCCACAGACAGCAGGGATTGGGGATGACCTGAGGTGGAAGGCACAGGCAGCCATTGCAACTTTTTCAGGAAATTGTACACAGAGTGGCCATGTCACACTGCCTCAGCAGGGGAAGAACACTGTGCTACCAGCCCAGAGGGCAAGGAGAAGAAGGGAGCAAGGGAAGGTTGGGGAACCTAGGATGGAGCAGTTAGTGAAAATGTAGCGGACAGCCTGAGACATGAGATTCCCCTAGAATAGGACCATGACGAGGGTGGTCAGAAAACAAAGCCATGGTGCTGCCTTGACCAAGGGCCCTGGAGAAGCATCCAAAGAATGAGTTCATTTAAGAGTTTAAGACCATTGTCCATCTGGGACTCACAACATTCAGTATGGGCAGCTGGGGCCTTCCAGCCTCCAGAGAGAGGAGCTAGAACACAAGCAGCTCAGGACAGGCCACTCCAGCCTTTCCATGTTCCAATGGCACCATAGCCAAAGCTACTCTCAGGAACTAGTTATCCCATAGCCTGCACATTCCAGCCAGCACACATCCCCCAAACTTACTCATATCTCAGCTGGCACGTGACCCAGCACACCTCCCATGACTTCAGTATAAGCCATCAAAATGTCTCCTCAGCAGTGACTATGTGAGAAATCTGTCTGCTGACTGAGCTACCCAATATCTCAGGAGAGCAAAGTATATAACAACTGGGATTCTCTTTTAGGCTGTATTCTGCACATCCCAAGAGCCCGTTATAGATGGTATTTGCCCTGAATTCTGGGTGGAACACTAATACTTGCAGAGTGCTGATGGATCCTAAGGTCACCTACCGAGGCAGTAGATAACACCATTAGCTACAACCAGTCCTGCTCCTTCCCGAGCTGTTTGCATGTCTCCCAGCATACTCCATTGATCAATATTTGGGTCATATCTTTCCATACTGGTGTGACGCCGGCTTCCATCAAAACCACCAGAAACGTAAATCATATCTGCAACATAATACGGGGAGCAGATTCAGAAAGACATGAATACACACACATGCCCTTCCCTCTCCAGCACTTCCCACCCTTTATATTATTTCATGCACACCATGTATGTGTGTCCCTGTGCATAGAAGAGGCCTAGGGTCACTTGGACACTGCCATTCATTGATGTTACATCAGCACTTCCTTAGAATGAATATTTAAAAGATGTAACACTCTATGCTTGAAACCCGCTGCATAAATCCCAGCCCAAAGGCCTTCCTTAGCTATATTCCCTCATACAGTTCTATTGAAAAATATCTATTGGTTATATTCAAATTGTTCACTGCAAATGACATTTCATCGAATGTTTAAAAACATGTTAAACTGCAGCAAATGAATCAATACAGGCCCCTGAAGGTGCTCCCAGCCAAGAGAGGGGGAAAAAGGGCCAATCTGTTTAGCACCAGGTCCCAGCAGCGACTTCCAGCTGGGACACACAGAAGTTGATCTCTGGGAGCAACACGTTTCTAACAACTGCCTGGGAGATGAATTCTGAACTTCAGGGTATAGAATGGAAGATTCCCACTCCCTGGAACTAGAAACACACACTCTTAGGATGAAGAAGAGGAAGAGCTGCTCTTACAGTTAATGGGCAAGTGATTTTCTTTCTCAAACTCCAAATGCTGAGAGATACAATCTCCAATCAGTTACTCCTCTTCCCTTATCAGCCACCTGCCCTCGGAAGATGCTGACACACTGTATTTCATGCTGGCAATGGACCTGTCTGGCCTCTGTGACAAGTGCTGATCAGTGTGTACCTCCTAGGGTAGTGGCCCCTGCCAGGCCTCGACGAACATTCATTGGAGCCACTGAGTACCAGATGCCATCCTCATCCGACGTGTAATCCAAGCACTCCACAGAGCTGAGACGGGAGCGGCCGTCGTATCCCCCAATCACATAAATCCGATCATGCAGGGACACCGTGGCAACATAGCGCCTCTTACGGGTGATGCTCTAACACATTTGAAGAAGTGTCAAAGACAGAAAATGACACCAATACATTGAGAACTATCAGAGTCTCTCTAGATTATTCCATCCCTTTTTGCTGTTACACTGAAAGGGACCCGTTTATATAGCCAAAGCCCTCAATTCTATGTGGCATAATGGGTGAAAATTATATGTAGGAATCCTGAATCTGTGTGTATGGATTCCCTTCCCTATGGTCTCCCCCTCAGCGCTCCCACCTCCCAGTCCAATATCCTTTGCACTATTTATTTTGCAATTAAATTCAGTTTACTTTCTGTTGCCCCAAAAACTTCAACGTTCCAGAGATGTTTGCATTCCCACCACTTGTCAGCACTGTAGTAATTGTCAAGAGGGAAAGCTGGAAAGTTTGGCAGACGTGTAGGGAACATCTGGGAGGTTTCACCCCCAGAGCAGAATGGGATTTGGGAATTCATGGCATCCAGGCTCTTCTAGGAAGGAAATGCAGCTCCTCCCTCCCTTCTCCCACCTCCCCCCACTTGGTAGGGTGGGGTGGCTTTACATTTGGGAAGTAGTGTTCCTCATTCTCCATCCCAGGAGCCACTAGCTCCTCCAGTGACCTCTCTCTGCGATCTCCCATTACATTCAGCAACAAACACGCATGTTAGCAAGGTGTCTCTGTTAAAATATCAGTGGTGAAATAGTTACTGTTGACATTTAAATGATCATCAATAAGCTTCACAGTTTTAAGGCCCCACGGAGATGAAGGGGGCAAGCCACACTCTCATGGAGCTATAGTTTCAGTGTCTCTGCACACTCAGTTAATGAAATAATAGTAATAATTAGCCTTCATACAGTGCTTGTTATCAGCAGATCAAAAAGTGCTTAAAAAGAAGATATCACTATCCCCATTTCAGATAATCAAACTGAGGCACAGAGAGGTGACCAAAATCTAGTGTGTCCTAGTAGCAGGGCGGGGGACAGAACTCAGGTCTCCTGAATCCTGGCACCTCCAAAACATCACTGCATGGCTCAATTTCCATTCATAGTTTGATTTTTTTTCCTGGACCATATGAGACTTAATGGTGACCTGCAAAGGAAAGAATAGGGCTAGAGCCTTTTCTAAAAAAATTCTTTACAATGGATAAAAGAAGAATGTGAATGGTTTTTTGTAAGTTTTTTCCCTTGTTTCTTTTCCTATATTAGAAATTCAGGTTCTGTCTAGGCTCTGAGGGTATGTCTACACACCAAAGAAAAACTTGGGACTGGTCCGCGCCAGTTCACTCGGACTCCCAGGGCTTGGGCTGTTTCATTGCTGTGTAGATGTCCAGGCTTGGGCTGGAGCCATGGGTGTCTAGTTGCTGTGTAGACACACTCAATGGTGACTGTAGACTTAGTGATGTGATATCATAAGAAACTGAGAGTTATAGTAATTGAGAGAAGGGATTTTTAATCCCTTAAAACTTAAAAAAAACAAAAAACAAACAGCTATTTAACTTCAACAACATATTAATATTTTGGAGAAAGGATGTATTTGTTTAAAATTCCCCAACCTCATACCTGCAATTAAGGTGGGAAAGCAGATTGTGCACATGCTCTGAGACACTCAGCAAAACCAGGGCAGATCAGAGTTGACACTCCTGATAGATACTTCTGAGGTAAAAATAAATAAATAAAAAAAAAATTTAAAGCCAGAAACAAACAAAAACCCTTCCATTCCATTTTTTTATCCATCTTAAAAGGAGCAAAAAGGTCAGAAGCCCAATTTGATAAAGTCCTTTGCAGGTTTAAATATATATATATATATATTTTTTGGGTGCAGAGCTTATGTAGCAACTTAAAACAAATCGGCAATGATGCAGCCATTTATACAGCCCTATAATCACATCACACCCTCTTCAGTCCCTAATTTCTCCCCCTTACCTTTTCTCTTCCTCCCTCTCCCCCCACTCCTTTCTCCTTTTCTTATCTTGGAGAACATCTGTAGTCCTCTAGCTCACAGAAAATAGTAGCAAGCAGGAATGGCATTTCCCTGGATAATGAAACTGGCTTCTCTACCCTAATCCTTTACTAATCTCTATGGCTAAAATATTAAGATTCCTATATAATCCTTTCCTGTGATTTCAAAAAGCCCTACTCTCAAGTACATAAGGAGTTGCAGCTGTGCATAAAATTGGGAGTTCTTCACATTTTCCACAATTGAGAACAAGAAAGCCAAAAATAAGTAAGATTTACTTGTTGGGGCACGGGGGGAGGAAGAAGAAGGGGGATGACACATTAGAACACTGCCCATTTTAATTAAGCAGCACACAAACATCTGGAATCCAACACTTTTCCCAGATCTTTAAAAAAACACTTTGCCTGCCCTATAGTAAACATTGAAATTTACAAACAAAACAGTTGCTCCAATCAGTAGTTAGAGAGAGGCTTAAAATGGAAATCTAGATTCAACTTTAGCTCTGCAGAGGCAACACACACGTGTTTCCAACAAAAGGAAGAGTGCTCTACAGCAGTGGTTCTCAAAGCCGGTCCGCCGCTTGTTCAGGGAAAGCCCCTGGCGGGCCGGGCCGGTTTCTTTACCTGCCCTGTCCGCAGGTTCGGCCGATCGCGGCTCCCGCTGGCTGCAGTTCGCCACTCATGGCCAATGGGGGCTGCGGGAAGCAGCGCGGGCCGAGGGATGTGCTTGCCACCGTTTGCCGCAGCCCCCATTGGCCTGGAGTGGCGAACCACGGAGGGTGGGAGCCGCGATCGGCCGAACCTCCGGATGCGGCAGGTAAACAAACCGGCCCGACCCGCCAGGGGCTTTCCCTGAACAAGCGGTGGACCAGCTTTGAGAACCACTGCTCTACAGTATTTATGTTATGAGTTCTTAGTGTACTTCAATAAAGTAAATTATATTTACATTCTAATTCTCTCACAGGTTTCTTTAGCTAGTCAACTCATAAGGAAGTTTCAGAAGTTGTGCATCACATACTAACAAAACCATGTTTCCATATCTTTGTTGCTCTAGGGTATAGCTGGAACAACTAAAGAACACTTTACTAGATGCCCAAAAAGCCACAATCCCTCAATCAAGGAAAAATGCCATATTATTTAAAAAAAAAAAAAAAGTAGGGCTGTCACACAATTAAAAAAAATTAATTGCGCTGTTAAACAATAATAGAATACAATTTATTTAAATAGTTTTGGATATTTTCTACATTTTCAAAATATTGATTTAAATTACAACACAGAATACAAAGTGTTCAGTGCTTACTTTACATTATTATTTTTATTTCAAATATTTGCACTGTAAAAAAACAAAGAAATAGTATTTCTCAATTCACCTAATATAAGTATTGTAGAGCAATCTCTTTATCATGAAAGTACAATTATGTACAAAAAATTATGTACAAAAAATAACTGCATTCAAAAATAAAACAAATGTAAAACTTTAGAATCTACAAGTCCACTCAGTCCTACTTCAGCCAATTGCTCAGACAAAACAAGTTTGGCTACAATTTGCAGGAGATAATGCTGCCCACTTCTTGATTACAATGTCACCTGAAAGTGAGAACAGGCCTTCTCATGACACTGTTGTAGCCAGCGTCGCAAGATATTTACGTGCCAGATGCGCTAAAGATTCATATGTCCCTTCATGCTTCAATCACCATTCCAGAGGACATGCGTCCATGCTGAAGATGGGTTCTGCTCGATAATGATCCAAAGCGGAGCGGATCGATGCATGTGCATTTTCATCATCTGAGTCAGATGCCGTCAGCAGGCTGATTTTCTTTTTTGGTGGTTCGGGTTCTGTAGTTTCCTCATCGGAGTGTTGCTCTTTTAAGACTTCTGAAAGCATGCTCCACACCTCGTCCCCCTAAGATTTTGGACGGCACTTCAGTTTCTTAAACCTTCAGTCGAGTGCTGTAGCTATTTTTAGAAATCTCACATTGGTACCTTCTTTGCATTTTGTCCAATCTGCTGTGAAAATGTTCTTAAAACGAACATGTGCTGGGTCATCATCCGAGCCTGCTATAACATGAAATATATGGCAGAATGCGGGTAAAACAGAGCAGGGGACATACAATTCTCCCCAAAGAAGTTCAGTGACAAATTTAATTAATCATTTTTTTTTTTAAATGAGCATCATCTGCATGGAAGCATGTCCTCTGGAATGGTGACCAAAGCATGAAGGGACATACAAATGTTTAGAATATCTGGCACATAAATACCTTGCAACACCAGCTACAAAAGTGTCATGCAAAAGCCTGTTCTCACTTTCTGGTGACATTATAAATAAGAAGTAGGCAGCAGTATCTCCCATAAACGTAAACAAACTTGTTTGCCTTAGCGACTGGCTAAAAAGAAGTAGGACCGAGTGGACTTATAGTCTCTAAAGTTTTACATTGTTTTATTTTTGAGTGCAGTTATGTTAAAAAAAATTAAAAATCTACATTCGTAAGTTACACTTTCATGATAAAGAGGCTGGGGTGGGGTAGTCGACCGCTTTGATAACAGGTTCGGAAGAAGGGGCAGCGGAATCAGCAGGCAAATCGACATCCCAGTAAGAAAAGCGTACCACACTTGCCTGGGCCACATAGGGGCTATTAGTATGACCCTGGCACAGTCTGTCTGTATTTTGAGTAACACTCTGTGTAGAAGTGGCATTGGGGGGGGGATGCGTACAGTAATTTGCCGCTCCATTGGAAACACCCCAAGGAGTGTTTCCCTAGGCCAGCTCTGGAGCGGGATTCTGGGTACTTGGTTTTGCGGTTGCAAAAAGGTCCAGTTTCGGGTAACCTCATATTTTAAATATGTTGTGTAGGATGGTCTTGTTTATCTCCCATTCGTGATCTAGGGGAAATGCTCTGCTGAGCTCGTCCGCGGTAGTGTTTAAAGAACCGGGTAGGTAAGAAGCTGAAATCTGGATATTGTGTTGGAGATACCAATTCCAAAGCTTCATAACTTCGGTGCAAAGAGATGGGCTCGAGCTCCTCCTTGTCTGTTTAGATAAAACATGCAGGCGATGTTGTCAGTCATGATCCTGTTGTTTTGGTTTTTGATGAAGGGGAGGAATTGGAGGTAAGCATTGCAGACTGCTCGGAGTTCTAGAAGGTTTATGTATAAAGAAGCTTCGGTGGGGGACCAAAGTCCTTGAGTGGTATGATACGCCATGTGTGCCCCCCCAGCCAGTGAGGGGTGTGTCTGTAGTAATTATAATGGAGGGGGGAGTCCTGTAGGAACAACACTCCAGAGCAGAGATTGTGTGGAAGAATCCATCATACGAGTGAGTCCTTGACTTTGGTAGGGATGGATAGAAGTCTGTTTAGACTGTGTACATTTGGTCTGTAGACAGTGGTCATCCAGTCTTGGAATATATGTAGAGGCGTGCGTTTTTGACCACAAAAGTACAAGAGGCTATATGGCCCAGAAGTTGTAGGCAGTCTCGGAAAGTGACCTGAGGGTTGTTTCACAACTTGGCGATCAGATTTCTTATGGTGTTGAATCTGTCGAATGGGAGAGATGTGAGTCCCATTAACAAATCAAGGTGTGCACCTATGAACTCCAGTTGTTGGGTAGGAATCAATGTGGATTTGTTCGTTTATTTGTAGGCCAAAACCCTGGAAACAGTCGACAGTCATCTGGGTGGAACAAACGGCCTCCTTGAGACTCCGCACTTTGAGGAGGCAATCATCCAGGTAAGGAAAAATTATGACTCCTTTTTTCCTTAGGTGAGCCGTTACCCCCGCGAGAATTTTGGAAAAGATATGGGGAGCTATTGAGAGGCCCAAGGGAAGAACTCTGTACTGGTAGTGCTGTGAGCCCAGAACAAAGCGGAGAAAACGCCTGTGGGCAGGATGTATAGTTACATGAAAATAGGCATCCTGCAGGTCAAGGGCTGAAAACCAATATCCCTGCTCCAGCGCTGGAATTATGGTTGTGAGGGTAACCATTTTGAATTTTTGCTTTTTGGTTAACTTGTTGAGTCATCTGAGGTCAAGAATGGGCTGCCATCCTCCATTTTTCTTTTCTGTTAAAAACTAACGGGAGTAAAACCCCTTTTCTTTGTGCTGGTCGGGCTCCTATTTGCAGGAGATGTTGTACCTCTTGGTGGAGCAAGTGGCCGTGAGAGGGGTTCCTGAAGAGGGATGAGGTGGGTGGGGGATATGGACAGGAAGGGAATGGAGTAGCCCATTCTGATGACCTCTAGGGCCCATTTGTCGGTAGTAATGTTCTGCCATTTGTGGTAAAAAAGTAGCAAACAGTGCCCAAAAATATAGGTAGGTAATATGAGCGCTGGAGTGGGTGGGAAGTCTTCTATACCATTGACCAAGGCTTCAAATCTGCTTGTTAGGTGGAGGGGGTTGGGAAGGTGTCGACAGAGTGGAATCCTTCATGGTATGCAACACTTTTTGGTCTTTGTGGCGAATAATTTGTCTCCATCAAAGAGGAGATCTTCCACAGTATTCTGAATCTCGTGTGGGAAAGAAGATGATGTAAACCATGAGGCCCAATGCATCACGACTGCTATCGCAGTGCCCCTCAGAGACTACGGCTTTGAATTGCGGTCTCTTGTCCTCAGGAATATCAGTAATAAAGTCCATGAGTTTCCCGTAATTTCTGTGGTCACATTTGGCCAATAGGGCCACGTAATTAGCCACCCTGAATTGTAGTGTGGACAACACAAACTTTTCGACCGAGTAGGTCCAACCTTTTACAGTAACTCCTCACTTAACGTAGTTATGTTCCTGAAAAATGCAACTTTATGTGAAACGATATTAAGCGAATCCAATTTCCCCATAAGAATTAATGTAAATAGGGGGGGGATTAGGTTCCAGGGAATTTTTTTTCACCAGACAAAAGACATTATATACACATACAGTATAAGTTTTAAACAATTTTAAACAAAGTTTAATATTGTACACAGCAATGAATGTTTGTGAAGCTTGGTTGAGATGGTGGAGTAAGAGGGTGGGATATTTCCCAGGGAATGCCTTGCTGCTCAATGATGAACTAGCACTCAGCTGAGCCCTCAAGGGTTAATACGCTGTTGCTAATGTAGCCTCACACTCTACAAGGCAGCATGGACTGAGGCAGGAGGGAGGAAACACAATGGATGCAGGGCAGTAGTTGCAAACACTTCCCTGCAAAAACTGAACATGATGATGAGCCCACGCTATCCAGCTGGAGCGCACCACTCCCTCCTCCTGACAGCACATGCACGGCTGCACAGGTGCTGACTTTCCAAACTGCTGGGGGATGCATGCATGAGTGAGAGAGAGAGACGTGCATTGCCCCTTTAAGTACACAGACCCCACTTCAAGTACGTTGCCCTTTTAAGCAGATCAGCCAGTTCAGACAGGAAGCAACAGTTTCCAGCAAGCTCCCTCCTTTCTGTCCCTGAGACCTGTTCCCCCTCTTCCACTTTGTGGAGAGGGGGTAAGGAACAGGGGGGTGGGCAGGAGCAGGGGACATCCTGATATCAGCACTCCTCTCCCCCCGCAAACAGGAAGCTTCCGGGAGCATATCGAGGGCAGGGCAGGAGCAGCAGGGCAGTGGGAGGACGGCCACCTGAACTGCTGCTAGACAGCTGCTGAGCCACACACCTTACAGGGAATTTAGGGGAGCTGATGGGGGGGGGGCTTCCGGTCCCCTTGGTTCTAATCCCCACAAGGAGGGGCTGCTCTTCCAGAGAATCCTGCGAGCAGTGGACAAAGCAGGCAGCTGCCAAACGACATTATAAGGGAGCATTGCGCAACTTTAAATGAGCTTGTTCCCTAATAGATCAGCAACGTAACAACAAAACGTTAATCAGGACAACATTAAGTGAGGAGTTACTGTACTGTCTTTGTCAAAGGGGGTGGACGGAAGATGCTGTTGTTTGTTCCTTTGATTAGCTGCTTCAACTACCAGTGAATTTGGTGCTCAGTTCATGAAAAGGAACTCTGAGCCCTTGGAAGGGACATAGTATTTCCAGTCTGCTAGCTTGCAGGTAGGGATTATAGTGGCCGGTGTTTGCCAGATATTCTTGGCAGGATCCATAATGGCTGCATTAATAGGAGAGCAATCTTAGATGCACTGGAAGGTTGCAGAATGTCGGTCAGCTCATGCTGATTTTCAGGTACTTCCTCCAGGGTAATCTTCAATTCATTAGCCACTCTTTTGAAGAGATCCTGAAAATTAGAAAAATCATTCGCTGTTGTTGGAGGTGGGTGCATAATAGCCTCGTCCAGTGGGTTAATTAATATTGTTCGGAGAGGTGTCAGATGCCTCTTCTTCTACGTGCAGCACTGCGGGTTGTTCCTGTAGTTCAGTCGCAGATGTATGCACAGGTTCAAGAGGAGATGCGGTGTCACCTCTTCTGGGGCTGTGTCGGTCACCATGGTGTCTCCTGTATGATCCCCAGGGGCCCCATTAATGCCACTGTCTGGGAAATGGCATGGGTGGTCCCATCCATGGGTGTGCATACCAGGGTGGTAGGTCCTTGGAGTATGAAGACCTTGATCTCCTGTGTCCCATGTTGACTGGGATCTGGAGTTGGGAGGAATGGTATGGTGAAAAACCTCCCTGAACATCGGCATCCTCATAACTAGAGAAGCTAGAGGGAATATGTTGATAGGTCTGGTGTGAGATCAGTATCAAGCAGGGGGGACTATAGGGTCGGTGATTCCAGCAAATCCCTTGAATGAACAAACTGCAGTGCCGCAGTGTTTGCAGCCAGAGTGCATTCTGTTAGCTGCAATTGCGGTGTGATGGGGTCGGGTGGTCCCGAATGCCGCTGTGCCGTAGGGGCAGACATAGTGGCTTGAGGTGCCGGTGCCACAGTAGCAACCGCACTAGGCAGGTTCCGTTGAGTCGGCACCGGGTGCTGCATGAGAAGAGGCAGACAACTTTAAGCCTGAAGCCCTGGCATCAGGATGGTGTGCCTTGGAAGCAGCCAGGGTACATGCGGTGCCGGAGGTGCCTGGCGCTTCATATGTGCTGAGCCATGGAGCGGTCGGCACCGAGGAGACAGACCTGCTCGGAGATCATTTGGGAAGCGGTAAGTCTTTGTGAGGCGAGGCAGGTGGTCGGTTTTTTGCCTTTTTTTTAATCTTTTGCTGACCAAGGAGGGCTTTGTGTCGATAAGGAATCCGCACCTGGGTCGGAGGCAGGTACGAGGGACTTTTCCATTAATATTAACTTGAGCCTGAGGTCTCTGTCTTTTCGTGCCCTGGCTTTTAATTTACTACAGTGGATACATTTCTGGGGGATGTGGGACTCCCCCAAGCGGCGAACACATTGAGAGTGGCTGTCCGAAACAGGGATGGCATCTTTGCACGTAGTGCAGCACTTAAAAGCTGGTGAGCCAGTATATTATGAACTAACTGACAGGAAAAACGGGAAGGAAGAAAAAACTGGAGTTTTTTTTGTTTGGTTGGTTTTTTTGAGGGACTGGGAAAGGAAAAATAAAACTTATCTGACTAAATACAGGGTAAAACTGTGTAAAACTAACTAGACTAGCTAAAAGCAAATAAGTTTTTCAGCAACTCTGCTGTGCTCCGTCTCAGGCCAGGGACGGTAGAGAAGGAATTGAAGAGACCGGCTACGCACGTGTGCTATTGAGACATAGTGGGCACGTGAGGCAGGCACCGCGCATGCACGGCCCGAGTGAGTACTGCTGTAAAAATCTCCGAGCGAAGGTACAGGGACGCACCAACACCCGGAGTGCTGCACCCACCGGGACACTCATCTCGAAGAAGAATGGGCTCTTCAATCTAGTAGAGAAAGGTAAAACACAATCCAATGGCTGAAAGTTGAAGCTAGAGAAAAATTAGACTGAAAACAAGGTGTAAATGTTTGACTGCAAGAGTAATTAACCACTGGAACAACTTATTGAGTGTTGTGGTGGATTCTCCATCACTGACAATTTTAAAATCAAGATTGGATATTTTTCTAAAAGATCTGCTCTAGGAATTATTTTGGGGAAGATCTACAACCTGTGTTACGCAGTGGTTCCTTCTGGCTTTGAAATCTATTAATCTATGAAGACATTTTTCTCAATGTATATTTTCTGAGATAATATTTTAATTAATCTTTCCAAAAAACCTGATATGTCTATGTTATCAATATTAAGACTAATGACCATCAATCAATGGCATCTTTCCTCCACAGATCTTACTGTGCTCTGCAAACTTCACTCATTTATTATACACTGTTTATACACTAGCATCATTTCACCACTGAAATACAGCCTCCTCTGGATAGAATGTGGCAGCTGTTTAACAGCTAATAGCAACACTACACAACAGCTTAGGAGAGGAAATGGAGAATGCAGAATCTAACTGCAGTCGTAATTTAAGGAGGTAGATTACAATCATCCAAACTGGAATCTGGCCAGAACACAGAAACTCATACAAACCGTTGCAAAAAGTTTCAGGGGAATTTTTAACGGCCATAAGAGCTTGGGATCTAAATTTAATATCTCACGTAAAAGAGAGTCCCACAAGCAGCAAAGAGCCCTTGGTACTGAGTTGGGGACACCGGTGCAAATCTCAGTCAAGCGGAGGAAAGATGCTGAATCATTAACACTTCTGGCAACATCTAAACCTCAGCAGTCCCTCTGAACATAAATCTCCAATTCTAAGCAGAAGAGAATGGACAGTCCATATGGGGAACACTAAGCAATTATCCCCTTATCAGAATGTTTAGACCTATCAGTATTTTGATCCATTACATTTGCAGGACCCACTGGTGGTGAAAAATGTGGTAAAGCAGATAATTCCTTACCGGCAAGAAACTCCACTCCTGGATCTTTGGGTCATATTTTTCCACCACGTCAATAGGTGACTGCTGACTGCCAAAGCCTCCAATCACTAGCAGAACCTCGTTAGCCCCTGTAGAAAAAAAGTCCAGAGTCAAGTTAATTCCTCTGCCACCAAAGGGTCACCTAGAAAGAATCCTTTAATGAAACTTTTGGATCCATCCTGGAGGGATGGTCTGTGCCAGGAACAATGGGGCACAGCTGCCTCTTTAACTGAATATTGCTGTCACTTCTCTTTGTTTCCCTCCCTGCACCATACAGACAATATTCAGCCTTCCCCACACCTCAAAGTGGCTGGTGGAGGGTGCATGCTCCTCCTAGCTTATTCTCACAAGAATTGTTCTCCTTTCTCATCATCTAAGCTACCCCTCAGATGCAGGCCCTCATTCACCATTTCACTGTGAGCATCAATGCCCTATACCCTCCTCATGCAACCAGCTGCTGCTGTACCTACCTAGCTACCCCACTGAAGCACAGTAGGAGACTTATCCTGATGGAAGGAAGCAAGTCAGCTACAAAATACTTATAATTAAAGGCAGAAGGGATGATTTGGGGGAAGAACTATTTTCTGAAAATATTAAATTCCAAATAAAGTCTTTTTCAGGTGACCATGAAGTTAATTGTGTTAAATATTTCTCCTATAAAGGAAAGAAAAGAGTTCTGTGCCCTTTTTGCTTCTTTATCATGTATAAGGAAGGCTTGAAAGGATTTTTCCTGCCTGTTCTGTTTAGCTTAGAATTATCAAGAATATCATGTTTCCTTTTCTGGTTTTTTCTGGCGGTCTCTTGGAGGCCCAGACTAGTGGAATGGGAGCCCGTTGAGCCCCTACTTAAAGGGGAGCAGTGCTGGATCTTTAACACGGTAACTTATTTTCCCTCCAATGTTTGTCAGGAGTTTGAGTTAAATAAGTAAATAAATACATCAAAGAACAGTGTAATCGTTTCAAAATCTCTTCCCCCACTCAGTTGCCCAGTTTCACCTCCTTGCTACTCATATCATCATCATCATCCTACTACTTCCCCAGTTGTCCATAATACTGCCAAGTAAAACAAGGATAGCCAAGCCCTGAAAAGAAAAAATCCTAAATATTCTGCCTAATCCTTCCTTGTACATCACAGAGAAGGGGGGGGGGGGAAGGGGGGGAAAATCAAACTATTTCTTTCCTTTGCAGACACCTTAAAACTATGTAAACAAGCAAAGGATTTTGAAGCATGTATTTTATCCCAAAGCTCCACAGAGCTCTCTCCCATTTCTGTCTTGATTTCTGCCCGTTCTCTGAGGGTATATCTACACAGCAATTTAATCCCAGGTCTCAAGCAAGGCTCAAGCCAAACCCACCTTGCATACACACTGCAAATATGCTAACCTAGGGCTCAGATCCAGGATCCCAGGACCGTGCTGGACTGGAGGGTCCGAGTCATAGAATCATAGAAGATTAGAGTTGGAAGAGACCTCCGGAAGTCATCTAGTCCAATCCCCTGCTCAAGGCAGGACCACCCCAACTAAATCATCCCAGCCAGGGCTTTGTTAAGCCGGGCCTTAAAAACCTCTAAGGAGAGAGATTCCACCACCTCCCTAGATAACCCATTCCAGTGCTTCACTACCCTCCTAGTAAAATAGTTTTTTCTAATATCCAACCTAGACCTCCCCCACTCCTCCTTGTTCTGTCATCTGCCACCACTGAGAACAGCCTAGCTCCATCCTATTTGGAACCCCCCTTCAGATAGTAGAAAGCTGCTATCAAATCCCCCCTCACTCTTCTCTTCTGCAGGGTTAACTAGGTGAAATTTTATGGCCTGTGTTATGCAGGAGGTCAGACTGACCTCCTGCATAACACAGGCCATAAAATTTCCTGGGTGGGAGTTGTCGAGAGAGATGAAAAGCATTTTTGCCCTGCAAAAGGACTGGCATGCTGCTTCTGCAGGCCAAGAGCAACTGACCTCTAACTACATTGCAATCAATTGAGCTCAACTCTGCAGACAGGTCAGAAAGGGAGATCGTAACTTCAGGCAAGAAGGAGGCTTGTTAAGGCATGTGTCAAAGAGAGGCTAAGGGCTTATTTTTGCTCTCTTCACTTCCTACCTCCCTGGTGTTTTTAATGATCCGGGTAAATGGGTAGAAAGAAACTATCCCACCACGTTGGGATACATGTCTAGAAGCATGGACTCTGAGGGGAAAGACAGTCTTGTCACTAATACACAGAACTGGAAGTTAAGGCGATCTGGTCTCTACTCCCAGCTCTGCCACAAATTCACTGTTTGTTCTGAGTCAAATCACTTCCATTCTCTGTCTCAGTTTCCCTCTGTACAATGGGAATATTACTTGCTTCCCAAAGGGTCGTGAGAGTTAGCTCATTAGTATCTGTGAAGCATTGAGATCATCAGTCAGAAGGCACTAGACAAGCATCTAAATACAATACCTGGCAATATCCCAGAGAACCTCCTGAGTGCCTTTTCCTTTGTTGCTCACCTAGACGTGCTCTAGTCCTGGGTCCCTGCATCTGACTCCGGAGCTCAGGCCTTAGGTGGAATTTCTTAGCTTCATCTACAAGGTCTCTGCACTGCAAACTGCACCGTATAAAAGGCTGGGAGAAAACATGCATATGTTGTATGTTTGTTTTGTTTTAAATTCCCTAGAAACAATCATGTTAGAACCAGTTCCACTGGATTTAAATGACATTAAAACTCTGACTTGCATGGTGACCTGCTGGCAACAGAGAAAGGCTGCAAGTGCTACAGACGAAAAAAGGCCAAAAATCTGCACAGTGCCAGATACTGCAGGGCTCCCTAACTGTGGAAGAACAAACAAGACCGAGTAAATTACCAAACTAAGATAAACCAATTTAAGCAATATTTAAACCAGTTCAACTATGTCTGTGCTGGGGATTGGCATCAAGGTAATAATATTAGTTTTAGATCAATTTCATTATGCCAGTGAAACCATTCTAATGTAGTTTGCTGCAGGAAACTCTGCCCTGCTTGGTGAGGGTAACACAACTAGGAATCTCCAGCTGGGTAAGGATAATACTATGGATTATAGGTAAAGTTGCGTGTCTGTCACGGAGGTCATGGAAGTCACGGATTCTGTGACTTTCCATGAGCTTCATGGCTTCTGCAGCGGCTGGTGCTGGCTCAGGGGCTGCCCAAGATAGGGATGTCAAAGATGGGCAGCCCATGGGCCAGCAGCAGAAGTTTGGATGTGTGGGAGGGGGCTCAGGGCTGGTGCTTGGAGTGCAGGGCGGAGTGCATGTCCCTGCAGTTCCTAGGCGGAGGGGCCAGGGGGCTCCACACGCTGCCCATGCCCGCAGGTACGGCCCCCGCAGCTCCCATTGGCTGCGGTTCCCGGCCAATGGGAGCTGCAGTGCCAGTGCTTGTGTCGGGAGCAGTGCACAGAGCCCCCCTGGCCACCCTTCCCCCTAGGAGCTGCAGGGACATGCCAGTCAGAGCCGGGAGCCTGCCAGCCCCGCCAACCCTCCCCACCCAGCATCAACGGGGGTCCTGGGCCACGCACTGCCACCCACCCCTCCCTCCCCAGCACAGGTCCTGGGCTGCGTGCTGCCACCCACTCCCTCCAACATCCCCAGACCGCTACCCCAGATCACCCGCAGCCCCCTGCCCCAAGTTTTAGTTAGGGGTATATAGTAAAAGTCATGGACAGGTCACGTCCATGGTTTACTGCCCGTGACCTATCCATGACTTTTACTAAAAATACCCGTGACTAAAACGTAGCCTTAATTAAAGGCCATCACTGAAGGGAAACAGTATGGAAAGAGTCCCCAACGTGTTCTATTGAGATATTTGGGGCTGAACTATGGAATGCAAAGGAATAATAATATTGACTCTTAACCTTTCTATATCACAGGATCACTGTGCTGTTTATACCTCGGTGTCTATGACATCTGTGATGTAGCGTGGGGTAAGAAGCGGCATGCGCACGTACTGCAGCAGCTCTGGCAAGGAGTCCTCCCGTTCCTTTTTTGAGTGTTTCACCCAATTTATAACTGCCTCAAAAACAGGTTCTTCAGAATCCACCTAAAAAGAAAAAGCACTGATCAGACTTCAGAGAGGGTTGTTCCAGTGACTGGATTTGGGATGAACAATAACTGTCCAGATTGTTGACTCTGCTTCTTGGTTAGCAAAAAGGTTGAATTCTTAAGCAACAGTTTATCATGAGGGTTTCTAAGAATGATATTTACAAATGATCACCAAGAAGTTCTCTTTGATTTTTCCTATTTAAAGTGCCACCCAATTGTTTCCTTTTATATCACCACCTCTCCCAATAGCTTTCTGGAACTTTCTATAGCCATTAGAATTTACTCATCATTAACCCTCTGCAGCCCATGTTCAAATGCCCAAACACTAACCTCTTAACACCAGAGGCTCTAGCTTTCTTGGTCCATTTCTCCCCACTTGAAGAAACCAACCTTCAAATACCCACCCCCTCCCAGAGATATTTATTGACTCTGGAAAACTTAAATCTGTTGCAGACAGCCCTGGCTCTTTGGCTAGGCTCTGAAAATACAAATTGTTTGACTGTCGGTAATTCCAGGGCACACTAAAAGTGCAACCACTAAGGAGAAGGCTCGTAAGTAATTAAGGTTTCAGCAAATCACTGGGGTTGGGCAAGAATCAGCAATGGGACATGAGTACCCACCTTACAGCCAGCATGACTAGTGATTTCATTCCAGTCATATAGGAAAGTCAGCTCCACTTCCTATGCTTTGGATTCTGCATCTCAAATGGGTCTTGCTTCAGAAGTAAAGGCAGGTCAGATGTTAGGCAGATGTAGGGGTCTGGTAAAACCTCATGGGTTTCAGCCACAAGATGATACCCCAGCCAAACCAAGTGAGCATATCAGCAAACCCTTGGAGGATGGGGTAGGTTTAAAGATGAGGCAAAGCTCTTACCAAGAGAGCTCAGAGAGCACAGCCCCAGGGATAAGGGGGCAGTTCTACATACAGAAACTCACTCTGAAACATAAAGCATACAGCCAAGATTGGTCACTTCCCTTTAAAACTATATCTGAAGTTAATTTTCTTCCTTTCAGTATTGTACTTAGTGGGCTTGATCAAAAACACAGCATACAATCTAAACGTATCAAAGGCATTAATTGATACTCTGAGAGCATCCTTGAAATACATAAGCAAGCAGAAGTGATCATGCCCTTCTCTTAATACCCAAAAAGCAGATCCCCATACCTAACAAATCTGCTGCTAAAATCCCACTTTAGAGACAGGAGAAGCGTCTGTAAACCCCAGGAATTTGAACAACACCAGCTTTATTTCCTCCCCAGTGTAACGTCTATAGAGCACTCACTGAAATAATGGCTGAGGCAGCTCTGAATGTTACAGGATCCTTAATTCTGTGAAAACAAGTGATATTGCCACTTATATAGTGTCCCCATGATAAAAAAAATCAATCTCCAGAGTAAGGGCTGGTACAGCATTAAAATCTCAGCTCCTGAGCTGAGTAAAACTACCATCCACACATGGGTTGCTGTCTCCTGCTCTCCCCAACACTCATCCTGCTGCCAGAAACACTCAGAGCTCATCGCATCCATTCCCCCACCCCCTTGAAACAGAAAAAAGGCAAATGGGAAAACAGAGGGACAACAGGACCAGCACATGAGCATCAACAATCCCAATCCAGGCATGCTGGTGAACTTCAGAAGCCCAAATTTACACCCACTTGTTTGCAATCTGGGACGCAAATCTTGGATTGTTCCTGGAATGGCCATAATGGCTGCTACAATACAGAAATTTGGTTTAGCCCAATCTTTACAAGAATGACTGCAGGGTAGCAATGCATATAGTCAAAACTTGATGGAGGAATGCATCGTGCTATGCTCGATGATGCAGCAATTAGATGGCTGAACAATCTAGATATCAACTTCTGATGCATATGAAAAAACAATCCCAACCAGCCCAGCAGCCTTGAAAGAGGTGCGCTGCCCAGTCAAAGGGCAGTTGTGATAGGATAGACACACCCTAATTTTGAAAAGCTCATGTTTATTGATTTTTTAATTATCAAAGGACTTTTTAAAAGAAGCATAAATTTTCACGGTCTTTCAAATTCCATGGTGCCCCTTTTATTTTGAAGAAGCAAATTAAACAGCTCTCCTGGACTGTTGTGATGTTTCTTGATTTGTGTTTGTCTCATTTACACTGTACATGTTTCAGGCCAGGGAATGTATCTTACTTAGGTTTGAAAATTACTGTTTACATTTTCTGAAAGATGCATTATAATCAGAATATGGTCCATTAATTAATTAATTCAGGACTGAATCCTGCCACTTCAAATGGCTAAACCTTTGATTAGTTTTTACATATACTGGATCTACTTCCACTTTATAGGCTCCATGAAAATATAAAATGCAGCTTACTAAATCAGGGCAGTCACCTGGTTAGAGAGAATTTTTTTTAATGCTGACAATGTATTTGGCACTGTATGAGACACAGAATGAAGTTGTTCCTCCCTGAGAAACTCACAGTCCAAAAGAAATTGAGTAACATCTCAGGCTTAAAGAGAAATTCATACTTCTACTATCTTGATGGAGCAGATCTGGAGGTGTGTCTTACAAATAAACAGCTGTCTAGTCCAATGATCAATTCTCAGAGCGGCCATCACTCCCAAGTACCTGCACTCCTCACAAACAGATCAATACAGTAGGAAACAGAACAAAGAGGTCACTAGTTTGGTGAACCTCTCAGTAGTGGCTCCATTCAGTGATCAACTGCAGAGCTTTGGCACATATCTGAAACTTCATCTCTTGTATGTAGAAGTACATTTTAAAGACACTGATAATGTAAGAATCAGATGCTGCAGACACACACATTTCTTAACCAAAAAGAGAACAAACAGGTAACTAATAAATAATGATTGCAGTGTTTGTAAGCTATACTCTCTGTCCCATTCCCTTCATATCTCTTCAGACTAGATTCTTGGCAGAGACCATCTTCCTATGTGTTTGGAAGGCACTCAGCACAGTGTGGGCATAAATATTTTCTAAGGCTCCAACCCTGCAAACGTTTACATATGTACTTAGCTTTACCCACACAAGCAGCTGCAGAGATGTCACTGGGACTGCTCACACAAGCAAAGATAAGCACATGCATAGGTGTTTGCAGGCTCAAGCTCCAACAGTAATAAGAGATGGTTACTCACCTTTGTAACAGTTGTTCTTCGAGATGTATTGCTCATATTCATTCCAATTAGGTGTGCACGATCATTGGAAGATTTTTACCCTAGCAACACTCGGTGGGTCGGCTGAGGCGCCCCCTGGAGTGGCGCCTTTATGGCACCGGATATATGCCCCGGCCGACCCAGCACCCCCTCAGTTCCGTGTTGCCAGCTCCTCCAACAGAGGGGAAGGAGGGCGGGTTTGGAATGGATATGAGCAACACATCTCAAAGAACAACAGTTATAAAAGTGAGTAACCGTCTTTTCTTCTTCGAGTGCTTGCTCATATCGATTCCAATTAGGTGACTCTCAAGCCTTACCTAGGCGGTGGGGTCGGAGTGAGACATCGCACAGTGGAGAACCGCTGAGCCAAATGCCGCATCACCCCTTGACTGTTGGGACAATCGCGTATTGGGAAGCAAAGGTATGCACCGATGACTAGATTGCTGCCCTACATATCGCCTGTATGGGCTAATGAGCCAGGAAGGCGGAGGAGGAAGCTTGAGCCCGGGTGGAGTGGGCAGTACGGTGCGTAGTTGGCACGCCAGCCAAGTCATAGCACACACGGATGCAAGATGTGATCCAGGACGAGACGCGCTGGGCGGAGACCAGGAGGCCCTTCATCCGGTCTGCCACAGCTACGAACAGCTGGGTCGTCCTCCTAAAAGGTTTAGTTCATTCGAAGTAAAAGGCAAGAGCCCTGCGAACATCTAGGGAGTGCAGCTGTTGTTCTCATCAAGAAGCGTGCGGCTTCGGATAGAAGACCGGAAGGAAGATGTCTTGGTTGACATGGAAGGCAGACACCACCTTAGGAAGGAAGGCAGGGTGTGGTCACAACTGTACCTTGTCCTTATGAATCACCATATACAGTGGGTCCGAAGTAAGGGCTCTAAGCGCCGATACACGTCTCACCGAGGTGATAGCGACGAGGAAAGCTGTTTTCCAGGAAAGTTACAGGAGCGAGCAAGTGGCCATCAGCTCGAATAGGGCACCCATGAGTCTGGATAGGACCAGGTTGAGGTCCCACATAGGGGCCGGAAGCCGAATTTGCGGGTACAGACATTCCAATCCCTTGAGGAACCTGCTGACCATGGGACTGGAGAAGACCGAGCGCTCATTTTCGCCCAGGTGGAAAGCCGGAATCGCTGCTAAGTGAACTCTGATGGAAGAAACTGCTAGGCCCTGCTGTTTCAAGGACAAGAGATAGTTTAAGATGGTAGGTACTGGCGCCTCCAGAGGGGCAGTATTGCTGAGCACACCAGCAGGAGAAACGCTTCCACTTGGCCAAGTACATGGACCTAGTCGAGGGCTTTCTACTACCCAAAAGTACCTGCTGCTCCGAGTGGGAGCAACGTAGCTCAGATTGAGTTAGCCATGCAGCATCCATGCTGTGAGGTGGAGGGATTGCAGGTCCGGATGACAGAGACGGCCGTGTTCCTGAGTGACCAGGTCCAGTCACAACGGAAGTGGAATTGGAGTGGTCACCAATAGATCGAGGAGAGTGGTATATCAGTGTTGCCTGGGCCATGCCGGGGTGATCAAGATTAAGCGGGCCCTGTCTCTGCACAGCTTGAGAAGGACCTTGTGGACTAATGGGAATGGAGGAAAGGCGTAGTACAGGCGGTCTTTCCACAGTATCAGGAAGGCGTCCGATAGGGAACCCGGGGAGTGCCCCTGGAGAGAGCAGAACACCTGGCACTTCCGATTCTTGTGAGAGGCGAAAAGGTCTATCTGGGGAAACCCCCACTTCCGGAAAATGGAATGGATAATGTCTAGGCGAATTGACCACTCGTGAGCCAGAAAGGATCTGCTGAGGCGATCTGCCAAGGTATTTTGGACTCCTGGGAGAAACGATGCCACCAGGTTGATCGAGTGGACTATGCAAAATTCCCACAGGCGAATGGCTTCCTGACAGAGGGGGGGACGATCGTGCTCCCCCTTGTTTGTTAATATAAAACATGGCCGTTGTGTTGTCTGTGAAAACTGCAACACAACGGCCCTGAAGGTGCTTGCCGAACACCTGGCATTCCAGGTGCACTGCTCTCAGTTCCCGTACGTTGATGTGCAGGGAAATCTTTTGGGTGGTCCAAAGGCCCTGTGTGCGAAGGTTTGCGAGATGAGCACCCCAACCCAAAGATGATGCGTCCATGGTCAGGACCAGGGAGGGCTGTGGGGCATGGAATGGCACCCCTTCGCATACCGAGCTGGAGTTCAGCCATCAGACCAGGGAGGTTACGACTTCCGTCGGTACCGTGACCCCTGTGTCCATATTGTTCCAGCCTGGGCGGTATATGGTTTAGAGCCAGGCCTGAAGTGGACGGAGGCGCAGTCTGGCATGTCTGGTCACGAAGGTGCAAGACGCCATGTGTCCCAGGAGACCGAGGCACGTGCATGCTGTCGAGGTCGGGAAGCTTTGGAGGCCGTGGATAATGCTTGCCATGGACTGGAAGCGGGCGTGCGGTAGGCACGCATGGGTGAGTTTTCAATCCAGGACTGCTCCGATGAAGTCTATTCTTTGGGTCGGCTCCAAAGTGGATTTTTCAACATTGAGCAGTAGGCCCAGCTGTCTCAACAATCTCATGGTGAACTGGACATGAGATTGCACCTGGTCCTTGGAGCGACACCAAATGAGCCAGTCGTCGAGGTACGGAAACACTTGGATACGATGTCGACGGAGTGAGGCAGCTACGATGGCCATACACTTTGTAAAGACCCTTGGTGCCGTGGATAGGCTGAAGGGAAGGATGGTAAATTGAAAGTGCTGTTGGTTGACCACAAAGCGAAGGAAACGCCTGTGCGGCAGGTAAATCGCTATGTGGAAATACGCGTCCTTCATGTCAATGGTGGCATACCAGTCTCCAGAATCCAGGGAAGGGATAATGGTCCCCAGGGAAACCATGCGGAACTTCAACCTTACCATAAATTTGTTGAGTCCGCACAGGTCCAGGATGGGCTGTAGCCCCCCCTTTGCCTCGGGGATTAGGAAGTAACCGGAGTAAAACCCCTGCCCCTCAGTTCCCTTGGAACCTCCTCTATAGCTCTGATAGGAGCGTTTGCACCTCCTGTACGAGGAGTTGCTCATGAGAAGGGTCCCTGAAGAGGGATGGGGAGGAAGGATGGGGGGGGGGAGGGGAGGACAAAACAAATTGAAGGTGGTATCCACTTTCCACCACACGTAGGACCCATCGGTCTGACGTTATGCAGGACCATGCAGGGAGGAAATAGGAGAGACGGTTGGTGAAAGGTAGGGAAGGATCCTGGAAGGAGACTGGTGCTCCCCCCTCGGGCGCACCTTCAAAAGTTTTGCTTGAACCCCGCCGAAGGTTTGGGGGGGCCCTGGTTCTGGCCCGTCTGAGGACCAGACTGTCTCTTCCTACCACCCCGGCCACATCTTCTAGAGAAGTCCTGTATTGGCCGAGGATTAGGGTAGGTGCGCTGTGGTTGGGGTCAGAAAGGCCTATGTTGCGTCACCGGGGTATGCATGCCCAATGAACGCATGATGGCCCGGTTATCCTTCAGACTCTGGAGTCAATCTTGTCAGAAAATAGACCATGGCAATCAAAAGGCAGGTCCTGGATAGTCTGCTGGAATTCCGGTGGGAGACCGGAGACCTGCAGCCACGAGATGTGGCGCATAGCTAGGCCCAAGGCTAGAGTCCTAGCCACCGAGTCTGCCGCATCTATTGAGGCCTGCAAAGATGTCCTGGCTACTTTCTTGCACTCCTCTAGTAGGGCCCCGAACTCCTCCCTGGACTCCTGAGGAATAAGCTCTTCGAACTTTCCCATCAAGTTCCAGGTATTATAATTGCAGCGACTCAAGAGGGCCTGCTGGTAAGCCACCCTGAGTTGTAAGCCGCCAGTAGAACAAATTTTGCGCCCGAATAAATCCAGGCGTCTAGCGTCCTTGGATTTAGGAGTGGGAACTTGTTGGCTGTGTCTTTCCCTCTCATTAACGGACTGTACAACAAGGAAGCATGGTTGGGGGTCAATATACAAGTATTTGTAGTCTTCGGAGGGGGGCCAAGTACTTTCTCTCCACCCCCTTGGCAGTGGGAGGAATAGAGGCCAGAGATTGCCAGATCGTATTGGCATTAGCCTGGATGGTCCGAATAAATGGCAAGGCTATACGTGTTGGGGTATCGGCAGATAGAATGTCCACTACCGGATCCTTGACTTCCACCGCCTCCTCCACCTGGAGGCTCATGTTTTGTGCCACCCTGCGAAGCAACTCTTGGTGTGCACGGAGGTCTATAGGTGGGGGGGCCAAAGGAGGACGTACCCGCCACTGCCTCGTCAGGAGAAGATGAGGAGGATACTCTAGGGACTAATGGGTCCTCGGGCAAGTCTTGTTGTGGAGGGTCTGGTTGCCCTAGGTCCACCATGCTAGGGGCATGGGCCTGAGCTGAGGGCAGGGCTGTCGCCTCCGAATCCCCCAGGGGTGGGCGACTCACAATGGCCTCCGGTACCCGGGGTTCCGAGTGGGCAGAGTGAGAAGCCCCCGAGGGGACACCTTGGACCTGATGGTATGCCCAAGGGGTCCAAAAGGACCATTGCGGAGGTTCCTGACCAGGATCCTGCCCCTCATCGTGCCACTGGCTAGCACCGTCCGCATCCTGGTCCTGGACATGGTAGCCACTTTCTGCCTGGGACGATCTCGGGGTGGGACGGGACGGCCAAGCTGAAGCCCATCGCGCATGCTGGGTCGCCCTGTCTTGTGTTGTCGCCCCGCACCGTGGTCTCAAGCAGTACCGCGACCTGGATCGGGACCGGCAGTCATATCGGTGCCAGGAGGCAGATCTGGACCTCGACAAAGATCTATGGGCGGAACGGTGCTGGGATCAACTCTGAGTAGACCGGCGCCGATATCTGGACCGATACCGACCGTACCGGGAAGAAGATCTTTGTGAGGCGGAGCGGTGCTGCGAGCATGACTGGCGCCGAGATGGTGATTGGTGCCAGGACTGCAAGCGGTGCCGTGGACGAGACCAGCGTCTGGATTGGGACCGTGACCGGGATTGGGAACGATATATCTTGACTTTAGCAAAGTTTTGATACAGTCTCCCACAGTACTCTTGCCAGCAATTTAAAGAAGTATGGATTGGATGAATGGACTATAACGTGGATAGAAAGCGGGCTAGATCATCGGGCTCAACGGGTGGTGATCAACAGCTCAATGTCTAGTTGGCAGCCGGTATCAAGCGGAGTGCCCCAAGGGTCGGTCCTGGGGCCAGTTTTGTTCAGTATCTTCATTAATGATCTGGAGGATGGTGTGGACTGCACCCTCAGTAAGTTTGCAGATGACACTAAACTGGGAGGCGTGGTAGATACGCTGGAGGGTAGGGATAGGATACATAGGGAAATAGACAAATTAAGAGGATTGGGCCAAAAGAAATCTGATGAGGTTCAATAAGGACAAGTGCAGAGTCCTGCACTTAGGACGGAAGAATTCCATGCACTGCTACACACTAGGGACCGAATGGCTAAGCAGCAGTTCTGCAGAAAAGGACTTAGGGGTTACAGTGGACGAGAAGCTGGATATGAGTCAACAGTGTGCCCTTGTTGCCAAGAAGGCTAACGGCATTTTGGGCTGTATAAGTAGGGGCACTGCCAGCAGATCAAGGGATGTGATCATTCCCCTCTATTCAACATTGGTGAGGCCTCATCTGGAGTACTGTGTCCAGTTTTGGGCCCCACCCAACAAGAAGGATGTGGAAAAATTGGAAAGAGTCCAGCGGAGGGCAACAAAAATGATTAGGGGGTTGGAGCACATGACTTATAAGGAGAGGCTGAGGGAACTGGGATTGTTTAGTCTGCAGAAGAGAAGAATGAGGGGGGGGGATTTGATAGCTGCTTTCAACTACCTGAAAGGGGGTTCCAAAGAGGATGGATCTAGACTGTTCTCAGTGGTACCAGATGATAGAACAAGGAGTAATGGTCTCAAGTTGCAGTGCAGGAGGTTTAGGTTGGATATTAGGAAAAACTTTTTCACTAGGAGGGTGGTGAAGCACTGGAATGGGTTACCTAGGAAGGTGGTGGAATCTCCTTCCTTAGAGGTTTTTAAGGTCAGGCTTGACAAAGCCCTGGCTAGGATGATTTAGTTGGGGATTGGTCCTGCTTTGAGCCAGGGGTTGGACTAGATGACCTCCTGAGGTCTCTTCCAACCCTGATATTCTATGATTCACTATACAGAGATTTTGTTTGCTAATTTCTTATTAAGGTGTCTGTTAGCTGGCATTAGATAAAGAGAAAGACAGAAATATTTTCTGGTTGGTAGATATAGTTGTCCAGCTAGTAGGTGTCTGTTACATTTTCAAGCCAAGCCTGAAGTGATTTATTTCAATAGTTTCTTGCAGCAGTGCACTCTACAGGTTAATTGTGTAAGACAATTCTTCCACTGCATCAATTTTAAATTTGCCAGTTTTTAATTCTGAATGGCCTTGTATGCTTGTATTACTGGGAATGGATAACTAGAAGTTCATTACAGTAGTGAGCATTTCTCTTTTTTCCCCACCTACTCTGAAAACTAAGTAATGGTAGCCTTTTTCCAGCTCTTATTGAATTGAATGTTCTGTGATATATTATCAGTTTTCATCTTCTTCTTCTGTAGACCTTTTTTATTCATTATTTCTCTGCTTGATTTGTGATGAGCAAAACTGAACATAACATTCCAGGTGAGAACCTGCCCTCAAGTTTCTGTAATAGCCCATTGTGACAGACTGTACCCTATATTTATCATTTTTACAAGACCATGATAAATTTTATACGAAGTATGCCTTGTGAGTTCTCATTTCAGAACTCAATGTGCTGAACATTATTGTTCTGGTAAAATCTGTGTATCAACATTGTCTGTAAGTTTTTACGATTCTACTGTATAATATTGCTGTGACATGTTCCAAAGTTAGAAAAGCAGGCCCAAACCAGCTTTTTAGAGACAAAAGACACACTGATGTCCTGGCCAGGTATCAGCATAATCAAATAGATTATCATGGGCTATCATCTGGTTACATGGCCATTCTTTGGCAGGAAGAAGGGTGTGAGAGAGAACTTTACATACTGGCAATGGAACAGTTGGGGGTTTTCTGTGCAAACAGATTGACTGTCACCTGAACCCCAGCTGGGGGTTATCCTCCAAGAGGGGAGAAGGGTACAAGAATGAGAAAAAGAGGCTCCCAAATCACCTCTCTCCCTTCATCTCTATTCATGACACCAACAATGTCTGAAAGACAAAGGAAGCATCATTAAACTCAGGAAAGGTCCTGGCTGAAGCAATCCAGCCAGCTGTAAGATTGTGGTGAGAAAACCTTTTGTTTTTCAATTCACTTTGCTTGTTAAATTAGATATTAGTTTGCATTTTACCTTTTATTTTCTTCGTAACCAATTCTGAATTTTATGCCTCATTACTTGCAATCATTTCAAATCTATCCTTCTGTAGTTAATAAACTTTTTTTATTGTTTTACCTAAAACAGTGTGTATTTGGATTAAAGCGTTTGAGACAACAGGGTATATCATTTTCCATTGACGAAATGATGGACTTTCTATGAGCTAGTATTGTGCAGAAGGAGAACTGGACAGTACAAGATGCACACTTCTGGGGACAAGTCTGGGACTGGGAGTTTGCTGGTGTCACCCTGTATGAAATTCATGAGTGGTTGGTTTGAGCATTCATGTAATTCAGCTGGGAGTGATTTTGCATGATAGAGGCTGTGTGAGAGCAGGACCAGGAGTGGTTTGTTGTCACAGCAGTGTAAAAGGCACCCCAGGTTGGAGATTTAAGGGGACATAGTGGTTCAGCAGTCCAGATTGTACCCTGGGAAATGTCACTCCAATATAATGTTTTCCATAATATTTTCTATCACTGCCTTGATAAACTCTAACATGATATTCGATGTTTTGGTGGCTACCATACACTGAGCACATCTTCACTGAGCTGCGCACAGATATCAAGATTTTCTCTTGGCACCTACTGAAGACATAACTAATTCAGAAGCCAGCAGCATGCATATAGAGCCTGAACTGTTCTTTCCAGTGAATGTTACCTAGCAATTCCCCATACTGAACTTCATTTCTCGTTGCATAGCCATGAGTTGGGTTGAGTTAATTCGTCTGGGTCCTTCTGGAATTCCTCATAATCCTCGCTAGTGTTGACAAACCAAAAATGTTAGGTCAATACGTTCTGTCATCTCACTGTCACCTCCTCCTTTGGAGCATAAATATATAACATACTAGTCCTAGTGCTGATCCGCATGGCACCCCACTATTAACCTTGCATCATGACAAAAATTGGCACTTTTTCTTGTACTTTGCTTCCTTTTTCTTAAACAGGTTTCCATCGATGCCAGGACTTGACCTCTCATATTGTGATTAGCAAATTTCCCCTTTCTTCCATTTGTTATACATTTATTTTTTAAAAGCTGTCTTTACTTCATCTCTAAACCAGGTCAGTTTTTTAACCAGCATGGCCTTCTTCCTCAGTTATAGGATTTTAGTTTTTGGGGCATCCTGTAATGTGTTCTTAAATGATTCCCAATTATCATTTATATTTTTCTGATTAAATTCTTCCTCCCAGCTGACATATCTTATAAATATTTTCAATTTTGTAAACTTGACCCTATTAAAACACTAAGAGTGTGCGCGTGTGTGTATTTTATTGGTTTGAACTTTAATCTTTAATTATAAATGTGATGAACTTATGATCACTTGTACTTAAGGTACCCATTTATTTTTAGTTCTATGATCAGTTCCTCTTTATCTATCAAGACAAGACAAGGTCTAACAAAGAATTCCCCCATGTTCGCTGCAACACTTTTTGAGTTAGGATATTGACAACTATAATGTTTAGAAATTCCAAAGATGTTTTAGTATTGACAGCATGAGACTTCCAGAAGATGTCACTCAAACTGAAGTCCCACATGATCATACAGCGTTTTCTCCTACACATTATAGATAGAATCATAGAATAGAATATTAGGGTTGGAAGAGACCTCAGAAGGTCATCTAGTCCAATCCCTTGCTCAAAGCAAGACCAACACCATTTAAATCATCCCAGCCAGGGCTTTGGCAAGCCGGGCCTTAAAAACCTCTAAGGATGGAGATTCCACCACCTCCCTAGGTAACCCATTCCAGTGCTTTACCACCCTCCTAGTGAAATAGTGTTTCCTAATATCCAACCTAGACCTCCCCCACTGCAACTTGAGACCACTGCTCCTTCCTCTGTCATCTGCCACCACTGAGAACAGCCTAGCTCCATCCTCTTTGGAACCCCATTTCAGGTAGTTAAAGGCTGCTATCAAATCCCCCCTCACTTTTCTCTTCTGCAGACTAAATAACCCCAGTTCCCTCAGCCTCTCCTTGTAAGTCATGTGCCCCAGCCCCTTAATCATTTTCGTTGCCCTCTGCTGGACTCTCTCCAATTTGTCCACATCCCTTCTGTAGTGGGGGGGCCAAAACTGGACACAATACGCCAGATGTGGCCTCACCAGCGCCAAATAGATACAGCTGCCAACTAGACATTGAGCCATTGATCACTACCTGTTGAGCCCAACAATCTAGCCCACTTTCTATCCACCTTATAGTCCATTTACCCAATCCATACTTCTTTAAATTGCTGGCAAGAATACTGTGGGAGACCGTATCAAAACTTTGCTAAAGTCAAGATATATCACATCCACCGCTTTCCTCATATCCACAGAGCAAGTTATCTCATCATAGAAGGCAATCAGGTTGGTCAGGCATGACTTGCACTTGGTGAACCCATGTTGACTGTTCCTGATCTTTCTCTCCAAGTGCTTCAAAATGGATTCTTTGAGGACCTGCTCCATGATTTTGCCAGGGACTGAAGTGAGGCTGACCAGTCTGTAGTTCCCCGCGTTCTCTTTCTTCCCTTTTTTAAATATGGGTGGTATATTTGCCTTTTTCTAATCGTCTGGGACCTCCCCCGATTGCCACAAATTTTCAAAGATAATAGCCAATGGCTCTGGAATCACATAAGCCAACTCCCTCAGCACCCTTGGATGCATTAGATCTGGATAGATTCATAAGGAGAGCACCATTCTGTTCCCTAGTGTGAATTATGGGTCTGTAGCAGACACCAACTAATACCCCATGTTGTGTTTTATCTGTTAGAACTTTGATCCACAAACATTCAAGATCATTTTCCCTAGTGGTTACAAACCGCCAGATCTCCTCTCTGACTTCCTATCTCTCCAATGACCAGCTCCAGAATTCCATAAAATCATCACTTATAAAGTTTGCAGATAACACAAAAATTGGGAGAGTGGTAAATAATGAAGAGGACAGGTCACTAATACTGTACAATCGAGATCACTTGGTAAGCTGGGTGCAAGCAAACAACATGCATTTTAATATGGCTAAATGTGAATGTATACATATAGGAACAAAGACTGTGGGCCATACTTATAGGATGGGGAATCTATCCTTGGAAGTAATGACTCAAGCAGATTTGGGGGTCACGATAATCATCTTTTGAAACGGTTACCTGTCTCTTGTAACTGTTGTTCTTCGCGATGTGTTGCTCATGTCCATTCCAATAGGTGTGTGCGCGCACCACATGCACGATCATCTGAAGGTTTTTCACCTAGCGGTACCCATCAGGTCAGCTGTGGAGACCCCTGGAGCGGCGCTTTTATGGCAGTGTATATAGGTCCCTGCTGACCCGCCTCCTGCTCAGTTCCTTCTTGCCAGAACACTCCGACAGAGGGGAGTCGGGCAGGAATTGGAATGGACATGAGCAACACATCTCGAAGAACATCAATTACGAGAGGTAGGTAACCATTTTTTCTTCTTCGAGGGATTGCTCATGTGCATTCCAATAGGTGACTTCCAAGCATTTTCCCTGGGGGAGGGGTTGGAGTTCACTTGGTTGCTGAGTGCAGGCCTGCCCTGCCAAAGGCTGCATCATCCCTCACTTGCTGGGTAATGGCGTGGTGTGACATGAAGGTATGGATGGAAGACCATGTTGCTGCCTTGCATATGTCCTGGATAGGGACCTGCGTCAGGAACGCTGTGGACTACACCTGCGCTCTCGTGGAGTGCGTCGTAAGCGGAGGGGCTGAAAGTTTTGCCAGGTCATAGCAAGTCCTGATACAGGACGTGATCCATGATGAAATGCGCTCAGATGAGATCGGGAGCCCCCTCATCCTTTCTGCGATTGCAATGAAGAGCTGCAGTGACTTACGAAATGGCTTTGTCGCTCAATGTAGAATGCTAGGGCACGCCTAACATCCAGGGACTGGCACGTGCACTCTCTGTTACTGGCATGAGGCTTAGGGAAGACCACAGGTAAAAATAGGTCTTGATTCACATGAAACTGGGAGACTACCTTTGGCAGAAACGCAGGGTGAGGGCACAGCTGCACCTTGTCTTTATAAAATACCGTATGGGGGGGCTCAGAAGTCAGTGCTCTGAGCTCGGATATCCGCGCTCTGAGCTCAGATATCTTTCTGGCCGAGGTTATGACCACCAGAAAGGCCACCTTCCAGGAGACGTAGGACAGAGGGCAGGTTGCCATGGGCTCGAAAGGGGGCCCCATGAGTGCGAATAGGACTAGGTTAAGGTCCCACTGGGAAACGGGCCGTCGTACCTGGGGATAAAGTCTGTCTAAGCCCTTGATAAACCTGCCCACCATGGGATTACCGAAGACTGACCCACCCGCTGCCCCTAGGTGAAAAGCCAAAATGGAAGCAAGGTGTACCCTGAGAAATGATATTGCTAACCCCTGCTGCTTAAGGTATAACAGGTAGTCCAAAACAAGGGGAATTGACGCTAGCTACGGTTTGGTTCCTCTTTGTCGAGACCAGATGGAAAAACGCTTCCACTTTGCCAGGTACGTGGCTTGAGTGGAAGGTTTCCTACTTCCCAGCAGGACCTCCCTCACTGGGTCCGAACATTGAAGCTCAAGAGTTCAACCAATGGAGTTTCCACGCCGAGAGGTGGAGGGACTCCAGATTTCGGTGTTGCAGACAGCCGTGGTCCTGTGTGATTAGGATCGGGCATACAGGAAGCGCCGCTGGCCTATCCAGTGAGAGGTTCATCAACATGGTGAACCAGTGCTGGCGGGGCCACACTGGCGCTATGAGGATCAAGGAAGCCCCGCCCCGGCGAGTCTTGAGGAGGACATTGTGTATGAGAGGGAAGGGCGGGAACGCATACAGCAGGTGACTCAACCATGAAAAATGAAAGGCGTCCGCGATGGAGCCTGGGCTGTGGTTCAGGAAAGGACAGAACTGCTGGCACTTCCTGTTGCTCCGCGTTGTGAATAGGTCTATGTGGGGAGAGCCTGAGGGACCATTCATGACCGTGAAATGAATGGCTGAGGCAATCGGCTAGTTCGTTTTGTGCTCCCTGAAGATGGGATGCCTCTAGGTGTATTGAGTGGGCGATACAAAAATCCTACAGCTCGAGGGCTTCCTGGCACAGGGGAGAGGAGCGAGCACCACCCTGTTGTTTATATAGAACATCGCTGCAGTGTTGTCCGTCAGCACCGACACACGTGTATCCTGCAGGCGGGCCTGAAACGCTTGGCATGCCAGACGAACCACCCTCAGCTCCCTCACATTGATATGCAGCGATAGTTCTGTGTGGGGTCATAGGCCTTGAGTTCTGATATTACCGATTCCAGTGCCGCTACTGGTGCCAGCCGTGGACGGAGGGCCGACTCCATCAGGAGGAGCTTCAATCGATAGTCCCGCTCTTAGTCCTGGGTTTGAAACTCCTGAAAATTGGGCACTTATCTGTCTCATGGCCTTCTCCTAGGCACTTGAGACAGGCAGCATGCGGATCGCCTGTGGGCATAGGTTTCGCACACTTCTCACATGCCTTAAACCCCTGAGACCAAGGCATGCCACGGTGCCTGAGGAAGCTAGAGTGGGACGGAAGCCCCCCAAAGTAAGTCCAACTAACTACAAACTACTATATAACGAACTAACAACTAAGAAAAGGGAACCACTAGATAGACACTTGCGAATGAAAGAGACTGAGCTGCTCCAATGACCATCACTGGTGGTAAGAAGGAACTGAGCAGGCGGCGGGTCGGCAGGGACCTATATACGCTGCCATAAAGGCGCCATTCCAGGGGTCTCCACGGCCGACCCGACGGGTATCGCTAGGGGAAAAACCTTCCGACGATCATGCACGTGGCACACGCACACACCTATTGGAATGCACATGAGCAACCACTTGAAGAAGAACATATGCTCCTAGTGTAACTCTAAGGCTAAAGCAGCTAATACAGGGGTCTCAAAGTTCCGGCCCACAGGCCATCTGTGGCCCGAGAACCTCCCCACTGCGGCCCATGGAACCTTTTTTAAAAGTTCTTTCATCCGGCCCTCGTGGCCCGGGGGGGCAGGAGGGGAGTGGGCAGGAGAGATTCACAACATTGCTCCATCCTGATGTCATTCATCTCAGGCAGCTCGGCTCCCTGCAATCGGTTCGCTATCCCTGCTGTTGCTGGTGGAGCCACGGAGGAGAGAACAATGCAGCCACGCTGCCGGCTGTCAGCTGCAGACGCCATTCCGCCCCCCCAGCTCCCATTGGCTGTGGAAGAGGGACAGAGATACCATCACTAGTCACTGGGCAAGGTCAGCCATGGAGGCAGCGTCACTAATCGCCAGGCAGAGTCAGCCGGGGCAGCATGAGGCCAAGGGAGTGAGGGAAAAGGGTAGGAAACAGGCTGGGAGGTGGCATGAACACAATCTTCAGTGACATCATTGGCCCACTGGGAGGATTTGAGGACGGGCACTGGCCCTAAGGTAATTTGAGTTTGAGACCCCTGGGCTAATACAATCCGTGGATGCATAAACAGGGAAATCTTGCCTAGGAGTAGAATGGTTATTTTACCTCGATACTTGGCACTGATGTGACTGCTGCTGGAATACTGTGTCCAGTTCTGGTGCCCACAGAAAGGAGGATACTGAAACTGAAGGGGGTTCAGATAAGAACCACAAGAATGATTAACGGATTAGGAAACATGCCTTACAATAATAGACTCAAGGAACTCAATCTATTTAGCTTAACAAAAAGAAGGTTAAGGAGTGACTTGATCACAGCCTGTAAGTACCTACATAGGTAACAAATAATGGGCTCTTCAATCTAGCAGAGAAAGAGATCAAGCCAATGGCTAGAAATTAAATGGCTATCCCTCCCCTGCAGATTGTGCCAGATGGGGGAGGGATAGCTCAGTGGTTTGAGCATTAGCCTGCTAAACCCAGGATTGTGAGTTCAATCCTTGAGGGGGCCATTTAGGGATCTGGGAAAAAAATCTGTCTGGGAATTGGTCCTACTTTGAACAGGGGGTTGGACTAGATGACCTCCTGAGGTCCCTTCTAACTCTGGTATTCTATGAGTCTAAAAATTCAGACAGGAAATAAGGCATGTATTTTTGAACAGTCAGCATAATTAACCATCAGAACAATTTACCAATGGTCATGGTGGATTCTCAATCACTGGCAATTTTTAAGTTGAGGTTGGATGTTTTTCTAAAAGATACTCACTAAGAATTTTTTGGGGGGAAGTTTTATGGCCTGTGTTATACACAAGGTCAGGCTAGACAATCACAATTCAGTTAATGTTAACAGCGAGTCAACTGGAGAGTGGCTTCTTTTAATTAAGCCTCTTTCAGCACCATCCTGATCTGGTGACATAGTGCAATTTAGTTTCTCAGGTTGTTTCATCATCTCTGTCACGGACTCACCTTCACTATCTAACCAGTAATCAGCACTAACTTGGTCCTTCCTGTTTTTGCATTTCTACAAACAGGAAACCTTGGGGACCCAGTCAGGGTTATTCCTCCACCCAAAGCACCCTTTGGGCAACAGCTATGCAGAGGAGACTCCTCCTCCACTGAGACCTATGTGGAACCACCCAGCCCCACAACCGTGTAGGTGTGGGGAAGACAGAAGTTCCAAGACAGTGCTGCTGACATCAGGGCCATCCTTAGGATTTATGGGGTACTATGTAGTATTAGTAAACTGGTGCCCCTATACCCGATGGCAGCCTGAGCTCACAGCCCGGGGAGGGAGCGGAAGGGAGACACAAGGCAGCAAGGATACCAAGCCACCCGGCCCGCCTCACGGTGGCGGAGAGTCAGTTCCCCCCAGAGAGCCCTGTACCCACTCGCTCATACAGAATGTGCGGCGCTGGCGCATTCGGCTCTGAATATGGCCCTTGCCTAACGGGACTGCAGTGCGCACTGGGTGTCCAGGAGCTGACCTGCTCTTACCTACTGTCATTGGCGGGTGGCTGAAGCTGCAGCTCGGGGAAGCTAGCTCCTCAGCCCACTTCTTCTGCCTGTGGCCCTGCCCATACTCCACTCCGGCTCTGCCTCTGATCCCGCCCCCACTCTGCCCAGGCCCCACCCTCTCCCCATTGTCTCCCTCCTCTCTTCCCTCCCCCTCCCCGCTCACCCCCTTCCAGCCAAATCTCTGAACCCAAATGAACAAAAAAAACACCACACTTCTGTAATTTCTTTCTAAAGAAAATGGGGCATGTTTTCCACTGCATGCCAGAAGGTGAAGACTGGATATGCAGAAGGTACTTAATTAAAAGCACTAAATTTGGGAATTAAAAATGTGAGTCACAGGTTTTTTTGATATACCCTGAAGTTCGTCAGAGATTTATTTACAAAAAACTTCGTAGTAAGGGTGAGTCAGCTGTCTTGCTGAATACAACATTAAATATTATGGAATACATGATGCAGCTCTTCTCTGTTTTTTTCATCAGTATTTCTAAGCTGATTTTATATTTTAAATGTATTCTTAAGCCTTCATAAAGTAATCATTCCAAATTACTACATATTTAACTCACTGAAACAAAGACATTATTTTAAATTAATCAGTAACAGAGGTTTATTGAGTTCATAACAATGTTCATTGCTTTTAGAAAAAGGGAACACTAATTTACTTTGTGTGATCTCCATAACAATAAACATGTTTATGAAGTTTCACCAACTTTAAAAAAATATGTTTCCAAAGTTTATTTATTTATTTTTTTTTTTTTTACAAATATGTATTTTAGAGAAGAATGGTCTTTTGAAGGATTTATTTAAAAAAACTGTATGTCTGAAGATCTAAGCATTTAAGGCTAAAGATGATTGTGCATCTAAAAATCTATGCAAGGATTTTTTAGAGATGTGATTTTATAATCTTCACCAACTGTGACGTTATTGATATAAACTGGGACGGTATAGATCATTGTTGCAACCAAGGTCCTGTAGTGGCACCAAATCTTGTATAAAGGGGGTCAAATAAGGTGTCTAAGACAAGGTTATGGTTTTCTGGTTATGATTATGCTATCTGCATGCATGTATCGTTTTTGTATTTAAAGTTATAAGTACTGGCTCTATACTGTCTATATTTCAAACTTGTGCTGTGCTTTTGGGTGACACCCCAGACAATTTGGCGTCAGCACTGCTTAGCCTGCTTGATGGCCCGTTAAGGACCATCAGCTATACAACTGACCCATTGAGAGAAGGCAGATCCACCTTGTGACTCAGTAAAGCATGCAGGGACATGCCTATGGACAGAACTCTTGAGTTTTTTCATGCCATGTGCTTGTTTTGGAACAAAGAAAGCAAAGGCTACATAGCAAGAGACTATAAAAGGCTGCTGCATCTCCTCCATCTTGTCTTCAGTCCTGCTTCTTACTTCTGAAGGAACCTTGCTAAAAAATGAAGCTCTGAACAAAGGACTGAATGACCCATCCCAACTGTGGATGTACTCCAGAGACTTGATTTAAACCTGCAGTTTATTCCATCACTGCTACAAGCCTGAACCAAGAACTGTGTCATTACTGTATGTAATTGATTTCATTTAACCAATTCTAGCTCTCATCTATATTTCTTTCTTTTTATGAATAAACCTTTAGATTCTAAAGGATTGGCAACAGCGTGATTTGTGGGTCAGATCTTACTGGTATATTGACCTGGGTCTGGGGCTTAGTCCTTTGGGATCAGGAGAACTTTTTCTCTTTTACTGGGGTATTGGTTTTCATAACCATTCATCCCCATAATGAGTGGCACTGGTGGTGATACTGGGAAACTGGAGTGTCTAAGGGAATTGCTTGTATGACTTAAGGTTAGCCAGTGGGGTGAGACTGAAGTCCTCTCTGTTTGGCTGGTTTAGTGTGCCTTAGAGGTGAAGAATCACCAGCCTGGGGCTGTGACTGCCCTGTTCTAAGCAATTTGTCCTGAACTGATACTCTCAGAAAAAAGAAGAACAGGAGTACTTGTGGCACCTTAGAGACTAACAAATTTATTAGAGCATAAGCTTTCGTGGACTACAGCCCACTTCTTCGGATGCATATAGAATGGAACATATATTGAGGAGATATATATACACACATACAGAGAGCATAAACAGGTGGGAGTTGTCTTACCAACTCTGAGAGGCCAATTAATTAAGAGAAAAAAAAACTTTTGATACTTTTTTTTACTTTTTGATACTCTCAGTTGTGTCCCGCCAGAGGCAACGTTGTTACACCAACTCACTAATGAAATATTTTTAAAGCAAACTTTAAACTAAGGTCCTGTAGACTAAGATGTTCTGAGTAAATATTACAGTGATGCACAACTGTTTGTGTCAGTAAATTCTGAAACTGACAGTATATACTTAGGGGTTGGCAAATGCCTGTTAAATGGCCTCATTACCACTTGAATAGCTCTTTAACAGTTTCGATGTTGTGCTAATAGGTCTGGCAGGCTGGAAGGCTTTTTCACTTTTAAGTTACTAGCTCCCCTCTGGAGTAAGAGTCACGAGGGAGCAGCAGCCAGCTGTGGGAGCCTGCAGGTAGGGTCAGAACAGGGATAGGAAGAGGCTGGACACTAAGACCCAATGGTGCCCCAAATTTCTACACAGCCGCATATGCCTAAGGACAGCCCAGGCTGACATGATAGTGGCTGCAGCAGGGACTCCTGATGTTATCAGACTGTTTCACAGCTTTACTGGGCAGTCTCTCCCCTCTGCTGATTGGCTGTTTGCTTCCCCCCCCCCATGGTCAATTCACCTCTGCCTCACTCTAGCCTCCTCCCTTCCCATCTCTCTCCCTTATCTCCCCTCTCTTACACCATTTGCCTCTCTGTCTTCAGTGACTCTTCTCCCTCCTTTTCTGTTTCGCTTAAAATCTTCCCTCAAAAGAGTTTAAAAGATATTGTGGCATTACCATGCCATTTGCCACCTGTCATTCTGCTGATGAGTTCTGCCACTCCCCCCACACCATGTTTGGTTTAGTTAGACTCTACGATCTTTAGGGCAGGGACTGTCTCTTAATCTTTGCCTGTGCAGTGCCCAGCACAATGAGGTCCCAATCTCAGCTGGGCTCTTTAAACATTAATTATGAATTTCCCGCAGTGGTGAATTTAAGCCAGCCCTTCAACGTTATTTTAATTCATTTTTTCATATTTAACTTTTCTTTGTTTTCTTTAATTATAATTTAAGGCCACAAAACCCACTGTAGAGTTCAAAATCTTTACTGGAGCAGGTGGGCCAGTCCTATAACACAGTGAGAGGAGGCAGAGGCATCTGACACATTGGTCCAGTTAATGAAGAGTCATTGCACACAAATATTGCCCCTTTCAATCTTGTAACTGTTGGTATCAATGTATTAAGCTACATAAGTAAACCTTTCTATTAAAAGTAACACACACCAGAGTTTCTTACACAGGGGAATGTTTTACTTATTTTAACTTATGAAAAAAAATCCATTTTCCCCACAAAACTTGAGACCAATTATTTGCCAGGTTTCAGGCAACCAATAAACCCTCAAAAAAATAAAGACTAAGTTTTCAAGACTGTAAATCCTGAAGATCACAGATCCCCTATACACTCCTGCAGTTTACTGCTCATCTAGGTGGAAAAATCCCACATTCATGGGGATGATGCATGCACTCCTAATGCTGCTGAGCAGCATACAACGAACGACTGATATACAGTTAGGTCTTTAATTTCTTTCTGAAATAAGACTCTGGGCACCAACACAAATTGTTTTTGGAATGTCTGATAGCTCCTTCAGGAAATGGAGAAAAAGATGCTCTGCATAAGAACCAAAGAGAGCTCTCTAGGTCAACCAAAAATACTTGGTAGTAAATGCTATTAATTTATTTGCAGAAAATGCTCCACTGCTTTTGGAGCCAAAATAGCTGTAAGCTCTCCCCTCTGACCAGAGCTGATGTATACAACAGCAAACGTAAAGGAGGCTTGGAACTATTTTAAGTCGAAGTTGCAGAAACCACCTGTAACTTGCATCCCAAGCAAGGGGGGGGGGGGGGGGGACTCACAGGGAAGGGTTGCAGACCAAACATCTCAAACAGATTACTAAGAGAAAGTAGAAAGCCTACAAGGCATGGAAGAAGGGATGGATTAGCAAGGAAAGCTACCTCCTGGAAGTCTGGAAGTGTAGGAATAAAGTGGGAACTGCCAAAAGCCAAGCAGAGCTGGATCTTGCAAAGGAAATTAAAACCAATTATAAAAGGTTCTTTAGCCATATAAATAAAAAGAAAAACAACAAAAGAAGGGGGAATCCAGCATAAAGATTAAAGATAATCTAGGTATGGCCCAACACCTAAATGAATACTTTGCCTCAGTTTTCAATAAAGCTAATGGGGATCTTGGGGGGAGCCGCCAGGTGGCTAATGGCCACAAGGAAATGGAAGTAGAAATTACCACATATGAGGTGGAAGCCAAACTCAGACTGCTTAATGGGACCAAATTGGGAGGCCGGGATAATCTCCATCCAAGAATATTAAAGGAACTGGCACATGAAATTGAAAGCCCAGTTGCAAAGATTTTTAACAAATCCATAAACTCAGGATTCATACCTTATGACTAGGTAATTGCAACTATTGTACCTATATTTAAGAAAGGGGGGAAGTGATCTGGGGAAATACAAGCCCAGTAGTTTGACCTCAGTTGTAAGCAGAATGTTAGGACAAATTCTGAAAGACAGTGTAATTAAAGACAGAGATAAATGGTAATTTGTATAAAATACAACATGGTTTTACAAAAGGTAATAATAAAATAATAATATATGGAGATATACCTATCTCATAGAACTGGAAGTGACCCTGAAAGGTCATCAAGTCCAGCCCCCTGCCTTCACTAGCAGGACCAAGTACTGATTTTGCCCCAGATCCCTAAGTGGCCTCCTCAAGGATTGAACTCACGACCCTGGGTTTAAGCAGGCCAATGCTCAAACCACTGAGCTATCCCTCCCCTGCAGATTGTGCTAGACCCAACCTGATCTCTTTCTTTGACATAGGACTTTTAATCTAGACAAAGAAAAAGCAGTAGATCTAAGCTAACTGGATTTCAGTAAAGCATTTGATACAGTTCCATGTGGGTAATTCTTAGTTAAATTGGTGAAGATGAGGATTAATACAAGAATCAAAAGGTGGGTAAGAAACTGGTTAAAGGGGAAACTACAACAGGTCATACTGAAAAGTGAACTATCGGGCTGGAGAGAGAGTACAAGTGGAACATCTCAAGGATCAATCTTGGGACCAACCTTATTTATCATTTTCATTAATGACCTTGACACAAAAAGTGGAAGTGTACTAATAAATTTGGCAGATGACACAAAGTTGGAGGACCGGAATATCATACAAGATTTGGACAACTTTGAAGCTGAAGGAATAGAAATGGGATGAAATTTAATAGTGGAGGATGCAAGATCATGCATTTAGGGATTAATAACAGGAGTTTTTGCTAAAAGCTGAGGACTTATCAGTTGCAAGTGACAGAGCAGGAGAAAGACCTGGATGGACTGGTTAATCACAGGCTGACTATGAACCACCAATGTGATGCAGCCATGAAAAAGGCTAACACAATCCTAGGATGCATCAGGTGAGACAGGGAAGTGTCATTGCCATTATACAAGGCACTGGTGAGACCTCATCTGGAAAACTGTGTGCAATTCTGGTCTCCTATGTATAAGAAAGATGAATTCAAACTGGAACAGGTGCAGAGAAGGGCTACTAAGATGATCAGAGGAAAATAAAACCAACTTTATAAGAGGAGACTTAAGGAGGAAGGCAGAAGGAGATATAATTGCTATCAGAGGGATAACTTAACTCCTCTCTCTCCCTGGTGCTTAAGGCCCAATGATGGCACAAAAACAAAAACAAAGGGATATACACTGCCCATCAACAAGTTTAGGCTTGAAACCAAGGTTTCTAACCATCAGAGGAGTGAAGTTCTGGAACAGCCTTCCAAGAAGAGTAGTGAGGGCAAAAACCTAACCTCTTTCAAGACTGAGGTTGATAAATTTATGTAGAGGATGGTACAATGAGGTAGCCTACAATGGCATATGGACCATCTGCGACTGTTATTAACAAATACCTTCAGTAGCCAGAGATGGACACTAGATGGGGAAGGCTCAGAGTTATTACAAAGAATTCTTTCCCAGGAGGTTGGTTGGTGGGTCTCACCCACATGCTCAGGGTCTACCTGATCACCATATTTGGGGTTGAGAAGGAATCTCCTCTCCCCCCCCCCAGGTCAAATTGGCAGTAACCCTGAGGGTTTTTTCACCTTCCTCTGTAGTGTGGGGCACAGGTCACTGGATGATTTGAGTAAGCGATGGATTCTCTGTAACTTGAAGTTTTTAAATCAAGATTTGAGGACTTCAGCCAGAGGTTATGGCCCTATTGCAGGTGTGGATGGATGAGGATCTGTGGCCTGTGATGTGCAGGAAATCAGACTAGATGATCATAATGGTCCCTTCTGGCCTTAAAGACTATGAGCAAAGGGAGAGAAGGAGGAAGAGCTCGGTCTTCACATCCACAGAGGACGTTACCCAACATTGGGCTGGCCAAGCACACCTCACAAAATGCAGCTGGATTAAGAAGCTTTCAATTAATTTAAAATCACTATTTTATTAGTGATGCCTACAGAATAACAATACAAATGACAGGGTGTTTTTTTATTTGCTCTAAATTTGTTCTGTTCCAGAACTTCTAAAGTTAATGTAAACCAGCTTCATAAGTGTCTGCTATGTTGGGGTATAGCTTCATGGTTTCACTCCCATGAATGCCAGTGAAACTAGAAGAGTGAGATATTTCCTGTCTGTACAGAACGCACTGGAGATGAAAGCAGAATCCACAAGCACTATCCTATCAACAATCAACACTGGCCTAAGCATAACCTGATGCCTAATAAATATATTCCATTGTAACTATTTTTGTTTTCACTGCAACTTTTAACCCAACTGATCACCAAGTGTCAAGCCCAGGCCAGCATTCACGATTTCTGTTCTATACCAAAGAGAAATATCTCCCATGGCTGTTGTGTCTTAGCCTTTCTCCTTGATTGTAACTAATCTGGTTCCAGTTTGTAGTACTGGTCTTTTCATAACAGTTAGTAACCAATAAAGTAACCAATGTTTCATTCTCCATGTACCAATGACAGCTACCTTGCTGTAGAGGGGAGGTTACACTCTACCCGTCAGTTTCAGAATATGCAGCTGATTCAGTAAGAAGTAGATGTCAGTAGAGCATTCAGAGCCTGCCTGAGATAACCAATGTGGGGGGGAAAGGGAAGTGGGCGAGATATACCGTGATTTGCTTTTCTTTCAAGCAGTGTTTTGCTCTCATTGATTTGCACAACAGCTCCTGCTACCTTTACCTGAATTTCATCACATTTGATGAGCTTTTCCACCTCTTCCTGATTTAAGAGGATGAACTCTTCATGCTGAACCACCTCTGGGAAGTGTTTCTGGCTGAAGACCTCTGCTGCCTGCATTAGATCAACGCAGTTGTGTGTCTCAGCAAAATCTCGGATGCCCAAACAGTTTGATGGATCCAGCTGGCTTTCCAAGAACTCACAACAAGCCTGCTTCACACCTATGGAAATGAGATGAGTGAGTGAGCTCATGCACTTCTGCTATCCAATCACTGCTCTGGAAAGTAATTTAGAAAACCAAGCTCTAGTCTATATTGAAATGTAAACCCCAAAGCCTTGCTTAGAGGTAAGCACACACAAAGGGGCATATAGGCAAACATTTCTTCAGGGGCCAGGAAAAAAATAAAGCAACAGACTGTATGTTTAGGCCACTGACTATTTATACATATTAAAAATAACTTGACAGATATAGGAGAGACTCAAAAGGAAGCCTTACACCGCTATAAGACCAGAAAGTGGGAGATGTCCTGGGACACTTATTTGTTTTATCACCATATCTCCATGAGGTTCAAACTTTCTTATCAGTGAGAACAGACTACACGCAGCAGCACATTTGACAAACAGCTATTATGCAATTTCAAGACAAAAAGACTTGGGTCTGGAAACAGCCCAGCAGCCTTCTGCATTCTGCAATCTTTCCTTTACTTACAAAGACATTCCAGAGCTCTAAACAGCATCAACTGCATGGTTAATTGGTTTGCAATTACCTTTCAGCTGAAGCAGACATGCTGCTGGGAGCAATTCCTGGACATTTTCTACTGTCACATGAACCGTTTCTGTATACACAAAGTCCAGCAGGATTTCCATAGTAGAGGCTGTCAACCCTTGGATATCCACATATGGTTTATCTTTTTCTGAAAGCTACAAATTAAAAGTAAGGGAGATAATGGTTTATTTTCCAGAGGTCAGACCAAAAACCCAATGATGGCTCTTAAAAGTTGTCCTTTCAGAGTACTCTGCCTTTTTAGTGCATGTAAAAAAGGAAAAGATCAAAATGAAGGAATTCCCTTGGCGAATTCAGCATGTGTGCGTGCACACACACACACACACACACACACGTGTGTAGAGGAGACAGTATTTCTTGTGTGTAGAACAGGGGTCAGCAACCTTTCAGAAGTGGTGTGCCCAGTCTTCATTTATTCACTCTAATTTAAGGTTTCATGTGCCAGTAATACATTTTAACGTTTCTAGAAGGTCTCTTTCTATAAGTCTATAATATATAACTAAACTATTGTTGTATGTAAAGTAAATAAGGTTTTTAAAATGTTTAAGCAGCTTATTTAAAAATAAATTAAAATGCAGAGCCCCCCACATCGGTGGCCAGGACCAGAGCAGTGTGAGTGCCACTGAAAATCAGCTTGCGTGCCGCCTTCGGTACACGTGCCATAGGTTGCCTACCCCTGGTGTAGAAGGATGCCTCAGGAAAACTGTATTTTGGAAGAAGCCAGATGAGATTTGACACAACAGAAGCTTAATGGGTGGTATTTAACTTAAGATGAATGGCAGACTCACTATCACCACCTTGTATAGGCACAGACTCCGTGGGTGCTCCAGGGCTCAAGCACCCATGGACAAAAATAGGGCAGTGCTCAGCACCCACTATCCACAGTGGTTTCACCCTGGTGCTGGCCACCTGATCAACTATTTGGTGAGCACTCGGGGGAGGGGGCAGAGAGGAGGGACCGGTGAGTGGGCAGGCGGGGGGGGGCGCTTTGGGGGCAGAGAGGAGGGAGCAGCGAGCAGGCAAGGGGCCTTAGGGGAGGGGCAGAAAGAGGTGGAGTGAGGGCAGTGCCTTGGGAGAAGAGGCCAAGCGAGAGTGGGGCCTTGGGGTGGAGCACCCACCGGGAAAAATAAAAGTCAGCATCTGTGTCATTTGATATGCAGAAGTGAGGAGGGAAGGAGAGTTCCCCCGCCAACTCTTCACCTTGGACTGGCTGCCTGACACATTATGGGTTGTGTGGAGCAGCCATCTCACACCTGTCTTTATAATCACACCACAAAAAATTCTATTAAGCCAGAGTTAAGATTGAAGGGACAAATCAGTAATTTAAGGATAAAAATCCTTACAAGAACTTCGTCGTTCTATTAAAAAGCCAGGAATTTCAGAGCCAAGGTTAAATTTACATGAAAAATATGAAAATAGAGAAATGCACAGTTAAGGTACCCAATCAATCTTAACTCTGGCCCACTTTGCAATGCCAACCTTCCATCTTCCTTTTGTTATTTTGTAAGATGTGCTATTTTGGATCAAATACTTTTTCTAAGGGCTTTAAAGGATTCATCAAATATAGACATATTAAATTCCAAGAAGCCACAGTACTTATATATGTGCAGATGAAATACACCTTTATCCCAATATAACGCTGTCCTCAGGATCCAAAAAAAAAATCTTACCACGTTATAGGTGAAACCACGTTATATTGAACTTGCTTTGATCCGCCAGAGCGCGCAGCCCTCCGCCCCCCGCCCCCCCCCCCCCCCCCCCCGGGGCACTGCTTTACCGCATTATATCCGAATTCGTGTTATATCGGGGTAGAGGTGTGCTGAAATTGTGCTTCACAGACATCAGTTTATAATTGGTTTCAGGTCTCTATTGTAAACCTGCTGACTCTGTTTCTAATGACTCTTGGATAATTGGCTAGCATACAGAACCACAAAGCCTGCTCCTGCAAGCTGTTGAGGATCTCCTGTCAGTATGCACAGGCCTTTAATGAGGTCTTCAGGATGTGACTTATGAAGTAGATTTTTTTCCCCCTGAAGCCTGTATATGGCTAAAGGTGGCAGGGTCAGCACTAGACGAGTATGATTCAGAGAAAAGCACTTGAGCTTCTCTTGTAAAAGATGAGATTAAATGGTTACGGATAAGGATTCAATGAGGAAGGATTGTTGCTTGGCCATGGAACTGCCAGAGTTGAAGAAGAAAATAATAATCCAGTAGTGGAGGAAATCAGTGCAGTCCTGGGCCTTCCTATGAAGGTGCAGGCAACACAGGAGTGGAGGAAACAGACTGAGCCAGTGCCGTGGGTTACTGGGATGCACTTTACAATAGAAGAGGGGAACAGGAGTCAAACGTGATGGAGAAAGCAGAATGAGGGTGCAAAAGAAAGTGGGTAAGAAGAGTGTAAGAAGACAATAGCCTGAGGATTGCAGAGAAGTGGGATGTAGAAGGTGAGTGGACCATATACAATGAGACTCAGTGGCAATCTGAGAGAGAGGATTCATAAAACTTAAGGCCAGATGGAATCACTAAAATAATTTACTCTGACCTCCTGCAGAGGCCAGGCCAGAGAATTTCACCCAGTGATTCCCACATCATAGAATATCAGGGTTGGAAGGGACCTCAGGAAGTCATCTAGTCCAATCCCCCACTCAAAGCAGGACCAACACCAACTAAATCATCCCAGCCAAGGCTTAGTGAGCCAGGCCTTAAAAACCTCTAAGGAGGGAGATTCCACCACCTCCCTAGGTAACCCATTCCAGTGCTTCACCAGCCTCCTAGTGAAATAGTGTTTCCTAATATCCAACCTAGACCTCCCCCACTGCAACTTGAGACCACTGCTCCTTCCTCTGTCATCTGCCACCACTGAGAACAACCTAGCTCCGTCCCCTTCAGGTAGTTGAAGGCTGCTATCAAATCCCCCCTCACTCTTCTCTTCTGCAGACTAAATAACCCCAGTTCCCTCAGCCTCTCCTCGTAAGTCATGTGCCCCAGCACCCTAATCATTTTTGTTGCCCTCCGCTGAACTCTCTCCAATTTGTCCACATCCCTTCTGTAGTGGGGGGACCAAAACTGGGCACAATACTCCAGGCGTGGCCTCATCAGTGCCCAATAGAAGGGAATAATCACTTCCCTCAATCTGCTGGCAATGCTCCTACTAATACAGCCCAATATGCCGTTGGTCTTCTTGGCAACAAGGGCACACTGCTGACTCATATCCAGCTTCTCGTCCACTGTAATTCGCAGGTCCTTCTGTGCAGAACTGCTGCTTAGCCATTCGGTCCCCAGCCTGTAGCGGTGCATGGGATTCTTCCTTCCTAAGTGCAGGACTTCAAGCTCATAACTTCTGGTGAGTTACAGCATGTCTTTTAGAAACAGACATCCGTTCCTGATTTAGAGACTCCAAGAGATGGAGAATCCAGCATGTCCCTAGGTAAGTTAGCTACACTATTAAAAATGTTTTCAGATAATGAGTCCCCATTTAGTTACTTTTTGAGATCTGTCAAATGGATTATAAGTTAGCCAACTAACATCTTACTGTGCATTTTTTTCCAATAATGCTTTTACTTTCTGCCTTATCAATTGTCTGCACTGCATAACTGCTAATTTACTACTATCAAATCACTATCATCAACTTTCTCTTTTTCCATTTGATAAAATTGCTGCTTTCACGTCCCTTCTTTACCAGGACAGATTTTTCTGACTGAAGCCGCCTTTGGATACAGAGAAATCAAGAAGGAACAGTTTTTTAGTGAAAACAAAATCAGATGAGTGGCCATTTTGGTAAGTGAGCAAGCTATATCATGGTTTAAAATCATAAGACAGGAGGACAAGAAGTCAAGTGTGTGTAGGGGGGAGGGTATCAATGTGGAGATTGAGGTCATCAAGGATGAGGATGGGAAACTGAGAAGAGTGGAAGAGGGAAAGCCAAACATGAAAATCTGAAGATGGTGCTGAGGGAGTGTTGGGGCAGCAGGAGACAGCTGTTTGGATAGAGAAGAGAGAGTATAGTTGGAGGGAATATTGCTCAAAAAAAAAAAAAAAAAACCCAGCCATTCCCCTTCTGCTCCTGAGGAGAGTGCAGGAATGGTGCTGCACTTGGGCCAACGCTTTGGAGAATCAAAGCACACACCCTTCTCCCCAGAGAGCTAGACAGAGTTGTCAACCACGCAAAAGGCCAATTTTTAGTCTTGTTGGGGGCTGAGGAACAGAATAAGGACTGAAGGATGTCCCTGAAGAGCCCCACCCAAAGCTCATGAAAAGGAGGAAGGAGTGACTCTCCCATCTTGTGACCTCGCTGTCCCCAAGCGCTATACTTTCCCTATACCTCTCCAACTTCTGTAAACATCCTGAAATATGCAGGAAGTAAATATCTTAGCAGGTCTGCTGAGGATGGTATAGGTACAGGAAGCAAAGGAGGAGACAGGATCTGAAGGGGGACTAGGGATGCCAGGAAAGTGACCCAAGGGGCAAAGTCTGCTCCCCGCACTCATTTTCCTGGGCTTCACACAGTGCATACAGGTGTCCTGAGGAACAAAGAACCCATCCCTGCTCAGCTACCTCCTCTGCCTTCTGGGCTGGCACGTGAAGCTCCTATTTAAATTCTTAGCTTTTTACATACCTAAGTTTTGGATCTGGACATCAACTTTTAAACTAGATGAGACCAGAAAATTAAGCATGCACGCTCTCTGTCTCATCTTTTCTTGAAACTAAGTGCCAAAACACACAAACATTTCAGATTCTGAATAGTTCCTGTATTTAGAATAGTTAGGAAACACCCTTGGTCCAATCCACTTTAAATCTGATAGAAAAATTCTTCCTTGGCCCCAAACCAAATCTACCAATTTTGAAGCCTCTGCTTGTGGACTAGAAAGTAGGGCAGTTGGGGAAAGCTGGGCTCTGAGATACTCACTAGCAACTTTAATCATGAGAAGGTAGCAACAGCTAGTATTTCATAACACACTGGCAGTAAAAAAAACCTGATGAGGTTCAACAAGGACAAGTGCAGAGTCCTGCACATAGGACGGAAGAATCCCATGCACTGCTACAGACTAGGGACCGAATGGCTAGGTAGCAGTTCTGCAGAAAAGGACCTAGGGGTCACAGTGGACGAGAAGCTGGATATGAGTCAACAGTGTGCTCTTGTTGCCAAGAAGGCTAACGGCATTTTGTGCTGTATAAGTAGGGGCATTGCCAGCAGATCGAGGAACGTGATCGTTCCCCTTTATTCGACATTGGTGAGGCCTCATCTGGAATACTGTGTCCAGTTTTGGGCCCCACACTACAAGAAGGATGTGGAAAAATTGGAAAGAGTCCAGCGGAGGGCAACAAAAATGATTAGGGGTCTGGAGCACATGACTTATGAGGAGAGGCTAAGGGAACTGGGATTGTTTAGTCTCCAGAAGAGAAGAATGAGGGGGGATTTGACAGCAGCCTTCAATTACCTGAAGGGGGGTTCCAAAGAGGATGGAGCTCAGCTGTTCTCAGTGGTGGCAGATGACAGAACAAAGAGCAATGGTCTCAAGTTGCAGTGGAGGAGGTCCAGGTTGGATATCAGGAAAAACTATTTCACTAGGAGGGTGGTGAAACACTGGAATGCGTTACCTAGGGAGGTGGTGGAGTCTCCTTCCTTGGAGGTTTTTAAGGCCCAGCTTGACAAAGCCCTGGCTGGGCTGATTTAGCTGGGAATTGGTCCTGCTTTGAGCAGGGGGTTGGACTAGATGACCTCTTGAGGTCCCTTCCAACTCTGATATTCTATGATTCTATGAGTAATTCAATGCCCAGATATCAAGAACAGCACCTACAATCTGCATGAACTATACCGCCTGTCTATGTGGTTATCAGGTGGGATTTTTATTCAAGGACATCCAAACTCTGCTTCATTTTGGCTCTTTCAATACCACAAAAACATTTAGCTTGCTTGTAAATGACCTTCCATAAGAGAGATTATAAGCCACTGCATCACCGCGATTCCTTCTGCCTCAATGCCCTGTTGAATGAAGACCCTTAAGACATTCAGTGTGAGAAGCTGACCTTGCTTTATAAATCTGTATATTTTGGAATCATTTATTTCTTGAGAATGTTCTGCCTTAGCCTCCATTCACCAGCCCAAGCAGCAAACAGTGCTATGAAATCAGAGTGCATGCATCTAGGATGAAAGTCTCATCTCCATTAATTAATCTATAGGTAGTTTGAAATTAGACTGGGTATCTGAGGGGACCTTACCATCATTTTTCCATTATCACCATTTAAAATGACCAAGAACGAACCTAATAATATTGAACACATTATACTGAACACATACTGGATTCAGTTATTGTCTACACACAAGAGCACTGCAAATGATATTCAGACAATTGCTAAGAGAATGGAATGAGATTTGGTAAGTTTCTCTTTAGTATAAATGTAGTGCTGTTAAATGACCTAATGTAGCTCTTATCTTGGAAATATTTAAGATCATTTACCTCATATTTACTATCAAGTGCATTCGCTTAATTCTGCTCATCCAGCACCAATTAGGGTGACAAGGGACCAAGATTAGAATTTTTACTATCCTAATTCAGGCAATAAACCAAAAACCCCTGCTTTCCTGAATGCATTAGGAAGGTCTAGGAAAGCACATCTCAATATGGTTTAGTGCTACCGGGTATTAGAAAAGGTTCACGGAGTTATAAGCCTTTAGCAACATCAATGGTTTGCGCCTAGGATACCTAAAAGATCACTTAAAGCTCCTAGACTAGGACTGCAGGCAGCTCCATTTCTCAGGCACAATGCTGCTCTCCCCCAGGGGTACTGCTCATCCTGTACAGGAGACAGAGCTTTCTTAAGGCAAGCCCAAGATCATCGAACCACAAGCATCACCGCCTTCTGCTCTGACTGCAAGGCTTTCTTCCACCTTGCCTTTGCTGATATAGACACACAGGACACATTAAATGATTAAAAAAACCCAAACAAAAAACTAGAATTTCATCTTGGAGAGAAAAAAGAAACATGACAAATGCTAGTCCTGTGGCTTAATGCACTATTGGAAAGTGCTCATACTACAGTGATGATGCCCATATAAAAATCTGAACAGATTCAAAAGTAATTTATTTTCAAAATGAGAAGGATGTTTCTATGTGTTGTTTATACCAGACAAAACAGTTTCTAGAGAGGACTTTTGCTAATCATTGAAACCATCCGGGCTTTTCAGGATCGGAGCCAGTGATCAGCTCTTAGAGCATCCTTGGATGTTGCAATAGACTCCTCAGAGACAGAAGTCCCAGTGCAAAACCAGGAAGTAGAGGTACATACATGCTGAAACTGCCCCTCAGTTTTCACAATGAGGAACAACTCTGAAGTTAAAACTGAAGGGTTGTTTTAGCTTCCCCACTCCACTCAGCACAGAGACAGCGAAAAAGTGCTGTCAACAGCCAGGGATTCAACAGTTGATCAGTGGCTTCTCCTCCTCCTGTAAAGCAGAAAGGGAGAAAAATTAACATAAAAACAGGTATTTAAAATGTTTAAAGTAAATATTAAAGTCAGGGAGAAGAAGGAAACTAGACAGAAGCATGGCCTGTGATTCTAAATTTGGATATTAGAGACAAAGGTGGGTGAGCTAGTATCTTTTATTGGACCAAATTCTGTCGGTGAAAGGAAATAAGCTTTCAAGCTTACACAGAGCTCTTCTTCGGTCTGGAAAAGGTACTCAGAGTGCCACAGCTTAAGACAAAATGGAACATATTGTTAAGGAAAGGAGTTAACATGTTACAAGAGACCATTCAAGGTGAAGTGAACAGTTAACACCTCGCAGTGGTAGGACAAAAGAAGGTTAGTGGATTACAGATTGGATTTAAAGCTCATTACAACGTCTTTATTGAGTTCATGATTTTTACTATCTAACAAAATTATGAATGTAAGCTCCCAGGCTCATCTTTTGAAGATGTTGTGCAGGTTTCTTCTGAGAGGTCAGGTATGGAATGATCATTTTGTGAAGTGTCCACCCATGAGTAATATGGTGTTTTTGTATTCTCATTTTTCTGTGGCCAGGTCTACACTACAAATTTATATTGGTATAACTATGAAAAATCCACACACCATGAGCAACGTAGTTATACTGACTTAACCCCTGATGTAGGCAGCGCTATGTCGGCAGGAGAGTTTCTCCCATCAACATAGCTTCCACCTTGCAGAGGTGGATTAACTACACCGATGGGAGCAGCTCTCCTGTCAGCATAGAAATGTCTCCACTTAACTGCTACAGCGGCGCAACTGCACCGGTGCAGCATTTTAAGTGTAGACCTGCCCTGTAAGAGTTCATTTGAGAGTGATTGTTTCATTTCACCCACATAGTTATTGGGGTATTTAGGATATGTCTTCACAGTAATTAGACACTTGCAGCTGGCCAGTACCAGCTGACTTGGGCTCGTGGGCCTCAGGCTAAGGTGCTGTTTTACTACAGTGTAGATGGTCCAGCATGGGTTTCAGCCTTACAAGGTTCTAGAGGCCGGGCTCCAGCCTAAACATTTACACTGCAATTAAACAGCCCCTTAGCCCAAGGCCCATGAGCTCAAATCAGCTGGCACAGGCCAGCCGTGGGTTTTTAACTGCAGTGTAGACATACCCTTAATATGCTGGATGAGGTATACCACATGTTGTGATAGGCATGTGTAGGACCCATGGATCTTGAAAGGTGTGTTGTGGGGGTCATGGAGAAATGGTTTCAGCCTAGTTCCTAATGCACACTAATCACTGCTGCCATTGGCCCTTATTGGCAGTCTCAGCAGAGGTCCCAAGGACGGACTGTGCTACTGCTAGGTGTGCTTCCTCGGAAAAGGGCTAAATTTCACTGAGAGGGAGTTAGTGGCTGGTGTATGCGGAAGTTTGTATTGCTTGCTGCCCATGTTGTGACTACTGTTGGATAGAGAGCTTCAATCTCCAGAAAAGCGAATCCTGCATATTTACCAGCAATAAGTTCACTCCAGTTTTTTTTAAAATCACATATTCATCTACACAAACACTGCATAAAAGCCAGCTAAGGTTGCTGAAGAACAACAAGGCAAAATTGAAAATTGTGAAAATGAGGAAACATAAGGTAAAGGCATATATCTATTTACATCTTTTGCTAAGATCTGGGGAGAAATGGTATCTCCAGAAAGGGCTACAGGCATTGTAGGGAGACAGAATCTCAGTTTGCTTCAGCATGTTCTCTCCATACCAACTCGGAGGCTACTAGAAAGGCTTCTCTTCTCTGATAAGAAGAGACAACAGAAATGTATCTTTTACAAACTCAGTTCCACAATCCCTTACTGCCCCCTTCATGTTTTTTTTTCTATTTGCTACAGCATTAAGTTTGAATCAAAGCCACAGACAGCACCTCCTATTTAACAACCTGAACCAAACAGTGAACTGCAGCTCAGCCAAACATTATTGCCTTTCCGCATTTTGCAAAGAAAGAATGTGCAATTAGTGTAAATCATTATCAAATATTATGAAGAAGAGCCTGGTCCAGTGGATAGGGCACTAGACCTGGAGCTCAGGGCTATGGTTCTGCCACTGACCTGTTGTATGACCTTGAACCAATTCCCTCTCTTGTCTGTACCTCTCCCCTCCCAACCATTTCTCAGTCTTATCTATGACAGGCTGTAAGCTCTTAGGGACAAGAACTGTCTCTGGCTGCACTCGGGACAAGAGGGCCTAAGAGCCACCCATGGCAGTGCACCGGGGAATGCTCTCAGCAAAAGCTTTGAGCCCTCAGGAGTTTGACAAAAACCCTACACAGCCATCCTGGGGCTCGGCACGAGAGCGCGCTGGTCAAGACACCTGCCAGCGCTGGGCGCAGCGAGCTGCTCCCACCCTACCTCGCTAGTGAACATGGCGCAGAAGTAGTCGCTGCAGGCCGCCAGCACAATGCGGTGAGCGGCGAAGTCTTTCTGCTCCACGCGCAGAGTCACGTCGCAGAGCGTACTGCTCTTCCGCAGGGCGTTCATGGCGTTCAGGATGGACTTGGCGTGGGAGTTGGTCATGATGTCCTTGGGGGCCATGGCGGCGCGGGAGGGGCGCAGCTCCCGGGCGCCTGGCCGGGGCTTACCCAGCACTGGGGGCGCCCGGGAGAGTCACGGCGGCCCCCGGGCCGGGCGGCGCGGCTGAGGGGACCCCTGCGCGCGGACGCTGGAGCGGGGCCCGATCCCGCTAGACGGAACAGCTGCGGGGAGCCACAGGAGGGGGGGCGGCAGCAGCGCACCCGAAGCTGCTCGGCAGGGCCCGGCCGCCTCCGCCGCGCCAACCGCCAGCTCTAAGCTCCGCCCCGCGGCACCACCAGGCGCACGCTGGTGACGTGACCCCGCGCAGACCGCGCCCTTCGTTACCCAGCAACGGAACCCTCTCCTGTTGCCCAGCAACAGACCCTGTACTCGAGCCCTGGAGGCTGTGTGCGCCCGCCCACCTCCCAGGATTTCCAATAAGGCCTCTGCTCCGCACCGCGTTGCGTGGGATCGTTCGGACCCGGGAGCAAGAGCCTTGCAAGAGCTGTGGGGCGTGCGTGGGGGTAAAATGACCCCGCTCTGCACACTGGCCAATCCACGGGAAGGAGCACGTTTGTAGCAGGAAACCAGCTTACTTTGTAAGCTGCGGGTCACTGCGTGGGGCCCGAACCCCACTATGCTGTCAGCTGCAGTGTTACTACATGGGATGCAAATCCTTTTACGCTGTACACTGCACTGATACCCCATGCATGGTGCAATTACGCTATAAGGTGTAGCGTTATCCTATGCAATGCAATCGTGTCACACACTGTGCAGGCCATTACATTATATACTGCAATGTTACCCTGTACAAATCATGTTACATTGTAAGCTGAAGTATTACCCCCATGTGGTGCAAACACTGTCAACTGTAGTGTTACCTAGGGTTACCATATTTCAGCAAGCAAAAAAGAGGATGGGAGGAGCCCCGCCCTAGCCCCGCCCCTGTCCTGCCTAGCCCCGCCCCTGCCCCACCCACTTCCCGCCCCCCTCAGAACCCCCAACCCTCCCCCCGCTCCTTGTCCCCTGACTGCCCCCTCCTGGGACCCCTGCCCCTAACTGCCCCCCCAAGACTTCACCCCCTACCTAAGCCTCCGTGCCTCTTGTCCCCTGACTGCCCCCTCCTGAGATCCTCCCCCCATCCTAACTGGCCACCTAGGACCCTACCTGTACCCTGATTGCCCCAACCCTTATCCACACCCCCACCCCCAGACAGACCCCTGGGACTCCCACGCCCCATCCAACCACTCCCCACCCCCTGACAGCCCCCCCCAGAACTCCCGACCCATCTAAATCCCTCTGCTCCCTGTCCCCTGACTGCTCCGATCCCTCTCCCCACTCCTGCCCCCTGACAGCCCCCCCCCCAGAACTCCCAATCCCCCCCCCGCTCCTTGTCCCCTGACTGCCCCCTCCTGGGACCCCTGCTCCTAACTGCCCTCCAGAACCCCACCCCCTATCTAAGCCTCCCTGTCCCTTATCCCCTAACTGCCCCCTCCTAAGACCCCCCCCAAACTGCCCCCTAGGACCCTACCCCCTACCTGTACCCTGACTGCCCAAAACCTTATCCACACACCTCCCAGAAAGCCCCCCTCGAACTCCCGACCCCCCCCCGTCTCTTGACTGCCCTCTCCAGAACCTCCCTGCCCCTTCTCCGACCCCCTGGCTCCCTTGTCGTTGGCCTTCGGTTCGCCTAAGGTCTCTCTGGGAGCTTGCTGAGTCTGAGCCGTTCTCCCGGCACACTGGGCAGCAGTGCGGGAGGAGCTCCAGACTGCCGGAGGCGAATGCAGGGAGGGGGGAGGGAGGGAGTGAGCTATGCTGCAGGGGGAGGAGGGACTCTCTCTCGCTGTCGGAGCCACATGTAAGTGGCACCATCCGGCTGCCCTGTTAGCCGCGCGTGCTCTGCAGGGGGAGTGGGGGGGAGGGAAGTCCGGACATTAACAAATTCCCCCCGGACGCTATTTTTAGTTCAAAAATCCGGACATGTCCGGGGGAATCCGGACGAATGGTAACCCTAGTGTTACCACCCTCTCCCATGTGGTGCATATCCTGTTAACACTATAAGGTGTGGTGTTACACCCCATGTGGTGCAAACCCTGTTACATTCAGGAGTGGCGCCAGGGTTTTTGGTGTCCTAGGCGGGGGTCCTTACACGCTCCCGGTTGTCGTCAGCAATTCTGCGGCGGGGGGGTCCTTCCGCGCTCCCAGTCGTCGTCGGCAATTCTGCGGCGGGGGGGTCCTTCCCAGGAAGTTCCCCTGGGATGAGGCCTGCTGGCAGGGCAGTGTGTCTGAGCAGTGTGCCCTGCTACTGCCTTGCAGATAGAGGATTCCATTCATCAGGGTCATTAAAGAGATGCCATTCACCAACATTAAATCTACCCACCATTTGTTTTATACTTCAGTATATGGTCATGCAAATTATCTCCACATATGCAAATTATCATATTGAATAATTTGCATAAAATGATTGGGCAACAGGAAGCTGGTCCTTATTCTCCATTGCACTAGATACACACATAAACCAAGCTCTGTTTCCTAGGAGACTCTGGAGAAGGAAGATCATCTTTCCATGCTAATGCCCAGAGCAAAATGTTCATGGAAATCCATCCAGAAAATATACCATAAATAAAACGATTCAATTCCATTATGAGTTCGTTGGCATCAATGTCTCCCATTTTTCTTTCAAAATTTTTGCTGTGATTCTCCAGTTCATTTTCTCTGTGACACTGCTTCAGGCTGTTAGCATTGTACAGAAATCCAAACAACTTATACCATTCCAAAGTTGGTCAAATCGCGACGAAACAGAAGATATGGCCTGATCAGTGAGAACAAGAAAGAACTGCGATTTGAATTTTTCTTCGGCAGAAAGACAACTCAAATCATCAGCACATTCGTAATCAAACATTCTCTTCTTACGTTGCACCCTGGTTTCTGGAAACACCTGCTCAATACGCATATGCTCTGCTATTTCACGTGCATTTGTGACCACAGAGATATATCCTGTATTTCGATAGTCTTCCAAAAACTTCTTTGTAGCACCGACTTCTGTCTGCAGTACGTCAATTGACTCATCTGGTGACTGAATTAATTTGCTGGTTTTATTGACGTGAAATAGTATACCGTACCACGTGTACACAGTCAGAACAAAAGGCCACGTAGTAACATGGTCTAAAAGCGCACCGGCTTGTGTTGCTGTATTGCCATCTTTCTTTTCGAGCGCATATTCTCGCAAAGATGACAAAGCATTGCACAATTCTTCAAGGTGATAATGCAATGGCTTCACAGCATCAATTCTCGACTCCCAACGAGTGTCCGATAACCCTTTAACAGATATTGGCCTATGTTCTTGAAGTATATCCCAATGTGAAGGTGAAGAAGAAAAGATAACGTATATTCTGTTAATCAGACCGAAAAAGTCAACGGCATATTTCGATGACTTTGCCGCATCTGAGATCACAAGATTCCAAGTGTGAGCTCCACATGGTACATACAAGGCACGGTCATTTATTTCTAGCATGCGGGCTTGAACTCCTTTATTCTTTCCTCTCATATTTGCGCCGTTATCATAAGCTTGGCCTCTCATGTCAGCAATGTCTATTCCTAAGTTGTTTGCCTTTTCAAGAAACGCTTCCAATAAGCCCTCACCAGTTGTATCATGAACATTAAGAAAACCAACAAACGCTTCACGAATATTGACACCATCTTCACCGTTGCATTCACCAAAGCGTAACACCACCGACATCTGTTCTTCATGTGACACGTCGGGAGTACAGTCCAAAATAACTGAATAATATTTTGCTTTTTTAAGCTGCGCTATGTTGGCCTCTTGAATGTTACTGGCAACAAGTTAAATCAGCTCGTTTTGGATCTGTGGACTGAGGAACTGAACATGTGTCTCTGCCTTCTTAATCCTCTGTAAAAGTTCGCTGAGGACAGTATCATACTTTGCAAGCAATTCAAACAGTCCCAAAAAGTTGCCATTCAAAGGATTGCCGAGCTTTTCATTACTTCCTCGAAATGCCAAGTTTCTTTCGGACAAGAAAATAACGACATCAACCATGCGTTTGACATCATTTCTCCAGATATCTCTTTCTTTCAGAAAAGCCTGCAATTCGAGTTAGTCAATAGATGTACGGTTTACTATGCCTGACCGAAGGTCAAACCATTTCACCGTACAGTCTTGATGACCTTTGCCTATTTCATGCTGCTGAAGTCTTTTTGACAGTGCTTTCCAAGCAGATGTTCCACGACATAGCAGTATGTCGCCAGTGCCAAATAATTTACAACAAAAACAAAAAATGGCATCTTTCTGAACTGAGTACATTAACCATAAACGTCTTATTTTCTCGCCATTTGCCATGGTTAAATAGAAATGAGTACTTGTGAATCTCCGTCTTTCCTCGTTAAATGGAAATTCGTAACTTTCATTCTGCTGCGGTGGGCCATGTGCAACAATGTCACACACTTGCCTGTCCGATATTATAGACGGCCAATCTCCTGGATCATCAGTCAGTGGTTCAGATTCAGATACTTCTTTCCTGGCAGCAGCTGGAATATCTGTCACAGTTTGTTTGGTAGAACAACTGGCTTCACCTTCGACCTCACTTGAAGCACTTCTGGATACGATTCGTCGCTGCTAGCGCTGTCCATTTCATGTGCCTGTACCTGTACGTTGGATTGCAGCGCAAAATACGTTGACAACTTTGGAATTTTCTCAAGTTCCTTCTCGGCATCTTTTGCTGCCTTTCGTTTACTAGCTCCGCTCTAATACGTTCTCTTAGACATCACAAAGCATGTTTCTGCGTTGGAAACGAATTGTTTCAAACGATAAAAAATTAAACAACTAAATTAATAACATTTATCCGCCGACCGCCATTATGAACGCAAATACACATTCTTTGAATAGGTCCAACTAAAATTCGAAACTGACCGACAGACAACTGATGTAGCCAATAGCATTATGATGAATCATAATGACTTCATGGTTTTGTCAGTAAAACCGACATGGATTGTGCAATAGCATCAATAAATGTCACTTACCTAGTTATACCTTACATTTTTTTTGCCACTTTTAGGGGCCCCCTTCCTTGCGGGGCCCCCTCCGGTCGGAGGGTACGGAGGGCGCTCACTACGCCTCTGCCGTTGAGCCCAACAATCTAGCCAGCTTTCTATCCACCTTATAGTCCATTCATCCAATCCGTCCTTTTTTAACTTGCTGGCAAGAATACTGTGGGAGACCGTATCAAAAGCTTTGCTAAAGTCAAGATATATCACGTCCACTGCTTTCCCTTCATCCACAGAGCCAGTTATCTCATCATAGAAGGCATTCAGGTTGGTCAGGCATGACTTGACCTTGGTGAATCCATGTTGACTGTTCCTGATCACCTTCCTCTCCTCCAAGTGCTTCAAAATGGATTCCTTGAGGACCTGCTCCATGATTTTTCTAGGGACTGAGGTGAGGCTGATTGGTCTGTAGTTTCCCAGATTCTCCTTCTTCCCTCTTTTAAAGATGGGCACTACATTAGCCTTTTTCCTAACGTCTGGGACCTCCCCCGATTGCCATGAATTTTTAAAGATAATGGCCAATGGCTCTGCAATCACATCAGCCAACTCCCTCAGCACCCTTGGATGCATTGCATCCACCCCCATGGACTTGTGCATGTCCATTTTTTCTAAATAGTCCTTAACCTGTTTTTTCACCACTGAGGGCTGCTCACCTCCTCCCCATACTGTGCTGCCAGGCAGTCTGTGAAGACCAAGGCAAAAAATGCATTGAGTACTTCAGCTTTTTCCACATCATCTGTCACTATGTTGCCTCCCCCATTCAGTAAGGGTCCCACTCTTCCCCTGACCTTTTTCTTGTTGCTTACATAGTTGTAGAACCCCTTCTTGTTACCCTTCACATCCCTTGCTAGCTGCAACTCCAGTTGTGCTTTGGCCTTCCTGATTACACCTCTGCATGCTCGAGCAATATTTTTATACTCCTCCTGAGTCATCTGTCCAAGTTTCCACTTCTCGTAAGCTTCCTTTTTGTGTTTAAGCTCACTGAAGATTTCTGTTTAGCCAAGCTGGTCGCCTACCATATTTGCTAGTCTTTCTGTACATCGGGATGGTTTGTTCCTGTGCCCAGGGCCGGTGCTACCATTTAGGCAAACTAGGTGGTTGCCTAGGGCGCCAAGATTTGGAGGCGCCAAAAAGCGGTGCCCCCAATTTTATTTTACAGCGTTCTTAGGACCCCTCCCTGAGCGTGCAGTCGCCGCTCGACTTCTCCCGCCTCCCAGGCTTGCAGCACCAATCAGCTGTTTGGCGCTGCAAGCCTGGGAGGGGAGGAGAATTAGAGCGGGGGTGGCGTGCTCGGGGAGGAGGCAGAGCAGAGGTGAGCTGGGGTGGGGAACTGCCGCACGGCTCCCCGGGCCGGGGGAGTGGGGAGCTGCCGCGGGGGTGCCTCAGGGCGGGGGGGAGCTGCCGCAGGGCTCCCCACCCCAGCTCACCTCTGCTACGCCCCCTCCCCGAGCACGCCGTCGCTGCTCCCCTTCTCCCGTCTCCCAGGCTTGCAGCGCCAATCAGCTGTTTGGCGCTGCAAGCCTGGAAGAGGAGGAGAATTAGAGCGGGGGGCCTCCGCCCCGCCCCAAGCACGTGCTTGGTCGGCTGATGCCTGGAGCTGGCCCTGACTGTATCTTAAAGTCTAACAGGGTTTGCACAATGTGGAGTAACACTGCAGCTTAGGTATAATGGGATTTGCACCATGCAGGATAACACAGCAGTTTACAGTGTACCGGGGTTTGCACAGCACAGGGTAACTCTGCAACTTACAGTGTAATGGGGTTTGCACCACACAGGGTACCATTGCAGCTTACAGTTTAATAGTGTTTGGACCACATTTTTTGTGGGGGGGTGGGAGGGTAACATTGCATCTTACACTGTAAAAGGGCTTGGATCAAGCAGAGATAACGCTGATGCTTCCAATGTAACCAGGGCCGGCGCTTCCATTTAGGCGACCTAGGCGGTTGCCTAGGGCACCAGGATTTGGGGGGCAGCATTTTGCCGCCCTTGGTGGCAATTCGGCGGCGGGGGGTCCTTCCGCGCTCTGGGTCTTTGACGGCAATTCTGCGTCGGGTCCTTCATTCGCTCCAGGCACCAGCCGACCAAGCACATGCTTGGGGCAGCACCTTGGGGCGGGGCGGCGCTCAGTTTATTTTGTTCTTTTTGATTCGGCGGGGCAGTGCTGGAGGGTTTTTTTTATTTGTTTTTGTTTCCGCCAGGCGGCGCTCGGAGGGGGGGCTTGGGCGGCGCGGCGTTCGGGGGGGAGCATGGGCTTGGGCAGCTCGGCACTCGGGGGTGGGGCTTCGGGTGGCGCAGCGCTCGCGGGGCAGGGGCTTCGGGTGGTGCAGCGCTCAGGGAGGCGGGAGTTTGGGCGGTGCGGCACTCGGGGGGGCGGGGGCTTCGGGCGGCGTGGCGCTGGGGGGGACTTCGGCGGCGTGGCGCTCGGGGGGGTGGGGGCTTGTGTGGCGCGCCGCTCGGGGGGGGGCTTCGGGCGGCGCAGCACTCGGGGGGGCGGGGCTTCGGGTGGCGCGGCGCTCACAGGAGGGGTGTTCCTGCGGGGCAGCGCTCTTTTTTTTGCTTGGGGCGGCAAAAAACTTAGAGCCAGCCCTGGATACAAGTGTTACCCAGCATGGTGCAACCTCCCCATTACACTACAAACTGCACGGTACTCCACATGGTGCAAACCCTGTTGTACTGTAACCTGCAGAGTTACTCTGCATGGTGAAAAGTTCTGTAACTGTGTAGAGAGAGGCCTGCCCCATTGTTCCTTCAAGAATGCATGGCTCATTTGCATGGGAGCTGAGGCCCTGGGCTGGGAGCTGGGGGGCTGAACTGGAACTCACCTCTGATTTCTTGACATTTCCATGGCACTTCTCACCATTGCATCACCATCACTGCCTGGCTTAGCAATATTGTGCACTTCCCAAACCTTATTTAGGGAGGCCTCACAGCACCCTTATGAGGCAGGGAACTATAATCCCCCATTTAACAAAGAAGTAACTGAAGCCCAGTTAAAGTGGCTTGCACACAGAACCAGGAAGAAAACACAGATCTCCAGTCTTATCCATCAAATCACAGTGTCGCTGTCCACAGTCTTTCAGCTTTCAGAGTCCAGTCCTACCTGCAGCTCCTCTTCTCTTCTCCAGTGGTGTGCAGGGGCTGCAGTGTCCCCTGGAGGCATTCCTGCCATGCAGGAACAGTGCTGGATCTTCACAGCCCAACACTGCTCCCTTTCACAGCACCAGCAAGGCACCTGTGGGGAGTTTGCCGTAATGTAGGCCTTGTCTACACTACAGAGTTTTGTTGACAAAAGTTATGCCAACATACAGCAACCATTTTAACTAAACCTCTGTTGCATGTCCACACTATGCCCCTTGTGTCGGCAGAGCCCATCCACACTAGCAGCTCTTGCATCGACACAGAGAGCAGTGCATTGTGGGAAACTATCGCAGGGTGCTTTGGAAAGGGTTTGCAATGCCTCATGGGGCAGGTACAGTGTCACATGAGGCAGGTTTCTCAATCCCATTGTCCCATGGGACTCACCTATACCCTACAGAGCCAGGCTTGGAGGAGCTGATGTGGAACCTGCCCGCCTGCCCAATTGGGGCACAGCGAGGCACGGCAGGGGTCAGTCCCCGAAGCGAGGGACTGGGGTGGGGAAATTGGGGCACAGCAAGGTGGCGGGGGTCCATCCCTGGAGCGAGAGGTGGGGAAATTGGGGCACAGTGGGGTGGGGGGAGGGCAGATAGGTTCTGCTCCCTGGATGGCGCAGGTACCACTTTGGAGACCAGTCCAGGAGCCAGCCAGTTCTCTCCATCAGGCTGTGGGACAGGAAGAGCAGCAGCAGCTAGTAAGCAGAACTCCTCCAGACTCCAGCAGCAGCTGCTGCTCTTACTGCTCCCCCGCTCCCGGTGGTGGTGGCCAGTTACTGCATGTAATCGGACTTTTAGTGTAGCTGACCGGACAGGGACGGTTTCCCTTTTTGACCAGGACACCTGGCAACCCTACACCCATGAGCTGATCTCATCCAAACATTGGCTCATATTGGTGGTAGTGTTGTGGTGTGGTCTTTATGCAGTGAAGGAAGGTAGAACTGTGTGTCAGCTGCATATTCATAGAATCATAGAACTCGAGAATCATAGAAGGGACCTCGAGAGGTCATCTAGTCCAGTCCCCTGCACTCAAGACAAGACTAAGTATTATCTAGACCATCCCTGACACGTGTTTGTCCAACCTGCTCTTAAAAATCCCCAATGATGGAGATTCCACCACCTCCCTAGGCAATTTATTCCAGTGCTTAACCACTCTGACAGTTAGGAAGTTTTTCCTAATGTCCAACCTAAACCGTCCTTGCTGCAATTTAAGCCCAATGCTTCTTGTCCTATCCTCAGAGGTTAAGAAGAACAATTTTTCTCCCTCCTCCTTGTAACAGCCTTTTAGGTACTTGAAAACTGTTATCATGTACCCTCTCAGTCTTCTCTTCTCCAGACTAAACAAACCCAATTTTTTCAATCTTCCCTCATAGGTCATGTTTTCTAGACTTTTAATCATTTTTGTTGCTCTTCTCTGGACTTTTTCCAGTTTGTCCACATCCTTCCTGAAATGTGGTGCCCAGAACTGGACACAATACTCCAGGTGAGGCCTAATCAGCGCGGAGTAGAGCGGAAGAATTACTTCTCATGTCTTGCTTATAATACTCTTGCTAATACATCCCAGAATGATGTTTGCTTATTTTGCAACAGCGTTACACTGTTGACTCATATTTAGCTTGTGATCCACTATGACCCCCAGATCCCTTTCTGCAGTACTCCTTCCTAGGCAGTCATTTCCCATTTTGTATGTGTGCAACTTATTGTTCCTGGCACTACAGCAAACCAGGGGGAGCAGGAGACCCTGAAGGTCTGGTGCACATTCCTTCAGGCAGCTGGAGGGGCAGAGGAAAAGAAATATCCCAGCTGCTGATGCCTCTCCTCTGTAAGAGGCCCTGTGTGGGCCCCTGTCTACTACCTGCCCAGCAGAGGGCTCTGTACGAATGTCACTCTGCTACCATCCCTCCCCTGCAGGGGGCTCTGTGCAGGTGTTATTCTGCTTACGTCCCCCTTCCCCCCGCAGCAGGGGGCTCTGTGTGGGTATTACTCTGCTGCCATCCCTCCTCCAGGCCCCGCAGCAGCCGGATCTGTGCATGTGTTACTCTGTTACTATCCCCTCCCCAACAGGGGGCTCTGTGCAGGTGTTACTCTGCTACCATTCCCCTTCTTCCTCCCCCCCCCGCCCCTGAAGCAGCAGGATCTGTGCATGTGTTAACAGGGAAGAATTGGTAGGGGAAGTAGAAGTGAGTGGCAATCTGGGCAGCAGTGACCAAGAGATGGTTGAGTTCAGGATCCTGACATAAGGAAGAGAGGAGAGCAGCAGAATACGGACCTTGGACTTCAGAAAAGCAGACTTTGACTCCCTCAGGGAACTGATAGGCAGGATCCCCTGGGAGGCTTATATGATGGGGAAAGGAGTCCAGGAGAGCTGGCTGTATTTTAAAGAAGTCTTATTGAGGGCGCAGGCAGGGCCAGTGCAAGGAAGTTTCACGCCCTAGGCGAAACTTCCACCTTGCGCCTCCCCCACCCCAGCCCTGCGGCAGATCCCTGCCTCCCCCTCCGCCCTGAGGCGCCCCCCCTGCGGCAGCTCCCCCCCGCCCTGAGGCACCCTCCCCCGTGGCAGCTCCCCCCCCCCCGGGGAGCCGTGCGGCAGCTCCCCACTCCAGCTCACCTCTGCTCCGCCTCCTCCCCGAGCACGCCGCCCCCGCTCTAATTCTCCTCCCCTCCCAGGCTTGCAGCGCCAAACAGCTGATTGGCGCTGCAAGCCTAGGAGGTGGGAGAAGGGGAGCAGTGACCGCACGCTCGGGGAGAGGGCCTAAGAACGCTGTAAAAAAAATTGGGGGCACTGCTTTTTGGCGCCCCCAAATCTTGGCGCCCTAAGCAACCACCTAGTTTGCCTAAATGGTAGCACCGGCCCTGGGCACAGGAACAAACCATCCCGATGTACAGAAAGACTAGCAAATATGGCAGGTGACCAGCTTGGCTAAACAGAAATCTTCAGTGAGCTTAAACACAAAAAGGAAGCTTACGAGAAGTGGAAACTTGGACAGATGACTCAGGAGGAGTATAAAAATATTGCTCGAGCATGCAGGGGTGTAATCAGGAAAGCCAAAGCACAACTGGAGTTGCAGGTAGCAAGGGATGTGAAGGGTAACAAGAAGGGGTTCTACAGCTATGTTAGCAACAAGAAAAAGGTCAGGGGAAGTGTGGGACCCTTAATGAATGGGGGAGGCAATCTAGTGATAGATGATGTGAAAAAACCTGAAGTACTCAATGCTTTTTTTTGTCTCGGTCTTCACAGACTGCCTGGCAGCACAGTATGGGGAGGAGGTGAGCAGCCCTCAATGGTGAAAAAACGGGTTAAGGACTATTTAGAAAAGCTGTACATGCACAAGTCCATGGGGGTGGATGCAATGCATCCGAGGGTGCTGAGGGAGTTGGCTGATGTGATTGCAGAGCCATTGGCCATTATCTTTGAAAACTCATGGCAATCCGGGGAGGTCCCAGACGTTAGGAAAAAGGCTAATGTAGTACCCATCTTTAAAAGAGGGAAGAAGGAGAATCTGGGAGACTACAGATCAGTCAGCCTCACCTCAGTCCCCAGAAAAATCATGGAGCAGGTCCTCAAGGAATCCATTTTGAAGCACTTGGAGGAGAGGAAGGTGATCAGGAACAGTCAACATGGATTCACCAAGGTCAAGTCATGCCTTACCAACCTGAATGCCTTCTATGATGAGATAACTGGCTCTGTGGATGAGGGGAAAGCAGTGGACGTGATATATCTTGACTTTAGCAAAGCTTTTGATACGGTCTCCCACAGTATTCTTGCCAGCAAGTTAAAAAAGGACGGATTGGATGAATGGACTATAAGGTGGATAGAAAGCTGGCTAGATTGTTGGGCTAAACAGGTAGTGATCAATGGCTCCATGTCTAGTTGGCAGCCCGTATCAAGCGGAGTGCCCCAGGGGTCAGGTTTGTTCAACATCTTCATTGATGATCTGGATGATGAGATGGATTGCACCTTCAGCAAGTTCACAAATGACACTAAGGGGGAGAGGTAGATATTCTGGAGGGTAGGGATAGGGTCCAGAGTGACGTAGACAAATTGAAGGATTGGGCCCAAAGAAATCTGATGATGTTCAACAAGGACAAGTGCAGAGTCCTGCACTTAAGATGGAAGAATACCATGCACTGCTACAGGCTGGGAACCAACTGGCTACGCGGCAATTCTGCAGAAAAGGACCTGGAGATTACAATGGACAAGAAACTGGATATGAGTCAACAGTGTGCCCTTGTTGCCAAAAAGGCTAACGGCATATTGGCTGCATTATTAGGAGCATTGCCAGCGGATCGAGGGAAGTGACTATTCCCCTCTATTCGGCACTGGCCATATCTGGAGTACTGTGTCCAGTTTTGGGCCTACCACTACAGAAAGGATGTGGACAAATTGGAGAGAGTCCAGCAGAGGGTAACAAAAATGATTAGGGGGCTGGAGCACATGACTTATGAGGAAAGGCTGAGGGAACTGGGCTTATTTAGTCTGCAGAAAAGAAGAGTGAGGCGGGATTTGATAGCAGCCTTCAACTACCTGAAGGGGGGTTCCAAAGAGGATGGAGCTAGGTTGTTCTCAGTGGTGGCAGATGACAGAACAAGGAGCAATGGTCTCAAGTTGCAGTGGGGGAGGTCTAGGTTGGATATTAGGAAAAACTATTTCACTAGGAGGGTGGTGAAGCACTGGAATGGGTTACCTAGGGAAGTAGTGGAATCTCCATCCTTAGACGTTTTTAAGGCACGGCTTGACAAAGCCCTGGCTGGGATGATTTAGTTGGGGTTGTTTCTGCTTTGAGCAGGGTGTTGGACTAGATGACCTCCTGAGGTCTCTTCCAGCCCTAATCTTCTATGATTCTGTGATTCTATGGTTACCCTCCCCTCCCCGATAGAGGGCTCTGTGCAGGTGTTACTCTGCTATCATTCCCCTTCCCCTCCCCTACCCCCCCGCGCAGCAGGGGGATCTGTGCGGGTGTTACTTTGTTACCATCCCTCTTCCCCCCACCCCACAGCAAAGGAATTTGTGCATGTATTACCCTGTTACTATCTCCTTCCCCAGCAGGGGGCTCTATACGGGTATTACCCTGCTATCACCCACTCCCCAGCAGGCAGCTCTGTATGGTGACATAGTTGGGGGCACACTGACAACGGTGTCAGGAGGGCCTCCCCCAGTTCCCACAACTTTAAAGAGCTCCCAACACTTCCTGGCAATTATTCCTGTGAAAGAGGAACTCCTGCTCCTCTATGGTATATTTTCTGGATGGATTTCCATGAACATTTTGCTCTGGGCATTAGCATGGAAAGATGATCTTCCTTCTCCAGAGTCTCCTAGGAAACAGAGCTTGGTTTATGTGTGTATCTAGTGCAATGGAGAATAAGGACCAGCTTCCTGTTGCCCAATCACTTTATGCAAATTATTCAATATGATAATTTGCATATGTGGAGATAATTTGCATGACCATATATTGAAGTATAAAACAAATGGTGGGTGGATTTAATGTTGGTGAATGGCATCTCTTTGATGACCCTGATGAATGGAATCCTCTATCTGCAAGGCAGTAGCCGGGCAGACTGCTCAGACACACTGCCCTGCCAGCAGGCCTCATCCCAGGGGAACTTCCTCTAGGGGTGACAGGGATCATTCACACTCCACAGCCCAAGCAGCTCTTCGCCTGCCTGCTGAGTCTGCGAGTTATTGAAAAAGCTAGTGGTGGGTTTGTGATATAGGAGCTGGATTGGAGACCCACCAAATTCATCTCATACTAGTGCCACCAAGAATCAATGACATGGGAGCAGCTTCTCTACTCCTGGGGAACATGGGATGACTCTGGACCCTAGCCAGTACCCAGTCTCCTGATGACTCTCTCTCACACACACAAACCCCTTGTTTCACACCCTCCTACTGGGGGGCATACACACACACTGTGTCTCACACTCATCCATGGGGGCATACACACACACACACACACGCTTGCAGACATGCACACATACACTTGTCTTAGCCTCCCACTGGGTGTGCACATGGACATGCACACACTGGGGATGTGCGTGCATGCATGCTGTGTCTCACACCCACTCACTGTATGCTCATAGTGAGGGTGCAAGCATGCACATGCACCATGTCTCCTCTCACTCCCACCCACTAGGGTGCACACATGCATGCACGTGTATGTATACTAGGGGCATGCACATGCATAGACACTGGGGGAGCACATGCACACTGGGGGCACACTGGGAGCACACACACACATTGGGGGCATGCACTGGGGGCACACGTGCACACACCCACACACAGGGGGCGCATGCACACACTGGTGGCACACACCTACACACACACACTGGGAGCAGAGACTGGAAACACCCTACTCACACTGGACACACACACACACTCACTGGAGGTGCATTCACACATGCATACTGGAGGCAGGGACACCCACACCCACACAGGGATATGCACACTGGGTACACACACACATATTGTGGGCTGACACACACACATACTGGGCACATATCCACATACTGGGGACATGCACACACACTGGGGACACACACACACTGTAGTTGGACACACACACACAGACTGGGGCAGAGACCCACTGTGACATTGTATACCTTGGGGAAGCGTACTGTAACCCCATATTCCTCATTTTCATATAATCGTGATCTTACATATAAAGCATGCCTTGTAAGGCATCAGGGGAAAGGTTATGATCTGCTGAAAGTCATTTCTCTATCCGTATATGTGTATCATTAATGCATATGAAGTTATGAGAATTGGGTTGTATGGTTGTCACTAAAACATGATGTAAGTTGGGGACTCAGCTAGATATTAGCTCCCCAGAGGCAACAGCAAGGAAAGTAACCAATGCCCAGGCAGTGTGTCAAACAACCCATCAATAGCCATTGTCCAACAAAGGAGCTACAATGCAATGACTCACCTACATGAGGCCACACCAGGGGAATTGCTCAAGACTTGCCTGGAGACTCAGTAATGCCCACCCAGACATGCCTGGACTTGTGCTCCCCAAGCACATGGACTGAGGGTATAAAACAGACAGAGCGGACATTACTGGACCCTTCTCCTGCCCCCACCTATGCTGCAAGCAACCAACACACTGAGAAGAAGACAAGACGCCAAAAGAGGAGATTGGCCCAGGTTTAAGGAACAAACCTGTATATTAAGGACTGCAATATCCAGTGGGGTTAATCTAGATGTTGCCCAGTCTAATAGGGTTGAGAGTTCAGACTGCATGCTTATATTTTATTTTATTTTGGTAACCACTCTGACTTTTTGCCGATCACTTAATATCACTTAAAATCTACCTTTTATAGTCAATAAATTTGTTTAATTGTTTATCTTTACCAGTGAGTTTGTATGAAGTGTGGGGTGAATCTGCTCAGGTTGGCAAAGGCTGGTGTATATCCACTTTCCATTGCTGAAGTGGTGAACCAATTAATAAATTTGCACTGCCCATCTTGAGCAGTGCAAGACGGTATATTCCTGAGGTACAGTGCTGGGAACTGGGGGGGATTTGGCTGGTGCCTTTCTCTGTGTGATTCATGAGTGGCTCTCGGTCCCAGGCTGCACCCCGGGGGGAAGCCGTCACACCCACACATACACTGGGTAGACACACACACTGGGGGCAGACACACACACTGAGAGTGGACACACACCCACACATACACTGGGCACACACATACACATTGTGGATAACACATATTGGAAACACATCTGGGGGCGGACACCCACCCATGCACACCCCGGGCACACACACACTCACTGGGGTCACACACACACACTGGGGGCAGACACATGCACACACACATTGGGGGTGTGCTCACACACACATTCACACTGGGGACACACATACTGGGAGCAGACATTGGGGGTGCACACACTGGGCATGCACACAATTGAGGCAGACACACTGGGCACAGACATCACTGGGTACGAATGCACACGGTGCACACACACTGGGCATGCAGACACACACACACTGAGGGAGACACTGGGCACACACACACACTCGGGATAGGGTTGCCAATTTTAGTTGGACATATTCCTGGAGGTTTCATCACATGACATTAATCTTTAATTAAACTTTATCTTTAATTCCTGGAGACTCCAAACCTAACTGGGTGAGACACACTGGGCAGACACGCACACACAGGGTATGTGAACATGCACTGGAGACAGACACACACTGGGGGCAAACGCACCCACTGGGCTCCACACACTGGGGGAGACACACTGGGCACACATACACATGGCGGGAGACAGACTGGGCACACACACTAGGCATGCACACACACAAACTGAGCACACACACACACTGGGGAAGACACTGGGCACATACATACACAGGCGGAGACACAATGAGCACACACACACTAGGCACGCACACAAACTGAGCACACACACACTGGGGGAGACACACGGGGCACACACAGACACACACAGGGAGATACGCTGGGCACGCACACACACTAGGCACACACACATATGCACACACTGGACACGCACTGACGGTGACAGCTCTCTTTGTTTGGGGTCTGACTCCGGACTGGCCTTGGGCACCGCCTGCGCTGGACACGGCTCTCGCAGCCCTGCAACAGGGGCCGGGTTAAGCCGTCCCAGGAGGAGGGGGCGGCGGGGCTGGAGCTGCCGCTGTCGGTCGGGTTCCCTGCGCCGCCGGGCCCGGAGCGGATCGCTCCGCCTGCCCGCCGCGGCCCGTGGCACCACCGGCCTCCTGGTGCTTCCAGGGGAGCGGGAGGAGGATGGCGAATGGGGGCCCCCGACCCGCCTGGCCCCTGCTGGCCATGCTGCTCTTCAGCCTGACCGCTTCTCTGGGTAAGAGCCTGGGCCGGGCATGGGGGCGGGCCCGGGGGGTGAACTCAGAGCTGGGTATGGGGCGGCTGGGGCTGGCTATAGGGGGTGAATTCAGACCTGGCACTGGAGCATGGAGAGCGTGGGGCTGGGTTTGGGGCCGGGTGAGAGCGTGGGGATCGGAGAGGCAGTGTGGAAATGGAAGTGTGGGAGTGGGGCTGTGCAGGATGAAAACTACGGGGGGGGGGCAGCAGGAGGGGAGAGCATGGAGTTGGATACAGGTGAAGAATATAGGGGAGAGAGCTGGGGGGCTAGATGCAGGGCAGCAGGAGAGAGAGCTCTGGTCTGTGTGCAGGGAGCGTGGGGAGTGCTGAGGTAACTGGGGGGACATGAAGCAGAGTGCAGGAGAGAGAGCACGTGGGGCATGCTGCAGTAGAGGGGAGTGTTGGGTTGGGTGTGGTGGGGAGTGTATGATGGGTGCTGAGGTAATGGGGGATCATGGGGCTGGGTGTAGGGGGAACGTGTGGGGAGTGGTGAGATAATGGGGGGAGCACGTGGGGGTGCTGAGATAACGGGGGAGCATGTGAGGGGAGCTGAGTTAACGTGGGAATGTGGGGTTGATTGCGGGGAGGAGTGAATAGCAGTGGTGGATTAGCCACTGGACTAACAGGGCCTATGCCCAGGGGTCCTGGCCAATTGGGGAGCCCTGGAAAAATGGTCACCCCTGTGCCCTGAACCAGCTCCCTGGCAGGAGTGCCAGGTGGGGGGGTGGGTGGGATGGGGCATGCCCACATGCCCCGATCCCATTTCCCCAGCAGGAGTGCGACGGGGGGAGGGACTGCAGACGGAAAGGGTGGGGGGAGAGGGCCTCCACTTGCTCTGGCCCAGGGCCTCACAAAACTGTAATCACCCTGTGGTGTGTGGGGGGTGCTGAGGTAACGGGGGAGCATGGGGCTGGGTGCAGGTGGAAGTATGTTTGGGGTGATGAGGTAACTGGGGGGGAGAGTGTAAGGTTGGGTGAGGGGGGAGTGTATGGCAGGTAATGAGGTAACTGAGGGAAATGGGAGGAGTGTGTGGGCGGTGCTGAGGTATTGGGGTAACGTGGGGCTGGATGCGGGGGGGAACATGTGTGGGGTGCTGAGGTAATGGGGGAACATGGGGCTGGATGTGGGGGGAGCGTGTGTGGGGTGCTGAGGTAATGGGGGAATGTGGGGCTGGATGCGGGTGGGAGTGTGTGTGGGGTGCTGAGGTAATGGGGGAACATGGGGCTGGGTGTCGGGGGGGAGCGTGTGTGGAGTGATGAGGTAATGGGGAAACGGGATGGGTGTGTTTGGGAGCGAGGACGACCTGCGGGCAGGATTCAACCTGGGACCTCTGGAGCTAAATGCCTGAGCCTCTACTGCAGGGGTGGGCAAACTATGGCCCGGAGGCTACATCTAGTCCTTCAGACGTTTTAATCCAGCCCTCGAGCTCCAGCTGGGAAGTGGGGTTGGGGGCTTGCCCTGCTCCGCGCGTGCCATGACTCTGCGTGGCTCCCGGAAGCAGCGGCATGTCCCCCATCTGGCTCCTATGTACAGGGGCAGCCAAGGGGCTCTGCACACTGCCCCCACCCCAAGCGCCATCCCCGCAGTTCCTATTGGCTGGGAACCGCGGCCTATGGGAGCTGCAGGAGCAGCACCTGCGGATGGGGCAGGGCACAAAGCTGCCTGGTCATGCCTCTGCTTAGGAGCTGGAGGGGGGACATGCCCTGCTTCTGGGAGCACCTTGAGGTAAGCACCACCTGAAGCTTGCACCCCTGAGCCATTCCCCCACGCCCCTGCCCGAGCCCTGATCCCCCTCCCGCCCTCTGAACCCCTCGGTCCCAGCCCGGAGCACTCTCCTGCACCTCCAACCCCTCATCCCCAGCCCCACCCCAGAGCCTGCACCCCCCCACACACCCCAACCCCCAATTTTGTGAGCATTCATGGCCCACCATCCAATTTCCATACCCAGATGTGGCCCTCGGGCCAAAAAGTTTGCCCGCCCCTGCTCTGCTGCATGAGCTAAAAGCCACATGGCTCTTAGCTAAGGCTGTAGCAGACTCATCAATCTCTAAGTGGTCTCAGTTCCACTAGAGCAGTGGTTTTTAAACTGGGGGTCGTGACCCAGTACTGGGTCACAGAATGTAAAGTACTGGGTCGCAGTGGCTCTGGTCAGCACCACTGACCGGGCTGTTTAAAGTCCCGTCGGCAGTGCTGCCCAGCTAAGGCAGGCTAGTCCCTACCTGTTCCGATACTGCGCTGCGCCCCGGAAGCGGCCAGCAGCAAGTCTGGCTCCTAGGCGGGGGGCCATGGGGCTCAGCGCGCTGCCCACGCCCCAAGCACCATTTCCACACTCCCACAGGCCGGGAGGTGTGTGGGTTACACTAGCAGTGTCATGCTGCTTACTCTTGGTGTCTGCATGTATTGTCCAGCTTTAACACATCTCATATTTGTTATCGGTTTAAAGTTCTATTGCAAGACCCTAACTGATGCTTTATTTAGTTGCTCTGCTTTCCGTCTTCCTACCTCTCTCTTAGGACTGGTCTACACTGGGGGGTGGGGGGGAATCAATCTAAGATACTTCAGCTATGAGAATAGCGTAGCTGAAGTCGACGTATCTTAGATCGACTTACCTCCCATCCTCACGGCGCGGGATCGATGGCTGCGGCTACCCTGTCGACTCCACTTCCGCCTCTCGCCCTGGTGGAGTTCCGGAGTCGACGGGGAGCGCGTTCCATGATCGATTTATCACGTCTAGATGAGACGTGATAAATCGATCCCCAATAGATCGATTGCTACCCGCCGATCTGGCGGGTAGTGAAGACATACACTTATTCTGCATTCTTCCAATCTCTTCCTCTTTTATTGGTTTCATTGCTAGAAGTTAGGAGAGACTTGTTTAATCTTCACACATGGTTTTAATATACAGGAATAGGAAAATCAGGTAAGTGAGAATATAGTAATGGATAAATGAACACCAGAAGATAGGCATATGGACAGCAAAAGGACTATGCCAAATCCTGCTAAGAAGTTGAGTGAGGTCAGAGAGAAAACAATTGAGATGTTTTTGTGCTAATGCGAGGAGCCTCGGCCATAGGCGCCAACTTTCCCCGGCGCCGGTGGGTGCTCGTGCCCCCCGCCCTGTCCAGACTCCACCCTTTCCCCGCCCTGTCCCACCCGCATTCCAACTCCTTCCCCAAAGTCCCTGCCCCAACTCCGCCCCCTCCCTGCCCCTATTGGACCCCTTCCCCAAATCCCTGCCCCGGCCCCACATCTTCCCCGAGTGCGCAGCGTTCCCCTCCTCCTCCCCCCTCCCAGCCACATGAAACAACTGTTTCGCAGCGCAAGCGCTGGGAGATAGGGGGAAAAAGCGGGCACATGGCGTGCTCAGGGGAGGAGGCGGAGCAGAGGCGGAGGTGAGCTGGGGGAGGAAGGGAGCTGCCGGTGGGTGCTGAGCACCCACCAATTTTTCTCCATGGGTGCTCCAGCCCTGGAGCACCCATGGAGTCGGTGCCTATGGTCTTGGTGACAAAATGGAGGAATGGGAACTATTGGTGAAGGGCATTATAGGGATAACAGAAACATGGTGGACTAGCACTAATAGCTGGAAGACAAGTGTTGAAGGTATGTGTTGTTAAGGGGGAAAAAAAGGGAAAGGTGGTGGTAGGGCCCACTTATTTCTGGATGTGATAGCTAACAGATTTCTTCACCAAGTAGTCACTGAACCAACCTGAGGCGATGCTATTTTAGACTTGGTTTTGGTGTAAGTAGTGAGGACAGTATAGAAGATCTGGTTGTAGAAAATAACGCTGGATCAAGTGATCACAAGTTGATTCAGTTTAAATCAAATGGAAGGATAATCAAAAGGATAATCAAAATCAGGTCATAACTAAGGTTTTCAATTGCAAAAGGGAAGAATTTGATAAATTAAGGGAACTAGTTAGTGAAATCAACTGGACTGTAGAGCTCAGGGACTTCAATGTGGAGGAGACTTACTTTTTCTACCTTTGACTTAAAGAAATTCCATCTGAAATTTGCATCCCAAACAAGGGCATAAAATTTGTAGGGAAGGACTCCAGATCTAACTGAATGAATAAACACTTCAAAAAGGATATCAGGAGTAAGCAGGGGCCTACAAAGAATGGAAGGAGGGATTGATCAGCAAAGAAAGCTCTGTTTTGGATATCAGAGAGTGTAGGAATAAAGAGAGTTGCTGGAAGTGAAGCTGAATTAGAAGGAAAATAAAATAAATAGTAAAAGGTTCTTTAGGAAAAGAGTGGGGCTGCTATGCAGTGAGGATGAGGTAGAGAGTAAGGATAATCTAGGTATAGCTCCAAAACTAAATGAATAATTTGCCTCAGTTGTCAATAATAACGGTGATGTAGAACATGGGTAGAGCCCTGTGCAGATAAACAATTTATATCCATGGATATAAAGCGGATATCCGTGGATTTGCAGGGCTCTAGTGACAACGAGCGAGACCAGCAGGGCCATGCCCGGCAACTGGGCCAGGAACTGCAGTGGCGAAAACAGCAGCATGTTGGGCCGTTGCTCACAAGAGCCAATGCCCAGCCCAGGCAGCTCCTCCAACGTGGCTGTATCGCCCCCAAGCCTGCCCACTAGGGTGGGCACCAGTTCCCCGGCAGCTATCCCTGTTCACACTAGTGTGTGCAAGCAGCTTGCACGTTCCTGGACAGGAGTGTGTATCTGCGCAGGGCTCTAAACATAGGGGCAAAGGCAGGACGGCTGATGGGAATGAGTATATAGAAATGGAAACTACCAAATCCATGGAGGAAGGAAAACATAGAGTTTAATGCATTCAAGTTGGGGGGATCTCCAGACCAGAATACAGAAAGAACTGACACATTAAAGTGCAAGTCCAGTGGCAAGGATTTGTAATTAATGATCAAATCGGGCTAGTACTATATGATTGGAGAATAGCAAATGTTGTAGACCTATATTTAAGAAGGAGGAGAAAAAAGTAATCCAGAAAACTACAGGCCCATTAGTCTGACCTAAATAGCATGCAAGGCTTAGGAACAAATTCTGAAAGAAAAAAATAATTAGACATGGAGGTAAATGGAAAATGGAATAAAATACAACATGGGTTTACCAAAGGTAGATCATGCCATACTAACTTGCTATCTTTCTTTGATAAGATAACTAATTTCTTAGCCAAGGGAAATGCAGTGGATCTGATCTATCGGGACTTCAGTAAAACATTTGATATAGTACAATATGGGAAATTATTAGTTAAGATGGAGAATATGGGGCTTAGTACAAGCATTGTAAGGTGGGTAAGGAACTGGCTAAAGGGAAGCACTATCAGGGTACAGCGAAATTACTAGTGGAGGTCCTCAGGGAGTTAGGACAGATCTTATTTAATAGTTTAATTAATGACCCTGGCACAAAAAGAGGACATGAGCTAATGAAATTTGCTGGTGACACAAAGTTGGGAGACATCACCAATACAGAGGAGGATCGGAATATTGTAAAGGAAGAATTGGATGACTTAGAGGACTGGAGAAATAGAAATGGAATGAAAGTCAATAGTACAAAGTGCAAGGTTATGCACTTAGGGACTAATAACAAGAATTTCTGCTGTAAGCTGGGACCTCATCAGTTGGATATGACAGAGGAGGAGAGACCTGGGTGTATTAATTGATCACAGGATGACTATGAGCCACAAATGTGATGCGGCCGTGAAAAAGGCAAATGCTATCCTAGGATGTATAAGGTGAGGCATTTCCAGAAGAGACAGAGAAGTATTAATGCCATTGTAGAAAGCCCTGATAAGACCTCATTTGGAATACTGTGTGCAATTCTGATCACTCATGTTCAAGAAAGATGAATTTAAAGTGGAACAGGTGTAGCGAAGAGCTACAAGGATGATCAGGGGAATGAAAGGCCTATATTATGAGAGAAGGCTGGATGAGCTTGGCTTGTTTAGTCTAGCACAGGGGTTCTGAAACTGGGGGTTGGGACCCCTCAGGGGTCGCGAGGTTATTACATGGGGGGATGTCATGAGCTGTCAGCCTCCACCCCAAACCCCGCTTTGCCTCCAGCACTTATAATAGTGTTAACTATATAAAAAAATGCTTTTAATTTATAAGGGGGGTGTAACGGGGTGACTCACCGGCGCAGCGCCTCCTGTTGGTTGTCCAGGGAATTAGCTTTTCCAGCTCCGGAGCGCCCTCTACTGGCCGATGTCCTGCTTGCCGCTGGGCCCTGTGTCCCTCCCAGACCCCGGTTCCCCTTTACATTGGGTGCTGCCCCTTGGCAGTACCCCCTCAGATCTCGGTCTCCCCTCCCCAGGGAACCCCCAACCCCCTATCCCCACCTTGCCTCAGTGGCTACTGCCAGTCACCATCTAGCCCCTGGTCACTGGGGCAGACTGCAGTCTGCAAAGGCCACTCATCATTGGCAAGGGGTGTTTGGACCTGCTGCCTCTGCCTACCCTGGGCTGCACCTCTGCAACTCCAGTACCCTTCATGGCCTTCCATCAAAGGCCTGCAGCCTGGGGGTTTTCCAGGCTGGAGCTCCCCCAGCTCCTCTAGCCTTCCCCCAGCCCTGCTCCATTCTAGATGCTCTGCTCTGCTCTGCTCTGCTCTGCTCCCAAGCAGCCAGGCCCGTCTCTCTCTACTGCCAGAGAGAGACTCTGTGTGCTTCTGGCCCACTGCCCTCTTATAAGGGCCAGCTGGGCCCTGATTGGGGTGTGGCTGCATCTGTGGCTGGTTCCCCAATCAGCCGAGGCTTTCTTCACAGCCGCAGCCCTCTCCAGGGCTGCTTTCAACCCCTGTTCCTCAGGAGTGGGGCAGCCGCCCCACTACAGGGGGTCACACTCAGAGGCTTTCTATGTGTAGGGTAACCAGATAGCAAGTGTAAACGATGGGGATGGGGGGTAATAGGTGCCTATATAAGAAAAAGCCCCCAAAATCGGGACTGTCCCTATAAAATCGGGACATCTGGTCACCCTAGCTATGTGAGAGGGGTCACCAATACAAAAGTTTGAGAACCACTGGTCTAGCAAACACAGGCTGAGAGGGGATCTAGTTGTTCTCTATAAATACATCCGGGGTGGGGGGGCAAACACCAAGGTGGGTGAAGAGCTGTTGAAGCTAAAAGACAATGTTGGCACAAGAAGAAATGGGGATAAACTGGCCATGAGTAAATGAAGACTGGAAATGAGAAGGAAGTTTCTAACCATCAGAGGAGGGATGCGATGGTCTGGAACTGCCTCCCACTAGGAGCAGTGTGGGGGGCAAACAACCTAACTCATTTTAAATTGGAGCCTGATAAATTCATGAAGGGGATTATGTGCTGGGTTTGCCAGCAAGAGCAGGGACTGGACTAGATGACCCAAGAAATCCCTTCCCATTCTATGTCCCTATAATCTGAGCGGACACCAGGACCTGGTTTGTTAAAGGGGAAGAATTCTGGATATGTGGTCACCCTAAACCAGGGGTTGGCAACCTTTCAGAAGTGGTGTGCCAAGTCTTCATTTATTCGCGGTAATTTAAGGTTTCACGTGCCAGTAATACATTTTACATTTACAGGGGCCGGCGGATGGAACCCCAGACTGGCAGCGGACTGAGCGGACCGATGGCTGGGATTCCAGGCCGGCAGCAGGCTGATCCACTCAGCCTGCTGCTGGTCTGGGGTTCCATCCTCCAGACCCTGCCAGCCGAGGTCCCCGCTGCTGGCCCCGCTCAGCCCGCTGCCGGCCTGGGGTTCCGTCCATCCAGGCCAGCAGCGGGCTGAGTGGGGCCGGCAGCCGGGACCTCAGGCCAGCAGCAGCATACCACAGTAAATCAGCTTGCGTGCCACCCTTGGCACGTGTCTCATAGGTTGCCGACCCCTGCCCTAAACATTAGTGCAGAACAAAAAATAAGGGAGTACAGTCCCTGGTTTCAGAACCCAGTTTTCTCTAGTACAGTGGTCACCAACCTGTTGATCGTGATTGACTGGTCAATCCTGGGGACTCTCCCAGTCAATCGCGATCTCCGGCTGCGGTGGTGCAGCAGGGCTGCCTGCCACTAAGCCAGGCTCCCTTCCTGCCAGGGCCCCACGCCGGTCTCAGAAGTGGCCAGCATGCCCCCATGGCCTGTGTTGGGGGCAGGGGTCTCCACACGCTGCTCCTGCCTGCAAGCACCACCCCCACATCTCCCATTGGCCAGGAACGGGGAACTGTGGCCAATGGGGGCTTTGGGGCGGTGCCTGCAGCGAGGGGCAGTGCACAGCGCCACATGACCCCCTCCACCTCCCCACCCGGGGCTGCAGGGGCACGTTGGCCCCCGGGAGCAGTGTGGGCCTGCGGCAGGCAGGGAGCCTGCCTTAGCCTCGCTGCGCCACTGACCGAGGTAAGTGCCGCCTGGTGGGAGCCAGCACCCCGTACCCCTTCCTGCACCCCTCACCCCCTCCTGCACCCCAAGTCCCTGCCCCAGCCCTGAGCCTCCTCCCAGAGCCAGCACCCTGTACCCCCAACCTGCACCCCAACACTGTGCCCAAGCCCTGCCCTCCCTCTCAGAGCCAGCACCCCACACCCCCTCCTGCACCCCAACACTCTGCCCCAGCCTGGAGCCACCTCCTGCATCCAAACACCCTCCCAGAGCTTGCACCCCTCATCCCCTCCTGCAGCCCAAGCCCCTGCCCCAGCCCTGAGCCCTGTCCCAGAGCCAGCACCCCAAAACCCCTCTTGCACCCCAACCCCCTGCCCCAGCCCTTACCCCTCTCAGAGCCAGTACCCTGTAACTCATCCTGCACCCCAACTCCCTGCCCCAGGATCAGCCCAGAGACCCCTCCCACACTGTGAACCCCTCGGCCCTAGCCCAGAGCCCGCACTCCCTCCCAAACCCCAAACCTCTGCTCCGGCCCAGTGCAAGTGAGTGAGCGTAGGGGTGAGCAAGTGACAGAGAGAGGGGAGGATGGAGTGGGCGGGGCTTTGGGGAAGGGGCAGGGTAGATCTTGGGTTGCCCTTAAATTCAAAAAGTGATCTTGGGCATAAAAAGGTTGGAGACCACTACTCTAGTATATGGTTGTAGTATTGAAACAACCAGAATATGTTTGAAAGTGCTATTCTATTCTACTTATCTATGTGGCTGGTTTTTTTGTTTTTTTCGCTTAAAAGTCTCATCCATTTCCTTTGAGGCTAGAATTTTCATACCAGATATGAATAATGTTGAGAAATTGCAATAAAATTAGTTTGTTCCTTTTTGAATTGTGTGAGTAAAAACAACCTTTTTGTGCATTTGTTCAGTTATGTTTTTGCATTTGGATAGCTAAAAACAGCTTTTTTGAGGGGTCCAAACTACTTCACTAAGTTTGAGAAACTTTGCTTTCAAGAGAACAGAGTTCTGAATGTTTGAAAATCTTGAGTCTCAAACCCAACTTTTTTTGAGTGTGTACAAACCCCATGCACATGCAAATTTTGGAATCTAGACCATCACCAGTGTTTTAAACATGTGCACATAGGGTGTGTGCATGGGCACCAAACTTTCTCAAAAGCAGGCCTTGATCTTCATATGTACACTATTATATTTTCCATAATAATGATACTCAACAGCTTGCAGCCAAGAAACTCAAAGCATTTCACAAATATTAGTTATGATTTACAACCTCTGGGAGGTAGTTAAGTTTCATTATCTCCATTTTACAGATCAGAAGCACAGAGGACAAAAGATTTGCTCAAGTTAAGTGGAAGAGACTATAACCCTGGTCTCCTGACTCCCACAGCTATGTTCTAGTTACTGAACCAGACTGCCTCTTTTCCAAGGCCTGAGGTCCAAATGATTGCACTGTGATATTGGATTTTTCTGTGGTTCCAGACCTGGGGGAAGTTTTGTCCCCGCAGATCTTTCTGGATAGCAGACAACAAGATTCTTTCTTCTAATGAATGAAGAACCTTCCTCAGTAGTCTTTTCCTGTAGCAAAAATATCACCCCACTTAACTGTTCTGCTTGTCACCTGTGCTCAGTGTTATAGATGTTAATGCTAGTGCTCTAAGAAACTCTCAGTTATTTTGCAAATGTGACAAAGCAATGTGTGTGGGATGAATAACTTATGGGAAGCACAAGACACTGCAATGGAAAAAGTTGTTGGGAAGAGCACACAGTATCTATCCCTTGGCTTCAGGTTGAAGGAACAGGGTTGTGTTGGCTTGAATGGGCAAGACCTCCCTGTTGTTAAAAACTAGGAAGTGCTGGTTGTGGTTAGTGATTGGCTAGGAGTCCTCCTTAGAGACAGACTCCGTGGAGCTGATGCAAGTCTGGGAACACATACTAGTAAGCAGAGACTGAGATTGGGGAAAGTAAGTGGAATGCAGGGCCGGCTCTAGGCACCAGCAAAACAAGCTGGTGCTTGGGGCAGCACATTTTTAGGGGCGGCATGGCCGGCGCCAGAATGCCGCCCCTAAAAATGTGCCCCGGCCGCCCTAGCTCACCTCCGCTGCTGCTGCCATGGCGCCCGAAACAGCTGATTCGCGCGCCGCTACTCGCCCTCCCTCCCAGGCTCTCAAGTCTGGGAGGGAGGGAGGGAGGGAGAGCAGCGGTGCGCGAATCAGCTGTTTCGCACGCCGCCGCGGCTCGGGGTCTCCCCCTCTTTACCAGGCTCTCAAACCTGGGAGGGAGGGGGAGATCCCGAGCGGCTCTGCAGAGGGATGTGTTTGTTTGAGAATGGACTTTATGGCTCCCGCTAGAGACTCCTGCTTGGATGCCCAGCTGTTCACCTTCGATGACCACCTCAGAGTGGAGAAGTGGAGGCCTGTGGCGGGGGGTTTGGCTGAGAGGGAAGCAGGACCCTCAATCCCTGTGGTAGAGGGCAGTGGGAGACAAGGTCACAGGAAACGTATGAGAAGCTCTAAGCCAGAGCCTAGATGTCTGGTCTCAATTCCTGTGGCTTCTCTTGCAATCTCTCTGCAAGAGGAGGGGTCGGCGGATAGAGATCCAAAGTGGAACAATTATTCCAGAATAAAATCACTTTAATTCCAGAAGGAAGCAACCACACATGGAGTTATATCAGCATAGCTATAGGATATAATTATTCTGCTATAGTTATTGTGACCAGGGTCCCAGGGGGGCCACACTGAGATTGCTCAATCAGGGCAAACTGCAAAAAATGGGACAGACGATCCCCAAAACTGGAGGTTATTTCTAATAATTAGATTCACCAATCCAGCAACAAAACAGCTTCTGCAATACCTTCCTGGTTACCCAGAAGCCAAAAGCCACAGTTTCCTTAAACTGTCCAGCCTTGGGCTCCCACCCAGACAGCTAAGTCAAATATGATGAGGATTATTGAAAATCTTGTTCATCATATAGAAAGTTCTACCAATCCCAAAGGGTCGGACACTAAACTGGGAGGAGCTGTAGATACGCTGGAGGGTAGGGATAGGATACAGAGGGGTCTAGACAAATTAGAGGATTGGGCCAAAAGAAATCTGATGAGGTTTAACAAGGACAAGTGCAGAGTCCTGCACCCAGGACAGAAGAATCCCATACACTGCTACAGACTAGGGACTGAGTGGCTAGGTAGCAGTTCTGCAGAAAAGGACCTAGGGGTTACAGTGGACGAGAAGCTGGATATGAGTCAACAGTGTACCCTTGTTGCCAAAAGCTAACAGCATTTTGGGCTGCATTAGTAGAAGCACTGCCAGCAGGTCGAGGGACGTGATCATTCCCCTCTATTCGGCATTGGTGAGGCCTCATCTGGAGTACAGTTTTGGGTCCCACACTACAAGAAGGATGTTCAAAAATTGGAAAGAGTCCAGCGGAGGGCAACAAAAATTATTAGGGGGCTGGAGCACATGATTTATGAGGAGAGGCTGAGGGAACTGGGATTATTTAGTCTGCAGAAGAGAAGAATGAGGGGGGATTTGATAGCTGCTTTCAACTACCTGAAAGGGGGTTCTGAAGAGGATGGATCTAGACTGTTCTCAGTGGTACCAGATGACAGAACAAGAAGTAATGGTCTCAAGTTGCAGTGAGGGAGGACTAGGTTGGATATTAGGAAACACTATTTCACTAGGAGGGTGGTGAAGCACTGGAATGGGTTACCTAGGGAGGTGATGGAATCTCCTTCCTTAGAGGTTTTTAAGGCCCAGCTTGACAAAGCCCTGGCTGGGATGATTTAGTTGGTGTTGGTCCTGCTTTGAGCAGGGGGTTGGACTAGATGACCTCCTGAGGTCCCTTCCAACCCTGATATTCTATGACACATTACCCACCAAGTCAGTGAATATTTCAGATCTTACCCAAAGATTCACTTATAGCATATTCTTATTAACTAAACTAAGATTTATTTAAAAAGAAAAGAGAGAGAGAGTATATTGATTCAAAGATCATTACACATACAAATATAAATAAAGTTCTTAGGTCAGTTTCATAGGAGAGAGATGGTGAGCTTTAGGGTTGCAAAAAAAAATTTCAGAATAAATTCCACAGGTTATAGTCCAATGTCCAAAATCACGGTGACCCAGACTGAAGCTAGGGACCTAAATCTTGCGACTCAGACTTCCCCTGATGAAGCTTAAGCAGATCTGAGATACAGGATCAGGGCCCAGGAGTTATTTTTATAGTTCTCTAGCAGCCTCTTGACAGCAGGTGAATAAAAGGTGAATCATTGTGGCTTTGAAGTAGACCTATTTCCTAAACATCACCAGTAATTACACTACATGGATTCACCAAGGACAAGTCATGCCTGACCAACCTGATTGCCTTCTATAATGAGATAACTGGGTCTGTGGATATGGGGAAAGCAGTGGACGTGATATATCTTGACTTTAGCAAAGCTTTTGATACGGTCTCCCACAGTATTCTTGTCAGCAAGTTAAAAAAGTATGGATTGGATGAATGGACTATAAAGTGGATAGAAAGCTGGCTAGATTGTTCGGCTCAACAAGTAGTGATCAATGGCTCGATGTCTAGTTGGCAGCCGGTATCCAGTGGAGTGCCCCAGGGGTCAGTCTTGGGGCTGTTTTTGTTCAACATTTTTATTAATGATCTGAGCCCCACCGGCCCGGGTCAGGCGGTCAAAGCCCAAGGGCTTCAGCCCCAGGCAGGGGGCATGTAATCTGAGCCCTGCTGCCCAGGACTGAAGCCCTTGGGTTTTGGTTTCGGCCCTGGGCAGTGGGACTTGGGCTTTGGCTTCAGTCCTGGGCCTCAGCAAGTCTAAGCCAACCCACTTTGGGGTCCTGACTCACAGTTTGAGAACCACTGCTCTAGTCTATCTAGCATGGCTTTGCTAGCTATTTATAAGGAATAGCCCTAATTACCATTTACATACTTTCCCAATATGTCTTTGAAGGTAGAATTTGAGTCATTTAGCCTGTGAGTTGCTTAACCCTTTCTGGCTTAACGTCCCAGCTGTACTGAACAATCCCCCCATGTAGACAAGCCCTTACAGAGATGTTTCCCTTCGAGTCTCACTGCTGTAGCTGTGGCCCACAGAGGCGCCTGGTCTAGGGTTGCCAACTTTCTACTCGCACAAAAAACTGAACACCCTTGCCTTGCCCATTCTCTGAGGCCCCGCCCCCCGCTCACTCCATCTCCCTCCTTCTGTTGCCTGCTCTCCCCACCCTCACTCATGCGCTCATTTTCACCGGACTGGCTCAGGGGTTGGGGTATAGGAGGGGGTGAGGGCTCTGGCTGGGAGTGAGGACTCTGCAGAGGGGCCAGAAATGAGTTCAGGGTGTAGGAGGGGGGTTCAGGCTGAGGCAGTGGGTTGGGATGCGGGAGGGGGTGAGGGCTCTGGCTGGGGGCATGGGCTCTGGGGTGGGGCCAGGGATGAGGGGTTTTGGGTGCAGGATGGGGCTCTGGAGTGGGGCTGAGGGGTTCAGAGTGTGGGAGGGGGCTCCTGGCTTGTGCAGGGGGTTGAGGTGCAGGTGTGTGTGCAGGCTCCGGCTGGGGGTGCAGGGTCTGGGCTGGGGATAAGGGGTTTGGGATGCAGGAGGGTGTTCTGGGCTGCAACCGAGGGGTTCAGAGGGTGGGAGTGGGAGCGGGGCTGGGGTGCGGGGGGGGGAGGACTCTGGCTGGCGGGGAGGGCTCTGTGGTGGGGCTGGGGATGAGGGGTTTGGGGTGCAGGAGGGTGCTCTGGGTTGGAACCGAGGGGTTTGGAGGGCGGGAGAGGGATCAGGGCTGGGGCAGGGGGTTAGGGTGGGTGGGGGGGTCAGGGGTGCAGGCTCCGGGTGGCGCTTACCTCAGGCAGTTCTTGGAAGCAGCGGCATCTCCCCACTCCAGCTCCTACGTGGAGGTGCGGCCAGGCGGCTCTGCGCACTGCCCCATCTGCAGGAGCTGCGGAGCTGGCTCTTGGGGTGGGGGCAGCAAGCGGAGCTCCCTGACTGACCCTATGCTTAGGAGCTGGAGGGAGGACATGCCGTTGGTTCTGGGAGCTGCACAGACCCTTAGCCCCGCTGTGCCACCGACTGGACTTTTAACGACCCGGTCAGCAGTGTTGAGCAGAGCCGCCAGGGTCCCTTTTCGACCGGGCGTTCTGGTTAAAAACCAGACACCTGGCAACCCTAGCCAGCTCTGAAGGCCCTTCAGTGTAAGAGAGAGGGGGCAATGGGCCCTGGGCCTTTGTGACTCACTCCTTTCTTCCCCCAGAAGCCCATCACAGCCCAAGTTTATCAGCCTTCATGGAGCTCTGCAAAGCCCACGTTATCTTCAGGCTCATGAAGAAACGGGGGCTGGGTAAGGCTGGGGTGGGATTCTGGGGGTCGATTCACTCCAGTCACATTTCTCTTGCCACTGTGTGTCTGAACTTATCTAGAAAGGAAAGACAGGTCTGTTTATTTTAGTGTATTTTTTAAAAAAAATCAAGGACACCAAAGCCTGAGCAATAACTATTATTACACAGTATACTTTAAATCAGAGGTTCCCAAAGTGGGCGATACCGCCCCCTGGGGGGCGCTGGAACGATCCAGGGGGGCAGTAGTAGCCTCGGGTGCAATTGGGGGGCGTTGAATAAAAATAAGGGGGCGGTGGAAGCATAAAGAAAGAATATAAGAAAATTTTGAAAAACCGTTCGTACATGTTTCATCTGTTGTGTAACATAGAGCAACAGAGGGTCCTGTGGCACCTTTGAGACTAACAGAAGTACTGGGAGCATAAGCTTTCGTGGGTAAGAACCTCACTTCTTCAGATGCAAAGGTGCCACAGGACCCTCTGTTGCTTTTTACAGATTCAGACTAACACGGCTACCCCTCTGATACGTGTAACATAGAGTTAAAGTTGTAGTGATTACTTTATTTTCCAAATAAATTCACAAATTATAACCGATCAGGTGTCAAGTCCGCCAACAGCTCTTAACAAGCAAGTGTTGGCAGGCGAGCGTGTCGCGCATTGTCGGGAAGTCCAGCATGCATCAGCAGGAATATGTGCGTGTAATGACTTGTTTACAATACGATACTATAAATAGGCGACATGTATGAAATCTAATTTAGATTGTTTCTTAATTGTGTAAAAAGCAGTTAATAGTGCAATAAGTATTTAAAATTTTTTATTCATATTCAATACCTTCGATCTTTACGGATTACGGATCACATACAAAGCAAAATGTATTATTGTTGTTTCAATAAAACAGCAATTTACATGTGAGTATTTTTATACATTTTCTTACATATCTACCGTACATTTCTGTGTCTCTAGTGCTTACTAATAATAAAATCGTAGCAGGCTTGTGTCGGTACAGTACTATTTGAAGTGTACAGTCAATATATTTGTCATATTTTTTATTACAATATTAACGAAAACGGGAATGAAATCATAAAAAAACTGTTAACTATTAACATTTATTTATATCTATCGAATCATCTGTGTTAATTGGTAAATAAGGCATGTGTTAATAAGGAACAATTATTTAAATAAGGGCAAACTAAATTAAAACTATTAACTGATTTTTAATTGCATATTGATTATTTTTTAATTAATTATTTCTTGATAAATTTAGTTTGATATTTGACAGTTTAATATCAAATACATATATCTAATGCTGAGCAAAGAACAAAACCCAGTTTATTAGTTTCATTAGTATTTTAGTTTGGTTGTCTTTTGCCATCTTACGCAAAAACCACTGTATACCTGATGTCGTGGGCGATATTCTAATAACACATCTTTCTTTACTATATTGTAGGACGTAGGTAGAAATATAGATACATAAAAGAACACAAATTTGTCACTGCATCTTTCTGTTTGTTCGCTTAAAGAAGGTAGATTTCCAGGGGGGCGCTGAGTAATTTTTTTTCTGAAAAGGGGGCGGTAGGCCAAATAAGTTTGGGAACCTCTGTTTTAAATGAATACACACTGCCCTGCCAGCAGGCTCAGCCCTGCTCTGGGGGGCTTCTTCTGTGAGGGCAGGCAGTTCAGTCTTTATGAGCCATGAGTTCTTGGCCTTGAGTGAGTATGCCAACAAGGGTTTCTTGTCATGAGGAAAAAGCGTATTTTGAAAAGGTGATCACTGGCACGTTTTGAAATCCAAGTGTAGGCTTCGCCCCTTGTAGTTTCAAACTAGCTAATACCTTAAAATGACAGTTTGCCCTGTCTGCAGTAGTATTGAAAATGTGTTAGCTATCACGTTCTCCAACAAACACATTTGTCAAGTGTGGACAAGCCCTTAGTGCAGAGTAAGATGGGGAGGTTGTGATATAGGAGCTGGAACTGATACCTCCTTAATCTCATCTCATATAGGGGCTACCATTAGGTGGGAATAATCTCTACTGAGTTGGGCTGGATTCATGCTGGCAACTTCTCGGCCAAGGCTCTGTAGTTCAATCCACTTCCTGTCCCCATCAGTGCTAGTGTGACACCTTCAGGAATGATGCTTGTTTGGGGGAAAGGGTGACTTGCCCTATATAGGTGTACAAGGCCTTAGTTAGTAAAAAGGATTGTGAAGTGCACAGGAATGTTACCACCAGTCAGTGGGAGACCTAGGGCTAGGATTCATGGTCTTCCAGCTTGCAACTCTGTGCACTTTTCTGTACACTACAGGGCACCTCTGAGCATTCCTACCAAAACAGTGATGTTTTAAAAGTAGGCTTGGCAGAATTTGATTTTTTAAAATAATTTTGATGGATAATATCTGTTTTAAGCATTTTTTTATCTGTATAGAATTAAATTTTCACACTTGTGGGAAGTTATAAGTCAGATAATTAATGACAGCAGATGTTTAATGATGATAGATGTTGATATTCAAAAAAGTTAAAGTTTTATAACTATTAAAACACAAATTGTCAACATTATATGTCAAAATATACAAAGTAAATATTCTTAAACCAACAAATACCTGTTTTTACGATTCATTCATTAGTCCATATGTAACAATCTTAATTCACAGTCTAAATCACTGGATTTTGACTACTAAGATCTCAGGTGGCATTTTCATAGTTTGCCTATCTGTACATTTATTTTATTATCGTGGAAATATTTGTACATAGGTTTGTGTGTGTATGGTGAAATTGACATTTACCAGTAAATATCTAAGTCTATTTACAAGTTATGTGGGTAGGTGTGATGGCTCTTCCAAATGCACAAGGACCATGCCACATGATTTGGCATGTCTGGAGGGGAAGCCCACCTACCCACAGAGGCTGGAAGCCTTACCAGGGTGCTGCCTTTTGGTGCTGCTTGGGACTCCAACTTCCACATCTGCCTCTAGTGCCACATTGTCTAATAAACTGTAGGAACAGGAAACTTACCTGCATCCCAGAGCCCCCTGACTGATGGTGAGAGGGTCCAGCAGGGATTGACAGCTGGGGGAATCCAGCACAGTTGAGTGGAATTTTTTTGTTTGCAGCAGTCTCTGGCGTACAGGCTGTAATAGTAACTGCTGTATTCTCAGGAGTAACCTGACGCGGAATCAGGAAGTATGAGTTTCTTATCAACACTTAGCGCTTTATTACTTATTATTACTTATTATTAAGAGCCTTTAAAACGACCTGCACAGGGGAAAAGCTAGGCCCTGGGCTCTTGTTTGCTTCTTTACACATCTGAAGAAGAAAGCATGGAAGGATTCTTCACCAAAGAGTTTATGTACATATCATTGGTTTTTTACATTTGAAATTCTGGTCTGGTACCCGGGCAGTCTCTTGTGTGACAAGAGAGCCAGTCAGATTATTACATCACCGCACTGAAAAAGTGAAATCTCTGTGACAGTGAAGTGGTCAGCCTGTTTAAAACTCCCATTTAGTGTCAATGTCCAAGAAACACATGACTAAATAATAGCCGTTAAGATTCAGCCTTTCTGGCCTTTCTGAGAAATCTCACAGCCCGTGATTCTGACACCTCCCATAAATCTTCAGCATAACCAGAGAAGTCCAGACTTGATATTGATGATATTTGTAACCTAAAATTAATAATAAAAATCCAAGCAGAAAAAAGTGAAAATGTAAATGCCTTCTAGGTTATCTTTCTGTTGCAGAATGAAGCAAAACAGAATGAGCACAGTCTTATCTTTCCATTGTAGGTCATCAGTAGAGACCGGAAAATCAGACTCTCCTTTAGCCTTCTGGGTAGCCCCAGCTACATTTCAGATATTGCTGTTTTAGATGCTCTGGTTCAATAACTTGCTGCACTGAGTTGTGTACCAAAACAAGGACAATCAGTCAGTGCTGGCTCATTTGCAGCCCTTCAGGCTTTGCAATTATTTGTTGTTTGCTTGCTAGAGTGCAGTTATTCTTTTCATTATGGCTGAGCAGCTATTTCAATTCCAACATCCTGTGTGCAATGGCTTATAGTCTCCCACACAAGTGCTTCTGGGGCTGTATTGTCTCGGGCTAGCTCTCCTCTCCGCGATGTGCTGTATGAGCCATGTGTAAGGGTAGTTGTTTGGAAAGTTCTGGAGGAAAAAAAACAAAACAAATTCCACTGCTTTATTGTGTTAAAATGTACGTGCTTTTTCCTGGCTGAATACATATTGGATATATTGTGCTTATGTAACCCACACACCTCTGGGGTGTGGTGTTCTGTCCCATCTAGTGGCACCGAGACCACTTAGAGAGAGATTAATAAATTTGCTCTACAGCCTTAGCTAACAGCCATGTGGCTTTTAGCTGATGCAGTAGAGGCTCATGCACTAAGCTCCAGAGTCCCAGGTTCGGTCCCGCCCGCTTATGACCGGGGTCTATCGGTGTTACACTTAAACTGTAAAGCTGGATGTAGGCTCCTTAGTTAAGAACTTCCCAGCCTTTATGGTAACCCCTACCTGCACAGGAATAAGGTTTTATGCAGGGGGATGATGTCATGCTGAAATGCAGTAGGCATCTGTGTGTACAGCAACATGGTCCTTGCAGTGCTCCAGAAAGCTAGCAGGCCCTCCCGTGACTATTCAGAATGGGCTTCATTGTACATTGTATTAGGCAGTATGTGACACTGCTTGGTGTTCTATCTCCCTGTGGTGCTCCTTCAAATTCCAAGGTCTAGCTGCCTCAGAAACACCTATGGGTTTGTCTCTGTTGCAGCATGAGGATAGATCAATCAATCTCAACCCAAGGCAGTGCAGCCACACTCAGTGCACAAATGTTCAGTGGTGTTCTGCTATGCCTCATGCCCATGTTGGTTTGCAGTTATGCATCTCAGTTGAATAGCCTGTCCAGCTCCTGTGGTCACTGAGCTGACTGTCATAGAAGTTAAGCCCACAAGGAACCATTATGATCATATAGTCTGACTTCTTGCCACCCAGAGGTGGATTTAGATTCTTTGTGCTCTGGGCACAAAGAACATTTGGGCCCGACCCCCCACACTCCCTGCCATGGGGCCCTGCCCCCTGCTCCTTCCATTCCCCCATGGCTCCGCCTCCTGGCCTGGATAAAAGCTGGTTGGTGGTAAGAGCTGCCCAGGGAGTCTGAGCCACTGTGGTGAGCCCTGGACCCTCCACCTGCCCTAGGTGGTGCACCCTGGGGGACAGGGATGCTGGCATCCCAGCACCTCACCCAGGGCAGGTGGAGGGCCTGGGGCTCCCCACAGCTGCCCGGGCTACCTGGGTAGCTCTTATTACAGCCTAGGGTGACCATACATCCCGTTTTGCCTGGGACAGTCCCCTTTTTAACCCTGCCACAGATGTCCCGACTTTTTTGGCAAAACTGGGCATTTGTGCTGTGTGCTCTTACCAACTGATCATCAGTTGGCAAGAGCACACTGGACAAATGCCCAGTTTTGTGAAAAAGGGGCTGGGGGGTGAGTGGTGGGGTACAGGGGAGTGAGCAGTGGGAGGAGGGTTTGGGCCAGGTCTGTGCAGGGCAGGGGCTCAGGAGAGGGGCTCGAGCCAGGTCCACACGGGAGGGATGGGCAGGACTGGCCTTAAGGGTGGGCCACCCCGGCGACTTCCCAAGGGTGCCATAATCAAGCAGGTGCACTGCTGGTGTGGAGTCAGAAACTGTTCCCAGCTGGCAGAAGAGCGCTGCATCTGGGGGCACCCAGATTTCTCTGGGCTTCCTCCCAGCAGAGGAATATGGGGAGAGTGAGCAGTGACACACACATACTGCTCGCTCCCAAAGTTTTCTTGCACCCCCTAGGGGGCTGGGGGGAGTGAAGAGCAACACCAAGTCCATTCATTCAGGTCATTTTCCCCCACCTGGGCTGTGCTGGAAGGCGAGCATCTGGGGCTGCTGCTTTTTTCTCTCCTCTTACGCAGCCCAGGTCGGGTAAGTGACCTGGATGAAGGGAGCCCAGATGTTGCTCCTCGTTCCCCCCCTCACATCCCCCTAGGGGTCCATGAGGAGAAGCAGCATTTGAGTGGGGAGCAAGCAGCAATGCCAGCTGCTCCATGCATCCAGGTCAGCTTCCCCACGTGGGTGCAGGAGGGTGGTGCAGGGGTTAGGAGTGTAAGAGGGGGCAGGGGTTAGGGGTACAGGGATTGGGGTGCAGGGATTAGGGACAAAGGGGGAACAGTGCAGGGGTTAGGGGCACAGAAGGGGACAGGGTTGAGCCCACAGGGGCCAGGGGCAATGTGGGGGGATGCCCCGTCCACAGGGGCTAGGAGTGCTGTTTTCTTGAAGGCCAGCCCTGGGCGGGGGAGAAGGGCTCAGAACCAAGGGGACTGGGGAAGTGGCTTGGGACAGGGTGGGGAGGGGGAGAGGGGAGAGGGCCACATCCACATGGGGGGCATCGGGGAGAGAGGCTCGGACCAGGTCCATGCGCGGGGGAGAAGGGGGCCTGGGAAGCGGGTTTGGGTGAGCGGCTCATCCAGCTCCATGCGTGGGGAATATACTCACCTCACTACAGCCGGGCTCTGGCTTCTGGCCTGACCAGGAGGGAAGAGGAGAAGCAGGGCAGCAGGGCCCCGGGAGGCTGGGGGGAGAGAAGAAGCAGAGCGGGGGTGGGGAGGAGGATCAGGGTGGAGGGGAGGGATGGAGTTCCAGCAATCCTGCTGGGGCTGCCAAATTGGCCGGGGCTTTGGGCATGGGTCCCATTGGCCTATGCGGTAATCCACTGCTGTTGCCAGTTCTTTAGGAGATTCTCTTCCAAGTTCCATCACTGCTCCCTTCCCAGACTCTTGCTCTCAGCAAGGCTAATGAACCGTGACAGGGCATAGAGGCATCAGGGAGGGAAATCATCCATGTGGCTTCCTGCAGCACAGCACTCATGCTATAGCCTTCCCAAAGCCCAGCACCTGTCCAGCATAGCAGCAAACTTCCTGGCTCCATTTCCCAGGGAGTACTATTTCCAACCTCTGCTCCCAGATGGCTTCAGAAAGCACTGGTCAGATGTGCCAGCTGCAGGCCGTAAATAGAGCAGGCTCAGCAGCAGCGGAGTTCCTGAAAGAGGAGCTGGTGCTGGCTCTGTGGGTGTCACTGGACACGCTGCAGCCTCAGCACGATGCAGGCTAAAGGGCACCTCCAGGAGCTCTGGAAAGGCCAAGGGCCGCAGAGTTGCCAGCCCCAAGTGTTCAGCCGTCAGCAGGCAGGCCCCCAAATCATCAGATTTCAGAACATACTCATAGACTCATAGACTTTAAGGTCAGAAGGGACCATTATGATCATCTGGTCTGACCCCCTGCATGCTGCAGGCCATAAAACCGTCCCTATCCCTTCCCTGGACTCTGCTGTTGAAGTCCCCAATCCTGTTTTTAGTGACTTCAATCGGCAGAGACCCTCCTGCTAGAGATCCCTGCCCCATGCTGCGGAGGAAGGCGAAAAACCTCCAGAGGCTCAGCCAATTTGCCCTGGAGGAAAATTCCTTCCCGACCCCAAATATGGCAATCAGTAAGACCCCGAGCATATAGGCAAGAGTCTCCAGCCCGACCCCTGTTAGCCATATACTATTTACCTACCATTGCTTGGCTTTCCTTGACTACTATGTTTTACCATTAAACCATTCCCTCCATAAACTTATCTAACTTAATCTTAAAACCAGACAGGTCCGTCGCCCCCACCGTTTCCCTCGGTAGGCCGTTCCAATATTTCACCCCCTGACGGTCAGAAACCTTCGTCTAATTTCAAGTCTGAACTTCCCCACGGCCAGTTTATATCCATTCGTTCTTGTATCCACGTTAGTACTAAGCTGGAATAATTCTTCTCCCTCCCTTGTATTAATCCCTCTAATATATTTAAAGGTAGCAATCATATCCCCTCTCAGCCTTCGCTTTGTCAGACTAAACAACCCAAGCTCCTCTAGTCTCCTTTCGTACGACAGGTTTTCCATTCCTCTGATCATCCTAGTGGCCCTTCTCTGCACCCGTTCCAGTTTGAGTTCATCTTTTTTAAACATGGGAGACCAGAACTGCACACAGTACTCCAAATGAGGTCTCACCAGCGCCTTGTACAACGGAAGCAGGACCTCCTTATCCCTACTAGATATACCTCGCCTAATGCATCCCAAGACAGCATTGGCTTTTTTCACCGCCATGTCACATTGTCGACTCATAGTCATCCTGCGGTCTACAAGAACCCCTAGGTCCTTCTCCTCTTCCGTTACTTCTAACCAATGCGTCCCCATCTTGTAACTAAAATTGTTATTAGTCATCCCCAAATGCATCACCTTACACTTTTCACTATTAAATTTCATCCTATTTCTGATACTCCAATTCACAAGCTCATTCAAGTCTCCCTGCAGGATATCCCTATCCTCCTCCGAATTTACAACGCCTCCCACCTTCGTATCATCCGCAAACTTTATCAGCCCATTCCTGCAATCGGTTCCGAGGTCAGATATAAATAGATTAAATAAAATGGGTCCCAAAACCGAACCTTGAGGCACTCCACTAGTAACCTCCCTCCAACCTGACAGTTCACCCTTTAATACAACCCGCTGCATTCTCCCCATTAACCAATTCCTTATCCACCTCTGGATTTTCATATCGATCCCCATGTTTTTCAGTTTAACTAATAATTCCTCATGGGGTACAGTATCAAACGCTTTACTGAAATCCAGGTATATTAGGTCCACCGCATTTCCCTTATCTAATAAATCCGTTACTTTCTCAAAGAAGGAGATCAGATTCGTTTGGCACTAGATGCTGGGGTTCTTTGCCTTTGGTTCCTGAGCATTTAGGGCTGCCATCCTCAGGCCCCCGCAACTAGGCGGCTAAAAACACACTAGGGAGATTGTAAGGCTTTAGGGTTGGGATAAAATCCCCTAGGTTGGCAGTGTTACGTGGGCTTTTTAACAGGATCTGCACTGAGTATTTTGCTGCCTCTGGCCAGAAAAGGGCTCATACTTGAAGTGCAATCACAGCCACACCCTGCTCCACACCCGGTGTGTGGCACCCAGAGCCATAACCCCCAGCCCCCATAGAGTCATAGGCCTGGTCTACACTACGGGTTTAGGTCGACTTTAGCAGCGTTAAACCGAATTAAGCCTGGACACGTCCACACAACGAAGCCCTTTCTTTCGACTTAAAGGGTCCTTTAAACCGGTTTCTTTACACCACCTCCGACGAGGGGATTAGCGATAAAACCGGCCTTTGCGGGTCGGAATTGGGGTAGTGTGGACGGAATTCGACGTTATTGGCCTCCGGGAGCTATCCCATAGTGCTTCATTGTGACCGCTCTGGACAGCACTCTCAACTCAGATGCACTGACCAGGTAGACAGGAAAAGACCCGCGAATGTTTGAATTTCATTTCCTGTTTGCTCAGCGTGGAGAGCACAGGTGACCACGCAGAGCTCATCAGCACAGGTAACCGTGATGGAGTCCCAGGATCGCAAAAGAGCTCCAGCATGGACCGAACGGGAGGTACGAGATCTGCTCGCCATATGGGGAGATGAAGCAGTGATAGCTGAACTCTGTAGCAGTAAAAGAAATGGAAAAGTATTAGAAAAGATCTCCAAGGCTATGAAGGACCGAGGCCATAACAGGGACACACAGCAGTGCCGCGTGAAAATTAAGGAGCTACGGCAAGCTTACCACAAAGCCAGAGAAGCAAACGGAAGGTCCGGGGCAGAGCCGCAAACTTGCCGCTACTACGCGGAGCTGCATGCGATCCTAGGGGGTGCAGCCACCACTACCCCAACCGTGTGCTATGACTCTCTCACTGGAGAAACACACAGGGAAGACGGTTCGGGGAACGAGGAACATGAGGATGGAGGTACTGTAGGTAGCTCACAGCAGCAAGGAAGCGGAGAAACCGGTTTCCCCAACAGCCAGGATATGTTTGTGACCCTGGACCTGGAACCAGTAACCCCCGAACTCACCCAAGACCCTCAGGGCACACAGGAGACCTCTGGTGAGTGTAACTTTGTAAATATTTGTAAACATTACACAAAAAAAGCAAGCGTGTTTAATGATTAATTTGCCCTGGCAATCGCGGCCAGTACATCTACTGGAAAAGTCTGTTAACGTGTATGGGGATGGAGCGGAAATCCTCCAGGGACATCTCCAGAAAGCTCTCCTTTATGTACTCCCAAAGCGTTTGTAAAAGGTTTCTGGGGAGGGCTGCCTTATCCCGTCCGCCATGGTAGGACACTTTACCACGCCAGGCCAGTAGCACGTAGTCTGGAATCATTGCATAACAAAGCATGGCAGCGTATGGTCCCGGTGTTTGCTGGCATGCAGACAACATCCATTCCTTATCTCTCTTTGTTATCCTCAGGAGAGTGATATCATTCATGGTCACCTGGTTGAAATGGGGTGATTTTATTAAGGGGACATTCAGAGGCGCCCGTTCCTGCTCTTCTGAACAGAAATGTTCCCCGCTGTTAACCACGCGGTGGAGGGGAGGGGTGAAGTGATCATCCCAGAGAATCGTATGTGTGTGTGGGGGGGGTGGTTTACTTGTGTTTGTGCCGCATGTTAACCGGGAAACCGCAGCCCCTCCTTTTACATTGAAAACCCATTTTAAATGGACAACCCAATTCATCCTTGATATGGGAAATGCGCTGCTGTTTGCAACCTTTCCCGCATGTTAAGAAGGTTAAAAAAGCCAAAACACTGTGGCCTACCATGGCTGCCTGCAAGCCGAAATATGCGACCTTGTAATGAAAGAGTGTACCCATTGTTCTCTAAAATGTGTTTTTTTAACCACCTCTCCCTTCTCCTCCACCAGCTGCAAATGTTTCTCCTTCGCAGAGGCTCGTGAACATTAGAAAAAGAAAACGTAGGACGAGGGACGATATGTTCACGGTGCTGCAGATGTCTTCCCACGCTGATAGAGCACAGCAGAATGCGTAGAGGCAGTCAATGTCGGAGATGAGAAAAGCCCAATATGAACGAGAGGAGAGGTGGCGGGATGAAAAGAGCAAGTGGCGGGCTGAAGACGATAGGTGGCGTCAGCTTGCAGACAGACGGCAAGAGTCAATGCTCCGTCTGCTGGAGCATCAAACTGATATGCTCGAGCGTATGGTTGAGCTGCAGGAAAGGCAGCAGGAGCAGAGACTGCCGCTACAGCCCCTGTGTAACCAACAGCCCTCCTCCCCAAGTTCCATAGCCTCCTCACCAAGACGCCCAAGAACACGGTGGGGGGGCCTCCGTCCACCCAGTCACTCCACCCCAGATGATCGCCCAAGCATCAGAAGGCTGGCCTTCAATAAGAGTTAAAGTTTTAAAATGCAGTGTGTCCTTTTCCATCCCTCCTCCCCCACCCATCCCGGGCTACCTTGGCAATTATCCCCCTACTTCTGTGAGGAACTAATAAAGAATGCATGAATGTGAAAAAACAATGACTTTATTGCCTCTGCAAGTGGTGCTCGAATTGGGGAGGGGAGGGTGGAGTGGGGTGGTTGGTTTACAGGGAAGTAGAGTGAACCGGGTCGGGGGGGGGGGGGGGTTTGGAGGGTTCATCAAGGAGAAACAAACAGAAGTTTCACACAGTAGCCTGGCCAGTCACAAAACTCGTTTTCAAAGCTTCTCTGATGCGCACCGCACCCTGCTGTGCTCCTCTAACCGCCCTGGTGTCTGGCTGCGCGTAATCAGCGGCCAGGCGAGTTGCCTCAACCTCCCACCCTGCCATAAAGGTCTCCCCCTTACTCTCACAGATATTGTGGAGCGCACAGCAAGCAGCAATAACAATGGGGATATTCTTTTCGCTGAGGTCTGAGCGAGTCAGTAAGCTGCGCCAGCGCGCTTTTAAACGTCCAAATGCACATTCCACCACCATTCGGCACTTGCTCAGCCTGTAGTTGAACAGGTCCTGACTCCTGTCCAGGCTGCCTGTATACGGCTTCATGAGCCATGGCATTAAGGGGTAGGCTGGGTCCCCAAGGATCACGATAGATATTTCAACATCCCCAACGGTCACTTTCTGGTCCGGGAAGAAAGTCCCTTCCTCCAGCTTTCAAAACAGAGCAGAGTTCCTGAAAACGCGAGCATCATGTACCTTTCCCGGCCATCCCACGTTGATGTTGGTGAAACGTCCCTTGTGATCCACCAGGGCTTGCAGCAGCATTGAAAAGTACCCCTTGCGGTTTACGTAGTCGGTGGCTTGGTGCTCCGGTGACAAGATAGGGATATGGGTTCCGTCTATGGCCCCGCCACAGTTTGGGAATCCCATTTCAGCAAAACCATCCACTATTGACTGCACGTTGCCCAGAGTCACTACCCTTGCTATCACCAGGTCTTTCATTGCCCTGGCAAATGGGATCACAGCAGCCCCCACCGTAGATTTGCCCACTCCAAATTGATTCCCAACTGACCGGTAGCTGTCTGGCGTTGCAAGCTTCCACAGGGCTTTCGCCACTCGCTTCTCAACTGTGAGGGCTGCTCTCATCTTGGTATCCTGGCGTTTCAGGGCAGGGGAAAGCAAGTCACAAAGTTCCATGAAAGTGCCCTTACGCATGCAAAAGTTTCGCAGCCACTGGGAATCGTCCCATACCTGCAGCACGATGCGATCCCACCAGTCTGTGCTTGTTTCCCGGGCCCAGAATCGGCGTTCCATGGCATGAACCTGCCCCAGTGACACCATGATTTCCACATTGCTGGGGCCCGTGCCTTGTGAGAGGTCTATGTCCATGTCAATTTCCTCATCACTCTCGTCGCCGCGCTGCAATCGCCTCCTCGGCTGGTCCGGGTTTCGCCTTGGCATGTCCTGGCTCTGCATATACTCCAGGACAATGCGCGTGGTGTTCATAGTGCTCATAATTGCCGCGGTGATCTGAGCGGGCTCCATGATCCCAGTGCTGGCTATGGCGCCTGGTCAGAAAAAAGGCGCGAAAGTAGTATCTGATGGACCAGGAGAAGGAGGGAGGGCGGGAGGGAGGGAGGGCCGAGTGACGACATGGCGTACAGGTACAGGAACAGGGAAAAACACAAACAACTGTCACACAGAATGGTCCCCCCAAAGATTAAACTGAAAACCCTGGGCTTAGCAGGCCATTGATTTCACGGAGGAAGGGGAAGCAAATGAATACAGAACAAATCTATTTTTTACATCTTAAGCTGGCAGCCGACGGTGCAGCATGAGTGATAGCCTCTCCAGTACGATGATGATGGATACCAGTCATAATATACCATCGTCTGCCAAAAGGCAAGGGGCTGCTGCTGTGTAGCAATGCAGCCCCACGTCTGCCAGCCCCACGTCCGCCAGCACCCAGCATCGCCCTCAGCCTCTTCTGGGTGCTTAGCAGACAATACTGGGCAATTGGCAGAAAATAGTATACTACGACTGGTAGCCATCATCATCGAAACATGTCTGCCCAGGTGGCCATGATTGACAGCCACTCCAGTATGACGACGATGGGTACCAGTCATAATATACCATAGCCTACCAAAGGGCAAGGGGCTGGTGCAATGCAGCCCTATGGCTGCCAGCCCCACGGCTATCACTCATGCTACAACGTCTACCGCCAAAAGGCAGTTAGCAGCTGCTGCTGTGTAGCAATGCAGTCCCACGTCTGCCGGCACCCAGAGGACATATGGTGCCGGTAAGCTCAGCTGAGCTGAGCGGGCTCCATGTTGTCTGCACAGGTAACCCAGGTAAAAAGGCGCGAATCTATTGTCTGCCGTTGCTGTGACGGGGGGGGGAGGGGCCTGACGACATGTACCCAGAACCGCCCGCGACACTGTTTTGCATCATCCGGGCATTGGGATCTCAACCCAGAATTCCAAAGGGCGGCGGAGACTGCGGGAACTGTGGGATAGCTGTGGGATAGCTACCCATAGTGCAATGCTCCGGAAGTCGACGCTAGCCTCGTACTGTGGACGCGGTCCGCCGACTAGAGCACCTAGAGCATTTTATGTGTGGACACACACAATCGGCTGTATACAACCGATTTCAATAAAACCGGCTTCTATACATTCGAACTAATTTTGTAGTGTAGACATACCCATAGAAATGTAGGACTGTAAGGGACATTGGACCATGAGAAGTCAAGTCCTGTCCCCTGTGCTGAGGTAGGGCCAAGTAAACCTGGACCACCCCTGACAGATGGGTGTCTAACCTGCTCTTAAAAACCTGCAATGAGGGGATGCTGTGACCTCCCTTGGGAGCCTGTTCCAGTGCTGCTATCTGTACAGTTCGAAAATTTTTCCTAATATCTAACCTAAATCTCCCTGGCTGCAGGTTAAGGCCATTACTTCTTGTCCTATTTCCAGTGGTCATGCAGAACAATTGATCACCATCCTCTTTATAACAGCCCTTAACATGTTAACCCCTCTCCCCGCCTTAGTTTTCTTTTCTCAATGGCTGGGTTCAATATCTAGGGGTTTTCTTAACATTACAAAACAGAGATCAGTGAAGTCCCAGTATTCAGGAGTGCTTGCCACTCACAGCCGCCTCTGCCTCTACTTGCAATACTGTATTCTGAGATTTACCAACTTAGCCCAGTAAGTTCTTAGTGGTTTCACTGGGTAATGGGGAAGCACACTGCTGCTGCAACCTCTCCACTGTCTTTCACTGTAACAATGACCTCACCCCATGTCTAAGGTTCAGTCCCCTACCCGTGTCATCAGTGATTTCAGCTCTAGTAATCCCTGATCAGAAACAAAGACTCTTACATGAGTGCATAGGTGGCACGTAATGGAGGCCAGGGACTAAGCCTCCCCAAACCTTGCGCCAATGAGTGGAGGCAGTGGTGGATTTGGAGCCCTCTGAAAAATCTCCCGGCACAGGCCCAGGGCTGGAGGAGCTCTTGCTCGCTGCTGTGGCTCTAGAGCCACGGTGGGGTACAGAGCCTATCTGGTCTTGGGGGAGGAGGGAAGAGGCGAGTGGGGGCAGAACGGGGGCAGGGCCATGGGTGGAACAGTGTGGGGCTGCGGGAGAAGGGGTGGAACCAGGGAGAGGCTCCAGGCTCGGCGCTCCAGCCAGGACAGAGAGCTCTGCTGCAGTCCCAACCCTGGCCGGGGCTGAGCTCTCAGCACCCCCCTCTTGCTGGGACCACGAATGTGGGGGCCTGAGAGCAGCAAGTGGGGGCAGGTCCTTGGCCGGAAGAGGCAGGCAGGGAACTAGCCTCCTCAAGGGGAAGCTTCACCCACCACCAGGGCCAGTGCAAGGAAGTTTCGCGCCCTAGGCGAAACTTCCACCTTGCGCCCCTCCCCCGCCCTGCAGCAGCTCCCCGCCCCCCCTCCGCCCTGAGGCGCCCCCCGCTGCAGCTCCCCCCCAGCCCTGAGGCGCCCTCCCCCGTGGCATCTACCCCCCACCCCAGGGAGCCGTGCGGCAGCTCCCCACCCCAGCTCACCTCTGCTCTGCCTCCTCCCCGAGCACGCCTCCCCCGCTCTAATTCTCCTCCCCTCCCAGGCTTGCGGCGCCAAACAGCTGATTGGTGCTGCAAGCCTGGGAGGCGGGAGAAGTGGAGCGGCGACCGCGTGCTCGGGGAGGGCGCGTAAGGACGCTGTAAAAAAAATTGGGGGCACTGCTTTGGTGCCCCCAAATCTTGGCGCCCTAGGCAACCGCCTAGTTTGCCTAAATGGTAGCACCGGCCCTGCCCACCACCCATGCATAAGCGAGATCAGCTTTATCATTAACACTGTGGAAAGGAAAGTCAAACAGCTTCAAGGACTCCCCATCACCAGAGAAGAACACCTGTTAGCATCTGTCTGACTTCTACTTTGATTTGGCAGCACTACCCCCTACTTAGGGAGTGAAGCTATACTTAGGGTGATCCCCTCAATTAAGGCATGGTCAATGAAGTTATGCTGCCCTTTAGTCATACAATAAGGATAATGGCATTCAAGACTAAAGTGAATTTTAACCCAAAACACCCACACTTGATCACTTTGGCAAAGCAGGTCTGCTGATCACCTAGGCAAAGTTGGGGTGCAAATATGGTCTGAAGTCCTGAAGTCTTTTCCTTCAGTGCATCAGTAGATGTCGGGGAGAGCTCATTCAGACCCTGCTCACATAAACAGGAAAATCCTGGAATCCTCATTCCTGTAAAGCCAGGGCCTCCCCCTTTAGGAGGGAGGGCTGAGTGCCAATAGCCATGTCCCCAGCTCTCCTCAGTGAGTACCTTGCACTAGGAGCGAGGGTTAGGTTTGAGGTTTTTACCCCGTCACATATTTTTCAAGGTGACACCACTTCCTTATGCCAGTAGAGTAATGTTGTCATGGTAACATGGTGGCATCACACAGCCACCTCCTAGGTACCCCCAGAGTGGGGATGTTTCTGGCACAGCTTGTGTATGGGGAGGTGTGTGTAAGGGAGCATCCTGGCATCAAAACACATTGGTTTGAAATGAACCTCACTGCCCTCCCATTCCATCCCCCTGGTTCAGCCACCAAACTGCAAAATCAGTTGTTCACTGAGTTGGAGTGGCTCTCTCCATGGTGAGTGGGTCGTCAGCATTCCCTGTCTAATGGATCTGTGCCCGTGAGGGGCCCAGTCCGCCCTCCTGATGAGCACGTACTCACAACCCTGCTCTCTTTGGAAGGAGGAACCAGGCAGGCCTCTGCTTTTCTTTCCTGTCTGAAGTCCTGATACGTTTTTACCTTGTGCTGTTCTCTGGTATGAGTATGGGGGGGAGGGGAAAGGACGGAGCTTGCCTGGAGTCCCTGTTCCAATCCATATTCTATACACAAGGTGCCTCCTGCCATGTGAGTCTCAGTGGCCATGCTTGCCAGATGCTTCACCTCAGGAACCCATCCAGGATGGATGCCCCAGCCTGACGCAAGGCAGTGAGAAAGGGACTGCTCCAGATGCTCTAGTCTTCAGAGAGGGCAGTTCATCCCCTGCCAGGCCTCTGAGCTGTGCCCCAATAACCATGCCATTAGCTGTGAACGTCCTGCTCCTGCCACCTTGGACGGGCAGTGACTCTGCATGCACAGGCCCAGCTTGAGGGACTTGTCCTTGGAAAGCAGTGTGAATGTTTCCCCAGTGGGTAACACTCAGAAAAACCTGAGCAGAGGCCATGGCAGTCTGCTGCAGCAAGAGCCAGTATTGTTCTGGACACCTCTTTGCAACCATCACTGAACTGGGAAAGGGCAGCAGGAACACTGGACCTGATCTAGAGCTCCCAGACCCTGCCTGCATTCTAATTCCTGGACTGGAGGGTTGGAGAGGTGGGGCCCCTCCCCGGCTGGGGGCTCTGAAGGGTCCGGGGGGGTCTGACAGCTGGCTTCCTTCTCCACAGGCTTGGCGGATGAAGACTGCCTGTGGTACCTGGACAAGAATGGCTCATGGCACCCTGGCTTTGACTGCAACTTCTTCACCTTTTGCTGCGGCAATTGTTACCAGCGCTACTGCTGCATCGACCCCCTGAAGCTCATCACGGAGAGGCAGCAGAAGCACTGCCTTGCTTTCAGGTGAGCGGGGCATGGAGCCTGGCCAGAGCTCCCTGGGACACTGGTCCCACTGAGAACGACTGTGTCCTGGCACAGGGAGGGAGTGTTGATAGGGTTATGGACAGGCAATTGGAGGCTGAGACTCCTGCCTCCAATTTCAGGAGTTGAAGACACATGCCATCCCCGCCTAGAGTTCGGGTATTGTGGCCTCTGACATCTCTCCTCACTGTGACGAACTCTCTGTCTAGCTGCTTGGCTGCTGGCCCCTAGCCCAGGATCTGGACACCTACCTCCCACAGGTTAAAAATAGCAAAAGCAGCAATGTCTCTTCCTCTCCCTTCCTCCAAGTAGGAGCAGGTGCATGGCTGGGTGTTGATGCATGTGTGTATGAGGAGCTCTGAGAGAAAGGGGTGAGTGCTGCAGGTAGTTCTGGATGTGTTGTTCTGGGAGGTAGCTGCACAGTCTGGGTCGGGCTCCCATGGTAGTTCTGTCTCCTGCACTAATGAATCCCCACTGTTTGTTGACGGTGTTATGGCTGCAGGGGTGTAGCTGTCGTGAGAGGTGGTGATTGCACTGGGGAAGTGACTCTCAAGTGTTGAGGGCTGGTGCTACGGGGCTTTGTCTCTTGGGACAAAGACCTTGCCCTCGGCTTTGTATTGGGTGGGGAGGCAGCACAGAGAGTGGAACCAGGGTACCGTGCTTATGGTGGTCTGTGCGCTGAACAGGTGGGTTGCTGCATTTTGGAGCTTTTCCAGGTCCTGCATTTTCATTCCCAGGTGCAGCAAGTTGTGATAATCAGGTCTGGGCATCACCTTGGCCAGCTCTGCCATGGGGATGTGGGGAGTGGAGTGCAGGTGGGTGCATTTGCTGCTGTGACTCTTTGGGCACCCAGTGGCTTTGAGGAGCCCAGAAGGACCCCCAGGCCACTGACAGATGTAACAACCTGCAGGAGATGCCTTCAATAGCAGGGGGTCAGAGGAGGTGAGTTGTTCAAAGTGCTTCCCACCAGCATCAGCTCTGCATGGGCTGGCCTCTGCTCCTCAGACAGGTGCTGAACTCAGACAGGTGCCGGAAGAGCCGGGGCTGGCTGTCTCTGATGTGGGCGGGTGGGGCTGGCCATGTCTGTGACTGCTGCCCTTCAGACCATCCTGTATCCCCTGCTCTCTCTGTGGCTCCGTACAGATGCTGAGTAAAGTGGGGGAAGATTGAGCCCCAGTTGAGGGCCCTGGGGATGGAAGAACTGCCCATAATGACCCTGTGAGTGGATAGAAAAAGGAGGGCATAACAGTTCCCCCCAGGGCTTTATGGAAGCAGGACCATGCTTGCTGATCGGGTAGCCAGTGCTACCAAAGGTGGCTGTTCCTCCCTCCAGCTCTGGTGGATGGCCTCTTCCTGGCAGAGTGCAGGGTGGTCTCTGTCTCTGCCCTGGTGCCTGACAGAGGGAAGCAGAGCACACCAATGCTCTGGCCATGCCCCCTTAGAGCTGTGAGGGGCGGTGCAGAGCCATTACACAGGCCTTGTCTTCTGCAGGGCTTCCCCCCATGCCAGAGGAATTCCCCTGTGCCTGGTTCGCTGTGCTGCTGAAACTGGGATAAATGGGCCACAGTGCAGTGCTGAGTCAGGGACTCTTTGCGGAGTGCTGTTGCCTTGAGTTCCTCCATGTGCAAGACAGAGATGAGTATCCAGCGGCAAGTTTGTAACGTGAGCTGCTATTGCAGTGGATCTCTAATGGGTGTGATTACTGAACGCTTGTGGCTAGTGGCCAGGGCACGACTGGAGCATCACCTGCCCATCCCCGATGCTTAGGCTCTACCCAGAGTAAGGGGGAAAGATGGCTGAAGGCATGGGGTGAGGACACAAGCACACAGGATAAGCTGATGGGGGTGAGAAGGTTGGTGTGATCAGTAGTGTCGAGTCGACCAACTGGAGGGTGAGGCTGGAGGAGAGGCCACAGGGCTTCTGTCTGGCTCAGTACTGTCTCCTCCTTAGCATTGTGCTCACAACATCTAAATCCCACCGTGCCAGGCTCCTTGGGTTTGATTGTGGGAAGAAGTGGCTGAGATTGGTGCTTGTTCTGATCTCTCCCAGCAGCCAGCCCTGTAGCCAAGTCCTCCCGTCCTCCCCCTGCTCTTGTGAGCTTAGCATTTCTGTTGCTCCCATGACGTGAGCTGTGGTGACAGGGTAGGATCTGGCAGTGGGAGGGAGCTCTTGGACAGTCCAGTGCAGGGCTTTGAAGATAAGGAGTGAGCCTTGCATTTAGCCCCAGTGTTTAGCCAGGAGCCTGTGCAGAGCGGAGTGCAGGTGTGTTGTGCTGTGCACACCTGTGCTGTCAAGTAGCTTGGCTGCTGTGTCTTCGTCACTCCTGCTGGGTGCATTGCCCTGTGGCCTGGTGGCCAGGAGCGCGTGGATAGCCACAACCCTGGGGCTCAGGCTGGGGGTCAGGTTGCTCACCAGCCATGGCTGGAAGAGGGCATGGTTTGCAGCCCTCACTGGTTGGCTACCCAGCCATGGTGACAAGCCCAGAAGGTCCCTAAGGCAAGCAAGTGTGTGCGAGTCGCCACAGTGGACAGGCTAGAGGGGGAAGCGAGAGCAGTGGGAGGAGGCTGCCCATTTGGGGGTTGGGGTGGAGACTCAGGGAAGGATTTGTGTGAGGGGAGAGGGCCACATGTTAAAGGCCGAGCGAAAGGGGAGGGATGACTGGGGATTCAGGTTGGAGATGGAGGGTGAGAAGGAGCTGAAGGAGGGGCTGAGGGAGGAGGGGAGGAGATGAAGGGAGGGAGAGGGGACTTGGCACCTGATAGCACCCAGGACTGAAGATCCCCTGCAGTCTGCGTGGTGTGTGTGTGTGTGTGCGTGCAGCCAGTGCAGGTGTGTGTGGGAAGGGTGGGGCTGTGTTTGGGGAGGCATCTTGGTTAGTGGCTGTAGTGTTGGGGGAGGGGGCAGCAGCATGTGGCCATTTAGGGGAAGGGAGCACTGGGGCAGGGCTCTGCATGGGGGGCCACTGGTGGTGCATGGCCATGTATGTGGAGGGGGCAGCAGTGTCTGGCTGTGTATGAGAGGGAATGTTCTGTGCATGGCCATTTATGTTGGTGGGCGGGGAGCTATGTATGTGTGGGGGGCGGCAGTGCGTGGCCGTGTATATGGGGGATGCGGTGGTGCATGGCCATATATGTTTGGGGGGATCGCAGTGTATGGCTGTACACACGGGGAGGCATGGCTGTGTATGGGGGGGCGGTGGCGTGTGGCCATGTACATGGTGCGGGGGGGAATGGTCGTGCATGGCCGTGTATGTGGGGGGAGGCAGCGGTGCGTGGTGGGGGTGGCGGGGCATGGCATGCAGTGTGCTCCAGTGCACTGCCCATTCCCATGTGGGTTCCAAACTCCAGTGGCAGTGGGTCTCTCATCCCTGCAGTGGAGCCCTGAGTGGAATGAAGCCCACTGTGCTGAGGTGCAGGGCAGAGACATTAGGGGAGCTCTGCAAAGCCTGCCTTTCTCTTCTCCGTTGTAATCTTTTGGGAGGATTTTGCCTGCTGCTATGATCCAGGTCTCCAGTGACTCATGGCACAGGCAGCCTCTACTCGATCAAAGCACTGCCCAGAACATCAGGTGGAGCATTCCCAGGGTTGGGGAAGGGGTCCCAAGTCCCAGCCACAGGGCTGCCCAGAGGATTCAGGGGGCCTGGGGCAAAGCAATTTCGGGGGCCCCTTCCATAAAAAAAAGTTGCAATACTATAGAATACTATATTCTCGTGGGGGCCCCTGTGGGGCCCAGGGCCTGGGGCAAATTGCCCCATTTGCCCCCGCCCCCCGGGCGGCCCTGCCCAGCCATGCACAAACCCCAAGACCACCCATTAATCCTTTCATCTCCACAGCCTTGGGGAGGGAGGGCAGGGTCCCAGGATTCATCCCTTGCAGGGAGCTGGATCCATGCAATGCACAGGGATCAGGCGCTGCCTGTGAACTGCACATCTCTCTATGTGCAGCATATAGCCAGCATGTGTCTGTGAAGGATCCACTTGGTCCAGGGAAGGGCAGCATTGGGCACTCGGGACAGTACTTGAGACTGCCCTGTAACCATGTCTGCTTGTGTCCCACAGCCCAAAGACCATCGCTGGCATTGCCTCAGCCGTCGTCCTCTTCGTGGCCATCGTTGCCACCATCATCTGCTGCTTCATGTGCTCCTGCTGCTACCTGTACCAGAGACGGCAGCACATGCGGACACCCTTCCAAGGTAGGGGCTGGCAGCACAACTACCCTCTGTGCAGCCACGGCCTGGGAAGAGCAGGGTGGGCCCAGGAGGGGGGGCAGAGGGGGCACCAGAGGGGGCTCAGGCACAGGAAGTACTTGGTAAATGTTGGTTGGTTTAGTTCTCTTTGACTCTAGGCTGGGGAGAGATGGGAGGGATGCAATTGAGCTTTTGCGAACAGGGGCTGCTAACAGGGAGTTTCGCAAGGGAGTTTGGAAGGGGAGCAGGAAAGGAGCGTGGGTCCCTTGCCGGTCTATCTTATACCCTTTATTCCCCTTAAAACCTATAGCCCAAACTACATTCAAAACTTCTTGCTTTAAACAACCCCTTCATTAACTAGGAGAAAATGCAGGCAGAAGCCCAGCTGCAGAGTGGGAGCTATCCAGTTTATTGCACTGAGTGTAGCACATATGAGTACCTGCCCCATGGGCGGGTGGCGTATGTGTGCATTCGGTGCAAGGAGCTCCTGGCCCTCAGAGACCACGTACAGACTCTGGAGGCAAGGGTGGCGGAACTGGAGGAGCTAAGGGAGGCAGAGAGGTATGTTGATGAGGCTTTCCGGGACACTGTAGAATTGTCCCACCTCCGGTCAGCCCCTGCGCTGTTGAGCAGGATGAAAGGCCGAGGGAAGCAGAGCAGTCAACAGGAGCAGAGGGAAACCTTCCCATAGTTGGGACCCTCCTTCCAGACGGTGCTGGGGTTGCCTCTCGCACTGAGGTTACCTCTCCAGGGGAGGGAACTCCAGTTGCTAGGAAAAGGCAGGTATTAGTATTGGGAGATTCGATCATTAGAAACGTAGATAGCTGGGTTTGTGATGACCGGGAGAACCATATGGTGACTTGCCTGCCTGGTGCGAAGGTTGCGGATCTCTCGAGGCATCTAGACAGACTTATAGAATCATAGAATCATAGAATCATAGAATATCAGAGTTGGAAGGGACCTCAAGAGGTCATCTAGTCCAACCCCCTGCTCAAAGCAGGACCAATTCCCAGCTAAATCATCCCAGCCAGGGCTTTGTCAAGCCGGGCCTTAAAAACCTCCAAGGAAGGAGACTCCACCACCTCCCTAGGTAACGCATTCCAGTGTTTCACCACCCTCCTAGTGAAATAGTTTTTCCTGATATCCAACCTGGACTTCCCCCACCGCAACTTGAGACCATTGCTCCTTGTTCTGTCATCTGCCACCACTGAGAACAGCCGAGCTCCATCCTCTTTGGAACCCCCCTTCAGGTAGTTGAAGGCTGCTATCAAATCCCCCCTCATTCTTCTCTTCTGGAGACTAAACAATCCCAGTTCTCTCAGCCTCTCCTCATAAGTCATATGCTCCAGACCCCTAATCATTTTTGTTGCCCTCCGCTGGACTCTTTCCAATTTTTCCACATCCTTCTTGTAGTGTGGGGCCCAAAACTGGACACAGTATTCCAGATGAGGCCTCACCAATGTCGAATAAAGGGGAACGATCACGTTCCTCGATCTGCTGGCAATGCCCCTACTTATACAGCCCAAAATGCCGTTAGCCTTCTTGGCAACAAGAGCACACTGTTGACTCATATCCAGCTTCTCGTCCACTGTGACCCCTAGGTCCTTTTCAGCAGAACTGCTACCTAGCCATTCGGTCCCTAGTCTGTAGCAGTGCATGGGATTCTTCCGTCCTAAGTGCAGGACTCTGCACTTGTCCTTGTTGAACCTCATCAGGTTTTTTTCTGCCCAATCCTCTAATTTGTCTAGGTCCCTCTGTATCCGATCCCTACCCTCTAGTGTATCTACCACGCCTCCTAGTTTAGTGTCATCTGCAAACTTGCTGAGAGTGCAGTCCACACCATCCTCCAGATCATTAATAAAGATATTAAACAAAACCGGCCCCAGGACCGACCCTTGGGGCACTCCACTTGAAACCGGCTGCCAACTAGACATGGAGCCATTGATCACTACCCGTTGAGCCCGACGATCTAGCCAGCTTTCTATCCACCTTACAGTCCATTCATCCAGCCCATACTTCTTTAACTTGGTGGCAAGAATACTGTGGGAGACAGTATCAAAAGCTTTGCTAAAGTCAAGAAATAACACATCCACTGCTTTCCCCTCATCCACAGAGCCAGTTATCTCATCATAGAAGGCAATTAGGTTAGTCAGGCACGACTTCCCCTTCGTGAATCCATGCTGACTGTTCCTGATCACTTTCCTTTCCTCTAAATGTTTCATAATTGATTCCTTGAGGACCTGCTCCATAATTTTTCCAGGGACTGAGGTGAGGCTGACTGGCCTGTAGTTCCCCGGATCCTCCTTCTTCCCTTTTTTAAAGATGGGCACTACATTAGCCTTTTTCCAGTCATCTGGGACCTCCCCCGATCGCCATGAGTTTTCAAAAATAATGGCTAATGGCTCTGCAATCTCACCCGCCAACTCCTTTAGCACCCTCGGATGCAGTGCATCCGGCCCCATGGACTTGTGCACGTCCAGTTTTTCTAAATAGTCCCGAACCACTTCTTTCTCCACAGAGGGTTGGTCACCTTCTCCCCATGCTGTACTGCCCAGTGCAGCAATCTGGGAGCTGACCTTGTGCGTGAAGACAGAGGCAAAAAAATCATTGAGTACATTAGCTTTTTCCACATCCTCGGTCACTAGGTTGCCTCCCTCATTCAGTAAGGGGCCCACACTTTCCTTGATTTTCTTCTTGTTGCTAACATACCTGAAGAAACCCTTCTTGTTACTCTTAACATCTCTTGCTAACTGCAACTCCAAGTGTGATTTGGCCTTCCTGATTTCACTCCTGCACGCCTGAGCAATATTTTTATACTCCTCCCTGGTCATTTGTCCAATCTTCCACTTCTTATAAGCCTCTTTTTTGCGTTTAAGATCAGCAAGGATTTCACTGTTTAGCCAAGCTGGTCGCCTGCCATATTTACTATTCTTTCTACACATCGGGATGGTTTGTTCCTGCAACCTCAATAAGGATTCTTTAAAATACAGCCAGCTCTCCTGGACCCCTTTGCCCTTCATGTTATTCTCCCAGGGGATCCTGCCCACCTGTTCCCTGAGGGAGTCAAAGTCTGCTTTTCTGAAGTCCAGGGTCCATATTCTGCTGCTCTCCTTTCTTCCTTGTGTCAGAATCCTGAACTTGACCATCTCATGGTCACTGCCTCCCAGGTTCCCATCCACTTTTGCTTCCCCTACTAGTTCTTCCCTGTTTGTGAGCAGCAGGTCAAGAAAAGCTTTGCCCCTAGTTGGTTCCTCCAGCACTTGCACCAGGAAATTGTCCCCTACGCTTTCCAAAAATTTCCTGGATTGCCTGTGCACCGCTGTATTGCTCTCCCAGCAGATATCAGGGTGATTAAAGTCTCCCATGAGAACCAGGGCCTGCGATCTAGCAACTTCTGCTAGTTGCCAGAAGAAAGCCTCGTCCACCTCATCCCCCTGGTCTGGTGGTCTATAGCAGACTCCAACCACGACATCACCCTTGTTGCTCCCACTTCTCAACTTTATCCAGAGACACTCAGGTTTTTCTGCAGTATCATACCGGAGCTCTGAGCAGTCATACTCCTCTCTTACATACAATGCAACTCCCCCACCTTTTCTGCCCTGCCTGTCCTTCCTGAACAGTTTATATCCATCCATGACAGTACTCCAGTCATGTGAGTTATCCCACCAAGTCTCTGTTATTCCAATCACATCATAGTTCCCTGACTGTGCCAGGACTTCCAGTTCTCCCTGCTTGTTTCCCAGGCTTCTTGCATTTGTGTATAGTGCTGGGGAGGAGCCGGTGGTCGTGGTACACGTAGGTACCAATGACATAGGGAAGGGTAGGAGAGATGTCCTGGAGGCCAAATTTAGGCTGCTAGGGAAGAGACTGAAATCCAGGACCTCTATGGTGGCATTCTCAGAAATGCTCCCAGTTCCACACGCAGGGCCAGGTAGGCAGGCAGAGCTTCAGAGTCTCAATGCGTGGATGAGACGCTGGTGTAGAGAGGAGGGGTTTACATTCATTAGGAACTGGGGAAACTTCTGGAATGGGGGGAGCCTATACAGGAAGGATGGGCTCCACCTAAACCAAAGTGGAACCAGACTGCTGGCACTAAACATTAAAAAGGTTGTAGAGCAGTTTTTAAACTAGGAGATGGGGGAAAAGCATCTTTGGAAGGCAAAAGATGCACTGTCCTAGAGATGGGGGTTCCACAACCACCACTCCCAAGAGGAGGAGGAGGGTGGTGGTGGTCGGGGACTCCCTCCTCAGGGGGACTGAGTCATCTATCTGCCGCCCCGACCGGGAAAACCGAGAGGTCTGCTGCTTGCCAGGAGCTAGGATACACGATGTGACGGAGAGACTGCCGAGACTCATCAAGCCCTCGGATCGCTACCCCTTCCTGCTTCTCCACGTGGGCACTAACGATACTGCCAAGAATGACCTTGAGCGGATCACTGCAGACTACGTGGCTCTTGGAAGAAGGATAAAGGAGTTTGAGGCGCAAGTGGTGTTCTCGTCCATCCTCCCTGTGCAAGGAAAAGGCCGGGGTAGAGACCGTCGAATCGTGGAAGTCAACGAATGGCTACGCAGGTGGTGTCGGAGAGAAGGCTTTGGATTCTTCGACCATGGGATGGTGTTCCAAGAAGAAGGAGTGCTAGGCAGAGACGGGCTCCACCTAACGAAGAGAGGGAAGAGCATCTTCGCCAGCAGGCTGGCTAACCTAGTGAGGAGGGCTTTAAACTAGGTTCACCGGGGGAAGGAGACCAAAGCCCTGAGGTAAGTGGGGAAATGGGATCCTGGGAGGAAGCACAAGCAGGAGAGCGCAAGAGGGGAGGACTCCTGTCTCATGCTGAGAAAGAGGGACGATCGATGAGTTATCTTAAGTGCCTATACACAAATGCAAGAAGCTTGGGAAAAAAGCAGGGAGAACTGGAAGTCCTGGCACAGTCAGGGAACTATGATGTGATTGGAATAACAGAGACTTGGTGGGATAACTCACATGACTGGAGTACTGTCATGGATGGATATAAACTGTTCAGGAAGGACAGGCAGGGCAGAAAAGGTGGGGGAGTTGCGTTGTATGTAAGAGAGGAGTATGACTGCTCAGAGCTCCGGTATGAAACTGCAGAAAAACCTGAGATAAAGGTTGATAAAGTTGAGAAGTGTGAGCAACAAGGGTGATGTCGTGGTTGCAGTCTGCTATAGACCACCAGACCAGGGGGATGAGGTGGACGAGGCTTTCTTCTGGCAACTAGCAGAAGTTGCTAGATCGCAGGCCCTGGTTCTCATGGGAGACTTTAATCACCCTGATATCTGCTGGGAGAGCAATACAGCGGTGCACAGGCAATCCAGGAAATTTTTGGAAAGTGTAGGGGACAATTTCCTGATGCAAGTGCTGGAGGAACCAACTAGGGGCAAAGCTTTTCTTGACCTGCTACTCACAAACAGAGAAGAACTAGTAGGGGAAGCAAAAGTGGATGGGAACCTGGGAGGCAGTGACCATGAGATGGTTGAGTTCAGGATCCTTACACAAGGAAGAAAGGAGAGCAGCAGAATACGGACCCTGGACTTCAGAAAAGCAGACTTTGACTCCCTCAGGGAACAGATGGACAGGATCCCCTGGGAGAATAACATGAAGGGCAAAGGGGTCCAGGAGAGCTGGCTGTATTTTAAAGAATCCTTATTGAGGTTGCAGGAACAAACCATCCCAATGTGTAGAAAGAATAGTAAATATGGCAGGCGACCAGCTTGGCTAAACAGTGAAATCCTTGCTGATCTTAAACGCAAAAAAGAAGCTTACAAGAAGTGGAAGATTGGACAAATGACCAGGGAGGAGTATAAAAATATTGCTCAGGCGTGCAGGAGTGAAATCAGGAAGGCCAAATCACACTTGGAGTTGCAGTTAGCAAGAGATGTTAAGAGTAACAAGAAGGGTTTCTTCAGGTATGTTAGCAACAAGAAGAAAATCAAGGAAAGTGTGGGCCCCTTACTGAATGAGGGAGGCAACCTAGTGACCGAGGATGTGGAAAAAGCTAATGTACTCAATGATTTTTTTGCCTCTGTCTTCACGCACAAGGTCAGCTCCCAGATTGCTGCACTGGGCAGTACAGCATGGGGAGAAGGTGACCAACCCTCTGTGGAGAAAGAAGTGGTTCGGGACTATTTAGAAAAACTGGACGTGCACAAGTCCATGGGGCCGGATGCGCTGCATCCGAGGGTGCTAAAGGAGTTGGCGTGTGAGATTGCAGAGCCGTTAGCCATTATTTTTGAAAACTCATGGCGATTGGGGGAGGTCCCAGATGACTGGAAAAAGGCTAATGTAGTGCCCATCTTTAAAAAAGGGAAGAAGGAGGATCCGGGGAACTACAGGCCAGTCAGCCTCACCTCAGTCCCTGGAAAAATCATGGAGCAGGTCCTCAAGGAATCAATTATGAAAGATTTAGAGGAGAGGAAAGTGATCAGGAACAGTCAGCATGGATTCACGAAGGGGAAGTCGTGCCTGACTAACCTAATTGCCTTCTATGATGAGATAACTGGCTCTGTGGATGAGGGGAAAGCAGTGGATGTGTTATTCCTTGACTTTAGCAAAGCTTTTGATACGGTCTCCCACAGTATTCTTGCCGCCAAGTTAAAGAAGTATGGGCTGGATGAATGGACTGTAAGGTGGATAGAAAGCTGGCTAGATCGTTGGGCCCAACGGGTAGTGATCAATGGCTCCATGTCTAGTTGGCAGCCGGTTTCAAGCGGAGTGCCCCAAGGGTCAGTCCTGGGGCCGGTTTTGTTTAATATCTTTATTAATGATCTGGAGGATGGTGTGGACTGCACTCTCAGCAAGTTTGCAGATGACACTAAACTAGGAGGCGTGGTAGATACACTAGAGGGTAGGGATCGGATACAGAGGGACCTAGACAAATTAGAGGATTGGGCCGAAAAAAACCTGATGAGGTTCAACAAGGACAAGTGCAGAGTCCTGCACTTAGGACGGAAGAATCCCATGCACTGCTACAGACTAGGGACCAAATGGCTAGGTAGCAGTTCTGCAGAAAAGGACCTAGGGGTCACAGTGGACGAGAAGCTGGATATGAGTCAACAGTGTGCTCTTGTTGCCAAGAAGGCTAACGGCATTTTGGGCTGTATAAGTAGGGGCATTGCCAGCAGATCGAGGAACGTGATCGTTCCCCTTTATTCGACATTGGTGAGGCCTCATCTGGAATACTGTGTCCAGTTTTGGGCCCCACACTACAAGAAGGATGTGGAAAAATTGGAAAGAGTCCAGCGGAGGGCAACAAAAATGATTAGGGGGCTGGAGCACATGACTTATGAGGAGAGGCTGAGGGAACTGGGATTGTTTAGTCTCCAGAAGAGAAGAATGAGGGGGGATTTGATAGCAGCCTTCAACTACCTGAAGGGGGGGTTCCAAAGAGGATGGAGCTCGGCTGTTCTCAGTGGTGGCAGATGACAGAACAAGGAGCAATGGTCTCGAGTTGCAGTGGGGGAGGTCCAGGTTGGATATCAGGAAAAACTATTTCACTAGGAGGGTGGTAAAACACTGGAATGCATTACCTAGGGAGGTGGTGGAGTCTCCTTCCTTGGAGGTTTTTAAGGTCCGGCTTGACAAAGCCCTGGCTGGGATGATTTAGCTGGGAATTGGTCCTGCTTTGAGCAGGGGGTTGGACTAGATGACCTCTTGAGGTCCCTTCCAACTCTGATATTCTGTGATTCTGTGATTCTGTGAAAGCCGACTGCTGCAGAGGAGCATGTGGCTCGGACAGAGACTTCTCTTAGGGGAGAGTCTAGTGATAGAGAATCTCCAGGTTATAGTCAGGAGCAGAGGATGGAAGAGGATAAAGTAGGGGCCAGATCAGATGATAAACATTCACATAAAAAAGAATCTGATACATCAGAAAAGGGCAGACAAATAAACAGTGACAAGTTTTTAAAGTGCTTGTACACAAATGCTAGAAGTCTAAATAATAAGATGGGTGAACTAGAGTGCCTTGTGATAAAGGAGGATTTTGATATAATAGGCATCACAGAAACCTGGTGGACTGAGAGCAATCAATGGGACACAATCATTCTGGGATACAAAATATATCAGAAGGACAGAACAGGTCGTGCAGGGGGGGGAGTGGCACTATATGTGAAAGAAAATGTACAATCAAATGAAGTAAAAATCTTAAGCAAATCCGCATGTTCCATAGAATCTCTATGGATAGAAATTTCATGCTCTAATAAGAATATAACATTAGGGATCTATTATCGACCACCTGACCAGGACGGTAATAGTGATGATGAAATGCTAAGGGAAATTAGAGAGGCTATCAAAATTAAGAACTCAATAATAGTGGGGGATTTCAATTATCCCCATATTGACTGGGAACATTTCACTTCAGGACGAAATGCAGAGATAAAATTTCTCGATACTTTAAATGACTGCTTCATGGAGCAGCTGGTACGGGAACCCACAAGGGGAGAGGCAACTCTAGATTTAGTCCTGAGTGGAGCGCAGGAGCTGGTCCAAGCGGTAACTATAGCAGGACCGCTTGGAAATAGTGACCATAATACAATAACGTTCAACATCCCTGTGGTGAGAAGAACATCTCAACAGCCCAACACTGTGGTATTTAATTTCAAAAGGGGGAACTATGCAAAAATGAGGGGGTTAGTTAAATAGAAGTTAAAAGGTACAGTGACTAAAGTGAAATCCCTGCAAGCTGCATGGGCGCTTTTTAAAGACACCATAATAGAGGCCCAACTTCAATGTATACCCCAAATTAAGAAACACAGAAAAAGAACTAAAAAAGAGCCACCGTGGCTTAACACCCATGTAAAAGAAGCAGTCAGAGATAAAAAGACTTCCTTTAAAAAGTGGAAGTCAAATCCTAGTGAGGCAAATAGAAAGGAGCATAAACGCTGCCAAATTAAGTGCAAGAATGTAATAAGAAAAGCCAAAGAGGAGTTTGAAGAACGGCTAGCCAAAAACTCCAAAGGTAATAACAAAATGTTTTTTAAGTACCTCAGAAGCAGGAAGCCTGCTAAACAACCAGTGGGGCCCTTGATGATCGAGATACAAAAGGAGCGCTTAAAGACGATAAAGTCATTGCGGAGAAACTAATGGATTCTTTGCTTCAGTCTTCACGGCTGAGGATGTTAGGGAGATTCCCAAACCTGAGCTGGCTTTTGTAGGTGACAAATCTGAGGAACTGTCACGGATTGAAGTGTCACGAGAGGAGGTTTTGGAATTAATTGATAAACTTAACATTAACAAGTCACTGGGACCAGATGGCATTCACCCAAGAGTTCTGAAAGAACTCAAATGTGAAGTTGCGGAACTGTTAACTAAGGTTTGTAACCTGTCCTTTAAATCGACTTCTGTACCCAATGACTGGAAGTTAGCTAATGTAACGCCAGTATTTAAAAAGGGTTCTAGAGGTGATCCCGGCAATTACAGACTGGTAAGTCTAACATCTGTACCAGGCAAATTAGTCGAAACAATAGTTAAGAATAAAATTGCCCGACACATAGAAAAACATGTGGACAAGGGGGATCCAGTGGACATAGTGTACTTAGATTTCCAGAAAGCCTTTGACAAGGTCCCTCACCAAAGGCTCTTATGTAAATTAAGCTGCCATGGGATAAGAGGGAAGGTCCTTTCATGGATTGAGAAATGGTTAAAAGACAGGGAACAAAGGGTAGGAATTAATGATAAATTCTCAGAATGGAGAGGGGTAACTAGTGGTGTTCCCCAAGGGTCAGTCCTCGGACCGATCCTATTCAACTTATTCATAAATGATCTGGAGAAAGGGGTAAACAGTGAGGTGGCAAAGTTTGCAGATGATACTAAACTGCTAAAGATAGTTAAGTCCAAAGCAGACTGTGAAGAACTTCAAAAAGATCTCACAAAACTAAGTGATTGGGCAACAAAATGGCAAATGAAATTTAATGTGGATAAATGTAAAGTAATGCACATTGGAAAAAATAACCCCAACTATACATACAATATGATGGGGGCTAATTTAGCTACAACAAGTCAGGAAAAAGATCTTGGAGTCATCGTGGATAGTTCTCTGAAAATGTCCACGCAGTGTGCAGAGGCGGTCAAAAAAGCAAACAGGACGTTAGGAATCATTAAAAAGGGGATAGAGAATAAGACTGAGAATATATTATTGCCCTTACATAAATCGATGGTACGCCCTCATCTCGAATACTGCATACAGATGTGTTCTCCTCATCTCAAAAAAGATATACTGGTACTAGAAAAGGTTCAGAAAAGGGCAACTAAAATGATTAATGGTTTGGAACGGGTCCCATATGAGGAGAGATTAAAGACGCTAGGACTCTTCAGCTTGGAAAAGAGGAGACTAAGGGGGGATATGATAGAGATATATAAAATCATGAGTGAGGTGGAGAAAGTGGATAAGGAAAAGTTATTTACTTATTTCCATAATACAAGAACTAGGGGTCATCAAATGAAATTAATAGGCAGCAGGTTTAAAACAAATAAAAGGAAGTTCTTCTTCACGCAGCGCACAGTCAACTTGTGGAACTCCTTACCTGAGAAGGTTGTGAAGGCTAGTAACAGAGTTTAAAAGAGAACTGGATAAATTCATGGTGGTTAAGTCCATTAATGGCTATTAGCCAGGAGGGTAAGGAATGGTGTCCCTAGCCTCTGTCTGTCAGAGGATGGAGATGGATGGCAGGAGAGAGATCACTTGATCATTGCCTGTTAGGTTCACTCCCTCTGGGGCACCTGGCATTGGCCACTGTTGGTAGACAGGATACTGGGCTAGATGGACCTTTGGTCTGACCCGGTACGGCCTTTCTTATGTTCTTATGTTAATTAGGGTGACTGTAGTGTGTGTGTCCAGGAGGGAGGGAGGGGAGGAAAATATTGACTAGCTGCTCATTAACTGAGCACTGTCCATCCTGTGCACTGAATGCGGCACGGGGAAAAATACAACATGATCATGTATCATCATGCATATGCAAAAGTGGGAGGCTGAATTAAGGTTGCACAGGCAACCTTATTTCTGGCATTTCCTAACTTCTGTGTTTTTGACTTTGCAACCTTACCATAGTTTTTTGTGTGTAATATTCTAGGTTTTTAGAACAGCAAACTGAAAAATCAGAAATTACATAACGTGCCTCATATTGACATCCACATGAGTCATCATCGGGTTTGGAACCTTTTGATCCACTGCACAGATCTCTTATCACTTGAGCTAAGGAAGTAATTGATCACAGTAGGTTGTCATCCTCTATATGGACCAGCACTAGAGAGACATTTTGCTAATGGGTTTCACAGATATTTGCTGACATCAGAGGAATGATGAAACCCTGGATTTGTGGGTTCCATTCCAGGCTCTGCAGGGGGGTATTCTCTAGTGGTCACAGACACTCTACCTGTCCCGTCCCCCCAGTACACACACATATTTCACCCCTTCTGCCCTGTCTCTTCCAACCTGTCCCTAACCCGTCCTGTCCCCACCTCCAGCTCCTCGTCCCTGTTAAGCTGTCTGCAGTGGCTCAGGAGCATGAGTACCAACCTCAGGGCAGACTGTCAAGAAAGAGGACACACACCCCAAATTCGCTGTGAGTTCTATATTTGTATTTCACCAATCAATCAAGTGTAAACTCCTCAGACACTACACCAGCCTCAACATGGAACCACAGACAGTTCCCTTGGGTACTCCGATCCATCTCTGGGGGTTATAGTAAATAAGCCTTGCGGTCTCTTCTATCCCTATGATTCTATGATCTTGCCACCCAGAGAAGCTTGCCTTTGTGGTCGATGGTCCCTTACACCCAACATCACCATAATATTCAGGTTTCTCCAAGTCCCAAAGCACTTACCGCAGGTCACTTGCACCTCAGATCTCACACCAGAGACAACACTTGTAGCCAATACTATAATATATTAACTAAAGAGTTAATAACTAAGAAAAAGAAATGAGAGTTATTTACAAGGTTAAAGCAGGTAAACATACACACACAAATGAGTTACAGTCTTAGGTTCCAAAAGGTAACAGAGGCTGCTGTAATATGTAATATTTAATATGTCCTCTAGGGCTAACCCAGGCTAAGCAGCTGGGGATCCCTTGCTTGTGCTTAGAAATCTTACCCTCACAAAGTCCAAGCAGCAAAGAGATCCAGTTCTTCCTGTCAGGGATTTTTATTCCCTTCCCGCAGAGCTCAAGCTGATGGGATGAGTCCTCATGCACAGCTCCTCTTCATTGGCATGGGGGGGAGCAATCAACAAAGTATTTTGTTCTCTGATGTTCCACAACAATTTGTCTGGTGTCTAAATTCCCAACTGTACATATAAAATGATGGGGTCTAAATTAGCTGTTACCATTCAAGAAAGAGATCTTGGAGTCATTGTTGATAGTTCTCTGAAAATATCCACTCAATGTGCAGGGGCAGTCAAAAAAGCGAACAAAATGTTGGGAATCATTAAAAGAAAGGGATAGATAATAAGACAGAAAATATCATTTTGCCTCTGTATAAATCCACAGTACACCCACATCTTGAATACTGCGTGCAGATGTGGTCACCCCATCTCAGAAAAGATATATTGGAATTGGAAAAGGTTCAGAAAAGGATAACAAAAATGATTAGGGGTATGAAACGGCTTCCGTATGGGGAGAGATTTATAAGAATGTGACTTTTCAGCTTGGAAAAGAGACGAATAAGGGGGGATATGATAGAGGTCTATAAAATCATGACTGCTGTGGAGAAAGTAAATAAGGAAGTGTTATTTACTCCTCATAACACAAGCACTAGGGGTCACCAAATGAAATTAATAGGCAGCCGATTTAAAAAAAACAAAAGGAAGTATTTCTTCACACAACACACAGTCAACCTGTGGAAATCTTTGCCAGAGGATGTTATGAAGGCCAAGACTATAACAGGGTTCAAAAAAGAACTAGATACATTCATGGAGGATAGGTCCATCAATGGCTATTAGCCAGGATGGGCAGGGATGGTGTCCCTAGCCTCTGTTTGCGAGATGCTGGGAATGGGAGGCAGGGAATGGATCACTTGATGATTACCTGTTCTGTTCATTCCCTCTGGGGCACCTGGCATTGGCCAGTCGGAAGACAGGATACTGGGCTAGATGGACCTTTGGTCTGACCCAGTGTGGCCGTTCTTATGTTCCTATGTTTTTTTGTTGGGCAGGAGATAATACCTCCTGTGGTAAACTAGTATTTCACACTTGGTAATGCTTCTGGTGCTTTTAGAGGTTCAGAGCAAACACTTAAATACTACCTTGTAACCAGGGCCGGCTTTAGGCCGATTCAGCCGATTCAGCTGAATTGGGCCCCGCACCAAGAGGGCCCCGCGCTGCAGCTCTCCACCCCGGTCCCCGCGGCCCGGCCTGGTCCCCGCGGCGCGGCTCCGGCCCGGCGCGGCCCCAGCCTGGTCCCCACAGCGCGGCTCCGGCCCGGCCCCGGCCCGGTCCCCGCGGCGCGGCTCCGGCCCGGCCCCGGCCCCGGCCCCGGCCCGGTCCCTGCGGCGCGGCGCGGCTCCGGCCCAGTCCCCGCGGCGCGGCTCCGGCCCGGCCCCGGCCCGGTCCCCATGGCGCGGCTCCGGCCCGGTCCCCGTGGCGCGGCCCCGGCCCGGCCCGGTCCCCACGGCGCGGCTCTGGCCCGGCCCCGGCCTGGTCCCCGCGGCGCAGCTCCGGCCTGGCCCGGTCCCCGCGGCGCGGCTCCGGCCCGGCGCGGCCCCGGCCCGGTCCCCGCGGCGCGGCGCGGCTCTGGCCCCGGCCTCGGCCCGGTCCCCGCGGCGCTGCTCGGGTCTGGCCCGGCCCCCGCGGCGTGGCTCCGGGTCGGACCCAAGCCCGGCAACCCCAGCCGGAGCGCGGCTCGATTCCTGGGGGCGGGGCTTGCAGCAAGCCCTGCCCCCAGGAATCGGGCCCCACTCTTGCTAAAGCCGGCTCTGCTTGTAACATGGATAAGAATACGATTTAGTCACGGGAGGACTTTCCGGGACCTCCAGGACTTCTGGGTCAGGGCTGGAGCTGAGGCTCGCGGAACAGCTGGCCAGTGGCCAGCCCCAGGGCCGCTGGAGCTGGGGGTTGGGGCGCGAGGTGGGGTGCAGGGTGGCACGGCACCGGAGCAGCAGACCTGCAGTCAGCCCTGGGGCTGCCAGAGCAATGGCCACCACAGCCAACCCTGGGGCCACCAGAACAATGGTTGGAGGGGCTGGCAAACAGCTGACTGATGGCCAGCCCCAGGACTGCCGGAACAGCAGCTGCTGGAACAGCTGACCGGCAGCCAGCCCCACAGACACGGAGCTGCTGCCGCCGGAATGGTGGCTGCAGTCAGCCCGGGACTGCTGGAGCAGCGATCAGGCCGGAGCAGCAGCCCCTGGAACCACTGGCCAGTGGCTAGCTGGGGGGCTGCCAGAGCATAATGGCCGGGAGTGCTGCAGGGATAGCTGACCAGCAGTCAACCCCAAGGCTGCCAAACAGCTGACCAGTAGCCAGCCTCCAGCTGCTGGTGCAGTAGTCCCCGGCCTGCTAGAGCAGCAGCTGGGTTTGGGTCAGCCCTCCTGGGGATGGAGCAGCAGCAGTCAGCCCCTGCTGCAGGAGCAGCAGCATGGCTGGAGCAGATGCAAGCCCCAACCGTGCTCTGTTTGTTCCCCCCCCCCCCCCCCCAGGTATTTTTAGTAAAAGTCAGGGACAGGTTGCAGGCTTCCATGAATTGTTGTTTATTGCCTGCAACCTGTCTCTGACTTCTACTAAAAATACCTGTGACAGAATCTTAAGGTATTATAAGTGAGATTAATGCCAGCAGCAATTTACAAGCATTCCATAAAGTCTAAACACCAAACGCATTTTCATAAACCTAATTCTTACTTTACAAATACTAACAGTCAGGGGAGCCAGACTGGTTTCTAGCTTTGCATTTGTCAGTGCTAGGGGCCTGGCATGAGCTGGCACCTGGCTTGCTAGCATCACAATCCCGGTCCCATTCTCCACTCATCTATATAATAAGATTCCAGGATTGTCACTCTGACATCTAGAGTGTCTGTTGAGTCCGTGTGAAGCAATGGAAAGAGCTCCAGGCCTGGTTGAGGCCGTTTCTTTGTTGAGAATATCACCAGATTTGCAGTCTGTTACCATCCAATTTTGAAGTTCTCAGCCATATGCCGCATATGATTTTGCGAATTACATCTCAGCAGAGACCAAGAGATGAATGGGCCCATGGGTGGCAGGTGAACCCCAGGTAGGGTGACCAGATGAGAGACTCACAGAGGGGGAGTCGCCGGAGCATAGGAAAAATTGGTGGGGGCTGAGCACCCACCGGCAGCTCCCTGCCCCTCCCCCCCACCGTACCAGCTCACCTCCGCTTCCCCTGAGCGGGCTGCAACGTCCTGCTTCTCTCCCCTCCCTCCTAGCACTTGCACCGCCATACAGCTGATTCGCGTAAGCCTGGGAGGGAGGGGGGAGGAGGAGGAATGCGGCGTGCTTGGGGAAGAGGGGGGGCCAAGGCGGGGATTTGGGGAGGGATCCAATGGGGCAGGGATGGGGCGGAGTTGGGGTAGGGCCAGGGCTGAGTTGGGGGCGGGGAGGGCACGAGCCCCCTCTGCCTGTGCGCCGGAGTGCAAAATATTGAGACAATTCGCGTCCCAACCAAAGATGGGTCGGTACGTGGGACAAACAAGTAAATATTGGGACAGTCCCGATAAAATCGGTACATCTGGTCACCCTAACCCCAGGCTCGGGGAGGCTAGCCCCCGATCCAGTCCAGCCCAGCCCACCCCACCCCTTCTGCCCAAGGCCCCGCCCCTCCTGCTAGAGGCCAGAACCCCTCTACGCCCTGCGCGGTTGCCAGCTACCTCCCACAGTCCCAGGCCACCCACAGCGTACCAGGCGGGTGGCAGGGCCCTCCTCCCCCAGCCCCAGAGCACTGGGCAGGAGGGCGGGCGGCATGCCCCCCTTCCCTGCAGCCCCAGAGTTCCCTCCCTCCAGCCCCGGAGCACAGGCTGGCCCCCATTAGCCCCAGCATCAGTCTAGGGGCCCCAGCCATGGGTGGCAGAGCCCCCCCGCAGCACAGCACCGGGAAGCAAGAAGGGATCTGGGGGCGGAGCATGGGCGGGGTCACGCAAGGCTGTTTGGGGAGGCTCAGCCTTCCCTGCCCTTCAATACCTACTCCTGAGGGCATTCTGTGCCAAAAAATAAAAATTCTGCACACAATATTTTAAAATTCTGCTAATTTTATTTGTCAAATAAATGTAGAGGCTTCAGCATGGTTTTGGGGACTACAGGCCACTGGCCGCACAGAGGTGGGAGATCACTGTGCAGCTCCGGCCCCCCCCGGGACATGAACTCAGCAGTGAGGCTGCACTCAACGCTGACACAGTGCAAGGGCCGGGCCTGCCCCAGAAACACCCCAGGGCCCTGTCCCTCCTTGTGGGCAGGCAGGCTCAGCAAGGCATAATCCAAGTGTGGAGGGGCTTAGAGTGGGGGGATCCAGGTGTGGGGTGAAAGAATTCTGTGTTGGGCAATCTGGGTGCGGGCAGCTCAGTGGGGGATCCAGCTGCAGAGGGGATCTGGATGCACAGGGGCTTGTTTGGGGGTGGTGGTTCTGGATGCAATGGTAATGAGACTCTGCACAGGGATGAAGGTGGTTGGAGCTCAGCAGCCTGGGTCTGGGTATGGGGAGGATAGAGCTTGGCAGGGGGTTCTGGGTATGGGGTGCTCAGTGAGGGGTCCAGATGCGGGGGAAGTGGGTCTCATTGGGATGGAGATCCAGGTGCAGCTGGTTGGGGCTTGGTGGGGTGGGGATCCGGGTGAGGGTGGCTCATTGGGGTGGTTCAGGTGCAGGAGGAGTGGGGCTCATCGTGGGGCTTCTGAGTGTGCGAGAGTGAGGCTTGACGGGAGGGTCTGGGCATGAGGGGGGCTAGATGCATGGGGGCAGATGGGGGTGCAGCTCCCTGTACAGGGATCCCTCCCTGTGCAACTCAGAAGCGATGGGTGCAGGAAGCAGGCAGGGGGGGGGAGTTTGTAGTTTCCTGCAGCCAGGGGAGAAATCTGGGGGTGGGTTTGACCCAGCCCCAGATGCCATGCAGGGAAACAGGAAGTCCCATCCTCCCCATCCCAGCTGGGACTAGCAGCTGAGCCCAGCACAGGTTAGGAGCCACCAGCCTGATCTTCCCCAATCCTGCCTCCTGCCCTACTGTGACTTACCTCTCTGCTGACTGCCCTGGGCACCTGAAACATACTCCTGGGGAAGGTTGCATGACTACTCTTGTGGCTTCCCTCTGCTTCCCCATCAGAAAGTCATTTTTCTGCAGGGAAGCAAAGAAATCTGCAGGGGACATAAATTCTGTGCATGCGCATTAGCACAGAATTCCCCCAGGAGTAAATACCCGCCGCCCATGAATGGGCCCTGGAGACTAAGCGACCCTCTCCTACCCCCACGACTCGATGGAGGGACATTCGCAGGGGGTGGGGGTGCCTACTGTGCTCCTTCTGTACTTGTTTTGTGACTCTATCTCTGGGGCTGCCAGCCCAGCACTACTCCCTGCACTGTGGTCACTGTAAAATGTTGGGCTGGAAGGAGGAACTATCTCTACTCTTTGCAGATAGTGAGTTTTAGGGGGTGTACATGGTCCCTGTAGCATCTGAAGCAGGTTCCTGGGGCTCTCAGCAGAGAGGTTCACTCAGGATGTGGGTGTCCAGCCCAGCAGAGCTTGGGATGTCACGGGGCCCCACTGCTCAGGGTAGAGCACGTCCTTTTGAAAGCCCCATGGGAGGTTTGGAGCAGTCACCTCCTCCGTTGGACACCTGGCCTTTGCAGCTCCCTTAAACGTTTTGCTGGCCGATCCGGTGGTGAAGCTTGAGTCTGTGGTGCTTGCTAAGGGAGGGTCCAGTCCAGGCAGGAAGCTAGGGCTCTCGGGCCTGGGGATGATGGCAATTTCCCACCCTGGGCATTCTAGCCCCAGTGCACTATGCCGTTTTAGTGCGCTATGGAGCTGCAGGCGTGGAATCATATAATCATAGAATATCAGGGTTGGAAGGGACCACAGGAGGTCATCTAGTCCAACTCCCTGCTCAAAGCAGGACCAATCCCCAGACATATTTTTGCCCCAAAATGGAATGGTCCACAGGAGCTTGAGTGTCTCAGGGAGCTGTTTGATGCAGAGTCTCTTACAATGGGGGTGTCTGGGGTGGCCTGGTGGGATCTCTCTGTGGTGGAGTCTTGGGGTGGGGGTCTGTTGGAAGTTTGTCAGAGAGCCTGCAGTATTTCGGAAGCTCTGAGGTGCTTTGGGGCCTGGCTTGGAGAAAGCCTGCTGGAGGCGTCTCAAAAGGGGATGGGGAGGGGGTATTCGCTGCAAAGTGCTCCTGCTCTGTAGCAGGAGAGTGGCACTGCACACTCTGGGACTTGAAGCGCAAACCTTGTCTTTGTCACGCAGGCCAGGAGATCCCGTTGTCCAGCTACCCAGCTCAGCCACCATTCACTTACCCTGTGGATCCCAAAGCAGGACCTGCACCCCCACAGCCAGGCTATGCCCCCATGGCCATGTATCCGCCCACTGCCCCAGCTGCACAGTATCCGATGTACCCAGCAGGGCCCCCGCTGTACAACCCAGCAGGTAAGAGCAGCAGGAACCACAACACTGCTTGAAGCGCTCTTCTTTACAGAGTTGCGTCCCTCCAAAACTAGGAGCCCTGGGGTCTCCGTTGACACTAATCGCTTAGGGGACAATCTGTATCCTCTGCCCTGAGATTCAGTACTCACAGGCATATTCTCAGAAGGGTTCAGCACCCAGCAGGTTCCATAGGGAGTGGGGGTTCATTGTTCTCGGTCGGGAGGGGAGGGGTTGTTTGTATTCATTGAGATGGAATAAAGGGTCCCAAAGTGTCAAAGGTGTTAACATGACCCTGTCACCATCCAACTTTAACCAGTGTTTAGCAAGGTCCAGGGTTTGGTACATAGAGACCTCAGCCTGCTCAGTCCCACACACCAACCCACCATTACACATCTTTTAACACTTCAGTAAAGAGACAGAACAGAAAGGAAACCTGTGAAAGGCTTGTGTTGTAACAGCCTCTCTCATTCCCTGTCCCTTTAGCTGGAGAGTCTTGAAAGGAAAAAGCCCATGTCTGACTCTGACAGTCTTTTAGATGGTATCAGAGTGGGTAATAACCATCTATTTGGGTTAAAGAGAAGTTACTGGGCTGGAGCTGTTGTTGCTGCTGCTGTTAAAGTCTGATCCCGCATCCTAGCAGACGAACCAAGACGAACACAGAGAAGCGGGAAAAGAACAGAACAGGAGAGCTTCTGTCTCTGGGGTCACTTGCTACGACAGTGCTGGAAAACCCCAGGCCCAGCACACGCTCTGATCAGCCACTCTGGCTACGTCTACACGAACACTGCAATTACACATCTGTGGATGGCCTGTGCCAGCTGACGCGGGCTCGTGGGCCTTGGGGTAAGGGGCCGTTTAATTGTGGCGTAGACATTCAGGCTTAGGCTGCAGCCCGAGCCCTGGGACCCTCCCACCTCGCAGGGTCCTAGAGCCAGGGTTCCAGCCTGAGCCCGAATGTCTGTACTGCAGTTACAACCCTTCAGCCTGAGCCCCTTGAACCTGAGCCAGTACTGATGTCATCAGGCCCCCTCCCCAGCCTGGTCTGGTCAGGACATTTCTCATGGTTAGGCAGGAGAAGATCTGGGATCCGGGGTGGCAGCTGTGACAGTGAAGATTGCTCCTTCCCCATCTCCTCTTTTTCAGTCCGCCAGTGTTGCAGAAGGCAGATTCCCCTGAAAATCCCTTTTTGAGGACCCCAAAAGGGGTGATGGGTGGAATAGCTCAGCCCCTCAGTATTTTATTTATGGATTTAGCCTGGTTTCCAACATACCAATTGTGGTTAATTGATTTTCCAGTCACACCCTTGTTTACCTGGCATGTTCTTAACACAATCCTTTTATATTGGAAGCCCCTTTTGTTTGGATTAATTCTGTCTTCGGTCTCGCCGCTGCATCTTTTCCCATCAGCATTTGTTGTTATCAGTTCTTGGGACAGTTTATGAGCCTTCACTCATGTTTTACAGCTCAGCTTACAATTAGGGTAAATGTATAGGCGCAGTTATCACAACAGAAAGGACGGGAATCTCCATTGTCCTCCATTTGGAGAGGGCAGGGGAGGGAGTCTGTGTGGTTCCCCACAGTGCAGAGGACAGTCTTCATTGTTCTCCACGCGGGGAGGGCAGGGGAGGGCAGTCTGCATAGATCCCGATGTGGGGAGGAGTGATCTGCGTAGTTCCCAATGTGGGGAGGGCGGGGGGGGGTGGTCTGTGTTATTCCCCATGGCACTTGCGTGCTTTGGAAAGCCTTGCCCCATGTGCCTGTGCTCTCGCCAGGGGCTCTCTGGCAGTGCTGTCACTTGCACACTCTTCCCCACTCCTGCTCCCTGGGGCCTGAATTCACACCGCAGCCTGTGAGCTCCACTCGCCCAGGGCTGTGCTGGAGTCCCACTCTTCAGAGCTCATCTGCTTACCCTTGTGTGGAGGCAGCAGCCCCAGGGGGCTTGTCTGTGTGTACCTGATGGCACCAGGTCCATCCCTAGCGAAGGCAAGGCCCTGACATGTGTTCCCTGGCTAGTTAAATGGTGGTGTGGGCACTCCCCAGCCGAGCACACTCTAGGCTAGTATAGATAGGCCCTTGGTGATAGCATGAAGCTTGCAAAATGACCCTGTGGCTGCGGAGAGGGTGGGATTTTGGGTATGGGGCAGGAGAATGGTCCCCTGACCCTGATCTCCTCCACAGAGAGCAGGTGGCAAGGCCTCCGCTCAGTGCCGGAGGGAGAGTGCACTGGGGGCTGGCTTGTAGAACAGTGACAGCCTGTGTGTTCAATGGGCATTCCCTGCAACAGACCCAGAATTGATGGCCCTTGTATACTGAGGGGAGCTGGGCTAGAGCCCAGGCCTTAAGCCCCATAATGCCAGAGCTTGCCCTCAGCTGGCCATAGCAGTAGGTCCCTGAGTGTATTGGCTGGGTGTGCTGCAGCCTCACCCACTCGAGTTATCCCAAAACCCCCAGGGCTGGGGCATGTGGGAGCCGTCTCATCCTGGCACTCGCTGCACTTGGTTCTGCTGAATGACGCTCTCCATCTCTTTCCTCCACAGCACCCCCGCCCTATCTCCCACCACAGCCTACCTACCCTGGAGCCTGAGGAGACCCCAGAGAGACTGCAAAGTCAGCACCTTGTGCCCTGGACTGTGAGCTTATGAGCCCCTGCTGCGGGCTTCTCTGCTGCATTGTGACACCTGTGAACCTCAGACACCCCGTGCCTGGTCCCAGACTAGCCATTGCCACCTTCTCAGCAAAGCGGTGCAGTACACCCCCTGCCCTCTCCTGCCTGTTTCACTGAGGGACCATGCCAATTAGGGTCCCCCTGTGGTCCCCTGAGTATGACAAGTGGGTCCCCCCAGGGTGGGCCAAATGGGGTCCCCCTGCAGTCCCTTGGGCATGATAAGTGGGTCTCTCCAGGGCCTACTGAATGGGGTACCCCCACAGTCACCAGGGCATGCCAAGTGGGGTACCCCAAGGATGTGCCAAGTGAGGTACTTCAGCAGTCCCTGGGCCATTTCTGAGTGTCACAGCTCTGTCTGGCTTTAGTGAGGGAGGCTGAGTTCTGAGGGACCAAAACACACAACATGAGCACAAAGGAAGCTCTTGTGCAGCCAGACACTGGCTCCTTTGTGGGATGAGTTCCCTCTGCTGAAGCCGCCTCTGCGAAGGCTCCACCTGAGCTCAGCGCTCACAGACACCGGGATCTCAATAGCCCAATTGTGAGGGGGAGCAGTGCCCTGTTGGTGTGACCATGGTGTGACCATGGGCCCCTTGTCCTCCTGGCAGAGGCCAGCCCTTCCAAAGGGGCAGATTAGCCTGAGAACGATTGCCATGGAACCAAGGTCTGGGGGGCTCTTAGGCAGCACCTCCTGTGGCATGGTGCAATTTCTCCAAACCTAGCATGAGAGCCCTGTCCATTTGCAGCTGCAGCAGGACAGGTGCAAGCCGCAGGCACCGGGGCAGGCCAGGGTGCCACTTGGCAGGCACCCACAGTCCTGTTGCTCAGTGGGGCCTGATACGGCTCGTTGTTCCCAGTGGGCTCCCTCCCGAAGGAGAAACCTCACATTAGGAGCTGCCATTGCAGCCTGCATGGGGCCGGGCATAGCACACTAACAGCGGATGGCCCCGCATTGCACTTGGGTGTCCAGGATCACTTGCCAAGCCCAGTGGGGCTCCTCTCATGGCCCCTGGATGGCAGGAGGCTCCTGCTTCCATCCGGCATCTGGCCAGCATCATGCAGCTCAGCCCCACAAAGCAAGTGCGACCATTGCTCTCGCAGGTGAGCTGCAGCCCCCATGCTATTGCATTCTCTGTTCACTGGCCAAGGGGGTCCCCGCTCGCACCATGCTGCCCCCAGGGAGCAGTGGCAAGGTTAGGGGTTCACTGGGTCCAGGTGGCTCATGGGAGTAGCGGCAGGGGAGCTTAACTCATGCTTCACAGGAGTCCCCCAGAGCTGGAGTGTGAATTTCCCTGGAGAAACACCATCTCCCCACCCCTGATCAGTGCCATCCTTCCTGACCCTCAGGCTAGAGATCCCACCCCCACTCCATGTATACGGCAGGGCAGAGGGAAACTCTCCGCCTCCTCCCCTGCAGGCCGGGTTGGCTTCCCAGCCTATCTCTTCCTCTCCTCCTTTCCCTGCTCTACAAGTGGATAAACCTGTGACTGACCATTCCCCAGGCGCATTGGGATCCCTGGAAATGGGTAACAGAGATCAGTTCTCACCTTGTCTGTAGTGCCAGGGCACTGACTGTGGTCCCTGCCCAGCTGGCCAGGGTCATTTGGGGTCATTGCTCCTCCTAGTTCACTTCAGTACAGTATTTGAGACTGTTTACTGCCCTTTCCCTGGGGGAGACAGGAGGGCCTCTAGGACAGTTGGGCAGCCTGGGGCCATGGCCAGGTCACTGGGAAGCTAGGTGCGCAAGATTTGATCACTGGTCCGGCCTGTCCTGCCCTAGCTCCTGCTCTGTTAAGTCAGACCTGCTGGCCCCTCTGGCCTGTGCCCTGCCACCTCAGACTCAGCCTATCTAGGCTGCTGGCACACCTCTGCCAACAGCTGGTATTTGGTGCTTCAAAGGAAAGCCACCTGGCCAATTGTGCAATACTGCCCTGGGGATTTCCCCTCCCTGATGCCTGCACTGAAGCCCAGATTATGCTTTTCCCCAAGAAGCAGGAGTAAGGCTTGGAGGCAGGATGTGAGCTGCCTCATCACTCTATGTGTGGTGGCCTCCTGCTCCAGCCATGCACCCGCCTCCTGCTGCCCAGTGCCGTGCAGCAGCCACTGCTGCGCTGTCATAGCTGGAATGACAAGTGTGTCCATCAGTGTGCACTAAAAACCTGATTAAACCTGTGCATAGGTAAATGCCTTCTGTGTTCTGGGACTTGAAGAGTGCAGGGTGACGCCTGGCGGGGGCAGGGACCATATTCAGCCTGGCTTTGGGTACCATCAAACATCCCAGCCACTGAGCAAGGAGCAGGGACAGACCCTTGGCCTTCAGGGCCCTCTGGCTGAGGGGAGGAGGCTGCACTATGCGGTGTGACAACAGCTCAGCTAGAAGGGTGAGTTTCCTTTACATAGTCCGTGACAACAAGCCCCCAGGGGGACATAGTCAGTGTCTCTGCCCTCAGCTGCTCAGGAGGCAAATCCCAGCATGAGCATCCCGAGGAGGCAGAGTGCTCCTACACCTGCCTCCCTGTGCACAGGGCGTCACCCAGGGCCAAGGGGGGGGGGAGTCAGTATAAATTACCGGGGCCCGGTCGTCCGGAAGGGGGCCTGGGGCCCGGCTTCCCCCCCTCTTGTCAGCCCTGTTTAGCTGGTCCACCCGTGCTGGGGTGGCCCGAAAAAATTTTTTCACCAGGGCCCGAACCCGCTCTCGGCGGCCCTGGCGTCACCCCAGCGGGGCTAGGCATGGCACATCAGGGAGTCACCTCTCTTGGGCTCTCCTGTGGTGTAAGTGTGTGTGAGGGTGCTGTCAGGCTCTGGCAGTCAGGCAAGCTCCTGTCCTGCTGTCCCTGGGACTCCGAGCTGGGCAGGAAAGCCTCTTTCCTCCTCCCATAGCAATGGGGCTGATTCGGGCTGATTCAAACACTTCAGGTTAGTCGTCTCAGGGAGCCCATTGTCTTCTTAACACAGTCACCTTGGGGGGCACAGCAGGATCCCACTGATGCGAGACCGCATAGTGTGGTGGATAGGACACCATAGCACACGAGGGTTCTATTTCCGGCTCTGCCATTGCCTTGTTGTATGACCTTGAGCAAATCTCTATGCCTCTGTTTCCCCATCCCCATTTGTCTTGTCTGTTGAGACTGTAAGCTCTTTGGGGCAGGCCCTGCCACTCACTATAAGAATACAAGAAAGGCCATACTGGGTCAGACCAAAGGTTCATCTAGCCCAGTATCTTGTCTTCTGACAGTAGCCAATGCCAGGTGCCCCAGAGGAAATGATCAGAACAGGTAATCATCAAGTGATCCATCCTCTGTCGCCCATTCCCTGATTCTGGCAAACAGAGGCCAGGGACACCATTCCTGCCCATCCTGGCTAATAGCCATTGATGGATCTATCCTCCATGAACTGTGAACCATGTGTCTGTGCAGCACCTGGCACTCTGCAGGGCTCCAGGGGCTACTGACAGATAATAACCCTAGTAGTCACTTATGTGAAAGCAACAAAACCACTTCATACTGAATTTAGCAGATGTGTGTGGGGCTGATACCTGTCTGCCATGTGCCCCCTGTGTATCACACACTCCCAGATGCCAGAGGCAGCAGCATCGAGCTGGCGGTATGTGTGTGTCTGCACAACTACCCTCTGGGGGATGGGCTTACATCTGCACCACTGCCCCCTGCTTGGATAGGACCGACTTGCTCAAGACGCATCCCCCGCAGTTGGATGAAATGTAGGCTAGCAGTGACTGCATGTTGTCTGACCTCCTGCATATAACGTGGACCATTGAATTTCACCCAGTAAATCCTGCAGTGAGACTTTAACTTGTGGAAGAGGTAGCAGCGGTTCCTCAACTGCACTGATTCTTAAAGATTGTTGTGAAGTGAATGAATGCCACATGGAGCTCACATCCCAGTTAGGGAGCCACTGAGCTAGAGCAGTTCTGTTAGACCAGTGGTTCTCAAACTTTTCTTCTGGTGACCCCTTTCACCTAGCAAGCCTCTGAGTGTGACCCCCCCCCCCCTTATAAATTAAAAACACTTTTAAAATATATTTAACACCATTATAAATGCTGGAGACAGAGCAGGGTGTGGGGTGGAGGCTGACAGCTCATGACCCCCCATGTAATAACCTTGTGACCCCCTGAGGGGTCCCAACCCCCAGTTTGAGAACCCCTGTGTTAGAAAGATACCCACACTTGATTTAAAAACACCAAGTGAGGAGAATCCACCACAGCTCTAGGTGAGTTGTTCCAAAGATTAATTGCTCTCACTGGTAAAACGTGTGCCTCCTTTACAGCTTCACCTTCCAGCCACTGGCTCTTGGGTCTTTATGTGCTGGGTTGACCAGCCCTCCAGTGTCAGAAATCTCCCCATGTTGGCATTTACAGAAAGCAATCAAGTCACCCCTTAAACTTCTCTTCTGTAAACTAAATAGATAGAGCTCTAACTGTGATGCAGGTTTTCCAGACCTGGAATCGTCCTTGGAGCTCTTTGCTGATCCCTTTCCAATGTTTCAACATCCTTTTTGAAGGGTGAATGCAGTAAGGTCTCCCCAGCACTGTACTGAGATACACCTTCGCTCTCCTGCTCAGTATGCTCATGGACAAATCCCACAGTCATGTGATTCCTTTTAGTCACAGCATTGCTCTGGTGGGTCTGGGTGCTCATGGTCTGCTGGTTTCCACCATGACCCTTAAGCCCTTTGCATTTGTCTAACTTCAGCTTCCAGACACTTAATCTTGTATTGCCTTTGCCTGCTATATTAAAGAGCCCTCTATCATCAGAAATCTACGGCCCGTGTTGGTTCTTATCGACTGGGATCAACAAAGCCATAGATAGGTGTCTAGGCTCCCTATGCAATAAATGGGGAGAGCTAGGTGCTTTATGGTATGTCTACACTGCAGTTAGACACCCCGGGCTGGCCCCTACCAGCTACTTCAGGCTTACTGGGCTGGGCTAAGGGGCTGTGTAATTGCAGAGCAGATGTTCTGGGACCCCCACCTCGCAGGGTCCTGGAGCCTGGGCCCCAGCCCAAGCCCAAATGCCTACATCACAATGAAACAGCCCCTTTGCCTGAGGCAGCTGGCAGGGGCCAGCTGCGAGTGTCTAACTGTAGTGTAGACATACCCGTAGAATGCCATGCACACAAGCCAGCACACTGGCCACCTATGCTAGCTCCCAGGCGATCTGAGGAGAAGGGGTGTGCTAAGCCCTGCCCCCTCTGGGAGTTTGGCATCTGAGTCCAGGCTGCAGGGAAGCACGTAGCTGTGCCAGCAGTTCTCAGCTAGGAACCAAGGGTGCCAGAACAGGGGGCCAGGGCAAGTGACCGGGGGGATGGGGTGGAGAGGAGTGAGCGGTGGGCAGGGCCTCGGGGGGAAGAGGTGGAATGATGGCAGGAAGAGGCAGAGTGGGTGTGGGGTCTTGGGTGTGAGAGCCAGAGTAGGGGCGGGAAAAGGCAGAGTGGGGGTGGAGCCTTGGGGGAAGAGGCCAAGCAGGAGCGGGGCCTCAGGGCAGAGCACGAGTGGACCATGGGTGCGGGGCCACGGTCCAGCCACCAGTGGCTCCCCAGTTCTAGGGAGCTTCCAGTGCTCCTGCCAGGAACCCTCTGCTGGAGCCAGGCATTTCTTGTGGGAATGTGCCAAGTGCCTGCCTCACACTGGAGGAGGAGGCGGCCATCTTAGAACTTTTAGACCAGTGGCTGTAGAAGTCACCTGAGAGGTGTGGGAACTCCCCATTCAAATCCTTTCTCCTTAGGTGGAGGGAGGGAGGCAATTGACCTTGGGTTTCCCACATCCCAGATGAGTGCTCTGATCACTGGACTAACAGTGATCAGCACCACCACCTGCTGCCAGCTTTTGAATGGGGCCCAATCCATTAGGTGGTCTCTGAGCACGCCTCCCTGATCAGGCCCCACAGGAGAGTTAGGTGGAGAAGCAGCTGTCTTCCCGTGGGTCATGGATAGCACCGGGCCTTAGACGGGAGACAGACATCCAGATGCTTAGCCTTAGGCCTGGTCTACACTACAGTTAGGTTGACATAAGGCAACTTTATGTCAACCTAATTATGGCAGTGTACACACTACAGCCTTGCTCCCACCAATGTAAGTGCCCTACTACACTGACATAATGGCATATGGCTTATGTTGGTGTAGTTAGGGCGACACAGTGTCCATGTAGACACTGCGTTACATCAGCTGTTGGCTGTCATTGCCAATTTCATGGCTCTATGCTGGAGCCGTGAAATTGACAAGAAAGCCCAAGCCAGTGATGGGCTCCAGCTACAGCCCAGCTACCCCCCCATCCCAGCTCCCCTCTCCCAGCCAGGCTGCTGCCCATGCTCCCTGCTGGGAACCCAGCCCCCAAGCTCCCAGCCAGGCTGCTGCCTACTACCCCAGCTCCTTGCTCAGGGAGCCAAGAAGCCTGGGTGGCTGCCCCCAGTGGGTGGCTGAGAAGCCCAGGTGACTGCCCCCTGTTCCCTGTGAACTCCTGGTGGGGAGCTGTGTGGAGCTGAGAGCCATGGCTCTCAACCCCCCACACTGCCCCTCTTCAGTCGGGGGAAGCGCTTCTGGTGAGCATGTGCACCACTGACAGAAGGAGGGTAGTGTGGAAATCAGCCACTGCAGTAATTACGTAGGTCGATTAAAGTTTGTAAACATGCCCTGAGGTAGCAGTGCACATGCCCACAGGCAGAAACATAGGTGCCCAGGGAACACTTACCCTGCAAATGTAGGTGCCTGTAGGGTTAGGTGGCAGCTGAGTGGGGGTTTTGTAGATCACAGTGGCATCTAAAACTGGGGTTTAGGGCCCAAATACAGAAGGGTATTTAGGCTTCAAACTTCCATTGAAATCAAATACCTTTGTGGATCTGGGCTCTCTTCACTTTCTCTTGGCTAAGTTAAATAGAGTGAACTCCTGGAGTCTCACCGTGAGGCAAGTTTTCCATACCTTTAAAAGGGTGAACCAGATGACCTGTGTAATTAGAAGCCTATTAGCCTGAGATTGATCCTGGGTAAAATAATTGTTGATATGGGACTCCATCAGTAAAGATAGAAATATTGGAGCCATACAGTTCTATAGAAAATAGGTCTTGTCAAATGAACTTGATATCATTGTTTGACAAGTTAGTCTGATCGCTAAGGTAATTGGATGGCCTATACTTATAGCTCTGTAAGGCGTATGTCTTAGTACCACACAACAGTCAGCAGCATTCAAAATCAATATGGCCCATACTTAATAGATTCAAAAAGTGGCTACTGAGAAATCTCACAGTCCAGTGATTGTTAATGGGGAATCAGCAATTAGTGGGATCCCACAGCCTTTGGGTCTCAGTCCAATGCTAGTCAATATTTGTATCTATGATCTGAAAGAAAATACGAAATCACTGCAGATAAATTTTATAGAAGACACATTAATGGAGAGGTAAATAGCAATGGAGCCACATCAGTTCTACAGAGCGAGGTGGATCACATGGTCAGCTGGGCTCATTTGAACAACATATGATTTCATACAGACAAATGCAAGGCCTTATATCTAGAAACAGGGAAACGGTATCCTGGAATGCAGTGATTCTGGAAAGACCTTGGGATCCTGGGCCCAACTGACCATGAGCTCCCAGGCCCACGCTGTGGCTAAGAGAGGGTCACATGATTCTTGGCTGGATAAGCAGAGGAATGTAGAGTAGGAGCAGGGAGTGGAATTTGGCATTGGTGAGAGCAGGACTGGATACTATGTCCACATTTCTAAAGGGATGTTGACAAATTGGAACGAGTTCAGAGTAGAGCTACAAGAATGATTTAAGGTCAGAAAACTTGCCTTACTGTGAGAGACAGAAGAGCAGACAGTCTATTTACTGGACTGGAGAAAAGCTTAGGCGTTAACTTGATGGGCTATGAAGGAGCTCCCATGGCTTCACTCCTGCTGTGACCAGGCATTCCCTGTAGATGGCTGCTCACAGGCTGCTGTTAGGTAAGTCTCAGTTCAGTGTCCAGGGAACAGCTGGCCACAGCAAAAAGCTATTGGAGCTTACAGGCCTGGTGCAAAATCAGTCCCAGTTGGCACAGGCCCCCTTGCTGGCAGTCTCAGCAGAGTGAGGGGTAACGTTGCTGTGCCAGGTAAGAAGGGGGAGGCTTAGCATGTCTTGTGCAGTGCAGATTTGGGAGTTTCTAGCGCCTTTCAGCTGTGCCATCCAAGCTGTAAATCACCAAGACCACAATTTTGGGGAAGTTTAGATTTATGGATTCCAAGATGCATGGATCATTGTGATCATCTAGTCTGTAACACAGGCTAGAGAACGGCCCCAAAGAATTCCTAGAGAAGAGCTGTTAGAAAAACATCCCTTCTTGATGTAAACATTGTCAGTGATGGAGAAGCCACCATGCCCCTGCAGCAAACTGTTCCACTGGTTAATTATGCTGTTACAAATGTACACCTATTTCCACCCTGAATTTGTCTAGCTTAAACTTCCAGACACTGGATTGTTCTAGCCCTTCCTCTGCTAGATCAAAGAGCCCATTCGTAAATAACTATGTATTTAGCAATTGTAATCAAGTCACCCCTTATGCTCATTGTTAAACTAAATAGATTGAGCTCCTTGAATCTATTAAGTTTGCTGGTCTGTGCAGGGCCGGCTTTAGGCCGATTCAGCCGATTCGGCTGAATTGGGCCCCGCGCCAAGAGGGCCCCGCGCTGCAGCTGTTCACCCCGCCCCCAGCTCACTTCCCCCTCCTCCCCTCCCCTGTACGCCCCGCCCCCTCCCCTGCTTCCCGCGAATCAGAGATTCGCGGGAAGTCTGAGACTAAGCAGCAGGGGCGGGCCGGCCGGCAGCACGAGGTAAGCTGGGGTGGGGGCGGGAGAAGGGCTCCGGGGAGGCGCGGCCCGTTCCCGCAGGCCCCAGCACGGCCCCCGTGGCCCAGCTCCAGCCCGGTCCCCGCGGCTCGGGCCCCCCCGTCCGCCCCCCGCGGCGCGGCTCGGGTCCCCCCCGGCCCCCCTGCGGCGCGGCGCGGCTCGGGGTCCCCCCGGCCCCCCGGCGGCGCGGCGCGGCTCGGGGCCCGCGCGGCTCGGCTCGGGGCCCCCCCGGTCCCCCCAGCGGCGCGGCTCGGCTCGGGGCCCCCCCGGCCCCCCCCCCGGCGGCACAGCACGGCTCGGCTCGGGCCCCCCCCGGCCCCCCCGGCGGCGTGGCTCGGGCCCCCCCGGCCCCCCCCCCGGCGGCGCGGCTCGGGTCCCCCCGGCCCCCCCGGCTCGGGTCCTGGGGGCGGGGCTTGCAGCAAGCCCCGCCCCCAGGAATCGGGCCCCGCTCTTGCTAAAGCCGGCCCTGCGGTCTGTGCTATGCAGGAAGTCAGACTAGATGATCACAGTGGCCCCTTCTGGCCTTGGAATCTAGGAAGTAGACCACTGAGTTAGTGGGGGTGGCTTCTGGGATGCTTGGGGCTTGTGCAGCAGGTTCCCTAGCTGCAAGCACCCACCAGGGCAGTTTCTGCCGGCACAAGGAAAGGGGAGAGCAGGAGGAAGAATAAACCCAGGCCCTGGCTTGGCCAGGCCTATGGAGGAATAGCTCAGTGGTTTGAGCATTGGCCTGCTAAACCCAGGATTATGAGTTCAATCCTTGAGGGGGCCATTTAGGGAACTGGGGTAAAAATCTGCCTGGGGATTGGTCCTGATTTGAGGTTAGACTAAATGACCTCCTGAGGTCCCTTCCAACCCTGATATTCTATGATGTGTCAGACAGGCCTGTGTGTGTCTCATGTCTCTTAGGTAGCCTACAGTCCCTTCCATGACAGCAGGGTCCAGGCCAGGATGTTGAGGGAACCTCCTGGTGACCATAGGCAGCTGGGGCTGTAGTGTCAGGCTGAGAGCAAGAGTGAGTCCTGTGGCCTGTCTGTGACCTTGCACAAGAAGTCCCTTTATGTTCATTGCAGCCCAGCCCTGTCCACTGTGTTGGACAACCCAGCCTTGAAGTCTCCCAGGGGAGGAGGCAGGGGCCTTTGCTCTCCATTGCACCCAAAGACACCGCAGGGGCAGTGGAGCAGAATCCTGGTCCCGCCCAGGGCTTTGTGCTCCCTCCACTACTTGCTATTCCATGTGTCCACCTGATAGCAGCACAGCCACATGTTACAGATTCCCTGCGGCTGTACCAAAGGATGGGAAGAGGGGATGGCACCAAATAGATGGGCATTGTGCCCCGAGAGAGCAGTGGTGCCCGGGGTTCTCCACTCCCAGCAGGTGAGCAAGTGGGCAAGGGTTGGACCCCAGGAGCAGACAGTGGGCGATTCTTGCTCACACCCAGGGCTGAATACGGGATCAAGACACAATCTGCTCCAATGATCAAGGCCCTTGACTCAGTCTTTGTCCTCTTATGACTCACTGTAGCAAATGGGAATGGTCTGTGAGCACTAATGGGGCAGGCTGCCCTATTGCACGTCCATAGCCAGTCCCCCTGCACTAGCACTAACCCTAGCACCGACATGCAGAGAACTGTGCTGCCCCAGGCACATGGTGCAGCAGCCCAGAGTGCGCACTGGCCACCCACAACAGGAGTTTCATTCCCACAGCTCCAATGTTGCAAACGCAGGAATTGCAGAATTTGGGTGACCCCCCAGCTGCCAGCACAGCCACACACGCAGGGTGCCAGTGCTACAGGCATTGCCAGCACCTCCAGGACTGACAGGCAACTGGTCCCACTATCCAACAATTCCTCCATGGGCTTGCTGCGTTCTCAGAGCTGCTCGAGAAGGCTTGCCCATTACTGCTTTGCCCAAGTTACCAGCACCCTGCAGTACAAGAGCAGACTGCAGTGGGCCCAGCCAGGGGCTGTGTGTGGTGCAGGCCCAGTGCAGACATGCTACTGCACAGGAGACCCAGCTCCTTGGTCACCAGCGCTTTCCACTCCCCACGGGTGGTGGAACCCATGAGTCCAGCTCAGCAGCTTGGCCCCAGCAGGGCTGGAAGGTGTCACCTTCTCTGGTTCCTGCTAGGGGCAGGAGGCCTGGGCCATGCCAAGTGCCAGCCCTGCAACCCCGTGTGAATTCCCGCTAACACCACAATAGAGCTAGTGAGGGACCCTGCCTGCTCCTGGCTGCCCTGGGCCTCTGGAAGGGCTGAAATGGGTACAGCTACCACCTAGAAGCAGCCCTGGGGGGAAGGGGAGCCTGAGTCTTACAGCCCAGAGATTGGAGAAGGGGGCTCCATGCTGCCCCAGCCCTCAGGAGCAGGAGACGCTGCTCCCCCACCCCACTGCAGCTCCCAGCTGGAGCTAGGTTTGCCAACAGTCCCTTATTACAAGGGACACACCTGATTTTTTCATCTCTGTAGATGAAAACTTTCATCTCGGGAGTTGCTGATTGCTGCCCAAAGCAGCAAGAAATACCCCCAACTAATGCAGGTGAGTCCTGCTTAGTATTAATATGGGGAGGAGAGGTGGGGCAGGGGGGCTCAGAAAACAGTCCCTTAATTTTGAAATACAATGTTGGCATCCCTGGAGCTGGGGTGGGGGCAGCTCTGCGGGCCAGGGCCTGGTCAAAGCAGGGAGAGTTGAGGTCAGGGATGGAGCGCAGCGGTTGCAGGAGCCGAGCTGTTAGCAGTCCTCTGCCCAGCTCTCTGCCCTGCAGGGTCCCTGGTGGGTGCGAAAGGGGAGGTGTGGCTAAGTGGAGCAGCCCCAAGTGGGCCCCTGGGCTGGCACAGCGCTCTTCAGGCTGCTCCCACTGCAGCCGTTTGCAGAGGATTCAGCTTTGAGCAGGGGCCCTGCTGCACAGTCAGCCGCCCACACAGGACTCCCTGCCAGCTTCCTGCCCCCTCAGCCCTGGTGGGCACAGTACTGCCCCATGCTCCCTGCAGGTGACCCAGCCACCCCAGGCAGTGGGGGATTGGACTGGGGAGGGGTCACCCCCCTTCCTCTAAAGGCTTCTTGGCACCAAGGCAACCAGCCCTAGCTCCTAGTTAGGGCTGATGGGGAAATTTTCCATCCAGTCTTTTCCCCAGATGGAAAATTGGGCTATTTTCTTTCCCTCACAAGTTTTCAGTTTTGTCAAAAAAGTGAAAAATCAAAAAAAAAAAAAAAAATGGCCAAAAATTAAGTTTTCAGTGAAAGCTGAAAATGTTTGGTTTGCCAATGAAAATCAAAATTTTCCACTGGGGGCAAGGCCTGTTTTCCAACCACTATTCTCCTAACCCTCAATGAGCAAAAAATGGGCCAGTCAGGTCTTTGAAAAGCCCACTCTGCAGCTGGGGAAACTGAGGCACATAATTAAGGAACTTTGGTAAGGTCAGCCAGCAAGTCTCTGCCAGTGCCAGGAGTTTCTCCTAAGTCCATTGCCTTAACCACAAGACCATCCTCCCCCAACATCTCACCGTGTGGGGGGTAGAAGCATTGACCGCGAAGAGGGGACAGTTCTGGCCCAAGACCCAAATTTTAACAGTATTTAGGGGCCTAATACACTGATGTGCCCAGCCCACAGCTCAGCCTCATCAACCCAGATGCTCACAGGTATTTAGGCTCCTAACTTCCATTGATGTCAGTTGAAGTAGGAGCCTAGATACCTTTGTGATCTGGGCTATAGTCCCATTACCTTAACCACTGCATTGTAACTCCAGCCAGTTCAGCACCATGCCTGTCAGCATAGCTACACCTAGTACTGGCACCTTCATTGCCAAAAGCATGTGGGTAAGTGACTGAGACTTGGTAGAGCTGGGTGCCACTGGCTGCTCTGGTACACGGTATTCTTGTCTGCACACTGGAGGGTGGGGTGGGGTGATAGATACCTGCTTCTAGAGCAGCCAGCGGGGGCTTGGCTTCTAGAAAGGGTTGTGAAGGTCACAGAAATATTAGCAGCCAACAGAAAGTAACAGTCCAACTCTCAGCTTCCTGGCTCTCAGCCCAGAGCACCTCCTCTGGACTACAGGGGGTGTGTGTGGGGGGTCTCTCCCACTACACACAGTGCTGCCGCTTCAGGCAAGGAGTATGGCAGCTCAGTGAGCCACAGGATCACAAAACAAACCCAAATCACTTACCAGTAGGGTTTTGGAACTACTCTTGGTACCAGACACTAGGTCTCAGAAGGATGCCCGTGTCAGCTGTTTCATGTTGATCCTACCTCCTGCTCAAAGCTGGCTGTGGACAAAACCCATTCTACAAAGGGGAAATATGACTGATTTGTTAAAAGGTCAGTTTTTAGGTGGCTCCATCTCACAATGTCTATTTTACCAAGAACAGAGCTTGGGGCAGATCTGTCCTGAATGGAAAAATACAGGTGAGTTTTGACAGTAGGAAGTAATTAAGAGCTTGTAAAACAATAGAATAGTGGGAAACATGAACATGTACAATTCCACTGGCTTAGATCCTATTGGGCTGGAGGAGGTTGAAGGAATTAGCTAACAAACCTCTGACAATTACTGTCCAAGCGTCAGGAGACTGGAACAAGAAAATTTAGTAGCATGTTTCAAAATGGGAAGAAATGCAATCCAGTAAGTCTAAATTTCAGCCTTACCTAAGAAAAAGACATAAGCCACCAAGGATGTAGATCAACATTTTCACTCCTAATTATGTGGTATGATTGAACATGCAACACCTCTCAGTCTCCGTTGAAGCAGATAGCAGTTGCTGGTTCCCAGCCCCTCTGAAAGGGAAGGCTCTTATTGGGGTGCTCAATGGTAGGGTCCCACAGGGGAACATTTTTGCCAACTGACCCATGTTCAGAACAGGAGCAGGAGGAGTACAGACTGTTGGGGAAGATCTCAGATTGTAATGCAGCAAGTACAGAAATAGCTGCATTTAGTGGAGTGTCTGATAGGGTCCCCCAAAGATCTTATAAGCTGGTGAGTGAGCAAGAGCGTCCAACAGGGACTGAAGAAACTGAAGGTGTTGGGTTCTTCTCTATCACTTCCGCACTTCGCTGGGAGGTGGGAGGAAGCCCGCTAATCAGCTAAAGATGACAGGAGCTGACAATGCCTGGGAAGACAGGGAAATATTACCAAGGGCCCTGGAAAGGCTGCAAACATAATAGCCAATGCCATTTCGCACAGCTTCTGAGCAGAAAGGAAGCAATAGCCTGCCCGTGTGCAGGGCTCTGGGGCGCTGCCCCTGCAGTACATCCCTTTTCAGAGTGGGCAGCACAGTCCCAGAGGGGGAGAGGCAACAGGGAGGGAAGTCAGAGAAAAGCAACACAACAAAGGAGTTGGAGTGCTGCTTTGGGTTAGATTCTACCACCCCACCCCAGCCTGAGCGAGAGTACCCTACTCCCCTAGTCCCCCTGAAGGCTCTGGAACTCTTCCTACGATAGGGATGAGTAGCTCCTGAGTGCGGGCAGCAGTGGGAAAGCACTTACCTGGTCCATGCTGGAAGAGCCCCACAAGGATTTACTGTCAGACACCTCATGCAGGGGCCTTCCCACCTTTCTGGAGAAACAGCAGGGAAGGACTGGCCCTGCAGCTGTGCATGCTCTCTCCCTGCACTGTGGTGCTGCAGCCCTACTTCAAATCATAGAATATCAGGGTTGGAAGGGACCTCGGGATGTCATCTAGTCCAACCCCCTGCTCAAAGCAGGGCCAATTCCCAACTAAATCATCCCAGCCAGGCCTTTGTCAAGCTTGGCCTTAAAAACCTCTAAGGATGGAGATTCCACCACCTCCCTAGGTAACCCGTTCCAGTGCTTCACCACCCTCCTAGTGAAAAAGTTTTTCCTAATATCCAGCCTAAACCTCCCCCACTTCAGAACTCAGCGGGGCACAGCGAGGACACAGGCCAGGCTGCTGCCGTGGAAAAGACTGCACTGGCCAGGCATGGCAGCCTAGGCTGTTCACCTCAGAGTGTGCAGCACTTCTTCACCTGGTGATGGGGTGTTCTGGCCCAGGAGGAATGGGATTTAGTGTGAACAGGCATGTTAGTGTCACCCTAAGAGACTGACCCTCCCCCAACAGTTCCCCCATCTCCCCTCAATAGTGCTACAGTTCCGGAAGCACCTGCTGAAATGGGTCACTCATGCAACCAACGGACACGGCTGAACATTTCTGGCTTCGTGCCTTCCCGCCCAAGGATCCCCTCCTCCACCTTCCCTTTCCCCCAGCCCTAGTGACAGCCCAGTCTGAGAGGTGGCCACATCCCAGTTCCATGCAGAGCTCTGGGGACTCTTTCGGTGTCAGTGTGACAGGGCAGGGCTGCAGCAGAGGAGACACAGGAGGAACAGGCAGCAGAAGCAGAGAGGGCAGCAAAAGCAGTTAAGTGTTTAGAAAGAAATGCCACGACCATGCCCCAGCTACTCTTACTGGCACGCAGCTCTCTGCACAGGCCCTGCCTGGAACAGATACTGACGGGGGAGCATATGGCCAGTTCAGAGTTTTATTCAAGTAGGGAAAGTGGGAGGGGAAGTGTGGGAGAACCCATGTCCCCAACCCCAGATCTCTCTCCCCCTGGCTGAGGGGTGGTTCACGTTTCTGTTCCATGCAGCCCCTCAGCACTTCCCTCCCTGGGAGTGGGAGGTCCTGCCCACCCCCCCGATACCCGCTGCATGATGACTGGGCCTAGTGGCCCCTCACTGCTTGGGGGTCACTTGCTGTCGGAGGTAGAGATCGCGGATCTCACAGAGGCTGCTGCTCACACTGCTGAGGGCCTTGGCGATGATGCGCAGGATGGAGGCAGTTTCCCTGCGGCTTTCCGTGTACTCCCTGCGGAAGGCTCGCATCTCCTGCACCAGCTGCTCATTGGATTGGAGAATCCGCTTCTCCACGGGGCTAAGATGGCCACTCTCCAGCCCCCCCTCCTGCAGCGCCACAGATACAGGGGTCACGCTCTCACTTGCGTTACAATCATTCAGGTGCTCTGCCTCTTGGTCAAAGATAATACTCGTGAAATCTGTGCCCAGGGGCTCCTGCTGCCCTCCCAGCTCGCTGATGGCGAGTTCATTTTGCGAGGGATTCTGCGGGCTCTGGCTCCAGCCTTCACATGGATCGTCCGGCACATGGCCAGCACTCCTGAGGAGCCGCCTCTCTCCTCCCCGCGTCACTTGCTGATGGATGACCTCAGTGGAAGGCGTATGGAATGGTTCTGGCTTCACGTCCACTGGCTCCTCCTTTACTGGCTCCTCCTTCACACCTGCCCCTGGCAAAGAGGATAGATCAGATCAGACTGGAAAGAGAAAGTAGGCAGCAGGCCAGAACCAGGGTCACCAACAGAGGGCAGCTTCTGACCTGGACATTGGCCACCAGGGAAAATATCCGTGCTTTGGCTCTGGATAGCCAGGGTTACGTTTGAACCCCACCCCCACCAAAGCAAGACCAGAAAAACACTCTGTCTCCCACTCTCCTCCAACAGGAGGGCTGGGGGTCAGCCACAGCACTGTCTTCCAGTCAGCTACCATTAAATAAGGGGGGTAGCCATGTTAGTCTGGATCTGTAAAAAGCGACAAAGAGTCCCGTAGCATCTTATATTTTCATTAAATAAGGGTTTCCAGTCTTCCCAGTTGCAGGGAGAGCCATGTCCCAGGCCTGCCCCCCTCTGCCAATTTCACCCCATGCCAGAACAGGCAGCATTGCACAGTGAAGCCATCTAGGCTACGCAGACAACGACATACATGTAGTGGATTTAATTTTTCCCCCCATTCCAATTTTAGTATCTAGTACATTAACTCCCTTGTGAAGCAGCTAGAGGTGCCACCCACTCCCTCCCATACCCAACACAAACCCCACAAAAGCTTGAGACATTTAACAGCAATGTCCTCAGTGGATCAAGAAAACTATTAATTAGCTGAGGATCGTATACAATTGGCTACCATGGGTGCAAGCCTACAGTAATGGAGATACCACAGAAGAGACTATTCCCCCTTCTCTCCCACTAGTAGCACTGGATGGTGGTTGTGGTGGGAAGGGGCACTTTGGTAAAGGGGTGGGTTGGTAAAGGGGTGGGTTAACGGTAGTAGTGGAAGGCTGGTACCCAAGGGGACAGAGGTAGACTGCACTGTGTGGCTTGTGGCAAGGGTAAGGTATGTGCTTGCAGATGGAGGAGCAGGGAGTGGTACGTACTGTTTGTTAGGTGGCTTAATTTCATTTCCTTGCTTTTGTGTCAGGTACGTTGCGTGTGTAGCAACCTTAACTGCTTACCAGCAGAACTGTGTGTATGAATTTCCTAGCATTTTTTAAGTGGTGTTGTGGGAGTGGAGGGTTACACACAAAGGGGGATGGAGGCAGTGGCGTAGCCAGGTGGAGGGAACAGGGGGAGCGATCCAAAAAAAGGCACCACCCACTGCGGCGCTTTCACTGACGGGGCAGTGCTTTTACTCACCCGGCAGCGCTCCCGATCTTCGGCGGCACCTTGGCAGCAGGACCTTCACTCGCTCTGTGGGTCTTTGGCAGCATTTCCTTCAGTGCTGCCGAAGACACCCGGAGCGAGTGAGGGCCCGCCACCGAAGACCTGGAGCGCCAGCGGGTGAGTAAAAATTAAAAAGGCGCCAAGATGCTCAGTGGGGGAGCGGCCACAGCCCCGCTTCCCCACAGCTACGCTACTGGATGGAGGAGAAACGAGAGCAGATGATACAGATGTTTGAAGTACAGCTGCTGAGAGAGAATACATTTTAAATAATTCAGCAGCTGCACATGAGCCCTTCTCAGCTGTAGGATAGAATCTGACAGGAAAAACGTCATGGAGTCAGTCAATCTAGTCTGCGTGCACTGTGCACGAGCTTTCAGTTATAATGTGAACAGCTAAAACTGTCCTTCCAACACACCTCCATATTCCACGCTGCACCAGCTGTACCCACGACCCACCCCTCTATATTTTGTGGAGCCAGACAGGGCTTATTGAAGAGACAGCATCAACAAAGTACCAAGGAAAAATTTCAACCAGAGCCCGAAAAAACATTTCTCACTAAAATATTTTGAGAGAGAAAAACCCACCACAGCACGACGAAGAACATCCCGGTGGCCTGAAAGTGACTCCATGTGAGCTGTCACACCAATAGCCTGCCCACCTGCTTTTCCAGGAGAGGAAAAAAACCCTCACAAACCTACAACCCCCAAAACAGGAATGTGGTCCCATTTTAGAATGCAACCTCAACAATGGAGCTTGACCTGAAAGCACCCTTTGAATGCCCTTCACAAGTGTCAGCTAATTAAGGCCCCATTCATGCAAGTCTTCACTAACATGGAGTCCTATGTGAAGCCCTCATCAAGTCAATGGGCTTATGCAGGATCTGTGCTAAAAGACTGCAGAGTGGCTGCCAAAGATCTTGGGGAGGTAGGAAGGCAGCTACACCATGTCACAGAAAGGCAGAGGGCAGAAAAGTTAAGTGATTTGCTAGGGTTACCATACGTCCGGTTTTTCCCGGACATGTCCGGCTTTTCGGCAATCAAACCCCCGTCCGGGGGGAATTGCCAAAAAGCCGAACATGTCCGGGAAAATGCCGGCTGGGCACTTCCCCTCCCGCGGCGGCTCTGCTCCTCCCCTGACTCTTCGGCTCTGTTTAAGAGCCGAGCTGCCCGAGCGCTATGGGCTTCAGGCAGCCCCCTTGCCTCCGGACCCCAGCCGCTGGCCAGGCACTTCCCCTCCCAGGCTCCGGGCGCAGGCTCCGGAGGCATGGGGGCTGCCCGAAGCCGGTAGCACTTGGGCAGTTCGGCTCTTAAACAGAGCCGAAGAGTCAGGGGAGGAGCAGAGCCTCCGGCCGCAGCAACTCTGCTCCTCTCCTGACTCTTCGGCTCTGTTTAAGAGCCGAGCGCTACGGGCTTTGGGCAGCCCCCATACCTCCGGACCCTGCGCCGCCAGAGCCCGGGAGGGGAAGTGCCCGGCCGGGGGCGCAGGGTCCGGAGGCATAGGGGCTGCCCAAAGCCCAAGCACTACCGGCTTCACGGTTTGCCGGGCAGCCTCCAGACCCTGCGCCCCCGGCTGGGCGCTTCCCCTCCCGGGCTCCAGCTGTGCTGGGGAAGCGCCGGCCAGGGGCGCAGGGTCTGGGGGCTGCCTGGCAAACCGTGAAGCCGGTAGCGCTCAGGCAGCCCTTTTCGCGTGGCTGGGAGTGGGAGGGAGGGGGCGGAGTTAGGGAGGGGTTGGGGTGGGGAAGGGGCGGAGCTGGGATGGGAAATGGGCGGGGCCAGGGCCCCGTGGAGGGTCCTCTTTTTTAATTTGTTAAATATGGTAACCCTAGATTTGCCCAAGGCCAGAGAAGCAGTAAGGTGCTGTAGAGCCAGCTGTAGAGCCAAATTCAGTGCTGGTGTAAACACACCATTCCTCTGGCACTGTTCCTGCATGTGCCAATGCTGAATTTGGCCCATGAGTTACTGTATATGCTCCTCTGCATCTAAGCACTAAAAGTTATTGCGGAAAACTGAGCTGTCTGGATGGGTTTGTCTGACTTTGGGCCAAGTGGCATTTCTGAAAGAAGTTGCCAGTTCTCACCATCCACAGTCCTTTGGCATTGCCAGCCCTGCAGAGGCCAGAATGGGAAGAGATTTTTCCATGTTAAGGACGGCTCCAAATGCAGAGGAGAGGAGGCCAGGTAAGCTCACTTATCCCTGCATAAGGGAGGGCTAGGGATATTTTAACCCAACCAAGAGGAATACATCGGAGCAGGGATGGCTCAGAAAACATCAGAGTGCCAAAAGGAAGGGGGGGGGGGCAACTGACATCTTAGTGAGCAGTTCTGTATTCAAGAGCTGTGTGGGGCAGTCTGGCATCCCAGCGCCTCAGAACCGCACATTATTGGTGACATGCAAGGGGCTACTTAAAGCACAGACTAGCTGAAGAGCTGGGAGGAACTGAGGAATTATCAGACGGGAGAAAAGCAAGTTTTCCAGAGAAGAAAGGAGCATAACCCAGCCAATCGCTGCTCGGCCAATCTAGTTTCTTTCCCAGGAAGCAATGGGGGCAGGGCAGGGGGTTGCCAGATAAGCTCAGGACCAATCTTCCTCCTCTCCCATTACTAACACTCTAGCACAGGCACCGACTTTCCAAAGTGCTGGGGAGTGCTTTACTCCCAGCTCTGTCTCAGGCCCCACACCCACTTCACCCCTTCCCACCCTGCTCCACCCAGTTCAACCCCATGTCCTCGCTCCTCCCCCTCCCTCTCAGTCTCCTGCACACCATGAAACAGCTGTTCGTGGTGGGCGGGAGGCACTGGGGGGAAGCTGATAGCGGGGCTGCCGGTGGGTGCTCATGCACTCCAGTGACTTCCCTGCTCACCCTCCCACCCACTGGTGCCAGGGACCCAGTCCTGATTCCTGACCGCTTGCCCCCATTCTCCCACTCCTGCCCTTCAACATGCAGATGCGCATGGCCTCTCAGATCATAAAAAGCCATCTTGACCCCAACTCCCCACAAGTTACTGCCCCATCCCCTCACTGAGAGCATGCTGCTACAGCCACTGTCTGAAACTCCTCCCTAATTCCATTCAGTGCCCTTTCAAGCCAGCACCTGCCCCCTGCATTGTCCTGAAATAGCTCCTACACGGTCTCCAACAGTCATTTCCTGGCCTGATTTTGGGGCTGGTGCCCTTCGTGGCCCATTGGCTGCCTTTGACACCATCACCCCATCTCTTCTAAAACAAATCCTGTCAGCCCAAGGCTTTCATGAGCTAGTCCCTTTCTGGTTCTCCTAGCACCTCTCAGATTGCTCCATCTGTGCCCTCCCTTCTCCCTCCATCTGTCCTTATGCCCACCCACCCACGGCCTCCATCTTGGCCTTGTCTCCGATGTTCTGAGCTGCAAACGTGGCTCTGGCTACTATCTCTATGCTGCTAATAGAGACAAGTGGGTGAGGGAATATCCTTTACTGGACCAAATACTGTTGGTGAGAGAGACAAGCATTCGGGCCACACAGAGCTCTTTTTCAGGCCTGGGGAAAGTACTCTGAGCGTCACAGCTAAGGGCAAGGTAGAACACATTGTTTAGCCTAAGTAGTTAACACACATGGTAAGGGACTGTTCAAGTTGAAGTGGCCCGTTAACACCCCTGCAGTCAGATGCCCCCTCACCCCCCCAAAAAAGGGGGGGGGGGTAAATGGGTTACAGATTGTTGTAATAAGCCATAAATCCAGTGTTTGTATTAAGGCCATGGCTACACTACCACTTGTCAGCAAAACTGATGTCGCTCAGGGGTGTGAATATTCCACCCCCAAGTGACAAATTACACTGGCATAAGCACTAGTCTGCACAGCACTATGTCAGTGGGAGAGCTTCTCCTGCCGACAGAGCTACTGCCGCTCGTTGGGAGTGGATTAATTAGGTCGACAGGACAGCTCTCACACATCAGCAAAGAGCAGCTATACGGAGACCTTACAGCAGCGCCGCTGCAGCGGCGGAGCTGCACCGCTGTAGGCTATGTCTACACTAGAGAGTTTTGAGTCCATGATTGTTAGCATCTAGCACAGTTATGAATAGAAGCTCCCAGACTTGTCTTTTGACCACGTTGTGCAGGTTTCCTTTGAGGATGAGGACTGAGAGATCAGCTAGGCAGAGTTGCTTTGTGAAGTGTTCACCCACAGGTGGTAGAGCATTTTTGTCTCATTTTTTTGCGTGCATTCATTCCAGCATGTAGCGATTATCTCCTTTCTCCTATGTAGTTGTTACTGGAGCATTTAGTGTACACCACATATTATGATAGGCATGTGTAGCACCCATGGATCCTAAAAGGTGTGTTGTGGGGGGTATTGATCATAAGTAGCTGTGGAGATATGGCTGCAGGTTTTGTGTCTGCTGTTACAGCAGGGTCAGATGCCACTTTGAGTAGGTGTGTCCTGGTCTGTGGGGAGCTTGCTTCTGCTGATGAGCTGATAACTCTCAGACCTACCTTGACTCCAAACATCTCCCTCTGATTCAGACTCCAAGCCCAGAAGGGACCATTGTGATCATTTGGTTTACGGCCTGCGTGATACAGGAAATCAGAACTTCCCCCAAACAATTAGCGGAGCAGCTCTTTAAAAAAAACAAAACACCCATCTTAATTTAAAAATGGTCAGTGATTGAGAATCCACCATGCCCCTTATTCCAATGGTTAATTTACCAATTACCCTCACTGTTACATTTACACTTTATTTCCAGTCTGCATTTGTCTAACCACAACTTCCAGCTGTTGGATCATGTTAGACCTTCCTCTGCTAGACTGAAGAGTCCATTTTAAAATATTTTTCCCCATGTAGGTACTTACAGACAGTGATCAAGTCACCCTTTGGTGCTCTCTTTGTTAAACTAAATGGATTGGTCTCCTTGAGTTTATCACTATAAGGCTTGTTTCTAATCCTTTAATCATTCTCCCAGATCTTCTCTGAACCTACTTCAATGTATCAGCATCCTCAGGATCATAGAAGAATCGGCTTGGAAGATGACCTCCTGAGGTCTCTAGTACAATCCCCTGCTCAAAGCAGGACCAACCCCAACTAAATAATCCCAGTCAGGGCTTTGTCAAGCTGGGCCTTAAAAACCACTAAGGACGGAGATTCCACCACCTCCCTAAGTAACCCATTCCAGTGCTTCACCACCCTCCTAGTGAAATAGTGTTTCCTAATATCCAACCTAGACCTCCCCCACTGCAACTTGAGACCATTGCTTCTTGTTCTGTCATCTGCCACCACTGAGAACAGCCCAGCTTCATCCTCTTTGGAACCTCCCTTCAGGTAGTTGAAGGCTGCTATCAAATCCCCCCTCACTCTTCTTTTCTGCAGACTAAACAAGCCCAATTCCCTCAGCCTCTCCTTGTAAGTCATGTGCCCCAGACCCCTGATCATTTTCGTTGCCGTCCGCCAGACTCTCTCCAATTTTTCCACATCCTTCTTGTAGTGGGGGGCCCCAAAACTGGATGCAATACTCCAGGTGTGGCCTCATCAGTGCCAAATAGAGGGGAATAATCACTTCCCTCCCCTCGATCTGCTGGAAATGCTCCTACTAATACAGCCCAATATGCTGTTGGCCTTCTTGGCAACAAGGGCACACTGCTGACTCATATCCAGCTTCTCATCCACTGTAATCCCCAGGTCCGTTTCTGCGGAACTGCTGCTTAGCCAGTTGGTCCCCAGCCTGTAGCAGTGCATGGGATTCTTCCTTCCTAAGTGCAGGACTCTGCACTTGTCCTTGTTGAACCTCATCAGATATTTTTTGGCCCAATCCTCCAATTTGTCTAGGCCACTCTGCACCCTATCTCTACTCTCCAGCGTAGCTACTCCCCCCTACCCCCCCCACCCCGAGTTTAGTGTCATCCGCAAACTTGCTGAGGGTGCGATCTATCCCATCATCCAGATCATTAATAAAGATGTTGAACAAACCGGCCCAAGACTGACCCCTGGGGCACTTCGCTTGATACGGGTTGCCAACTAGACATCGAACCATTGATCACTACCCTTTGAGCCCTACAATCTAGCCAGCTTTCTATCCACCTTATTGTCCATTCATCCAATCCATACTTCTTGAACCTGCTGGCGAGAATACTGTGGGAGACCGTATCAAAAGCTTTGCTAAAGTCAAGATACCAGGGAGGACACAGGAGTGATCCAGAGGCTCTTGCTGAAGCTAAAAATAAAAGAGCAAAACTGCAATAGCTTATATATATATATATATATATATATATATATATATGTGTGTGTGTGTGTGTGTGAGTGCCATGGAGGCAAGAGAGCTTGAAAGAAAGTACTCATGGGGAGGGAGAAATCTGAGAAGCAGCAGTGCTGCAAGAGCCAGAGGAAGGAGTGGGAATAGCAAGACAGATGCGAGTTTGCAGAGTGATATGGCAACAAAGCAGTGTGGCACTGGGCAGCAGCTGCTGAGGTATCATGTTCCCAAGCATGGAGGCAAGGCCCTCCCCACAGCTGTGTGCCAGCCACACCTAGATCACAGTGTTCTGTTCTGGTTCCTTTTGGAAGCAAAGATTTGCTTGTTAAGGCATAGTACAGCTAATCGGGAAATCTGTTTCTATTCCTAGCACTGCCAGACTTTGTGTGTGACCTTGGACAAGTCAGTTCACCCCCACATGCCTCAATTGCCCCCTCTAAAATGGCCACAATACTGTGCTGTGATAGAGGCTTAATCCATTGATGTTGGAGGTGCTTGGATACTCTGATAAGCGCCATAAGCTACAAACAACACCAGAAAGACACTGACCAAACAGAGAAAAGGCACCCAAGCTCTATTAAATGCACCAGCTAGGGTGGGGCCCAAAGGAGAGACTGAGTGTCTACATGTCAAGCTACTGTGCTAAAAAATAGAGTGGAACCACAATGGGCTGAGGGGCTACTGCCCAAGCACCCGCCTAATGTCTCAGACGGGTATGTGCGGGGGCAGCTAGGGGCTCATGCGATGGCAGATACCCTCCATTTCTAGCACACTCCCTTGATCAGAGCTACTGCGAGCACGTCTCCTCAAACCAGGAATCCCACCCCGGGGAAGCATAGCTTACCCTGTCTCTTGTAACATGGCCTCTCTGCTAAAGGGTTTGGTAAAAGCCCCAGGACCATACAGCTCTTGTGTGATCTGCTCTCCGGGGTGCTGGGCGCAGGGACAGGCCGCCGGCTTTGCCAGGCTGCATCACGCAGCTCTTCCAAACTCGAGCAATCTCAAGGCTACATCTCCCCAACCACGACCCCACGGGTTACGCACTCTGGGGCATTAGAGACCTGCCCTGGAACTGCCCTCCAGGCTGGCACCCCACAGACAAGCTGCTGCCGTGCGGCTGGGGGAGAGCCAGCCCCGGGGGTGACCCCCCATTAGCCAGCAGGCGCGGGCTAAACGGGCAGGGGAAGGAAGCCGGGGAGCCCCCTGGCCCACGCAGGGCAGCGGGTCTCCGCGAGCGCTCCTATTATGTACCCCTACAGGGCCGGGCCACAGCTGGGGCAGCCGGGGAAGCGGCCCCAGGCCAGGCAGCGCCGGGGGGACAGGGCCCGGCTCAGGGCGCTGGCGCGGCCGGGCCTCCCTCACTCACCCTGCTGCGCGGGCACCTCGCCGGAGCCGGGCGGCGCGTCCAGCGGGCACACGCCGTGCAGGCCCCATTGCGGGCCGAGCTCGGGCTCGCGGGGCTCGGCGCTGCGGGGCACAGAGTAGCCGCGGGCGTCGGGCGGTGCCTGGCGCTCCTGGCGGTGCCGGGTGATCTTGTCGTTGGCCCGGCGGCGCAGGCCGCGCCAGCGGTTTTTCACCTCGCCGATGTCGCGCTGGTTGCGGCCCGCCGCGTTGATCTTGTTGGTGATGCGCCACCAGATCTTCTGCTTCTCGTAGGCGTTCACGTTGGTGGAGCTGGCCCCGAAGAGCAGCTGCTCGTAGCGCAGCACCTCGCTCATCAGGATGTCGATCTCCTGCAGCGTGAAGTTGGGCTTGCGTTTGGGGATGCCGCGCCGGCCAGCCCTGGCCCCGGCCCCGGCCATGCTGCTCGCCGCTGCGCCCGCAGCCCGCGCCTCATGGCTCCGCGGGGCCCCCGGAGCCGCCCATGCCGCGCGCGGGCCCGGCGCGGAGCTGGCAGCCGGCGGGACTGGCGGGAGGCCGGCCTTTGTCTGCGGCCGGGCGGGGAGCGGAGCGGAGCGGAGCGGGGCGGGCCGGGGGGAGCGGCTCCTGCGCAGCGCCGCCGCCCCCTGCTGGAGGCTGCGGCCCGGCCGGCCGCGGGGTGGGGCCCGGACTCCCCAGGCCGTCGCTGGGCCTTAGGGCACTGCTTTCTGCCCGGCTGCTGCCTGTTGGGCGCTCCGGGTCAGGGGCTCGCCCGGCCGCGCCGGGGGGAGCGGAAAGTGCCTGGCTGGGGGTTGTTCCGGGGGCGCCACACCGAGCCAAGGAACTAGCCCCGGACTAAGGGACGAGGAGCTTGTGGCTAACCCATGGCTTTCAGGCGAGGTCAGCCTGTGTCCTGTGCTGCCCCCCGCAAACCCTGCAGGGCTGGTGGGATGTCCGGGCAGCTGCTCAGTGCCAGCCCCAGTGGGCTCGCCATACTCGCCTTATGGGGCAACTTGTGGCCCCATTTTGCAGCTAGGGACCCTGAGCCCAAAGAGTCCAGGCTAAACTTGTCAAAAGGGGCCTCTGGTGCAGGTAGCAGTTGCCTTGTTTTCAGGCTGGATATTTTACCTTGGCTGAGTGCCTCGAGCTGCAGCTCAGTGAAGCAGACCCAAGGGCTCTCAGGTTGGCCACCTAAAACTTGAGGCACCCAACATCGACGGCCATTTTTGAAAATATGGACCTTTGTGAGGTGCCTGAGGCCATGCAGTGAATCAGTATCCATCCAATTAGGACACAGTTTGTTCCAGACTGCCAGTCCCATACTTAATCCAGAATGTCCTGTAGTAGGCAGGTTTCTTAACCTCTTGGAGCCTCTGCCTTTCTATCTGTGAAATGAGGATCATGCTCCTTACTCAACCCACGTAGCAAGTAATGGACATGTAGGCCACTTGTCACAACTTGAATTGCTGAGTAGGGCCTAGGAATTATTGTGGGGCGGGTCTCTGGCCTGTGCTATCCAGGAGGACAGACTAGATGATCACAATGGACCTAGGAATCTATGAGTACCCTCGTATGCCAGTGTTGGGGGAGGAAACTTGAACAGGGAGGGGAAATCAGTGCTGCAGCTGCATACAGCAGGAAGCCATGCTGTGTGCAGGCAGCTTTTAGAACAGCCTATAGCCAAAGAAGGTCTTAGCAGAGCCATTCTTGTCCCATGGGGTTTGTCGCTTCAGGCAATGGGATAGTGCCTACAGTGGGGGGTTGCTTTTACATTGATTTAACAAATCTGCAATGAACAGTTGAGGGATGCAGCCAGTTCCCCTTCTTCACTCTTTACTGTCCACTTGATTCCTACCAGCCACTCAACTTTGTTTTGTTCTTTGGTAGAAATAAGGTGTTAGATGCATTCTTGTTTGGTAGAGGCCTTTTGATGTCAATGGAAGATCCATGCACGTTGGTGCATTGGTCAGATCCTAAATGTCTACAACAGATTGCAAAAGGAATACAGTTCCAGAGTGCATGATGTTATGCAGAGTACTTGTTCCATCCATCTTCTCATTGTGGGGCAGGTTGTTGCATTAGAAGATTACTTGGGTGACTAGGATTGGAATGGTCGATCTGTCTGGTGTTATGAAGTGTGTTGATTTTAGAGTGTGGCGGGCTTAAAGATGTACATGTTGAACTCATGCATTTGCCTTTTTAACCTTATTTTGTAGGAAATAACAGCTGGATGTTTTTGTTCTTTGTTAGTTCACAGTAACACTGGCGATGAATTCCTAAGAGAGAGAGAGAGAGTTTTATCATCTGATGCTGATTTGTTCTGGTGATTTGTTGTTTGTCTGCACTTTTGGAGGGAGAAAGTTAAGGTTGGGTGAGTGGTGTTGGTTGGGTAGTGCACGGGGCCAAAGGCTCTCAGCACAGGCACTCTAGGTCTGTGCCCAGGGCCCCAGCCCTTGGAAATGTGATTTAAAAAAAAAAAAAGGCTGATGTAAAGTAAGTTTCTAGCTCATAGTTTCAAAGAAAACCTTGAAAATATGAGCAGTGTGTAGCTAACGTACAATGCCTGCCGGAGTCCGTCATAGCCTGGAGCAGTAGCTGTCAGAGGGGTGAATTGCCTCACACCTGTCAACAGGCTGTTAGCTCAAAGACACCCCGCCCCCCTCCAGGAGCTCTGCCAATACCAGCCCAGCAGAGGGCTGTGTCCGGAGCCCAGCCCACCCACATCAGTTACTGTGATAAGTGTTGGGGGCCCTCTGCTGTCACACCGGTCTCCCTGGGGGGCGGGGGGAAGGGAAGGGGACACCTGCTGCCATTCCTCCTGCTCCTGAGGAGATGGGGGCCTGCTGCATTCCTGGGAAGAAGAATGGGTCCCCACACTGCTGTACCTGCCTCTCTGGAAGGGGCACCCTGCTGCCAGCACTCATCTCTCTGGATGAGGGCCCTGATGCAGGGTTGAGCTGCAGGGCTTTGTGTCTTGGGGTGCCTAACACTGTTCCCTCTAATTTTTCCCACACATGTGTGGAATGAATTTTGTTATGTGCACCAATATGGAGGTGATGTGGCAGGGGTGGGGCCGAGGGGTTCGGCGTGTAGGAGGGGGCTTAAGGCTAGGGCAGAGGGTTGGGGTGCAGGGGGAGGAGGGCTGTGGGTGCGGGCTCTGGGGTGGGGCTGTGAATAAGTGGTTTGGGGTGCAGGCTGCCCTAGGGCTACAGCAGTGAGAGAGGACTCCCCCCAGCTCTCTCTTCCCGCAGCAGCACCTGGGCTCTGGGGGGAGAGGCGCCTCTTCCCACTGCATCGTCTCCGGGGCAGGGGCCATGGGATAGACGCCTCTCCCCCAGCCACCACAAGTCTGGGCTAGGGTTGGGGCCAAGGGAGGGGTGCCTCTCTCCCGGCCACCCCTGGTCCAGCCTGGGGTTAGGCTGGGTTGGGGCCTCTCTCCCCTGCCGTGGCAGGTCAGGGGCTGGGGGTGAGGCATCTCTCCCCGCTGTAGCCCTGAGCGCCTGTGCGGCACTTAATAGGCTGCTGCGCAGCCGCGCAGCTTAGAGGGAACTTAGATGCCTAAGGAGCTGGATTGCCGTAGGCCAGCCCAGAGGAGGCAGTGGTGAAAGAGCCGGAGGAGAACTGGCAGGGTCAGCTAACTTAATGCCAAGCTCTTCAAGCTTTGGTTGGTGTGTTCAGAGTGACCCTCCCTTTGGACTCCATTTCCTAAAACTCCTTTTCATATATTTCTTGTGGGGATGCAATAAACAAAGGCCCAGCTTCAGTGCAGCTAACCCCCCCTTAGAGCTGCCCTAGCTGGCAGACAGGCATGGCTGGCTGTGTCTCAGGCATACCTTGCCCCCCAGATGTCAGCGTTCCTGCAGGGGACAGCAGCAGGGCAGTGAATCTCCCCTTCCCTCCCAGGGAGCGCGTCCAGCCTGGGGGTTGTTCCCAGGACTACTCTGAGGACCTTGAGCTCAGATCTGGGCACGCTCCTGGATCAGCTGGAAGGCTCCAGGTTTCTGGCATCCTCCTAAGTGTCAAGACTTCCCCCACCCTGAGCAGCTGCCTCCAGTGCACCCTACCGTGGGCGGAGAGCTATGAGCTATGGAGAGTGTCCTTCTGAGGCCTCGGCAAGGAGGTGCGGGCACAATGTTCAGCCCCCGCAACTGGTTGAGAAACTGTATGTGTGTGACGGGGGGCAGGATGGCTTAGGGGTTGCCAGTGGGTGGAGGGGGAGCCCAGCCCAGGTTTGCCGTGGTGGGGGGAAGGGAAAGAGGACCTGCCCTTGGAGGCAATGTCATGATGAGACGGTCGGATCTGGACACTTGCTGGCACCTATGTAAATAAGATGAGACACATATGTAAATAGGCACATTAGGGTGCTGATTCATTTGCATAAAGCCACCAGCCATCTGCACTGTAGGCTAGCAGGTGCACGGAAGAGGAAGCCTGTAGCCCTGTGTGAATTCTTCCTTGCCTTGGCCTTTGCCTGTCTCTCCCCTCCTCTTCCTGGGGGCTGAGGGAGAGGGGCAGCTGGCTTGCAGAGCAGGTTTCTCCACTCTCCCCCTCGCTACACAGTGTGTTTTGGGTGGCTTCTGACAGACCAGCTGGCTATCTCTACTGCAGACACTCCCCTTTGCTCTGAGCTCTGGCTTATCCAGTGAGAACATTGAGCCCCCAAAGGCATCAGGGCTTCAGATGACACTACTTGCCACCTGGCCACCTCATGATAAACTGCCCTGACCCCACACTGGCTGCTGTGATGCCACTCACCCAATTGTTTGCTGCCTCTCCCCTCAGCACCTGCCTGCCTGGCTGTGAAATAACTCTCAGACTCTCCTCTGATCTCCTCTCCTGGCTGGCGTCTCACCACAAGTATGGGCTGACTGGCCAATTCCTGTCATTGTCATTTCTGTGCTTACATGACTCCATCTTCTTCTTGTTCTCCTCCTGTCTTCAGTGTATCAGCTCTTCTGCTTTCTGTGGGAGTCCCGCAGGGCTCCATCCTTGGCTCCCTCCTCTTCTGTCTTTACATCTTCTATAGGGATGATCTCAGCTGCAAATGTAGCTTTGACTGTCACCTTTGTGCTTATGATCCTCAGATGCAGCTTCCTGCTCCGGATTAGGCTTGGGATTCTTACATTATAAAGGAGAAGAGTAAGAGGGAACATGCTCTAAGTCTGTAAAATATACTGACTGGTCTAGAGAAGGGACATGAAGAAGTGTCTGTTCTCCCTGTCTCACAACACAGAACAAGGGGAAAAGTGGGAAATTCCAAACAGAAGAAATAATCTTTCACACAGCATATGATTAGCATGTGGAACTCCTTGCCACAGGATGCTGAAGCCAAGAACTTTCCAAGATTTAACAAGGGATTAGACAGTTATATGGACAAGAAGAATAGCCAGAGTTAGAATAGTTAAAAAAATTAAACATTGTAGCGGGGATCAGTCCTCCAGTTTAAGGGCTTATGCCCATCTCTAGCTAGTAGGGTTCAGGATGAGACTCCCCTGTGGTGCAGATTATTCCCCTTCTGCCCAATGCGGGGTTTCTTGCTCCTTTCTCTGAAACAGCTGTTGGTGGCCCCAGTCAGAGACAAAACACTGGACTTGGCAGACCCTGGGTCTAATCCAGTCTGGTAATTCCGTTTCCTGTGTTTCCCCAGTTAATGGAAAGCTGGGGCAGGGCGGTGGCTCATGCAGGGAGTTCTTGACAGGGCCAGGCTCAGAGAGATTTCTATTTTATTTTATTTTTATTTTATTTTGATTTAGCATAAGAAACATGCCTGTGCAAGCAGCTACCAATTACAACCCGCTCATCCCTTCACCATTCAGACCTCAGGGGTTCAGGAGTCAAATTAGAGATCGACATTATCCGAAAGAGCCACAGTTGTGTGCATTCATTGTTTCATTTACTATAGTGCTGTATAATCATATTTAAACAGTATGATGGAAAATATTTAGTTTATATGTATGTATATATTAGGGCTGTCAAATGATTAAAACATAATCTCAATTAATCGTGAGATTTAAAAAAATCACGATGAATCACAGTTTTAATCACACTGTTAAACAATAATAAAATAACAATTTACATTTATTATAAATATTTTTGGTTTTTCTACATTTTCAAATATATTGATTTCAATTATAACACAGAATACAAAGTGTACAGTGCTCACAGTATTATTTTTAATTATAAATATTTACACTGTTAAAAGAGAAATAAACTATTTTTCAATTCACCTCATACAAGTGCAATATCTTTATTGTGAATGTGCAATTTACAAATGTAGAATTTTTTTTTTTTTTACATAACTGCACTCGAAAACAAAACAACGTAAAACCTTAGAGCAGAGGTTCTCAAACTGTGCTCCGCGGACCCTCTATTCAGGTGGTCCACGGATAGTTTCCTCTAAGGTGCACACCTGGTTGGCCACACACAAGAGAATAAAAGGCCACCCACCTAATTAGTGGAGCCGCACAGGCGTGGCTCCACTAATTAGGTGCCTGGACCCTGAAGAAGATGCACATGTAAGGTGGTGGCCTTGGGGGGAATAAGGGGTAGGTGGGAAGGGGCAGTGGGGTGAGGAGAGGGGGTGGGGAAATTTGGGACGTCCAGGGCTGTGGCGGCTAGAGAAAGAGGTGACTTTCCCAGCTTGGGGGCTGCGGCTGCTGGGGAGAGATGCCCCTGCTTCCCAGCCCCAGCTCGGGGGCTGCTGCAGCGGGGGAGAGAGGGTACATCCATCGCATTCGAAAAGTAAGACTACTGACATTAAAATATGAGTTGTGTGCTTTTATTTGTAGAACAAAAAAGTTAATAAGGTTTTTTTATATAGCGCTTTTATCCAGAGCACTTTACAATAGTTAGCTAATGGTACAAACAACATTTGGAAAGATCATTAAGTGGTTTGCTGAGACCCTCAGCAAATTTCAATTGGTCCATGAAAGAAAAAGTTTGAGAACCACTGCCTTAGAGCCTACAAGTTGAAGCATGCAGGAGCATACAAATGTTTGGCATATCTGGCACGTAAATACCTTGCAACACTGGCTACAATAGTGCCATGTCAATGCCTAGTCTCACTTTCAGGTGACATTGTAAATAAGAAGTGGGCAGCATTATCTCCTGTCAATGTAAACAAACTTGTTTGTCTGAACAAGAAGTAGAATCATAGAATAAATTTCTACCTTGATATAACGTGACCCGATATAACACAAATTAGGATATAATGCGGTAAAGCAGTGCACCGGGGGGGGGGGGGGGGGGCTGTGCACTCTGGTGGATAAAAGCCAGTTCAATATAACACGGTTTCACCTATAATGCGGTAAGATTTTTTGGCTCCCGAGGACAGCATTATATTGAGGTAGAGGTGTATCAGGGTTGGAAGGGACCTCAGGAGGTCATCTAGTCTAACCCCCCTGTTCAAAGCAGGACCAATCCCCAGATTTTTGCCCCAGATCCCTAAATGGCCCCCTCAAGGATTAAACTCACAACCCTGGGTTTAGCAGGCTGAGCTATCCCTCCGCCCCAGGACTGAGTGGACTTGTAGGCTATAAAGTTTTACATTGTTTTGTTTCTGAGTGCAGGTATGTTAAAAAAAATAATTCTACACTTTTAAGTTGCACTTTCATGATAAAGGGATTGCACTACAGTACTCGTATACGGTGAATCGAATAATACTATTTCTTTTGTTTATATTTTTACAGTGTAAATATTTATAATAAAACTAATATAAAGTGAGCACTGCACTTTGTATTCTGTGTTGTAACTGAAATCAATATATTTGAAAATGTAGAAAAACATCTAAAATATTTATAATAAATTTAAATTGGTATTATTATTTAACAGTGCGATTAAAACTGATAAATCATGATTTTTTAAATAGTTTAAATTTGTTTGCATTAATTGCATGCATTAAGTGTGATTAATCAACAGCCTATATATGTGTGTGTGTGTATCTATCATATCTAATCTATCTATCTATATAAAATTCTCACAGCAAAATGACTTATCAACTATAATTGGTTAATAACAGTAAAGGCATTCTGATTGGTTAATAACTTAGATGGATTAATAATTCAATCACACAGTGTTTTAATATCACGTGCTGCAAAGAGCTGCAGGAAACACATTAAAGAGCCACTTGCAGCTGGCAAGACTCACTCTATTGTTGGTCTAACAGGAGCATCCCCATCCACCAGAATGTATATCCAGCCAGTGCTTCATTTGTGCCAGGGCTGAGCCCCGTTACATCTAGGATTGGCAGTTCATAGCCCTGGCAGCTCTGAGCTCTCCTGGCCAGCAGCCAGGGCTGGCCTTACCATGAGGCGAACTGAGCCGGCCGCCTCAGGTGCCAGACTGTGGTGGGGGGCCACTAGGACCCAGAGTGTAGAAAATTGTGTCTGCTGCTGATGCATATGTATTCTCTCTGCTCTAGATGCACAGAGATGGTGGAGTGCTGTGCTGAAGGAAGGAGGGCACAAGAGACATAACAGGAAGGCAGGAGAAAAGGTGAGAGGGAATAACAGAAAGCAGCAGGAGCTGCAGGGAGAGAGAGGAGGAGGAGCCTCTTATGACCTCTCTAGCATCCCCAGGAGCCTGGACTGATTAACACCAGCTTCTCAGGGAGCTTCCTGTTTCCTGCTGCTTCCCTGAACCCACTTGAGGAGAACAGGCAGTCAACTGAAGTAGTAGGAACCAGTTAGGCTCTTAAGACGCTGATATCTTCCCTCACTCAGGCCCTGCTACCAGTCTGCTTATTTGTCCCCTTCAATTGAGTGTTGAGAGCCAATATAGCTGGCACAGAACAGCAGTCATGAGTGAAAGAAGAAAACGCACCCCTGGTGCAGCATTCAGAAAAAGAAAGAAAGCAAAGGAAGCTTTTCTATCTAAGCAGGAAGGAGCTCTCCTGAGATACATAGACACAAATGTTCACAGTGAGCGTTCCGGCCCCAGTGAGGATGTGAGTGGTGAGGAGATGCCTGATCTTCCAATTAGTCAGAGTGCAGGTGACCTGGCAGCTACTGCAGCATCCATATCTCCATCTCAAATGGATGTAACCATGCACATTCTGAAGAAAAGCGTAGATCAGAGAAGAGTGTGGTGGAGGCGCAAGAAACAGCTGCTGCTGAGTTTAGTTCCTTAAGACTAGATGATCCAGGACAGTGGACCTACTTGAGCAGTAGCCTGAGGGACTTCCTTGTACTGCATGGGCCACAGCAAGTGAAAAACTTCATGTTCCCCAAAGACAATGAAAATAGAAGTTTCCATCCAACACATTACTGGCGTGAAATCCCCAATGGTGACAAAGAGAAGAGGCCATGGCTTATGTACTCAAAAACCCAGAATGCTGCATACTGTTTTTGTTGCAAACTCTTCCAGTCTAATGTTCCAGCCACATTGGGTTCTACAGGAACAAAGGACTGGAAAAATCTGGCTAGAAATCTGGCATGTCATGAGAAGGCAGCAAATCACCAGAGAGGTGGAAAGAGCTTGAGATGAGACTAAGGTTAAAGGCCACCATAGATGATCAACATCAAGAGAAGATTGCATCAGAGTCTCTTTACTGGTAAAATGTTCTGAAAAGGCTCATTGCCATTGTGAGAATGCTTGCTACCCAAAACGTAGCACTTCGTGGCACTTCAGATCAGCTGTATGTGCCAAACAATGGAAACTTCCTTAAAATTGTGGAGCTGATGGCTGAGTTTGATGCTGTACTCCAGGAGCATCTAAGAAGAGTCACCACCCAAGAAATGTACACACACCACTACCTTTGAAAAACAATTCAAAATGAGATCATACAGTTACTAGCAACAAAAGTCAAACAGAAGATTGTGGCAGATCTGAAGTCAGCAAGATATTACTCTGTTATTCTGGACTGCACACCAGACATCAGCCATACGGAACAAATGACTTTAATGGTGCGTTTTGTAACAACAACAGAATCTAGTGAAAATGTCCCTGCAATAGTGACTATCAGAGAGCATTTTCTAGAATTTATTGACATTGATGATACTACAGGAGCTGCTATGACAAATGTGCTTCTTAAAAAGCTGGTGGTAGAATGTGCATTTGGCCGTTTAAAAGGTCGCTGGCGATCGTTACTGACTCGCTCAGACCTCAGCCAAACCAATATCCCCATTGTTATTGCTGCTTGCTGTGTGCTCCACAATCTCTGTGAAAGTAAGGGGGAGATCTTTATGGCGGGGTGGGAGGCTGAGGCAAATCGCCTGGCTGCTGATTACGCGCAGCCAGACACCAGGGCGATTAGAAGAGCACACCAGGAAGCGCTGTGCATCAGAGAAGCTTTGAAAACCAGACTGGCCAGGCTACAGTGTGAAATTTCTGTTTGTTTCTCCTTCATTAAAACCCGCCCCCTTTATTGACTCATTCTCTGTAAGGAACCCACCCTCCCCCTTCCCCCAGCTTGCTTTCAAAGGAAATAAAGTCACTATCGTTTAAAAATAATTTATTCTTTATTAATTGATTATAAAAAGAGGGAGAGAACCTGGGTGGGGTTTGGGAGGAGGATCAGCGGGAAGATTATCTCCGCCTTGGAATCCACGGTCAGAGGTGGGGTAATGGTGGCGGCCCCCCCTAGAACTGCATGCAGCTCGGCGTAGAAGCGGCATGTCCGCAGCTCTGACCCGGAGTGACCATTTGCCTCCTTTGTTTTTTGATAGGCTTGTCTGAGCTCCTTGACTTTCACTCGGCACTGATCTGAGTCCCTATTGTGGCCTCTCTCCATCATGCCCTTGGAGATTTTTTCAAAAGTTTTGGCATTTCGTCTTTTCGAACGAAGTTCTGCTAGCACTGAATCCTCTCCCCATATAGCGATCAGATCCAGTACCTCCCATACGGTCCATACGGTCCATGCTGGTGCTCTTTTTCAATTATCGTCCAGCATGGTTACCTGTCCTGATGAGCTATCTGTGGTCACCTGTGCTCTCCACGCTGGGCAAACAGGAAATAAAATTCAAATGTTCGCGGGGCTTTTCCTGTCTACCTGGCCAGTGCATCCGAGTTCAGATTGCTGTTCAGAGTGGTCACAATGGTGCACTGTGGGATAGCTCCCGGAGGCCAATACCATCGAATTGCGGCCACACTAACCCTAATTCGAAATGACAATATCGATTTTGGCGTTAGTCCGCTCGTCAGGGTGGAGTACAGAAATCAATTTTAAGAGCCCTTTATTTAGAAATAAATGGCTGCGTTGTGTGGACGGGTGCAGGGTTAATTCGATTTAACGCTGCTAAATCCGAATTAAAGTCATAGTGTAGACCAGGCCATAGTTGCCATTCTGGAGGATAATGCTATAACAGGAACTGTTCGTGGGAGAACAGTGGCAGGGGGAAATGGAATCAGCAGAAACATACATAACTTCAAATTTGTGTGTGGCTTAGTGTTGTGGCATGACATACCGTTTGAAATACATATTGTAAGCAAGAGACTCCAAGGTGTTGACCTTGATATATCTGGAGCAATGGAACAACTGGACAAACAAAGTTCAATGGCAATCAGTCAGAACTATGCAGTACAAATGGTCAAATTAACATCAAATTGACTGAGCCCCTGTTAAAAAGAAATACTGTGTAGTTGGATTCTTTTTTTTTATCTTCTTAACTTTAAGGCTTTAGGGTTCACACGGGGAGAGTGACACACACACACTCCCGTATACCTCTCTCACACAGGATGCATTGTGCACCAGGGCCCAGGGAACCTGACTGCAGGGGCTTCAGCGAACCTGGCCAGAGAGGTGGCTCAGCAGGGGAGGGTGCCTAGGGGACAGAGCAGTCCCTGGGGGCAGGAGCCAGGGGGTGGGGTGTTGGTGAAGAGGGTGCTAAGCCCCTGCCGGGGGGGGCTGCTGTAGAGCCTGCAGGATCAGGGAGTGAATAGGCTGGAGATCACTTTCCCCGACCATTCCACAGCTTAGCTGAGGGTGGAGAGGCTTCTCTGTGCCAGCGCTGTGCTGGGTTTGGCACATGCAGGGCTCGGCTCCTCCTGGCCAGCGCCCTGGGCCACAGGGTCTTGGGCTTTCCCAAGATGCTAGCCTAGCCAGAGGCAGTGGGGGAAGGAAGGAGCCTCCCGACCAGGATGTTGGTGAGCTGAGCATGCTGTTCTCCGCACAGCGCTGGGAGCGGGACGCGCCCTTCCGGAGGGGGGGGGGGATATGGAGGAACACTGGGACTGGGGGAGGGGAGGTGAAGGGACAAAGCAAGGAGAGGATAGGGAGAGGCGGATGATGGGTGGGCAGCAGAGGCAAAACATAACTGGCCGCGGCCTGGCACCTTCCTGCACTTGTTGGCTGCTGCAGCTGACAGCTCACAACCAGTGCTGTCCAGAAACAGGACAAAGGGCAAAACCCTGCCGGCCGAGAGCCGGCACACAGCAGGGGCTGTGCTGACAGACAGCAGGGGGAGTGGCTGGCCCTGCACACTGCATCTTTGCCCCGCCACCAGCTTTGCACACTTACCCCCATCGTCGGCCACTGGACCCTCCAACTCACCGCTGGTGAGCAGGTGACTGGTGAGCAGGGACCTGGCCAGCAGCCGGACCCGCCAGAACTGATGGGGGGGGACAGAAAATATGGAACAATTTGCCCATTTTTAAGAAAAAGTCGGGACACCTGCAGGAGGGCTTAAATGCAGGATTGTCCCTCTAAAAATGGGACATCTGGTCACCTTACCTCTGGGGTGCTGCAGCCCTCCCTGACTTGAAGTGGTTTCCATCACATCCAGGGTTTACAGTTTGGTTCAATGGCTCTCAGTACCCCCACTATACACATTGTTCCAGCACCTCTGACCCCCCTCTTCCCCACGAGGCCCTGCCCCTGCCTTGTCCCTTCCCCCCAAGGCATTGCCTCTTCACCTCCTCTTCTCTGGAGGGGGGGGGGCTGAAAGCAGCCCCCTGCCCATGTCCCTGCCCCACAGTCCTCCTGCCCAGAGCAGGTGGAGGGACCCAGGCTCCCCACAGCTGCCCGCGCAGCTCTTACCCCAACCTGCTCTGGCCGGGGGGTGGGGCCTCAGAGCCACAACCTGACCATGGTAAGAGCTGCGCGGGCAGCTCTGCAGCGTGGCCCGTCCACCTGCCCTGGGTGGAGGTCCGGGGGGATACTGGCCAGGTGCTGCTTGGGCCCCCGGCACTGCTGGCAGGTGGAGGGTCCGCTGCAGCTCCCCACAGCTGCTTGTGTGGCTCTTACCATGGCCAGGCTGCAGCTGTGAGGCCCCACCCCTTGGCCAGAACTGGCTCAGGATGAGAGCCATGCAGGCAGCTGTGGGGATCCAGCTTGGACCCTTCACCTCCATCTGCCCTGGAGATGGGACACAGGGGGGAAGAGGAGGGGAAGGGGGGATTCACTGTGGGAAAAAGTGCATGGGCCATGGCCCCTTGGCCCCCCCTGCTCCGGCACCAATGGCAGGAGGGGAGTCTGGCACACTGTCTGATTAAGATGATCTCATCCAAGTGAACTGTACACCTGCAAATAGAGACAATTTACCCAATAGCCAGGATTTTCCATCGAGGAAAACTAAATTCATGTGTGTGCCACTCAGCAGACACTGAACCCCTAATAATCAGTTAATGGCATAGGTGCTGAAACTGGGGGTGCTACTGCACCCCCTGGCTTGATTGTAGTTTAGTTCAATGGCTCTCAGCACCCCCACTATAAAAACTGTTCCAACACCCCTGGTGATGGTGATTTTGAGGGTACAAGGTATGCAGGATTGGGCCCCACATGTGGCCCCTCAAGATGCCCTCTTTTGACAATCCATTTACAACAGCCCAAAAGTAAGAAGAGCTTCTGTAAATCCTTATTTGGAGCTCTGAAGCACCTACCAGATAAACATTCCCATTTTACAGTCCCCTTTGTGTTCAGCTCTTAGCTTAAGTGTTCGGCTTAAGAATTTGATGGGAAGTGTTAGCTTCAAACTATTTTCCATTCTTTTAATTTTTAATTAAATGCTTATTGAAGACTTAGATATCAGGCTGTGTGGAGTGCCTCATGACCGTGAGTGCCTACCTCAGGGCAGACTGTCAGAAAACAGGGCAGACAGCCTAAGCTGATGGTGTGTTCTGTAATGAGATTTCACAAAGCCGGTAACAAATGTGAACTCCTGGATCGCTGTATCAGTCTTACCATGGAGTCACAGACAGTCCCCCTAGATTCTCCAGTCTACCTTGCCACACAGACAAACTGGACTTTGTGATAAAAGGTCACTTAAAAAATCACACCACATCAGGTTGCTCCCAGTTCCAAGAGACCAGTCACTTACCCCAGATCAGTTGGTTCTCTAGATCTTATGCCAAAGACAATGTTGGCAGCCAATTCTATAGTAAACTAGCTCAAGGTTTATTAGCTAAGAAAAGGAAGTGAGAGCTATTGAAAGGTTAAAGCAGGTAAAATGTGTGCACAGGTGAGTCATGGTTTGTAATTCCAGATGGTGGCAGTGATGTAATAAACTGAACTTAGAATCATATAGGTTAGCAACCAATTAGCAAGTTCTATGTTAGCTAAAAATAAAAGGCAATAATAAAAATATATAAACAAGTGCAAAACCCTGCATAAAGGGTATAAATTTTGGACTTGGACATACTTTGTCTGCTATTACACAGTCGTCACAAAACTAATCATTTGGTTCATTAGGCTAATCAATATTGCAGCAGTTGATTCCAGTGCTTAGTCTGAAGAAATTCTCTTTATTAGCAATTCATTTGTAGGTAAGTTCCTCCTGCAGGGCTGCTGGAACAATTTGTATAATGGAGGTGCTGAGAACCATTGAACCAAACTGGTGAGGCCACATCTGGAGTATTGTGTCCAGTTTTGGGCCCCACACTACAACAAGGATGTGGACAAATTGGAGAGAGTCCAGCGGAGGGCAACGAAAATGATTAGGGGGCTGGGGCACATGACTTACAAGGAGAGGCTGAGGGTGTCACGGACTCACAAATTGTGCCCACTCTTGGCCCCATGCGATCCGTGTGGGGGGGTGCCCCTTTCAGTGAGACAGCCCTTCTCGAGGGTCCACTCTCTCTCGGGGTTAGGCCCCTCCACCTCCCGGAGCCACACCTCTCTGAACCTTAGCACACCTGTTTCTCGCCGTGGGCCCCCTCAGGGAGTCCACTCGCTCTGGATCCCCGGGGCCTCCACCCCCCGAAGGGGATGGTGCAATCCTGTTTTCTATTCCAGAGTGACTCTCAGCCAGCGTAAAACAGGAGGGTTTATTGAGCATTGAACACAGCACAGGAAACTGTCAGGGCTTCAGGCCTGGCCACCCTCAGCACATCCCAGTCTCCCCTGCATCCAGGTGGGCTCTGCCTGGCCCCTCTCTCCAGCCCAAAGTCCCCCTTGCTTCCCAGCTGGGCATCTGATATCACCGGTCCCAAGCCCCGCCTCTGTCCATTGTCTTCGATCCAGGTAAACAGGGTTGTAAACAGGGTCGTCTGGGCCTCCTCTCCTCTCTTCTGTCCTCTGGCCTCCTCTGGCTGGAACCAGCTGGTCAGGTTACCGGGGTCCTCTCTTTGCAGCCCATTGTCCTCCCACTGACCAGAACTGGCTGCAACTCCTGAGCTGGGCCTCCAGGTCGCCAGGTCACCAGTCGCTGAGGTATCCATCCTCCAGGCCATTGCTGGGGTCCCAAGTTTCCTCTCCAGTTCTCTGTAACAACAAACTCCCTCTCCCCTCACCTCGTTAAACCAGTAACACCCAGGAAAACTGAGTCCCACCCCCTCTGCATGCAAACCATTGGAAAACAAGGAAATAACAAGAAAATCCCCCACTTTGTCACACAGGGAACTGGGATTGTTTAGTCTTCAGAAGAGAAGAGTGAGGGGGGATTTGATAGCAGCCTTCAACTACCTGAAGGGAGGTTCCAAAGAGGATGGAGCTCGGCTGTTCTCAGTGGTGGCAGATGACAGAACAAGAAGCAATGGTCTCAAGTTGCAGTGTGGGAGGTCTAGGTTGGATATTAGGAAAAGCTATTTCACTAGGAGGGTAGTGAAGCACTGGAATGGGTTACCTAGGGAGGTGGTGGAATCTCCATCCTTAGAGGTTTTTAAGGCCCAGCTTGACAAAGCCCTGACTGGGATGATTAAGTTGGTGTTGGTCCTGCTTTGAGCAGGGGATTGGACTAGATGACCTCCTGAGGTCTCTTCAAACCCTAATCTTCTATGATTCTATGAAACTGTAAACCCTATATATAATGGCAGCCACTTCAAGCCAGGGGGTGCTGCAGCACCCCCCCCCAATCTGTAGTTCCAACACCTATGTCCTCCTGTGCAAACCCATACATTCTAGATTTAACAACATTACATACCTGCAATGTCTGTCTCAGAATTGGCAAGAAAACATGCTTGATCTCTCACAACACGTGCTTTATATAGCCACTAGGAGTCTGCCATAGGAGTTAAAAACATTAATTAATTGTCTCAGAAAGGCATATACCTAAATAGGGTGTGTGCCCCAGGGGAAGTGCCATCTCTTCCTGAGCTCTTCAGCATCTTTTAGGATTAGCAGACTTAGACTCCCTTAGGGAACTGATGGGCAGGATCCCCTGGGAGGCTAATATGAGGGGGAAAGGAGTCTAGGAGAGATGGGTGTATTTTAAAGAAGTCTTATTGAGGGCACAGGAACAAACCATCCTGAAGTGCAGAAAGAATAGCAAATATGGCAGGCGACCAGCTTGGCTTAACAGTGAAATCTTTGGTGTGCTTAAACTCAAAAAGAAGCTTACAATAAGTGGAAATTTGGACAGATGACTAGGGAGGAGTATAAAAATATTGCTAGAGCATGAAGGGTTGTAATCAGAAAGGGCAAGGCACAATTGGAGTTGCAGTTAGCAAGGGATATGAAGGGTAACAAGAAGGGTTTCTACTGATATGTTAGCAACAAGAAGAAGGTCAGGGAATGTGTGGGACCCTTACTGAAAGGGGGAGGCAACCTAGTGACAGATGATGAGGAAAAAGCTGACATACTCAATGCTTTTTTTGCCTCGGTCTTCACAGACAAGCTCAGCTCACAGACAAGCTCTGCTGCACTGGGCAGCACAGTATGGGGAGGAGGTGAGCAGCCCTCAGTGGTGAAAGAACAGGTTAAGAACTATTTAGAAAAGCTGGACATGCATAAGGTTTGGGAATCTCCCTCACATCCTTAAGAGTGATGCATCCGAAGAAGTGAGGTTTTTACTCACGAAAGCTTATGCCCAAATAAATCTGTTAGTCTTTAAGGTGCCACCAGACTCCTTGTTGTTTTTATCCTTAAGAGTGAAGATAAGAAATGCTGTTATCTTTATTGTATTAGTAAAGGACAGAGGAACTGTATTTAGCCTGCCTGATTGAGGGGATCACCCTACACTGAATCTTACACACTAAGCAGGGGGTAGGGATGCTAAATCCCAGAGAAAGAGTGAAGGCTGAGCTTTTTGCTCTAATCTAGTGCCATGGGTTCTGCCCAAAGAGTCCTAGCCACCATTTGACTCTTTTCTCTCTAGTGTTTAAAGACAGAGCAGATTAGGCTTAACTGAGGGTCTGTGTTTGTGTTCAGTGATTACAAGAGCTGAATCACTAATAAGTAGGTCTAAGGACAGTGGGTAAAGGGATAAAGACCATAGGCATGCGTACGGGGTGTGCCGGGTGTGCCTGGGCACACCTTAATGCAGGGGTGGGCAAATGGCTCCACTCTCCCAGTGCAGCAAGCCGACGGCCCTTCCCCCATCTTCCCGGGCCGCCCCCCCCCGAGGGTCTCCCCCCTCCCCGGAGCGTCCCTGTCTGAAAGAAAGCAGTGCGGGCCTCTCCCGTGCCTGCTTGTGCTGCTGCTATAGCACATTCCTGCTCAACTGCTGTCTGCTGCCCCAGGGTCCTAGTGCCCCCCATCCCCTAATGGCAGGGCAGGTTGCCCTTACCCTGCCCTTCCGCCCTAGCCCTGAGCCTCTCCAATGCCCCAAACCCCTCAACCCCAGCCCTCATCCCCCCGCACCCTAATCCTCTGCCCCAGCCCTGAACACCCTCCTGCATCATGAACCCCTCATCCTCAGCCCCACAGCCCTCACCCCTGCACCCCCTCCTATCCCCAAACTCCCTCCCAGAGCGTGCACCCCCTCCCCCTTCCCACACACCTCCTCCTGCCCCCAAACTCCGTCCCAGAGCCTGCACCCCCTCCCTCTGCACCCCCTCTCCCACCCAAACTCCCTCCCAGAGCCTGCACCCCTCACCCCCTCCTATGCCCCCACCCCCAGCCCAGAGCCTGCACCCAAACTCCATCCCAGAGCCTACACCCCAGACCCCTTCCCCTACCCAAATTCCATCCCAGAGCCTTAGGCAGGTGGGGGGCGGAGTTGGGGGGGAGTTCTGGGCACCACCAAAATTTCTACAAACCTGCCACCCATGCACGGGGCAGCGTGTCTGGCTCTGCGCAGAGCAAAACATGCTGCTAGGAGCCTCATGGTAAGGTGTTCAGGGCCGGGGGGTTGGATAAGGGGTGGGAGCAGTCAGGGGACAGGTAGAGGGTAGAGTCCTAGGGGGGCAGCCAGGGGACAAGGAGCAGGGAGCCTTAGATAAGGGGTGGAGTCCTGGGGGGCAGTTAGGGGCAGGGGTCCCAGGAGGTGGTAGTCAGGGGACAAGGAGCAGGGCGGGTTGGGAGTTCTGATGGGGACAGTCAGGGGGCGGGAAGTAGGAGCGAGTGGATGGGGGCAGAGGCGGGGCAGGGCAGGGCTCCCTGGGTGCACACCCTAATGAAATGTGCTGCGCACGCCTATGGTAAAGACAGCGATGAAATGAAAGACAGTGCAAAGGTTGTACTGGCACCAAGATTCCCTGCTACCCAGTGAAATCACTAAAGACCTGGGTTAAACAATGGAACCTCAGAATGTGGCATGGTAGAAATAGCAGCAAGAATCCACCAGTAGCAGCAAGGAAAAGCAGCCAGTTTCAGAGGCGTGACTGCAGAGATGTTGTTCAATGTTCTCTCCCTTCTAGGGTGGGAGGTGACCACACCTCTGAACTCTGGGACTTTGCTAACCAAGGACAGCCAACTGTGAGTGGGGTGCAACAGAGGGAGAGGGGAGTGATGTGCTAAAGGGACATTCATTCATCTGACTTTTCCCCTGCAAGGTGGGAAGCTGAGGCAAAGGATACTGCCCAATGCGTTGTGGGGTCGGGATTCCTTATGGTCACATGCTTCTTGAATGTGGTTGTGAAGTTTTCCCAAACTAATGCTGGTTCCCTTTTCCTTTTAATAAAAGCTTTCTGTTGTTATACCCAGACTCACTGCCTGCGAGAGGGGAAGTATTGCCTCTTAGAGGCACCCAGCAGTGGTGTTTAGTTTTCCCAGATTATTGGGAACCGGTTCTGTTTTGTAACATTAAGAGGAACCTCTAGATCAGTGAGATTCAGACTGAGGCTCACGAGCAGCAAGAGGCTCTTTAATGTGTCTCCTTGCAGCACATGATATTAAAGCACTGTGATTTAATTATCTCAGATGAGTGCCCTGACCACTGTCTATTGGCTGTAATTGGGGGAGGGGGGCGTGTCCTGAGAAGGGGCAGAGCTTTCTTAGGCAACTACCTCCAGGAGAGGGTTCACAGCTGCGATTCTTGAGTGGAGGGACATGCCTCCTTCCAATCTGTCAGGCACCTAAGGCCCAGCTCAAGGGGAGCATCTGGGCCTGAGTCCCACTGCCTTCTCTGCATGTCTCCCCTGGCTGGCTCAGGCAGCTCCCTGTTCAGCATGCTGGCTTCAATGGTCCCTTTCTTAAATGCCTGACTTTGCCCATGTGTTATATAGGGACCTGGGCACCTAGCTCAGGGCTGTGAATTCCCTGGGCAGCAGGGCACCTAGGAGCTAGGTGTCACAATGCCCAAGTCCCCTTTGTGAACATAGCACCTAGACTGGCCTCAGTTTCCCATCTGAGAGCACTGCTGTACTTCTCTGGGGTATTGGGAGGACAAATGCATTGAGGTCAGAGGTGCTTAGGTCCTATAGTGACAAGGGCCATGGAAGTCCCTTAGAACGCTGTGCTGCCAGCGGGGTATGGTCTGGCCAGCCGGTGTGTGCAGCCAGCTTCTGTGCTAGCCAGAGCTTCTGCATAGCCATCTCTGTCAGGCCCACGTCGCGGTCACCTAGCCTAGCACGAAGCTCACACTTCGTAAGTGTGAGGTTTAGCCCCTCACCTTAAAAATGCCCATGAATTCCAAGGCTTTGGCCTCTGTCAGAGGTGCTGAGCACTCCCAGTTCCATCTGCCACCAGCCAGAGCTGCAGGGGCTCAGCCCCTCCAGAAACCAGGCTCAAGTTGGCTCAATTTGGGCTCCCCAAACCAGGGTGTAAATGAGCTGGATTAGGAGTGAGGGAGCAGAGAATTGCCACCACATGAGGGCGCTGCTGCATTCGCCAGCCACAGCTGGGCTGCATGCCACACTTACAATTATTTAGATTTTGATGTGATCCAAACGCTACCTAGTTCCCTGCAGTTTCATGTGTGTTCAGACTACTTCTTTGGATCTTGCCCGAAGCTGTTGGATAGTGTTGCGGTGCACTGTTTCAGAGGTTGCCTCATTCCACCCAGAGGTGGCTGCTGTAGGGTGAACGGGACGTGATTTCTGTCTGTACAGTGCTTTGAGATTCTTGTCTTGAAGGGTGTTGTGTGAACATGAGCGTGGCAGAGCAGACGAGAAACACAAAGGATTGCAAACTCAAACTTACCTGGGCTGTGTCTGTGACCACCTACGACCTCCCAGCTGTCTGCTTATGGAGGCTGTGCTCATTACTGTAGGCCTGTAGGCTCCTCTCCTGCATGCTGTAGCCAGGGAGAGCTGATGTCCATCATCGTGGCACTTAGCTGTGGCTAACAAGTGTCCTGGGTTTGCTTAATCAGCCTGTTCAGTGGGTAAAAGCCTTCACCATGGACCTAGCACCAGGGCGGAGTTTGGTGACCATCAGGAGAAGGAGGGCATGAGAGAGGGCAACATGCGTCCTGGAATTCTGGCCAAGTGCCAGGGAGCAGGCAGTCGGGATGGCAGGGTGGCATGAGGAGATGTTCAAGGAGTGGTGGGAGGACAGAGAACTCCAGATGAGCATGGGGCAGTTAGTGGAAACGCAGCTGGTGCTGCCAGAGAACACATGGGAACAGGCAACCTTAGTGCCTTGCTTTGTGGAGCATGGAGAACACTGGCTACTGGCAGATGCATTGCGCCCCCTAGGAGAGCCCCCTGCACATCACCACAAGGAACAACCATGGCCTGAGGTACTGCAGTTTGTACGGCTCTGCCGGGATGTGTGTCTGCTGCATGGTTTAGTTCAGGGGCGCTTGGTCTAGGTGGGGAGCCGAGAGCCAAAGCACAGCCATTTCCAGGCCGAGCGCTATCCCCTGTGCATATACATGTTCCTGGGCCCAAGGAACCTATCTATATCACAATGGCAAAAGAGCTCCCCTCTACCGAGCAGCCCTGCTATTACTCCACAGCTCAGAATTTGTATACAGCCTCCCTTCCCTGCTTCCCACAACATACAGATAGCATAGGAATCCAGATGTGGCATCAGACATCTCGCCCTGCTCTTCCATTTGCCTGCGGCACAGACCACATTCACTCTGCAGCCACTTAGCTGGTGGTTACTTTGCTCATTGCTCCTGCATGGCTTCATGAGTCAAGGTTGCTGGGCTGGACAATCCCAGGGACGGGACGCTCAGTGATGTCAATTGGGCAGCTTGGGGAAAAGTCCCTTGCTGCATTTCCAGTAGTTCATAACATCTGTATATCCTGCCCGCCCCGGACCTCCTCCAGTCCATCCAGTGTTACTGTCTGTAAATCTGCCCCCGTATGCACTAAGGCCTGCAGAACCAGTGAGCCACAGCCCTTCCTATTGCTGTGTTCAGAGGCTAGGTGAGACTGGCACAGATTTGGCATATTGACCTTATCAACTGCCACAATCAGGGAACCCTGACTGCATGAATTCATCTGTTATATTCTGCACAACGCCCACTGTCTCCCTGTGCAGTAGGACATGCTGAATTCCCTGGCAGACATCCATCAGTGACCCACTGCAGATTTACTCACAGACCAGTAGCAATCTAGTGTGGCAAGTTCCCATATTGCTGTGCCACTCCACACTGGTGGCAGCTCTAGTCACAGTGCTGCAGGTTTGGGTAAGCTTGGGACACAATTCCAGAAACATGACCTTCTGCACCTGGCAGTTCTGGAGGCACTGCTGGCCATCCAGGGTCTCCAGAATGATCCAGTCCCACCATTCAGTGCTTATTGCTTGGACCCCAGATTGTCAATCCACTGAGTGTGGCTGCTTTGAGCATAGATCAAAGAGGAATGGCTCACCAAGCTCAGCACTCCCGTGCCTCTTGGCTGAGTCCAGTCTAGTGTAGCAGGGTCTGGTTTCCTGTCTTAGCAACACACAGGAGCACTGCATTCTCTGTCCCTCAGCCATGATGACAATGAGCACAGGCAGAGGTGCCTTCTCGGGCTGATGGATATTTGACCCCTGTGACGGGTTGGATCACAGAACCCCCCTTGGGAGCTGCCACCTGATGTGCCAAGACTACCTCTGCTCCTGCTTTCCCTGCCAGCTCGGGCCCCAGCACCTTGTCTTGCTGAGCCAGACACCCCCGTCTGCTCCAACAAAGACCCAGGGTCTGAATTACTTGCCCCGAAGCTGCAGACTTAACTGAAAGCAGCTTACAGGAGTGTTCCTGTCTTTAACACTCAATGCTCAACTCCCAATGGGGTCTAAACCCAAATAAATCCGTTTTACCCTATATAAAGCTTATACAGTGTAAACTCATGAATTGTTTATAACACTGATAGAGAGGTATGCACAGCTGTTTGCCCTACCCCCCGGTATTAATACATACTCTGGGTTAATTAATAAGTAAAAAGTGATTTTATTAAATACAGAAAGTAGGATTTAAGTGATTCCAAGTAGTAACAGACAGAACAAAGTGAATTACTAAGTAAAATAATATAAAACACGCAAATCTATTTCTAATACAGTAAGAAACTGAATACAGATAAGAGACTCACCAGTTCCAGAATGCTCCCTTTTACAGACTAATCTCCTTTTAGTCTGGGTCCAGCAATCACTCACACTCCTTGCAATCACTGTCTTTTGTTCCAGTTTCTTTCAGGTATCTTTGGGGTGGAGAGGCTCTCTCTTTAGCCAGCTGAAGACAAAATGGAGGGGTCTCCCACGGGCTTAAACAGACTTTCTCTTGTGGGTGGAGACCCCCTCCTCTCTCCTATGCAAAGTCCAGCTCCAAGATGGAGTTCCGGAGTCACTTGGGCAAGTCACATGTCTATGCATGACTCACAGTTTTTACAGGCAGAAGCCATTGGCCACCTGATATCTTGAATGTGGATTGGAGCATTCCAAGATGCATTGTTCCTTAAGTGCTTCCTGACTGGGCACTTAACTTTGTGAATTCCTTTCTCCAGGAACTGAACAAATGCTCTACTAAGGTTATTTAGAAATCAAGCCAGTACATGGCCAATATTCATAACTTTGAGTACAAACATGATACATGCATACAAATAGGATTACTAGATTCAGTAGATCATAACCTTTACACAGATACATTACATGGCATATGTAGCACAGAACATATTCCAGTTATGTCATATATTCATAAGCATATTTCCATAAAGCCTTATGGGGGGCACCGTCACAACCCCTTCTCCTGCAATTCCCTCAGATGCCAGTAAGTATCCTACATTGTGCTGTGAGAATGTCCCTGAAGCCATTTGCTCTGATGTATGCATGGTGTAATGTGCTGCTCTGTGGACACAAGCGTTGCAACGTGCACCGGTGCAAGAGCAACAGTGCGAACACCCTCCATGAACTAGCTGTGCCGAGCTAACTGAGCCATTAGACCTGGCTCAGTGTGACTCCTGGGCAGAGACAAGCCCCAAGACTCCCCACAAGAGACAATGAATTTGCAGTTTTTATCCTGTCTGTGCTGAACAACCTGATGCTTCTGTGGGGAAGGTGAAAAGGAAAAGCTCAGCAGGTTCTGAAGAGAGATGGAGGGAGAGCCAGAAAGAAGCAATCAGGACAAAAGACAGGACAGGCTCCTTGGCCCTGGAGTCCAAGGCTGGCAACCTTAGCACATAACCCCCTTCAGAAATTAATCAAGCCCCATCTCCAAATGAGTTGCATTTGCCTTTTTCATGGCCACACCGCACTGGTGGCTCATAGTCGTCCTGTGACTGAATAATACACCCAGGTGTTTCTCCTCCTTTGTTGTTTCTAACGGATGAGACACCAGTTTATAGAAGAAATTCTTGTTATTAGACCCTAAGTGCACGGCTTATTAAATTTCTATTGCTCCAGTCTTCTAGGTCATCCCATTCTTCCTGTACAATTTTCCGATCCTCCACAGTATTGATGCTGTCTCCTAACTTTGTGTCGCCAGCAAATTTCATTAGCTCACATCCTACTTTTGTGTCAAGGTCATTAATGAAAAGATTAAATAAGATGGGGCCCAAGACCCATCCTTCAGAAAGTAGATTAGACTCTGTCAATGAGAAAAGAAACAGGAGATGGACAGGAGCATGTGAGTGGAAGTGAGAGCTTGTGAGAAGCCAACCTGACCAACCTGATTGTCTTCTATGATGAGATACCTGGCTCTGTGGATATGGGGAAAGCAGTGGACGTGATATATTTTGACTTTAGCAAAGCTTTTGGTACGGTCTCCCACAGTATTCTTGCCAGCAAGTTAAAAAAGTATGGATTGGATGAATGGACTATAAGGGGGATAGAAATCTGGCTAGATCGTCAGGCTCAACGGGTAGTGAACAATGGCTCAATGTCTAGTTGGCAGCCAGTATCAAGCGGAGTGCCCCAGGGGTCAGATCTTTATCAATGATCTAGATGATGGGATGGATTGCACCCTCAGCAAGTTTGCAAATTACACTAAGCTGGGGGGAGAGGTAGATACGCTGGAGGGTAGGGATAGGATACAGAATGACCTAGACAAATTGAAGGATTGGGCCAAAAGAAATCTAATGTGGTTCAACAAGGACAAGTGCAGAGTCCTGAACTTAGGACGGAAGAATCCCATGCACCGCTTCAGGCTGGAGACCGACTGGCTAAGCAGCAGTTCTGCTGGGGATTACAGTGGATGACAAGCTGGATATGAGTCAGCAGTGTGCCCTTGTTGCCAAGAAGGCTAATGGCATATTGGGCTGTATAAGTAGGAGCATTGCCAGCAGATCGAGGGAAGTGATTATTCCCCTCTATTCGACATTGGTGAGGCCACACCTGGAGTATTGCATCCAGTTTTGGGGCCCCCCACTACAAGAAGGATGTGGAAAAATTGGAGAGAGTCTGGCGGAGGGCAACGGAAATGATCAGGGGTCTGGGGCACATGACTTAGGAGGAGAGGCTGAGGGAATTGGGCTTGTTTAGTCTGCAGAAGAGAAGAGTGAGGGGGGATTTGATAGCAGCCTTCAACTACCTAAAGGGGGGGTTCCAAAGAGGATGGAGCTCGGCTGTTCTCAGTGGTGGCAGATGACAGAACAAGAAGCAATGGTCTCAAGTTGCAGTGGGGGAGGTCTAGGTTTGATATTAGGAAACACTATTTCACTAGGAGGGTGATGAAGCACTGGAATCGGTTACCTAGGGAGGTGATGGAAACTCCATCCTTAGAGGTTTTTAAGGTCAGGCTTGACAAAGCCCTGGCTGGGATGATTTAGTTGGGGATTGGTCCTGCTTTGAGCAAGGGGTTGGACTAAATGACCTCCTGAGGTCTCTTCTAACCCTAATCTACTATGATTCTAAACCTGTGTAATGGCCCAGGACAGCTGAACTAACGCTGGATGAAGCTACGACTCCTGGCACAGAAAAGTGTCTGTTGTGCTGTTTAGTGAACACTGTCAAGCTGTCCTGCAGGGACATGGGCAGACTAGTCGGAATCAAACCCAAACTGGCTGTGAGTTCTATACTTAGATTTCACCAGCCAATTATGCAGTGCAAACTCCTCAGGTGCTGTAACAGCCTGACCATGGAGTCACAGACACTCCGATCTGTCCTGCCATCCAGGTGAGCTGCCTTTGTATTAAGTGGCCCCTTACACCAATGATCACAGCACTAATCAGGTTACTCCCAGTTCCAAAGGACCTGTCAGTTACCCCAGGTCAATTGCACCTTAGATCTCACACCAAAGACAATGCTTGTGGCCAATCCTATAATAAACTAGCTAATGATTTATTAAAAAGGAAAAGGAAATGAGAGTTATTTACAAGGGTAAAGCAGGTAAACATAGATACAAAAATGAGTTACAATCTTAAATTTCAAAAGGTAATAAAAGCTTCTATAATAAGCAAGATCTATATGTCCAGGCTAAGCAACTGTGAACCCCTTGCTTATGCCTAGAAACCTTGCCCCCCAGAGTCCAAGAAGCACTGAAATCCAGTCCCTTCCTCCTTGTTAGTGTTTTTGTATTCCCTGCCCATCTTCTGCAAGCTCAGGCAATGGCAGGAATTCACTTGCAAGACTCATCTTCCTGGGAGTGGCAGAGTAAAAAAAGTCTTTTGTCCTCTTTTAATGTTCCACTCTAGTCCCTCTGGTGTCGCTGGGCCTCCCTTGTGTGGCAAGACATAACTCCTTCTGCTGAAGACCAGCATGTCCCACTGATTCATGTCTCCCTCCTGGCTGGTGGTTCACACCATCACAAAGGCTCACAATGCAAACACTTCAATGTTATCTTACAGTGTGGGATACAGATGTTACAAGTGGGATTAATGCCCCAGCAACTCACAAGTGCTTCATAAAGTCTAAACACCAAACACATTGTTGCCGGCTCAAAGGGCCCGAGGGGGGCAACAGCGGGGTTCGTTGCCCGGTGTGCGCCGCACCAATAGACACACCAGGGGTGGAGAAGCAAACCAAATTTATTCAAGAGCTCTGAATAGGCACTAGGAGACCAACATGTCTCAAATCAAGCGCAGCAAATACAAGCAAGTGTCCCATTTTATATTCCAAGCTGTTTCTGTGCAAGCCTTTGTTCTGTTACTCCCTCTTACCTCTCCTACCCCTCCCTCCTCGAGCAGTTACAGCAGACGCACATTGTGGCTTATTAGAACAGTTCCCATTCGTCTGCTTATCTTCGGCCTTCGCAGGCTAAGACGTAGAGGCTTCTCCCTCTCCCTTCCCCCCGCCTTATCACTACAAGTTTTGCTAGAAAAACTGACCATTACATTTCTGCTACAGCATGTAAGCAGTTAGCATGGAAGTAGGTGAGAGTTCACAAGATGGAGTTATTGTGGCTCACCTACACCCAGAGCGCAGGAGTTTCATCGGCACTTATGGCCTTCCACTCCCACCAGTTACCTGGTAGCTATGCCTAGTGACACCAACAACATTGTTAGAATTCTGATACCTATTTGAACAATACTAACAGCCAGGTGAGCCAAACTGATTCCAGCTCTGTACTTGTCAGTATTCAACTAAGGCACTTTGGCAAGAGCTGGCACTTGGTCTGCCAGCATCGCAAACACTACCTGTCTAAGATACGGCTCTGGCCTCCATCACTGTAGTAGCTGGGAGAGCGAGATATTTGGAGTTTGAGGGGTTGTTTAGCTAGAAGAAGCCAAACAAATATGGGGAAAATGGCAACATTTCAAGCAAGGTCATTTTTAAATGCTTCCCTGTGAAAGTGAGCCAGTATTTACTGAAAAATGGTAGAGGAAATTCACGCATCCTCTGAAGGGCTACTGCCAAATTTGGAGATTAACTTCAGTTACTAAAGGCAGGGATTTGAGACCTGCTTTAAGTGGAAAGCACAGCTCAGCTAACCATGGAATCCCCCTGTCTCTGTAATGTATATACCGCAGCTGGAACATCCCTGGGGCCTGCTGGCCTCTGGCCATCCAGGAGAGAGGGGCAGGTACGATGTGGGCCGCAGTGCAAACTCACTCCAGCCTCTCTGCTGAGCCGGCCAGTGGGGTGTCACGCACTGTTCACTGTGATCAGGCATTTGTGCTGAGAACGCCAGTTCCTTAGGAAGTGGGCTGAGATGTCCCTCTTGTCCTGACTCATCACACACAGGCCAGCAAACAGCAGATAGAGACATCCTGCAATCCCTGCTGGCCTGGATTTGCCCTGCTGGCTCCATTGCCCGTTCCCAAGAACCCTGCACGAGGCAATGATGTCACACATCCCTTTGCTGTTCTGCTGTTGGATGGGTTTTGGGGCCCCCACTCCTGGCTCTTCACTAATGCAAATGCCACTCTTAGAGCTGTGAAAAGAGACGACGGGAAGGGAGTGAGGATCTGAATAAAGGTGTGTGTGTGTGTGTGTGTGTGTGTGTGTGTGTGTGTGTGCGCACCTCGCTGGCAGGGACCTGGCTACAGTGTAGCTCTAGGCTGCAGTGCAGAGAGGCACTGAATCATGTTCTATAACCAGACTAGAGCATGAGCCATTGCCCAATCTAGGCAGCAGGCCCTGTTCTGGCTGGTGAGTAGTAGGAATTTGTATTGGGGAAGGGAGGCTTCAGCACAGCCTAGCTGCTCGGGCGAGGGTTTCTCTTCCCCCCAGAAGTGTCTCATTCCTCCCCATTGCTATGCCATGAACCATGCACCTGAGTGACAGCCTGACCCTAAACTACTCCTGGGGGAATTCTGCGCCAAAAAATTAAAAGTTCTGCACACAATATTTTTAAATTCTGCAAAATTCTTCATATTTTATTTGTCAGAATAAAACAATATAATCACACCTGTTTCAATTATTTTGGTAATTTATTTCAAAATACCTGTTAGCAAGTACGTCTGTAATAATACAGACAATGAAAAAGATTCAGGATTTTTTTTTTTTTTTGTCAAATAGAATCCTTACTAGGCATATAAATACAGAACTTTGAGTAATTCATTTAAACTACAATACAGAACCGTATTTTCCAACTCCCCCCTCAGAAGCAGTGAAAAGGCTTGTGGGAGTCAGGAGTAACAGAGGAGCTGAGGAAGAGGGATGAAGCCTGGGAGTGAACTTGGAGGATTGTTTGGTGTGGGTGGGAGAAATATGGAAAGGGTGTTTTTGGGGGGGCAGGGAGGAATTGTTAAGGAGTGTCCCCCATGCAGATCCTGTTTGACTCCTAGCCTCTCCCATTCAGTCAGGCACATTTGCCTTTGTCCCCATGTGTCCTTGCACCCCCTCCCCCTGTCCCCATCTGTCCCTCCACCCGTACTCAGACACCCCTCATGTGTCCCTGCACTCACCCATGTGTCCCTGTGCCCCCTCAGCAACCCCGCTTCTCTCATGTGGCCCTGAACCCCCTCCGCGCTGTCCCCATGTGGCCCTGCACCTCCATTCCCATTCAGCCCCTGCCTCAGTCTGTCCTCTCCCAATAGCCCTTATGACCCCCAGTCTCTGACCTCCCAGCCCAACGCTGGCTGTCCCCCCTATCTCCTGACATGGCCTGACAAGTGCTGCCAGCTTGCCAGCTGGGCAAAAGGTGGAACGGCAGCAACTTTCTGGCAGAAGTTATTTTAGCAACACAATAATTCCCCCAGGAGTACTAAACACGGAGCCCCCAGCGCCGAGGTAAGGGCTCTCAGACAAGCTAGCAGCAATGGGACCTCAGAACAGCTGGCTGGTCTGAAAACCAGGGTGAGACATGGAGAGTTTCTGCTATAGATGTTAGCTAAGAGCTGTTGGTCAAATTGTCACAGATGAGCCCACCAGTTGTTGCCATCTCTAGGGTATGAGAGATTTCACACACACACACGGCAGCAGTCCGGGTCTTCGGTGGCACTTCGGCGGCGGGGGGGGTCTGCTGCGCGTCTTCTGTGGCACTGAAGTACCCCCCGCTGAAATGCCGCCAAAGACCCCGGAGTGGACCCCCCCCCGCCGCTGAAATGCCGCCGGAGCGGACCGCCGCTGGATGAGCCTAAAGGCGTGGGGCCCTCTTAGGTGCGAGCACGGGGCCCTCTTACCCGCAGGCCCGATTCTGGGGAATCTGTGGAATTGGCCTAAAGCCGGCCCTGATTGGGGGTAGGGCTCGCCCACAACATTTTGGCACCTGAGGCGGGGAGCTCAAATGACGCCCCCTCGCTTGGGCCAAACTTTGAAAGGTCTCAATTCTGCCTTCTTCCTGTCATGGTCCTGCTCTGCTACCTACCCGAATAAAGAACTAACAACTTAAAATGCCTTGTTCAAAAATTTTAAGTAACACTTAATTTTCAAACGCCTGAACAGCAAATGTCACTTTTCTTGTCTGCATAGTAAACATTGGCATTTTTATCTGTTTGAATAATCAAAGTGGTGCTTTCCGTGCCTTCTTGGTTGCAAAGATTTGAACTGCTTCCTGAAGGTCCACAGTCTGGGCCAACTCATGTTCTACTGAGATGGTTGCAAGGCCAACTAGCCTCTCCTGTGTCATTGTGCAGTGTAGATGTGTTTTTATTAACTTCAGCTTGGAGAAGCTGCGTTCTCCACTGGCAACTGTTACAGGAAGTGTTACAAGTATGCGCAGAGCAACAAAAGCATTTGGAAAGAGGGTGATCATCTTATTTGTGCACATATATTCCAGAGCAGCCTCTCCTCTTCTGGCACCCCCTACAGACAGCTGCTGAGGCCTGCACTGGGCCTGCACTGGGCTGCCTTATCCTGCGACTCAGCCCTCCAGCCAGATCACTTTAGTCCAACACCAATAGTCTGGCAGCGCTGCACCAGGGCTTCGGACTGACTTCAGGCTTTGTGGGCCTTCCAGCCCTTGGTTCCAGAGGCTTCACATACCTGGTGCATGGGACCCCAGGCCCACCCTTGACCCAGAGGGGACAGGTGACCCCCAGATTTCGGTGAGCTCCGAGCTACCTTTGCAGGGCTTGCTCTGTCCATCTCATGCTGCACCCATCTGGCACGGTTCCAGCTCACTCGGCCCCTCTCCCTGGCAGCTGGGCCTGGGCAGGGAGTGGAGGGGGTGGGTGGGACAGATCTGCTTCTCCTGCGGGGTGAGGGTGGCTGCTCTGGGTTGCTGCCTCTGTGCAGGGGAGGAGCAGCGGCACAGGAGGCAGCAAACAGGGCTGCTAACAGGGGAGTTTGAGTGGGAGTTTACAGGGGGAGGCGGAAGGGGAGGCAGGAGGGCACGGTGTCCCGTGTGCTGTGTTTCCCCAGGTGCAGTGGGCAGAGACTATAGCAGCCATGAGCCAAGCAGCAGCAAACAGAATGCAGATGGCTGCATGTGGAAGCTGTGGTATGTATATAGTTCTAGCAGGTGAGCCAGAACAGAGGTACGTGTGCATGAAGTGCCGCCTAATAGCGTTACTGGAAGAAAAGATTAAGGGGGTGGAGATGCAGGTAGATACCCTGGTGGAGTTTAGACGGGGCTTTGAGCAGCTGATGGAGGACAGGCAAGGAGGGACTGAAGGGGAATGCTCAGGGGTGCAGATGGAAGCAGAGGTAGAGGACAGTGAGGGGGGAATGTTAGGGGGAGAACAAGGGCAGTGGAAGCATGTGACCGTGAGAAGCAGGCCAAGGAAAAGGAGGGCTAGTGAGGGGGAAATAGAACTCAGGAACAGGTTTGGGTGTTTGGATAACGAGGAGGGGGGGCAGCAGGTGGTGACTGAAGGTGGGAGGGTGAGGAAGAAGAGAAGAGCAGCTAGTCCAATAGAGAGAGGGGAGGAGTTGATGGAGACAGCACCAATTCTGGGCCCCCAGAGGATTCAGGAAGGCACAAGGGGGAATATAAGGGAAGATAGGAACAGACACAGGTTAGGACTAGAGGGATCAGAGAATAGATTAGTAGATCGCACTGTTGCCAGGCGACGGCAGGTGTATGTGATTGGGGACTCTTTACTGAGGAGATTAGATAGGCCTGTGACCAGGGCGGACCCACAAAACAGAAGGGTGTGCTGTCTACCGGGAGCAAAGATACGCGATGTGGACCTGCGGTTGAAAAGGATACTAAAAGGAGCAGGTAAGAACCCCTTGATAATCCTTCATGTAGGAACAAATGACACAGCTAGGTTCTCGTTAGAGAGAATCAAGGGAGATTATGCCAGGCTGGGCAAGACGCTTAAGGAGATAGAGGCTCAGATTATCTTTAGTGGGATTCTGCCTGTTCCTAGAGAAGGGCAGCAAAGGCTGATAGGATCGTGAGAATAAATAGTTGGCTAAGGGAGTGGTGCTATAAGGAGGGTTTTGGAATGTATGGCCACTGGGAGGCTTTCGGGGACAGACAGCTGTTCTCACGGGATGGACTTCACCTGAGTAGGGAAGGAAATAGACTTCTGGGAGGGAGGCTGGCTCATCTCATCAAAAGAGCTTTAAACTAGGAAGTTGGGGGAGACAGTTGGGAGATGTACAGTTAATCTCCACTCCAGATTCCAACATTGAAAACGCGAGTGATGAGATAAGAGGAGATATAGCCAGGGGGATGGGATTGGACATAAGAAGGAGAGGGAGGATGAACAGTAAGAAGTCTGTAACAAATTGCATTACTAATGGGAGACAGGCTAAACGGCATACGTTAGGATGTTTATACACCAATGCGAGAAGCCTAGGTAACAAAATGGAGGAATTGGAGCTCCTGGTCTGAGAATTGAAACCGGATATCATAGGAATAACTGAAACGTGGTGGAACGGCAGTCACGACTGGAATACAGGTATGGAAGGGTATGCGCTGTTTAGGAACGACCGGAACAAAGGTAAAGGTGGGGGGGGTGGCATTGTATGTCAATAATGAGATAAACTGTAAAGAAATAATAGTTGATGGAATAGATAAGACGGAGTCCGTCTGGGCAATACTCACACTGGGTAAAAGAACTACTAGAGCCTCTCCAGGGATAGTGCTTGGGGTATGCTATAGACCGCCGGGATCGACCCAGGATATGGATAAAGAACTATTTAATGTGTTTAGGGAAGTAAATACTAATAGGAACTGTGTAATTATGGGGGACTTTAACTTCCCAGATATAGATTGGGGAAGAAATGCTAGTAGCAATAATAGGGCTCAGATGTTCCTAGATGTGCTTGCTGATCAATTCCTTCATCAAGTGGTAGCTGAACCGATGAGGGGGGAGGCCATTTTGGATTTGGTTTTGGTGAGTAGTGAGGACCTCGTTGAGGAAGTGGTTGTAGGGGACAACTTGGGCTCCAGTGATCATGAGTTAATTCGGTTTAAACTAAATGGAAGGAGTAACAGAATTAAATCAAAGACTAGGGTTTATAATTTTAAAAAGGCTAATTTTAACAAATTAAGAGGACTGGTAAGGGAAGTGGATTGGGCAAACGTACTAATGGATCTAAAGGCAGAAGAAGCCTGGGATTATTTTAAGTTAAAGCTGCATGAGCTGTCGGAGGCCTGTATCTCAAAAAAGGGAAAAAGGTTAGTAAGCAAGAGATTTAGACCGAGCTGGATGAGCGACCATCTCAAAGGGGTAATTAGGAAAAAACAGAAAGCGTACAAAGAGTGGAAGAGGGGAGGGATCAGTAAGGAAACTTACCTTAGTGAGGTCAGAGCATGTAGAGATAGAGTGAGAAAGGCCAAAAGCCGTGTAGAGTTGGACCTCGCGAGGGGAATTAAAAGCAATAGTAAGAGGTTTTACAGCCATATAAATAGGAAGAAAGCAAAGAAAGAAGAAGTGGGACCACTGAAGACTATAGCTGGAGAGGAGATTAAGGATAATCTAGGCATGGCACAATATCTAAACGAATATTTTGCATCGGTGTTCAGTGAGGCCAATGAAGGGATTAGGAATATTAGCAGCATGACAGAGGGGGATACAGGAGGGGGGATTACCGTATCCGAGGTAGAAACCAAACTTGAACAGTTTAATGGGACTAAGTCGGGCGGACCAGATGATCTTCATCCGAGAATATTGAAGGAACTGGCGCGAGAAATAGCAGGCCCCTTAGCGATAATTTTTAATGAATCTGTAAACTCGGGGGTTGTTCCGCTGGACTGGAGAATAGCTAATGTGGTTCCTATTTTCAAGAGAGGGAAAAAAAGTGACCCGGGTAACTACAGGCCTGTCAGTTTAACATCTGTAGTGTGCAAGGTCCTGGAGAAAATTCTGAACGAGAAAGTAGTTGAGGACCTTGAGGTCAACGGCAATTGCGACAAATTACAACATGGTTTTACCAAAGGCAGATCGTGCCAAACCAATCTGATCTCCTTCTTTGAGAAAGTAACGGACTTATTAGATAAGGGAAATGTGGTGGACCTAATATACCTTGATTTCAGTAAAGCGTTTGATACTGTACCGCACGAGGAATTATTGGTTAAACTGGAAAAGATGGGGATCGATATGAAAATCCAGAGGTGGATAAGGAACTGGTTAATGGGGAGACTGCAGCGGGTCGTATTGAAGGGTGAACTGTCAGGTTGGAGGGAGGTCACCAGTGGAGTTCCTCAAGGTTCGGTTTTGGGACCCATTTTATTTAATCTATTTATTACTGACCTCGGAACCAACTGTAGGAGTGGGCTGATAAAGTTTGCGGATGACACAAAGCTGGGAGGTGTTGCCAATTCGGAGGAGGATCGGGATATTCTGCAGGGAAACTTGAATGACCTTGTGAATTGGAGTATCAGAAATAGGATGAAATTTAATAGTGAAAAGTGTAAGGTGATGCATTTAGGGATGACTAACAACAATTTTAGTTACAAGATGGGGACGCATCGGTTAGAAGTAACGGAGGAGGAGAAAGACCTCGGGGTCCTTGTAGACCGCAGGATGACTATGAGTCGACAATGTGACGTGGCGGTGAAAAAAGCCAATGCGGTCTTCGGATGCATTAGGCGAGGTATATCTAGTAGGGATAAGGAGGTGCTGCTTCCGTTGTACAAGGCACTGGTGAGACCTCATTTGGAGTACTGTGTGCAGTTCTGGTCTCCCATGTTTAAAAAAGATGAACTCAAACTGGAACGGGTACAGAGAAGGGCCACTAGGATGATCAGAGGAATGGAAAACCTGTCGTATGAAAGGAGACTTGAGGAGCTCGGGTTGTTTAGCCTGACCAAACGAAGGCTGAGGGGGGATATGATTGCTCTCTTTAAATATATCAGAGGGATAAATACCAGGGAGGGAGAGGAATTATTCCAGCTCAGTACTAATGTGGACACGAGAACGAATGGATATAAACTGGCCGTGGGGAAGTTTAGGCTTGAAATTAGACGAAGGTTTCTGACCGTCAGAGGGGTGAAATATTGGAACAGCCTTCCGAGGGAAACGGTGGGGGCGAAGGACCTGTCTGGTTTTAAGATTAAGCTAGATAAGTTTATGGAGGGAATGGTTTAATGGGATAACATGATTTTAGTCAAAGGAACAGCGTGCCATGGCAGGTAAATAGTATAATGGCTAATGAGGGTCAGGCTGGAGAATCTTGCCTACGTGCTCGGGGTTTTACTGATCGCCATATTTGGGGTCGGGAAGGAATTTTCCTCCAGGGTAGATTGGCAGAGGCCCTGGAGGTTTTTCACCTTCCTCCGCAGCATGGGGCAGGGATCGCTAGCTGGAGGATTCTCTGCTAATTGAAGTCTCTAAACCACAGGATTTGGGGACTTCAACAGCAGAGTCAAGGGAAAGGGTAGGGACGGCTTTGTGGCCTGCATCATGCGGGAGGTCAGACCAGATGATCATATTGGTCCCTTCTGACCTTAAAGTCTATGAGTCTAGTGGCCTGTGTGGCAGGTAACTCAGGCCGGGCACAGGGTGGGGGGTCACTGGGGAAGGTGCTGGGAGACAGTTTTCTCTGCTCAGCCCGAGTTGTGGGTAGTGCCCATGCCCCTCCCCTTGCTGAGGTGTCTGTGAGTCCCCCCACCCGGAGCTGGCCCGGAGGCACATGCTCCTGACTCCTGAGGCCCCAGACCCGCAGTGGGATTGGCTGTCCTGGCCCAGGTAAGTGGGGCTGAAAGGTTTCTGCAGCCAGAGGATATGCCTGGGGTGGTCATGTGCCCCTCTGCCCATCTTTAAATTGTGCCCCCCCAGTCCCAACATTTACATGTCGCCTCTGGCATGGCTGCTTCCTTGTGTAGCCTGCAGCTTGGCCTGCCCATGGGCTCTTCCCCAGACGACTCCTCTGCAGAACAAACTAATTCTGTGGAACAAGAGAAACAAAAGGCCCCACACCGGGCAACCTGCCACAAGGCAGTGCTGGGGTTTACGAGTTGCTGGTCAGGCGCTGGCCCCCACCCATCCTTCCTTCGCAAGGCGCGCGCCAGGGCCCTCTCCCACACCACTGCAACTACTGACCACGGGCGGGGGGATTCGCCGTCCCTGACAATGGTCAAATCCAGCTGGGATGTTTGTCCACCAGCTCTATGCTAGGAATACTGTGGGGGCAGGTCTCTGGCCTGTGTTACAGGGGGCCACAATGGTCCCTTCTGGCCTGGGAATCACTGCGTCTCCCAAAGCCCATGGGACTGAATTGGCCTTTCCCCTTGTAATGCCTCTGGCCAGGCTCGACATCTTGCCTAGTTGTAATCCCTACTTGGTCAGTGTGGGGGCTGTCCATAGGTGCTGACTTTTATTTTTCCCTGGGGGTACACCATCCTCGCTCCATCCCGAGGCCCCACCCTGCTCTGCCCCCTCCCCTAAGGCCCTGCCCTCGCTGTGCCTCTGCCTGTCCCAGCTCCAGCCCATCCCCCGAGGCTCCTGCCCACTCGCAACTCGCCGCTCGCCACTCTCCTCCCTCCCCCAGCCGCTGAACAGCTGTGGCTGCTGGGTACTGAGCACCCACTCTTTTTTTCCTTGGGTGCTTGAGCCCCAGAGCACCCACAGAGTCAGCACCCACGTGTCTGTCTGCCCATCATAGGTGGGTGGTCAGTGTCCCTGGGTGAGGTATTGCTGGTGAGTAGTCAGTGTCCTTGGGTTATAACTTTTTCGTGTGGACTGGTACTTAGCCTGATTCACAAGTGTAGGGCCAGGGCTCATTATGCAATATAGTCTGAGCAGCTCTTATGTGAGAACGGCCACACTGAGTCACACCAATGGTCCATCTAGCTCAGTATCCTAGGCCAGGTACTTCAGAGGGAATGAACAGAACAGACACGAATTGAGTGGTCCATCCCATCAGCCACACCCAGGTTCTGGCAATTAGTGGCTAGAGACACTCAGAGCAAGGTGTCGCATCCTTGACCATCCTGTCAAATAGCCATTGATGGACCTATCCCCCAGGTATGTCTATAGTTCTTTTTTTAACCCCGTCGTAGTGTTGGCCTTCACAACATCCCCTGGCAAAGAGTTCCACATGTTGACTGTGTGTTGTGTGGAGAAGTACTTCCTTTTGTTTGTTTTAAACCTGCTGCCTATTAATGTCATTGGATTACCCCTGATTTGTGTGTTATGTAAGGAATAAATTACACTTCCCTATTTACTTTCTCCACATCATTCACAATTCTATAGACCTCTGTCATATCCCCCCTTCGTCGTCTCTTTTCCAAGCTGAAAAGTCCCAGTGTTTTTTATCTCTCCTTCCCATGTCTGAGTCCCTTGTGACGGATTCCCACCCTTCTCCGGGATGCACCTGATGTACTGGGGTTTCACTGAGCCCGTTCCACCAGCCTGGGCTCCCTCACCTTGTCCTGCTGTGCTCGCACACACATGCACACACACACACACATACACTCGCGCACACACACCCCTGCAGAATGACACCAATACTGAAATCGGTGCTGTATGGGAAGGCTTTCAGCTAGGGAATTGCCCAGCACTCACGTGCACTCCCCCTCTGTAGTGTAAACCCAAAATTGTCTTGTCTTGCGCTGCACAGGAATCTGTACAGCATAAGCTCAGGAAATCCACCCCATCCCTCAGTGTGGTGGAAGATATGCACAGGTTTTTGCGCCCTCCCCCTCCCCCCCCAGTTACGAATTACACAAACTGGTTTTGGAATAAACAAAAAACAAGTTTATTAACTATAAAAGGTAGATTTTAAGTGATTATAAGGGCTAGCAAACAGAACAAAGCAGATCACTGAGCAAATAAAACAAACACACAAACTAAGTTCAATACACTAAAGAAACTGGCTACAAATAATAATTTCTCACCCTAAAATGTTTTAAGCAGATTGCAGAATTTCTTTGTGTACAGGCAGCTCTTGCTTGCAGTTTAAAACTCCAGGTATATCCTTCACAGGCCAGACACCATTCCCCGCCTGGGTTCAGTACTTCCCCCTCCCTTCCCTTTTGTCTTTGTTTCTTTGATGTCTCAAGTAGTCATCTTGGGTGGGGATTCAGTGTAGAACGAACCAAGATTAATTTACTTCCCAGCCTTAAAAAGGATTTGCATATGGTGGGAATCCTTTGTTTCCCAGTTTGACCCCCCAACCCCCTCTTAATGGAAAAACACTAGAAGTCCAAGATGGTGTCCAGTACCAGGTGACAGGCTGTTTGCATACTGTCTGGTGGGCGTTCCCCAGGTGAAAACACAGTTGTAATTGTTACATAGTCAATATTCCTAACTTCAGATTCAGAAATGATACATGCATACAAATAGGCTAATCATATTCAGTAAATCAGAACCTTTCCAATGATACCTCACATCACCCATCTTGCATAAAATGCATCTTACTTATGCCATATTCATATCATAAGCATATTTCTATGAAGAATACGGGGAGTAATGTCACATCCCTCATACACCACCCAAGGGCCATGCCTCTTAGCATAGACGGCCCTGGTGTGTGACAAAGGACTGGCCAACAGATGCTTTGAGAAGGTTTGGCTGCTGTATGGCTCTCAAATGCGTACCTAGACAAGCCCTTGACAGGATACCACCTTGTGGAAGAGGGGAAAGAGGTGGTCACTTGGTGATATGTAAGAAAACTATTGAGAAAGATGCTGCTGTCATGGAAATAGACGCCAGTGGAGCAAAATCCATGCCATTAACCAGTTGGAGGTGGAGTGCTGGGCATGGGCTCAGCCAAGCTAATCAGCGCCCCTGCGTGCAGTGCAGCTTTTGGGGTGTCAGTGTCTCTGGGTAGGGGCTTTGCTCTTACACTATGCCTGGGAGCCACTGTCTTAGTGGACCAGTAGAAAGGCCCAGACATGTATGTTTGCCTAGGGACAGGGAGAGGTTAATCTGGCCCTGACCATGTGCCACCATTGCCCTTCTAGGCTGTTACACTTATGTGCCACAAGGCTCAGGAGATGGGCGCTACCTCCCCCCGCCACCCTAATAGCCAGGCCCCCGTCAGGAACCTGTGATGTCCAGGCCCCCCTCCCCTCCAGGAGTCTGTGATGGCCAGACCCCACCTCTCCCCCAGGAGTCTCTGATGGCCAGACCTGCCCCCTCACAGGAGTCTGTGATGGCCAGACACTTCCTCCCCTGCAGGAATCTGTGATGATCAGACCCTCTCCCCCCAGGAGCCTCTGATGACCAGGCCCCCCTCCCTCCCAGGAGTCTGTGAGGGCCAGGCCCCCATTCCCGCCAGGAGTCTGTGATGGCCAGGTGCTCCCACCCCCCCAGGAGTCTGTGATGGCAAGATTCTCCCGCCCCATGACTCTGTGATGGCGAGACCCTCCCCCGCCCAGGAGTCTCTGATGGCCAGGCCCTCCATCCCTTGGGACTCAGGACCCCCCTGTCCCCCCGAAGTCCTGTGATGGCCAGGCCCTCCCCATCCCCTGGGTGTGCTGTGACTGTGTCGGGGGCAGCAGGAGGGAGTTGGGCCTTGTTTTCTTTCCTTGTGGGTGCAGTAAGCAAATCCCAGCGCCCTTCCTGGCCTGGAACTGGCTGCCTGCCCACAGTTAGGAAGAACAGAGGAATGAGACTCTGCTTGGGCAGCTCTGTGTACAATGCCCAAATATAGACATTTCGCTGGGTCCCAAGAAGAAAGCTTTGGAATCAGACTCGGCAGCCGGCAGCATCTGCAGCTAATGTAGGGTATGAGCCTGACCCAGCCATCTGCTGCAGGTCTCAGCTGAACGAGCAGCGAGGCCTGGCCAGGGAGGGGCCCCTCTGGCCTAGTGCAGCCCTGAGCCGACCTTGCCCAGTGAGCCAACTGGCTATGTGTTTGCACGCACATGCATGGGAGTGTCTGGGTGTAGGTGGGGATGCACATATGTGTTTCTGTGTGCATGTGTACACCCAGGCATGTGTCTGTGCGTACTAGGATGTCCACATGGCAAACTCTTATGTGGCGGTCCTGCCACTTGGCTAGTGGCTAAAGAACTATGGTTCCCACTGGCATTTTGTTAAATGGGGCCTTTTCCATGGTCCCCTCTGAAAACTCCTCTCTTATACGTGAGCTAAGCCCAGAGCCTGAATGGGTAGCAACAGCCTCACTGTGAGTGCTTGCGAATACAAAAGCCCTATAAGGAAGGGTCCTCCCCTCCCCCGCCAGCCCTTTAGGGGCTCATTGGCTAGGGTGAGCCATCCTGGGACTAACCTGTCAGGTGGGGGCGTTGCTGTGGGATGCAGACTCTGGGCCTGGGAGTCAGCGGCCTCCTCCCAGCACAGGGTGGTGACGTGCCCATGCTGATGTTTTGGGTTCAGCCTTTGGTCCCATTGCCAGTGATCACACATGGGCCGTCCCAGTGGGCAGAGGAGTAGCTCTGTAGTAGCTTTGTCCTTGCTTGGAAAGGACCCAGAGGACAGTGTTGGGTGAGTGCTTGTCTGCCTGTAAGGTTCTCTCAGCTGAGGGGTGTGTGTGTGTGGTGATGAATGTGCTGGGTGTGTTGGGCTTGGGTGTGCTCTAAGTGGGTGTGCTGGGTGTGGATGTGCTGGAACAGGTGTGCTGGGAGTGGGTGTGCACTCTGTGTGGGTGTGCTGGGAGCAGGTGTGCTGGGTGTCTGTGGGTTGTGCGGAGGGGGAGCTAAGCTGTAGCGATGGCTTTGCGCCAGGTTGACACTACAGCCTTGGCTGTTCTCTGGCAGATCTCTGAGCTCCAGAGCCAAAGCCCTGTGCTGCGATAGTGCCTCCCCCCCTGATGGTCATCGACCCACCTTCGCCCTCCACCCCAGCTGCAGGAGGTTCAGCACCAAATCTCTGCTCCTCCTGGACACTGAAGAAAGGCTGCTACTGCCATGAGGCTCTGTGGGTTGGTCTTCCATTGGCTGTTCGGCTCTGGAGACCTGGACTCATCTGCTGGACTTAGGTTACCAGGGAAAATCAGTTTGGAGTTTATGAAGCTTCGACCCAGCCTCCATGCCTGGCCCTGCCATTCATCAAGTGTATGGAGGGCCCAGCTAGTCTCATTGCTTTTGGGTTTCACCAGAGACTCTCCACTGGGGTCAGTGGTGCGTGTGGCCCTAGGGTGACCAGGTGTCCGGTTTTCAACCGGAACACCCTGTCGAAAAGGGACTCGAGGTATCGGTCAGCACCGCCGACTGGGCCGTTAAAAGTCCGGTTGGTGCTGCAGCGCTAAGGCAGGCTAGTCCCTACCTATCCTGGCACTGTGCTACGCGGTGTCCCAGAAGCTGCCAGTAGGTCCGGGTCCTAGGTGTGTGTGAGGGAGGCTATGGGGCTCCATGTGCCGCTGTCCCCGCCCCAAGCACTGGGAACCAGCCAATGGGAGCTTGGGGGGTGGTGCCTCCTGCTCCCCCCACCTAGGACCTGGACCTTCTGGCCGCTTCCAGGGACCATGCAGCACAGTGCCAGGAGAGGCAGGCAGCCTGCCTTAGCCCCACTGACTGGGAGACGCCTGAGATAAGCCCACGCCCCAACCTTGAGCCCCAATCCCCAAACCTGGAGCACCCTCCTGCACCCCAAACCCCTCATCCCCAGCCCCCCACCCCAGAGACCACACCCCCTGCCGGGGCTCTCACCCCCTCCCACAGCCCAAATCCCTGCCCCAGCCCGGAGCTCCATCCCGTACCCTGAATCATAGGTGCCAACTCCGTGGGTGCTCCGGGGCTGCAGCACCCACCGGCAGCTCCCTGCCCCCCGCTCCAGCTCACCTTCGCCTCCGCTCCGCCTCCTCCCCTGAGTGCACCGCCACGTCCTGCTTCTCCCCCCTCCCTCCCTCCCAGCACTTTCGCCGCAAAACAGCTGTTACGCTCGGCAAGCCTGGGAGGGAGGGGGGAAATGTGGCATGCTTGTGGGATGAGGCGGGGCCGGGATTTGAGGAGGGATCCAATAGGGGCAGGGAGGGGGTGGAGTTAGGGCGGGGACTTTGGGGCAGGGGTGGAGTCAGGGCAAGGGTGAGGCCAGGGGCACGAGCACCCACCGGAGAAAAAAAAAGTTGACGCCTGTGCCCTGAATCCCTCATTTCATCCCACCCTGGAGCCTGCACCCCCAGTTAGTGCCCTCACCACCTCCCGTATCTCAACCCCTCGCCTCAGCTCAGTGCAAGTGAGTGAGGGTGGGAGAGAGCAAGCCACTGAGGGAAGGGGAATGTAGTGAGTGGGGGGGGGGGCAGCCTCAGGGCAGGGGCGGAGCTAGGATGTTCAGTTTTGTGCAGCTAGAAAGTTGGTAACCCTACCCCCAGTTTGCACTGGACAAGCAAGGAGCGACTCAGGCCAGAGCCTCCAATCACTGTCCTTTACTTTGCACTGGTTAGGTGCTTTGCTCTGGCAGGTTTGCCCAGCAGCTCTGGAGTTTCCCAGCAGTTGAGCATTTATCTTAATGTGCCTGAAGCCCTCAGCATCCCCCATTAGGAGAAGGAGTGTCCTGCCAACAACCAGCAGGAGCAGCAGAATTCCCATTTAAACGCCTATTTACACAAGGAACAATGTGTTCCCAAATCAGCTGTGTGCACAGATGCAACAGTTCCCTCTGGTGCAAATTCTCCCTGGTGGTTTAATTCCAACCCAGGCCAGTCACGTTACCATTAGTGCCACTGGCACACCCACAGCCTGGGCCCATCTTCACCTGCAGCCAAGGGCAGGAGTCATGTTGCTGCAGCGCTGCCCTGCTCTGGTAAACTCTGCAGCAAGCCCCAGGTGGGCTGTTTTCCCCCAACCCCAGAGCCATCCATATTGATCACAGGCAGTGTTTGGTGAGCTTTATTAGTGACACGGTGGGTGATGTTGTACATGGTGCAAACAGGTTTCACCGTCACAGAGGACAGAGCTGAAAACAGCTGCGGTGTTTGGTTGTAGCTTCACACTTTTCAGTGTATTCTCCACAATGTCCTTCCCTTCCTGCGAGGAAGGATGAAGCCCCCACTGGGTGGTTCTGGAGGAACGTGACTTGGCTTCTGTTTATAAATCAGCATCTCCAGCATTTAAAAAGCCCTTTGCAGACACTAATGAAACGCTGCCCCCCCCACCCTCCTGAGATGGGCATTAGTCCCTTGTTATACTGAGAGTCACTGAAGCAGCGAGACTATATTACTTTGCTAGGGCTACAGGGAGTCAGCATCAGTGGTGGGTTAGAACTGAGCTGTTCCTGGCTCTGAGGTCTACGCTATTCATTAGCACACACTGCCTGTGCCTCTGAGACAATGGGGCAGGACACTCAGAGCATGGGGTTGGTAGGTAGCTTGTACTCTGTGCAGTAGCAGATCATGCAACATTGTCCCCCACATCTTCAAGATGCTGCTGGCAGGTCTTTTGAGTGGGTTACTCATGAGTATCAGTGGGTGTTGGGCCAGCTCAGTGACTGGGTCTTGCTCTGTCAGGCCCAGGGAGATCAGGGATTGGCGCCTGTTGAGATCCCCCAGACCTGATGTGGGGTCTCAGATGGATGCAGTATCAACATGCTTAGCCTGGGGGGGGGGGGGGGCGGAGAAGATAGTTGCTTGTTGTGTTGCTCCGCAGTGCCTTGTTTGGCCAAGCTAGGGTCAGGCCCATCCAGCTGCCTAGTAAGCTTGGGTGGCAGCTCCAAGTGACAAAGCCTAGCTCAGGTCCTCAACTCTGGAGATCCCTGGTTGATCGCTGGTGTTAGCCAAGAGGGCAGCTGCCACATGAGGCCCTGAAGGAGGCAGGTGTCATGTGTCTGACACTGACATGAGAACTTGGGGTATTGGTCAGACCTGAAAGCAGAGTGGTTTCATTTCTCATTGGACAGCCTGGCGGGCCATTCGCTCCTCAGGTCATGCTTGGCAGCAAGCAAGCCATGTCTGGAGCAAGTCATGCTTGGCAGCCCGCCTGTGCAGTGTGTGAGAGCCCGAGCTCGCTGTAGCATATTCCCACCATCTGATGGTAGAACAACTACACCAGCCTTATGTATTTATCCAGCAGCAGGGAGAAGTTAGAACAGAGCCCCTCCAGTGCTGCTCCATAACAGCCAGTGCCCATGGCTGGCGTTTTGCTTCCATGGGCCCTACCTGGCTTGCCGTGCTACCGCACCATGCAGCATCTGGGCCCGCACCATGCCTTGAGCCCACTGCGCTCACACTGGCCGTACCAAGCAGCTGCAAAGGCCCAGTCCCTGGCGACCAAGCACAGCAAGGCAGACGGGGCCCCATCTGAGCACACCTGCATATTGATCAACACATTGGCAGGGCTGTGCCTTGGGCTGGCCACGCCTGCTGCCCCCTTTCAGAAACTGGGACTTACAGGACCTGAGATGGCTTTTGGACTTGGGTGCAGCTACAGGCACCAGCAGGTGAGTCAGGCATAGGCGCTGACTCCATGGGTGCTCCAGGGCTGGAGGCTCCAGGGCAGGAGCACCCATGGAAAAAAATTAGTGGGTGCTTAGCACCCACCAGCAACCAGTTCCTCCCGCCACCCAGCACCTCCCGCCCACCTGCTGCCCTGCTGATCAACTCCTCCCCCTTCCTCCTAGCGCCTTCCGCCCACTGCAATCAGCTGTTCCACGGTGTGCAGAAGGTGTTGAGGGGAGTGGGAGGATTGGGGACAGGGTGTACTTGGGGGTGGGCGCAGAACTGGGCAGGAAGAGATGGGGAGGGGGAAGGGGTGGAGTGGGGCCAGGGCCTGGGGTGGAGCAGGGGTTGAGCACCCCCCAGGGCAAGGAAGAAGCTGGTGCCTGTGGAGTCAGGTGCTACCTTGTGACATTGAGCAGTGGGAGGTTCCCCTCATGCTGATGTGTTATCGCCCCTCAGTTCATCTCACCCAGGCTCAGGAGGGCCACGGATCAGCAGCACGTCAACAGCCTCCTGCTTTCTCATTGCTGGCCATCTGACGGGGCTCTGAGAACAGCCTGGGCCTGGGACAGCGCTCCACTGGGGCCCTGCCCTGTGCTTTGGCAAGAACAGCTCAGGAGGGAATTGCCCCCTCCCCAGACAGCAGTTCTCAGAGTCAGGGCCCCCTCTCCCTGACAATGGTGGCTTAGGGTACCTGGTCTACTGTGAAAATGACGCAGCATGTGGCCAAAGGGGATTTAAAGGCACGCAAAGCGATGAGCCCAGAGAATGGGTGTGGACAGGCAGGCATGGGGCACACAAGAGCAGACCCCAGGGTGTGATTCCCTAAACCTGCCCCGCTACACCGATGCAGACCTCCCCAGCTCCTTAGGCGCAGCCCCCCTCTGCTCCTCTGACACAGACCCTCCCCCCGCTCCTCAGGTGCAGACCCCCCCTTGCTCCTCTGGCACAGACCCCCCCCCCCAGTCCCTGAGCCACTGGGGCAGACCTCCCTGCTCTCTCTACTGGCGCAGACTCCCCTGCTTCTGCTCCACCAGCACAGGACCCACCCTCCTGCTGTCCCACCCAGCACAGACCCCACCCTCCTCTGCTCCACTGACAGACACCCCCCTCCACCGGCACACAGGCCCCTCATCCCCACACATTTTTCACTCCACACTGAGTGGTGCACAAGGAGCAACTCTGATCATTAACCCTTAGCTATTTCTTCCAGGGGATTAGGGGCCATTGGAAAGCAGCGCTGCAGCTGCAGCTGTTCCTGTGCTAAGGTCGGCAAATCTCCTGGGAGTTCAGAGCCTCCTTGGAAAGTTACAGTCTGTGAAGCCAATAGCGAGACAAATCCAGTTGCCTGCACTCCCGAGAAAAGCAGAGTGTGCGTCAGCCAGGCTGGGCTGCCCCTGAGGTACATGTGCTAGCGCCACCTCTGAACCTGCCCTCCATTGTGCTCAGCTGAAGGGCAGGTGGGTGGGGAGCACGCACAGCCCCACGGCCATTGACAAAGCTGAGCTAGAGCACACACATGTCACATGCAAAGTGAGGGCTCTGGGCATGCTGGGCTACAGCCTGCAAGCCAAGCACATCCTTCCCAGTGCCTCCCTCATGGACAGCTGGGTCTGAAAACCAGGAGCAGTGTTCTCTCAGCAAAAACCCTGCTTTCTGCTTGCCAGTCCCCACCATGTGTGTCCAGCACTAAGGGCAGCAGCACAGTAACAGCAGGATCAGTCATGTAAAGCATGGCACTAGACAGTGGCTGCACTGAGCCCTGAAGATACTGGGGGGAGGTGACATCTCTGGGCCAGCCCTCTGCAAATTTCAGTTATTTCTTTACACAAAATATCAGCATCAGGTGTATCTCCCCAGCCCCCCGCAACACATTCAGCCAATACTAACTGTCTGTGGTAGTCAGCGTCTCTCCCCTTGCACCGTACGTTCCCTTTTCCTTTTCAGGGCACTGGAGATCCTGAACCTGCAGAGAGGAATGGCAATTCATTTCTCCCCCAAGCATTTTCCTGAGTTTGGCTCTGCATCACTCTAGACAATGTCCCGCTGCCAGTTCTGCCCGACAGCCTCCAAGCTGAGAGCAAAGCAAGGCTCTTTGGGGTGCCGGTTGCTGTCTGTGTGCTGTTCTGTATTGGCAGAGCCACGTGGTTCTGGAGATGTGGACCCAGACATTTAGGGACATCCATCCTGCATCTGCTGCACTTGGTAACTACGCACGCTCCAAACTCTGTCAGCAGCAACAGGAACAACCACCCTCCCCCCATTCCTGTAACCCTGCCCCCATCTTGCACTGGCACGTCGCATGCTGGTGCTGGCTAAAAGAAAGAGCTTTAAGATTTTTTAAATTGTAAAAATGAATACCAGGTCTGCCGCACACACTGCATCCAATGACCCCAGGGCCCTTCTCAGGGCTGCCCCCCTCAGTTGGACCCCACAGAGAACACTGCTCCTCCAGCTCTGGGGCAGGCAGGTGGCCACTGCAGAGTCCCCAAGGACTGGTCATGTAAACAGTCATAAGAAAGGCTAATGTCCTATTTTCTGCCACAGGTCTCATCCATGCGGGAGATCCAGCTTCCATGTCCTATTGCAATAGTTTTGGGACCTCCACCTGCCAAGATAAAAGGGTTGGTTACCCTTTGGCACAGGACTGGAACCAGGGGGTTACTGGAATGGGTTGGGCTTGTTTATTTTTAAATGAATTGAGTGTGAGCCAGGTGTTGGATTAGTAGCCATGGGGAGTGACTCTCTCTCCAGTGGGCAGGCAGCAGCGGCAGCTCAGGGCTCTTTTCCCTGTCCCAGCTCGAGAGGGTCGAGGGGAATTCAGTCTCCATGGGCCGTTCAATCTGTGCCTCTCACTGATGCCAGAAAACCAGTTGCAATATGGGCAACTCAGGTGGGGCCTGCAATTCCCCAAGCCACTGCTGAGAGACAGGGCACCCCATTACTATTCACCTGAGTCACCAGCCTTCACACTTGACTCTAACAGGAGATCTCTGGCCTCAAACTGAGCCAGACAGAGCCTGTGGTGTATCACCTGAGCTCAGACATCGGCACTGGGCTGAGATGGCGAAAAAGACAGATGTTCACCCCACTAACACCTGGCTCAGCTGGGTCCCATGGCACATGCCTCTGGGTACTACATTGAACACATGCCCAGTTATCTGTGGCTGGATTATTGAGGGAGACATTGTAGAAAATCCTCAACCTCAGAGTGTAGAAACACCCCAGAGACTAAGTGCCCGTGGGCCTGGGGAATCTGGGCTCACCCACTGTCGGCTGGTGACTCACAGGAATTTTCAGGCTATTGAGCTCATCTGAAGCCAAATCTTGGTCCCCCAGCAACTGGCCATTGACTTAAATGGGGTGGGACCAGAATTTGTCTGCTGGAAAGAATATAGCAAAACTGCTCAGGAGCCTTCAGCCAGTCGCTTTGGGGTTACCGGGCTTTGCCGAGGCAAACGGCGAGAAGATCTAGGGAACTGACTAACGTGCCAGAATTCCATTCCAGAGGTTGGTTCTGATTGGCTAGCACACAGAGGCTCTCCAAAGCAGGTTAGGCCTCCCTTATTCAGTACTCAGGTGACATGAATGTGATGTCCAAATGTGCTTGGACTCAAACGCTGGGGTGGGTGGGGGTGTGGGAGGGAAAGAACCTAAAGCTAGACCTGAAATCTTGGGTCACCCAATGAACCTGGTAATGTTCTGTGGAGATCCCAGCTCCTTGGCCCCTCACTTGCCTTCTTTAGCTGTTTGACATTGCTGGATCGAATGGCCGCCAATAGCTGGTCCCTTGAGTTCTTCTCCTGAGCAGGAAGTGCCTTCTCCACCATCTTCCTCTGGGTGGCTGGAGAGAGAGAATTCCTTATATTTTCATTGATCAGGGGTGGGGCTAGTGGAGGTGGGGGTGGGGGAGGTGCAGCCGGAGGCCCACCCTTCTTAGGAGAACTTTTAGGGGAAGACCACGGGGAAGATTTTGGGGATGACTGTGGCGAAGGCTTGGGGGACCCCTTTAGCAAGCCGCCTGCCTTTGGCACCTCTAGCAGGTCCTTCTTCTCGCTACGTTCCTGAACCTGCTTCTGTTCCTGCAGCCGTTTCTGCCTCTGCTTGTCCATGTTCCTACTCAGCAGGTTTGTGACTGTCATGCGGGGACCTGCCAGTTCAAAATGATAGCCCAGCTTCAGGAGGGTGGTATTCTCCTTCAGTAGCTTGGCTATCTCCATCTCTGTCTTCCCCCCGCAGATGTGTCTCTGGTTATGGAAACGCAGCTCTGTCAGGGTGTTGTTCTGCAGCAGCGCACGGAAGATGGCCAGGATCCCTTTACCTGTGATGTGGTTAGAGTCCAGATTGATGCTGGTTAGTGTCTTGTTTGACTTCAACATAATGGCGATGGCAAATGCGACATGGTCATCAGCACGGGTATTGGCCAGTGAAAACACTTTGACCATGGTGTTAAATTCCAAGGCCTCTGTGAAGCGCACCAGGATTTCACCAGTGATGCAGTCGGAGTTATTGACATTGACTTCTGTCATCTCTGGATCATTATTCTTCACTCTTTCTAAGGGCTCATCAAAGATACTGGAGGCTGCTTCTTCCTCTTCCTTGGTCTGGCTTGGGGGGCTATCCACAGGTTTTAAGGAGCTGTTTTCTGGGATCTGTTTAGGCTCCGTCTCTGGTGCTAGAGGAGCCTTTTCCTCAGTGACACCGTTGGAGTCTGTAAGTGATTTCTCCTTACTATCAACCTTTGAGTATTTCTTTAAAGCTGAACACCTTTCTTCTTCTTCTTTACTCTCCTTTTCTCTCTTTTCTTCTCCTTTTCTGTCCTTTCCTAGCTCTTTCTTTGGTGCTGCACTCTTTTCTTCTTCCTTTCTGTCCTTTCCTAGCTCTTTCTTTGGTGCTGCACTCTTTTCTTCTTCCTTTCTGTCCTTTCCTAGCTCTTTCTTTGGTGCTGCACTCTTTTCTTCTTCCTTTCTGTCCTTTCCTAGCTCTTTCTTTGGTGCTGCACTCTTTTCTTCTTCCTTTCTGTCCTTTCCTATGAGTTTTTTGTCAATGGTCTTGTCTTTGTCCTTGGGGGTCTTTTCTCCTTTGGGTTTTTCAATGCATTTACTCTCTAATTCTTCCTTTCCTTTGTAACTTGTTTTCTGAGCACATTCTCCTTTGTTACGTTCTTTTCCCAGATCAAAGTCTCGTTTCCTGACAAGGTCTTGGGAACGAGCTTCCTTGCCCTTTCCTTCCAGGTTCCTGGGGTCTCTCTTCCTCTCTGCTGGCATCCCTTCCTAATGAGAAAGAAAATTAGAGAAAGAAACAAACTATTAGATACAACTCTGTGATGTTATCTGATTAAAATATGACCATATAGATCATTGTTGCAACCACTATATTTGCAGCAAATATTGTACAAAGATTGTCAAGTGAGGTGTCTATGAAAAGGTCATGATTTGCTGGTTATGATTATGCAATTTGTATGCATGTGTCATTTTTGTATGTGAAGTTATAAGTATTGGCTCTATACTTGGATTTCAAATGTTTGTTCCTGGGGGAACACCCAAAGTAATTAGCCAGCACATCTTGAAGGGACTATTCAAATTGAATAACCCATCGAAAGAACATTTAACTGACAATGGACCATGGGAGATGCCCATCTATACTTAATGGAATGTCCTGCTGTGACTAGGCGAAATGCATGGACATGTGACTTCCTTGTGTAACCCCAAACTCCATCTTGTTGCTGTGATTTTCCACAGTAAAAACAATGGGATGCCCTCCACATGGCAAAAGCTATAAAACACCTCCATTTGGTCTTCAATCCTGCTTCTTACCTCTGGAGGAGCTTTGCTACAAACTGAAGCGCTGAACAATGGACTGAATGACTCATCCAAGCTGTGGATGGTTTCAGAGTAGCAGCCATGTTAGTCTGTATCCGCAAAAAGAACAGGAGTACTTGTGGCACCTTAGAGACTAACAAGTTTATTAGAGCATAAGCTTTCGTAGGCTACAGCCCACTTCTTCGGATGCATAGAATGGAATCAATTATATACAGTAATGGCAAAGTTCTTGGTTCAGGCTTGTAGCAGTGATGGAATAAACTGCAGGTTCAAATCAAGTCTCTGGAGTACATCCACAGCTTGGAGAACAGGAGTACTTGTGGCACCTTAGAGACTAACAAATTTATTAGAGCATAAGCTTTCGTAGGCTACAGCCCACTTCTTCGGATGCATAGAATGGAACATATATTGAGGAGATATATATACACACATACAGAGAGCATGAACAAGTGGGAGTTGTCTTACCAACTCTGAGAGGCCAATTAAGTAAGTGGAAAAAAAACTTTTGAAGTGATAATCAAGATAACCCAGTACAGACAGTTTGATAAGAAGTGTGAGAATACTTACAAGGGGAGATAGATTCAATGTTTGTAATGGCTCAGCCATTCCCAGTCCTTATTCAATCCTAAACTGATTGTATCTAGTTTGCATATCAATTCCAGCTCAGCAGTCTCTCGTTGGAGTCTGTTTTTGAAGTTTTTCTGTTGTAAGATAGCCACCCACAGGTCTGTCATTGAATGACCAGACAGGTTAAAGTGTTCTCCCACTGGTTTTTGAGTATTATGATTCCTGATGTCAGATTTGTGTCCATTAATTCTTTAATTAATGGACACAAAATACTAAAGCAAAATACTCACCAGCAAACATCACTGAACAAAAACACTGACCCAGGAACCTATCCTTGTAACAAAGCCCGATGCCAACTCTGTCCACATATCTATTAAAGTGACATCATCATAGGACCTAATCACATCAGCCATACCATCAGGGGCTCGTTCACCTGCACATCTACCAATGTGATATATGCCATAATGTGCCAGCAATGCCCCTCTGCCATGTACATTGGCCAAACCGGACAGTCTCTACGCAAAAGAATTAATGGACACAAATCTGACATCAGGAATCATAATACTCAAAAACCAGTGGGAGAACACTTTAACCTGTCTGGTCATTCAATGACAGACCTGTGGGTGGCTATCTTACAACAGAAAAACTTCAAAAACAGACTCCAACGAGAGACTGCTGAGCTGGAATTGATATGCAAACTAGATACAATCAGCTTAGGATTGAATAAGGACTGGGAATGGCTGAGCCATTACAAACATTGAATCTATCTCCCCTTGTAAGTATTCTCACACTTCTTATCAAACTGTCTGTACTGGGTTATCTTGATTATCACTTCAAAAGTTTTTTTTCCACTTACTTAATTGGCCTCTCAGAGTTGGTAAGACAACTCCCACTTGTTCATGCTCTCTGTATGTGTGTATATATATCTCCTCAATATATGTTCCATTCTATGCATCCGAAGAAGTGGGCTGTAGCCTACGAAAGCTTATGCTCTAATAAATTTGTTAGTCTCTAAGGTGCCACAAGTACTCCTGTTCTCCAAGCTGTGGATGTACTCCAGAGACTTGATTTGAACCTGCAGTTTATTCCATCACTGCTACAAGCCTGAACCAAGAACTTTGCCATTACTGTATATAATTGATTCCATTTAACCAATTTTAACTCTCACCTTTCTTTCTTTCTTTTTATAAATAAACCTTTAGATTTTAGTTAATAAGAATTGGAAGTAGCATATTTTTGGGTAAGGTCTGAAACATTCATTAACCTGGGAGGTAATGTGTCCGATCCTTTTGGATTGGTAGAACATTTCTTTTATATGATGAAATAAGATTTACAGAAATTTTCATCATATTTGACATGGGTACCTGGATGGAGGCTTGAGGCTGGATTACTTTAAGGGAACTGTGTTGTTAGAACTTCTGAGTAGTCAGTGAGGTAATAAAGAAGCTGTTTTATGCTGGCTTGGTAAATCTAGGTATTGGAATATCCACCAGCTTTATGGGGATTGTCTGCCCCATTCTTTACAGTTCACCCTAGTTGAGTGACCACAGCTGGCTCCCCACTAAGACCCCGATCACAAACTCCCATAACTGTCTAGCAAATATAACAGAGTAACTGGGTAGCATTCTGTTTCTGTTATTTAGTATAATGTCAGTGCTGCTTAATGCAAAACAGTTATAAATTCTGTTGCTATTCAGGTTTTTCAAAAGGTAGATTAATAACTCTTGGTATTAATCTGGGTCTCCACAGTATACAATACACATCCAAACACACTAATCAGGCATTGTATGATACATGTGGTATGTTGGTAGCTCATGAAAAGAACAGAAGGCTTGCCAGACTAGATCAGACCCAGGATCCATCTAGCCCAGTACCCTGTTTTGGACAATGGTCAGCACCAGATGCTTCAGAGAAAGGTGCAGGAAACCTCCAGTAGCAGATGTGAGATAATCCATCCCCCACGACAGTCTCATCCTAATCCCTACTTGTTAGGGATTAACAAAATAAAGCAGTGGCTGAAATGGGACTCGATTAATAAATATTTAAAGGAGGGTAATATAATTAATTAATGGAAGCCACTGGCATGAAGACTGAAGTGCTCAACATCAAGACAAAAATCAAACTTGTTTTTTTGAACATAGATGGAATGTACAAAACAGGGAAGCTAGCTCAGGTCACAGCAAAGATGAGACACTACAGCTTACACATCCTGGGTGTCAGCAAGAGCAGATGGATGGGATCAGGAAGACTAATAATAGCCTCGGGAGAAACTTTGCTGTATTCTGCACGGGATGATGGACAACACCATGAGGATGTTGCTGCCCTTTTGAAGAAGGGAGTGGAGCGGTCCCTGCTTGAATGGAAGTCCATCAGCAGCAGATTTATGAGAGCCAGACTGAAAGGGAAACACAATAATATCACCCTCATCCAGTGCTATGCTCCGACAAATGACAGTGATGAAGAAGCAAAGGACAAATTCTACCTTACACTACAGGCGGAGTTAGAGAAAGTACCACGCCACAACCTAACTATCATCATGGGAGACCCGAATGCCAATGTTGGTAAGGACAACACAAACAATGCCAGAGCAATGGGAAGACATGGATGTGGCACCATGAATGAAAACGGAGAGAGACTTGTTGATCTCTGCAATATGATCGACCTAGTCATCGGCGGAACCCTATTTCAACATTGTGAAATTTACAGGCTGACATGGTGTTCTCCAAATGGCGGAGATAACCACCAGATTGACCATATGATGATAAATGGCAAATGGCGACGCTCACTGACAGATGTGAAAGTGAGAAGGGGTGCAGATGTTGGCAGCGACCACCACCTTGTGACAGCCTCCATCAAGCTAAAACTGAGAAGTGTGGGTCCCCCAAACAAAGGACATAGACGTTATCACGTTAACAAGTTAAAGGTCCCTGAAATACAGAAAGCCTTCGTTTTGCAGTTAAAGAACAGGCTACAGGCACTTGCAGACGATGAAGAGGAGGGGAACACAGATGAGGGGATCAACAAGAAGTGGGACAAAATAATAATCTATAAACAGAGCAGTGAAGCTTGTCTAGGCTACAAGCAGAAGAGAAGGAAGGAATTGATTACACCCAGCACATGGAACGCCATAGAAACCAGACGAGCTCTGAAGAAAAAAGTTTTAGACACAAAATCCCAGAAGCTAAAGGACAAATACCACAAGCAGTATAGCAGGGCACACCGGGAGGTCAAACACCTTGTGAGAGTGGACAAACGACATTATATTGATAAACTGGCAACACAAGCAGAGGATGCAGCTACCCATGGTGAACAAGGAACTGTCTAAAAAAATGATGCGACTTATCAGTGCAAACGGCAGACACCAACAAACACACTCATTAAGGACAAACAAGGCCACCCACTGACAACAGAAAAAGAACAAGAAATATGCTGGACAGAGCACGTCAAAGAACTGCTGAACAGGGAGCCACCTAAAGAGGAAGCAAACATCTGGAAGGCAGAAGAAGATCTTGATATCAACACACACACCCCAACTAAGGAAGAGATCATCCATGCCATCAAATCCTTAAAAAATGGGAAAGCTCCTGGCAAGGAAAACTTGAATGCAGAATTGTTCAAGGTAAATCCTGAGTTAGTAGCATCTATCCTGGCCCCTCTATTCACATCAGGCTGGGAAAGGGAAAAAGTGCCAGATGAGTGGACCAATGGGGTTATAGTGAAGATACCACAGAAAGATGCTCTCAGTGATTGTAATAACAGGCATGGTATCACATTTTTATCTGTGCCAAGCAAGGTATTGTGTAAGATCATAGTCCTGTGTATATCAGAGACAGTTGATAGCATTCTCAGAAAAGAGAAAGATGGTTTTTGGAAAGGGTAGAGATCTTCACTCTACAAAACATAATAGAACAATGCTCAGAATGACAATGGCAACTCTACATAAACTTCATGGATTTTGAGAAGACTTTTGATAGCATTCAGAGGATCAGCCTATAGCGTATTCTGCAGGCATATGAAATCCCTCTCTGTATAATCAACATAACCAAAAGCTTCTATTCTAACTTTACATGCAATGTTGATCACAGTGACCTGTTTTGAAGTCAAAACAGGAGTATGTCGGGGTGTATCATGTCTGCAATCCTCTTCAGCATTGCCATCGACTGAGTAATGCAGTTGTCAAGGCTGGATCCCCACTTTGAACTTTAGGGTACAAATGTAGGGGCCTGCATGAAAACTTCTAAGCTTAACTACCAGCTTAGCTCTGGTTCCGCTGCCACCATTTCAATGGATTCCATTCCTGGGAAACCTTGAAAAACCTTCACCAAATCCCTGGTGAATACAAATCCAAACCCCTTGGATCTTAAAACATGGAGAAATTAACCATTCCCCTCCTTCCTCCCACCAACTCCTGGTGAATACAGATCCAACCCCCTTGGATCTAAAACAAGGAAAAAAATCAATCAGGTTCTTAAAAAGAAGGTTTTTAATTAAAGAAAAAGGTAAAAATCATCTCTGTAAAATCAGTATGGAAATTAACCTTACAGGGTAATCAAACTTAAAGAGCTCAGAGGACTCCCCTCTAGTCTCAGGTTCAAAGTACAGCAAACAAAGATAAACGCTCTAGTAAAAGGTACATTTACAAGTTGAGAAAACAAAGGAAAACTAACACGCCTTGCCTGGCTATTTACTTACAAGTTTGAAATAGGAGAGACTTGTTTAGAAAGATGTGGAGAACCTGGATTGATGTCTGGTCCCTCTCAGTCCCGAGAACGAACACCCTCACAAACAAAGAACACAAACAAAAGCCTTCCCCCCCCCCCCAAGATTTGAAAGTATCTTGTCCCCTTATTGGTCCTTTAGGTCAGATGCCAGCCAGGTTACCTGAGCTTCTTAACCCTTTACAGGGAAAAGGATTTTGGAGTCTCTGGCCAGGAGGGATTTTATAGTACTGTACACAGGACAGCTATTACCCTTCCCTTTATAGTTATGACAGCAGTGTACAACAGAAGACATGCCAAGAGGCATCAGATGGACACCCTTCTTATCCTTTGAAGACCTGGACTTCACAGATCATCTCGCTCTCCTATCACATACCCAACACCACATACAAGAAAAAACAACCTGACTCAATACATTCAGCTAGCAAATCGGACTGAAAATCAACCGCAATAAGACAGATATCATGACCCTTAATATTGCCTCACCATCACCAGTATGGATACAGGATCACATTCTCACCAATGTAGAAACATTCACATACTTGGGCAGCACCATCAGCCAGGATGGTGGAACAAGTCAGGACATCCGGAACAGAATCAGTAAAGCCAGGAACACCTTCAGGAGCTTAAATACAGTCTGGAAATCATCAAAAACACAACACCAAAACCAAACTCAAGATTGATCAGAGCTGCGTTTATACTTTATAGTGCAGAATGCTGGGGAATGAGAAAGTATGATATGTCCAAACTATCTTCATTCCACACAACCTGCCTCAGAAAAATCCTCCCTATCTTTTGGCCCAGAACAATCTCAGACCAAGACCTATTCACACAGTGCAGCCAAGAAGATAGGAGCACTATCATTGCCAGGAGGCGCTGGAGTTGGATTGGCCATGTGCTTCGGATGGAAACTGATTCCATCACCAGAGTAGCAATAAGCTGGACACCTGAAGGCAAGCGAAAGTGACGACGCCTGAAAACAACATGGTGAAGAGCTGTGGAAGCTGAGCTGAAAAACCTGGGGCACAGCTGGGGAACCATTGAAAGACTTGCCAGAAACAGACAGGAGTGGAGAAGCTTCGTCGCTGCCCCAAACGCCAGAGGATGCTAACTAACTAACTAATATAATTAATACCAAAACAACATGGCTTTATAGAAATAGATCCTGCCAAACTATCTTTTTTTGAGGAGATGACAAATTTGGTTGATAATAATAGTGTTGATGTAATTTAGTGTTGATGTAATTTACTTACACTTCTGTAAGGTGTTTGATTTGGAATCGCACCACATTTTGATTATAAAACTAGAATGATATCAAATTAACCTGGCACACATTAAATGGATTAAAATCTGGCTAAATCTCAAAATGTAATGGTAAATGGGGAATCATCTTTGAGCAGGTGTGTTTCCAGTGGGGACCGGCAGGGATTGCTTCTTAACCCTTTTAAACATTTTTATCAATGACCTGGAAGAAAACATAAAATCATCACGGCTAAAGTTTGCAGATGACACAAAAATTGGAGGAGTGGTGAATAATGGACAGGGTGGGTCACTGACTCATAGTGATCTGGATCACATGGTAAACTGCGTGCAAGCAAACACTGCATTTTAATAAGGCTAAATGCAAATATATCCATCTAGGAACAAAGAACTTAGGCCATACTTAGAGGCTGGGGGATTCTATCCCAGGAAGCAGTTATTCTGAAAAAGATTTGGGGGTCCCAGTGGATAATCTAGATGAACATGAGCTCCCAGTGCAATGCTGTGGCCAAAAGGGCTAATGCACAAACAGGGGAATCTCCAGTAGGAGTAGAGAGATTATTTTATCTTTGGGTTTGCTAACTGCTGCTGGAATCTTGTGTCCAGTTCAGGTGTCCATGATTCAAGAAGAATGTTGATAAACTGAAGAGCCACAAGAATTATTAAAAGATTAGAAAAAGTGCTCAGTCTATTTAACTTAACAAAGAGAAGGTTAAGATGTGACTTGATTACAGTCTATAAATAGCTACATGGGCAACAAATATTTAGCATTGGACTCTTCAGTCTAGCAGAGAAAGCTATAATATGATTCAATGGCTGGAATTTGAAGCTAGACATTCAGACAGGAAATAGGGCATACATTTTTAACAGTGAAAGTAATTGACCAATAGAACAATTTACTAAAGGTTGTGGTGATTCTCTATCACTGGCAATTTTTAAATTGAGTTTGGATGTTTTTCTAAAATATCTGTTCTAGGAATTATTTTGGGGAAGTTCTATGGCCTGTATTATACAAGAAATTAGACTAGATTATCACAATGGTCCCTTCTGGCCTGGAACCTATGAAGCTATAAATTCTTGATCTCTATTAGTTCATGTGGCAGTGAGTTCCACAGTCTAATTACATGTGGTGTGAAAATATATTTCCAATTATCAGTTTTGAATTTCCCACCTTTCATTTTAATTGTGTCCCCTTGTTCTTCTGTTATGAGAAGGGACAAAAGAAGCTCCCAATCTCCCTTCTCTAGGCTAATCATTTTGTCCTATCCCCATTGCCTTTCTTATGAAACAATCACAAACTTTTCAATCTTTCTTCATAGGAGAATTTTTCCAGGCCTTTGATCATTCTTGTTGCTCTTCTCTGAATGCCTTCTGGTTCTGCAATATCCTGTTGGAGATGGAGAGATCAGTGCTGCAGACAGTATCCAGATGAGGTAGCACTTTTGATTCCTATAATGACATTATGATACTTTATGTATTATTCTCCATCCCATTGCTTATGTCTCCTAACATTGTGTTTGCTTCTTTGATGACAGATGGATGTTGAGCCAAAGTCTCATTGAGCTTCTGCAATGACATCCAGGTCCTATTCCTGACATGATACAATTAGAACCTTTTATAAATGTTTCTAAATCCTGGTACAACACGAGTTGCCCTCCAAACTTCCATGCTGGAGTGCATGCCTAGAGCAGGGCCTAACAGTGCCCAGCCCCAGCAAGCTAAAGGAACATGGGATTAAGTGGGTGGCTCCCCCACAGCAGTCTGGGACATATTCAGCTGGGAAGATCAACTAGAGTTGTAACATGAGGCTGCCATACCGCTTTTGAATGTAATTTATTTTTTCCCAGCCTGTCTTCTTCTGACACCTCATTCTCTGATAGTACCTCATCTTTATTACCAGGAAAGTGTGTTTGTAGTAGGAATCTCCCCAACTTCCTCCACAGGGAAGACTGATGCAAAGAAATCATGCTGCTTCTCACCAATGTCCTTATCTTCCTTAGTTGCTCCTAGTCCTTTTAACCCCTGGTGATCCAGCAGACACACTTTTTTTCGCAGGCTTCCTGCTTCTGACACACTTAAAGAATTTCTTGTAATTTCTGTTTATTTTTTGCTCTTCAAAACCCATCTTAGCCTCCCTATTTCCTTGTACATCCTGATGTTGTTTAGGCTCTTTTTCATTGGCTTAATGAGGGTTAGATTTCCACATCCTGGAGGATCTCCATTTGACTCAAATAACCTCTCCCGGTGTGTTTGTTTTCTTGTGGCCTGGGATTGGTCTTCTATTCTTTATGTGCCTCACGGAGACAGTCCACTCAAAGCAAACACCCAGGGCAGCTGTTCCACAGCTCCATGGAACCCCATGATCAGACTGCTTGGTGCTTGCACAGCACCCTAGCATGTGTCACTTGGAGACCACGTTTGGAAGGTGGCTTGGGTTGTTTGTTGGGTGAATTAACATCCTCCTGTGAATTCTGGGTCTGAGGCCTGTTAGTTTAACCTGCATTGTACTCTCCTGTGATTCACGAAGTGCAAAGGGATTGCTCCTTGGGATCCACTGCAGTTAGTTTGGTTCTGTTTTTGTGCACTAGGTAGCTTATGAGGGGTGGGATCAAATCTGTGTGTCACTCATTGATCCTGGGAGAGTTTCTGCCTCCTCTAAGAGTTCAGAAGGGAACAGTGGGCTGAGCCAGGTGGGAAAGGTTTTCTGTCTGAAGACAAGCAAAGAGGAACATTGCCTTGCACTATAGCTAACAGGGAGCCACCCCCACCACACAGCTAGGTGCTCAGAGCTTTAACCATATGAATTAACCTGGGTCCTCTTGCTGCTCTGGCCCGCAGTCAACACTGTTTCCCTTCTATATAATGGGCCAGCCCGCAGCTCTGAACACCCCTGCCTGCAGAGATCTTCAGCTCTGGCTCAGGCCCATCTCCATCCCAACTGTTTCCCTGCTGTGCAATGTGCAGTTTGCAAACCCGGGGTTAAGTGAATTCCACAAAGACAGACGTTTTTCTGTGGAAAAATCTGGCCTGGCTCTAAGTGCGTGTGGAGCTGCCCTTGGAGACTACTCGTACTTGGAGCATAAACAGATGCCATTTGGGATGGGAGTTCTGTTTATTTCATTTAGAGACTTCTTGGCTGCTCATCTCAGATCTAAACAAGCAGCAGAAGGGCATACACCAGACTGAGCAACAGCCCCGCAGCAGCTCCTCCTGCCAATTCCATGTGCTCCAGCCTGGAATGCAAACTAGCCACTGCAGCCATCCACCTGGGAGAGGAGATGCTTAGCTGCTCGGGGAGGCAGCCTTGGGGCTTCACCAGCCCACAGCCCAGCTCCTCCTCCTTCTCATTCTGGATGCAGCTGCTGGGAGCAGGCAGCTTGAGCTCACCTTGGGTGGTGGCATTTCCCCTCTCACCAAGGTGAGAGCCCCTTTCTGAGATCTAGGTGGCGACATCTCCAGCTCTGGAACAAAAATGGCTAATCCATGTTGGTTGCTGCCAGACACTTCCGTTGCTTCAAGCAGAAGCAAATGAGGCTCATTCTTGTCTCCAAATCAGGGATCTCAGCAGCAGGCCCAGGAGTTCTCCTGCAGCCATCGTACACCGATCCTGTCCCAGCTCCCCAGTGAGGGGCACTTGCATGGTAATATGATCCCTTTGCTCCCCTTGGTACCAGCCCCATCCTCAGTAAATGCTTCTCTTTTGCCTCAGGAATTCCCTTCTCCTGCTCTATCAGTGCCCCATCTCCAACACCACCCTTTGCCAGAGAAACACCTTCCCTTCTCCACCGCAACCCCATTCAGCCTCTCCAGCCTCCTGGTAATGAGCTATCCCTCTATGAACCACTGCTCCTTCAGCCCCTTCCTCTTGGCAGACACCCTGCCTCCTTGGCTTTAGCTACCACCCCATGTCCCCATTATTGACAGTATCCCCCAGACACTAGGACATCACCCAGTGCCCTAGCCTGTGCCTCGCTGCACAGCACAGGAGGCGTTCCTGTGTCCTGTTACATAAGGTGGAATAAGCCTCAGGCTCATCACACATGTAGATAGCAGGCATGCAAGTGCTGGGACTTCCTCTCGCTGGGAGCATTAGCGCAAGCTCAGTGCAGTCTCAGAGACACTGTTATCCCAGGGAAGCCATAGCCAGGACAGCACCTCATTCCTATTACAACAGTATTTGAGTGGGTGGAAACTCCCTCACTCATTGCACTTTGGTGTGGCATTCTTGCTGGTGTGGTTAACCCACCCCCCTGGACCCTGACATAGCCATACCACCTGGCCCCGCCCCAACTGAGCCCCTAAACTGGGAGGAGTGGTAGATACGCTGGAGGGTAGGGATAGGATACAGAGGGACCTAGACAAATTAGAGGATTGGGCCAAAAGAAACCTGATGAGGTTCAACAAGAACAAGTGCAGAGTCCTTCACTTAGGACGGAAGAATCCCATGCATTGCTACAGACTAGGGATCAAATGGCTAGGAAGCAGTTCTGCAGAACAGGACCTAGGGGTTACAGTGGATGAGAAGCCGGATATGAGTCAACAGTGTGCCCTTGTTGCCAAGAAGGCAAACGGCATTTTGAACTGTATAAGTAGGGGCATTGCCAGCAGATCGAGGGACGTGATCATTCCCCTCTATTCGACATTGGTGAGGCCTCATCTGGAGTACTGTGTCCAGTTTTGGGCCCCACACTACAAGAAGGATGTGGAAAAATTGGAAAGAGTCCAACGGAGGGCAACAAAAATGATTAGGGGGTTGGAGCACATGACTTATGAGGAGAGGCTGAGGGAACTGTGATTGTTTAGTCTGCAGAAGAGAAGAATGAGGGGGGATTTGACAGCTGCTTTCAACTACCTGAAAGGGGGTTGGATCTAGAGGATGGATCTAGACTGTTCTCAGTGGTACCTGATGACAGAACAAGGAGTAATGGTCTCAAGTTGCAGTTGGGGAGGTTTAGGTTGGATATTAGGAAAAACTTTTTCACTAGGCGGGTGGTGAAGCACTGGAATGGTTACCTAGGGAGGAGGTGGAATCTCCTTCCTTAGAGGTTTTTAAGGCCCGGCTTGACAAAGCCCTGGCTGGGATGATTTAGTTGGGAATTGGTCCTGCTTTGAGCAGGGGGTTGGACTAGATGACCTCCTGAGGTCCCTTCCAATCCTGATATTCTATGATTCTATACAGCCATTCCACCTGGCCCTGCCCCCACTGAGCCCCTACACAGCCATACCACCTAGCCACATGGGGTATGATGCTGGGAGATAGTATAAACTGGGTCATAAAAGTATTACATGACCAAGGATACTCTGATCTCATGGGACAGGTTGGACAGAGTTAGCCATTTGCACATTGGTTGTCTGTCTCTTTGTGTGCACCTTTTTTGTCTTGTGAGCGTCTTGGGACAGGGAGTGTCCCAGTTTGTCTGTACCCCGCACAATGGGTCCCACTCCTCCTCGGGGCCGTTGGCCCTACTGAAACATGAATCAATAATAATAGTATTCATGGACGTGGGCGGGGAAGAACATGTGCCCCCCCACACTCTGATGTGACCCAAGCAGATGGGCACTGGTAATAGCTGGCATTCTTGGAGTTCCACTCGTCCTCCTGTCTCAAGTAAAAGGAATCCCGTCTCCCCTGATCTTTTCAGCTCTTTATGCAAGTGCCAGCTGCTTACTCCACATGCCAGCTGCTCTGAAAGCGCTTTCTTTCTCACCTCAGCCAGAGCAGCTTGGCACATTGGAGACTCTTGAGTTCCTCCAAGTCCTTCAGGTTCAAATCAGCAATGGTCTGGGCACACCTGGGACCCAAGGACGCCTGGCGCCATATGGCTGAGCAGCAAATAATGAGGACTCCCTGGAGAAAGGGAGGCTGTGAAGGAAGATGTGGGAGAGAAGGAACATGTCCTGCACTGGGAGTGGCACAAAGAAAGAGCAGAAGATAGTTCTCCCCCAAATCAGAAGAGACTAGAGCAAAATAGGACACGGGGCAGGTCGAGGCTTAGCAAATCTGCAATAGAAGCAACAGTTCCTATCGCTTCCAGCACAGTAACACCTAACTGCCATTGTTCTCCATCACATTCCCATTTCTCCAGATACCAGTGTGCATGTTTAACTCCTAGGCCCACTGCAGGGTCGGGTCTGTGGGTTTGCTACAAGTTTCATCTTCACAAAGACTCCAATAAGCATCATCTTGAGTTTCTTTGCTCTGGCAATGGCAGAGCCTCAGGAATTTGTCCTGGGGAGAGCAACAAAATTTCCAAGAGGCATAAACTGGCTGTGAAGTCTCTGTCCTGGCAAAGCTGAGATAATTGGAGTTATGGCTTTGAAAATTATTTTCACATCACTTCTTTAAATTAAAAAAAATTAAATTAATAGAGATACCCTATCTCCTAGAACTGGAAGGGACCTTGCAAGGTCATTGAGTCCAGTCCCCTGCCTTTACTAGCAGGACCAAATACTGATTTTGTCCCAGATTCCTAAGTGGCCCCCCCCCAAGGATTGAACTCACAACCGTAGGTTTAGTAGGCCAATGCTCAAACCACTGAGCTATCCCTCCCGCAGGAGAATGTCTTCTGGAGCTCTCTGAAAGCACTGTTCTTCCCTAATGTCCAAAGCCAAGCACAGCCACCCACAGGGTAATTAGACTTACTTGAGGGGAGCTGGGGAACAGGGGAAGAAGGAGGCAACCCTAGAGGTTTCAGAGGCCAACTGAAGCAAGAAGAGCCCAGTGCAAAAAAATTTCTCTGGAAACTGGTAATGGTAGTTTGACTGAGGTCTTTAATGTGGCTAAAATATCAGTCAGTCATTCTGGGAGGGAAACATACCGGTCTAAATATACAGCTCCCAGGAATGCTAATGTTGTGTTAAGCTAAATAGATCCTTGAATCTCTGGCCTGGCCTACACTACAGACCTATAGCGGTATAACCACATCACTCTGGGGTGTGAAAAATCCATCCCCCCTGTGATGTAGTTACACCAACCTTGCCCCCCCACATAGACAGTGCTATGTTGGCAGGAGAGCTTCTCTCACAGGGTTGAAAAGGACCAGAGGAGGTCATCTAGTCCAACCCCCTGTGCAAAGCAGGACCAATCCCTAACTAAATCCCCAAATGGCCCCCTCAAGGATTGAACTCACAAAGCCAATGCTCAAACTACTGAGCTATGCCTCCTCCCTCCACACAACTGCCTCCTCTCTGGGAGGTGGAGTAACTACTCCGATGGAGAGGTTCTTACATCAGCATAGGAGCTTCTTCACTTAAGCACTACAGCAGCACAGCTTGCCAATGCAGTGTTTTGAATGTAGACCTGCCCCGGCACTCGAAGGCAGGTTTTCTAATCCTTTAATGATTCTCATGGCCCCTCTCCAATTTATCAACATCCTCCTTGAATTGTGGGCACCAGAACAGGACACAGGATTCCAGCAGCGGTGACACCAGTGCCAAATACAGAGGGAAAATCACCCCTCTAACCCTATGTGAGATTCCCCATTACCCCTATGGCCACACCATCGTACTAGGAGCTCCTGGCCCCAGTGCAGTGAGGTGGCTAAGGAAGCAACTACAATCCAAGCAGAAGTAGGGGTGGTGTTATCACTATTAATACTGCACTAGCAAGATCCTTACTATATGCCGTGTCTAGTTCTTGTGCCCACACTTTTAAAAAAGCCGTTTAGCTACAAAAATTATTCCAGGTCTGGAAAACAGACCTCACTGTGAGAGAATAAACAAACTCAATCTATTTAATTTAACAAGGTCAAAGGATGATTTGCTCACAGACCATCCGGTACCTGGTGGAGAAAAGTTTTCTGACAGTCTAGGGATCTTCAGTCTAACAAGATAAGCTGAGGCGAGACAAATTCAAATTAGAAATAAGGTGCAAATTTTTAACAGTGAGTGTAATTAACCATTGGAACAACTCCCAAGGGCTATGCTGGATACTGTCTCACTTACAGTTTTATATCAGGGCTAGATGTCTTCTTCTAAAATCTATCCTCTAGCTCAGTAGTTTTCAACCTGTGCTCCGCAGACCCCTGCGGGTCCACAGACTATGTCTGAGATTTCCAAACGGGTCTGCATCTCCATTTAAAAATTTTTACGGGTCCAAAAATGAAAGAAGGTTGAAAAACCACTGGACTAACTCATCCAGAAGTGAGGGGCTTGATACAGTAGAGATCACTGGGGGGGGGGGGGGGGGGGAAGTCTCAGGCCATTGGACTAGTTTATCATAATGGCCCCTCCTGCCTCTAAACTCTGTTCAGCTATGCACATCCAGGAACTGAACCCCCCACTTGCAGCGTAGGCCACTGCCTTAGCCACAAGGCCATTCTTCCCTTGCCTTGTAGCCCTCTCTGCTGCTATACAAGGTGGTTAGTGCTCATGTCAAGCCAAGGAGTCTGACACACTCTGCTTCATTCAGTCACTGAGTTCTCAACAATCAGCCTTGCGGAACACGAGTGACTGCACAGAATGCCAGAGCCTCTTAAAGGTACAGTTCCCCACACAATGTATGCCCCTCCCCCTCTGTTGCACCCTGCCATCTGCTCCATATCTGCTGCCCTGTTCACACCACATCTGTTTAGTCTTTTCCATAGCGCTCTGACACATTTACTTCTAATAGGTCTAAAAATGAATGACAGTGCAAATCTCCCATCTGAGTGTGTTTCCCTAGTCATCCTGGAGCGCAATTATTAGGGCTAGGGTGACCAGATAGCAAGTGTAAAAAATTGGGACAGGGGGTGTGGGGTAATAGGTTCCTATAAGAAAAAGCCCCCAAAATTGGTACTGTCCCTATAAAATCAGGACATCTGGTCACCCTAATTAGGGTAGTGTTTTCATACCCAGTGTCAGACCTTTAAAAAGAAGTCTAACAAAAACAGCCGGGTGCTTGGCTGATTAATCACTGGTGTTTTGATGAACTGAAATGACTGCTAGTTTCCTCTAAATAGACTAAAATGAGTATTGCCATTACTTGCTGGTGATTGCACTCCCAAACCCACTCAGATGTTTCCTTAAAAGGAAAAGGAGACTGAGAACTTGTCTGGAATCTGAGCATTAGAAGCTAGTGGTTCCTCCCCAGTACAAACTGCCAGTCTTCTACTGCAAAGTTTGTTTGTCAGAGACAGATGTTTGCAGGGGTTATTAAACAGACATTGTTTGACTCTGGAGATTCACCTGTCGGTCTGTGGTATTTAGCAGAAGATTGGCATGAATGTGAAGTGCAGCACACTGCGTCAATGTTTTTAAATAAAAGAACTAAGGGCTAAAGACCCACATTGCTTCTTCCTGAATCCTGCGGTGGGTCAGCTAATAGAATACAGTGCTATCTTACTGCTCCCTGTCTCTGTGCAGCAACTGCTCTACACTTAGGCCCAGATTCTCAAAGCTATTTTGATGCCTAACACTCACTGAAATTAATGGCAGTATATTTTTGAGGATCTGGGTCTTAGGCCTGGTCTGCACTACACAGTTAGATCATAGAATCATAGGGTTGGAAGGGACCTCAGGAGGTCATCTAGTCCAACCCCCCTGTTCAAAGCAGGACCAATCCCCAACTAAATCATCCCAGCCAGGACTTTGTCAAGCCTGACCTTAAAAACCTCTAAGGAAGAACATTCCACCACATCCCTAGGTAACCCATTCCAGTGCTTCACCACCCTCCCAGTGAAAAAGTTTTTCCTAATATCCAACCTAAACCTCCCCCACTGCAACTTGAGACCATTATTCCTTGTTCTGTCATCTGGTACCACTGAGAACAGTCTAGATCCATTTTCTTTGGAACCCCCATTCAGGTAGTTGAAAGCAGCTATCAAATCCCCCCTCATTCTTCTCTTCTGCAGACTAAACAATTCCAGTTCCCTCAGCCTCTCCTCATAAGTCATGTGCTCCAGCCCTCTAAACATTTTTGTTGCCCTCCGCTGGACTCTTTCCAATTTTTCACATCCTTCTTGTAGTGTGGGGACCAAAACTGGACACAGTACTCCAGATGCCAAATAGAGGGGAATGATCACGTCCCTCGATCTGCAGGCAATGCTCCTACTTATACAGCCCAAAATGCCATTAGCCTTCTTGGCAACAAGGGCACACTGCTGACTCATATCCAGCTTCTCGTTCACTGTAACCCCTAGGTCCTTTTCTGCAGAATCGCTTCCTAGCCACTCGGTCCATAGTCTGTAGGAGTGCATGGGATTCTTCCGTCCTAGGTGCAGGACTCTGCACTTGTCCTTGTTGAACCTCATCAGATTTCTTTTGGCCCAATCCTCTAATTTGTCTAGGTCCCTCTGTATCCTATCCCTACCTTCCAGCTTAACTACCACTCCTCCCAGTTTACTGTCATCTGCAAACTTGCTGAGGGTGCAATTCATCCCATCATCCAGATCATTAATAAAGATATTGAACAAAACCAGCCCCAGGACTGACTCCTGGGGCACTCCGCTTGATACCGGCTGCCAACTAGACATGGAGCCATTGATCACTATCCACTGAGCCTGACAATCTAGCCAGCTTTCTATCCACCTTATAGCTTATGTTGACTTACTTATGTCAGTGTATACACCACAGTCCTGTCCCGCCAATGTAAATGCCCTACTACAGCGACATAATAACTCCACCTCCACAAGAGGCGTAGGGCTTATGTCGGTGTTGCTTAGAGTGACACAGTGTCTGTGTAGAGACTGCGTTACTTACATAGGCTTACGGCCTTCTTGTCAATTTCACGTCTCCATGCTGGAACCATGAAATTGACAAGAAAACCTGGCAGCTAGAGTTCGGTTGCCCCCGGCTCCCCACTCCCACCCTGACTGCTGCGTGGAGGCTCCCTGAATAGCCTAAGTGGCTGCCCCTCCGATCTCAGCTGGGAGCTGAGAGCCCCGGGAGGGAGCTGCGCTCCCAGCGGGGAGCTGCATGGAGCTGAGAGTTGGCGGAAATGCTTCTGGTGAGCACGCGCACTGTCGACAGAAGGAGGGTAGCACGAACATCAGTAATTACTGCCGTGGCTGTAAGTTAACCTAACATAAGTCGACTTAGGACTGTAGTGTAGACATGCACATGTTGTATAGGAAGGTTGCGAACCAGAGGCCCACTGATGGTTCATTACTGTGTGTCAGCAACTCTTGTCAGACACACTCACCACACCTAACAAACGGTTATCATGATCTATATCTAAAAGGTGTCACATAAGATATCACAAAAAAACTGGTAACACACTGGTCCCAAAAATCATTGCCTGGTGCACATATCAGGGGGAGGGAAAAGAGTTATAAATATGGGCTAGAATTATGTTCTTAAAATGAGTTTGGCAAGCAATGCCTAAGCCAGGCCTGTTGCAGACATAGGAACATGGTTCCACCTGCCTAAATGTGTACAGGGTGTGATCAAAGACAAAGAAGGCATCTTTACATGCAAGGTGAACAAAGCCATCAGGAGAGTGAGTGGGGAAAGAGGAATACTTAATCTCAATGGGGGATGGAGACTGCACCCTCAGGGAGCCTTCCTGCCTCTTGAAGCAGGGTCAATGACCTTTGGGAAGACAGCATGGCATCTACACCCCAGCAAGAGAGAGAAGTTTGGTCTGGGCTGACTTTTCAAAGAATCCATTTCAAGGTTTACTGGACTCTGAAGGCAAGGGATCTGAACCTCAAGTGATAAGCAAGTGAAACAACTGATTGTACACAATAAGACTGTATGATAAAAGTGTACTGAGTGAGGTCTTTTCGGAAAGCCTCTGACACACTGGGGATTGACTATAGAAGGAATTATGGTTACTCACGGAGATCATGTGTTACAGTCTGTGACCAAACACAAGGAGAAACAGACAGGAGGGAAGACAGCTATCGACCTGTCTCCAGTGTCAATTAAGCATCATGGAACCAACACAACGGAAGCTCTATTTACATATGAATCAGCAGCAGGATGGGAAGCCTACAGGAAGGGAAGAACAGCAGGAGGTCCTCCTGCCTCTTGGAACAGGGTCAATGAGCTTTGGGAAAAGCCATTCAGGTATCCATCACTAGAAGGGTTCCAGGGGCTGGAGCTACTGAAATCACAGAACATTGGGGAGCCTTCAATCAGGGGGGTTGAAGGCTCTAGAAACTGAGTTTAGGGGAGAAACCTGCTTAGGCAAAGCCTAAGTTGCTGACATTACATTTTAGTCTTTGAAGCGTATTTTTACTTTTGTTTGATTGTTGCCCTTTCTAACTTTATTCCTTACAATTGGTATCATTTAATCCTTTTGTTAAATAAACTTGTTTTACTTTTACTAGAAGCCAGTTCAGGCTATGATTGAACTCAGAGTGTTTGTCAAACCCCAATTCACTTAATGTGCTGCAGTGTATTGTCTCTCTACTTGAGCAACAAACTGAATAACTTCTCGGAGTCCTACAGGCATGGGCTGGACACTGCAGGGAGACGTCTCTGGGGAACTCGGGAGCTGGGGATCACTGTCTGTTACCTGCCAGGCAAGGCTTGGACTGGCAATCCAGGAAATTTTTGGAAAGCGTAGGGGACAATTTCCTGGTGCAAGTGCTGGAGGAACCAACTAGGGGCAAAGCTTTTCTTGACCTGCTGCTCACAAACAGGGAAGAACTAGTAGGGGAAGCAAAAGTGGATGGGAACCTGGGAGGCAGTGACCATGAGATGGTCGAGTTCAGGATCCTGACACAAGGAAGAAAGGAGAGCAGCAGAATATGGACCCTGGACTTCAGAAAAGCAGACTTTGACTCCCTCAGGGAACAGATGGGCAGGATCCCCTGGGAGAATAACATGAAGGGCAAAGGGGTCCAGGAGAGCTGGCTGTATTTTAAAGAATCCTTATTGAGGTTGCAGGAACAAACCATCCCGATGTGTAGAAAGAATAGTAAATATGGCAGGCGACCAGCTTGGCTAAACAGTGAAATCCTTGCTGATCTTAAACGCAAAAAAGAGGCTTATAAGAAGTGGAAGATTGGACAAATGACCAGGGAGGAGTATAAAAATATTGCTCAGGCGTGCAGGAGTGAAATCAGGAAGGCCAAATCACACTTGGAGTTGCAGTTAGCAAGAGAGGTTAAGAGTAACAAGAAGGGTTTCTTCAGGTATGTTAGCAACAAGAAGAAAATCAAGGAAAGTGTGGGCCCCTTACTGAATGAGGGAGGCAACCTAGTGACCGAGGATGTGGAAAAAGCTAATGTACTCAATGATTTTTTTGCCTCTGTCTTCACGCACAAGGTCAGCTCCCAGATTGCTGCACTGGGCAGTACAGCATGGGGAGAAGGTGACCAGCCCTCTGTGGAGAAAGAAGTGGTTCGGGACTATTTAGAAAAACTGGACGTGCACAAGTCCATGGGGCCGGATGCGCTGCATCCGAGGGTGCTAAAGGAGTTGGCGGGTGAGATTGCAGAGCCATTAGCCATTATTTTTGAAAACTCATGGCGATCGGGGGAGGTCCCAGATGACTGGAAAAAGGCTAATGTAGTGCCCATCTTTAAAAAAGGGAAGAAGGAGGATCCGGGGAACTACAGGCCAGTCAGCCTCACCTCAGTCCCTGGAAAAATTATGGAGCAGGTCCTCAAGGAATCAATTATGAAACATTTAGAGGAAAGGAAAGTGATCAGGAACAGTCAGCATGGATTCACGAAGGGGAAGTCGTGCCTGACTAACCTAATTGCCTTCTATGATGAGATAACTGGCTCTGTGGATGAGGGGAAAGCAGTGGATGTGTTATTTCTTGACTTTAGCAAAGCTTTTGATACTGTCTCCCACAGTATTCTTGCCACCAAGTTAAAGAAGTATGGGCTGGATGAATGGACTGTAAGGTGGATAGAAAGCTGGCTAGATCGTCGGGCTCAACGGGTAGTGATCAATGGCTCCATGTCTAGTTGGCAGCCGGTTTCAAGTGGAGTGCCCCAAGGGTCGGTCCTGGGGCTGGTTTTGTTTAATATCTTTATTAATGATCTGGAGGATGGTGTGGACTGCACTCTCAGCAAGTTTGCAGATGACACTAAACTAGGAGGCGTGGTAGATACACTAGAGGGTAGGGATCGGATACAGAGGGACCTAGACAAATTAGAGGATTGGGCCGAAAAAAACCTGATGAGGTTCAACAAGGACAAGTGCAGAGTCCTGCACTTAGGACGGAAGAATCCCATGCACTGCTACAGACTAGGGACCGAATGGCTAGGTAGCAGTTCTGCTGAAAAGGACCTAGGGGTCACAGTGGATGAGAAGCTGGATATGAGTCAACAGTGTGCTCTTGTTGCCAAGAAGGCTAACGGCATTTTGGGCTGTATAAGTAGGGGCATTGCCAGCAGATCGAGGAACGTGATCGTTCCCCTTTATTCGACATTGGTGAGGCCTCATCTGGAATACTGTGTCCAGTTTTGGGCCCCACACTACAAGAAGGATGTGGAAAAATTGGAAAGAGTCCAGCGGAGGGCAACAAAAATGATTAGGGGTCTGGAGCACATGACTTATGAGGAGAGGCTGAGAGAACTGGGATTGTTTAGTCTCCAGAAGAGAAGAATGAGGGGGGATTTGATAGCAGCCTTCAACTACCTGAAGGGGGGTTCCAAAGAGGATGGAGCTCGGCTGTTCTCAGTGGTGGCAGATGACAGAACAAGGAGCAATGGTCTCAAGTTGCGGTGGGGGAGGTCCAGGTTGGATATCAGGAAAAACTATTTCACTAGGAGGGTGGTGAAACACTGGAATGCGTTACCTAGGGAGGTGGTGGAGTTTCCTTCCTTGGAGGTTTTTAAGGCCCGGCTTGACAAAGCCCTGGCTGGGATGATTTAGCTGGGAATTGGTCCTGCTTTGAGCAGGGGGTTGGACTAGATGACCTCTTGAGGTCCCTTCCAACTCTGATATTCTATGATTCTATGGCAGAGCCCTGAAGAGTTTGCTGGCCAGGCAGACACACTGGGGTGTCAGAGCTGTCTCACAGCTGAGCAGCAGCAACCCTCTCCTTTGCTGAGGTTGAGAGGGGTAGTGCTGTCACTCACAGTTCTAGGACCCCCAGCAGATTGTCACATCTGCAGCCGACTTTGGGGAAATGCAGGAACTGGAAGGGTGTTGGGGTCACTACAAACAGTAACTGGGTGGTGAAAGCCAGGGTGTGGCCTGCATGCTTGTCTGCCAGCTGGTGGTGTCAGGGCTATGAGCCACAGCAGCCCCTTACTGGTCTAGGTTCAATACCAAAGTGTCACAAAGGTGCTGTGACAGTTTCATAGCTTCCTAGGTTCCAAGGTGAGAAGAAGCCATTGTGACATCTAGTCTGAGCTCGTGTGTAACAGACCAGAGACCTGCCCCACAAAAATTCCTAGAGCAGAGCTCTGAGAAAAGAGTCATCTCGATTTACAAATTGCCAGGGATAGAGATGGCTAGCTAAAGAACACCAGTAATGATGTGGATGATAACCTGGATGCTCACATCACACAGCCTTCAGCAAACGGCACCCTACTTAGCCGTCTCAGCACAGGAATCAAAGAGTGACTGGATCATGGAAACAGAAATTCCCCTCTGTGCCTAGAAGTGGTCTCTTCAGGGCAGAGGCAGATATATTGCTGCAGGTGATGTGAGGAATAGTTACATGCTGCCACCTGTGAAGTGCTGGAGGGGACTCTCTTAAAATCCTGCAATCAAACAGAGGGGAAGGCAGGGGTGATTTCCCTGCCTCTCTGTTACATCATCCTGGCAGAGAGCATGGATCCACAGGCTTGGTAAAAGTACATCTGAAAAGAATGTTTTGCCTTTGAAATAGACCAGATTACACCAAAGAGCCAGTCTTTTCAAACCGTGTCTTGGGAACGTGTCTGCAGATCCCCTCCAATCTGCCCCCAGCTGGCACAAGCTGAACACACTGCTCCACTCTCCCTGCACTCTGCTGAGCTTTCCTTGTTCTCAGGGACAAAATGTAAACATTGCCAGGAATTGGCAGCTAAACATAAACTTGTTTGATAAGGGGAGCTGCTTTCCTCCTTGGTTTGGAGAGGAGTTTGGTTTAAATGGGTAAACAAATGAAAAGATTTCCTAGACTTTCCTTCCTTCTCTGTAAAGCACATGCACCGTGGGACATGGGGTTTATCAGTTAAGGGGAAATTGTTTGTGGGAAACCCTTGTTCAGATATTGGCTGCACATCACTCTAGACACTGTCTAGGGATGTCAAAGTCTGCACCTTTCACCAATGCTAAATCCTCCTAAAATCTAGTTAATTCATCTTACAGTGTGTAAGTATCCTATCTTTAAAGATGGTGAAACCCAAAAGATCCTATGCTAAACAATTTGGGGTCTTCCAAAAACAGTCCAACCTGATTGCTAGATTGATTCAGATATGTGTCAGGTGAGTAATATCTTCTCATCAGGCTGTGGCATGGCTGAGTGGCAGAATGAGAACAAGTTGTGAAATCAGAGCTGATCTAGAGTTTTTGGAGACAACTGTGTGTGACGCTGCACCCCATAATGCTTTATGGAAATATGCTTATGAAAGTAAATATGACATAACTGGAATATGTTTTATGCTAGATATGCCATGTAACATCTCTCTGCAAAGGTTATGATCTACTGGATATATTAATCCTATTTGTATGCATGTATCATTTTTGTATTCAAAGTTATGAATATTGGCTATGTACTTGTTTAATTTTAAGTAGCCTCAGTGAAGCAGTTGGTCAGCTTCCTGAGAAAAGACTATTCTCAGTAAGTGCCCAATCAAGAAACACTTAAGCTAACAATGAACTTGGAGATGCCAATCCACATCTGAGCTTTCCTGGGAATGTGGCCTGGTTGGTAAGGAACTCAGTCATGCATGGACATGTGACTCCAAAACTCCATCTTGGAGCTGGATTCTGGATAGGAGAGAGGAGGGGGTCTCCACCCAAAAGGGAAAGTCTATTTAAGCCCCTGGGAGATCCCTCCATTTTGTCTTCAGTGGCTCAAGAGAGCCTCTCCATCCCAAAAGGATACCTGAAAGAAATTGGAACAAAGGACAGTAACCACAGGGGTGTGAGTGATTGCTGGACCCAGACTAGAAGGAGGCTAGTCTGTAAAAGAAGCTTACTGGAACATCTCTGAGAGTGAGATTTCATCTGTAATCACTTTCTTACTGTATTAGGTTTAGACTTGTGTGTTTCATTTTATTTTGCTTGGTAATTCACTTTGTTCTTTCTGTTACTATTGGGAACCACTTAATCCTATTTTCTGTATTTAATAAAATCACTTAACTTATTAATTAATCCAGAGTATGTATGGGCAAACAGCTGTGCATATCTCTCTATTAGTGTTATAGAGGGTGAACAATTTGAGTTTTTCCTGCATAAGCTTTAGACAAGGTAAAATGGATTTATTTGGGGTTTGGACCCCATTGGGAACTGGGCATCTGGGTGTTGGAGACAGGAACACTTCTTAAGCTGTTTTCAGTTAAGCCTGCAGCCTTTTGGAGGATGTTGTTCAGACCTGGGTCTGTGTTTGTAGCAGGCTAGGGTGTCTGGCACAACCAGGCAGGGTTCTGAAGTCCCAAGCTGCCAGGGAAAACGGGCTCAGGGGTAGTCTCAGCACATCAGTTAGCAGTTCCAAAGGGGTTTTCTGTGACCAACCCATCACACTGTGTTGTTTGCTTAGGGCTGTGTGTGATGGTACCTCCCAAACAGCATCATTTTTCACCATCAGGGCACTAAGCATTGGAAATTATGGACCATCAACTCCTGAGTGATTCAGGGCTCCAGAAACTCCTTGCTAATGTCTTCCAGTGATGGGAGCTTCACTAAACCCTAAAATAGACAGCTCCAAATCCATGTGTCACTTGGGGAAATCTGCTCTCAAGGAAGGCAGTGGAGGACCACATACCATCGAGTCCTCAGAGAAACTGGGAGGCAATTTTCTGCACGTCCAAGCCTTGTCCAGGCACCGAAATTGGACTGATTTAACAACATTGATTTCTAAGTTGAGTTAATTAAATCAGCACAACCTCTTTGAGTGGATGCTCTTAAATTGGGTTAGGAATGGCTGACACCCATTTAGCTTCTTCTATTTGTTACTGAATTACCCTAAATTGATATTTGCCACTCTTAAGGTAGGTTAAGAGCATCCACATGAGACAGGTGCACAACTTTAACTAAATCAATTTAGAAACTGATTTAGTCAAATAAGTGTAGTTTGTGTGTGTAAACTGGACCTCAATGAAAGATACTTCCTTTTCCTCAAGCTCTCATCAACCAAGGAGCAGGAGTTAGGCCCAGATCCTAAAACATATTTAGGTGACTAGCTCTCATTGATTTATCAGACAGCCCCTTCCCTAACTCACCCAACTGTTATTAAGGGCACTGTCGTCTGCATGGCCACTGGCAGGCAGGAGTTTTATCTTCTCCTGGGAAGATAATCTCCAGAGAGGAGTTTGTGCCTTGCAAGCAAACCTGAATAGCACAGAGACCGTAGGGCAGCCTGGTAAAACCTGAGACAAACATTTGTCCCTCTTCTCCTCCTTGCACTGTATTGTTAAAAGCCTTCTACAGCTGACAGAATGTTCCCTGCTGCTCACTGCCTCTGAGCTCTATGGAGGAAAAGTGGGGAACCCACAGAGTGAATGGAAAAGCTTTGTCAGGTCCTGACCACCATCTTGGATTTGCAAGAGAGCAATGGGCAGTGAATCAGGGGTCTCACCAGGGCCTGGAGAGGGCCTGGGGATTTAAAGAGGCAGCTAGCAAGAAACTGAGTGAGATGGGACTCTCCAGAGCAGACCACTATGTGCGCGAAGCTGGTGTCAGTCACTCTAATGAAGGGATTTAATCATAATTACTGCCCGGCAACCAACCAGCCCAGCTGCTTGCCCAAGATGCTTCTGCATGTTCTACAGATGGTACTCAGAAGGCCTGATGAGCACCAGAAGGTCTCAAGATCTACATAACAGCCTCATTTTAGACAGGACCCAGCATAAAGGAAGACAGAATGGGACAAGAATGCTCAGTGAGAACCAAGAGTGTGGAGCAGCCCCACCAGCCCTGGCTGAGGTGGAGATGGAGAGCAGCTGACAAAGGGGAGGAGCCAGGGGAAGGGGATGAAGACTAAGACGAAGGGGAGGAGCAGGAGCCAGCTGTAGGGAAGTGAGTAGCCGTGACCAAGGGAAGACGCAGGCCCAGGAAAGCTGATGGTGAGTGGGAGCATCTCTGCCAGAGCCTTCTCCTTCCCACAGAGAACTGAGGGAGGCTGCCAACAAGTCAAGGCCGGTTCTTTGAATTTTCATACACCTGTTATCACAACATCTGGGCAAATGGGAGAGACTAATTAACTCAAACTGTCCACAACTAAGAGGACACACAGCTCCATTCCTTGTGCTCCCCAGCCAAGCATAAATAACCCAGGCATGGGCCATAGTCAACTAAATTCCTGGCAAAAAGTTGTGTCCTTGGCCATATTCTGAAGGTTACTAAACTCTGACTCCCAATGGCCACCAGAGGGAGCAGGATCTAAAGTGGGGCTCGGCTTGCCCCTGAAAATGCACTTTTAGGGACAGCTACTGCAGCAGGTCCTGGAGACAGAGGGGTCTAAAGGCCAGACGAGGATGCCCTTGCTTATACCAAGCCGAGTAGCACCTGAGTCTGAAAACAGTCACGTTATAATCAGGGTGTCTACTAGCAGAATAAAGTATGACTCAGTGTGAGCAAAGGGTCCCAATCTGCTCCTAAGGTAGCCAGGTCCTATGGGATATATTTTCCCCACCCCTGAGGAAGTCTGGCACTTCTCTACCTGAGCTCCTCTGACCACATCCATTCTCCAGTGGGGATCTGCCCTCCTTTTGGTCAGCTAAGCCCATTTTCCACATATGCTGAAGACTCTCCCAATGCCTTGGTGCACTGCCTTGCCAACCAGAGATCCTGTCTCTAGAGTTTCCCTAATAAGGCGATTCCCAGACTGCTGCTGACTTACATTTTGGCATATTTACATTTTTTGGCAAGACACAGTGTGACTCTGGCACTGGCAAATTGACATTGGTTTCCAGTGTCAAGCAAGGATGCCATTACTGTTACAGACCCTGCCTGGCCTCCCACCAACCCTGCATGTACCTAATGCATGAACAGCTTATTTTCTGTTCCTTAGCCATTCCTTTCATTTATGTTAACAAGAGGCACAAACTTATTCCACTTCCCCTCTGGTCAGGCCAATAGTCCTGAAACATGCTCCTACAGAACTGGAACACTGTTCTCCAGAGACTGACCTTTTCCTGGCCGTAAGTTTAGGGCTAAATTGGCCTTGCTTGCTGAACTGAATGCAGTGAACAGACCTTAAGATTCAGTTCTTTTGTCAAAAATGACATTTTACGAAAATAGCTTCATTTCCTTGTGGGTATTGTGAAGCAAGTGCCCAGAGATCTGATTAGGCTGCTGGATGCGTTGCACATGGACAGTTTTGTTTCTATAATAAACTCCATTTTTAGAAGTCTGCAGTCTCCCTTCCACCTGTTTCCCAAACCTGAGCCATTCTTTTTAGGTGACAGATCTGAGGAACTGTCCCAAATTGAGGTATCATTAGAGGAGGTTTCGGAATAAATTAATAAATTAAACAGCAATAAGTCACCAGGACCAGATGGTTTTCACCCAAGAGTTCTGAAGGAACTCAAATGTGAAATTGCAGAACTACTAACTGTAGTCTGTAACCTATCATTTAAAATCAGCTTCTGTACTAAATGACTGGAGGAAAGCTAATGTGACGCCAATTTTTAAAAAGAGCTCCAGAAGTTATCCCAGCAGTTACAGGCCTGTAAGCCTGACTTCAGTTCCGGGCAAACTGGTTGAAACTATAATAAAGAACAATATTGTCAGACATGTAGATGAACATAATTTGTTGGTGAAGAGTCAACATGGTTTTAGTAAGGGGAAATCATGCCTCACCAATCTACTAGACTTCTTTGAGGGAGTCAACAAGCATGTGGACCAAGGGGATCCAGTGGATATAGTGTACTTAGCTTTTCAGAAAGCCTTTGTCAAGGTCCCTCACCAAAGGCTCTTAAGCAAAGTAAGCTGCCATGGGATAAGAGGGAAGGTGCTCTCATGGATTGGTAACTGGTTAAAAGATAGGAAACAAAGGGTAGGTACAAATGGTCAGTTTTCACAATGGAGAGAGGTAAATAGTGGTGTCCCCCAGGGGTCTGTTCTGGGACCAGTCCTATTCAACATATTCATAAATAGGGTGACTAGATGTCCCAACAGTCCTGATATTTGGGGCTTTTTCCTATATAGGCTCCTATTACCCCCCCACCCCTGTCCTGATTTTTCATACTTGGTATCTGGTCACTATTCATAAATGATCTGGGAAAAGGGCTAAACAGTGAGATGGCAAAATTTGCAGATGATACAAAATTACTAAAGATAGTTAAGACCCAAGCAGACTGCGAAGAGCTACAAAAGGATCTCTCAAAACTGGGTGACTGGGCAACAAAATGGCAGATGAAATTTAATGTTGATAAATGCAAAGAAAGCATAATCCTAACCATACATATAAAAATATGGGGTCTAGGTTAGCTGTTACCACTCAAGAAAGATCTTGGAGTCATTGTGGATAGTTCTCTGAAAACATTCACTCAATGTGCAGCGGCAGTCAAAAAAAACGAACAGAATGTTGGGAGTCATTAAGAAAGGGATAGATAATAAGACTGAAAATATCATATTGCCTCTATATAAATCCATGGTATGCCCACATCTTGAATACTGCGTGAAGATGTGGTTGCCCCATCTAAAAAAAAAGATATATTGGAATTGGAAAAGATTCAGAAAAGGGCAACAAAAATGATTAGGGGAATGGAATAGTTTCTGTACAAGGAGAGATTAAAAAGACTGGGACTGTTCAGCTTGGGAAAGAGACAACTAAGGGCGGGATATGATAGAGGTCTATAAAATCATGACTGGTATGGAGAAAGTAAATAAGGAAGTGTTATTTACCCCTTCGCATAACACAAGAACCAGGAGGTGACCTGATGAAATTAATAGGCAGCAGATTTAAAACAAACAAAATGAAGTATTTGTTTACACACTGCACAGTCAACCTGTGGAACTTCTTGCCAGAGGATGTTGTGAAGGCCAAGACCATAACAGGCTTTAAAAAAGAACTAGATAAATTCATGGAGGATATGTCCATCAATGGCTATTAGCCAGGATGGGCAGGAATGGTGTCCCTAGCCTCTGTTTGAATGAGCGACAGGGGATGGATCACTTGATTACCTGTTCTGTTCATTCCCTCTGGGGCACCTGGTACTGGCCACGGTTGGAAGACAGGATATTGGGCTAGATGGACCTTTGGTCTGACGCAGTAGGGCCAGTCATATGTCCTATCTAATCTGTTGTGGATGTTCTGATTATCCATATTTAAAATGTCTATTTCTTTTTGGAAACCTGCTCAACTCTTGGACACATTAATATCTTGAGGCAATGAGTTCCACAGGTTACATATGCATTCTTTAATTACAACTTTTAAATTTGTTACCTTTCAACTTGTATTAGGAGAGTGTAAACAGAAACACCAGATCAACCTTCTCAAATCATTCATTATTTTTTACACCTTCATTGTGTCCCCTCTTATGTGTCATAGAATATCAGGGTTGGCCCAGGCAGGAGACCAAACTGTGCCTACTGAGCTCTAAGGAGCAACAGAGACTGTGGGTATTCCACCTTCCCACCTCCCATACTGGCCTGTGATGAAAGTAGCTCAATAAGCTGTAACCTTTGCTACCATACTGGGAAAGGGAGGTCATATTGAGGGCCTTAGCGAGCTTCTAAGGCCACTGAATTCGCCAGGAAGCACGGGACCCACCAATACAGGCTTGGAGCTTTGTCACAGAGGATACAGGCAAGATTTTTTCCTGCTGTAGATTGCAAGGCAATGTCTTGATAGTTTCCACACTCCAACTTATCTCCTTTCTTAAAGATTATAACAATGCTAGCATTTCTCAAGTCTTCTGGAATCTTCTCATACCAGATATGAAGAAAAAGTTTGTGGAGCTTTGTTACCAGTTCTTCACCTCCAAACTTGTAGACTTCAGCTAGTATGCCATCTGGCCCTGCTGCCTTGTTCTTCTTCGTTTGCATAATGGCTTGTGTTACTTCTTCAAGGGGGGGGGGGCTCAGCAAGAGATTCTCTTTCAGGTCATTGATGTCATTGTGCGCTGGGATAGAGATTATAAGAAAAGCCTATTTTTCTCCTCCCCCAGTTATGCACCTAAATACCTTGAGGCCCTGGATTTTGGGGACTTCTGAAACTTTTACCCAGAACAGGATACTTAAATAAAGCAGGTTTCAGAGTAGCAGCCGTGTTAGTCTGTATCCGCAAAAAGATGAACAGGAGTACTTGTGGCTCCTTAGAGACTAACAAATTTATTAGAGCATAAGCTTTCGTGGACTACAGCCCACTTCTTTTTCGGATGCATATAGCTATATGCATCCAAAAAAGTGGGCTGTAGTCCACGAAAGCTTATGCTCTAATAAATTTGTTAGTCTCTAAGGAGCCACAAGTACTCCTGTTCTTTTTTTAAATAAAGCAGAGTCATCCAAATGAAGGGGCACATGGTCTGTGGGCCAAGAGGTGAGACTTTTGCATCAAATGGAACAAATTGCAGTTATCTTCATCTGGAGAGATGGCCTATGTAGAGTAAAGCTTCTAAAACTGCTGGACTCTGGCTTGTCCCAAGTGTCTTGGCACTTACCAATTCAGCCTGATCTAGCTGGTCGATAACTGGTCTGTTTACATTTCCTCTTTGGTTGGCCCACTGCTGTGCCACCTAAACTCACCTAATTCCTCACCACTTTACAGCACATTCAGAACAGATGGATACAAGTGAAATATTTGGTCCCAGTTCTGGTCACTGCTCAATCTGGCCTGATAATGAGTCAAATGGAAACATGGCTCTTCCCCAAGTATGAAAGTCTTAATCAGAAGTGACCTGATCTTGGTTCTCTCATCAGGAGGTGATATATTCATGGTCCCCTTCATTACCTTATTTTTGCAATTTAGCTATTTCCTAGGATTCCATGGGTGTTATTTATCCCTATTTGCCACTAAGCTTTTGGTAAAGGTAGTGAGGGAACTGAGAAGGGATCATGTAGTTTCATCATGTGATATTTCACCATGATGATGTTTTGCCACCATCAATTCACAGTTGGTTTGGAAACATTTGAAAAGAACCCTCTTCATTTGATGCTTCTATCCCCACACTGCACATGTTACCAGGGCCGGCTCCAGACACCAGCTTAACAAGCAGGGGCTTGGGGCGGCCAAGGGAGAGGGGCAGCACCTGCGGCAATTTGGGGGTGGCATGTCCCTCGCTCCCTCTAGGAGTGAAGGACCTGCCGCTGAACTGCCGCTGCTGATCGCGGCTTTTTTTTTTTTTTTTTTGCTTGGGGCGGCAGAAATGCTGGAGCCAGCCCTGCGTGTTACCATGGGGGAAAATATAATTGCCCTGAAAATGTCATCTCCTATGAAATACAGAGAGAGGATGCATGCTCCAAAGTGCCACGGTGCCCAGTGAGACATGGGGAGGATTGAGTGACACAGCTGGTTCAGTGTGACTGCCCCATTGGGAGTTGAGTCAGAGAGGCCATTTTAATGTATGAATGACGTAATAATGCTGAGGGGAAGAGCGATACATAAAGCATCTGAATTCCCTTCCTGCTCTATAAGTCAACTTACCAGCTAACCATAAATAGAAAATAAATACAATTCCCTCATCAGTGGGAGCTCAGTCCATATAAATTAAACAATACTGTTTCTCCATGTATTTCACTGCAGTCCTATATAGCTGTCCTTTAGGTAAATATGGAATTAAGATGCTTTTATAGTTTGGTTAGAAATTCAAAGCCATTTTCTCCCTCCATTTGTGCTCTTAGATGGAACTAAGATTTTTCAGCTAGGAAGTTTGGTTTTGGAACATCTTAAAATCCTCTGGCCAAACTTTATACTGCAACTCACCCAGTTCCTTTGGAAAACCCTGCAAATGTCCGTTTTCCTAATAGTATTAGAAACAATATTTTTATGTCATTGTCTTACACAGAGTTTACATGAAAATGCAGTTCATATCTGTGTATATATCATCCTAATTGTTCCTGCTTTTCATTAAACTGCAAACTTTTCCTATTTCCATAGTTTGTCCTTTTCCTTTTTAACCAGACCATTGTGCTGTTCCTTTGCTGTCTAGGAGCTCATACCCCTCATTGCGATGCTTGTTAGGTTTCTAAACACAAAGAGCAAACCTTTACTTTGTCTACAATAATTTTAAACTTAAAAAAAATTGGGGGGGGGGGGGAGAAAAGAAAAAGGAAAGAACACAAGTAAAGCTTTAATAAAGCTTTTGATATGGTCTCCCACAGTATTCTTGCCAGCAAGTTAAAAAGTATGCATCAGATGAATGGACTATAAGGTGGATAGAAAGCTGGCTAGATCGTCGGGCTCAACGGGTAGTGATCAATGACTCGATGTCTAGTTGGGAGCCAGTATCAAGCGGAGTGCCCCAGGGGTCAGTCCTGGGACCAGTTTTGTTCAACATCTTCATTAATGATCTGCATGATGGAATGGATTGCACCCTCAGCAAGTTCGCAGATGACACTAAGATGGGGGGAGAGGTAGATATGCTGGAGGGTGGGGATAGAGTCCAGAGTGACCTAGACAAATTGGAGGATTGGGCCAAAAGAAATCTGATGATGTTCAACAAGGACAAGTGCAGAGTCCTGCACTTAGGACAGAAGAATCCCATGCACCGCTACAGGCTGGGGACCGACTGGCTAAGCAGCAGTTCTGCAGAAAAGGACCTGGGGATTACAGTGGACGAGAAGCTGGATATGAGTCAGTCTGCTCTTGTTGCCAAGAAGGCAAACGGCATTTTGGGCTGCATTAGTAGGAGCATTGCCAGCAGATCAAGGAAAGTGATTATTCCCCTCTATTTGGCACATCTAGAGTACTGCATCCAGTTTTGGGCCCCCCACTACAGAAAGGATGTGAACAAATTGGAGAGAGAGTGTCCAGTGGAGGGCAACGGAAATTATTAGGGGGCTGGGGCACATGACTTATGACGAGAGGCTGAGGATACTGGGCTTATTTAGTCTGAAGACAACAGTGAGAGGGGATTTGATAGCAGCATCTCCATCCTTAGAGGTTTTTAAGGCCTGGCTTGACAAAGCCCTGGTTGGGATGATTTAGTTGGGGTTGGTTCTGCTTTGAGCAGGGGGTTGGACTAGATGACCTTCTGAGGTCCCTTCTAACCCTAATCTTCTATGATTCATGACAGAGAGTACGGGATGTGGGTCTGTTCTGCAACCAGCTATAGAATGGCTGAGAACAGAGTCCATGTGTGCCCTTCTCTGTAGTTACAGGGGGAGTGTAAAACTGATCAGCTGCAAATTTTTGCTGCTGGTAAACTCCATTTATGAGCAATTTAATATAATAAAACGTATTCTTCTCTGTTTGATCATCAAGAAGTTAGGTGAACAAAGATGAAATGAGCCCCTCAAAAAACAAACAATCCTCTTTTCTACTAATATAGCCATATAGTGCAAAGTATCTGAAGACACAAACAGCTACTGCAGACAGCTATATATCATGCCTGCAAAGTCTCAAGTGTCTTTCCCCTGTTTTTAAAGAACTGATTGTAGGTTATGATACCCTGCCTATTCCATATTCCAGAAACTGGAGTGGATTTAATTCCCTATAATTAAAGTTAGAGAAAGAACAGGGATTAGTTGTTCTATTCCAGATTGTTAGAGAATGTTTCTCCAAAGGCTTCATTTTGGTATTTTGTAAAAATTGTTGTAAGAAAGACATATAGGCCCCTGGGATTGAGAGTGGTCACTGCCTGTTCCATCTCCAGCTGCTGTCTGCTGAAATAGCCCCTATCCAGAACAGACACACTTTTGTCAGTCTGCATTCACTTTTCAGTGCACTGTGTGTGTGTGTGTGTGTATTAGTGGGGGGGATGCATGTCCCACAGCCTCTTCCCCATTCCTGGACCCACAGCAGCATCTGTCCTTCCCCAATTTCACAGAAAGGGGGTGATCCACGTGCAGCCAGGGAGGGTAACCTCGCACACCCCCATGGTCATTGCTACATCCTATTATTGCTTTGAAGACCAGGCTAAATGAAGACCCCCCCAGACAGTGAGGTTACAGGAGACTATGACAATGCCCAGAGCAAGGTCTACAGGAGGAGAAGTGTGTGTTGGGGAGTGGGGAGGAGGGGAGAAAGATGGTCTCCAGAGTCGATGAAGGAATATACCTGGCAAGTCTACAGAAATGGCTGGTAAACGAAGTAGCAGAGTTTACATGCATCAGTGTTAGTCACAAAATCATTAACATGTTTAGAAAATGATACAACCATTTGTTTTCTTCTTTTATGATTTCACTCAAGCCTGCCCCACCTACTCAAGTCTGGAGCATGTTTTTTCTAAACACTCTCAGGAAAAAATAGCAAGCTCAGGAGTATGCCCATGAAATTTAAGAAACTCTCTCAGATCTCCACAGCTTCCACACAGAGTTAAAGTTTCATAGATTTAGCTTTTGGTGGCATCGTCTTCCAAAGATGACACAAGCATTAATCTGGTATTCAGGACTGCACAGCATGAAGTACTGTACCAGCTCAAGTAACAATTCAGAGAGAGTAGTAGGAACCTTTGGGAGACCTTTATTGGGAACTCAAGTATACGTTTTTGGTGCTATTGACTGCTGCTCTCCAACTGAATATTGTTTTCGTATATCGGTGCCTCTTAGAATTGGTTCCTTGGGGCAATCCAGTCAAAATGAAAGATTTTCAGCCAATATTACACCAGTTAGGGATAACACCCAATGTTTCCATTGCTCTACATTCTCCAACTGTCCTCTGAAAACTAGACGCATCAAATGCGGTACATTTGGAGTACGTAAACTACTTCTGAGATCTCTTTTCAGCAGTTGTTAATACCAAAACACGGCACAGAAGAGCAAAGTTCTGCCCAGCAGCATTGTTATTTAACAAAAGATAAACTGTATTGCTCCAAAACATAGGGAAATCCTCAAGCATATTGGTTCAGACAAAACCTCCTGTAGGACATGGGACATGTGAACAATGGGAGGCGCTTGAAGGTTTAATTGCTCTGAAATGGGAGTCTGTCCTCTCTGAACATTAGTGTATGTGAGGACCATTCCCGAAGATTGGGAATAACAGAGGTGTTGGAAAACTCAGCAGAGGTAGCTCAAATTCTCTTTTGGGGAGGGTTCATTTTTTAAGTTTTGTGAGGCTATCTAGTGCTCAGAAATACAGAGACCCATTGCCTTAGGGACAGTCAGCAGCTGCTCTGCACATTTGCCAATTTACCAATACCCTGACTTGCAATACCCACTGCTATTCCACTCCTGGTCCCCCAAGGAGCTTCACTCTTGGCTTTCAGAAGCCCCTGCTATTCCAGTGCCAAATCCCAAAGTGCTTACTCAGGGAAAACTCCACTCCTTCTGGCTTATGTTTGGGGCACCTTTTACAGGCTCCATGACTGGAAAGCAGGTTGCTGATCAGAAGTCTCTAATGGTGCAGTTTGGGAGACCCTAGAAGACTACCCCCATAAAACAGTATTTATTTTTGGTACTAGGATAGTGCCCCAATGTGCTAGCACTTTTCACACATAGAAGAAGATGCAGACTCTGCTCAGGCTGGTGTGAAAAGCATGGAGGAGTTGTTGTTGTGAGTGAGGCTGTGGATGGATGGGGACCCTAAAGGAGAAACTAAAATTCCCACTAAGTGTAAAAGGGGCAGAGAGGCAAAGCAAAGAGTCAATCTATTGATGTGGAGGGTGAAGGAAGCACCAAGGCCCATGGGTTTCTGCTGTAAAGGCAAATAGCAAGAGAAGGGGTAGATCTACTCCTAGAGAGAGATCCACAATGAGGCTTACGAGCCTACCTGACAGTTTAGACCTAAGTCCAAAATCAGTACTTGGTCCTGCTAGTGAAGGCAGGGGGCTGGACTCGATGACGTTTCGGGGTCCCTTCCAGTTCTATGAGATAGGTATATCTCCATATATTATTTAGACACCATCGAGAGTCACAAAATCCCTGCTCAGCTGCTACCTAGCCTTGAAGGTTCCGATTATGGTTGCCAACTTTCTGATTGAAGAAAACCAAACATCCCCTTCTCTGAGTCCCCACCCACTCCATCCCCCTTCCCTCTGTTGCTCACTCTCCCCCACCCTCGCTCACTCATTTTCACCGGGCTGGGCAGGGGTTTGGGGTGCAGGAGTGGGTGAGGGCTCTAGGCTGGGGATGTGGGCTCCAGGGTGGGGCCAGAAATGAGGGGTTCAGGGTGCGGAAGGGGGCTCCAGGCTGGGGCAGGGGGCTGGGGTACAGGAGGGCTCTGGCTGAGGGTGTGGCCTCTGGGGTGAGTCCAGGGATGAGGGGTTTGGGATGCAGGAGTGGACTCTGGGCTGGGGCGGAGGCATTTAGAGTGTGGGAGGGGGTGTGGGCTTCAGGAGGGAGTTTGGGTGTGGGAGGTGGCTCAGGTGCTGGTGCAGGGGATTGGGGTGAGAGAAGGGTAGGGGTGAGGGCTCTGGGGTGGGGCTTGGGATGAGGGGTTTGGGGTGCAGGAGGGGGTTCTGAGCTGGGGCCAAGGGTTTCAGAGTGTGGGAGGGGGCTCAGAGCTGGGGCAGGGGGTTGGGGCACAGGAGGGGATGAGAGGTGCGGGCTCCAGGCACTCCTCACTTCATGCAGCTCCTGGGAAGCAGCTGGCATATCCCTCTGGCTCCTAGGCCTAGGGACAGGCAGGGGGCGTTGCGCACTGCCCCTCATCTCAGGTGCTGCCCCTGCAGCTCCCATCGGCTGCTATTCCTGGCCAATGGGAGCTGCAGAGCCGGCGCTCGGGGCGGGGGGCAGCACGTGGAGCTGTGCTTAGGAGCTGGAGGGACATGCCAGCCACTTCTGGGAGCTGTGTGGAGCTGGCCGCTGTGGCCAACTGGACTTTTAATGGCTTGGTCAGCTGTGCTGACTGGAGCAGCCAGGGTCCCTTTTCGACTGGGCGTTCCGGTCAAAAATCGGATGCCTGGAAACCCTAGTGCCAATGTTTCTGCCAGTAAGGTTGTGCACAGCCACCTCAGTCAGGATGCCTGGGCGCCTACCTCCTGCCCAAGCTCCAGTGGGATCTTCAAATAAGTTATCCCTCCTCCTCTTGCCTGGGGGCCCAATTCAGAAGGCATGCTCAGAGCATGCCTCAACCTCCCCAAACAGACTGGGGAAGAGAGAGAAGTAGCAACAGCCTTTGGCCTACTGGTTCATACACTCACCAGGACAAGGGAGACACATGCTCAATTCCCCACTCTGTGGAGCAGGGATTTGAACTTTAGAGCTCTGGCTAATGGACTATGGGATGCTCTGGAGCGGGTCGCTCTCTCTCTCCTGTTGAAGTTGTTCTACTGTATATAAATAGTTAAATACACAGGGAGCCAGACAAAGAGTCTATAGCTCAGGGGTTAGACTGCTCAGCTGAGGCACCCAAGTTCAAATCCCTGCTCCCCAGCAGGCAGTGGGCGGAACTGGATCTGCAAGCGTACTCTGCCCACTGGGCTAATGGTTGTATGGGAGGCTTCCTGTCCTGTTTCTTGCAAAAAGCAGCTTGAGGATCGAACCCCAGGAGACGTTTCATAGGAGAAAGCCCCAAGCAAAATAGGTGCATAGCTTCCTTTGAAGGGTGGGGCTTAGCTCACGCCCCTCTGCTTGGCATTTTCATTAGTTAGTTTAGGTGGCTCCCCACTCGGCAGGCAGGCTTTTGAGGATCCCATTCTTACGCTTGTATCTCTCCCCATGCAACTGACCTGGGGGTGTGGATTCCATTGGGAGCAGGGGCCCTAAAGGTTAAGCACTGAAGTGCTCAGCATTACGGTACCAAAGTCCCTTTGTTCTAAGCCCTAGAGTCTGAGCCTACAGGCACCCACCCTTTTCTGGAGCAATTCCATTTCTTGCCACCTATCCTCTGCCCCCAGGCCAGCAGCAGGAGTCCAAGGAGTGCCATAGTATCAGCATATAACCCTTCCTAAGCTGCTCATGACAATTGCCAGGAAGGTGGAACAAGCCCTTGGGGCACGCCACGGAGCACAGAGAGGTAGGGGTCATTGGTTCCATGCTCCAGCAATGGGAATTCCAGGGTCTCAGGAGAGAAGCCACATGAATCCAATGGCGAGGGCAGCACATACCAAACCAGGTGCTATCCCCTGGGGGTAACCTTATTAACCCAAATATGTCGGCACATGAGTGTCATGTGAGCACACTACTGAGTGGATTAAAAACTTTAATAAACTGCACACAGCAGGAGGGCTAAGGGTACAGATCTGGATTTGAAAGAAGTGTGTGTGTACCACCCCGTCACATACACCCCCTTTCCTGTCTATAAAGTCCCCAGAGATAGTGTGTGTGCAGAACATAAACAAAGGGGAGAGGGTCTGGCAAATAGTTAGTAGAAATAACTCTAGACAGAACCCAGCAGGACAACTCTTTACCCAGTTCCTCAAGCCCCAAAACAAGAGAGGGAGAGACAAGGAAATCCAAAGCACAATTCCTGGTGCTCAATAATACTCTCCCCACAAGAACAACCCCCCCCCCCATATATATGCAGTGATTCCTGCATCGAGCCCATAGCTTGTGATTGAATTAGAGCTTATGTTTTAGAAAGAGACATCTAATCCTGGTTAAAGACTTCCAGCAATGGAGAATCCATCACATCTCCTTAGATACACTGTGCCAATGGTTAATTACCCTCACCATTAAAAATGTGCACCACATCTCTAGCCTGCTTCAGCTTCTAGCCATTGGATCTTATGCTGCCTTTGTCTGCTAGATTATAGAGCCCTCGGCTATTGGAAATCTTGTAGATCCCGGACCTAAATTTCATCTCAATGCCTAGTTTCACGTAAGCCCCCTGATACATGGATCTCTGTGCAGGTCTGAGGTTCTGGTAAGTGCTTCTAAAGAGAGACATGTTCCTAAGGCTAATGACTGAACTGGGAGATATTTTCACTCACTAGCAACAGGAAACAAAGGTTCATTAATACATAACCAAGATGTGGACTTGGCTCCCCAGTGCAGAGAAGCTCACTTCTATTTTGGGTTGTTTATAAACAGCTTCATGGTTACCCAAGTTTGCCCTTTTCACCTCACTCCTCCAAGATTCAGCAGGCATTTGGGGTGTCTGGAGCTAGTCCTCAGAAAAAAAATCAGTTCAAGAGATACTTCAAAGGTTAGCAGGGCTGAGTCCCTTTCTGTATGATACTATAGTTTGCTCCTGTATATTTTGCCAGATCCAGGAAAACTGATCAGTTCTTCCCAAACAAGAGCTACAGCAGAGCTAGAATGGTCTCCAAGTGCTTCGAAGAGTTCTCATAAATATTAATACTCTGCTACTAAGAAGAAGGGGGGGAGGGGCAGCAGGAAAAGTGCAATGTGTTTACAATCCACACCCACATTGGTAAGTATCATTTTAGCCTAGCAGTCTGGTAAAATCTCTTTAAAAGATGCATATTTGAGGTATCAGCAAAATTCTCACCACTGCCTGGGTTAGCATGAACAGCCCTCCTCCTGTAATCCTCGAAAAAGGCACTGCAATGTTAAACAAAACCAGGCAACCTCTGGGGAGGCTGCGAGGCTCTGTATTGCCTGTCATTGGACCTATGAACACCCATGCTGCCTTGCAAAGTTAGCTGCTTAGCAATAATGTCATGCAGCATGAGGTTCTAACATGGAGCTAAAAAGAAAATCCCCTGGATATTTAATATTAGTGTCCCTTTTCTACAATGTTTCGGATTCAGGCACTTTCTATAGTTTAAGGAAGAAAAAAAAACCTGGTCTCATTTCCAGCTACTGGAAACTCAGACCCAATAGATTAGAAACATTTTAAAGATTTTACACGTTTCTAAAGTCATTACAGTCAAAAGAAACTTTACGCCCTTCCCTTGTTGGTCCTCGCCCTGTCCCTTCCTCACCCGTGCTTCCAATTCTGTTTTCTGCTTGTAACATTTTTGCTTGATTTATTTAATCAGGAGCATGAGACCAAATACATGCGGGCTTGTAAAGCACAAAGCTGAAAGCTAAGTGACTTCACCCCCTCCACAAGATGCAATAGTAGCTCCAAATGTACAGCCAAAGATGATGATATAAAATCTATACACAGGGAAAGTGATCTGTGTAGTCACTGGGCATTATTGCCATGGTATTAACTGATGACATGGAGAGCAAATCAGAAAGCTCCAACTGTGTCCTGTATGCTAAAGCTGTCTAACAAAATAATCGTAATTCTGTACATGCCTCCTACGTTCTAGAGAGTAACGAAAGTGGCCTGCTTTCAGGGATAGCCACTGTGGTTGCATGAGCTCTCTCCCAATCTGTGTGGCCCACGACAGAGCAGAAGGCACTGAACTGCTAGTGCTGGGACTTGGTCTTTCACAAGTGCTAATCTCCAGTTTCTAACAATGCCAAGATGGGGGGAAAGGGTGGAGGGATATTTTTTGTTTTCCCTCCAGGGGTGGAAATAGAAGTAGTAAGTTAGCTCCACAATATCCAATTACTGCAATGCAATCTAACTGGGCCAATTTTACCAAAGAGTTTGACGAATAGCCAATACGCTTTGTTTTCCACAGGCTGAGGGTCAACTAAGAGAGAAAGCAGCACCCTCAAGACGCCAGGATCACAGCCCCATCCTTTCAGCCACAGAGCAACTGACCTCACTGTTCTCCTTTAAATCTCTTCTTACTATGCACTTCTACTCTGATAAGTGAGTCATTCTCACAGTCCTTCCCCTCACCCACTCCACCATAAAGTCCTTTTCCTACAACACACATACTCACACCCCTGGGGTGAATTTCCATAATTTCCAACTTATTTAAAGTTTAATTTTAATGACAACATTCCTAGCTTTCTAGTTTTCGAAAATCACATTTTCCTTCCTCTTCCTTTATATTACAGATACTTTCTCATCTAACTCCAGTTCAGGGTTGGTGTTGCCTGTGAATAAAAACTATGTGCCATCACCATAGATGCCAAATGCAAGAAGTAGCAGAAGCCTTCTTACAATCTATTGAGAACCAGTGCATCTTATGCAGCCTGTTTATTTAGGCTTTCCAAATGACAGCTCTTGAATGCTCACTGTGAACTTGGGTTATCTGCATGCCATTGCAGAATGCTGACTGTCACAAGCCCTTCCTAACATCATTTGGTAGATTCATAGACCATAAAGCCAGAAAACACCATTGTGATCATCTAGTCTGACCTTCTGCATAACACAGGCCAATGGACTGAATCAATTCCTATTTAAACTAGAGCAGATCTTTTAGAAAAACATCCAGTCTTGATTTTTAAATTGCGAGTGACGGAGAACCCACCACAGCCCTGGGTAAGTTGTTTCAATGGTTAATTACTCTCACTGTTAAAAATTTGCACCTTATTTCTAGACTAATGTCTAGCTTCACCTTCCAGTCAGTGGATTTAGTTAGACCTTTGTCTGCTAGACTGAAGAGCCTGCTGTCATGAAATTGCTGTTCCCATGTAGGTACCTAGGGCTCCAAAAAGGGACTTAGGCACTGTAATGTGTAACTCCAAGGTGCCCGGCCACCTCACAGAATTCTCAGCCCTGTGTTAGGTGTCCATGCTCCCTATACCATGCGTGGAGAGAGTTAGACATCCAAGAAAGGGATCTCAGAAGCCAACAAGCTGCCTAAGCTGACCAGGAGTGAAATGTATCCAAAAAACAACACACCAAAAAGCCATCCTATTAGAGACCTGGGTTCAAGTCCCTTCTCCAAATCAGGCAGAACAGGGATGTGAACATAGGTCTCCCCAAGCCCAGCTGAGTGCCCTGACCACTAGCATGAGGTGCACACACAATGTCAGCAATGCTTAAGTTGGACTTAGGCACCCGAGGACCTTTGTTGACCTAGACCTTATAGACTGTGATCAAGTCACTCTTTTCTTTTGTTATTGAGATTGAACTCCTACAGTAAGGCAGGGTTTCTAATCCTTTAATCATTCTCACGACTCTTCTCCAGTTTATCAACATCCTTCTTGAATTGTGGGCACCAGAACTGGATACAGGATTCCAGTGGTAGTTTCTCCAAATATATGACCCAAACACAGGGGTAATATAACCTCCCTACTCCTACTCAAGATTTCATTCTTTACACAACTATTTGTTTTATGGTAACAGGAATTCTTCATTCGGCCTGGTTTACATTGCAAAGAGCACATCTCCCATTGCATGCCAGTCAGCAAGTGAGAGAATAAATTTGGACCTGTGGTACTAAGGTGAACTGTACTTTACAGCCATAGTATCTAGATAGTGAGTTGTTAAGTACAGGCTCTGGGAGTGGGCAGAAGTCCATCAACCTACACAGAATGTCCCATATAGATCATTGTGGAAGTCAGTGAGTGCCCTGCTAGAGAAAAACGGCCAGGCCACATCAGAGTGAGACCAAATCTCCCAGCAGTATTCAAACCATAGGGAGTGGGGAGAGAGAAATATTTAACTCTTTGTTTAGATATCAAATATCTCGTTTGTTCCTTCTAAATTTGCAATTTTCTTCCCCTTAATATTCTGGCAGCACCCAGAAGCCCCAACCAGAATTGAGGCTCTATTACAACAAATGCCATACAAATACATAAGAAGACAATCCCTGGCTCAAAGGGTTTACAGTCTAGTCTAGGGCTTGCTTACTCAGCTGTGAGCTGGTAGATTCAAGGTGTTCCTGGATAAAGTGGAACAAATAAGAAATTAGGGTCAATACAGACTGTTAAAATGGGTATTTCACATAAGCCTTTACTATGCTAACTCTGTTTATATTCCTCAGTCCTGTCCTCTTACAGCACATATAGTCAGGCCTGGGACATAGAAGCTTGAAGACAAGTAGAGGGACCTATCATTCAGCCTTTTGGGTGCAGCTCCAGTTTGCCATAGCAAAAAAAAAACCAAACCCTTGCAGAAAATGGCAAATACAAGCCAACATTTCCCCACCCTCCCAAGGCTGAAGCAAATGTTGTGTATTCCTACTCCAGAGGGTAATAAATGTTGCAGAGAAATGGAATTGGCTTCCATCAAAGCTACATACAAGAAGCCACAAGCCAAACTCCTCATCAAGACTGAGAGCAAGCCATTGAAAGAGAGAAATTCACAGTAGCTGAGAAACTGATGAGACTTTCCAGGTAGAGAGAAAGAGAAAAAGAGAAATGAATAGAAAAGAAGCATAAATAAACCCAACTCTAACAAAAGAGTGAACTTCAGTTGAATTATGTTTACAGTAAAAATCACAAACCAAATAGCTTAGTGCAGGGGGTTCTCAAACTGGGGGTTGGGAGGTGTCAGCCACCCCAAACTCCGCTTTGCCTCCAGCATTTATAATGGTGTTAAATATATAAAAAAGTGGTTTTAATTGATAAGGGGGGGTCACACTCAGAGGCTTGCTATGTGAAAGGGGTCACCAGTACAAAAGTTTGAGAACCACTAGCTTAGTGCACTACAACACCTACTTCTGACACTGATTTTCAGAGGGACAGCAAACCCACCTCCCATCTTTTCTGCTATTCCAAGAAATCTTTCAAATATTGGTATATGATGAACTGAAAAGACCGGGGTAGTGGAACTCTCCAAAACCCAAGAGAACAAATGTGGAGAAACACACAACTGTGGATTGTTTTAATGCACTGAAATCTTGAGGTGTGTTCTGTTGGGAAAAGCTACCTCCCATAAAAGTCTTGCCAAAGGATGTTAACCTTACATTAATGAGTAGATTACCAGAGTCAAACAGAAATAAATTTCCAGGCAGTAGCAAGGGCTTCTGTACTTCTGAATAATGTTGGGATTTCAAGAATTTCCCTGACCCCTTCCCAATGCATCTGCCCATCCCCTGAATAGAAAGGGATGCCATTTAGATTTCTCAGAACCCAGCCATGGAGCATGCCTGCTCACTTCCCTACATGCCAATTGTTCCTAAATGTTAGTTTCCATTCTGTCCCCTAAGCTAGCCTGATGGAGTTCTCACCAAATGTCCCTGTTTACAACTCAAATACTGGTAGATGTGACTTACGTCCACTGACAGTTCCCGCTGAATAAGTTTCTTCGTCTCCTTTTCACAGTAGTTGAGCATTGCTTCTCGGTTGTATAAGCCAGTTGAGTGCTTGTCAGTTTGGTTTCTCTGCCTGAGCCCCACAGGGATACTTCCATCCGGATCAGCCACATCCAACTCCTTTTCTAGCTCTTCCATCTCCTCTGGAGACAAAGTAGACAATAAGCTATCAATATCTGGATCTTCACTGACTTGCCTTCTGTATTTTGCTACCCTAGACATCTTGGCAGTTTGTAGGTGAAGCACAGCTGTGACGATATGCAAAGCCACAGAGTGGAGGAAAATTAGTTAAATAATAGAAGACCAGAAGTTACTTCCCCCTCTCCCCACCATTCAGGTGCTGAAGTGTTAAATCTAAGCAGCTCTAACTTACTGCAACCCAGGATAAATTGGTTATAAAGGGAGGACCTGGGTTGGTACAATAGCTGGCCAATTACATTTAACAGCTGTACAGCCTGGTTCAGAAAAACCAATCAGGAAAAGCAGGAGGCGGGCTTTCTGTCTATCAGAGGAGTTTGAAACCTGAGGACATTCCAGGGAATCTGGAAGAGCTGCATGACCAAATTTAGTACTGAACATTTAGCCTTTTAAAGGCAATGGGACAACACATTGAGAAAATATGCAAAAACGCACAAGCTGCTAGGCTGGGGCTTTGAAATTAGGGAGGAAAGAACCAGAGCTGCAGATCTTTAGGATGTGTCCCTATGCAACTTCAAGATCTGACCATTAAAGCTACTTCTAACACACAGTTTGCTTCCCCATCACAGGGGTGAAATGTGTAGCTGGAACTCACATTCTGTCAATTCCCAGCTTTCTGCTGAATTTGACAATAGAATGCGGGAGACCATTATATGCCTGCACAGCATTTAAGAAAGTTTTCATTTTCACAAAATGTTCCCTGTATATATTTACAGTTCCCTGAAATCACTTACAATCTCCCGTCCTTTTAAAGCAAATCTACATTCTTTCATTTGGAAGCGCATACAATTCCTGCATTCCAAAAAAATCCATGAGTACATTGGATATTTCTGGCTATATATTTTTTTAAATTGCAGATAACTATTGCCTGATTGGTAAGTGTATTGGGTGAGTGTAGCGGGGTGGTCACCCTGCTCTGGCCCTGAAGGGGTTAAAGCAGCCCTGGAGAGGGCTGCAGCTGGGAAAAGGTAGGCTGATGGGAGAAAGCAGCCACAGCTGTGGCCAGCATAATCAGGGCCCGCCCAGCTGGCCCTGATAAGAGGGCTGTGGGCCAGAAGATAACATACACTCTCTCTTTAGCTTCTTGAGAGACAGACAGACCTGGCTGCCTGGGAGCTGAGAAGGGTACCTAAGGTGGAGCAGTGCTGGGGAAGGGCAGAGGGAGCTGGGGAGCTCTAGCCAGGAAAAAGCCCAGGCTGCAGGCCTTGCTAAAGGGTCCAAATAGGTACTGAGCCTCCGGAGATAGGCAAAGGCAGTAGGTCCTAATCCCCTTGCCAATGATGAGTGGTTTACAGACTGTAGTCTGCCCCAGGGAGAGGGGGCTAGATGATGACTGGCAGTAGCCACTGAGGTAAGGTGGGTTTAGAGGGTAGGGGTTCCCCTGGGAGGGGAAACCCAGAGCAAGGGGGTACTGTGATGGGCAGAACCCCTGGGCAAAGGGCACTGGGGTCTGGGAGGGACACAGGGGCAGCAGCAGGTGAGACACTGGCCTACGGAGGGCACTCTGGGCTGGAAAGAGCTAATTCCCGTGTTGCCCAGCAGGAGGCACTGTGCTGGTGAGTCTCACCCTGCCACAGTGAGCAATAGCAGGTGTCAAAAAAAGCAAGAGAAACCCACCCTGTTTTGAAAGAAGTGAGAAGCTGAGGAGGACGAAGTGGGAAAATGAGTATTTTCCTCTGGAAATGGTACCTGACCAGATCTGCAGCAAGCAGACCTGGATGACTATAAGTTCAGGGAGCTGGCAAAGGTTTGTAATTGACAGTTTTATCTTCACATCATCTTGGCTCTTAATCGTATTTTTCTTTTATGGAGGTATTAGCATAGCTCTAAATGGCTTAACTTCCCTATAGTATGTCACTGTGAGTACTTAGTGTATTAAAATATTTGTTCTCAAGTTAACTGCAATTCTGACCCCTTTGTGGCCCCCTTGATGACCCCCCTCCCCCACTTAGGTCTCAGGTCTCTAGCTGTCACCTTTCTCAGAGCAGAGACCCACAACTCTCTTTCTCTAGACCTGCAATCCACCATGATGCTCTCAGCAGTTCAGCGGGACCTGTAGTCCAGTTCTCTCAGGGGCAGTGACAGGGTTAATCAGTGACCAGCCAGACATCAGAAAGCAAAGTACTATTTATTCAGAACAAAACCATTATAGAGAAAACCTCTCTTAAAAAAAATAAACAGCTTATACACAGCCTAGAGTACCTGGTGCCAGCAAAATATTTCATGTTTGCTCAAGGGCAGGGGTTCTCAAATGTTTGTACTAGTGACCCCTTTCACATAGCAAGCCTCTGAGTGCAACCCCCCCTTTAAAACACTTTTTAATGTATTTAACACCATTATAAATGCTGGAGGCAGAGCGGGGTTTGGGGTGGAGGCTGACAGCTTGCGAACCCCCATGTAATAACCTTGTGACCCCCTGAGGGGTCCTGACCCTGTTTGAGAACCCCTGCTCAAGGGCCTCTCTCCCAGTCTGATGTTCATTTTTGGATCAAGGGGGAGTGGTGACCATTCTCCCAGATCAAGGCTGCCTCTTTATACAGTTTGCTGTTCTTTATTTGCCAGACCTCTTGAACCAGAGCAAACCAGTCTACACAATTTCCCTGGGGTGAAACTTCCAGACTTGTTATCATTTGAGGAGGCATTGGAGTGTGTTGAGCACTTAAAATACCTAGGTAGGATAACTATAATGAACACCAACCATCACTTAGAGATCTGACACAGAATGGGACTTGTGACTGCTGTTCTAGCATTCATTCACATTGGAGAAGCAAAGGTATTACCAGGAAGCGTAAAATTAAATTGCTGCTGTCTCTTGTCTTCGGCATTTTGCTATATGCATGTGAGACATTACGGAAACAGGACATTAAGAGGTTCTCTGCCCTCAAATGGAAATTCCACAGGCGACTGCTGCATGTTAGTAGTAGTTAGCACACGACTAACAAGGAGATAATTGCCCAAATTCACAGCATAACTGGAGTGATACCTGATCTCATCAAGATGATCCTAGATACGCAGAACCATGGGACTAGAAAGGACCGCAGGGGTCAGCTAGTCTCAGCCCCTGCCAAGATGCAGGATTTGTTGGGTACGATGAAGAAAACTTGAGCTTGTGGGGCACTTGGGTCAGATGAGCGGAGGGAGATGTTGCAGGGACTGGTGCCAATTTTCAGGGGAATGGCAACTGGGATTCAACAATGTGGCTGATTGGCCAGGATGTGGTACAGCACGCTTCTCAAAGCTGTGTGCAAAATATGGAGGAAGGTTGCTGGCCTCTGACTCCTGTGTATTTTGTTTACTGTACATTGGGATGTGGTGTGTGGCACTAGTAGAGAATGTATGTATTTAACACTCCCCTCTGTGATTTTAGTTCCTCCAGGAGATCGTTTAGCTCCCATTGTATTCCTGGTTCAATCACTAGCCAGTCCACAAAGATACATGTAACATTTATAAATTTAATAAAATAGTCTGAATATTCTGTGCTTCGTAAAAAGCACTGCATCTGTCGCATAAAGAACTTTGTAAACTACCTAACCCTAAATATCATACACAAATCAATGTATGTGCATGAAAACATAGGCTAGATACTTAGGAGATACACCAAACACATTCAGAGTATTTTACATACAGGCCTGTTTTCTAGCTGCCCTTTCTTGGGACAGTATCAGATAGGGGTTGGGAAAGTATGACATTCCCCAGGGTGCAACCTGAACTGCTGAGCTGGTAGGTCCCCTTAACTCTCCAGCCCAGGGTGCCTTTTGCAATGCTTTGCTAGTGAACAGCAAACCTCTCCAGGCTCTGATCACTCGCAGCATGCAAAGTCACTCCCAGCTCAGTACATGAATACTATGCCCAGCCATCCATGAATAGCGACAGGGTGATGCTCACGTTCCCCTCAGTCCAAGCCTTGCCTCCCAGAAATATGAGTTTTGTACCATTCAGTAGCTCACTGGACTGTACAAACTCATAAATCAGTCCATCATTCCAACAAAGGGTAATGAATGTGCACCAGCCTTTTTGTCTCACGGAGAGGCTTATAGATTCATAGATTCTAGGACTGGAAGGGACCTCGAGAGGTCATCGAGTCCAGTCCCCTGCCCGCATGGCAGGACCAAATACTGTCTAGACCATCCCTGATAGACATTTATCTAACCTACTCTTAAATATCTCCAGAGATGGAGATTCCACAACCTCCCTAGGCAATTTATTCCAGTGTTTAACCACCCTGACAGTTAGGAACTTTTTCCTAATGTCCAACCTAGACCTCCCTTGCTGCAGTTTAAACCCATTGCTTCTGGATCTATCCTTAGAGGCTAAGGTGAACAAGTTTTCTCCCTCCTCCTTATGACATCCTTTTAAATACCTGAAAACTGCTATCATGTCCCCTCTCAGTCTTCTCTTTTCCAAACTAAACAAACCCAATTCTTTCAGCCTTCTTCATAGGTCATGTTCTCAAGACCTTTAATCATTCTTGTTGCTCTTCTCTGGACCCTTTCCAATTTCTCCACATCTTTTTTAAAATGCGGTGCCGGCTTCCCAAACCCTTCAAACAAACACACTGGTTTAGATAAAACAGTAAAGCAAGTTTATTAACTAGAGAAAGATAGATTTTAAGTGATTTACAGGTGATAATGCGTACAGGTCAGAAGTGGTTACAAAAGAAACAAAAAGATAAAACCACAATCTAATTTCTAAACTTTACTCAGGCTAATAGTTCTAAAAGCAAAATAGGTCGTCTCACCATTAGCTGCAATGTATTTCACAGGGTGCTTCTTTTTTCCAGCCTAGGACCACTCCCCTTAGTTCAGTGTTCTTCGGGTATTCCTTGATGTCCTGGGAGGCGGAGTGGGGAGGTAGCCAGAGGCCTTTTCCCCCCTTCTTATATTCTGACCCTTTGTATTGAAAAAGTCTTTGCTGGATAATGGGGTCAGCAGTTCCACTGCATACAAGCTGTCCTTCAGGTGAATTGCAAATACTTTGTTTATACCTTCCACCCCTGCTGGTGGATGTCCAAGTAGGTAATGGCTCTTTAGCACCTTGCTGGTGTACAAGTCTGTCTTTGTCTTTGAGAAAATTGTCTGAGGGTGTTACCCAGAATTACATCCTATTTCAGTAACCAGGGCCGGCTCCAGGCACCAGCCCTCCAAGCATGTGCTTGGGGCGGCACCTGGAGGGGGGGCGGCGCTCACCCGGGGAGAGTGGGGCCGCGGCTGGGCTTGCCTCCCTCCTCCCGGCACTCCGGCCGGTCGGGGAGAGCGGGGCCGCGGCCGGGCTCTCCGCCCTCCTCCCGGCGCTCCGGCCGGTTGGGGAGAGTGGGGCCGCGGCCGGGCTTGGCGCCCTCCCCTGCCGCACTCCCCGTCACAGGGCCGGGGGCGGCGGGAGGCTTTTTTGCCTGGGGCGGCAAAAAAGCCAGAGCCGGCCCTGTCAGTAACAATCATATAGCAAGGTCTCATAGCTCCCTATACAATGTTGATACACACTGTGACGGTGCCCCCCATAAGCCTTTATGGAATATGCTTATGAATGTATATATGACATAACTAGAATATGTTTTATGCTACATATGCCATGTAACATATCTCTGTAAAGGTTATGATCTACTGAATCTGTTAATCCTATTTGTATGCATGTATCATTTTTGTACTTGAAGTTAGGAATATTGGCTGTATACTTGCTTGATTTTAACTAGTCTAGTAGAGCATTTGGTCAGCTTCTTGAGAAAAGTGCAAATTAAGTGCCCAATCAAAAAACACATAAGCTAACAATGAATTTGACAATGCCAATCCACATCTGAGCTTTAACAGGAATGTGGCTTGGCTGATAAAAACTGAGTCATGCATGGACATGTGGCTTGCCCATGTGACTCCAAAACTCCATCTTGGTGCTGGACTTTACATAGGAGAGAGGAGGGGGATCTCCACCCACAAGAGAGAGAGTCTATTTAAACCCCTGGGAGACCCCTCCATTTTGTCTTCAGCTGGCTAAATAGAGAGCCTCTCCACCTCCAAGGATACCTGAAAGAAACTGGAACAAAGGACAGTAACTACAGGGGCTGTGAGTGATTGCTGGACCCAGACTAGAAGGAGACTAGTCTGTAAAAGGAAGCTTACTGGAATTGGTGAGGTTTATCTGTATTCAGTTTTCTTAGACATAAACTTGCATGTTTTATTTTATTTTACTTGGTAATTCACTTTGTTCTGTCTGTTATTACTTGGAACCACTTGCATCCTATTTTCTGTATTTAATAAAACCCAAAGTATGTATTAATACGGGGGGGGGGGGAGCAAACAGCTGTGCATATCTCTCTATCAGTGTTATAGAAGGCAAACAATTTATGAGTTTACCCTGTATAAAGCTTATACAGGGTAAAATGGATTTATTTGGGGTTTGGACCCCATTGGGAACTGGGCGTCTGAGTGTTAAAGACAGGAACACTTCTGTTAGTAGCTTTCAGTTAAGTCTGCAGCTTTGGGGCACGTGGTTCAGACCCTGGGTCTGTGTTGGAGCAGACTGGCATGTCTGTCTCAACAAGACAAGGTGCTGGAGTCCTAAGCTGCCAGGGCAGGAGAGCAGGGGCAGAAGTAGTCTTGGCACATCAGTTGGCAGTTCCCAAGGGGGTTTCTGTGATCCAACCCGTCACCCACACATTTAAACAGGATAATGATGTTCAGTAGATTGAGTTTTCAAATGACACCTCACAAGGCATACTTTGTACAAAACATATCATAACCATATAAAAGTGATGAAAATGAGGTACAGGGAGTCATATGGGGTACAGGGTGTCACAGAAAGTGTGTGCAGGGATCTCTTTCCCACCTTGCATTCCTAAACAGGGGGCAACTCCAATCATACACTTCATGTGAAATCCTGGCCCTTTAAAGTCAATGGGAGTTTTGCCACTGACTTCAATATAGCCAGTTTTCAGAGTAGCAGCCGTGTTAGTCTGTATCCGCAAAAAGAACAGGAGTACTTGTGGCACCTTAGAGACTAACAAATTTATTAGAGCATAAGCTTTCGTGGACTACAGCCCACTTCTTCGGATGCAATAGAGCCAGGATTTTGCCCCTGGAGCACAATATGCAGGGCAGCCAGAGTGCCACTAGCAATGTAAAACACCACAAAGGATGCATGTCCTGGGATAACAGAAGCGGGACTCTGGCCTCAACCTCTTCCACATCATCTGGCAGTCTGATGCTAGCACTTGGGGAAGGCATGCTGCATCCTTTTAAATTGTGCAGCAGTTGTCACTCTGTGTGCACCTCTTAGGGCCCCTGGAGACATTCACTCGGACGCTCTTCACCACATGCAGAATGGCTCTAGAAACTGGTATTGGTGTGGTGCTCCTCTGCATTCCTAAAATTCGTCAGAGGCTGAGAAAGTCACAATCTGTCCCACCTTTTATTACAGATCAGTAGGCCAGAAAGAAAGCAAAGGCCAAGTTGAAGGGCAGTATCTTCTGGGTATCATAATGATTAGTATTATGTTTGGTGTTATTTAACATTTTAACTAATGATTTAGAAGAAGAAAAATAGCACATTAATGAAATTCTCAGTTCGTACTAGAATGGCAGGCACTGTGAACATCAGGAAAGGACTAATGTAGAGGAGCCTAGGCATACATGTACAGGGGAAGTTTAGGAGAAGTGTAAGGATTTGCCCATTTATGGATATTATGAATTTCACCAAGAGAATTCAGTTCAGAGACAGCATCGAGTTGTCAGAGATGAAGACTCAAGATGGGTATGATACCATATGGAAAATAAATTTCCTTTAAGGAAGCTCACATGCCGCAACATATGTTAAGTGAGGTTCTATCAGTCTGTGTACTTATACTGCCTCAAGCAGCTCCAGTGCCTGTGGAGGACGGGATCCCAGACTCCTGACTCCCTCATTCGCCTGCCTGCCCTGTCAATCAGGCTGACCTGAAGCATTGGCCCCTCTCCATTGTTCCCGGGGACTGTCAATCTCAGGGTCCTGATTTCCCATCGACCCTTCCCCTTCCTTTTAGAAACTGGGAGCTAGCAACCAAAAAACCCCACTGAGTTTTATTAAGGGGCCAACAGCCCCCTTACACTTTCATGGCCATTCCTTTGACTTTAGCAAAGCTTTTGATACAGTCTCCCACAGTATTCTTGCCAACAAGTTAAAGAAGTATGGGCTGGATGAATGGACTATAAGGTGGATAGAAAGCTGGCTAGATCGTTGTGCTCAATGGGTAGTGATCAATGGCTCCATGTCTAGTTGGCAGCGGAGTGACCCAAGGGTTGGTCCTGGGGCTGGTTTTGTTCAATATCTTCATTAATGATCTGGAAGATGGTGTGGCCTGCACCCTCAGCAAGTTTGCAGATGACACTAAACTGGGAGGAGTGGTAGATACGCTGGAGGGTAGGGATAGCATACAGAGGGACCTAGACAAATTAGAGGATTGGGCCAAAAGAAATCTGATGAGGTTCAACAAGGACAAGTGCAGAGTCCTGCACTCAGGACAGAAGAATCCCATGCACTACTACAGACTAGGGACCAAGTGGCGAGGCAGCAGTTCTGCAGAAAAGGACCTAGGGGTTACAGTGGACGAGAAACTGTATATGAGTCCACAGGGTGCCCTTGTTGCCAAGAAGGCTAGCGGCATTTTGGGCTGTATAAGTAGGGGCATTGCCAGCAGATTGAGGGACGTGATCATTCCCCTCTATTCGACATTGGTGAGGCCTCATCTGGAGTACTGTGTCCAGTTTTGGGCCCCACACTACAAGAAGGATGTGGAAAAATTGGAAAGAGTCCAGCGGAGGGCAACAAAAATGATTAGGAGGCTGGAGCACATGACTTATGAGGAGAGGCTGAGGGAACTGGGATTGTTTAGTCTCCAGAAGAGAAGAATGAGGGGGGATTTGATAGCTGCTTTCAACTACCTGAAAGGGGGTTCCAAAGAGGATGGATCTAGACTGTTCTCAGTGGTACCAGATGACACAACAAGGAATAATGGTCTCAAGTTGCATTGGGGGAGGTTTAGGTTGGATATTAGGAAAAACTTTTTCACTAGGAGGGTGGTGAAGCACTGGAATGGGTTACCTAGGGAGATGGTGGAATCTCCTTCCTTGGAGATTTTTAAGGTCAGGCTTGACGAAGCCCTGGTTGGGATGATTTAGTTGGGGATTGGTCCTGCTTTGAGCAGGGGGTTGGACTAGATGACCTCCTGAGGTCCCTTCCAACCCTGATATTCTATGGCTGTAGTCACTGCAGCTATGGCACTTGGGCAGTGACAGCCAAAAACAGCTGCACCTGTGATGTTGGAAGCCATCCTGAGAACTCTCCCTGGAGGCTGAGGTTTATGGATTTGCTTTTTCCCTTAGCATTTAATTTGCCCCAGTCAGTCCACCATTAATTAGAGAAAAGGGTAACAGCTGTCTGAGAACGCGAATCCCATTGTTACCATGGCATTCCCATAGCTCCCAAGTGACTGGCATTGGGTGGATCAGCACATTATGTACCCACAAGTATTAATACAAGAAATGAACTCTATGTTGGAAAGATGTTTCACACTTTAACAGGAGTAGAGACTACACAGCCAGGCTGCAGCTTTGAACTGAACATGGTTCTGCCTTTCCCCTCTTTTTTCCCCCAGGGTCCTGCCTAAATGTAATCCACAGCACCACCTTCTGGAAGCCTTCATTATTGCAGCACAACAATACATTTGAGCAATGCCCCTCTGCCATGTACATTGGCCAAACCGGACAGTCTCTACGCAAAAGAATTAATGGACACAAATCTGACATCAGGAATCAAAATACTCAAAAACCAGTGGGAGAACACTTTAACCTGTCTGGTCATTCAGTGACAGACCTGCGGGTGGCTATATTACAACAGAAAAACTTCAAAAACAGACTCCAACGAGAAACTGCTGAGCTAGAATTGATATGCAAACTAGACACAATCAACTCCGGTTTGAATAAAGACTGGGAATGGCTGAGCCATTACAAACATTGAATCTATCTCCCCTTGTAAGTATTCTCACACTTGTTATCTAACTGTCTGTACTGAGCTAGCTTGATTATCACTTCAAAAGTTTGTTTTCTCTTAATTAATTGGCCTCTCAGAGGTGGTAAGACAACTCCCACCTGTTTATGCTCTCTGTCTGTGTGTATATATATCTCCTCAATATATGTTCCATTCTATATGCATCCGAAGAAGTGGGCTGTAGTCCACGAAAGCTTATGCTCTAATAAATTTGTTAGTCTCTAAGGTGCCACAAGTCCTCCTGTTCTTCTTTTTGCGGATACAGACTAACACGGCTGCTACTCTGAAACAATACATTTGAAATAAAGCTACATCTCTACCCCGATATAACGCGAACCAATGTAACACGAATTTGGATATAACGCGGTGTAGCAGTGCTTCGGGGGGGTGGGGAGGGGGCTGCGCACTCTGGCAGATCAAAGCAAGTTCGATATAACATGGTAAGATTTTTTGGCTCCCGAAGACAGCGTTATATCGAGGTAGAGGTGTACTATCCTCTTCTCAATGAAGACAAATATGAACTTGCTGCATTCAGTGATAAGAATAAATCGTTACGTTTACAAGACTGTCTTTTAACACCTCTGTAAACAGCAAAATAAAGAAGAAAAAGAGGGTTTTTCCCCCATTGTCTCAGTCAATGATTTCCTTGAGCAGTTGATTGCTTTGCTTGCACTGAAAACTCAGTCCTCAGGGGCATCTATTACCTCAGTGGTTTTCAACTTGTGTTCTGCAGATCCCTGGAGGTCTACAGACTATGTCTAAGGGGTCCGCAAAAGATTGTCATTACCACAGAAGGTTTTCACCCTTTAGTCTGCGACTCCCTGGGGATCCACAAACTAGGTCTAAGATTTCCAAAGGGGTCTGCACCTCCATGTGAAATTTTTTAGGGGTGCACAAATGAAAAAAGGTTGAAAACCACTGAGTTATCTAATCCCCAGGCACTCAAAGCACATTGATTAGTGCTGCTTCAGTGCTAGGCCAGAATCACTCTCTGTTGCCCCAAATACAATAGGAGGAATGACTGAGTAGTCCTTGGCTGCTTAGTTAGGGGAAGCTGCTGGGATAAGGGGTGGGAGCCACAAAAGTACTTAGGTGCCTAAGGCCTTGGCTACACTGGCAATTCACAGCGCTGCACTTGCTGCGCTCAGGGGTGTGAAAAAACACCCCCCCCCCCCAGCGCAGCGAGTGCAGCGCTGTAAAGCGCCAGTGTAATCAGTGCCTGCAGCGCTGCAAGCTATTCCCCTCGGAGAGGTGGAGTACTTGCAGCGCTGCGAGGGAGGTCTCACAGCGCTGGCGGCGCGACTACACTCGCACTTCACAGCGCTGCGGCAGCGCTGTAAATCCGCGAGTGTAGCCAAGGCCTAAGTCCCAGTTTTGGCTCCTCTGTGATCTACGTAACTCTTGCCAAACTCAGTCATCTCCTATGTTTTTCACAAAAGTCCATTAGCTCCCTATGTTTCTGCCTCTAGGGAAGGAATCACAGCCACCTCCTGCTCTGTGAATCAGTTGGCGGGGAACCGCAGGTAATCCACCACCCTGGGCTCACAGTGTGTGGGGGGGAGGGGCACTACAGACAACACACTACCCTGGGGTTACACGGAGTATGTGGTGGGGAGGGGCAGCACGGGCAACACCCCACCTGGGCCGATCACCGCGGCTGCCCCCTACAGGCTCCGGCAGCCTCAGCAGGGATCAGATGGTTTGGGGTCAAAGGACGAATACCGCCCACTCCGAATGACAGCGCGCCCCGCCCGCCCTCATGAACCCCATTGGCCAGCATGTCACGGCCGAAGCCAACCGCATTGCCTCAGGGTCACGAGCGAACGTGGAACTTGGCATAGGTCAGTCACGTGACTCATTCGGTTGCCGGCTCGGACTTTGCAGCTGACCCAAGATGGAGGAGTACGCGCGCGAGCCTTGGTGAGCGGCTCTTGGCGGGCTCCTTGCCTGCCGCACGGGCGGCCGCTGTCCCGCCCCTCTGATCTGGGGGTTGTGCCGGTTCGGGGGGCGCTGGGCAGCGCGATGCCGGGCCCGTGGGGCGCTCCCCCAGCCGGGGGCTACGTTTGCCGGCCCGTGCCCGGGACCCGCGCCGTCCGGGAGTGGGCCTGCCGAGCAGCCACCGCGCCGAGTGAGGAGGGGGCGCAGGGAAGGCGTGTGGCAGTGCTCGGAGAGCAGAGCGGGTGGTAGCCAGCTGTGACCGCGCGGGACGGGCTGGGGCTCCTCGTGCCCACAGGCCGGGAGGGCAGCCTGGAGAATAACTGGGGAAATGTTACAACTATGATGCCCTTATAAAAATTAATGGGGCTAATTACACAGCATGATTTCCGTGAGTCAGGTCCGGAGACAGCTGTGGGTTGCTTCGGGGTGATCCACATGACGTTCTGAGAAGCAAGCTGGAGAAATGGTGGTTCACTAAAACCACCGTTAAGGGGATACATAGTTGGTTAAGCAATTGCCAACAAAGTGTCACTATTAATAGAATGATGTCGGATTGGAAGGGGGGGGTCTCAAGTGAGGTTCAATGGGGATCTGTTTTGGGTTTGGTGGTGGTAACATTTTTATAATGACTTGGCAGTAGGAATCCAGAGCATACTGATCAGGTTTGCAGATGACACAAAGGTTGCTAATACTTTGGAGGACAGAGCTAAAATTCAGAGGGATTGCTAAATTGGAGAACTGGGCTATAGACCAGTGGTTCTCAGCCTTTCCAGACTACTGTACTCCTTTCAGGAGTCTGATTTGTCTTGCATACTGCCAAATTTCACCTCACTTAAAAATATTTGCTTACAAAATCAAACATAAAAATACAGAAGTGTCATAGTGATTTGTTAGTGAATTTGTTAGTCTCTAAGGTGCCACAAGTACTCCTGTTCTTTTTGCGGATACAGACTAACACGGCTGCTACTTTGAAACAGTGATGCTGGGCACTATTACTGAAAAATTGTTTACTTTCTCATTTTTACCATATCATTAGAAAATAAATCAATTGGAATATAAATATTGTGCTTACATTTCGGTGTGATGCTTGAGCTTGTTTTTTTCACTTGTAAGCCTTGTTTGAAGTCCCGAGTCCCACCACATGGGGCTCACTGTAACATGGGTCCCTGAGCAATTGCCCTGCTTGCTGCCCCTTACTGCTGGCCCTGCACTTGCAACCTGTCCTGTGATTCCCCTGGGGACTGCAGCCCCTATATTGAGAAACAGTGATGTAGATGAGTTGAGAACCCTCTGCAAGACCTCTGAGTACCCCCAGGGGTACACATACCCCTGGTTGAGAACCACTGCTATAGCCAACCAAATGAAATTTTACAAAAACAAATGTAAGGTGCTACACTTAAGGAAGAAAAACCAAATGCACAAATACTGGAAAACTGTCTTGGCAGCAGCACTGATCACTACCTCAATGTGAGTCAGCAATGGGATGCTGTTGCAAAAAAAGCAAATGCAATTTTAGATTGCTTTAACAGGCATAGCATGCAAATCACAGGAGATGATAGTACTGCTCTACTTGGTGCTGGTTAGGCTTCAGCTGGAGGACTGTATCCAATTTTGCTCACAAATGAATAGAAAGGATGTAGAAAAACTGGATATGTGCATTTGGTGCAAGGAGTTCTTGGCCCTCAGAGACCGTGTACGGGCTTTGGAGACCAAAGTGGCTGAGCTGGAGGAGCTAAGGGAGACAGAGAGGTACATAGATAAGACTTTCCAGAACACTGTGGAACGGTCCCACCCCTGGTCTGACCGCCTCTGTGCTGTTGAGGAGGATGACAGTCTCAGGGAAGGAGAACATCCAACTGGAGGAGAGGGAAATGATCCTGTAGTTGGGGCCCTCCTTCCAGATGATGTCATGGTATCCTCTTGCACTGAGGATACCTCTCTGGGGGAGGGAACTCCAGTTATTAGGAAGAGATGGGTAATAGGGGGATTCGATCATTAGAAACATAGGTTGGTTTGTGATAACTGGGAGAACCGCATGGTGACTTGCCTGTCTGGTGTGAAGATTGCGGACCTCTTGAGACATCTAGATAGACTTATGTGTGGTGCTGGGGAGGAGCCGGTGGTCATACATGTAGGTACTAATGACATAGGGAAGGAGAGGAGAGAAGTCCTGGAGATTGAAGTTCAGGACCTCCATGGTAGCATTCTCTGAAATGCTTCCAGTTCCAGGCGCAAGGCCAGGTAAACAGCAGAACTACAGGGTCCCAATGCGTGTATGAGATGATGGTGTAGGGAGGAGGAGTTTAGATTTATTAGGAACTGGGGCATCTTTTTGGAAAGGGGGAGCCTATACAGGAAGGATGGGCTCCACCTAAACCAAAATGGAACCAGATTGCTTGCTCTTAAAATTAAAAAGATCATAGAGCAGTTTTTAAATTAGGGGCTGGGGGAAAGCCCAGAGGAGCACGTGGTTTGGACAAAGAAAATCTCCATTAATAGCTTTGCCCCAAAGGGATGTCTATGTCCTAGTAATGAGAGGATGGAGTGTGATAAAATGCAGGTAGGATCTGATGAGAAACAGTTAAATGAAAGAGTCCCATTCAATTACATTATGTAATGGCAGACAGCTGAAAAGTGACAATTTTTTTAAGTGCTTGTAGACAAATGCTAGAAGTCTAAATAATACGAGGCACTCTAGTTCACCCATCTTATTAAGTGAGGATATTGATATAATAGGCATTGCAGAAACTTGCTGGAATGAGGATAATCAATGGGACACAGTAATACCAGGGTACAAAATATTTTGGAAGGGCAGAACAGGTTGTGCTGGTGGGGGAGTAACACTATATGTGAAAGAAAGCGTGGAATCAAATGAAGTAAAAATCTTAAATGAACCAAACTGTACTATAGAATCTCTATGGATAGCAATTCCATGCTCGAATAATAAGAATATAGCAGTAGGGATATACTACTGACCGCCTGATCAGGATGATGATAGTGACTGTGAAATGCTCAGGGAGATTAGAGAGGCTAGAACAATTAAAAAAAACCTCAATAATAACTAATAATAATAATGGAGGATTTCAACTATCCCCAAATTGACTGGATACATGTCACCTCAGGATGGGATGCAGAAAAAGTTTCTTGACATCTTAAATGACTGCTTCTTGGAGCAGCTAGTCTTGGAACCCACAAGAGGAGAGGTAATTCTTGATTTAGTCCTGAGTGGAGTACAGGATCTGGTGCAAAATGTGAATACAGCTGGACCGCTTGGTAATAGTGACTATAATATAATTAAATTTAACATCCCTGTGGTGGGAAAACACCACAGCAGTCCAACACTAGCATTTAAATTCAGAAAGGGGGACTATACAAAAATGAGGAAGTTAGTTAAACAGAAATTAAAAGGTACAGCACCAAAAGTGAAATTTCTGCAAGCTGCATGGAAACGTTTTAAAGACATCATAATAGATGCTCCACTTAAACGCATATCCCAAATTTAAAAACATAGTAAGAGAACCAAAAAAGTGCCACCGGGGCTAAACAACAAATTAAAAGAAGCAGTGAGAGGCAAAAAGGCATCCTTTTAAAAAGTGGAAGCTAAATCCTAGTGAGGAAAATAGAAAGGAGCATAGCCTGTCAAGTGAAGTGTAAAAATATAATTAGGAAGGCCAAAAAAGAATTTGAAGAACAGCTAGCCAAAGACTCAAAAAGTAATAGCAAAAAAAAAAAATTTAAGTACAGGACGCCTGCTAAACAACTGGTGGGGCCACTGGAGGATCAAGATGCTAAAGGAGCACTCAAGGACGATAAGGCTATTGCAGAGAAACTAATTTAATTCTTTGTATCGGTCTTCATGGCTGAGGATGTAAGGGAGATTCCTAAACCTGAGCACTTCTTGTTAGGTGACACATCTGAAGAACTGTCCCAAATTGAGGTGTCATTAGAGGAGGTATTGGAACAAACTGATTAACAATAAGAAGTCACCAGGACGAGATGGTATTCATCCAAGAGTTCTGAAGGAACTCAAATGTTAAATTGCAGAACTAGTAACTGTGTTGGAACCTATCATTTAACTCCGCTTCTGTACCGGATGACTGGAGGATAGCTAATGTGATGCCAATTTTTAAAAAGGGCTCCAGAGGTGATCTTGGCAATTAAAGCCTGACCTCAGTACCGGGCAAACTGGTTGAAACTATAGTAAAGAACAGAATTGTCAGACACATAGATGAACATAATTTTTTGGGGAAGAGTCAACATGGTTTCTGTAAAGGGAAATCATGCCTCACCAATCTACTAGAATTCTTTGAGGGGGGTCAACAAGCATGTGGACAAGGGGGATCCAGTGGATATAGTTAGGGCCCTACCAAATTAATGGCCATGAAAAACACGTCATGGACCGTGAAATCTGGTCTTTTGTGTGCTTTTACCCTATACTATACAGATTTCACGGGAAACCAGCGTTTCTCAAATTGAGAGTCCTGACCCAAAAGGGAGTTGCACGTGGATCATAGTATTTCCACGCTTACTTCTGCGCTGCCTTCAGAGCTGGGTGGGCAGAAAGTGGCGGCTGTTGGCCAGGCGTCCAGCTCGGAAGGTGGTGCTCCGCCATCAGTAGTGCAGATGTAAGGGTGGCAATACCATACCATGCCACCCTTACTACTGTGCTGCTGCCTTCAGAGCTTGGCGGCCGAAGAGTGGCGGCTGCTGACTGAGGGCCAAGCTCTGCAAACAGCAGCACAGAAGTAAGGGTGGCAATACCATACCATGCCATCCTTACTTCTGCGCTGCTCCTGGCAGCAGCTCTGGCTTCAAAGCTGGGCTCCCAGCCAGCAGCCGCCACTCTCCAACTACCCAGCTCTCAAGGCAGTGCCACCGCCAGCAACAATGCAGAAGTAAGGGTAGCAGTACCTACAAGAACCTTGTGACCACCCCACAACTCCTCTTTGAGTTAGGACCCCTACAATTGCACCATGAAATTTCAGATTTAAAGAGCTGAAATAATTAAATTCACTATTTTTAAAGTCCCATGACTGTGAAATTGGTAGGGGCCTAGATATAGTGTACTTAAATTTTCAGAAAGCCTTTGACAAAGGTCCCACACCAAAGGCTCTTAAGCAAAGTAAGCTGTTATGGGATAAGAGGGAAGGTCCTATCATGGATTGGTAACTGGTTAAAAGCTAGGAAACAAAGGGTAGGAAGAAATGGTCAGTTTTCAGAGTGGAAAGAGGTAAATAGTGGTGTCCCACAGTGGGCTGTATTGGGACTATTCAGCATACTCATAAATGACCTGGAAAAAGGGGAAAACAGTGAGGTGACAAAATTTGCAGATGATACAAAATTACTCAAGATAGTTAAGTCCAAAGCAGACTGCGAAGAGCTGCAAAGGGATCTCACAGAATTGGATGGCTGGACAACAAAATGGCAGATGAAATTCAGTGTTGATAAATGCAAAGAAATGCACATTGGAAAACAACTCCAATTATACATGCAAAATGATGGGGTCTAAATTAGCTGTTGCCACTCAAGAAAGAGATCTTGGAATCATTGTGGATAGTTCTCTGAAAACATCCACTCAGTGTGCAGCGGCAGTCAAAAAAGTGAACAGAATGTTGGGGATCATTAAGAAAGGGATAGATAATAAGAATGAAAATATCATATTGCCTCTATATAAATCCATGGTATGCCCACATCTTGAATACTGCGTGAAGATGTGGTTGCCCCATCTAAAAAAAAAAAAAAGATATATTGGAATTGGAAAAGATTCAGAAAAGGGCAACAAAAATGATTAGGGGAATGGAATAGTTTCTGTACAAGGAGAGATTAAAAAGACTGGGACTGTTCAGCTTGGGAAAGAGACAACTAAGGGCGGAATATGATAGAGGTCTATAAAATCATGACTGGTATGGAGAAAGTAAATAAGGAAGTGTTATTTACCCCTTCGCATAACACAAGAACCAGGAGGTGACCTGATGAAATTAATAGGCAGCAGATTTAAAACAAACAAAAGGAAGTATTTATTTACACAGCGCACATTCAACCTGTGGAACTCCTTGCCAGAGAATGTTGTGAAGGCCAAGACTATAACAGGGTTTAAAAAAGAACTAGATAAATTCATGGAGGATATGTCCATCAATGGCTATTAGCCAGGATGGGCAGGGATGGTGTCCCTAGCCTCTGTTTGCCAGAAGCTGAGAATGGACGGCAGGGGATGGATCACGTGGTTGCCTGTTCTGTTCATTCCCTCTGGGGCGCCTGGCCTTAGCACCGTCAGAAGATGGGATGCTGGGCTGGATGGACCTTTGTATGGCCATTCTTATCGTTATGAAAGGATCCAGAGGCGAGCAACAAAGATTATCAAAGGGATGGAATGCAAGGGACCCTCCTTAATTAAATTGGCTCGTTAGCACTGCCCCCCCCCCACACTTGGTAAGGCAACTCCCATCTTTTCCATGTGCTGTGTATTTATATCTGCCTACTGTATTTTCCACTCCATGCATCTGAAGAAGTGGGTTTTAGCCCACGAAAGCTTATGCCCAAATAAATTTGTTAACCTCTAAAGTGCCACAAGGACTCCTTGTTGTTTTTGCTGATACCGACTAACATGGCTACCACTCTGAAACCTGTGTGGTATCAGTCTCTCTGTCTCTTATAGGATATTGTGGAGGTGTAGAGGAGGTTCAGAGAAGGACAGCGAGAATGACTAGGAGCCTTGAAAAACTCATAAGTGAGATTGAAAAGATTGTTCTTGCTCTTTTTACTTTTAGAAAGGATATGATGGAAATATATAAAATGGTCTACAGACAGTAGATTTGGGAGCTTCTGTTTTCTCTGGCTCATAACAGAAGAACAAAGTGACATTCAATGAAACTGAAAGGTGGCAAATTTAAACTGGATGTCACTGCTATAGGAAGTCATTGAATCTAAGAAATCAGAAGTATTCAAAGAGAGGGATTGGATGTGTATATGGATTATGAGACTATATAGAATTGTTATAATTAATAGCTTTGAAGGGTTAGTAAATCTCATCTTGTAGGTCTTAAGCCATTCTCTAACTGTTAGAGATCAGGATGAGACATAATATGGGAGCAGATTCTCACATTTTCCTGATGCGGGGTTCTTACACCTTCCTCTAAAGTTTCTGGTGCTGGCTACTGCTAGAGACAGGATACTGGACTAGATAGATCTTGAGCCTGATCCAGTCTGGTAATTCCTAAATGTCTATTGTAGTGTTCTTCAAGGAAGCATGATGCATAAGAGAAGAATTTAAATCCGTTTCACCGGGGAGGGTGGGAGAGTTCCATTATAAGGGAGCAAAGGGGAGGGGAAATTTGGCTAGGTGCATGATTGGAGAAAGAGGTTAAATCTTTCTTTGAATTAGAAGATGTTCACCACCATAGGGAGGCAGGTTGTCAAGCTATAGATAAATCATTGGTTTGTTTTGGTATGATTTCTTGGCCACTAAGTACAGTAGAACCTCATTTATCCAAGCCTCAATTTTCCAGCTCTCCGTATTAACGGAACCAGGCGGCGGGGGCTCAGACTGTCAGCTCTGGGCAGGGTGGGTGGCCCAACTCTCTTGCTGCACAAGAACTAGGGGGTTGTATTTTCAGTTAAGTAGATAAGAAAGGGAGGTAAGTTTTTAATGCTTTTCCAAGAGGGGTCAGCTAGTTTAAAAGTAACTCTGCATCTTTAAATAACAGATAGAAAGCTCTTTGACCATTCTCCTGATTATCTGAGTTTTTCATTATCCAATCTGGCCCCGGTCCCAATTAGATTGGGTAAACGGGGGGTCTGCTGTATGTAAATGTGTTGTTGGTCTTGCTGGGAGGTCAGTAAACTAGATGGGACAGATATTGCAGTTGGCAGTATTGTTTCACTCTCATTTTCAAATAACATGGCATTAACTTTGTATGTGAATTGCCAGAAAATCTTAGAGCTTTGTAAGTATTTTGGGAGAGCATGGGTACATAAAGTTAATGTATAATTGAGAAATTATGGTAGTTTTCATGTTCTTTAGCATGGATTTCAGCACTTTAATTTTTTTCTTCCCCCCCCCCTTAGCCCCTGGCGGATAGTGGATGACTGTGGTGGTGCCTTCACAATGGGAGCCATAGGTGGTGGAATCTTCCAGGCTATCAAAGGGTTCAGAAATTCCCCAGTGGTGAGTAAAATAATTTCTTGTAGATAAACTAACAGTAGCTTTGCTTCCCTTTCCTTCCAACAGTAAACGTGTGGGAGTGACCTAAGGGGAGGAAATAGCTCAGTGGTTTGAGCATTGGCCTGCTAAACCCAGGATTTGAGAGTTCAATGCTTGAGGGGCCCATTTAGGGATTTGGGGATTTAGTTGGGGGATTGGTCCTGCTTTGAGCAGGGGGTGGGACTGGATGACCTCCTGAGGTCCCTTCCAACCCTGATATTCTATGTGAGATTGAAAAGATTGTTCTTGCTCTTTTTACTTTTACTTTGGGGGGAGGGATAGCTCAGTTGGGGGGAGGGATAGCTCAGTGGTTTGAGCATTGGCCTGCTAAACCCAGGGTTGTGAGTTCAATCCTTGAGGGGGCCACTTAGGGATCTGGGGCAAAATCAGTACTTGGTCCTGCTAGTGAAGGCAGGGGGCTGGACTCGATGACCTTTCAAGGTCCCTTCCAGTTCTAGGAGATAGGACATCTCCATTAATTTAATTTATCTATGAAGTACTTGTCCCCAGTCATCGTATTGAGAGGCAGGGCAGAACAGGTTGCAGGCCAGGAGAATAAACCTGGTCAATCGCCCACAATCCACATGGATTCCAGGTCCATCTGTTTAAAAGTCTTGTGCCTCTACACCAGGTCACTGCCTTCTGTATGTTCTCTGTAGCTTATTCAGCTGGTGGCAGCCCCAGGGAAACCTCTTTAAGAGACCTCTTCCTACAGGGGTGCCTAGAAAATCACTGGGATTCACAAAGCCTGGGTTAGTTGCATATGCTTTCTATACAATGAGTGGAGAGAGATAAGCACCTAAGAACGGGATTCACAAAAGCCCGTCTGCTAGGCCAGTGTTTCCCAAACAGTGCATCGTGGGAAGGTTCTAGATGGGTTGCCATGTCCAGGGCCGGATTAAGTTGTCACTGGGCCTTGGCCTAGGCAGACGTACACTTCTCCTGGCCTGGGTTTGTGTGTGAGAAGAACAAGCCCACCCTGCACTCACCTTGCAGCAGTGGCTCCTGTCCCTTCCCAGGCATTGTGACCTGGTGCCTGGGGTCACAGTGCCACTTAGATTTGATCCAGCTGCCCCTCCTTCATCAGCCAAACTAAGTGGCGCTCTGTCACCCAGCACCAGGTCGCAATGCCGAGAGCAGGGAGCTGGACTGAACCTAGTGGAACAGGAGCTGTCGCTGTGGGGTGAGTGCAGGGCAGGCTTGCTCTCCTGGCCCAAAGCCGTCACCTCCACACTTGGCCAGGATTAGGATCAGTGGCGTAGCCAGGTTCTAAGAGCAGGGGGAGCGAACACATTAAAAAAAGGTGCCACCCCCTGCAAAGCAGCAAAGAAAAAAAATGGGGGGGGGGAGGAAGAAAACCCCAAGTCTTGCCACCGAAGACTGAAGAACCCTCCACGCCAAATTACCCACTGCCGAATTGCCACTGAAGACCTGGAGTGACTGAAGCACCCGCTGCAAATTGCCGCCGAAGACCCAGAGTTGGATTAGTCCTCAGCCAAGCGCAGCCGGAGCCGCAAGGTAGCAGGTGCCCCCCAGTGCCAGGGTGCAGGATGCGTATATGTAATGGTGGTTTGCGCAAAAAAAAAAAAAAAGACACACAAGGTTTGGGACCACTGGGTTAGGGGACACACTTAAGAGGTGGCAGATCTCTGTTTAAACCCCTTCTCCTCATCGAGTGTTGGGGGGACTGCTGGTGCACATTGAGTGGATGTTTTCTGAGAATCATCATTTTGTATGTATAGTTGGGATTATATTTTCCAATGTGCATTACTTTGCATTTATCAACACTGAATTTCATCTGCCATTTTGTTGCCCAGTCACTCAGTAGCTCTTCTCAGTCTGCTTTGGACTTAACTATCTTGAGTAATTTTGTATCATCTGCAAATTTTGCCACCTCACTGATTGCCTCGTTTTCCAGATCATTTATGAATATGTTGAACAGCAATGGTGCCAGTACAGATCCCTCGAGGACACCACTATTTACCTCTCTCCATTCTGGAAAGGTTATTGATCTTAAAAGTTAAATTCCTCTCTGTTCCGTGTGGATGCGAAAGTGACACCATCTTTTTCTTTTAAAAAAAAAAAAATCTCTAGATTTTTATTTATTTATTTTTAAGAGTTTAACATAGTTAAATTTTTTAATTTGCTACACTTTTTGAGTTCTATTAAATTTGGGGATAAAACTGTATTTTCATGTTTTAAAAATATTTTTCTCTTCACTGTTGCTGTGTGAAAGACAGAAATGAGGAAGACTGATTATACGGGAGAAACAAAAATTCTGTAGGAGAAACAGTAAAACTGACTATAGAAAAATTGCTGTAAAAGTGTACAAAGTAAAACTGAAAAATGAAATATTTTCACTAATCTCTTTCTAGTATAGCAATCTTGGGAGTTACTTGTAACAGTAGTAGATGATATATTTTTAGACAGAAGTGTAATAAGTGTCCCTTTAACATTTCCATGGCAGTCTCCCCTAAAAGTAGGTTTCCCTAGCATATGTGGATGAAATTTCCTCTGTTCACTTGTGTGCATTCTGTTGTGCAGCAATTATCTGTTGACATGCTTCCACTCTGAATTTCATTGGTTTTCTGCGTATATACTTTGTGAAGCAATTTAGGATCATTCAGGAGAAAAGGAACTACAGTAGACCCTCAGAGTTATGAACATCTCGGGAATGGAGGTTGTTCGTAACTCTGAAGTGGTTGCAACTCTGAACAAAACATTATGGTTGTTCTTTCAAAAGTTTACTACTGAACATTGACTTAATACAGCTTTGAAACTTTACTATTCAGAAGAAAAATACTGCTTTATTTTTTTTAGTAGTTTACATTTAATGCTGTATTTGCCTTTTTTGTCTTGTCTCTGCTGCTGCCTGATTGTGTACTTCCAGTTCCAAATAACGGGTGTGGTTAAATGATCAGTTCATAACTCTGGTGTTTGTAACTCTGAGGTTCTACTGTATATAAATGTAAAATACTATCATGTAATGTTTATTTTTTATGTGGTAAAAACATTACCTAGTGTCTTGGTTTTAAAAAAAAAAAAAAGTAAAGGAAAAAGTAAGTGGTCCAGCAATTAGACTTTACATCATCACAGAAAATTATATATAACTATTTGTGTAGTTTACAGGTGTTATAGTTACATACTAAATATTAACTGAAAATAAAAATGTCAGAAAGCATTGATAACTATATGAATTAAAAACAATTCCACTTCATCAGTTTATGTATAATACAGTATGAAATGGCTGTGTTTTTTATAAATCCTGACAAAAACAGCTTTATAATGAAAGAACTTCCAGATGCTTAGTAATAACTATAACTGGGTCTGAAAGGGTGCAATTTAATTAGCTGTAAAATTAAATATGTTTAGTTTTGTTTCATTCTGATTGTCAGCTTTGGTTTATTTTAGGGTGTAAACCACCGGCTGCGGGGAAGTTTGACAGCTATTAAAACCAGAGCACCACAATTGGGAGGTAATTGCAGTCTGTACACTTAAGCCTGTATTCTTAAGCCTTTTTCCAGTTTTAAAAGCTAACTTCAAGGGAACTGAATAGCTCAGGGGATTTGGATGAGATTCAGAACCTCTAAGGACTAGATCCACAAAAGCACCTAACTGCCACTTGAGGCACTTAAGTCAAAATTTAGACCCTCAATACTTCCACTCAATTGCCATCTAACCCTTCAGGTGCCTACATTTCTGCTGGTAGTGTGAACATCTACCTGACACCTAGTTCACACCTAAGCCCCAGTGAGATTTCCAAACTAGGTGTTTGCCCACCTAGCTTGCCTGTGGGGCCCAATCCAGTAGGAATGCTCAAAGGTCACCTTAGAGCATGCCTAGTGGATTGGGCCAGGGAGAAAGAGAGAGTGATTTTAGAGCCCAGTGATTAGGGAACTCCTCTGGGATATCAAGAGTGAGGTTGAAGTCCCTATTCCAATGAATATTTAATTATTTTATACAAAGTTGACCAGCTTTAACAGGAACCAGAGAGAGAAACCTATCCCAGGATACCCCACAGCCCAGTGATTAGGGCACTCACTTGGGAAGTGAGAGACTGAACTTCAAGACCCTGCTCCTCTCTGGGAATTGTATGCACTGACCACAGAACTATAGGGAATGAGGCGATAGCTGCTGCCACCTCTTCTTCCTCCTTCTGCTTTTTGCTAAAAAGGACTGACCTAGCTTTGGTGCCTAACTCTAGGAGAGGGTTCATGGCTGTGAATCTCTCCCTCTGGCCTGGAGTTAGGTGCCTAAGTCCCTTTAAAGGGTGGGGCTTATGCCACACCCTTCCTTGCCATTCATTAATGACTTGGAAATGGAGTGGAGAGGATGCTTATAAAATTTGTGCATGACACCAAGCTAGGAGAAGTTGCTAGCACTTTGGAGAACATGATTAGAGTTCAAAATTACCTTGACAAACTGGAGAACTCATCTGAAATCAACAAGGTGAAATTCAGTAAAAACAGGTACAAAGTACCACACTACAAAATGGGAAATAACTGATTAGGTGGTCATACTGCTGAAAAGCATCTGGGGGTTATAGTCTGTCATAAATTGAATATGAGTCAACAGTGAGATGCAGTTGTGAAGTTATCATTCTGGTATGTTGTTAACAGGAGTGTTGTATGTAAGACACAGCAGGTAATTGTCCTGCTCTATTTAGCACTGGTGAGGCGTCAGCTGGAATACTGTGTGCCAGTTCTGGCCGCCACATTTTACAAAAGATATGGATAAGTTGGAGAGAGTCCAGAAGAAAGCAACAAACATGATAAAAGATTTAGAAAACTGGACCTGTGAGGAAAGGTTTAAAAAAAATTGGGTATGTTTAGTCTTGAGAAAAGAAGACCGAGGAGGAACCTGGTAAGTCTTCACATATGTTAAGGGCTGTTATAAAGAAGACAGTGATCACTTCTCCATGGCCTCTGGAGGTAGGAAGAAGTAATGACCTTAATCTGCCGCAAGGGAGAATTAGGTTAAATATTAGGAAAAACTTTCTAACTACAAGGCTAGCTAAGTACTGGACCAGGCTTCCAAGTGAAGTTTTGAAGAACAGATTAGGCAAACCCCTGTCAGGGATGATCTAAGTGTACTTGGTCCTGCCTCAGATTGGGAGGCTGGACTTAGATGACCTCTCAAGGTCCCTTCTAGCTTTACATTTCTCTGATTTCCTATGGGCTAGTTTAGGCAGTTCCCCACTCAGTTTGTTGGCTTTTGTAAATCCACTTTTTAGGTGCCTAACTCTCCACATGCATTGTATAGGGAGTCTGGGCACCTAAATTGGGGCTATGGATTCCACTAAGTGTCAGGCACCTAAAGTTAGGCACTGCAATGCTGAGCCTGAGTCCCCTTTTTGGATCTACCCCTAACTGGTTATCTGACCTACAGTATGTTATTTTTGTAAAAGGAGTCAGAGGTCTCAGTGGACAGCTATCCAAAATCACAACATTATTATCCATAATTGGTCTCTTGGTGGCTGTTTCAAGGATTTAGTCAAAATGAAGTTTTAACAACCCTGTCACCCTTAAAGGTGATTTGGTAATAAGGTATACATGAAGTTATATTCCTTGTCTCGCTGTTGCTATTCTAACAGCAAGTTGTATGTTCTGGGTAATTTTACTTCAAGAAGGAAAAAGGAAGGAATATTGACTAGATCTTGCAAGAGGAAAAAATGGAAGGAAGAAAATGCATTGATGGCAGCAGACTCCTTGAAGAGCACAGAAATTGGTATTGCATTCTGGAGAAGCTATTGTTGCTGTTCATCGTGCCCTTCTTAAAATAGAGGACTTAAGTCTCCTGTTTTTATTTTCTTGCGTTAAGCTTTTAAGCATGAAAGCACTTTGAAATAAAGATCAGAGGGGTAGCCGTGTTAGTCTGAATCTGTAAAAAGCAACAGAGGGTCCTGTGGCACCTTTGAGACTAACAGAAGTATTGGGAGCATAATCTTTCGTGGGTAAGAACCTCCCTTCTTGCATCTGAAGAAGTGAGGTTCTTACCCATGAAAGCTTATGCTCCCAATACTTCTGTTAGTCTCAAAGGTGCCACAGGACCCTCTGTTGCTTTTGAAATAAAGAGGCTTGCAAGAAAGTATACTCGGTGAGAAGTGCATCTTAACTTCTCTGAACTGAATTTTTAAGGTTTTTTGTTTTGTTTTTTTAAAATTTGCCTTTCTAGAAATCTTGCCAGTTGCATTCTGCTGGCAGCTGCCATGCAGACTAATATTAATCATGTTTTGGAGATGACAAAAGCAGAAATAAGATACTAAACTGTCATACAGCATTCGTTTATGATTTATGATTTTTATGTATTAGCAGGACTGTTGTAAGCAAGACATGAGAAATAGTTCTTCTGCTGTACTCTGCACTGATTAGGCCTCAACTGGAGTATTGTGTCCAGTTCTGAGTGGCACATTTCAGGAATGATGTGGACCAATTGGAGAAAGTCAAGTGAACAGCAACAAAAATGATTAAAGGTCTAGAAAATATGACCTATGAGGGAAGATTGGAAAAAAATTGGATTTGTTTAGTCTGGAGAAGAGAAGACTGGGGGGGGGAGAGATGATAACCGTTTTTAGGTACATAAAAGGTTGTTACAAGGAGGAGGGTGAAAAATTGTTCTCTTTAACCTCTGAGGATAGGATAAGAAGCAGCAAGGGTGGTTTAAGTTGGACATTAGGAAAAACTTCCTAATGGTCAGCACTGGAATAAATTGTCTAGGAAGGTTGTGGAATCTCTGTCATTGGAGATTTTTAAAAGCAGGTTAGACTAATACCTGTCAGGGATGGTCTAGATCAGTGGTCTCCAACCTTTTTACCCTCAAGATCACTTTTTGAATCTAAAGACAACCCAGGATCTACCCTGCCCCTTCTCCGAGGCCCAGCCCCTGCCCCTTCCCCAAAGACCTGCCCACTCCATCCCTCCATCCCCCCCCCGTTGCTCGCTCTCCCTCACCCTCACTCACTTTCAGGGGGTTGGGGTTCGGGAAGGGGTGCGGGCTCTGGGCTGGGGCTGAGGGGTTTGCAGTGCGGGAGGGAGCTCTGGGCTGAGCCTGGGGTAGGGGGTTGGGGTACAGGAGGGAGTAAGGGGTGCAAGCTCTAGGAGGGAGTTTGAGTGCAGGAGTGTTGGGGTACAGGAGGGGGTGCAAGGTGTGGGACCTGGAAGGGAGTTTGGGGGCAGGAAGGGGCAGAATGTTGGAGTGTAAGAGGGGGTATGGAGTACTGTCTCTGGGAAGGGGCTCAGGGATGGGATTTTGGGTCCGGCCTCCCACCGGGCAGCACTTACCTCCGGTGGCTCCCAGTTAGCAGCGGGCACAGCCAGGCTAAGGCAGGCTCCGGGCCTACCCTGGCCCCACACTGCTCCCGGAAGGGGCCAATGTGCCCCTGCAGCCCCTGGGGTGGGAGGGGCACATGCCTCTGTGCGCTGCCCCTCTCTGCAAGCACCGCCCCCGCAGCTCTCCCAGCCAATGGGAGCTGTGGGGGCGGCGCTTGCAGGCAGGCGCAGCGCATGGCGGAAGACATCTGTCCCCGCGGGGCTGCACTGGTCTCTTTTGGGAGCGGCGTGTGGCTAGGGTAGGCAAGGAGTCTGCCTTAATGGCAACCACACTGTGCCACCGGAGATCGCGATTGACTGGGAGATCCTCTAGGATCGACCGGTTGGTGACCACTGGTCTAGATAATACTCACCCTTGCCTTGAGTGCAGGGGATTGGACTAGAAGACCTCTTGAGATCCCTTCCAGTCCTACACTTCTATGATTCTATGATGGTTCCATTGGCAGAAGGAAAAAAAACCTTTAAACTGTTAAATTTATAGTTAAATACTAAAGATCCTCTGATCACACTGCTCTACAGCCAAAATGCTTCTGAAATAAATGTAGTCAAACTTTACTAATTCTGGGTCACTGAGAACGAAAATAATGCTTAAAATTGTTGATTGGCTCTAGTTTTCAAGATATGCTATTGGGTCAGTATATACGACCCTTGACTTGGGAATGGCGGAGGATAAGTGAGTTATAAAAGGAAGGGATCTCAATTTAAACCAGAAATGACTAAAATACATCTTTGACTGGATCTATGAATAAATCTATGACTGGGTTTGGACAGTACTTGCTTTTTAGGCAAAACAATGAATGATGCAATCTGAAGCTGGTATTGCGTCATACAGGATATGAATTGCATCATGTTATTCCTCGAAGTCATGGATGATGCAATCATAACGAAGCTTACATCACTCTGCTGAACAAATTGCCCTATATCAGCTCTAGAAATCATACAGTGTCGTGCTCTCTTATTTGTCAGTGTTTGATTTTTGCAAAGGGACACATTTCTGTTTAGCCAAAGTGAGCAGAGATGCCTCGTACTTGTGTGAACAGTGCAGATAACTTCTGCTATGTTTGTGGTGAAGTGACTTTTGCATCACAAAAGCGCAGTATAACCACTATGGTTAAGAAAGCCTATCACCTTTATTTTGGCTGCAAAATTGGAGATCAGGACAAGAGGTGGGCCCCACACATATGCTGCAACACTTGCGCAACAAATCTTCGCCAGTGGTTGCACAGGAAAAGGAAATCTATGCCTTTTGCAGTGCCAATGATTTGGAGAGAGCCAACAGATCATACCAGCAATTGTTACTTCTGCATGGTGCCTCCAGTTGGGAAAGGTGTGTCAAAGAAGAAAAAGTGTACTGTGTATTATCCAAACATTCCATCAGCTATACGCCCAGTACCCCACGGAGAAGGCCTGCTGGTCCCTGATGCACCAGAATCATTCTCACTTGAGTCAGACGAGGAAGAGGATGAAACTTCTGGTCCTGAACCATCAATGTCACAGGACCCACATTTTCTCCCATCCTCTTCCTCTGAACCACACCTCATAACACAAGGTGAACTGAATGACCTTGTCAGGGATTTGGAACTATCCAAGAGTAAGGCAGAGCTGTTGGGCTCCAGACTACAGCAGTGGAATCTCCTGACATCTCAAAAATTGTAGACCAGTGTCATTAAGCCAGAATTAGTAGGATGGAAACTCCTTTACAATCACTGATATCACCGGTCTACAATTTTTGAGACGTCGTCTGCTTCAGAGATAAAATGTGCTATTTATTATGTATTTTGATGTGCTGAATTCAAATATGACAATTAAAACAACTGATTGGCTACTGTTTCTAAGATATTTAAGTTTTTACATTTTATGTCGATGTATTTTATGTAGATAGTAGAGTTTTAATCATAAATTATAAACCTAGGTCTTTTCATGTGTTTATGGTTGCTTTACATATTTCACCTGTCCTGATTTTTAAAGTGTTACAAAAACAGCAAAAGGGTTATATAAATAAAATTTATTATGAAACAAAAAGCAAAAAACTATTATGTACATAGTTTAGTCCTATTCGGTGTCTACTCGGCGCTTCTTGGCTTGTCTCTTGTATTCATTAAATGGAGCATCTCTTGTCACTGTCCAGCAATAGTCTGCAAGCATTGATGGGTTCCATTTGCCCTGATAGCGTTTCTCCATTGTTGCAATGTCCTGGTGAAATCGCTCGCTGTGCTCGTCGCTCACTGCTCCGCAGTTCGGTGGAAAAAAATCTAGATGAGAGTGCAAAAAATGCATCTTTAGTGACATGTTGCAACCAAGGCTTTTGTATGCCTTGAGGAGGTTTTTCACCAACCACCTGTAGTTGTCTGCCTTATTGTATCCGAGAAAATTTATTGCCACTAACTGGAAGGCTTTCCATGCCGTTTTTTCCTTGCCACGCAGTGCATGGTCAAATGCATCATCTCCAAGAAGTTCACGAATCTGAGGACCAACAAAGACACCTTCCTTTATCTTAGCTTCACTTAACCTTGGAAATTTTCCACGGAGGTACTTTGAAAGCTGCTTGTGTTTTGTCAATGGCCTTGACAAAGTTCTTCATCAGACTCAGTTGATGTGTAAGGGTGGTAACAAAATCTTCCTTGATTCAACAAGTGGTGGATGCTGAACACTTTTCCTCCCAGGTTCCAATGACTGTCGGAGTGGCCAATCTTTCTTGATGTAGTGGGACTCGCTTGCACGACTATCCCATTCGCAGAGAAAACAGCAGTACTTTGTGTATCCAGTCTGCAGACCAAGCAAGAGAGCAACAACCTTCAAATCGCCACAAAGCTGCCACTGATGTTGGTCATAGTTTATGCACCTCAAAAGTTGTTTCATGTTGTCATAGGTTTCCTTCATATGGACTGCATGACCAACTGGAATTGATGGCAAAACATTGCCATTATGCAGTAAAACAGCTTTAAGACTCGTCTTCGATGAATCAATGAACAGTCTCCACTCATCTGGATCGTGAACGATGTTGAGGGCTGCCATCACACCATCGATGTTGTTGCAGGCTACAAGATCACCTTCCATGAAGAAGAATGGGACAAGATCCTTTTGACGGTCACGGAACATGGAAACCCTAACATCACCTGCCAGGAGATTCCACTGCTGTAGTCTGGAGCCCAACAGCTCTGCCTTACTCTTGGATAGTTCCAAATCCCTGACAAGGTCATTCAGTTCACCTTGTGTTATGAGGTGTGGTTCAGAGGAGGAGGATGGGAGAAAATGTGGGTCCTGTGACATTGATGGTTCAGGACCAGAAGTTTCATCCTCTTCCTCTTCCTCGTCTGACTCAAGTGAGAATGATTCTGGTGCATCAGGAACCGGCAGGCCTTCTCCGTGGGGTACTGGGCATATAGCTGATGGAATGTTTGGATAATGCACAGTACACTTTTTCTTCTTTGACACACCTTTCCCAACTGGAGGCACCATGCAGAAGTAACAATTGCTGGTATGATCTGTTGGCTTTCTCCAAATCATTGGCACTGCAAAAGGCATAGATTTCCTTTTCCTGTGCAACCACTGGCGAAGATTTGTTGCGCAAGTGTTGGAGCATATGTGTGGGGCCCACCTCTTGTCCTGATCTCCAATTTTGCAGCCAAAATAAAGGTGATAGGCTTTCTTAACCATAGTGGTTATACTGCGCTTTTGTGATGCAAAAGTCACTTCACCACAAACATAGCAGAAGTTATCTGCACTGTTCACACAAGTACGAGGCATCTCTAGAAATGTGTCCCTTTGCAAAATCAAACACTGACAAATAAGAGAGCACGACACTGTATGATTTCTAGAGCTGATATAGGGCAATTTGTTCAGCAGAGTGATGTAAGCTTCGTTATGATTGCATCATCCATGATTTCGAGGAATAACATGATGCAATTCATATCCTGTATGACGCAATACCAGCTTCAGATTGCATCATTCATTGTTTTGCCTAAAAAGCAAGTACTGTCCAAACCCAGTCATAGATTTATTCATAGATCCAGTCAAAGATGTATTTTAGTCATTTCTGGTTTAAATTGAGATCCCTTCCTTTTATAACTCACTTATCCTCTGCCATTCCCAAGTCAAGGGTAGTATATACTGACCCAATAACGTATCTTGAAAACTAGAGCCAATCAACAATTTTAAGCATCATTTTCGTTCTCAGTGACCCAGAATTAGTAAAGCTTGACTACATTTATTTCAGAAGCATTTTGGCTGTAGAGCAGTGTATTTGGGAGGCATTTTGTTGTCTAACACAAAACAGTAAATATTATTACCCACTTTATTGGGTGAGTAAGGATATTTCCTGAATTTGTTTATGTAATGTTTTAATCTAGTTTTTGTGAGTTTGGGTATATTTTAAGGCTCAAAAGTAAATTTCCTAAAATATTCCAACACAAAACTTTATAATGTGGCTGGAGTATAACTTTGGTTACTGTGCTTTAAAAAATTTTTTCCCCCCAAACAGGTAGCTTTGCAGTCTGGGGTGGTCTCTTTTCCATGATTGACTGTAGTATGGTGAAAATGAGGGGTAAAGAAGATCCATGGAACTCAATCACAAGTGGTGCCTTAACTGGAGCCATATTAGCCTCAAGAAGTAAGGAACTACAATCTGGGGACAATGGGTATTGAAAAGCCTTTATATTTGAAACTATAAATATCACATTTTTGTGTCAGTCAGACATTTTAGTGATAATCAGATAATTAGAAAGAACTTCATTTATCTTTTATGGAACTTTGGAATCCCGTATACCTAAAAAGCAATATTAACCCTTTTTGTTTTCTATTTTTAAGAATATAGTATGTTATAATTGTCTTGACTGTTTTATCAATAGTGGCATAATACATTCAAAATGGTTATTTAAAGATCTTTTAACATGGTGGATTAGAGTTTACTTTTAAAGTTGCAATACACCATTTAGGCCCAATTCAGGAAGTATTCTCAATAGTCCATGGGACCTAAACATGTTCTTAATGCTCTCCTGAATTGTTCCATTTGTGAAAATTGGAAGTAGAGCAGTTAGACCTTCTCAACAATGTTTTGTTGAGTGTATTAATGTTGACAACACTGTGTAGTTTGAAAGGGTTTTTTGTGGGTCTTAATGGACATTGAAGATCTAATTTTGTGGATGACAAATTAAGCATGGATAGTATTATTTTACATTTGTTTTTATCAATACAATATTCTAAATAGTCTAAAATTTCTTAATGGTAAAAATGGTCTTTAATCTAGATAATAGTTGAGTTAAATACGTCCACGAATGACAACTTGGACTCCATCTAGTAACTGCAGCACAGAATCTGGAGACTAGACACTTTTGTGAAAAGGGATGGACTTAAGCATGTGCTTGAGTTTTTTGATAGGCCACTGCCAATACTATGAGGAAGCATTGTGTAGTGATTAAAGCACAGAACTAGGAGTCAAGATTTGCCACTGATCATCTGTGAAACCTTGGGCAAAATACCTTCTCTTTGCCTTCATATCTCCCTTTGTAGAATGAGGATAACAACACTACAGCACCTTGCACAATGAAGTTCAGGTCCATGACTAGGGCCCTTAGGCACTACTGCAATGCAGATAATAAATAGCACCTAACTCAATAGAGCATTGTGAAGTATTTTGAAGTCTGTGGATGGAAGGTGCTAGAGAAAAGCAAACTAAAATGACTGTACTCTTAAACAGTACTAGTACTATCTTGTTTCATCAGGGACAGGTATGTGTGGTAATTATAATCTTTATTTGTAATGTTAATGGTGACAAATCTACTTCATAGTCTGATCACTGGAGTGGTGGTAATTGTATTAAAAGTGATGTATAAATTGCCAATCCTGTACAAAACCGGGTTTTGAAAAGCAATCTGTTTTGTATTTTGACATTTTTAGATGGACCAGTTGCCATGGTTGGGTCAGCTGCTATGGGAGGAATACTTCTAGCTTTAATTGAAGGAGCTGGTATCCTATTAACAAGATTTGCCTCCACACAGTTTCCAAATGGTATGTGTTCTACACTTCAGATTATAGTACCTCAAAATGTTTATAATGCTTTGTATTCTGAGAAACACTCAAGTACAACAGTTTATGGGAAATGAAATGGCTAGATTCCTTTTTCAAGTATTGAAATACCAGATTCATTTTCTAGGATGTCTTTAGGATTCTGATTTTCTTCATTCTGTATTTGTCTTTCCAATGTATAGTTGTTATGCAGATTTAAAAATAAATAGGTACTGTAGGAGTGAATTTGTCTGTTTACACCCCTTCCTCCAACCTTATCACATTTTGTACCCTTCTCATCTTCCACATTAATTCACACATAGGCAGGTCAGCAGAACAGATCTCAGTATATAAGTAAACTTTGTCACAAATGTTCATGAGAATGGCTTTTGCCCTCCAGATAATAGTCTCTCTTCTGTGATGCAGTTGGTCAGGTATATTCAGGAACCTGATGAAAAAGAAATGCAGATTAATGTGGTGTAATATGTAATATTACAGTAATATGATGTGGTGATGCCTCAGAACAATCATCATATTTGGTTATATGGCATACCTAAATCACTGCTACATGTTCATGGGTGAGAATAACAGTTCAATAGTTGTGCAGGCTTTGTAGTAAAACTTTGGCAAATCTGCATTCATTCTTGAGGGCACAAATTGGGACAGTGGTTTTAGTCCTTACTGTTGTGCTGCCCTTGCAGCCTTTAGTCTGCTTGTATTGCAGGGAGTCCCCTCTCTGCCAGTTTCTGGGAGGAATTGCTATGTGGCAGAAAGCCAACTTGTCACACTGCAGCAGATCAGTGGAACTAGTAACGCAAGCAGGAACAGCACAGTAGCAGGAATTAAAAACTGTTTTTCCAAATGCTATATGTGGGGTGGGGAGTAGAGAAGTATCCATCCAAGCTCAGGAGGGACCTAACCTTATGTTGGAACATGGTCGGCATTGAGGGTTTTAAGGCACAGTTGTAGTGTTGGACTCTAGGAAGGATGTAGATCAGTTCTGGGACTCCAAAGGGAGGAGAAGGAATCAGGTATTAATTCAACGAGTAAATTCCAGCGGCATGTGGCAGGTGTCCCCATCCATTTTTGCTGTGTCAGGTCCAAATAGCACATCTATGCTGGTATAAAGTGTAAATGTTGTTTAGTTAACAAGATGTGTGCTTTTCCAAGAACATGAAGGATCATTGTCCCTGATAATTAACATGCAGCATCAAAACATAAATAAGATTAATTTGGGAAACTTTTCCTGTTTGGTTGCAGACTAACATAGACAACAGTTCATGTTCTAAAGGCTCTTTTCTACTGGAAGGGAGCTAGAAACAAACCATTTTAAGTTAAAGTTTGGGAATGTAATGTGAGGACCCCAAATCTCTTGTTTCAGTGACTGTGGAGAACCACTTTCCCTGATTATATTCTGATATTGCATGATATTCCAGGCTATCTAATTTACACTTGGTCTCTGCCACCTCATCATTAGGAATATAGCATTCCTAGATATATTTGGCCTGTGTTCTTGTATTTGAATAATTTTCAGAGGAAGGACAGTGTAGTGTTTATAGCAGCAGGACTAGAAGTCTGTTCTCATTTCTTCCTCTGACTTACTGGGTCAAATCAGATAACCTGTCTGCCTCAGTTGTCTCATCTGTAGAATGGGGATAATACTCATAGACAGTTACGGTGCTTAAAGTATTGGGGAAAGGATTATTAACCTTGAAATCTTTTCTCTGTGAAGTTTTCTTTGCAACTATAATAGTGAGAGACTATCTCTTTAAAACAAAATGAAATCTGAGACTCTGGTTAATTGAGTTTGTAACCAGTTATTTACATAGCTGGCTGTAAACATGGCCTGGATTGATATAAAACATGTTTAATACCTGGCTGGTATCCCTGGGAGTTACATGTGCTGGTCTTGCCAGCACCTGATGATGATGCATGGTTATGTTTCTACAACAAGGTTATAAAGTTTTGCAGTGTATACAGAACCGTCCATCTGTGCCTGTGTAGTATTTAGTTAGGTTTGCCAATCTTCCTCCTTCCCAGTTCTCTGTGCAGTAGGACATCCTAGAGTGCACTGATCTCTGTATTGCTGGTTCCACTCTGTGCATGTCCTCTGAGCATTCTGTCTTCTAATGAGGCAGTCTAGGATAGCTGCCTAGATTTCCTCTTCTTCCGCCCCGCCTCTTCTCTCCCCCCCGAATGCACTGAGATGATGAGATAAACAGGCAAAAATGTTGTTGTGAAAAAAGCTGATGTGTGGACATACCTGTTTGTTGTAACAAAGTCATGGGTACCTTTCACAGCCTGGGTATAAAAACACTGTTGCACATGCAGTGTAGACTGGATCTATGTAACAGGCCAACCTAAAAATAAAACACAATTGCCCCAGCTTGTTGTTATGGGGGAAGCACAGACTGTTGTATAGATAAATCCCTGAGAAAATCACAATTATTTTTTTTTTTAAACCATGGCAGCATCATGGAGCAATGTTTGTATTTTATGGGGTATGTATGGCAGCAAAACGACTTTTCCAGTAGCAGGGAGGCAGAAGTGAGCATCCCTGCTTCCACCTCCCTGCTGAGGCTGCAGCTGCTCATGGGAGTTAGCAGACTGTTCCCATCCTGGTCCTGTCCTGGGGAGTGGGGAAAGGGGACAGGGTGAGAGTGTCTCACCATATGCTGCTGTCCAGCCCAGCCTGAGGTAGGAGTTGGCATCTAGCTTGCCCTGCGCTCAACTCTGGACCAGGCCAATTCTGCTGCTTTCTGTTGGAGGGGAGCATCACTGGAAATGTGGCGATTAGGAGCCTCAGCCTGCCCCACAGCAATCGGGCCCAGGGGGGAGACTGTAGCACCAGCTGGCAAGGAATGAGACTGGGAACCATCCCTGCACCCCAATTCTCCTGACTGCGGTCGGCCCTCTCACACACCTGCTTGTGTTCCAAGAGGCGCTGGCACTGGCTTCAGTTGGTGGATGGCTCCTGCACACAGTCTCCCCTGGGCCTGTTGGGGACCACTGTGGGGTGGGCCAGGCTGGAGCTCCTAAAATGATCAGTGCCACTCCCTCTGTCAGCTGCGGTGTCCTGGGCTGAATCTGAGCACAAAGCAAGCTCTGGGCCATGATCCCTGCCCTGGGCCAGGCTGAACCAGCTGCACTATGCGGTGAGGCGGCTGCTCTTGTTCCTTGGGATAGGACTGGCCCACCACCTCCCTGTCCTCCTCCAGTGTGGGGCAAGGCCTGCTAACCTGCAGTGAACAGCTGCAGTCTCAGTGGGGAGGAGCTAATTTCACTATTTCCATGCAGTCTGTGGAGTTGTGACTTACACAGGCCTTTAGGTATAGTACATTAAGTAAGACACTAATTCCTGCTGACCCGGTATTTCAGCTTCTGTTCAGTGGCATTCTTATTAGTGTCTCCAAATTATCATAAATTTTCCTCTTTGATCCAGAATTGTTTTGTAAATCATGTTTCAGAGTGGTAACCGTGTTAATCTGTATCAGCAAAAAGGAGTCCTTGTGGCACCTTAGAAACTAACAAATTTATTTGGGCATAAGCTTTCGTGGGCTAAAACCCATTTCATTGGATGCATGAAGTGGAAAATACAGTAGAAAGATATATATACACACACACACACACAGAGAACATGGAAAAAATGGGTGTTGCCATACCAACTATAACAAGACTAATCAATTAAGGTGGGCTGTTATCAGCAGGAGAAAAAAACTTTTGTAGTGATAATCAGGATGGCCCGTTTCCAACAGTTGACAAGAAGGTGAGAGTAACAGTAGGGGAAAAATTAGCATGGGGAAATAGTTTTTACTTTGTGTAATGACCAGTCTTTATTCAAGTCTAATTTAATGGTGTCTAGTTTGCAAATTAATTCCAATTCTGCAGTTTCTTGTAAATCATGTGAGAGTTATTAGTGAAGGAGCATTATCTGTTTACCTGTCTTACACTGCATGTGTCTAAATAATAAAAACATGTGCATGTAGTGGTCAGAGCCAAGTCCTAGAAGTCAGGGGTCCATAGTAGTATTCATTCAGCTACACTGGCTAACTGATATTGGGCAAAGTGCCTAAATCCCATTGGAAGTCATTGGGATTTAGGCTTCTAAATTTATGCAGGTAATTCTGAAAATCTTTCCTTTCATCTCTCTGTACCGCATGTCTCCCGTCTGTAAATGGGGATGAAAACACATAACCGGCCTTGCACGAGTGAGGCTTTATTTTAGTGGGTACAGCTCTTTGATTTCATTGAATGAAAGAGACTGTGTACATGGAAAGCCTTCTTTATTCTTGGTCCTGCTAATCCAGAAAGGATTTATGCAAACAGACAATACTTTGAAAGTGTATCTTAATATTTTGTCATAAATCACTGTTCTATTAATCTTCCTTTTGCTTTAATTAATTATTTTCTTCCCTTTAACAGGCTCTCAATTTTCAGATGATCCCTCCCAGTTGCAGCCCTCCCCATTTGGAGATTATAGGCAATATCAATGATTACATTGTTCTACTGTTTCATATTGTACATGTGAGCTGTCATTTATAAAATGCTGGAAAACCAAGATACAGAAAACTGGAAGTGTACGGTAGACCTCTTTGTGCAAACTATGGCAAGAGGACACTTAGCACTTTTTCATTGTAAAGATGCACAAGAGAACTTTTAGAATATCATAAATATATTTATTCATCATAGGATTCCATTGTTGTAAAGTTGATATGTCTGACATAACACATTAATGCTTAAGATGAGGACCAAACAGAATGCTGTACTACTTTGGATATGGAATGAAATGAATTTCTCTGAAGTGTGGTATTAACAAGAGTGCAATTTAGTCACGGAATCCGTGACTTCAGCCAGCACTGGCCGGGAGCTGCAGGGTCTCCTGCCGCCTGTGAAGGCAGGGAGATGCAGGAGCCCCCTGCTGCTCCTGGCCACCACAGGCGGCGCGGGGGATCCCTGCAGCTCCCGTCCACAGCAGGTGGCGTTGGGGATCCCCGCAGCTCCCCGCCGCTGCAGTAGCAGGGGGAACCCCTGGAGCTTCCGGCCGCTGTGGGCAACTGGGGGAAACCCCGGCGGCTTGGAGCCGCCAGTGGAAGGGGACCCTGGAGCTCCCAGCCCACCTGCAGATGCCTAGGCTCCCAATGTTGTCATGGATATTTTTAGTAAAAGTCAGGGACAGGTCATGGGCTTCCGTGTTTTTTTTTTTTTTTTTTTTTTTTTTTTTAATTATTGCCTATGACCTGTCCCTGACTTTTACTAAATATATCCATGACAAAATCTTAGCCTTAGGTATTAACTATTATTTAACCATTAACAATAGAACTTATCCTCTCTCTTCACAATCAGTATCACATTTAGGTCATAATACTGAGCATTTCCGTTTATTTTAAGAAAATTCATTCATCTACATGAGTTCCAATCAACACTCCTGAGGTGAATTTTGGGGAGGATATTGTGTGTTGAGCCAATGAAGAGTAATACATTTTTTTGTAACTCTTTGTGCCGCATAAAGTATTTCTCTCCACACAAATTAAATCCCAATTATAAGTAAAATATCTTGCTTATAAAAGGTGCCTGTTCCAGAATTCTCTTCCCTACAGGGCTACTGTGCCTTGATTACTGACCTTACTCTTAGTGTTACTGGTGTGTAATGCTCAAAATACTTCAGAAGGAAAGTTCTGTATTGATGAAAGTGTGCCATTTGCATTAATAAAAAGTTACTGATTTCCTCAGGTGCAGTTGGAAAGAAAATATTTTTCTTGTTTTTGAACATGGGCCGGACTTCAGTGATTTGCATGCTTTTATAATGCATAAAAGTGTTTGCCTTACTCCACTGCTCAAAGATGTGATGGTAGTGTGTTACAGTATGAGACCGCAAGGACTTCATTATTTTTACAAAACTGTTTTACCATACTAGTATATGAAATAGCATAATAAATAATTAAAATGACACTACATCTCTGTGTTGGGTGGGGATGAGAGACTCGATTTTGTGATGCAGTATCCTTGGGTTTTGGAACTTTAGTTACGAATGTTTGAAATGTAGTAGCTTGCACACTGGATCTCTTTCTGTCATTAATGGGAATTAGTGAGGTTCGACTGTAGCTTATAGCTCATTTGAGCAAGAAAATGTAAATACATAGTGTCTATAATGCATATTTTTTAAATCTTTCTTGTCTGTGAGTCTGAGCCTTGAAATGGGTCATTTTTAAAAGGATTGGAACAAATGCTGTACTCAAATAAGCACAGTGTGTTTAGTCAGCCATATCTTCTTTGTGGATTGGTACTAGTAAGTGATCATGCTTGCTTAAATAGAAAAAAGAATGTCAGATAATTACAATGTATCTAAGATGCTCATGTACAAAATGGGAAAAAATAGTTTATAATAAATATTCGTGCAAATACCAAGTATGTGGAGTGTAAGATATATTCTGAATTTTAAAATCTCCTTCCTCTTTTTAACTGAGCTTTGTGATGATCAGTTGTGCAAAACACATTTATTTTTGATAAAGCAAGACAGAAACTAAAGGTGGACTGAGAACTCATTCCCAAAGTACTGAAGTTTTTTGCTGACTGAGGCCATAGAAAAGATGGTTAACACCTCATGTACCTGCTCCTTAGTGCCTCATGACTGTAGGTGGTGGAGTATACCACCATCCTTTCTGAAGCAGCATGGCTTCATTCCCATTGGGAACAATGATAGATAATGGCCATCTTTGCAAAGGGCAGCTTGTGACCTTAGTCCCATTGTTAGAGGGCAGTTCTTTGGGAGTTCTCTAAAGATTTTATGTACCCACCTCTGCTGAAGGAGAAACTCCCAGCTATGAAGAATAGGATGGAAGGTTATTTTTGGTCAAACGCTTCATAAATAAACCCAACCAAACTGAAAATCCATGAGACTAGAGCTACTCAACAGGAAGAGGAGGAAAGTGGAGTGAGCTATGCTGTGTGAGTGAGACAAAACTGCCAGCTGACTCGGGCTCTAAAAGCTAACATTTTATAAAATTGACTTCAGGTTGATGTTTCTAATCTGAAATTATATCACATGGTTGAATTCTCTTTGGGTCTCTTGGTTACTGTTCCATATATGAACAATTTAATAATTAAAAAAAGAAACTCAGTCCTAAACTGATGAGTGGAGTTAAGGCAGAGTATATATCAATGTTTTAAAAAAGTCTTACAGGAATTCATGATTTTAAGGCTAGAAGGGACCACTGTGATCTTTTAGTCTGGCCTGCTGCATACAAAGGCCACAGAATTTCACCCCATTATCTCTGCATCGGGCCCATAATTTCTGGTTGAGTTAGTGTATCATTTAGAAAGACATTCAATCTTGATTTAAAATCGAGAAGGGTAACTTTAAGACAGTAGTTGACCACTACAACCCATTTGAGAAGCCATGGTGTGTGATGTGGGAGAAATGGGTTCTCCTCCTGGAGGAGTGTGATGCGGGGATTGGAGAATGAGCACCTGTTCTATATCATGTGAGGCTGTGGCATCTGCTCACAGGTGGGGCCCTCCCCCCACCATGCCTGCTCCAAACTGGGCTGTGATGGGCCAGATAAAATGAGCTGCTGGTAGTTGCCCATTCCTGATGAAAGACTTCAAGTGATGGAAAATCCAGTATATCTTTTGATAATTTGTTGCAATGTTTAACTAGCCTCACTGTTAAAAATTTGCTCCTTATTTCCAGCATGAATTTATTGACCTTCAGCTCAGGTCCCAGAGCAATGAGGGTGCAGCAAGTCATGCTTCACTGCAAACCAGCCTCCCAAGTAATTACCCAGGGCTGCAGGCAGGCTCTGCGCTAGCTAGTTTGGGTCTGTCTGGTCACGGTGTGATTGCAGTGTAGACATAGCTTTAGCTACATCAAAGGAACTCATGGTCAGTTTATTGTTCACGGTGACCTGTAAGTCCTTTTAAGAATCACTTAAAGCCCCCCACCTATCCAGTATGTGTGCCCTATATTCCTTGTTCCTAAATGTATGATCTTGCATGTGGTGGTATTAAAACATCTTTTCTAGAAAAATCCAGCATAAGTGAGTCAGATTGCTCTGTAGAACTGACCTGTATCATTATTTACCCCTCCACCAATTTTTGTGACCCCAGCAAACATATACCAGCAATAATTTTATATTTTGTTCCAGACCATTGATAAAGATATGGAATAATGTTGGACCAATGATTGATCACTGTGGGACCCTATTAAAAGCCTCACCCACTGATTGATTCTCTATCAACATTTACTTTTTGCAATGTATCAGATTTTAATCTGTTTAATGTGCACTAAATTGATATGAATAGTCTGATTTTTAACTGGAATGTCATGCAGTCAGATGCCTTACAGAAGACTGCATACATTGTGTCACAGTTACATTTATCTACCAAATTTGTAATCTCATGAAAAACATCAGGGTTGTTTGACAAGTCCCATTTTTGCATAAAACTATGGTGCTTGGCATCAATTATGCTGCCATCCTTTACCTCTTTCCTGAAGGCATCTTCTATGATACTTTCCATGATTTCATTCAGGATGGATGTCAGGCTCACCAGCCTGTAGGTATCTAGATTGTGCCATTTACCATTTTAAAATATTGGCATGAGATTGGGGAATTTCCAGAGGACTGAAAAAATAACCAGTGTTCCAAGATCTATTAAAAATCAACATTGGTGGTTCACAGAATTTATTGGCCAGTCTTTTCAAACTCTTGGGTGTAGGTTATCCAATCTTGCCTATTTAAATATGTTTGGGATGTGTAATTATCCCAGAAACAAAAATTATAAAGGGAGATTTTAAATTTAAGGTTAAATTTAAGAATCTAAATATGTTAAGGTAGGAAACTGCCTAGCTGAGATATCCATACCATCTCAATTCTACCCTGTGGTTGGTTGGGGGTGTGTGTGTGTGGTGTATACACACACCCTGGCTCTAATTTATGTCTATGAGTAACCACAATGGATCAAGGCCAAAACAGCAAGGAGGAAGTACTGTCAAATAGTTCTTCAGTAGCAGCCCCCTGTCTATGAACAGTTACAAGCCCTCCAGCAGCAGCTCCTGGAGTGTGTCACACAGCTGAAAGTCTTTGGGGGGCCAGTCTGAGACACTTGGTGCTGGCTTTTAAGAGGATGACCCCACAGGGGAGAAGGGAAGTTCCTTATTGCCATAACTAAAGGCTGGGGGGTCTTGCATTGATACCCAAAAAACTGCAGCCAAATCTGAAGGTTTGTGAAGCAGGGATGGTGGGTGTTCCATGGTAATTTGGGGGTGGCTTCCACTTTTGATGGTAAAACAAACTTTTTGAAGGGGACTGCATCTCCCAGCACTATGAATGACTGCTTCTGGGCTCAACACAGCCTAAGAGCTGGGGTCATGAAATGACTGCTTCTGGGCTCAACACAGCCTAAGAGCTGGGGTCATGAGAGAAGAAATGGTATTGTTGAGACATGCACAGACCAGTAGTGCTTCACCCCCAAGGAATCTTCTGGACTCTGCACAGGCTGAGGCAATGCTAGGAGAAGGGTGTGGCAGTTGCCTTCTCTCCCCCCTAATGAGTTGCTCTTGGAGCACCTGGTGGGCAGAGCATGTCGGGGATTTGCTGATGAAGGGACAAAGGTCAGGAACACAGTAACCTGCTGAGCTGTCTCCATCACACCATGCATTCTTAGATATTTGCTTATCCCACTTGAGTACATCAATTGCTCTGGATGCCCCCTCTCCATGGCCAACCCATCTCACCCTGCTGAAGTAAACACCGAGAGTGATCCCATTTCTGCCAGCAGGACTCAACTGCCCCACTGCCCACACTAACATGAAGACCCTGTGGATGGACAGACAGGGGCAGCCCTGATGCTGAGCAGAGGTGAGGCCATGCTCTGGGCACATATACATGGGACAGCCTTTGCTGCAGAAAATGGAGGTGCCAATACACCCCTGCCACATGCCCAGTGGGAAGCCAGCAGGTCACACCCACTTGGGCATCACTCTACCAGGACTGGAGATTAGCAGTAGATGCACAGGTAAGAAAGAGCACTAGCTTTAAGTGGGGAGATGCAGGGGGTGGATGAGACAAATGCACTGACACTTCTCAAGCAAGCTCCTGCTCCTGGTAGCTATAGCATAGACCAGGCTGAGGTGCTCCTCTAGCTCAGTTACAAGTAGGGGCAGACAAGTGCCCACTCTAGGCCACAGCATGCAATGGTGGCAGAGTGCCAAAAGCTACCAGAATAGAGACGGCCATAGGGCTGAGAGCAGTGTGGGAGAGGATCAGAGTTCACTGAAAGCTAGGGCCCAAGTGGCAAAGCACCTTCCTTGCCTCCAGCAAAGAAGCTATCTGGCCCATTGGCTAGGGCAGGGTTAGACCATGCCAAGGTGCAGAAGGGCAGGCCAGTTGTGCCCATAGCCTGAGCCCTGCCTCTGGCAGAGGATGTTAGTTAAAAATACCAGTGTATATTGGGGTGGGTGCCAGGTGACCCTGTAGCTTGGGCTGACAGAGGATAGGCCTGTGCCTGAGCAAGCCTGGCCTACAGCTTTGGGGAGCAAAGCAGCTTGTGGGGCCTTATAGATCAGGGCAGGAGGCCCCAGAAAAGTGTCTCCGGAGGAGAAGGGACAGAGTACAGCAGCATGGGAGAACCAGGGCTCCATCACCTGTGGGGGACTGTGGCCTGGCAGCAACCAGCACCCTCTGCACAGCGGCAAGGGCAGCCCAGGGGCTGGGGGGCAGTAGTTCAGGGACAATGGAAAGGATGGGGTGGCAGGGAGACACCCCCCACCCTGGGAGTCACTTATGTACCCTACCAGTGCTTCAGGGTAGGAGCCTTGTCTCATGATATCACCCAGTCTGTGCTGTCCTCACTGGTGTGGCTATACAAAGGCATTGCTCACACCTGCAACACGCAGGCTGCATCCTCTCTATGGAACTCAATGGGGTGACATGGGGTGGAGCAGCCTGATGGACCATGGTCCTGCTCGCAACACTGGCAGAGTCGGGGGTGGAAGGGACATGCTGTACCAGCCTCAAGGTTAGTGCCCCATGTGCAGAGCAGCACTGGGAGAGGCTGTGACTCAGGCAGGCCCAGACTGCCCCATGGTGTAGCTGGGGCTGCACTGGGGCTGTAATGCCCCCAGCCCACCTGTTGGGGCTAAGGTAAACAACACTTGCTCTCATGCAATTAGGTATACAGGAATGGCCAGATGGATCATCCCCAAGGCCCACCTAGCCCAGTGGTCTGTTGCTGCCCAAGGCCAGAACCAGCTACTTCAGAGGAAGGTGTAGGAACCCTGCTGTAGCAAACAGCGTATATTCTGCCGCATCTCACCCTCCCGCCCATGAAAGTCTCTGTGTAATCAGATCCATTCAAGACCTGAAGCAGAACGTTTTAGCTCAGCCAAAACTTTATTTTTAAAGCAAACTATTCTAACACTTGTCATTAGCCACATACATGCCCAAGCTCCCTTTGAGTATTGCTAAATAGTAACTTCCTCTAGCAGTGAGTTCTGCAGTTTAATTACATGCTGTGTAAAAAAAGTATTTCCTTTTATCAGTTTTGAATTTGCATCCTTTTAATTGCATTGACTGTCCCTTTTCCTTATGGTATGACAGAGAGAACAGAAGATCCCATTCTCCCTTCTCTTGACCAGGCATTAGTTTGTATATTTTTAGCATGTCTGCTTCTATTTGTCACCTTTCTACTGTAATAATCCCAGGCTTTTCAACCTCTCTTTGGAGGAGAGTTTTTCTAAGTCCCACTTCATTCTCCTTGCCTTCCTCTGAACCCCCTCTGCTGCTTCAATATCCTTTCTGAGCTGGGGGACTAGTACCACACACAGTATTTATTTATATAATGGCATTATAATATTGAGTTGACAAATGGAGAGTGAAGAACTAATGAGTACCACTCAGTACCACCATAACTGGGATCCGGATTGTCTAAATTCGGCCTGCTGTTTGCTGCTTTCGTTTCTCCCCAGGGCTCTCTCAGCGTGCAGGACAACAACAAAGCAGCATTGTTCCCCAGTTCAGAGGCAAATGACCATACCTGGGGTCTCAAGAACAGCCCTCTGTAGCTGCAATGCAGTGAGCAATGCTGCATACCTACTGAATGGCTGCTCATCTTGTGCTGGCCTGCCTTTCCAGACTCCACACAGCTGACTCCAAAGCTACCGAATGGCTAAAATATGTGTGATGTCTCCCTAAACCCTTTACAGACTTTTCTTTTACTTATACATTTCTGTTTTAGCACCTTACTTTATATTGCTGAACCTTTTTCCCTCATTACTGCACCACTTGTGCAGTTGCTACTAATAATGATATTCTCTTTATTACTCTCCATCCTGTTCCTTTTACCGCCTAATATTTTGTGTGCTTCGTTTGGCCACAGCTGCACAGTGAGATGGTGTGTGCAGTGAGGTGTGCACTGGGATGAACCAGTCTTTTTCCTCAAGTGACAGTTAATTTTGGATCCGCTGAAGTGTGTTCATAGCTTCCAAGGCCAGAGGACCTAGCTGGGCATATCTGGGCTGGCCTCCTGTATAACACAGGCCATGGGACTGTCGTGACTTCATTCCTGTTTGAACTTGAACAGAGCTTTTAGAAAAACAGACAATCTTGATTTAAAATTGCCAGTGATGGACAATCCACCATGATCCTTGGTGAGTTGTTCCCATGGTTAATTCCCTCACTGTTAAACATTTGCACCTTCATTCCAGTCTCAATTTGTTTAGCTTCAGTTCCAGTCAGTGGATCGCACTCTGCCTTTGTCTGCTCAAACAGAAGCTCATTATCACATTTTGGGTCCCCGAGAAGGTACCTACAGACTGTGATCCAGTTACCCTTTAGCCTTCATTTGGTTAAACTAAATAGATGGAGCTCCTTGAGTCTCTCACTGTGAGGCAGGTGTTCTAATCCTTTAATCACTCTTGTAGCTCTTTGCTGAACCCTCTGCAATTTATCAACATCCATTCTGATGACACATTTCCCCTTCAGCAGGCATCACCTGAATTTAATCTGCTATCATGTTGCTCATTCACCTAGCTTGGTTCGATCACCCTGGTGTTGCTCATGGCCCTCTAGTCCTGACCGATCTACAGAACTAAATGCTAAATTCATGTAGGTATTGCAGCACCTAACTCCCAGTGCCCTGCTACAGAGTGGAATCCTCACCACGGAGAGAATTGGGCACCTAAGGAAGGGTCCTCAGAGGCCAGCCAGCCAAGCAGGGTGCATCGGAGCCAGCCAGGGGTGAAATGCAGAGATATTTGGGTGCCTAACTCCCCTTGACAGACAGGCAGGAGGCAGCTCCCTGCACTTGGGATTCTCACCTGTGAACCCTCACCTGGAGTTGAATACCAGGCCAGCCCTTGCCCTACCAGACAACACCCAAAGCATAGGTCTGACTTCTATGTTTGGAGGGGCCAACAGAGCCGCATGAGGGGAGGCAAATCCCACACCTGCCTGAGGCTTGCAGTGCGCCCCCCCTCCCAAACTACACCTGTGACCCAGACCTTTCTGACACAAAACCACCAAGAGCCTGGCGGAGAGGGGACTCACTCAGGCTGGGGGAGAGCTGGCTTCAAGCAGGTGCTCCAAATCTGGCAGAGCAGGAATCTAACTTGGGTCTCCCACAGCCCATGTGAGTGTCCTGACCACTAAACTGGGGCACAGACACCCTCCGGCCATCCCTTGTGACAGACAGCCACCAGGTCTTAGGCATGTTCCCAGAACACCTGCAGAATCAGGCTCTGCTGCTGAGATGGGCAGGTTAACGCGAGTTGAGAATCCTGCGTCGAGGCTGGCAGGGCTGCATTTTCAGCATGAGGGGTCACGTGTTCAGCCATGGGTTGGGTCAGGCCCACCAGTGGAACTTAAGCACCTCAGGGGTTAGGGGGTAGCTCAGTGGTGTTTTTGAGAACCAACTGTCAGAGGGGCTTGAACAAACAATTCAGCACTGAAGTCTCTTTGTGGATCTAGGTGTAAATTCTGTCACCTCACATTTCCACATCATCATTAAGGGTCACATGCTCCCTAACTTCTGCAGGCTGGGTTCTCCACACATGCCAGGGGCTCCTGACACGCCTCCATTTCTCTCCCTCCCATCCCCCTTTATTTTAGGGACTCCCCGCAACTCCTCCCATCATGCTTTGGGCTCTGTGTGTGGCCACCTCCTTCCTTCCTCCCTCCCTCTCATACCAGGGGTCCATACACTCTCTCCCCAGACCAGCGGTTCTGCCCTTCTATTCCCAGGGTTCCCCATTTTCTCCCCCTACGCCAGGGTCTGTATGCACATCCACATTCCTGTCCGGGCATGCTCAGAGAACACCTGTGGGACTGGGGTGGGAAGCCCTAGTCTGAGAATGCTACCAGGGTGGCTTCACAGAGGGCTCTGTGCAGCTCATTAGCTGTAGGGTTGCATTAAGGCCCCAGCAGCAGCTCAGTCATGGGTTTGAGTGGACAGTGTAGACCTGCCCTGAGATGCTAAGCTGCCTAAGTCGCTATACCTTATGTCGCTCAGGGGAGTGTAAAAGCCACCCCCCTTCCCCAAGCGAGACAAGTGTCACGCTGTCCACAGGAGATGCTCCCCCACCAACATAGCTTCTGCTTCTCACCAAGGTGGCGTAATAATGCCGTTGGGGGTGCGCTCTCCCCTGGGCACAGGGGGTCTGCACCACATGTCCTGCAGTGGTGCTGATGTAGAGCTGTAGTGTCGACTTGCCCCAAGTAGCTTTGTGGATCTAGCTCTTTCTGCTTCTCATCCACAATGAAGGTGTGTTTTGTGTTAGCTTTTTGAATTCTAGCTTAGCCCTGCTCATTCCACTTACCTTGCCAGGTGTAGTTTATGCTCCTTTTTCATAGAATCATAGATTTTAAGGTCAGAAGGGACCATTATGATCATCTAGTCTGACCTCCTGCACAATGCAGGCCACAGATATTGGCTTCACTGGGGCTAGATTTCCACATTGCAAAGGAGCTCTTGGCTCAGATAACCTCAAGCCCCCTGACCTTTAGCCAGATAGTTTACTTCTTGCCCTGCTGCTTCTCTTTGTTCAGCGGTACACACATCTTCAGAGACTATCCTATTGTTTCCTTACGTAGCATCTATGCCACATGAAGAATTTTACTTCCTTCATTTTTGAGTTTAGGGCCTTTGCAATGAGCTGTCTCACTGTGGTAGAATTTTCCTTTCTAAAGGTTCTGGCACCGAACCTACAATGCTGAACTGGATAATAGGCCAGGCCACCATTATTTAGTGGCTAAGCTGCTATTACTTCCTGACCCAACCCCTGCGTGTTACTGACAAGTCAGTCTCTCCTGCTGCAAGAAGCAATCGTTGAATGGGTTGAGGAATTTGGAGCTGCTATGCTATTTAAGCAGGTTAGTTGAAGTCCCCCCTTATCACCATTTTGCCAAACTTGCAGTCTCTGCTCTCAGCAGTGTGCTCGTGGCCTGGTCCGGACTCACAGCCCAGCAGCAGACCCCCATTGGCTTAGCTGCAGGCTCCACACCAGCCTCAGCAGGAGCCACCTTTCCATTCTCACCGTTGGCAGTGCCCGGTGCTGACATCTGACAAACCAGGACACGGAGGCTCCCAGCATGACATTAACTATTGACCTTTTTATTTCAGTCAGCTACAGCAGCTCTACATTCCCCTAAAATACTGTCCTGACCCTCCTGTGTTACCACAAACAGCTCATGGGCAGACGCATTGAAGTGGCACCAAGTCTCTCTTTAAAGCTTAGTATTAAATATTAAATAGTCTCTTATTCCATTTACATTACTGTGTCAAGAAAAAGATAGTTAAAAGGTAAGTTACATGAACCTGTGAACAGCCCCTGTTCATTAGCACTGCAGGCTCTGGGGCCAGTCCTCAGGAAAGCAGCGGGTTGCTCCTTCAGATATGGAGGAGACCCAGACCATGGACTAATACATGGGTTTCCTGTCTCTCCAGAACTGGGCTAAAAATGGGGCCACACTTCTGTGCTGGGGAGCAGGCAATCTGCACCCCTGGCTTTCAGAAACAGAATTTCTGCACTAGACAGAAAATCCTAATGTGATTAGAACACTGTGTGGTGGAGGAGGGTTTTTATTCCCCAGGAAGGGCTAATAGTTGAACGTGCTTCTTCCTATTGGACACCATTGGCAACGTCCAGCAAATCACTCGGAGACGGGGCAAGGATTTGGTCATTATGGACCTTGCTGGAGAACATCCTCTTAAAAAAACAAAACAAAAAACCCAAAGAGTTGAGAGTCTTCCTTTGATTTTAGCAAAGAAGTAGTTTAAAAAAGCACTTAGGAAGCTGGTACTAAAGTCATTAGATGTTCTCAGAGCAGAGAGTCGTCCGTGCATCCCCCTTCGAGTCCATAGCGAAATTCTTGCAAGTTTGAGACTCCATAGAAGTGGACAAAGGCTGCAGCCACCACCAGCACGTGGAAGATCTGATGCGACTGGAACTGTGGGAAGGTGAGATAAAGCCCTTAAAAGTTAGACCAGCAAGAAGCCAACAACCACAAAAGGTGAGTCCTGTCCTGAATGGTCAGAGCTCCATGTATATTGCAGCATCACAAACCAGGCAGACTGGTCTGGGGTCCTTTCAGTGCCTCTAGTCATGACCTACTGGTTCAACCCATTGCTTATCTGGTAGTTTACATCTCAATGCCAGGAGAAAAAACTCAATACTCAGGATAAAGGGAGATTCTATTTGAAACGGGCCATTTATCTCACCCTATTGGAACTAAAATTGCCTGGGACACAGAGGTACATTCCTCTGCGTATGTATGTGTGGAACCACAAGCCAAGCTAAATTGAGGGGAGCGGAGCCAGCTGCCTTCCCTGGAGCTGGAGTGGATGGCAAAGTCAAGTCCCTCTGAAATTAGCCCCTGACAGCAGCTAAGAGCTGCAGGAAGGAACCCACTGGCCTTCGAACTTTCAGTTTGAAATACATACTGGGGCCAAGATATCAGTAGACATGACCTACAATTCTGAAAGAGGGACCTAGATGGTTTGGTCTGCAAAGCCCGCAGACGACCTAGGCAGGGCAACTCCCTGAGCACAGCTGGCTCCACTGCTGAAGCTGTCTGGCTCGCCGAGCTCAGTTTGGGTTCCCCTGGAAAGGCTGGGGCAATGGGAAATCACTTCCCCTGGAAAAGAAACACTACTTCAGCCTCAAAAGGCAATAAGCAAGGGATGTAAGAGGTCCATTTTGAAGAAACCAAAGGGAGGCCACAGACCCAAGGACTGGAGAGCTTTAGGGTCAGTAACAGCACTTGTTACTGGCCCATGGAGACTACAAATCCCCACATGCACTGCTCCAGCCTGATCTAAACAGCAAGGCTGCACTGCATGCTGAGTCCTGGAACCACAGGCTACCCCTGCCTTCTCTTTTGCCCCTCTTGCTCTCTTCACAATCTGCCCTTCATTACCCAGCAGAGCACCACATCCCAGAGCTGTCCCAGATGAGTCTAACCCAGAAGCTCTGGGTCCAGCCCCAAGCTGCGCTCTGGAGTGCATCTAGCACCACATCTCCTGGCTTTCTCAGCAGGATACCCCTCAAGGAGAAGGCAGGCTCTTTCCATGCCCCCAGCAAAGGCTGTACTCACCCAGATGTCAAACTTGCCAGGAAAGAAGCGCTCTGGGATGCGGGCAGCATACAGCCCTGCTCCTGTTATGTACATCACAGCCATGAGGAAGAACCAGCCCATCTGGCCCACGGTGGTGGCTTTCACAAACCCTTCAGCGATGGTGAAGTGCATGGTGGGCACAACGCCACTCAGCCCCAGCCCCAAAAATACCCCTGGGGGAAAGAGAGAGAGAGAGCCCTCTGTCACGGAGCGTGGAGGGGACACAAGGCCCTGCACCCCCGGCTTCCTGCGATTCACCATGACTCTCGGCCAGCCAGTAAAGCAGAAGGTTTATTTAGACAACAGGGACACAGTCCAAGACAGGTCTTGCAGGCACAGACAACAGGACCCCCTCAGTTAGGTCCATCTTGGGGTCCCAGGGCACCAGAGCCCCCTTGGGAGGTCAGAGCCCCGTCTGCCCCCCAGCCATTCCACCAGCTAGCTCTGAAACTCTCCCCCCACCCTTTGTTCAGTTTCCCGGGCAAAGGTGTCACCTGGCCTCTAACCCCTTCCTGGGTTCTCATGTTACATGCTCAGGTATCTTTCCTCGGCCAGTCTCCCATCCCCCCATGCAGACCATCCTAGCCACACTCCCCTGCCTTCCCAGCCAACACTCCCCACTCAGCATTCAAAGACCACATTAAGAACAGTCCCAGTTCGTCACACCCTCAGCCTTCATTCAAAATACAGCCAAGGCACCTGAGCCGGAGGCTGACCCGCAGCTCCCACGAGAGCAGAATGCAGGTTTCCTCTAGGCCAGGAGGGAGTTGAGTGCTGGAGAGAGTGGCTGGACTGACCGCTCTGGGATAGATAGCTCCCACATCCCTCCAAGTTGCCCCCCAAAGGCTGCCTATGGAGGGAGAAGGGTTGCAGAGCAATGGGTACCAATGCAAATAGGCCGACTCCACAGACAAGAGCCTTGGCCTTCTTGCTTAGCCTTCCAGAGAGGCCTACATGGGTCATCAGTGATGGGACAGTAGGAGTGGACTGAGACCAGACTCCTTCATGTGCCGGTCAGATGGAAACTGTTTGGAGCGCTCAACCCCAAGACTGCATTTAACGGGAGACCAAGAGACCATATATCGCACTAGCAATCTACTAAACCAGTCATTCCCCCGTCAGACAGAACCCAGGCAGCGGATTTCATTCCGAACCTTCTGGGCTGGTTCTAGCTTTGCCCTGCACTGCCTGCGGGGCAGGCTGGATTTCAGTACAGCCGGTTCTCCAAGCACTGCTCTCTCCCAGCTAAATGGAAATGTACTATTGGGGTAAAGTTTCAGCTGAGTCCTGGTAGCTGCTTTTGAGTTCCACCCCATGAAAGCCAAGTCTGGAAAATGCAAGGGGCTTTTTGGCGTAGGCAATTCAGAAATGGCTGAACTGCCCAACACGGAGCTGTCAGGGTTACTCGTGCTCCCCAAGGACTTGGTCCTTTAGTCATTGGCAAAAAGTCCCCCGGACAAGTGTAAACATTTAAAGAGCTGGGCTCTGCCTCTGCACAGCAAGCCCTGGGGCTAATGCTGGGAGAACAACCCTATGTTCAGCCCAGAACCAACACTGACACATGCTTCCCCGTGTCCATAGCCTTCTCTGCAGACCGACTGTCTACTGAGCTCTCTGGGCTCCTGCAGCATTTAGAACTAGACACACAGGAACCGGCTTGTCTGCAGCATCCACCACTTGCTGCAGAATCGACCCATTTTAAAAGATTTCTAGATGTTGAATTGCAAAGAAAAATTTGCAAATGGAACTGATGTAGTGATGTCTTCCTGAGGCCGCAGACAGAGCCCTCGCCACAGCAGCTGAGCTGAGACACCCCCCCCCCCCCCCCCCCCCCCCCAGTTTGGGATTCAGAACAAGCAGCAGGTCAGTTTAAATGACAGAATTGTTAACTGTGGTCATGTAAGTAGAAACATCCAGCAAACACTGCATGGTAGGTGGAAGCCTGCTCAAAGCCTCTGCTGGGAGGGGAGTCTAGGTTACAACACTGCCAGCTCAGATGATCTTAAAGGTGTTAAGCTGTGTCTACACTGGCACTGAGCAAGGTTTCAAGCCAACTCCAGATACACACCCTTTGTGGCCAAAGTAGCCGAGGCCGATCCGTGCCAGTCCAGCAGCTTGCACTTAAAAGCACTGACTGTCCTGGGGCTTGTTTTCTTTTCAAAAACAGGGAAATTAAACAGCAAAATCTAGGTCAATGCTCCAAATGTAATTGCACAGGAGTCAAGCAGTGAAGGCGTTCAGGCTCTCTGGGACGGGGACTGGCCATGGCTCTGCAGTCTCTATTTCTGTGTCCTCTTAAAATGTTCCCCTCAATACATACACTGGTGTAGCCAGAGAGATGCCCAGGCTGAATGGGTTGGTTGGGTTAACCATGCATTGGCTGGCCCTGGTACAGTTCTACTCATCTTCGGAACAGGCCAGCAATGACAGGGTTTGTATTTTATACAGCGTGGGCTTCCCCTATGTGACTCCCTCCTGTTCTCTGGGACTGTGACCTTGGTGCTGACTGAGAGAGGCTCCAGTGGGGATACAGTGCGGACTGTATGGAAGCAGACCGTGGCACATACAACAGAGCACGTGAGCTGTTCCACCAAGTACCTAGGGCCATTGGCAGCACACCAGGACACTACAATCAGTACATCTACAGCAGCTCAGCCGAGACACAGGCAGCACTAACCACTGCAGCCCCGCTCAGCCCAGAGCCCAGGTGGCAAGTGGTCAAGTGCAGAAGTGCTCCAGTGCAGGTGTGCTGCCCCTCCCCCTCGAGGGGGGGGGCAGAGGGAGGCTGGCAGGGATGAACGTGGAGGAGGGAGCTCGTTTCTACAGCTGAGTGGCAGTTTTTGGCTGCCAAGCCACTGCCCAGAGAAGGGAGGTCTCTGCTGCAGCAGCCTCTGGGCCTTTCCAGATAGCAATCAAGGGGCTTCAAACTCCAGAGGGTGAGTCACCAGGCAGGAACCTCCTGCCCTCTGGGGCAGCTGGCAGCCTGTGCCAAGCATCAGCAAATTCAGAACCCACAGCACAGGCAGAAACAAGCCTGGCAGCAGCACTGCTTCTTCCCTCTACCTCAGCCTCCATCCCACGCCTCTCCACTAGGGCTGCATGCCCTAGTGCTCCAGTGGCCCCAGGGCAGGTTTCATGCACTAGCCCCTCAGGCAGGAAGTCTGCCAGCTGGAGTGCAACTGTGCAGCAAGTGCCATCTCCCACAGCTGCCTTCCACTCCATGAGCTCCCTGTGTGGGACAGGGGGCTGCTGGCCTCTGCCATGCATCCCCTGTGAGGCCTCGCCAGCCCCAACCCCACCACTGGGGGCCCTGTAGGCACAGAGATTGAGAGCTCAGCCTAGGGGCTTCAGGCCAGCTGCACTCCACCCAACAGGGCACAGCCCCCTCCTTGTTTCACTCCATCCCATCCCCATTAGCAGGCCCAACCAGCAGCAGCATTCTTCAGCCAGGTGCAGGAAAGGGTCCCTGACAGGGCACTGCCAGCTGCCCTGGTGGCAGCACTGCTGGGGCACCCCTAGCTCCCACAGGTCACAGCTCTATGCCTGGCTGGGACCAGACACTGGTGGGGTGTCACCCCAGGCCCTGCAACCTGAGCAACCAAGGAGTGTCACTTCGCCAGTGCTCCTGTTCAGACAGCAGAAGCCGCATCAGAGTCTAGGGGCAGAAGGAAGGGAGGCTCTGCACAGGGCCCGTAGGGCATAGAGGAGTTCCGTGCAGGTCCCATAGGGGGTGTGTGGGGGAAGGGGAGGTTCCGCACAGGGCCCATATGGAGCATGTTGGGGAAGCCAGAAGGCAGAGCTGGAATTCAAGGCAGGCAGCTCCATGCCCTGCGCCACCCCTTGGGCAAAGGCACAAACCCTAGAGATTTGACCAGGGGGCAAGTCAGTGCATTGTGGTTTCCCAGCCACCCCTCCCAGGTCAGTGCAGCACATTAAAGGCAGGAGCAAACCATGAAGTGTGGGCCTGGCCCAGATCCTGAACTTTCCCCCAGGTGAGGCGTGTTCAGCATGGGGTCTGGCTGCTCTTGCATTGCCGGTTGGAGCACGACTAGGCAGGGGCTCCAGCTCAGTGAGGGGCAGACGCCGGGGGAGATGGACTGACCTAGGATAGCAGGACGCAGGCTGGCCATGCTGCAGGGAGGGGGCCCGCGAGCCACAGTGCTGAGCACAGCAGATGCGGTAGCCATGGCGAGAACAGAGAGCCTTTGGGAAGGAGGCGCGTTCTAGAGTATCCATTGGCTGATAGCACCAGGCGCTGCCTCTTCAGGCCTCTGACAGAAAGGCACCATGTCACCCCGCTCTGTGCTAATGCACAGCTGTTCCTGATGTCCCCCATGGGGCTGCCACATGGTACATCTCACCAGCTGGGCTACCTCCAGCGCCCAGGGAGCAATGGATCCTCAGGGGGCTAGAAGGGGATCTTGGTTCCACCATTTCAGTGTCTGTCCTGTTCAAGCAGTTGCCAGGATACCCACCCTGGCTTCCAGCAAGGAAAGGGTTACAGCCTAGAGGACACAAAGTTGGGGTGAGAGCTGCTGGGTCTGTGTCTAGCAGGGGAATCATTCCCCACTGAGAACAAGCTAACCAGTTTTCAGCTGTACTGCAAGACAATTCCCATGCTCTGGCTCCACGTGCCCTCGGCACCAGTAACTGCTGCGACTGGCAAAGCCAACCCGGCTTGAGGCATGGGGGCAGAGGCGGGGAGGGGCGGGGAGGGGAGAGAAGAAGAGATAAAAGCAGATGTCCCTGGTGAATGCTGCTCTGGGAAAGGCTCCCTGGACAAAGTCACAACCTCTGGCAGCAATTCCGCAGCTCCTGCTCCCCTTGGAGGGTTACCAGCTCTCAGCCGGTCAAGGGGCTCCCAGCCCCAGCAGAGAGGAAAACCCTGGGCTCACTAAACCAGTGGTTCTCAACCAGGGCTCTGAGGCCCCCTGGGGGGCTGTGAGGTTTCAGGGGGTTCCTCAAGCAGGACCAGCGTTAGACTTGCTAGGGCCCAGGGCAGAAAGCGGAAGCTTCACCGCATGGGTCTAAAGCCCGGGGCCCTGAGCCCCGCCCCCCGGGTCTGAAGTCGACATCTGAGCAAAGTAGCTTTGTGTGGGGCCCTGTGCCATGGAGCCCCAGGCAGCTGCCCTGTTTGCTACCCCCTAACACTGGTCCTGGCTTTTATATGCAGAAAACCAGTTGTTGTGGCACAGGCGGGCCACAGAGTTTTTATAGCATGTCAGGGAAGCCTCATTAAGAAAAAGGTCTAGACTCCCTGCACTAGACGACTTCCATCCACCTCCAGGCCTCAGTGCTAAGCAGGCTGACTAGCCTCCCGCTGTGGCCCGATCCTGAACAAGGATCACAAGAACCCTGTGCTGCCTGCAGTCTGTTTCAAGTGAGCCCGAGCCTCCCAGTTCAGGGTGACTCTGACAACGGACGATTCGCGGCACAGCCAGGAGTGGGACAGTCCTGGGGGAAGCAGCCAGGACTCCGGCTGGGGCAGGAAGCACGGGAACATTCATTTAAGCTATATCTAAGTGAAAACTACCTGTGCCTTCTGGACTAGTAAACGTCCAACACTAGCCATCGCTGCCAGGTGGCAGAGCCCTGCATCTGCCCTGTGGCTGTCGGAGGGAAATGTATGTTGCCCTTAACTCTGTAACAGCAGCTCAGGACCGAGGCTGGCCAGATACAGCTATCACACTGGAATGCTTCAGGCCCTTCTCCTGCTCTTCTCACTAGAGCTGGGTTGTGGAGGCTTGGCTCAGCATACCCAAATCAAGAGCAGATGTGTCTGTCAGTCATTGATCCCAGTTCCTAGGGGGCTGCCACTGCTCCACACTGGCCGACACCAGAATCACACCACAAAAGTGACAGCTCACCCAGGCACTCAGTGGCCTATAAATAAAGGGTGTGATCCTGTTTCCATTGAGGACACTAAATGCTGTGGCCTTAACATCAATGGCACCAGGCTCATGCCACTTGCATTTCCAGGCCAGGACAGTCTACTCAGATCGGCACTCGAAGCCCAACACAGGCTCTCTCCTGGCACATTGCTGTATTGCAAAGCAAAGAAGGTACAGCAGGAAGCTAAAGACAAGGACACTGATGGGAGTTTCCATTGCCAGAGAAATGGTGAAGTGAATCCTTCTGGGGAAACTAGTTTGTGCCCACACTGATTGGTAGTTTTTCTATGGGTCCCCAAATGGCTCATGCACTGAAGTTAGCCACTACAGTCCTTTGGGAGGCAGCAGTCTCTTTATCTCCAGTTTACAGATTGAGGAATGAAGTGACCTACCCAGAGGTGGGAAATGAGCTCAGATCTCCTGAGTCCCTGTTAAGTGCCTTAGCCGCAAACCCTTCCTTCAGGCAGTGGGGCTTTCTATGTCACACCCAGTGGGAGTGGCCCTGCCTACACCCAGCATGCTACCGAGTCAACATCCTCTAACGCCAGCTGAGCAGCTTGTGGCTGAATGAAAAGTGTTCCTACCTGCTCTGGTCTGTCTGTGCTTGGGGGTTGCAAACCGGTCCCACTGAGCGACAATGATTGCGGAGATGCCCAGGACACAGACAATGGAGAGGTAGATGAGCCGAGGCTGCGGTGAGCAGTAGAACGAGTAATAGAGCCAGGGGACAAAGCTCCCCATAATCAGCAGTGCTATTCCTGAGTAATCCAATCTAGAACACAGACACAGAGAGAGAAACCCAGGGGTCAGTTTGGAAGTGCACTCCCCTCACTCTGGCACGTTTACACCCTCAGCTCCCGTTCTCGCAGCCCAACTGCTGGCTCTCCAGCTGTAGCCCTCCAGACTTTGTGACCCTACCTACGTCTGTAGGCCTAGCTAGGGGGAGTGTGACTGGGAAGAACTGTAGCAATGTATTGTGGGCGCTTCTGTTTGCGTCCCAAGTGAGTTTGTGGAGCAGAAGCGTAGGAGGGTGGGTCTGTCTGGGCGGTAAAGGCGTGAGCAGAATTAGGTGTGTCTGTGCAGTTTTCTGACTGTTTAGTGACAGCATGGACAGGACAAGCACTGGCACAACCTCAGTGGGAAGCAGTAGCTCTTAGCCCTTGTTTTCACAGGAATGTTGACAGCTTCTTTCATCCCCAAGTGCTTGCAAATGATACACATGGGAATCACTTCCCCACTGAAATGCAGCCAGTGCTCGGGTGAAGAGCAGCAGCTGTGTAACATCCCATGGCACATCAAGGCATTTTGGCTAAGGGCACCACAGCAAAGCCTGTTCTAAAGAACAATCTTCTCCCCCGCTCCATCCCCCCCCCCCCCCCCCGATCTTAGTGCTGTGCAAAGCAGCACCTGGTAGGTAAATCCCTTTGGCAGACTAGCCTGAGCAAGGTCCGCTCCAAAAGCCTTGCACACTATGTTATTCAGTGCCTGGAAGGCTAAGGCTGGGCTAGGTCTCCTCTAGGTCAGCCTGATGCTAGGAGACGACCAGGAGTTAGCAGCTGCTGCTGCTGAACACAGTTTTGTGGTTGTTTTGCTGCAGCCGACTCACTTTGAAAACGTCCGGGAGACCTTCTCCGAGTGACAGTAGACGGTGTGGAAAAGCCAGGAAAAGCTGAGGCATAGCACTGCTCCAAGGAAGAACATCCCGAACACCACCTTCTCCTGAAGAGGGGCCATGAAGTACATGTTGGGCCTGAGCATGGTCAGAATCCCCAAGAAGAGGAACAACACAAAACCTGCAGCCAACACACCAAAGAGTCAGTCAGCCAGCAGGAGCCACTTCCAACAGCTGCCCAAGGGAGCACCTGTGCAATGGCAGTGAGCCAGCGTTTCACAGCAGACCTGGGGAAAATCAACACCAAGGGTCTTTGTAATCCCTGCCTGCGCCAGGAGAGAGCAACACAGAAGGGTCACACTGTTAACAGGGGAACTCGGTAGCTGCCCTGGGAACAAGAAAAGCCGCATAGGGGCTAGTCTGGATCTCCCTGGCAGGGCCTGCAGCAATGTGTTGCTATGCCCAGTGCAACATGCATTCCACTCTGCTGCCTTGGAGGGGCCAAACCCGTTTGGGGGGATAGCAGTGGGGAAGGTCCAGGCTGCCTTACTTATTCTCCAAAGATCCAGTAGCCTCTAGAGAGAGATGTGTGGCACTCCCTGCCACGCTCATCAGTTCTGCTCCTGGGGGAGGGGAGATGAGAGGAGTCGTTTGAGGTGCTCCTTCCCCCAGAGGCCTTAGCAACACTATGTCTTGGGGTCTGGGAGCTTGGGCCTGGGCCCTGCATGCCCCATTTGTGCTGACATTCGACTGCCAGACTGGCCACTGATACAGACACCACTCAGTTCCAGACCATGCTGAGGACACATTGTCCCAGCCGCTCTGGACAGGACAGGCTCACGCATGCAGCCTTTCCCTGCCTGGACCTTCTGGAAGGCCTTGAAGAGCATTCTGTAGCACTGCCAAATGGCTCCAGGACCTGTATTGGCGGATGGGGCCCACTCGGAGATAAAAGCACAAATGATCCAGTCCCCATGGGCAGCAGGGCTCGGCACACCCTCTGGGGACTTGATGGAAGAGCTCATTTTTGCCTCAAACATCTGGAGCCAAGAGGGACCACTGCCTGCAGAGCTAGAAGGCAGATGGCATGTGATGTGGTTAGCATGGCCAGGTGAGTGGTCTGACTCGGAATTGTTTTAACATGGCTTCATTCTGCACCTGGCCCTCAGTGCTGGTTGACTAGCAGGAATGTTGCTGTTGTGAGCTAATTCATTGCATCTGTGACATACTTCCCTCCCTACAGGAGGAACTGCGAATCTGACCATCATTAGTAGCCCTGGGTACACCGAGCTGCACCTCCAGTCAAAGGCCACGAGCAAAATCTGCCTCTGCCCAGGTTCCCCTGGAAAGGCCCTGACCCTCATGCTGTCCACCCAGGAGAGCAGACTGTGATGTTGCACTCCATATGATTTTATGAAAATATGCTAATGAGCGTGAATATAATGTAACTGGAATATGCTTCATGCAAAAGGTCTCTTGTAAGGTATCATTACAAAGCTTATAATCTACTGAGTGTGTTCATCCTATTTGTATGTATATATCATTCTTGTATATGAAACTAGAAATATGAAATACAACTCTGAGGTCCTATTGTAATTATGCAAAGTGTGGGCCATTAATGGTGGTTTGAAATCTTGATGGCTCCCATCAACTAGGACAATTGGTTGTAAATGGCTCTGTTTACTTGCAAGCCTTCCTGAGAGTCAGGCCAGGAAGAATGAAGGTTTGGGGTCTCACAGGACATGTGACCATGTCACCTGGTACTGGAATCCATCTTAAACCTGGGGCTTTTCCATTTAGGAGGAGGGGTGGGGACCCAGAGAGACAAAAGATTCCCGCCTTGTGCCAAAGCTATATAAGGGGGTGGAACAGAACAAAGGAGGCTGCAGTCATGAGAAATCCCCTAGCTACCACCTGAGGTGGAACAAGGACTGTACCAGAGAAAGGATTGGGCCCAGACTAGAAAGGAGTCTAATCTGTGAAATAAGCTTATGGGAACATCTCTGAGGATGAGATTTATCTGTAATCAGTTTCTTAATGTATTAGGCTTAGACTTGCATGGTTTTGTTTTATTTTGCTTGATAACTTACTTTGTTCTGTCTGTTATTACTTGGAACCACTTAACTCCTACTTTTTTATACTTAATAAAATCACTTTTTGCTTATTACTGAACGCAGAGTTAGTGACTAATACTTGGAGGGAGCAAACAGCTGTGCATATCTCTCTATCAGTGTTATAGAGGGCGGACAATTTATGAGTTTACCCTGTATAAGCTTTATACAGAGTAAAACAGATTTATTTGGGGTTTGGATCCCATTGGGAGCTGGGTGTATGGGTGCTAGAGACAGGAGCACTTCTTAAGCTGTTTTCAGTTAAATCTGCAGCTTTTGGGGGATGTGGTTCAGACCTGGGTCTGTGTTTGGCTCAACAAGACAGGGTACTGAAGTCCCAAGCTGGCAGGGAAAACTGGCTCTGAGGTAGTCTCAGCACATCAGGCGGCAGTCCCATGTGGGTTTCTGTGACCCAACCCGTCACACAGATATCACTCGCTGTGCGCTCCCCTCACTTTGCTGAAATGGAGGCTGAGCTGTGCTGCCCAGCAGCACTGACAGGGACACTGTGAGGAGGTCAATGGCAGTTGTGAGCTAGAGGACAGATGTGCTGGCCAGGACCTTTCTGGGAGCTATCGACTGCCTGGCAGTTACGTTTACTTGACTGCACCCCTTCCTCGAGCCGGTCCAGCTCTGAGGACACTGGATGAGCACAGCTGAGAACTGACAGATCACCATTGTGCCAGCTGCCAGACAATAAGCTGGTGCCCACCGTAACAGGTTCTAGGAGAGCATGAACAGTCTCAGTTGGCCTAAGGGGTCAGATCCCTCTTTGCCTTGTGATGCTAGGGAAAGGGAGTGGCCTGTTCTCCCCACACATGGCCCTCACCCAAAGGTCAAGTGCACCCTGGCAGCAATGACAGCAACATAATCCCTAAAGTGAATCCAACTACTTGTCTGGTGCTCAGCACAGATGCCAAGCCTGGATCCCTGGCCAGACGAAGAGGCTATACACCCTGATGGGACAAGCCCACTCTGACCCTGACAAGGTGTGTTCTGTGCCAGGTGAGGCGAGAGCTTCTGGTTCCTCATTTCTGGCTTCCTAGTGACAGAGCAGTACATCTGAATGGGGGCACCCAACCCGCCACGCAGCACAAAGTGAGGCTCTAGGGAGCACAGAGGGCTCAGCACCAAACAGCTCCCATTCTCCCACTGTGGGGGGGACAGACATTCTTCACTGTTCTCTATGGGAACAGCGCCCACCTTCCCCTTCCGTGAGCCCAGCAAGTCCCAGCTCTGCAGGTCTGTCAGACTTTGAACACAGACGTGTCTGTTCACAGTGGTTAATCCTCACCAGTGCCCCACAGTAATCCCTATGTCTATCCCCTGAGAGTCCAATGGGTTATCGCTCTGCCAGCTCCACACTCACTCAGTGCATGTAGTGAGAACATGGCTACTAGAGTCCTGCGCAGGACTCCCACCTGCTCCTGCTATTATGGCAGTGGGTCCTTCAGGGATCTACACTAGCCCCACACAGGGCTCAAATGGCTACCACCCCAGCCCAGCGGAGGATCTGGCACAACAGGCCATGGGAACCCAAGAGTGACCCGGGCCCTGAAATAGTCTACCAACACTGGCCAGTGGAATGATTTGGAGGCAGCATGGGGGCCCGAGCTCCTAGACAGACAGGTTTGCTGCCCTGGCAGTGTATCCAGCCCTTTGGGGAAGACAAAATAACTCCCAGGGGATCTCTCTGCCCCTCTGATTGAGGGCGCAGCCATGACAGGCCCATACCAAGCTCCCTTCATCCCCTCGCCGGGGAGGAATTCTCCTCTTCTTCCTGCCCACTAAAGAGAAAGCAGAGGGAGGATGCGGGGAGAACAGGACACCCCGTCCCGCCCTTGACTGTTTATGTGACAGATGACACTGAGTGAAACTTTTCCCCTGGTAAAAGGCATCCACTAGAGTCAGCCTGAGTCCTCTGAGGCCAGGACCTTGGCTTGTGAGGTCTCTGTCCTGAGCAGGGCATGCTTGTGGGGCCACAGCCGTACTCATCAGTCCCAAGGATAGAGCTCCCCCTCAGTCACCTAGTAAGTGAGTCCAGATGTTGCCCGTCTCGGTGTGTATTCGAAAGATGCTCTTGAAGCAGGCTCTGAAGGACGGCATAGGGGGTCTGTGTCCATGCAGGAGGTAATCGTTATCCTTCAGCCAGTCTGGGAGCACATCATAGGGAATCACCCTCCAGCGCCCTTCCCACACCTGCAACACATCAACCCACGCAGGCGGTTACCCTGACTGGCGGCCCCCGGCCAGGCATGGCACCTGCTCCAGAGCCACTCCTATCCCCGTGACTGCTAGCTGTTGTTTCCATGGTGCCCATCGCTGTGAAAGTCAAGCTGAAAACCACACAGAACCAGTCAGTCTCTTCTGTGAGTTAAGTACTGAACTGGCCCAGCCTTCTCTCTTAAGAGGACATGATAACTCAAGAGCAAGTTCCGTTGTTGCAAAATTAAATGCTTTGCAAATACCCACAGGATGCCCATAAAGGGCCAAATCCTGCAGAGTGCGGGGCCTTCCCCACACTCAATACCCTGGGACTGACTGAGACCAGCACCCTCAGAATTTGGCCCTTCATCACCTTAACAAGCAAAACGGTCAGCTGAGCCACGACAGGCGACGGGACAGCTCTTACGGGACATTGTGACAAAAACCCCAACGGAGTTCATACAGGAGTGCCCTGGGACCACGTTTTCATCCTGGCCCCAGCAATTGCTGCACTAGCCCTTCTCTCCCATGGCTCCACAGGTGTGTGAGTGAGTACAGGAGCTTCTGCTTAGTCCCCAAGGCACACCACAGCAATACTGGACAGGTAGCAGCCAGTGCTCCAGACCCCAGGACAGATCAGAGGGGCCCCGCCGAGCTAGATTAGGGCAGGGGTTTGCACCACACTTGCCCCTGCCAGATATGGATAGCCCTCACTGTCACATGCACTAGATACACCTAGATTGTTCCACCTGTCAGGTCCTTGGCATTCTCCATACAGCACCCGGGGTCATTGCTGGCTGTAGAGGGCTTCTCAGGTGCACAGACAGCAAGGACGGGAAGGAGAAACAGCATTTCACAGGTGCTGCTGTTCACTTTCCATTCCTCTTGGCCTTGCAGTTGAAAATTTGTTAAGCTCTTGGCTCAGGCCCCCTGCCCATGCTAGGGGGAACCCCAGTGCACTGGATATAGTCACCCACATTCATGGTGTCCTCCTAACAAGGAAGATTAACCCCAATGCAGACCCAGCACAATGCCTCAGACTCTGTCACAGCAGAGGACAGCGGCCCAGAGCCCTGGCAGCCGTCCTCCATCGGCTGCCATGAGCTGACAGTACCTTATACACAAATTCCTCCATCTTTTCCATAGCGTGATGAGCCTGCAGAGGTAGAGTCAGCACGCGAACCACCTCCTCCTCCTCCTCCTCCTCCTCCTGCGGCGCTGTGCATGGCTGCTCCTTGGCCTAAAGGGAGAGATGCCATTATTTGTCACAGGCCACAACCCACCAGAGAGACGGACCATCAAGATGTGGGGAACTTAGAAAACAGCAAGTATATTCCAACCAAGAGGGGTGTGAACCCTTAGAATATATAGGTGCTGCAGCCCTTCTGAGAGGGGAGAGATGGAAGACTCCCCAATCACCACTGCTTTTGCATCATGGTACTGTCTTAAACCGCACACAGAAGGGCTAATCCCAGATTCAGTTTTGTTTAGAACAAGGATTAGAATGGAGGAGTTTCCTTCTTTAAAGTCCAGGGTGCAGCCTGAAATGGCCACTCTGCTCTAGCCAGGGAAGTGAGCCAAGGAAATAGGCCAGGTACCAGCCGAAGCAGAAGCATTAAAGAACACAGGCGGCCCCTTTTCACTGCACACCTAAAGCAGAGGCTGCTGTGAACATGCTGCCCCGATCTATTACTAACAAGTATTAGAAGATACTTGTTAGAAGCTTAGAAGCCACAAAAGCAGGTGAACCAATAAGAATGCTCCTTAGAACTCCTGCAGTGCATCCTGTTCACCTGCAGGCAGTGCTGTCAGCAGGCGTGCAGAGGGTGTTCCTTGGCTGATGCTATGGGACGAGATTTGTTGAAGGCTGGCTGAGCCCAGTTCACCCTCCTCCCTCTGCAGGGCCGGCTCCAGGGTTTTTGCTGCCCCAAGCAGCCAAAAAAAAAAAAAAGCCGTGATCGCGATCTGCGGCACTTCCACTGCCACTCTACTGCCGCCGCTTCATTCTTCAGCGGCAGTTCGGCGGCAGGTCCTTCCCGCTGAGAGGGACCCGCCGCTGAATTGCCGCCGAAGAGCCGGACGTGCAGCCCCCTTCCATGTGCCGCCCCAAGCACCAGCTTGCTACATTGGTGCCGGGAGCCGGCCCTCTCCCTCCGCCCCAGAAAACAGGAGCACACTGGGGTGCGAGGGGTTGTTTGCTTATGACAGATTACCTTCTATGCAATGGAATAAGATTTCCAGGACAGATTTTCTGACATGTCATCACTCTGAACAACATAGAGTGGGTGCAAATCCTCACCATTCAGATTCAGTCCATTTTCACCCCCACTGTGCACTGGTGTAAAGGGATGACAAGGGTCAGGGTCTATTGTAGGGAGCCCAAAGCCCCACACTTCCATGCACCATGCTGCTAATGGGATTACAGGCAGATTTCTGGGTTAATCTGCAAGGACAGTGTTGAGAGCCTAAATAACTAGGAGTATATCTGTCTGTAACTCTAGGGCGTACAGGGCACATTCAACAGGACTGATTGGAAGCAATTTATAGGAAGAAAAAGCACCGAATGGGTTTGGTTTGCAGATCCCAGCAGCTGCCCTGCTTGGGGGCACTCCATTGGATTGTGGCTTACGCTGGCTGCTCCCTGGTCTCCCTTCTCCTCTAGCAGCGGCCCCAGTTCTGCCAGCTCCAAATCGTCTCCTTCTCGGCTGCTGTTGGAAAGTCCATTTCCTTGGCTGGTTGCTGACCCTTTGCGGGACGACATCTGGTCAACACACAAAGGGTCTTGAGTTTCCGTGTTCTTGAACATTCACACTAGGAATAAAAACAAGACAAGTGACATTGCAGGCCTGCCCCCTTCCATTCAAACCCAAATCTGCCACACCAAGTGACCCAACACTTTACAACTTACTGCCTTGGCCAATACTGATGAGAGCATCTACAAGAGCCAACTCCTCAACTCAGTGCCCATGGTGGCAGCTCTGATGCTTGCAAGGTGCAGCTGTACTCTGGGCACGGACCCATTCAGAGTTCATGAGAACTGGAAAATCCCAACCCCCCTGTGACACCCTGACACCCCAATATTCATCACTGTCATGTAATTAGGAATGTTTTATACAAAGTATGACTTGTGAGGTATCATTCTAAAAGTCTTGATCTGCTAGACATTTAACATCTCATTGTCATATGTGAAGATATGAAGTTTGGCTAGGTATGTGTTACTGAAACACGTTGTGAGGTTGAAAACACCCACAAGCCGCCTTTCAGGTACAACAGTAAAAAGGCCAAACAATGCTAATGGCTTATTGAGGAAATACACACAAGCACAAGGATTACCCCAGGAACTGTGTACAACAGAAAACTCTCAGAGATAACACTACACAATGGGAACTGTTTGACCCAGGTCACAGCAAAAGAGCTTTCCAGCAAGTGGGAAGAAGATATAAAAGCAGGACAGTGACATCATGAGGGTACCCCACACTCCCTGCAACAACACACCTGGAAACACCTGAGGGGCAAGGACTGAACTGTGGGAAGTGATGGTCCCAGGCTAGAAGGATCTTTAGCCTGTGAATGAAAGCCTGGGAAAGCCAAGGCAACTTGTGCCTTAAGAATCTGCCAGCCTGTTTATTGCTCAGGGTGAGAATTTGCTAATTTATATCCTACCTATCTAGTGTGTTAAGATCAGTTCGCGTTTTTATTTACTAAGGTAATCTGCTTTGATCTGTTTGCTATCCCTTATAATCACTTAAAATCTATCTTGTGTAGTTAATAAACTTGTTTTCGTTTATTCTGAAACCAGTCTGTGGAATTCATAACTGGGGGGAGCAAAACGCTGTGCATATCTTCCTCCACACTGAGGGAGGGGGCAGATTTCCTGAGTTTACACTGTACAGTTCTCTGTGCAGTGCAAGACAATACAATTTTGGGTTTACACTACAGAGGGGGTGTGCACGTGAGTGCTGGGCAATTCCCAAGCTGAGTCCTCCCACACAGAGCTGATCTCAGTGTCTGTGTCTTTCTGCAGCTGGATGTGTACTGGAGGAAGCTTGAGGGCCTGGCTCAGCAGGGCAGTGTATGGGAATCCAGACTAGTAGAACCAGTGGGCTCAGTGATACCCCAGCACATGAGGTAACACTCCAGGGGGAAGCAACCCATAACCCCCAATTTGGAATCTCCTTCTCCCTGGCTTCAGGCCCCTTTATCCCCATTCCAGTCTGCCTTGGTAACAGAAAGCCAAGCTTTAAAAGGAGCCCAGGGAATCTCAACTCCCAGAGGAAGCAAACCCAAGATGGCAGCCACAACCTTCTGTGCTGCATCAACAGTGTCATGGGAGGGTGGGTCTTCAAGGGCAGCACCTTTGGAAGTGCACTTGGTTTTCTGGATACCACCACGCTGGACTGGAATTTCTAAACACAACCAGGATGCTGTGACAGAATATGGGCAAAAGCAGAGTTTTCACTGGGAATCTGCCATAAACTAGGATCATCCAAGTGGAACCCCGTAGTCTGAAGAGAGGAGAGGACTTGGGAGTACTCTTTAAATGGGCAATGGAAAATCAGAAGGCAGAGATATTAGATGAGAAGAGAAATGTTCACCAAACCAAAGGAAATACGTTTATCATTATAAGCCACGCAGAGAGACTCAACTACTTCTCCAGAGAGGTGAAGCAAAGCCCATGGTCTAGCAGTTAAAGCAGGAGACCAGAGCCACCAGGATCCCAGCTCTGCCACGGGTTCCCTTGCTGGCTTCCACCAAGTCTCAGTCTCTTGGAACCTTATTTTCCCCCTCTGTACGACACGGGTGATACTAATATGCCCAATTCATGAGGCATTTAGGGAACAGCGTTTGTACAGTGCTGTGCCTGTGAACATGACTAGAAAAGTGCTAAGTAGCATTGTGGGGACGGAAGGGATGAGGATTTCAGCCTCATTCTATTCACTAGCCAAGATCACTTCACACCACAAAACCAGCATGGTTTGGCACGACTGGCCATTTCTGCTCAGGAGAGGACCAAGAAGCTGGATGCTCAGGAGCTCACGCTCAGGATGTAGACACAGGGGATGATGTCCTAGCAGCTATGTCGTTCAGCCCTCACTCATGAGAGCCACCTTAATCACACCGTTGGTATCTGACCCCCCAGGCTACTTTCTTACCTCAGGGTGACAAGCATTCACCCTCTCTTTCAAACCCCAGGGAAAAATATCATGCCACCACCTGCAGCTTATGCAAAGCATCCCACTGTTAGGAATCCATCTTAGTTATCTTAGGCTACGTCTACACTACTGCGTATGTCGGCAAAACTTACATCGCTCAGGGCTGTGAATATTCCACCCCACCCGAGCAACATAAGTTACACTGACATAAATGCCAGTTTGGCCAATTTGGCCCTACATTTGCTTTTGTATAGTGCTGTACACATTGAGAATGCTCAGGAAATAACCCAGTATCGAGTCCCACAAACCCCAGTATCCTAACCCAGCTGCATGATAGTCCCATGTTTCACAAAAGGTTCCATATCTTATTCAGCACAAAGGATTCAGCACAGTCAATGGATCAGAGCCCAAAACAAAAGGAGACACCAGTCCAGGGACCTGAGTCCATAGGCTGTAATGTGCACAGCTGGCTTATGCATTAATTCTACTCAGCCAGGACAAGTTCTCTCTTTATGGGTGAACAAGATGTTAAGTTTTCCATCATGACAGGAATTGAGCAAGTATGTTTTGTGCTTGGGTCTATATGCCTCCCTGACAGTTTTGCAGCTCATCAGTTGGACAGAGTGAATACACAAACACGGTTTTGTTCTTCTCTCCAGAAACCTTTGCTTTGCTTTGGGGCACAATCCCCTCCTGGACCCTGGAATACCCTGGTTTCTATGAATATACTTGGCTTTTCTAATGTTGAAGCAAAGAGTCAAACCATTAGGAACTGCTGCAAGCACAAGGAGCCAGCCAGCTCTGCTCTATCTCCAACCAATACACAGATCTGAGATTTGGGCAAAGCAACTCTCTGAAGGGCCTTGGTGCCTCAGGTTAGAATTATGAGTCCAAAGGAGACCACCAGACTACACTTAAATACAGCAATGAGTGTTGCAGAAACGCTCTCTCAGCAAAGTCTGGGAGGCCATTCGAACTCTTAAGCATCTTGTCTCCTTATACACAAACAGCTGACACTGCCCAATAATGTAAGTGGAGAAAATAGTAAATTAAGAAAAAATAACCAACTCTGCTATTCCTACACCCTGGAGTACCTGAATGAGCTCTTCTTTCCCTATGCAACACAGTTAGCTGCTGGGCTGGGTCCATTCTCACTCCTTAAGAGTCAGGGGCCAAGACCACACAGAGGCAGACTTAATGGGACTTGCCAGAACTCCATTGAGCAACCTTGTTTGCAGGATTCCCTCTTGCAGGGTCAGGGTCCCCTATCAGGTACATTCAGGCCTTGAAAGATGCTCTTGTCTCCTCCCCAATGAGCAGTGGGAACCCTTCCGTGTGAGTGTAAGGGCTTAAACTATCAATCCTATAGCATTTGAAAATAAAGTTTTTAGTCTTTATGGTTGTGAGGGAAAAAAAAAAATCTTTCCAAATACAAAGGATGTAAGGATGTGGCATTGCGCTCTTGAGCCTGCACACAGATGGCTCCAGTGCCTCTCTGGTACTCTTCACTTGACAAGCAGCAGCAGAGTGAAAGTGACAAGACTAATCAATGCTACTAGTCAGAGCCCTGTGCACAGCAATGAAATGTCAAGAGTTGGGTGAATTTCAGTATACTGCTGCCACTAAGGAAAGCAGCAGCAGGCAGCACTGGAGTTAATGGTCAGGGAGAAGGATCCCCAGAAGAGGTGGTGATGGGGCGGGGGAATAGAGTAGTGAAGCTAACTTCACAACCATAGCTGAAGGGGCCAAAGCTTCCAACCTATCAGATTCATATCAGCTTCTGGCTAGTATATAAGACACATGGAGATGTCATTGGAGCTAGTATTCTCACATGGGTATAGCCCCAAGATGTCTCTGGTGCCAACCCCTTCCCCTCCTCCCCCCACTCCCATTTCCTGTAGCACTCTCTGGCAGGTAGGTTCAATCCTCTGTTCAGCAGGTGTTCAATAAGATGTTCAGCCCTGGCTGCCTTTGCACCCGGCTGCAATCCCCATGCATTCAGCTGGCCTTTCCGTGACTCCTTTCCCAGATTGAGGTTGTGACGTTGTGCAGTCTATATGGTTTTATAAAAACTAATAAGTCAATATAATGTAACTGAGATAGTTTTAGAGAAAATACGGTAATAAGTGAATGTAACGTAACTGGGATATGCCTCATGCAAAAGGTCTCTTGTAAGGTATCATTACAAAGCTTATAATCTACTGAGTATGATCATCTGATTTGTATAAATGTACCACTCTTGTATCTAAAACTAGAAATATAAAATGTAACTCTGAGAGCCTATTGTAATTGTGTAAAGTGTGGGCCATTAATGATGGTTTGGAATCTTGATGACTCCCATTGTCTGCAGATGGCTGTATTTACCTGTGAGTCTTCCTGTATATGTGTGTGCTGGCAAGTGAGTAATGAAGTCTTGCAGTGACATGTGATCATGTCACCTGAACTGGAATCCATCTTTAACCTGGTGCTTTTCCAGGGGGGGGGGGGGGGGGTGGAAAACCAGAGAGACAAAGAGTTCCCGCCTTATGCAAAAGATATATAAAGGGGTGGAAGAGAACAGAGAGGGAGAAGAAGCCATCATGAAGAATCCCCTAGCTACCACCTGAGCTGCAACAAGAGCTGTACCAGGGGAAAGAATTGTGCCCAGGCCTGGAAGGTGTCCAGTCTGAGAAAAACTTACTGAAACATCTCTGAGGGTGAGATTATCTGTATTCAGTTTGATTAGGCATAGATTTGCGCATTTTATTTTATTTTGCTTGGTGACTTACTTTGTTCTGTCTGTTACTACTTTGAACCACTTAAATCCTACTGTCTGTATTTAATAAAATCACTTTCTATTTAGTAATTCACTCAGAGTATGTATTAATACTTGGGGGAGCAAACAACTGTGCATATCTCTCTATCAGTGTTATAGAGGGCGAACAATTTATGAGTTTGCCCTGCATAAGCTTTATACAGGGTAAAACAGATTTATTTGGGTTTAGACCCCATTGGGAGTTGAGCATCTGAGTGCTAAAGACAAGCGCACTTCTGTACGCTGTTTCCAGGTAACTTGCAGCTTGGGGACAAGTGATTCAGACCCTGGGTCTGTGTCTGGAGCCAGACGGGAGCGTGTGGCTCAGCAAGACAGGGTGCTGGAGTCCTGAGCTGGCAGGGAAAACAGAAGCAGGGGTAGTCTTTGCACATCTGTTGGCAGCTCCCAAGGGGGTTTCTGTGATCCAACCCGTCACAGAGGTGTCATTAGAAAAGGTTTTGGAACAAATTAATAAATTAAACAGTAATACGTCACCAGGAGCAGATGGTATTCACACTAGAGTTCTGAAAAAAGAAGAACAGGAGTACTTGTGGCACCTTAGAGACTAACAAATTTATTAGAGCATAAGCTTTCGTGGACTACAGCCCACTTCTTCGGATGCATAAGAAGTGGGCTGTAGTCCACGAAAGCTTATGCTCTAATAAATTTGTTAGTCTTTAAGGTGACACAAGTACTCCTGTTCTTCTTTTTGCGGATACAGACTAACACGGCTGCTACTCTGAAACCTAGAGTTCTGAAGAAACTCAAATAGGAAACTGTAGACCTACTAACTGTGGTGTGTAACCTATCACTTAAATCAGCTTCTTTACCAGATGACTGGAGGATAGCTAAAGTGACGCCAATTTTTGAAAAAGGCTCCAGAGGCGATCCTGGCAATTACAGGCTGGTAAGTCTTATTTCAATACCAGGCAAATTGGTAGAAATTATAGGAAAGAATAGATTTACCAGGTACATAGAGGAACACAGTTTGTTGAGGAAGAATCAACATGGCTTTTGTAAAGGGAAATCATGCCTCACCAATCTCTTAGAATTCTTTGAGGGATTCAACCAGAGCTTTGGAGCGGAGCACAGCTTCAAAGCCCTGGATTCAACAATCATATGGGTGAGACAGTTAACGTAAGAACGGCCACACTGGGTCAGACCAAAGGTCCATCTAGCCCAGTATCCTGTCTTCTGACAGTGGCCAATACCAGGTGCCCCAGAGGGAACGAACAGAACAGGTAATCATCAAGTGATCCATCCTCTGCGGCCCATTCCCAGCTTCTGGAAAACAGAAGCTAGGGACACCATCCCAGCCCATCCTGGCAAATGGGCATTGATGGACCTATCCTCCATGAACTTATCTTGCTCTTTTTTGAACCCTGTTATAGTCTTGGCCTTCACAACATCCTCTGGCAAGGAGTTCCACAGTTGACTGTGCGTTGTGTGAAAAAATACTTCTTTCTGTTTTAAACCTGCTCCCTATTAATTTCATTGGGTGACCTCTAGTTCTTTTGTTATGAGGAGTAAATAACACTTGCTTATTTATTTTCTCCACACAAGTCATGATTTTATATAGACCTCTATCATATCCACCCTTAGTCATTTCTTTTCCAAGCTGAAAAGTCCCAGTCTTATTAATCTCTTCTCATATGGAAGCTGTTCCATACCCCGAATAATTTTTTTTGCCCTTTTCTGAACCTTTTCCAATATATCTTTGAGATGGGGCAACCACATCTGCAGGCAGTATTCAAGATATGGGCATACGATAGATTTATATAGAGGCGATATGATATTTTCTATTTTATCTATCCTTTTCTTAATGATTTCCAACATTCTGTTCACTTTTTTGACTGCTACTGCACATTGAGTGGATGTTTTCAGAGAACTATCCACAATGACTCCAAGATGTCTTTCTTTTGAGTGGTAACAGCTAATTTAGACCCCATCATTTTATATGTATAGTTGGGATTATGTTTTCCAATGTGCATTTCTTTGCATTTATCAACACTGAATTTCATCTGCTATTTTGTTGCCCAGTCACCCAGTTTTGTGAGACCCTTTTGTAGCTCTTTGCAGTCTGCTTAGGACTTAACTATCTTGAGTAGTTTTGTATCACTGGCAAATTTTGCCACCTCACTCACTGTTTACCCCTTTTTCCAGATCATTTATGAGTATGTTGAATAGGACTGGTCCCAGAACAGACCCCTGGGGGACACCACTATTTACCTCTCTCCATTCTGAAAACTGAAAATTCTTCCCCTTTGTTTCCTATCTTTTAACCAGTTACCCATTCATGAGGGGACCCTTCCCTCTTATCCCATGACAGCTTACTTTGCTTAAGAGTCTTTGGTGAGGGACCTTGTCAATAGGCTTTCTGAAAATCTAAGTACACTACATCCACTGGTGTCAAGTATCAGCGGGGTAGCCGTGTTAGTCTGGATCTGTAAAAAGTGACAAAAAGTCCTGTGGCACCTTATAGACCAGTGTTTCCCAAACTTGAGACACCGCTTGTGTAGGGAAAACCCCTGGCGGGCCGGGCTGGTTTGTTTACCTGCTGCGTCCGCAGATTTGGCCAGTCGCGGCTCCCACTGGCCACGGTTTGCTGCTCCAGGCCAATGGGAGTTGCTAGAAAACCTTTGACAAGGTTCCTCACCACAGATTCTTAAGCAAAGTAAGCTGTCATGTGATAAGAGGGAAGGTCCTTCCATGGATCAGTAACTGGTTTGAATCATTGGTTTGAGCCAGTATGGCCATTCTTATGTTCTTATGCTTTTTTAAGCCATTCCCTTTATTTTTGGTGTCTGACATTGGGCCATCCCCATTCTTTGTGTTGCTGGAAACTGGCTCCATTTGGATGAGGGATGCCTCACATCTTTAGGGGCACTGACTTTGCATTTCTCAGTGTGTTCTCTTTGTAATTTCATTGCATGACACAGATGCCTTTCATGCAATGTAATTGTACCTGTGTCAGTCCCAAGGCAGTCGAGAGATAAGGTGACTGAGGTAATATCTTCTATTGGACCAACTTCTGTTAGTGAGAGAGAAGTTTTATAGCTCTGTTGTGGCTTGAAAGCTTGTCTCTCAACCAACAGAAGTTGGCCCAATAAAAGATATTACTTCCCCCAGCTTGTCTCTGTCATAGATGCCTTTCAGTAAGTGAAATAAAATATGCTGCTCGCGCGCATTTAAGACGTTTTTAGATCCTGTTGTTGCTCCACAGATTTTAAAGCGAACTGCTCCCAAGAAAGAACCTATCCCTAAATGGTCTGATGCAACCTATGCGGGTCTCCGAAGCAGAGCAGCCGGAAAACTGCTGACGTCTGCAGAGTGCTACCGGGCCTGAGGGGGTCCCTGTGCGGCTCGAAAGCGGGTCTCCCTCGCCAGCGGGGAGGGGACCGCGCCGGACTCTCCTGCTTCCACACTCAGACCCGTTTCCACGGCCCAGGGCGGCCAGCGCGCTCCGCGGCCGCAGCAATAAGCACGTCCCAGGCCAGAGGTGCCGCTACCTCGGGCACCCAGCCCGCCCGCTGCTAACGGGGGTCCTGCTCAGGGAAGCGGGACGAGGGGTCATTCCAGCTGGGGCAGCCTCGCCCCGGGCAAGTCACGCGCGGCCCGAGGAGAGATCTGGACCGTGGCCTCCAGCACCGAGGAGAGGCAGCCCCCGGGCCAACACCCGCCACGGGCCCGTAGGACGCGTCGGCCCGCGCCCCTCCCCCCACCGCCCGCACTCACCGGCCCCTACATCCCGGGCGGCGGCGGCTCCGGCTGCAGTGGCAATACCGGAAATGGCCCTGGGCTTTACGCCACTTCCGCCGCAAGAATCACCCCTCACCCTACACGCCACGTGACTCAAGGCACCAGCACTTCCGCTGGAAGGGGGGGACGTAAGGCTGCAGTGGTCAAAGCATGAGCTTCCTCCTGAGTGGCCGCAGGTATCCCCTGGGTTGGTGTGATTGGATGCGTGAGTCACGTGGGCTGTTTCTGCGCCCCGACTGCCGGAGCAGCTTTTGGACGGGTGCGTGCGCTGTGCTGGGAGCTGCTCCCTGGCTCCGCCCCGTCCCGCCTCTCGCGGCGCTGCGGGCAGAGTCCCTCAGCCTGGCTCCTTGCGCTGGCTGCCGCGTTTGACTCTCCTGGGGGCGGGGCCGTTGGCGCTTATCCCCCTTCTTCTCCAAGGCCGGACGCAGCGGCCGCGGGCGAGGCCGGGCCTGTACCTGGCAGGGCGGGGCTTGTGGGAGCCCTGGGCCCCAGGCCCGGAGTGAGGCCGGCTCGAGGCCGGCTCAGAGACTCCCGCCTAGACCAGGGCGTGAGACGGGCCCGCGAGGTCAGCTCGTCTGGTTGTGTCTAACCCACACCAGGCAGATGCTCTAGCCGCCTTGTGAAACCCTCTAGCGAAGGAGCTTCCACAGCCTCCCTCTGGTCTGTCCCGTCGCCCTGCTGCTTTGACAGGTGCGTTCCCTGAGGTTTAATCTAATCTGCTGTGCTGTAGTTTGACCCTATCGCTGCTTGTCTTGCCCTCTGTGGCAAGAGAGAACAACTTTTCTCCCTCTTTGTATCTGAAGACCATTATCAGGCCCCCCCTTAATCTCCTCTTTTCCAAACTACACATAGCCAGTGCCTTCAGCCATTGCTCCTATGGCTTCTGTTCATCCCTCTGATCATCTTTGTCACTCACCTCTGGATCCTTTCCAGTTTCTCTACAGCCTTTCTAGACATTGGTGACCAAAACTGGACTCCGTACTCCAGCTGAGGCCTAACCAGCACCGAGTAGAGCAGTACTATCGCCTCCCATGACTTGCACGCTATGCCTCTGTTAATGCAACCTAAAATTGCATTTGCTTTTTTTGCAACAACATCACATTGCTGACTCATGTTGAGGTTGTGATCCACCACAGCTCCCACATCCTTCTCAGCAGTGCTGCTGCCAAGCTGGTTATCCCCCATTTTGTAAGGGTGCATTTCGTTTTTCTTCCCTAAGTGTAGCACCTCACATCTGTCTTTGTTAAATTTAATTTTGTTGTCTATAATCTTGTTCTCCAATTTCTCACATTCCCTCTGAATTTTAGCTCTATCCTCCAAAGTGTTGGCAATCCCCTCCCCAGCCTTATGTCATCTGCAAATTTGACACAGCCAAGTCATTAATAAAAAGATGTTAACACCGGACCCAGAAAGATCCCTGTGGACCCCACATGAGACCTCCCTCCAATATGACATCATTATTTGCAGTTGTTTAACCACTTATGTATCCACTTAATGGTAATTCTGTCCAGCCCACATCTCTCCAGCTTACCTCTTAGAAAGTCACGTGGGACTGTGTCAGAAGCCTTGCTGAAGTCCAGGTTTATTATGTCCACTGCATTTCCCCTATCCACCAAACCAGTTACTGTGTCAAAAAAGGAAATTAAACTGGTTTGGCATGATTTGTTCTTGGTAGACCCAGGCTGGCTGCTAGTGATCACCCCTTCATCCTCCAGGTATTTGCAAATTGAATATTTTATACATTATTCTAGTAAATTCCCAGGTATCGAGGTCAGCCTGACCGGTCTGTAGTTCCCCAGCTCCTCCTTTTTTAAAGATTAGCCCTTCTCCAGTGTTCTGGGATTTCTCCTGTCATCCATGAGTTTGTAATTATTGCCAGTGGCTCTGAGATTTCTTCAGCTAATTCATTCAGTACCCTTGGGCAAACAGTATCCGGCCCCACTAATTTGAATTCATTGGTCAGAAGATCTCTGACATGTTCTTTACTTATCCCAATCTGCATCCTTTCCCCTTTATTGTCTATGGGAACTTCGGCAGTCATCCGCACATTATTTTTTGTGAGAAGACTGAAGCAAAGTAGGCATTGAGCAGCTCTGCTTTCCTATCATCTTCTGTTACCAGCTCACCTTTTCCATTGAGCAGTGAACCAACACCATCCTTGATCTTTCTTTTTTGTCATTCAGAATGCTGTGTACAATTCTGATCACCTGCATTCAAGAGAGATCAATTTAATCTGGAACAGGTGCAGAGAAGAGCAACTAGGATGACCAGGGGAATGGAGAGCCTATTTTATGATAGGAGACTGGAAGAGCCTGGCTTGTTTAGCCTAGCAAAACAAAGCCGAGAGGGGATATGCTACTTGCTATAAATATGTTAAGGGATAAAAAGCCGGGAGGAAGAAGCACTACTGAAGCCAAAGGACAATGTTGGTATGAGAACACAAATGGATATAAATTGGCCATGAACAAATTCAGACTGGAAATTAGAAGAAGGTTTCTAACAATCAGAGGGTGAAGGTCTGGGACAGCCTCCCAGTTGGTGGTGTTGGGGTGTAAGAGTGCATGGCCATCCTTCCCTGTCAGTCTTGGAAGGAGGCCACCCTCCGTCACTGTCTCATTCCCAGAAATGCAGTCTGGAAAGGGGGAAATTAGCTGTCTCTTGCACTCAGGCCCTCTGACCTGGGCAGTAATCAGTCTCTGGGGCTCAAGCCCTCAGGCAGGGTGAAGCCCCAAACAGTCTAGGGCTCTGGTAGCAATCCGTCTACGAGCCAAACCCTCAAGCACGGCAGGGCACCAAACAAACGAAGGGGTTCTGGCCCACAGGCAGAGCCAAGCAAACAGGCAGTCTAGGAGCCCAGGCCCTCAAGCAGGGTGGGGCACCAAACAGTCTATGTGGCTCTGGCTTTCAGGCAGAGCAGAGTAGCTAAGCAGTCTGTTGTTCTAGCATTGGCAGAAAGCAGGCAAATTCAGGCCTTTTGGCCTGTGGTGGGGAGGCTGCCACCCAGGGGTGGGGTTGGCATGAGGGAGTAGGGGTCCCAGGCTCACCCTACTAACTGGGTCCCACTCCAGGGCCCTAACAGTGGTGAAGTGTTCCACCCCTGGGTCAGTGGGGATCCAGCTGCAACACACTGACCTGGATGTAGGCAGCAATGCAGCCAGACTAGAGTCAGCTGTCCCTGGACTCCTTCCTCCCCTCCCCTCGGGGTGTACCTAGATCCTGGGGTTGTCCTCCATCTCTCTGGGGTACACTGCTAGTGGCAGTCCCAGCAGCTTCTCTGCATCTGGGGTGTCTGGCAGCTTTAGTAGGTCTGCAAGTCTTTGGCTCAGCAGAGGTTCTCTTCAGGCCATTCCAGCAGCAGATGGAGAGCATATGTCTCCCTCAGCATCTCCAACCTAACTGAGCTGCACAGTCTTTCGTACTTCTTGTCTTGCTCCTATGCTTTTGGTGGGGTGGGTGTGTGGCCTTCCTGGCTCTGCTCACCAGGGGTGGGCAGGGATGCTTCCCTGTCAATGTTGGAAGGAGACCACACCCCCTCACTGCAGGGGGCAAACTATTAGTTTTAAGACAGTGCTGGACAAATTAGTGAGTGCAATTGTATGACAGGGTTGTTTGTGGTGATGGGGGGCAGGGCTCAACAGCCCCGGGGCTCTCTTCCAGCTTATGTCTGGTGTTCCTAATGCTCACATGGCAGGGTTTCAGCAGTGGTCAGGAAAGGATTCCCTGCCCCCAGTGTTTTTTGGGAGAGTTTTTTTTTTTTTTAATCTCCTTTCTCTGAAGCATCAGGGTTGGCCGTGGCTGGACATGGGACACTGGGTGGGGTGTGTCAGGGCTCTGAGGTAGCACCAAGCAGTCTCTCTCTCAGGTACTTGGCTAGCTGGTTCTTGCTCACATGCTCAGGGTCTAACTGATCGCCATATGTGGGGTTAGGAAGGAATTTAACCCACGGTCAGAATGACAGTGACCCTGGGGGGTTTTCATCTTCCCCTGCAGTGTGTGGATGCGGGTCACTTGCCAGGATTAACTGGGTATATCTCATTTAATCATTTCTCTGCCATTGCAGGGGCCTCGAGCACTGGTGCACCTCGGTGCCTCCTATTCTCTGCCTGTGGCACGTAATAATCTAGTCTCCTGTGGGCTGTAATACTTTGGTCTCATTTCGTTTCGTGTGCGAGTGCTGAGTGGTGTTGGTGACCAGTTATATACAGGAGGTCAGACTAGGTGATCTAGTGGCCACTTCTGGCCTTAAACTCTATGACAATGACTCTAAAAGACTCCTGCCCTAGGAGTCACCTACCGGGTTCTGGTCCTTTCTCTTGTCATTTATAAATCGTGCACAGTCTTGCCATTCAGCACTCCAGCATTCAAAAGCAGCAGTCACACCCCAAAAATCATGTGATTTAAAAAAAAAAAAAAAGTCAACACTGTGGTCTGTTTGCTCTCTGCTTTTTGAGCCTTTAGGGTTCCCGTTTTTCGGCTTTCCTCCACAACCAGGAAGGCTAGAAACGTACTTTCATTTTTCAGTGAAAGCTAGAATTCCCACCTGACTGAAAGAGCTGGGGCTTTGAGAAAAAACACCAAATATCACAACACTCATGATAATATCACATGAGCTGGCAACACTGGTGCCACCCTCACAGGCAAAAACATAAAGCCAGCCCATAACAAGAACTGATAGTCTTAGCTTCAGTGAACTCTAGCCTCAACCCAATCATAGGCAAAAGCCTCAGACATGATGGACTGTATGTTATCTTGAAGGTCAGTAGCCTCAGAGGAATGGGGGGGAGGTTTGAGCATTGGCCTGCTAAACCCAGAGTTGTGAGTTCAATCCTTGAGGGGGCCATTTTAGGGAACTGGGGTAAAAATCTGTCTGGGGATTGGCCCTGCTTTGAGCAGGGGGTTGGACTAGATGACCTCCTGAGGTCCCTTCCAACCCTGATATTCTATGAATCTTCCAGAATGTAGGGTCTTCTACTGAATTCCAGTATTGCCAAGATCAGGAGCTCAGAATCATGGTTTTTGGCTGGTGTTCTGATTTTGGAACTCCCCTCCCCCGACATGTGTGTGATGATTAGTCTTTTACCAGCTCTTGCACATTTTTAACAAGGTGATTTTGGCCCCAGCTGAGAGCAGGGCTTCATTATGCTTGACTTTGTACAAACACTTGTGAAGTGGGTGTTGAGGCGGGTAAGAAGAGAGAGCCCCTGACCTGAACTCACAATTTAGTGTAACACATAGTGGTGAGTTTCTGATGTGGGAGCTAGATACCTAGCTCATTTTATGCAGGGGCCACCACATATTTGATAGATGGGAACAATTTTTAATCCCTGCTGAGGTGAGCAGGTTCCAAACTCGTGATCTACAGGTGACAGGCTCTGTAGCTCATCCGAAGAAGTGAGGTTTTTACTCACGAAAGCTTATGCCCAAATAAATCTGTTAGTCTTTAAGGTGCCACCAGACTCCTTGTTGTTTTTGTAGCTCATTAGCAATGCCCTTAGCAGAAACCAATGCAAAAGCTAGGATTTGGTCTCTGGGCAGGTAGTTTAGTGCACGTTCTATTAGGCTATAGGGAGTTGTCTGGGGGAGTGTCTCAGGCTGGTTTTGCTTTCCAAAATAATATGAGGGCTGGAGCTTTTAATGTCATTGTGAGAGTGGCTGCAGCATGGACCAACATCACATTATTTGCAAGAGTCAGCAGCACCGGCATTCTGAATTCCCTACATTCCTCCCTCCAGCCCAGGAGAAACTTAAAGGGCTCTTCCAATCCCCACTCCAGAAACACAGGGCACAATCCAACCCTCAGTAAACTCTTCAGACAGCATTTTCAAACCTAAAGTCAGGCCCCTAAACCAATGTTGTCAACCCCCAGCATTCAAAAAGCATTAGGCTCCCAAAATTGTGAGATTTAAGAAAAAAATTTCAAGATTTTCTCTGCAATCCTGAGATCTAGAAACTTTTTAAAATGAAAGCTGAGATCTCACAAATCTGTTGATTCCAGCAGCTGGGCTTTAAGGAAAAAATCAAATACCACAAGATTTGTTATGAAATCATGAGAGTTCATGGTACTGTGCTATCCCCATTTGGTCATCAGTGATCATCTGATCCAAGGAGTCTAATAGAGCTCTGCTTCATTTGTTGCCTGAGTTCTAACCAATCGGCTTTGCATTACATAACAACCACTTCCAACTAGCTCTTGCCAGAGCCTGTTAAAGGTACAGTTCCCCGCATCTTCTCCTGCCAAACATTAATTAACATTCCACATTAGCATAGATAGGAAGATATAGGAGGTGGGGTAATATTGTATAGCAATAATGCAGTAGACTATAAAGAAATTAGATGTGGATAAAACAATTGGTTTGGGTCAAAATCACCCAGGGGAAGGCTTGTAAAAGAGGTTCTGTTGAGGGGAGTGTTAGAGATTTGATCTAGACCATTAGGGTTGGATTTGGATATGGATAGCAATCTCTGTAATAATATTAGAGAGAGAAAATACTATGAGAAATTGTGTCATTGTGGGAGACTAACTTCCCAGGTAGAATAAGTACCAATACTAGTACCTAGCTCTTATCTATTAGGACAGCGGTTCTCAAACTGGGGTCCACAGACCCCTGGGGGTCCGTGAGGGTACTCCAGGGGATCCGCAAGTCATGTCTGGGACTGCTGGCCCCGCTAATCAACTCCTCCCTGTCCCTCCCAGTGCCTCCTGCATGCCGTGGAAAAGCTGGGAGGGAGGGAGAGGAGCAGGGATGGGGCACACTCGGGGGAGGGGGTGGGAAGAGGAGGGGCAGAGAGGGGGTGGGAAGAGGTGGGACAGGGCCTTGGGGGAAGGGGTGGAGTGGGGGTTGAGCACCCCCAGGGAAAATTAGAAGTCAGCTTGGGGGTCCACAAAATTTTTTTAAATCAAAATGGGGGTCCTCCGGTTGCCAAAGTTTGAGAACCGCTGTATTAGGAGATCTTCTCATCTACAGATAAGCATTCATGATACTTGCAGAGGAAACTGGTTTGTTTATTTACCCCAACTTAAAGGGCCAAACTATGAGCAGCTGCAAGACATGATCCTACCCTCTCAGCAATCATAGAGGAAAAGGGAGTGTAATTTACCACTTCACATAACACAAGAACTAGGGGTCATCCAATAACATTAATAGGCAGCAGGTTTAAAACAAACAAAAGGAAGTACTTCTTCACACAATGCACGGTCAACCTGTGGAATTCATTGCCAGGGAACATTGTGGAGGCCAAAAGTATAACTGGGTTCAAAAAAGAATTAGATAAGTTCACAGAGGATGGGTCCACCAATAGCTATTAGCCAAGATGCTCAGGGATGCAACTGCATGCTCTGGGTGTCCCTAAACACCTCTGTTTGCCAGAAGCTGGGACTGGACGACGGGGGATGGATCACTCAATAAATTGCCCTGCTCTGTTCATTCCCTCTGAAGCATCTGGCACCAGCCACTGTCAGAGACAGGATACTGGGCTAATTGGACCATTGGTCTGACCCAGTATGGCCGTTCTTAGGTCCCCACTCTTTCACTTTTATGCACTGAAAAAGCAGTGAATGGGAACCAGTTTGATGCACTGAAATGCATTTCCACTGGAGGGCAATTATCAAGTTATCCATCCCCTGTCATCCAGTCCCAGCACCTGGCAGTCAGAGACTTAGGGATACTCTGAGCAAGGGGTTGCATCCCTGACCATCTTGGCTAATAGCCATTGATGGATCTATCCTCCAGGAACTGATCTAATTCTTTTTTGAACCCAGTTATACTGGGACAATCTGGCACAAACCAATTCAAGGCAACTGGCAATAGAATGAGAGCTCGCATATCTCCTTGCTGGACCTGGAAGACCTGATCCTACATGTGAGTCTTTCCTGCTCCATTCCAGGGATTAATTTTTTTTTTTTTTTTTTTTTTTTTAGCAATTTTAAAACCATAGATGTGACCAGTTTTCTTTCTAAAGGAGCCAGTCAGGGTGGTCTCCTAGGCCCGCTCATTCTGATGGACAAAGAAGAGTTAGTTGCTAACCTAAAAATTACTGGTTGTAGGTACCGGTGATCATGATCTGGTTACATTACCTCGTGCAAAGAAAATGTGGCACCAACCAGTAAGATGTATATTTGTAACTTTAAAAGGGCTTAAAGCAGTTGTTGGCACAACTGATTGGGAACGTAAATGTAAAGTGGGAAGTGTTAATGAAAACTGGGAATTGTTCCAGGATATCAGACTGAATGCCTGAAAAGCCACAATTCCACAGACACAAAAAAAGTTACATTGAACAAGAAGCCATCCTGGTTTTAAGGAGATGTGGAAGCAGTGATTAAACTTAAACAAATAATATAATAAAGAACAGAAAAAAAGGGGAAGTAAATGGCCATGAATACAAGTCACAAGTTAAAAAATGTAGCCAACTGATAAGGGAAGCCAAAAGAATCACTGAAATGTCAATGGCCAATAAGGTTAAAGACAATAAGAAGATTTTAACATATTAGAAACAAAAAAGCCTACATCTGTTATAATTCAATTACTAGATGCAGATAGTAAAATCATAAATAGTGATGCAGAAAAGAGAGAAATGTTCAATAGGGATTTCTGTTCTATGGTTGGAATGAAGCAGGGGGAATGTATCTATCCCACATGATGCTGTGGATGGAATAGAAAGTTAATCTGTATCAAAGGAGGATGAGGCATCATCTGCTAAAATTAAACACTTTTAAACCACAATTTACACCCAAGAGTCTTAAAGGAAGTCTTAAAGCTGAGGAACTTTCTGAAACACGAATGTTAATTTTTAATAAATCTTGAAAATCTGGGGAAATGCCAAAGGACTGGAGGACTTCCAATATCGTTTCAATATTAAAAAAAAAAACGTAAAAGGGATGACCCAGGGAACTATAGACCCAGTAGCCTGACATCCATTACAGGTAAAATTGTGGAATGGTTAATATGGGGCTCTTACCAACAAAGAATTAGAGAATAAAAATATAATGAATGCTGGTGAGCAATGAGTATGGTTTCATGGAAGGTAGATCTCGTCAAGCAAATCTGGTATCTTTTCTGACAGGCTTACAAGTCTAGTACAGTCAACTGTGTTTACACAATACACTTGGATTCTCCCAGGCATTTGCCTTGGTACCCCATGACATTACAATTAATAAGCTTGCATTATATGGATTTAGAGGGCACACACTACATGGATTGAAAACAGGCTCATTGGCAGATCTCAGAATGTAGAGGGTCAGTCCTGGGGCCAGTTTTGTTTAATATCTTTATTAATGATGTGGAGGATGGTGTGCACTGCACTCTCAGCAAGTTTGCAGATGACACTAAACTGGGAGGCATGGTAGATACACTAGAGGGTAGGGATCGGATACAGAGGGACCTAGACAAATTAGAGAATTGGGCCGAAAAAAACCTGATGTGGTTCAACAAGGACAAGTGCAGAGTCCTGCACTTAGGACAGAAGAATCCTGTGCACTGCTATAGACTAGGGACCGAATGGCTAGGTAGCAGTTCTGCAGAAAAGGACCTAGGGGTCACAGTGGATGAGAAACTGGATATGAGTCAACAGTGTGCTCTTGTTGCCAAGAAGGCTAACGGCATTTTGGGCTGTATAAGTAAGGGCATTGCCAGCAGATCGAGGAACGTGATCGTTCCCCTTTATTCGACATTGGTGAGGCCTCATCTGGAGTACTGTGTCCAGTTTTGGGCCGCACACTACAAGAAGGATGTGGAAAAATTGGAAAGAGTCCAGCGGAGGGCAACAAAAATGATTAGGGGTCTGGAGCACATGACTTATGAGGAGAGGCTGAGGGAACTGGGATTGTTTAGTCTCCAGAAGAGAAGAATGAGGGGGGATTTGATAGCTGCTTTCAACTACCTGAGGGGAGGTTCCAAAGAGGATGGAGCTCGGCTGTTCTCAGTGGTGGCAGATGACAGAACAAGGAGCAATGGTCTCAAGTTGCAGTGGGAGAGGTCTAGGTTGGATGTTAGGAAACACTATTTCACTAGGAGGGTGGTGAAGCACTGGAATGGGTTACCTGGGGAGGTGGTGGAATCTCCTTCCTTGGAGGTTTTTAAGGCCCGGCTTGACAAAGCCCTTGCTGGGATGATTTAGTTGGGAATTGGTCCTGCTTTGAGCAGGGGGTTGGACTAGATGACCTCCTGAGGTCCCTTCCAACCCTGATATTCTATGATTCTATGAACCTATAGATATCAGTGAGAGGGGCTGTTTTTACCAGAGTCCGCCAGTGATCAGTTCTTGGCCCAACACTATTCAATATCGGTATCAATGACCTAGACAAGGCTATAAAACCTTTGCTGGGAATGTGTGCAGATGACAAAGATTGGTGGGGTGGCAAATAAGGAGGAGGACAGGTTACTGTTACAGAGTGATCTGAATCACCCGGTTAAATGGTCACAATCCTATAAAAGGCATTTTATCACAGCATGGTGGGGCTTGTACCTCAACGGCCTCTCTACGCCCACGTCTGTGTTCTAAACCCCTCTGTAGTTAGCACAGTGTGGCCCAAGGGCCAGAGTCCATGTACTTCCCCTTCCCTAGTAGGATAATGCAGCCTAGTGGCCGAAGTCCATATGATACACCCTTAGGGCAGCACAGCCCAATGGCCAGAGTCCATCTAATTCCCCTTTTCTGGTGGGATAATGCAGCCTAGCAGCTGAAATTCAACCAACTCACTGTGTGGGGCCACCCTCTTTCAAAGGTGGGTGGCCGAGATAGGGGGACCCAGTCTTGCCCCCTATCCCCGACCCGGAGTGCTGTTGGTGGCGAGTTCTCCTCACCAGTGGTCCAGCGGGGATCCTCCTGAAGCACACCGGCCTGAACAGTCTTAGCACCGTTTCCCTTTAAGGACTCCCTGGGTCACTTCCTACCCCTTCCTCAGATTCAACCTGATCCACAGCATCCTCTGCTTCCCCTCTGCAGTGCATCTGGATGTGACTGGTCTGCGTCCTGGTGTGTAGGCCACTCTTCTGTTGGAGAGAGTGACAAGCCTCCTTCCCCTCCAGCAGTCCACCCTGACTAGGGTGACCAGATCACCCAAGTCAAATATCGGGACGCGGGGGGGCGTGGCGGGGGGGGGGGGGGCCAAAAAAAAAACCAACCCTTCCTCTGCAAGCGCTGGAGGGAGGCCCGGGAGACTCAGGGGAAGCGCGGGGCCGGGGTGAGTAAGAGTCTGGCCTGGTCCCGAGCAGGCAGGACTCAGTTGGGTGGTAGGGAGAGGAGGGGGGCGGCCCGCGGTGCCAGGCGGCGGCTGTTCTCACCCCCGGGCAGCGGGACTCGGGAGCAGCCGCTGCTGCAGCTCCCACTGCCGTGGGGGAGGAAGCAGCCATGGCGCTTGGCGGCTGCGGCTCTGGCGCCCCCGAACCCTCCGAGCCGGGGCCTGCTGCGGGAACCCAGCAGCGCGCACGCTGCGCCCAGCCCCTGGCCAGTCGTGTCTGGGCTGCCCAGCTGGTGCTATCCCGCAGCGGCCCCGGAGCGGGGGCAGCAGGCCCCAGCCCCCCCATCCTGCTCGGGTCCCGCAGGGGAATGAACGGGGCTGGGCTGCCGATGCCTCCGCCCCGGGGCCGCCGCGGGATAGCACCAGCTGGGCAGCAGCCCAGACGCGACTGGCCAGGGGCTGGGCCCAGCGTGCGCACTGCTGGGTCCCTGCAGCAGGCCCCGGCTCGGGGGGTTCGGGGGCACCAGAGCCGCAGCCGCCGAGCGCCATGGCCGCTTCCTCCCCCGCGGCAGTGGGAGCTGCAGCAGCGGCTGCTCCCGGCTCCCGTGTCCCGCTGCCCGGGGGGGAGAACAACAGCCGCCGCCTGGCCCCGCGGGCCGCCCCCCTCCTCTCCCTACCACCCAACTGAGTCCTGCCTGCACTGGGCCAGGCCGGACCCTTACTCACCCCGGCCCCGCGCTCCCTCTGTGAGTCTCCCGGGCCTCCCTCCAGCGCTTGTGGAGGGAGGAGGAATGGTGAGCCCGGGGAAAAGGCGGGAATTCGGGGAGGGAGCCAATCGGGGGAGGGGGAGGTGGAGTCGGGGGGGGGGGGTGCGAGCACTTCCGGGCTCCAGGCTCTGGCGCATTTCCTTGTTTGTCCAGTGTCCCGACCGCACGTCGGTCGGGACGCGGGACAAACGAGGAAATATCGGGACAGTCCCGATAAAATCGGGACGTCTGGTCACCCTAACCCTGACTGAGCAGCTCTGCAGGTTTTATACCTGACTTTCAGGTGGAGCATGCGCAGCAGAGCCTCAGGGGTGGAGCATCTTCTGCTAGGAGGGAAGGATTAACCCCTGCCGTACCAGTGCGGGGCCAATCCATCTCATAACACACAGCCAAATGCAAGGTAATACTTGGGGAACAGAGAATTGACATTATACTTACAGGAGGGGGACCTCTGTCTTGGGAAGCAGTGACTCAGAGAAGGACTTAGGGCTCATCAGAGATATTTGCCTCAACCTGAGCTTTCAGTGCAATACTGTGGGAAAAAGGGCTAATCCTTGCCTGTATAAAACAGGGACTATCAAGTGGAAGATGGGAAGATACACAGCACTGGGTAGACGATTACTAGAACACTGTATCCACTGCTGTGGCCACCCCCCAAGAAGAATGTGGAAATGCTGGAGATATGTCAGAGGAGGGCTACAAAAATGATGCAGGATCTGAAAAACAGGTCTTACGATGTGAGTTCAGCTTGTTCAGTATGTCGAAGAGACGACTGAGAGGTGACGTGCTCTCTGTGTCTAGTTCCTTATCTGTGGGAAAGAGATTTGAGAGTGGGGGGATTTTCAGCCTTGCTGGCAAATGCAGCTCAAGGCTGAAGTTAGACAAATTCATCCTTGAAATGAGGGTGAAAAAATGTTGGACAGCTTCCCTGGGAGGGGGTGCACTCACCATCCCTTGGAATCTTTGCAAGGAGGTTAGGTATATTTCCAAAAGACATGTTTCCATCCAGCTTTTGGGAGAGGTTCTGTGGCCTGGGGGGGGGGGGCAGGGGGGGTGTCAAGCTGGATAGTCAGCATGGTCCCTTCTAGCCTATGAATTGCTCTGCTCTCCCTTTTCTTCCTGGGCCCTGGGGAGAACAGAATCGCCTGCATTTTCCTCAGCAGGGTAGAGCTTTGAAATACTCAACAAAACTAAGTAAAATGGGGAAGGATTCCGGTGAATAGTCTGGATAAGGCAGAAATACCGCCCTGGAAAGGAAGCAAACATAAAAAGCCTCCAATAAGAGGATCAAATAAATTTGTTATACACTGGTGCCACCTTGTGGATATGTATGGAAGTGGCAGAGAACCTGCAAGAACAGAAATCTGAGAGCTATTTGGAAAGAGTCTGATAGAAATTAGAGGGTTGCCCCTCCTCCAACAGACCCCTGTGGTCACTGGAGGCCTCCAAGTTTTGCTGGCCCCACAAAGGAAGTGGCAGAATCCAGAAGTGCTCCTAACACCTGGACCAGCCATGAGGTGAGATTCCCCCCAGTTCCAAGTACCAGGACTGAGAAATGACGCTGGCACTCCTTGGAGGGACTGTATTTCTGTGTGTCCTTGGACAGAGGTAACTGGTGGGTCCCTTGTCCATGCTGAACTCTTTGTGGGGTGACCTCAAGGAGCTTTATTTGGGGTTTTAACTAAGAAGTGCCATATGCGTGTTCCTCCTTTGTGAGTACATTGGCCTATGAGAACCTCAGACAATAACTCCTGTAAGCAATTGCTTGTGATGTTTTAAACTCATCCCTTTCAAACCAAGCCCCAGAAATAGCAGGAACCCCGGCCTGGAGCCATGAAGGGACGTATGTTACAATATTGAGTGTCTTGGTGCCTGGAAAATCACATAACGCCAAGAGTGCAAGTCGGGCGGCACTCTCCAGTACCTGTATCTGCAAGAGATTACTAGCCGGTACAAAATACAGGAAAGACGTGGGGCCAATCCTCCCCCCGCCCCCTGCCGGAGCACACTACTCCTGTGTTCTATGCCTTAAAGGAGCAGAATGCGGCTAGGGAGGGCATTCGTTCTTGTGGCTTTAATAGCACAATACATATGCTAAGAAACTTAAACAGAAGCTTTTCTTAAGTTTGTTAGCATATGTATTGTGCTATTTTACGTTGGTCCTCAAGAGGGGAGGGGTGGGGACGGAAGGTGTTTAAATAAAACAGTGTTTTTTATTCTGTTTCTCCCCATTGGTCTGAATTATCCATGACATTCATACTGCATTACATCAAGTACAAATCATTAGAGGAATGCCTCTGTTTGCACTGACCAGAGGATGTTTGGATTCTGACGTCAGCCCAGTTCTGTAACCTGACAGGAATCAGTGGTATCCGTCCCCAGTGTAAACATAGAATTCTTCTTTGCAGCCAAACTAGTCTAACATGCATTTTGTTAACTGGAACTGGAGCAGCAAAACAAAGAAAACAAATGCCTCATTTTTCAGCTTTGTGCGTGAGAGAACTACAAGTGAAGATTCTGTGGCTCAGTGGTTAGGTCATCCATCCACCTGGGAGGTGGGAGCCTGGACAGGACTCACTAAAGGCTTGGGACAGTGGAGGAGGTAGGTGAAATCCAGGCATTTTCTGAGCCCTGCGTATCACAGTCACCAGCCAAATGCAGAACAAACAGAGTGGAGGATCCAGTTTCCAGATTGTACAACTTTGGTGAACTGAGTTGGCTTTTCCCCGACCTTGACTGGAAGGCGTAAGAAGGAAAACACCTGGTATTTGGGGAAGCCTCTAACTCCAACCCTACTTTGGTCATTCAGCATCTGACCCAGAGGGACCCTGGCCGCTGCTTGAGGTCTGTTTCCTGGGCTGGAGGCCTTGCCTTGGTACTGTACTGGGCATTTCAGCATCTCCAACCCATATTAGCTATGCCAATGCCAGATCAGAGCCTTGGGTCCTTCAGGCTGCTATAGTGCGAGAAATGGAGAGAGCAGCAACTGGACTGCCCAGTTAGGAGAGATGCACAGAACAGAGTTCAGCTTGGGGCTCCAAATCTGAGCCAAGTGCTGGTGCTGGATGTGCCAATTGTGAGCTGTTTAATAACTGAAAGGCTGACATGGAATTTGATTGATAAAGAATTAAAGGCTAGAAATATAATCACTGCCAGTCACCAGGGATTGTTTTGGAAAGTAGATCTCGTCCAACATACCTGATTTCCTCCTTTGGTGAGATAACTGCAAAGATGTAATACACTTAGATGTTGTCAGGCATTTGACTTAGTTCTACATGACATTCTGATGAAAAAATTAGCACCATATAATATCAATAGAGCACACATTGAATGGATTAAGAACTGGCTGACAGATCTCAAAAAGGAGTTGGGGAACCCTCCTCAAATCGGGATGTTTCTGGTGGGGCTCTGCAGGGATTGTTTTAGGCCTGAAGCTAGTCACATTTTTATCAATGAGCTGGAAGTAACTATAAAACCACTGCAGATAAAATTTGAAGATGACACAAAGATAGGTGGAGTTAGGGTTACCATATTTGAACTTTCAAAAAAGAGGACACTCCACGGGGCGGGGGTAGCCCCACCCCCTAGCCACTCCCTCCCACTTCCCGCCCCCGACTGCCCCCCACAGAACCCCCAACCCATCCAACCCTCCACCGCGCCTTGTCCCCGGATCACCCCCTCCCGAGACCCCTGTCCCTAACCGTCCCCTGGGACCCCACCCAAGCCTCCCTTCTTCTTGTCCCTGACTGCCCCCTCCTGAGACCCCCCCACCCTAACTGCCCTCCTAGGATCCCACTCCCTACCTGTCCCCGGACTGTTCTGACTCCTATCCACACCCCCGCCAGATCCCTGGGACTCCCATGCCTATCCAACTACTCCCTGTTCCTGAATGCCCCCCCCGAACTCCCAACCCATCTAACCCCCCCGCTCCCTGTCCCTTGACTGCCCCAACCCCTCTCCGCATCTCTGCCCCCTGAAACCCCCCCCCAGAACCCCCGACCCATCTAACCCCCCCCCCCCCGGTCCCTGCCCTGACCCATCCAACCCCCCCCCCACACACACACACACACACACACTCCCTGTCTCCTGACTTCCCCCCCGGGATCCCATGTCCCTTCTCCAACTCCCCGGCCCCCACAACTATGAAAGCTAAAAACTTGCCTTTAAAAAAAAAAAAAAAAAAAAAAGCTGAGATTGTCACATAATCCCATAACTTCAGAAGCTGGGACTTTGAGAAAAACACCAAACATAGCAAGACTGGCAATAAAATTGTGATTAGTGGCAAAACTGCATTATTTGTGCTCTTATATGCTACCAATCACAGTGCTCCTTCAGCTCCTTTATGCTAGAATTCATTCATTTGTAAAGCAAAGTCTAGGTTGGTATTTTGCATTTATCACAGCACTTGTTTATTAGAGATAGATTGTGCCCTTAGGCATAGCTGTAAATAAGGGTCTTTGCACTAAAAAGCTGCACCATCCCAGGAACATCCCAGGGAGGAAGTGTGATTCAGAGAATCACAATTCCCCCACATGCATGCACTCCCCTCTTGCTCCAAGACAGTGGCGTAGCCAGCTTCTAAGAGGAGGGGGAGCAAACATAAAAAAGGCGCCCCCCCCTTGGCTCCTCCTCCGGCCGCTCCGTGCCCCCCCCTTGGCTCCTCCTCCGGCCGCACTGCCCCTCCCCCCCCATGGCTCTTCCTGCCCTGCCGTGTCACTCCCCGCTCCTCCAGCCTTGCCCGCCGCCCCCCATAGCTTACGGCCGCGCTGCGGGCTGCCAGCCTGCGCCCCCCCTCGCTCCTCCAGCTGTGCTGTGGGCCGCATGCCGTGCCCCCCCTGCTCCTCCAGCCACGCCCGCTGCCCCCCCATGGCTGCGGGCTGCGCTGCGGGCTGCCAGCCTGTGCCCCCCCTTGCTCCTCTGGCCGCTTTTGGCTGCTTCCCCTGCACCCCGCTAGCTACGCTACTGCTCCAAGGGGAGGGGGAAAGGGAGTTATTTACCTCACCTTTGCAAGGTTGCAGTTGACTTCCCCATGTACGTTTAGCTTAGAGCAGCGTGTCTGGGGCCTGGTCTACACTATGACTTTAATTCGGATTTAGCAGCGTTAAATCGAATTAACCCTGCACCCGTCCACACAACGAAGCCATTTATTTCGAAATAAAGGGCTCTTAAAATCGATTTCTGTATTCCACCCCGACGAGCAGAGTAGCGCCAAAATCGATATTGTCATTTCGAATTCGGGTTAGTATGGCCGCAATTCGATGGTATTGGCCTCCGGGAGCTATCCCACAGTGCACCATTGTGACCACTCTGGACAGCAATCTGAACTCGGATACACTGGCCAGGTAGACAGGAAAAGCCATGCGAACATTTGAATTTTATTTCCTGTTTGCCCAGTGTGGAGAGCACAGGTGACCACAGAGAGCTCATCAGCACAGGTAACCATGCAGGCCGATAATCGAAAAAGAGCACCAGCATGGACCGTATGGGAGGTTCTGGATCTGATCGCTATATGGGGGGAGGATTCAGTGCTAGCAGAACTTCGTTCGAAAAGACGAAATGCCAAAACTTTTGAAAAAATCTCCAAGGGCATGATGGAGAGAGGCCACAATAGGGACTCAGATCAGTGCTGCGTGAAAGTCAAGGAGCTCAGACAAGCCTATCAAAAAACAAAGGAGACAAATGGTCGCTCCGGGTCAGAGCCACGGACATGGCGCTTCTACGCCGAGCTGCATGCAGTTCTAGGGGGGGCCGCCACCACTACCCCACCTCTGACCGTGGATTCCAAGGCGGGGATAATCTCATCTCATCATTGGTATGTGGGAAAGGAGGGCACAGAAGCCGAAAGACAATGGCTTACCATGGCCACATGCAAGCCGAATTCTGTTGCCCGGACCTGCGTCTGTGATCTCTAGCAGCAAAGCCACAGGCACTCAATATTAAGAGGCAAAATGCGACCTTGCACAGAAATCACATGTGCTATGTAATGTGAATAGTGTTGGTCACCGTGAAAGAGTATAAGCATTGCTCTGCAAAATGTATCTTTTTAAAAAATTCTCTCCTTTTTTCCCTCCCTCCAGCAGCTGCAAATTTTTCAAGCCTCCCTCCTCCGTCCCAAAGGCTATCTCAGATAAGGCGTCATAAAAAGAAGACGTGAGACGAGATGTTCGCAGAAATCATGGAATCCACCCGCAGTGAAAGAGCTCATCTGAATGAGTGGAAGGACACGGTTTCAAAGTATAGGAAAGAAGCCAGTGAACGTGAGGACATGAGGGACCAACGTGAGGACAGAAGGGACCAACGTGAGGAGAGGAGAGATGCTCAAGATGAGAGGTGGCGGCAGGAAGATCAGAGGAGGCAGGATGCAACGCTGGGGCTGCTGCGTGAGCAAACAGACATGCTCCGGCATCTTGGATACTGGCTTTGGAGGGTTGGGAGCTTCAGGAACGGCAGCAGGATAACAGAGTGCCGCTACAGCCCCTGTATAACCCCCCTCTCCCCTCACCATGTTCCATAGCCTCCTCACCCAGACGTGTAAGCCTAAGCAGAAGGCTGTCATTTTTTTAACCTTTTTTTAGTGGCCTTTTCCTTCCCGCCAATCCTCCTCCCAAACCCCACCCGGGTTCTCTGCCTCTTTTTCTAATCAATTAATAAAGAATAAATGATTTTTAAATGATAGTGACTTTATTTCCTTTGAAAGCAAGCTGGGGGCAGGGGGAGGATGGGTTCCTTACAGAGAATGAGTCAATAAAGGGGGCGGGTTTTCATGAAGGAGAAACAAACAGAAATTTCACACTGTAGCCTGGCCAGTCTGGTTTTCAAAGCTTCTTTGATGCACAGCGCTTCCTGGTGTGCTCTTCTAATCGCCCTGGTGTCTGGCTGCGCATTATTAGCAGCCAGGCGATTTGCCTCAGCCTCCCACCCCACCATAAAGGTCTCCCCCTTACTTTCACAGAGATTGTGGAGCACACAGCAAGCAGAAATAACAATGGGGATATTGGTTTGGCTGAGGTCTGAGTGAGTCAGTAACGATCATCAGCGACCTTTTAAACGGCCAAATGCACATTCTACCACCATTCTGCACTTGCTCAGCCTGTAGTTGAACAGCTCCTGACTCCTGTCCAGGCTGCCTGTGTATGGCTTCATGAGCCATGACATTAAGGGGTAGGCTGGGTCCCCAAGAATAACTATTGGCATTTCAACATCCCCAACGGTTATTTTCTGGTCCGGGAAGTAAGTCCCTTGCTGCAGCCATTTGTTGCCCGCCCTAAAGGGCTCGAGGGGACAACAATGGTCCGTCGCCCGGTGTGCTTGGCACCAATAAAGACACCGAGGGGAGAAAGCAAGCCAAGTTTATTTCAGAGCTCTGAAATGGCACTAGGAGACCAGCATGTCTCAAATCCAGTGCAACAAATACAAACAACTTTTACCTTTTATACTCCAAACTGTTTGCATACATCTCTTTGTCTGGCTGTTCCCCCTTACCCCTCCCTTCCAGACAACTGTTACAATAAGCTCTACATAAGCTTGTGAGAAAACTTTCTCAGTCTTTGCGACCTTGAGTTAGACGCCTGCAAACTAACTACCCCGCTTCTTATCTCTATTATTTCTGCTAGTGTGAGTGAAACTGCAGCCATCTGCTAGAAAGCTGACATTACATTTCTGCTTCAACCTACTTCAGAGCATGTAAGCAGTTAGCATAGAAGTAGGTGAGAGTTCCCAAGATGGGGTTTGGGGGTTCAGATAGGCCCAGAGCAAAAGAGCTTCATCGGCACTTGTGGCCTTCCACTCTCCCGAGTTACCTGGTAGCTATGCCTAATGGACCCCAACAATCCCTCCTTTGAGAACACTCAACAAACCTTTGTCAGAGTTTTCTCATACTCTAAAGACAAAATGCGATTAAGCTCCATGCAATCAGGATTATCAATGAGAGGGTATAAGGGAACTTCTGGGGTATGGGAGGTACAAATCTTACGTATGAGCACTTTACAGCAAATGAGCAAAAGAACAAGAACAAAACATACCACAACACCTGTGAGCAAGATGCGAACAATGCTTCCCCCTATATCCCCTAGTTCCCCTAAACCAGGTATCCAACCCCAAAGGGAATCCAAAATAGTGGGTTCTCCTTCCTGGGTCTTCCACTGGTTAAAGGCCCGTTCAGCTGACAAGATGTGCTTGTTAATGTCCTGTGAAAACTCCGGGACATAGGTACAACACTCTTCTCCAATAAGGGCACATACAATTTCAACAACCGAACTGCCCAGAAGATAAGAAGAATTGTTGACACTAAACAAGTCAAAAAATAACAAGACCAAATACATAGGCCAGGTCGGCCTTCTGTGAGAAAATAAAACCAATGCTCAGGGTTCTCGCGGGGAGTATGCTGTGACTGTTCAGAAAGATCACAACGCATTCCCAGTGACCCTTACTGTCTTTTGAATAACAGCTTAAGTCCCAAATCGTCGTTAGCAGTCTTCTCCTCAGGCTGGACAGTCCACTGTTCAGGAGCGGGCACTGCTTTCAGTCGAGAGTGATGAATCCAGTTCTTGTGTCCTTCGACCTTTGCCGCTGTATGGGTGACAAGCAGGACGGTGTGGGGTCCCTTCCACTTCTCTTGGAGAGGCTCGTCCTTTCAGGTCCGCACGAGAATGGAGTCACCAGGCTGCAGGGAGTGGACCAGAGTATCCAGCAGAAGAGGCTGTGAATCTTTGGTATACCTGTGAAGAGAAGAAAGAACAGCAGACAGAGAGCACATGTACTGAGACAAGAAACCACACCCCATCTCCCACTCCCCTGCCAGAACTGGGGTACCATTCATAGGCCATGCTCTTCCAAACATAATCTCGAAGGGACTAAGCCCTATCCTACCCTTAGGGAGAGCACGAATGCGAAGTAACACAAGGGGCAAGGCATCAGGCCACTTAAGAGAGGCCTCCTGACAGACCTTTGAGAGGTGTCGCTTGAGTGTCTGATTTGTGCGTTCCACTACTCCACTGGCTTGTGGTCGCCAGGGTGTGTGGAGCTTCCAGGGGATTTGCAGAGCACTTGATATCTTTTGAACCACTTGAGATGTGAAGTGTGTTCTATTATCAGATTCCATCCACTGAGGAAGGCCGAAGCGAGGAATGATTTCCTTGACAAACTTAAGAGCCACTGTCTTGGCAGTGTTGTTGCGACATGGGAAGGCTTCAGGCCATCCGCTGAATCGATCCACTAAGACGAGAAGGTACCCGTACCCTTGGGTCCTGGGAAACTCAGTAAAGTCTATTTGCCACACCAATCCTGGGCCTGGGGTAGGTTCCAGGGTGGCTGGTGGCACTACTACTCCTGGTCGAGGGTTATTCTTTTGGCAGATGAAACATTCAGCTTGTACCTGTGATGCTAGGGGTTTAAGTCCGGAGGTTAGAAAATATTTATTCATAAGCTGGGTAAGAGCCTCTCTGCCTGCGTGTGTGGTTTGATGCAGTTTCTGCAACACTGGTCGAATCAGGCCCTTGGGCAGGAGGATTTTTCCCTCTGTCGAATAAAGCCATCCCTCCTTTTCCTGGAGACCAAGACTGTCAGCCAGGTTTCTGTCCTCTTGGGAGTACTGAGGGGCTGCAAGCTCACCCACTGATGGGATGAGGGCATGCATTTGGGCATTCTCCTCAGTTGGTGATTTCAGGGTAGCAGCTCGCTTAGCTTCCCTGTCTGCTCTGGCATTGCCCTTGGATACATCTTGATCTTCCCTTTGATGGGCTTTGCAATGCACTACTGCTACTGCTGAGGGGAGTTGTACTGCTTCTAAAAGCCGGAGAATTTGAGACCCATGCTTGACCGGAGAGCCTTGGGCTGTTAGCATTCCCCTTTGCTTCCACAAACCAGCGTGAGCATGCAATACCCCAAAAGCATACTTTGAGTCAGTAAAGGTATTAACCCGTTTGTCTTTTGCCAGCTCGAGTGCACGAGTCAGGGCCACTAGTTCAGCAAGCTGGGCAGATGTTCCTGCCAGTAAACTCTCAGCTTCCACGGTATCATGAAGAGACACAATAGCATAACCAGCCCTCCTTCGCCCATCCACAACAGTACTACTGCCATCCGTATACCATTCCAAGTCAGCATTTGGGAGTGGGTGATCTTTTAGATCTGGGCGGCTAGAGTACTGAACATCTATGATTTCTAGACAGTCATGTTCCTGCTTTTCTGTCTCTGGTAGCAGGGTAGCTGGATTAAGGGAGGGACAGGTCTGCAGGGTGACTTCAGGATTCTCTAACAGCTGTGCCTGGTACCGAGCAACCCGAGCCTGTGTGAGCCAAAGACCACCCTTAGTGTCCAGCAAGGCTCGGACCATATGGGGAACATACACTTGCACAGTTCCTCCCAGTGTCAGCTTCTTAGCTTCCCCAAGCACTAGAGCAGTAGCTGCGACCGCTCTCAAACAGGCTGGCCATCCCTTTGAAACTTGATCTAGTTGTTTAGAAAAGTATGCCACAGGACGTTTCCAGGCACCTAATAGCTGGGTAAGCATTCCCAAAGCTACCCCTTTTCGTTCATGCACATACAGTTGGAACGGCTTAGATATATCGGGCAAACCCAGGGCTGGAGCTTCCATTAGCTTCCTTTTCAAGATTTTAAATGCCCTGGCCGCTTCTGGGGACCAGTGAAAGGGGTCATGATCCGCTCCCTTAACACATTCATACAGAGGTTTAGCCCACAGTCCAAACTCTGGAATCCATATTCTGCAAAAACCTGCCATGCACAGGAATGCCCTAAGCCGTTTACGGTTGCTGGGGATGGGAACTTGGCAGATAGCCTCCTTCCTTTCGTTTGAGAGCTGTCTTTCTCCCTGCCTGATGTGAAATCCCAGATATTGAACCTCTGAAAGAGCAATTTGGGCTTTGCTTTGAGATACCCTGTATCCTTGCAGTCCAATAAAGTTTAGGAGACTCACAGTAGCTCTGAGACAAGGGATTAGACCCACAGCAGCAATTAACAAGTCATCTACATATTGCAGCAGGAGGGCTCTGTCTGAATTATCCCACTCCTCCAAGTCTCTGGCCAAAGCCTGTCCAAACAGAGTGGGGGAATTTTTAAATCCCTGGGCCAATACTGTTCAACAAAGCTGCTTTTTAACCCTTTGTTTGTCTTCCTTATGCCTTGCAGTATTTTGCAGATCTCACAGTTGCTTGGTCACATTCAGGCCCCCCTTTCTCTTGATTGTCAGCCAAGTCTTGGCCTTGGATGAGCCAGCATGACTGAGCTGCTAGCTATATTTTCCTCTCAGTTAACTCATTCTGTTCTCTTTCCTTCTCCCTTTCTCGGCTTCTTCTAACTTCCAAAGGAACCTTCCACTCTTCACTTATACACCTCTTCTCCAACCATTAACACATACTCATTGCCATCATACACCTTCCCAGTAACATAACTTCTGTACAGAGCTTTGAAGCAACAAACCAGGACAAGCACACTCACTTCTGAGGATTCCACTCTGTACAACTTCTGGTGTCCAATAGCTTTCCCTTTAAACCTTAAATGCCTTCTCTGTCTTCCTCCTTAGCCTTGGCTATAACCTGATTCCGCTCCACTTCGGACAACAGGGTTCTCATAAGTATATTACAATCATCCCAGTCAGGCTTATGGCTAGCTAGACATCCTTCAAAGATAGAAATGAACTTGCTTGGATTCGTTGAGAATTCTCCTGCCTCTGCCTTAAAAGCAGCCAGATGTACAGGGTTAAAAGGTACATGCGAGTAGACAGATACTATCTGAGCTGGCCGTTCTTGAGTTCCGGGACGGGCTACCACACTCTCAGTAATCAACGGATACAATCCCACGGGCGGGGGGGGGGGGGGGGTACTCTCTGAAGCCTGTGGGGGTGGAGGAGCCGAAGGGGACACCGATTCTGGCATTACAACAGTGGGAGGGTTCTGGGGTTTAGCAGCCGTCACTACCGAGCCTGTCGGAGTCAAATGGCACTTGAGCAAAATATCAGTCCTATTTCTTAACACCATGAACGTATACGCATAGAGATGTTCATTCCATTTACCTGTTCTCTGACAGAACAAAAGCAATTGAAGGATCGTGTTGTAATTAAGTGATCCTTCCGGTGGCCACCTTTCTTGGCACTCTAGCTGGTACTGAGGCCAATCAACTGTACAGAACCTTTTCAATTTACTTTTAATCAACTGATCAGATCCAAACACTTTCCAGTTCACCAGAATGCATTCTAAAGGTGTACACTGTACCCTGCCAGCTGTACTCTGTCCCTGCCCCATACCAAGGGAGACTCTGGGCGTCCCCAGGTCACAACAGGCAGACACTGGGCGTCCCCAGGTCACAACAGATAAGTCCCCACTGGACTGTTCCTACCTTATCCAAGGGTCCGGTTCTGCACCGTCACCGTCGCCCTATCAACGGGACCGGTTCCCCACCGTCGCCCGCAGCTGCTTCTCCACTGTCTGTGTGCGTTGCACCATTGTGCCCTCCGGGGTCGAGCAAACCACGTCTCTGCCGAGGCCCCCGATGAAGTCACCGGTGAGCTCTGGGCGTCGGTCGTCGTCGTAATCCGTCGGCCACCAGGAGGGATCCGGGCAAGGCTAAATTTCAGCCTCGAGCCCACCCAGGGATGCCAAAACTGTTGCCCGCCCTAAAGGGCTCGAGGGGACAACAATGGTCCGTCGCCCGGTGTGCTTGGCACCAATAAAGACACCGAGGGGAGAAAGCAAGCCAAGTTTATTTCAGAGCTCTGAAATGGCACTAGGAGACCAGCATGTCTCAAATCCAGTGCAACAAATACAAACAACTTTTACCTTTTATACTCCAAACTGTTTGCATACATCTCTTTGTCTGGCTGTTCCCCCTTACCCCTCCCTTCCAGACAACTGTTACAATAAGCTCTACATAAGCTTGTGAGAAAACTTTCTCAGTCTTTGCGACCTTGAGTTAGACACCTGCAAACTAACTACCCCGCTTCTTATCTCTATTATTTCTGCTAGTGTGAGTGAAACTGCAGCCATCTGCTAGAAAGCTGACATTACATTTCTGCTTCAACCTACTTCAGAGCATGTAAGCAGTTAGCATAGAAGTAGGTGAGAGTTCCCAAGATGGGGCTTGGGGGTTCAGATAGGCCCAGAGCAAAAGAGCTTCATCGGCACTTGTGGCCTTCCACTCTCCCGAGTTACCTGGTAGCTATGCCTAGTGGACCCCAACACATTTAAACAGAGTAGTGTTCCTTAAGACACAAGCATCATGAACCCTTCCCGGCCAGCCCACGTTGATGTTGGTGAAACGTCCCTTGTGATCCACAAGTGCTTGCAGCACCATTGAAAAGTACCCCTTGCGGTTTATGTACTCGGTGGCTTGGTGCTCCGGTGGCAAGATAGGGATATGGGTTCCATCTATTGCCCCACCACAGTTAGGGAATCCCATTGCAGCAAAGCCATCCACTATGACCTGCACATTTCCCAGAGTCACTACCTTTCGTAGCAGCACCTCAGTGATTGCTTTGGCTACTTGCATCACAGCAGCTCCCACAGTAGATTTGCCCACTCCAAATTGATTCCCGACTGACCGGTAGCTGTCTGGTGTTGCAAGCTTCCACAGGGCTAACGCCACTCGCTTCTCAACTGTGAGGGCTCCTCTCATTTTGGTATTCTGGCGTTTCAGGGCAGGGGACAGCAAGTCACAAAGTTCCATGAAAGTGCCCTTACGCATGCGAAAGTTTCGCAGCCACTGGGACTCGTCCAACACCTGCAACACTATGCGGTCCCACCAGTCTGTGCTTGTTTCCCGGGCCCAGAATCGGCGTTCCATGGATAGAACCTGCCCCATTAACAACATGATCTCCAAAGCACCGGGGCCCGCGGTTTGAGAGAATTCTGTGTCCATGTCCATGTCCATGTCCTCAACATGCTTGTCACTGTGCTGCCGTCGCCACCGCCTCCTCGCCTCGTTTTTCTGGTCCTGGCTCAGCATAAACTGCACAAGAACGCTTGAGGTGTTTACAATGTTCATGACTGCTGTCTTGAGCTGAGCGGGCTCCATGCTTGCCGTGGTATGGAGTCTGCAGTGTTCACCCAGGAAAAAAGGCGCGAAATGGTTGTCTGCCGTTGCTTTCATGGAGGGAGGGGTGAGGCTGTACCCAGAACCACCTGCGACAATGTTTTTTGCCCCATCAGGCACTGGGATCTCAACCCAGAATTCCAATGGGCGGGGGAGACTGTGGGAACTATGGAATAGCTATGGGATAGCTACCCACAGTGCAACGCTCCAGAAATCGACGCTAGCCCCGGTACATGGACGCACACCCCCGAATTAATGTGCTTAGTGTGGCCGCATACATTCGACTTTATACAATCTGTTTCCAAAATTCGAATTATATAAATTCGGATTAATCCCGTAGTGTAGACATACCCTGGCTGAGCGCCCAGCCCCGCCTGGCGCTGCCGGCAAGGCGATCTGAAGCTGCGGGGGGGAGCAGGGGAGGGGCTTTGGCGACCGCTGCCAGACCCGCTCCCTCACGGAGCACGCAGCCCCCCCAGCGCTGCTGGCGCAGCGATCTGAGGCTGCAGGGGAGGGGGGGAGCCAGGGAGGGGCTTTGGCTGCTGGAGAGGCCCCAATCCGAGCAGCTCAGTCCAGCCCGGCCCCGCTGTCAGTGGCTTTTCGGTCTTTAAATAGCCGCCCGGGGGGAAATCCCGGACATTTTTAGATGTTTACAAATTCCCCCTGGACGGCTATTTAAAGACCAAAAAACCGCACATGTCTGGGGAAATCCGGATGTATGGTAACCCTAGGTGGAGTGGCAAATGATGAGGACAGGGCAGTCCTGGAGAGCAACCTGGTTCCACAGGCACTGACTTTCCAATGTGCGGGGGGGTGCTCAACCCCTGGCTCTGACCCCAACCTCACTCCACCCCTTCTCCGGCCCCGCCTCTTCCCACCCAGTTCTGTTCCCTCCCCCAAGTCCGCCACGTCCTCGCTCCTCCCCACTCTCTCCCAGCCTCGTGCACGCCGCGAACAGCTGTTCGCGGCGGGCGGGAGGCACAGGGAGGGAGGGAGAGGTGCTGATCCACGGGGCCTGCTGCGGGGCGTGGAGGGGAGCTGATGGAGGGCTATTGGTGGGTGCTCAGCACCGGATCACTTGGTAAGCTGGGCCCAACAAATCCAACAAAATGGGTTTTAATATAGCCAAATGCAAAGTTTTACCTCTAGGAACAAGGAAAACAGTCCATGCAAACAGAATGGGGGCCTGTATCCCCGAATGGTTTAGGAGTCAGAGTGGACAAGTAGCTGAACATGAGCTCCCAGTGTGATGGTGTGGCAAAAAGGGTTAATGTGCTCCTTGGCTCTAAAAGTAGGGGAGGAGTGAGTAGGAGCAAGGAGGTGGTTTTCCCTCTGTACGTGGCACTGGGGAGAGTGACACTGGAATACTGCATCCAGTTCTGGTGTCCACATTTTAAAAGAGGGGGAGGGATAGCTCAGTGGTTTGAGCATTGGCCTGCTAGACCCAGGGTTGTGAGTTCCCTCCTTGAGGGGGCCACTCTGGGACAAAATCAGTATTTGGTCCTGCTAGTGAAGGCAGGGGGCTGGACGTGATGACCTTTCAGTTTTATGAGATAGGTATATCTCCATATTAAAAAAAAGTATGTTGAAAAATTGGAGATGCGCAGAAAGGAGCCACAAAAATGATCAAGTGCTGGAGAAAATGCCCTTCAGAGAGAGAGAGTTAAAATGCACAATCTGTTTAGCTATCAAAAAGAAGAATGAGAGGTGGCTTGATTACAGTGTCTAAGGACCTCCACAAGGAGAAGACACTGGGTACTCCGGGCAATTTGATCTCACAGAGAAAGGCAGAACAAGAGAACCACTGTTTGTAAGCTGTAGCCAGCCAAATTCCAATTAGAAATAAGGCCCCCATTTCTACCAGGGAGGGTGATTAAACCTGATCATTCATCAGTGATCTACAACCCATCCTGGACAATGATCCCTCACTTTCACAGACCTTGGGAGGCAGGCCAGTCCTCGCCCACAGACAACCTGCCAACCTTAAGCATATTCTCACCAGCAACCACGCACCGCACCATAACAACTCTAACTCAGGAACCAACCCATGCAACAAACCTCAATGCCAACTCTGCCCACATATCTACACCAGCAACACCATCACAGGACCTAACCAGATCAGCTACAACATCACCGGCTCATTCACCTGCACGTCCACCAATGTTATATATGCCATCATATGCCAGCAATGCCCCTCTGCTATGTACATTGGCCAAACTGGACAGTCACTACGCAAGAGGATAAATGGACACAAGTCAGATATCAGGAATGGCAATATACAAAAACCTGTAGGAGAACACTTCAACCTCCCTGGCCACACAATAGCAGATGTAAAGGTAGCCATCTTACAGCAAAAAAACTTCAGGACCAGACTCCAAAGAGAAACTGCTGAGCTCCAGTTCATTTGCAAATTTGACACCATCAGATCAGGATTAAACAAAGACTGTGAATGGCTATCCAACTACAGAAGCAGTTTCTCCTCCCTTGGTGTTCACACCTCAACTGTTAGCAGAGCACCTCACCCTCCCTGATTGAACTAACCTCGTTATCTCCACACTGATTTATACCTGCCTCTGGAGATTTTCATTACTTGCATCTGAAGAAGTGAGGTTCTTACCCACGAAAGCTTATGCTCCCAATACTTCTGTTAGTCTCAAAGGTGCCACAGGACCCTCTGTTGCTTTTTACAGATTCAGACTAACACGGCTACCCCTCTGATAGTAGAATCATAGAATCATAGAATATCAGGGTTGGTAGGGACCTCAGGAGATCATCTAGTCCAACCCCCTGCTCAAAGCAGGACCAATTCCCAACTAAATCATCCCAGCCAGGGCTTTGTCAAGCCAGGCCTTAAAAACCTCCAAGGAAGGAGATTCCACCACCTCCCTAGGTAATGCATTCCAGTGCTTCACCACCCTCCTAGTGAAATAGTGTTTCCTAATATCCAACTTAGACCTCCTTGCTCCTTGTTCTGTCATCTGCCACCACTGAGAACAGCCGAGCTCCATCCTCTTTGGAACCCCCCTTCAGGTAGTTGAAGGCTGCTATCTAATCCCCCCTCATTCTTCTCTTCTGGAGACTAAACAATCCCAGGTCCCTCAGCCTCTCCTCATAAGTCATGTGCTCCAGACCCCTAATCATTTTTGTTGCCCTCCGCTGGACTCTTTCCAATATTTCCACATCCTTCTTGTAGTGTGGGGCCCAAAACTGGACACAGTACTCCAGATGAGGCCTCACCAATGTCGAATAAAGGGGAATGATCACGTTCCTCGATCTGCTGGCAATGCCCCTACTTATACAGCCCAAAATGCCATTAGCCTTCTTGGCAACAAGAGCACACTGTTGACTCATATCTAGCTTCTCATCCACTGTGACCCCTAGGTCCTTTTCTGCAGAACTGCTACCTAACCATTCGGTCCCTAGTCCGTAGCAGTGCATAGGATTCTTCCATCCTAAGTGCAGGAATCTGCACTTGTCCTTGTTGAACCTCATCAGTTTTTTTCTGGCCCAATCCTCTAATTTGTCTAGGTCCCTCTGTCTCTGATCCCTACCCTCCAGCGTATCTACCACGCCTCCCAGTTTAGTCTCATCTGCAAACTTGCTGAGAGTGCAGTCCACACCATCCTCCACATCATTAATAAAGATATTAAACAAAACTGGCCCCAAGACCGACCCTTGGGGCACTCCGCTTGAAACCGGCTGCCAACTAGACACGGAGCCATTGATCACTACCCGTTGAGCCCGACGATCTAGCCAGCTTTCTATCCACCTTACAGTCCATTCATCCAGCCCATACTTCTTTAACTTGCAGGCAAGAATACTGGGGGAGACCGTATCAAAAGCTTTGCTAAATTCAAGGAATAACACATCCACTGCTTTCCCCTCATCCACAGAGCCAGTTATCTCATCATAGAAGGCAATTAGGTTAGTTAGGCACGACTTCCCCTTGGTGAATCCATGCTAACTGTTCCTGATCACTTTCCTCTCCTCTAAGTGTTTCATAATTGATTCCTTGAGGACCTGCTCCATGATTTTTCCAGGGACTGAGGTGAGGCTGACTGGCCTGTAGTTCCCCGGATCCTCCTTCTTCCCTTTTTTAAAGATGGGCACTACATTAGCCTTTTTCCAGTCATCTGGGACCTCCCCCGATTGCCATGAGTTTTCAAAGATGATGGCCAATGCCTCCGCAATCACATCCGCCAACTCCGTTAGCACCCTTGGATGCAGCGCATCCGGCCCCATGGATTTGTGCTCATCCAGTTTTTCTAAATAGTCCTGAACCACTTCTTTCTCCACGGAGGGCTGATCACCACCTCCCCATACTGTGCTGCCCAGTCCAGCAGTCTGGGAGCTGACCTTGTTTGTGAAGACAGAGGCAAAAAAAGCATTGAATACATTAGCTTTTTCCACATCCCCTGTCACTAGGTTGCCTCCCTCATTCAGGAAGGGGCCCACACTTTCCTTGACTTTCTTCTTGTTGCTAACATACCTGAAGAAACCCTTCTTGTTACTCTTAACATCTCTTGCTAGCTGCAACTCCAAGTGCGATTTGGCCTTCCTGATTTCACTCTTGCATGCCTGAGCGATATTTTTATACTCCTCCCTGGTCATTTGTCCAATCTTCCACTTCTTGTAAGCTTCTTTTTTGTGTTTAAGGTCAGCAAGGATTTCACTGTTAAGCCAAGCTGGTTGCCTGCCATATTTACTATTCTTTCTACACATCGGGATGGTTTGTTCCTGCAACCGCAATAAGGATTCTTTAAAATACAGCCAGCTCTCCTGGACCCCTTTGCCCTTCATGTTATTCTCCCAGGGGATCCTGCCCATCTGTTCCCTGAGGGAGTCAAAGTTTGCTTTTCTGAAGTCCAGGGTCCGTATTCTGCTGCTCTCCTTTCTTCCTTGTGCCAGGATCCCGAACTCGACCATCTCATGGTCACTGCCTCCCAGGTTCCCATCCACTTTTGCTTCCCCTACTAATTCTTCCCTGTTTGTGAGCAGCAGGTCAAGAAAAGCTCTGCCCTTAGTTGGTTCCTCCAGCACTTGCACCAGGAAATTGTCCCCTACACTTTCCAAAAACGTCCTGGATTTTCTGTGCACCACTCTATTGCTCTCCCAGCAGATATCAGAGTGATTAAAGTCTCCCATGAGAACCAGGGCCTGCGATCTAGCAACTTCTGTTAGTTGCCGGAAGAAAGCCTCATCCACCTCATCTCCCTGGTCTGGTGCTCTATAGCAGACTCCAACCACGACATCACCCTTGTTGCTCACACTTCTCAACTTTATCCAGAGACTCTCAGGTTTTTCTGCAGTTTTATACCGGAGCTCTGAGCAGTCATACTTCTCTCTTACATTCAGCGCAACTCCCCCACCTTTTCTGCCCTGCCTGTCCTTCCTGAACAGTTTATATCCATCCATGACAGTACTCCAGTCATGTGAATTATCCAACCAAGTCTCTGTTATTCCAATCGCATCATAGTTCCATGACGGTGCCAAGACTTCCAGTTCTCCCTGCTTGTTTTCCAGGCTTCTTGCATTTGTGTATAGGCACTTAAGATAACTCACTGATTGTCTCCCTTTCTCAGTACGAGATGGGAGTCCTCCCCTCTTACGCTCTCCTGCTCATGCTTCCTCCCAGGATCCCATTTCCCCACTTACCTCAGGGCTTTGGTCTCCTTCCCCCGGTGAACCTAGTTTAAAGCCCTCCTCACTGGGTTAGCCAGCCTGCTGGCGAAGATGCTCTTCCCTCTCTTTGTTAGGTGGAGCCCGTCTCTGCCTAGCACGCCTCCTTCTTGGAACACCATCCCATGGTCGAAGAATCCAAAGCCTTCTCTCCGACACCACCTGCGTAGCCATTCGTTGACTTCTACGATTCGACGGTCTCTACCCAGTCCTTTTCCTTGCACAGGGAGGATGGACGAGAACACCATTTGCGCCTCAAACTCCTTTATCCTTCTTCCCAGAGCCACGTAGTCTGCAGTGATCCACTCAAGGTCATTCTTGGCAGTATCATTGGTGCTCACGTGGAGAAGCAGGAAGGGGTAGCGATCCGAGAGCTTGATGAGTCTCAGCAGTCTCTCCGTCACATCGTGTATCCTAGCTCCTGGCAAGCAGCAGACCTCTCTGTTTTCCCGGTCAGGGCGGCAGATAGATGACTCAGTCCCTCCGAGGAGGGAGTCCCCGACCACCACCACCCTCCTCCTCCTCTTGGGAGTGGTGGTTGTGGAACCCTCATCCCTAGGACAGTGCATCTTTTGCCTTCCAATTGGTGGAGTTTCCTTCTGCTCCCTTCCTTCAGATGGGACATCTAGTCCACTCTCCACATTAGTACCTGTAGAGAGAACATGGAAACGATTGCTCACCTGTATCTCCATTGCTGGTACATGGATGCTCCTCTTTCTCTTTCTGGAGGTCACATGCTGCCAAACTTCTTCACCATCGTTCTGTCCCTGCTGCGCCTGCTCTGAATCTTCAGAACATTGTGGCTGTAGAAGCATCTCCTGACGTCTGTCCAGGAAATCTTCATTTTCCCTTATGCAATGCAGAGTCGATACTCGTTTATCCAGACCTCAAACCTTCTCTTCCAATATGGAGACCAGCTTGCACTTTGTACAGACAAAGTCGCTTCTGTCCTGTGGAAGAAAGACAAACATGGCATAACCTGTGCAGGTTACAACAGCTGATCGCTCACCTTCCATATCACCTTCCTCTTAAGAGCTTCCTCAGCTGTTGCAGTAACTACTCAGAGAAACCTGCAGATAAAAGCCTCAGTGAGTTCTCCCCAGGCAAACCCCCTCTGTTAGCCTCTGTTGTTCGCCGCTCAGCTGGTTCGCTGCTGACTGCCCTTATATACCAGTCAGGCCCACTCAAGGCCCACCTGGAACAAAGCACTCCCAATTCACACTTTTCAAACAAACAAGCAAGCAATCAAGCACACGGTCAAACTGACAAACTGTCCCAGCAACAGACACTCAGATACTCACCAACACAGCCTCCCTAATGCAGCACTTAGCGTACCTCCTCTCGGACAGATCCCAGGCAAACTCCCTCTGTTAGCCTCTGCTGTTTGCCGCTCATCTGGTTCGCTGCTGACTGCCCATGGGGTCATTTTGACCCAAGTGTTCTTTCAACACCGACAGTCAGGCCCTCCCTGCTGCAAATGTCATGGCCAGATGGTGCAGGGGTGTAGATGTCCCGCAGGCACAGGACAAGGCATGTGGGAGGGGAGTGGGGAAGGGGAGTTGTGATAAATGAAGGGGGGGAGCTCCCTTTTATGGACCAGTAAGTAGCTATATCTCTCTTAGTAACTGTTCTCTAATTGCTCTACCTGTAAAGGGTTAAAAAGTCTCATTGCTATGCATAAGTAAAAGGAAGTAATTGGGCACCTGGCCAAAAGAGCCAATGGGAAGGCTAGAACTTTTTAAAATTGAGAGAAGACTCCCCTTTTGTCTGTCTGTGGTTGTTCTCCCAGGGAGAGGCGGACCGGGCAGCAGCTATGCTGTAAGAAGCTTGGGCCAGGTATGAAAAAATCATCAATATCATACCCAGAAACTACTCAAGTAAAACCCTAGATATGTAAGTAGATCAGGAAATCTCTAGAAAGACGCTATTAGGTTTATCCCTTTTATTTCTTTATAGCTTGTGGATTCCTCTGTGCTAACCCCAGGTGCTTTTGTTTCGTTTGCAACCTTTAAGTTGGACCTCAAGAAAGCTATTCTTGGTGCTTAATGCTTGTAGTTGCTCTTTTAAAATTTAGCAATAGCCTGAGTCCCCACTATTTTCTTTCTTTTTTTTAAATAAAATTTACCTTTTTAAGAATATAATTGGATTTTTGTATCTTAAAGAGGTTTGTGCACATATTGTTGGCAACAGCTGATTTCCTGTTTTTTCTTTATCAGCTCTTCCTTGGAGGGGGTGGTGGTGAAAGGGCTTGAGGGTACCCCACAGGAAGGAATTCCCAACTGTGCCTTCCTGGGCTCTCAAAGGGGTTCTGCACTTGGGTGGTGGCAGCATCTATCAATCCAAGGTCAGAGAAAAGTTGTAACCTTGGGAATAATACAAGCCTGGAATGGCCAGTATTAATTTTTAGAATCCTTGTGAGCCCCCACTTTCTGCACTCAAAGTGCCAGAGTGGGGAATCAGCCTTGACATGGTGGCAGAGCGGTGGGATCATTTTTAATCAGAGGCACAGACCTCAGGATTTTTAAAGGACGCATTTTTCCTTTTGGCAGCCTGCAAAGCAAGGGAGTTTTTTTCTTTCCTTTGCTGCCTGAGGGGGAACAGGCACGCAAAGGGTTCAGCCTGCAAACCCAGGGAGTCCAACAAGCAGGGTTTTTTTTCTAGCTTCGTGGCAACAAAATAGCTAGGCTATAGTAGGGCAGCCCTGTGTATGAGGTTGCGGTCAGGCACTGAAACCCTAGAGCAGGGTTAGGCAACCTATGGCACGCGTGCCGAAGGCAGCACACGAGCTGATTTTCACTGGCACTCACACTTCCCGGGTCCTGGCCACCGGTCCGGGGGACTCTGCGTTTTAATTTAATTTTAAATGAAGCTTCTTAAACATTTTATAAACCTTATTTACTTTACATACAACAATAGTTTCGTTATATATTATAGACTTATAGAAAGAGACCTTCTAAAAACGTTAAAATGTATTACTGGCACACGAAACCTTATATTAGAGTGAATAAATGAAGACTTGGCACACCACTCCTGAAAGGTTGCCGACCCCTGCCCTAGAGCAACCAGTCTTCCCAAAGCGACTCGCCACGGAGAAGACAGGCCCAGATAAAGCCTAGACATCCAGCTCCATGACAGAAATGCAGGGAGGGGATGGGGGACCAGAGATTTCCCCAGAGGGAATGATCAGCCCTCCCCAACCCAAGATCCAGGTGCCAAGATGGAGGGATGCCCTTAACCCAGACCGAGTTCTAACTGTGGAAGACAGGAATTTCTTCCTACAAATGAAGCGCTTGGAGGCAGAAGCAGAGGCGAAGTGCTTGGAGGCCAAAATGGAAGCGGGGAGGGATAGCTCAGTGGTTTGAGCATTGGCCTGCTAAACCCAGGGTTGTGAGTTCAATCCTTGAGGGGGCCACTTAGGGATCTGGGGCAAAATCAGTACTTAGTCCTGCTAGTGAAGGCAGGGGCTGGACTCAATGACCTTTCAAGGTCCCTTCCAGTTCTAGGAGATGGGATATCTCCATTTATTTATTTATTTAGAAGCAGAGACAGAGCTGAAACGCTTAGAGCTGGAAAGGGCTAAACTGGGTCAACCAGGTAGCTCTAACAGTCCTCCTCCAGGTACTGCTCCCCATTCCAAGAAATTCCCCGCATACAAGGTAGGCGATGATACAGAGGCCTTCTTAGAAAATTTTGAAAGGGCTTGGCTTGGGTACAACATCCCTACAGACCAGTATATGGTGGAGCTGAGGCTACAACTCAGTGAACCCTTAGCAGAGGTGGCAGCTGGAATGCCTAAAGAACACATGAACGAGTACGAACTTTTTAAACAAAAGGCCAGAATTAGAATGGGGCTAATGCCCAAGCATGCCCGTCGGTGGTTCAGAGCCCTAAGGTGGAAACCACACGTGGCATTTTCCCGACATGCCTACCACATTGTAAAAAATTGGGATGCCTGGATATCAGGAGTAAACGTTAAGTTTCTGGAAGATCTGTCTCTCCTCATACAAATGGAGCAGTTTCTAGAAGGTGTTCCTGAGGAAATAGAAAGGTACATCCTAGATGGGAAACCCAAAACTGTAATTGAGGTGGGGGAGATTGGAGCCAAATGGGTGGAGGTGGCAGAGAAGAAGAAAGCTGGTAGCAGTTGGTGGGGATACCAGAATGGGCAACCTCAGACGACACCCCACCATTGGTGTCAGTCCAAGGCCCCACTTCAAAAGGAGGATCCCTCCACACAGCCAGGGAGACCCCAGATGCCCTCTCGTCCCACCACCCCACTCTCCAACCACCCACCTCACCCCAGCCCACAGTCAGCTGGGCAATGCTTTAAATGTAATGAGCTGGGGCATATGAAGGCCAACTGCCCCAAGAGCACCAGCTGACTGCAACTCATCACCCTGGGATCCCACCGAGAGCCTTCAGGCCTAGATGCCTCACAAATATCTCCAGAGTGAAGGGAAACTGTGAGTGTGGGCAGGAGGAAGATTACTGTGTGGAGAGACACAGGAGCACAGGTGTCAGCTATCAACCAATCCCTGGTGGACTCCAAATTCATCACCCAGAGGCCCAAGTAACAGTACAACTCTTTAAGGCCAACTCTTTTAACTTGCCTACAGCCAAGTTGCCTCTCCAGTACAAGGGCTGGTCAGGAATATGGACTTTTCAGTCTATGAAAATTATGCCATTCCCATGCTGCTGGGAGAAGATTTAGCCAACCATGTGAGGCTAACAAAACGGGTGGGGATGGTCACCCACAGCCAGGCTAAACAGACCTCCACACCTAACTCCTGAGCCTCCTACAGGGACCCAGTCTGTGTCCCCTGATACCACAGGCCCGGGGACCTAGCCAGAGGTGGTGGAACCAGACCCCAGACCAGACTCTATGGCAGCAGTGGTAGATGCAGTTCCTGGGACCCAGCCAGAACCAGCCCAAGGATTGGAACTGGCGGATCAGTCAGTACCAGAGCCTGTGCGTGCAACCCCATCAGTGTCAGGGGAGCCAGCACCAAGAGGCACCAGAGAGACTACACCTACAGCAGCAGCTAAACCGGCGCAAGAAGCTCAACCGGAGCCTGAAATACAACCTAGTGCACCAGCGGAGAGTGAACATAAGAACATAAGAAAGGCCGTACCGGGTCAGACCAAAGGTCCATCTAGCCCAGTATCCTGTCTACCGACAGTGGCCAATGCCAGGTGCCCCAGAGGGAGTGAACCTAACAGGCAATGATCAAGTGATCTCTCTCCTGCCATCCATCTCCACCCTCTGACAGACAGAGGCTAGGGACACCATTCCTTACCCGTCCTGACTAATAGCCATTAATGGACTTAACCACCATGAATTTATCCAGTTCTCTTTTAAACTCTGTTATAGTCCTAGTCTTCACAACCTCCTCAGGTAGTGAGTTCCACAAGTTGACTGTGCGCTGCGTGAAGAAGAACTTCCTTTTATTCCTGCTGCCTATTAATTTCATTTGATGACCCCTCGTTCTTGTATTATGGGAATAAGTAAATAACTTTTCCTTATCCACTTTCTCCACATCACTCATGATTTTATATACCTCTATCATATCCCCCCTTAGTCTCCTCTTTCCCAAGCTGAAGAGTCCTAGCCTCTTTAATCTCTCCTCATATGGGACCCGTTCCAAACCCTTAATCATTTTAGTTGCCCTTTTCTGAACCTTTTCTAGTGCCAGTATATCTTTTGTGAGATGAGGAGACCACATCTGTATGCAGTATTCGAGATGAGGGTGTACCATCGATTTATATAAGGGCAATAATATATTCTCAGTCTTATTCTCTATCCCCTTTTTAATGATTCCTAACATCCTGTTTGCTTTTTTGACCGCCTCTGCACACTGCGTGGACATTTTCAGAGAACTATCCACGATGACTCCAAGATCTTTTTCCTGACTTGTGGTAGCTAAATTAGCCCCAATCATATTGTATGTATAGTTGGGGTTATTTTTTCCAATGTGCATTACTTTACATTTATCCACATTAAATTTCATTTGCCATTTTGTTGCCCAATCACTTAGTTTTGTGAGATCTTTTTGAAGTTCTTCACAGTCTGCTTTGGACTTAACTATCTTTAGCAGTTTAGTATCATCTGCAAACTTTGCCACCTCACTGTTTACCCCTTTCTCCAGATCATTTATGAATAAGTTGAATAGGATCGGTCCGAGGACTGACCCTTGGGGAACACCACTAGTTACCCCTCTCCATTCTGAGAATGTATCATTAATTTCTACCCTTTGTTCCCTGTCTTTTAACCATTTCTCAATCCATGAAAGGACCTTCCCTCTTATCCCATGGCAGCTTAATTTACATAAGAGCCTTTGGTGAGGGACCTTGTCAAAGGCTTTCTGGAAATCTAAGTACACTATGTCCACTGGATCCCCCTTGTCCACATGTTTGTTGACCCCTTCAAAGAATTCTAATAGATTAGTAAGACACGATTTCCCTTTACAGAAACCATGTTGACTATTGCTCAACAGTTTATGTTTTTCTGTGTGTCGGACAATTTTATTCTTAACTATTGTTTCGACTAATTTGCCCGGTACTGACGTTAGACTTACCGGTCTGTAATTGCCGGGATCACCTCTAGAGCTCTTTTTAAATATTGGCGTTACATTAGCTAACTTCCAGTCATTGGGTACAGAAGCCAATTTAAAGGACAGGTTACAAACCTTAGTTTACAGTTCCACAACTTCACATTTGAGTTCTTTCAGAACTCTTGGGTGAATGCCATCTGGTCCCGGTGACTTGTTAATGTTAAGTTTATCAATTAATTCCAAAACCTCCTCTCGTGACACTTCAATCCGTGACAGTTCCTCAGATTTGTCACCTACAAAAGCCAGCTCAGGTTTGGGAATCTCCCTAACATCCTCAGCTGTGAAGACTGAAGCAAAGAATCCATTTAGTTTCTCCGCAATGACTTTATCGTCTTTAAGTGCTCCTTTTGTATCTCAATCATCAAGGGGCCCCACTGGTTGTTTAGCAGGCTTCCTGCTTCTGATGTACTTAAAAAACATTTTGTTATTACCTTTGGAGTTTTTGGCTAGCCGTTCTTCAAACTCCTCTTTGGCTTTTCTTATTACATTCTTGCACTTAATTTGGCAGCGTTTATGCTCCTTTCTATTTGCCTCACTAGGATTTGACTTCCACTTTTTAAAGGAAGTCTTTTTATCTCTCACTGTTTCTTTTACATGGTTGTTAAGCCACGGTGGCTCTTTTTTAGTTCTTTTACTGTGTTTCTTAATTTGGGGTATACATTGAAGTTATTATGATGTCTTTAAAAAGCGCCCATGCAGCTTGCAGGGATTTCACTTTAGTCACTGTACCTTTTAACTTCTGTTTAACTAACCCCCTCATTTTTGCATAGTTCCCCCTTTTGAAATTAAATGCTACAGTGTTGGGCTGTTGAGATGTTCTTCCCACCACAGGGATGTTGAATGCTATTGTATTATGGTCACTATTTCCAAGCGGTCCTGCTATTTCCTGCGGTTACCGCTTGGACCAGCTTCTGCGCTCCACTCAGGACTAAATCGAGTTTTGCCTCTCCCCTTGTGGGTTCCCGTACCAGCTGCTCCATGAAGCAGTCATTTAAAGTATCGAGAAATTTTATCTCTGCATTTCATCCTGAAGTGAAATGTTCCCAGTCAATATGGGGATAATTGAAATCCCCCACTATTATTGAGTTCTTAATTTTGATAGCCTCTCTAATTTCCCTTAGCATTTCATCATCACTATCACCGTCCTGGTCAGGTGGTCGATAATAGATCCCTAATGTTATATTCTTATTAGAGCATGAAATTTCTATCCATAGAGATTCTATGGAACATGCGGATTTGCTTAAGATTTTTACTTCATTTGATTGTACATTTTCTTTCACATATAGTGCCACTCCCCCCCCCCCCCCCCCCGCACGACCTGTTCTGTCCTTCCGATATATTTTGTACCCTGGAATGATTGTGTCCCATTGATTGCTCTCAGTCCACCAGGTTTCTGTGATGCCTATTATATCAAAATCCTCCTTTATCACAAGGCACTCTAGTTCACCCACCTTATTATTTAGACTTCTAGCATTTGTGTACAAGCACTTTAAAAACTTGTCACTGTTTATTTGTCTGCCCTTTTCTGATGTATCAGATTCTTTTTTATGTGAATGTTTATCATCTGATCTGGCCCCTACTTTATCCTCTTCCATCCTCTGCTCCTGACTATAACCTGGAGATTTTCTATCATTAGACTCTCCCCTGAGAGAAGTCTCTGTCCGATCCACATGCTCCTCTGCAGCAGTTGGCTTTCCCCCATCTCCTAGTTTAAAAACTGCTCTACAACCTTTTTAATGTTGAGTGCCAGCAGTCTGGTTCCACTTTGGTTTAGGTGGAGCCCATCCTTCCTGTATAGGCTCCCCCAATTCCAGAAGTTTCCCCAGTTCCTAATGAATGTAAACCCCTCCTCTCTACACCATCATCTCATCAACGCATTGAGACTCTGCAGCTCTGCCTGCCTACCTGGCCCTGCGCATGGAACTGGAAGCATTTCTGAGAATGCCACCATAGAGGTCCTGGATTTCAGTCTCTTCCCTAGCAGCCTAAATTTGGCCTCCAGGACATCTCTCCTACCCTTCCCTATGTCATTGGTACCTACATGTACCACGACCACCGGCTCCTCCCCAGCACTACACATAAGTCTGTCTAGATGCCTCGAGAGATCCGCAACCTTCGCACCAGGCAGGCAAGTCACCATACGGTTCTCCCGGTCATCACAAACCCAGCTATCTACATTTCTAATGATCGAATCTCCCAATACTAATACCTGACTTTTCCTAGCAACTGGAGTTCCCTCCCCTGGAGAGGTAACCTCAGTGCGAGAGGCAACCCCAGCACTGTCTGGAAGGAGGGTCCCAACTATGGGAAGGTTTCCCTCTGCTCCCGTTGACTGCTCTGCTTCCATGGGCCTTTCATCCTCCTCAACAGCGCAGGGGCTGTCTGACCGGAGGTGGGACAATTCTACAGTGTCCCGGAAAGCCTCATCAACATACCTCTCTGCCTCCCTTAGCTCCTCCAGTTCCGCCACCCTTGCCTCCAGAGTCCGTACGTGGTCTCTGAGGGCCAGGAGCTCCTTGCATCGAATGCACACATATGCCACCCGCCCAGGGGGCAGGTAATCAAACATGCTACACTCAGTGCAATAAACTGGATAGCCCCCACTCTGCAGCTGGGCTTCTGCCTACATTGTCTCCTAGTTAATGAAGGGGTTGTTTAAAGCAAGAAGTTTTAAATGTAACCCTTCTGCCCATCTAAGTTGGCAGCAACAAGGGCCGGGTTCTGTATCTAGGGGTTCCGTTTCAATAACGCAATGCAAAACCGGCTCGAGCCCCCACCCAGTGACCTGGGACAATTACATACCACCCCCTGGGCGCCTCTAGGAGGCAATACTTCCCCTCTCGCAAGCACGGAGTCTGAGTGTAACAGAAAATGTTTAATAACATGAAGTAAACGACATCAGCATTAAATTGGAAAAACAACACAAACAGGCTTCATGAGCAAAAAAAAAACCCACCCCAGCAAATTGGGCTGTGTCCTTTCCCTTTGGTTCTTGAAACCAGCAACCCAAGAATCACCAAAGTCCCAAAAGTCCAACAACCCCAAAGTCTCTTGGGTCCAGCAACCCAAGGATCACCAAAGTCCCAAAAGTCCAACAACCCCAAAGTCTCTTGGGTCCAGCAACCCAAGGATCACCAAAGTCCCAAAAGTCCAACAACCCCCCAAAGTCTCTGTCCCTGGTCAGTGCAGCCCCAGAGTTCAAGCGGGGGGGGGGGGGGGGGAAGGCACGCAGGGTGTTAAGGGGCACCTTACGTGATCCGAGGCCGACTGGCTGCCTCTCCGTGGGGTTCCGCCGCAGCCTTCTCCACAAGCCACTCCACTCCACCAGCTATCCCGTGAGCCGCTCCCGCCGTCCACGAACTGCTCTGGCAGCTGCTCCGCTCTGCTCACCGACCTGTGAGCCGCTCAGCTCTGCTCCACTTCAGCTGTTCCTTGGGCTGCTCCCACAAGGCTCCGCTCTGCTCGCTGCTTCTCCAGCCGCTCCGCCCTGCTCACCGACCTGTGAGTCGCTCAGCTCCGCTCCACTTCAGCTGTTCCTTGGGCCGCTCCCACAAGGCTCCGCTCTGCTCTGCTCCTCCAGCCGCTCCGCCCTGCTCACCGACCTGTGAGTTGCTCAGCTCCGCTCCAACCGTCCTCGTGAGGCTCCACTCTGCTAGCTGCTCCGCCAGCCGCTTAGCAATATAGCTTCAGGCTCCCCCACTAGTTAACACAGTCTCAGTGATCTCAGCTCTTAATAACTTTAGCTCTTTCATGATTTCAGCTCTTAGCAATTTCAGCTCATAGTAGGGGAGCCCCAGTGCTAGTGCACCATTGGCCCAAAGTGAATTCAGCTCAGCAGCCTGTAACTAGACTCCTAATAGAATCAAAGTTAGTTCTGACATTCAACAGTGGAGAGAGGAGATAGTGCAATTGGTGTTTCAACCCCTCAAAGAGGGCCCATACCATCAGGTATAAATACCTGCCCCCATCCTCTCTCAATTCACTGGGTTTTGTAATCCATGCCCCTTGTCAAGCAAGTGCTACTTAGGTAATGGTGAAGGACTCACTCAGTCCTTCTGTCATACAACAGTTCCACTGGCCTTGATTCACAGAATCAGGGTAACAAAACTTTATTCTTCCTGCCCCAATAATAGAGAAACTGGGGATCCCACACCAGCCAAAGTAACCACTTTGAGTTGCTGTTGTTTCATGCCAGGCGAGTGGGTGTGCCTATGCAAACCAGATCAGCCCCTGGAGTTCTTTTCCACACTCGCCATAATTCACCACCAGATGTCAGGGTAGAGCTCATCCGGACTCTGCTTACATCAATGTAGTTTGGGCTATAGGTTTTAAGGGGAATAAAGGGTATAAGATAGAACAGGCAAGGGACCCGCGCTTCCTTCCTGCTCCCCTTCCAAACTCCCTTGCAAAACTCCCTGTTAGCAGCCCCTGTTCGCAAAAGCTCCCTGGTCACTTGTGCGCTGCTTTATAAAGCCCTGGCCTGGGTGAATGCCCCGCCCACTGATTAAGGCTCAGCCAATTACCAGAGGCTTCTAGCCTTCAGACCTTCCTTTGAAGCTCACAGCTTCCAACTGCCAGCCACAGCACACGGTCCTTCAAACAACCAAACAAACAAACAGACTGACAAACACAAGCTCAGCACACAGCAAGTAACCCCCAAACACAAACAAACACACACTACAGACAGTCACTTACCCCAAGGGTCCTGTATTTGCTCCTCCTTCACCTGGAGAACTCCCTTGCGAAACTCCCTGTTAGCAGCCCCTGGTTCACAGTCGATGGAGACACCCCCATCACCTACATCGCTTCCAGTAGGACCAAGTCCAAGTCCACAACCCAGCAAGGAACTAATGTCTCCAGCATCAAGGGAGCAGTTCCAGACAGAGGAGGAAGCAGATGAAAGCCTCAAGGGAACTTGGATGGCGGCATGGAGTGACCCACCGCCTCTCAGGTCTACTAATAGGTCCAGGTTTGTTATAGAAGAAGGACTCTTATACAAGGAAGCCCTTTCTGGTGGGCACAAGGAGGACTGGCATCCTCAGAGACAGTTGGTAGTTCCAACTAAGTATAGGAAAAAGCTCTTGAGCTTAGCCCACGATCACCCTAGTGGCCATGTTGGGATGAATAGGACCAGAGACCGTTTGGGAAAGTCATTCCACTGGGAGGGACTGGGCGAGGAGGTTTCTACCTATGTCTGGTCTTGTGAGGTGTGCCAGAGGGTGGGAAAGCCCCAAGACCAGGTCAAGGCCCTCTCCAGCCACTCCCCATAATTGAGGTTCCATTTCAGCATGTAGCTGTGGATAGTCTGGGTCCTTTCCCAAAGAAGACACCCAGATGAAAGCTGTACATACTGATTGGGACGTTCCCCTCTGGTGTTATCTGGACCAGTGATCTGCTAAGTCACTCCAATCCTTGACTCTGAGAGCCAGCCTTACCCTGCTCTGCTTTGAGAACCCCCACTCCTGGGCTGTTCACGCACAGCTCTGGCATGTAAGCTGCTCCTTGGATTGTGCAACCGAATGACACTAGCCAATATCTCCGGTCCCAGACACAACCCAAGGAACCTCCGTCTTGCAGTGCCCGGTTATGCCCACTGGATGCTGCAAGTTTATGAGAGTTCGTCAATTTAACAAAGAAATTGATATATATCAGGCTTGTTATCCCAAGGGGAGCCTCTGACACGCTTCAAACCAAACACACTGCTTCAGGTACAATAAACAAACAAATTTATTAACTATAAAGATAAATTTTAAGTGATTATAAGTCAAAACATAACAAGTCAGATTTGGTCAAACGAAATAAAAGCAGAACGCATTCTAAGCTGATCTTAACACTTTCAGTGCCCTTACAAACTTAGATGCTTCTCACCACAGGCTGGCTGTTTGCTCTTTAGCCAGACTCTCCCCTTTGATCAGCGATTCAGTCGCTTGGTGTGGTGTCTGTAGATGTAGGTGGAAGAGAAAGGAAGAGCATGCCAAACGTCTCTTTCTTTTATCATGACCTTTCCTCCCTCTTGGCTTTGGCCCCCTCCTCCTTCGGAGTAAGGTGAGCATTACTGAGTCTCTCCAAGCAAGGTTGAGCAATTCCCTTGGTGTGGCCTCATGCAGGTGAGTCATTGCATTGTAACTCCCTTGTTGGACAATGGCTGTTGATGGATTATTTGACACCCCGCCCAGGCTGTTGCCTCTGCGCAGCTAATATCTAACTGATTTCCCAACTTACAGCATGCTTTAGTGACCACCATACAACACAATTCTCATAACTTCATATGCATTAATGATATACATATATGGATAGAGAAATGACTTTCAGCAGATCATAACCTTTCCCCGATACCTTACAAGGCATTCTTTATATGTAAGATCATGATGATATGAAAATGAGGAATATGGGGGTTACAGTATGCTCCCCGAAGGTATAGAATGTGACACTGATCTTAATGGATTTTGCTACCCGATGGCCAGAAGCAGTAGCTCTAAGCAACACCAGGGCTAAAAGCATGAGCCAGGCATTGGCAGACATTTTTGCCAGGGTAGGTTGGCCCTCAGACATCCTTACGGATTCGAGAACTAACTTCCTGGCAGGGACCATGAAACATCTTTGGAAATATCATGGGGAGAACCACTTGGTTGCCACCCCTTACCACTATCAAATGAATGGCCTAGTGGAGAAGTTTAATGGAACTTTGGGGGCCATGATACATAAATTCCTGAATAAGCACTCCAGTGATTGGGACCTAGTGTTGCAGAAGTTGCTCTTTGCCTACAGGGCTGTACCACATCCCAGTTTGGGGTTTTCACCCTTTGAACTCATTTATGGCCACGAAGTTAAGGGGCCATTACAGTTGGTGAAACAGCAATGGGAGGGGGTTATATCTTCTCCAGGAACTAACATTTTGGACTTTGTAACCAACCTGCAAAACACCCTTAAAGACTCTCTAGCCCTTGCTCAAGAAAACCTACAGGATGCTCAACAAGAGCAAAAGGTCTGGTATGATAAACATGCCAGAGAGCGTTCCTTCAGCATAGGTGACCAAGTCATGGTCCTAAAAGTGATCCAGGCCAAAAAGACGGAAGTGTCGTGGGAGGGGCCATATATGGTCCGAGAGCGCCTGGGAGCTATTAATCACCTCATAGTGTTCCCAGACCCCACCCTAAAACCTAAAGTATACCTGTGACGTTGTGCAGTCTATATGGTTTTATAAAAATATAAGATAAAAATATAAGTGAATGTAATGTAACTGGGATATGCTTCGTGCAAAAGGTCTCTTGTAAGGTATCATTACAAAGCTCATAATCTACTGAGTGTGATCATCCTATTTGTAGAAATGTACCACTCTAGTATCTAAAACTAGAAATATAAAACATAACTCTGAGGGCCTATTGTAATTATGTAAAGTGTGAGCCATTAAGGATGGTTTGGAATCTTGTCAAGTATCAGGGGGTAGCCGTGTTAGTCTGTATCTACAAAAACAACAAGGAGTCTGGTGGCACCTTAAAGACTAACAGATTTATTTGGGCATAAGCTTTCGTGAGTAAAAACCTCACTTCTTCGGATGCATAGAGTGAAAGTTACAGATGCGGGCATTATATACTGACACATGGAGAGCAGGGAGTTACTTCACAAGTGGAGAACCAGTGTTGACAGTGCCAATTCAATCAGGGTGGATGTAGTCCACTCCCAGTAATAGATGAGGAGGTGTCAATTCCAGGAGAGGAAAAGCTGCTTCTGTAGTGAGCCAGCCACTCCTAGTCCCTATTCAAGCCCAGATTAATGGTGTTGAATTTGCAAATGAATTTTAGTTCTGCTGTTTCTCTTTGAAGTCTGTTTCTGAAGTTTTTTTGTTCAATGATAGTGACTTTTAAATCTGTAATAGAATGACCAGGGAGATTGAAGTGTTCACTTACTGGCTTGTGTATGTTACCATTCCTGATGTCCGATTTGTGTCCATTTATTCTTTTGCGGAGGGACTGTCCGGTTTGTCCAATGTACATGGCAGAGGGGCATTGCTGGCACATGATGGCATATATGACATTAGTGGATGTGCAGGTGAATGAGCCCCTGATGGTGTGGCTGATGTGGTTGGGTCCTCTGATGCTGTTGCCAGAGTAGATATGGGGACAGAGTAGGCAACGAGGTTTGCTACAGGGATAGGTTCCTGGGTTGGTGTTTCTGTGGTGTGGTGTGTAGTTGAGTATTTGCTTCAGGTTGGGGGGTTGTCTGTAAGCGAGGACTGGCCTGCCTCCCAAGGTCTGTGAGAGTGAGGGATCATTTTCCAGGATAGGTTGTAGATCATGGATAATGCGCTGGAGAGGTTTTAGCTGGGGGCTGTATGTGATGGCCAGTGGTGTTCTGTTATTGTCCTTGTTGGGCCTGTCCTGTAGTAGGTGATTTCTGGGTACCCGTCTTGCTCTGTCAATCTGTTTCCTCACTTCCCCAGGTGGGTATTGTAGTTTTACGAATGCTTGATAAAGATCTTGTAGGTGTTTGTCTCTGTCTGAGGGGTTGGAGCAAATTCGGTTGTATCTTAGGGCTTGGCTGTAGACAGCATTGGCACTCTGACAGCAGGATTATCTGGCTATTTGGACTCTCTCCTCAGACCCTATGCTACCAGCACTCCCAGCTATCTTCGAGACACCACCGACTTCCTGAGGAAACTACAATGCATTGATGTTCTTCCTGAAAACACCATCCTGGCCACCATGGATGTAGAAGCACTTTATACCAATATTCCACATGAGGATGGACTACAAGCTGTCAGGAACAGTATCCCTGATGAGGCCACAGCAAGCCTGGTGGCTGAGCTTTGTGACTTTGTCCTCACCCACAACCACTTCAGATTTGGGGACAACTTATACCTTCAAGTCAGTGGCACTGCTATGGGTACCCGCATGGCCCCACAGTATGCCAACATTTTTATGGCTGACTTAGAACAACGCTTCCTCAGCTCTCGTCCCCTAGTGCCCCTCCTCTACTTGCGCTACATTGATGACATCTTCATCATATGGACCCATGGAAAGGAGGCCCTTGAAGAATTCCACCTGGACTTCAACAATTTCCACCCCACCATCAACCTCAGCCTGGACCAGTCCACACAGGAGATCCACTTCCTGGACACTACAGTACAAATAAGTGATGGTCACATAAACACCACCCTATACCGGAAACCTACTGACCGCTATACATACCTACATGCCTCCAGCGTCCATCCAAGACACATCACACGATCCATTGTCTACAGCCAAGCCCTAAGATACAACCGAATTTGCTCCAACCCCTCAGACAGAGACAAACACCTACAAGATCTTTATCAAGCATTCGTAAAACTACAATACCCACCTGGGGAAGTGAGGAAACAGATTGACAGAGCAAGACGGGTACCCAGAAATCACCTACTACAGGACAGGCCCAACAAGGACAATAACAGAACACCACTGGCCATCACATACAGCCCCCAGCTAAAACCTCTCCAGCGCATTATCCATGATCTACAACCTATCCTGGAAAATGATCCCTCACTCTCACAGACCTTGGGAGGCAGGCCAGTCCTCGCTTATAGACAACCCCCCAACCTGAAGCAAATACTCAACTACACACCACACCACAGAAACACCAACCCAGGAACCTATCCCTGTAGCAAACCTCGTTGCCTACTCTGTCCCCATATCTACTCTGGCAACAGCATCAGAGGACCCAACCACATCAGCCACACCATCAGGGGCTCATTCACCTGCACATCCACTAATGTCATATATGCCATCATGTGCCAGCAATGCCCCTCTGCCATGTACATTGGACAAACCGGACAGTCCCTCCGCAAAAGAATAAATGGACACAAATCGGACATCAGGAATGGTAACATACACAAGCCAGTAAGTGAACACTTCAATCTCCCTGGTCATTCTATTACAGATTTAAAAGTCACTATCATTGAACAAAAAAACTTCAGAAACAGACTTCAAAGAGAAACAGCAGAACTAAAATTCATTTGCAAATTCAACACCATTAATCTGGGCTTGAATAGGGACTGGGAGTGGCTGGCTCACTACAGAAGCAGCTTTTCCTCTCCTGGAATTGACACCTCCTCATCTATTACTGGGAGTGGACTACATCCACCCTGATTGAATTGGCACTGTCAACACTGGTTCTCCACTTGTGAAGTAACTCCCTGCTCTCCATGTGTCAGTATATAATGCCCGCATCTGTAACTTTCACTCTATGCATCCGAAGAAGTGAGGTTTTTACTCACGAAAGCTTATGCCCAAATAAATCTGTTAGTCTTTAAGGTGCCACCAGACTCCTTGTTTTTGGAATCTTGATGACTCCCATTGTCTGCAGATGGCCGTATTTACCTGTGAGTCTTCCTGTATGTGTGTGTGCTGGCAAGTGAGTAATGAAGTCTTGCAGTGACATGTGATCATGTCACCTGAACTGGAATCCATCTTTAACCTGGTGCTTTTCCAGTGAGGGGGGATGGAAACCCAGAGGGACAAAGGGTTCTCGCCTTATGCAAAAGATATATAAAGGGGTGGAAGAGAACAGAGAGGGGGAGGAGCCATCATGAAGAATCCCCTAGCTACCACCTGAGCTGCAACAAGAGCTGTACCAGGGGAAAGAATTGTGCCCAGGCCTGGAAGATGTCCAGTCTGAGAAAAAACGTATTGAAGCATCTCTGAGGGTGAGATTATCTGTATTCAGTTTGATTAGGCATAGATTTGCACATTTTATTTTATTTTGCTTGGTGACTTACTTTGTTCTGTCTGTTACTACTTTGAACCACTTAAATCCTACTGTCTGTATTCAATAAAATCACTTTTTATTTAGTAATTTACTCAGAGTATGTATTAATACCTGGGGGAGCAAACAGCTGTGCATATCTCTCTATCAGTGTTATAGCGGGCGAACAATTTATGAGTTTGCCCTGCATAAGCTTTATGCAGGGTAAAACGGATTTATCTGGGTTTAGACCCCATTGGGAGTTGGGCATCTGAGTGCTAAAGACAAGCACACTACTGTGAGCTGTTTTCAGGTAAACTTGCAGCATTGGGACAAGTGATTCAGACCCTGGATCTGTGTCTGGAGCCAGACAGGAGTGTCTGGCTCAGCAAGACAGGGTGCTGGAGTCCTGAGCTGGCAGGGAAAACAGAAGCAGGGGTAGTCTTTGCACATCGGGTGGCAGCTCCCAAGGGGGTTTCTGTGATCCAACCCGTCACAATACCATGTTAATTCGCTAAAGCCCTTTTATTCCCAAGAAATCAAGATTATCCAGTTTATAGCCCAGGAGACAGATGACGCTGAGTGGCCTGAAGGAATCTACTATGAAGGGAAAAGCAACAGTGGCGTAGAAGTGGTGAGCCTTGGGCGTAAGCAGTGACAGCAAATCCAGGAGCTGTGCACCAGCTTCATGCCAACGTTTCAGCCACCTCAGGACGGACAGAATGGGCGTACCACTCTGTTGACACAGGTGATGCTCGCCCGATGAGAGCCCAACCCTACTGGATGGCTCCTCAAGCCAAAACCGCAATAGAAAAGGAGATCAAGGACATGTTACAGATGGGTGTAATCCGCCCCTCTGAGAGTGCATGGGCCTCTCCAGTGGTTCTGGTTCCCTAACCAGACGGGAAAATCTGCTATTGTGTGGACTACCATAAGCTAAATGCTGTAATTCGCCCAAAGAACTATCCAATGCCACACACAGATGAGCTATTGGAGAAACTGGGACCTGCCCAATTCATGTCCACCTTAGACTTAACTAAGGGGTACTGGGAAGTGCCGCTAGATGACCCAGCCAAGGAAAGGTCAGCCTTCATCACACATGTAGGGCTGTATGAATTTAATGTGCTCCCTTTCAGACTGTGAAATGCACCCGCCACCTTCCAGAGACTGGTAGATAACCTTCTGGCTGGATTTGGGGAATTTGCAGTCGCCTACCTTGAACACCTGGAACACCTCCAAGCTGTCTTCCAGCACATAAGGGAGGCAGGATTAACCGTTAAGGCCAAAAAGTGTCAAATAGGCCTAAACAGGGTAACGTACCTTGGACACCAGGTGGGTCAAGGAACTATCAACCCCCTTCAGGCTAAAGTAAATGCTATCCAAAATTGGCCTGTCCCCAAGTCAAAGAAACAGGTCCAATCCTTCTTGGGCTTGGCCAGGTATTACAGACAATTTGTACCACACTACAGCCACACTATTTACCTCTCTCCATTCTGAAAACTGACTATTTATTCCTACCCTTTGTTTCCAGTCTTTTAACTGGTTACTGATCTGTGAAAGGATATTCCCTCATGGATCAGGAGGAAAGATAGGCAGTATAGCAGGAGACCTGTCTTAAGGTCTTCAATTATCTGAAACTCAAAAAAAGAGTCCTAGAAAAAGTGGAAACTTATTTTAGGTCAAATTACAAAGGATTAATATGAACAAATAACACAAGTATGTAGGGACAAAATTAGAAAGGCCAAGGCACAAAAAGATATCCAACTAGCTAGAGACATAAAGGGTAACAAGAAAACATTCTACAAATACATTAGAAGCAAGAGGAAGACCAAGGACAGGGTAGGCCTGTTATTCAATGACGGGGGGAAACGATTAAAGAAAATGTGGAAATGGCAGAATTGCTAAATTACCTTTTTGTTTCAGTTTTCACCAGAAAGGTTAGCAGTGATTGGACATCTAACATAGTGAATGCCAGTGAAAATGAGGTAGGATCAGAGGCTAAAACAGAGAAAGAATAAGTTAAAAATTACTTAAGTTAGATATCTTCAAGTCATCAGGACCTGATGTAATACATCCTAGAATACTCAAGGAGTTGACTGAGGAGATATCTGAGCCATTAGCAATTGTCTTTGAAAAGTCATGGAAGACCAGAGAGATTCCAGAGGACTGGAAAAGGGCAAATCTAGTGCCAATCTATAAAAAGGGAAATAAGGGCAACCTGGGGAATTACCGACCAGTCAGCTTAACTTCAATACTCAGAAAGATAATGGAGCAAATAATTAAGCAATCAATTTACAAACTCCTAGAAGATAATAAGGTGATAAGCATGGATTTGTCAAGAAAAAATTGTGTCAAACCAACCTGATAGCTTTCTTTGACATGGTAACAAGTCTTGTGGCTAGGGAGAAGCAGTAGCTGTGGTATATCTTGACTTTAGTAAGGCTTTTGATAATGTCTCCCATAACCTTCTCATAAAAAAACTAGAGAAATACAACCTAGTCGGAGCTACTATAAGGTGGGTGCAGAACTGGTTGGAAAACCATTCTTAGAGAGTAGTTATCAGTGGTTCACAGTCATGCTGGAAGGGCATAACTAGTGGGGTCCCACAGGGATCAGTTCTGTGTCCAATTCTGTTCAATATCTTCATCAATAATTTAGATAATGGCATAGAGTGTACACGTATAAAGTTTGCGGATGATCCCAAGCTGGGAGGGGTTGTACGTGCTTTGGAGAATAGGATTAAAATTCAAAGTGATCTGGACAAACTGGAGAAATGGTCTGAGATAAATAGGATGAAATTCAATAAGGACAAATGCAAAGTACTCCACTTAGGAAGGAACAATCAGTTGCACACATACAAAATGGGAAATGACTGCCTAGGAAGGAGTACTGCAAAAAGGGATCTGGGGGTCATAGTGGATCACAAGCTAAATATGAGTCAACAGTGTAACACTGTTGCAAAAACATAATTCTGGGATGTATTAGCAGGAGTGTTGTAAGCAAGACACGAGATGTAATTTTTCCGTTCTACTCCGCACTGATTAGGCCTCAAATGGAGTATTGTGTCCAGTTCTGGGCATCACATTTTAGGAAAGACGTGGACAAATTGGAGAAAGTCCAGAGAAGAGCAACAAAAATGATTAAAGGTCTAGAAAACATGACCTATAAGGGAAGATTGAAAAAATTGGGTTTGTTTAGACTGGAGAAGAGAAGACTAAGAGGGGACATGATAGTTTTTAAGTACATAGAAGGTTGTTACAAGAAGGAGGGAGAAAAATTGTTCTTCTTAACCTCTGAGGATAGGACAAGAAGCAATGGGCTTAAACTGCAGCAAGGGCGGTTTAGGTTGGACATTAGGAAAAACTTCCTAACTGTCAGAGTGGTTAAGCACTAGAATAAATTGCCTAGGGAAGTGGTGGAATCTCCGTCATTGGAGATTTTTAAGAGCCAGTTAGACAAACACCTGTCAGGGATGGTCTAAATAATACTTAGCCCCGCCTTGAGTGCAGAGGACTGGATTAGATGACCTCTCGAGGTCACTTCCAGTTCTATGATTCCATGACTGCTTATTTAAGAGTCTTTGGTGAGGGAACTTGTCAAAAGCTTTCTGAAACTTTAAGTACATTATATGCACTGGATCGCTGTAGTCCACATGTTTGTTGACCCCACTCAACTAATTCTAAAAGATTAGTGTGGCATGATTTCCCTTTACAAAAGCCATGTTAACTCTTTCCCACATGTCATGTTCATCTCTGTGTCTGGTAATTCTGTTCTTTACTACAGTTTCAACGAATTTGCCTGGTATTGAAGTTAGGCTTACCAGCCTGTAATTGCCAGCATCTCCGCTGGAGCCTGTTTTAAAAATCAGTGCTTCTTGAGTTATCTTCCAGTCATCTGGTACAGAGGCTGATTTAAACTGAGGAGATGCAGCTCCGTGGAAGGGCAGGGGGCAGGGTTGGGGGTGGTGCAGCCATGCCAGAGGAGCTGCTGGTGTGGGGCCACTGGCTCCTCCTGTGTCTTTCCGGTACACCGTACAGGCTATAAATTTATTGCTGGTACGGCATACTGTACCGTACTTGCACTGTTGACTATATGTTACATGCAATGGTTAGTAGTTCTGCAATTTCATATTTGAGTTCCTGGTAACTTATTACTATTTAATTTATCAATTTGTTCCAAAAGCTCCTCTACTGACACCTCAAACTGGGACAGTTCCTTAAATTTGTCACCTAAAAAGAATGGCTCAGGTGTGTGGGAATCTCCCTCACATCCTCTGCAGTGAAGACCGACAAAAGAATTAATGTAGCTTCTCCACAATGGCCTTGTCTTCCTTGAGTGCTCCCTTAGCACCTTGATCTTACAGTCGCCCCACTGGTTGTTTGGCAGGCTTCCTGCTTCTGATGTACTTAAAAAAAATTTGCTGTTAGTTTTTGTGTCTTTGCTAGTTGCTCTTCAAATTCTCTTTTGGCTTGCCTAATTATACTTTTACACTTAACTTGCTGGACTGTATGTTCCTTTCTATTTTCCTCAGTAGTATTTGTCTTCCAGTTTTTAAAGGATGCTGCCAATGGGAGTGCAGAGCTGGTGCTCAGGGCGGGGGCAGCGCAGAGCCCCGTGGCTCCCCCACCTAGGAGCCGGACCTGCTGGGTGCTTCCGGGGTGCAGCGCAGGGTCAGGACAGGTAGGGACCAGCCTGCCTTAGCCCCACAGCATGACCAGACTTTTAAGGGCCCTGTCGGCAGTGCTGACCGGAGCTGCCAGGGTCCCTTTTCAATCGGGTGTTCCGGTCGACAACCAGAGACCTGGCAACCCTACTCTGCCCAGTCTGATCACTCCCAGCCCCTCCTGAGGGACACTGTACCACAGCTCCATGCATCTCTCTCCAGGGAGGAGTGGAAGAGAATCATACTGGGTCCTGGGAGTGAGGGTGCTGGGAGAAAGTGGTGTGAGCACCAGCCAGCACAGCAGCTGCCCCGCACTGCCCAGCTCTAGCTTCCAGCCTCTGACCTGCATAGGGGGTGGGGGAAGGAGGTGGTGCCATGGAGATGGGTGGGGTGAGGAGGGGCACAGCCCCCACAATTTTCCTCTAGTCTATCTCAGCCTACCTCAGCCCCCGCAGTGGGAAGAGGCTGTCACTGCCACTGCTGGCCACTGGGTGGCACTGCTCTTCTATGGGAAACACACTCTATGCATTACCCTGACTGGCCAGCAGGCAGGGGCAATGTTTGGGGATCCCAGGGGCACCTGAATAGAGGGAGCCACGGCCCCATCACTTTTTACCTGCATTAAGGGCGAGCAATGGGATGAAGAGGAGCGAGCTGGGGGTGGAGCCTTGGGGGAAGGGGTGGAGTGGGGGCGGGGTCACAGTTCAGGGGGGCTGGTATGCTTTAGGGGCTCTTCATAAACAAGGCCTCTGAGCTCTGGACCAGTTCCTCTCTGCAGGCTCTGTGTGTGGGGGGGGGGAGGGGGGTGATTCCTACCTGTGTCCCCACTGATCAGCTTGGGCCCCCCAGCATGATACTGGCTTTCCTTTAGCTTGGCCTAGCTCCAGATATTGTTGGTCATGGAATCCTCCAGCCCTTGTTTAAATCTCCCAGGGCCCTCTCAGAGGATTCAGGGGGCCTGGGGCAAAGCAATTTTGGAGGCCCCTTCCATAAAAAAAAGTTGCAATACTATAGTAACATGTATTTGGAAATGTAAAAAATAACCAGTGAAATACATTCAAAAATTAATTTTTAATAATTTGAAAATACACTAAATACATTATTTAAAAACATTAAATGCTTTAATGGTATGTATACATTTGCAATTACACAATGGGCTGTTGCTGGGTGATGGTGATGGTTGGTGCCAATGGGCTGTCGCTGCCTGGGGGTGGCGCTGCTGTTGCCCAGGGCTGGGTGGGGAGCTGGGCTCTGGGTTGGGGGGTGCCCGGCTCACAGGGGCTGGACTCAGGGCTGTGGGGAGATGGGGTCAGGGGGGTGTCCGGCTCAGAGGGGCTGGGCTCGGAGCTGGGGGTCAGGGCTGTGGGGGGCATGGGATCGGGGGGTGCCCGGCTCAGAGGGGCTGTGCTCAGAGCTGGGGGTCAGGGCTGTGGGGGGATGGGGTCGGGGGGTGCCCGGCTCAGAGGGGCTGTGCTCAGAGCTGGGGGTCGGGGCTGTGGGGGAGGGTCAGGGGGGGTCCGGCTCAGAGGGGCTGGGCTCGGAGCTGGGGGTCAGGGCGGCGGGGGGTGGGGTCAGTGGGGTGTCCTGCTCAGAGGGGTTTACCATGCTACTTACTCCCGTCTTCCCCCATCCCCCGGCGCCTCAGCGCGCCGTGTCCAGGAGTGGCACTGGACAGTGCTGCAGCGGCGTGGCTCCATGGGACCTGAGCTCCCACCACTCGGCCCGGAGCTCGGAGGCCCGCCCCCTTACCACGCGTCTCTGAGCAGGTGGAGCCCAGGCCACGCGGCTGCAGCACTGTCCAGTGCCGCTCCTGGACATGGTGCGCTGAGGCGCCGGGGGATGGGGGAAGACGGGGGCGGGGCGGGGCGGAGCCTCCGACATTCTCGTGGGGGCCCCTGCGGGACCTGGGCCTGGGACAAATTGCCCCACTTGCTCTCCCCCACCCCCCCCGGGCAGCCCTGCACAAACCGACTCATGCCGTGCAAGGAAGGCTTTCGTCGTATTAGTTCTGAATGTGCCTAGTCTCCCCGTGTCCCCACTTGTCCTCCTGGATGGATGCTGCTCTCAGCTCACTCTGCTCTCATGTGACTCCGTTACACTTCTGGAGGCCTTGGGGGAATTGAACACTCCTTGAAATGTCTTTACGTATATTGACCCTGTCTGGGGACTAGCTAGATTCTCCTACCCCAGAGTTCAGTCCAACCACATTTGAAGAGAGACCCTAGTTCCCACCAGCAGCGAATATACTAGTCCCGTGACCTGCACAGCCCCGGCAGACCACAGCAGGGTAAGGCTCTGCCATTCACAATCTTGCTATGTTCTGTATCTTTGCACTTAGTGCTCTTGTGTGTTCTACAGGGTTACCTAGGCCTTTAAGACTGGGATAATGGATGGGGGAATGGGGCTGCAGGCCAGGGATGAGATGTCAGATCTGTGGGTGGGGGGTCCACTCAAGAGTGGAATAGCTGTGGGGGCAAGCTCCAGTCTGGGCTAGCCGAGGGGGTGCAGGTCAGGAGTAAGATGCGTTGACAGAGCTGGCTGGGAAAGTTGATGCAGCGCTTGTGTTTTGCTCTATTCTTGGCTCTGGTCAGTGGACTCTCAGCATCAGGCCTTACAATGAAAAACAGAAGGGACCTTGTGAAACTGAGCTGGTGGGGTACAGCAAAGACGTCAGCAAATTCTTGGAGTAACTATGCTCTCACCATGAGCACCCTGTGACGCTCCCGGCATGAGTATTTGCATCCCCCTGACTTCTGTTTGTCTCACTTTTTTTCATTTGAAACCGCTTCCCATCCTGGGTTTGGTAGATTTTCCAAAGCACTCAACTCCCAGCTGCTCCCAGGGGCAGATTTTCCACCCTACTCCGCACCCATCATGCACCCACCATGCTGAGCTCTTCTGAAACTCAGGCCCCTGAGGGTGGGTGCTGATCCCTTCTGCAAAGTCTATCCACAATTGCTCCTTTAGTCTGTTTGAGGGGGCATTGTGCACCCTACTTCCTATGATTGCTTTGATCAGGGATGGGTAATGACCCATCTGCAGCTGCCAACACCATTTCCAGACCCCCAGCGAATCAGCCCCTCTCTCTGGTGCCCAGCCACAGACCGAGACGTCTCTTTGCCTGCAGTCCTTCCCCAGACATAAAAACTGACTGGTGGAATGTGCCTGAGTTTCTGTTGCTCCGCCCCGGCCTGCTGGCGTGAGTCTGGCTGGCTGCTTGGCAAGGCACCTCCTTTGGGCACCCCCCCCCCGAAAGCTGCTTCCCAGGTTACCCTTGCTGTGCTGTTGCTCCTGGTTTGAGGAGATGTGGGGCTGAGAGGGGGTCTCATTCTGGCACCACTGGCACTGCATGTGGCCAGGAAGCGCCATTGCTTCGCCCTCCAGATAGCTGGGAACAGGAGCTCTCCAGCCTTCTAATCAGTCCACAATGGACTAGATCTTTCATTCCACACTGTGTAAATCCCCCCCTCTCATTTCAACTGCCCCCACCGCCCCGAGGGTCTCTGTCTTGAGGCTCACCTTTTGCTGTCTCTTTGGCTTAGCTCTTTAGGTCAGGTGATCTCCGGGGATGCCTGTGCCAGGACTGCGACCTACACCATTGCCAGCGTGCAGGGTGAGCACCAGCTCAGTCAGCTCAACCCTGCCCACACCATGCTCTATGGCGCCGCCGGGAACTCCATCCGCATCTGGGAGCTCAACAGGTTGGCGCGGTGCCGGGGCCCGGATGAGGCTAGCTCAGGCCCCCAGGTGAGGGCAGCTCTTGTGGGGAGGGAGACGGGTGCTGCGTAGGCAGAGGGAGCAGCTGTTATGTGCTGGGCGGGGGCCTGCTCCCTCCCGGCTGGAAGCTCTGTTATTGAGGCAGGGGCAGATTTGGCCTAGGATCATTGGCCTCAGTGCCAAGGCTCTTCAGAGCCATAATCCCGGTGGAGGAGGAGCAGGAGGGTGGCCTTTAGCATAGACAAGGTGAAGGGCCACAGCTAGGATTGGCACCGGGGGCAGCTGCCCTGGCACAAACCCCGAGCAGCTTCCCTTGAGGTGCCCCTGCCGGCTCCTCTCCCTGTGTGGCAGGGAGAGCAGGCGGGGGCTGTGTTGTACTGTAGCAGTGTGTGTGCACGTGCAGTCTTTTTTCATTTGGGGGGGTGTCATTTCGGGGGGTTCTTTTGGTTAAGCTACCTCACAGTCTGAGCCATTTTTAAAAATGATTTTGAAACTTGAATTTGTCCTGGAAACGCACAGTCTGCTGATACCTGCGTTGCTGAACTGCTCGGGTCCTGAGGGCTTGTCCTGCCTTAGCGTTGCAGTGTGACATACCACACTTTGCTCTGCTTGAAAAATGCTCCCCTTAGCCTTTAAAAAAGGGCCCATGGTTCTTGAAGGCCCAACTTAACACGTTAAAGGGGCCTGACCTCCAGACAGGGGGTGCTCAGAGCTTTCTCTTTAAGGGGTCATGGGCTGGGCCCCTGAAACAACTAGCTGCTCTTGAAAATCATGACCCTGACTCTTACATGGGGACCCTGTCTGCAGGTTATCAAGAGGAGTCCGAATGCCACCCTGAGCCAGCATGGGCCGGGCGGACATCCGAATGCCACTCGAGCCCACAATAATCCGGCTGCGAGGCCAGAAGGGCCCGGGCCAACCCCCCAGCCGCCTGTTCTTGAAAGCACTGACGTAGCCTGATGCTGATTCAGCTTAGGGTTACCATATTTCAGCGAGCAAAAAAGAGGACGGGAGGAGCCCCGCCCTAGCCCCGCCCCTGCCCCTCCCACTTCCCGCCCCCCCTGACCTCCCAACCCTCCCCCTGTTCCTTGTCCCCTGACTACCCCCTCCTGGGACCCCTGCCCCTAACTGCCCCCCAGGACTCCACTCCCTATCTAAGCCTCCCTGCCTCTTGTCCCCTGACTGCCCCAACCTTTATCCACACCCCCACCCCCAGACAGACCCCTGGGACTCCCACGCCCCATCCAATCACTCCCCACCCCCTGACAGCCCCCCCCCAGAACTCCCAACCCATCTAAACCCCTCTGCTCCCTGTCCCCTGACTGCTCCGATCCCTCTCCGCACTCCTGCCCCCTGACAGCCCCCCCCAGAACTCCCAACCCATCTAAACCCCTCTGCTCCCTGTCCCCTGACTGCTCCGATCCCTCTCCGCACTCCTGCCCCCTGACAGCCCCCCCCAGAACTCCCAACCCATCTAAACCCCTCTGCTCCCTGTCCCCTGACTGCTCCGATCCCTCTCCCCACTCCTGCCCCCTGACAGCTCCCCCCCAGAACTCCCAGCCCCCTACTCCCCCCCGCTCCTTGTCCCCTGACTGCCCCCTCCTGGGACCCCTGCTCCTAACTGCCCTCCAGAACCCCACCCCCTACCTAAGACTCCCTGTTCCTTGTCCCCTAACTGCCCCCTCCTAAGACCCCCCCCCCAACTGCCCACCAGGACCCTACCCCCTACCTGTACCCTGACTGCCCAAAACTTTCTCCACTCCCCCCAAAAAGCCCCCCCCCGTTTCTTGACTGCCCCCTCCAGAACCTCCCTGCCCCTTCTCCTGCCCCCCTTACCCTGCTGCTCAGAACAGGGTGCTGGGCTCTGTGCGAGCCGGACACGTGGCTGAGCTCCCCAGCACAACAAAACCCGGTCCCTGGCCCTGCACAACAAAACCCGGTCCCTGGCCCGGACCGGGTTGCAGGGGAGAGCTGCCCTTGTATCAGCACAAAGTGCTCTCGCTCCCGTTTTGCTACGCTGCATGGCAGAAACCGCTCCCAGTTGCAAAAGGGGAGGGCTGCACTTTGTGCTGAGACACTTGCTCAGAATGCAGGGCGGAGCTCCTCTCCAGCTGCTCCGGAGTCCAGCCCGGGACTTTCCTGCAGCCCTCCCAGCCGCTCGCTCTGCTCTGCCTCCCGGACATTGTGAGTGCTTTACAAATTCCCCCCGGACGCTATTTTTAGCACAAAAAGGAGGACATGTCCGGGTAAATCCGGACGAATGGTAACCCTAATTCAGCTGAAGCTGGGAAGTGGAGCCCTCTGAGATTTAGTGAAATCGGTGTGCGTCCCCCTGACCCTCCTGGTCCTGACACTGGCTGTGGCCACCTGGGAATGGCTCCTTGTCTGGAATCATGCAGTGACCGATTTTACCATGATCTGGCTGCACTTAACCCTAATTTAACAAGAGCCTCCTGTGGCATCATATTCAGGATCCATGGGAGAGCAGGGGTATGGCATTTCCCCTAAGCTCATATTGTATACAGCTTGTGTTTGGCTGAAACCCTATCAGGGTCTCTTTCCCAGCCACCGGGTTAATGTCTATCTCTTTCTGAATCCAAATGCCCTCGGGCCAAATTCTCAGCTGGTGAAAATGGTCACAGCTTCATGTATGGAGCGAGGATGGTTTACACCAGCTGAGGATCTGCTCCCTGGACTTTTAGCCACAAAACTATCCTTCCTCTTAACCAGGGAACAAATCCTGGAACAGCCCCAGCTGAAAGCACAATCCCGCTTAATTGTGGGAATAAGGGGCAGCCTTGTAATGTACAATCAAAGGGGAAGCATATGCCTCTAAACTATATATGCTGCACCCCTTCTGCAGGCCATAACTCAAAGCACACCCCCTGATATACCCCTGCTGTTGTTGGTAGCTGGGTGCGTTAGCCTCTTGGAAGAACTAAGGAGTCATGTTTGTTCCTTGGCTTCAAAATCTGTCTGCTAGTGATTGCACGTGATTGTGCTTTCAGGCAGCAGCACAGGCAAAAGGACAGCAGAAATCAAGAGATCCCTTTGGGTACAGTCATCCTGATGTTACCATGTAAGGTGGGGAGATGGGGAACAAATGCCTCCATGCAGGGGCAGTGGGTGACAGTAACCGTGACAGTGTGTGAGCTGGGAGAGTTTAATTGGGTGCGTCTATTATGGGAAGCAGGTAACAAGGCAGGACAGTGAGGGCTCAGGAGATAAATTCACTCCCACGAGTCTCCTTGGTGTTGGCACCAGCGCCCCGGGGGGAGGGGGGAGTTGTAGCCCAGTAACTCAGGGGCTGAAAGGAGCCCAAAGTGGATGCAGCCCTGGGAACTCCAGTGAGCTGTGTCTCCCTAGCCCTGATTCTGATCCTGCCCTGTCACTGCAGTGTCTGTGGGGCCACGAGAGTCAGGCCCATAGACACACACTCATTTATGGATGTGTAACCTAGACCCTTACAAATGGCATCTGCATCTGACCACCAACCTCTCCCCACCCTGCTCCCACCTCGTCTCTCTCCATCCCCCTTTCTGGCCCTGAAACCATCCAAGACTAGACAGGCCAGTGGCTGCCTTCCCCTATGCACTGCACATGAAGGGGGTTTGAATTCAGGGAGTGGCTGCACTGGCCTTCGGTGGGAGGGACAGGTCAGCGCAGGTAGCCCTCAAGGCCACTGCAGCAATGGCGCCTCCTGCAGATTGATGGTGAAATTGACCAGTGGGGAGATGTAAGTCAAAGTCTGAGCTGCCTGGAATGGCTGTGGGCACTGCATGTACCCCTAGCGTGGCAACCAGGGGCCCTGTTCCCTCACCTGCTGTCGGTGCAGCCCCTGCTCATGCAGCTCTGCAGGGGGGCCAGGCCCAGGCCCTAACTGACAATGGAGACAATTGAACTCGCAGAAGCTGCACTATTTGCTCTGCTTTCTCTCTAGACTCCTGCCAGGCTCTCCCCACCTCCCCCCGCCCCCCAACTCCTCCACCCTTGTCTTCTCCCAGCCGGGGCCGTGCAGCTCCGTTCGCAGCACTGGCTGTGGTACCCGCCTGGAGCTGGGACTCACTCCGCCCTATCTGCTACCGTTTGTGCTACAGGGGCAGGGCTGACTAAGGTCTAGCACCCCACGGCTCACCCCTTTCAGGCCCCCGATTAGCTGTTAGCACCGCAGAGCCAGAATGCTAGCCCTGTTCCCTCTAATCACTGGTGATAGGGCACAGTGTCCAGTTCGGAAGCCGACTCCTTTAGCCCCCAAAGCCTTGGGGGAAGCCTGTGGTTCCGACAGGTCCCATCCCTCATACTCCTCAGGACACAGTAGTAACCCCCCTTCTGAGGGCCTTGTTCTGCAGCCCTTCTGTTGGGCAGGGCCGTGCGCCTGCAGTGGGGGACTTCGCTTGGCAGTGCTCCCCAGTATAAGGGTTACAGATCTGGAGCTGCCTGGAGCTGCTCTACTTGGAAGGTGGATTCTCATGAGCAATAGGGCTGTGTCCTGGCAATGACCCTCTCCCAGGAGCCTGCTTCCTTCCTGGTCCTTCCACCCCCTCGCACTGCCGGACGCATTCCCACCATGCCTCCCGCTGACTCCCGTTTCAGGTACGATTCCCCCAAACAGAGCTAGGGTCAGATTTCTTTCATATGGTCAGCATCTCCCCTTCCCTTCTCGCCCCTTTCAGCCCTAACAACAAAGTCGCTTGCTTTAATGTTCCTGGGCAAAGCTTCTCTCCTGGGGGAGCTGGGTTGCGAGACCCAGGGGAGTAGGACGAACGGCCTTCATCAGTGGTCTCGTGCCTCTGCAAAGGCAGTGGGCCATTGGCACTGGGACTGACCCAGAGCAGGGATCCTTCCACCCCTCCCTGCCATGCCCCTAAGTTCCACCAGAAGATTCTTCTGGTGCCCAGCCCTGCAACTCCTAGCTGTATTAGTCCAGGGGCTCCTCCACCTTTCACTACAGCACTGCTTTACCCTGGGATGATGCCTGGCCTTTGGTGTAGTCGTCTTTGTGATTTCTCTCCCCCCCCCCGGCACAGGAAGGAGCACTGCTTTACATTGAGGTTCTTTTGGTGATAGGATAGTAAACTTACCCTTGCCCTGCATTTTGAGGGTGAACAGCTATGTATGGAACTTCAGACGGTAGAGATGGAGCAGACCTAACACTGGTTACTTAGTCTAGCCCTCACCCTGTGTCTATACTGTACAAGTGTTGCAAACAGCAGGTGCCTTTTCTTGCCCTGAGATGTTTTTGGAGATGTCAATGCTTGCTGAGGCTTTTCTCTCTGTATGGGTTGTGGGACCCAGCGGCGCGGTCTGTGTTCTGTGTATAGGACAAGGGGTGTATAGATTTTATCCCTTGATGTATTAGTGTAAATGGGGTCATTTAAGCCTCATGCTGTACATGTTTTTTTCCAATGGACATGTCTGTTTCTTGCATTGTCTTAATAAATAAACATATCAAAATGAAATTGAGGATTGGGGCTGCTCTGTATGAGGAGGGATTGCACACGGCAGGGCAGGTGGCCGATGGGGAAGAAGCCAGAGTCTGGGGTGCTGGAAGAGCCTCCTCCGTAGACACCACGTGTTTCATCCTGCTCAGGCAGGCTCACAAAGCCCCAAAGGAGGGGGGGTGGCTTTTAGCGGAGCAGGGGCAGCCGGTGACTGGGGTCTACCTAGCACACATCCTTCTGATCCTGCGGGTGAAGGTCTGTAGGTTGCAACCGGAAGGGGGTTGGTCCCTGAAGGAATCTAGGATCAGGATGGTCTGAAAAGCCAGGCAGCGGACTGAGGACTTGTTGTCCTGCTGCAAGCCTTTGAGGAGTATGATTGAAAATAAGGAAGCAGAGGTCAGAGCCATGGTGCTCAGGAGAGTCTCAGCAGACCAGGCCAGCGCTGTATGTCTCGGCCCACGACAAGGAGTCAACAGGCTGGGATGGCGGGAGGCAGCAAACTAGTGGGAACAACCAGCAACCCTCACTAAACATCCCCATCACAGCTGGGGGGGCCCTCCAGACACAGTCAAGAAGTCATAATGAACCCCATTCACTCATTATTTATAGGACTCTCCCATCACTACAGTATCTGAGCACCTCAACCCTGCCTGTATTTACCTGTAACCCACACACCTTCTGGGTGTGGTGTTCTGTCCTCTCTATTGACACTGAGACCACTTAGAGAGAGATAAAATGAGTCTGCTACAGCCTTAGCTAAGAGCCATTCACTAAGCTCCACAGGTCCCAGGTTCAATCCTGCCTGCTGACGAGCGGGGTCTGTCGGCGTTACAAGTGGGGGCTTGTGTGGGATCGAACCTGGGATCTCGGGAGCTTAGTGCATGACCTAAAAGCCAACTGGCTCTTAGCTAAGGCTGTAGAGCAGACTCTCTCCCCCCCCTCACTCACTCACTCACTTACTTGGCTCAGTGCCACTAGATGGGACAGAACAACACACCCAGAAGGTGTGTGGTTACATACCCTCACCCTGCCCCCCCAGCAGGGCCGGCTCCAGGCACCAGCTAACCAAGCACGTGCTTGGGGCGGCACCTTGGGCAGGGGCGGTGCTCAGGTTTTTATTTATTTATTTGTTGGGCTGGCGTGGCGCGGCGCTGGGGGGGGGGGGGAGGCTGGTGCTCGGAGGAGGGGCGGGGGTTGGCGTGGCGCTGGGGGGGGCGGGGGCTGGCGCTCGGAGGAGGGGTGGGGGCTGGTGCGGCGCGGTGCTGGGGGAGCGGGGGCTGGCGCTCGGAGGAGGGGCGGGGATTGGCGCGGCGCTGGGGGATGGGGGCTGGCGCTCGGAGGAGGGGCGGGGGTTGGCGCGGCACTGGGGGGGCGGGGGCTGGCGCTTGGAGGAGGAGCGGGGGTTGGCGCGGCGCTGGGGGGGTGGGGGCTGGCACTCGGAGGAGGGGCGGGGGTTGGCGCGGCGCTGGGGGCTAGGGGGCTGGCACTTGGAGGAGGGGCGGGGGTTGGCGTGGCGCGGCGCTGGGGGGGCGGGGGCTGGTGCTCGGAGGAGGGGCGGGGGTTGGCGCAGCGCTGGGGGGGCGGGGGCTGGCGCTCAGAGGAGGAGCGGGCTTGGCGCGGCGCTGGGGGGGCGGGGGCTGGCGCTCGGAGGAGGGGCGGGGGTTGGCGTGGCGCGGCGCTGGGGGGGTGGGGGCTGGCGCTCGGAGGAGGGGCGGGGGTTGGCGCGGCGCTGGGGGCTAGGGGGCTGGCACTTGGAGGAGGGGCGGGGGTTGGCGTGGCGCGGCGCTGGGGGGGCGGGGGCTGGTGCTCGGAGGAGGGGCGGGGGTTGGCGCAGCGCTGGGGGGGCGGGGCTGGCGCTCAGAGGAGGGGCGGGGGTTGGCGCGGCACTGGGGGGGCGGGGGCTGGCGCTTGGAGGAGGAGCGGGGGTTGGCGTGGCGCGGCGCTGGGGGGGGTGGGGGCTGGTGCTCGGAGGAGGGGCGGGGGTTGGCGCAGCGCTGGGGGGGCGGGGCTGGCGCTCAGAGGAGGGGCGGGGATTGGCGCGGCGCTGGGGGATGGGGGCTGGCGCTCGGAGGAGGGGCGGGGGTTGGCGCGGCGCTGGGGGGGCGGGGGCTGGTGCTCGGAGGAGGGGCGGGGGTTGGCGCAGCGCTGGGGGGGCGGGGGCTGGCGCTCAGAGGAGGAGCGGGCTTGGCGCGGCGCTGGGGGGGTGGGGGCTGGCGCTCGGAGGAGGGGCGGGGGTTGGCGCGGCGCTGGGGGCTAGGGGGCTGGCACTTGGAGGAGGGGCGGGGGTTGGCGTGGCGCGGCGCTGGGGGGGCGGGGGCTGGTGCTCGGAGGAGGGGCGGGGGTTGGCGCAGCGCTGGGGGGGCGGGGCTGGCGCTCAGAGGAGGGGCGGGGGTTGGCGCGGCACTGGGGGGGCGGGGGCTGGCGCTTGGAGGAGGAGCGGGGGTTGGCGCGGCGCTGGGGGGGTGGGGGCTGGCGCTCGGAGGAGGGGCGGGGGTTGGCGCGGCGCTGGGGGCTAGGGGGCTGGCACTTGGAGGAGGGGCGGGGGTTGGCGTGGCGCGGCGCTGGGGGGGCGGGGGCTGGTGCTCGGAGGAGGGGCGGGGGTTGGCGCAGCGCTGGGGGGGCGGGGCTGGCGCTCAGAGGAGGGGCGGGGGTTGGCGCGGCACTGGGGGGGCGGGGGCTGGCGCTTGGAGGAGGAGCGGGGGTTGGCGCGGCGCTGGGGGGGTGGGGGCTGGCGCTCGGAGGAGGGGCGGGGGTTGGCGCGGCGCTGGGGGCTAGGGGGCTGGCACTTGGAGGAGGGGCGGGGGTTGGCGTGGCGCGGCGCTGGGGGGGCGGGGGCTGGTGCTCGGAGGAGGGGCGGGGGTTGGCGCAGCGCTGGGGGGGCGGGGGCTGGCGCTCAGAGGAGGAGCGGGCTTGGCGCGGCGCTGGGGGGGCGGGGGCTGGCGCTCGGAGGAGGGGCGGGGGTTGGCGCGGCGCTGGGGGGGCGGGGGCTGGCGCTCGGAGGAGGGGCGGGGGTTGGCGCGGCGCTGGGGGCTAGGGGTCTGGCGCTTGGAGGAGGGGTGGGGGTTGGCGTGGCGCGGTGCTGGGGGGGCGGGGGCTGGCGCTCGGAGGAGGGGCGGGGGCTGGCGCAGTGCTCGGAGAGGGCGTGGCTTCAGGCGGCGTGGCGTTCTGGGGGGCAGGGATTCAGGTGGCGTGGTGCTGGGGGGGCAGGGATTTCGGCGGCACTGGGGTGGGGGTACGGCGGCGCGGCACTCTTCTTTTTTGCGTGGGGCAGCAAAAAAGTTAGAGCCGGCCCTGCCCCCCAGTGCACAGATGGGCACTTAGGCCCAGGGAGGGGGAGATCCACAAAGGGGGCTCAGGTGTTGTTAGGCTGTGCCGAACTGTAGGTGCCCTCCTGCTGCCACCCAGGCTCCCTGGAGGCCAGCCTGCTGAGCCACCCTCGGAAATGCCAAGGAGAGGGCATGCGCTAAGCCCGGCCTGCCCAGGAAGCTCAGCCCTTATCTAGCTCCAGTTGGGAGGCCCAGCTGTGAACCTGCTCAGGGAGTGAGGAGACTGAGCAATGTCACCCCCAGATTTTCCCCAACAAGTGAGGAGACGCTGGCCCAAGGGTCTGGGCATGCAGCAGGGAGGTGGGAGATCAGACGTCACCTTGGCCTAATTTGGAGCAGTGGCTTGAACCCAGGTGCCTCAGGTCATGGTTGACTCCTCCAACCACTGGGCTAGTGAGTGCAAAGGGGGGAGACAGCACCCCACCTTGGCTGTGTTTTGGGGGGACCCAACTGTCTGCAAAGGAGAAGCAGCTGAGGCCCATTTTGGAGATCTACCAGGCCGCAGGCTCTGAGGTCAGGACTCAGGTGCCTGGGCACATGCCTACACATGCAGGCACCTACAGGGTGAAGGGGCAGCTGAAACAGACCAGAGTTCCTGAAGATGCAGGCGTCATGTACCTTTCCTGGGCATCCCACGTTGATGTTGGTGAAACGTCCCTTGTGATCACCAGTGCTTGCAGCACCATTGAAAAGTACCCCTTGCAGTTTATGTACTCGCTGCCTTGGTTCTCCAGTGCCAACATAGGGATATGGGTTCCATCTATCGCCCCACCACAGTTAGGGAATCCCATTGCAGCAAAGCCATCCACTATGACCTGCACATTTCCCAGAGTCACTACCCTTGATATCAGCAGCTCTTTGATTGCATTGGCTACTTGGATCACAGCAGCCCCCACAGTAGATTTGCCCACTCCAAATTGATGCCCGACTGACCGGTAGCTGTCTGGCGTTGCAAGCTTCCACAGGGATATCACCACTCACTTGTGAACTGTGAGGGTTGCTCTCATCTTGGTATTCTTGCACTTCAGGGCAGGGGAAAGCAAGTCACTAAGTTCCATGAAAGTGCCCTTACGCATGTGAAAGTTTCGCAGCCACTGGGAATTGTCCCAGACACAGGGCCGGCTCCAGGCACCAGCCTGGCAAGCAGGTGCTTGGGGCGGCCACTCTGGAGAGGGGCGGCGCCTCCAGCTATTCGGCGGCAATTCGGCAGACGGTCCCTCACTCCCGCTCGGAGCGAAGGACCTCCCACCGAATTGCTGCTGCAGATTGCGATCGTGGCTTTTTTTCTTTTTTTTTTGTCTGCTTGGGGCAGCCAAAACCCTAGAGCCAGCCCTGCCCAGACATGCAACACTATGCGGTCCCACCAGTCTGTGCTTGTTTCCCGGGCCCAGAATCGGCGTTCCATGGCATGAACCCTCCCCATTAACACCATGATGTCCACATTGCTGGGGCCCGTACTTTGAGAGAAGTCTGTGTCCATATCCTCATCACTCTCGTCACCGCGCTGCCATTGCCTCCTTGCCTGGTTTTGCTTTTGCAGGTTCTGGTTCTGCATAAACTGCAGGATAATGAGCGTGGTGTTTACAGTGCTCATAATTGCGGTGGTGATCTGAGCGGGCTCCATGCTTGCCGTGCTATGGCGTCTGCGCTGAAAAAATGTGCGAAACGATTGTCTGCCGTAGGGAGGGGTGACTTGGCTTACAGGGAATTAAAATCAACAAAGGAGGTGGGTTTGCATCAAGGAGAAACACACAACTGTCCACTCAAGGATTGAACTCAAAACCCTGGATTTAGCCGGCTAATGCTCAAACCACTGAGCTATCCCTTCCCCCACTATCCAGGGAGGGAGAGGAAGTGGGAGCAAATGAATACAAAACAAATCTGGTCTCTTTCTTGTTTTGATCCACTCCATCTCTCTTATACATCTTAGGCTAGCAGCAGACAGTGCAGTATGACTGCTAGCCATCGTCGTCTCCTGGCTGCTTGCCAGAAGATGGTACAGTACAACTGCAGGCAGGACTGAATCTCCATGAGATGAAACTTAAAATGAGAATGACCTGGAGTCACTCCCATTTATGTCCTCACCGAGGTCGGCTAAAAGAGCACCCAGGAGCATGATGACGATGGCTACCAGTCGTAATGCACCGTCTGCTGCCAAAAGGCAATGAGCTGCTGCTGTGTAGCAATGCAGCCCCACGTCTGGCAGTGTTGGGGTCCACTAGGCATAGCTACCAGGTAACTCGGGAGAGTGGAAGGCCAAAAGTGCAGATGAAGCTCTTTTGCTCTGGGTCTGTGAACCACAGTGACTCCATCTTGGGAACTCTCACCTACTTCTGTGCTAACTGCTTACATGCTCTGAAGCAGGCTGAAGCAGAAATGTAATGTCAGCTTTTTAGCAGATGGCTGCAGTTTCACTCACACTAGCAGAAATAATAGAGATAAGGAGCGAGGGAAAGGAGGGGTAGTTAGCTTGCAGGCGTCTAATCCAAGGTCGCAAAGACTGGGAAAGTTTTCTCACAAGCTTATGTAGAGTTTATTGTAACAGTTGTCTGGAAGGGAGGAACAGCCAGACAAAGAAATGTATGCAAACAGTTTAGAGTATAAAAGGTAAAATTTGTTTGTATTTTGTTGCACTTGATTTGAGACATGCTGGTCGGAGCGGCGAACAGCAGAGGCTAACAGCGGGAGTTTGCCTGGGAGTTCGCGTGGGGAGAGCGCACCGAGGCTTTCATCTGCAGGTTTCTCTGAGTAGTTCCTGCAACAGTTGAGGAAGCTCTTAAGAGGACGGTGATATGGAAGGTGAGCCATCAGCTGTTGTAACCTGCACAGGTTGTGCCATGTTTGTCTTTCTTCCACAGGACAGAAGCAACTTTGTCTGTACAAAGTGCAAGCTGGTCTCCATATTGGAAGAGAAGGTTCGAGGGCTGGAGAAACGAGTATCGACTCTGAGTTGCATAAGGGAAAATGAAGATTTCCTGGACAGACGTCAGGAGATGCTTCTACGGCCGCAATGTTCTGAAAATTCAGAGCAGGCGCAGCAGGGACAGAAGGATTGTGAGGAGGTTTGGCAGCATGTGACCTCAGAAGGAGAAAGAGGAGTGTCCATGCACCAGCAATGGAAATACAGGTGAGCAATCGTTTCCATGTTCTCTCTACAGGTACTAATGCGGAGAGTGGACTAGATGACCCATCTGAGGGAAGGGAGCAGAAGGCGACTCCACCGATTGGAAGGCAAAAGATGCACTGTCCTAGGGATGGGGGTTCCACGACCACCACTCCCAAGAGGAGGAGGAGGGTGGTGGTGGTCGGGGACTCCCTCCTCAGGGGGACTGAGTCATCTATCTGCCGCCCCGACCGGGAAAACCGAGAGGTCTGCTGCTTGCCAGGAGCTAGGATACACGATGTGACGGAGAGACTGCCGAGACTCATCAAGCCCTCGGATCGCTACCCCTTCCTGCTTCTCCACGTGGGCACCAATGATACTGCCAAGAATGACCTTGAGCAGATCACTGCAGACTACGTGGCTCTGGGAAGAAGGATAAAGGAGTTTGAGGCGCAAGTGGTGTTCTAGTCCATCCTCCCTGTGCAAGGAAAAGGCCGGGGTAGAGACCGTCGAATCGTGGAAGTCAACGAATGGCTACGCAGGTGGTGTCGGAGAGAAGGCTTTGGATTCTTCGACCATGGGATGGTGTTCCAAGAAGAAGGAGTGCTAGGCAGAGACGGGCTCCACCTAACGAAGAGAGGGAAGAGCATCTTCGCCAGCAGGCTGGCTAACCTAGTGAGGAGGGCTTTAAACTAGGTTCACCGGGGGAAGGAGACCAAAGCCCTGAGGTAAGTGGGGAAATGGGATCCTGGGAGGAAGCACAAGCAGAAGAGTGCAAGAGGGGAGGACTCCTGTCTCATGCTGAGAAAGAGGGACGATTGATGAGTTATCTTAAGTGCCTATACACAAATGCAAGAAGCCTGGGAAACAAGCAGGGAGAACTGGAAGTCCTGGCACAGTCAGGGAACTATGATGTGATTGGAATATCAGAGACTTGGTGGGATAACTCACATGACTGGAGTACTGTCATGGATGGATATAAACTGTTCAGGAAGGACAGGCAGGGCAGAAAAGGTGGGGGAGTTGCGTTGTATGTAAGAGAAGAGTATGACTGCTCAGAGCTCCGGTATGAAACTGCAGAAAAACCTGAGAGTCTCTGGATAAAGTTGAGAAGTGTGAGCAACAAGGGTGATGTCGTGGTTGGAGTCTGCTATAGACCACCAGACCAGGGGGATGAGGTGGACGAGGCTTTCTTCTGGCAACTAGCAGAAGTTGCTAGATCGCAGGCCCTGGTTCTCATGGGAGACTTTAATCACCCTGATATCTGCTGGGAGAGCAATACAGCGGTGCACAGGCAATCCAGGAAATTTTTGGATAGTGTAGGGGACAATTTCCTGGTGCAAGTGCTGGAGGAACCAACTAAGGGCAAAGCTTTTCTTGACCTGCTGCTCACAAACAGAGAAGAACTAGTAGGGGAAGCAAAAGTGGATGGGAACCTGGGAGGCAGTGACCATGAGATGGTCGATCTCAGGATCCTGACACAAGGAAGAAAAGAGAGCAGCAGAATACGGACCCTGGACTTCAGAAAAGCAGACTTTGACTCCCTCAGGGAACAGATGGGCAGGATCCCCTGGGAGAATAACATGAAGGGCAAAGGGGTCCAGGAGAGCTGGCTGTATTTTAAAGAATCCTTATTGAGGTTGCAGGAACAAACCATCCCGATGTGTAGAAAGAATAGTAAATATGGCAGGCGACCAGCTTGGCTAAACAGTGAAATCCTTGCTGATCTTAAACACAAAAAAGAAGCTTACAAGAAGTGGAAGATTGGACAAATGACCAGGGAGGAGTATAAAAATATTGCTCAGGCGTGCAGGAGTGAAATCAGGAAGGCCAAATCACACTTGGAGTTGCAGTTAGCAAGAGATGTTAAGAGTAACAAGAAGGGTTTCTTCAGGTATGTTAGCAAGAAGAAGAAAATCAAGGAAAGTGTGGGCCCCTTACTGAATGAGGGAGGCAACCTAGTGACCGAGGATGTGGAAAAAGCTAATGTACTCAATGATTTTTTTGCCTCTGTCTTCACGAACAAGGTCAGCTCCCAGACTGCTGCACTGGGCAGTACAGCATGGGGAGAAGGTGACCAACCCTCTGTGGAGAAAGAAGTGGTTCGGGACTATTTAGAAAAACTGGACGTGCACAAGTCCATGGGGCCGGATGCGCTGCATCCGAGGGTGCTAAAGGAGTTGGCGGGTGAGATTGCAGAGCCATTAGCCATTATTTTTGAAAACTCATGGCGATCGGGGGAGGTCCCAGATGACTGGAAAAAGGCTAATGTAGTGCCCATCTTTAAAAAACGGAAGAAGGAGGATCCGGGGAACTACAGGCCAGTCAGCCTCACCTCAGTCCCTGGAAAAATCATGGAGCAGGTCCTCAAGGAATCAATTATGAAACATTTAGAGGAGAGGAAAGTGATCAGGAACAGTCAGCATGGATTCACGAAGGGGAAGTCATGCCTGACTAACCTAATTGCCTTCTATGATGAGATAACTGGCTCTGTGGATGAGGGGAAAGCAGTGGATGTGTTATTCCTTGACTTTAGCAAAGCTTTTGATACGGTCTCCCACAGTATTCTTGCCGCCAAGTTAAAGAAGTATGGGCTGGATGAATGGACTGTAAGGTGGATAGAAAGCTGGCTAGATCGTCGGGCTCAACGGGTAGTGATCAATGGCTCCATGTCTAGTTGGCAGCCGGTTTCAAGCGGAGTGCCCCAAGGGTCGGTCCTGGGGCCGGTTTTGTTTAATATCTTTATTAATGATCTGGAGGATGGTGTGGACTGCACTCTCAGCAAGTTTGCAGATGACACTAAACTAGGAGGCGTGGTAGATACACTAGAGGGTAGGGATCGGATACAGAGGGACCTAGACAAATTAGAAGATTGGGCCGAAAAAAACCTGATGAGGTTCAACAAGGACAAGTGCAGAGTCCTGCACTTAGGACGGAAGAATCCCATGCACTGCTACAGACTAGGGACCGAATGGCGAGGTAGCAGTTCTGCAGAAAAGGACCTAGGGGTCACAGTGGACGAGAAGCTGGATATGAGTCAACAGTGTGCTCTTGTTGCCAAGAAGGCTAACGGCATTTTGGGCTGTATAAGTAGGGGCATTGCCAACAGATCGAGGGACGTGATCATTCCCCTTTATTCGACATTGGTGAGGCCTCATCTGGAATACTATGTCCAGTTTTGGGCCCCACACTACAAGAAGGATGTGGAAAAATTGGAAAGAGTCAGCGGAGGGCAACAAAAATGATTAGGGGTCTGGAGCACATGACTTATGAGGAGAGGCTGAGGGAACTGGGATTGTTTAGTCTCTAGAAGAGAAGAATGAGGGGGGATTTGATAGCAGCCTTCAACTACCTGAAGGGGGGTTCCAAAGAGGATGGAGCTCGGCTGTTCTCAGTGGTGGCAGACGACAGAACAAGGAGCAGTGGTCTCAAGTTGCAGTGGGGGAGGTCCAGGTTGGATATCAGGAAAAACTATTTCACTAGGAGGGTGGTGAAACACTGGAATGCGTTACCTAGGGAGGTGGTGGAGTCTCCTTCCTTGGAGGTTTTTAAGGCCCGGCTTGACAAAGCCCTGGCTGGGATGATTTAGTTGGGAATTGGTCCTGCTTTGATCAGGGGGTTGGAGTAGATGACCTCTTGAGGTCCCTTCCAACTCTGATATTCTATGATTCTATGGTCTCCTAGTGCCATTTCAGAGCTCTGAAATAAACTTGGCTTGCTTTCTCCCCTCGGTGTCTTTATTGGTGCCAAGCACACCGGGCAACGAACCCGTTTGCCATCTCGAGGCCCAGTTCTGGCAGGCAACAGCAGCACCCAGGAGACGTATGGTGACGGTGAGCTGAGTGGGCTCCATGCTTGCCGTGGTATGGTGTCTGCACAGGTAACCCAGGAAATAAGGCTTGAAACGATTGTCACGGAGGGGGGGGGGTGTTTGTGTCCTGACGACATGTGCCCAGAACCACCCGCAACAATGTTTTTGACCCATCAGGCATTGGGAGCTCAACCCAAAATTCCAATGGGCGGCAGAGACTGCAGGAACTGTGGGATAGCTACCACAGTGCAACGCTCCAGAAGTGGACACTAGCCTCAGTACTGTGGACGCACTCTGCCGAGTTAATGGTCTTGGAGTGGGGACACACACAATCGACTGTGTAAAATCGATTTCTAAAAAATCGACTTCTATAAATTCGACCTAATTTCGTAGTGTAGACATACCCTCACAGATGAATCCTGGGGGCGCTTGGCTCCTGGCCCTGCTGGGTACTGACATGCCTGGTGCCCCAGGGCCTTATCACCAGTCCATTCCCAGGCTTGGCATGGCAGTACATTTCCTTCCCAGTCGCTGTCCCCTGGTATTAAGCAAGGGACTCCGTGCTGGGGATGTGTACCTGGGAGCACACGGCCCCTGAGAACAGACAGGCCAGGCTGCGGGGCGAGGGCTCCCAGAGAGAAATGGCAGGAGGGCAATGCTGGGAACTCCCAGGCCGTCTTCAGCTAGAGCATGAGGGCGCCCCAGCATCCCAGAGAGCATGAATCTCGCTTCAGATCAGCCTTTGTTCCCCCCCCCCCCGTACTCTGTGCTAGATGGGTTGGTCTACTAGAGGGACGAAAGTGTCGATCAGGAGTTCCTGGCTTATCCAATGTCAGTTTCCAGCTCTTGTAAAAAACCAGTGACTTCCCTTACACAGGAGCTGGCGTTCTTCAGGCTGTGCTGTGCCTGTAGACGTTCCACTGTAGGGGCGTGTGCACCCAGGGCACATGAGTCACAGACGTTTGCCAGCAGTACCACGGAGCGGTGCCTGTGCCCCCGCTCTCCCCATGCACTCAGGCACGGGCATCAAAAGGGCACATCCACCACCTCCCTCTCAAGTCCTTCACACCTGCGTGCTGCCAGGTGAACATCCCCATTTCTACTGAGACCTCAGGGACAAGGTTTATATGAACCGGCTAGGGTTGATTCCCCGCCCTCGTGTTGCACCCCTACGGCTAGCTGGGGATCCAAACTGCCACTCACTGGTTTGAGCCCCTGCCTAGCCAGGCCCTGTTCTCTCCCCTAAGGCAGTTGCTGGCCCTGAACCCCTGCAGGCAGCCATGACACACAGGAGCTTGGGGCTCGAGAGAAGGGCTATCGCCGGCTGAATAATCCCTGCCTATAGGGTGGGGATCGAGGCCACTTTGCCAGAATTGGGTCCCTGAGCAAAGCCCCTCTACTACCTGCCTGTGTCCTAATCGCCAGGACAGTGGCCAATCCCACCTTCAGGTCAGGTTCCAGCATCAGGCCCTGTCGATACCCACAGCGTGTTGCACCCAGCGCGCGCTGATAGACTCTGGAATATCCAGTAAATTCACAGACACTGGAAACTGCCTAACACCGGGCAGGGGGGCTGGGAGATGTGTAGGGTACAGAGCACAGCGCCCCTAATGTCGGGCAGAGGGGCTGTGAGATGTGTAGGGTACAGAGCACAGCACCCCCTAACACCAGGCAGGGGGGCTGGGAGACAGGGGATGTGTAGCGTACAGAGCACAGTGCCTCTAACACCTGGCAGGGGGCCTGGAAGCTGGGGGAATATGCAGGATACAGAGCACAGCACCCCCTAACGCTGGGCAGGTCTGCCTGTGCTGTAATCCCAGCCTGGCACAGCAGTGCAGACAGACCCTCGCAAGCCCCAGCTACAGTAGGAAATGATGCCCCCAGAAAAGAGCTGCCAGCAATGGCTTCCACCTGAGCCCTTATTCTCCCAGCTCAGTCACACCCCCGAGCAGTGCTGCAATGATTTGGACCCATCTACTCCAAAGGCCAAACTAGTTTAGAGGGAGTCTGCACCAGAGTTAAACTGGGATTATGACTCTTTTTGTGGTTTTCCATTAAGGCTTGAAGGACTTGGGGTTTCATTTTCTCCTGCATGGTGTCTTCTGAGAGCTGAAGGCTGGTTGTATCTGGCTTTGCTGGAGCCCTCGGACCTTTCACCACTGCACAGATGCCACACAAGGGCCATAAACCTACTGTCTTGTGCTGTTTCCCTTTAACACCACTGCCGGGACACGGCTGCTGATGGTGACGGTCAACTGCAGGCGATCTTTGGACGGATCCCTTCGCTTCCCTACCATGGTGTGAACTGTTCCTTAGGGTCAAAATCCACTAACTCACTGTGTCCTGCACATTAGAAAGAGGCAGGAGCCTGGTGCTTTCACCTTTAGTACCTACCCTCCCCCGTTTGCTGCTCTCTCAGGACCACGCATGAGCATGAGCTGAATTGAGCAGAGCAGCGGGAGCTGGGATGCCTGGGTGCCGCTGGCTCGGGCTGTGCCTGTTTTCTGATCTGTAAGATGAGGAGTAATAACCCATCCCACAGGGCATTAATCTCAGGTTTGGAAGGCAATTGGGAGCCAGAGCCACAGCGAGGCCTGAGCATTATTAGTGATTCACAGCCCCTGCAGCCATTTGCACGTAGAAATCAGCACAGTGATAAGCAGTGAAACCTGGGTCTGAAGGCAGCTCCCATGTCCCCACCCAGCTCAGGGAGTCACACACACCCCGGGAGTTTACTTAAATAATTTGTATTTATTGATCATGCTCTTTTTTGACATGACACCGGAGAACAACGACCGTGCGTCAGCTGTTTCATCGAACAACGTGGCGACACCACAGGGTGAGTGGGAGGGTAAGAGACAGCTTTAAGGTACACAGAAATCAAAACTTTCTCCGTCTAGGCAGCACAGAGAACCGGGACAGGCTCTGGTGAAGCAGGGTGAGTATGGCGGATAATCCCCTACTGATAAACCCGGCCACTGGGCAGATGGTCCCCGCTCCCACTCCTTAGCCAGGATCTGCAGAGTCCCTCGGCTCTGATCCGCACTGCTCTGTGCACCAGCACTGGCCAGAGCCTGCAGTGCAGCGACGGCTCCTCAGAGCTTCCAGCACCAGGACCACAGGTAAGGGGCACAGGGGCGGGACTAACATGGATGGAAAGCTCCTATCCCCCATAGACCAGCCCCACCATGAGTGCTCTGGGACAGGGCCTGGGCCCCCCAAGACATTCGCTCTGCCCAGGGTGCCATCAGCTAGGCCAGTGGCTAGGGTATGGCTGCTGGAATTGGCTGACAGCCCCTCATGGGTCAAAATGGGAGCAGCCTGCTGTGACCGGCGCTCTGGGGGAACACGTCCAGCTGACCCAAGAGCCCTGGAGGGAGCTGGGTGAGGACTGTCCCCTGGGCTGGGTGGGCATGTGGGGAGGAGCAAGGGGACGGGAATGGACGGAGGAGGGGAGCACCTCATCCATATGGGCCCAGGCAGTGATTATGACCAGAGTTAAGAGGGGAGGGAGCTGAGCTTTGTCCCAGCATGGTGGGCTGCTCCCAGGAGCCACTGGGAGCAGGGAACCTCCCACCCATGCGTGACGCCCTGATCTTTCATCATGGCAGTGAGATGGGCGTGGTGCCAGGGCTCCCTAGCCGTATTGGCTACATGGGACCCGAATGCAGAGGGGAGACACAAGGGCACAGAGTCCAGGGGCCTGTTCCTAGGGCATGGTGGGCAGCGCTGACTGACTCTGCTCCCGACAGCTTTGGCCCCTGCCGCGTACAGCCAGCCCCTCCCCAGTGAAGGGTCACTTCCCACCCATAAAAACTTCACTTCAAGGGGACCTGTGGGGCTGAGCTCCTCACCGACCCCAGCAGAGCAGGCAGGGCCTCCCTTCCCCACAGCCATCACGGGGTTGGGGGCACATGGTCTGGATCTGTTCCATGGGGGCCAGCGATGGTTCCTCCCACAACCCCGGGACACTGGCAACATCCCTCTCGGTAGTCCAGGAGGCTAGAACAGAGGTGGCAGGGGAGGAGCCCGTCAGATCTAGGACCCCTCTGGGTAATGCCATGCCACAGAGCGCTCTGCAAGCCCACAGCCGGGCCCTGATGCACGGGAGCAGAGCAGGCGGGGAGTGGGTGGCGCCGTGGTGGCTAAGCAGGCAATGGGGACGGCCATGAAGCAGCGCGTCGGGGAGGACGGTTCTGCAGCCTGACGCACAGACAAAATTGGGCACCAGGCACAGGCAACTGGTGCCTCGCTCCCTACTGCCGCCGGGGAGCTCCCGGGGTCTCCCAAGGGAACTGCCCCCGAGAGACTAGGCTGGCTGTGACTGCCCTGACTGGGCGGTTCCCAGGAGCTAGACGGTTAATAAAGATGCCCAGGGCCCTCCCTTGCAGCTGACAGAGAAATGCTCAGACTGACACCAGATGCGTACGGAGTTAAAAATACCTCTGGCCCTGCCCCCTGGCCTTCCCCCCCACGCCAACCCAGGGCAGGACCCGCAGGCCGGGCACAGGCCCAAGCCACTCACCTGGGGCTGAGGCTTCAGGCATCACAGTTTGAGGAATTTGGAGGGTGGATCCTCCTTTATTTAAAAAGACTGTGGCCCAGGCAGCCCTATAGAGCACAGCCGCGTGGGGTAGGGGGCACGGCTGCAGCAGGCTGGAGTACTGGGCAAGGGCAAAGCCTAGCTCTCAACCACCTGCCCTCATGGCTACAGTTCCAGCCACAGAGACATCCAGCCACAGAACTCACTGGACTGACAATCTCAAGGCCACACCTTTCCTGGCATAACACAAGCCACGCTGAGAGTGGCACCTGCCCAGAGCACCATGCTCCAGCCACCCCCCACACGCGCACCCTACCAAGAGAGAGGGGCGCCAGCCCTCAACGCGTACCAGAGCACGTGTGCGTTCATGCCAGCACACTAGTGCCTCCAAGCCTCTCACCGAGCTTGTGCAGTTGCACGCCAACCCCCTTGTGTCTCCTCTCCCCATGGTGCCAGGATCCACGCTCCTGGCCTGCCACCCAGCTCCCTCTGCACTAGTGCCCCCAAACGGCCCCACAGACCCTCACGCTAGAGTCCAGCAGGAGTTAAAAAAAAAAGGCAGAACAAACAAACCCAAAAGAAAACTAACAACCCAAAGCAACCAACTAAAACAGCCCCAGCCCGTTCCCAAGGGCAGCCACTAAGGAAAGAGAACGAGCCCCTTCTTCAGGGAAACATCAAGCAAAGGGGAATGCAGCGAACCCAACGCCAGGGAACGGACAGGATCCCCAGGGCCAGGAGCGCAGATGCTACGAAAGGCAGCAGGGGATTCTCATGTGCCAGGCCAGCCCCCCGGGGGGAGAGCACCTGGGGGGGAATGCCCAGACCAGTGTCCTTCACTGTGTGCCCAGGCTGGAGCTCATGATCAGGGAGTCTTCTTCCTGGATGGTCTCCAGCTCTGCCGTCTGCACGGCCTGTGTGATGAGTGTCAGCTCCTGGCACAGCGTTTCAAAGCGGTAGCTCACCCGGATGTCCGGCACGTTGGTGCGTCTGATGTCGTTCCCCTCAGACCCTTCCTTCAGGTAATTGGGTCCCAGCCAGTAGCTCTTCACCTGGGAAAGAGGGCGGAGACAGATGGTCAGGAGGTCTCAGGATGGAACTTTCAGCATGCTGGATCACATGCTGGCTGCTGAAATGCAGTCACCTCTGGGGTGGGGAGCAGCAGTCGTATAACAGAGCATAGCAATGCTATGCAACAGTCACGGCTGGGGAGTGAACAAGACTCCCAACAGACGGGGGGATTCATGGAGCAGGCATGGAATAGCCAGAGCTGGAATCTGGCCAACAGCTCTGTAACAGTCACTAAAGGTCCCAGCCTCTGGTTTGTGTCTCGCCTGAAAGCCAGTGCAGCTCCGGAAGCAGAGAGCCCCTGGCACCGCGCTGCGGCACTGACTCTGACAGAAGCAGCGTGTGCCGCTCGACAGGACCTCCCCTCCAGCACCACAGTTCCCTCTGCGGCAGTGCAGGAGACGGGGCGTGGGCGGGGTACAGAGCCAGCGCCCCTATCGCCAGGCGGGGGGGATGGAAGATAAGGGGTGTAGGGTACAGAGCACAGCGCCCCCTAACGCCAGGCTGGGGGCAGGAACCTGCCGAGGTTCCTCAGCATGGCCTGCACAGTATTGAGCGGCCCAGGCTTTGAATGCGTGCTGGGCTCTCGGAGCAGAAGGGGCCCTGCTGGGGGGCGAGGGACCCCAGCATTACCTTGTGGGAGAAGCCGCTCATGAGCACGCTGTTGCGAGCAAGTTCGCACATGTCGCAGGAGCTGAGCTTCCACACCTGCGTGGCGATGCTGTACTCCTCCATCAGGGGCTCCTGCAACGGCATGGCCGCATCAGACCGGCCCACACTGCCCCCCCCAGCAGCCAGCTCCCCGGAGCAGCCTCTCACCCCATACCCACCTGCAGCTGGGCAGAAGAGCGTGGGAGGGGGGGCTGCTGATCGCTGTGGCCAACAGCTGGCATGGGCGGCACCCCGGCATGCTTCCTCCACACTGCCCTGCCCTGTGAGCCCCTGCCCGGGGCCCCTCCAGGGCCGAGGGGCAGCAGCTCAGTCCCTGGCCTCTCTGCTGGGGCTGGTGGCCCACTTAGCACCAGCGGTGACTGGGCCCTGAAAGGGAAGCCGCAGTGCAGACGCTTCCCACGAGGGGGCAGCAGGAGGGCTCCTCGCAGGAGGGCTCCTCGTGCCCAAAGATGAGGTTGGTGAGCACAGCCGGTTGCAGGCGGGAAGAGTTCTGCACCCACCTCCACCCCACACGCCTCTCCTCGGGGGCCTCGGCACGTGCATCTCCTGTTTGCACGCACCGCGTGGCCTGCACAACCGAGCCCAGCGGCCAGGAGACTGGGGGGAGTCCTGACCCTGAATGGGCCCACAATGGAGGGGAAAGGGCAGCGATAGTCCCAGCTTCCCTGGCATTTCACCCACCGGGGACTGGCACTGGAGCCAGAGGAATCCCGGCCTGGGGGCAGGGCACAGTCCCCCAGCTGGCTGGAGCTGGACTTGCTGCCAAAGGCAGGGCAGACAGAAATCTGGGAACGAGTTGGGGGCCTGGGAGCAGCGTCTCCCCCATCACAGCACAGGGAGCTGCTTGCAGCCAGGCCCCCTCCAGCCTGACTGGGGCCTGAACCAAAACCCAGGTCAGCTCCCCACCTCTCCCCCAGACTCAGCGTGCAGCCCAGTCTCTGCTCTCACTGCAGCACCTGCAGGAGTCCCTTAGCCCTGCCGCAGAAAGGTGCGATTTCACCAGCTGGGCCGGCTTACATTAAAGCAACATCGCTGGGGACCTCTGGCTTCCCCTCCAGCAGCTGCAACAAAACCTACACCCTGCTTTAAACACCCCGACCTCCCCCGGTGCCCGGCCCTGTCTGCACGCCCAGGCCGGAGCCGGCAGAGAGCTGTGGGGTCCAGTCAGCAGCGCCGCCACTGCTCTAGGACCCTCTGGCTCCTGACACAAAACAGGGGCCCCAGCCCATTCCCTGGCAGGAAGGGTCCCCTCGCCTCTTTCGCCCTAGGGATGAATCCTTGTGCCACTTCCAACCCCTCCCGAGTCTTGGTGTCACAGCCTACAGGCACACCAAGGCTGGTCTCATGCCCCCAGCTACCACCCTGGGCCAAGCTAGACACATGCAGCTCTTTCCATCTTTCCCCAAAGGTCAGTGTCTTCCACCCCCCAATCGTTGGCTGCTGCTCTCCTCCCAGCCCCTCCGCAGGCTGCTGGTGTCTCCCTGAGTGCTACACAGGGCCCCCAGATGGTGCTTTGCAGAGCTGCCTGGGGCGGCTGGGGTCTCGGCCCTGCGCGCCGCGACTTGCTCACCTTGGTGAAGTGGAACTGCAGGGGGTCATCAGTGGAGAGCGAGACCATCAGGCCGCGGGACAGATACTCGGGCAATGGGTTGCGGTGGTAGCTCAGGAAGAGACTGTTGTTGCTGAGCGGGGACATGGCGATGCCAATCTGGGCTAGGTAGTAGAGGTACTGCAGCACAGGCGCCTGGCCAGGACGAGCCGGGAGACAGCGTGGTTAACAGGATCCCTTCAGAACCCAACTTTTCCCCACCCCACCTCGGAGCCCCAGGATCAGACCCCCCATGGTGGCTAGGAAGCTCTCCCGCTGGCATGCTAGAATTCCAGGCTGTCCCTCTGTCCTGGCACTTGTAGGACCCTAACCAAGCTAAGTTCTCTTAATGTGCCTATCACCATGGTATCCAGGCTCCCCACCAGCCAAGGGCCTTCCCCAAGACCTGCCATGATGGAGATGCAGCCATCTGTACCGGTAACATCACAGCCCCCTGCCTGCTCCTATTCCCGTGCTCTGCTGGTGTGTCAGGGTTGCCGGTCGCTCAGTACCCGACAGAACCAACTGCCAAGTTCCCCCTGGGCGCAGCTCCTGGGTTCTTACCTTGCGGAGCAGCAGCCCATGCGAGATGTTCTCCGACAGCATGAAGGCTGACACCAGGTGGTGGATTGGGCCCGCCTCCCCGCAGTGAGGGCGCAGGACAAAGGTGTGGAAGCCCCTCTTCCTGCAGAGAGGTTGCCAAAGGCAGGTCAGTGACTGGCCACTGCCTGTGGTGGGCACGGACCCACAGCACGTGAGCCAGGGAGCCACGGGGGCAGGGGATGCCGGGAACCGCGCCACCTGAACGCAACCACCAGGAGCGGGCTCTCCTGGATAGGGAATCCCCAGACAGACCCTGCACTCTAAAAGGTGTCCGACACCCTGCTGTGTAATGCCCCAGCCACAAGGGGGCACTCCACAGCCAAAATGGTGTAACGGACAGCCCCCTGGCAGGACACGAACAGCTGGATTAGCAATGTCCTCCATGGGTCCCTGCAACCTGCCCAGAATTGCCAGGTGACCCCCCCAGTGCCGTGGGGATGGGCCAGGCAGGGCAAGAGGGCTCCCTCTATCTGCACAGATGACTCCTCCCCCACTCGGGGGGTCTCCTACCTGCGCAGGTGGTTCAGCACCGTCATGTTGGCGTACATGTAGTACAGGTAGTACGAGTAGGGCGGATTGTCTTCTTCAACCCAGGCCCCGGGCAGGGGGCTGTCCTGGTTGAAGATGTGATGCTCTGGCTTGGATTCGTCATCCACGCTGTCAAAGCCGTCCACCTGCCGTGGGGAGGGGAGCGTGAGAAGCCGGAGGAGAAGCGCACAGCTCAGGGCAGGAGGACCCAGGGCTCCTTCCCAAGGCACCCCTACTGGAGGCAGTACTGTCCCCTCCTGGGTGACTACAGACCCCACGCCCCAGCTGGCCGAAGAAGGACTGATGTGCCCAGGTCAGGGGCAGGGCACCACAGAAGCAGGAGCTTGATGGATTTCAGATCTGGCATGTTACCCTCCCCAAGAAGGCCCCTGTCACCCCACAGAAGCACTCAACTATGCCACACACATGGGCCTGTGCCGGCCATTCCCTGCTCGCCCTGCCATCCCCAGCTCAATCCAACCCAGTCCCCAAGCCCTGTGGGTGGCACGCACGTGCTCCAGGAAGAGGTGTAGCTCTGGGTGGCTGGCAGGATGGATGGTGGCTTCGAAGAGGGGCAGGAAAATATTCTCCAGCATCTCCTGAAAGTTGGCCAGCTGCTTCTTGGTGCGGTACACATCGCTGTGAGAGACAGAGAGGGCCCCCACCCGAGGGCAGGCTCAAACCGGGACTCCTCCCCACCATGGCCAGCTCGGCAGCTCGCTTCTTGGGACCAGATCCTGCTCCCGAATTGAATGGGGCTAGTCCTGATTTACACAGGGCAGGGCATCAGGCCACTAGCCCTGGGCCAATGGTCGTAGGATTCTTCTAGACCCTGGAGCCTGATTCCTCCTCTCTCTGCCCCACACTCAGTTGTCAGTTCCCACCCTTCCAGGCTCCCTCATCCTGCTGCCTCCCCCAGTCCCATCCATTCCTCTGCTTGGTTCACCCAGCTCCTGGGCCCTGGAACCAGGCTTCCCAATGAGCCTGACGCCTGCCTGGAGATGCAGGATGGCTCCCCCTCCAGCTGGATCCCTTCCCACTTGGGTCAGGACACTGCCCCACTAGGGAGCTCCTGGACTGTCCAGGTTTAGCCAAGCCCAGGCCCCAGAGCAGGGCTACTGGAATACAAAGAATCATCGTTGTCATCCTTGGTTGGAAGGGTCGGTCCCTGGCACGAAGCCCACATGACCAGCTCTGTCTGGAGGCCCCCCCCGCTGCTCCAGCCCTGCAGACAGAGACTACTCACAAGAGGCGTGGCACCTGCACCAGCCAGCGCACGTTGTTGGAATGCACCTTGTGGCTCACGGCCCACTTGGCCAGCTTGTCCCACTCGTCCCGTGACCGGCCGTATATGGAGAGCCGCAGCTCCGCATTCTGATACTTGCTCTCCTCCAGGTCGGACATCACCTCCTGCGGAGAGGGCAACACGCACGTTCGCCATGAGAAGTGCCCTCCCAGCCAGCGGGCTGGCTCGGGAAACGCACACCTTGGCTCGTGAGACATGAGGAGACACACGCACATGTGACACAGGGAGACACACATGCTTGTGCACGCCTCAGCTTGCAAAACAGCGATGCAAGTGTGCGCCTGGCCTTGCAACGCGGACGTCTGCATATTTTGCCTCCCAAATCAAAGGCATGCGTGGGCACGCTACAGTGATGTAAGACCCCCATGTGCCTCTCGTGAAACACGAGACTCTTACACACACACACACACACACACACACACACACAAACAGGCCTCACTAGGGGAGACAGCCAGCCCCAAATTGGGCACATCCTATATGCCCTTCACCCTCCGCGTGCACACATTTTCACCCCCAGGAGGTTCTCTTCTCTGGATCCCCCACTCCCCGCTCCCTCAAACAGTCTCTGTTTAGCTCTGTTTCCACCCTGAGACCCCCATCTCTACACTGCTGTTCCCCGACACCCGGCTTTGCAAACTTGTCAACAAGACTGAGCAGCCCGGACACTAAATCCACTCACTGTTCACCAGCGGGATCAAGCAAGAGACAGAAGGAGGCACCGTTGCCAGGCTGCACTAGCCCTTGGTGACCCTGCCCCCCATGACAGAATTGGCCTTTGGCTTCCTTCCTAGGCTGCCTGCTCAGGGGGGCTTGGCAGGTGAAGGCAAGCGGGGCCGGTCTCCGCAGCAGGGTGGCAAAGATGCCAGGGCCCGGAGGATGCCCCTTCTGGGAGCACAGGCCCAGAGGAGGCTCTCACCTTGATGATGTGAGCGAAGTACTTTCCCGAGACCTGGTTGTCCGTCTTGATGAAGATCTCGCGCAGGATGGACTCCCCGATGGGGTTGTACTTGGTGTTGAACTTGTCAAAGCGGTGGAAGGTGTTACGGTCCTGCCGCCGGGGCAGAGGGACACGTCAGCGCACAGGCAGCCAGGAGAGGAGCACGTGCAGTCCCAGCCCAGTGACCCCACTGTCCCTCCCTGGCTCCCACCAGAGCAAGTCTGCAAAGACCCATCCTCTGAGTGCCCATCCCATGGCAGGGGCGAGCATCCCCTGCCTCCAGCACCTTCTCCCCCAGACCTGACATCTTTTCCTCCCAGGGGGCCCCAGCTGCCCAGGTCTCACAGAGAGGATCCATCATTCAGCTCAGCAAAGGCCACGGGGCTGAGCCTCAGCCGCAGGACGTCCCTGCAGGCCAGTGCTGGGACAGCGGGGGATCTGGCCTGAGCAGGCATGGGGTGCGGGAGCCTCAGATCAAGAGCCGGGTCCCTTGGGGAGCACAGTGGGGCAGGTTCTACCCAGAATGGGTTTGCTTTCCTGTGCTGCATCTTTTCCCGACATCCCAGGTGGGAGCCACAGTCCTGCCCAGAGCAAAGGAGGCCATCCCCAGAGGGCAGCAGAGCTGGAGCACCTCCCTAGGGCAGCGTACCGCATGGACGTCCAGTGTATCCACGCTGAGGTCATAGGCCGTGAGGTTCATGGTCTCGAAGACCTCCTTCAGGGTCTGCTCCTTGCCCTTCTCCACGTGCACGATCTCGTCCAGGTGCTTCTTCATGGTGCGCTTGATGAAGCGCAGCAGGTGCTTCTGGTTCATGCAGGATGAGGCGTGGATGTGCGTGTCCACCTGCGCGGGGGGAGGGACACACGTGACCAAGGCCCAGGGCCCAAGACCCCAGCCCTCCCACAAGCATGGGCCGGGAGCAGGAGCCCTTGACCACTAGGTTGGAACCCAAGTCGAGGTCAGCAGGACCTGAAAGCCGTCACTGCCTGATGGGTCTCAGTCTCAGTGGGGAGGTGCTCATGGCCTCAGCACAGCAGAGAGGACAGGAACCGACTGGGCCACAGGGGCTGATGCAGGTGGTCCCTGCAAGCTGGGAGGAGCTGGCAGTGCTGCTGCCCAAGCCGGGGGACAGAGGACCTCCCTCCCTAGGGCAATCAGACCAGCGAGGAATTTGCTTGGCTGCATGGGATGATGCCTCAGGGAACACAGGGCTGGGGTAGGCTCCGGCCCTGATAGTACCTTGCGGATGTTGTAGAAGTCCCGGTGGGGGACCTTCTTCTGAGCCGCCAGCTCCTTCATCTCGTTGAGTAGGACGTGCATCTGGAACTTGGAGCTCAGGTACTGCAGCCGTCGGTAGCAGAAGGATTTTCTGGACAAGGGAACAGGTGATGGATCTGGGGTCTCTGTTCACAAGCCCCTGGGCCTAAACCCCCTTCACTGCAGGGCAGTGGTTGCCTAGTGAGTAGAGCAGTGGACTAGGACCCAGGAGCCCTGGGTTTGATCCCTGGCTCTGCCACTCTGTGGCCTTGGTGTTATTAACTGCAACTCTCGGGCTGTAGTCTGAAGAGGGGGCATCTTGTACTGCCTGCAGCCTGAGGCTAGACCAGTCCCATTCACACACGAGGTGGCCCTCGGTTCAGCTCTGTAGCTGTAACGGTGCAGCAGCCAGCCCAACAGAGGGGCCAGGCAGCTTCATGGGTGGGAGCAGCTGCCTAAGCTGTGCAGCCCCAGGGAAGCGGGCAGGAAGGGAAGCTGCTCTGCTTACATGGGGCCATTGATGATCAGAGCCATCAAGACATTCATGTCGGCGATGAACTCCTGCAGGTCAGGGTACGGCAGGTCCAGCTCTGTGCTCCTGTGGGAGGAGACAGCACAGGGTCGGTCACACCGACATGGCACGCACAGTCATGGGGGCAGGGAAAGGGAGCAGCTCAGGACAGGGCACCCAGCTGGCATGTGGGAGACCCAAAGTCAAGTCCCTGCTCCAGAAACTATTTACAAGGTGGCCAAGCTCCAGAGGAGAGACAGAGAAAGCCCCACCCAGAGTACCCCATAGCTCCATGGCTAGGGCACTGCCCTGCAATTCAGATCTCTTTCACAAGGGCAGGGGAGTTAATCCAGTGCCCCAGGCCCCATTCACAGGCGGTTTCCAACCATCTCCCCAAACCCTCAAGCCATTTCAAGTGGTAGTGTTATTTGTCACCTTCCCTCCCAGCCCCCATTGGGTAGTGTTGCTGGAGGCTGTTAAGCAGCAGCTACACCCACCCCAGAGGTGGCTGCCCTTAGATGCTAAGTGAAGTGACAGTTCATAGTGCTCCCTGGGATCTTTCGATGCAATGTAATAAAAAACCTCCTCTGAATAATATTATTCCTCCCACGAGAGACAGTGCCGCTCGGTTGTTAGAGCCTGGGCTAAGACCAGGGGCTGGGCTCTGTCCCTGGCTCTCTGTGTGACCTGAGGAAAGCCGGCCAGCAAGGCTTGCAGAAGTGGGGCGAATGAGAGGAAGAAACCCCAAAGAGATGGCCAGGGAAGGCCACCCTGCTGGCCCCAGGCTAGCCCCAGGAAGGCAGAAGGCAAAGGGCACTTGGTATCCAGACACAAAAGGGGCACTGCACGTGCCACGCAATGCAGTGCCTCAGAGAGCCTGCTGGGAAGGGATGGGATTGGGCCCCATGGGCAGGACTCTCAGTCCACGTGCCCCAAAGAGGCTGCTTCTCCAGTACAGACCTGGCTCCTTTCAGACCCCGCAGCCCTTGCTCCTCGCCGTGCCAGGCACCCAGGTTACACCTGGGTTCATGCCCAGAAGCCCTCCCACCTGCGCTTCCCCCTCCCTCACCTGTCCACGACATCGCGCTTGGTGTAGACGTGGATCACGCCGCTGACCATCCTGAGGCCGAAGCCCAAGTCGGCCGGCATGGCCTCAGGGAGGCAGGTCTCGTAGGGGTGCTGGTCTGTGAATGGGGGGTGCACAGGAGCATCTGCAAACAGGAGGAGCAGCAGCGCAGGGAGCGTTCATACTGGGTTGGGGTCTGGACAGCACCTAGCGCTAGCCTGGGACTAGGTCCCTCGTGGAGCCCCAGGACAAGGCATCAGAGTCTTCGGCAAAGGCGGGGGGGCCTGAGAGCAGGACTCCCCAGTCCAGATATGTCACTCGCCTGCTCAATGCCGTCCCCTCCCCCCCGGGACTCCCTCCATCTCGCAATCCAGACTTTTGCCCCTTCCCCCACCAGGGACCCTCCTCCCTCAGGGCCCCCCATCCGACTCCCTTCACACAATGCCCCCTCCGACCACCCCCTTTGAATGAACGGGGGTAGGGAGAGCATGACCAGGATGCAAGTTGCAGCAGGTGGGGAAGGGGCGGGTCACCCAGTGAGCCGAAAGCTAGCTCGACACCCCGCTCCCCCACTCCTGGGCAGGATTGTTCCAAGGCAGTGGTCCCCAACCTTTTTAGTCTGGCGGGCGCCAGACGACCAAGCGGCAACATCAATAGGCGTCTCCGCCGAAATGCTGCCAAGCAGCGTCATCCAGAGGCGTTACCGCCGAAATGCCGCTGAAAATCGGCAGCATTTCGGCAGCGACGCCTCTGGATGACGCTGCTTCTCGGCAGCATTTTGGCTGATGCTCGTCCGCTGCCAGTACACGGGCGCACTTAGATGCCCCAGTGGGTGCCATGGCGCCTGCGGGCACCGCGTTGGGGACCCCTGTTCCAAGGGATGAGGCTTCTTCCCCTCTCCCCCACCCCTGCAGGAGTCCATTCTGCAGCCTCATGGGAACTGATCTACGGAGCCCTGCTCAGCTCCCCACCGGCGCACCGTCTCCTAGCCATCCATCGCGCTCCCACCCTGAGGCACCTCGGGGTTTACCCCGCCACTCATTGCTCCTCTGCCCACCGCAGCCCTGGCCTCACCTGCAGCCACGGGGGTCTCTGGGATCTCCTCATAGAACCGGGTCTCCAGCGGTTTCCCAGAGAGCTCCTCCAAGAAGCGGGCGGTGGTCTTGCAGAAGCTCTGCAGGGAGAGCCCCATGTACTTCTCCCGGATGAACAGTGCCTTCACCACGCTCTTGGCTGCATCTAGCAGGTCTGTGAAAGGCACCTGGAGGGCAAAGAGGAGACACGGGCTCTAGCCAGGGTCAGGCCCACGGCTTGGAACCAGCCTGGGCAGGTTTCCATGGATGAACATGATCCATGCCCCAAACTGAGGTCTGGGAGGATCCATCCTATGGGGCATGCGGAAAGATGTGAATGCCAGTGCTTTAAGGGGCTAGAATAGGGCCTGAGTTTTCCCCATGGGGAGGAGGGAAAATCTTGCTCATATGTAAAGGGTTAAAAAATGATCAGCAGGTTTGGGATCTGGAAGCAGGTTTTCTTCAGTAATATCCTGCAGCAGCAAGTTCTGCAGGTTAACATACCTGGTGGATTTAAAATAATAATATTTTAAAAAGGATGAAACTCTTACTATGTTAAAATGTTATCTTTTAATTTCACTGATCTCTCTCTCTCTCTCTCACACACACACACATACACACACACACACACGCGTCCTTGTCAAGGATTTTCGGAGCTACCAGACCCAACTGGTCACCTCTTCATTTCCTATCTTAGGGTTTTCCTCGGCCACCCTAGACAGAAGCCATCAGCCTCTCTACTGCAGGAGTCGTGCTGGGATGCGGTGCCTCCCCCTGCCTGGGTCCCTTCCTTGGATGCTGGTGCTGAGCCAGCCTGGGAGGATGTACAGGGGCTGTGGCCTGAAAATGAACTCTCTTCTTCGGGCCTCAACCAAGGAGATGAGAGGGGGCTAAGGATCCCGCGGAGGGGAGACTTGGGGGCAGAGAGGAAAGAGGGCGTGTTTCCACATCCTCAGCTCCAATCACCATCTACTCTTCTCCTGTAGCAGGGGAGCCTGCTGGAGGCATAAGACCAAAGCCTGCCTGGCCCAGGAGACATCAGTCCCAGCCCTAGGCCAGCAGCAAGTGGGAGAGAGACGTGCAGGGGGAGCTCTCTTCCCCTCCCCCAAGACGCCGCTCCACTCCTTGTATTATTGCAGCCTGCTGGGCACAAATGCCCACTCCATCTCTGCTGCACGTGAGGATTTGTGTACAGCCACATCCTCCCAAGTGTGTAACACACCCACACAGAGGGAAACGCTGCCGCCGCATCTATCGCTGGCTGGGGAGTCATCTGGACGGGCACCAGGAATCTTGTGAACGAGCAGGAAGGCGCGTGGCTGAGGCTGCAACGGCGATGCTGCCTTGGCAGTTTAACGTTCCCATCATGGATGTGTGTGCAAGTGAGTGATCTCCACACAGAGAGCGTGCATGTTATAGACACGCTGCGGGGAGCCAGGCGATTTCCCACACAGAGAGCGTACACGTTATAGACACGTTGCGGGGAGCCGGGCGATCTCCCATGCAGAAAGCGTACACGTTATAGACACGCTGCGGGGAGCCAGGCGATCTCCCACGCAGAAAGCGTACACATTACAGACGCGCTGCTTGGCGTGCGTGCGATCTCCCATGCTGAGAGTGTACATGTTATAGACACGCTGCCGGGTGCCGTGTGATCTCCCACACAAACAGCGTCTATGTTATAAACACGCTGCCGGACAGGCGTGCGAGCTCCCACGTGGAGAGTGTACACATTACAGTCATGCTGCCGGGGTGCGGCCGATCTCCCACGCTGAGAGCGTACATGTTATAGACGTGCTGCCAGACAGGCGTGCGATCTCCCTTGCAGAGACTGTGTACGTTATAGACGTGCCGCCAGGAGATGTTCTGGCCCCTGGGGCTTTGCAGACTCTCCCTGGATGCTCTAACTTCCTATCTGCTGTCCTTTTCAGCTCGCTGTCCATGTTTTCTGCCTGGCACGTTCAGAGGCAGATCGAGCCCACAGCCAACAAGCCAAAGGTGATGGGAGATAAGGAATTAGAGGATCAGGAAGAGAAACAGGAATCACGCAGTCCTGCAGGATGCTGAGTAGCGGAGGGATTGTACTGGCTACACAAATCACAATACATTGCTCTTTTCTACCCACGGTGCCTGTGCTTTACCAGCATTAGTACATTGAGCCTCGCAGGGGAGGAGGGGGAAAGGGCTAGAGAAAGGCCAAGGCAATAGGCCCACTAGCCGTTTCACTTCCTGGAGCGTACCATTGCAAAGTCTCTTAGGGTCCATCTACACAGTAAGCAGCGAGTCTCAGAGCTCAGGTCCACGGGCTTAGGTCCACGGGGTTCACACTCCAGTGCTAAAACTGTTAGGATATAGATATTCAGGCCTGTCTGTAAAGGCCTATACTTTAAGAATTTAGGTGTATTCTTATCACTTAGCTAGTTATAGAGGTATAAAAGAAAGAATCAAAATCACTGTCTGTGAAAGGGCCTTCTCGTACTGTGACAGTCTGAGGCTCTGTTCTTAGGCTAAGGCCTTTGGCGAAGCAGCAGAGGCAGCCATAAGCTGAGAAGTGAACGGTCACATCCTCACATTCCAAACTAGTCACATGGAAATAAGGTGCTATTGGGCTGTTAGAAACACAATTCTGCCCTGATATTCCTATCACCTCCAGAGAAAGGAAGATGTAAAAGCAAACTTAGGTTGATAGTTTTCTGTCTGGTAAGAACTCACTTATCAATAGCTGGGATGTAAAATTCTCACTTCTGTATTGTTTTGTATGTTTATTTGCATGGTCTCTGTCTGGTTCTGTAATTGTTTCTGTCTGCTGTATAATTAATTTTGTTAGGTGTAAACCAATTAAGGTGGTGGGATATAATTGATTAAATAACCATGTTACAGTATGTTAGGATTGGTTAGTTTAATTTCAGTAAAATGATTGGTTAAGGTATAGCTAAGCAGAACTCAAGTTTTACTATATAGTCTGCATTCAATCAGGAAGTAAGGGGGGAATGGGAACAGGAAATGGGGGTGGGGAAATTGGAATCATGTTTTGCTAAGGGGAGGAATGGGAACAGGGATGGCTCTGTGGTGTCAGAGCTGGGAAGGGGGACACTGAGGAAGGAAACTGGAATCATGCTTGCTGGAAGTTCACCCCAATAAACATTGAATTGTTTGCGCCTTTGGACTTCGGGTATTGTTGCTCTCTGTTCATGCGAGAAGGACCAGGGAAGTGAGAGGGTGAAGGAATAAGCCCCCTAACAAAAACTAGCTGCGTAGACATTTGGGCGGGCGCTCAGGCTCTGAAACCCACCCCCCTCCCTAGGTTTCAGAGCCCAAATCTCTACCCAGATGCTTTAGGGCAATAGCGTGGGCCCGGCGAACCCTGCCGACCGGGACTCTGATGCACTGGCACGGGCTGCTGCTCGCCATGTAAACACACCCTAAGACCACAGGGCTGCATGGCCTGGCGAGCTCCTGTTACTAGTGTGTGCACACGTGCACGCGCTTGCACGCATAGGATCTGATCCAAAGACCACAGAAATTAAAGGCTCCTGGGTCCAGATCCTCAAAGGTATTTAGGCATCTGATTCCCATTGGGGAGTTACCTAAATTCCTCTGAGGATCCGGGCCCTGCTGACTCCAGCGGGTGTTAGAACAGGCTCACAGTGGGCTGGGTTTCTAGAGACATTGTCCAGATGAAAATCATGGACCAGATCCTGAGCTGGTGGTCAGTCAGTGGAGCGACACCAATTTCCACCAGCGGAGAAGCCAACCCCTCATAGTTTAAAACTTCCTCTTGCTCCTAACAATGCTTTATAGAGGATTCGAGTGTCACCTGCTTATTTACATTTGCTATCAGTTTTCTCTTTGCATTTCCCTCCCTAGATCAATCAGCTTTGCTCTCTGATCCTCATGGGCTGTAGTCAGGTTTCCTGTCCTGCCTGCTACGGGTTAAATTATGCACAAATAACCTCTCACCTTTTAAATACAGGAACACATCCAATCTAGAGCAGGTTTGGTAAAGCCCGTTACAGTGGGGGCCAGGTCCCTTTCCGCAATACTAACAGGCTAATAAAGGAGCAATGAATTCTCTCAGCCATGTGATGAAAGCAGCTGGCACTGTACAGGTCAGAACTCCTTAGCCAAATCACACTGCTGCACAGCGATATGCCGCGGAAGGGAAGATGCTCGGACAATGAATAGCCATTGCTATTTCAGTAAGGAGAACTGTGCTAGGAACTACTTTTAGATGTCACCTTGATCCAGTGGGAAAGGGGACAGGGAGAGAGAAGAATGGGCCACATCCTCAACTGATGTAAACTGGCATCACTCTGTTGATTCCAATGGGGCTGTGCCAATTTACATCAGCTGGGGATGTGGCCCAGGGATTGGTGGCCCCAAATGGGGTTCAAGAGGTTCCCACGAGGATCTCACTGGATCCTGCTGGTTCTGGAGAGGGGAGGGTCAGCCCCTGGCTCGAATACTCAGGGGCAGATGTACTGCCCATCACCCAAGACGAGGGGATTTGGGGATAGATGCTGTGGCCCAGCCCTCGAGACCGGGTACAGCGAGGTGCTCAGTGACATGGGCAGAGGTGTCTCAGGGCACGTCCATACCACAAGGGAAGGTGTCACTGTGGCACGGGCCGGCATACCTGCACTACCTGCACCAGCTGGATTAGCGCTAACAGCGCAGCAAGGGCATGGTGGTGCGGGCTATCCACCAGTAAAAGCCCACCACAGAAAAGCGTACCTCAGAGAGGAGAGGGGGACTTGCGGGCTCAGGGAGACCAGAGAATGCAACACAGCACACAGGGGGTGTCAGTTCCAATCCCACCCCAGGTCCCTGTAGCCAGCCAATCCCTATCACAAGGAGCCTTTCCACTCTAGGGTGCACTGGCTCTGATCCAGCCCCAAGTCATAGAATCATATCATCTCAGGGCTGGAAGGGATCTCAGGGGGTCATCTAGTCCAACCCCCTGCTCAAAACAGGACCAATCCCCAACTAAATCATCCCAGCCAGGGCTTTGTCAAGCCTAACCTTAAAAACCTCTAAGGAAGGAGATTCCACCATCTCCCTAGGTAACCCATTCCAGTGCTTCATCACCCTCCTAGTGAAAAAGTTTTTCCTAATATCCAACCTAGACCTCCCCCACTGCAACTTGAGACTATTACTCCTTGTTCTGTCATCTGGTACCACTGAGAACAGTCTAGATCCATCCTCTTTGGAACCCTCTTTCAGGTAGTTGAAAGCAGCTATCAAATCCAGCCTCATTCTTCTCTTCTGCAGACTAAATAATCCCAGTTCCCTTAGCCTCTCCTCATAAGTCATGTGCTCCAGACCCCTAATCATTTTTGTTGCCCTCCATTGGACTTTCCAATTTTTCCACATCCTTCTTATAGTGTGGGGCCCAAAACTGGATGCAATACTCCAGATGAGGCCTCACCAATGCCGAATAGAGGGGAACGATCACGTCCCTCGATCTGCTGGCAATGCCCCTACTTATACAGCCCAAAATGCCGTTAGTCTTCTTGGCAACAAGGGCACACTGTTGACTCATATCCAGCTTCTCGTCCACTGTAACCCCTAGGTCCTTTTCTGCAGAACTGCTGTCTAGCCACTCGGTCCCTAGTCTGTAGCAGTGCATGGGATTCTTCCGTCCTAAGTGCAGGACTCTGCACTTGTCCTTGTTGAACCTCATCAGATTTCTTTTGGCCCAATCCTCTAATTTGTCTAGGTCCCTCTGTATCCCTACCCTCCAGCCTATCTACCATTCCTCCCAGTTTAGTGTCAAGTCAGAGGGGAGTGACTGGCTCCTGGGGTCTTTGAGAGAGAGGGAGGGTAACCCAAGTAACCCTTAGTTCCCACTCCACGCAGGCAGCCCCTTGTGCCAGGCAAACTCACCCCACATGTCTCTTCCCCAGAGATGGTGACCCTCTGGAACTCTCTCTCCAGCAGCACATCCCTCTCCTTGGGGAGATGATCCACCAGGTCCTCGTTCTGCTCCTTATATAGCCTGGGGGAGGGACGGGGGAAGAGATGGGTCAGGGGTCAACGGCAGGTGTCTGGCCCTGGCCATGCCCCAGCTCCCCGTCACTTCCACAGCCCGTAGCGCTATCCGGAGACAGACACACAGCACAGGGAGACGTGCAAACACAGACTCGGCCCACACTGTGTGGGGACAGCTGGGCAGGGGGAGCTCCCCTGGGATCTCAGCAGCCACACAGCAGCAATGATGTGCCCACTGTGACCCAGTAACCAGATTCACAGCTCAGCCGCTCTGTGCACCAGGGGGCTGGTGCTCAGCTGAAGAGAGAAGTCAATCCCCAGCTGAGTGCCACCTCCTGGGCAGCAGTCTGTAGCGAAGATGGCACTCAAGAAGGTCCCATTCACCGGGCATCAGGGCTCAGCTTGGCTGTTGGAGGTTGGGTTACTGGGAACCTGGCACTGGACTGAGAGCCCTGCCCGGGCAGCTCAGCCCAGGAACGCACGAGCAACGAAGGGGACATAAACTGCAACAGAGACAAGAGGCAGTGCCAGCACCGTCCGTGGCATCTGAAAGCAAAGGCAGGTGGGAAAGGGAGCTCAGAGCGAGGGAGAGTGCCCAGCAGGACGAGCGATCCAGCCAGCACCAGCTCTCCAGCCTGGCCTCCCTGAGGCAGGCACTTTCCCTAGAGGGCACAGGAGCAAAACCCACCCCACTGCACCAGCAGGCCTGGCTGCTGCTAGAGCTGTAGGATCACCAGCTTTCATCACAGGGATGCCAGCTCCGCCTGCCATCCCCACCCTAGAGAACAGGCCCTGCTTAGCCGCTCCCCAAAAGGGACACCCCACGCCTCCCCTTTCTCCTCCAACTCACACCCCTTCTCCTCTAGCTGCGTCCCTTCTTCCCCACCCCTAGAGGAAGCGCCCTGCTTAGCGGCTCCCCAGAAGGATATGCATGGCCCCATCCCTTCCTCTTCCGTTCCCCCATCCACGCCTGGCTACCTGCAGAGCCTCCAGTACACACCATCACTCAGGAATGGGAGGGGGGTTCAGGAAAGCCCCCAGGTTGGCTCCTTTGGCACCAGCTACTGCAGGAAGGTCCTGAGCTCATTTGTGATGTCCCCCACAATCCTGGTGGATCCCCTACAGCAGGGGTAGGCAACCTATGGCACGTGTGCCAAAGGCGGCACGCGAGCTGATTTTCAGTGGCACTCACACTGCCCGGGTCCTGGCCACAGGTCCGGGGGACTCTGCATTTTAATGTAATTTTAAATGAAGCTTCTTAAACATTTTAAAAACCTTATTTACTTTACATATAACAATAGTTTAGTTATATATTATAGACTTATAAAAAGAGACCTTCTAAAAACGTTAAAATGTATTACTGGCACGCAAAACCTTAAATTCAAGTGAATAAATGAAGACTCGGCACACCACTTCTGAAAGGTTGCCGACCCCTGCCCTAGAGAATGCTGCTCCCCAGCCGGGCTGGGATCGGGTGGAGCCCCAGCCCCCAGGGCGCTCCCAGCTCACCCCAAGTTGCTGGCAGAGGGGGAAAAGCCAGACACTCACTGTAAGTCAGCAGCACTGTCAATTTTCAAGAAGTCCTGTTTGGCTCTGAGTAAAATGTCGGGTTCTAGTCTGAGGACAAACGGGAAGCAGAGGCAGAGGCAGGGGCAGGGGCAGACGGATGGACGGACGGAGACAGACAGGGAGGAGAGAGGAAGAAAGAAAACACGGGTGTTAATACAGAAACCAACACCAGGCACCACAGACCAAGTGAAACTCACCGGGATGGGAAAGGGGACCCCAGAGCGAAGAGACCCAAGAGAGTCTGGGGCGCCTGGGGGACCAGAGAAGGACCAGGGCTGGGGGACCCAGGAGAGCCAAAGCAACCCGAGAACCCAGCCCCTCCTCCCCCAAACTCCGCCCAGCTCTGTTCTTTGGGGTGCTGCTGATCCTGAGGCCCGAGCCAGGCAGGAGAGACAGAGCCTGCTTTGCCTGACGGACGGGGTGGGGACAGCGTGTTCAGCTAACCCCCTGCACAAACACCCGCTCCAGCCAGAGGCTCACCCTGCTGCTGGGTTGCCCATAAGCTGCCCTGCTGGACTCCATGGCAGCAGACCCAGCCTGTAGACCAAGCAGGTGGGTCTAAGAACAATCCTGAGGGCCCTGGGGGTGTATGAGTGCTCCTGGCTGGGGTGCAGTGAGTTTCTCAGGCCCCTGACCAGCCACAGCTCACAGTTGGCCCTGAAGGGACCCTCCCCCCTTGTCTAATCCCAGCTCCCTGGTGGAACTGGTTAGCCATTAATTCAATGATACTCCCTCTGCTCTGCCCCAAGCGGGGCATAATGGGGTCAGGACCTAGAGAAACTTGGGGAGATGGGGACAGAGCAGGGACATCGCCTTACTTCACGTCCTGGCTGATCTGCCGCTCCAGCCGCTGGCGCCTCTCCTCCAGCTGCTCAATGGGGCTGTCCTCGGGGAACTCGTAGGGGGCGCTACGCATGTCGCTCTCCACCAGCGAGCGGGAGAACAGCTCCTGGGGGCAAAGCAGCACAGGACAAGCCGTGAAGGGAGCTGCCAGCACAGCCTTCAAATCATCCCCGCCCGGCACGCCGTGGCCGATCGCTGGCATGCAGCAGCGTGACGAGTTCCTCCCATCCTCAGCTGGTGCAGGGAAGCCACCGGAAGCTCCCAGGGGTTGCCAGATTTCCCAGCAGCAGGGCAGACAGTCCGCAAAAGGTGGGGAAGGAATTAGATGAGCAAGCAGAGATTGCCTGGCTCAGAGCAATGGGAACTGGCCACAGGAGAGCAGCTTGAAGCCAAGGCAGGCCAGCACTGACTGGGAGCCTCAGTGCAGGAGCCGGGGAATGAATGTCTGTCTGTTGGCAGAAGAGCCACAGTTAGTCCCTCTACCCCAAAAAGTGGCAGGGCCTGATCGGACAGCTCTCAGCATTCCCTCCTCCTCCCCCATGTGCGGCCTGCCCAGCCCAGCTGCCTCAGGCTCCAGGCTCCTGACAGGATAATTGATCCCTCTCAATCAGATGATGATAAATCTGCCCCCGGGAGTCAGGGTGTTGCTGATCAATGGCTTTTAGCGCCCTGGCCATGAGGTGTAGAGCCCCAGGGACGTGCCTCAGCGGATTCCTGGCCCAGTGTCAGGACCTGGCGGCGAGGGAGCGTGGTCAGTGATCGATGCCACGAGACCGCTTGCTTAGGGACATGTCTCCCCACTGAGAGCACCCTGAGGCTGACGCGCCATGCCCTGAGCAGAGAGAAATGCAGCTCCAGGCTGAGTCGGGCCTGCTCTGCAGGGATCTCCCTGGTGCCTCAGAAATGCTTTGGGGCGGGGAGATGCCGGGCTCCTTGGGACACACTCGGCCTCATCCAGAAAGGAGATGGGCAGATATTGGCTGGAGCACTAACAAGGCTCTTCCCTGAGCCTGGGCACACAGGCCAATCATTTCCGTTAAAGCGTAAGGTCTCCGAGGACACATCAAAGACCAGCGCAGTGTCCAAGCTGGAGCAATCCTCAGGCTGGCCAGCCAGGAGCCCACAGGCCTGGAGCTGCTGCCTTCCCCTGCTTCCTTACTGCTGTCTTCCCGGGGCAGCCACTAGCACCAGAGCCCTCAGTCACAGCAACATCCACAGAGGCCAGCGGCCCCGCAGTTTGCAAACATCCCGCAAAGAGCCCTAGGTCTAACTCTCCTTCTAAACAGCCAGATGACGTCTGCCTGCACTGGCTCCATTCAGGAGGGAGAGGGGTCCAGGCTGTGAGCACCGCCTCACGCTCCGCCACCGTTTCCCAGAAGCCATTGGGGTCAAGGCGACTGTTTGGCTGAGCCAGCATGGGGCTAGAGGGCTCTGACGTGCCCGAGGGGCTCGTACCAAACATTCCTGACAGGAGACGGGCAGAAATGTCCCAACAGCTCGTGGCTGCTGAGGAGTCACCCACCGTTCTGAAAACCTGATCCGTCAGGCTGAGCACTGGCAAACTCAATGCACCGAGACACTGGGAGACAGAGGCTGAGGGAAAGTGGGCTCCTGCTCATTCCACTGATTTGGGGACCCCTCCCTGGCTTTGCTTTAAGGGGACTACAAATGGGAGACAGTGGGATGGAAGGGAAAAGAAAGAGAACACAAAAAGATGATGGATGGAGGTGTATAGGGATGGATAGACAGAAAGGCCTGTAGAATGGGGTGGAATGGATGGCTGGACCTGGAGAATAGGGTGGGATAGATGGATGGATGGGTGGGTGGGAAGGCCTGGAGAATGGGGTGGGGTGGATGACAGAGGGATAGATGAATGGATGAGTGTGCATGGGATGGGAGAGATGCATGGGATGGGATGGGTGGATGGATAAACAGATGGGGAGTTTGCATGAGATGGAACAGGATGGACAGACAGCTACCTCAGCGATTTCCTTGTACTTGCCATCCATGGAGGTGCGCAGGTCAACAGGGAAGTGCTTCAGGCAATGCAGAGTCCCTGGCAGAGAGTGGGCAGACTGCAGTGATCGAGGCCCCAGCCCACCATGGATCTCTGTGGAAACACAGTTCAGACCAGTCAGCCAGGGAAGGGAGACTGTGGGCTGCACGGCCCAGCGAGCAGCAGACGCCAGCCACCCAAAGGGGCAGACTTTAGCCAGAGTTTAAAAAAAAAGGCGGGGGGGGGGAAGTGGAGGAAAAATACATTTAACAATAGGGGGGAAAAGAACCAACACCGGAGTTAGCACAGTGGGGATCAGCGAGGAGGGTGTCTGTGTTTGTACAGCACCTGGCACAGTAGGATCCCGGTCACAGCTTCTAAGCGCTACTGTAATAATAGATAACCGATAGTGCTACAACACTGCCCAGTTCCCTTTGATCCTTTGCCTGCTGTCACTGCAATCCAGTCTCTTATCGGTGTAATGTGGGCTTCCATTCCCATCACCATGGCATCTGGGCACCTTCCACATCAAATCATTAGCACCAGCGAAGCCCCTAGCAGATGTCATGGAGTCTCTGGCATGCCTCCCTATTTTGGGGTAACAGCTCGGCTGGGGTAAGGATGGGATTTTATTTCTTTGTTTCAGGGTTTGGTTTGGTTTGGTTTGGTTTGGTTTCTTTGCTGGGGTGGATGGGGGGAGGGGAGGAGGCATTTAGGTCAATGGGGGGTCAATAACAATGGTACTACCCTTCATTTTCAGGCCTCAATGCACTTCACAGCCACTCCGTGGGCGAGAAAGAGAGAGGGAAGTCTCATCCTCATTTTACAGCTGGGAAAACTGAGGCACGGAGTGACTTGCTCCAGATCACACAGCAAAGGAGAACCTAGGAGGCCTGATTCCTAGTCCCTCACTCTGACCTCCCATGTGAGGCAGCAATTCAGACATCTAAAGCATCCAGGCTGAGGTGTGTGAGTGAGCAACAAAGCACCCAGAAATATCTCAGCACATGCTGTCCCCTGCCCCGTTGTCAGAGGAGCTGGTGCTTTTCCTAAAGCCATTCCCTTCCCTCAGCAGTAAACAGCAGGACGGTTCCAGGGCACTGGATAGCTCAGAGGATTGGCAGTTCAGACACCATGGTAATAGAGGCTATATAAAAACCTAAGACAGAGGGGTAATAGGAGAAGGAGGCTCTCACTGCTGGGCTGTTGCTCCAAATCCAGTCCAGCCTGGCAGGAATGGGACAATGTTATCTTCTAATGGCTGGGTTAGTGGCCAGAATGAAATGGGTGGTGGGTCTTGGCCCAGCCCCTAGGGAGAATAGACGCCCACAGCACATTAACCAGCACTAACCGTCCCCATGCTGACAATGGTCATTTACAGGCTGCAATAGCAATCAGCACCAGGATCGCAGCATCTATTTAACCTCACAGCCTCCTCAAGCTAGTTCAGCGTCGCTCCTGTCTCACAAATGGAGAGCCTGAGGCAGAGGGCCACATTCTCCAGTGCTCCGCTCCCAGTTAGGGACGTCAATATGGGGGAGTGTACTGAGTTCCCGTGAGGGATGGGCCCTTTGGAAACCACTGGCTAGAGCAGAGAGGTGACTGGCCCAAGGTCACACAGGGACTCTGTGGCAGAGGCAGGAATAGGGCCCAGGGCCAGACCACTGCCAAACCCACCAGACCATCTAACGTCTCCCAGAGAGGCCAGGAACTGAGCGGCGCACTGAGAGCGAACTCCCCTCTCTTCCCTACAGCTGGTCCCACCAGGTCACAGTTTAGATCTTGTGGAGGAGGAAGCTTGTCTTGTGAGGTCTATTTTGGGCCTACGCCAGACCTTCAGCCCCCAGGGCTGTTGAGCCGGCACTGAGCTCACTGAAAGGGTCTCTGGAGAGAATGCGAGTGTAACAAGAACAACGTGGTCTCTGTTCTGCTACCCAGGAGAGGCCCAGGGAGAGAACTCTCTCCTGTCTCAGCCTGTCCGAATGAATATAAACCCAGTGGTCAGCTCACACCAGGGGAAAGCAGGCACAGGACCACAGAGAAACCTGAGGGTCTGTTTTAATGGGTGAACTGGCTAAAACTCCCTGGCCTTGGGATTTCCTGGGAATAGAAGTCACCTCCCCTGAGATAGCACAGCCACCTCTAGCTCCCACTCCACAGGCAGAGAGGGCAGTGCAGAGGAAAGCTATAAACAATTCCAGACAGGAAGGTTTTCTCACCCATCCCCCTACTCCTAATCTACAGCGCTGTGTTAATTAGCCAGGTGTACTGTTGCTAGGCAGTGGGATGCTGAGCTCCATCGGCTAATGGGCTGATCTCATGGATCAAACCCTAAATTCCTTGAACATGAAGGTGCCAAACATCAGGCATGCAGCACAGGGAGAAGGAACGGATAATACTAGTGCAGCAGCGGCCAGGTGCTGGCTTCCTCACGTGACTGCTGCCACTTGGGGTTCATCATCACTACCCGACCTATCGGCGGGTAGCAATCGATTTATCTGGGATTGATATATCGCATCTCGTTAAGACGCGATATATCGATCCCCGAACGCGCTCACCGTCAACTCCGGAACTCCACCAGAGCGAGCGGCGGTAGCGCAGTCAATGGGGGAGCCGCGGCCATCGATCCCGTGCCGTCTGGACCCCAGGTAATTCGATCCAAGATACTTCGACTTCAGCTACGCTATTCGTGTAGCTGAAGTTGCGTATCTTGGATCGATCCCCCTGCCAGTGGTGTAGACCAGCCCTTGGAATCACATGCCCACTTGCAAAAGGCAGAAGGACTGTCACACAACAGAGTAAGAAAAACAGCACAGTATCCCCAAGGAAAGGAATGGGAACCCCATCACCTGAGACTGGCCAGAGCCCTACCGGAGAGGCTGTCCCAGGTTCCCCATTGGAGCCTCCTCTTTCTTTCCAATCTCTCACTAGAGGGGCAGAGAAGTGTATTACTTCTTTTCCACCCTCACCTGAGAACCTCCTGACTGCTGAGGTGGCTCTGCTATTTTCCCTGTGGCCAGTGAGGTGTAGGTGGGGGGAGCAGGGGACATGAGAGACAGCTACTGTTCTATTCTACCCAGCCCTCAGCTGATCCACTCCAGTACCTGCCTCTGCTCAGAGCTTCCCCAAACAGCAGCACAGAATGACCCTGATTCTCCCCCTGCATAGGACTCTGAAGGGCAGTCATGGAACTGACCAACATCTTGTTAATTTCACTCTGCAGCTGGTAGGCAAAGTTCTGAGCAGGGGCAGAGAAGCTGGAGCCTTCCACCTCTATCCGTGCATCCACGTTCCACTCAAGAGGGGTTTGTTCCATAGCTAGAAGCAAAACACACACACACACACACACACAAAATGAAAGCTTAAATTCTACAGAAGTTGGTTTCTTCTCCAAGCTCTCTGGGGAAACTCCTACTCACGGATGAGGCGCGGATTAATTTGCGCTCCAACGCTGCTGGGGAGCTTCTCAAAGGATGTTTAACTGCTAAACAGAGAAGATGGATGGGAGGGAGTTAAGAAAAAAAGTCAACACAATATGCAGAAGTGTGCAGGGAGAGACGCTGCCACTGGGAAGAGATTCCCTCCCCTCCCCGCCCCTGTCAAACTGAGGAATCCACACCTACAGCAGGGGGTGCTGTGCTCTGAGGGAAACATCTTTCAGATACAAATTGAAGCTGAAATCCTGGCTGACTGGAGCTCCATTGCCCTTCCCACCTTCTGAGTTTCAACTCTTCTTCATTTCCTCTCCTCAGCAGCTGTGTAACATTGCCCTGCACCGTGAAACAGCTGCTGTGAGCCACCCAAGAGGTGGCTGCATTGCAGTGCCGCGGGAGGTGGGGAGCAATTATAGTGTATACTGCGTGTCAAGTACTGTGGGGTCCTTGGGGAAGGAAGGTGCTGCTATTAGCATGCAGGCAATAGCCCGCGTCCCCCTTGGCTACTGGCTCACTGTGTCTCACTCTGAAGCCAGGGACACTTCTTACCCCTCTTAACTACCCAGTGGGTTTTGAAACCACTGCACTCATTTAGCAAGTCTGGATGGGGAGACGAGGACCGGTTTAATCCCTTTGAAGTTACTCACCTCCTGAGATCACCGCTCTGGATATAAGTCAGGTCTCATTGGGAAACTAGGCTCTCTCATGCCAAAAGGCTGAGCCCTTAGACACATTAACCCCTTTGTGCCTGGACTCTGCTTCATAACAAGGTTATCACTCAATGGAGGTGTATTTACTGCATGGGGCAGCCCTGACGATGCCCATTTTGGGCTGCCGAAGGGGTTAAATCAGACCTCCAACCCAGAGTGCTCCCTGGGCTTCAGCTGAATGCTGGCTGGGGTGGGTGAGGGGTGTTTGCAAAGGACCCCACTGGAGCTCTCCTTTCAGGCCCCATGGCTAAGCCCTGGCACTGGCTGAAAGGAAAAGCTCCTTTTCCAGCTGTCAATGACCTCACGTGTCTCCTAATGGTCTCCATGCACCGCGCACACCATCAATTCATTAGGTGAAGCAGTTGGTGCTGGGCACCCACAACAGGGCACAACCCAAGGACAGGGTTCGGCTAATCCAAGCCAATGAGGGCCAGGCTCTCCGGACCCCCAGCAGCCCCTGGCTCTGCCTCCCAGGGCAATGGCAGGTGAACAGTGCCTGCGTCAGGCTGCGAGCGCCCACTTGGGAAGCCCAGTGAGAGCAAATGTGTCGTTAGCCAATGAGTGTGCCACTGGGCCAGCTAGGGGCTGCAGCTCAGCGAGCCTCCAGGCAAGGGCCTCCAGATCCACCTGGACTCCCTCAAATCACCACCATCAGTCTTTGGGGATCCCAAATCCTAGTGCAGCCACCTCGCCTGGGAGGCCCTGCAGTGCTGCAGCAGAGCCTAAGCTGTGTCAGCAGCCCAAACTCCTTCCCCCCGCGATGGCTCCAAACACACCTGAATGCTCCTACACTGCTCCCTCTTCCCTCAGCCAGTCCTGCCCTCTGCAGCTGCATCTCCCCACCCGTGCTCCCCTCTCCCGACCTCCATCGGGGGTGTGTGTATGTGAGAGGAGCTGCCTTTGCTGAGCACCTCCAGAGTCCTTCGGCCCTCATGGCTGCGGGGTGCAGGCCTCCCCCAGCCCAGACCTGTTCCACGCAAGAAACGCCCCTGGCTTCCAGCAGCCAATGCTGCTGGGTCTGTCAGCTGCTGCCTGCTCCATCCCCACCCCTTGGGAAGGACGGGCTGCCCCCACCACCCTCCAAAAATAATTGTCCAGCTCCAGAAGCCTGACACCACCCATGCAATGACACTGGTCCCCACATGGGACTTACTGCCCCTGCAAATACCCCACTCCTAGACCCCAGCCCCCCACCCTCACCCCTTTGCCAATATTGCTGGGTCTGCTAGAAGGGCTTCCTCCCCAGCATCCACGGCACAGTGCTCCCGCATGGCTTCATCTCCCATCCCTCCTCACACCTGGTACCCCCCAAAACCTGCAGGCTCCTCTGCTCAGACGCAACCCAGAGCTGCGACGTCAGGGCCTCTCTGAGCCACTGCTTCCCAACAGAGCATCCCATCGTCTCCTACCTGAGCACAGCTCACGGGGGACAGCCCCCAGGGGGCCGATCAGGCGCGGCTGCAGCAAGTGCGAGCCCCAGGGGGAGCCTTGCACAGACGAGGGGCGATAGGCTGGACACGGCTCTGGCCGTGGCTGCTGCCGGCGTTTCACAGCCTCCTCCGTGCAGCTGCAATCCCACAGGATTCCAGCTCTGAAGCCGGCTTGGGCTGTACCAACCGTAGCCACGCGCCGGGGGGCGGAGACCAGAAATATTTCAGCCCCGCACAAGAGGCAGACAAAGCCCTGAGACATCATCTCCTGAGGCGGCGGAAGAACTGGATCATGAACTGGGCACAGAGCCAGCACGCAGGGCCAGGCTCACCCACAAGGTAGCATCAATGCCCAAGGAGCCCTCCTGCCAGCACCAAGGTTGCTGCCCTGAGCCCACGGCACCAGTTCAGCCCATCTATCACCAGCCCAGCAGCACCCAGCGCCGGAGCATTTGGCTCAGCCTGTGTAGCTCTGTGTCCCGGTTTGGCCAAGGCTACCCAGGCGGGAGGGCTGGGTCAGGCCTCGTCCAGAGCCAGGCCTGGCGCACAAGAACATGCTACTCCAGCGCAGACTCACATGCCGGCCTGAGCATCTCTCTTCCAGTGGTGGGTGTGCAACTCACTGCATGATCTGACCCTCAAACCCTACCTGTAGCCAGAGCAAAGAGCCAGGAGTCTTGACTCCCAGCTCCTTTGCTCTGATGCACTAGACCCCACTACTCTCCCTGATGTGGGAGCGGTATCCAGGAGTCCTGGCTCCCAGCCCCCCCACCATTAGACTCCACTCCCCTCCCAAGTCAGAAGAAGGCAAAGTCTGACCTCACTGGCTCTCCCCTGCCCCTGGTGGGCTTGGAGTTACTGAGGGAAGTGCTGGACAAGCCAAGGGCAGGGCTAGGGTGAGGAAGGAGATTAAATCTCACTCTGGTTGGGTGGTTTAATGCTCTCCTTGCAGGGCTGAGGCCCAGCAGCTGAAGGGGGTGGGGGCTACTGCTGGGTGAGCCTAGGGTGACCAGATGTCCTGATTTTATAGGGACAGTCCCGATTTTGGGGCCTTTTTCTTATATAGGCTCCTATTACCCCCCACTCCCATCCCGGTTTTTCACATTTGCTGTCTGGTCACCCTAGGTGAGCCTGGCTACCAGGGCTGGCTCTTGGTGCTGCAGCCCCGGATCAATAAGACACTCACACTGACCTAGAAGGAGCAGCTGCTTCCTCCCTCCCTGTGGAGGGAATGGACGTGCCCAGCCCGCACTCCCCATCCCCGAGATGGAAAGCTACAGAGGAGGTAGTGACAGGCCTTTCATTACACAGCTCTGAGCTCACCCACAGCCAGGCTGGACTCCAGCCTAGGGCGGCATCTTCCCTCCCGGATGGCAAGAGGGAGGCCTCAGGGGCGCCCCAATGACACAGCACCCCCCCACTGCCTGCTCCCAGCACCTGGCAACAGCTCCTAAGCCTGGCTGGACTCCCCACCTGTTACAGCCAGGAAAGAATGGAGGCTCAGCTCCGGGGAGCTCAGGCTCAGCTGATGGGAGTCTCAGGTGCTCAGCATTTGGCTCTAATTTAGCATCTGTTGGGCCAAGCAGGGGGCAGGGTATTGGTGAGACATGGCTGGGCTGGGATCTGATGATCCACCCAATATCCAGGGCAAGTAAATATCAGGACAGATTCATCCCTTCGCTCTCTGCACCCTGAGTGGGGTCTGAACGCCCTAGATCAGGCTGCACTTGGCCTCAGGCCCTGCCTTTAGGTTTGTCCCTCAAGCATGCCACTGTTGCTTGCTTATTAACAAGACAGCGGGGAGGGGAGGCAGCCAGGGCTGGGAGAGCGGGAGGCGGCAGCCATGCCAAGATACTGCCCTTAGGTCAGGGGACCTGACACCCCTGACAATGACATCAAAATGACATTATCATTTTGTGCGAAAAGATGCTATTAAAATAATACTCTGCCCTTCTCTTAACTACTGCAAGGCTCTCACATGGCTTCATAAACATTCATTCATTGCAGCCTTCACTGGGAGGTAGGCAAGTCACTGAACACATGGGGAAACTGAGGCAGACGTGCCAGAGAGAATGGGCAGCCCTGAGGAAGCACCAGCTGGGATAATCCCAGGCTCAGCACCTGTGAGGTGAGATTAGTGCCTCACATCCTGGCAAACAAGTCTGGCCATCGGCATTGGGGTGCAAGAAATGAGTCACAGATGGGAGTTCCCCCTCCCCTCCCCACCCTGGCAGCCATGCCCCAGCTCTAGCCATATCTTCACAGAACAAACACAGGTCTGGGGGGACCCTGATAGCTGGAAGCGGGTGGCAGCCACTGCTAACACAGCTTCCCCAATGTATTTGGGGTGCCCAGCTGGGGACACCATAAAGGGCCCAGGTGTCTCAGGGAGTGAGCACCGGAGTTGCAGGTGTTTAGCTTTTGTGACAATCAGGCCCTTTTCTGGTGACTGCAGTTGGGCTCCCAGCTCCTGAGGCCCTCCGGACCCAGCACCGCCATTTGGAGCCCTGGCTGGGACTGCGTCGCTGCAATCACGGCCTCGGCTCTGCTCCCAGATGGCTGGTTTATTTCCTACTCCATGCAGGGGATTAAAGACAACAGCTTCTGTCCCCAGAGACGGAACAGGCTGGCGCTGAGGAGCAGCCTGCCTGGAGCCTAGCCGCGGGGCCGCAGTGCACCACCAGCAAAGGGACGTGACTTGCTCAACATCCCAAGATTGAATCCCACCTTGCCTCAGAAAAGGGCTAGAGGGGACAAGGGGGGCAGCTGTGAACCATTGTAGCTTTCACAGCTGGGGATGGGGAGAATATCCAATAATCCCCCCAATCCTAAAAGAACTAAAATCTAGTCCCCTTTCAGGTGCAGTCAGCCGTTGCCCTTAACACCTCTGCTGGCGGCCAGGGCTGTAGCTGCATTTCTACAGTCCAAATCCTACACAGCTAATTACCCCTCCCCTTCCAGACCACTGGGCGGCTAGGCCATAGGAAAAAGAACAAGGAGTCTTTGTGGCATCTTAGAGACGAACAAATTTATTTGAGCATAAGTTTTCGTGGGCTAAAAGCCACTTCAACCCACTTATGCTCAAATAAATGTGTTAGTCTGTAAGGTGCCATAAGGACTCCTCGTTCTTTTTGCTGATACAGACTAACACAGCTACCACTCTCAAACCGAGGCCATAGAAGACTATCCTGGAGCAGGGAAGCCTGAGGAGGTCTTTTCCAGCCCTAGAGTCAGTGGAAAAACATTGGCCAAGTAAATGGCTGCAAGCGGAACTGAAGTGTGATCATCAAACTTTCACTGCCCACTTCACAAACAAACCAGGACCTGACCCCAGGTCTTAATGTTCTGTCTCCCTTTGGCAGCATTGCAAGCGACATTGTCAGATAGACTTTTTTTTTCATTTTCCAATTGTTTTCTTCCTCGATGACATCATCATTGGGAGGTAGGCAAGTCACTAAACACATGGAGAAACTGAGGCACAGATGAGCGACTCGCCCAGTCACACCGCAAGCCAGTGACAAAGCCGGGAGTCCTGGATTCCAGTTCCTTGTTACTAACTGTTGGGCTGCACTGCCTATGTAGCTACTAACATGCCCTCCTGACAGGGAGAAAAACCTTCTAACACAGAAGCGTAGCAATAGGCCAATCAAGTCAAAAGGCTTATTGTACCAGAGCAAGTTCACCACAGGCCTTTCAGTAGGGTCCCCATGCACCGTGTGTGTAAGATATGAGATTTCCCCACAGGCTGATCTGGGATAGCTAGAATTGCCTGTGATAGGTTTATGGGACACTTGAAAGCATCTCTGCAGCATTCGGGTATCACAGGATGTGACTAGCCCACACCCTATCCACTAGTAGTCACAAGACCATCTGCCCAATTATTCCCACTTCCCTTGTGCCATCATTTATACCAGTGCAACATAAGCATGAATCAGAACAGTAATGTTCTACACCCAGTATCTGCATGAGCTGTAGGGCAACCAAGAATCAGGTCCCTGGGTTCAACTCCTGGCCCTGCTCCAAACTACCTGTGTGTCCTAGGGTGAATTGCTTCCCCGTTCCTCAGTTTCCCTACCGGGAAAACAAGGGAGCAGTGCTACTTGCCTACTATTTGCATAGTGCTTTGAGATCTGCATCTGAGAAGTGGATAAGTGCTAAACATTCTTATGGCTACAGGATTCAAGTCCCAGAAACCCCAGGACGTCTTCTCATGGGAGCTTCCCATCGGCACCTTTAACCCAAGCTGGCAAGCAGGTAGCTGTGATATTAGCGTGCTCCTGCTCTCGGGAGCCCACGCTTTCTAGAACGCTGGCAGCATCTGATTAACAGTTCCTGGAATAATTACCATCTAGCGGGGTTCGCTTACTGGGAATGCGGCAAAGAATTCTCTACTAATCCAGGCTGTGTCAGTAACCAATGGCCTTAACCCTTCGTAAAATGCCTTTGCCTAAGGCATTGTACACCTCAAAGGGCAGTCATTGTCCTAGGGGGAGGGCTGACATCTCTGACCAGTGGGCAACAGTGCAGCTCCCATCCCCTCATACCTGGCCCCCCTAATGTACTCCCTGCTGCATCTTCCCCCACCCCACCCTGCCTCAGATCTCATGCTGGGAAGCAGCAGTGGCAGTGAAGGGAGGGGAGGGGATGGAATCTGGCAAGGAGCAATGCTTGCCAGAGACTGCAGTATGGCAGGTGGGTGGCAGGGAAGGGATCTCAGGGGAGCACAGGGAGGAAGCAGGACAAGGAGATGCTTGGCTTGGAGGTGGAGGGGGGTCAGATTTAGGGTCCTGAAGGGTGAATTGGCCCCAAGAAGCCTGTATTTAAGAACAACCACAAATGTGGGGCTAGACCCCACCATCTGCTCAGCAGAAACCAGCAGGCTCCCTGGGCCCTGGCTGTGCAGGCCCTGCTCAAACCCACACTTCCCCAGGCTGGGGTGGGCGAAGGGAAGAGTCCAGGCAGCAGGTGACACAGCTCTACTGCTACGTCCTTGGGGAGCAGGGGCCACAGATCCACGCAGCAATGCACGGGAACGAATAGCACCTGGGCACTGACTCTCCGGGAAGCCTGCCGGCTAATATCAAATGGGTGCCCCAAGGACCTGGGTCAGTGATCAGCCCTCACCCCATCTTCTCAGTTACCCTGGAGCTCATGTGACTTCTGCCCAAGCCAGCATCCCTGGGCTGCAGGCCTCAGCTTCACACCGAGGTGTAGCCAAGCTGGAATCCTCTGGGGGGGTGTCTATACTGCAATTGGACACCCGTAGCTGGCCTGTGCCAGCTGACTCCAGGCTCGCAGGGTTCAGGCTAAAGGGCTGTTTAACTGTAGTGTAGACACAGGACCACTTCACAGGGTCCTAGAGCCCAGGCTCCAGCCCAAGCCTAAACATCTACAATCCAGCAAGCCCGAGTCAGCTGCCTGTCTGCAGGATGCCTCCCACAGCCCATGGGACTCGCAGCACCCACCTCAGCTATCTGCATGAGGCAAAGTGTGTCCTTGGCAGTAGGCTCTCCACAGCGTGAGCAGTGCCCTGTCATTACCAGCTCTGACTCCCGGAACCAGCTGCATCACACAGAGATGCTGATTTCACAGCCTTCCTCATCTCACACCCTAGAGGGATGGTGCAACCCAGTGACTCTTCCTCTGCTGGAATCCTGTCTGCCCTCACCTCCTCCTCCTCTAGTCGGCCTCTCCACTCCCTTGGCCCAGGTGGCTCTGCCTTGCAGGAGCCATGTGGGTTCTGTAACCTGACCTCCCCATGGGAAGGAGCTCACAGCGGGGAATGCAGTGACGTGCCTCACCAAGCACTGTCGAGCTGGGGCCCGCCAGGCAGGTTACTAAGGAGTCTGCTATCCATTTCAGGAATTATAATTGCAGGCAAGAAAAACAAGGTATTGAGCCACATGCAGAATTGCACACCCCTTTATCCCCATGTGTCCAGGGCACACAGCACATACACACACACACACGCAGGTTAGCATCAGGGTGTCCATCTGACACAGCCACACAAATACACACTTCCCCAAGTGTGGGGGAGGGATAGCTCTGTGGTTTGAGCATTGGCCCACTAAACCCAGGGTTGTGAGTTCAATCCTTGAGGGGGCCACTTGGGGATCTGAGGCAAAATCAGTACTTGGTCCTGCTAGTGAAGGCAGGGGGCTGGACTCGATGACCTTTCAAGGTCCCTTCCAGTTCTAGGAGATGGGATATCTCCATTAATCAATCTAATCAATCTACACAGCATGCTTATCAGCATCCGCTGGGCTTCTAGGCTCTATGGTAACACGGATGATAAATAAATGAATAAGAATAATGTGTCCATGCAACACAGCTCCATGAGTGCACAACACAACACCCACAAGCAGATTAGCTAGGTGCATTATGGGCTTTTCCCTCCCCGCCTGCCTCTGACACATCAGGGTACCAGATGCTTAGAAACAACAGTGCCCAAGACTGATATAGGACAGTGAATAGATGGCACAGTGGCCAGATCCAGTATTAAGTGGGATTCCATCTAATCTAGTATGGCATTTGCTGTGGGACACATGCACCCACACCTGACGAGCCGGGTGCACAGCACCCCCAAAGGTGTCAGGGACCCACCCAACATTCACAGCCCCCCTAGAGGTCAAGTTTTGAAGTCTGTGCTTAAGTGGCATGATTCTCACACCACAAGATACAAGCAGCCCTCACTGACTAGAACAGGCATCACCAGTATCCTGTGGCCAGAGAACAGGGCCCCGGGTTACCTGGCCTGCAGAGCTGACATCAAAGCCAGTGACCAGGTCCCCCAAGGCTTGGCATCTCTGCAGCAACCTGCCTTTGCATGCTGGGGGACCTAGAATACAGTGGAGGGAGAATGTTGTGTGGCCCTCAAAGGGGGCTGTGTTCCAGGCCTGGGAGATGACCCAAATTTTGGTTTGGTCCATGCATTCTGTGCCCACAGATCCATGCCCCCCTCCCCCAGACCAGCTAGGGCACACAGGGACATAACAACATGTGGCTCTTCCACAGCAGCTTTCAGCCCGGGATCTCAAAGCACTCGCTGAAGGCAGGCAAGGAGCATCACCCCATTTCACAAATGGGGAAACAGCCACTAACTCATTGGGGGTGGCTCAAAGCTAGGAACGGAAAGAACCGAGGCACCCCAGACCCCAGCTCTAACGATGACAACACACTCCTCCCCAGAGCCAGGCAGGGAACCCAGGCACCCCAGCTCTAACCACTAAAGTCACTGCCTTCTCCTGCTCGCTCCCCCCGCATGCAGTGCCACATGTCCATGGTACACACTCGCGTGCACAGCTCCCGGCCTCACCCTCGCGTGCAAGGCGGGGTGCGGGGGTCCCCTTTTCCTCCCCCCAGCCCGATCCATCCCTTGCCTTTGCCACCGCTGCTCCCCTCCCCGCAGCAGCGCCCCCAGCCAGACGCCCGCGATCACCAGCATCCCGCACAGCGGCGCCGCCTGGGCCCACATGGCCACGAGGGGAACCAGCGACCCCCGCCCCCTCAGTCCGCCCGTCCCCGGGGCTCCTGGGTGCGGGGCGAGCGGAGAGCCCCGGCCCCCGCGCGGAACAAAGGCAGCGCCACCCGCGGGCTTGGGGGCCGGCCGGAGCTCACCTGCGGCGCCGGGGGCCTGCAAGCTGCCCCGCTTCTGGAAGGGGTGCTTGCCCCGGGGGGCCGCGGCGCCCGCTGACATTTCGCTTCCGTGCGCCGCCGGGGACTCGGAGCTAAGGAGCCGGCGGCGGCCGGGGGCTCTTCCTGTAGCAGAGTCCCAGAGCTTGCGCGGCCCGCTCGGCCCCTCCCCTGGTTGATGATTGATGCAGCGAGCTCGGGGCTGGACCGAAGTCCCAGGCTGCCTGCCCTGGTGGCAAACCCGCGCGCCTCAGGCCCCGGGGACCGAGAAAGGGCGACCCCCTGCTCCCAGGCGAAGGGGCGGGGAGGTGCATGGGCTGGAGCAATGCATGGATAGAAATGGGGGGGGGCACTGGTGCTGGAACTAGGGGTGCTGAAGTAGTAATAACAGACACCAAATACAGGGTTTCCATCAGCAGCACTCTTGGGGGGCTCCTCCTAGCTTCCCCAACCAGGCCTGTCTAATCACAGCTGTTTCCAGACCCCCTGAGGCCAGGGGTCCCTGTAGCCCAGTCTCCGGTCTTTGCCAGAAGCCAGGGCCAGCAGCTTCAGAGGAGAGGAGAAAGAACCCTGCAAGGGGCAGTTATGGAATATGGGGGCTCCTGGCACAAGATGGGGCAGACAGACCTGCCTCCCACCCCACCCTGGTGCCTGCCCACCTCCACAAACACATGCCTCAGGGGTGTATCTGTGCCCACAGTGGCACTTACAGGCAGATCTACCCTCTCACCTCTGCATTTAGACAGGGATTGAAGCAGGAGAGGAGCAATCCAGGCCCCCCTGCCAGGGGTCTCCCACAGAACAGGCACCAGGTGATGATCCCATGCTGTGCTCCACAGCATGTTTCCTCTGAGGATCCTGGTGTACTCCACAGCCATTGCGCTTTCCAACCCACCCTGCTAGGCTCCGTTCCCTGGGGAAGCAGAGAGATCACATGCAGCAGTACATCGGTATCAGAGCCAGAATCGGAACCCAGTCATCCTGCCACCTCCACCCCCTGCGCTAACCACAGAGTCGCACTCCCATCCTGATCTGCAGGACAGGCAAATATTTACACTGCTTTACGTTCTACTTTCCCCCAAACAGTATTTTCAGAGGGCGTCAGTCCTGTCCCACACATTCTGCTCCGAGCAGTGCTAGAACAAGAGTCATGAAAAGGGGATCCACTGTGGAATAGGAACAGCACAGCTGGGACAGGTCCTCCCCACCTGCATTATCATCAGTAAAAAATACTCTGAAAAAGGCAGCATGGCCTAGTGGAGAGGGCACTGGACTAGGAGTTAAATTGCTGACTCTGCTGCTGGGTGACCTTGGGCAACACTTCACCAATTTCTGCCTCAGTCCCCACCCCCACACACACTTTTCCTGTCATATCTATTTAGACCAGAGGTCCCCCAAGTGTGTGGCACACTCCCCTAAGGGGGTGCAGAGGAAAGTCTGGGGGAGTGCAGCGGGACCCGGGTCAGACCCCACAAGGGTACGGGGGGAGTGCCACCTATCCCTTCTCCACCCCCTGCTGTGCTCCAGTCCCGCTCACAGCTGCATCCCCAGCCTCAGTGCAGCTCCATTAATGGCCCTGCACCAGCCCCAAGCCTCACCGCTGGCCGCAGGTCCCCACCGCAGCCCAGCTGCAGCTCCGCCCCCAGCCCTAGACCCACCCCCAGCTGCAGCCCCCTTATCTCTGTCCAAGTGGGTGTGGACAGGGGCAAGGAGGGGTGCGATCCTTAAAAGTTTGGGGACCACTGATTTAGACTGTCGGCTCTTTGGGGCAAGCAAGGACTGTCTGTTGCTGTGTGTGTGTGCTGCATCTGGCACCACCTGTGACACAGACATGCCCGGGCAGATATATTACCTCTGGGTCTGACCATCCTCTCGCTATTTCACTGAAGGGGATCGGGTGTCGAGCACTAGCTGATTTCTGGGTTATTGCACGATGTTTGTATGGGAGAAAGTTTTAGAGCATGTAACCTGCAGGGTGCAGGGTTTCAGGCCTGTTGAAATGAAATTTGTCACCTGAGGTGAGGCGGATCTCAGGGCAAACTCAATCAACAACACTGAGAACAATGGACATCAGGGGAGCCAGCCCTGTGTTTACCCTGGACCAGGTGCAAGCTTGAAGCTTTACAGAGATAAAAGAACCCCAAGAAATGTCTCTGAACAGGGGACCTCTGGGGGAAGAGACAGTCTGTAACTGTGCTGGAGATGAAGAGCCCCAGTGGTTATCCATTATGGAGGAGACACTCTGCCAGCTGGAGCATCTTATAAAAGGTGGATCTCAGCTTTGTGAACTGAACAAGCACTGAGCATTGGTTAAGGAATACCTTATTCCAGGAAAGGGACTTGTTAGTTGTTAATACATGTGGGCTCTAGACTGCACGTTACCTTTTCCTTTTACCTCATGTGTCCTTTTATTTGAATCTTTAACTCAAGCTCTGTTAAATAAACCAGTTTGGTTCTACACATCTAAGTGCTGTGAGCTAAGGAGAGTACTGAGCTGAGGAGCAGCTGGGGAACCGGGCATCCTGCATCCAAGGAGGCAGTGGATCGATGTGCCTTGCGGGTATCCAGAAGGCAAAGGAATCGGGCTCTCAAGTGTAACAGAGTGGGATATGTTAATTGCTAGCCCGCTGACAGAGTGGGGCTCAGGGAACCCAGAGCCCACAGCCCACTGCTTGCGGTACCAGTAGCCACCAGAAGTGGGAGATTTTCCCCTTGTGGGCACAGACAAGGCTCTTACCCCCTGTAAGCAGAGGGCAGTGATTTGCCCCAGACACCTCAGGTCACCCCAAAAAGCGTCATGCTGCCCTCACAGAAATAACAATAAAAGGAAGAATCCGGAGCTCCGTCTAGATGCTGATTCTGGCTCCAGCCTGGGGCTTGGAGATTTCACAACAGCTGGTTGTGTCACCTTTGGCTTGGGGAATTGCCAGTATGCCAGTAGCTAGGCTCTGCTCAGCTGCACTAGGAACCTTGGTGCCCCAGGGGGAAATGTTTCTATTTGCACATGTCAGAAACGAAAACCTTCGCAGCCCTTGTGTTAAACCCCGAGCAGGGGTGGAGTCAGGCCAGGGCCTTTGGCTGGAGCAAAAAGCGCCTGCGATTTCCAACCAGCTGCAGGAGAATTGCAGATTATTCCCAGCGAAGTGTGATTGAGGAGCAGGAAACGTGACACACAAACCCCTGGGTACTGGGCAGCCCCCTACCCTTGCCCCGGGTGAGAGCCCTGCCCCCCGGCTGCCTGTAATGTCCCTGCACGTTATGCTGCATAGCGTGTGTAGTAAACACCAGCTGTGCCTCCAAAGGGAACCGTTACCGCATGGGTTGAGCTGGATCCAAACCAAGACGTCAGTGGGATTAACACGGCCCCTCCCCCCCCGCACAGACCCTTTCCCTGCCCCCGCCTCTCCCCCCAGGGCCCAGGATGTTAGCGCCTCAATTCTTAACCGGGGAGCTGCAGATAACCGGGGGGGAGGGGAGGTGGTCAGCGAACAAGCGAGGCGGAAAGACAAAGAGGAACCAAACAATCAGCCTTTGTGCTACAGGAGCCGAGCGCCGGATCTTCCTCCAGGGGGGAGCCCGACCGCAGCCCGGCCCCCGCAGCAGCGCCCCCGCGGGCTGCAAAGCCACCGCTGGGCTCTGCAACCTATGCGCCCTGCATGGGAGGGGATCGAGCAGCAGCGAGCCCGGTGAGCCGAGAGAGACAGGGAGGGAGGGCGGATCATCTCGTCGATTAAGAGAGGATGAAGGGGGGCCACCAATGGCAGCTTCAGAGTAACACAGAGCGGAAAGGGAAGTAAAGCGGGGGTGGGGGAGACAGTGATACAGAAGCTCCCAGCCCGGGTACCCCTCGCCCTACCTGAGGCCATGCTGATCCTGCCCTGTCGCTGCCCGGGAGGCAGGAGGCTAGCAGGGGCAGGCTGCCTGGGAAGCAGCGGATGAGCCTCCCACTGCGTGGGGAGAAGAAAGCAGGCTTTGTGTTAAATCTAGGAATGGAGCAAGGCCCGGACTAAATGCTCCTGCTGGTAGAAAATACAGTCACTGAGACAGGCTGTCCCAGCCAGGGTGCTCTGCTTGCCCTGGAATCCTGCCAGGGGAGGCTCTGGGCTACTGCTGGAGGCCAGTTTACTGCAGGCAGGACCCCCTCCCACCCCTCCAGCTGTAGCTCTAATGTCTGTGCCTGGAACTTTAGCTCTAATGCTAAGCAGGGGAGCTAAAGGAGAATCTCCATTAGCTATAAGCAGTATAGTGCTTATGACCCCCAGCTGAGCAGTTCTGAATCCATCCAGCAGAGAACAGCGGTGACACACCAGTGAGCTCATTATGCTACAGACATTAATAGCAGGATCTTGCAATTTTCAGCCCCCTCCCCCCATGAGTAATTCTTGGCCTCCCCAAATGCCCCTCCCCTACATCATTGCAGGGCCCTATTCAGAGTTGCCATTCTTCTCTCAGGGGTGACACCACTGTCTTCAGTAGAGTTTCACCAGGCAGTAATTTTGGCCCCCTGTTGTTTAAACCCCTTCATGGACTCACTCCAGCCCACCTCCCAGACCTGGGGCCAGATCCTCAGCTGTGGTAAATGGATGTGACTTCATCAGCATCAATATGACTAGAGCGGCCAAGGCCGGCCCTAGACTAAATGGCACCCCAGGCGAGGAACATCTTACACACACACACACTCCTCCGCAGTCTTAGAAGTCATCATACATTATGTGTTAAGCAGGGCAAAAAAAGTAACAGTATTTCTTTTATATTGTTGTGTAGACAGGGGTTCGATAGGGATCTCTGGCATCTCATTAAATATGTCCTTTATTAGTCACTATTTACACCAAGTCTTAAAACACAAGTACACTTTCACAATTGCACAATCAAACAAGGTTCACACAATACCACAGCGGGGCTCTCACTTCATGTCTCTTCATTCTTACATCTCACTGTGGGCTGGCGACACCCCGCCCCTTATCTACCCGTGGTGTTCTAGGAGGTTCAAGGAAAATGTAGTTCTCGAAGTCTGGAAGGTTCCATGAGATTCTACATTCTAGGAGGTTAGTGACAAATGACTCCACCTATGGAACACCTGAAACATGTCACCTCAAACCTTCTCTTTTCCCTTTTGTCGCTAAAAACAAAATCAGCCGCCCGAGCCCAGCACCCCCTGGGTTGCCTGCCCCTAAATCCAAGCTCCTCCTCTCTCCTACTCCTGTGCTGGCCCCTCTCCTCTCTATGCTCCCATACAGTGTCTTCGGTGGCAGGGGGTCCGCTCCACGTCTTCCGCTGCACTAAAGGACCCCCCCACCGCCAAAATGCCGCCGAAGACCCCAGAGCGGGCCGCCGCTGACCCCAGAGCGGGCCGCCGCTGGGTGAGCCTAAGGCGCGGTGCCCTCTTACCTGCGGGGCCCGATTCCGGGGAATCGCAGGAATTGGCCTAAAGCTGGCCCTGCTGCCCCCTCACCCGCAGAATCCATTTCCAGCTGTTCTTTGGTTTCTCCTGCTTTCGGCTAGAGCTGCTGAGCAGGAGATGCAGAGGGCGTTGGGGGACAGTAACGGGCATAGTCTGTATGTGACAGGGAGTGATCACCTGGTAGCAGAGGGGAGAGCATGTGTGGGGAGCAAGGAGGCTGGCAAGGATGAGGAAGTGAGTGGGGAAGGGAGGAAGCAGTGATGAAGGGAAGGGGTTGGCTCCCCCTCCTGGCCGTGGATCCAGGGTGAGGGCTCTGCATTCAGTGCCCCCAGGTAATCCCAGGCACCAGCCTCTTGCACCCGTTGAGTCACTCCCACTGGGACCCAAATCCCAGGGCCAGCACCACATACCGAGTTCCACCGTGTCCAGGATCTGCCCCCAGGGACTGCGCAGGGGTAGGGGTGGGGAGGAGATGGAGACCAGCTTACTTTGAGCTCCTCCCCTCAGCCAGCTCTGGAGGGGGTCGAGGGGGGGCAGAGTGAAGCCCTACACCTCTCCTGCCCCAGCAGCTGAACCCATGCGGCTGTTCCCATTCAGCTCCAAGGAGGCAACCACAGATCTCCCTCCCTGCAGTGTGGCTATTGTGGGTACTGGGACGGGCGGGCCGAGGCCTGCCCAGAACTAATGCTCTGTCTGCCCCCTTGGCAGAGGACGAGGAACCCCTGAACCCAGGCCACAAATGAATTTGTGGTGCAACAAATGAAAAACCAGGACTGGGAGTCAGGGTCAAAGGTTAAAAATCAGGGCCCCAGAAGAGGGTACCAAGCAGAGAACCCCGAGAGCGCCCACCACTGCTCAAAGGTGTCAGTGGATGCCTCCCAGAAGAGGCATGATTGGACAAGGGCCCGGAAACAGGCCCAGATCACCCCCCATCCAGCTTCCTCCTCCTGGACTGATGGGTGGCTATCTTGGCCAGCACCAAGAGGAGGCAGATGAGGTGGTCTTACAACTTTGTGGGGCCATGGATGGGGTGTGCATAGATGAGGCAGGGCGGGGAAAAGTGCAGCCAGATTCTCAGTGAGGTCCTGGAGAAGCCAGAAAAGGGGCTGCAGCCTGGCACACTGCATAGATGTGTGCCAGGGTCTCTCTCTTGTCACAGAAGGGATGGGTGTCAGGGGATTCTGTGAACCATGCCAGACATATGCCCATGTTCATGACTCCATGGAGGAGCCGCCAGCTAATACCCCCAATGGGCTGTGGAGCTAGGGTGGAACTTAGACTGTCACACTAGAGTATTGCCAGCAGATCGAGGGACGTGATCATTCCCCTCTATTCGACATTGGTGAGGCCTCATCTGGAGTACTGTGTCCAGTTTTGGGCCCCACACTACAAGAAGGATATGGAAAAATTGGAAAGAGTCCAGTGGAGGGCAACAAAAATGATTAGGGGGCTGGAGCACATGACTTATGAGGAGAGGCTGAGGGAACTGGGATTGTTTAGTCTGCAGAAGAGAAGAATGGGGGGGGGATTTGATAGCTGCTTTCAACTACCTGAAAGGAGGTTCCAAAGGGGATGGATCTAGACTGTTCTCAGTGGTACCTGATGACAGAACAAGGAGTAATGGTCTCAAGTTGCAGTTGGGGAGGTTTAGGTTGGATATTAGGAAAAACTTTTTCACTAGGAGGGTGGTGAAGCACTGGAATGGGTTACCTAGGGAGGTGGTGGAATCTCCTTCCTTAGAGGTTTTTAAGGTCAGGCTTGACAAAGCCCTTGCTGGGATGATTTAGTTGGGAATTGGTCCTGCTTTGAGCAGGGAGTTGGACTAGATGACCTCCTGAGGTCCCTTCCAACCCTGATATTCTATGATTCCACCCTCCGCAGATGGCAGCTCCTCCTGCCACTCAGTGTCGGAGTGAGAAACAAGGGAAAGGAAGTGGATGGTATGAAACATGAGCATGTAAGGATGTTCCTTGGGTGCAGTTCAGAGATGGACCAGCTGGATGGCATTTAGCCAACTCAGGGAGTGTGTCAGGGGCAACTGGGGAGGCTTGCAGGGTGTGATACTTCGAGGTTCAACCCAGACCAGTAAGGGGTTGTGTCACCACCTGCCCTGCAACTCTGGGTGCCTTAAATGCTACTCTGCCATGGCTCTCAGCTCTGACACCAACAGCCAGCCTACAGGCATGTAGGTCACACCCTGGTTCCCATCTGTCTTGGTGACTCCTGTCAGGGTGACCCCAACATCCTCCTAGTCCCAAATTTCCCAAAGCCATCTGCCAATGTAACAGTCTGCTTGGGTTCCCTGGCTTGGAGTTACAGTGTTACCCCTCTCAGCCTCAGCAAGTGGGAGTTCTGCTATTGCTAAGCTGTGTGCCAACTTCCTGACCGGAACAAGAGCTCTGTGTAGCTCAAAGCTTGTCTCTCCTACAAGCAGAAGTTGGGCCAATAAAGTGTCCAGCCCTTGCCTGTAGCACTCCCAGGATTTATTCAGTTTGCTGCTTCTGTAAAGAGACAATATAATGTAACTGAGGCTTGACAAACACACTGATTTCAATCACAGCCTGAACAGGCTTATAGTAATAGTAAAACAAGTGTATTTAACAGCAGGACATAGGATTATGTGATACCAAGTGTAGGGAATAAAGACAGAAGGGTTCACAAGCAAACAAAAGTAAAAATAGGCTTCTAAGACTAAAACTTAATTTCAGCACGTTACCATCTTTGCCTACAATCCTTCCCCTTGGTTGAAGGCTCAGATGTTCTGTGATCTCAAGAGCTCCGGCCCCTGGAATCCCCCAAGTGATGGATACCTGAATGGCTCTCTGTTTCTGCTTATACCTCCCAAAGCTCATTGACCCTGTTCCAAGAGGCTGGAAGGGCTTCCTGCTGTTCTTCCCTTCCTGTGGGCTTTCCATGCCCCTGCTGTTTCATATGTAAATGGGGCTTCCATTGTTTTGATTCCATAAGGCTTAATTTACACTGGAGACAATTAGCTGCTGACCCTCCTATCTGAGAGAAAACCCCGTGCCTGGTCACCGACTTTAAAGTGTAATATCGATGAGTATCCATTTATCCTACTATAGTATTAATGCAGACTAGTGTATTACAGGCTTTCCTAAAACAGCTCACTCAATACATTTCTATCACACAGTAATGTTGTATACAATCTGTTGATTCAATACTTATCATTTGCGGGTCAGACACCCTGTCTTTAGAGCCCAGTAAACCTTTGAAATGGATTCCTCTGAAGTGTATCCCCAGATACAGTTTTTTGCTCCTTCTGGGGTGTAGATGCTGTGTTGGCTCCACCCTGCTTGATAGCTTTGTTTACCTTATATGTAAATATACTTCATTGTCTCTGCCTGAGACCAGCCTGGTTAGACAAGCAAATACACATTCCTTTGTCTAAGGCAGCCTTGGTTTATGCATTGCTTGCCAAACACGTTTTAAGAACATAATCCTAGCACATATCCATAACTCTTTGTACACCCCCTTACAGACATCATGCAAGAATATTAGTAATCAGTGAGATATGAGTTTTTCAATCACATACGACATGCCACCTTTTGGGTATATATCATGGCAAAAGTGTGTTAGGTGTAGTGAGTGTGTCAGGCCTGACAGAGTTGCTGACACAGAATAGTGAACCATCAATGGGTCTGTGTGTCACACAGGGCAGGGGTCTGATGAGGAGCTCAGGAGCGCTAGAGGTGGGCAGGGAGCGCCCTCCTGTAGGATGCGCTCGAGAACAGTGAGAGAAGCAGGGGACAAGGCCGCCCTCACCTCCGGCGCACACAACGGGGATCCACAAAGCCTGCAAACCCATGTGCTGGCCAAGCACCATGGGCTCTACCCAGTCCCACCATAGTCCAGGAGGTCTTCGATTCTGGTGGCACCAGCCAGGACCAGCCTCCAGCACACCTAGAGGGACACCATCCACTGCATACAAGGGTGTGTGCTGTGTAGGGTTTCTCATAGGAGACCTTCCCCCTCGGTGGTCACTGCGGCCGTGCTCACTGAGAGTAGCTTCCAGGTCCTGGCAGACAAACAGTGGCTCAGATAGGTCCCAGGGAAGACCTGTCGGGTGGAGATAAAAGAGCTGCCGGTCATATCGGAGTACCCTCCATGCCGGACTATGAGGTTCTGCAGGGCCGGACGGCTGAACGGGTGCGCCTGACTGTGAATATAGGCCCAGGGGGAGGCTCAGGACACCCACAGAGAGAAACCCAGTACACTCCTGGCCAGAAAAACTCCAGGATCTTCTTCTGGAGCCTGGCCAGGGTCCCTGGGGGTGGGATCAAGGTGTGAACCCATGCTAGAGCATGGACAGGACTAGCTGGCTGATCACCAGTACTCACCGCCAAAGGGAAAGGCACCCGAGCACCACCATCCACCTCCACAGACAGCCTGGACTCCTGAGCAATCCAACTCCCCTCAGCGTGGCTGCCATGATCCATCCCTCCCCTGCACAGAGGATACTGTGACCTGCCCCCTCCTGCCATGAAGGGTTTATGGTGCTGCTCTTTGGGGCTTCACCCACAGAAACCTCCAGCCCCCAGAGCAAGGAGGAGGCGGTCCCAGGGCAACCCCGCTAGGGATCACAGGTTCAGCTGCAGGCGCCACATCACCCAGATGATACTGACAAACAGCAGGCAGTCAGAGAAGAGCAAGGGAGAGCTGGCAGGTGGGGAGAAACTAAAAGAGCCCAAACCTCCCAGCTGAGCCAAGCACCTGCTCTGATCTACCAGATTGGTCACCAGCCTGCCATGGGGCATTTAAAACAACTGGAGGGAATAACCCTGCATTGGTTTAATAGGGGGTTCCATCCCCGTGTGCTGTTCCCTGTGGTGCAGAAGGCTGGTCCCAGCTGCCAGCGGCTCCAGATGTCAAGCTGATTGCCTGGCAGCATCTCCCAGCAGCTGCCAGCTCCGCCCAGAATCGCAGCTCATGCACTGACGAGTTCCTCTTCCTGAGACTTTGCTCAGGAGATTAGAGCCATGCATGAAATGGGCTCCAGGGGGCAGCCCCGTGTCACCTGATCTCTGAACCCAGCAGGGGTTCTACTCCGCTCTAACCTACCGCACCGCAATTCTCTCCTGCGGGGCTGGATGCCACCTTGCTGTTGGGTCGGTTATAAAATAATCCAAGTTACATGATTCATAGTGAAGTAATGGGGACGCCTGTATAGCTGCAAATTCCCCACTCAGACCTCGTGGTGCTGGGGCTCTGCCGGTGTGAACAGCCTCTTGCCATTAAACAGCTGTTCAATGTGGGATCCCTGAACTGTCCCTCCTGCGACAGACCCATGGAAATCTGGAGCTATGCGAGTTTCAGAGGGGGCAGGGATCATGGGCCCTTGCTGTGCTGAGAGCCAAGCCTCCAGCACTGCCGAACTGCTCCGTGGCTAACAGGTAACCCCCTGCCTACGCAACGGGAAACTGCAAGCATGCTGGATCTGCAAGCAGCAGAGAGCATGAGCTGCAGGGGAATGGCAATACTGGGGAGCCTGGGTGGTTAGAAGGAAAAGCCAGCCTTTTAAGAGACACGTGTGCCAAGACAGTCCAACCGTAGCAGGGTCACTACTTGGTCAGATGTTCCAGATCCCTGCTGGTGTAAATCAGTAGAACTCCATCAGCTTCCCTAGTTTACTCCAGCAAAGGCTCCTGACCCCAAGCACCATCCAGGAACTGGAGAACATGGGGAGCATGAGTCCGTAGAGGGTGCTCTTCCCAGCTGGTGCTGAATCAGTGCTCTAGGAAAGCGCTCACAAGCGACGTGCTGCTGGCAGTGCCGTCTTTCAGATGAGACGCAGAGCCAGGGCTCTGTCCACCACACGTGTGATGAAAGATTTCTGGGCTCTTGTCCTAATAAATTCCATCCTGCATAACTATTTCCTAGGGATCGTAGGTATTTATCTGGCCCCCCTCATTACAACCTCTGAGCCCCTCACACCTTTCACGGAGTTCTCCTGTGCAGCCTGGCAGCTCACAGACGGGGAACTGAGGCACAGAGAAGTTAAGATCTGGTCTACACCTAAAACTTGGATCAACCTAGCTATGTTGCTCAGGGCTGTAAAAAATTTCATGCCCTGTGAGACATAGTTAGGTTGACCTAATGCCTGCTGTAGACACTAGGTCAATGGAAGAATTTTTCTCTTAATCTAGCTGCTGCCTCTTGGAGAGGTGGATGTGAAGCCTCCTGGGGGTACTCAAGGCTGTGAGGATCTCGCCACCACCTGCCCCTTAGTATGAGGAAGCCTTGTCTGTGCCTGCTGGGAGTCAACTCCACAGGCCACGGGCAACACAAGCCCAGCCCTCTAAGGCCACGCAGGTCCCACCATCACTCCACAGATTAGCGACAGGCACACACCAGCCCTCGAGTCCTCCGAGCGTCTACCTGGAGTGTCCCATCCCAATGCTCACAGTATTCACTGATCTGCTGCTTCCAAAGACAGAGAACAACCCAATGCACCAGGTCCACCACAGGTCACCGCCCTGCTCAATACACAGTGTTTAGATTTGTTTATAGTGAAACCAAGTGTAAGATCATTTAACAAAACTCGGAGATTCTAGTAGTAGCGTTGGAAACAAATGGTTACAGATAAAATAAAATCATAACACCCATTCTAGAGCACAGACTTAATTAACAAGGTGCTCTCCTGTCTAATAACATGTTGCTCACCAAAAATCCTTCCAGCACTTAGGGTGACCAGGCAGCAAGTGTGAAAAATCGGGACAGGGTGTGGGGGGTAATAGGAGTCTATATAAGAAAAAGACCCAAAAATTGGGACTGTCCCTATAAAATCGGGACATCTTTCCAGCCAGTTGCTTTATAGGCTTCTTTCAGGAGTTTGCCTCCTTGGTGAAGGATTCAATGTCTCTTTGCACTCCGACTATACCACCATAACAATCCTTCAGCTGCATTCACGAACAGAACATCCCCAGCTGTTTGGTTCTACCTGTAGATTTCCTCTCGTCAATTTTGCAATCTCTCAATTGGCACTGGGCTCTGTGTGCAAACAGCCATTCGGTGTGAGGCAGACGATGCACACATGGCCAGACAGGGAGTTAGGTATCAGTTACCTCCTGCCTGAAAGGAATGTCTCCGATGTACTTCACCACCTGGTGACCTGCCTTAACACCAGGACCTTAACAACATAGTGTTCAGTAGAGATACAACACCTTAACTAGTAACAGAGGGTCCTGTGGCACCTTTAAGACTAACAGAAGTATTGGGAGCATAAGCTTTCGTGGGTAAGAACCTCACCTTAACTATTCTCCATGCAGACATTTCACAACTATTTTGATGCCCCAGGGCTACTGGCTCTCATGCCACTCTTTGGTGAACTATTATGCAGTTATCTGGCCATGGGGATCCCTGTACAATCTTATGCATCCCCTATTCCCTCTGCCACTTGGCATCAGGCGGTCACTGGGTCACAGTGGATTACCTACATCAACAGGAAAACCACTTCCGTTGATGTGGGAAGCACAGACATACTGGAGCATAGACATACCCTAAGTGATTTGGCCAAGGTCCCGGAGGGATTCTGTGCAGACCAAGGAATTGACCCTGGGTCTGCAGAGTCCCCAGGCAGCATCCTAAGCACAGGGCCATCAATCCCACTGCAATTCTAACCCTGTTTACAAGGAGTTGCACATGCCTGTGGCATTGTGTAAAAAATGAATCCAGCACTGATCTAGCATACGTCAGGTACACGTCACAAAACAACAAAGCTGGGAAACCATGTTCCTTATTAGAGATGGGGAAACTGAGGCACAGAAAGATGGACCAACTTTGCCATTGACCTGCTGTGTGATTTTGGGCGAGCCAGAAACAGAACCGCAGAGCTCAGGTCACCTGATTCTCAGCCCACTACTCTATAATATTTCCATACAGGATTTGCTTTCCTCTCATCCTATAGTGTTATAGTGCACCGTTAAAATACTGATGTGCCACTCAGGAGGTGGCTGCATTACAACGGTGGATTAAATCTTCTTGATAGATTGGTAAGGCTATCTACATCACCTAGGATCTGGGGCTTATAGTGGATCACAACCTGAATATGATGCAGTTATGAAAAAGGCAAATATCATTCTGGGGTGTATGAACAGGAATGTCATATGTAAGACACCGGAGGTAATTGTCCTGCACTAGTGAGACTTCAGCTGGAGTCCTGTGTCCAGTTCTGGGTGCCATACGTGAGAAACGTGGATAAACTGGAGAGTCCAGAGAAGAGCAATCAAAACAGTAAAAGGTTTAGAAAATCTGGCTCATGAGGAAAGGTAAAAAAGCTGGGTCCATTTAGTGTTGAGAAAAAAAGACAGGAGGGAGGACTTGATAAGTGTCTTCAAATACATTAAGGGCTGTTATAAAGAGGCTGGTGATCAGTTGTTCTCTTTGTCCACTGGAGGTAGGACAAATAGTAATGGACTTTATCTGCAGCCAGGGAGATTGAGGTTAGATATTAGGGGAAACTGTCTAACTTCCTGGGTAGTTAAGTGCTGGAACAAGCTCCCAAGGGAGGTCATGACATCCCCATTATTAGAGGTTTTTAAGAACAGGAAGGACACACACCTGCCAGGGACGGTCTAGGTTTACTTGGGGACTAGATGCTCTCTCAAGGGCCCTTCAAATCCTGATCCTATCTGTGTGCCTATACCTCATAAGGATGCTATCAGGCAAAGGAAATGCTTCAAATGCCCAGTGGTAAGCAGCACCCAGGAGAGGGAGAGATGGATGTGCATAGGAAAGATTCTAGGTCAGTTAAATATGTGCTAATAATAAGGGTCTGTTGTGGAAACAGAAAAACAAATCCTTAGGCCGAAGCCAGAGTGAAGGGGTCTGTAAGCAAAGGCGAAGAGCGTTACACTGTAGGGTTATGGCAAGGGTCAGAGATTCATGTCTCTGCTTGCCTGCCTGGCTTTCACTGTCCCTCGCTTTAGGTCTCTACCTCACTCTGCCCCATTCACTCCTCAGCTCCTCACACGTCTCTTTCCCTTTGGGACCTGGGATCCACATCTCAGCATTAGAAGTGGAGTGATAATGGGAAGTGCTGGTGTTAAATTCTGCCCCTTGCTCATACCAGCCCAGCCCCACTGCAAGCATAGCACATGGCCTGTGGAGCACAAGGGATGTGCTTGTGTGTGTGTGTACACGTTTGTGCAAGGCTGTGAGCATGCGGGAGTGCTTGTGCACAGCAGGGGGTCCTTTCTTAGCCACCAGTGCCGGCTGAGGGCAAAGCCATCCAAGAGAAAGGCCCCTGGGCAAGCAGGCTCCCATCATGAAAGAAACAGGCTGCTGGGGCCATTAGTCCAGAGCAGGCCAGTCCTAGAGGTAAAGGCAGCACTTAGCTCCCACACCTTGACAGGGGCTGTGCTTCAGCCTACAACTGAGTCACTTCAGCCAAGTGCCCTAAGGAAAGGATTGTTCAGGCTGAATGAGGCTGCCCCTTGGTGTCTGTACCAACCATGGGTTGTGGGTTGGGGATCAGCCTGTGCCATCCCCCTTCATTTCTCTCCCTCTCCCCCCCCCCCATCTCTACCTCTCCCTCTCCCTTTCTTTCCTCATTCTCAGCAGCTCCCCTTATCCACCCTCTCCAGGGCTTTCCTGTTAATCCCTCAAGGGCTGAGTGAGGGGGATTGGCCCGCAGCTTTTATAACTCCTCAGCTGGTGAAGGATGTGGGCTTGACAGCAGCGTGGGGAGAGGGGCGGCCAGGCCCGTCTCCACAGACAAGGCCCCCTGCAGCATCGCACCTCACCCTGCCCAGTAGGGCTGCATTCGGCCTTTGGCCTCTATGCTGAGCCTGCCAGCCAGGGGACTGGACGCAGCAATGGAGGGATGGGTGCCTGCCCGCCAGGAGACGGGCTCAGACACACCAATGCATTTCACTGAGGCCACCAGAAGGCAACGTCTTTTAGGCATGACTGCCCCAGGCTGTATTTGAATTAGCAACCTAGCAGCCACATCCCACTGAGCCAGCCTCTCCTTGGAAGAGCCAGCTCCACCAGTCCCCCTTGAGATGCTTCTTTAAACCTCCCCCCATGGCTCTTCTTAACCTCATTCCCTTGGCCCACTTCTGCTCTTGCTCCACCCCCCGCTTGCACCTTTTGCCTCCCCCTCACAGCCCTGTGTCTCCTCTCCAGTGCTTTAGCTGGAGCCTCCCGAAAAGTCCCAGGGAGACAGAGCAGCTGTCATGCCAGGGGGTGGATTTCAGCCCAGGGCTTAGGGACCTTTCCCAGGCGATTGCTCTGCAAAGTCACCCTAATCTGTGGCTAGCAAAGGGGCTATTTTTAGAAAGCCTCCAAGCAAAGGGAATTCCACACACTCAGTCTGGTGGCTCCTTCCTGCCATGCACCCACAGTTGGAGCGTTTCTAGGGGAAACCTACAAGGGGATCATTAAAGATGATCATTTTCAGGTGACTGCAAAGCTTGGGGCTATAAATAAGCCATGCAAAGTGGCCAGCTCAGCACTGGGCGAACATGGCACACACATCAAAGAGTGTCAGGGAGCAGATCTCAGGGCAGGACGGAACATGCTGCTCCATCGCCTCCCCCCTCTGGGAAAGAAAGGTCACTAGTGCATGCAGTCCCCATAGAGCGCCTGGTGCCCACATGTCCTGTGACTGCCGGGGGGGAGAGGAGAGAGCCAGCAGTGCTGCATCGACCCCTGGGCTCAGCCATTCTGCTCCTCCACAGGTTGGCCCTGCAGACTGGAAGGCCAGTCACAGCCTGCTATGGCCATTGTGGGATCCAGCTGGTGAAGGAGGACGACAAGATGGGTCAGGACTTACCTTGGCGGTGCTAGTCTCCAGCTACTGGCGAAAGCAGAAGGAAGAGTTAATGCCCCTCTCTCCAGGCAGGATCTGGAAGTGGGGCGAGATGCCTTTCCCCTGCCTATTTTCTCCCAGTCAGATCCGCACCCAGGCTGGGGATCAGGGCTCCAGGCATCCAAAGTTCCAAGCACCTGCCAGCCAACCTCGAGGCGTCTCCCCAGGGACTCAGTTCAGAACTGCCACCCATCCTCCCCCGCCACATCCTGATTTGAACCCTTTGAAGACTAGTCAGTTCCCAGCCAGATTTTCACTGAGAAAAAGGCACATTCTCATGGCCTTTTGAGCAGCCACTCAGCCAGTCATGCCCCTGCTGGGCATCTGGCACTGGTTCCCAACCCCTCTTGAAGAGGGAGCCCATGGGTAGACAGCTGGCACCAAGAGGTCAGGCTAAGGGTGGGTATGAACTGGCACAGAGTCTGCCAGGTAGCTGTGTGAGGTGGGCAGGCAGCATGAGTCTGTGCCCACTGGCAATGGGACCTTCAGGGCAGTGGGAAGGTTCATAGAATCATAGAATATCAGGGTTGGAAGGGACCTCAAGAGGTCATCTAGTCCAACCCCTTGCTCAAAGCAGGACCAATTCCCAACTAAATCATCCCAGCCAGGGCTTTGTCAAGACGGGCCTTAAAAACCTCCAAGGAAGGAGATTCCACCACCTCCCTAGGTAACGCATTCCAGTATTTCACCACCCTCCTAGTGAAATAGTTTTTCCTAATATCCAACCGGGACCTCCCCCACTGCAACTTGAGACCATTGCTCCTTGTTCTGTCATCTGCCACCACTGAGAACAGCCGAGCTCCATCCTCTTTGGATCCCCCCCTTCAGGTAGTTGAAGGCTGCTATCAAATCCCCCCTCATTCTTCTCTTCTGGAGCCTAAACAATCCCAGTTCCCTCAGCCTCTCCTCATAAGTCATGTGCTCCAGACCCCTAATCATTTTTGTTGCCCTCCGTTTGACTCCTTCCAATTTTTCCACATCCTTCTTGTAGTGTGGGGACCAAAACTGGACACAGTATTCCAGATGAGGCCTCACCAATGTCGAATAAAGGGGAACGATCACATTCCTCGATCTGCTGGCAATGCCCTTACTTATACAGCCCAAAATGCCGTTAGCCTTCTTGGCAACAAGCGCACACTGTTGACTCATATCCAGCTTCTCGTCCACTGTGACCCCTAGGTCCTTTTCTGCAGAACTGCTGCCTAGCCATTCGGTCTCTAGTCTGTAGCAGTGCATGGGATTCTTCCGTCCTAAGTGCAGGACTCTGCACTTGTCCTTGTTGAACCTCATCAGGTTTTTTTTGACCCAATCCTCTAATTTGTCTAGGTCCCTCTGTATCCGATCCCTACCCTCTAGCGTATCTACCACGCCTCCTAGTTTAGTGTCATCTGCAAACTTGCTGAGAGTGCAGTCCACACCATCCTCCAGATCATTAATAAAGATATTAAACAAAACCGGCCCCAGGACCGACCCTTGGGGCACTCCGCTTGAAACCGACTGCCAACTAGACATGGAGCCATTGATCACTACCCGTTGAGCCCGACGATCTAGCCAGCTTTCTATCCACCTTACAGTCCATTCATCCAGCCCATACTTCTTTAACTTGGCGGCAAGAATACTGTGGGAGACCGTATCAAAAGCTTTGCTCAAGTCAAGGAATAACACATCCACTGCTTTCCCCTCATCCACAGAGCCAGTTATCTCATCATAGAAGGCAATTAGGTTAGTCAGGCATGACTTCCCCTTCGTGAATCCATGCTGACTGTTCCTGATCACTTTCCCCTCCTCTAAATGTTTCATAATTGATTCCTTGAGGACCTGCTCCATGATTTTTCCAGGGACTGAGGTGAGGCTGACTGGCCTGTAGGTCCCCGGATCCTCCTTCTTCCCTTTTTTAAAGATGGGCAATACATTAGCCTTTTTCCAGTCATCTGGGACCTCCCCCGATCGCCATGAGTGAGTTTTCAAATGGTTCTCATGGAGGAAATGTGAGCAGCAGATATTAAAGGGTTAACAGCCAGGGAAAGCAAGCGGGGAGCCTATGACTGGCTGCAGCCCCTGCTGCCAGAGCGATGGGGTCATCTCTACTGCATGGGCTGAACTGGTCATTACCCATAGCAGCAAATACCCAGAAGGAGAGCGAGGCCGGGAGGGGTGTTTGCCTAGCATTGCAAAATCTTGGGATGTGCGAGGCGGCAGCTCCTCAGATGAGAGCGGGAAGTGTTGATGCTGCATCCGGGGGGAGGCTTCCTATCCTAGGGTCTCAGTGCACACCCCCACCACTCACAGCTACTCCCTATCGTGGTGCAGTCCTTCTGCCTTCCCCCAACCGAGCCCCACCAAGACAATCCTTCCTCTTGCCGTCCCATGCCGGAGGAGGTGTGGGTTGCCCCAGGCCAGCCCCAGAAGGGCACGTGTTCCCAGTGACCTCAGCTCAGCTTGGATGGATGTGAAGGGTTTGGTATTTTAATTGGTCACATCTACTGGCACCGCTCCATTAGCAGCAGGTTTATTAGAAGTGTTTGGAGACTTGCATGCTTCCCAGGGTGCTTGGGAATCTTTGACCACTCACTGCATTGTCCCTTCTGGAGTCTTTCACAACAGGGCCTTTGTTTCCTATTTAACACACAGCAAAAGAGAGAACAAGCTGCCACAACCTGGCCCAGTCCCCGTCTGTGGGTGGATACCAGCCTCTTGTGAGCAGATTCAATTGCTGGATTGCTTCTAAGGCCCTAGATCAGGGTAGAGCTGGGTCATGGCTCCTAGCCTAGGTCTTTAAGACACACTCAAGTGCAGCTCCTGTGTCTTCCTCCTTATCTTCAGACATGGGGCTCTACAGCTCAGCTGCCTTAAACACCCACAACCAGCAACTCAGCCTTCCCAAGCCCCCACGCTCCACCAGAATCCACCTGGCTGTGGGCTCTCTGAGCTTCTTGATTAACCCCCTCCAGATACAACCTGGCCGACAATCAAGAAACATAGGGATTAGTAAAGGAATTTCTTAACCACTGTCACTTTTACTCTTAAGAAAGCACGAGAGAGTTACAGATCTTTGCAAAATAACAAACAGTACATACACACACATTCTTCTCTCTTGTGAGGTCTGATCACCATCTCAGACTAGGCAGAGTCCCTCCTGCCTCCTCTAGCCTGGTCTTCTGGCACATAGCAGCAGACAGCTCCCTGACTCAGCAAGGCCCCTCTTACCACACTCTCTTCCTTTTCCCCCCTGGGAAATTCTAGCTCCATCCTACAGTCAGGCTTCTGTGAAGAGAGTCCATTATCCCTAGCAACGGGCTAGTACTTGAGAAACAATCAAAGCTGATTGCCTTAGAGTGCTCCTTGATGGCTGTAGTAGGGTGGTCACCAGCTCCTACCTTAAAAGGCTTAAAACAGCTGGGGGAGAGGGCTGTGGCAGGGAAGGAAAAGTGGGGCTGATTGGGGAAAGCAGCCTCAGGTGGGGGCCATGCCCCAATCAGGCCAAGGCTGGCTTAATGAGGGCCCAGCTGGTCCTTATAAGAGGGCTGGGGCCAGAAACCAGAGATAAACTCTCTAGCTTTGAGAGGGAGGGATCTGACTGCAGGGAGCTGAGAGAAGGTATCTGGAGTGAAGCAGGGCTGGGGGGAAGGCCAAGGGAGCTGGGGAGTTCTGGCCTGGAAACCCCCCAGGCTCCAGTCTAGTGGAAAGCCAGTTAGGTACTGGGTTTGCAGGGGACAGCCCAAGGATAGGCACAGGCAGCAGGTCCAAACCCCCCTTGCCTGTGATGAGTGGCTTTTACACTACAGTCTGCCCCAGTGAGCGGGGGGCTAGATGGTGACTGGTAGTAACCCATGACTGAGGCAAGGTGAGGATAGAGGGTTGGGGGTTCCCCTGGGTGGGGAGACCCTGAGACTGGGGGGGGTATTGCCAGGGGGCAGTACCCCAAAGACAAGGGGCACTGGGTCCTGGGAGGGACACTGACTTGCAGAGGGTGCTCTGGAGGATAGATATGCTAATTCCCTGAGATGACCAGCAAGAGGTGCCGCAGTGGCGAGTTGTGCACCCCAACAATGGCTTTTCAGCCAGTCATTCAACCAGGTGTCAAGCGCCTAATGCCACTTGGAGGTTCTAATCCAACATGGAGGCTACACTAGGAAATGAAAGTCACAGTCCAAGATGGTGATTGCCATGCAAAATGGAGGTTACAATTTGATGTAGACATAGCTCTTGGCATCACCACTCAGGGACAGATGTAGGGGGTCACTGGTGAAACAAGAGGCTCACTTCAGCTCATCTTCTCTTGCATAGGAGCTCAGGGAAAGAGCTGTGGGCCATAATCCAAAGCCCCTTGGCATCAGTGTGTTTTGGATCATGGCTAAGGCTCTGTTTTAGTCACAGATATTTTTAGTAAAAGTCATGGACAGGTCACAGGCAATAAATAAAATTCACAGCTGGTGACCTGTTCATGACTTGTACTATGTGCCCTGACTAACTCTTGGGAGTGCTGAGGTGCTCATGGAGGGGCCATAAGTGCTGAAAGAGTGGGGGGAAGGCTGCAGGTGCTGGGGAGGACTGGCTCAGGGTGGTGCCAGAAGTGCTCAGGAGGAGGAGTGGCCCGTGGGGGTGCCATGAGCCCTCTGGGAGGGAGCAGCCCAGGACTCCTGTTGGTGCTGGCGGGGGAGTTGGTGGGTCTGGCAGGCTCCCTACCCAGCTTCTCCAAAGTGGCAACATGTCCCTTCCTAAGCTCCTAGCTCCACGCACTGCCACCTCTGCAGCTCCCATTGGCAGGGCTGGCTCTAGGCACCAGCAAAGCAAGCAGGTGTTTGGGGCGGCGAATTTGCAGGGGTGCAAGAATCCAGAGTGAGAGCTGAGAATCAACAGGGAGCCCTGGGAGCTGTAGTTCCTTGGTTAGCTCCCTGCCTATAGAGCCAGCCCTGGAGCAGGGAAAGAACTACATTTCCCAGCATTCCCTTGGCCGCAATTAACAGGAATGGGAGGGGGGAAGGAGTGTAGAACTGAAACCTCATGCTGCAGCTTGCTGTAAATGGTAGGAACAGAGCCAGCTTTAGGTTTTTTGCCGCCCCCCACCTCAGCCCTGGGCTCACCCTGCACCCCTGTGTTGCCCCAGCCCTGGACTCTCCCCTGCCCACACCCCCTGCTGCCCCAGCTGTGGCCCCCACGTGCACCCCCCTGCTGCCCCAGCCCTGGGTTCTCCCCCCACCCGCATCTCCTGCCACCCCAGCCCTGGCCCCCACCCGCACCCCCTGCTGCCCTAGCCCTGGGCTCTCGCCCCACCCGCACCCCCTGCCGCCCCAGCCCTGGACTCTTCCCCCCCCCACACACACACCCTGCCGCCCCAGCCCTGGGCTCTTCCCCCCACCTGCACCTCCTGTTGCCCCAGCTTGGGTTCTTCCTCCCCCCGCACCCGCACCTCCTGCTGCCCCAGCCCTGGGCTCTCCCCCAAAGAAAGAATTGGGTGGACTAAATGGACATTGCACCTCTCTATCTGAAGCCTAGCAAGGCAGGTACGTGGATCCCACTAGAATTTAAAATGAAAAGTAAGGGAGGGGAGGCTCTACTAGACTGGGCAGCTTTAGATACAGTACCAGGAACGTAGGAGGATTTACACTTCTGAGCCATGGAAGCAGAAATTGACTTTTCTTTTCTAGATTTAGCTAATATTCAGAAAGGGAATCCAGCACCTGCCTTCCAGATTTGAACACCCTCAAAATTCAGGAGTGCTCAAGCTCAATTTGGGCAGCTGTTACTTCATTTCTCCCAAATCAAATATACTGATCCACTGTAACTTGCTGTAGGAAAAAGTAGAATAAATTGAGCAAGAAATGCTTCCCAGTGTGATTAGGACTGGAAATGCTATTTTCAACAGCCATTGCTTTTTTTTATTATTATTATTTTTAAGTTTTAGTTTTATTTGTTTAAAAGGAAGACAGTGATATTGCATTGGCAAATTCCCCATAGAAACAAAGAATGGAAGAAAAGAATAATAAAGGCACCTCAACTTTTCCTCATTTATGTAGGACAGTCTTATAATATGCATCCAGATAGCCTTCAATCACACAAGCTGAAAATTGTTCCACTGTACTGCAGTTCTGTAACCATATGGGAACCAATCCTGTCTGTGTTCTGTGCACATCCAAAATTCCTGCTGAATGACCTGCCCTGGGAGCGAGTTACCAGTGACCCAGAGCTGGGGCGGCAGGAGGGTGCGGGGGGGGGGAGGGGGGGCAGCCAAAATTTGTTTTGCTTGGAGCAGCAAAAAACCTAGAGCCGGCCCTGCCCATTGGCCAGGAACCATGGGACTCAGTGGGGGTGTGACCCCAGGAACAGGTTCCACTCCCTACCCCAGCAGCTGAATTCCAGACTGAGTTGCAGAAGGATCCCTCCTTGGAGAAGTTGAGGGAACTTGCTGGCCACAGCACTGCAAACCCCCTTGGGGAAGGCTGCAGGAAAAGATTACTGTGGGAGAAGGAATTCCTGTACTGGGAATGGGCTCCCCAAGGGGAAGTAGAACTGAGGGGAATCAGGAGGCAGCTGGTGGTGCCCCAGAAGTACCGCCGCAGGCTATTGTACCTGGCCCACGATGTCCTTCTCTCAGGACACCAGGGGATCCAGTGCACCAGGCAGCAGCTGCTGCAGAACTTTTACTGGCCCGGAGTCTGTGACCCTTGCCAGACGGTGGAGAAGGCCTGGGATAAGGGTGAAGCTCCCTTGAGACTCCTGCCCACCATAGAGGTACCTTTCCAGAAGGTGGCTATGGACATAGTGGGGCCCCTCAGCAAGGCGACCTGGTCAGGGAAGAAATACATTCTGGTGGTGATGGATTTCGCCACCCGCTACCCAAAGGTGGTGGCTCTGTCCTCCACCAAGGCAGACATTGTGGCAGACACGCTAGCCAACCATCTTCAGCAGAGTGGGGTCCCCAGCGAGGTCCTTACCGACCAGGGGTCCAATTTCATGTCAGCCCTGCTCCGGGGCTTGTGGGAGAAATATGGGGTCTGGCCCACCTGGGCCTCTGCATATCACCCCCAGTCCAACAAGCTGGAGGAGAGATTTTATGGAACCCTGAGGATGATGCTAAGGACTTTTATGGATCAGTATCCACAGGACTGGGACAAGTACCTGCCCCACCTGTGGTACAGGGAAGTGCTCCAGGAATCCACAGGGTTCTTCCTTTTTGAGCTGCTGTATGGGAGGAGAGTGAGGGGACCCCGGACCTGGTAAAGGACGATTGGGAGGAGAAGGGGTAAGACCCCCTGGTGGATCTCTTCCCTGAGATGGGAGCCAATCCTCCCATCAGGTGCCCCCCCGTTCAGAGTTACTGGGAAAACTGCCCAGAGCCTGGAGAGAGAGGTCAAGGACATGCTGGCTTTAGAGGTGATCCAGCCGTTCAACAGCCCATGGGCTTCACCTGTGGTGCTGGTCCCCAAGAAGGACAGGTCGATCCAGTTCTGTGTGGACTATCGGAAGCTTAATGCCGTCACAGTGTCTGATGCCTACCCCATGCCTAGGCCTGGTGAGATTCTAGACAAGCTTGGGAGGGCTCATTACCTCTCTACTATGGATCTCACCAAAGGTGACTGGCAGGTGCCTTTGGACCTAAATGCCAGGCTGAAATCTGCCTTCACCACCCCTTTGGGGCTCTTTGAGTTCCCGGTCCTGCCTTTTGACCTCAAGGGGACGTCGGCCACCTCCCAGCGCCAGGTGGATCAGTTACTGAGGGGGATGGAGAAGTTGGCCCTGGCATACACAGATATCTGTCTTTAGCCAGACCTGGGAGGAACACATGTCCCAGGTGAAGAGGGTGCTGGGCTGCGTCAAGGAGGCAGAACTGATGGCAAAAGCTGGAAAGTGTAAGGTCGGGGTGGCAGAGGTGTTGTCCCTGGGCCACAAGGTGGGGAGCAGCTGCCCAAGCCCAGAGCCGGCCAAGGTGGAGACGATCAGAGGTTGGCCCGTTCCCCAGACCAAGAAACAGATCCAGGCCTTTATTGGGATGGCAGGGTACTACCAGAGGTTTGTACCCCACTTCAGCTCCCTAGCTGCCCCATCCCTGAGCTATGTAAGAAGGGGAAGCCAGACGAGGTGGTCTGGAATGAGCAGTGCCAGAGGGCTCTCTGTATACTGAAGGAGGCTCTAATCCAGGGCCTGGTAAATCTGGTTAACCCAGACTTTGCCAAGCCCTTTACTGTGTTCACCGATGCAGGGCTGGGTGCGGTGCTGATGCAAGCCGATGCTAATGGAGAGAGATGTCCCATCGGGTACCTGAGCAAGAAGCAGCTGCCCCGGGAGCAGAACTATGCTGCCTGGCCATAGTGCAGGCCCTTAAAAAGCTGCAGTCGTATCTATTTGGGCAGCACTTTACCGTGTACAACGACCACTCTCCTCTGACGTGGCTGCATCAAATGAAAGAGGCTGATGCCAAGCTGCTGGTGACAGACACCTGGCCATAATCCAAAGCCCCTTGGCATCAGTGTGTTTTGGATCATGGCTAAGGCTCCGTTTTAGTCACAGATATTTTTAGTAAAAGTCATGGACAGGTCACGGGCAATAAACAAAATTCACAGCTTGTGACTTGTTCATGACTTGTACTATATACCCCGACTAAATCTTGGGAGTGCCGCAGGTGCTTGTGGAGGGGCCGCAAGTGCTGGAGGGAAGGTGGCCCGGGGAGCGCTGCAGGTGCATGGGGGAGGCCGCAGTGCTGGGGAGAACTGGGGGTGCCATGAGTGTTCGGGGCGGGGGGGGGGGGGGGGGGGGGACGGGACAGCCCAGGACCCCGCTGGTGCTGGGGGGGAGGGGGAGAGGGCAGTTGCTGGGTCTGGCAGGCTCCCTACCAAGCTTCTCTGAAGTGGCAACATGTCCCTCTCTAATCTCTTAGCTCCATGTGCTGCCAGCTCCTATTGGCCAGGAACCACGACCAATGGGAGCTGTGGTAGAGATGCCTGTGTGTGGAGTCGGTGCACAGAGGTAGGAGCTGAGGGAGGAACATATTGCTGCTTGTAGGACAGCCCCCAAGGTAAGCGCTGCCCAGAGCCCTCACCCCCTCCTGCACCCCAAACCCCAGCCCTGAGCGCCCCCCCCAACTCCTCCTCCTCCTGCTGCTGCTGGGGTGGAGGGGGGCGGTGGCCCGCGACTGCCCTGGCAGCAGCTGGTGTGACTGGCCCAGGGGCTGCCTGAGCTGTTCGGGCAGCCCCAGAGCAGGGCCGGCTCTAGGTCACCTCTGAGTGCCACCCCTGGAATTGTGCCGCCCCAAGCACGTGCTTGATTTGCTGGTGCCTAGAGCCGGTCCTGCCCCGGAGCCAGCCGCTACAGAAGTCATGGAATCCATGACTTCCGTGACAAACTTGCAGCCTTAATCATGACCCATAAAAGTGTTTGCTTGGGAGGCTGAGATACATGGGGAGAGGAAGATGGGCTCCAGATTTTCAGATTCCTTTCTGATCACGTTGTAACAAGAAGGCAAAACAGGCCAGTCCCTAGCTCTTGAGGGAAAGGCCCTGCTGACTGGGACTGTGTTTCTCTGCTCTATCATTCCACCAACGTCCAAACGGGTTCCTTCTTTCCTCGGCCACGTATTCCAACAGAGGACAAAATAACAGTTTAAGATCAGGATAGAAGTTGTAGCTCCTAGGCCGGAAAGGAGGCTGTCAAAGGACAACGCAAACAGCATGGGAAACTTGCAAAGAGATCTAGGAACGTTACAATATAGACACCATCTCAGGCATTCCTGACATCTGGTCAAGTGCTGGGGGATGGACTAGATGATCCCTTTATGTCCCTTCTAACTCTACAATTCTGTGGTTCTATGTTCTCATCCAGCGGTGTATGATGGAAGGGCGGAGAAGTGATGTTGTAGATCAAAAGTATTTACAGTGGCAACGAGAAATGGAGAGTGTGATAATGAAATACCCTAGACTAATACAAGGAATAAGGGAGCAAGGATAATGGGCATCTGCCCCAGAGCCCCAGGAATGGGGGGAAATAGCAGCAAAGTATTCCTAGGCCAGCACTAGCTACTGTACTACAGTCACAAGGGGTTAATTACCTAGCTGTCTGCTGGTAGGAGACTTGCCAAACATGCATAATCAAAGTGGCTCCTAAGTTACATACAAGACAACTTTATGATGCAGAGAGTAGAGACCCTAAGCCAACCATCTCAGCTCTACTTCACCCTGCTAGGTGGGCCTGAGTGAGAAGAATAAGGCAGGTTGGTACCTGTGACTGTGAGCTACCTGGATGATTTAGTTGGCGTTGGTCCTGCTTTGAACAGGGGATTGGACTAGATGACCTCCTGAGGTCCCTTCCAACCCTGATATTCTATGATTCTACCTGAATTCATCACTGTATGGAACAGGCTCACCTACGTCCTCTGTAGGAGGGGGGTTTGATTTCAGGAAAGAAAATTTTTGGGAACTGAGAACTCCAGCGCTCAGGCTGCACAGGGAGAAGGAGGGAAATTACTTACCCTGTGTCTTAAAGACGCTCTTCAGTGGGAGATGGAGCTGTGGCACTGTAGGGGAGGATGTACTTTCTTTCAAGGACCTTTCAGATTGGGTCAGGTGCATGAGAGTCTCCCATGCCCCCAGCCAGAGCCCTGAGACCCCCCAGTCCCCCTCTGCAGCTGGAGCCCCGAGCCCCCCTTTGCTCCACAGCCTGAGCCCCACTCCCCCCTCTGCAGCCAGAGCTCTGAGACCTTCTGCCCCACCCCCAAGGCCCTCTGCCCTGTAGCCTGAGCCCCAAGACCCCCCTCCACGGTTGGAGCCCTGAGACCCCCCACCACCCGGCCAGATGAGCCCTGGGCTGTCCAGTGCCCCTGCAGCCATGCCTCCCCTCCAGAAACCCCAAGCTGCTCCACGAAAATTCAAAAGCTCTTCTCTTCTCTCTTCTGGAAGAAGAACCTGAGCTTTTGCTATGCCCCATGCAGATTCTGGGGCAGCTGAGGAGGTGGTATTTGCTACTCAGCTTCCTGGGTTCATCAGTATTCTCTCTGGAGTTCAAGAGGGAGATTACTAATGAATCCCAGAAGCTGAATAGCACATACCATCACCTCAGCAGCCCCAGAACCTGCATGGGGCATAATAAAAAGCAAAAATTTCCCCCGCCAAACCCGCAACTGGGGTCCCGCGGCAGCAGCTTCGCTAGGAGAGGCAGAGCCTCCCTGCCCTATTATACCCCCTGCCTATGACTGTACCTTTAATTTTTGTTTCACTAACTTCCTCATTTTGTGTAGTTCCCCTTTCTGAAATTAAATGCTACAGTGTTGAGCTACTGTGGTGTTTTCCCCACCACGGGGATGTTAAATTTAATTACATTATGGTCACTATTATCAAGCAGTCCAGCTATATTCACCTCTTGCACCAGATCCTATGCTCCACTCAGGACTAAATCAAGAATTGCCTTTCATCTCGTGGGTTCCAGGAGTAGCTGCTCCAAGAAGCAGTCATTTAAGGTTATCGCTGCATCCTGTCCTGAGGTGACATGTACCCAGTCAATATGGGGATAGTTGAAATCCCCCCATTATTATTGAGTTTTTTATTTTAATAGCCTCTCTAATCTCCCTGAGCATTTCACAGTCACTATCATCATCCTGATCAGGCGGCCTGTAATATATCCCTACTGTTATATTCTTATTCTTTGAGCATGGAATTATATCCATAGAGATTCTATGGTACAGTTTGGTTCATTTAAGATTTTTACTTCATTTGATTCCACGCTTTCTTTCATATATAGTGTTACTCCCCCACCAGCACAACCTGTTCTCTCCTTCCGATATATTTTGTACCCTGGTATTACCGTGTCCAATGGATTATCCTCATTCCACCAAAATTCTGTGATGCCTATTATATCAATCTCCTCATTTAATACGAGGCACTCTAGTTTACCCATCTTATTATTTAGACTTCTAGCATTTGTATATAAGCACTTTAAGAATTTGTCACTTTTTAGCACTGTCTGCCATTATATGATGTAATTGACCAGGACAATTGACTGCAGATGGATCTGTTTTACTTGTAAGTTTTCCTGTATACGTGTGCGCTGGCAAGTGGGTAATGAAGTGTTACAGTGACATGTAATCATGTCACCTGAGCTGGAATCCATCTTTAACCTGGTGCTTTTCCATTGAGAAGGAGGGGGTGGGAACCCAGAGAGGGACAAAGGATTCTCGCCTTGTGCAAAAGATATATAAGTGGGTGAAACAGAACAAAGGGAAGCAGCCATCATGAGTAGGGTGACCAGACGTCACGATTTTATCGGGACTGTCCCGATATTTGCTTATTTGTCCTGCATCCCGACCTACCTTCGGTTGGGACGCGAATTGTCCTGATATTTTGCCTCCGCTCACAGGCGGAGCAGAGCCCGGAGGGGGCTGGCGCCCCCCCTTGACTCCACCCCCTCCTTCCCCCATTGGATCCCTCCCCAAATCCCCGCCATGGCCCCGTGCCCCCAGCCCCGCTCCCTCACTGCCCCACTGGATCCCTCTCCAAATCCCCGCCCTGGCCCCGCCTCTTCCCCAAGCATACCGCATTCCTTCTCCTCCCCCCTCCCTCCCAGGCTTGCGCTGATCAGCTGTATGGTGGCGCAAGCGCTGGAGGAAGGTGGGAGGTGGAGATGGAGTGGAGGCAAGCTGGTGGGGGGGGCGGGGCGTGGCGCCCCGGTGGCCGTTTTTTTTTTGCTCTGCCCCCCCCCCGTCCCGATATTTCACCTGTGTGATCTAGTCACCCTAATCATGAGAAATCCCCTAGCTACCACCTGAGCTGGAACAAGGGCTATACCAGGGGAAAGGATTGTGCCCAGACTAGGAAGGCATCCTGTCTGTGAAAGAAACTTATTGAAACATCTCTCAGGGTGAGATTTTATCTGTATTCAGTTTTATTACTGTATTAGACTTAGATTTGCGTGTTTTATTTTATTTTACTTGGTAATTCACTTTGTTCTGTCTGTTACTACTTGGAACCACTTAAATCCTACTTTCTGTATTTAATAAAATCACTTTTTACTTATTAATTAACCCAGAGTATGTATTAATACCTGTTTGAGTGGGGCAAACAGCTGTGCATATCTCTCTATCAGTGTTATAGAGGGCGAACAGTTTATGAGTTTACCCTGTATAAGCCTTATACAGGGTAAAACGGATTTATTTGGGGTTAGACCCCATTGGGAGTTGGGCATCTGAGTGTTAAAGACAGGAACACTTCTGTAAGTTGCTTTCAGTTAAGTCTGCAGCTTTGGGGCACGTGATTCAGACCCTGGGTCTATGTTGGAACAGATGGGTGTGTCTGGCTCAACAAGACAGGGTGCTGGATTCCCAGGCTGGCAGGGAAAGCAGGGGCAGAAGTAGTCTTGGCACATCAGTTGGCAGTTCCCAAGGGCGGTTCTGTGATCCAACCCATCACACTAATAAATTAAACAGTAATAAGTCACCAGGACCAGATGGTATTGACCCAAGAGTTCTGAAGGAACTCAAATGTGATACTGCAGAACTACTAACGGTGGTATGTAACCTATTATTTAAATCAGCTTTTGTACCAGATGACTGGAGGATAGCTAATGTGACGCCAATTTTTAAAAAAGGCTGCAGAGGTGATCCTGGCAATTACAGGCCAGTAAGCCTAACTTCTGTACCAGGCAAATTGGTTGAAACTCTAGTAAAGAACAAATTTATCAGACACATAGACGAACACGATTTGTTAGGATTTGTCAACATGGTTTTTGTAAAGGGAAATCATGCCTCACCAATTCTTTGCGGGAGTCAACAAGCATGTGGACAAAGGGGTGTAACCGTGCCTTAGTGGGTCACAACTGAGGATGCCATATTCAGGACAAACTGCTGAGAAATAGGGCGCAAACAACTCAAAACTCATGGTTATTCTTTTATAAGATATACCAAACCAGCCACAAAAGTAAACTCCTGTTTCACCACACTGGCTAACAAGAAAACATAAAGGCAGTTTCCTCAGGCATTCCAGTTCTTATATCACCACCAAAAACACTGGATTCAGAGGTAAGTGGTTCTTTACAACCAGTCTCATCAAATAATAGGTTCTTCTGATCCCAAAGGACCAGCCACACACCCAGGTCAATATATAACTTAGATCTTAGCCAAAAATCACGCTAATGCCAATCCTTTAGTATCTAAAATCTAAAGGTTTATTTATAAAAAAGAAAGAAAGAAAGAAAGGTGAGAGTTAAAATTGGTTAAAGGAATCAATTACATACAATAATGGCATAGGTCTTGGTTCAGGCTTGTAGCAGTGATGGAATAAACTACTGGCTTAAGTCAAGTCTCTGGAGTACATCCACTACTTGGATGGGTCATTCAGTCCTTTATTCAGAGCTTCAGTTTGTAGCAAAGTTCCTCCAGAGGTAAGAAGTAGGATTGAAAACAAAATGGAGGGGTTTCCAGGGCCTTTTATAGCTTTTGCCATGTGGAGGGCATTCCATTGTTCTTACTGTGGAAAATTACAGCAACAAGATGGAGTTTGGAGTCACATGGGCAAGTCCCATGTCCATGCATTTCGCCTCAGTCATTGCAGGAAGCCATTACCTACACACCAGACAGCACGTTTACATGAAAGTCCATTCAGTGTAGATGGGCATCTCCCATGGTACATTGTCAACCAAGTGTTTCTTGATGAGCCACTTAATTTGAATAGTCCCTCCAAGATGTGCTGGGCGTTACCTTGTGGGCGTTACCTCAGGAGCAAACATTTGAAATCCAAGTATAGAGCCAATACTTATAACTTCATATACAAAAATGATACATGCATACAGATAGCATAATCATAACCAGCAAATCATAACCTTTTCATAGACACTTCACTTGACAACCTTTGTACAATATTTGCTGCAAATATATAACAGTGGTTGCAACAATGAGCTATATGGTCATATTTTAATTAGATAACATCACAGGGGGATCCAGTGGATATAGTGTACTTAGATTTTCATAAAGCCTTTGAAAAGGTCCCTCACCAAAGGCTCCTAAGTAAAGTAAGTTGTCATGGGATAACAGGGAAGGTCCTCTTATGGATTGGTAACTGGTAACAAACATAGCAGGAAACAAAGGGTAGGAACAAATGGTCAGTTTTCAGAATGAAGAGAGGTAAATAGTGGTGTCCCCCAGAGGTCTGTACTGCCCTGCCTCTTCTGTTTGAGGCCCCGCCCCCGCTTGCTGCTCTCACCCCCCCCCCCCATGGCCTTGGGCTGGGCAGCAGGGGCCAGAGAGCTTGGTCAGGGCCATGGAGGGCAGGGGGCTGAGAGCTCGACCCTGGCTAGGGTCAAGCTCTTAGCCTGGGCGGGGACCATGAAGCTCTTGGTCCTGGCCAGAAGTCCCAGCCTGGAGCGCCTCCCGCATTCCACCCGCAGCCCCGCCCATGACCCCACCCCATTCCACCTCTTGCCCCAAGGCCCCATCCCCCACTTGCTCCTCCCGCTGCGGCCCCGAGACCGGAAAAGCTCCACAGCTGGGAGCAAGAACTCCTCCAGCACCAAGGCTGTGGTTGAGGGAAATTTTTCCAGGGGCTGCAAATTGACCTGGGCTCCTGGGCACGGGCCCCATGGAGTAATCCGCCACTGCCCCCCTCCTGGCGGCGAGAGGTTTGGGGAGGCTTAACCTCCCCTAGCCTCCATTATGTGCCGCCCATGCCCTGAAGCGCTGACCACCACAGGCGAGCAGGAAGCCCCTGCAGCTCTCAGTCACTGCAGGTGGCAGTGGGACCCAGAGCTCCCAGCTTCTGGCCCCAGAACTTTGAGCTGGGCCGGTGCTACCATTTAGGCAAACTAGGCGGTTGCCCAGGGCGCCAAGATTTGGGGGCGCCAAAAAGCATTGCCCCCAATTTTTTTTTACAGCGTTCCTACGCTCCCTCTCCAAGCACTCCGTCGCTGCTCCGCTTCTCCTGCCTCCCAGGCTTGCAGCGCCAATCAGCTGTTTGGCGCCGCAAGCCTGGGAGGAGAATTAGAGCGGGGGCGGTGTGCTCAGGGAGGAGGCAGAGCAGAGGTGAGCTACTGCACGGCTCCCCGGGGGGGGGGAGCTGCCATGGCGGGGGTGCCTCAGGGCAGGGGGGGGAGGAGTTGCCGCAGGGGGGCGCCTCAGGGCGGAGGGGTGTGTGGGGAGCTGCCGCAGAGCACGGGGGGGCACAAGATGAAAGTTTCGCCTAGGGCGCGAAACTTCCTTGCACCGGCCCTGGCTTTGAGTCACCGCTGGGGTCCCCGCAGCTCCCAGCCACAGTGGCGGTGGATCCTGGACTCCGCCCCCCTCCCGCAACAGGGCTCGGGCTTTAATCCCACCATCAGCCCCATTTTGTCACAGTTATTTTTAGTAAAGTAAGGGACAGGCCACAGGCTTCCATGATTTTTTTTTTTTAATTGCCTGTGACCTGTTCATGACTTTTACTAAAAGTAACTATGACAAAATCTTAACCTGGACAATGACCATGGGAGGGAAAAAGCAAAAGCTGTATTGTTTTTTTCCAGCAGCCTTCTGATTTTTAACCCTCCCAACTCCAGTCTGATCATTTCAGGGTGAAAATGGTCACACAGAAATGCAGGGCTTATCCCCTAGCTGCTGTTCCCTAACCCCCGCTAGCCCCTCAGTGCAGGGAGCTGCCATTCTAGCCCTCTTTGCACCCCTCCCCTAGTAAGCTCCTCCCTCCCTTCCCTTGATCCCACTGCCTCCCAGTCTTTCTTGGCTCCCACATTTTCCCTCTGTGCCCCCCTCAGTCTCCTTCTCTTCCCTCTCCCACATTCCTCATTGTCTGCACACGGGGGGTGGTTGGACTGATTCCAAACCCACGAAGCCTGTGTAGAATCTTTCAGTTGATTTCAATGGGCATTGGCGAACAGTGTGTGGCTAGCCTTCGTTAAGGGCCTGCCTGCCTTCATTCCCCGTGAAAGTACTAGCAGCTGGAGGGGAGGCAGCATGGCATGCAGAAGACCTAAGTACTATTCCTAGCTTTGCCACTGGTCTGCTGGGTGATCTTGGGTGAGTAGCTTCCTTGCTTCGTGCCTCAGTTTCCCCATCTGTAAAATAGGGATAATGATACCAACTTCCTTAGTAAAGTGCTTTGAGATCTACTCGTGAAAAGCATTAGGTAAGAACAAAGCATTATTAGTATTCTAGATAAGGGGAAAAGTGCGCAAAGGAAAATGAAAATGTACGGTGAGCCCCAGGAAAACATTACAGACACTGGCAATTCTGCCAACACTTCTGGGGAAGCTCAGGCTACTAAAAACCATGGAAAACCAGAACATTTCTGTTCAGTTTCCAATCATTACCCCTCTTCCGCTGTTTTAAACACAACTTTTAAACACAACTAGAGGTGAGCAAAATTGAGCATTGCCGTGCCTTGGGAAATTCCAACAGCTCTACATTTGTTTTCATTCCAATTGGGACAAAAAAGTTGAAATTTTGGAATTTTTCACTGGACAGAAAAAAAATTGTTTTGACATTTTCAATTGAAATGAAACATTTTGACGTTCCAAAAATCAAAATGTTTCCTTTAGGCTTGTTGAAATGACCTGAACACTTCATTTCAGGTCATTTCAACATTAAATTGCATTTTCCCATTGTGGCACATTGTCTCATGGGAGTTACAGTTTGGGAGTCACATGCCCCCATTTTCCCTTATAGGTCAGGCTCCTTGGCTGGAATACAACTCCCATGATGCACCACACAGAGTTTAGTCAGAGGGAAAATCATATTGCATTATGGGAAATGTGGTTCTCTAGGGAGCTCAGCCTATAGGAGAGACTTGAGGGCTGAACTACAAATCCCATAAGGCATTGCAGTGATAGGCAAGTGAAGTTTAATGTTGTATTCAACTGATATGAAACAAAATTATTGGGTCAGTGCAATAAAACAAAATATTCTGATTTGGGTTTAACCAACCCAAAATTAAATATTTCCATTTAAATTTCCCCAATCGAAAAAACATAGAAATTTTTTGGCAAAATTGAGAATTTTTCACATAGAAAATTTTGACTTTGTGGAAACTGCATTTTCCATTGGAAAATACCTTTGGCAGAAAAGTCCCAACTAGCTCTAAAGAAAACCTAAACTTTGGGTCTAAAGTACTCTAGTTGACAGTTTAAATATGAATGGCTTGTTTAGCCTAACCAAAAGAAGGCTGAGGGGAGATATGATTGCTCTTTATAAATATATCAGAGTGATAAATGTTAGGGAGGGAAAGGAATTATTTAAGCTTAGTACCAATGTGGACACAAGAACAAATGGATATAAACTGGACATTAGGAAGTTTAGACTTGAAATTAGACGAAGGTTTCTAACCATTAGAGGAGTGAAGTTCTGGAACAGCCTTCCAAGGGGAGTAGTGGGGGCAAAAGACATATCTGGCTTCAAGACTAAGCTTGATAAGTTTATGGAGGGGATGGTATGGTGGGATAGCCTAATTTTGGCAATTAATTGATCTTTGATTATTAGCAGATAAATATGCCCAATGGTCTGTGATGGGATGTTAGATGGGGCGGGATCTGAGTTACCACAGAGAATTCTTTCCTGGGTGCTGGCTGGTGAGTCTTGCCCACATGCTTAACTGATTGCCATATTTGGGGTCGGGAAGGAATTTTCCTCCAGGGCAGATTGGCAGAGGCCCTGGAGGTTTTTTGCCTTTCTCTGCAGCGTGGAGCACGGGTCACTTGCTGGAGGATTCTCTGCACCTTGAGGTCTTTAAACCACGATTTGAGGACTTCAATAACTCAGGCATAGGTTAGGGATTTGTTACAGGAGTGGGTGGGTGAGATTCTGTGGCCTGCGTTATGCAGGTCAGACTAGATGATCATAATGGTCCCTTCTGACTTTAAAGTCTATGAGTCTATGAATGGGCTGGAATGCAAAAGGGAAATCCTGCTGTGCCAATACAGATTTATTTTATAATTTTTTTTTTTAAATTAAGGGAGATATCCCATCTCCTAGAACTGGAAGGGACCTTGAAAGGTCATCAAGTCCAGTCCCCTGCCTTCACTAGCAGGACCAATTTTTTGCCCCTCATCCCTAAATGGCTCCCTCAAGGATTGAACTTACAACCCTGGGTTTAGCAGGCCAATGCTCAAACCACTGAGCTATCCCTCAATAAATAAATTTACTTTATTTAGGCCCAGGTTTCCAGAAACAATATCTGGCACCCACCGTGAGACCCCCTGCAGTGACGTGATTTGCAGAGGCTAGGTATTTGGCAATGGCTGAGCCCTTTTAAGGCATCTTGAACTGGGCACTAAAAATTTGAGACACCCCGCATCACTAGTCACTTGTGAATATCTTGGCCTTAATTACTTTTTTTGGTACTTGGCAGCCTACGTGCCACCAAAGCATGTACATTACACACAGGAGATTCACTCCCACATGGTGGTTCTAGTCAGTGTGTAGGAGCAGGATTTTATAATGTCCCATGAGAATTAATGTATGATTTGATTTCATCCTGTCAGCCACCCTTTTTGAATAGCAGAAAGAAATGACAGACCAGAACAATCCTTATGTCTGATTATGGTAACCCTTTTGTTTTAGGATAAGTTATAATCTCTACTATGGTTTCCTATATGTATTACAAATTAGGCACTCTAGTTAAATATACATTTCTTTGTTTTAGTAAATAAGAGACAGGATTTTGTATTGTATCTATGTTAAGGAGATTAGAGGAATGTTGAGGGCCTGAAGCCCCAATGTGAATTGTTTTAGTTATAAGATTTAGCAAGGCTTGATTTACAATGTATTCTGCTGAATATACAATACTGCTGTCTGTATACCTTTGAAGGTTTCTGTAAGAGATTGTTTGTGTGAATGAGGAATGCATGCATCAGGAAAAGATAAGGTGTGAAAGCCATCACAAATGTCCACATGGTCAAGAAGAAGTGAGAGACTTAAAAAGACCAGGTTTCAGAGTAGCAGCCGTGTTAGTCTGTATCCACAAAAAGAACAGGAGTACTTGTGGCACCTTAGAGACTAACAAATTTATTAGAGCATAAGCTTTCGTGGGCTACAGCATCCGAAGAAGTGGGCTGTAGCCCACGAAAGCTTATGCTCTAATAAATTTGTTAGTCTCTAAGGTGCCACAAGTACTCCTGTTCTTTTTAAAAAGACCAGGAGACAATCAGAAAACATTCATTGTACCCGGTGCTAAACATGTTAGCAGCATTGACGACCTCAGAAGTGAGGCAGGCACCCCCGAAGGCGAGACAACAAATAGGAGATAACGATGGGAAGCGGGACAATAACCATCAAATGATAACACCACTTAAGGACTAATGATTACAGGATGACATTGCAAAATGCATGGACTCAAATGGGAATTTACAACTATAAAGCCGGGGTGTTTTGCCATGGAACTCTGGGTTCAGTCCTGCAAAGCCTCAGAGCATCGGATCGTGACCGACAAGAGCCCAGCTCCACACTTGTGCTCAATCTAACTGGCCATTAGATTGATTCGAGCTACAACAGACTGGTAACTATAAACATCACTGCAGGAGAGAGAGAGAGAGTGTGTGTGTTTTCAATAAATGCTGCGTATTTGCCTTCCTCTATAAAGAGCCCGTGTGCTTTGTATGAGCATAACAAGTGTAACTCAAGAAACTGACTGAAAATAAAACAAGCCTCAAACTGTTCTTTGAAATCCCCTGCTTGTGCTTTGGCAGAGCATGAGGGGCAGACAAGGTAAGATGGGCCAGTGGTTAGGGCACTAGGATAGGAGACCAAGGGACAATTCCCTGCTTTGCCACAGATGCCTTGTGTGACCTTGGGCAAGTCCTTTGCTCCCTCTTGGCCTCAGGTCCAATCTGTTCAATAGGATAACAGCCCTGCCCTCCCTCCTAGGAGTTGTAGTGCTTTCTCCACCAGTGACAATTTTTAACTCAGGATGGGATGTTTTTCTCAAAGATGGGCTCTATTTGGGGGCAGGTCTCTGGCCTGTATTATACAGGAAGTCAGACTGGATGGTCCCAGTGGTCCCAGAATGGCACTAGGGGCCAGATAAGTACTAGAGATAGAAGCTGGCTCCATAGGCAGAGACCTGTGACTGAAGCTGCCCTGTCACTAGGCCTGGAGAAAGCAAGCACAATCCACTGGTCAGTGTGTTATGGGTCCCCCTGTGTGTGTCTGTTACAGCTTCAGGCTTTCAGCTCTGGCGGTCCCTGGTGCCAGCCAAGACAGTGGCTGTCATCCAACCCTAAGAACTAGTAGCAAACGATGGAGCAAGAAATGGCCATGATGGGACACAAATTTAAATTCTTCTCAGGGCATCCTCTCTCCTTTTGCTCACTTCTCCCCAACAGCTCCCCACGGATCTACCATCAGGCATGCCGGGTTGCCGAGTTTGGAGAAACCAGGGAGAGGATTTGTCTGAGCATCCTGCACTAGCCTCTGGAGTGAGCCCCAGGGCTTCTAAGCTTGAGTAGTGACCTTGGGGCATTGGCTAAGGTGTCAGACCAGCCATCTAGGAGAAATACCAACTTCTCTGGGGACAGGCAATAGATTGGGAATGTGCCAGAGGGGAACGGCTGAGAACTCACCAGATTAATCTGTAGCATCAGCAGGAGAAAGGTGTAGCGAGCAAGTGGCTCAGGAGAGAGGATAAGAAAGATGCTGTAACACTGTGGGGGGTGGGGAAGGGTAGCTTGCTGTGAGCTTTCCTGGCACCCACCTAGCAGGCATCACCTGAAGGCTGGGAGCAGAGATCTTCTGATCCTTCTAGAGGCAGGCCCACCAAGACGCAAGAGGGGAGGGATTTGGCTGCAGCAGGGAGAGGAGGAGGAGGAGGAGGAGGAGGATTTGGTTAGCAAAGCTAACCCTTTAAAGAGCTTAAGTGGCAGGATAGAGGAGCCTGATTAGCCAGCGTAGTCCTTCTCCTGGCATCGAGGGATTAAGAGCACTTGTTACCTGCCTCATCCTCCAGAGCAGCCAGTGCCACAAGGAAGAAAACAAAAGGAGATCCAGTTCCGTTTTTCCTCACTCTCACCCCGCACTGTCCAAACTGCTGGGAGGACAGGAACCATGAGGCCAGCAGTATGCTAGAGAAACCAGGTCTATTAACCCTTGGCATGCCTCCCCATTCCTGCAGAGCAGAACACTCCATGGCATCACAGTCTGACATCTGAGCCCCGCAGACCCCAGCTGGCATGGACCCAAACTTGGCTTCCTTCCCTCCCTGACTGCACCCCGCAGCAGGCATGGGTCAGAAATCACAAAAGCCATCAGGCTTCATCTTGCCTAATAGAAGTTGAGAGGCCAGGCCTGAGGTCAACTGCACAGAACCCTGTGCAAGCAGAGGACAGGGCGCTCGCACTGGAAACTACGTCCACTCTAAGCCCTGCACCTGTGGAGTGGCTCCTGGAAATGGATCCCTTCTCTCCCATGCTGGATGAAAGCTCTGCAGGTGCCAAGGGCCCACAGCAAGTGTCTTTCACATGGATGTGCATTGTCCTAATTCATTCAAGAGCAGCTTGTTTTTTTGGGCGGGGAGACGGAGCTCCCATTGGCTCCCTTTTGGATGGGGCAGGTTGACTAGTAGGCGAGTTCCAGGCTGCCCCATTGAATGCAGTCTGACAAGCAGAGGGAGTTTCTAATTGGCCGAGTAAGGCAAGGAGGACCCACAGTTCACAAGCAGAACATATGTTTGTGTATAAATGTTCACAAAGTAACTAATCCAAAATAACTGGGTCCACATGGCCAGCTTTAACCTATGCCCCTTGGAATCAGTGTGCCCACACAGCACTGAGTTTTTTCAGAATAAGCGCACAGCATTCTGACAGCATTGTCCTGCTCCCGGGGTCTATGAATTCTGGAATTTTTCTCACAGCGCATTGTGGGATACCCACTTGGGGGTCCCATGATTCCCATGATTCACTTGTCTTTCATCAGCCAGCCTGGAGGGGACTGTGCTGGACACGGTGATCCTGGCAATCATTAATATACAGCAGCTGCTGCACTTGTATTTGCAGCTGCAGAGCCAGATGGTTTGGTTTTGGGAGATGCCGTTGGGCTGCTGAGCCAGTTTGGGAAAGGGAGGAAGAGGAGGATGAAGTCAAGCAGCTACTTGTGCCTGAACTTTTCCTGGAGCAGCTTCACTCGGGGAACTGCTGTTTCTGGGCTTGGCCAACTAGCCCTGACTGCGGGATGGGACAGTGCTGCAGATCTGGGATGACCACCAAGGGCAGAATTTCAGGACGACAAAGGCCACTTTCCTAAAGATCTGTGCAGAAGCTCACCCTGGAGTGGCAGTGGTGGCAAACCAACAGGAGAGCTCCCCGTGATGTGAAAAAGTGTGTGGCCATCGCCATCTTGTAGCTTGCCATCCCTGGTCAGTAGCTCACCAATTTGGGGTTAGTAGATCAACCATCAGGATTCTTCTCATGGCAAGGCGCACTGTGGTGTGTGCTGCTAAAAGAGCAGGCTGATGCCTGGGTCAGACAGCTTGGCAATGCACAGGAGGTTATGGATGGATCTGCACAGTTGCGGTTCCAAAATTGTATTGGCACCATAGATGGGACCCACATGTGCCCATTCTTTGAGCCCCACACAAGGCCTCAGAGTTCATCAACAGAAAGGGGGATTTCTCCAGGGTGCTCCAAGGCCTTGGCTGATCACCGTGGCAGGTTTGCCAATATTAAAGTGGGGTGGTCTGGAAAGGGCCATGGTCCCTTTAGCCTGTTTCCTGTAATGAGAAAGAGAAACTTTGCTCCCAGGGCCACTCTGGACATCAACGGTTCTGTGATTCCCCTGTCATTCTGGGAGACCCAGCTCACCCTCTGCTTCCCTGACTGACCACCCCTTTTCCCGTGCACTTGGACTGGAGAAAAGAGCTGTCTCACTCTCTCTGGAGCAGCTGCAGAATGACAACGGGGTGTGCATTTGGCAAGCTGAAAGGGAAACAGAGAAGTCTGGTGGCAAGAGATGGAGGCTGCTAAGCAGTATCTGCCTGGTGGGATGGCTGGTTGCTGAGTCAGGCACAATCTGTGCAAGCCTAGTGTGGAGCCTCACTAATGGCGGAGAGGTGAAGGGGCAGAGACTTTTGGAATGTTAGGAACAGCTGGAGAGGTAGTGTCTGCCAATTACAGCAAAGCGTCAGGGCCCAGGGTGAAATGGTGACATGAACGTTGATTACACACTGTGTCAGGCTGGGCATAATGACTTTACGAAATGGACGTTTGTCGGGCTTTTATTAGGCTTTGTGCATCGATTTTATGACTGTGCCATATGTGTAGTTTTATACACATGGACTGAACCTGTGTCAATAAGAAACTTCTGTGAACTTCAAACAGTGCAAATAATACAATCTCTATTGGGCAGAACACAGTGCAACCATAAAACCAGTGAAACATAAGACACAAGATGAGACAGTTGGAAGTGCAGGGTAAACAGCAATGCACACCTGGCACACACTTCTAAGGTGTTGAGTGCACGCATTTGTGCTGTTCAAGGCACCAGTGTCTATAAGTGCAGAATGTGACTGTTGTCCTTACCTTGCGATGCAGAATGGCAAGGGAAGAAACCATCCCTGGTACTGTAGTTGCAGGAGTGAATGTGGGAGCCCAGGATCCACTGTTTTCATTGTCATGGGCTGTGGCGTGGGGAAGGAACTGACTCTAGCTGGAACTTGGAGAAGGGTACTGCTACTCCCAGCATGCATTGCTGGTGTGGGCTCCAGGTCTAGTTGGCAGCCGGTTTCAAGCGGAGTGCCCCAAGGGTCGGTCCTGGGGCCAGTTTTGTTTAATATCTTTATTAATGATCTGGAAGATGGTGTGGACTGCACTCTCAGCAAGTTTGCAGATGACACTAAACTAGGAGGCGTGGTAGATACACTAGAGGGTAGGGATCGGATACAGAGGGACCTAGACAAAATAGAGGATTGGGCCAAAAAAAACCTGATGAGGTTCAACAAGGACAAGTGCAGAGTCCTGCACTTAGGACGGAAGAATCCCATGCACTGCTACAGACTAGGGACCGAATGGCTAGGTAGCAGTTCTGCAGAAAAGGACCTAGGGGTCACAGTGGACGAGAAGCTGGATACGAGTCAACAGTGTGCTCTTGTTGCCAAGAAGGCTAACGGCATTTTGGGCTGTATAAGTAGGGGCATTGCCAGCAGATCGAGGAACGTGATCGTTCCCCTTTATTCGACATTGGTGAGGCCTCATCTGGAATACTGTGTCCAGTTTTGGGCCCCACACTACAAGAAGGATGTGGAAAAATTGGAAAGAGTCCAGCGGAGGGCAACAAAAATGATTAGGGGTCTGGAGCACATGACTTATGAGGAGAGGCTGAGGGAACTGGGATTGTTTAGTCTCCAGAAGAGAAGAATGAGGGGGGATTAGATAGCAGCCTTCAACTACCTGAAGGGGGGTTCCAAAGAGGATGGAGCTCGGCTGTTCTCAATGGTGGCAGATGACAGAACAAGGAGCAATGGTCTCAAGTTGCAGTGGGGGAGGTCCAGGTTGGATATTAGGAAACACTATTTCACTGGGAGGGTGGTGAAGCACTGGAATGCGTTACCTAGGGAGGTGGTGGAGTTTCCTTCCTTGGAGTTGGAGGTTTTTAAGGCCCATCTTGACAAAGCCCTTGCTGGGATGATTTAGTTGGGAATTGGTCCTGCTTTGAGCAGGGGGTTGGACTAGATGACTTCTTGAGGTCCCTTCCAACCCTGATATTCTATGATTCTATGACATGGCTGGGTTGAGATTGTGAACTATGCACCAAAATGTTCTCCAGCAGGACCATCTGCTTATGTCAGTTCCAGGGGCTGTTCTTGCATGTCCCTGTCTCTCTCACGGCTGTCCCTTGTCAATTCTCTATCCTTCTCTGCGAGGAGACCTTATCTCTACATCCGTGCCTTCTTAACCCTCTTCTGAGATGCAGACACAAGGTCCCCAAACATCTCATCTCTGGTCTTCCTTTTGCTAACCTGAAAATTTGTTGGGCAGTTAGAGGTTGAAAACACTCCAGGCCGGTGTTTGGGGGGCGTGGAGGGGCGCCAGGTGCAGGAGCTGCAAAACAGAACAAGTAGTTATTGTACTAATTCCAGTCTTTATGGCAACAATGAGAAAATGTTGCTGTCTCTTCAGTTTTGGAATACCACTCCTGTCGTCTCTCCCAGCCTAGGGTGGGCTTGGAGATGGTAAGACATTTGCCACCTCCCCTCACCGTCAGATAGGACCCCAAACCAATCCTGGGTCGCTGGTAGGCTGTGGGGTTGGGGCTTGGGGTTGGATGGTAAGGCTAAGGGGTGGCAGCAGGGGACAGGTTACTAATTTCATGTGCATCTCTGATTCTCAGATTGCAAGGCCAGAGGAACCTCTGTGATCATCCAACCTGACCCCTGTAGAACACAGGCCAAAAGAACTGCCCCAAAAGAATTCCTAGAGCTGATCTGTTAGAAAACATCCCGTCTTGATTTAAAATTGTCAGTGATGGAGAATCCACCGTGACCCTTGGTCAGTTGTTCCAATGGCTAATTACCCTCCCTGTTAAAATGTATGTCTTATTTCCAATCGGAATTTGTTTAGCCTCAACATCCAGCCCTTGTGTCAGGTTAGACCTTTCTCTGCTAGATCAATTGGGCAGCAGGTTACTAATTACATTTTTGAAGCCTGTCCCTACTTTGGAGGACGTTGCCCTGAGGCATGCCACAAAGAGACAGAGAAGGCACTAGGCAGGCCAGCACGATATGCAGCGGCACTAGTCACTAGAATGGTCCCCTGCATAAGTTGCTACTTGTGCAGGCAGCCCTGAAAAGGCTGTGCTGCCTGGTAATGTGAGTGCCAAAACGCACTGTCTTTGCCTTAAAGTCTCCAACAGCTTCAGACCAGAACAAAATGCACGGCAAAATAAACAGACCTCTGCAGGAATTATTCTGAACCCAAGGGGTTAACAATGCCGAGAGTCTGAGCTAGCCCAGTGCCCTGTCATCTCTATGCATTTTAAACTGTCTCACTTTGGGAGATATACTTCATCAAACGCTACGGTCGCAGAAAGCTCAGAGCACCACTCAAAGTTGGAAGCAAAGGGCCATTTTATATTGATTTCTCTCTTTCCGCATTTGCCATTTCAATAAACAAGCCTGCATTACAATGCATTAGATTTTTAACCCCCGTGGTGCGCCAGCCAGGTATGGGGAGCAGCGGCTGCACAGGTCGGAGAGGGAAGTTTTTGATATTTCAGAGAAATACACAGTGCGTAGGTCACAGTCTACCAGTGCCATTTTGAGTACGTGGGGATGGGGCCAACGTAGCGGGAGAGGGACAGGGGAGGGTGAGTGCTGGGTTGGCCGATGGCTGAGGGAGATTTACATTTCAGAGAAATAAACACTGCAGAGCTTAAATTCTCCACCATGGATCATGCTATTATGAGCAGGGGAAAGGGGAAGGAGAGGACGATAAAATCTGAGCAGGTTCAGGCTCCTAGCTCACAACTGCCCAAAACGGCCGCAGCCACTGAGTCCTGGAACAAAAGTTGTTTAACACCCTGTAAAAGAACCCCCCGCATTTTTTTCCCCAATGGTGGGAGTCCCTGGCCATGCCCATTGTCCTTGCAAGAGGAACCCCGCCCTTTGCGACTCTTCTTGTGTCTCTTCTGCTGGGGGAATCGAAAGGAAAATAAATGTTCCAGTGCCCCTGTAGTGAGTCGGTGTGGCTCCCCTCCTGCCCAGAAGAGGGAGCCCACGTGCAGGCACCAGAGTGGGTGGGACCACCACCGCCTGTCCCCGCCCCCCGGAAGTCAAGGGGCGGGACAGGAAGTATAAAGGCTGGCCGCCAGAGCTCAGTCGGCGGCCAGCCACCGCAGGGAGCAGACGTGTGGCTGGGAGCTCCCGGCCAGGAGACCGCCGAATACTGAGGCCTGGACCCTAGCTGGCCCGAGCTACCCGGGGCACGCTACGAGGAGGAGCCACCGGAGCCCGTCCGCTCCCGTCACTGGGAGAATCCCTGGGAACCCCACCCCACCAACCCTGAGGGTGAGACTGTACCCGAACCCCTCCGCCCCTGCTGCTACCCAGAGGAGCCGCCTGAGGACCGTTGGCCTGACTTCCCGGCAGAGCTACCGGACCTGCCACCGAGCCCTGGCAGAGAGGAGCCCATGCAGATGGACTGGCCCGAGCCCGGCGCGACGAACGAGGTAGGCTTTGAGGGGGATTGTGGAAGTAGCCCGGGGGTAGCCGACCCTGGTCTGGCTGCAACCGAGTGTGAGCCTATGTCAGTGTGTTGCGGTCTGGATACCCCACTGACCAGCAGCGGCAGTAACCGCTGCTAGGGCCCCGGGCTGGAATGCAGTGGAGTGGGTGGGCCTGCGTTCCCCCCTGCCACCCCCGCTCACGGGTGGCAGGTTTCCCCCTCCCCCAACGCTCTGCTACAGAAAGCCTAGGCGTGCCTTACCTGGGCTTCTGAACTGCTTGCTCGCTCAGCCCCCTGCCAACAAGGGCCTGAGCTTACCTGTGTTTGCCCCGCCCTGAACCAGGGCCTGGGCTTCTGGACTGCTTGCTCGCTCAGCCCCTGCCAACAAGGGCCTGAGCCTACTGTGTTTGCCCCGCCCTGATCCAGGGCCTGGGCTCTGAACTGTTTGCTCCGCCCCTGCAGTCAAGGGCCTGAGCTTTAACTGTGGTTGCTCCGGCCCTGCACCAAAGAGCCGGAGCTTCGGGAGTAACTGCCTGCTTGTTCCCACAGTAGTGAGTCGGTGTGGCTCCCCTCCTGCCCGGAAGGGTCGAGCCCCGGCTAAGACCTACTACAGCCCCCAAGAATAACTTCTTCCCGGAGCCAAGTCACATGGAAAAGCCCAGCAGCGTCGTCTTACTCTAGGGCTGTCTGCGTGGTGCTGTTCTAGGAGCCCTTCTGGCTGGGTAGCTGAATCAGGCTCACTACCCTGGGAGTTCGCGGCACTCCCTGTAGGGCTGGGGTGGAGATCTCCTGGATGGGAATTCCCCCTGTGGCTTCGGGAGTCGTTCAGGGTGACCTCTCCCCTGCCCCCGATCAGTTGACACTGACCCAGGTCGGTAGTCAGGATGGCTTTGGCGATCAACTGTAGTACTGCAGAAACATGGTGGAGAAGGCTGTCCCAAACTGGGCTATATGTGACTCTCTCATCCAAATTAGCCATGGCGTACTGCCCACGTGGAAGGAGTACATGAGCCATTAATCTCTGAAAGGTCGCCACTGCCCCTGCCACCCAAACGGCATTGTTGGAAAATTGTTGGTGCAGTCCAAAGGGCGTGGCAAACATGGTCTTTTCCCTGGATCCCGGCGTCAAAGGGGATCTGCCAACCCCAGGGGGCGGGGAGGGAGCGCCACCTAGCCTCATTCTGCCCCGAGACCAGCTCCGACCCCAGCCACAGCTCTGCTCCAACCAGGGCCGGCTCTAGGCACCAGCTTCTCAAGCAGGTGCTTGGGGCGGCTGCTCCGGAGAGGGGCGGCACATCCAGGTATTCGGCGGCAATTCGGCGGACGGTCCCTCACTCCGCCTGGGAGCGAAGGACCTCCCGCCGAATTGCCGCCGCAGATCGCGATCACGGCTTTTTTTTTGTTTGTTTGTTTGTTTTTGTTTTGGCTGCTTGGGGCGGCCAAAACCCTGGAGCCGGCCCTGGCTCCAACACCAAAGTAGTTCTGCCTCATTCCCTCTCCACCCCTAGCCCCACTCCACTCCGCCCCCTGCTCTGCCCCCAGACCAGCTCCGCCCCCAGACCAGCTCCACTCCAACCCCTGCTCTGCCCCCAGATCAGCTCCGCCCTCAGCCACAGCTCCACTCAGCCCCCTGTTCCGCCCCCAGACCAGCTCCGCCCCCAGACCAGCTCCACTCCATCCCCTGCTCTGTCCCCAGACCACCTCCGCCTCAGCTGTGGCTCCACTCCGCCCCCTGCTCTGCCCCCAGACCAGCTCCGCCCCCAGCCGCGGCTCCACTCCGCCCCCTGCTCTGCCCCCAGACCAGCTCCGCCCTCAGCCATAGCTCCACTCCACTCCACCCCCTGCTCTGCCCCCAGACCACCTCCGCCTCAGCCATAGCTCCACTCCACCCCCTGCTCCGCCCCCAGCCGCAGCTCCATTTTGCCCCCCTGCTCTGCCAACAGACCAGCTCCGCCCTCAGCCACAGCTCCACTCCAACCCCTGCTCTGCCCCCAGACCAGCTCCGCCCCCAGCCGCGGCTCCACTCCGCCCCCTGCTCTGCCCCGAGACCAGCTCCGCCCCCAGCCACAGCTCCACTCCGCCCCCTGCTCTTCCAACAGACCGGCTCCGCCCCCAGCCGCAGCTCTATTCTGCCCCCTGCTCTGCCAACAGACCAGCTCCGCCCTCTGCCACAGCTCCACTCCAACCCCTGCTCTGCCCCCAGACCACCTCCGCTTCAGCCATAGCTTCACTCCACCCCTGCTCCGCCCCCAGCCACAGCTCCACTCCGCCCCCTGCTCTTCCAACAGACCAGCTCCGCCCCCAGCCGCAGCTCCATTCTGCTCCCTGCTCTGCCAACAGACCAGCTCCGCCCCTACACCAGCTCCTCCCCCACCCACCATTCTGCCCTCAACTCCACCGCTAAGATAACTGTGCAGTAATGGAGGTGGGTGCAGAAGAGCAACATCCTGGCTCAGGCATATGGCAGACAAATGCAGGCCTCTTGACCTAAGGTGGGAAGACTGCCACCTCAGGGGTTGGGTTGGCAGCAGGGGTTGGGAGAGCCGGGCCCACCCTACTCCACTGGGACAGCAGGGATCCCACCACAACACACTGACTCGGGTTCTGACAGCAAAACTGGTTTCCCTGGGCTACTTCCTGGGAGAGGGGTTCCGTAGTCATGGGGTCCTCCGTTTCATCGGGGTATTCGGCCGCCGGCATTCCGGGTTGCTCCTCTCCACTCTCAGCTTCCTCAGGGGTCAGGGTGCTCCTCACCTGGGTAGCAGGGCCCAGGGTCTGCAGCAGGCTTGAGATATCTATCTCCTTCCCTGGCTCAGGCTCAACTGAGCTAGTGGCCCCATGCCCAACTTTTATACTTCCTGTCCCGCCCCTTAGCTTCCAGCAGGAGGGTCGGGCTGGGCCTGGCTCCGCCCACCAGGGCTCAGAGAGCAGCTCCTCCCTCTCTGGCTCAGTGGGAGGCCACTCTACCTCACTACATGGCCTCTTGGGGGCCTCCAATGCTGTCCACAGAACAACAGGGTGCCTCCCCTTGGCAAAAATCTGGTCCAGCTTGTGATAGGAGGGGCAGGGGCTGGGACCATTCCAGAGGCTTGGTTGTCCTTTCCTGTGGAGTGGCACTGGAACCTGTCCTGGGAGTGACCCCTGTCCACTGGATTCGATACAGACTCGTATATCTTGGTATTCTGAGGGTAGCTACTAAGGCAGGACTAGGCCATCTCCCCAGCTCATAAGGAAATCCATGATCTCTGCACGGCTCCCTGGGGATCCATGCGGCATGGCTGCTGCACCACTGAGAGGGATATGTGACTCTGACAGTGTATACACATGGATGGAACACAGGTGGCTGCATGCCAGTGTTTAAACGGAGGTGACATCCAGTCAATATGATGCCAGAGTAGTAGAAGGTATGCAGGTAAAAAGACAGGCCAATCCAGGTACAAAGCAGTGCAGTGTGGGATAGCAGTGGGAGGACTGCCAGAGGCAGAACTGTTCATTCAAAATACAGATATGTCCACACGGACCTGTGCTGGACTAACTCATCTCAAAATGGACTCAATCCACTTGCACAATGGATTAGCCAATTTGCAAAAAGTGGCCAGATAATTAAAAACAAAAAGAAAAGAAAGACAGAGATTGTGTTAGATGGACACTGGCCATTTTAGTCCAAAACAATAGTTAATGTGGGGGGGGGGGACCCACAATCTGTGTAGAGAAGCTCTTGGCTTTTGTTTGGCTGTTAGTATGTTTCTAACGTGATAATATTTGAATGCTGCATCTGACCAATTCCAAAATTTCAGAAAATGGAATTTCATGGGCAGAACTGTGCAGATTTTGGTGAAAACTCAATAACTGGAAGGGGAAAAAATGGGGAACACATGGAGCCCTGGCATCTGGTTAGCAGACCCAGCATTTCAACCACTTCTGCCATCATCATCCCAGATCAAAGAACCAGTTGATGTTGCTACCTTCCAGCACAACCCCTGCTAGCCAGGTCAGCTCTGCCCATCCTCCCAAGAGACTTTAACATGTGACCCCTTGAATTATTTATCTCCTAGATAGAAATAAGACGGGGGAAATGAAGGGGCATAGGAGTGCACACAGAGCCTCTGGCTGGGGGTGGGAAATGGAGGACCCTGGTATGGGGGAAGTGGGGCACACACAGCTACTGGCATAAGAAGGAGAGGGAAGGGGGGCACAGAGTCCCTGCCATGGTGGGAAAGTGAGGAATGGAGGACATGGGAGGAAAGGGGAATGAGGGGGGCACATAGAGCCGCTGGCATGGGGTAGGGGTGGGAGGAGTCCCTGAAATAGAGAGGGCTGGGAGAATGGCACCCAAAGAGTCTGTGGGGAGAATGGAGGGGAGCCAGGAGCCCCTGGGGTGGGCAAGGAGCTCAGCTGACAGAAGCTATGAAGTGTGCAAACGTCTAATTAGCCAATGACCAATGAATTTTTAATGCACCCATTGCCGTGGTACTAGGGTCTCAGCTGCTAGGGTGCTAGCTGTCCCTCTCGGCTGCTATTTAAACAGCCTCTTCCAGATCTGGAGCAACAGAAAGGAGAAGGCTGGTTTACGCAGCAAGCCCTGGCTGACATTTTTCATCTAGAGCTCTCCAGCTCTATGCGGCTGGCCTGGAGCCCCCCAAGTCACACACCATAGGGCCCCTGCAGCAGCGGGATTTCTTCCCTTGTGTGCTTGCAGGATGGGAGTCGCTCTCTCTTTCCCTCTTACATAATGACCCTCTCCGCCCCGCCCGCAGCCTCACCAGTGTTCTCATTTCCCAGGTATTAATCTTTGCCATCTTGGGCTAATCTAATTGGATTTCCCAGGTCACATGGTGAGATAAAAAGTCCCCAATCCGTAGGACAGAAATTGGGTTATCCATAGGGAATTAAGGTAAAGAGCAGAGAGAGAGAGAGGGGCAAGGTGAAGGGCTCCCATGCTGCCTTCGTAGCAGTCTCTAGCCGGCAGCCATCCTGTGTGGAACTCCAGAGCCAGGCTGCGGCGTGCGGCCCTTCTCTGGGGCCGTGAAGGGTCGGGCATAGATATATTTTTTTTTCTCTCTCTCTCTCCCCACCCCGTAAAGGGTGAGTGACCCAGGGTGAAGAGCTGGAAGAGACAGAGGAGCTAGAGGAGTTAGAGGAGCTAGAGGAGGACGACGACGACGAGATGGGGAGTGGAGCAAGCGCTGAAGATAAAGAACTGGCCAAAAGGTCCAAGGAGTTGGAGAAGAAACTCCAGGAAGATGCAGACAAGGAGGCGAAGACGGTCAAACTGCTGCTGTTAGGTAAGCATGGGAGCTGGGCAACGCTGCAGCTTGGCTGGGGCACCTTCAGCTCCTAGGGTGGATCCAGAAATGAGTGGGCAGGGAAGCGGTTCTGTACCACTCAGAGCTGGTCTCCATGCATGTAATAAATGTACAGTCTGTGGTGAATGGCCCAACAGGGGATCCTGGTGATTCAGGATGAATGCAGGGTAGGAGGGGGATGGTTAGCCTGTGCCAACCCAGCCTTCAGTTCTGAGTTGGCTAAGCGGAGCCTGGGACGAAGGCAACCCTCAGAGGAGACATGGTGATGCCAAGCTAGGGGAGGTGGGGCAAGAAAGGCGAAACTGGGGTTATTGTTGCAGGCCTGAGGACAATCAGTTTATGCGAAGGGATTAGAAAGTGGCAGTATCTGCTGGTGGCCAAGTGATGGGAGACAGAAGAAAGAGAAGAGGGAGCATGAAATGCAGTGCAGGACCAAGGCAGTTGGGCTTGGGCTGGCCATTTCAGTCCACGTTGGGTTTAGAGATATGGTCACCCTGAGTTTTTTGTTGTTTTTCTCATTTTTTTCCAACTGAGAGGAGGATCTGTTCCTAAGTAGCACCAGATGGGCTCTCATTAGCTTGATGACTTCCTAACTGAAGCGATTAGCCAGGACACAGAGATTTCTCAGCCAATCGGACGTGACAAGAGGTCACAAACACCCGCTTGAGAAAAGCCTGGGTGTAGGGGGCAGCACCTCAGTAGGGATTAAAATCTATTTGTAATTTTCCAGAAGGGGCGGTGGTGGAGGGGTGGGGGGAATAGGAATGCTGTGGCTAGTGTCAGCACTTGGTAACTACATACCTGGGTCTTTCAGCATTGGGAGGAGGGGGGGCTTTGGATTGATTTGGTGACTCACCAAGGGCCACATGTGAAAAGGGAATTGATCAGAGTCATTTTTCTGGCCAAAAAACGACAAGCAAAGATGTATATGTAATGTTTCACTTCACATGAGAGTTTAGTGGCTGAAGCACAGGACAGAGGATCAGGACACCTGGGTTCTAGCCCCAACTCTGCTGCAGCCTCACAGTTTGACCTACAGAGGCCCCAGCTGTCAAACAGGATGGCAGTACTATCCCTACCCCCACGTGTACTGTGTGTGAGGTGTAAGGTCTGGATCTGGCAGCGAGGCTACTCTGGTGAGAAAGGCGTTGCAGGATCAAACCGCAGCTCATTAACACTGATGAAGCGCTTTGAGATCTCTGGCCTAGAGAAAGGCAGAGGGTGATGATGATTGGGTCCGTTACCTGCTTGTAGAAAACCCACGGTGCTCCATGAGCAGTGTGAAGAGAAAGGGATGGACTTTATTTCTGAACACATTGATTTTACCTGACTACTAAAAGCCTCAGTTTAGCCTAATATCCGAGTTGCAGAAGGGCCTGTGCTCTGAGTCTGCATTACTGAGTCACTAGCCAGAGACTTTACAAGCCTGCTGATCTGCAAGCTGGAGTGAATGGGGCGATCCTACTCCTGGACTGGGTGCCTCTCTCAGCCCTTTTACGGGCACTAGAACATGAGCTGAGTACTGAAAACAGCAGAATGCTGGGGCAGTTCTCACTGTCAGCCCGGCACTGCTGAGGGAAGGGAGCCTGCTAGGAGATGCCAAGGACACACACGGTTTAGTCCTTCTAAAGCTGTGATGGAGCTGGAGTCTCCGGCCCGCTCTCATTCTCCTACAGTGTCCCCTCTCCGGTTCCCTGGGCTCCAGCTCAGAGCACAGCTTCCTTTGGGCCTGTGCTGCCCAGGTGAAGCTGCTGCTCACTCTGGCATGTGGCGAAATCTGGGGCACCCAAATCTTATACGTGTGCATGTAAAGTCAGCAAGGAGGGGCCCTGCTTGGTCACAGCAGGGGCCCAAGTGTCTACTTCAAGGCAGCTGCGGGGAAGCATGAGGGATGGATAGGTTCCAGGGAGGACCTATCCAGAAGGTAGGGAGCAGGTGCGAGGGTGAAGGTTAGGCCAGTGGATGGTCATGGGTGGGGGAAACCCCCAGTGACACGTGCCTCCAACCAATCCCCGCTTAGTGTCACAATCAGCGAGGGTAATTCACCACCACCCTCTTCCAATCAAGATCAGACGTCTCCTCCTAAAAGAAAGGCTCCTGCTCACATCGAAGAGATGGGATCGATATAGCAATATCTGGCTGAGGTCTCTGGCCTGGGCATGGCAGCAGCTCAGACTAGATGTGCACAATGGTCTGGGGGGGCCACCAGGTTGCACCATTCCAGCCCAGGAACTGGTCACTGGGGGTCAATCCTGGTCTGCAGCTCAGGGTGCCCTAAGCCACCCTCTGTGATTCCTACGCTTGCTCCCCGTGCCTGGAGAGAACTCCAAGCCTGTGCCAGAACCGCAGCAATGTGAAGGCAGCAGAATAAACCCTTGCTCCAGAGGGTGACTGGGGGGGGTTGTAGGAAAGATGCCACCTGAGCGGAGAACTGAGATTGAGGCTAGAAGCCCCTGCTGGAAACCCAGCCTGCCACCCATCTCCTGGGAGAGGAGAGAGGCCAGCAGAGCCCGTCTTAGCCCAGAGCCACCCTTCGCAGGTCCTGGGGCTAATGCTCCCCGGAGTTCTAGGTTACAACATGACTGCCTTGCCGCTTGCACTGCAGGGGCAGGAAGCCTACGCCTGACGCTGCGCAGCACCAAAAGGTTCATCCAGGTGACGGCAGGGAGGCTGGGATCAGCGCGATTAGGCCCTAATTCTAAGCAGCTTCCTGGTTTGGAATAAGCTGCTTAAAGCGATGAGATGAGGCGACGCCCGGCGCTTGCAGATGAGAACCGAAGGGCAGGCGACGAGAACGGAGGCGGGAGAGCGAGAGGGGGAGGCTAAGAAAAGCAAAGCCCGGGGCTGGGCTGGGTGTGCCCAAGGGCTGAGGCCATGTTAGCGTGCAGGGAATCCCAGCTCCAGGCTGAGTCCAGGCCCACTGACATGGTCCTTTCTACGGTACCCTGCTGGGGCGCAGTATGATGGTCCCAGCATGACAGACACATGGGCCAGGCTTGCTGTGTAGGGTTCCACTGTGGGGGGCTTATGACGTAACTAGGTCCCCCGACCCAGTAGCAATGACAGGTCCTTCATGCTGACGGCAGCCGTGGGCATGAGACTCAAGTGTCCCGCACAGCAGCTAGCTTTGAGCACTGCTGATGGGCTCTGGAGGGAGGGATCTCCAGCCTTCCTGGGCCAGGGAAATGAGTTGAGCCAGGGGGGAGCCTCTGAGGAATAAAAAGGGTGCATGAGCAAGGCACAGGAGGTCTCCCTCGGTCTGAGAAAGCTGTTCAGGCCCTGCTGACTGCAGGGGTATATAACCAGGGGTTCCCCTGATCCACCAGACCAGCAAGGCCCAGTACTGAGAGGAGCAGGTGGGACAGGAGCCAGAGCAGAGGGGCTCAGTGACAATGCATTAGATAGTCTGCAGGCAGGTTGGGTGGATGGAGGGTGGGGGTTGCAAACTCAGGCAAGGGGGTGTGGAAGGATGATGGAAGCTGCAGGATATTGCTCTGGCGGATGTATCCTGGATGTGTGGCATAGCGAAGGCTCTGAATACCGGGCAGCCAGGCAAGAGGGATCGTTGGGGCAGGAGAGTTGTGGAGGCTAGATACCCTTATCGAGCTACAGGGCTGGAAGGGACCTCAGAGCACCTAATCTATCCTCCTGTGCTGAGGCAGGCCCACCCCAACGGGTGTAACCTATTTTTAAGCCTGCCTCCCGGCCTCCCAAGCCCACCTGTTCCAGCGCTGAACTCGCCTTACAGGTAGAAAGTTATTCCTAAAACATCCAACCTAAGCCTCCCTGGCTACCCAGTAAGTGGCTTGCTACTTGTCCTGCCCTTGGTGGCCATGGAGAGCAATTGATCGCTGGCCCCTGTGTAACCACCTTTACATGCTATGTTTCTCCCTCAGCCTTCTCATCTCTAGACCACACGTGCCCAGTTCTTTCCTCATCCCCTACCCTGCAGGGCACAAGATGGTTTGAACCCTGGGCAGGGGGGTCAGGTTTGGGCTGGAAGCGCCTGTCCCAGCTTCCACAGGGTGAGGACTCGGTAACTGGGAGATGAGCTGGGGTGCAGCTGGCTGGCACGGAGCCTCCAATGAATAGCACACGTGCTGGTGAACAGCAGCGATAAGGGAAGCGCAGCTGACCCATGCGTGCCTCTCCCTTCCCAGAGCCCAGGCAATGCACCAGTGCCCAGCGAGGGGAGCTGAACACCTCCAGGGGTGGCTGCTGAAGGGGAGAGGCCAGGTGGTTATGTAAAAGCAGGCTCAGTCCCTGGTTCCTAGACAGCCAGTTTGACCACTCCCTCAAAACAAGGCCATTCCCTGGGTTGGGCTCTTGATGAGCTCTTGGGAGCCCAGGGCCCGGATCAACTGACCTGTTTGATCCACATTAATATGCCACTAAATAACCCCGCACTGGAGAAATCCATCCATGCTAAAGTGTCTGAGGGGCCAACCCCAGAGAAAAGCGCATGGGGGAAAGGAGTGAAGAGCAGAATAGATGCTGCATACGGAGTGCTGCGTATCCAGGTCCTTACGCTCGTCCCAGTGCTGTAGGATCCGAATGCCCCAGAGCTATGGTCCCCTCTAAGGTGTACATGTCTCTCTCTTTCTGGATGCTGGCACTCAAATGTTTCCTCCGGCTCTTTTCCAGGTGCCGGGGAGTCAGGCAAGAGCACAATCGTCAAACAGATGAAGTGAGTACCGTGGTAGGGCTGAGGGTCGGTTGCCCAGAACACAGCCCAAGGCGGTTTCCTTCTAAGAGCCTAATCTAGGCATGAATGTAGCATGATTAACCCCTGCGCTGCTGCTGGGCCAGGCTGCCTGCCCGCTGGCAATAGCTTAGCAAGATTAATAAAAAGGGATTAAACAACTAAATAAAAATAGCATTTGCAGTTATGCTAGCTAGGAGGAAAAGGTGCCCAGTTCTTCTGTTTCGAGGCACGAACTGATCATCAGCTGGGGTCTCTTCATGTGTCATCTCAGTAACAAGTGATGGGTGGGGATGGAAGTTTCATTTCTCCCACGCACCTGCTACAGCCCACTCTCAGGACAAGGAGATTGGCCTAGACAGACAGTGGATCTAGCATCTCAGCACCCATGCCCTGTGGAACATCCCAGGGAGTGGATGGAGTGCGGGTACATCCCATGTGAGCTGTTGGCATGTGGGGTACTGGTGGCAAGTTGATGGCCAGCCATACCAAACAGCAGGCTGCAAGTCTCCAGGCACAAGGGAGTAGGAAACCACCACACCCCCTTTGTGCGTTGCTCCTTGCTGTGCTGGGTCTCTGATGTAAGCCCCGTGGGGCAGGGAACACAAACCATCATGGAATTACACAGGGAGCAAGTGAGATCTACGTGTCAGCAGAGTCCAGTCGCAGAAGGTCCCATGTGATCTGACCTTCCCCTATGAATCTGAGGTTCTGTCACAGGCAGAGCCATGCGTGGTCAGCCCAGGAGCCAGCGAGCTAATCTGTGCCATGGGTCTCAGACCGCTTTCCTTTCAAAGCTGGTACCTTGGTCTTCATTGAGCCAGCTGATGGATGGCATTTCCTCGTTGCATCTGGACTTGGCTGCCAGGCACCTGCGTAGATCACAATGGGCCTATTTGTGAGCCGGGCTGCACGCCAGCACAGGGGTAGATAGGGGTGTAAGGAGCTCCCTTTCTCCCCTGCATGGGGTGACACATTGTCAGACACTGCTAGCAGATGCCACTCAGGCTGCTCCCCCCCACAATACTGAGCAGTGGTGTGGTTCCTCAGCTCTGCACCCCACCCCAGCCAGCACCAAGGGGAAAGTCAGCTATGCCAGGAAAACAGCAGGTATTCAAGCTGGCACATTTCAGTCCCTGCACTGCCTCCTTCGGGCTGGAGGGCAAGGTGCCAATGTCTGTGCTGCAGGGAGAGGCCTGCCAGGGAAGCAAGGCTGTGATCCCTGCTAAAGGCTGTGTTTCATTCCCCTCCCTCTGCAGGATTATCCACCAAGATGGTTACACGCAAGAAGAGTGCCTGGAATTCAAGTCCATCATCTACGGCAACGTGCTGCAGTCAATCCTGGCCATCATCCGAGCGATGTCCACGCTGGGGATAGATTACGTCGAACCAGGACGAGGGGTCAGTACGCTGCCCCTGCCACCACTGGAACATCTGTCTGGCCCCTGGACAGGGGAAGGCAGGTGGGGAGGGGGTCCCCACGTGTTCATCTGTTCGAGTGCTTGCAATTCCCAGTTATATGCAGGAGTCCTGGGAGAGGCTGCAGGGTAGCCTGGGATGCAGGATGCTGTTCTTGGGTTGGAGAGGAAGTTTGTTCCTTCTGAGCCCCGGGGCGGAGATGGGTTCACTGGTGTTCACTTGAGCGAGCTAGCGTGTAAAGAATAGCAGTGTGGACGCTGCAGCTCGAGCGGAAGCTCAGGATAGCTGTGTGAGTCCAAGCCCACCTGACCCCCTGGGTCTGAGCTCAGGGGACTAGTCCAAGCCCGCGCCCAAACTGCAACATCCATACTGCTATTTTTAGCACACTTGCTCAAGTCTGTCTACTGGGATTGGGAGGCTGTGGTGTAGACATACCCTGTGTGTCTCATTCACTCCTGCTAGCGCATGCTAGAAGCCAAACATTCCCAGCTGCTCCTTACAACAGCAGATAAATATTTTAATAGACACCACTGCCACTCGGTGGGCAAGTGGCAGTCGTCTGGTTCCCAGGTGATGTAGATTGGAAGGGAAGGGCAAGACCTCCAAGTGTGGGAAAGAGGAGCTGTGGGGAAGGAGAGTCCAGAGACGAGGGTCCTGCTCCTTTCATTATTCACAGAGGAACAAGGAGTTTGGTTTCCCGTTCCTTCAGGAACCACACTGCTATGGGTGTGTTGCCATCTACTGGTTAAGGAAAGCATTCTGGGAGCAACTGGAGTTCCCCACTCCAGGGCCTGGCCAGACAGGATTCTGGGCATGTTTCCCTACATTCTCTGGGGAAGCTGTTCTTGAAAATCAGCAGGGTTGGGTGGGGGTAGAATTTAAATTTCAAAATCCACATTAAAATCCCACAAAACCTTACCCTGATCAGATGGGCCCAAAGCAGGTCTGCCATTCATGCCCGTCTCTGGCCCCAGCCTGCTCACTGTCTCTGTCTCTTACAGGATGATGGGCGGCAGCTGTGCAACTTAGCAGATTCCATCGAGGAGGGCACCATGCCCCCAGAACTAGTGGACTGTATAAAAAAGCTGTGGAAAGATGCGGGAGTCCAGGCCTGTTTTGACAGAGCAGCTGAGTACCAGCTCAACGACTCCGCTTCCTAGTAAGTCTGTGCCTATGGCCCAGTCATTAGGAAAAGCAACTGCCAGATGGCAAGATCCTCCAGGGATGGACACGAACTTATTGGGACACAGAGGGTTCATCCATCGTTGGGACTTAGTACCGTGAATCTTCCCCTTTGCTGGTGCTGAAGTGACTGATGTCTTTATGGAGCAGGTACCACCACCACCACCCCTCACTGACATGTAAAAAAACTTGAGGACTCAGCTTTTCACCAGCAGCCAAGGGGAAGGGAAGGAGAAATTCCAGGTGAAGGGGCCAATCTGTTCCCTTTGAAGCCGGTGGAAATTTTAGCACTGAGTCCAAGGAGAGCCTTGTCTGTCAAGGGAAGGGTACATGCCCCTTAAAGGACTTTCGAAAACAAGCAAGACAGACCAGAATGGCTTTGAAGCATCAAGTTGCATGCACTCTCATAATTCACTATGTAACAAGCGAGGTCCTCTGTGCTCCCACTTAGCCCAGAACGGCTCCATGTGAGATACAGAACAGAGGGGATTATCCCCCATGGCCAAGATAGTGCTACTGTGTCAGACAAAGCCCCTAAATACCACTGACATGCGACTATCACTGCCTGCTGCGGTGGGGCTGCCCGCCCCTCGTTACCAGCCTAGTTCCTGTACCCTTAATTGATGCCACATGCCAGGGTATTTCAGGCATCTGAGCACCAATCTGCCTCATGTTCTATTACAGGCTGCACTATCTAAGGACAATGAGGTATTTCAGGCTCTGACTTTCTGTAGCCTCAGGGCCAAATGCTGCTTCTGCTCCCAGCAGCATAAATCCACTGAAGACTGTGGTTACTCCAGACACACGCTGGTGTCAACACCATCGCAATTTGTCCCTTCAGGTTAGATGAACATAGTTTTCAAGGGCCCAGAGCCATGATGGCCTGGCACAACAGCTGCAGAGCAGAGGCATGGGCACATTACAGGGAATGCTGCAGGGAACACAACTTCATTGTTTCACTCTGTTGATCCAAACATGGCCATTCTCTGACTTCATAAACCCCGGCCTGCCACGCAGCTCCCTCGTAGGCTGCAGCAGCTGCACAGTCCTATTCAACAGCATGATGGAGGAACTGTGGATGCTGGAACTTAAGGTTACGGGCTTTCCAGACCACAGCACTAACAGAGCTGCTCCATCACCTCCCACCAGCAGGGTCCACCTGTCTGTCTGCCTCCATCTGTCATCTCTTGTCTTACTGTTAGATTGTTAGTTCTTTGGGCCATAGCAGACCCTGCTTGTTCAGCACCTGGCCCAACGGGGTCATGGTCCATGCTCCTAGGTGCTGCTGCAATGCAGGTAAGAAGGCTATGTGCACACTTTGACCCTGGTTAGTCATGAACTGAGATTTTCTTACTCTACAGTTGGGCTAGAAGGACATCTCCTCTCCCTCAGGCTAGCGGAATCGCTTGGACCTTCCCACTGTCCTCTCCTACAATTGCTAGCTCACTGATAACACCTTACCCCAGACCTCCTTCCCCATGCCCGATAGCTATATGCCCTGTCCCTTAGGACTGCTCCCAACAGCTCTCTGCATTCCTGCCTAGCTACCTGAACCAGCTGGATCGGATCACAGCCCCCGATTACCTCCCCAACGAACAGGATGTACTACGATCTCGAGTGAAGACCACTGGGATCATAGAGACCAAGTTCGCTGTCAAAGATCTTAACTTCAGGTGAGTGCATATGCACTTGTTTCCCTCTCCCCTTTGGTGGCATCACTGACCCAGGTATCCTGGCCAAATTCCAGCCAGGATAATGCCATTTATTTCAGTTGGCTGGGAGAGCCTGCCTCACATCCTATCCTAAACGGCTGAGTTTCTTGGCTGGTGTAAATCTGCAGAGCGCCATTGTGCTGTCAGTTTACACCAGGTAAGGATCTGGCACTCTGCACTCATGTAAACAGCTGCCACATTCCAACCCGGCGGGGGCTGGATTTCTGTGATGGGTGCTAGGACTGCCTGTGTGTTCAGTGCTCTGGGTGGGAAGGGGCTATCTAACAGCAGCAGAATTATTCCCTCCACAGGATGTTTGACGTGGGAGGACAGCGGTCAGAGCGCAAAAAGTGGATCCACTGCTTCGAAGGCGTGACCTGCATTATCTTCTGTGGAGCCCTCAGCGCCTATGACATGGTGCTAGTAGAGGATGATGAAGTGGTATGTTCTCTCTCTTAATCCCTATCTGCTGATGGCACTGTGACCACTGCTCCTCTGCCACCAGAGCACAGCTGGGTGGCTGCTCCCCCCTTTTTCAGAGCACCAGGAAACGGAAAAAACTCCTAGCTCATCTGGGAGCCACCACCCAGATTTTAAGAAAATAGCATCTCCCTAGCACAGAGAGCGTCAAGGAGAGGGGTGAGCACCAACTCTTGCTTGGTATGAAGTGCCTGTATTGCCTGGAACACAGGGGGACTCCGGCAGGCAACAGAGCCATGAATATCCTTGAATGGCAGCTCGCAGTTTACATTGTGCTGCTCTGACACAAATCCAGGAAGCAAAATAGCACTTGCCTGACATCAGATTAACCTATGTCTGAAAATAAATGCTGCCTTCCAGCCAGTGCAGCTAGCATCTAAAGCTAATTCATGTAGCACAGAGACATCCCGTGGCTGGTTGAGGCAAAGGCTCTTTCAGGGGGGCTGCCCAACGGCTTGCCCGTCAAGAGGGCATGAGAAATCAATAGGAGAAGGATGATGGGCTTGTGGTTAAAGCACGAGGTATGAGAGATGGATACTGTTCCCAGCTCTGTTCCCTGTGTGACCTTAGACAGATAACAGACGCCTGGATTTTCAGAAGTACCCACACTCCTGGCTGATTTCAATAGGCGTGGTGGGTGGTTGGCCCCTCTGGAAAAAACACTCAATTGTTCTGCAGCTTCCGCCTCTGTCAGTGAGGGATCATAGCACCGACCTTTCAAGGTTAGCATGGGGCTGAATTCAATGGAACATCTGGAATGGCGTTCTCATCCTCAGCCCTATCTCCCTGCTGCAGAGCAATTGCAGAATGTTGGCACATCGGTGTCAGAACCTGTAAACTAGGAAGCGAAGGTGGAAAGTTCAGAGGAGAAATCGGGAATGGCTCAGATGTGAGCCACAAGCATGGAAACCTGCTTCACAGCAAGAAACTAAAGATGCTCAGTCTGTTTAATTTGCCCGAGAGAAGGTTAAGAGGTGACTTGAACCCAGCCCAGAAGCTCCTGAGCAAGGAGATTTCCAATGGCAGAGACTCGTTAATCTAGCAGACAAAGGCAGACTGAGACCCAACGGCTAGACACCTGCAGACTAGATAGAAGGTGCATATTTTTAGCAGCCAGGATGTTTAATCGTTAGAACAACCCACCTGGGCACGTGCTGGCGTGGGGGGCTTGGAGACTAAGCACTGCATTTGGAGAGCTGGGTAAGAATGGGATTCACAGAACCCAGCAACCTGAGCAGGGAGCTACCCAAGCCAGCCAGTAGAAGAGCAGGGGCCTGGCATTGCCTCAGTGATCTAACTCCATGGGGTTGGGGTGCCATCCCCAATAGGCAGAACACTCACCTGACATATAGGAGATCCAGCTTTGAATCCTCACTCTAATCCGGAGCAGGAACTTGGACCCACATCATCCATCTCCCAGCTATGTGCCCTGAGGGGGTGTGTTCCAGGGCAGGTCTCTCTCGACCTCTCCTGCTGAAGCTGTCCCACTTTGTCTGAAACACTTAAATTGCCCTTGGAGCAGGGACGGGACCCTGGGTCTCCCAGGAGGCGCACTAACCCCTGGGCTACAGTCGCTCTCTCTCTCTGGACCAGTGACTGTTTCAATATCGCACACAAAGAACAGCTTCGCCAGAAGAAATGGAGACCCCTGCCCCAGAGCCTGGCAGTCAGGGCACTCAGCTGAGGTGGGGGAGATTCAAGTTCATGTCCCTGCTCTGAACCAAGCAGAGGGGGATTCAAACCTAGGCCTTCCAGCTGAGTGCTCGAACCACTGAGCGATTGAGTACAGGGTGAACCCACACCATGTATTGTGTGGGTTAGCGTGCTCCAAGCATGTCCATAGGATTGGGCACAGCAAGCGAGACAGGTGGGGTAACACCTCGTTTGAGGATCGGACCAGGCAGCTCAGCAGTCTCAGGAATTAGCGGCTTTGCACATGTCCACCAGTGGAAGCTGTGGTGCCAAGGAATTTAGGCCCATTCAGGGTTAAGCAGCAGGTGAGCAGGGAGTTGAGGATCTAAATTCCTTTATGGATCTAGCCTGGAGTCTTTAAATCAAAATTGGGTGTCTCTTCCTAAAAGCTCTTCGCTAGCTCAGTCACAAGCTATGGGCTGGGTGCAGGAATCCCTGGGTGGGCTTCTCGGGCCTGTGCTGTGCAGGGTAGACTAGATGACCTTTTGTTTTTAAAACCTATGTAGCTATGTAGGAGCTAGAAAAAGGACAACAGCCAAACAGCATGGCCAAGACTGCAGCTTTGAGAAACCCCAGGAGAATTACCACATCCTGTGTGGGGACAGTACAGGTGAAATCCTGGCCCCGCTAACGTCAATGACAAAGCTCCCGTTGACTTCACGGGGCTAGGATTCCCCCTCAGTCAGTGGTTGCCCTGGCTGCTGAAAGTCAGATGTCAGCGTAGGGAGGAATTGAGTCTTATGACAATTAAACCCATAGGAAGTGATGCAACTCTAATGAACGTACGTGAATCAGAGAGGCAGCAATGGCTTGCAGAACTAGCAAGCTGCAGCTGAATAGTTGTGCCCATAGCTGAAGAAATCCCTTAGAACAGTTTGCAGTTTTACCATGAAAAGCTATTCATAACTCTGCTGCTTAGATGTGCAGTTTCATAACTGATGGATGGAAAAATCATTGTCCATTCACCCACTGCTTGCTTGCTTTGTGTAGCAATGCAGGGGAAGGCAGTGGGCCCGATCCACCCCACCACTCTGAACCTGGCTCCCAACTGCAGCTGGAGCCCCATCTCCAAGGGGCACCCTCATTACACTGGGAAGCTGAGACTGAAAAAGATTTGTCCACCACAAACCCTGATCAGCTGCACTTGAGCGCCCAGTACGATGCTGTGGCCAAAAAGGCTAATGCGATCCTGGGATGCATAAACAGGGGAATCTTGAGTAGGAGCAGAGAGGTTATTTTCCCTCCATATTTGGCACTGGTGGGACCGGTGCTGGAACCCTGTGTCCAGTTCTGGAGTTCACAATTCGAAGAGGAGGTTGATAAATTGGTGAGGGGTCAGAGAAGAGTCACAAGAATGATTGAAGGGTTAGAAAATGTGCTTTATAATGACAGACTCAAGGAGCTCTATTTAGTCTAACAAAGAGAAGGTGAAGGGGTGACTTGATCAGTCTAGAAATACCAGTTTGGGGAACAAATATTTAATAACGGGCTCTTCACTCTACACGAGCCAGTGGCTGGAAGTTGAAGCTTGACAAATTCAAGCTGGAAATAAGGCATAACATTTTAACAGTGCAAGTAATTAACCATTGGCACAACTGACCAAGGGTCACGGTGGATTCTCCATCACTGACCATTTTTAAATCACCAATGGGCTGTTTGTCTAACAGCTCTGCTCTAGGAATGATTTGGAGCAGGTCTCTGGCCTGTGCCCTTCAGGGCGTCAGACTAGCCGATCACGATGGTACCCCCTGGCTGTGGAATCGATGAGTTTGTCGCCCAAGCAGTTCCCTTGCCCTTCAGGGCCTGCACATGGCCCACCCTTAAGGCCCACTAGATTTGAGGTGGGGGAACACTACAGGCCCAGCTGGGCCCTCATCTGCACATGTGGAACTTCTACTAAGATCATCAGTAAACGGAGGCAGAGTTGAGCCTTTGTGAGCTAGCATGGAGCATTTATTACAAGAAGAGCCAGACTGGATCAGACCAAGGGTCCATCTAGTCCAGTATCCTGTCTTCCGACAGTGGCCAGTGCCAGAGTTTAAGGGGGAGTGCATAGAACAAGGCAGTTGGAGAGATCCACCCCTCTTTCCCTTCTGGCGCTCAGAGGCTAGGGCCACCCAGAGGATGGAGTTGCATCCCTTGACCATCTTGGCTAATAGCCATGTACTTATCTTACTCTTTTTTGAACCCAGTTATACTTTTGACCAGCACAACATCCCAAGGCAACGAGTTCCACAGGTTAATTGTGCATTGTGTGAAAAAGTTCTTCCTCTTGTTTATATTAAACCTGCTGCCTATTAATTTCAATCAGGTGATCCCTGGTTTCTTTATTGAGGGCAAGGGTAAATAACACTTCTCTATTTACTTTCTCTACCCCATTCATGATTTTATAGCCCTCTATCATATCTCCCCCAGTCATCTCTTTTCTAAAACGAACAACCCTAAGCTTTGTAGTTTCTCCTCGTATGGATGCCGTTCCTAACCCTTGATCATCTTTGTTGTCCTTCTCTGAACCATTGCCAGTTCCATGTATCCTTTCCAACCAACACCAGACACGGTGTTCACGGTGCCTTCAAGATCTCTTTCTTGAGTGATTACAAGTAATTTGGAACCCATCATTATATGCATGTAGTTGGGATTATTTTTTCCCCAATGTACATTACTTTGCACTGACCAATGTTGAATTTAATCTGTCATTTTGTTGTCCAGTCACACAGTTTTGTGAGCTCCCCTTGTAACTGTTCGCAGGCAGCCGTAGACTTAATTATCTTAAATAATTTTGTATAATCTGCAAATTTTGCCACTTCACTGTTCACTCTCTTTTCCAGATCATTACTTAATATGTTGAATAGCACAAGTCCCATTACAGATCCTTGGGGGACCCCACTGTTTACCTCTCTCTTCTGTGAAAACTGATCATTTATTCCTACCCTTTGTTTCCTGTCTTTTAACCAGTTACTGCTCTATGAGGACCTTCCCTATAATCTCACGACTACTTAGTTTGCTTAAGAGCCTTTGGTCAGGGACCTTGTCAAAGGCTTTCTGAAAATCCAAGTACCCTATATCCTCTGGATCACCCTTGTCCACATGCTTGTTGACTCCCTCAAAGAATTTTAATAGATTGGTGAGGCATGATTTCCCTTTACAAAAGCTGTAATGACTGTTCCCCAACAAATCATGTTCACCTGTGTGTCTGATAACTCTGCTCTTTACTGTAGTTTCTACCACTTTGCCCAGTACTGAGTTAGTTTTATCAGCCTGTAATTGCCAGGATTGCCTCTGGAGCCTTTTTAAAAATCGGTGTTACGTTAAATCATCCTCTCTACTGGATGACTGGAGGATAGCTAAGCGACATACTTCAGTATGACAGCCATACTTCAGTTAGTAGCTCTGCAGCTTCATATTCGAGCTCCTTCAGAACTCGTGGGTGAATCCCATCTGGATCTGGTGACTTATTACTGTTTGTCAATTTGTTCCAAATCTCCTCTGTCAACACCTCACTGTGGGACAAGGCCTGAGATCTGTCATTCAAACAGGGCCCAAAGGGGACGGAGGAGCATATTCTGGTTTTGGTTTATAATGGATGAAGCAAGAGCAGAGAGCCTTTCTAAATCAGATCACCACCACTCTTAGGTGGATTTGTATTTCAGTAACACCTAGCAGCCCCAACCAAGACCAGGGTCCCCATGGTGCTACATGCTGCACAGACTGACAGTAGAGACAGCCCCTGGCCCAAAGTGCTGACCCTTTGAACAGGCAAACAGCATGGTGGAATCAACAGATCATCCTCCCCCTTGCACAGGTGGGGGCCTAAAACACCAGAGAGATTGAGACCTGCCCACATTCACACAGGGAGGGAGTGTAGGGCAGAGCACAGAACAGAACCCACATCTCCTCAGTTGCAGTCCAGTTCCTTAGCCCCAGCATCTGATACTCCAGGTCCATCAGACACTGGTGATCTAATGCCCCCCCCAGCAGGGAGAGGGTTTTATCCATCTCTGACAGCTGGGATCCCACAGAGCATCCATCCAGGTCAGCTTGCTCTGGGATTTCCTTAAAGAGAAGACAAGAAGAGAGAGCACGAGCTCTAGGATCCAGGCTCGTTCCTGCAGTGCCAGCCATTTGGCTCCCGCAGGCCAATCCAAGGGCTGGTGGACTTTCACAGCAGCTCCCCCCTAACATGATGCTCAGCCTCCAGCTTCCTCAACCAAGAGTTTCTCCAGAGCCCCCATTTCATGTACAAACAGGATCAAGAGGAAATCGGAGCAGTGCAGCCTGTGGGGAATGTTTCGGATGCCACTAGTCAGGCAGGGCGCTGGCTCCAGAGGGGGGCTCAGCCTCTCCTTCAACCACACAGAGGGCGAAGAGCAGAGAAAGCTGGCCATAAGGAGGCAGAAAACAGTAACAAGATGCCTCTGGTATTGTCTGCCCCTGCTAGGAGCAGCCCTCATTATGATTCCCTCATTATGAGGGAAGCCAGCTCATTAACACACCAGCAGCCCTCCCGCATGCAGATAGTTGTCCTTCAAACAGGGCACCTCCTTCTCTTCCTCCCTCGGGATGGATTCATGCAGAAGGGCTCCCCGGCCCTGCGGGTTATTAAAACAAAGTGCTTTGGAGGAGATTTGCAAATCAGAGAACATGTAGAACATGTTCTCTGATTTGCAAATCTCCTCCAAAGCACTTTGTGGAGAGTTCTCTTCTCAGTAGACAAGAGACTATGGACAGGGGAGACTGAACTCCTCCCTCTCTTCGGTTGGATTCAGAAGGGACAAACCAGGGGGCATCATTTTAGACTGTTTCACAAGATGCTGGAAAAAGTCCCTATTCTGGTACCCTTCTAGACAGGCAAGGGGCATGAGGGAGACTGCACAGTCAAGCCCTTAGGAGTGGGAAGGAGAGCAAGGAGGAAGAAAGGCCTAGTGGATAGGGCAGGGGAAATCTGGCTTCAGTTGTCACCTCAAAGTTCCTTGTGTGACCTTGGGCAAGTCACCTGATCTACCCTATGGCTCAGTTTCCTCTATACAGTGGGGATAGGACTTCTCTGCCTCCGGGGTGTGTTTTGATCCATTAACATTTGGGAGGTGCTCATACTACCAGGGGGTAGAGTTGGAGGCGGCTTGTGATAGTCCCATAGCAGAGATTTGGGCCAGCGTGTACTAGGACTATCTTCCTTGAGAAAACTCTCTCAACTGACTTGCAAACCCAGAGGTTAAGAGAACGATCTTGCTTTGTAGAGGGCACTGTAGTGATCAGAGAGGGTGATTTCTGAAGGGCCTGCCTATCCTAAAGCACCTGCAACTCTTCTTGTGGCTGCTGCAGGAAGACCCATAGGCGATGGCTCATTAGAGAGACAGAGTACATACTCACTGCCATCTCCCACAGCATTCCAAGAACTAGCCATTATTTTAGTAATGGGGTCTGAGGTCAGTTATTTAGACAGTGACTTCTCACATCTGATTCTTCCCCACACACAGAGCCTGCCTTGCAGTAATTAGGAATCTGGCATTAGCATTCTGTCAGTAGGAGGTGAGGGTGCAGAGTGACAGAAATCCTTCATTCTGGACTCCCCAGTAGCTGTTGTGACAACCCATAGAAACAGCCAGCTGCCTACGGTGTGGCAACAGAAAGAAGTAGGGCTACCACACTACCTGGCTTTGAGGAGCAGGAACATGAGGATTCTCAAGGCAAAAAGAATCCTCCGACAATTCTAACCAAGCAGTTCAAGACTTCCTTATTGTTGGCCATAGAAACCACCCACAACCTTCTCTTTGGCAACACGGGTGCTTGTTACAGCAAAAGAACAGGAGAGTTTGCAAAAGACAAAAGGTAAATCAACTTGCTGAAATACAGTTGGTTTGGCTGCTGGTTTCCAGCTGCTGTATCTGTACTCTCCCCCTCGCTGCTGAGAATACTTTAAGTTCAGCAACAGTAAATCTCTCCTTAACGCTTTCTTGTGTCTCAAGAGAGCTTTATTAGTGGTATTACGGTAGCAGCTGGAAGGCCTTGTGATGGATCTGGGCCCCACTGTGCTTGGCACAGAACAGTCTCTGCTTGAACGAGCTTAGTCGAGTGAATTTGTTCCCCTGGCATCATCTGAAAATTGGAGCCCTGTTGAAATTGCAAAAAAGCCATCATGGAAGGATGCTGATTTGCTTTGTTTAAAATCCAGTTGGTCTAAAGCTTCTGGCCAACCATAGAGTCCTTACCTGGGCTACAACAAACAGGAAACATCACGGCTTTATGACCTGCAAAGGCTTCACCATTGTAACAGCAGAAAGTCCTGCCCTCACCTTTACAGCTGCAAAAACTGTGGCGATCAAAAAGCAAGTACAATTAGCAGCAGCTCAGGCAATGGCTGGTGTAGAGCTTCAGCCTGTTTGAGGAACAAGCTTGAGTAGGAGTCGGGACTTGCAGATGCTAACAAGCCACAGAAACTTGAGTGGGGGAGAGCTTTCAGAATGTTAGACCAAGCAAGGACCTGCCCACCCCTACTTTCTGAAACCAGAACGAGTAGGGTCTTTACAACACACCCACCTCTGAAATTTCTTTACAAGTGATGTGGTCTTTTTGTCTTCAGAACCGCATGCATGAGTCCCTGCATCTGTTCAACAGTATATGCAACCACAAGTTCTTTGCTGCCACCTCCATTATTCTGTTCCTCAACAAGAAGGACCTCTTTGAGGAAAAGATCAAGAAAGTCCACCTCAGCATTTGCTTCCCAGATTACGATGGTGAGTTGGTCTAAAAACTTTACCTTCCCCCTTTGTTCTAGTGTTTAGGCCCAAATTATCCTCACCCAAGTCTAAAAAGAAACAAACAAAAAAATCAAACCAGATTAATGGGTGGGAAAAAGTGAGTGGCACAAAAGCCACAAAGGGATAGAAAATGGTTCTCTTGGGGAAAAAAGTCATTAGGCTCAAGCTAGGCCTCTGCAGCTAGGAAAAGGAGAGGATCTGTATTAAGCATTACCACCGTGGGATGATTTGGTAGGAATAAGGAGGTTATGACTCAAGGCTGAACCACCCCAAGGAAAGGTCTGCTTGCTCTTCAGCTTTTGTGTAGAAAGCACATCACTGCCCAGGGCTGTCACTCCAGTCCTGTTCTTTAACATGCATTTAATTCTCTCAAAACATGGCAAAGGATCACATTTCCTCTGCTGGCCACAGATCCAGCCTAATCACAATGGGCTTTGAGGAGTTTCTAATTAGTGCAGTCTTCCTAATCAGCAACACTTAGCAGCAGAGTTATTTCCTTCCCCCAAATAGGTCCCAATACATTTGAAGATGCAGGAAATTACATCAAGAATCAGTTCCTTGATCTCAACATGCGAAAAGATGTGAAAGAAATCTACAGTCATATGACCTGTGCCACAGACACACAGAACGTTAAATTTGTGTTCGACGCAGTCACGGATGTCATCATCAAAGAGAATCTCAAGGACTGTGGTCTCTTCTAGAACTCCAACTTTTGCAGGTACTGTAACTTCAAGCAGAGAACTAAACGCCTATTGTAAGTCACAATTTAGTCACTTTACTACCAAACTGGCATTGTGAGGGATAGGAGACAACTGGTCTGACTCCTCACGATAGTTCAGGCCCTACCAAATTCACAGCTGTGAAAAACATATCATGAACCGTGAAATCAGATCTCCCCTGTGGAATCTGGCTATTGTAGAGGGGACCAGATTTCACAGTGCAGGGTGGCTGGAGAGCAGCGGCTGCTGGCCAAGAGCCCAGCTTTGAAGGCAGAGCTGCCACTACCAGCTGTGCAGAAGTGACAGTGTCATGATATGGCATTGCCACCCTTACTTCTGTGCTGCTGCTGGCAGTGACACTGCCTTCAGAGCTGGGCAGCCAGAGGCAGCTGCCCTCTGGCTGCCCAGCTCTGAAGGCAGCAGCACAGAAGTAAGGGTGTCAATACCGTGACCCCCCTACAGTAGCTGTGTGACACCCCCCCCCCCCCACACACACACACGCGACCCCGTTTCAGGTCAGGACCCCCCAGTTACAATACTGTGGAATTTCAGATTTAAATATCTGAAACTGAAAATTATTTTTAAAATCCTATGAATGTGGAATTGACCAAAATGGACTGTGAATTTGGTAGGGCCCTACTGATAGAGCAGATTTTCCAGAGCGCTCAGCACTTTTTGCCCTTGTAAGCAGCTGTATTACCACTAAACCACTGGTTCTCAACCTTTTCCCCTCCCCCATCTTGGCAGTATCCTCCTCCTCCTTCATAGTATGGGAATGGCAGGATGATTGCGAGCACTAGCCATCCTCTTGAAGAACCCATGAAACAAACTACTTAAACCCTGCTAGCCCCAGCAGTGGTTGATTTCCCTACTCAGCATGTAGAAGGGGTTTTAGCTGAATCTGGTATGCCAAAGTAGGTTAGAGGGTCCATTTGGGTAGTAAAGTATCGTTTTAAGGTACTGTATTACAAAATTGTTCAGCCTTGTCCGTGAAGATATGGTGCCTATTGTAATACAGGCCTGGCCCTGCGAGTCAGGCAAGATCAGGGCATTACACTGTCACAACACAGTATCCTTGCTAGTCTGAGGCAGTCTTATAACCTGGTCCATAAGTTATCACTGCTCAGGAAAACTGGTCCCAAATCCTGCTCGCACTAGAGCTTAAACAGAACCTAGCATGAGTAGCATGCTAGTGTGGGCAGGGCTCAGGAAATGAGTTATGCGCAGTGTTCAGCTTTACACAGCCTTTTCGCTATAGCCACCATGCTGTTTTTAACAAACATGAATGTTATTTTCAGTTTATGAGGATGTACGCTTGTACCAACTGCCCAGAAAATCTCTGAAGCATTCTCTGCCCACCCCCTACCTTCAAAACATCCAGCCAGCATCCTCCAACAGTTTGTTTCCCGGGGAGCAAAATGAGCAATCTTGGAGCTCTCACTCTCCATGCACATGCATAGGAAAGCAGGGAAATTAAAGGCTTCTCTGCAGGCATAAAGTAGCTTGCAGAAGGGCAGAGGGACAAAAACCACTTTGATTTCACCTCTGCATTGTTCGCTGCAAAACCAAACAACTTTCCAATCAGAGCACACATGCAGGAACGCCCACTTTAAGCATAAAGGATGATATTGTGTCATGACAGTAGCTTGGAGGGTTTTAGTACTGTATTGGGGTTACAAACACCAATGAACGCAGCTCTTCTAGTAGCAGTTGATTACATGGAGAATAATTGTTGTAAACTTTACCACCACCATTGTATTTTCACACTTTGTTTGCTACTGAGTCAGATTCTCATTTAGATCAAGGCATGTTTATACAGCTCTGGTGTTCGCATAAATCAGAATCTGGCCCTCAATATTGATATTCTGCAGGCATTTATGCAATGGATTTATGCATTGCATTTTAATTCTCTTAAAATGTCTTCCTAATTTTAAAGTTGTAGAAGTATTTATCTTCCTTTTCTCTCCCTTGACACCTCCCTCAAGAAAAGAAAATGACTTCCACTTAGCATCACTGTTCTGCAGAGCAGAGCCAGAGGACTAAGCAAAAATTACTCCGAGTCCACACTAACACCTGCCCAGCACACGGCTGCACACCTCCAAGAACAAACCATCCAGCGAGGCTAAACTTACTGCAGCCCAGCTGTCTTCCAGGGTAATTTCCTCATTTTTAATAAAATAGTTTCTCTGCAGTCTGTGTGCGCTTTAAAACTGCTGCTTACAAGAGATCCAATGTGATCTGAACCCAAAGAGCAAGTAGTCATCAGGACTGATACTGAAGTTTCACATCTCTGCACGTAAAAAATGTATTACAAACCTACATGGAAAAGGTGAAAGCAATGTTTTGTGGAATCCTAGAGAAAACCACCCCTCAATTATATTTTGTGGAAATCAAAAAAAATTCCGTAAGTAGTGTGAACTGAAAGGTATTGCTGAAAGTGGACAATGGAATGGATTTAATTTTAACTCAAACGTATCTAATCCCTCTTTCCTTGTTTTAGAAACTAACCAGTTTACCAGTTGTAAATAAGCCCCCAAGAATTATGTGAAATTTTCAAACCTTCCATTGGAAAAATTAACATTTGCAGTTCCCTGCAACTGGTGCAATTTGTCCCCACAGCCTTAAGTAGCCGATTGACTATTTCTGGTATCCAACTTTCTCTCTGTATTAGATAGCCTGGAAGGCTTATGAGTCTAGACCTGTTCTCTCTCTATCCATACAGTGTAGCAGTACTGATCCCAGCTCACTGGGTACCTGCGGCTGCTGAGACTTTTGCACATGCCGTCTCATTGATGTGTACTGTAGAAGATCACAGGACAGTGAGAGACAGCGTTGAATTTATTAGAGTTTGGCAAACATTTCACATCTAGAAGGGGGGGGGGAAGAACAGGTCAGATACGAAGAGGAAATGGTTACTTGAAAAGATTCTCATTCTGCTATTTAGAGCTGTATCTGCTCTCATTTGTAAATAAGTCTATGCTATTACTGTAGACAAGAAGGTTTCTTGTATCTTAACATGTACTGCAGAGAATCACGTATATGGCTTCAACTAAACTGTAGTAAAACCAAAATAAAGAAATGTGCATGGAATGGCTGGCTGTCATTTGTTCTGGGCTAGCTTTTTTTGTTCTGGGCTAGCTGGTTTTAAAATGATGATTCCTCAAAGCACAAGTTCTTGATTCTGAAAACATGAACCACAGTAGAGCTCAGAAGCAGCAGCCATACTGGCCCTTGTCCTGTAGCAGCTGCACACACAGACCTCCCACTGCAGCCAACAAGAGCTCCATGTGCACAGTGGCCACAGAGTCAAGCCAAGTGACTAGTCTGGCCATGCTGTGGAACTTCCAGTCAGTGCTGCCTTGGCTGGTTGCGTGGGTGCCATTTGCAGTCAAGTTTCCCCCGACCTCACTTCACCTTTAATAGTCTGAGGCTGCAAAGTGCTGAGCACCCTTGGTCACACTGAAAGAAGAAATAAGTATTTATAGGCACAGCCCCTGGCAGGATCAGGCCCTAACTCCAGCTTCAACAGTTCCTTCAGGTGGCACGATGTTGGCATACGATGTTACTGGAAGGGTCAGCATGCATGTATGCTTTAAGAACAGAGTGAGCTACTCCTGGCATCACTGTGATGCTGTAATGAATCCTACAAGGTTTGGTTAAAAGGAAAGTGTGAGATATACACTGACAGTTGAAGGGGATTTCCAGATTAAAACGAGTCGTTTACAACTACTGAATGCTGCCACTTGTTGGGAATGTTATGCAAGGCACAGAGTATGGGTTAATGACCACTTGGACCAGCTGAGGTTCTTCCCCTGGAGTTTGAAGTGCTAGCAGGGTAGTGGTGCTGTACTTCCAGGCAAACATTCTTCAAGCTGACACATATCCACCTATTGTAACAGATTGGCTTTGGACATTATTTTTTCCATTGCATTCAAGTGAGGAACTAGGACTCTAGCAAGAGACTTGCCATCAGATGTGATGTAGATGTGATGAGCGACATAGGAGGTCTGCTGATCTCTATCCAAGCCACTGGCAGCAGAAGACAGCCCTGTACAAGCCACCAGTAGGTCTAGAGGTCCTGTAATCAAAAGTTAGTAGCTCTCTGCTTAGTCCCATCTTATTCACTAGTAGCTGCGCATCTCATTTTTGCAAACAGACCGATGTGGACAGAGCACATAATATGGGAGCACATTTCCAGAAATAGTTGGAATAAACTAGAGAAAAAGGCTAAACTGTTTACTCACCATTTTAATACTGCCAACAACTATAACAGGTTGAAACTGTACACATGACAAATTGGGAAAAGTCTCATAATGCAATGGTTTCAGCAAAGGAATGCACTGACTTGTTAAGAATATTACTACAGTAAAAAACAAATGGCAAACAGGAATTTGGCACCACATTTACAAAGTAAAGGCATGCTGTCAATACAGTTTAGAAGTCTGAACAGAAAAGGCCATGGTAAAATGCAGAACAAGGTGCATCTTTTACAAGATTCCCCACTGCTTTAGATCAAGAAAAAACAAACATACAAGGATCTAAGTGGTTGATTTAGTAGCTTTGTAGCAGCACGTATGCTCCATCCAGTTTGGAATTTAGCAATTTGTCCCTTCAGATGGAAGCATTCCTAGGTAAATTTTCACCCAAGAAGCAGTCTTTAAAGCTTACTACCCCAGTACAAATCTCAGTAATCTGGTGACCAGCATAGCCCAGATAAACCCCAACCACAAGTTAAGACGTGTTATCCTGCTGCAGAAACCTCCACTACCTCTTTTAAAAGCCTTAAGGTATTTGTAGCAGGATGGTAACAAGTTACACATCAGAAGAAACTGAAGCTATAGTCATAAGAGTTCTATGGATCTTTTAAATAGTTGCAGAAATATTAAACTGACCATACCAAGCATTAAAAACAGAGTTCCTACTAAGAGGAATACTTTCTGCATGATCTGGTCACATGTGCATAGTTAAGTGATTTTTTGTTTTTTAAAACAAGATTCATTTGCAAATAAAGAAATAAAATTTAGTAAAGTTATATAGTTTTCTTGATGGAAAAAAATCTTAAAAACAAACTAGTGGTGGCTTGTTAATCAAAGAAAGAGAAAAGCTACATACTGAAGTTCTGGAATCCAGCACCTCAATTTCACAACAGCTGTACACATTTGAGATTATGCAATCCAACTGCTGCCTGAATGATCAAGTCACACTTAACAGTTGTTCCATTTTGAGATCTTTAACTTCAACATCCCATATCAATAAAAAGGTCCTAATACAGAAGATTGTGCTAAGGAATGCAAGAATTTTGCATGCTGTTTTCATTCCCCTGGTCCTGTTCATGCTTGCAGCTGTCCGTGAGGCAGCAAAGAAAACAGTCTACTTCTCAAAACGCCACGTCTTAAAAACTGAAAGAAGAACACTGTGTTAGCAAAAGCACATTCCAGACCCACATTGAGTTGTCAGTGTAATACTAGAACTCAAAGCAGTTAGATAGCTCAGTGTTACCTTCCTCCTTAATAGAGTCCACATTCCTTCAGGTTGTTTTTAATGATAACATCTGTAACGGCATCAAACACAAACTGCACGTTCTTTGTGTCAGTGGCACAGGTGAAGTGGGTGTAAATCTCCTTGGTGTCTTTTCTTCGGTTCAGATCTTCAAACTGACACTGAATGTATGCAGCTGCCTCCTCATAGGTATTAGAGCCTGGAAAATAGGACACCTGACTTTAGCCAGCAGCTTGCAGGAGACAGCTTGATTCAAATCTTTCAAGCAGAAGTTAAGCTTCGTGCAACCACATGCTTTAGCAAGCTACAACCTTATCTTTAGCCCCTTTGTGTCAATGGTCACTAGTACTTAATACCAGTACAGCTTCACCCACTAGATTAAACTACTAAATTGAAGTAGGGGATGAAATAAGTGACCGGTATGAATGGAGGCCCCATCAGTTGGGCTATGACTAGACATAACCCCAAGAGGGTCAAACTTGAGGGCAGATGTGGGTCTGACCTTTAAAAGACTAGGCATAGAGGGATAGATTAGGGAGAATGACCTGCCTGCACACCATTTGGATTAGGGAGGTGACTGCAAAGGGTACTCTAGTGGAGGAATTGGGGACTTTCGTTGCTAGGGCAAATGAATGCTCTAGCATTTACCCAGATTCCTTTTATAGTGTCTCCAGAATTTCCATTGAGCTGAAACGCAGTTATCCTTACACCACCCTTTGCATCTCGCAAAGGGACCCAGCTTTGGGGAGCACATGAACTGGTCAGATATCTGTTCTATCCATACTCCAAGCCATATGAAAATGTGGACAAGGGTTCCACATGGAGCCAAAGCCGCTCAGAAGAGAACCAGTGCTGACCATGTCCCAGATGGGCTAGCCCTTGCCTCTTCTGACCACCTTTAAATCATTAGATGTGTACTGGCCCAGCACAAGACAGAGCCCTCTCCTTGCCTGTATAGGAAGTCCAGAGGACGGGAATGACAAGGAAAAACAGGCTCAAGTGAGTTTGGATTTCCTGAGCATTTTAACTGCCTGGCTCTGGGAGACACCTTCATTCTATTTCTTCATTCCTGTTAGCCCAGCTCACCTGTGTACTCTGGGTAGCAGATTGTTAATGGGCTCCTCTTAATCTTTTCCTCAAACAGGTCTTTCTTGTTCAGGAAGAGAATGATTGACGTGTCTGTAAACCATTTGTTGTTACAAATGCTGTCAAACAGTTTCATACTCTCATGCATTCGGTTCTGAAAAGTAATTAAAAAAACTATGCATCATTCTAGCAGTAAGTTGGGAGGAGGGTTTTTCTTTGATGAGCTTTAGAACAAAGCTACTAGTGTTCAAAATGTGACATGTCACTGCTGTGCAACCACACAAATGTTAGTGGTGCTGCATCAGGCAGTGGTCAGGTAATTCTGCACTGTGCTTGACCCTGATCAGAGGTCTGTCCAGGAAAGGTTGAAACTCCCCAGGTCTTAAATTTTCCTCAGCATTTCCCCACCCCATAATCTTTCTCAGATTGTCAGGGAGGCACGGGTTCCGAAGATAGCATGTATTTGTAGTGGTTGTCACAGCAGCCAATAGGTCCCGGAGAAAAGTCCCACTTCCTACAGTAACTACGAGGAGTCCGGTGGCACCTTAAAGACTAACAGATTTATTTGGGCATAAGCTTTTGTGGGTAAAAAACCACTTCTTCAGATGCACCTGAAGAAGTGAGGTTTTTTACCCACGAAAGCTTATGCCCAAATAAATCTGTTAGTCTTTAAGGTGCCACCGGACTCCTTGTTATTTTTGTGGATACAGACTAACACGGCTACCCCCTGGATACTTAACTTCCTACAGTGTTTGTTATTATGTGCTCTTGTAGAGGAAGAGGCTAGAGGCTGCTCTTGAGAAGCTCATTCCCTGCACAGTGCTACTGACATATGACTTAGGGGAGAGACTGCTTTCTAGCACCATCTCAAACACACTACTAGCACAGAACAAGATATGGTTAGAGTCCCATAAACTTGGATACAAAGTCTGTCGGGCAGCTTGAAGCTAACTTCCACGTGTTAGTAACGACAGTGACATACCATTTCTTCATCTTCTGCAAGGACAAGGTCATAATCACTGAGGGCTACACAAAATATGATCGCGGTCACGCCTTCAAAGCAGTGGATCCATTTCTTTCGTTCTGATCGCTGGCCACCAACATCAAACATCCTGGAAGAATGAAGGGAAAGTGGCTCAGATGTCATGCAGCACTCACCTTCCTACTCGCAGGAAATTGCAAAGAAAACTTTTCAAAGTACTTTCAGCAAGCAGACTGCAAGGGAAATGTAGAGATACAAAGCCTTTCCATCGATAAGGCCAGAAGAAACTCAAATCCTCCAATTTAGGGGATTTTAATTATTTTTTCTAATGAACTCAAGTTTTAATTTAAAATATGAAGGTTCTATGCCTCCCAGTTGGAAATAACCCTCAACAGTATCTCGAGTGGAAAGAATAGGACCTGCTGCTTCACTTTGGCACTCTTCCTTGTTTGTTATCTCACATTCCTTGCAGCAGTAACCCATTGGCTTCACTGGATGCAAAGCACCCACACTGCATAGGTCAGTTCTTCCAATTACCTCTGCTTGGTTCTGAGGTAACATGACCTGGACCTACTATTGGGATGCTGATGGAACATTTAAGAAATTGGGTGTTGCAGCAGTTTAATTAATGAGCTACAGGGGTTTGAAAGTTTGGGGCAAAACATTCCTAAATTTTGCTGGAAGATTTCTGGCTATAAAACAAAAATATGCAAGTTTATTGGAAAGTTACAATGCCCTCCTCTCCAAAGTGTTTTGAAGAGAGGCAGTATTCTCTGCTGGTTTCCCACAATCATTAATTAAATTGGGTCAGATACAAGTCAATATCCAAGAGGTACAAAACCAAAATCCAAGTTGACAATCAGAGAAAACAGGCAGTCAGACAAAGAGAGGGACTATTCAGCGTCTGCCAACAGGAACACAATTTAATGATTCTGATCAAAAGGGCTAGAATTGTGGCTCAGCAATTCCATGCTTTTATTTAAAACACTCTGTCCCAGTGGACTACACTAGGAAAGAGGGAATTTTGTATAAAGATACAGGTTATTTAGTTTGTAAAGCTCTCCATTACCTTCAGTGTTATTGCAAAGATATCTGAAAAAAGAACAGTGCCTCTCAACCTCACTTCTCCAAGTTGATCCTGAATTCACAGTCATGCCTTTAAAACATCTCAGCCCAGTAGGGAAGCACAGTCCCAGATTCAACATTGTGACTTCATTGCAGGATGAAAGGAAGATACAGTAGGTTGCAAGAGAGAAGACTGCTGCTTTGCGTTTAAAATCTATTTAAGCATTTCCCTAAGCAGGCTCCATCCCTTTGAAATGAGATGCCTTGTGTCTCAGTTTCTATCGATGCCCAATTAGTCTAAGCAGGCCTTGTTAGCCCTGTATAAGCCAGTCTCCTAAAGGGAGGCATGAATGCTCAGCCTTAATGATTTAATTAAAAAATATATATTTAGCAATATAACAACTCTCTCTACCCAAGCCCATATGATCTGAAATTGCCTCTTAGCCAAATCTTGGCTGGTCCCTTCTACCCTCATCATGTATCTACTCTCACATCTATATCCCATTCATATGGATACACAGAGGGATATAGTCATGATTGTAGGCCCCAACAGGAAGTTGGGTGAGGGTTGCAGTGCCTTAGATAACATCTACTGCACAGTAGATAGGGAAACTTTCCAGCTATCTTCCCTATTCACAGAAATGGTGAAAATAAAAGTCTGCTACGTTGACCTCAGTTTCCCAGGAGTCAGAAACAAGTGGCTTTTTTAAAAAAGCACTGCACAGCATAGCAATGTTAATCCCTGTACATAGTGATGGAAGAAGACAAGTTTCCCCTGAGCTCACCAATAGCAATAAAAATAGCTCTGATGCAAAGTATGCAAGCATTTTCTGTTATCAAGTCACCGGTTAGACAGCTCAGAAGCCAAGGTGCCACTATATCCCCAAGAAGTGTGCACGGAGCCAGATTTCATACACAAGTGTTTAGATTGTTCCTAGTCCCATTCAAACCTCGTTACACAGAAGGATCAAAATCATAGCTGGCAAATTAATGCTTATTTAAAGACCTTATGTAACTAAAACTTGACAACAGCATTCCAGACAGGGAAGAACCTGGTCCATAATACAAACACCAGTTTCCTAGGACAATGTTACACAGCACTAATGTCTACCACTTAGAATTCTAGCTTGTGTGTCAATGAACACGCTCAGAATCCAAAGCAAGGGTTAGCTAGAAGAGTAAATAGGAAGCTGGGGAAGCCTGGGCTAACTCTACCCTTTCCCCCCCCTACAACAGCTGGTATGGAGGATAAAGAAGGAACTCTGATTCATCATACTTAAAGGGACACTGTCAAGGTTAGGCTCAGTATCTGTGCCACTTCAAAAGGTTTTACTTGTATTACAATAGACGGCAAGTCCCTGCCCCTGCACTCTTGCACAATAAAGGCAGCCATTTTTGCCAACACTTATGCATGCCCCCTGCTGCTTTGCAGAAGGGTTAGTCAGCACTATTATATCTCGAGTTTTGCTAACAATGCCATGCAGGCCAGTCAGAGCCAAATTAATTTCAGCTCCCTTAGAAACACAGGAAAACAATGCACTGCAAATGACAGGAGACCAAGGCTATAGGGAAGGGCTCTTATCTTATCAAATGAAGGGGTTAAATGCAAACTAAAACCAGTAGCCAACAGTGTCCTTTTAGTAGTTTTTGATCCTGTAAACAAGCATTCAGTACCTGTGTTTGCGATTCCAACAGAAAAGCAGCTGAAAAGAACAAAAGAATGTAAATAAAAAGTCAGCAGTCCCCCAAGTGAGCAACTCCAGTAAGAACAGAGTAATCAACAACAAAGGGGATCTAGTCACAATTTACTTAAAGTGCTGAATGAGAACAAGGCTCCACAATAAGGGAAAATTGGATACCAACCATCACCAAGCACCAGTGCACTCAGCAGAAGAAAGCAAGCACCAGTGCACTCAGCAGAAGAAAGCAATGCAATCTGCAGGGAGGAATGACATCCTGCAGTAGCCTGCACCATACTCACTTGAAGTACAGGTCCTTGAAGGTGAAGTGAGTTTCCACAATGCCTGTAGTCTTCACTCTGGTCCGCAGAACGTCTTGCTGAGTTGGAATGTAGGTCTGCTGGGATATTCTATCCAAGTCATTTAGGTAACTAAACCAAAGAGACAATCCAAGACATGCTTTTTTTAGTCTGCTTCCTTCCTATGAATCTTTTATAAACTGCAGAAGAAAGTCATGGTGAAGTGCATTAGTTCTGTTAGCACAGCCCAGACCTCCAACACACACCTCTATTCTAGGGTTTCCTATAGCTGTTTACTATCCAGGCTAACATAGCATCAGTCAGTAACAGATGGTGCTCAGCTAGACATAAGCTCAAGATGGGGTATAGAATAAGAGTGTGGAAGACAGAGTGCAGAAACAATGATCACAAAATTCCCACTGTAATTAATACCTTTTGCTAAAGAAATTCACCTGGAGGCCTCCAAAGACTAACACTAACATACCAGAAGAGAAGTGAATAAAGCCCAGTTTTCTGCTCATTGTAAAGGGTAAAAGGCAGAATGTGGCAAAACAGTAAATGTCTGGAGAACAACCTCTCAATCTCTAGCTATTATGGGGCAAAAATACTTGTGACCTGATGCACTTCTGCCTTCCTGTGCCTCCAGGCCCTCTGAGTCCAGAATTCGGAACTGCCAAAGGCCCAACTCTTTGCTCAAGCAACCCGCTCATATAGCTGGGCTATGCACTGGAGCTCCCCAGAGGCTGCTGGGCGGAATCCTTTCCTCTCTGCAGCATCACAGCCACTCTGCAGCAGCGTATCTACTGAGACCACCTTCAACTCCCAGCTTCATACAAACATCCCCTTTAGAGCTCCAAGGCATGTAATGGGTGCATCTCTTCAAGTCTGGACCCACAAATCCTGCTCCTGCCTTTCATCCATTTCAGAGAAGGTGTTAACCACAAGCTCCTCTATCTTTGGCAACCTCAGAGTAATCTATAACTGTGGGTTTTGAACTAGCAGGCTTTAGCCTTTGCCCCCACTTCTAGCCCTGCCAGGTCTTGGACTATTGGTAGATAAATTTTCTGGCTAGACCCTCCCTCTTCCCCCCATTGGATAATTTGTCACAGTTTGGTTCTACACCGTCCTTCTTTCCACTCAGTAGCATAAACAGACAAGTTGCCAACTAGTTCAAAGAGTAAACTTCTCAGCCGTCTACAAGATACCCTATTCTGTGCCCTGGCATATTTTTAATGAGGTTTTAGAAAAACTATATAACTGCATTTGGTGTAGGTAGTGTTACCTTTAACAGACTTGTGATTAAAGTGTATTTCTGCTGGGAAATAGAGATCTTGGGAATTTCTAGTCCAGATTAGCCTAACACCACAGGAAAATGTAACTGCTAATCACACACACCAGAACGCAGCCAATTTAACAGCAAAGCAGAAATGGAAAAGCAGTTACACAAACCAGACAGCAGAGCCAAGTGAATTAAGTAACAGCACTGGCAATAAGTATTAAACTTTAAACAAGCTGTGTCCTGTTGGTAGAAGAATGCAAGTGCTACCTCAAGAGCTGGCACCGTAACAGCTTGGCTCTGATAACAAGCATATGACTAACTAGTAAATTATTTAAACAGATGCTCTGCTTCCTCAATTAGCACACTTGTAATCTACTCACTACATTGTCAGGTTTTAGCACAAGACCTATTGGAAGTAAAACTGGTTTCGTTCTCTCATTAGCTCTTTCTACAGCAGATGGAGGAGTTAAATAACTTCAGTCAATATCTACCACCAAATGAATTGAGAAATCCCACATGTATGCTTACAACACAAAGCTACTTTAGTCCAGTAAGCACCTTGTTTCCATTAGTGTTTGAAGTGTGACTTACAATGATCAGACAAACCTGGTCCAACTGATTGGGGAGAGAATCTACAAAATACTACATTAAGAGTCCATGAAAGATCTTAACCAAGTCATTCGAAAAAGGTGGAAATGAACAATGCTACAGGCCAATACTCATCTGAACCTCCCTGGTCGGCAGAAATGCATTTTAAAATGATCAGAACACTGGCAGCATCAAAAGGACCCTCCTGACACCAGGAAGTAAGCCTTCGCTCTTCAGTTTTCCCCTTACGCATGTAGCGACAAACAAAAGCTCCCTCATCGCACTTCCTTATCTGGCATCAGCTGCCCATGACTTGACAGATGTGGTTTGCTCTGTGTGGGAAGTGGCTGCAGCCACACCCATGCAGCACTGTCCTGCAAAGAAGTGCTTTCTACAGAGGAAAGCTGCAGAATCCTAGTCAGTTACAACCTGCAACTAGATCTGTGTGCGCATGGCTTCTGTATAGCACACCATGTAAAAGCTGTCAGCCTGAAAAAAAAAAAAAGTAGAAATGCAAGAAGAGAAAGTGGGGGACAAGAGAATGATGCAGAGACCACACTAGGAGACTTAATATTAATAATCCAGTTTTCCCACTACTATGTGGGTAAAAGTTAAGACAAACTAAGACCAGACAAATTTATCTACCATTCAAAGAACAGATGTGTTTATCCCAATATGAGAGTCTTTCTATATCCTACCTGGTTTAACAACATTCCCTCCCTGGGTGAGCGCCCAAGGTTTTCCCGCACCTTGTTAGATAATTTCTTCACTATTTTTGACACAAACATTTGCTCCCTACCCCACATCCTCTCTTCGGAGGAAGCTTGTTTTCATGCTTCAACTATCCCCTGTAAAACTGGACGTCCTAAAATTAAGATTTCAGCTACAGAGGGGGTGAAATTTTCATAATTAAGCCCAGGACTTGGCTCACCATTGAGGTTTCCCAGGAGAACCCATACTAGTTTTGGGGCTGCTCCCCAATGCTCACATGTCCAGAGATTTATAGCTCCAACTTGAAATCAAATAAAATCTGGCAGCTTCAGGTTACTCCGAATCCAAAATTCAGGAGGAACCTCACGGTACAAAGCAGAACATTGATTTCTCACAGAGCTGCTCAGGAGACAGGTAGGTTTTGGCAGACGACGTCAATGAGTTGGACAGGATTCAGTTGGTGGCTACAATAGGCTCTACCTCCTCCGCATGTTCACATGAGCACCAGGGTGGTATTTTCCTAACAATGCAGTTATGTTTCCTTTAACTACTGGGAAGAACGGTTACAAGGCCAAACAAACAGCTAAAAGCTCAAAGTTTCATACAAAGCATTCATTATGGACGAGGCTGTAGGATACTGAGTAGTCACAACTTGAGCTAAGGGAGGAGTTGTCACTAACATATCTCTAGGGAAAAGCAGAGAACACAGAAGACTGCCTTCTGACTCCACACTGAGGAGAGGGTATAAGAGGGCATGAAATTCCCATGACAGTATTCAGATAGTTCTGTATTTGGGACCACTGAACTACAAGCTTTCTAGAAAGGCTGTACCAAAAGGCCAACACCCATAAGATACGAGAACCAGGGAGGTACAATATCTTTCAGTGCCTGGCTAGAAGCTCTTCTTCACAGAAGTCCTAGATATTGGTCTAGTTATAGCTCTTCTTACTCACAACCAAAGAATATCCATTCATCCCTTCCTATGCAGCCCTCGGGAGCCAGTCCTTCCTGAACTGAAGATAATATTCAGGGAAAACAGCCCCATGACAAAGTTCTGATGAGCCAGGCATTGAGATAGGAGATTGAATTCCCTGTATGCAGAAATAGGCTGTGCCTTCCCTGCTGTGGTTAGCTGAAGTTAGGGAGCTGTTGTGGCTAGGTAAAAGTAGAAATGGATGCACCAAACTCAACATGACTTTCAGCACCCCCAATGAAGGGAAGGACAGATTTTATTTAATTAGTTTTGTCAAACTGAATATGTCCCTTCAACTACCAGGCCCAGCTGGGAAGGGGTCAGGAGATCCCTATATAGGGCTGGGCCAGCTCAGGTGAGAGGAGCTGCAGGAGGGAGGAAGGGTTCCTGAAGTACGCCCTGCAGCAGGGGGAACAAAGGGAAGGTGTGTTCTCCTTTCAGCACCAAGGTAGAAAGCCCCTGGGAGCTGGGTGGAGGATCTGCTTTTGTTTCTGTATAAAGAATAAAACTGCTTGGAAAAAAAAGATGATTTGATGTGGCAGCGAGTCCTTCCTAGGAAGGTAAGGTGCATGAGTGAGGGGAAGCCGAGGCAGCAAATAGCCTGGCGCCCAACCAGGTAAGGTGATGCTTCGATGGCCCTTTACACAATACAAAGTCCATTGTACACGAAGTACAACAGCACAAATGGAAAGGTAGGAACGTGCGATTACCAACCACCTCTGAAAAGCCTGGGTTAAGTGACTTGCCCAGCATCACATAGGGACTCTGACACAGCAGGGGATACAATCCAGTTCCCCAGGGCAGCATTCGACTGCTTTACCCAGGAGCCCATCCTTTCTCTTCCTGCAATCCTGTCTCATTCACTACACATCTTCCAACTTCTGCAACAACTGAAGCAGAGGGCATTACAGACAACACCCACCTTTTGCTGGACAGATTGATCCTGTAAACTGAATGAGACTGAAGTGTAGAAAATACCATGTGATCACATAATTAGATTGCACCATAATGCATATGCACAATGAGGCTGGATTCAGACTGCACAGGTAATCTTAATTCCAGCATTTCCCAACTTTGGGGTGATTAACTTTGCAACATTAGCATTCATTTCTTGTAATTTTTCTGTGTAATTTCCTAGTGTGTTTTTTTTTTTTTTTTAATGAAAGAACAGAAATTCCATCATGTGGGATCATACTGACACCCACAGAGGTCATTGGCAGGGTTGGAACCATTAGATCCACCACACAGACTTCTGACACTTGATAGCTGGACTAAACTGTCATCCGCTAATCCGACCAGCCCTAGAGAAGAATGGGACACTGCCATTTAGAAGGTTTCCAGCTATTTACTGATAGCAGATGAATGGTGAGACTCAGGAGGGGAGTGTGCTCCAGTGGGCACAGACTCTTCAGCTCATTTCCTCTCCTCCCACCCCATCCCAGCCCTGTCCTCTAGTTCTGTCTCTTCCCCACCTCAGCCAATCCTACTACTCCCCACACCTCAGCTCCTCAGCCAATTTGTCCCCCGCCCCGCAATCTCCCTACCCAGACTTCTCATCTACTCTCAAAGCAGTCATCACCCTCCCAGCTCCTTGTCCTGCTCTCTTTGCCCAGCCAATCCCAGTTGACCTCAGCAACCTGGCTCCTCATCAGATCAGTGTCATCTCCTTTCCCCCCTCTCCCCAAAAAACACACACTTCTTCCCCTCCCTCTCAGTTCCAGTCACTTCTAATCACCACCCCCCTCAGCGACTCAATCTCAGTGTCTCCCCCACCCCCACCTGAACATACCGACTCACTTCCCTTGCTTTCATCAGGTCTTTCCCTTCACCCTAATTCCAAGTCTACATCCACCCCACTTCTTTGTCCCAACCTACTTCCCTGACATCCCACCCCACAAATCCAGCTCTAGCCTTTGAATCAGGCAGCTTCTTCCATGGTACACTGGCCCTGAAGAGGAGGTCAATGAGAGCACAGCAGAGAGAGGCTCCCTGCTCACAGGACCAAAGCATGATCCCCAGCAGCCCAAAACTGCAACTGCAGGGAAACTTCTACTCAGCATGGACAGAATCTTCAGGGAATTTGGCTGCCAGAAAGGAGTCTCTAGTGAGCATGTGCAAACTGCAATTTTTCAAAGGCTTATAATTTGGTGGATTTTCAATGGATTTTCACAGGGCTGGCAAAAGCCACATCCCTGGCACAAAGGCTAGACCCCTGCCAAATTTTAAAATCCCTGCAAAAAGCAAGGGGGCAGTAGAGTTTTCCAAAGAAAAGGTCACCAAAATTCCAGACACCCAGCATGGAAAACTTAAACCCAAACAGTTAAAGTTTGGCAAAGTTGTAAGCAACCGAAAACAGGTTCTCATAATGGGAAGCATCAGGGCTGCCAGAATGGGCGAAAATATAGAACTACCCCTTTTGCCTGAAATTGTTTCCCATCTGGTACAACACCAGAAGAAACCAGGTAAAAATTACTAAAATGAAGAACTGCACGAAAATGTATTTTCCTATACTGGTTTTAGGACCTCACATTTAAACGCTGTTCATTACATATTTGGTAGCTTAATTATGAGTCTAGTTTCCAGGAAATACTAATCCTTACATTAATACTGAGGCGATCTCAAATCATCTTCCAGATAAGCTACAACAACTTGTCTCACTACACTGGCGTTTACAAACAGACTAAGCTACTTTTACACTGGGAAGGCAAACTGACAAAGTTAATTTATTCATGACATTAGAAATACAAGTAAGTTTTTCATGTGATAAGGGGAAGACAGCAATAAATTCTATAATGGAGGCAGTTGATCCCTTTCCTTTTCATTGCAACATCTATTTTGATCAGCTAGAGCATGGAGCCACAGAATCATCGACATGTAGGACTGGAAGAGCTCTCAACAGAGCAGGCGACTGGACTAGGTGACCTGAGGCAGGACTAAGTATTTAGAGCCAATCCCCTCCTGTCCCAGCATATCCCATCCTGCCAATCTACCCATCTTAGGTAAACACTTCCTGAAGCGTGAATTGTACCCCCATTAAGTGTTTTTTGACTGTCCTTTAGAGGAGCACCTCGGCACTGGAAGTACCCATTGCTGTGCCCACAACAGTCATAAGTCGTGTGGTTGCTACACAAAACACTGCCAGTAAAGATCTCTTACTAGGATGCCGAGTCATTAAGTTGATACTCTCTTGATCTGCTGAAGCAGGCTTGGACCCCAGCATCTCGCCATAATCGTTTAATCACTCCAGCTAGCTCAGGAGTCATCACTCCTTCCTCAGCACTTCCAGCCAACACAAACAACTGACGGGCATCGTCCTGCAGGAAGAGGGTGAAAGGAAGATTCAGTCATACTCCATACTTAACACCACTACAAGCTAAAATGAGCCTTCACCACCACAAACGCTTGCAGTGGCACCAGTGATAGGTTCGTGACGGGCATAGCTAGATTCCCCTCCCCCTTCCGTCTACCCACTCTGTTAAATCAATATTCCTCCTTCAACCAGAAACACATGGACCGAGCAAGAGGCAAACTGCCCAAGAGCACCTGGTTTCAGGCAAGCAGGATGTGTTAATCAGAGGGAGGTGGTGGTCATCTGTGGCATACAGCATGCCCATAGCACCGTGAACCCTCTCTTCTGAGAGGAGGATCATAGTTCCAACTTAACAGGCAATGTTTAACGTTTTTAATGAGGTACATGGGGCAATATGAACCTTCAGCATTACATCTTGTGCATGGCACATCTCCTCAGAAGTGCTGCTGGCTTTCAAAAGAATACCAGTCCTGTACAACACGCTACAGAAGGAATTAAAGTTTTTCCTGTCTAAAACTACAATTTACTGTTTATTAGAGGCCATACTGTATAATACCCCAGCAGGGAAAAATCCAGCATCAAAAGCAAATACTGGGTGATTAAAGGTTTTAGAGCTTTGAAGAATTGCCATCTCTCTTAAGGACTGTCAAAAGAAAGGAATTCCAATTTCTTATTGGGAACATTTCACAGGGAGGAAGGATAGGGACCGCTCAGGATTCCAGTGTTTGTTTGCATTGGATTACATGAAACACTTGTCAGAAAATTTAATATAGGCTCTCGCTTTTCAATAGGGAAATTATCAGCCAGATTTGCAACTGAGAAATAGGCTGACCTACTTTGAGGTTTCTGTGATGATGCAACTTGTATCAGTTCTATTTAAGGGGTAATGTTGCAAGGCCCTTTTACTCTCCGAGCAAGTCCCCCAACTTGAAGAGCCGGTCTGCTCCCGATACTTACTTTCTCCTGAAATCAGTCCTTAGAATGCTGCTGCAGGGCATAGAGTTAATGAAGAACCAAGGTAGCCTGTAGGGTAATACCCTTAGAGTTGGCACCTGGGCATGTCACTGCAGAGTTAGTCCAACTGATCAATATCAGGCCTGGGTTTATGCAACCACACTGCAAATCCCTACCCGAGTTAGAGCCTTCCCTGGTCCAGCACTCTTCTGTGTCTCACTAGGACAGCTGGGGGCATATCCCAGGGTTCTATGGGCTGCAGTACACTGAGCTGCTCTAGGATTCTTTCCCAGTAAGTTGTGGGAGGAACTGCCTGTCCTTCTGGGCACATAGGAGAACTGTACGAAGGCACTGGAGGACTATCAGCACTTGAGTGCTTTAGCCTGGATCACCCCTGCAAAATGGACAGGATACCAGCCATAGTGAAAGCAGAACCAGGGCTCTAACCTCACTCCCAGCCATGCCAGCTAGCCCAGGCTGAAAGCACAACTGGACTAAGGAGAGAGGCTTGTGTTTGTGGACAGGGACATCCTGGGGGGCTTTATCCCACAATTACACTATTTACTTCCTGCTCTTTTGTATTTGTGCCACCTTTTCAAGTGTCTCCTGGGATTTCCTTCATTTGGTCTCATTCTTTCTTGACTTTTGTGGGGGGAGAAAGCAGAGAAGAAATGCCAGCAAGTTTGCTAGATAGGAGGGACTCAGAGGGGGGAAATTTTAGTGATATCACGGAGGAGAAAACCATATAATTTGGAAAGGAGAAAGTCAGAGTTATCTTTGTGATGCTCTTAATCATTTTTAAGTTGTGAAAACTCATTAGAATCTGATTTAGATTAAAAATTTAAAGGGGCATAACTTTCTGAAATACTACTGAACACTGATGCAGGAGGCCACATATTTTAAATTAACCCATAAGAGTCTTTTGTTAAAAATGTAGTAACCTGAGCTGAATCCAAGTATTTTGTATTAGAAATAAGTTCAAAAAGTTGTCAAGGGCTCCTTTCTGTATCTGCAATAAGATACTCCATGCAGGGTGTTACTAATACTTTATAGATTATCAGATATACTCCACTACTGCTATCTTGTGGCTTAAAAATATTTCCACCACATGTTCCATGGACTGAACTTCAGATCTTCATTAACATGATCTACATTACAGAAGCAAGCTAAAGGAAATGAGTGAAATACTCACTGCTCTGGCAACTTCCCCAAAGTCTATCTTTAGCCTTCCCATGGCTCTTATTATTGCAATGATAGACTGAATAGTATTGCTGTAGACAACCACTTTATACTGTTTGCATTCTTCCTCTGAATAGCCATCCTCATGGATGATCCTGAAACAAAAACAAGCCATAATCACAAGCGAAATCAGGACGACAATGTTGATTTCTTATTTCATCTAATACAGAAATGCAATTTATACCAATTTAAATATTTAGGCTTCTACTTACTTCATCTGCTTCACAATGGTGCTTTTACCAGACTCTCCTGCACCTGAAAAGTACATACAAACTCATGTTAGTTTTAATTTGAAGTTAAAACTAAGAGCCAAAGTGAGATGTAGCCCCACATCTAGATGTTGATTGGGATTAAAGTGAAGAACTTAATTGTGCAAACTCAATAGTTAAACATCTCCACAACAGCTATTCCCCGCAGTGATCCACCTCTGACAGTGGCTCCCTGGAGAGACCAGACACCAGTACACAATGCTCAGTTTGTATTCTCAGCTTGTTTATGAATGCTGACAACCAAGTGCTCACCTGTTCACAGAACAAGGAAGGTTACACTTCTGAATTTCCAAAGTGCTGACTACTTATTTACTCTCCATCTTCCAGGCAGATAGGACTATAAAATGGGGGGGAGGGGTAGGAGGGAGGGCGAAGGTACTTCAGTTTGTACACCGGCGGATCCATCACCTCTTCCTGCAATACACTAATGATCTCCTAAGGCAGTGCTCCCATTACGCACATGAATTTGAAGGATACAGAGCAGTGTAAGTAACAGGCATTAAGACTTTGAACTGCTAAGATACCATTCAGCCAATGATCTCATAGCACTTTATGACAGTAAGCTTCAACCACCTAGTGAGGTAGATCGCTATCTTACTATTTTAAAGGATGAGGAAGCCTGGGACAGAGGTTAAGTGATGACCTAGGTGTCTCAGCAAATTGGCAGCAGAGACTCCTAGGCCCCTGCTCTAGCCATCTAAGTATTAGTCAATAGTTTCCCATGTGCAAATGGCACACCAAGGAAGTTCAAGATTTTCACCATGGCAAAATATTCCTGCACCTTCCCATTATGTACAGAACATGAGACAGCAAAGTTTGAAATGTTTGTATTCACTTTCATTTCCCACGCCAATCTGGGCCATAGGTTTCAAGCAGCGTGATCTTCTGTGATTCAGAAGCCAATATGCACAAGACGACTATACTCTGACTTTACTACACTTGGTCTTGAGGATAATTCCTAGCAGTGCAAGTGGGCAAGAAGAGAAAAAAAACTGCTGCACCAAGGGAAATCAGATGGCAAACAGCCGTCACAGTAATATTCCAACGTGCTAACTTGCATTTACACATTGTCTAATCTTAAAATCAATGCCTAGGTTCACTTTGTTTGCTAGTTCTGAAACATCAAAATGATGGATCATAAGCAAGATGTGATAGAAACCCAGTCTACTGACAAGTTCCAGCATCCCCACCTTCTGCACCAGCGGTCTGTCTTCCTGGAAGTGGAAGAGTCTACTGAAGCCCAGATTCTATTCTGCGGCAGTTTATGGAAACCTAACCTAAAATAGCAATAACACTGTTTGTTGTAATGATAGGATAGGACTGAACTAAAGAATTCCTTACATGTCAGATCATAATCTTGTTTTGCATAAAGCAGTCACAAGCAAGGAAGACTTTTCCCCATTTTAGGACAGCAGTCTTGGAAACTTTTAGGACAGAAGGTTCCAAAGATAATGAGAAGTGAAAGTTTGCCTCAGGATGATCTTCTTGGCTAGATACCAGGCCTCCCAGCTGTACCATTTGGCACACACCCCTCCTCAAGAATTTGTCTTCGTGTGGAATCATTTTGCTGATTACATAACGGTGAAGACTACTCACCTTCCCAGAAGTTCACAGATCCAGCCCAGAGTCGTCTTAACTATTTGCCTCTAGAATGTTCTACATTTAGATACTTTGCTTTTCATTTTGGAGCATCCCACAGTGCTTTACAAGTGACATACACACCCTGCAGAAAGGCAGCCCCCTGGAGAGTGGAGGTGATAACCAACTCTCAGAGCAAAGAGCACAGAAGTGGAGTGGCAGGTAAGCTTTAGACAAACATTCTGGAGCAAACAGTACTTTTCAATAAAAAGTGCTAACGGTTCTAATTTTCACACAGAGCAAATAGGACATCAGTTTAAGGTCTCATCTAAAAGAAGCACTCAGTAAACTAGAATTCTATTATCCACAGAAGGCTGAAGAGAAGCCTGCCTAGGTTTGGACTTGTGGCTCATGGTGTTCTCAGTATTTTAAGACTGATTATACAACCCAACCTCCTGTTCACTTCTAGCATAAGTATGCCAGATCATCTGGTCTCTAGAATCTTGGTAATTATGTCAAGTGAAATCTGGGCTTTTATATATGTTCTTGTCACTATCGATATAGCAGAAGCTTCTAATGCTTCCCCTGGGAGGCATGTCCTCCAGAATAAAAGTTCCAAATTTTTTTGCTAGATTCAAATAGAGATAAAGAGGACAGCCATTGATAGAGAAACTGCTGAATTCAAGTTTAGTTATTACATCCTTAAGATGTCAGGAAAGCTGAACTCCCAGAGAGAACCATGAACAAGGTTTGAAAGAGTAACTTGGTACATTCCGTCTGTTCTTGGTACTTGATGTCACATGCTGCCGGAGAAATGAGGAAATCTGCAGCTTGGATTTCTGAAGATTAGAGAGGTGACTTTGTTATAACAACTTTTGTATAACAGATAAAAATTACTTTGTATTGAATTTTACAGATGTGTTTCAACTTTGCTGAACTTTTTCCAGTTCCTTTATAATTTTGAACAGTTTTTTTAAACCAGGATAAAATGTTGAGCTAGTATGGAAGAGAATTAAGAGTACTTGCATGAGAACGTTAAGTCTCAAGGTACAAATGGCGATTAGTTAGAGAAATGGAAAGAGCAAACATACAACTACCTGATTTTCTAAACACTTACGCAATAGCCAAATACAAGCAGCTATTCATTAGTTATGGAAATATTGTGCAAACTTGAACAGGGAAAACTGTTGTCGCCCTGGAAGCAGGATAACAGACAATAACTATGCCAGAAATTGAATTGGACAATACCTGCAGTCTTTCTAGAGGATAATAAAAATTATATTTTTTCTACCATGTTTGCCCTGGCAACAGGACAAACTGAAATTTATCCCTGGATTCAACCACTTTATTAAAGTCTACCATAGGTAATATAATAGCAATTCGTTACAAAATTAAGTTTCCCATTATCTGCCAGGGTAACTTTATACTCAAGTTTGTATTTCCCAATTGTAGTTTAGATTGTTTTGGACTGAACAAGTGGTCACAGTGTTGCTTGAAAACCTTTGGTGGCTGAACACAGTAGGTACAGACCAGCTTCTACATGCCTCAGTGTATTTGACAGTAGATTGATTCAGTGCCTAAAGCTTTAATTAATGGTGTTTACAATTACCAAGAGGAAGAATGGCTCTTGTGGTGAAGGCACTGAGCTTCCAGAGATCTGGTTCAATCTGCAGTTCTGCTACAGAGCTCATGTGTCCATAGGCAAGTCGCTTCATCTTTGTGCCTCAGTTCCCCACCTGCAAAATGGGCATACCACTTCTTTTTCCCACTCTTTGGGTGACTAGTTTATCTAGATTATAAACTCCTGGGGCTCATCTATTACTATGCACTTACACAGTGTCCTGCACAACAGAGCCTCTAGGTACCTCTGTAATACAAAACCACGGAGTTTCAAAGGGTAAGCCTTAATCCATACGGTAGTTCAGGTACATGCATTCTTTACGAGTTCTGCTATTGAGCACATATGTTGATTTAATCAGATTTACTGCCTGAGGCCATCCCAAGTTAGAGTGTAAACTCCCTAAAATGCTCAGAGCTGATTGGAAGATGCTACTTGTTTACCTGCCTCAGAATGCCCATCCGGATAGTAATGCTGATAGCTGTCCCACAGGACAGAAAGTTTGCTTCCAAGGCAGCATGGGTAGTACAATCAGACTCAATTAGTCATTAGTCTGGGGGTGAGGGGAAATGCTCACTTAGATGTATTTCATCATGAGCAGCTCTGTTCTGTTGAGGCAAAGTACCAGTAATGAGTTTTCAGCTGTTCTGTCTTTGACCCAACCCAAGGCATGAAGTAATGAAAGGCAGCTCAATATTTTAAACAGTATTTCATGTGGCTCAGCCTCATTCATTACTTAAACATCAAATACTGAGATACTTCCGGTTCAGTCTCAGACAGTACAGGATATCTATCTGGATCCTGCTGCTAAGGCAAACAATAAATGGCAAACAATGGGAACAGAAAGAGGACTTTACACCGGGTCTCAAAGAATGTTTGTTCTCTCCAAGGATTATGAACAGACATCTGCTACAAAAGATACTGCAAGACTGAAAAGCACTGAGGCTAATGAAACACTTAAAAACTTCAGCTTTCACAGATGACTTTAGTAATGCTCCTTTAAGAATCAATGTGATTTTTCCTTACAAAAATATCTTCCATTTAGTAAGCTAGCTCTCTTGTTCTCTTCCCTCTGTACTGCCAAAATGGCTGCCCATCATTTCTGAGCAGTGTGCATTTCAACAGAGATGATATCAGGAATGTCTATTTCTCTGAGAACTTTGCTGTGTGTTTCTTCCACTGCTCCTCATGCTTTCAATAAAGAAAAAGATTTAAGGTTAAGCCTAAGAATTTAGTGGTTCCAATATTCTATATATTCCCTTTTGGAATTTTCACACTGGGAGCAAGGGGACACACAGATTCATTTTATTTTGACAGTGATCCTCTAAATTCCCCTTACAAATAGAGGGGATATTTGAAGAATAGCTTCAATGTATTTTGAGCAGCAGTGTATACAGTTTCATATAAAAAAAAAAAGGACTATCCCCATCACAAAAACTTCTGGTAGCAGGAATTCTCATGCAGATTCAAATGATGCATTCTCAAATGACACTCATTTCTCATTACTATGTTTGCTATTGAAGTTTCCTCAATTTATCTTAAAGCTATCTATTTCTGCAACACAGTCAATACCGAATGTGTGATACCGGTTATTTCACTGACAAAGTGTCATAAAATTACACTATCAATAACTTCACTATAGGGCCAAGGTAGGCTGTAATGATATTCTAATTAAAAAAATAATGTATATTTCCTTTTGTTTAAATCTTTCCCTCATCCACCAAGTCAGACCCAATGTATCTTAAAAGGGAAAAAAAAAAAAAAAAAAAAAAGTGGTCCTCAAACTGTATCAGATGAGAGCATCTGTCATCTGCTTCCTTCTAAAAAAGTAGTCAGAGAAAACATTTTAGGCCATCTGGTCCTCTCCACCTGCCAGGGGCAGGATTGTCTCCTACAGCACACTAGGTCAGCCAGTCTAGCTTCAAATTTCACAAGTGACTGGGCTTCTACCACCTTCTCTGGGATACTGTTCCCCCGAAGGAGTCTTTCCTGATATTGAGTCCAAGTTCTCCCTCTCAATTTCACCTCTCAGCACCTGTAACAGCCACTCTGTGCCAAGTATCACAATAACCATTCTAAACCTGCCCTCAAGACAACCTTCCAGACCCCTAGTGATTTTTTGCCCTGTGTGCTCCTTCCAATGTGGCAGTCCAGTCTTCCTGGTAATGAGATGTCCAGCACCAGATGCTATACTGCAGGTGCATAAAGAGGGCCTATTTGTGCTCTGCTTTATAACTTGTATTTCTGTACAGGCCATTTCAGGTTTCTCTCTCACTTTGAATATCTGTGCTTTAGATTGTTCTTCTCTCCCCTACAACCTCAACCAAGATGTATTAGCTTGCATTTTCCCAACTTAATTACATTTTCCACATACGTTTCCAATCTCGCTAGGTCCCTGTGTTATTTTTGTTTTCAGGGGCATTCACAACTCCTCCTAGTTAGATATCTGCAAAGATTAGCATGCCTCTCACATTTCAATTTTCCTTCTTTTTCCAGATCACTTAGAAGTGGACTCAATTCTGTACCAAGACTGTCCCAACCAATAAACTGATTAATTTATTTTTTTAATTTACTTTATTTATTGCTTTCAGCCAGCTTCAGTCATTATGATGTATATTCTGTTTAAACATGACTTGAAAAACTTAATCCTAAAGTACACGATAACGGTCTGGTCTACACTGGGGGTGTGGAGGGGGGAGGAAATCAATCTAAGATATGCAACTTCAGCTACATGAATAGCGTAGCTGAAGTCGAAGTATCTTAGATCGATTTACCTTGGGTCCTCACGGCACGGGATCGACGGCTGCGGCTCCCCCGTCGACTCCGCTACCGCCACTCGCTCCGGTGGAGTTCTGGAGTCGACGGGGAGCACGTTCGGGGATTGATATATTGTGTCTCGTTAAGACGCGATATATCGATCCCTGATAAATAGATCGCTACCTGCCAATATGGTGGGTAGTCTGGACGTACCCAACCACCTCCAAATTATTAACAAAGTAGGAATTTAAATACAACAGAAAAAACTTTTCCACTGTGATTTCTCATGACAAATATCAGTTTTCCAAGTAGGCTAGTGTGATTGGATAACATTACATCGGATGTTCTTGTGGGTCCTGCATGCATCCTCTTAGTTAGGGATAAGAAGCAGATCCTGACCAGATGTAAAAATTATAAAGCTTTCAAAGGTTTAGAGCTCAGGAAATAAGAGTCCGTATTTTACTGGGCTCAAAAATAACTGGAATTCAGAAGCATTATTTAGACATTTTCACTAGCAAAAATATAAGTGAGGCTGTTCGTTTTGCTTTGATTAGAACAGCTACCCAGAAGATCGCATTTCAGCATGAGAAATCTAAGCTGACTCTGGTTAACCAATTTCAGAGCAGGGATGATGTAATTACATGGAGAATAGAAGTCTCAATTCCCTTCTTCAAAATTAGCAGTATGAGGACAATGAACCCCAGGGCTCTGTTCGCATCTATGCAAAAGTACAAAGAAGAGGTGATTGAAAAATGAGAGAACTCAATTTACCAAACAATGGGGGGGAAAAACCACAGGTTCACATCAAAGGGTAGCTTGTTTAGAACCAGTGTCATCACTGCTAGGTTATCAGGTAATCAGGAAGCCCATGACAGAATTGCTTTAGCTCTCTATGGAAACCAGGCCAAAACCTGGGGTGCTCCCACAGGCAGACATCCATTCCATCTCTACCCACAAAAAACCCAAGAGCTTGCACCAAGGTGTTTAATGGGATATTTTATACACGGTCAACTATTAGAATTTGTATTGTAGGGCTTCTTTCACCACTATGCTGAGGGGTAGAACAGCAAGTCTACCTCTAGTTACCACATTTCTTTAACAGCTATTTAAGGGCATGTCTATACTGCAATTAAAAACCCATGGCTGTCCCATGCCAGCTGACTCGGGCAGGCTCGTGGGGCTTGGGCTAAGAGGCTGTTTAATTGCAGTGTAGATATCCAGGTTCTAGGACCCTGCAAAGTGGGATGGTCCCAGACCACGGGCTTCAGCCCAAGCCCGTACATCTACATCATAATTAAACAGGCCTGCAGCCCAAGCCAGCAGGCATGGGCCAGCTGCAGGTATCTAATTGCAGTGTAGATATACCCATAGAGGCTAAACAAAGGCCCATGCACAGAACTCCCATCGGCTTCAGGGGGGAGCACTATACATTGCAGCTTCGTGGTCAGCCCCATATTAGTAATAGCATCAGTAGGTGCATTTATGCAAAGGGGGACGTTATTAACCAACCACTTCCTTAAAGGAAGCCAGATGCCTTTCTGAAACATGAAGAAAAATCCAACCCTCACAAGAAGCCAAAATTGATCAGTAAACTGCCAAGAAACCGCTTTGGGTAGCAATTAGATGATTGGGTGTTCCAATATTCTGGGTATAGAAAACTAAATGAATGCAATAGTATCAAAAATATTTGAAACCACCCCATTGTGTTGGACCAGAAATTAAATATGCCTTTTAGACACTTTCACTTTTTACCCAGTAAACATTATTGCTTTGGAAGCAGTGACCAATCATTAGTCTAAAATCCTTGTTTGGGAACCAACTCAAGACTGCATTAACCTGGGCTGCGAAAGGGAGTGGGCAAAGCTGGACAGGGTTGGAAAATTTTTACAGAGAAATCTGGTCCTTGTTCAGACCACTTTCTCCTAGAAGCTGCAAAAACACCTGTGAGTGGATTGGCAGCAGGGGGGTAGACTTTTTAAAAAGTCAATGGCATCATTTTTCCTCTAAGGCCCATAGGTGAGAAACAGCTTATTTGATTCGCCTCAAATTATGCCAAATTCTCCTGCTTTGGTCACAGGCCACACGCATGATCTGAAATGCACAATTTTTCTTCTGGTATGCTAACAGAGACCAAAGTCAGCCTTATATTGCTGTAACAAGATTTCCAATAACTCTGGAGAGTCTAATGTGTGTCTTTCTATAGTATCTGGAGAAAAATTACAAGTGCGAAGTGGGAGTGACTTAACATCCCTTTGGGTCTGATGACTTATCTCCCTTTCTCATCCCTTATTCAATGTTTCTCCCTAGCAAGTGAACTTGAATACTTCCCTTCAAACACAGAAAGGCTTACACTTTCCAGTACACTACTTTCCTGGTTTAAAATCCCCAAAATACTTGAAGGTTTAAAAGCAGCATTCTTTTCTCTAAATCAGGGATCGACAACCTTTGGCACGCAGCCTGCCTGGGTAAGCACCCTGGTGGGCCGGGCCAGTTTGTTTACCTGCTGCGTCCGCAGGTTTGCCACTCCAGGCCAATGGGGGCGGTGGGAAGCGGCGGCCAGCACATCCCTTGCCCCGCGCCACTTCCCGCAGCCCCCATTGGCCTGGGGCCGTGAACCACGGCCAGTGGGAGACGCGATCGGCCAAACCTGCGGACACGGCAGGTAAACAAACTGGCCTGGCCCACCAGGGTGCTTACCCTGGCGAGCCGGGGGCCAAAGGTTGCCGATCCCTGCTCTTAATCAACTACAGCATTTAGAATCAGTGTGACTTGCAATAGACTCTTCCGTGACAAAACTAGAAACCATATGCTACTGCTGCTAAAGCAGACAAGGTTGAGGGCAGAGGAAGTGAGGCCATCAGGAGGAGAGTAAAGCAGGTCAGACAGCCAGTCCTACTGTCAAATAGGAAAGGGGCTAATCAGATAGTTTGAGAGAGTGGCCAGCACCCACACTGCTCCATTAAAAGCTGAGGTTGTTAGGAAGGAAGTTAATCACAATAATATGACAGGATGCATTCATCACACCACTATCTCTCTAAGTCAGATAGGATCTCAAGTCAGAGGCCAAAGGCAAAATTATTACATCCACCCAGTACGGCATAACAAGACACCACCTCCTCTTCTGTAAAAGTGTTAGGTTAAAAAATCGCCCCATGCAAACAGTTTATCTGCACCAACAGTTAGTAATAGGGTAGATGCACAATCATGTGTGTTTATTTCTGCAGGAAACAGATTTATTTTTCAGAGATAGGAAATTAAATACAATAATTTAAGTTCATATAACACTGATTGAAAATTCACAGCATCCAAGTAATTAGAGTTAATATTAGGCACAGAAGTTAAATATAGCAATAGGTCATCCAATCCATCTCAATTTTAATTGCACAAGCCAGGTTATGGGACCATTACACTGTATATGTATCAAAGACATTAAAGTTAACATTCAAAATACTGTTAATTTTAAATGCCCAAAAGTCAAAAGTTTCATAGTACTGTTGTATTAACCTACTTTTTACTTAAGGGATTGAATGTGTAACAACTGCCTCAAGGCTTTTGAAATTATACTTGAGAGGGTGCCCTGCAAGAAAAACTTGGAAGTACTTGACATAGTTATTGTGTCTTGTACTTGAGCGCAATGGTCATGCCTGCCAATCAATCAATAAATAAACAAACTAAGTAGAACAAGAGCTAATTTGCCCATGCCAGCATAAAAACAGGCTAGAAACTTATTTAAGAGTTCCATATAATACTATTTCACAAATGAGGTCACTTTAAGGCAGGATGGCCAACAGGAAGCTGAAAAATGCTGAATTCAAAGATATAGATAAAATTTACACTTTGTATGTGGTGAAAAATATTACATCTTGTGACCTTTCATAATGTTTAAGTAAAATCCAAAGCAGCCTTTCAAAAAAGGATCCAGACATATCAGGACATTACAGATTAGGAAACTTGATTTAGCAATTAGAAACTATTAGGGTTGACTAGACAACCTACTCTCTAATTAAAGGTCACTGAAAGAAATATTGATATATGGAATTAACAACATTATAAATAGATTTTTAGATAAAAACTGCAGAACAGGAAACTAATTATGTGGGGGGAGGGAGGTGTCTAAACAAGATGTATTAATTATCCTTAATTCAATTCTAACAGTCTTCTGTGGAATGCTTTAACGAACTCTGGGAACTGGGTCAGAACAGTCATTCCCAGATTCAGCTATAAAAGCACTAAAAGTTGTAGCCTAGACTCAGGTTTCAACATGGTTACGGGGATGAAGTAAGGTCTCAGCTGCATTACAACTTGTTGGCCATGTTGTAATGGGGTTAAGGAACAATTGTGTTGTAATCAGTTCAGCTTTATAGTTTTACAGTTAGACAGGGTCTCCGATGCGGATATTCTTCCATGATTCTCTGAGGATCTTATTCTACTCTAAAGCTCTACATCACAGTAAAGTTGCTTATTCCCTTTATAGCCTATGGGCATATCAGCAAAAACAGGATATTTGATTATGCCGGAAGGCTCTCTGCATTCAAAAAACTATGTGCAATAATATTTAAATTGCAGCATTCATCACTGAAGCAGTTTGAACTTGTTACTAACCATCACTAGCTACAAAACCGTAATGATTAGTTATGGGCAGCAAGATGATGGAATCCAACAGAAAGTAATAGAAAATAGATAAAACTTGATTTATAGCAGAATTGTTAGTTTCCACATTACACATGAATATTGACAATGGAGCACATCTCTAGAACACAAAATTAGCCCCAAATGCAAAGAATGGCTTTCACAAACCTGACAGATTGCTCAAAGCCTTATTATAGGCTCATAGACTCTAAGGTCAGAAGGGACCATTATGATCATCTAGTCTGACCTCCCGCATGATGCAGGCCACAAAAACTGACCCACCCACTCCTGGAAGAATTCTCTCCCTTGACTCAGCTGTTGAAGCCCCCAAATCATGATTTAAAGACTTCAAATCACTGAGAATCCTCCAGCAAGCGACCCCTGCCCCATGCTGCGGAGGAAGGCGAAAAACCTCCAGGGCCTCTGCCAATCTACCCTGGAGGAAAATTCCTTCCTGACCCCAAATATGGCACTCAGCTGAACCCTGAGCATGCGGGCAAGATTCTCTAGCCAGACCCTCTGGAAAAAAGTTCTCTGTAGTAACTTTTATTACTCAAGTGCGCGGGATTTCAGGGCCTTGTCCACACCAGGGTTTGCTCGAATTCCAGCCATCAATGGCCAACTGGTGTAAATTCCACCAGTGCAAATACTAGCTGTACCTACCTATACTAGGGGCTTGCACCAGCGCAACTACATCCATGGTCGATAACAGAGCAAATCCATAAGATCGCAAAAGCTCAGCAGGGTCTCATTTCCTCTCCAGAGAAAGATTTTTTAATACAACTAAAGCATTATAGACCACTTCTATGCATCTTGAACTATGCATACTACCACCACCATCCTTGCCTTTTTGTTTTGTAGTTGTTTTTACAGCACTTCACACTGCAGCCTTAGTTTAAGCTAATTAAACCAACATTACCAACATGGAACACAAGACACCTATTGATACTAGTCATGAAAAGCACTAAACAGATTGTTTGACAAAAGGTCAAATAAACACATCTCCCAGGTAAACTGCTTTAGCTGCCTCTTTCTCACCTACACAGGTTTACCTCAAGCCCTGCTGTCAAACTTAAATATGCAGGAGAATGAAAGTGACTCAGGAATGCTGCAACATTTTAGTCCATCTTTTAGTTGGAAGTACTTCAAACATCTACTCCATCACATGACTAAAGTCTTCCTCTTAATGTCCTTTCACAAAGGCTTTTTTCTATTGAATGACATAAGAACTAAGTTGAAAATATTCATTCTTGAAGTAACTTAAACACATCATATGTAGTAATCACACACACTCATCCTCTGACAGCCAGATCAAATAAGGCAGTTATTCTCAATCTTTTCAGGTTGGCAACCCCTTATCTGAAGTAAAAAAAAAAAAAAAAATTCACAAGCCCCTTACCATTTACAGTACTATAAAAACAGAGTAAAAAAGTATCAACATCAATGCATTGCTAAGCCTATATAATTTGTGTCTGTTATAAGAACAGACAGAATACTTGATCTTAAAAAGGTAACGGGGCGTGGGGTGTTAAAAAAAACAAAATAAAAAAATACACATACCCCTGAGTGACATATGTTTTGCTGGCATAAGCGCTCGCATGCACAGCGCTACGGCGGCAGGAAACTCTCTCCTGCTGACATAAAACCAGCTCAATGAGTGGCGGTAGCTATTATGTCAACAGGAGAGCGCTCTCCCATCAGCATAATGTGGCTACATGAGCACTCTTACAGCAGCCCAGCTGTATTGGTACAGTTGTGCCACTGTAAGCTTGTAAATGTAGACATGGCCACAGACTAACCTCCCCTCCCCCCACCCCCCATTGCCTTTCATGAGCCAACCTGGGGGTTGTGACCAGTTTAACCACTGAAATAAGATTAGAAATCAGATGCATACTACTGCTAATTTCAATACTGGAAACAGCAGAAAGTTATGACATTAAAAATTGAGGAAGTTGGATGTAACAGGAATGTCCCCATTCTACTTCTTATGAAATGGGACATAGCAAAGTCACTATAGAACAGAATGTGTAACAACAATTTGTAAATATTTAAATTGTAAACACTTTTGAAATCCTTATGAGATTGCTTTTGAATCATACATATACAAGGAATATAAAATGCTTTCTGCCAGGGGATTAACTTGGTAGTGACTTGTTTAACTTACAGAAAAGAGGACTTGTCTTTGGGGCACCCGTTTCTAGTTGGACAAAACTTGTTTGATGCTATACGTCGAAGATTAATGGAACAAGCATGCCCAGAAAGCTTTTGAGGGGCAGGATATATAGATCCACCAATGGTTAAGCAGTACTTTATAAACTGTTTGTCCTCAGCTATTAATATGATAACGACGCCAAAAATGTCTCTCTTAGCTCTTCCACACAAATGGTTTACGGATGACCTAAGACACAAGAAGCAAGAGAGAAGACTGCAAAGCACCATGGCACAAGTCTCATTCCAAAGCTCACAGACTTCACCACATTTTTATTCTTATGCCATAGAGTCTGACAGTGGATTTACTCTGATTGGCAGATAGCCTGATGGATCAGGGTCATCTCCTGAACCTCTAGAAAACTAAAGCCTTTCACTTTGTGATGACTGATTAAATGTTTTGTAGGTAAATACTTCAGCTCTTTGGCGGGGGGGGGGGGGGGGAGAAAGCAGAGGGAGTATAGAATAGGAGGGCAATATGGAGGGGACATGACGATTCCCTGTGTCACCCAATGAAGTTCTGGAGGTGTAAGAAGAACTTGTAATTCATGAATCAGAATGCCTTAGACAAACCTCCTCACAATCTGGGTTGAGATTTAGGTACTGTATAGAAACCCAACTTGTATTAGATGACCTTGTTACATTAGTGCACTGTCTGCCCTCCAGTTTTAGGCAGAGTTTGAGAATTTTGCCCTATGAAACCCTAGATGTCCTGTTTTTGAGATACTGTCCAGAGCTGATCAGCTGTGGCACTAAAACACTTGACTTCCTAGTTTACAAGGAAGTAGTGGCAAGGCATTTTCAATGAATGGCCCTCACCCTCGGAGTTCATCCTCCAGCCCTTTGGTCAGAAATAGCCAAAACTTGTTGACCTTCATGGCACAACACAAAGCCTATTATCTTGAGCTCAGGGAAGGGCTAAGAAATAACTGGTGGATCAGGTCACTAGAGAAGGTGGGGGGTGTTCTTTGTAGACTGTCTCTTGGGTTAACTGGTTACGTACATCAGGGTTGTTTTAGGATGGGCTTTGGTTTCAATTTTGTATGGATTGTGTTTTTGAATTATGTTCAAGTACCACAGAACTAGGGAGTGATAAAAAAGACTGGTAAAAATGCATGTTATGCATGAACAGTTCAAACAGGGGAAAGATGCGTCGGAAAAGATGCCATCTAGCAGAATGTTCCTGTAGCGGGGTGGTTATCCGCTCCTGCCCTGAGGGGTTTAAAACAGCCCTGGAGGAGGGGTGTGGAAGGGCAAGATGCCTGGGCTGATTGGGAGGAAGCAGGCTCAGCTGGGGCCACGCCCTAATCAGGGCCCAGCTGGCCCTATAAAGGCTTGAGCCAGGAACTCACTCTCTCTCTCTTCTCTCCCCCCTCTTCAGAGAGAGAAGGGCCTGGCTGCAGGAAGCTTAACCAGGTATCTGGAGTGGAGCAGGGCTGGGGGAAAGGCCAAGGGAGCCGGGGAGCTCCGGCCTAGGAAAGCCCCAGGCTGCAGGCCTGGTAAGGCCTATTAGGTATGGTGTTGCAGGGGGCAAGCCCACAGGTAGGCAGAAGCAGCAGGTCCAAATCCCTTTGCCTATGATGAGTGGCTGATACTGCAGTCTGCCTCAGTGAACAGAGGCTAGATGGAGACTGGGCAGTAGCCAAGACTGAGGTGAAGTGGGGATACTGGGTGGGGGTTCCCCTGGGAGGGGGATACACAGAACTGTGGGGTACTGCCAGGGGGCAGCACCCAGAGAAAGGAGCACTGGAGTCCTGGGAAGGACATGGGGCCAGTGGCAAGGCGGATCACCGGCCTGCAGGAGGCGCTCCAGGACACTGGAAGAGCTAATTCCTGGAAGAGACCAGCAGGAGGCACCGCCGGGTGAGTCTGCGCCAGGTTACAGTTCCTTACAGAGGAGTGATACTGACTGGATTCAACAATAGAACTGCCTTCTACAGCCAATAATGTATTTGTCACTTGATATGATGAACTTTTTTAAAAAAGCAGCGATACAGTAAATTTATACCGTATGGCATAACTTACAGCTAAGCCCCTTCATTTTCAGTTTAAACTCATTTTTACCGAAAATTTCCCAGGTTTTACAAAAAGTATTATTCATTTTTTTCCAATTTGCACCCTACTTTTGTATATTCAAATATTAAAAAAACTTGTTTTATTAGGAAAATATAATACAGTGCCTGAGATCTGCATTACAGTAATACACTAGTCTGTGCATATATGCAAAGCTGCCTGTTGAAGGAAGGTTATGATTAGACTAGAAGATACACACAACAAACAGGCAGCACGCACGCAAGCTCTGAAGTGCCTGCACAGCTGAAAGTACGGATGAATCTCATGTCCACCACATCCACATTTCAAGCTGTTAGCAGATAACGGTTTAAAGATCTGACACACTAAAACGTGAAGAAAACAATCTTTATTGGAATACGTTTCAGAACACAAGGAATTATTCAAAAGTTTTAAAAAACACAAAAAAAAGGAGAAAAGGATGAAGTTGAGTATGCGCTGCAAATGGTATGGCCCAATTATTAAATGTAAATATTTATAGACGTATTAGACTAAGTCTACGACAGTAAACTGTTTATTCAAATGAAAAGTTGTGTTTGGGGATAGAGATGCATTGTTTTCTTAAACTCAGAGGTGGCATTGTGTATAAAGTTCCGTTTCAGTTTCTGCAGCAAACCACATTGATGAACGGAATTCAAAGAATTAATCTCCTGAATACTTTATTCCAGTCTTTCTATCCACCAAAATAAACAGATATTTACCCCCAAAAATAAATAGTTTTGCGCATGCATTTTCACCCGTTTTTGTTGTTGTGGTAATAAACGCTGAAATTCCCAGGAAAAATTAAATAAAACAAACTGAAAACGATGGGCCCAACTTACAGCACTGGTAAGAGTTAAACTGAGTAGGCAAAAATCATACAATTTCCATACCCTCCCACACTTTGAGGCTCACCATAACAGGAAAATCCCACAGAATTATACATCAGCTAAATTGCATGTCTGTTCCTGCACAGTAGCATTTTCCTGGAGGCACTGGTAACAAACCAATAGAAAGGAAGGAGTACTGTCTAGAGTAGACGTCTGAGCAAGAATTCCTGGGTTCTATTCCCTGCCCTCCCACAGCCTCCCATATGCTCGGAGATGGACCTTCTGCCGACAATAGATGTCAACAATGTTTTCTATAATGTTGCTGAAGACCAGTATCCACCACCAGTTAAAGCCATTTTCAGCACTGGTTCAAAGAGACCCATTAACAGCAGTCAGCAACAGGACAATTACCTAGTGCAGACAAGGTCTTGCGTGATCTTGGTCAAGTCACTACTCTATTCTTACGTTTCCTTATGTCTAAAATTGGTCTAACACAGGGGTCAGCAACCTTTCAGAAGTGGTGTGTCGAGTCTTCAATTATTCACTTTAATTTAAGGTTTTGCACGCCAGTAATACATTTAAACGTTTTTTAGAAGATCTCTTTCTATAAGTCTATAATATATAACAACTATTGCTGTCTGTAAAGTAAATAAGGTTTTTAAAATGTTTAAGAAACTTCATTTAAAATTAAATTAAAATGCAGAGCCCCCTGGACCGGTGGCGAAGACCCGGGCAGTGTGAGTGCCACTGAAAATCAGCTCACATGCCGCCTTCGGCACATGCCATAGGTTGCCAACCCCTGGTGTAACACTTTGCTACCTAACAGGCAGGGTTGTGAAACGAGTATTATTTGTAAAGTAAAGCAATCTGACACCCTTGTATGAAAGGTGCTACAGAAATGCAAATATGGTTATATAATTCACCAGGTTACACTGATGACCCAAGAGCCGCCATGAAAGGGATTAGTGAGCAAGACTAGACAATTTAGCATCCTATTTTTCTTCCACTTCTGGGCTGCTCTCAATAAGGGTAAAACCAAATCAACAGCAAAAAAGAAAAGTAGAAACCCAGAGGAACAAAAAAAGCCTGTAGTAACAGGATGTGTAGCTGAAATAAGGCTAGTCCAAAAATTCTAGAATCTCTCTCTTTAAAAGGGGCGGGGAAGAAGTCAAATGCAGTTAGAATCCTGAGATATGGTGTCACCCACATGTTGAACGATGTAGCGATTTAGAAGTGTCATAATATTGAAGATTCTGTTAAAAGGCTGAGGCAGGGGAAAATGACTAGACCTTGCCTATGTGAGCTTTCCCAACCTACATAATTCTGCAGAGAAGTGCAAAACTAGGCCACTTATTTGAATAGATGCTGGGAAGATTTATATGGAGTCTTCTCACCTTCATTCAAAGTATTCCTGAATTTTAAAAAGAGGATTACAGAGTGGGTTTGGACTTTACATAAAGCAATACATTTCTTCTAAACTACTCTGCATCAGCATTGAGTGGCTTGCTCCGGTTATTAAACACTTCAAGGGTCTCTTACAATTTAACAAAGTGAGCTACCTTGCTTCAATCAAGACATTTTTATAGCATTTTTCTTTTAAAAATTAATATCTCAAACTATTTAAAATTCACGTGCTATTTGTCTAGCTTTTTGAAATGTTAATGAAATGACTAAAGCATGCATTTTATCCTAGCAATTGATTGTTGTTTTTGCTGTATATTACCAAATACATAGAGAGCAAACATCTTCATAAAATCCTTTAATTCAGAGACCTTACTAAGCTAGGATTTTTTTTTTAAATGAGTTATATGCAGACATTTTCAAAAGCACAAATGGCCGTTAATTGGCCTAACAGCCACTGAAAGACAATAATAGTTAGGTGCATAACCACAATTCATGCTTTTGAAAAGTCCCTCCCACTCTGCGTGAACATTGCTACTTGTTTTGATTTGTACAGCTTTTCTGTATATTACTTAGGCCTCTTATGTACAGGCATAAATGCTGACACCTCTGCAAATTCCTTTCAAAGTGGCATTTCAGTGTTAGCTGCATTCCAGCATCATGGCACATAAAAAAAACCCATGTACACAGTATCAAAAAAGGTTACTAATCCCATTCAAAGTCCCTTCTCTACAGATTTTGCAACTCCTACGTAGAGAATTTTTTCACTTGACACAAAGGAACAAACCCTCAAGGAAGAAGACCTATCACCACATATAGCCAATCAAAATCTTTTCTATGCACACAAAGGACCAAGAACTTCAGTGCCTCAACACAATACACACAGGTGAAAACAAGTTAAGCAATACACATGTTGCTCTCAGGATTCCCATGGCTGTCTCCCCTTAGGAAACCAGAAATCTTAGTGTAACATTTCCCACACAAATGAGAGAAAATCACTAGTATACGTACTTCTAAGTATGTCAATACCCACGCTAGAGCTATATCATGTCTCTAACTAAAATTGCAAACTTCAAACAACTGATGATGAAATACAGACATCAGCTAATCCACCTTCCACCCCAATAAATGCAAGGTTATTCCTCACACTTTATTCTTTAGCTCATTTTAAATGACTCGAGAAATGGGACTGCCACTGTTTCACTTGGGAGTCTATTACGATTTGACAGATGTCGCTATTCAGCAATTTCCCCCAATAGGCAATCCTTAATTTTCATTTGCTTCCTTTTATCTCAGTATTCTTCATTATACCCCACACACAAGCCTCCAATAGGGTTAATAAAAAACAGAGAACATGGCAATTTATTTGTAGCCTCAAAATATTAATCTGTTCAAAGAACTATACTGAAAAAACACAAGTCAGCAATCTCCAATAAGTAAATACTGGATTGCAGACAAATATTCTTGCAGCACATTAAAATGTTAACATCAGAAAAGTGACCCTATGTAAAAATAGCATCTTACTCAGAGGATATGCTTCCTGCACATGTCCAGAGCTCTGACTTTGGTGACAATAAAACATTATACTTCACTCCTGCAAGCACTGCAGAGACCAGTTAGGCCACGTCTACACTATGGACCTTACTGCGGCACAGTTGTGCCACTGAAAGATCTCGTGTAGCCATTCTATGCCGGCGGGGGAGAAAGCTCTCCTGCCAGCATAATTAAAACATCCCCAATGAGCAGCATTAGCTATGTTGACAGAAGACGCTCTCCAGGCAACATAGCACTGTCCACACCGGCACTTTTGTCGGTGAAAGTTATGTTGGTCAGGGAGATGTTTTTTTCACACCCCCGACTGACCGAAGTTTTGCCGACAAAAGCCATAGCATAGCCATAGCCTTAGTCATGAAAGGAGCCGGATTCTATTTTGACTGAGGCATCGAGCTACTATCACAACGGTTGGTGAACCTAGTCTGACCACCAGCTGCCAGGTACTAGCCCCTTTGCTTGTGAAAAGGAGCCGCTCTCACCTGGAGAAGGGGCACACACAAGGCCACTTCCGGAGAGTCACGTTCAGAGCAGACCCACACGAAGGATCAGTGCCCGATTCTGAAGCCCTTTCTCCTCAACAGCAAACTGAGCTGCCAAGTCCCCCCGCCCCTGACTGCACAGAGAGCTATTCCCGGCCAGCAGCGCCGCTGGGGGCTTCCGGGGGGGGGAGGGGGGAGCCCCGCGCCACCGCCCATCCCAGCAGGGGCAGCCAGGGGGAGGCCCTGGAGCCATTCAGTCCTGGATGAGCTTGCAGGTCTACCGCCCCTAACCGGGAGCGGGGGAGGGCAACCAGCCCCGGGTGGCTCGTTCGACCGACCGACCGACCGCAGTCCGAGCGCTGTGCGCGGACAGGGAGCTGGCGCGGTGGCGCCCCCCCACTTCAGGACGGCGCGGCGCCCCTCCCCCTCCCTCAGGGACAGGGTCCGGCCCGAGCCCCCCGCCTCGCCGGCCCCTCCTCACCGAGCAGTAGCAGCTTCACCTCCTTGGACGCCTTCTCGCCGTCCTCCCGTAGGTTGCGGTCGATCATCTTGCTCCGCTCCACCGCCGCCTTGTCCTCGGCGCTCAGCGTGCAGCCCATGGCGGAGCCGGGCCGCGCCGCGCCGCACCGCGCGGGGCTCTAGGGGTCGGCGGGGCTCCGGGACGCGCTACTCGCTCTCCTCAGCCCGGCTACCCAAGAGCGGCTGTGTGTGAGGCGGGGCCGGATATCCGCTCCGGGACCTCCTGCCCGCTAGCCGCGTTTGGGAGCGCGGCGCACCCTGGGAAATGTAGTTCTGCACACACACCCATCAGGCTCAGCCCATGGGCTTAGAGCGTTGCATGCTGGGATCTATCCGGAGACGCCCCCGCCGCATTGCATATTGGGACTTGTAGTCTTATGTGCTGAAGGGCACCATCGCATGGCAGGGCCTGTGGGCAGCAGTGGGAGGCTGTGTGCATGGCAATTAACCAGTGGAACAATTTACCAAGGGTCATGGTAGAGTCTCTATCACTGACCATTTTTAAATTGAGATGGGCTATTTTTTAGGGTTACCATACGTCCTCTTTTTTACGGACATGTCCGGCTTTTCGGCAGTCAAACCCCCGTCCGGGGGGAATTGCCAAAAAGCCGAACATGTCCGGGAAAATGGCGGCTCTGCTCCTCCCCGACTCTTCGGCTCTGTTTAAGAGCCGGGCTGCCCGAGAGCTACCGGCTTCGGGCAGCCCCCGTGCCTCCAGACCCTGCGCCCCCAGCCGGGCACTTCCCCGCCCTCTTTGGCTCTGTGTAACTTACACAGTGTAAGCTACGCAGAGCCACCGCGGCTGGAGGCTCTGCTCCTCTTCGGCTCTGTTTAAGAGCCGGGCTGTCCGAGCGCTACCGGCTTCGGGCAGCCCCCGTGCCTCCGGACCCTGCGCCGCCGGAGCCCGGGAGGGGAAGTGCCCGGCTGGGGGCGCAGGGTCCGGAGGCATAGGGGCTGCCCAAAGCCCGAGTGCTACCGGCTTCACGGTTTGCCGGGCAGCCTCCAGACCCTGCGCTCCCGGCTGGGCGCTTCCCCTCCCGGGCTCCAGCTGCACTGGGGAAGCGCTGGCTGGGGGCGCAGGGTCTGGGGGCTACCCGGCAAACCCTGAAGCCCGTAGCACTGGGGCAGCCCTTTCCCCCTGGCTGGGAGTGGGAGGGAGGAGGGGGCGGAGTTAGGGTGGGGAAGGGGCGGAGTTGAGTGGGGCTAGGGGTGGGGAAATGGGCGGGGCTAGGGCCCGTGGAGTGTCCTCTTTTTTTATTTAGGAGATAGGGTAACGCTATATTTTTTCTAAAAGCTCTGATCTAGGAATTATTTGGGGGCAGTTCTCCGGCCTGTGTTATACAGGAGGTCAGATGAGACAATCACAGTGATCCCTTCTGGCCTTGGAATCTATGAAGTCTCCAGCTACACAGCTGGCAAGGGATATGCATTAGCCCTTTTACATGAGGCGCCAACATGAGCTATGGACTGAACACAAAGTAGGGCTCTGAGCTACAAAACATCATCTGCTGCTTGCTCTTTGTCTGCCCAGCTCATTGTGCTCCTCACTTGTTTCCCTTTGGAGTGTGTGACAAGGGTATACAAACCCCACACTGGTAAGGAAGGGGGTAAGCAGGTGCTCAGGGCCCAGATGGCCCAGGATTAGTGCAAGCCAATTTAGTAGGCAGTGGAGGTTAAGTGACCTGTGCCCTGAGCTTGTCGGATGGAATACACCAGGGGCCCTGCTGCCTGTGACTCTGTAGAGACTTTCCCAGACCAAGGAGAGACTCAGGAGGTCAGAGACTTCACCTTTGATTTCAGTTATTTGATGAAAAAAACAACAAGGATCTACAACCTATCCTGGAGGACAATCCCTCACTCTCACAGACCTTTGGAGACAGGCCAGTCCTCGCTTACAGACAGCCCCCCAACCTGAAGCAAATACTCACCAGCAACTACACACCACACCATGAAACACTAACACAGGAACCAATCCCTGCAACAAACCCTGTTACCAACTCTGTCCGCATATCTATTCAAAGGACACCATCATAGGACCTAACCACATCAGCCACAACATCAGGGGCTCGTTCACCTGCACATCTACCAATGCGATATATATCCCATCTTGTGCCCCTCTGCCATATACATTGGTCAAACCGGACAGTCTCTACACAAAAGAACAAATGGACACAAATCAGACATCAAGAATTGTAACATTCAAAAACCAGTAGGAGAGCACTTCAACCTCCCTGGACACTCAATGACAGACTTAAAAGTGGCCATTCTTCAACAACAAAACTTCAAAAACAGACTTCAATGAGAAACTGCAGAACTGGAATTAATTTGCAAACTTGACACCATCAAATTAGGCCTGAATAAAAACTGGGAGTGGCTGGGTCACTACAAAAAGTAATTATCCCTCTGTTGATACTCACACCTTCTTGTCAACTATTGGGAATGGGCCACATCCACCCTGATTGAATTGGCCGTGTTAGCACTGACCCCCCACTTGGTAAGGCAACTCCCATCTTTTCATGTGCTGTATATTTATACCTCCCTACTGTATTTTTAACTCCATGCATCTGATGAAGTGGGATATAGCCCACGAAAGCTTATGCCCAAATAAATTTGTTAGTCTCCAAGGTGCCACAAGGACTCCTTGTTGTTTTTGCTGATTCCGACTAACACAGCTACCCCTCTGAAACCAGATATTTGATGGTTATTGTTGTATCATTGGGAAATGGGACTGGTGAGGAAGCGACCCAGGGAGGCAGCAGAGTAGCACTTTGGGCACAGGACTTAGCTGCCGCCCTGGATTGGAACCTGGTGAAGAGGGCTGGCATGGCCTGGGTTCCCCTGCCAACCCCAAGGTCGGGGGAATGAAGCGGACATAAACCCTCCCCATGAACAGGGAAGAATCTGAGCAAAGGAAGACCCTGAAGACCCATCTCCTAACCTATGGTGCTACTCCATTGCAGGATTCTATGTGCCCTGAAAAGGGTGAACAGAAAGGAGTGACCAAGCTGGATTGGGCGGCACAAGATGGGCAGACTACTGCAGAGCCAGAGCAGCTGTCCCGGGGCTGCCACGAGGGGACTTTTTCGCCTTTGTGCTGGGCCCAGCCTCCCAACAGCACCAGGGGCTGACGGCACATTGGCTGCTATGCAGGACCCCATTTGTGGCAGTCTAGCTAAGCTCCTATAGGGTACCCCTCACGGCCATGTCCTTACCAACAGTGAAGAGGGAGCAGGCTGTAAATGCATCTGGAGGACTCAGGGGTGGCAGTGGAGACCATGTGCCCAGAGAAGGTACAATTGTCTTCTCCCACTTTTAAACTTGTGGAGGGTTCAGGTAACATGCTGCAGATGTTACATCTTGGAGGGACTCTTATATTTTTGGTATGAATTTGATGCCCAGCCTGAAAGCTCTTGGCAATGGGCTCCTCAATGCCCTGGCAGTTTCAAGACATGCTACTCTCCCACAGTGCCCCCTGCTCACATGTCTCAGACCTAACCAGGGCCGGCTCTAGGCACCAGCGTTCCAAGCATGTGCTTGGGGCGGCCCTTTTCAAGGAGCGGCATTCCGGCCCTTTGCGGGCGGCTCTTTTCAAGGGGCGGCACTCCATCCTTTTTTTTTTTTTTTTTTTGCTTGGGGCAGCAAAAAACCTGGAGCCGGCCCTGGTCCTAACCCAAAGGACACCCTCCAAAGGTGTATTCAGTCTCTATTAAGTCCTTGGTGGCTGTGCCGAGGTTGCCACCCACTAGTGCCAAGCCTAGTGCCAACTTTTGTGATGAAGACGCCTGTCTGTGGGGAGCCAGCCTGAGATTCACCAAACTCACCTCTCCTGGGGAAAAGAACCACCCTGCGATAGCAGCACCTCTGAGTCACTGCCAATGGGTGCATTCCAGTCAGTGACCTTGAGGCGAACGGCTCTTTGTTACCCACCCCCAAGTCACGTGCTCGCCCAAGCAAGGAGCCCAATGCCCCTTGCCAATAGCTAGCACTGATGGAGTATGCCCGCCAAACTAGGATGGCAAGAACATCTAACTCTTCCCCAGCCCTGATGTATAAACCCGCCCAGCTCCGCATTAGGGGACAGAACGCAGCCCCTGTCTCTTCCCCACACAGGAGGACTCTTGCAGCTGCTCCCAGAACAGCCACCAAACACAGGAAATATTGTGGCTGCCACTGGCCTTCCCCAATCTGTTCACCAAATAAAAAGAAGTCACCAAAAAGGGCATTCTACTGCCCTCTTGTGCCTGTTACTCTCCATAACACCCAGCACCGTTGGAAGAAAACCCCAAGCCGGTCTCTGGATTCCATCAGAGGCAAGAGAGGGGGGGTGCCGTTCAGGGGTGCACAACAATGGGCCTGGTGCATCGCTGGTGTAACTGGATGGGAGCTGGAAGTGCGCAGCCCCTCTGATAACCAGGCATTTGTGTAGAGGCTTAACCATAGACCCACCGGTTTGGCTGTGGCCAGTAAAATCCCAGCCCAGGAGGGGCCTATTGGCTGGGGATGCGTGTGCCAGGTGGAGTGCTGTGGGAGGCCTTCAGTTCAGGTAGCCAGGGAGAGAGCGGAAGGAGAGAGCTGGAGGCTGCAGGAGAGTTGGGGAGGGTGGGAGAGGGAAGGAACTTAACCTGTGTTTGCACCTTGTCAGTACCGGAAGGGGGTTAGGCAGCATATGGAGCAACAACCATGTGTGAAGGACTGGGGGGGGGAGGGGAGGGGTGTTTAGTTTTAACCCTTGACCTGATGCTGGCCCACCCTGTGCTTCAGCAAAGTGGAGGTAAGTGGCCCAGGGGTCAGCCCTGACATCCCTTTTGCTCCTGCAGGCTCAGTAATGAAGTGGTTAACTCCCATTTCCTCCCTGATTCAGAAAGCTGCCAGCAGCCCTGGTAGTGGGAGGTGGGTTTCAAATGCATTTTACACCCAAGGGGGCAATGCCAGCCCTGGCTTACACCCTCCCGAGCCTCACTGAACTCAATCGGACACAGCCCGGGGGTGCTGCAGGGCTTGCGGGACTGGCCATGGGCTTGTATCCAGTAGGTTCCAGTCTGTGGGCTAATGAAATGCATTGGGGGGCTCAGGGACCCTCCCTGTGGCACTCGGCAGTCTCAGACCTGGCCGGACTCCCCCTCACTCCATGGCAGGGAGGTGCTGAGGGCCAGGAGTGGTGGGGGTCTTGCTCTTGCTGCTCCTGCTCTAGGAATGAGCAAAACTCCAGTCCCCAAGGCAGGAATATCACATGGCGAGATGGGGATGGAGAGTGAGCTGTGGCCACGCAGGGCTAAGGCAGGCTGTCAGAGCAGCTAGGAAAGCCAGGGACCAAATGACTGTGCAGTTGGAGCTCCCCCCTATATTACAGGAGCCAACCCTTCCTTCGTGTCTGAGCCAGGATCCCCAGGGGAGGAGGAAAGGGCAGAGGATCTAAACTCCTCAGCCATCCCAAGAGAAGCTGCTCCATCCAGATTTGAGAGAGGCCAGCATCTCTCCCTTGCACCTGCAGAGCCTGGTGCTGGCGTGGCTCCCATGTCCCTTCTCCATTACCCATAGAGCAGCTTATCGCACCAATTGCAAGACACAAGGTGCTCTGCCCTGCCCAGGTGTGGGGGAAGTGCTCTTCAAAGCAGAGCTATTTCTGGAGGCTCCAGGCTCCAAGGGATGAGCGCGTGAGCCAGCGCGCACAGGGAGGCTCTGAAGAGCGTGAAAGGTTAGAGCTGCTAGAACGAGAGGGAGGTGGGGAGGATGGACTGTGCAGGAGGTGCTGGGAGTGTGTGCATGAGATCACGTGCGTATGTGTACAGTGCCTGGGCTGGTGCATCCAGAGCCATGCTCCATTCAGGAAGGACTCACTCGTATGTGGGGTGGCTCGGCCTGCAGGCCCTAGAGAGACTCCCCAGGAGGGATCCCAAGAGCAGGGTTGCCAGGACATTTGATCTATCACAAGGCGGTTGGGGTTCAGCTTTCTGGCTGCAAACACCGTGCTCGCTGAGTGCATTCCCAGCCAGGGGGCCTGATCCCAGAGGGGAGGAACTGAGCCAGGTGCCTCAGAGCCTGACCATGCACCACAGTGCCTTGAGGCTCAGAACCTGACCATGTACTAGGGCCAGAGGCACCTTCTACCAGAGAGACCCAGCAAGGCTAGCCTGGGGAGGAGAACAAAAGGCTCCAGGGGTGTATGTGGAACACATGGGACTCAGGCCCCCCAGATGGAGCTGCCCCCACCCCCATGTGAGGCCCCCTTAGCAAAAATGTGCAAAGATTGGTTTTTGAAAAGGCCACTTGCCCAGGCTGCAGCCAACAACAGGAGATGAAAGCTGCATCCCTCAGACATCTTCCTCCTCTGGGATCCCCAGCTGGGCATGGAGGGCTTCTGCTGGCAGTGCGTCTGCTGGTGCAACACAGTCACAACTCAAGCCCTGCAGCTCCCTAGAGTTATTATTCATCATACAGAGAAACAAGGAGGCCTTGAGCGAGGCAACAGCCCCATCGTGCTGGGTGCTGCACATACAGCCCCTGCCTCAAACAGCATGGACAGGGGGGAAGGGCGCAGAAGAGTGAGCCAGTAGCAGAGCCATGGCTAGAACACAGCTGTCCTGCATCCCCAGGCCTGGGCTGTCACAATCATTCGCACCAGCCCAATGCCTGTTTCCTGGGGATCTCAAAGCACTTCACACTCATTAGCACCCATGTCACTCCTGGGTGCTAGACCAACTGGCTGAATCGCACACCACTCTGGGGAGGAGTGTAAATGAGTCATAAAGTTCTTAGGGTGATGGCACTCCAGGCCAGAGGGGACCCCCACATCACTGTCCAACCGCCTGTATCACAGCCCAATGCCCAAAACGAGACCCAGCTATTACAGCCGAGGCCCCTGTAGTGGCACTGCCCATTGTTACAAAGACACAGAGAGGGCCATGACTCACCCAGAAAGACTCAGGCAGCGTTCCCCTGCTCTAACCACTAGACACTACTGCCTTCCCTCATGATTATCCTGTTTGTGGCTATTGGACACTGGCTACCAAGCGTGCAGATGCCAGTTGCCAAACTCCCCTTCCGAAGGCAGGACCTAGCTCCTAGTTGCCCTGTGAGTCACAGCCCCCAGATTCCCTGAACGAGTGCTTGGGGAGGGAGCCTCAGAAACTAGCACGCTGAGCGGGGAACTGCCTAAGCCAGCTGACATGCAGAGGGGAGGGGCAGGGCTTAAGCCCAGATTCACACTTCCAATTCATCTGGGCCTTGGGTGCTTGACTGAGGAGCCAAAGGGAGGAGCCCCTCTCTGCTCCAGATCCCCAGCTGGAGCTCCCTCCGGGAGTTAAACATGCCAGCAAGTCAAGCCTTTCTTAGGAATAAGCAGAGACCCCACCCCGTTCCAGCCTGGGCACTCACCTGTCTTCAAGTCTCATCTCTGCTTGATTGGAAGCTGGGACTTGAGCCCAACTTGCGTCTGCCAGCTGGCTGGCGAGTGCCCCAATCCTCAGGGTACACTGGGCGGGGGCTGTCTGCTGCTCCACTGAGTATAAATAGTGTTCACTGGGCCAGAGACTGACAGTAGAGCCCAGTGGTTCAGGCCCTCAGCTAGGCTGGGGAAGGGTCTGGGTCAAGTGCCTGCAGGTGAGCTAGGTGGGGAATGCCTAGTCTGAGAATCCTGCCAGGGCTCTGAGCAGCTCATTCGCTGTGGGACAGTGCCAGGACTCGGGCAGGTCTGTGCATGCCTATGGAGGCACCTAAGTCCCTTTGTGAATCTGGGCGAAGGGCTGCAGCTCTTCCTCTGCCCTGGAGCTCTAGCCCCTGGCACATTTCAGTGGGGTAGTCTCAGGGGAGCCCAGCAGCCTGCCTGAGTCCCACTGCTCCAGGAAGAGCAAGGGCCAGAGCTCACAGCCCACTAGCAGCCCTCTGCCCGCCAGGGTCCTGCACATAGGCAGCTAGGTGAATGGATGAGGAGGCAGCACTCCTGAGTCCCATTCTCAGCTCTGCTATGAGCTCACTGTCACGTCACCAATTCTGTGTCTTCGCTGCCCCAGCTGTAACGGGGCCGGTACTAGCACTCACCCACCTCTGTGACGTGCTTTGAGATCTCTGGAGAAACGGCCCCAGTTGACAGAGTGCTCCTTGCTCTGCCAGCCTGCTCTACCCAAGCATTGCATCTGAGTTCAGGCTCCGAGCCTGTGGCGAGGCAGGTCAGTATCCTCATCCTTGGTCCGCAAAGGAGGAAACTGAGGCATGGAGCAGTCTTGAGCCTAATTTTCTCAGGTGCTGAGCACCCAAAGCTCGAATGGGGGTCAAGGGGAGCTGCTGGGCACTCAGTACCATGGGACAACCAGGCTGCTTCCTTAAGTGCCTCAATGTGGATTTGGGAATCTAGCTTCATGCCCACTTGGGGGGCTCTTGGCCTGTTACGGACCCAAGGTCACATGGGGCACAGAATGCAGTTCACCTGACTCCGGATTTGTGACCAGAGCCCTGTGTTGAAATCACTGACTCTGCCCTGTCCTGAGCTCAGCTACAGCTGACAAGGCCAGGAGAGAGAGAGACTAGTTTCCATTAGAGCAAGACCCACCTGGCCACAGCTAAAAGCCCCATCGGAGCAGGATGACATTCCTGGTGTCCTGTTCAGGACCCTTTGTTCTGAGCAGCAGGGCTCGGAGCCCACCAGGTCCCACGCAGGCAGGGAGCCATGTTTCATAATAAAGAGTTTTATTTGGTGCTCCAGGTTGAAACCGTCCTACATGAACATCCTCGAGAGTCCTAGCCCTCGGGAAGCGGTGACGGAGCTCAGACGGTTCTGCTCAGCTGGGTGTGCTGGCTCGCCAGCTTAGCGCACAGGACCCGCCTGGAGAGAGCGCTCCCAGCCAGAGCGAGCCCCTGCAGGCTCTGAGATCAGGATACCCCCCAGCTGAGGTTAGTGCATAATCCCATGGCAAAGGTGGCTGGGCCTCTTCTCCTGGCTATTTCCCATTCTCCAGCCCAGCTGGGAAAGGCTTGCTGATTACATGGGGCTCTGTCCCCGTTCTGTCCATGCCCCAGGGCAGTTTTGCCAGGGATCCCAGCAGGCTGAGGCTGGTTGACTGAGCAGATCTTTGTTCACGGGCTGAGATGTGAATGCCATTCTCCTCTCTGGCTCTCAAGAGCTGAGATGAGACAAAACCAGAACCCCTCTCCCCTCCCCCTGCCCCATCGCCCTGCACTGAATTGCCTGGGGGCGGGGGTGGGGTCAAATAAATAGGACCGGGATCGGAACCGCTCCCTTGTTCAGCAAGCCCAAAGTTTGACCACTGAGGTCTTGCCAGACTCAAACCCTCCCCCGCCCCGCCCCCCCGTTTTGTTTGACAGAGAGGGGCAGGGCCAGACCCAAGCAGATAAGGTGTTTGGATAAATGCAGCTTGGATCCCACCTCGCCCCTACCTTGAGCCGTGTGATGGGCGAAGGCTCAGGTTCAGCCTGGCTCTGATCACGGTTCCTAAGTCTCTGCCAGTGATCAAAGATCCCATGAGGGGACCAACCAGCGGGGATGACTTAGCCCTGCGGCTGCCCCACTCACGCATCACATGGGCTCCTTGCGTTAGAGTCCCCTCTGCCACAGGCAGACAGACCAGAGGGGGCGGTTCTGGAAGGGAAAAGATGATTAATGTCAATACAAACAAATCACTATCACTGTTCCCTTCCCCCTACCCAGCGCCCGGGACAGCCTGCCCTGGGGCACGGCCTCCCATCTAGCAGCAGCTCTGTTCTCTGGGGCGAAGGCTGTATCTGGTGTCTGAGCTGGGCCATGCATGGGCAGGGGCTCCCCTTGGGTTCAGGGGCAGGGGATCCAATCCCAGGCCATGGAGCAGCACTGCGGGACAGGGTGGGAGAAGAGTGCGGGTTGCGGGGAGCGTAGGGCCCAGCACTTGAGGTGCTGGGGAGGGGGGAAGAGACCCACAGCCCACCTCCTGCTGGGCAGGTGTCATCAGTCCAGCAGCACTTTGGAGGAGCTTGAGACAGAGCAAGGAGCCTGGGCCAAGCTGGGGAGGGGTTGCTGGAAGACCATGGGATAGGGAGGGAGATTGTGCTGGAGCCTGTGCTAGGTTCAGGGCATGCCTGGTGGGAGGCTGTGTTGGAGTCTGGGGGCTGGGTGGGAGGAGATGGGGCTGGCTCCTAGGAAACCCTTGTCTCATGGCCTGATCAAAGGTCACTAGTTCAGCTACATTCTCTTGAACGGGTTCGTCTGAGTCTCCACCTGCTCCTTCCACAGACACGTGGCTCCGCCATGCCTTGTCCAAGGCCCAGCCAGGAGCGTCCTGGCCCAAGCTTGTGCTCTCCCTCCTCCCCGAAGGGATCTCAGTGGGGTCAAATCAGGGAAGCGGCATGGTGGCGGGGATCCCAGCGGTCTCCCTTTTCCTACTGAGATTAGGGTGGCGAGGTGCTCAGTTTTCGACCAGAAAGTCCAGTAGAAAAGGGGACCTGATGGTGTCCAGTCAGAACTACTGACTGGACACCCAAAGTCTGGTTACTGTGGGCGGGGGAGGCGCTGGGTCATCACCTGCACCAGCCCCTACTCAGCCGGGGCCGCCTCCTACCTGTGTCGCAGGTGGCTGAAGCTCCCATTCTGAAGCTTAAGGTCAGGCTTGACAAAGCCCTGGCTGGGATGATTTAGTTGGGGATTGGTCCTGCTTTGAGCAGGGGGCTGGACTAGATGACCTCCTGAGGTCCCTTCCAACCGTGATCTTCTATTCTATTCCGAGCTCTGCAGGCGAGTCCCTCCTGACCCTTGGGGAGGCAGGGGGAAGGTGGGAGGGGAAAAGCAGTGAGCGATGGGAGGGAGGGAGAAAGAGGAGGGAATGGGGGCAGAGGAGGGCAGGGGCAGGGTTTGGGGGGAAGAGGCAGAGCAGGGGTGGGGCCTTGGGGGGAAGAGGCAGGGCAGGGGAGGTTCTGGCATTCCTGCTGGAGTGTCCATTTTTAAAATATGACCAAGGTGGTAACCTTAACTGGGATGGAGGTAGGTTCACGCAGTTAAGAACATAACATAAGAACGGCCACACTGGGTCAGACCAAAGGTCCATCCAGCCCAGTATCCTGTCTGCCGACAGTGGCCAATGCCAGAGGGAGTGAACCTAACAGGCAATGATCAAGTGATCTCTCTCCTGCCATCCATCTCCACCCTCTGATGAACAGAGGCTAGGGACACGACACAGTTGAAGGGTAGGAATCAGATCATAAAGGGTTTAGAGGATATTGAATTAGAGATTAAAAAATCAATGCTCTTTTCATAGACTCATAGAAACATAGAGCTGGAAGGGACCTCGAGAGATCAGCTAGCCCAGCCCCTCACATCTGAGCCAGGGCCTTTTGGAAACTTACAAGGGACAAATAGGAAATTCCAGGGAATTTTTAACCCAAGAGGCTGTTTCTGCTCCAAATGGAAAAGGGACAAATCATAGAAATGCTACGATATTGATCTTAGCCAGCCAAAATGACTCAGCCACCAGAACCAGCTGCTTGTCAGCGTAGGCGCTCAGGTGGAGGGAGGACGCGTCAGTCGCCATGGTTGTGTTTATTAGGAAATCATGCCCTGTCGACAGCTGGGGGTTCTGCATTATTCCACACGTCAGAAAGACTAGGTTGTCAAGTGCAAAGGTCTGCTACAGCTCGGGCTTGGGCACGGCCTGAATGTAGCTGTCGGAGACCATGATGTGCTGGTCGAGGAACTCCGAGGTCTCCTCTGCAATCTGCCCGGGGATTCGGAAATCGACGCCGGGCGGCTCCCTTTTGGGAGAGGGGTGGGCAAGAACGTTCCTGCTCTCTGTGTTGCAGCCTGTCCCCTGCAGGAACTGCAAGAAGTTCTCCTCGATGGAGCCTTCGCGGCTGGGCAGCCGGAGGTCCTCCTCTGGCGGCTGCTTGAAGAAGCATGTGAGGTGCCTGCTGAGCTCCCCACGGATCTGCCGGTTGAGGCACCCGTAAAAGAAAGGGTTGGAAGTGAAGCAAAAGTAGCCAATCCAGGTGACTACACTCTCCACCTGCCGGCCAGGGAAGGACTGAGAGCTCAGAGCCGAATAGAGATGGAAGGAGAAATAGGGCATCCAGCAGAAGAGGAACTGCCCTCCAACTGCTAGGAGAATGATAGCAGCCTTCCCACCCCCAAACGTCCTCTGAGGGGTAGTCCGAGGGGCACCCGAGCTGGTCACCATGGTGGACCTGCTACTGAGGGATTCTGATCGCTGCCGCGGTGTATCCATCCAGGTGGGGAGTGGGCCATGGTGCATGGCAGCCACCCTGGCCACCTTGAACATGCTACAGTAGACCACTAGGATGATCAGGACAGGCAGGAGGAAGTAGAAGATGGCAAAGAAAACCACAAAGAACTTGCAGTAGGAGCTCTGGCTCCACTGCAGTGAGCAGCTCCGGCCGCTGTAGGCTGGGGAGGTGCTGAAACGATCCAGGGAGAGCCAGCCCAGGACAGGGATGACGGACATGACCACTGCCTTGATCCACACCCCCACCAGGACACAGACCACCAGGCCAACGGTCATCTTGACCTCATAGCGCATGGGGTGCACCACATAGTAGTAGCGCTCCACGTTGATGGCCGAGATGGAGAGGATGCACATGCTGATGAAGCAGACACTCAGGAAGAGGTAGACACGGCACATGGCCTCGCCGAAGATGGTGCTGTTGAAGAAGGCGGAGCTGGACAGCATGGCCAGAGGCATGAGGGTCAGGGCTGCCAAGAGGTCCACCAGACAGAGGTGGAAAACAAAGACAAACTTCCTCAGTGCTGGTGTCTTGATGATGACGATCATCACGGCCACATTGCCTACAATGGCCGTCAGGTCAATCAAGAGCATGAAGAAGAGCCCAATGGATTCTGAGGCCACGTCCCTGGTCTTGGTGTCTAGGGTGGAATTGGGATGCATGGTGCTCTGGGACATATGGAGCAGTCTTCCAGGCCTGGAGGAATTCCACGCCCACTGTGTAGGGAGTGAAGGCTCCATGGAGACTGGTGTCGACGCCCACGGCACCTCCCCTCACAGGTCCATCATCCATCCTATTCTGGGTCCCCTAGAGTAATCCGAGAGAATTAGCCAGTGGAGAGGGAGCAATCCCAGTCAACAGACTCACATTCTGGCTGGCTCCTTCACCAGCTGCCAAGCCCCAGAGGACAAGTCCATGCTCCAAGGGCATTTACACTTCCCGATGCCGCTGGGTTACACTGGCCATCCTGCTGCTCAGCTGCACCGAATTTCGCACCCTTGTCTCTGTCCTGCTGGATTGTGCTTGGGTGAGTGATGCCTTCTGGTCCAGAAAGGCCATGGGATTGCAGATGGGGCTGTGCGCTGGCTAAGGGTCTCCCACCTGTTTTCAGCCCTCCTGGTATCTCATCTTGCTGCTCGCTTTTCCGCAGCAAAGCTTAGCACCTACAAAGAAATGTAATTCCACGTTAATCACTGCATCGGCTAAGCCGAGAGCCAGGGCCAAACCCTGGGCTTGTGCTGACAATGGGAATTTTGCTGAAAGGACGGACACACTGGAGCACATGCGTACACTCAAGCATGTTCGTAAGTGCTTTGCTGAATCAGGGACGCAGATCTGAGTACACACCGAGGACAGTGGTCAGGTTCTGCCCCCCAGGGTCCTATCTGATGCTGCTAATCCATGAAACCACTTTGAGTTTGGGAGGATTCCAGCCCCTCTGCTGCTCCAAGGGCTCCTCCCAGCTTTGGACCCTGGTTTCCAACTCCAGGGGTATCTCCTAAGATCCCAAAATGGACGGGGTAAACCCTTTATCATTATTAGGGAATGGGCGAGATTTTCCCGGGGCGGGTGGGGGGGCATATTGCCCCATGCCTGCCTATTACTGTGGGTTTCCTGCACCCAGGACCAGCTCCAGGTTTTTTGCCACCCCAAGCAAAAAAAAAAATCCGGAGTGCCAAGTGCCGCCTCAAAAAACAACAACACAAAACCCGGAGTGCCGCCGCTGAAGCAAAGGTGCCGTCCCAAAGGGCCGGAATGCCACCCCTTGAAAAGTGCCGCCCCAAGCCCATGCTTGGAACGCTGGTGCCTATAGCCGGCCCTGCCTGCACCTTCCTCTGAAGCAGCTGGTGCTGGTCACTGTCCCAGAAAGGATCCTGGACTAGATGGGCCCTCAGTCTGATCCAGTCTGGTGATCCCCAGGTCCCTACATTTCTTTCACCTCACCAGCGGGGCCTGCTGACTCTGCAACAATGTCATAGGAGTTTCGGGTTCTTTCAGGATTCTCCACCAACCCGTCGCACTGGGAGCCTCAGGGCTGCCTCAGAATAGTGCGTGGCTGTTCCATACCCCAGATCCCAGGAAAGGCAGAGGAAGGTTGAGCTATGCTCACCCACAGAAAGAAACCATCCACAGAGGGCCAGTGGTGTTTCCAGCTCATGGTGGCTGATGCCCCATCAACCTCCTCCGGCCATCCCCACCTCCCTGCTCTCAGCTAGCCCTGAAATTGTCCAAGATTCTCAGCTGGTGTAATCAGCACCACTCCACTGAAGGGCCATAGCTCTATATTGATCACTGGAGCAAAGTGGATTTACACCAGGTCCTAGCCCTGTGGCTCCAGCTCTCACTGGCCGCTGTGCCAGCTGGGTCTGCGCCTGAGCTCGCCAGATCTCGTCCAAGGGGCCTGTATGTTTCAGAGTGCTTGGGATTCCCTGGTGTATGAGCCTTCAGTGTATTGCCGGGGGTCTGTGATGTTGGGGATGTTCAGCGTATTCTAGGGGATCTCCTGTTTCTTAGGCATCCATTATATTTGAGAGGTAGCCTCATTATTGGGGGCGTAGGGTGTTCCATACCCCCTGCCTACCATTCTCAGGGAAGCAGTGAATCTTGGGAGTCCCCCATTATCAGAGGTCTAGCATATTTCATGGGCTTGTGTATGTCAGCGGGTTCCTGTTCCTGGCCATCCCAGCGTTTGGGAGTTTCCTGTCACTCAGAAACTGGCTGGTGTTGTCCTCACACAGGGAGTGGAAGTGTCCCCTGTGGAGCCTCCGCCCAGTTTACAAAGTATACCAGAAAAATAACCTCCCTGAAAGGACAGGAGTTGGGATTGTTCCCCTGTCAGATGGTAAACTAGTACCTTACAATCACACAGCACCTTCCATCCCAAGGGAATGCTAAAGTATTTCACAGGCTTTAGCTAGGTAGGAATCACTTTGCTCACAGTTGAAATGCAAACACTTCTGGAGTGGAGCACAGCAGCTGTTTAACAGCACACCACAACACTGCCCCGTTGCTGAGCACAGAGAGTGAAGAAGACCATATCCACTTGAAACTACAAGGGGAATTTAGGCCATCCGAATGTAATTACCTAACCTGGAATTTGGCCAGGACATCAGGTTCACATCCTTACTTTTGGGAGAAAGCACGCTAAGATCTTTCATGCTCACAACAGAGATCAGAGCCCATTTTCTGAGAGGTATAAAACCCCACAGGACTCAGGGGATCCGATTCTTCAGTGCCCCATACTTGATACAGTTATTTCTACCAGTGCATCTTGCTGCTAGAGCTTCATAAATGAGCCTCAGTATCACTGAGAATCACAGTGCTGGGCACCTTACACATCTCTGTAATAAGTATGGCTTACTTGCATGCTACCCCTCTGAATATAACAGCAGTTCCAATCAATGGGTCATATGGGATAATCCAGTTATAGCAGGCGTTCTCCAAACCCAGCATCAGACTCTGCCTCACTTTCCCCTTAGTGTCAGTCATTCATCAGCTCCCAGTGCTGTCAGGTCACTAGTGACTTAGCCCTCCAGCTAAGCCCACCTCTTCTGGGTTCAACTTCAAGTCCACTGTAAACCCTAAACCCCAGGACTTATTCCCTCCACCTGGGAAGGTGGGCTGGGCCCCAGCTTCACATCTACACAAACTGCTACAGTGGCACAAGCACAACAGTGTAGCCACTCACTTCAGCCATGAGAGGGGCTTGCCAGCTGGAGTAGGAATCCACCTCCCTGAGAGGCGAGAGCGGATGAATTCTTCTGTTGCCCTACTACTGTCTACACTGGGGGTCAGGTCAGCTGACTACATCACTCGGGGGTGTGTGTGTGGATTTTTCCCACCCCTGGGTAACTTAGCCGGATCAACTTAACTTTTTAGTGTAGACCAGGCCTTGAAGAGCCACCTCACCTTGTGACACCAGCATCAGGGTATATCTACACTATGGAGGCCAGACTGCCATAATCCCATAGCATAGCCGCAGCCTATGCTGCCGGAAGGGGGATTTCTGTCACTTAGGAACGCCACCTCTCCGAACAAAGCTAGCTATGTCAATGGAGACCCTCTTCCACCGACGGAGCTGCATCTGCACTGGGGCTTTAGTTGGCATAGCTCCCATGCTCAGGGGTGGGTTTTTCACATCCCTGATCAATGTAGTGATGGAATACAACTTGTCAGCATGCACCCAACCTAAAATAGTGCACCAGGCACATGCAGCTTGATGAAATTAGCCAAAATGGAAAAAAAAAAACCGAACTTCAATGCCTGGTCTAAACTTAACACTGATTGACATAGTGACTTTGCTCAGGGGTGTGGAAAACCCTCCAGTCTAGATGTGGCTAGGTCGGCAGGAGAATGCTTCCATCCATGTAGCTACCGCCACTTGGAAAGGTGAATTTTCTACAGTGATGGGAAAACCACTTCCGTTGCCGTAGGAACCATCTACACCACGGTGCTACAGCGTCATAGCTATGTCACCGCAGCACCAGTAGTGTAGACATGGGCTAAGCCTCAAGCTTAGAAGGGAACTTATTGCCACCAGCTGTGGAAACACATGTGACACCAAAGGGTCTGGGGAGAGCCAGTTGAAGGAACTTTGATGGAATCATATTCCCTGGGAAAATGCACTTCCATTGAAATTGAAACACTCTGTGAAATCTGGTCAATTTTGCTGCAATTTTATTGGGTAGGAGGAGTTGCAGCAATGTTGCAATGTTCCATTTTGACATTTTTAGAACAAAACATTTCAATATTTTGTTTTTAAATAACTTTTCATTTTCGCTGATTTTGGTTGGTACGATATTCTAACATCACACAAAGTTGAAAAAAAAAATTGAAGCACAAGGGACTGGAAATGAATTTCTTTTCAGAATTTTCCTGAGTGGAGAATTTCAAAATGTTCAGTTTTCACTCGGATTCAGAATGAAGCCAGATTTTGAAATCTCAAAATCCTTTGCAGCACAGAATTCCCATTCTCCACACAGATCTAGTTCTGGGTGCTCAGATGGCAGCTTCAGCAGAGCTATGTATCCTGAATCTAATGGTGTGGGAGAGCTCAGACATACCAGATCCTCAGCTGGTGATCATTGGCTTTGCTCCATAGACTCCAATGGAACTAAGGCTGAAGATCTGGCCCTAAATTTGATTCCTAAACACGGAATTGCTCTGATGGAAAACTCCCCAACAGGTGAAGTAGTGGTTAATGGATCTGCTGAAAGCAGCACCTGGGGAGGAGGGCACCTACAGGGAAAGAACAGACAGGGCAACATTTCAGCAAACAGCAACAACATTTGCAGCCGTCTGAATAGTCAATATCTATATTGACCACTGATGGAAATCAGTAGAGTAACTCCTCGCTTAACGCTGTAGTTATGTTCCTGAAAAATGCTACTTTAAGTGAAACAATGTTAAGCGAATCCAATTTCCCTATAAGAACTAATGTAAATGGGGGGGGTTAGGTTCCAGGGAATTTTTTTTCACCAGACAAAAGACATTATATACGTATCCTGTATAAGTTTTAAATAATTTTAAACAAACAATTTAATACTGTATCACCAATGATGATTGTGAAGCTTGGTTGAGGCAGGGGCAGGGTCGGGGCATGAGGGCTTGCCCTGCTCCGCCCACCCAGTGCTCTTCCCGGGGAGTGGGGTTGGGGCGCTGGGGCTTGTCCCACTCCGCCCACCTGGCATTCCAGACAGGGAGCGGGGTTGGGGCATGGGGGCTGGCCCTCTTCCGCCCACCTGGCACTCCTGCCGGGGAGTGGGGACAGGGGCTTGCCCACTCCCAGGCTGGAACACCGGGCGGGTGGAACGGGGCAAGCCCCCGCACCCTGACACCGCTCCCTGGCAGGAGCGCTGGGCGGGCGGAGCAGGGTGAGCCAAACTACCTTATAACAGAACATTTCACGACTTTAAATGAGTATGTTCTGTAATAGATCAGCAACCTAATAACGAAACAATGTTAACCAGGACGACTTTAAGTGAGGAGTTACTGTAATACAGCTGTTACCGGCTCAGAAATCTGCTGATCAGTCAAGCATCCCTAAATGGGGAAACAGCAACGCACTGCCTGGCTTGCACCGTAGGATTGACTTGGAAAAAAGGATGGTTGGATACTGTACAATTAATGTTATTGCCGATTAAAAATGTCAGGCCTAACTCTCAGCAACATAAGTCTTCCCAGTACTACTCTGGCAGTGGGAAGGGATCTGAAATTGGGAGTAATTTACTCCGCAATGTAAAGGGGCTAGAGCATAAATGAGAAGTGGGGCACAGCACCCACTAACAGTAGGCTGAAGAATTGGGGTCAGCCCTGACTCAGAGGGAAGAGCGCCCCCATTGACTCACCCACAGTACTTCTAGCAGCAACACAACACCTAGCACCATACTGTGGCATTGGGGTCAGCACGGACTCCACTCATAATGCTCCTTACCGTCCATTGCCCCCAAGGGCCATGCTGGAGCAGTGGAGTTAGCCCCCTACTGAATGACTCACCTAGCCCAGCCGTGTTTAGTTCACAACAGTAAATGGGATCTCAGCACAAATGGGCCATTGCAGTTTCCTACTGGGGCTGCGGGCACTCAGTGCTGGCATTTGCAGGGTGTAGCTGGCACAAAGCAGGGAGTAAGGGGAAGTGCATGCAATCCAGATCACAAAGACTGCGAGGCAGCTCTACCTTTGTGTGATCCACGCTGGGAGCTTCTCCCCCAGTCCATGTAGCCACCCATGACAATGGAGGACGTCCACCAGCCCTCAGGAGCCCGTTCCCCCCCAGAGGAGCAGCATGGTAGTAAATGGGCAACTCTGTCACCAAGCACCTTTCCTAGCAGATGAAACCTGTTCAAATTCAGCAAATCTCTCCCCCGCCCGACCCACCCGACACTGGTGCATATTCCTGAGGCATAGCGCTGTGGGACAGGCAAGGCAAAGGCACTGGGATAATAACACTGGGGAATGCTCAGCCCTAGCCGGAGCAGGTGCAACTACAGCGAACTCACTGGAGTCACACCCACAGGCACCATGGCTGTAGCGGTACTGATTGGGATCAGAGGTCTATCAGTTCTTGTGCTTCAGGGTGCCAGCTGATTGCCAGTTGGGGGTCAGGAAGAACCCCCTTCTGGGGGAATGGTATTACAACATTATCCTTCATCTGCAGCATCTGGTGTTGGGCACCATGAGATGCAGGGTACAGGGCGAGATGGCTGGCTGGTGTGTTCTGTGTTCTCTTTCCCCTGCCCACCCCCAGCTCCCTCCACTCTCACTGCTCCGATCTTGATCCCGATCAGCCCCTGAACACAGGATGCTTTACTCGCCCAGGCCCCTAGGCAGGCTGCTCTCTACCCAGCGGATGCCCACCGTGATGCTGTGCCCAGTTTGCATGAGCCAACCTGATCAATCCAAGGGTGACCCTCCTCCCCTGTTCCTGCTCAGGCTGCCCCCACAGCCTCCCACTAGACCCTTCACTTCTGTCCACGCGCCCTTCCCCTTGCAGGGGGCAGGATTCTTACCCTGTGCTTTCCACCTGCGCAGCGAGCCCCAGCATCCTGCCAGCAGGCCCCGGCCAGGGGCGGAAGGGAAGAGAGCCAGGCTAGGCGAGCAGAGCGAAATCCAGCCTGGCCCTGCTCATTCCTTCGCCCTGGTGCTGCTGAACTGGCTTCCAGCGTGACCCTCTGAAGGGCTGCCTCCGCCCAGCTCAGGTCCTCGCCCCTCCATTAAAATGGATCCTGGAGTCCCTGGTGGCCAGAGCTCGGGTGCCCAGCTCCGGTTCCGCTCCAGCTCCTTGAGGTTTCAGTCAGGAGACTGGACTTGGCTCTGTGCGTTTCTCCCATCGACTGAGACACTCCAGATACCTGGGGATGCAGAGAGAAATGCTGCAGCCTAGCCGGACCCAGCCCTCTCCTGTCCCCAATCCAGGCATCAGCTCCTACCTTTCCCTGTGCAGCTTGCCAGAGTACTGGGGACCTCTCAGCTGATGCTCCTCCACTGGAGATGATGCACAGAGCCACTGCAGTGAAGGGTGAGAGGCAGCCGGCAGCTTGGAGATCATCAAGATTTCTGGGTCCTAAAGGCCTCCTTATTTGCAGTTTGATATACCTGGTCCTGCCCCTGTCCACGGCTCACACCAGGGATAAGGAGTGCAGGTCAAGGCCTTGCCTGCAAAGCATCCAGCCTCCTTCTAATGCCAGGCCAGCCCCACAGCGTTCCCAAGAGAGTCAGAACCATTGCCTTTAACAGCTTCCTCCAGGCTGCGTCCGGCTTCTGCCAGCAGTGCCTGCATCAGGAACAGCATGTCCTAGCACTGAGCTGGGGGCAGAGCATGAAACACACCCCCACTGATGGCCCAGTGTGCCCAGTGCTCTCTAATGCCATTGCAGAGGTGGGGCGTGCCCAGGTGACGGAGGACAGCACTTCCAGGAGCAGATATCCCTACTACCACGTTGGGCAATGGAACATGCCCAGACCATGAAGGTCAGAAACTCCAGCAGCACAGCTGACTCCTCTGAACCCAAACCACACACGAACGATTTAAAAATGGCAATAGCATGATCCAATGGGTAGGGCACAGGCCTGGGAGTCAGGACTCCTGGGTTCTAGTCCTGGCAGGGCCACATATACCCTGCAAGTTGCGTTCCCCACTCACTCTCTCTCCGTGCCTCAGTTTCCTCCTGTGTAACAAAGGAGCAATGATACTTGCCCTCCTTCATAAAGCTGATTGCTAGAGAAGACAGGTGTATTGTTACTCTCCTGTGTAAGGGACGGGACCACAGATGAGGTGCCATGGGGATTACACAGCCCTGGTGGCCCAGCCCAGGGGCAGACACAGTGTAGCTGGGGTAGGTGAAGCTTTAGTGGGTGAGAGAGGCATTTCCATCAGGAATCTGTATGTCGTGTAGGGACAGCCTGGAAGAAGGCACAAAGCCCAGGGGGTGAAGGACACAAGGGAATCAGAAGAGAAGGGTTGGGGCTGAAACGATGAGCAGCGTCAGGGTCAGGAGCAACCTCCAGGAGAGGGGGAAGATGGGTAGTGACCCCCCAAGGAGCGGGGGATGGGGGCAGCAGAAAGGGCCCTGTCTGGAATGAAGTTGAGGAGGCAGAGAGGGGAGTGGGGAAGGCCAGTGAGGCGGAGCAGGATTGAGTTGAGAATGGGAGCGGTCTGATGTCTCAGCAGCAGCATTGGGGAGTGAGGGAGGAGTCTGGGACTGGGGGCTAGATGGTGACAGGGAAAGGGGGAGAGTGTTTGGGGGCAAGGCACTGTGTATGAGTCTAACCCTTGAGGGCCAGGGGCCCTGGTTTCCAGCCAGGGAACACCCAGCTTGGGCAGCAGCTGTGGGCTAGTGGACTAAGCATGGGGCTGGGGACTAGGACTCCTGGGTTATTGTTTGTAGTAGCCTCACAGCCATGCCATCCCTAGGGGCTCCAGCCGAGATCAGGGCCCCAGCGTGCCAGGCACTGCCCAGACACATAGAGTCGGAGACAGTCTTACTTTGAAGAGCCCACAAGCTGACAAGGAGGGAGAAAGGAATTAGCCCCGTGTTACAGAAGGGGAATTAAGCCTGGGGAGTGGAAGGCCTAGGTTCTGAAAGGGATTTTAGGTAGCACAGCACCTAACTCCTCGACACCCTGCTGCTCAGGGGAACCTACCCACAGCCTCACATCCGACACATGGGGAGAGTCAAGTGGCTCGGAAAGGCATTTGCAGAAGCCAGCCAGCCATGGTGAAATGCTGACGGGGTGGGACTTAAAGCCTCTATTCGCATAGGGACTTAGTGCCTAACTCCCCTTGGTCTGGGCCTTAGGTACCCTAGTGACAGGGTGGTGCCTACCCCGCTCAGGCTTCCCAGCCCTGACCCCTCTCCTGGTCCTGAACTCTCTCTTCTAACCGTGGCCCAAAGTCTCCTGGGGAACCTGTGGTAGAGGCAGGATTTGAACCGAGCTCTCCCGAGTCCCAAGCTGCTGGATTAATGATGGGACCATCCGACCTCTGCTTCCCAGCTCAGCTACTGCCTCTCTGGGCACCCTGCGCAGATCATGTCCCCGCCCCTTGCCTCAGTTTCCCCTAGGAATTAAAGATGAATCTGCAATTAAAGATTATGTCATGCGCTGAAACCTCCAGGCATACGTCCAACCAAAACTGGCAACCTTCTCTGTAGCATGGAGCCGACAATGCACAGGATTAGCAGCAGCTCTGGGAACGGCACATGGAAATGGAGAAACGATGCAGATTAAACCATTCAGAGAATAAACTCTCTGGTTCCTCCAACCTCTCCCAGGGCACCCTGGCAGCTGGGTAGGGGCACCCAGCACAGGTGTGTCTCCTCCTGCCCGGAGCTGCAGCTGGCAGCTGGTCCTGAAGGGCACAGTATCTGGCCCTGCTTAGCTTCCTTCATGGCACTAGCATGACTTTTTTTAGCATCTACTTCTCCCCTGGAAACTGTAGGCTGCTTCGTGGCATCTCCCCCAACACAGCCAGTAACATGACCCCAGCAAGCAGACTGGTCATCATTTCAGCCTGGCCTTTTATTCATTTTAATAGGTTTGGGGGCTTATGCTGCTGCTTTTCATCTGTTCCCTCTTTGCCACTGCACGAGGCTAGCACCAGTGAGACTACAGCTGTGAGCTCCCTCATAGCAGGGCCCTGGCAGGACCAGCCAGGACCTCAGGGCTGTGATCTTCCTCCCAGCAGTGTCCTCAGCTCTGCCAGTGCTCAACCATCTCCCTTGCAGCACTGGCCCTGACTAGCTGGCTAGGCCACTAGCAGCCACGGTCAGAACAAGAGAGAAGGCCGAGCTTGGCAAATCCTTTGTAGCTGCCTGCGTTGGCTGCACGGGCTCCTCGGCTGCTGAGTAGCAGCTTGGAGAAGGTAATGCATATTCAGGCTGCAGCCGCCGCTGGTCACGTGCACCTATTGCTAGGTTACAAGAACCCAAAAATAAATCCTTCCAAACTAGATTAGAAACAGAGGGACCTCAAATGACCTGTGTTCCCAGCACCATAGTAGGGGAGCGAGTGCTGCTAGCAGCAGGGATATTAATGAGTGGCAGAGGGGGAGACACGGGGAAGATCCCTGATGGGAAAGGAGGGCTCGTCCTTCCCAGCCCTCCCTGGACAAAACAAGGGGGCTGCTCCCCCCTAGGCAGCTGCTGACCTTCAGCCTCAAGTCTTCATGCACAGCTGAGGATGCTGGGCTGCTTTGATCAGGGCTGGCCAGCTGGGGCACAAAGGACCAGCGCTAACCGGGCTCACAACTGGGAAACCATCTTCGGCTGCAAATCAATCACGGACCCTTCTACAGACCATCTGCCTGCCCGCCTCCAGACGGCGAGACCCAGGCAGCCCCATACCTAGCCCACCCAGCACAGCATGGCCCTGCAGGATTCCAGCCAGTTACCCGTACCGCCAGGAACAGCTGCATACCGACCTGAATGCACTTGATGTGTCAGTGGACCAGATCCCCAGCTGGTGTAAATCGGCATAACTCCATTGGCATCAGTGGGCCAAAACACCCACTGATGTAAATAGCTGCATTGGAGTCAGTGGGCCAGACTCCCCTCTGGTGCCAATCCCCGTGTCTGCACTGGGTCAGCCCTGCTACTCTGATGTGCATGGCTGAGGGTCTGACAGGCAAATAACACAAGGTCATGGACGCAGGCCACTTCACTGCTAGGATAAGGTGTGAGGACATGGTAATTGTGCTGTTCTGACCTGGGTCACTGGCCAGACCCAGCACCAGTAAATCCGGGAAGTCAGTCTGCACGGTGCTTTAACCAAGTTAGCCGAACTTTTTAAAACATGGGTTCAGGCTATGACTGAATTAACAGGGGGCTTGAATCCCTCCTCACTCACCCCGGTGCGAATCAAGAGTCACCCCACTGGGCCTGATTCCCCCCCTCACTGACACTGGTGTGAATCAAGAGTCACTCCACTGGGCCTGGTTCCCCCTCACTCACGCTGGAGTGAATCAGGAGTCATCCCACTGGGCCTGATTCTCCTCTCACTCCGGTGTGAATCAGGAGTCACTAAGTGAAGCCAGAAGCAGGTCGATACAGAACAGTATATGCTGCACCAGAAATACCTAGGGTATTTGGGATACTGTATAAATGAGTAATGCAGGAGCCTGAATTTGGGAGTACAAGCCGTGGAACGAAGAACATCTCCTGAATCCATTCCAGAACGGAGTTGAACCTAGGCAGCGATCGATCCATCCGGCTGGCTCGAGTCACTGCACCCTCTCAGAGTGATCTTCTGCCTCGACCTGGAGAGCCCCCCCAGACCAGACACTGTGGCGAGTGAGACGGCTCCACGACTCTCCATGATGCTGGGACACCGACTGTTGTTGGCAGAGATACCAGTAACACTGATTGAGGAGCATCTTTGTAAGGGCCTGATAGTTTGATAAAGCCCTGGGACACTGTGATATTGCGCCTTGCTATGTTTGCTTCAAGCAAGACTCTCTTGCTTCTATTTGGGCGTGGAGATCATTAGTGACTGAGCCATAGCTAGGGACAAGAGGTTCCTTTAACCACAAGCCACTAGTGCCCCCTGATAAGCAGCCAGGGACTGTGGGGCAGTGAGATGTCAGACTCTATCTGTGCACAATAAGAAACAATGCTCAGGCAGTGTCTGTGCCCAACAAGGCCTGGAGAGTTGGTGTAACCAATCTAGGCACCTGGTGGATGTCATGGAGGCAGGAATGCTGCAGACAGTTGAGTAAACCGAAGCAGCTGAAAGAACCAGGCCAGGCTTTGGAGCGGCTCTTCCCAGAGGGGCTCGGCCTGGGAGGCTGTTGTGGCCTGAGTTGGCAAAAGTGCAGTGGAGTCCACTGTGGGTGTCGGAGCTTTGCAATGAGCAGAGATGTCCATCTGATGGCCCAGGACCTCCGCTGGTGGGTCAGGCCCACAAATGTTATGGATGCCCTAGCGATCCCCAAGCTACTGGGAGGGCAGAGAGGACAATGCAAACCCAGAGAGATGCTGCAATGCAGGCATCCTTTCCTAGCTCAACTCACCCACAGAGCAACGTCAATAAATAGAACAAGAGCCACCCAGCACAGATGAGGAGGAGGCAGCTGCTCTCGAGGATGAGCTATGTCCTTAAATGGCCGCGTCTCACCCAAGTGAGGGCAGAAAAGGTGGGGGAGTTGCGTTGTAGACCACCAGACCAGGGGGATGAGGTGGACGAGGCTTTCTTCTGGCAACTAGCAGAAGTTGCTAGATCGCAGGCTCTGGTTCACATGGGAGACTTTAATCACCCTGATATCTGCTGGGAGAGCAATACAGCGGTGCACAGACAATCCAGGAAATTTTTGGAAAGTGTAGGGGACAATTTCCTGGTGCAAGTGCTGGAGGAACCAACTAGGGGCAGAGCTTTTCTTGACCTGCTGCTCACAAACAGGGAAGAATTAGTAGGGGAAGCAAAAGTGGATGGGAACCTGGGAGGCAGTGACCATGAGATGGTCGAGTTCAGGATCCTGACACAAGGAAGAAAGGAGAGCAGCAGAATACGGACCCTGGACTTCAGAAAAGCAGACTTTGACTCCCTCAGGGAACAGATGGGCAGGATCCCCTGGGAGAATAACATGAAGGGCAAAGGGGTCCAGGAGAGCTGGCTGTATTTTAAAGAATCCTTATTGAGATTGCAGGAACAAACCATCCCGATGTGTAGAAAGAATAGTAAATATGGCAGGCGACCAGCTTGGCTAAACAGTGAAATCCTTGCTGATCTTAAACGCAAAAAAGAAGCTTACAAGAATTGGAAGATTGGACAAATGACCAGGGAGGAGTATAAAAATATTGCTCAGGCATGCAGGAGTGAAATCAGGAAGGCCAAATCACACTTGGAGTTGCAGTTAGCAAGAGATGTTAAGAATAACAAGAAGGGTTTCTACAGGTATGTTAGCAAGAAGAAGAAAATCAAGGAAAGTGTGGGCCCCTTACTGAATGAGGGAGGCAACCTAGTGACCGAGGATGTGGAAAAAGCTAATGTACTCAATGATTTTTTTGCCTCTGTCTTCACGCATAAGGTCAGCTCCCAGATTGCTGCACTGGGCAGTACAGCATGGGGAGAAGGTGACCAGCCCTCTGTGGAGAAAGAAGTGGTTCGGGACTATTTAGAAAAACTGGACGTGCACAAGTCCATGGGGCCGGATGCGCTGCATCCGAGGGTGCTAAAGGAGTTGGCGGGTGAGATTGCAGAGCCATTAGCCATTATTTTTGAAAACTCATGGCGATCGGGGGAGGTCCCAGATGACTGTGAAAAGGCTAATGTAGTGCCCATCTTTAAAAAAGGGAAGAAGGAGGATCCGGGGAACTACAGGCCAGTCAGCCTCACCTCAGTCCCTGGAAAAATCATGGAGCAGGTCCTCAAGGAATCAATTATGAAACATTTAGAGGAGAGGAAAGTGATCAGGAACAGTCAGCATGGATTCACGAAGGGGAAGTCGTGCCTGACTAACCTAATTGCCTTCTACGATGAGATAACTGGCTCTGTGGATGAGGGGAAAGCAGTGGATGTGTTGTTCCTTGACTTTAGCAAAGCTTTTGATACGGTCTCCCACAGTATTCTTGCCGCCAAGTTAAAGAAGTATGGGCTGGATGAATGGACTGTAAGGTGGATAGAAAGCTGGCTAGATCGTCGGGCTCAACGGGTAGTGATCAATGGCTCCATGTCTAGTTGGCAGCCGGTTTCAAGCGGAGTGCCCCAAGGGTCGGTCCTGGGGCCGGTTTTGTTTAATATCTTTATTAATGATCTGGAGGATGGTGTGGACTGCACTCTCAGCAAGTTTGCAGATGACACTAAACTAGGAGGCGTGGTAGATACACTAGAGGGTAGGGATCGGATACAGAGGGACCTAGACAAATTAGATGATTGGGCCGAAAAAAACCTGATGAGGTTCAACAAGGACAAGTGCAGAGTCCTGCACTTAGGACGGAAGAATCCCATGCACTGCTACAGACTAGGGACCGAATGGCTACGTAGCAGTTCTGCAGAAAAGGACCCAGGGGTCACAGTGGACGAGAAGCTGGATATGAGTCAACAGTGTGCTCTTGTTGCCAAGAAGGCTAACGGCATTTTGGGCTGTATAAGTAGGAGCATTGCCAGCAGATCGAGGAACGTGATCGTTCCCCTTTATTCAACATTGGTGAGGCCTCATCTGGAATACTGTGTCCAGTTTTGGGCCCCACACTACAAGAAGGATGTGGAAAAATTGGAAAGAGTCCAGCGGAGGGCAACAAAAATGATTAGGGGTCTGGAGCACATGACTTATGAGGAGAGGCTGAGGGAACTGGGATTGTTTAGTCTCCAGAAGAGAAGAATGAGGGGGGATTTGATAGCAGCCTTCAACTACCTGAAGGGGGGTTCCAAAGAGGATGGAGCTCAGCTGTTCTCAGTGGTGGCAGATGACAGAACAAGGAACAATGGTCTCAAGTTGCAGTGGGGGAGGTCCAGGTTGGATATCAGGAAAAACTATTTCACTAGGAGGGTGGTGAAACACTGGAATGTGTTACCTAGGGAGGTGGTGGAGTCTCCTTCTTTGGAGGTTTTTAAGGCCCGGCTTGACAAAGCCCTGGCTGGGATGATTTAGCTGGGAATTGGTCCTGCTTTGAGCAGGGGGTTGGACTAGATGACCTCTTGAGGTCCCTTCCAACTCTGATATTCTATGATTCTATGATTCTATAAGTGCTGCAGGCTGACACAGGAGGTGTCAGACGGCATCTCAACCTAAGGGAGCCGCAAGGGCTTGGATGAGAACGCACCTGGCTGACAACGAAGGGTGGAACAGACCCAGGCAGGATGCAATCCTTCAGGAGACCCAGGGGCTTACGTACTCAGGGCCAGCTCCTCAGCTGGTGTAAATCAACTTAACTCTATTGATATTGATGGCGCCATCTTCATTTATATCAGCTGTGATTCTGGCCCTGGCCCATACTGCCCCCTCCTGGCCAAGCAGGCACTGCCAGCATTCCTTGCCTCTGTTTTCTTCCCCAAGATGGGTCTTCTTGGCTCTCCCCACACTGGTCAGGGTTGGGCATGTGGCTTAGCTGTCCAGCTAAGGCACCAACAAACTCCACACCTTCTGGGGTCACCTACCCAGAGTCCCAGCAAACAAAAAGGTTCTTCTGCCCTTTGGGGGTAGCTCTTCAGCCCACCCTCTGAGCCCTGTTCTCACCCCCTTTCTGGGCTCTCTTTGAGAGGCTTTTTCTGTTCTAGTATGGAGCACCAGGCTGGTTCCTCTGGAGTGCCTGGCCTCCTGCAGACCCTGGCTGAGAGCCTTCCACAGGAGCGAGCAGCCACCCAGCCATTCCATACCCCACACTGATGTCTCTCCTCCCTTTTATACAGCCCAGGTGACCATGCAGCTAGTCCCTGACCCCCTTAGTCCCACCCCATCAGGCTGGGAAGCAGAAGTGTCATTTCAGAACAATTCAGGGAGGCGGGAAGTTGTGTCAGTGCATAGAATATGCTATGGGATTACATTAGCACAATCAATTTCAAATACCTAAAGAATAAGAAGACATAGGTAACAGCATGGATTTATCAAGAACAAATCATGTCAAACCAACCTGATAGCTTTCTTTGATGGGTAACAAGCCTTGTGGATGGGGGGAAGCAGTAGATGTGGTATATCTTGACTTTAGTTAGGCTTTTGGTACTATCTTGCATGACCTTCTCATAAACAAACTAGGGAAAGACAACCTAGACGGAGCTAATATAAGGTGGGTGCATAGTTGGCTGTAAAACCATTCCCAGAGAGTAATTATCAGTAGTTCACAGTCAAGCTGGAAGGGCATATCGAGTAGTGTCCCGCAGGGATCCGGTTCTGTTCAATATCTTCATTAATTATTTAGATAATGGCACAGAGCGAACACTTATAAAGTTTGTGGATGATACCAAGCTGGGAGGGGTTGTAACTGCTTTGGAAGTTAGGATTAAAATTCTAAATGATCTGGACAAACTGGAGAAATGGTCTGAAGTAAATAGGATGAAATTCAATAAGGACAAATGCAAAGTACTCCACTTAGCAAAGAACAATGAGTTGCTCACAAACTAAATATGAATCAGGAACACTGCTGCAAAAAAAGCAAACATCATTCTGGGATGTATTAGCAGGAGTGTTGTAAGCAAGACACGAGAAGTAATTCTTCCACTCTACTCCGCGCTGATTAGGCTTCAACTGGAGTATTGTGTCCAGTTCTGGGCATCACATTTCAGGAAAGATGTGGACAAATTGGAGGAAGTCAAGAGAAGAGCAACAAAAATGATTAAAGTCTAGAAACATGATCTATGAGGGAAGATTGAAAAAATTGGATTTGTTTAGTCTGGAGAAGAGAAGACTGAGAGGGGACATGATAACAGTTTTCAAGTACATAAGAGGTTGTTACAAGGAGGAGGGAGAAGAATTATTCTTCTTAACCTATGAGGATAGGACAAGAAGCGATGGGCTTAAATTGCAGCAAGGGTGGCTTAGGTTAGACATTAGGAAAAACTTCCTAACTGTCAGGGTGGTTAAGCACTGGAACAAATTGCCCAGGGAGGTTGTGGAATCTCCATCATTGGAGATTACAAGCAGGTTAGACAAACGTTTGTCAGGGATGGTCTAGATAATGAGTGCAGGGGGCTGGACTAGATGACCTTGTGACACTCTGCACCCCATATTCCCCATAGTCATATGATTATGATATGGCTATAATATAATTATGATGCAGCTTGTACAAAATTTATCATGTGAGGTGTCAATGGAAAAGTTATGGTTTGCTGAATATGATTATCATGTGTGTATGCATTTGTGAAGGTCAAGACAATAACACAGTTCAAAAAAGAACTAGATAAATTCATGGAGGATAGGTCCATCAATGGCTATTTGCCTGGATGGGCAGGGATGGCGTCCCTAGCCTCTGTTTGCCAGAAGCTGGGAATGAGCGTCAGGGGATGGATCACTTGATGATTACTTGTTCTGTTCATTCCCTCTGGGGCACCTGGCATTGGCCATTGTCGGAAGACAGGCTAGATGGACCTTTGGTCTGACCCAGTATGTCTGTTCTTATGTTCTTATCATTTTTGCATCTGGAGTTATAAATATTGACTACACATCTATATTTCAAATGTGTTTGCTCCTGGGTAACACCCACAAAGTAGTTTACATCCGGTCTAGCCAGCACATTGTGAGGGGGCTACCCAAGGTAATGGATCATCAGCGAAAACAATGGGCCACGGGAAAAGTTGAGCCTCACCTGATAAGCTTTCCTGTGGACACTTCAGCCAAAATATAGGTAATGGCTGCTATGACTCATCCAAGCATGCAAGGACATGTGACTAAGTCATGTGATATTGGACTCCATTTTGGTGCCTGTACTTTTCCACAAACTGTGCTGGGGGCTTTGTTTGGGACAATGAAGTTTCTTCCACATGGAAGAAGCTATAAAAAGGGGAAATGACATCATCGCTGGACCTCAATCCCTCTATAACACACCACCTGAAAATACCGGAGGACCAAAGACTGAACTGGGGAAGGGCAGGACAGAAGAATTCCTGTCTGTATATGCAAAAGTTGCAACCTGCTTGTAGCTAACAGGGTGAGACACTGCTTTGTGATTCAAATCCTATCTAATTTATAAAGCTTGGATTGAATGTTTTGTTTATTTCTTAGGCCTGGTCTACACTAGGCGTTTATGTCGAAGTTAGCGCCGTTACATCGAATTAACCCTGCACCCGTCCACACCGCGAAGCTATTTAGTTCGACATAGAGGTCTCTTTAATTCGACTTCTGTACTCCTCCCCGACGAGGGGAGTAGCGCTAAATTCGACATGGCCATGTCGAATTAGGCTAGGTGTGGATGGAAATCGACGCTAATAGCTCCGGGAGCTATCCCACAGTGCACCACTGTGTTGACGCTCTGGACAGCAGTACGAGCTCGGATGCTCTGACCAGCCACACAGGAAAAGCCCCGGGAAAATTTGAATTTGAATTCCTTTTCCTGTCTGGCCAGTTTGAATCTCATTTCCTGTCTGGACATCGTGGCGAGCTCAGCAGCACTGGCAACGATGCAGAGCTCTCCAGCAGTGATGGCCGTGCAATCTCAGAATAGAAAGAGGGCCCCAGCATGGACTGATCGGGAAGTCTTGGATCTGATCGCTGTGTGGGGCGATGAGTCCGTGCTTTCCGAGCTGCGCTCCAAGAAACGGAATGCAAAGATCTACGAGAAGATCTCTAAAGACATGTCAGAGAGAGGATACAGCCGGGATGCAACGCAGTGCCGCGTGAAAATCAAGGAGCTGAGACAAGGCTACCAGAAGACCAAAGAGGCAAACGGACGCTCCGGATCCCATCCCCAGACATCCCATTTCTACGAGGCACTGCATTCCATCCTAGGTGCGGCCACCACCACTACCCCACCACTGACCATGGACTCTGAGGATGGGATATTGTCCACGGCTGGTTCCTCGGACATGTTAGCGGACGGGGAAGATGAGGAAGGAGATGAGGAGGACGAGGCAGTCGACAGCGCTCACAACGCTGATTTCCCCGACAGCCAGGATCTCTTCATCACCCTTACAGAGATCCCCTACCAACCGTCCCCAGCCGTTACCCCGGACACAGAATCTGGGGAAGAATCAGCCAGTAAGTGTTGTAAACATCTAAACATTTATTTTTAACAGAACAGGAATATTAACAATAACAAAAATGAGTTTCTCATGATTGGTTTGCCCTAGGCGCTTAACGGTTCAGTCATGGGCAGTGCAACTATTGAAAAAAAATCTAACAATGTCCGGTTTAGCATGAATGTCCTGCCCAAGCCGCTCTACTGTTTTGTCACTGCTGGTGCAGCTAGAGTAAAATGCGGTCTATATGTCCGGGGATAGAGCAGAAATCCTCCTGTGACATCTCGATGAAGCTCTCCTGGAGGTAATTGGAAAGCCGTTGCATCAGGTTCCTGGGGAGAGCGGCCTTATTGGGTCCTCCGTAGTATGACACGTTGCCGCGCCACGAGACAATCAAGTACTCGGGAATCATTGCTCTGCACAGCAGGGCGGCATACGGCCCTGGTCTTTGGAGGCTTTCCCGGAGCATTCTCTCTTTCTCGCTGTCAGAGATCCTCATGAGGGTGATGTCGCTCATGGTGACCTGCTTTGAATTAGGTAGGGGAATGTTAGTGTTGGGACTGCTTGCCCGTTCCTTTACAGAACTGTAACCGCTGGTTTGCAGCCATGCGGTGGAGGTGGGAGAGGGGCAGCCTACAGGGATCGTTCCCGGGGACAGCCGCGAGGGGGTGGGACAGGGGCAGAGTTCCTGCTTGCCGGATTGCTGGCAGCAGGGACTGACATTGCTTTCAATGTGAAATGAGGCCATTTCTAATATTAAAGTTTTAAGCTGCCACAAGTCTACGGCTTACCATGTCTGCCTGCAACAGAAATTCCATTGTCCTGCCCCGCTTCTCAAATGTGCTGTGCAAGACCCCAGGCACTGAATGCGAAGGCCGAGAATTCGACCTTGTGCTGAGTGCGCATGTGATAGGTGCTGTGCATGGTCTTGTTCACAGAGAAAGACTATGTTCTTTGTTCACAACTACATTTATCTTTCTGAGGAATTCACTCCCTTTTTCCCATTCCCACAGCCACATCTGCGACTGTCTCACAACCTAGCCTGGCATCACACTCCCAGAGGCTAGCGCAGATTAGGCGTAGGAAGAAGAGGACACGGGAGGACATGTTCTCGGAGCTTATGGCCTGCTCCCGAGCCCAGGCAGCACAGCAGACCCAGTGGCGGGAGAACTTGTCCCAAATGCACCAAGCAAACATGGATCGGGAGGAGAGGTGGCGGCAGGAAGACCAGCAGGCGACTCAAACGCTGCTTGGACTACTGAGGGAGCAAACGGACACACTCCGGCGCCTTGTGGATGTTCTGCAGGAATGGAGGCAGGAGGACAGAGCCCCGCTGCAGTCTATCTCTAACCGCCCTCCCCTGCCACCACGTCCCATACCCACCTCACCCAAAGTCCAAAGAAGGAGGGGCGGCAGAGTCCGTGATAACTCTCACTCCACCCCTGCAGAGAGCTCTAGTAGTAGAAGGCTCTCATTCCCCAAAATTTGACAAGTTCTTTCCTTCCCGCCTGACACACGCCCCCGTCCAAGTTTCACCTCCCAGTTCCATGTGTAGTTGATAATAAAAAATACGTTTCTGTTAACTACTGTTTCCATCATGTTCTTTTGGAGGAGGAGGGGAAAGGGGGTTGGTAATTGGACAGGACAGTCACCTTTGGCAGGGTACATAGGCGGGGGCAGGTACAGCAGCAGGGCACATACACAGTGCAGTGACTAGTTACCCTGGTCAGTCTGTGAGGTGGTTTTCATGTTATGTGGTGGGGGGTGGGTTGCTCTGTGACTTTGTGGCGGGGGAGGGCAGTTACAGATCTTATGCGGCGGTCCTTATCCTGGATCACAGAGCCACGCAGCAGGGGATCTGTAACCGTCCTCCCCCTGCCACAAAGTCACATCGCCCCCCCATACACACAGTCCCGATCAGGAGGGGTGACAGGCTCCGTTGAAACAACCAGTCCACCACAGCGGAGCCTGTCAATCCTTGAGTTTAGAAGCTTCATTTGTGTCACTACACTACACCCGCTCCCCACCACAGTCTGCGTCCCAGTTTTCAAACATTCCCGCGAAAACAGTAATAAAGACAACAGTGTTCATTAACAAAGTAGAAGTGATTTTATTTCTAAACGTGTGTTGGAAGGGGGCGAAGGGAGTATGTAACTGGAGAGGATAGTCAACATTAACTGGGTAAAGAAACGGGGGCAGGTTCAGCTTCTCTGTACACAAACTTAAAAGTCACAGGTTACCCTGCTCACTCAGGAACCTAGCTTTCAAAGCCTCCCGGATGCACAGCGCGTCCCGCTGGTCTCTTCTAATCGCCCGGCTGTCTGGCTGTGCGTAATCAGAAGCCAGGCTATTTGCCTCAACCTCCCACCCCGCCATAAAGGTCTCCCCCTTGCTCTCACAGAGATTGGGGAGCACACAGCAAGCTGCTATAACAATGGGGATATTGGTTTCGCTGAGATCACAGCGAGTCAGTAAGCTTCTCCATCTCCCCTTGAGACGGCCAAAAGCACACTCCACCACCATTCTGCACTTGCTCAGCCGGTAGTTGAAGAGTTCTTTTTCACTGTCCAGGGTGCCAGTATAGGGCTTCATGAGCCAGGGCATTAGCGGGTAGGCTGGGTCCCCGAGGATGACTATAGGCATCTCCACATCCCCAACAGTTATTTTGTGGTCCGGGAAGTAAATACCTGGCTGCAGCCGTCTAAACAGACCAGAGTTCCTGAAAACACGAGCGTCATGAACCTTGCCCGGCCATCCGACGTAGATGTTGGTAAAACGTCCCCTGTGGTCCACCAGTGCTTGCAGCACCATGGAAAAGTAGCCCTTTCTGTTAATGTACTGGCTGGCCTGGTGGTCCGGTGCCAGGATAGGGATGTGAGTTCCATCTATGGCCCCACCGCAGTTTGGGAATCCCATCGCTGCGAAGCCATCTATGATCGCCTCCACGTTTCCCAGGGTCACTACCTTTGGCAGCAGTACATCAACGATTGCCTTGGCTACTTGCATCACAACAACCCCCACGGTAGATTTGCCCACGCCAAACTGGTTCGCGACTGACCGGTAGCTGTCTGGCGTTGCAAGCTTCCAGAGGGCTATGGCCACTCGCTTCTGGACAGTCAGGGCTGCTCGCATCCGGGTGTCATTGCGCTTCAGGGCAGGGGACAGCAACTCACAAAGTTCAAGGAAAGTTCCCTTCCGCATGTGAAAGTTTTGCAGCCACTGGGATTCATCCCAGACCTGCAGCACTATGCGGTCCCACCACTCAGTGCTTGTTTCCCGTGCCCAGAATCGCCGTTCCACGGCATCAACATGACCCATTGCCACCGTGATGTCCTCGGCGCTGGGTCCCGTGCTTTCTGAGAGGTCTGTGCTACTCTCAGACTTCAGGCCCTCACCGCGGTGCCGTAGCCTCCTCGCCTGACTTATCTGCATCTGCCTCAGGGAAAGGTGGATGATAAGCTGCGAGGCGTTGAGAGCGGCCACAACTGCAGCGATGGTCGCAGCGTGCTCCATGCTCGCAGTGCTGTGGCGTCCGCGCTGTCACTGACTAGAAAAGTGCGCGAACTGATTTCCCGCCAGCGCTTTCAGGGAGGGAGGGCGGGAGTGATGGACGGATGACGACAGTTACCCAAAAGCACCCTCGACACATTTTTTTTACCCAGAAGGCATTTGCGGCTCCACCCAGAATTCCAATGGGCAGCGGTGACTGCGGGAACTGTGGGATAGCTGCCCACAGTGCACCCACAGTGCACCGCTTCCAATGTCGACGCTTTCCCCATTACTGTGGACTCACAAAGTCGAATTACTGTCCTTAGTGTGGACACACACGTTCGACTTTGCAATATCGATTCCAAAAATTCGATTTAAGTAAAATCGAACTACTCTCGTAGTGTAGACATACCCTTAGGTAATCTGCTTATATATGTACGCTCACTACTTATAATCACTTTAAAATTTTCAGTAGTTAATAAATCTGTTTTATATTTTTACCTAAAACAGTGTGTTTTGCTTGAAGTGCTTGGGGGAATCTGCTCAGGAACAAAAACTGCTGCATTGTCCTCTCCACATGGAGGGAGGGATGGACTGGGTAATAAACCCAGTGGTCAGGCTTTTGATCAGGACAAGATGGTACAGCTCTGGGGTCCTAGGCTGGGGAGAAGCCTTCATGTAACTGCAGCTGGGTGTGTCCCTGCCTGTGGGAATGTCTGTGGGAGAGCAGGACGGAGAGCAGTCTGCAGCTTGTCACAGCAGCACAGTTAGGGCTTGTCTTCACTACCTGCCGGATTGGCGGGTAGCAATCGATCTATTGGGGATCGACTTATCGCGTCTAGTGAAGACATGATAAAATCGATCCCCGATGGCTCTGCTGTCGATTCCGGAAATCCACCGCGGCAAGAGGCGGAAGCAGAGTCGATGGCAGCGCGGCAGCGGTCGACTCGCCGCCATCCTCACAGCCAGGTAAGTCGACCTAAAATACGCAGCTTCAGCTACGCTAGTCATGTAGCTGAAGTTGCGTATCTTAGGTCGACACCCCCCCCCCGCCCCCCGGTAGTGTAGACCTAGCCTGAGAGAGGGAGCCCAGGTCGCTTTGCCAGAGGACTCAGTGGTACCCCGGTTTCAGGTTGCACCCTGGGGAAACCTGTCACAGACCTCTAGAGGTCCCTTCCAGTCCTAAGATTCTATGATTATATCTTGCAAGTCTGAGGGGTGGAGGGAGAGTGGAAGACATAATGGAGTGTACAGACCTATGAAACATTGGCAGGGAGCAAACCAAGGTCCGGGTGGGGGAGACTCTTCCCCTTGCCCCATAGCAAATGAGGCCCCTGTTTGGAAGCATCTATTTAATTATGGCACAGAGGGGGCTGGCCCATTTCCCTTTAAAGGGGCTGGTCACCCTGCACCAGTCCTCCCACCCTGCAGCCATCCTATCCCCAAGGCAGGTGCTACATCATCTCCCTATTATTTCCTCTGCTGAGCCCAGACAGGCTGCTTTCCTCTCGGCCAGCCCTCTGGCCCCTCTCTCAGCTGGGCACTTTCTGAGCCCAGCCTGCCTCTTGTTGGGCATACCTTCTTTGTCTTGGAGAGCTGGAACCTCTCCACCACCTCTTTCAGCATCATTTCTTCCTCCCTGCCCCCGTTCTCCTCTTTGCCTGGGAGGGCATACGGCCTGGCTTCCCCCACAGCAGCTAGCTTCACCTCACAACCTCGCTGCACTGTCTGGTACCATCAGCTCCAGCCTGTGCAGGGCCCTCTCTTACGCAGCCTGGTCTCCTCTAGGTCTCTTTTTAGCTGCTGTTTGTTTCTGAGTGCCTCCTGCAACTCCCTTTTGTACCTGTCCCTCACAGCAACTAGACTCGTAATGGCCACGGTCTCCAATACCACGGAAGCTTGGCCACTGCACTGGGAGCTGGTACTGCCAAGGCTGCAGAGCCTGTCGTTTCTATTCCCCCTTTGTTCGACCCTTGCCCAGCACAGCCCAGGGTACTCCTTCCACAGGCCAGCGACCCTGGCTCGCTGATCGGTAAAGCTGTTTCTCTCAACCTCCACCTGCCTCAGATAGCTTTCCAGACGCAGGCCCGGTCCACATGCCAGACCTGTCAGCATAGCTAAGTCACCACCCCTGAGTGATGCAGTTACACTGACTGAGCTCCTGGTATAGACAGCACTATGTGGGCAGGAGGGCTTCTCCCATCGACAGAACTACTGCTTCTCGGGGAGGTGGAGAACCCATGCTGAGTGGAGAAGCTCTCCCATCTGCATTGGTAGCATCTTCACTAAGAGCTGCAGCGGTGTAGCTACATCAGTGCATGTGCAAACAAGCCCGCAGCCTCTGCAGCTAGAACTCGGCCAGCTTCCTGTTCCTGGGGCCCTGCCTTTCCCCAGGCTAACATCCTTGCCCCCCGAGTCAAGTTCTTGGTGGGACAGAGCCTTCTAATATGCCCAGTCTTCCCAGATCCGCAGCATCTGCCCCCAGGGACTTGCCCTCTCTCAAGGGGCAGAACCTCCTTATGTGCCCCACTTTTCTGCACTTGAAGCACCCAAAGCTATTGCCAGAGGATGTTGTGAAGGCCAACACTATAACGGGGTTCAAGAAAGAACTAGATAAGTTCATGGAGGATATGTCTATCAATGGCTACTAGCCAGGATGGACAGGGATGGTGTCCCTAGCCTCTGTTTGCCAGAATCAGGGAATGGGCGACAGGGGATGGATCACTTGGCGATTACCTGTTCTGGTCATTCCCTCTGGGGCACCTGGCATTGGCCACTGTCGGAAGACAGGATACATCCACAGCTTGGATGGGTCATTCAGTCCTTTGTTTAGAGCTTCAGTTTGTAGAAAGGTTTCAGTGGTAGCCGTGTTAGTCTGTATCAGCAAAAAAAATGAGGAGTTCTTGTGGCACCTTAGAGACTAACAAATTTATTTGGGCATAAGCTTTCGTGAACAAGATCAATTGGAGGAGTGGTGTTAATATAAATGGAGAACGATTATCTTATCTCAGATTTGTGGACGACATCGTACTAATTGCTGAAAGCACCAACCAACTGCAGAGCATGCTACGAAGACTCGACAAGAAAAGCAGTCAGGTCAGTCTGAAAATGAACCATTGCAAAACGAAATACATGCGATCAGACGTCTTACAAAAAGCCTGAATAATGGTAACAGGAGAAGAAATTGAAGAAGTGGAACAGTACATATATTTGGGCCAAGAAGTTAATATGCGCCAAGACATGAACGGAGAACTCTCGCGAAGGATTCGGGCAGGATGGTGTGCGTTTAATTCCATCAAGGACGTCCTCAAAGGAAAAATCAACAAGACCACATGTACAAATATCTTCAGTTCAACAGTGCTGCCAGCCATGCTGTATGGCAGTGAAACGTGGGCACTGACGAAGAGAGAACAGCGGCTGTCGGTAGCTGAAAGGGCAATGAAACGAGCTATGTTGGGAATTTCCCTTCTGGATCATATTCCAAATGAAATGATTAGAGAATGCAGCAGTGTGAAAGATATTGTCGTGGAAAGCAGATATAATAAGATACGATGGGCGGGCCACATAGCCTGGTTCACAGACAATAGGTGGACCACAATCATTACTGAGTGGTACCCACGAGAACAGAAAAGACCACCTGGTCGGCCTTCAAGAAGATTGGAAGATGACATCGTTAAACATTTTGGATGAACATGGAGAAGAAAGGCAAGAATGGGAGAAGAATGGCAGACGTGATGTGATCGGTGCAGTCTTAACGACAGCTGAAGACCGATTGATCCAGGTGATAAGCTTTTGTGGGCTAGAACCCACTTCATCAGATGTATGAAGTGAAAAATACAGGAGCAGGTATAAATACATGAAAGGATGGGGGTTGCTTTACCAAGTGTTAGGTCAGTCTAACAAGATAAATCAAGTAACAGCAGGATACCAAGGGAGGAAAAATAACTTCTGAAGTGGTAAGAGAATGGCCCATTACTGACAGTTGACAAGAAGGTGTGAGTAACAGTAGGGAGAAATTAGTATTGGGGAAATTAAGTTTAGGTTTTGTGATGACCCAACCACTCCCAGTCTTTATTCAGGCCTAATCTGATGGTATCCAGGTTGCAAATTAATTCCAGTTCTGCAGCTTCACGTTGGAGTCTGTTTTTGAAGTTTTTTTGTTGAAGAATTGACACTTTGAGGTCTGTTATTGAGTGACCAGAGAGACTGAAGTGTTCTCCTACTGGTTTTTGAATGTTATGATTCCTGATGTCAGATTTGTGTCATTTATTCTTTTGCGTAGAGACTGTCCGGTTTGGCCAATGTACATGGCAGAGGGGCATTGCTGGCACATGATGGCATATATCACATTGGTAGATGTGCAGGTGAACGAGCCTCAGATGGTGTGGCTGATGTGGTTAGGTCCTATGATGGTATCCCTTGAATAGATATGTGGACAGAGTTAGCACCGGGGTTTGTAGCAGGGTTTGGTTCCTGGGTTGGTGTTTTTGTTGTGTGGTGTGTAGTTGCTGGTGAGTATTCGCTTCAGGTTGGGGGGCTGTCTGTAAGCGAGGACTGGCCTGTCCCCAAGCTCTGTGAGAGTGATGGATCGTCCTTCAGGATAGGTTGTAGATCCTTGATGATGCGCTGGAGAGGTTTTAGTTGGCGGCTGTAGGTGACGGCTAGTGGTGTTCTGTTACTTTCTTTGTTGGGCCTGTCTTGTAGTAGGTGACTTCTCGGTACACTTCCGGCTCTGTCAATCTGTTTCTTCACTTCACCAGATGGGTATTGCAGTTTTAAGAATGCTTGATAGAGATTCTGTAGGAGTTTGTCTCTGTCTGAGGGATCGGAGCAAATGCGGTTGTATCTTAGAGCTTGGTTGTAGACAATGGATCATGTGATGTGGTCTGGATGAAAGCTGGAGGCATGTAGGTAAGTATAGAGGTCACTAGGTTTCCAGTATAGGGTGGTGTTTATGTGACCATCACTTATTAGCACAGTAGTGTCTAGGAAGTGGACCTCTTGTGTGGACTGGTCCAGGGTGAGGTTGATGGTAGGGTGGAAATCGTTGAAATCTTGGTGGAATTCCTCAAGGGCCTCCTTTCCATGGGTCCAGATGATGAAGATGTCATCAATGTAGCGCAAGTAGAGTAGGGGCGTAAGGGGACGAGAGCTGAGGAAGCGATGTTCTAAGTCAGCCATAAAAATGTTGGCATACTGTGGGGCCATGTGGGTACCCATAGCAGGCCCGCTGACTTGAAGGTATAAATTGTCCCCAAATCTGAAATAGTTGTGGGTGAGGACAAAGTCACAAAGTTCAGCCACCAGGTGTGCCGTGATGGTATCGGGAGTGCTATTCCTGATGGCTTGTAGTCCATCTTTGTGTGGAACGTTGGTGTAGAGGGCTTCTACATCGATAGTGGCCAGGATGGTGTTTTCTGGAAGATCACCAAAGGATTGTCATTTCCTCAGGAAGTCAGTAGTGTCTCGAAGATAGCTGGGAGTGCTGAGTGCTGGTAGTGTAGGGCTTGAGGAGAGAGTCTACATAGCCAGATAAACCTCTATCAGGGTGCCAATGCCTGAGATGATGGGGCATCCAGGATTCCCAGGTTTATGGATTTTGGGTAGCAGGTAGAATACCCCTGGTTGGGGCTCTAAGGGTGTGTCAGTGTAGATTTGTTCCTGTGCTTCTTTAGGGAGTTTCTTGAGCAGATGGTGTAGTTTCTTTTGTAAAAAGTGACAAAGAGTCCTGTGGCACCTTACAGACTAACAAACGTATTGGAGCATAAGCTTTCGTGAGTGAATACTCACTTCGTCAGATGCAACATGGCTACATAGTAATCCTCAGTGGGGTCAGAGGATAATGGCCTGTAGAATGTGGTGTCAGAGAGAGAACTGGAATTAATTTGCAAACTGGACACCATCAGATTAGGACTGAATAAAGACTGGGAGTGGTTGGGTCATTACAAAACCTAAACTTAATTTCCCCAATACTAATTTCTCCCTACTGTTACTCACACCTTCTTGTCAACTGTCTGTAATGGGCCACTCTCTTACCACTTCAAAAGTTATTTTTCCTCCCTTGGTATCCTGCTGTTAATTGATTTATCTTGTTAGACTGACCTCACACTTGGTACAGTAACCCCCATCCTTTCATGTATTTATACCTGTAGTTTGACCCCATTGCCTCTTGTCCTGCCCTCTGTGGCAAGAGAGAACAACTTTTCTCCATCTTTTTTATGGCAGCCTTTCAAGTATCTGAAGACCGTTATCAAGTCCTCCCTTAATCTCCTCTTTTGCAAACTAAACACGCAGTTCCTTCAGCCTTTGCTCATAGGACTTGCATTCCATCCATGGGCGGCGCATGAATCATCAGCCGGGGGAAGCTAGCCCTCAGCCCCGCCCCTTTCACCCATGCCGTGTCTCCCCCCGCTGGAGCCCAGAGGCACACCCCCCCCCCAAGCGCCAGGAGGGCAGGCAGCACAACCCCAGCCCCAGAGCGATGGGAGGGCGGGCGGCGTGGCCCAAGCCGGGGCCACACGACAGGGAGACTGGAGCTGCGGCGAGCGGCAAGCGGGGGAGGGATCTGGAGGCAGAGTGTGGGCGGGGCCACGCCTGGCTGTTTGGGGAGGCACAGCCTCCCCAGCCTATGATACCCACCGCTCATGATTCCATCCTTTGATCATTTTTTTCGCTCGCCTCTGGATCCTTTCCAGTTTCTCTACATCCTTTCTACACAGCAATGACCAAACTGGACACAGTCCTCCAGATGAGGCCTAATCAATGCTGAGCAGAGCGGTACTATCACTGCCTGTGACTTGCCATACATCTCATCCTGGGAGGCTGAGCCGGGCTATTCTCCCCATTGTGCGGAGGGGAAATCAGCCCCACATGCTCAGAGGCACTTAGGCCCATTGATTTCAATGAGAGTTAGGCACCTGAGGATCTGAGCCTAAGGGTACATCTGCCCTGAGTGGAACAAAGGCAGCTGGCTCATGTCAGGTGACTTGGACTCTGGCTGCACGGCTATAGCACTGCAATGGAGACGCTCAGGCTCAGACTGGAGCCTGGCTTCTGAGCCCCCTCCCCATCCCATAGAGTCCCAGAGCTCAGGCTCCAACCCAAGCATCCACACCGCAGTTCGATAGCGCTATAGCCCAAGCCCCACGAGCCTGAGACAGCCGACCTGGGCCAGCTGCTGGTGTTGTGTTGTGGTGTAGATATACCCTAAGTGACGTGCCCAAGGTCACGCAAGGAGTGTGCAGCAGGGCATGGAACTGAATGCAGGTTTCCAGAGCCCTGTAACCACTCGGTCACCCTTCATCCAGGCTGTCAGGGACGCAAAAAGGAAATCCCAAGGCAAACGCCAGTGGTTAAAGCAGCCTTTCTATAACAGGACCAAATCCACTCCCCTACCATGCTTCGGATAATAGCACGATACCATTATAAAATGTTACCCAGCTTAAAGTGATTTAACCGGCTTCAGCTGAGGTTTGCCCACCTGCTCGAAGAATCCATTCCTGCCAGTGTAAATGCCGGTGAAGGAGTCGGCTTAGCAACACTGAAGCCGGGGTGATATTGTGCCAGGGTAGGAATCGTGGGGGAACACGAGAACAGACAGACAACCATTTTCCTAACAGGGGCAAGTCTTCTGCTGGGCATTCCACCTTGCATGTGCAGCACTGTGCCACAGGGGGGCAGCATTACTGCAGCTTCAGCACCCCCGGCACGCTTTATTTCAGTGGGCACCAGGCCACAGGCCACGTCTGGGGCACAGGGTGCAAGGGGGTTCTGGGACTGGGGGCAGATTTCCCCCCAACACACTGCGGGAGAGTCTGTTGAAGCCACAAGAATCCGCCTCAGTCAGTTTCATGCTACTGACCTGTGCCCCCAGTGCTGGGCCCTGTGCTGGGAGAGTTGTCCCTGCTGTGTGAGAAGGGTCCGTAGTGTCTAGACCGAAGCCCTGCACTAGCCAGCAGGGGTCACTGCAGAGGGATGCAGAGGTTTCCTAGATTCCAGGACCAGAGGGAACAATGTCATCATCTCGTCCAACCTCCCGCATATCACAGGCCAGGGAACTGCCCCCAGTCATTCCCAGAGCTGAGCTTTGAGACAAACAGCTCATCTGGTCAGTGAGGGAGAACCCACCATGACCCTCGGTCAGCTCTCAGGATTGATCGCTCTCACTGTTAGAAATGTACACCAGATACGACTGGCACCGTCACCTCACTGGGGGCGCTCTGTGGCTGGCAGGACTGAGGTAGGGAATGGGGAGCTGGATTCTGGCTCATCCCAGGTATTGGCGTCGGGCCTTTGTTGCAACAGGCACAGCTAACAGCAATGCCTGACTCACCACGTGGCCCTGTGGTCGGCTCCCAGTGCTGGGGGAGAGCAGGAAGGAGATGCAGTGCATAGGCACCAACTCCATGGGAGCTCTGGGGCCGGAGCACCCATGGAAAAAAAATAGTGTGTGCTCAGCATCCACCAGCCACCCGCCGATCAACTGTTTGGTGGTGGGCGGAAGGCGCTGGGAGGAGGGGTGGAGTGGGGGCGGGAAGAGGTGGAGTGAGGGCGGGGCACGCTCGGGAAGGGGGTGGATCGGGGACAGGAAGATGCAGGGCAAGGGCGGGGCCTCAGGGGAGGAGGTGGAGTGGGGGCAGGAAGAGGCATGGTGAGGGTGGGGCCTTGGGGGGAGGGGACAGAGTGGCAGTGGGGCCTTGGGGTGGAGCCGGGGGGAGCACCCTGCCAGAAAGAAGAAAGTCGGCGCCTGTGCTGTGGTGTAAGCCAGGAGCTGCAGCCCAGCTCCCCAGGGCGGATGGGGGAGCTAGGACCCTGTGGTCTGTTCCCAAGCAGTCAGTGAGCAACTGATTCTCCCAGATAGGGCGACCAGACAGCAAGTGTGAAAAATCGGGACAGGGGTGGGGGGTAATAAGAGCCTATATGAGAAAAAGACCCCAAAATCTGGACTGTCCCTATAAAATTGGGACATCTGGTCACCCTACTCCCATAGGGCTACACCCAAAGTCCCTTTGGAGTCAATGGAGAGATTCCCACTCACGCCCATGACCTTTGTAGCGGCAACTCTACCGCAGTCTTGGCACGAAGGCCAGCAGGTAAATCCTCGCCTGTGCGAGCCCCGCAAGCAGCCTCGGTAGCACCAGGGGCTTGTAGGTGGGCAGCGGGCAGGGTAACTTACCTGCCCAGTGATACACACGGCAAGAGCTAAAGCTGCCGCCTAGCTGCAAAGTTCAGATCCAAATGCCATTACGGGCTAGGCCGGGGCTGGCTTTGGCCATCACAGTTGGAGGAGCAGCTGCACACTTTGGATTGGAGTGTGAACTTTCCCCAAGCTTGGGCCAGATGCTGGGTCAGACTCCTCTAGAAGTGCTCTGGAAATGACCTGGCTTGTAGTGACCGACCGCTGTAGCCAGGCTAGAGGCACAAGAGCATTTGAGCGCCAGGGTGGTCAGCACAGAGAAACAGCCAGAGCTTGGCTTATATTAACCCTGTAAAGGGGTTCCCATCGGGGGGGGGGGCACAGAGCTGTACTACAGCCCCGAGCTGCACTACGTTGCTGGCATAATCTGCAGGGCTGGTGGGGACACAAGATATTTCCCTGTGGCCTGCATCCCCCTCCCCCTGGTGATGGATCCCTGCATCCACAGATGGACAAGGAGCAGCACAGCTTGGAGAGCCAGTCCCCCCAACCTCCTGCACGGGCGGAGGTTCGGTGCCATCTGCAGGCAAAGCTGGAGCCCAGTTCAGTGAGCATAGGCAGCGAGTTATATGGGCCCATGCTCCACCAATATTCAGGAATGTGGGCCCAGCTCCCCAATGTTCGGACTTATATTTTCAGAGCTGTCCCGTCCATAGGGTGGACTGCCACGGGCCCCGCACTTCAGGGGGACTCAGGGTCCATGGTGGCCTCGGGGACTAGCGGGGGGCCTGGTGCCGGCAGCAGCGAGTGACCCGGCCCCACCCTGCCTCTTCCCGCCCCTTAGGGTGACCAGACAGCAAATGTGAAAAATCGGGACAGGTGGTGGGGGGTAATAGGAGCCCATATAAGAAAAAGACCCTAAAATCGGGACTGTCCCTATAAAATCAGGACATCTGGTCACCCTACCGCCCCTTCTCCACCTCCACCCCTCCCCCATTCCACCCCTTCATCCAAGCCCCTGCCCTGCCTCTTTCCGGCTTTTGCCCCCTCCCCCAAGCAACACCGGGAGCTGGCAGGGCAGGATGGAGTGTGTCATAAATATAAAGGGAAGGGTAACAGCTGTCCTGTGTACAGTACTATAAAATCCCTCCTGGCCAGAGACTCCAAAATCCTTTTTCCTGTAAAGGGTTAAGAAGCTCAGGTAACCTGGCTGGCATCTGACCCAAAGGACCAATAAGGGGACAAGATACTTTCAAATCTTGGGGGGGAGAAGGCTTTTGTTTGTGCTCTTTGTTTGGGAGTTCGTTCACTCTTGGGACTGAGAGGGACCAGACATCAATCCAGGTTCTCCACATCTTTCTAAACAAGTCTCTCCTATTTCAAACTTGTAAGTAAATAGCCAGGCAAGGCATGTTAGTTTTCCTTTGTTTTCTCAACTTGTAAATGTACCTTTTACTAAAGTGTTTATCTTTGTTTGCTATACTTTGAACCTGAGGCTAGAGGGAGGTCCTCTGAGCTCTTTAAGTTTGATTACCCTGTAAAGTTATTTTCCATACTGATTTTACAGAGATGATTTTTATCTTTTTCTTTAATTAAAAGCCTTCTTTTTAAGAACCTGATTGCTTTTTCCTTGTTTTAAGATCCAAGGGGATTGGAACTGTATTCACCAGGAGTTGGTGAAAGGAAGGAGGGGGGATGGCTTATTTCTCCCTGCTTTAAGATCCAAGGGTTTTGGATCTGTATTCACCAGGGAATTGGTGAAAAGTTTTCAAGGCTTCCCAGGGAAGGGAATCCACTTGGGAATGGTGGCAGCGGACCAGATCTAAGCTGGTAGTTAAGCTTAGAAGTTTTCATGCAGGCCCCCACATTTGTACCCTAAAGTTCAGAGTGGGGAAGAAGCCTTGACAGAGTGGGACAGGCTGGGGCCTAGTTGCGCGCTGCTGCTGGCACCAGGCCCCCCGCTAACCTCCTAGGCCACCCTAGACCCCGGGTCCCCCTGAAGTGTGGGGCCCCCCTAAGCATGGGGCCCGGGGCGGTTGCCCCAATCCGTCCTATGGACGGAACGACTCTGCTTGGACCCATTCTGGGCACCACCAAAAATTATACAAACCTGGCGACCATGTCAGTGACTGATTGCTAACCACAGGAGGTACAGCACTAAGCGCGCTGTGCCCTACTGGCACTGCTTAGCTGACAGCTCCTGGCTCCCGCAGCTGGAAAGCAGGAGCTGCTCACTGACGCTTGTGCCATCAAGAGCCAAAGAAAGCCCAGCTCCTCTGTTCAAGCCTCCAGCCTCAGGGCTGTGGGGGAAAGGAGACAGCTACAGACTGAGGGTGATCAGCATTAGAGCCGGCTGCCTGGCAGAGGGTGAACAGGCATAGCAACTGCAGAAATCCCATAGCAGACACGCTCTGCTGTGACTGCTTCTCCCAGGACCAGAGGGCAGGAACCAGATCCTTTCCTCGGGGACACAATGCTAGCAAACACCCCAGCAGCCCTGCTTTAGTGGGACATCCCCCAGTCCTGGCACTTATGGGGCTACGCCTCTTTGGCTGAGTTGCTCTGTGCTGCAGAGCCTGCAGGGGGCACTCTTGCGACAGCTCCAGGCTCACAGCAGCTTGCACAGGGTCAGCAGATGACATGTCCCCTGCATGAGCCAGCCGCTGGGTGTTTACTGAGCAACTGACATCCAGAGGGGTCTCCATCTGTGCAGGGCACAGCCCTGTCATGCATGACAGGTCCCCAGCCACGTGCTGTGAGGGCGCAGCAGGAGCCCGGGCCCACCGGGGATGTAGCTGTGCTGACATCCTGACTGCAGGGAGCAGATTGCACTGGGATCAGAGCTGATGGTTTCGTGCTGGCCTGGGCTGGTAGATCAGGGGAAGGGGCAGGTGTGTTGGGGTGTGGGGGGAGAACTGACCAGCAGCCCCAGAGAATAGTTATCCCCAGTAGAGGGAGGACTGGGTGGAGGGATAGCTCAGTGGTTTGAGCATTGGCTTACTAAACCCAGGGTTATGAGTTCAAGTCTTGAAGGGGACATTTAGGGATCTGGGGCAAATTTCAGTCTGGGGATTAGTCCTGCTTTGAGCAGGGGGTTGGACTAGATGACCTCTGAGGTCCCTTCCAACCCTGATATTCTATGACTGTGCTGTGCCACACTGCCTGGCTCTTTTTCCTGGGCTCTTATTCACAACATGCAGAGTCCATGTCTTTTACTCATGGGCACTTTGAGAGTCCACTCACTGCAGAACACAGCGCAGCCCTCCCCCAAACTTTATCTGCCATGCCCAGCTCACCTCTGGGCTCTCCCCTATACGTCCTCTTGCTGCCCAGTATAGATCCTCCCCAAATGGCACTAATGACCTTACCAATCGCCTCCATTTCAGCTTAATTCATTCCAATTAATCCTGTCATCTTCTCTGCGACAGAACTGCCTCAGTGACCAGGGTGCTCCTGCCAGCACTCTGTCACAGACCCCCCCCCCGAGGGGGACGAGAGCACAGTCTCCATGGCCCTCAGGCTACCAACGAGGGGCCCTGACAGCCGGAACTGGACTGAGACTCCCCCCAAACAGCCATCAGATGGAACCAGCGCCCTAGCAGGGAAAGGCCCCAACTCCCTTGAGCCAGCCACCCTGCATGAGGGGGCCTTGTTCCTCTCTGAGTCCCGTGCTCCCAGCCAGCCTGCTGCACTACTGGGGGGCTGCTGCATGCATGTGTATTACAGTGCTGTGCCGGGATGTGCACCAGTGCCCCTGGGGGCAGCGTGCATGCGGGAGGGCATCGCCCCCTAAGTATCTGCGGGTGGGGAACAGGGGAGGCAGAGGATATGTGGGTGGAGCACGTCCTTTGCTCCAGCCAGGTAGCATGGGCTGCTTTGCCATCTGCAGCTCTGGGCCCTTTCCCACCCCAGCCAGCTATACAGCTCCCCAGCCCACATGCTAGCTGGCCAATCCAGGGGCACACTCTGCCCCTCTATGCTGCCCCTGTGCTTGGATCACAGTGGGTCTCACTCCAGTTCTCTCTCACATCCCCTTTGCTCTTAGAATAATAGAATCATAGACTATCAGGGTTGGAAGGGACCTCAGGAGGTCATCTAGTCCAACCCCCTGCTCAAAGCACGACCAATTCCCAATTAAATAATCCCAGCCAGGGCTTTGTCAAGTCTGACCTTAAAAACCTCTAAGGAAGGACATTCCACCTCCTCCCTAGGTAACCCATTCCAGTGCTTCACCACCCTCCTGGTGAAAAAGTTTTCCTAATATCCAACCTAAACCTCCCCCACTACAACTTGAGACCATTGCTCCTTGTTCTGTCATCTGGAGAACAGTCTAGATCCATCCTCTTTGGAACCCCCTTTCAGGTAGTTGGAAGCAGCTATCAAATCTCCCCTCATTCTTCTCTTCTTCAGACTAAACAATCCCAATTCCCTCAGCCTCTCCTCATAAGTCATGTGCTCCAAACCCCTAATCATTTTTGTTGCCCTCTGCTGGACTCTTTCCAATTTTTCCACATCCTTCTTGTAGTGTGGGGCCCAAAACTGGACACAGTTCTCCAGATGAGGCCTCACCAATGTCGAATAGAGGGGAATGATCACATCCCTCAACCTGCTGCTAATGCCCCTACTTATACAGCCCAAAATGCCGTTAGCCTTCTTGGCAACAAGGGCACACTGTTGACTCATATCTAGTTTCTCGTCCACTGTAACCCCTAGGTCCTTTTCTGCAGAACTGCTTCCTAGCCAGTCGGTCCCTAGTCTGTAACAGTGAATGGGATTCTTCCGTCCTAAGTGCAGGACTCTGCACTTGTCCTTGTTGAACCTCATCAGGTTTCTTTTGGTCCAATCCTCTAATTTGTCTAGGTCCCTCTGTATCCTATCCCTACCCTCCAGCGTATTTACCACTCCTCCCAGTTTAGTGTCATCTGCAAACTTGCTGAGAGTGCAATCCATGCCATCCTCCAGATCATTAATGAAGATTTTGAACAAAACCGTCCCCAGGACCGACCCTTGGGGCACTCCGCTTGATACCGGCTGCCAACTAGACATGAAGCCACTGATCACTACCCGTTGAGCCCGACGATCTAGCCAGCTTTCTATCCACCTTACAGTCCATTCATCCAGCCCATACTTCTTCCACTTGCTGGCAAGAATACTGTGGGAGACTGTATCAAAAGCTTTGCTAAAGTCAAGGAATAACACATCCACTGTTTTCCCCTCATCCACAGAGCCAGTTATCTCCTCATAGAAGGCAATTAGGTTAGTCAGGCATGACTTGCCCTTGATGAACCCATGCTGACTGTTCCTGATCACTTTCCTCTCCTCTAAGTGCTTCAGAATTGATTCCCTGAGGACCTGCTCCATGATTTTTCCAGGGACTGAGGTGAGGCTGACTGGCCTGTAGTTCCCCGGATCCTCCTTCTTCCCTTTTTTAAAGATGGGCACTACATTAGCCGTTTTCCAGTCATCCAGGACCTCCCCCGATCGCCATGAGTTTTCAAAGATAGTGGCCAATGGCTCTGCAATCATATCTGCCAACTCCTTTAGCACCCATGGACTTGTGCTCGTCCAGTTTTTCTAAATAGTCCTGAACCACTTCTTTCTCCACAGAAGGCTGGTCACCTCCTCCCCATACTGTGCTGCCCAGTGCAGTAGTCTGGGAGCTGACCTTGTTTGTGAAGACAGAGGCAAAAAAAGCATTGAGTACATTAGCTTTTTCCACATCCTCTGTCACTAAGTTGCCTCCCTCATTCAGTAAGGGGCTCACACTTTCCTTGACTTTCTTCTTGTTGCTAACATACCTGAAGAAACTCTTCTTGTTACTCTTCCTGGTCTGTTCTGTCTGGGTTCTAGTACTGAGCTCATCACCATGTATCTGAGTGCCTTCCAGCCATGTATGACGCATGACTGACCTCTGCCACCTGTCTGTCCTCTGCTCCTCGTCCCAGGTGGAGAGATGTGTGATGGGGAGTGCCTGGGGGGCTGGGGAATGTTTTTAGAATATGGATGCACATGGACAAACGCACATGGACACACACACACTCACACACATGCGTTGCTCTGTGTTTGTGGTAGAGGAGGCAGGTCAAAGAAAGGTGCCGTGCACTAGGAGTGGGAGCTGGGCTGGCTCCCGGGGAAGCTCATTCCACAGTTTGGGGACAGCCCTCGAAAGCGCTGGCTCCCACCCAGCCAAGTTTTGCTCTGATTGTGGCGAGTTCGCTGACCAGCGGAGCAGAGCTGGTGGCCAAGGTTTGTACCCCGGAGTTGTGGGCTCTAGCCTCTCATACATACCCCAGGCCCAGGATCTCCCTTGAAGGACTGAGCCCTTGACCTTGTCTGCTGTTCTCTGCGATGCCGGCAGAGCGAGCGGAGGCCAGGTTGGAGGTGCGTGTGGTAGCCTGTGTTGCTGAGGAGACGCTGCGGCATTTTGTATCAGTTGACAAAAAGGTGTGAGTAACAGTAGGGAGAAATTAGTATTGGGGAAATTAAGTTTAGGTTTTGTAATGACCCAACCACTCCCAGTCTTTATTCAGGCCTAATCTGATGGTGTCCAGTTTGCAAATGAATTCCAGTTCTGCAGCTTCACGTTGGAGTCTGTTTTTGAAGTTGTTTTTTGTTGAAGAATTGCCACTTTTAAGTCTGTTATTGAGTAACCAGGGAGATTGAAGTGCTTTCCTACTGATGTCAGATTTGTGTCCATTTATTCTTTTGCATAGAGACTGTCCAGTTTGGCCAATGTACATGGCAGAGGGGCATTGCTGGGACATGATGGCATATATCACATTGGTAGATGTGCAGGTGAACAAGCCCCCGATAGTGTGGCTGATGTGGTTAGGTCCTATGATGGTGTCCCTTAAATAGATATGTGGACAGAGTTAGCACTGCGGTTTGTAGCAGGGGTTGGTTCCTGGGTTAGTGTTTCTGTGGTGTGGTGTGTAGTTGCTGTTGAGTATTTGATTCAGGTTGGGGGGCTGCCTGTAGGCAAGGACTGTATTTACACCTGCTCCTGTATTTTTCACTTCATGCATCTGATGAAGTGGGTTTTAGCCCATGAAAGCTTATGCCCAAATAAATTTGTTAGTCTCTAAGGTGCTACAAGGACTCCTTGTTGTTTTTGCTGATACCGACTAACACGACTACCACTCTGAAACCTGTCACCCTTGCTAATGGTTGCAGTGAATCTGTAGCCAAGGCGCACAGTTACCTGCAGTCCGTGTTTACAGAAAGCTCCCATTCCCTAGGGCTGGTACCTGCATGTGTTGCTGGCTTTCTGCAAACACAGCTGCTCCGTTGCTGATGTAGGAGCTGGGCTCTCTTTCCGCTGGGAAAAAGCCAAGCTAGATTTTCCAAAGAGCTCCGGACCAGATTTTTCAAATGCTCAGTGTCCACAACTGAGGCTGGATTTTCCACAGAGATCATCTCCCCACTAGGTACCTGAATAAAGGCCAGATTCTCCAAAGCCCACAGGGCCCAGCGCGCATCCAGCATGCTGAGCTCTCCTGGCCATTAATTTGGTGATGGAGAAAGCAGGGATAGTGGAAGAGAAAAGGGAGAAAGCCAGCTAAATAGGAGCTGCAAAGTTCTTTTGCAAAGCTGAGCTCTGGGCCTAGCATGGCATGTGTTAGAGTTGCCAACTTTCTAATCTCACAAAACCGAACACCCTAGCCCTGCCCTTTCCCCAAGGCCCTGCCACTGCCCCACCCTTTCTCTGAGGCCAATTCACTCCATCCTCCCTCCCCCCATTCACATTCATCAGGCTCGGGCAGGACGCTGGGGTGCAGAAGGGGGTGAGCGCTCCAGCATGGGATGCGGGCTCCAGGGTGGGGCCAGAAATGAGGGATTCAGGATGTGGGAGGGGGCTCAGGGCTGGGGCAGAGGGTTGGGGTGCAGGAGGGGTTGAGGGCTCCAGCTGGGGGTGCGAGCTCTGGGATGGGGCTGAGGGGTTCAGAGTGCAGGAGGGGGCTCAGGGCTGGGGCAGGGGGTTGGGGTGCGGCTCTGGCTGGGGGTGTGGGCATCGGGGTGGGGCCAGGGATGTGGGGTTTGGGGTGCAGAAGGGGGCTCAGGACTGGGGGTTGGGGTAAGGGGGGATGGGCTCCAGGAGGGAGTTTGGGTGTGGGAGGAGGCTCTGGGCTGGGGCAGAGGGTTGGGGTGCAGGAGGGGGTGAGGCTCCAGGAGGGAGTTTGGGTGTGGGAGGGGCTTCCGACCTGGGGCAGGGAGTTGGAGCACGAGAGGGGGTTTGGGTGCAGGCTCCAGGTGGCACTTACCTCAGGCGGCTCTGGGAAGGGGCTGGCATGTCCAGCTCCTAAGTGGAGGGGCCAGGGTGCTCTGTGCGCTGCCCCTGCCTGCCTCCCGGCCAGTGGGAGCTGCAAAGCCAGCACCGGGGGTGGGGGCAGCGTGTGGAACCCCTGTGGCCGCCCCTACGCCTAGAAGCCGCCGGGACATGCCAGCAGCTTCCCGGGACATGCGCGGAGCCAGGGCAAACAGGGAGCCTGCCTTAGCCCTGCTGCGCCGCCAACTGGACTTTTAACGGCCCGGTCAGTAGTGCTGATCAGAGCCACCAGGGTCCCTTTTCGACCAGGCGTTCTGGTTGTAAACTGGACACCCAGCATCCCTACATGTGCTGGGGTACCCCGTTCCCCAACAATCCCAGCCCCAGAGCCTGTCTCTCTCCTGCCCATGTGCAGCACCACCTTTCCTTCCCCTCACCTCTTTGTGTGAGTCTTACTAATGATTTTGAATCGGGGCCTGGCTGCTGCTAGCCGGGGGAGCCTTGCAGGTACCTGGAGAGCCACACAGGCCAAGTGGGTTCCCCACTGGGGCTCACTGTGGGCAGCTCAGCTAGCTACAGGCAGGGCCGGCTCTAGGCATCAGCAAAGCAAGCAGGTGCTTGGGGCGGCAAATTTGCAGGGGCACAAGAATCCAGAGTGAGAGCTGAGAACCAACAGGGAGCCCTGGGAGCTGTAGTTCCTTGGTTAGCTCCCTGCCTATAGAGCCAGCCCTGGAGCAGGGAAAGAACTACATTTCCCAGCATTCATTTGGCCACAATTAACAGGAAAGGGAGGGGGAAGGAGTGTAGAACTGAAACCTCATGCTGCAGCTTGCTGTAAATGGTAGGAACAGAGCCAGCTCTATGTTTTTTGCCACCCCCCACCTCAGCCCTGGGCTCCTCCCGCACCCCTGTGTTGCCCCAGCCCTGGACTCTCCCCTGCCGCCCCAGCCCTGGGTTCTCCCCCAACCTGCATCTCCTGCCACCCCAGCCCTGGGCTCTCCCCCCACCCACTCCCCCCTGCCGCCCCAGCCCTGGGCTCTTCCCCCGACACACACACACCCCGTGCCGCCCCAGCCCTGGGCTCTTCCCCCCAGCTGCACCTCCTGTTGCCCCAGCCTGGGTTCTTTCCCCCCCGCACCCGCACCTCCTGCCGCCCCAGCCCTGGGCTCTCCCCCAAAGAAAGAATTGGGTGGACTAAATGGACATTGCACCTCTCTATCTGAAGCCTAGCAAGGCAGGTACGTGGATCCCACTAGAATTTAAAATGAAAAGTAAGGGAGGGGAGGCTCTACTAGACTGGGCAGCTTTAGATACAGTACCAGGCACGTAGGAGGATTTACACTTCTGAGCCATGGAAGCAGAAATTGACTTTTCTTTTCCAGATTTAGCTAATATTCAGAAAGGGAATCCAGCACCTGCCTTCCAGATTTGAACACCCTCAAAATTCAGGAGTGCTCAAGCTCAATTTGGGCAGCTGTTACTTCATTTCTCCCAAATCAAATATACTGATCCACTGTAACTTGCTGTAGGAAAAAGTAGAATAAATTGAGCAAGAAATGCTTCCCAGTGTGATTAGGACTGGAATTGCTATTTTCAACAGCCATTGCTTTTTTTTTATTATGATTATTATTTTTAAGTTTTAGTTTTATTTGTTTAAAAGGAAGACAGTGATATTGCATTGGCAAATTCCCCATAGAAACAAAGAATGGAAGAAAAGAATAATAAAGGCACCTCAACTTTTTCTCATTTATGTAGGACAGTCTTATAATAGGCATCCAGATAGCCTTCAATCACACAAGCTGAAAATTGTTCCACTTTACTGCAGTTCTGTAACCATATGGGAACCAATCCTGTCTGTGTTCTGTGCACATCCAAAATTCCTGCTGAATGACCCGCCCTGGGAGCGAGTTACCAGTGACCCAGGGCTGGGGCAGCAGGAGGGTGCGGGGGCAGCCAAAAATTTTTTTGCTTGGAGCAGCAAAAAACCTAGAGCCGGCCCTGGCTACAGGTCCCTGCTCTCCAGTGCTACCTACAATGGGAGGAGGGCCTGTAAGAACTGACTCAAGTGCTCCATGAGCTTCCAAATCTGCAGCGCACCCCTGGCCAGTGCTGGGCCAGGGAGCGCTTTCTGCAGATACTAGATCATGGCTGTGTGATCATGGCTCAATCCCTGGGAAGGTTCCTTGCCACCCCTGCAGACACCGGCCTCCTTACTACTCCTGCTTCGGCGCCTGATCCCGCTCCCATTCCACGACGTGGAACCAGATGGGCTTCACAGGGCATGAGGAAGAGCCCAGGTTTATAGAGGTGATACTAGCTAGTGATTAGAGCAGGAGAGCTGGGAGTGAAGACTCCTGGGTTCTATTCCCAGCTGTGGGAGGGAAGTGGGGTCTAGTGGTTAGAGCAGTGGGGGCTGGGTGTCAGGACTTCTGGGTTCTATTCCTAGCTGTGGGAGGGGAGAGGGGACTAGTGGCTATAATAAAGGAAGGAGCTGGTAGTCAGGACACCATGCGACCTTGGGCAGTTCACTGCCCCACTCTTGGCCTCAGTTTCCCCATTTGGATATGGGGGTGATACTGATGTGATAAGAGGGTTAACTAGCTAATGGCCAGGATTCCCAGCCAGAAGGTGCCAGAGGAGGACACAGCGTTGGTGTTTATGGGGAGGGTACGTCACCATCGGCTATGCATATGGCTCTGAACCCTGTGCCAGCTGAGAACACCCACAGTCTGCAGCACATCCCCAGAGCAAGCGCTGCACCCCACCACCCCATCCTGCTCAGAAAAGCCAGCCAGGGAGAGAGACAGAAACAAGGCCCCTCAGGGTTCAGAGAGAGGGAACCTGCCCCTGCAATTTATCCAGAAACAAAACCTTTCCACCCAGTGCTCTGTGCAACCACCCACCAGGGGAGGGGTTTGAAACTGGGTCCTGCAGGGTCTCATTCCCCTGAGCCTGCCCCACACTCCGGCCACCTCTCAGAGCTTGATTCTCTGCCCCACTTCTTCTACTCCCCTACCTGCAGCCCCCACTCCATTCCTCTGCATGATTCCCCCCATGCCACGCCTGTCCTTCCATTGCACCTCTGCCATGTCACTGCTCTCTGGGCCCAATTCACTGTGCACCCCCCTCGCTGCTCCCCTGAGCCCATCCCTCCCCCTGGTTTCCATAGCTTCCATCCTGTTGCTGCCCACGGAGCACGCTGGCACCAGCACTGCAACTGATCATTAAATAACAAGCTGTGCGGCTGTTCTCAGGCACGGCTTTAAACAGAGCTCGGGAGCAGCTCTTGCAGTAATCAGATCTTGACGGGCCTGGCTCTCTGAAATGCCAAACACCTGGTGCTCCAGCTGGCCCTTAAGCCCCCTTGGCACCATTCCCACCCCACCGCTGCCTGTGTGCAAACAGGCAAGCACAGCAGCAAAGAAAGGGCCAAATCTTTAGCTGGTGTAAATGGGCTAGGCTCCAGGTTGCGCTTACCTCAGGCAGCTCTGAGAAGGGTCTGGCATGTCCAGCTCCTAGGTGCAGGGGGCCACATGTAAATGGGCCAGATCCTTAGCTGGTGTAAATGGGAGTAGCTCCATTGCCATCAACAGAGCGGCACCCATTTACACCTGCTGAATATCTGGCCCAAAGTGTCTTCCTGCTGGGGGACCTTGGGTGAGTCACTTCACCGCTCTGTGCCTCAGTTTCCCTATATGTATAATGAATCTGACCTCCTTTGTAAAGGGCCTGTAGGCTGATCAAAAATGCTATATAAAAACTAGGCATTATTAGTGTTTGCTCACTGATTGTAAAGTCACCCAAACTATTTCCATTAGGGAAGGATACAGTGTGGTCTGTTCTGAGGGAGTGTGGTCTAGTAGCTAAAGCCCTAGTCCCATCTTTGCCTCTGAGTGACTTCACTTCCCCTTTCTGTGCTTCAGTTTCACCAGGATAGCTGGGTTCTAGTCCTGGCTCTGCCCACTGGCCCACTGGGTGACCCTCGACAAGGCTCTGGGCCTCAGTTTCCCCATCTGTGAAATGGGGATAGTGATACTGGCCTCCTTTGTAAAAGGCTTTGAGATCTATGGATAAGAAAGCTAAATAGGAGTTAGGTGGTGGTGGGCTAGAGAAGCAGAACTACTGTGAGCTTTGATTTGCACCCAGGATTTGCACCCTAGTTCCAAAGAGCAGGGAAAGGAAAGCAAATCCCTGTTCAGTGTGGTTTGGCCCGTCTACATTAGTTGACTGTAGTTACACCACTACAGCGGGCTGCTGAAAGTGCAGACTTGAGCACACCCACTCTTGGACACACCATCTGCTGGTGGACAGGCTGGGCTTGGTCATCTCACAAGCATCAGGATAGGCCTAGCTCCAATCACCCCGTGCCGCTTCCTGGCTGAACTACCACCGGACAGTTAATTAATGATGGCCAGATACTGCCAGCTAACAATGGGCCAAGTGTCGGTATCAAACTCTGATTCAGACCATTTCCCAAAATAATCCTTTGTTCCTAGAGCATCTTTGACCCAAGGACATTAAGAAACATTCTGTACATTGGTGACTGTGGCCCCACACCTCTGCTGCCCCATCGGGATTGGTATCCCTGTTTTACAAATGGGGAAACTGAGGCATGTGAAAGTGAGATGGCTTTCCCCGGGTTCTGTTCTCTACCTGTTCTTATACCACATTCGTCACTGCTGTGTCTGAGCATTACGTGACATGACGACCCAGCTGTCACGCACTCGTTCTCTCTTCTCTCCCCAGGGGGAGAAGTGTGGATTGAAGCATCTCCCCTGGATAGGGTGCTGGGGTGGGGCGTTTGTTTTTTAGATACACTTGTTGCTCTGTATTGATGCAAGAAGAGGGAGGTCAGAGAAACATGCCTCACACTTGGAGCGGAGGTGGGGAGGTTTGGGATGGCCCTTTGTTCTGGGTGGTTCGTTCCACAGCCTGGGACTGGCCCCCAAGGAAGCTGTGTCTCCTGCACAGACGAGCTTTACCCCCATTGTGGAGAGTTCAGTTGGGCCAGAGGAGCAGAGTTGTCAACTGTGGTCTGTGTCCTGGAGCTGTAGATACTCTGGACCCAGGCCACGGAGCGCCTTGAACAGAGACCATGAACTGGATTTATATTCAATGGCACACCAGCGTAGGGAGCAGAGGACAGGTGTGATGTACTCACGGCAGCCCCAGGCTGCTGAGGAGATGCCTTGCAATGTTCTGTACCCGTTGGAGTTCCTCAAGCGCTGAAGGCTTCATGCCCAGGTCTGTCACACTGCTGTACTCCAGCCAAGAAGTAACGACAGCATGAATCATTGAGGTCGGTCGTCATCCACCAGGGGAGGGTGGGGCAGTCTCCTAGCAGCTGGAGATGACAGAAAGCAGATGTTGCTACAGGAGAGCTCAGCGTCAGCAAGGAACCCTAGGGTCCCCCTACCTGGGGACCGAACTGATAATGGTGGCTGAGCCGACTGAGTCAGTGACAAGAACGGAGAACAGCTTCCTGAGGCTCGGTCCTGGCCTTTAACCACTAGACCACGCTCTCTCTCCCCACCCCCCAGAGAAGATTTTACAAATCTGACTGAATTCTTACCAGCAATCATTGACTGGAACATGCGTGAACCCAGCCTTCTCCTGCACTGTCACGGTTACATATCAGCTTTGAGAAACGGACGTCGGGGTTTGGTTGGTTCCTGCCACTATCCCATCAATAATTCAATATGTTCTCAGATCGGGCTCCAGAGCACAACCCCGGATCTGCTATTAATTCCTAGTGTCCCCCAGAGACACGCTGTAGTCAGGGCTGCCCTTCTGTTTGCTTGTTTCCTTTGAGAAGGTGCGGGGGGTGAGAGAGGGGATAGCCTCAGAGACTCAGCTACAGGCCTTAGCCACAAGGAACCTCCAGCAGCACAACGCAACGAGTTGGGGCATGGACTTGATACTGACAGAGCAAAGAGCACTTCCCACAGAGTGGGTCATCAGCTCCAATTCCTACAGCACCATGCCCCTTTGCACCGTGCTGGGGCACGGAACTCACTGGTCACCAACACAGCTGTAATACAGTTCCTCAGAGGAAGTCTGTGCATGTTTGTGGATCTCTGTAACTCACACTCAGGGCTCAGTAATGCTGACGGAGGTAAGGTTACTAAATAGTTTCCATTCTAAACCCCTAGTTTGGAATTTTCCAATGCTTCTGGGTTGAAATTTCCCAAAAAAGATCATGAGGGCTATGATGATTTGCACTGCAGTAGGTCCTACGGGACCCAATCAGGGTTCTTGGCCCCATTGTGCAAGGTGCTGTACATACATATAACAAAGAGATGGACCCAGCCTCAAAGAGCCTTTTATCCTTGTGTCATATTGAAGCCCTTGGTAGAAGCAGCATGGAGACATCACTTGTTATGGAAATTGTAAAGAATAAGAATCCCGGCGAGAAAGGAAGGATGGCCCAGTGGCTAGGGTGCTAGCCTAGGACACGGAGATGTAGGTTCAAGTCCCTGGTCTACCACAGACTGTGTGATGCTGGTATAGAATCATAGAATCATAGAATATCAGAGTTGGAAGGGACCTCAAGAGGTCATCTAGTCCAACCCCCTGCTCAAAGCAGGACCAATTCCCAGCTAAATCATCCCAGCCAGGGCTTTGTCAAGCCGGGCCTTAAAAACCTCCAAGGAAGGAGACTCCACCACCTCCCTAGGTAACGCATTCCAGTGTTTCACCACCCTCCTAGTGAAATAGTTTTTCCTGATATCCAACCTGGACCTCCCCCACCGCAACTTGAGACCATTGCTCCTTGTTCTGTCCTCTGCCACCGCTGAGAACAGCCGAGCTCCATCCTCTTTGGAACTCCCCTTCAGGTAGTTGAAGGCTGCTATCAAATCCCCCCTCATTCTTCTGTTCTGGAGACTAAACAATCCCAGTTCTCTCAGCCTCTCCTCATAAGTCATGTGCTCCAGACCCCTAATCATTTTTGTTGCCCTCCGCTGGACTCTTTCCAATTTTTCCACATCCTTCTTGTAGTGTGGGGCCCAAAACTGGACACAGTATTCCAGATGAGGCCTCACCAATGTCGAATAAAGGGGAACGATCACGTTCCTCGATCTGCTGGCAATGCCCCTACTTATACAGCCCAAAATGCCGTTAGCCTTCTTGGCAACAAGAGCACACTGTTGACTCATATCCAGCTTCTCGTCCACTGTGACCCCTAGGTCCTTTTCAGCAGAACTGCTACCTAGCCATTCGGTCCCTAGTCTGTAGCAGTGCATGGCATTCTTCCGTCCTAAGTGCAGGACTCTGCACTTGTCCTTGTTGAACCTCATCAGGTTTTTTTCTGCCCAATCCTCTAATTTGTCTAGGTCCCTCTGTATCCGATCCCTACCCTCTAGTGTATCTACCACGCCTCCTAGTTTAGTGTCATCTGCAAACTTGCTTAGAGTGCAGTCCACACCATCCTCCAGATCATTAATAAAGATATTAAACAAAACCGGCCCCAGGACCGACCCTTGGCGCACTCCACTTGAAACCGGCTGCCAACTAGACATGGAGCCATTGATCACTACCCGTTGAGCCCGACGATCTAGCCAGCTTTCTATCCACCTTACAGTCCATTCATCCAGCCCATACTTCTTTAACTTGGTGGCAAGAATACTGTGGGAGACAGTATCAAAAGCTTTGCTAAAGTCAAGAAATAACACATCCACTGCTTTCCCCTCATCCACAGAGCCAGTTATCTCATCATAGAAGGCAATTAGGTTAGTCAGGCACGACTTCCCCTTCGTGAATCCATGCTGACTGTTCCTGATCACTTTCCTTTCCTCTAAATGTTTCATAATTGATTCCTTGAGGACCTGCTCCATAATTTTTCCAGGGACTGAGGTGAGGCTGACTGGCCTGTAGTTCCCCGGATCCTCCTTCTTCCCTTTTTTAAAGATGGGCACTACATTAGCCTTTTTCCAGTCATCTGGGACCTCCCCCGATCGCCATGAGTTTTCAAAAATAATGGCTAATGGCTCTGCAATCTCACCCGCCAACTCCTTTAGCACCCTCGGATGCAGCGCATCCGGCCCCATGGACTTGTGCACGTCCAGTTTTTCTAAATAGTCCCGAACCACTTCTTTCTCCACAGAGGGCTGGTCACCTTCTCCCCATGCTGTACTGCCCAGTGCATCAATCTGGGAGCTGACCTTGTGCGTGAAGACAGAGGCAAAAAAATCATTGAGTACATTAGCTTTTTCCACAGGTCACTTAGTCCCAGGTCACTTAGTCCCAGGATCTCCACTGGCATTTACAGCAGGGGTCACACTCGGCTTCTCTATCCTGTTGGCAGAGGAGGTACAGAAGGCTAGGCCACCCTAGAGCAGTTCTTCTGGCTCAGCTGGAGGGGTAAGCACCAAGTCCGTGTGATCCAGGGAAAAGACATATACACGTGGATCTGGGGCACAAAGCCTGCCACTGCAGCTCCCCAAACTTCTATTATGAGAGCTCAAGGAGGCCTCTCCTGAGGGACACCATAATAGGTCCATTATCCTGTCTGTGGACCCAGCCACTAGAGGGCAACATCTCTCTCTCTGGCACACCCACAACGTCAGTACAGTACATCTCCCTTGCTGTCAGCCCTCTCTCCCTGCCATCTGTAGATAGAAGGCTCCTGTTCTAACTCCCACCCTCTCCCAGCATGGATCCACCTTTGGGAAATGGGCCCATGAATTATTCTGGGTGAGCAGAGGACATTTGTAAGCCTTGTAGCCCTCCTACAGACAATCCTCTTTCTTAGGTGCCTGGCTGGTGGGTCTGGCTCACATGTTCAAAGCATAACTGATTGCCAGGTTTGGGGTTGGGAAGGAATTTTCCCCAAGGTCCTGCCAATGTGACCTTCCTCTGCTTCCTAGGGCATGGATTATCTGCTGGGACCATCTGGGCATCTCTCATCAATTCCCTGCCATTGCAGGGGCCTTGGTGGCAGCTCGATCTCTCCTGCTCTCTGCCTGTGGCCAGGTTTGTCTCCTGAGAAGAGAAATGCTTTGGACTAACCCAAGTTACTGGGCTCCATAGAGGGGCACCTGGGCGCGATTCAATGGCTGGTGCTACACAGGAGCTCAGACTGGTCCCTTCTGGCCTAGCACTATGAAATCCCAACTGCCCTTCTCACCGCTGGGGTGGGGAGGTGATTATCTCAAAGGCAGTAGTACCTACTGGTGAGATCATAAGATCTGACAGCTCACTGAGTCTCCTCCGTCCCAGATCATAGCCCCGGTGCTGGAAAACCTAACCCTCACCTCATGAGAGCTGTCGTCTTCATTCAAGCCAGCTCCCTGCTCGGAGGAGCGGTGTTGTCTCAGCTTCCCCCCATGTCCGTTGCCAGCACGCAGTAATCTGAAACGCAGAGAAGAACCTACCAGCTGTTTCCCTCCGCCCACCTGCACCACACTGCAGTCTCAGCCACCCATTCTCTCCAGGGAGATCACTGCCTGCCATCTGCTACAGCCAGCAGGGTTTCAAAAACCACCCACCCCCAGGAGTAGAATCCGGAGTGCACTGGGGTCCTCCGGCCAAACTCTGTGAGGCATCAACTCTCCAAGAGGAGTGCTGCACCGGCCCATGCCGCCAGCACACAGGGCTTTCCCTGGCTTCTTTGGGCACCTACCCCCAGCCATGGCCAGCAGGATGGTTCTACCCTGCACTCGGAGAACCCCAGGAGAGCTGAACTCCCATGCAGTGGGGGGCGGGGTGTGCCGTTAAACATATATTCCAAGGAATGAACCATCTCCTTCAAATAGTCCATGCTGACCCTCATGTGTAGGGAGAGCTCCAAGGAGCCAGGTTACATGCTCACTAACACAGGAAGCTGACAAGCCGCCTAGGAGGGGCCAGATCCAAATCTCACAAGCGTGACATATCACCCACCCAACAGCAAAGCCAAGCACTGCATGGGCTGTGGTGAATAGCTCCGCGCTCCCCCTTAGATGGGGTCCCACCCGTCAGAGCAGCTGCAGGGAAAGATCCCCCTGCTGGAGCTGTTCTGCAGATACACAGAGGACTCAGGGTGAGAGGTGGGGCTCCCTGAAGCCAATGGGAGTTTTGTCCTGTTCAAACGGGTCCAGAATGTCCCCTCAGCCACCAGGGGGCTTGGTCGGGCATCTCTGGCCAGCTCTCACATCCACTAGCCGGTGAAGGAAGAGAAAGAAAAACAGCTAGCACCAGCCCTGAGCTGATGGCTGCCAACTCCGAGACCTGCACACACAAAGGCTCGGGCCCATTCTCCTCTCACCCCACAGGCAGGGCCGCCCAGATGAGGGGCAAAAGGGGCAGTTTGCCCCAGGCCCCTGTCTCATAGGGCTCCCAAACCCAACAGTGTTATGACCTGACACATGGGGCCATAGAAACGCTCAGGTTCAGCCCCAAGGCCCTCGGAGCGGGGTGCTGCGACCCCGTGCACCATATCGCAAGGTGGTGAGCCAGGCCCAGCCCTGTGGGACAGCAGCTGCCACTGCGGGGCGAGTGTGGGGCAGGCTCACTCTCCACCCCCACCACCCCGGGGCCTCCCCTAAGTGTTTTTTTTTTGGAAGAGTCGGGGGGTTGGGTTCAGATTTTGCCCTGGGCCTCCAAAACCTCTGTGCAGCCCTGTCCACAGAAACTCCATTGACTTCAACATAGCTACCCTGGACTACAGCACAGCCAGTGAGAGGGGACAGGTCACTCCTGACTTACACCAGGGGGAGGGAAAGGGGAATCAGGCCCAGTGGGATCACTCCTGATTTACACCAGGGGGAGGGAAAGGGGAATCAGGCCCAGTGGGATCACTCCTGATTTAGACCCACATCAGTAGCATCGAACTCATTGACTTTAGCGACAGCACAAGTTGAACTGCGCCTGCCGCTCTTGGCTCCGAGTCCCTGCAGCCACGGCTCTGGCTCCCCGCACGTTGGCTGAAGCCCCGTCGTCCTCTATCCATGCAGCAGATTTCGGCTCCTTGCACACTGGCCAGGCCGTAGGGACTGGCCCTCCCTGCCTCTGGGTGATACACAGGGGCCGCACCAAGAACGGTTACATGCACCCTTTGGAGGGCCTGCGGCTGGCCGGGGTTTCAGAGCCAGGCTCTGCCGGCTGGTGGGGAAGAACCATTAGGAATAAAACATGGTGAAGACGGCTCTGTGACAGAAGGAGCATGGTCTAATGCTTAGCACGGGGGAGCCTGAGTATTTATGGGCTTACGCACACCCACAGCCTTGCTTAGCCACTGGGAGTCAGAAAACCTCATTTCTGCCCTTGAGTCTGACCCCATCCCATGCCTCAGTTTCCCCATCTGTCAAATGGGGTCAATGGGCATGGCCGCCCTCTGTAAAATGCTTTGCCATCTATCGGCAATAATAGCTCAGCATTACTGGTATTAAAATGACTGAACACTCTCCACTGTGAGAGCTGGGTGATGAATGCAGAGTGCCCCGAAGGAGGAGGGAGATAGTGCTTGGTCCATCCAAACCACTCATATGAGCGGTGCTGACTGGGGCCCACCTTTCATAGTATATTACCTCCAAAAGCGACATTAAAAGAAGCCTAAGGGTGCAAAGCCAGGCATTCAAAGGTTAGGGAATGCCAGAATTCAGGTTGCCTGAGATTTTTCAAAGACTTATACCTCGGCCAGATTTGGGCAGATTTTCCCCAGGATGGCAAAAGGCGCATCCCTGACACAAAGGTGGCCCCCTTCCCCTGCCAAATCTCAAGTCTCCGCTCCAAAGCGGCAGGGGGGGGGGCACTACAGCTTTCCAAAGAAAAGATCATTAGACGTTTTTAAACACAGGCCAAGCAACGTAGCATCCCCTGGCCTGGTTCTGGGAAATGGCTGACCCAGTTAAAAAAAAAGGAAAAACAACGAGGAGTACTTGAGGCACCTTAGAGACTAACAAATTTATTTGGGCATAAGCTTTCATGGGCTAAAACCCACTTAATCAGATGCATGGAGTGGAAAATACAGTAGGAAGATATATATATAGATATATCTATCTATATATATAACAGTACATGAAAAGATGGGAGTTGCCTTACCAAGTAGGGGGTCAGTTCTAATGAGACAATTCAATTACAGTGGGCTATTATCAACAGGATGAACAATCACTTTTGTAGTGGTAATCAGGGTGGCTCATTTCAAACAGTTAACAAGAAGGTGTGAGAGTAACAGTTGGGGGAAATTAATTTTTAGTTTTTGTAGTGACCCATCCACTCCCAGTCTTTATTCAGGCCTAATTTGATGGTGTCCAATTTGCAAATTAATTCCAGTTCTGCAGTTTCTCATTGGAGTCTGTTTTTGAAGTTTTGTTGTTGAAGAATTGCCACTTTTAAGTCTGTCATTGAGTGTCCAGGGAGGTTGAAGTGGTTTTTGAATGTTATAATTCTTGACGTCTGATTTGTGTCCATTTATTATTTTGCATAAAGACTGTCCGGTTTGGCCAATGTACATGGCAGAGGGGCATTGCTGGCACATGAGGGCATATACATTGGTAGATGTGCTGGTGTGGTGCGCTCAGAGGCTGCCTACCCCATGGTACAGACTAACACGGCTATTACGCTTAAAAAAAAGGGAAAGTTTCATCCTGAGGCCGACAGCCAGCATAGAAAATTGCAGCCCAAATCAGTTAAAGTTTGACCAACCCCTCCTAGACCACTTGCCTGTGGCATGATCAGTGCCCCTGCCTCTTTTCCCTGGGTCCAGCCCAGAGAGGAACAGTCTCTCTCTCGGTGCCCAAGTCCAAAGCCCGGCTCTAGGTGTAGTTTACTCCTGTACGTGAACAGTTCACAGAAACCTCAGGCTCAATCCATTCCCCCCAAACCGCAGCAGGTTCAGGGCAGTTTTCCATGCCCCCTGCTGGGACATCATTTCCGGTTCCCCACCCCTCTGGAGGGTGTTCTCAGCCCTGTTCCAGGGCACCAGTCTCCAGGCCACTACCTGAGAGCTCCCAAATCCATTTCTCTCCCACAACCCTTCTCTGGGAGCCCTGGGTGAGGTCAGGTCCCAGCAGTGCTCCAATCCCTCAGGCCTCCCTTGGAGTCCTGCCCCTCTGCCCACATCCACCCTCCAACAGCCACTCTCTTATTTCAGGCTCTGTTTCCCCACACCTGGCTGGTTCCCCCCCTCATTCCGTGGGGTCCTGCCTGAGCTTGCCTGTAACTCAGCAGTTGTTCCAGCCCTGGTGGCAGAGCCCTGCAAATCTGCAGGTATCCACTTATATCCGTGGACCATTTCTGTGGATAGCAGTGCAGCTGCACATACAAATGTTGTATCTGCGCAGGGCTCCGACGGTAAGAGCCGGGTGGGCAGCTGTGAGGAACCGCAGCACGGACCCTCCACCTGCCCTGGGTGGAGATCTGGGGGGCAGGGGCTGCTCGGGCCCCCCACCCAGGGCAGGTGGAGGGTCCACCACGTGGCTCCCCACAGCTGCCTGTCTGGCTCTTACTGTGGCCAGGCTGCAGCTCCGAGCCAGCCCCCTCCCCCGATGGAGCCAGGTTGGGGAGAGCCGCACAGGCAGCTTTGGGGAGCCTGGGTCCCTCCACCTACCCTTGGCGGGGGACCTGGGGGGCAGGAGAGGACCCTCATCCTGCCCTGGGTGGGGGGCCTGAGCAGCCCCCGGGCAGGTCAACCCCCTCCCCCCAGCCAGGCCAGCGTGGAGCTCAGCCGGGGAGCCGTGGGGAGCTGCGGGGGCCCCTCCACCTGCCTGCAGTGCATGCATGGGGGGGGAGGGGGGCTGAGAGCAGCCCCTGGCCGTGTCCCCACCTCCCAGGCTCCCCGCTAAGTAGAGGGCAGGTGGAGGGTCCACAACTCCAGGAGGGCTCCCCACAGTTGCCCACAAGGCTCTCCCCGACCGGGCTCCAGCAGGGGGTGCGGTACCTCAGAGCCTGAGCCTGGCCCCAGTGTAGAGCCCTGCAAAGCCGCGGCTCGGATGCGGATACACTTTTTTGTATCCACACAGGGCTCTACCTGGCAGGTCCTCCCCAGGAATGTTCTTCACCTCTTGCTCTTCCCAATGGCTCTCAGCAGCAGCAATCCCCAGCAGCCCTTCCCTGCACCTCTCACAGCTACCCTTTTCCTGATTTCCCTCCATTCATATGGCCAGGTGTCTTCTCTTCAACTCCAGCTGAGAGGCAGCTGATGAGTCATGGGTACATTGGACTACCCCTCCACTCCCCTTAAAGGGGCCGGTCACCCTGGGACAAAGTGAAAACAAAATCTTGTAATGGGACGTGTCGGACAACCTTAATAAAAGGCAGGGCTGGTACCCCCCATGCCTCCCTCCCGCCCACTCCTTGCCGGAATTCACTCATAGCTGCCTTAGCCCCGCTGTGCAATGGGAGCACCTGAACCTCAGCTGACAAAAGGCTCTTCCTTGAAAAGAATCTTTATCCACTGACTATCAGCCAAAAGCTCCAGCGTCCCTCCCCATGCAGATCTCTCCCCGCTCCCCTGACACACTCTCACTTCAACATGTGGCCTCGCTCGCTTCCCTATCACAGTATCAAGCCTCTGGGGTGTGATTGTCAAGTTGCAGGGATCCATCCGTCAGCGTTGTTGTCAGTTCACCCAGGACAAGCGACCTTCCCCTGGACGCCGAGCTAGCCCCAGTGACACGCCCTGCGGTTCTTGCCTCCTAAACGTACCCTGGTTTGCACAGACAACAGCTTTCTCTGCTGGGCTACTCCATGCCACTAACACTGCTGGGGCCAAGGAGCCATCTACATTCGGCTCCCAACAGTGCTAGCCCCAGGAGAGCTTCATGCTATTAGCAATGGGGAGGTTTTCAAGCTTTAACTCACCAGTTTGATCCCCTCCAGGTTGGTGACAATCGAACCCCATTGCTGGGATAGTTTGGATCCAGATCTGGTTCACCCAAACCCCTTGGCTAAATGGTCCAGGGATCACCACCTAATGGCCATTCAGAGGCTCATGTGAAGTGAGTTTTCTGGGTCTCCATCTAGTGCTTTGTGGACAGGTGTCCCAGTCACAAAGGGTACTACCTCCCTCCCTCCGAGGTATGACCCACGTCCAGGCTGCTTGGCCTTCTGTCCCGCTCTGGTGGTGGCAGGGCCATGTATCAAGCTGCTGAGCTTTGTACAGGCTGGGCTGACAGAGATGTATCTTTCAGCTCAGGTAGTGGCAGCTCATGTGTTTAGAACCAGAAGTCCCAGATTCAGTTCTTACTGCTGTCAGTGTACCTGGGCTGCGGCAGGGCAGAGGCAGTCTGAGTGCTGTTGTCACTGTTCACTGCCGCTGGTGCCAGCAACACTGTGATAAGCACTTTCCAACAGAACACCAGCCCTGGCCTCTGCTCCAAAGAGACTACAACCTAACCTAGACTCAGCTGCCATCTTGTCCTTGGAATGGTGATCCCTGGGGCAGGGTGAGCTCCACCAGCTGGAAATGCAAACTGAGAGTCAAGCGGGTGATCCTCCATCTCTTGGAGTCTATAATCTGCAATCGGACGGCTCTGCAAGCCCTGCTCTAGCTCGGCGACAAGCTCTGGGTTGGATGCAGGAACCCCTGGGGCCGGGCTCTGGCCTGCACTATGCAGGTCAGACCGGATGATCAAAGGGTCCCCTCTGGCTTTGAAATCTAGGAATGGGCAGAGAGCATTTGTGTGTTGGGGCCGGGGGAGGACGCTTGCCCTGTCCCTGTTCTGGGGAGAAGCTGAAGATCCAGTCTCCAGGGCTGTCCCTTTGGCTGGCCCAGAGACTGACTGGCATCAAGGTTCTACCAGTACGAAATTCACCACAACAAAGCAATGAAAACCCAGGAGGACAAACCCCAATGCATCCGATCCCTTGTGGGTGTGCCAGTGCCATAGACTGTCCTGTGCCTCCCTGAGAATCACAGCGTGGGGCTCACGGCAGCCTTGCAGGGGCCTGCCGCAGCCTTTAAAGGAGGGCTCTGTCTTTGCAGATCAAAGCAAGGCATGTTGCTTTAAGAGGTCCCCCCTCCCCCAGCTGCATCCCTCTATTAGCTTTGACCTTCATTCAGCATGCATCCTTGCCTTCCAAAAACAAGTCAGCATGAGCTGTCAGCCCGGGCTCGGGTCCCCACAGCCACCCCCATGGCCTTTTCTTCTCATTTATGCTACTTTGCGGCCTGTACCTGCGATGGGGGGAATTCCGGGCTGCAGATGCAGCAGGCTTGGGCCCAGGCGTGATGCTCTGTTCCTTGGCTCTGCCCTCGCCCCCACAGCTTTGCTCTCTTGACAGCTTTCCTCACAGCTCTGCCAGCACTTCCCGCCTGGCCAGGTTGCCCAACCCCCCGGAGGCTGGGTTTCCCAGCAGCTGCAGCTGGTAGATCATTTGAAGCCCAGGCATCCCCCCATCCCAGCTGGGAGCACAGCCCTTGCAGCTCTCTGAGGGAGGGCAGCCTAGCTCGGGGAATGGGGCCCAGCACAGCATTTCTGGGTGGGCAGCATGCGTAGCTTGGCTGAATTACTGTTTATTAGTTAGGGTTACCATATTCAAACATTTAAAAAAGAGGACACTCCACGGGGCCCCGCCCCAACTCCGCCCTTCCCCGCCCCGCCCCAACCCCACCCCTTCCAACCCCTTCCCCAAAGTCCCTGCCCCAAGTTTGACCCCTCCTCTGAGCACCCCGCATTCCCCCTCCTCCCTCCCGCTCTGATCTTGGTTGGGGGTTGCTAAGTGCTTCCCTGCTCCCCACTCGCCCCGCAGCCCCTATGCCCTTGCCTGCCCTGCTCCTCCTCACCCTGCAGCCTCTGCACCCCCCCGCCCCTGCAGCCTCTGTGCCCCCTGCTCCCCACTCGCCCTGCAGCCTCTGTGCCCCCTGCTCCCCACTCGCCCTGCAGCCTCTGCGCCCCACTCGCCCTGCAGGCTCTGCGCCCCCCCGCTCCCCACTTGCCCTGCAGCCTCTGCACCCCCCCGCCCCTGCAGCCTCTGTGCCCCCTGCTCCCCACTCGCTCTGCGCCCCCTGCCTGCCCTGCCCCTGCAGCCTCTACACACACACACACACACCCCACCGCCTGCCCTGCTCCCCCCCGTTCACCCGGCAGAGGGAGAAATGCAGGCTCCACGTGGAATCAAACACAGCCGCACTGCTCTGTGGGGGAGGAGGAGAAGGGGGAGGGACTCTGGCTGCTAGAGGCCCTAGTGGCTGCGAGCGGCTTTCAATCAGGCCAGGCGTCCAATCAGCCACGCCGCACTCCGCATGAGGGGAAGGGGGAAATCCCGGACATTTCTACTTGATTAGAAATCCCCCCCGGACGGCCATTTAACGCTGAAAAACCCGAACATGTCCGGGGAAACCCGGACAGATGGTAATCCTATATTAGTAGTGCAGCAATCACGCTCAGGAGGCCTCCGTAAGGGATCAGGGCCCTGTTGTGCCATGTGGCTCCCAGTTCCCCCAGACAAAAGAGAGGATCAGGGTAGGGGCAGTCGGGCCCTGTTTAGTTTCCCTTTCACGAGTGTGAACCCAGGGGAGCCCACCTCCCCGCTCTGAAGATCACAGCGGAAGTCACCTTTGACCTGCTCTGCTGAGAAACAACATGCTCAGCCCCTGTGGCTTGCAGCAGCAGCTGGGGAGAGGTGAGGTGAGCAGAGCTGGGATGGACCCTAATGCCCCTTGCCAGGGCTGGAGACTCTGTTTAATTAGCAGGGCTGGCTCCAGGCACCAGCGCAGCAAACTGGTGCTTGGGCGGCACATCCGGGTCGGAGGGAAGGACCGGCCACAGAATTGCCGCTGAAGAATGAAGCGGCACAGTAGAATAGCCGCTGAAGTGCTGCTGATCACGGCTTTTCTTTTCTTTCTTCTCTTCGCAGCTTGGGGCGGCAAAAAAGCGGTCCTGTTCATTAGAATCCAGTAACCGGCACTAATCAGCCCCTGTCATTATGTCATAGCTGGGTGACATCTGGCTAGCTCACCCCCTCAGCTCTGGTGGCTCAAGTTCCTGCACTGGGCTTTGTCAGCATCTCTTGTGGTGCTGGGTGTTTGCGCCTGGGCACAGTTGTGTGTTAACAATGCTGCGGCTACCTGGGAGGAAGGAGAGCAGTAGCCAGTGTGGCACAGCTGAGCCTTACTGGGGGCGGGTGGGTGCCGGTCTTCAGTGGCCAGACCTCCAGCTCTGCAGTCCCCTCCTGATAGTATGGCAAGGCTGTAGTTTATCCTCTGGGCAAATGGGAGAGGGGATGTGGGAGTCAGGGAGGGGAGGGGTTAATGGGGAGGGGATGTGGCCTAGTGGTTAGAGCAGGGGACGTGGGAGTCAGGGCTGCAGGATTCACTCCCCTTGTGTGACCTTGGCCAAGTCCCAGGACTTTCCCATGCCTTAGATGGGCCCAGGACAACTCTCGGGGTGTTACCGGGTGGGGTGAATGTGGAGCACTGAGTTATTATTTCACAGAGCAGGTCTGACCCAAACACCGGATCTGAACGCCGCCCGTGGACATTAGCAGTGCCAGGTTCTGAGCCAGAGACTGCAGCTCGGGCCCATCTCTACCAATCTTGGCAGAGTGGAATCACCATTCATTGAATTCAGGGTTTCTGCATATGCTACCAATCACCAGCCCCAGCCCTGCCCAGCAGAGAGATGAGCCTGGACTCCATCCTCCTGCTGGGAGCCGAGTGTGGAGCGCAGTCTTCTAGTCCATCCACTGGTAGCTGGCTTTACACTGCTACCTGGAGAGCCTCCTTGACACAGGGTGACCTGTCCACAGGACCCCTGGGTTCTCCATGTAAAACAAATCAGCCTGATGAGAGCAGGGGACACTGGAAGGAAAGAGCCCTCCCACCCTACACACTTGTTAAATGTTCACCATTCACCCTCTGGATGTGTTCTCTCCTGGCGTCGTCCTGGGCTCAGTCAGTAAGGGAGCATCTTCCCCTGCAGAGAAAACCCAGTCCTGCCTCTATGTTTATAGCAATTCTGGGCTCCATCTGCACTGATCAGCTGACGGATCCTCTTCCTAAGCGTCCTTCATCCCTCCTACGCCTTCCCTGGGAAGGCAAATGGAAGCCCAGCCCCTCGAGAAGGGATGAGTGGGTGGGAGCGGGGGAGGCATGGTAAATGTTAGCTGGGATGGATGATTGCTGATTGCTGTTGGGAAAGGAGAAAGGAAGCAGGCGAGAGGGTGGGGTGCTTGGCTTCAGCCATCACCTGCACAAGTGCTGAGCGCCCAGAGGGCACCCCAGCCGTTCTGTTTGCCCAGCGTATGTCAGCAGGGAGACTGACAGCTGTGTTTGCTAAAGTGGCTCAGTGCCAGGGTGGATGTGCAGGCCCCACAACAAGAGAGTGAACAAAGTGGGGAGGAGAACGAACATTATCAAGAGCTGCTAGGGCTCCTTGGAGCTGGCAGCATGGTCTGGTGGTTAGAGAAGAGGAACCGGCAGTCAGAAGTGAGGGAGGGAAGTGTTTTCTATTGGTTCAAGCAGGGCACAGGGGGTCAGGACCCCAGGATCTGTCCTCAGCTCTGTCACTGTGGGCTAGCTCCACAAAGGGATCAAGGCATCCACCTGCCTCTGCCAAAGGTTCAGCTCCTGCCTCACCTCTCAGGGCTAATTTCTACAGCACCATCCACGACTTTCCAGCTGGTGGCGCACACCCAAAGCTGCTCAGAGCCTCACCTGGCGCAGGACCTCAGGCCACACGTCCCCGCACCTGTGCGGCCTGACCCTGGGGGTGGTTTTGGAGGCCACCTCCTGAATCTGGCTCCACACCAGCAGGGCTGCAGGAGGAGGCTGTGCTTAGAGCACCCCCAGGGGATGCAGATGGCCTAGATTCAGCTCTCCCCTCTGCCCGACCCGGAGCAGGGACTTACATCCTGGTTTCCATCTAATCCCGGGATTATGGGGGGCTGCTGCTGCCTCCTTTTTTATATGTGATTTTGAGCAGGGGCTGACCCGCCTCGGCGCTGACTCCAAGAGCGGGTTCGCGACTGAGCATCCCAAGTAGAGATAGGTGCCTAACTCCCATTGGGGCAGGGCTTAGCCCCCCCTCCCCCTCCTGGGCATGTCCTCTTGGCTGGCTTAGGCGGTTCTCCACTCAGCGGGCTGGCATCTGGGAATCCCTCCCATAGGTGCCAGGCTCTCCTCCGTGTTGTACCGGGAGCCTGGGGACACCTATCGTTAGGCGCGGCAACGCTCAGCCTGTGTCCCCACTGTGGCCTTGGGCAAATTACTTCACCTCCCTGAGTGTCAGCGTCCCCCCAGCAGAGAGATCCCGCCGGGGTGGTGAGGCTAGATTCCGGTGAGAGCCGAGGGAGGGAGGACAGAGTATCGGTACTGCGGGACCAGGGCAGAGCTGGGTCTGCAGGGCTGTCTTGCCAGCATGGCCTGTGTCTTTAAAGGGTTCACCCATCCTCCAAGGGTGGCAACAAGTGCCCGCCAATCACACACCAGCTCCTCTCTGGGCAGCCGGGTGACACTGTGGTGAGAGGGTGTGAGGAGTGCAGATCCGGGGTGGCCAGGAGGTGTGCCAGCATTGACCAACCTCCAGCCCCGTCCGCCCCCTGGGCCAGGCAGTCTTGAGCAGTCTCAGCCAGCAGTGCAGCATGTACTAACCAGCCCCTGCATGGGTCACTGGGCTGAGCCAGTGTCTGCACTCTGCAGGGAAAGCTCTGGCGCCTGGACAGTTCTTAACAGCTTCTAGTTCTGATACAGCGCTTTTCATCATAGATCTCAGAGTCCTTCACAGGAGGGTCAGTACCATTGTCCCCATTTTATAGGTGGGTAAACTGAGGCATGGAGCAGGGAAGCGACTTGTCACCAGCAGGCCAGAGTCAGGAATAGAAGGCAGGGCTTTCACCTCCCAGTCCACTAGGTCACACCACCTCCCAATGAATTCAATGTACAATCACCCCAGCAGCATTCAGTACTAACATACACACTAAAGGTACCCCCGCTAGCCAGCGGCCTTCAGTACCCAGTGCTAACAATTGACCTCAGTCAGCAGACAATCAAAATGGAAAATCCTCTCATCCACATCATCCTTCCCAAAAATGGTAGGAGGCTGCTGGGTGACCTTGGGCAAGACACTGCCCTTCTCTCTCTACCTCAGTTTCCCCATCTCTAAAGTGGGGGTGATGCTAGTGCTCTGTTTTGAGCTCTCCAGCTGAAAAATGCTATCTGAGAGCTAGGTGCTATTAATGAATCATGCTGGGAGAGCATCAGAGTTGGGCTGTTTTACACCAAGGGCTGGGGAGCAAGTTCCAGACTTTTGGTGGTGCCATAGGGGATGCACACCCACTTCCCTAGACAGCGCGGTCGCTCTGGTCGCTGCCGGTAGCCACCACAGCAGAACTGCCAAGAGCCAGATTCCAGAGCCTTCTGCAGCCCAGAAAATGAGAACTCGGGCTCTGCAGCCAAGGCAATGGGCTACGCTCAAATCTGCCTTTTTTGTGGAGAGACGCCAGCTGCTTCCAGCAGCCCTGATCTGTCTCCAGGAAGGCTCAAAGAAGTCAGAGCCGCAAAGTGTTCTTATCTCAGCAGCAACATCTGCCAGTGGGCCTGGATTTTGGTTTTTAACCCTGGAGTTTGTAGCAGCCACTCTCTGGTCTCCAGCTCTAAGGTCTAGGGACTCACATACTCTGCAGAGAACAAACCCATTGGACACAACACACCTCCAGAGAAGGGCAAAATGGTGCAGGAAAGAGCAGCATTGCCCACTGGCACAGTCACATCTCACATGGAAGAGGGCAATGGGGCTCCAGAGCAGGACAATCAGTCACATGGCGAGATCTCCTGTTGGTGTCAATCCCTGAGCCCACACTGACTTCAGGGCAAGGAGTGCAGCAAGACCAGCAATGTCAGGAGGTCTCTCTGCGCTGCACCATGCACCTTCTGCGACCTCTTCCAGCTTCTCGGTGTGCAGGTTACACCAGTGTAGGTTTCTTTACACCCCCCACCACACTGCTGAGTGGGCGTAAGTAGCTCTGGGGGATCTAGACTGGCTTAAGGTCATTACTAATTTTGACCTTTGTTTTCCCTATTTTTCGCCAGAGCCGTACCAGAAGCTGACTGGGATCACATGACTGAAAAGTAAGTTATTGAATTGAACAGCGTTAATGGCGGTGAGCCTGGGAGCCAGATATGGGCCCCTCCCCCCTGCACAGAGATACATAGGCACCTAAGTGACGGGTTTAAGCATCGGAGCCCCACTGTGCTCCACAAAACTCCCTCTGAACCTTGTAGGTGCCTAAACTCACTTGTGCATGGCTGGCTCTCTCCAGGTGTCCGGATGCCTGTCTCCCACCTAAGCCCCAGGGCGAGCCACACTGGGGAAGATGGGCCTTCCGCTGCCTAATGCAGATCCCCGTGGGGTAGGCAGCCTCAGGGCACAGCCCCCAGAGCAGGGCTTAGGCAGTATCTGGCAGGAGGAGGTGCCACGCACCCACCCCACCCTTATAACTTTTAACCCAGTGGTTAGAGCCAATTTGGACAGTGATTTCCTGTCTCTCAAGGGATGGATGCCCTAACCAGTGAGCTATGGGATCTTCTGATGCAGGGTCCCTCAGTTTCTCCTGTTGACACCATTCCCCTGGGGATAAATAATGAAAGAGCCCTTGGAGCAGGCGGACTAGCCCCGGGTCTCCCCAACCACCATGCTACAGAGTCATTCCCACTTGTCTCTTCTCTGGCCCAATGCCTAGTTACGTAGCTAGCCACAGTGAAACAGTCAGCAGGCCAGACAGAGCACCATAGGCAGTGACTCCGTGGGTGCTCTGGGGCTGGAGCACCCACGGAAAAAAAATAGTGGGTGCTCAGCACCCACTGGCAGCCCCATGGATCAGCTCCTCCCCCTTAGCGGTGATCAGCTGTTCAGCAGTCTACAAGAGGCACAAGGAAAGGGGTGGAGCCTGGGGCACAGCAGGGGTCCAGCACCCACAGGGAAATCACAAAGTCAGTCCCTCCGCAGAGCACACATGAGAATGGCTCATCCCAGTGGGTAGAGCAGCCACCTGAGAAGAGGGAAACCCAGGATCCAGCCTCCCTGAGTTAATCCACTATCATTATTTAGCCAGTGGAACAGGAGAGACTGAAGGAGCCCTACCTCCGAATATCCCCTAGCCCAGTGGCTAGCACACCTATCCCTAGAGGTCGGAGACCCTGGTGCCAATCGTTTCTCTCCCCCTAGCAGCATGGGAACTTGAACCTGGGTCGCCATCCTCCCAGTTGAGTGCTCTAACATGGGGCTAAGAGTTAGAAGGTAGGTGGCAGCAGCGGCTCCTCTGGTCATTTTGTGTAGAGCGAGGCAGGCGCCTAACTCACTGCAGGAAGAAATGACATAGGTGCCTGGAGCAGCCTGAGCTGGGTGGCAGGTTCCCCTTTGTAGATTGTGTAAGCACAGCTAGGTGCTGTCCTGCAGCCCAGCCATAGGCACCTATCTCCTAAAGAGGGGCGGGGCTCTCCTTGGTAGAGCCCTGTGTGGATACAAATGTGTACCCGCGGATGTGGGTATCCGCAGATATAAATCGGTATCCACAGAACCAGACGGCTCTCCCGGGAACTGCAGTGGCGAAAGGAACAGAACATAGGGCTGCTGCTCCCAGGAGCCAGCGCCCAGAGCCAGCAGCTCCTCTGGTGCAGCTGTACCGGCCCCAGCCCCACCCCTGTCCCTTCCCCGCAGTGTCAGCATCTTCTGTCTGGGGACGTGCACACTGCTTGAACACAAGAGTGCCGGTGAGCCTGGTGCTCCACTGCCTGCCCCAGTGGATGGGGTTGGTACAGCCACACTGGAGGAGCTGCCAGCATGGGGCTGGGAGCAGCGGCCCTCTGTTCTGCTCCTTTCGCCACTGCAGTTCCCAGAAGAGTCCTGCGGTTCCACGGATACCGATTTATATCCACAGATATCCGCATTCGCGGGTATAAATTTGTATTCACGCAGTGTTCTACTTCTCGGTATCACCCACTGGCTACCTAAAGCAGCTCCCTGTCCCGTGGGTCCCATTCCAAGCGCCTAGCTCTCCCATTCATTGCTTCAGAGCCTGGGCACCTGACTCAAGGTCTGTGGATCGCAGTGTTGTTCTGGTGAATTTCTAGGTGCCTAAAAGTTAGATGTTGTGACCAGCAGGGCCGACGCAACCCATTAGGCGACATAGGCGGTCGCCTAGGGCACTACAATTGGGGGGGCGGCAACCGCGGTGGTACCTTCCGCTGCCTCTGTGGGGGGGGCCGCATTTGGGGTGGGACCTTCCGCTGCCTAGGGCAGCAGAAAAGTTGGTGGTGCTCCTGGTGACCAGTGCTGAATTTGGAATGAAAGAGGTGCCAAAGCTCAAGAAATTCTTTTACATTCATAACTGATGCAGCAAGCCCAGAGGTGCTGGGGGGGCGGGGGCTCAACCCTGGCACAAATTAAGTTCTGGTTGTGACACTTCTGGGAAGGCCTTGCTGCAACTCATCTCAGAAGGTCATCTAGTCCAACCCCCTGCTCAAAGCAGGACCAATCCCCAGACAGATTTTTGTCTCAGATTCCTAAATGGCCCCTTCAAGGATTGGGCTCACAACCCTGGGTTTAGCAGGCCAATGCTCAAACTACTGAGCTATCCCTCCACCGACTGCTAGCTAATGCTCGTGGGGTCTCCTCTATTTCATGGAAGAACTCCTGGTCTGTGGCAGTCAGGTTGCTGGCACCCCTTTGATCTGTCCTCTCCTTCCAGCCTGGGAGCTTTGCAGCTGGGCCTGTCAACCTGGCTGGAGTTGTTGCTCCAACAGAGACTTAACCTCCGCCTACAAGGAACCCACCAGTGCTGCTTTAGTTCCTTTAGTGAAACCTCCAGGTCTTGTTTTAAATTCTTTTGTGTCATCTCCAGCTCCTATTTCAAGTCTGATGTGAAAGTCCATTGGCCATTTCTCATTTCTGCAAGCACCTCCATTAGGTGTTCCCCCTGGGCTCAACAGAACAACCAGCTCACAACCTCTCCCTGTGGAAACCGGGTCCTGCTCCTCACCTCAGCATGGCCCCTTTTTAATCTCACTGGGTCGTCAAAGTTTGGGGCCCTGAGGATGTGCCAACTGGAAGCAGCAATTGATGGAGTCTGGTACTGACTTTGCTGGAATCTGGTTTATTTACAAGGAATGTACCACAGCCCATGTCTCTGAACGCAGAAGAAATCAAGAACCAAAGGAGCCAACATCAGAGCCCAAAAGCTCTCTCTGGCTTTTCCCAGGGTCACGCTGTGCTGATAGGCTCCTGCTGTGCTTTCCTGCCTCTCCCTCCCTGACTGGGCCTTGTCTGTTTTCAGTTTCTGTGATCTCTCTTCACATACACACACACCCCTCTGACCAAAGCAATACTAAGCCAAAAGCTCTTGGGCAGGTTCACTCCCACTTTTCATCTTCAGTGGGGTCTTATTCGGACCCGCATCACCTCAACGGTTTGATCTCGAGCTCTGCGCAAAACGAACGAAAAACCCCAAAATAAAAACAAAAAACACCTAGAAACTTGTTGAAAAAATGGCTATTTTTTTTCTCCTGGGTTTCTCCTGGGTTCCACAACCCAAATGACACCCAAATTGAGTTCCTTCCCTGCACCCTTCCAAGGCACACCAAATTTCAAAGGAAATCTACTAAGTGCATCGATTTCAGAGGTTAGAAGAGGTTGAACTTTAACTAGAAGTTGTGATGCTGCCACGCTGCTATAAAATACACACTTTAGTAAGTTCAAACAGGAATAATTTCAGGGCAGTTCTCTGGCCTGCGTGCCTCAGGAGATAATGCTAGATGATCACAATGTTCCCTTCTGACCCCAAAGACACCATCTGACTAGGAGTGGCAGTGTGAAACCTGAGGAAGAGCTCTTTGAAAGCTTGTCTCTTTCATGAGCAGAAGTTGGTCCAATAGAAGATATCACCTCACCCACTTTGTCTCGCTAAGAAAACCAAAAAAAGAAGAACAGGAGTACTTGTGGCACCTTAGAGACTAACAAATTTATTAGAGCACAAGCTTTCGTGGACTACAGCCCACTTCTTCGGATGCATATAGAATGGAACATATATTGAGGAGATATATATACATGTGTTCCTCCTGTTCTTCTTTTTGCGGATACAGACTAACACGGCTGCTACTCTGAAACCTAAGAAAACCAAGTAAGTTACAGATTGGAACAAAAATTGGAACAAGGAATTCAAACATAAGGGTTGGCCTCTGAGAACAGGTCATGTCTACGCTTCAGAACAGAAGGAGTAGTTTGAGTTTTGGAAGCAAGTCAAGGGTTATGGGTGGTCCAACTCAAAAGAGAAAGGGCATAACTTTGCACCTTCAGCTCCCCAACGCATGCAAGTGACTCTCCATTAGGATTACTTCAGCCCTTGTGCTGTACCAAAGCATCATGTTCCTGATCGCTGAGGATCTGGATTAACAAGTGCAGGTGATCTGCTGATCTGGGGGGGAAATGGTCAGGGATGCAACCCCATGCTCTGGGTGTCCCTAGCCTGTGGTTGCCAGAAGCTGGGAATGGGCGACAGGGGATGGATCACTTGAAGTTGCTGTGTTCATTGCCTCTGAAGCACCTGGCACCAGGTCCCTGTCGGAAGACTAGATGAACCCTGACCCAATATGGCCGTTCTTATGTTAACTCAACATACTGAATATTCACATTGCATAGCACATAGGGGCCGAATCACAGATCGGGGCCTTCTCATGCCAGGCGCTGTTCACGTGTATAACAAAGAGATGGCCCCTGCCCCAAAGAGCTGACAGATAAGGGCATCATTATGAGTTAATGGTCTGAATTCAGCCAAGCTTCATGGAACCTGCAGGAGAAGGTGGGAGCTGGGGCATGCAGCTCTGACCAGGACTGCTCCCTGCTCAACAGCTCCAAGAGGAAAAGTGACAATGCACTCATTCAATGAAACTCAAGCATTCTGTCATCAGAACAAACTCCCATTGGCTGATTCTGACGGGCATGTGGCTGATTAACCCTTCTGTGATTCCCCACTGTCAGCTGGCTCCACCTCACATCAGAGGATGAAGTTGAGAGGGACGGTCCTGATCCCAGGTGAACAATCCCTGATTAGGGGAAGAACTGCCAAGTCCTCACACTAGATGGGCCCCAGCGTGAACCATTTCTACAATGCTCCAGGCATCGGGCCTAGCTCTTCAAGGTGTCAGTGTAGCCCTGTTCACAGGCAGTGTCCTGAGCTTTGGTGTCTGCTCCCTGTGGGTGGAGGCAGTGTGCTCAGCTCCCAGCGTGGAGAGGGAGCTTGAACTGTGGTCAGCTGGCCAGGGCTGCGCTGGCTGCAGGAGAACTGCAGGTCTGCCCCTGCCACAGCACCGGCCACTGCAGCAGGGACAGGGCCTCGCTGCCTCTGCAGGGGTTGAGCGGCAGCAACGCAAAGCAAAAGGGGATGGTGTGGCTTGTTGTGACTCAGTCTAACCCCATCTCCTGCTGCCTGTGATCCCTGACTAGCCCCCACTGAACGGGGTTGTCCCGGGAGCTCTACTCACCACTGGAGCATGGGGATTAGCTCTGCCAGGAGCATGCTCCATTTCTCTCTCTCTCCCTTGGGACTCAACTGCTCCAGCTTCATGGCTTGGCCCACCAGCCAGCTCACCGTATTTTTCCCCTTCTGCCCAAAGTCTCTCCATACCCAACTGTCTCAGGCAATTTTCCAATTCACTGCCCCTCAATGGTGTCACTTCCCCAGTAGCTGGTAGGGGAACCCGGCCCTGCCGTCGTCTCCAGGTTCCAGACCAGGGACCCTACAACCAGTGGCCAAGGTCTGCACTGTCCTGCACCTTGCTGCTGTTTCCATGGACTGCTTCCTACACTGCCTCTATCAGGCTGCTTCTCCACCCGCTCCAGGTATACTCTTCCCTTCAGCCCAGCTCCCTTCTCTCCAGAGCCTCAGAGAGAGGGACTGCAGCCCCCTTCTGCCCTCAGCTACCCGGCATTATACCAGCCAGCCTGTGTCTGTCCTGGTCAGTGTCATCATGAATTAGTCTTCATGCTTCCTGGCTCCTCCAGGTGCAGCCTAGGTGGTTAATTGGCCCACCTGGCCACCTTAACAGGGGCAGGTGCGGAGTGAACACAGACAAATGGCTGTGTTGTAAAGCTGCTGAAGCTTAGAGGGGCAGAACACAGATGGACACACACTTCCCCCCCACAAACACGGGCACCACACACACAGCTACACCTTCTCCCACACACAGACAGGCCGACAGACATGCACCCAAACTCCCACACAACGACAAACCCACCTACAGACAGAGCCAGGCCCTGCCCCTCTTGGAGAGGCTCTGGTAGAAGGGATCTTAGGCCAGAGAATGACCCTGAAAGAATCCCCAGAGCAGAGCTTTGAGAAAAACAACTAGTCTGGATTGAACAATTTCCCAGGGATGACGAATCCACCATAAGCCTTGGAAAGTTGCTCCAGTGGTTAAGTAAAATTCACTGTTATTTCCGCCTTATTTCCAATCTGAATGTCTGTGGCTTCCACTTCCAACCACTGGATCTTGTTATGCCTTTGTCTGCCAGACTGTCCAGGACAGAGGGGCTAACTCAGCCTCGGTGCGCCCAGGGAGCCAGCCTGTAACTAGACTTAGAGATTTAACTGGATGCAGGGCTGGCTCCAGGCACCAGCTTAACAAGCAGGTGCTTGGGGCAGCCAAGGGAAAGGGGCGGCACCTGCGGCAATTCGGGGGCGGCAGGTCCCTCACTCCCTCTAGGAGCAAAGGACCTGCCGCTGAACTGCCGCTGCCGATTGCGGCTTTCTTTTTTTTTTTTTTTTGCTTGGGGCAGCAGAAATGCTGGAGCCGGCCCTGACTGGGTGAGTGACCTTTTGGAGCCAGCCAGCTCCTTGGGGGCACAGGGGGTGGTAGACAGGGTCCCACTCCAGGGCCCCATGTACATATCCTCTTGTACTCTCTAGGGCTCAGACACCTCTGATCCCCAATGGGAGAGGAAAGTGGTGGTGGTCAATGGAAAGACATTCCTGAGGTGGAGAGATTCCTGGGACAGAGAGAACTCTTGTCAGACTGTGTGTGGTGCAAGCCCATTAAATGGTGAGGTGATGAGTCACTTGAGAGAAGGTCTCAAATATGAAGCCATTTACCCTGCCTATGGCTCAGATCCCTGCACAGATTGGGGTGGCTAGTAGCTGGGGTCCTCCAAGATACCAGCACTGATGTCCTTTTGGGAAATGACTGTATCTCTCTGAGTAATGGCCCAGGATTTGAATCCAGGGAGTCTGCAGGCTGAGGATACAGGTCATGTCAGAGAACATGCAAATGGCCAGGCTGGCGATTTTTCCCCTGGCTGGTAACCTAAAAGAAGAGCTGCTACGTTCAAGACACCTGACCCACCAGAGCCCGAGATATGCTGAGTTAGGATCATATGCTGAAGGGATAGGGTGACCATATATGTTCTGTTTTGGCTGGGACAGTCCCTTTTTTAAGCGCTGTCCCGGCCGTCCTGACTTTTTTGACAAAAGTGGGTATCACGGACTCCCAGGTTGTGCCCACTCTTGGCCCCGTACGGTCCCTGGGAGGAATCCCCTTCAGTGAGACAGCCCTTCTTGGGGGGTCCACTCTTTCTTGGGGTTTAAGCCCCTCCACCTCCTGGAACCGCACCTCTCTGAGCCTTAGCATGCCTGTCTCTCGCCGTGAGCCCCCTCAGGGAGTCCACTCACTCTGGACTAGGGTGACCAGATGTCCTGATTTTATAGGGACAGTCCCGATTTTTGGGTCTTTTTCTTATATAGGCTCCTATTACCCCCCACCCCCGTCCCGATTTTTCACACTTGCTGTCTGGTCACTTGCACGCCCCTCTCCTGCCATAGAATCATAGAAGATTAGGGTTGGAAGAGACCTCAGGAGGTAATCTAGTCCAATCCCCTGCTCAAAGCAGGACCAACACCAACTAAATCATCCCAGCCAGGGCTTTGTCAAGCTGGGCCTTAAAAACCTCTAAGGATGGAGATTCCACTACTTCCCTAGGTAACCCATTCCAGTGCTTCACCATCCTCCTAGTGAAATAGTTTTTCCTAATATCCAATCTAGACCTCCCCCACTACAACTTTAGACCATTGCTCCTTGTTCTGTCATCTGCCACCACTGAGAACAGCTGAGGTTCCATCCTCTTTGGAACCTTCCCTCAGGTAGTTGAAGGCTGCTATCAAATCCTGCCTCACTCTTCTCTTCTGCAGACTAAATAACCCCAGTTCCCTCAGCCTCTCCTCATAAGTCATGTGCCCCAGCCTCCTAATCATTTTCGTTGCTCTCCGCTGGACTCTCTCCAATTTGTCCACATCCCTTCTATAGTGGGGGGACCAAAACTGGACACAATACTCCAGGTGTCCCCTCACCAGTGCCGAATAGAGGGGAATAATCACTTCCCTCGATCTGCTGGCAATGATCCTACTAACACAGCCCCAATATGCCGTTGGCCTTCTTGGCAACAAGAGCACACTGCTGACTCATATCCAGCTTCTCGTCCACTTTAATTCCCAGGTCCTTTTCTGCAGAACTGCTGCTTAGCCATTCAGTCCCTAGTCTGTAGCAGTGCATGGGATTCTTCCATCCTCAATGTAGGACTCTGCACTTGTCCTTGTTGAACCTCATCAGATTTCTTTTGGCCCAATCCTCTAATTTGTCTAGGACCCTCTGTATCCTATCCCTACCCTCCAGCGTATCTACCTCTCCTCCCAGTTTAGTGTCATCTGCAAACTTGATGAGGGTGCAGTCCACACCATCCTCCGGATCATTAATGAAGATATTGAACAAAACCGGCCCCCAGGACCGACCCTTGGGGCACTCCGCTTGATACCGGCTGCCAACTAGACATCAAGCAGTTGATCACTACCCTTTGAGCCCGACGATCTAGCCAGTTTTCTATTTCTATCCACCTTATAGTCCATGCCCACACTGTCCTGCCCACACTGATTCCCTCCCAGCACTCTGTGTTCATGTGCCCTTGCAACACCACTTAATCACAGGGACTTTCACTCTCTGGACCCTGGCCAGAGGTAGCAGATCTTCCACCTACAGAATCCAAATGAAGGGGGAGATTATGGAGAGGGGGAGGAGAGAAACGCAATAAATCTCCTCCCTTGTAATCTGTTATCTTGATCTCCTTTCACTTCTGCAGTTAATCTACTCGCTAATCTCCACCCACTGTGCTGGGGTCCCTCCCTGGCCCACCAGCCCCATGTGCTAAGTCTGTGTCCCCCCGCCAGCACCGCAGGAAAGGGAAACTAGGGAGTGATGTGGCTTTGGCACTGGGACAGCGACTGCTCCCAGATGAGCATGCAGAGATGGGGCAGCACCACTGGGCATGGGAGGGAGAAGGCAAGAGATGGGTGCACGGGCGGTAGAATCTGGGTCTGGGTTTTAAAGTCCTGATGTTCAGACTTGGGGGCTGGATCCTTTCCTCCCCCCAGCACTCTATTAATTAGCTGCATGACGTCAGACCAGCCTGGCTCTTGGCTCTGAAATGCTGAATTCAGCTGAAGGGGCCAGGGAGGCAGGACACCCTTCCCACAGCTTCCCCCACCCCTAGCCTGGGATTCCACAGCCTGGGTTCTCCCTCTTTACTGAGGCCTCCCAGCCAACACAGGTACACTGGGGGGCAAATTAACCCCTTATCTACCCTGTCCCGGGGTCTTTTGGCCAGGACAGGAGATGGGGGTGCCTCCGCTTTGAGTGGCCCCAGGGTGCAGGTGAAGGGAATGATACTAGCTCAGCTCCAAGCCTGGGTGATTTCGAGTGAGATGGCTGAGAATCCACCACCCTGCAGGCACCCTCTGCAACGCTGCGGCATCCCAGCTGCATGGCAGAGCCTCTAACTCCCACCAGGCAGTGATCAGGGAAATCATTATCGCGCCGTTATTTATTCCAGGCACTAATCAGAAGCCCACAAATAACTAATAGAGAGAAAAACAGAGGCCAGGTCCCAGGGGTGCTCAGTGCTTGGAATGTTTGCAGCCCATGCGCTTGCAGAACAGCGCAAAGGCAGAGTAAAAGAGATCCAGCCAGGGCTGGCTCTGAAGATAATATACACGATTGTACCCAGCCTTTGAAGATGACACTCCCTGTGCTTCCCCTCCAATGGGGAGGGATTCTCATCTCATTCTGTTCTGCTTCACTGCAGCCAAAGCACCACAGCCAAAGCCAGCTTTAGAAGAGAATGCCATTGATTCGGCTGTATAGAGGGGTGACCTTGGGCCAGGGACGCAGGGAGAGAAAGCGAGAGATAGGGGAGCAGGGAAGAGAAGAAGGAAAGAGATTGTATAAACTAGAGGGAGAAAGAGATGGGGGGGCAAGTGATGGATGAGTGGGCGGGAGGGTGAAGAGATTAAGAGAGGGAGGAAAAGGAAAATAGAAAGAGGGAGAAAGGAAGGAAGGAAGGAAAAGTAGCAGAGGGAAAGGAGGGAGGTGGAGACACTGATGAAGGAGAGAAGAGGGAAAAGTCAGGGAAGGAGAAACATAAACTCAAGGGAGAGAAAGAAGGAAGGAGAGGAGACTGCGCAGGGAGAAAGAGACAGGGAAAGGGACAGAGGGGTGATAATTGGAGAGAGGCTGGGGGACAGGAGATGCTGAGGTGATTCTTTCAGACACTGTGAGGCTGGGCATAAGGAGAGCTCTGAATTCAGCCGGGCACTACAGTACAAGTGCCAGTGATACCATTCAGAGCCACACTTAGCACTTGCTGTCCACAGGGCTCCTAATGCTGCACCAGTGGTCCATCTAGTATCTCCAGCTAGTAATAGGGAAACTGAGGCACTGGGACGGGACGGGACCTGGCCAAGGTCACACAGCGAGCCTGAAATAGAGCCCAAATCTCCTGAGGCCTACCTCCATGTCCTATCCACTGGACCACACCGCTTCTATTTTGAGACTAGTTTAGCCTGAGGAACAAACATCACTCTGGGAACCCGCTGGGATGGAGCAGAAGTTGCAGAGCTGGAGCAGGGCCAGCCAAGGAGCTGATGGGACCAGCGCCAGGTGGAGACAGAGCTCTGGTGTGAAACCCAGCAGCCAGAAGGGGCAGGGACTAGCAGAGGATCTTTCTGTCCTAAAATGTCACACTGCGACCGCACCAGGTTAGCTCCACCAGTGGTGATAATAGTGAGATCCTTAGAGCCCACCAGTGTCTGCCATGCCCAGTTTTCTCTTCCTGCTCTCAGCAGGTCTGAAACCTTCTGGAATGGGTAATAAGGAAGAGTTGGGGGTTGCTGGGTTTGTGGGTGGTGAAGAAGAAGTTCAGGGGATCGTACGTTCTTTGCATTTTGTCTGGCGAGCTTCCCACCTTCATCCAAACATCTGATTCAGATTTTGATCCCTGTTTATTTGTCTTCATTTCCCTTCCCTCTAATTTTGGATCAAAAAATTGCACAAATGTTTGCATCTAAAAATATGCCTGGGAGCCAAGGATACAAGTAACTTACGTAAGACAGCAAGAGAGAGGGCTGATGCAAGGGAAGGTCATTCCTGGAACAAGCAGGTGGGGGAGGGGGAAGGACATGGCTTGCTGAGTGAAGGTTAAAGCCCTCTAGCTGTGCTCTCATGAGATTGCTGCTTGTTCTCAGACTCCCAGCATCTGGAGCCTGACGGTTTCTGTTCCATCCACACACATGGGCTGGACCTTCATTCCAAGCCAGCACAGCCTGGCTCTCTCAGGTGGGAGCTGGACTAGCTCCGCTGAGGTGCAGGGCAGGGTGGGGCCATGACTGGTGTCAGACATTATCATCTTCCTCCTTGCTGCCTGCCAGGCTGTTAGTTTGCTAGGCTGGGATGGCTGGAGGACCAGGCCAGGCTCTACATTGTCCAGAGCACAAGGGACCCAGGGCAGGACAATCAACTAGCCCCTCCTTGGGGTGGGTTCAGGGCGAGACGTTCACAACCCATGAAGGCTGATGGGTGCCCATAGTTCAGCTGTGGGGGCAGAGCCGGCTTTAGGAAGTGCGGGGCCCGATTCGAACAGTTTTGACGGAGCCCCGGCAGGGATGACTGAAAAAAAAAAAAAACACGTAAAAAAACATGTGGGGCTTGTACTCACCGGGCGGCACTCGTAGTCTTCGGCGGTTTGTCCTTCACTCGCTCCGGGTCTTTGGTGGCACTGAAGGACCTGCTGCTGAAGTGCTGCCGAAGACCCTGTGCGAGTGAAGGACCCGCCGCTGAAGTGCCGCCGAAGACCCGGAGCGCTGCCGGGTGAGTAAAAATTAAAAAGGAGCCTCTAGCCAGGGAAGGGATTCTCGGCCACTTGCCCCCACCCCGGCGGCCCTGCCACTGGGCGTGGGGCCCTCTTAGGCGCGGGGCCTGATTCAGGGGAATTGGTGGAATTGGCCTAAAGCCGGCCCTGTGTGGGGGTGGGGAAAGGAGTCACCACATGAGAGAGTGAGAGAGAGAGAGAGAGAGAGAGAGAGAGAGAGAGATGAATGTGGTGTATGGGGATAGATAGATAGATAGATAATGGTGTGTGTGGGGAGAGAGATGCAGTGTATGGGGATGGATAGATAGAGGGACAGACAGACAGATGGATAGTATGTCTGTGCACTATACATGTCTGTGTAGGTGAGTGTTAGTGTGTATTTGTACTAATGGGTCTGCCTGTGTATGTGCCTATATATGTGGCCAGTCTCCACCCCTCACTTGTTAAATTTTCTAACAAGCCCCTTTGTGCCAGGATCGGCTCAGGCTCAGGCTTTTTTGCTGCCCCAAGGAAAAATAAAATAAAAAAAGCCGTGATCAGCGGCACTTCTGCGGCAGCTCAACTGCGCCGCTTCGTTCGTTGGTGGCAATTCTGCGACGGGTCCTTCGGTCCGAGAGGGACTGAGGGACCCACCGCCAAATTGCCGCCAAAGACCCGGACATGCCGCCCCTTCCCATTGGCCACTCCAAGCACCTGCTTTGTTCGCTGGTGCCTGGAGCCAGCCTTGCTTTGTGCTTCCCCCCAGACTGCCCCTCCCACTGGGGTGGAGCTCCCTGTAAGCACCCACAAACTCCTTCATTCTTCTCCTTCATGTCCCTACGCACACTCTCTTTTGCTGTGAGGGCTTCAAAACAACTTGACCACACCTAGGCATCTGGTGTGCTGAAAACACAGCCTGTCATGCTGGCCAATCCTGTCTCACTGTTTTCTTGTACACCCCTTTTGGTTTGCCTGTGTCCAGCTGTTGTCTCTTATCTGATACTTAGGTTGTGCGCTCCCTGAGGCAGGGACCGTCTTTTTGTTCTGTGTTTGTACCGCGCCTGACATAATGGGTACTGGGACATGAGTGGGGCTCCTAGACCAGTGGGGCCACAAATAGGTTTCAGGAGGTCCGTCAAGCAGGGCCACCATTAGACTTGCTGGGGCCCAGGGCAGAAAGCTGAAGCCCCACCGCCTGGGGCTGAAGCCAAAGCCTGAGCAACTTAGCTCTGCGGTGCCCCCTGTGGCGCGGGGCCCAGGCAATTGTTCTGCTTGCTATCCCCTAACAGTGACCCTGGCTTTTAGATGCAGAAAAACAGTTGTTGTGGCACAGATGGGCTGTGGAATTTTTGTAGCATGTTGGGGGAGGGGGGGGCTCAGAAAGAAAAAGGTTGAGAACCTCTGTCCTAGACACTACTGTAATAATAATAAATGCACTCTGTGTGCGTGTCATTTATGTAGTGGGTGTGTTTACTGTTTATATCTGTGAGTGTATGTTCTGTGTGTATGATGGATGGATGTAAGCGTTATGCATGCATATATGTGTGTGTGTGTGTGTGTGTGTGTGTGTGTGTGTGTGTGTGTGTGTATAATCTGTATAGGTGTATTGCCTGTCTGTACATATGGTGTAGCTGTGTGCATGTCTGTGAGTATATTGTGGCTGCATAGATGTGTGAGGTGTATCAGTATTTGTGTGTAATTACTCCTGGGGGAATTCTGTGCCTCTGCACGTGTGCAGAATTCATGTCCACTGCAGATTTCTTTGCTTCCTCGCAGAAAAATTGCTTTCTGACAAGGAAGCAAAGGGAAGCTGCAAGAGCAGTCCCACTCCCTAGCTGCGCAGGTACATCATTTCAGGCACCTGGGGCAGCTGACAGAGAGGTAAATCACCATGGGGCTGGGGACGCTCCAGCCAGTGGCTCCTACCCTAAACTGGGATCAGCTGCTAGTCCCAGCTGGGGTGGAAGCAGGAGAGGACGGGACTTCCTCTTCCCCTGCAAGGAGTGGCTGGGACTGTGTCATACCCATCCCCAGAAACCTCCCCCAGCTGCAGGGAGCTCAGCATCCTCCCCTGCTTCCTGTCTCTATCGCTCCTCAGCTGCAGGGGGAGGGGTCACTGTACAGGGAGCTGCTCTCTCATCTGCCCAACCCCCATGCATCCAGACCTCCCATACCCAGACATCCCTGCCAAGCCACACCCAGAACTCCCCTAGCCCTCCTTATCTGAACCCCACCCCACTGAACCTCAACACTTGCCTCCAGACCTCCACCCCGCACCCAAACCAACACTTACTGAGCTCCCTGCACTCAAATCCTCACCCTGATGCCCCACCCCCTGTGCCACCCTGAGCCCCCACATCCAGATCCCCATGCCACTGATCCCCAACTAGCTGCACCTTGACCCCCACTCCACCAAGCCCCACTCTCTAGCAGCCAGACCCTTCCACTGAGCCCAACCAGCTTCACCTGGAAGCCCCTGCAGAGTCCAATTGCCCCTGCACCTGGAACCTCCCCAACAAACCTCTGTGCATCCAGATCCCCCAACACTGAGCTGCCTGCACCCAGATTGTCCCACACAGAATCCTCTCACCCCACACCTGAATCCCCTTCACACTGAGCCCCTCCACACTTGGATCCTGCCTGGTTGAGCCTACCTGCCCTACACCTGGTGCGCCTGGCACACAGGGGCAGGGCTCCAGGGTGTTTCTGGGGTAGGCCCAGGCCTTGTGCTTTGTCAGGGTTGGGTGCAGTCTCACCGCTGAGTCTGTGTCCTGGGGCAGGAGGGGCTGCAGGGTGATCTTCCACCTTTGTGCAGCCAGTGGCCTGTGCTCCCCACTGCCATGCTGGAGCCTCTGCATTTATTTATAGACAACTAAAACTTGCAGAATTTTAAAATATTGTGCGCAGAATTTTTTATTTTTTGGCACAGAATGCCCTCAGGAGTAGTGTATACATATATAGTGGGTATGGGTGTGTGTAATGGGGGGTGTATATTTGTGGTGCAGGTATGTATTTTGTGTGCATATGTATGTGGTGTGAGGCTGTGTGCATATATATGTCGGGGGGGGGGGGTCCTTCCTTCCCTCCCTCTCCACTTTCCCCACGCACAGCAAAGGGCACAATTCTCTCCCTCTTTTGCCCACAACCCCTGCATTCCTATGGTTCCATCATGCCCCCGGGGCTCCTTAGACATTCCCTTCAGTCCGTTGCCCAGGTAGCCCTCCAGCAGCAGCTGCTGCTGTCACTGCCTGGTGCATTTATCCCTGTACCCGCTTCCACTGGCCAGAATTTAACACCTGACACTGTAGCCAAGGGAGGGCAGTACAAGGAGAGAGGGACTGTTTTTAGCGGCATTTCTCTGTATCCGGCCTGCATTTCATTGGCAGTGTGACGTTGGCAGACCACATCATGCCAGAGTGTTTTCAGTTCAATTCACTTGTGTATAAATCAAAGTGATTGTTAAATTTATCACAGTGTATTTGGGGTGTTAACTTCATGAAAGCTTATGGGATGTTACTGGCATTGTTTTTACTTAACCTGTTATAAAGTAATGGCAAACATTTCCATTATGTGTACGCCAATAACTAACTAACCCCTCAGGGAAGCCATGTGGAATGCCAGTGAGGGACTTTAACAGAAAAGTGCTAATTTCAAAGCCAGTGGTTATTGTGTGTGATGATCGGAGGCAGAGGTGAAAGTAAGTTGGTCCGGTCCGGTCCGGTCCGGTCCGGTCCGGCATACTGGCAAGAGCCGGTGCGCCGTACCAGACCGGCTTCCCTGGGCCAGCGATTTAAAGGGCTTGGGGCTCCCAGCAGTGTCCAGAGCCCCGGGCCTTTTAAATTGCTGCCCGAGCCCTGCTGCCAGAGCCTTGGAGTAGCGGTAGCGGGGCTTCGGGGGTGATTTAAAGGGCCCAGGGTGCTGCCGGATTTAAAGGCCCTGCCTCTTCCACTTGAGGCAACACCCCTTCCAGTTGAGGCCCCGCCCCCAGCTCAGGACTCCGGCATACCGGTAAGTCCTTTAAGTTACTCTCATCCCTAATCAGAGGTCAAAGACTCCAAGTGCATTCCTCACTCTCCATCATCAGAGGAAGAGTCCACGTAAGTAAAGACACAGTCGGCTTGTTTTCTGTGAGAAAAAGCTATAAATATGGATTCAAGGAAAGATCTTTCATCTCTGGCCTGTTTGGACTCTCACAGGGAAGTGCACCAGAGGCAAAGCGGAGATCCCCAGCGACAATCTGGGTACCCAAAAAAGACTTTGGGGAAACTGGCAGTTTATTACATCACTGCCACCATTTGGAATTACAAACTGTGATTCATCTGTGCATATATTTTACCTACTTTAACCTCTCAGTAACTCATTTCCTTTTCTTAGCTAATAAACCTTTAGTTAGTTTACTATACAATTGACTGCCAGCATTGTCTTTGGTGTAAGATCTAGAGTACCACCAACTGATCTGGAGTAAGTGACTGGTCTCTTGGGTCTGGGATCAGTCTGATGTGTGATTTTTGGTGCAAGTGACGTGTCGCGGGGCAAGTACCACCCCATCATTCTTGCAGGGGGTGGTCCGGGCATGGTAGCCCTGTGATTGAATCAATATGGCTGCCCTTAGCCTCAAGGCTGCGTGGCCGGATGTTTGGAGTTAATAGGACTCCCCTTGGCTGCAGGGAAGCGCGGACCAATGGCCAGAGTCCATAGGAGGGGGCAACCCATAGGAGAGTCCACCTGCCAAAGAGGGATGGTCAGGGTAGGGGGACCCAGACCCTTCCTGCTCTATCGGGTCCCAGCCCAGGGATAGGGAATGGGTTTGCCACTAAGTCGGTGGGGAATCCGCCTGAAACACACCGATTGCTGCTGGGATTCTGGCTAGTCCCTCCCTGAGCTACTTCTTACCATAACTCCTATAGTTGAAGTCTGGGCATCTTTGGAGTCCCCGGGCTCCTTGGGCAGTGCTGCTCCTGGTGACGGCGATCTCCCTGAGGCGTCTGCCGGTGTCTGGGCACCTGGCTGGGTCTCGGCACCTCCTGCTCCCGCGGTCCAGGATTCCTGCTGCTTCTTGGCTGGAGCCAGCGAGGTGCTTCCTCCCTCCTCTGTGTCAGTCCTGACCTAAGTTCCCTTGAAGCGGCGCAGCCGCATGGCCACACAGCAGCATATTTAGCGCCGTGCAGGCACACAGGGCTGCATGGGGAGAGATTCCTCTCCTCCTGCCCTGGACCCAACCCAGCCTGGCCCAGACCTGCCATGGCCGGGGAAGAGGCGCCCCTCCCCCAGCCCCAACCCAGCCCCAGCCCAGACCTGCCACGGCAATTGGAGAGACACCCCTCCCCTCCCCCAGCCCAGGTGCTGCTGTGGGGTGAGAGAGCTGGAGAGAGTCCTCTCTCCCTGCCATAGCCCCGGGGCAGCCTGCACCCCAAACCCCTCATCTCCAGCCCCACCCCAGAGCCTGCACCCCCAGCCTGACCCCTCACCCCCCTGTACCCCAACCCTCTGCCTCATCCCGAGCCCCCTCCCACCCTCCGAACCCCTCAGCCCCATCCCCACCATATGAACTTTGTTATGTGCACCAATATGGAGCTGATGTGTCACACATCACCTCCATATCGGTGCACATAACAAAATTCATTCAGATATCCTTTCAGCAACAGCAGTTTCACATGGCTACAATGTAGCCATGGTGGCATGTCAAATGGACATCCATCTTGAATGGTCCCTTGCAGGTCTTTGTGCTGCAGCAAGAGTTAGTATGGGACAAGTGCTTAAATCCCTCAAAACTGCATCTTCCAACTTCATTTGTGGTTGGCCTCATGATCTACTTTCTTCAACCTCCGCTCTATAAGCTATCTGTAAAGGCGTACCTTCCTCAGCACACTGGACATAACTCCAACACTGCAATCATCTTGCTTTCAACTGATGCAAGACTGCAACTTGCCGGGATCGTCCATGTATTTTCTAGTTCATGACAAAAGCAAACCAATGGATGTTAAGAATATGCTGTAACTTTTGACACTGAAAGCTGTTTAGTTTCCTTCCTTGGCTATTTTTGGTTCTGCTCCATAGAACTGTTTTCATCATTACTGTATTGCACATGTGTGTCTTTTGTCACACAGACATCCTGCCACCCAAACAAAGGCCTTTGAAATCACTGAAATGCCACTGATGCAAGACTGATCCGACAAACCTCCTGCTGTCCACCAACTAGCCAAATAGATAAAACTATTCACCATTCAATGCCTTTGATATCTGCATGGAGTGCTGGCAGGTTGTTCTGTCCCATTTTACAGCAGGCGTGAGTAGCTTGCATTTTATCACCATTGATCTTAAGTTACAGAGATTCTACAGTTTTTCACAGCTCATCCAGCATTAGCTGTAGTTTGTCAGTGGCTCTCCCAGTGAGGCAAAATCATCCGCATGTTTGAGATCCTCTAAATTTGATGAATCGTTATATTTCACACCACCTACTTTGGCCTCCATCAGCTTTCTCACTGGTTAGTCTATTAGAACATTCAATAATGAAGGTGAGAAAATGCACCCCGGCGTACTCCTGATTCTACTGAAAACCAGTCTAGAAGGCAGCTGTGGACGCTGACTCCGCTCAGCATACCACGATACAGTTTCTTCACTAGGCACACTGAGTCCTAAGGCACTCCATACTGAGGTACCAGTATCCAGAGGGCAGACTGATACACTAAGGCCAGGTCTACACTACCCCCCTAATTCGAACTAAGGTACGCAACTTCAGCTACGTGAATAACGTAGCTGAAGTTCGAAGTACCTTAGTTCGAACTTACCTTGGTCCACACTCGGCAGGCAGGCTCCCCCGTAGACTCCGCGGTACTCCTCTCGCCGAGCTGGAGTACCGCAGTCGACGGCGAGCACTTCCGGGTTCGACTTATCGCGTCCAGACTAGACGCGATAAGTCGAACCCAGAAGTTTGATTGCCAGCCGCCGAACTAGCGGGTAAGTGTAGCCAAGGTCTGAGTCAAAAGCAGCTCCTCTCTCAGGAGGAACTCTACTGGCCTGATTCTTCTTGTATTGATCCTGCTGTAAATCAGGAGTAACTCCTCTCTCTATTAGGTATAGATTGTCATGACTCACCATAGGCACAAACTTTCCCTTTTCCCTGAGGGTTCTCCATCCCCACTCCATCCCAAAGCCCTGCCCCCCCTCCACCCCTCCCCAAGACCCCACTTCTTCCTGCCCCTGCTCTGCCCCCTCCCCAAGGCCCCTGCCTGCCCACCATTCATTGCTCTCCATCCTCCCCCAAGCCACCAAACAGCTGATTGGTGGCGGCACCAAATAGCTGTGTCTGGTGGGTGTTGAGCACCCACTATTTTTTTGACATGGGTGCTCCAGCCCTGGAGCACCCATGGAGTCTGTACCTATGTGACCCACCAGTCGCAAACCTGGGTCTGCAGGGTTTATAGGAGCAGCCGTGCTCCAACCCTCCATCTGACAGCCTGCATACCTGGAACACCTGAAGCCCAGCTCCTGTTTGAGGCTCCGCCCCTGCAGTCCTATTGGTGGAGTCCCAGAGCAGATGATTGGCCTACTAGCCCTACTTAAGCCAACAGCAGGAACAGGAAGCTGTCCACACTGTTCTGGAGTGTGTGCCCCATGCCCAATTTCCTGGCATCTGATTTGTTGTTCTCACCTCCAGTTTGTCTCCTGTTTCTGACCTCCTGGTACCCTGACCCAGCTGACTCCTGTCTCATGACCACGGCCTCTGGCTACTAGGTCTGTCTGCCCACAACCCCACTGTGACACTTACAGTGTCTGTGCATTTCACAGTCCTGAATATATATATCCTCACATACCCCTGTGGGGCAGGGCTGGGCTGTTAGTCTCATTGTACAGATGGAAACTGAGGCAAGAGAAGCTAAGAGTATTGTCCAAGGTAACACAGTAAGCCTATGGCAGAGTTGTAACTTGAACTCACATCCACCATGTACCAGTCTAGTACCCTACTCATTGGGCCATCCTTGTGCTATTTCACAGTCCCCAGTCATGTGCCAGGCCCCTCATGATACAAGGCCCCCTGCAATTCCACTGGGTGGTCTTCTCCTCTCATCCCCTGGTGTAAATAAGGGTCACCCACTGGGTGACACCAGTGTACAGTTGGTGTTAGTGAGATCAGAACTAGACCCCTTGATTCCACCTTAGGAGAAGTGTGGCTTGGAAGATGGGGCAGGGGCGGAGCCTGATTCAGTTTGAGCCCCAGGGTCAGGGTGAGGGCTCTCTGTTCATGGCACATGTCCGCAGCTGCCCCTGGTTTGCTTGTTAGCACACTGCCTGCTACTGCAAGTGCTGGTGCGACCTTCCAGTCATTAGAGCCAGGAGGATTGCAAGGCTGAACTGGGAGCACACACAAGCCAGGCTTCAGCAATTATTTTTAATGTGGTTCAACTCTCCATGCTCTTTAGCAGGGTATCCACTTCAATTATCCATCAGTTGGTGCTCATTTAAGAGGATTATTTCACTGCATGCACCATCACCGCACTGGGCAGCACACACTTGCATTTATCTACTTAACAGCTTTAGCCAGTCCTGGGTCAGCCAATTGCCATCTCTTGCTGTCAGCCCTGCATGATTCGGTCTCTTTTAATTCCTTAATCAGACATTCTGGAGCTAAAGTCTTCCAAGGACATCAAAAATTTGCGTAGACTGCCATTCCGGGAAGAAGCCTGCCACAGATACATGCCAAATGCCTCCTTATCACGTCTTTGGGAGCCCAGGGGTCACTAGGGCAAGGATAATTATTATATAGATCGTCATGACCCTCCATAGGCACCAACTTTTCCTTTTCTCTGGGGGTGCTCCACCCCCACTCCACCCCAAGGCTGTGCCCCATTCCGCCCCCGCCCTTGTTCCACCTCTTCCCACCCTGTCTCTGCCCCCTCCCCAAGGGACCAGGGTACAGTGACATTCGGAGTTAGCATTTAAATGCACAGAAGTTAAGGTATTAGAGGCTCATGGTCACACCAGGCATCTCTCAGCACACCCCTCCCCCCAATTGGGATATCTCAGCCAAGATTGTCCAAGTAACTAGTGATTTTGGGGGCATCAATTTTTGGATGCCCAACTTGAGATGCCTTAAGGGGCCTGGTTTTCAGACAGTGCTGAGCACCTGCCTTCTGAACACCAGCCCTTTCCTGTGTCTCAAGATCCATCCATCCATCCCTCTCCCTCTCCCCCTCTCCCCCTCCCCCCACATCCACCCATTTATCTATTGCACAGTGTGGCAGAGTTACCGTTGCTGTGACAATCTCACATTCATTCATTTACTCGGATGTCAAAGGTATTACTCCAGCTTTACACTAGGGTAAGTGACAGTAGAATTTGGTCCAGTAACTTTGCAATTCCTGGCTTTTGCGCATTAAAATAATTTACAAAATAATCACTGTTATTGTCATTTTTGCATTGGTTTCAAGGAGAGAAAAGAAAGCTGATGAATGACACAGTGAAGGGAACCCATGAAGCATAGACATAGACAGAGATTCAGATAGAGCCAAGTTGGAGTGCATGTGAATTCCCAGCTGGGTGAGAGGGAGCATGGGCCACTGGTTAGTGCTCATGATTAAGAGTCAGGAAACGCGTGGTCTATTCCCAATTCTAACTCTCTGTGACCTTCGGTAGGTCACTTCCTAAATCTGTATCTGTTTCCCCATCTGTGTAATGGTAATAATACTACTGATGCACCTGTGATGCTTAGAGAGCAGAAAGAGAGTCAGGAGTCCTGCGTTCTATTCAGTTTCTGCCGCATGCTCCACATGTCACCTTGGACAAAGCATTCTCCCCCCCCACACACTCCCATGCACCTGTGAAATGGGATAGTTGACGTAAACTCTTCGGGGCAGGGACCGTCTCTTCCTCCGTGTCTGTGCTTCAAGGTACTCTGGTAATACAAATGATAAATAATAATTGTCACAATTCCCTGCAATGTCCCTTCCAGGGCTGCCGGGGGAGGGGGCCAAGTGGGGCAATTTGCCCCAGGCCCCACAGTGGCCCCCACGAGAATATAATATTCTATAGTATTGCAACTTTTTTTTATGGAAAGGGGCCCCGAAATTGCTTTGCCCCAGACCCCCTGAATCCTCTGGGCAGCTCTGGTCCCTTCTCCAAGCATGCACAAACCTCAGTCACTCTCTGACCCGCAGACGGGGCATGTGTGACGTTCCACTCTGGTGTTATCCGGACTGGTGATCTGCTAGGTCACTCCAATCCTTGACTCTGGGAGCCAGCCTTACCCTGCTCTGCTGTGAGAACCCCCACTCCTGGGCTGTTCATGCACAGCCTCTGGCATTTAAGCTGCTCCTTGGATTGTGCAGCTGAATGACACTAGCCAATATCTCCGATCCCAGACATAACCCTAGGAACCTCCATCTTGCAGTGTCCAGTTATGCCCGCTGAACACTGCAAGCTTATATGAGTTTGTCAATTTAATAAAGAAATTGATATGTACCAGGCTTGTTATCCCAAATGGCATCTCTGACACGCTTCAAACCAAACGCACTGCTTCCGGTAGAATAAACAAACAGATTTATTAACTATAAAGATAGATTTTAAGTGATTATAAGCCAAAGCATAACAAGTCAGATTTGGTCAAATAAAATAAAAACAAAACGCATTCTAAGCTGATCTTAACACTTTCAGTGTCTTTACAAACTTGGATGCTTCTCACCACAGGCTGGCTGGTTGCTTTTCAGCCAGGCTCTCCACTTTGATCAGCGATTCAGTCGCTTGGTGGTGGTGATGTCTGTAGATGTAGGTGGAAGAGAGAGGAAGAGCATGGCAAACATCTCTCCCTTTTATCATGTCCTTTCTTCCCTCTTGGCTTTGCCCCCCCCACTTCAGAGTCAGGTAAGCATTACCTCATTGCAGTCCCAAACTGACCAAAGGAAGGGCGGTGACTCACTCGAGAGTCTAACAGATTCTTTTGTTGCTGCCTAGGCCAACGTCCTTTGTTCCTGTGAGGCTGGGCTGGGTTTGTCCCATACCTATCCTGATGAGGTGTGAACTGCCTCTCTGCTTTTGGAGAGTTTTTGCCTGGGTTTATTTTAAGCCATGAGGATACATTTTCAGCCTCATAACTATATACATGAAATTATAACCTATAACGTTACTGCAACAATTACTATAACATCACTATAACAACAATGATCATGAGCCTTCCAAAGACACATGACAAACTTTGCATTGGATACCACATAATCATTTTACAAGGATGAACATGGGAGTGCTGGGCATTCCCCCGAGGTACAGAGTGTCACAGAATGAACTACAAACATTGGATTTATGATCCACTCCAGTATGGCAGGAGGCAGGATACTGGACTAGATAGCCAGCCCAGTTTCACATGCGAATTTGCATCCACCCAAGAAGACCAGACCAGACTTTTCAGAATGTCAAAGAAAGACTTGGCCTCGGCTGAAGATTCGGGCTGGTTCTTGTTTTCTCTGACCCTGTTCAGCCACCCCTGAGCCTTGCACAGATATTTATATCATTCTGCTCCATCCAATTCTATCTGGATTCAATGGGTCAGATTGTGCCCTCAACTGCTCATCAAAGTCAAAGGGGTTTCCACTGCTGTCCCTGAGAGAGTTTAGCCCAACATGTCTCCATCGACTCACCCATGATTTGTAGCCATTCTTCCCGAGCTCTCTGCTGAGAGGGAGAGAGGATTAATGCTGTGTTTGTGGGCATCTGTGTTGGGAAAGATCCAGTCCCATAAGTGACATGAAAATCTAAAGGCACTAATAATTTATGACCTTTAGCAATTTCCTTGATATCTCAGTTAAAAGTAACTTTGGAAACCACAACTAAGATGAAAAGTTGGCTGCTTCCATGGCTTGCCTTTGGGTAGTAGAAAAGAAGTGAATATTGCATGTCTGTCTCCCCTCCAGCCTGCAGAGCAAACTGCAGAGCACACACACTGGGCTACACGAGGCCCCAAGAGGCAGGAGACCACCACAAAGGCACCGGAGATAACACAAAGGCAAACCTCAAAGTATTCTAAGGGTTGGGACTTGTAAGAACCCAAATGTTTACAGGCTTTTTGAGCTCTCTGGGTCTGCACACAGCACTGGGCTGGCTATGCCACTATCCTGCCTCCTGCTGTAAGGAGTCAGACCAATGGTCCATCTAGTCTCCTCCATATGCAGACTGGCCTCATCCAGTATCTTGCCTATTGCAATAACTGATGCTTCAAAAGAGGGTAAAATATGCGGGGGGGGGGGGGAGGGGGCTATGTCCGTTTTGGATGCACAGACACTGCAGGGGGAAGAGGGTGATGTGAACCCGGCCCTGAAAAATTGGTGCTGTTCCCGGGCATTGGGGTCCTACTGCCCATGTGGGATCTACAATGGGAATAAACCCTATAATGCCTACCCCTCAGTCTGGGCCAGCCTTCTAGTACCAGCGTAATGGAGCCCTGCTACCAGGAACCTCCCCCCTCCCCCCAGTTTGCACTTAAAGCTACATAAGCAAACAAAAGTTTCAGAACTAGGGCTGGATTGTTTTTCCCAGGAGAAATTTCAACCAAACCAAAAATATATTTGTTTTTGTCAATAAAATTATTTGATATTTTTGACTTTTTAAAAAAACTAAAATATTTTGGTTTAAAATAGAAATATTTCAGGTTTTGGATAAAAATTATCTTTTTTTCCAAAATGGACATTTTTGTGAAAATGTTTTTAATCTGAAAAGCCATTTTCTGTTGCAATTTTTTCTCCAGTGGGGAATTCTTCATTAGCTCGATTACAATCCCATCTAGACGCATGCACACACCCCTCTGGCCCATCTCCTTACCTGGTGCCCACCCCCTCCCCACCCTTTCCCACCATCTTCCCCTTGTTCTCCTGCTCTCCTTGTGCTATTGTGCCATGTCTAATCTAGACGGGAAGGTGCTGTGAATCTGCCAGCGCGTTAGACTAAAGAATAAGATCTGGCTCAATCAATAGTATCTGGCATTGTTAATGCTTATCCCTGGGCACAATGCGGCCTGTCGCTGGCAGTTGGGTGACCACGCATCTCTTATTTTTAAGATGCATGAAATGTATTCAGACTGGTAAGTACATTAGGTTGACGCTGGTGACAACGGCAATGTGTACTGTCTCGAGGGCAGTAGATATGTACAAGTGAGAGAAAAAGTCATGCTCTGCGAAGGGACATGGTGTTGTCCCTTATTTTTCGTGTGGTTTTCCCTTATTTCCCTCCAACACAGGAGGCCACCCACCGTCCAGGGCTGTAAGCACTGCATGTCCAAGAGCCAGCCCAGAGTTTGCACTGTGATTTCCCTTTTGAATACTCTTCTAATTATAAACTATAGAGGGGCCTGATTCAGCAGCGTGCTGAGCAGCCTCCGTCCCCGCAAGGAGATCACAGCCCGTGCCTGGCCCTATTTCCCCCCCCCCGCCGCCCATTGCTCCTGAAGCAGCGGGGCTGGATGTCCCTGCTGGCAGCCAGCACGTCACAGGTTAAAAGCCAGCGACGATTCATTGGGCTAGTGCGGCGCAGCCCCAGCCAATGCCTGGCCGCGGTGCGCCGGGAGCGGCTGGTGACTGGTTCGCACCGCCCCCCCGAATAATACAATCATAATAATGCTAATAAGGCGCCTGTGACCGTCAAGGCGGAGGAGGATCCGAGAACCGGAACCTTTGCGAAGCCAGGCGGGAGCGGAGCATCCAGGAGCAGCCCCCAGCCCCCCTCCAGCCGGGTCCGAGCCAGGGTTGCTGCAGCGTCGGGGCTTCCCTGGCTCGCTCGCTCCCAGGGCTTCCCGGCCGGCCGCTGCCCGAGGAGCCCGGCCCCGCTCCCGGCTGCGGCGGGTGGCGATGAGCGCGGCTCGGGACGGGCAGCGCTGGTCCGGCCCCCCGGCCAGCCAGCCCCCCGCGCGGTGACAGCCTCCCCCCGGCACCCGGGGCCGGCGCTCCCCGCGCTCGCTGCGCCTCAGGCTCCTTCCCCCGCTGCGCGGCGCCGTCCGAGGAGCGGGCCGGGGGCTGCCTTCGCAGGGCGGCGCGGGGGGCTCGCTTGGCCCCGGTCCCGGGAGACGCGAGGATGGGCTGAGCACCGCGGGGGCCTCTCCCCGGACTGGGGGACCCGCGGCCCGGCCCACACCTGTCCTGCTCGTAGAGGGAGCGGTGGCGCCGCCTGCCCGGCCCGGGGCTCGGCGCAGAGCAGCGAGGCAGGAAGAGACGGACTCCGCAGGGCCAGGCTTCGCTCCCGCTGGCCCGCCCGGCCCGATCCCCCGCCCGCAGCGGTGATTCCGGGCACGCTGCAGCCGGGCAGCCCATGGCAAAGAGCAGGTGGATGCGAGCATGACTCGGGTGATTAATATTCCGGCAGCGTGCCAAGCTTTCCCCGCTCGCTGCACCAGATCCTAGCAGCCTCCGAGCCAGCACCAGCATCGCCGCTGCACCAATGGTTCCCGGCCCTGCGGCTCTCTGCGCCTGGCACCTGGCCCTGCCTCGCTGAGCGTTACCATGTGGCTTTGGTATTTAGCGCCTGGTCAACGCCTGGGGCTGAGCTGCGGGAGAGTCTGGCTCCTGGTCCTCTTGCTGCTGGGTTGTGACCTTGCCCGGGAAGGGGGGTCGGTCCTGAACTGCCCCCCAAAATGCGTGTGTGCTAGCAACATCATCAGCTGCTCCAAGCTGGGCCTCGGAATCATCCCCACTAAGCTGCCTCGCTTCACAGCCATCCTGGACCTCAGCCACAACAACCTGACCCGCCTGCGGGCGGACTGGACCCCCGCCCGCCTCCCCCACCTCCACTCCCTGCTGCTCAACCACAACGCCCTGGGCTTCATCTCCACCGAGGCCTTCTGCCACGTCCCGCACCTGCGGTACCTGGACCTCTCCTCCAACAGCATCAAGGCGCTGGAGGAGTTCCTCTTCAGCCAGCTGCAGGAGCTGGAGGTGCTGCTGCTCTACAACAACCAGATCGCCCAGATGGACCGCAGCGCTTTCGATGACATGGCCAGGCTGCAGAAACTCTACCTGAGCCAGAACCAAATCTCCCGCTTCCCCATGGAGCTGGTGAAGGACCGGGCCAAGCTGCCCGACCTAGCCCTGCTGGACCTTTCTGCCAACAAAATCAAGGGCCTGCCGGTCGCGGCCCTGAAAGGCCTCCCTGCCTGGATGAAAAACGGCCTCTACCTCCACAGCAACCCGCTGAGCTGTGACTGCGGGCTGTACGAGCTCTTCACGCACTGGCACGCACGCCAGCTCAGCTCGGTGGTGGACTTCCGGGAGGAGCTGGTGTGCAGCCTGCCCCTGGCCAAGCGCAGCGTCAGCGTCTTCACCCTCAACAGCCAGGACTCCCTCAACTGCAGCGAGTTCAAGGAGCACATGCTGGAGGCCTACCTGGGGGACACGGTGACCATCGACTGCGACACCAAGGTCCGGGGGGCGATCACCAGGGAGTGGGTGACCCCAAACAACAGGCGCTTCCCGGAGGAGACCGCCAACAGCACCATGACAGTGCTGGGCAATGGCAGCCTGCAGATCCGCCTCATCCGGGTGGAGGACATGGGCACGTACACCTGCTATGCAGTCAGCCAAGCCTTCAATGAGACCCTCTACGTGGACGTGATGGTCCACAACTTCACCCAGCACGGAACTCACGACACGCTGAACACTGCCTACACCACACTGGTGGGCTGCATCCTCAGCGTCATTCTGGTGCTCATCTACCTGTACCTGACACCGTGCCGCTGCTGCTGCCGTGGCAACGAGAAGCTGGCCGCCCAACCAGAGGACAGCATCAACTCCTCCATGCTCAGCACCACGCCCAACCACAACCCCGAGGTGGCCGTTCGCAAGGGAAGCCTCAGCCACCTCGCGGCTTCCGGCCCCATGCAAGGCCAGAACGGTAAGGTCAAACCCAACAGCACGCCAGAGCAGGCGGCCAGAAGGGCCCAGAAGGCCCCCAGGAAAATGTCAGACCCGGACTCTGTCAGCTCTGTTTTCTCGGACACGCCCATCGTAGTGTAGGTGTACGGAAGATGCGGAGAGGTGGGAATGATGGAGAGCGAGTGGACAAGGACAGGTAGTGACCCTCCCCTAGAGTGCAGCTGGCCAGCGGGGCAGGGGCTGGGCCCAGCAGTGGGGTGATGGGTCTCCATGCACATGGCACAACGCTGCTGCCAGGCGCTGCCTCCTGCTGTGCAGCACTTATCCTGCCAGCACCCCAATGAACATTGTCCTCCCATCAGCAGAGCCCAAGTGGCAAGCAGAGCCCGGCAGTCCACTCCCTGCAGCCGCCCCCAGCCCTTGACGAGGAACTCCAGCCAGAGCTTTGCAGAGTCCCACCAAGAAATGAAACATGCAGCAGGGATATGGCACCAGTGCCCCGCAGAGCTGAGAAGGTGGGGCAGGGGATTGCTGCTGAAAGAGCCCATGCTGCAATGCTGGGGCAATCCTTCCTTACTGTTCAAGGGACATCCCAGGTCTGTTTCTGACTACCTTGGCACGAAACCACGCTCATCTCTGAGGTGTCCCAGCACCACAACCTTGGCCTGTATCCGCCATTTGAAGGTCACCTTCTGCTTTATAGCTTGGCCACTGAAAGCCTTGACATCAGTTGGGGACCAGCATGTGGGAGCAGGGGGTCTCTCTCCTGCTACCAAACAGCCTCTTGCTAGATACCCCCTTTTAGAACTAAGGCAACCCAAAGATTTTCAGCTCCATCAGGATGAAAGCAGGAATTGATCCCCCCAGGGCCTGTAAGATGGCATGCCAGCTGCCCCTCCTGCAGCGGGAACTCAGGACACAGTGGGGCATGATCAACACCAGCTGGTCCCCCAGTGAGCTCTCTGGCTGACAGCCTAATGATCAGATTCCCATTCCTAATTACAATGATACATCAAGGCACAAGCTGGGTTTCCGGGACAGCTATTCGCATTGCAGAACATCAGCAACCCCTTGGCGGGCTGTGCCGTGGCTGCCAGGGAGGCACTGCGCCTCTACCCCTTCTGTACGGCGCTCGTGTGGGCTGTCCCAGCGAGCCGAGGGGCTGCGTGCTCCAGGGATGTTAGGAAGGGGAGCTGGTAATGGAGTCTGCTGAAGGCAGCAGGCAGAGCACAGGAGCCCTGCAGGGAAGGGGGGTTGGGAACTGTGATCAGACATAGCAGCACTTCCGAGCAGACATGGGGGGTGGGGCCCCCAAAATATGCTCCTGCTCCTTCTACATCCCCCCCCCTTAAGCCTCCCCCACCCCCATGATCCAGGTGGCTTTTCTCTCTGCCCAGCTACAAATTGATTCCATCCTATATTTCCTTTTCCCTTTTCCTGTCACCTGGGAGAGTCTGGGCCCTTCCCAGGGAGCGGGAAGGGGATAGGCACAGAGAAGGAGTGGGGGCAGAAGAGCAGACTGTCCCCTTGCAGTGGTCCCTTTGCCTGCCCCCATATGAGGGGGACAGAGATGTGGTCTTGACATGGACATCCCAGCTCTGAGCCTGCTAGCACAAACTCGCCCAGCACGGGCCAGCTGGAGGTAGGGTTTGGTCTATGCACCAGGTGCAGCTAGAGGACTCTGCGTTAAGCAGGCGCTATCCATAGAGGAGATAGCATTCCCCCTTTCCCTCAGACGAGGGGGGGTCCCAGAGGGAGGGTGCTGCTGGACATGAAGGTAGGGGGAGCTAATCAGATGCCCATGGCTGTCTGGGTGTTACCTTGTGGGGATCCCACCCAGCCTACAGCTGGTTCTCAAGCCGTCCGTTCTACTAGTGGCTCTCTTAGCTTCAGGGAGCAGGGGGTGAACAAAGGTGGGCAAGAACAGCCCAGAGAGATTGGGGTAGAGGGAAGCCCGCACTGATCTCTCTGGCCATGAATAGCATCATCAGCAAAGAGTGGCGAGCTCCATGGTACATTGCTGTGGACTCTCCCTGGAGCCCTAGATCTCTTCTTCATGCCCCAGCTGGCATCACCCTGGGGGTTGTCCGAGCCTGCGAGGGGCCCAAGGTGATGGCTGGCACAAGCAGAAGGAGCACGAGGCACCATCTCCTCCATCCCACTCATCAGCCTGAGAACGGGGCTCAGCTCTGGGACTCATCTAAATGCTTTTCCTGGCATGTTATTGTGAAGCATGAGTCCTCCAAGAGAAGCATGCGATCCAGGTGAGACCAGCCTGCAAGCCACACAGCAGGGAGCTCGGGGGGAGGGGGCAGAGCAAGGGGAGGGTATGTGTGAAAGGGATTGTGCCGGGAGGGGAGGGGGGAGGAGGAAGGGGTGATTTGGCCCTGATGGGCCGGTTGTGTGCGACTGAGATTCAATCCTGGCACCTGTGGAACCACAAGGCTGCTTAGCTGCCCCTCCCCCCACCACCCGTGCAGTCACTTCCCCTCCCCATCCCCCCAAAAAGCCCTGCTAGCTTGCAGCCTCATTGTGAGCTCCCCGAATACCACAGCCACCTGGGTGCTAGGCAGGGAGCGCCCCAGGCAGGCTGAGGCAGCTGCAGGAACGGGGGGAGGGAACAGGGAGACCTGACTCAGGGGAGGTCAGTGCCCTCCACACACTGGTTCCCATGTCTGCCTGACCCTCCCTGGAGTGACACGCGTACGCTGTCGCACACAGCTTCCCCCTCCCCCTCCCCCCCCGTACAATCGCATCTGTGCAAGGGCATCCAGCCCAGTTCACGTGCTCAGCGGGCAGATCTGTGGGCTGGTGTGTGGCTTGGCACACAGGGCCAAGCAGCTGTGCTGTGTGCATGGGGCTATTGTGAGCGTGGAGCTCGAAGGGGGCCAAGTGACTCTGCCGGCTCGTGTCTGGGAGAGGTCAGAGATGGGGAGTGAGACTGAGCACATGGGTACCTTGCTAGGGGTGTGTGCATGCCTCCGTGTGGATGAGTGCACAAGTGTGCATGGGGGTGTTGCATACCTGTGTGTGTATGGATGCATGTGTGTGCTTGAGAGCACACACAAGTATGCATGGGGGTGTACGTGCTTGTGTACATTCTCACTCACACTCACACACACACACCCCACTCAAAGACCCAGCCTCCAAACACTGCTGCTCCCCTCCCAGCTTGCCTGCCAGAAGCTGTGGGCGCCTCTGCATGTGACAGGAAGCAAAGGGGATGAGATCCCCTAAGGCCCGGGGAGCACAGCCCACTGCCCAGACCTATGGCCGGAGCTGCCAGGAAGAGCTATGCCTAGCTCTCCAGCAGCCCCTTCAAGAGCCAGGCTGCCCGAGAGAGCAGTTCAGGGTCGCATGGCGAGTGAGGCTGCTGGCTGGGCTCGTGTCTTGCACCGCCCCCTGACTTGCTGAGAGCCCTACCCATGGGCCAGGACACAACTCAGCCCCATGGAAAGACCCCCATGTAGGGGCTGTGCCACTGCCCAGTTGGGAGACGCCAGGGACAGCAGGGTTAGAGAACTGAAAAGCTCCCTGTGGTGCTGCTCCCGGGAACAGAAAGGCAGGGGCAGAAGCAGAGTGCGGGAGCCCTGGGTTCCGTGCGCCAGCTTGTGTGCTGGGCTGTCCCACAGGCTGTGTGCTGTGGCCTTGCGAGGGGATGCGGGGGGGTGTTGCCTTACTAGAATGTGCATTAGGGAGCCATTGGTGAGCCCCAGCAGGGCCCGATAGGCAAACCCTAGATGCTTGATGGTGCAGCCTGCTCTGAGCTCCTCACCATGGCTGTGTGCCTTGACAGGGCCATGCAGAAGGATGCAGAAGGAAGAAAGGACTGCTCTGGGCAGTCAGATCTCCAGTGCCCTGTATCCTATTCCCCTCCCCCTGAGCTGACCAGTCCACCAGATCAGAGCCAGTGCCCCAGAGAGGGAAAAGGCCCAAGAGCCTATTCCCCACCCCCAAGCCAGCCAGTGTCTGTTGCATCTGACCAGAAGAGTGTGTCCCCATAGCCTGAGCTCCAACCTCAGTAGCCCCTTGGTGAGCAGCTAGAGCCTTGCCTGCTTTCATGGCACCGGATGACACTGTGCATCATCAATCGTTCCTAAGGCCTTTCCTCCCTTTAGTCCTGCGCAGGCAGAAGGGGAAGCCCCCCACTCTCTTTCCCATTGTAAATAAACAAGTGGCTGGAAGATTCACCCACTGGCCGCACAACTACGTGCACAGAAAGAGGGGCCTGGGGAACAGGTCTGGGCAACCCCCCGGCCTGTGTCTGCCACACAGGGAAGGCTGACAGGATCCTACTGGAAACAGGCAAATGCAGCCCACCAAGAGCATGGGAGAGCTCTCCTCCCCCCATCCCTGCCACATCCCAGGAGATATAGCCCCCAAAAAGACAGGACTGAGATCACGGCATGCAAGACTGGCCACCCTTGTGCTTGCTAATCAATGGGCAGATTCTAGAAGGTGCTGAGCACCTTCAACTCCATCGCCCAACACCATGAAGGATCAGGCCCCTGATCTGGATGCCTCTCTCTGCTAGTGCCCGACAGCTGATGCTAGAGAGGCAGGACACCCCTTCCCCATGTCCAGGGGTCCACCCTGTGAGGGTATTGATGGAAGGGCACCCCTCCCCCAAGCATCCTCGCAGCTCTGCCTCAATACACCGCTTGATACCAGGAACAGGGGTTTGGGGGCAGCCAGGAACGGAGTGGTGATGCTGGGTCACCGCTCAGAGGAAGGAAGCTGGAGAGGGAAACCCACAGGGCAGGGCGGGGGCCCAGCATGCTGAACAGAGAGCCTGTACCCTAAAGGGGTCCCTGGCAGTGGACAGGAGCCCCCAGGAGGGTTAAGGGAGAGCAGAGAGGGGGCAGGAGGAGCTCTGGTTCCACGGGGTGGGGGGCGGGAAGAGTGTGTCTGTGTGTCTATGTCTGTGCATGCGCAGAGGGAGGTGTCCCAGTTAACGGCTGTGTCTGGGGAGCCTCCAGGCTAGGTCAGAGGTGGCTGCTCTGCTCCCACCAGGCTAGGGCCAGACAGCTCCAGGCAGAGCCTGGCCACTCCTGCCCCACTCTGTGGGCTTGCAGGCCCCATGAATGTTATTCTGCCCTGCACGGGATGTGCATTCTGTTCTCCATTTCAGCCAGAGCCGCCCGGCCCGCAGAGCACACGGGCTGCAGCTCTCTCTGGTAGGCTGTGCTCTGACGCATAGACATAGGCGAAAATAAACATGTTTTAAGGTTCTGCATTCACAGGCTCGTCTGGTTTTTCACTGGCCTGGTGAGTAATGACAGGATGTTTCCAGGAGGTGGAGAGAGGCCTGAGACAACGGACATGCTCACCTAGACAGGGCTATGGTGGGGGCTTCAGCCATCAGGGCAGCTCTAGAATGAAGGTGGCGCCTTGGTGGAACGAGGCCTGGGGTTAGGTGCCCCAGGTCAGGTCATGGTTCCCAGCAGGGCTGCTTTGGGGCATCCCACTGTAGACAAGGCTGCGGCTGGGAGGGAGGAAGGCCAGCAGCAGCAGGACTCCAGCTGGTACAGGCATGCGCTGCTGTAGGTGGCTCTCTAGCTCACCTTGGCAGGCACTAGGGTTTCCGCAGCACCCACGTGTTCCCAGTGGGGAATGAACAATGGGAGAGATCAATGTCCAAGTTGGCCATCAATGTTGGGAGCGTTGGCCATCTCGGGCAGGGTAAGCTGCGGTGAGTAAGCCATGCTGGGGAGCCACCAGAGGACAGTGCTGTGGGGTTATTGAGGGGGAATGTGACCCAGCCCCAGTGGGAAGCAGTCACAACAGTCATTCAGTGACAGCGTGGCTAGGTGTAGATGTGGCGGTCTAACATGGCATTTGGTGATCTGGCACTGCTGGGGGCTGGTGTGGAGGATACAAACTCCATGATAGACCCCTGGTGTCAGTGACACAGGGTAACCAACCATTAAAGGTCTGACCTGGTGCCAAAGGCCCGTGGGCTGAAAGGATTCACTGGGAAGGGGAGCAGACCGTTTAGCAGTTTTAACCCTTCTGCCAGGTGCTGTCTGGAGCAAAAAGGACCGGGTTCTATTTTCTAGGGGTTCCTTCTAAAGACTTAAATAGTACTGACTTCAGCCCCCACCCAGAAACCTGGGAGACTGTCTATACCCCACTGGGAGTCCTTGATGGGCAATGCTTCCCTGCCTGCAAGCGCTGAGTCCAGGGGTCTAAAACAAATAGAACTTTATGGGGGTGGGGAGTAGGGGACAACTGGCTGAACTTGGGAAAACCAGCAATTAACAAACTCTAGCAGGTAAGCCTCCCCCACCCCTTAACAAGAGTCTCACCCTTACTCCTCTGGCCGCTGTGACTGGCTGATGTGTTTCCCCGGCTCCCTGCTCACCATTAGCTGCCCTGGAGAAGTCCAAGGATGCTAGCAGGCTGATGCAGCCTGGGCTGCTCTGGGGGCGCTGTCTCCTGACCTGGATGGGGTGATTTGGGCAGGGAGGCTGCTGCTTTCTGTACAGCCAGAGCCACCTCAGCATTGCACCAGCTGCTGTCTCGCATCTCAGCTCAGCTCTCTAGAAAAGAATCCATGTCTCCAGCCCTCGATGCAGTCCTCCCCCGAGACAGGCACTCTGCACACTGCCCCACTGTCTCTCTCCCTTTAGCTCTCTGCCCTTACTGCAGTCCTGGGCAGGGTGACTCCAGGCACGCTTGCTGCTGCTCTCTTGTCCTCACATCTCCCAGCAGTGTCAGTTGCATTCTATTGCCCTCAAACTCACAACGTACCTGGATTTCCACCAAAACACCCCAAATTGCCACATAACTAAAATGCCAGCAAGGCTGGGCCCATTCAGTCCATTCCCGCTGCTCTCCACTAGAGGCTGACAGAAAGCTCCCTCCCACACAGCGCCCCTGCCCAGCTGGAGTGTGTGGGTCATTTGGGGCTGCTCTACTACTACTCACCAACAGGGGTCAATAGTGAGCACTCGGCTCTCTGAGGCTTCAGGCCACAGGGTTTATTGTGGTACTTGCCTCTCTTCAAACATGGTCTCACCAGAGTAAGGAGCAGGGTCGGCTGACACACACACACCACACACAGGTCCCAAACACTCACCACATGCACACTGCACATACATCAACCCCGCAAACACCTCACACACCCCAAGCCATGCACACCCCAGCCTCGTTGGCTACTGGCAGATGCCCAAGAGAGAGGCACAGAACAAGCACGGTGGTTCTGCAATCCCACCTTCCTGTCCTACCGTGTGTAAAGGTACCTTATACACACACACACCCCTGTACAAAGTGCAGCTCTGCCGGCCCAGAAGATCTGGTGCATAAGGGCTGGCCTAGATGGAAGCCAAAGCAGAATTTGGCCGTAGGCTTGCAGAATCTAACTTGAGCCTTTAAAAGCGAAAGGCTAATGCAGCAAAACTGATGACTGCATCATACAGACTGAGAGCTATGCCTGCCGGAGGGCTAGACATGACTGGGTGGGGGCTGGGAGTGTGATGCATGGAAGGACCCCGCTGCTTCTGTCTGCACGTTTCTGAGAGGGCTGTGCATTCATCACAAAGGTGCCAACAGGCCCATCAGGGTAAATGTTCCCCTTTCCCACTGCGCTGACAGGAGTGATTGATCTGAGCTGACAGCAGCTCGGCCCATTCAAAGGGCGGCTCGTGCTTGTGGCTGGGAGACGCCAGCGGCTCAGGAGACAGTGTGTGGTGCTGGAAGGTAAAATCTTTTCTAGTCATTAATGCCAAGAAATGTCAAAGGCGATGGAGTCACTGGTGCCGACTGACGGGAGCACTGTGTATGGAGAAAACACTGCAGCCTGCTGGGACACATGCTCTCTGCCAGACCCCTCTGTACACCGCAGCTAACGATGGCTCTGTGGCCATTCCGGTAGTGCTGGGCTAGCTTGTTCCCCTGGATGTGACCTCAGTGACCACTGCACTGGACACCAGCATTTGTTTGTGGGTCTGTGCACGAGGGGAGCTCTGAGACCTGGCTTCCATCCCTGCCACTTTGGGAGGCTATTCCACAGCCTAATGGCTATCCACCATTAAGAGATTTCTTGTAATACTCTGCTTTCTTCATTTCCTCCAGGCCCTCCTAGCAATTCCCCCATGTGCCTCTGCTTCCTTGATGTTTAGCCCATGCAAATACCTGCAGCATGCTATCATGTCTCCCCCAGGGCCTGATTTGCAGAGATGCAGTGTGCTCACAACTCCAGTGGAAGCTAATGGGAACTGATGGCAAATCAAGCTCTTAGCCAAGCTAGATCTGTTTAGCTCCTTCCATTCTCACCGTGAGAAAACCCCTCCAGCCCTCTACTCATTTCTTTGGCTCTTCCCTGAATTTTTCCCCTATGTGCTGACGGTTTTCTAGTAGTGAGGTGTCCAGCGCTGACCCCTGGCCCTCAGTCTCTGTGTGTGCACGTGACTGTGAGGCTGCCCACTCTAGGTGTGAACCCTGATCTGTTAGGGGACAGGGTGGGTCTCTCCACCAACTCAGTCATAAAAAGGATGCTTCCCAGAGAAGAACAGACGGTGCCAGCTGCTTTTTAAACCCTGTCCTGGCCGTCACGACTTTTTTGCCAAAATGGGCATTTATCTCATTTATTCTTGCCAAGTTGATCAGTTGATAAGAGCAAACAGGACAAATGCCCAGTTTTGCCAAAAAAAAGTGGGATGCAGAGGAACATGCAGGGGGTGGGGAGTTAGTGGCAATGCCAGCTCTGTGCAGTGGGGGAGGCAGGGCTCGGACAAAAAACTCTGCCAGCCCTTTGGGGGGGGCGGGGCTTGGGTGAGCAACTCAGGCCAACCCTGCATGGGGAGAGGGCTCGGGACAGCTCCACATGGTGCCCTATTTTCCCTTGGGGAAATATGGTCACCCTAGAGCTGCTAGGAACTGGCAGGAAGAGCAGCTGCAGGGGAAAGCCAGCAGTGGGGGGCTGGGAAGAGAATGCACACCCACATGGGGGACCATCACACCTGGGCACGTTCACCCTCTGAAAAGAGCAAGTTCAGCCCCTGCCAATTCCCTGTCATTTACTAAGGAGGAACCCCTCACATCCCCTCCCCCTCCCCAGGTGAGCCTTGGAGAAAGGTGGAGCTGACCTTCAGGGCCGGCTCTGGCTTTTTTGCCACCCCAGGCAAAAAAGCCGCCGGCCGCCCCCCCCCTGCAGGGGGCGGGGGAAGGCGGCCGGAGCCCCAGAGGGAGGGTGGTGAGCCCCGGCAGGGGCTCCGCTCTCCCCCCGGCGGCCGGGGGGAGGGCGGCCGGAGCCCTGGGAGGAGGGTGGCGAGCCCTGGCGGGGGCTCTGCTCTCCCCCTGGCGGCCGGGGGGAGGGCGCGGGGCGGGGAGGGCGGCCGGAGCCCTGGGAGGAGGGTGGCGAGCCCCGGCGGGGGCTCCGCTCTCCCCCTGGCGGCCGGGGGGGGCGCTGGGGGGGGTGGGCGGCCAGAGCGCCGGGGGGAGGGCGGCGAGCCCGGCCGTGGCCCCGCTCTCCCCGGGGGCCGGAGCGCCCCGCCGCCCCCCTCCAGGTGCTGCCCCAAGCACAAGCTTGGTGGGCTGGTGCCTGGAGCCGGCCCTGCTGACCTTGGAGAAAGGCAGCGCATCAGCCACATCCACCTGAGTGCCCTGAGCTAGTCTTGCCCACCGCCGTGGTACACAGGCTTCCAGATTTAAAAATGAGCCCCCTGTCTGGCTGTGGCTCAGAGAGGAGTCCCAGGAATCTTCCAAATCATCCAGCCCATATGCAATCACATTTTTCACATCTCTAGCCTCTGACTTGGCTAGCCACGATTGCTCCTCACAGCTCTCAGGAAGGAGAGGGAAGTCGTATTATCCCTATTTAATAGACAGGAGCATTAAGGGACCTGGACATGAAATGGCCAATTTCTCACAGAGCGGCGGTGGAAAAGCCAGGAATAAAACCCAGTAGACCTCACTCCCAATCTCTTGGCCCCATTCTCCTTCCAGGGCTGGGAGTAGAACCCAGGGTTCCTAACCCCCAGTCCTTCTGCTCTAATCATTACACAACATCTGCTATCTGCCACTCCCTCCTGTGTTAAAGCAGAGCCTGTGCTATGAAAGCAGTTCTCCCTTGGGCAGCTCCACAGTTAGCATCCCTTTCACCAAGCCCCTGGAGTTAATACATTATCAGGCTTCTCCAGAGACCCTTCAAGCAAAGAGAGAGACGTTGCTGAGAGACGCATACTAGACACATTGGGCTCCTTCCTCCTGGCCCTGGCAGCCGAACACTATTATAGCCATTACAGCACCCAGGAGCCTGCGGGGGCACAAACAGAATGACAAAGGCCATGCCCCAAAGATGGAGCTCTCCAATGAGCAGCATTCCCATCCCATGGCTGCTGGAATCACTGTCTGTGCCCTGCCTGCTAATACAGTCAGCGCTAAAGCCAGGTAACAGTTCTACCTTTGGAGACCAACACTGGGTTTGCACCCCTCCTTGCACCCATTTCCAGGTCTGGTGCATTGCAGCTTGGTGGCATGGGAGCTGCAGGATCTGGGGCCCATAGGGCCAATGCTGCTCGGTGGCTTGGGTGCAGCACAGTGATACAGCTGCTCTGGAGGAGCACAGACCTCCCTTTCCTTGCTACTGCTCATGGGAAGGTTCTGAGACTCTCTCTCCAGAGTGCCAACCAAATCCTGGGCAGCAGCAGTGCTGATCTCGGGGCACCCTGGCGAGCTAAGGGCCCTGTGTGAGCTGCTCTGTGGAGTGGATGAATAGGTAGGCAGCATTGTATCCCTGCTGCAGAAATCCACTCAGCTCTGGCAGGTATTAGAAGGGCTTTGCGCCAGCCCCATATGAAGGGGATAATACCTTTTAGCAATGATATTAATGCCTAATTTATCCTCTCTGGGCAAGGGTTTTTATGTTGCTGCTGCTCCTGCAGGCCCGGTAGACTCTGCAGAGGTTCCCATTTCCCTTCCTCTTGGGAACTAAAAAGCATCTTCCCTCCCCCATGGCCTGTGGTCAGAAAGGGGCAATAGGTACTCTTCTGTGCCGGGTTTTAGGGGTGGATTCTTTTTCTCTCTGTCACAGTCATGATTGCTTCCGAAACAGCAGCTGGGGAGAGGGAGCAGCCCTGGCTAAGCAACCTGCCCTCCTGCAGGGCCTAGGGCTAAAATGAGCCACAGGCATGGGGCTTCCCCCTGCCAGAGGTGTCACAACGTCACTGCACCTGCAAAGTCTCTTGGGATGATGTTACCTGGGCCCCACAAATGACTTCGGAGCCAGGCACACAGGACTAGGATCGCTGCCCTCCCTACCCACCCAGCGCATGCGCACACAGACACACAGAGCCAGAAGGAGCCCAGTAGCTCAGTGCTCTCCCTTCTCCAGCATTTCAGGGGACCTCGCCATATCTGGCATCCTCTGGCTTTCAGATGGACCCAGACCACTGTGCTTTGCACGGGTTCTGCCTCAAATCGCAGCCTTCCCCACACCTGGGGCCTCAAGGTAGGCAACCCCGCCTCCCACTGATTTTGGCTGGATCTGGGAGTGCCCAGCACCACAGAGAGACAGGTCCCCTGGCTTGGGCCCCACGGCTTAGAAATGGTGGCCTGTGTATTCAGTGACCCTGCTGGGGTCAGGCACCCACGTGGGACAGGCGGGCCCGGGGCAGGTTAGCAGAAGGCAAGGCCAGAGGAAGGAATGCAGAGGAGTTGAAGCCTCTAGGCACACATCAGAAGAGGAGCTGTTCCAAGCTTAAGTGGGAGGTGGGAAACCAACTGCAGAGTGCAAGGGGGAGCAGGGGCAGAGAAGGGCATGCAGGGAGAAGCTGAAGGAGGCACCTGGGCAGGGGAGGATGCCACGGAGAGCCTAGGAGGCCAGGGTGAGGAGCTGGAGCTGACATGGAAGGAGGTACAGGTGAGGCCCAGGGCTGGTGATGTGATATGGTGGGAGTGGCAGGGCAGGACAGGCATGTGAAGGGAGAAGAGGAAGCTGCAGTAGTCCAAGCGGGAGGTGGCGAAGGCCTGGAGAAGGCTTTGGCAGTATGGGTGGGGTGGATTTGGGAGCCCAGATACAGTGGGGAAGGAGCCAAGCGAGAGGATGCCTGTGACAGTGCAGGGGCAGGCTAGTAGGGTTGCAGCCCAAATGCCTGGCATGAGATGCTGACCTGTTGTAGCAGGCACCCACCCATGAGGCAGGACCAAGACATGGCAGAGACAGCCGGAGGCTGGGGGAAGATGTGCATGCACACAGAATTATTCTGGTTAGCAGGCTGTCAAAGCCAGCCTGTCCTGCCTGCAAAGCTGACTCCTACAGAGTTGGATTGTGCCCTTGCCATCTCGTCCACTTTGCCCCCCAGCACAGAAGTGGCTCAAGGCGCTGCCATGGCAGCAAGGAGCCCTCACTGCACTGAATTTGAGCCCAGAAGAAGTTACATCGCTCAGGACCTGTGCTGAATGCACCTTCCCCCCAATGCTTCTCTGGCCTAATCGTGCACCCGGCAGAGCTGCCCCAAACAGGATGTGGTTTGCCTCAGAATCATGATTAACTACACGGCAGCGCATCACCCCCAAAGCCTCCCGTTCACAAGGCACCTCCGGCTGGAGGTCTGAGCCTGCTCGGGGCAGCGATGGGATGCTGAGTGGATCAGCACCAGGCAAGATACCCCACCCCACATGGGGATTACTAGAGACCCTGGCCCCACGTTAATGAACTGCAGACGTGTGGCTGCCAAGCTGCGCCTGCCCTACGGCAGAGTGAGGCCTAAGGGAAGGCCTGTTCCATGGCTCCTCAACCTCACCCCTCCCATCCATCCTCTGCCTTGTGCTCTGAACACTAGTGCAGCAGGTGTGCAAACAGCTTGAGCTCCCTGCAGCACCAAACCTTAACCCCCATGCAGCCTCTGCTCACATGAGCTCTGGAATACAGCAACCCCACCCCCAAAGGTCCTCCAGCATCAGGGGCTGCAGAATTTCCCCCGGTGACGATATAACGCGAAGAGAAGCCAGGCCACCTCGATGGCACCGCAGCCGCTAGCACAGGCTCCTCTCGCTACTGCTTCCCCTACGGAAGCTACCACATTTCTCCTGTCCAAAGATCCCCTCCACACACTCTAATCGTCTGGCTGGACCTGCAAGCTGGTGTCTGGCTCTGTGCTGGAGCTCCTGGGGCAGTTCTGTTCTCAGAATATCCAGACGCCCTCCCAAGCTGAGAAGCAGACACCAGCTGCTGCAGCCTGAGAGAGAAAGGGATGTAGGGGGACAGCGGGGAGGGAGAACCCTGGGAGTTTCCTCTGTTAGGAATTCCCCTCCCAGCACTCCATGCCACTCTCCCCTTTGGTGACCAAGTCCCTGGCCTATTGTCTTGTTTCCTAGGAAACTTGTCTGGAGCTTCCCCCCCCAACCTACTTCTGCTCCTGCTCTGCCTGTACATCAACCAGCCACTGCTCCCAGCCTGAAGTGCGCAGCACGCCAGAGCTGTCACAGACATAACATCATCTGGCAGCAACACCACCTTCATTCTTGCTGGGGTTTCAAACGCTCCTCCTGGATGGGAAACTTGAAAGGATGCTGTCAGCTAGGTGCAGGTGCCACGCTTAGATGTGGGGTGTGGGGGAGGGAGATAAATAGAAAAGAGAACGGTTTGCAAAACCCAACACAGAGACATCTGTGCACCAGCTCGCTCTAGGGGAGAAACCGATGTAAACATCCCCCCTCACCCCCCGGGGATGAGCACCCAGCAAGAATGTGGAGGTGAAACTGATCAGCCCAGATTCAGCATCTGCGCTGAGTGATCAAAGCTGATTCATAGATTCCAAGGCCAGAAGCAACCGTTGGGATCATCTAGTCTGACCCGCTGTGTTACACAGGGCAGAGAACTGCCCCAGAATCATTCCTAGAGCAGAGCTTGAGAAAAACATCCTGTCTTGATTTACAAATGGTCAGTAATGGAGCATCCACCATGACCCTTGGTCAGTTGTTCCAATGGTTAATCACCCTCCCTGTTAAAAATTTACACCTATCCCCACTCTGAATTTCTCTAGCTTTAACTTCCAACCATTGGATCCTGCCATACCTTTCTCTGCTGGACTGAAGAAGCCTTTTTAAAATATTTGTTACCTTCTCTTTGTTAAGCTAAATAGATTGTGCTCCTGGAGTCTATCACTCTAAGGCAGGTTTTCTAATCCTTTCATCATTCCCATGGCTCTTCTCTGACCCCACTCTTCTTGAATTCGGGACACCAGACCTGGACACGGGATTCCAGCAGCAGTCACACCAGTGCCAAATACAGAGGTAAAATAACCTCTTTATTCTCCCAAAATAATCTCTCCTCCCCTACTAAAAATTCCCCCATTTTTACATCCCACAATCACATTAACCCTTTTGGCCACAGTGTCATGTTCAGCTGATTATCAACCATGACCCCCAAATCTTTTTCAGTGTCACCGTTTCCCAGGATCGAGCCCCCCATCCTGTAAGTGTGGCCTATGTTCTTTGTGCCCAGGTGGAGACACTTACATTTAGCCATATTAAAACACATTGTTAGGTTGTTCCCAAGCGATCCAGGTTGCTCTGTCACAGTGCCCTGTCCACTTCATTATTTACAACGCCCCCAATCTTTGTCATCTGCAAACTTTACCAGTGGTGGTTTTATGTTTTCTTCCAGGTACTGATAAAAATGTTGACTAGTGAAGGGCCAAGAACCGATCCCTGTGGGACCCCACTGGAAACATGGAATGTGGTGGGCTGAATGAGGGGCCTTACAGTCCTAGCCTTTGCTTCTTGCAGCCATGGGGCTGGGAGGGCAAAAGTGCCTTCCTGGTTCCAGGGTAGTCTGGGGACTGATATGGGTCATGGCAGGGGCACCATCGCCCTGGGTCATGGCATAATTTAGGGCAGCCTGGGGGTCCTCTCTATTTTATGTAAACCATGCCAGACTGCTCAGAATCCTGACAGATCCAGCTGTGCACTCTCTCTCCCACATCACATGCACCTGCCTGGGTCCATCTGTATGGAGGCACCTCCACGTACACTTTCCCTCACACTCCAACATATATACACCACTCACAAAGCTCTGCACATATACACTCGTGCACCACCACCCCTGCACATATGCACCTATGCCACACACATAGGTACCCCTGCACAGAGACCCCTGGGCACACACACGTGCACTGGTCCATATTTCTGCTACCAGGTTCCTAATAAAACTGGCTCCCTGGCCAAAGAAGGGAACTCGCCCCAGCCCACCCTGGGGAAAAGGCTGCTCCTGACCTCATTCCCTTTCACTCCCGCACCCCAGGCTCCCCCAAACACTCCAATTACAGAATGATGTGGGACTGCGAGCAGAGTCTTTGTGGCTGCCATGGGAGGCAGCAGTGCCCAGGGCTGCTCCAGCTGCTGCGTGTCCAGACGCTGGCTGGGAGGCAGGTAACCTCAGGGCAAGACAGACACCCGAGATGGCAGCTGGACCCCAGCAAGGCTCTGCCTGGGAGAGATGGGGACAGGCATGCTAGATGATGTTCCAACAGCCAGGCTGAGAAACAGCGCGAGGCTGGATCATGGGCTGAGCCTGCGACGTACAACCCCCAAAACCCCTCAGTGCAGGGGAGACTGACTAAAAGGCCTGGTGTACTCTGGAGGAGTCCGGAGCACTAGAGGGCACTTGGCAGGGCAGCTAGCAGTGGAGGCGGGGCCAGCTGACATGTTCCAGGAAAAGTGCAAACAGGGCCATTTCACAGCACTGGGTGAAGATCAGATGGGGTATAAAAGGACACGGGTCTGGCTGTTAAGGCACTAGATGGGTTGGGCTGGGTCCACACCCTGGGTGATCTTGGGCAAGTCACTGAATCCCAGGGCTCCAACTCCTGCTTGTATGGTGTATCCCTTTCTCTCCCCTTCCGTCTGCTCTGTTTAGTGCCTCCATTCCTCCTCTTCCTATGCATTTGTAACGGATCTAGCACAAGGTGGCCCTGTTCCCGGTCGGGACCACGAGACACAGCTGTAACACCCATTGCAATGGGTCAAACAGAGGAGCTTCCATCACTGCCTCGCAGCCCCCAAGATCACCTCTCTGGAGGCTGCATGAAGAAGGGGGAGTTGAAACAAGCATGTTACCCTCTGCATAAGCAGTCACCAGAGAGGGCTTAACTCAGTGGCACAGCAACAGCGTGAAGGGGGGCATCCCCTCTCTGGACTCCAGGGAGACTCCGTGGGGCTGGGCAGAGGCTGGAGGGCAATGGGCTCCTTACAATGGAACAGCAGAGGGATTCCACCACCAGAGGCCTGGGCCCAGAACTCCAGTCGCAAGGAGCATGGGATCAGAGGCGCTGTTTTGAGTAGGAGTGCGGTCGGTGCTCCTGTATGCTCTATGCAGGGGATGAAAACGACTCGGAGCCTTCTAACAACAGGAGCAAATCCCAGCGCCCCGCAGGAGATGAGCCAGGCCATGTCTCGGGCTGCTGAGTGAAAGAGGGGGCCAGAGATCAAACGCTGCGTGGTCCCGAGGGGCAGCACTTTCCCTGAGAGCTGAAAAGAGCAGGCCAAGCAGCGCTGTTCACTTGCCTGATAGGCCCTGCCAAGCTCCATTGTCTGCATGTCTGTCAAAGCTGGCGTTTGGGGCCAAACCTCAGTCTGCTGGGCTCAGCGGCCAAACGGCAGGCACACTGTGGGAGGGGGGGAGGGGCAAAGGGGGGCACCACCCCATGCTGCCCGGCCGGGGGAACTGCCAGCACTAACACCCAGGACTCTGCAGGACTGACTTTGACAATTTAACTATGAGAGGAGGGGAAGGAGGCGAGAGAGACCCTGGGAATAACAAAGCTTCCCCATCCCACAGGGGTCTGCAAGGGTCAATATAGTAATGATTGTTACTACTCAGACATTACAGTACCATGGCCCAGATCAGTCCCATAGATCAATTGATCCCAATGTGCTGGGGGCAGGGAGAGAGGCTGAGTTGCACCCCAGGGAGGGATGTTTTCTCAGGAGTGATCCAGGACCAGTGCTTGGGCAATGCATTCCAGGCCTAAAGCAGACATACCGGCCAGTGAAGCATTACTAGCCTTGGCTTGTTGCAAGATACGGGACTTCACAATCATACCATCTTGTCCTTCCCCACTATCTCCGGGGGTATGTCGACCTTTGTATCTGTTACCAATCCCTGGGTCTAGTGGGGGGGAATCTGGCACTGGCCTAAGGTCAAACATAGCTAGTCCCAGCATGGCACAATTTTCATCCCCCAACAACCAGAGCAGCCACAAAAGCAAGGCCCTGGGAAACCAGATTGGACAGTACTGGAGGGTCGACAGTTGGAGAGAGGGGACATGGGTCCCTCAGCTAATCCTCATCTTCCCTCCTTGGCTGGCTGGATGCTGCCGTTAGGGTGACCTCTGGCTGACTTTGTTTTATGAATTATTTAATCACTTCCCCACCCCACCCCCAACATCTGTAAGGCCAACTTCCAAGCTCCTGATGGGCCCGGCCCCATGACAGCGACACAGGCAGAGCCCTTGGGTGCCAGCCCTGAGCGTCAGGAGCGGGAGCTGGTGCTCTCGGGTGGGGGAGAAAGGGGCCCATGGTCTGGGGGAAGGAGAGGCGAGCTTGGCAGAACTGCAGCCCTCGGTTTCCCTCCAGCTATCTTAGCGGAGCTGCCGCCGCGCAGGAATACATCAGCTTTCGCCCACCCTGTTCCAGACCCAGCAGCCGCTCCCGGCAACTGGAGCAGGAGGCTTCAGGGGCGAGACTGACGAGCTTGCAATGGCCGAGCCGCGAAATACCCAGGCGAGCTCTGGCAGCTCTCCCTCCAGGAAGCCTTTGCAAACAGCTCCCCCGTGTGGGCAAACATCACACCAAGCTCCCCGGCCCTGGTCCGTGCGGCTGACAGCGACGCCGCACTTCCTCGGGGCAGCTGGGCCTCTATCCCAGGCGCGTGCAGGCCGGGCCGCCTTCGGAACCCCCAGCTCACCAGCACGGATCACTGGCCGGCGAAGTGCCGGAGGCACAGGGCTTTGCTGTGGCGTAAGGACGAGACTGTGATAATGTGTCAAGCCCCTGTGATGCAAGGACGGAGGGGCCAGGGTAGTGCAGAGCCTGACATTTAAGAGATCCCAGGTTCAATTCCCTGCCCTGCTGCAGACGGCCAGGGCAAACTTGGGCAAGTCTCTTAGGTCCCTATCTGTGCAAAAGCACAAAGAAACGATGGGAGTAACAGGACTGCCCACCTCACAGGGAGTTGTGCAGTGTGAGGTGCTCACACTCCAGCAATAGGGACCATGTAAGTACTAGAAACAGCCCATCTGGTCACCATGTTGTCTTAGCCATCCCCTGGGACCCACTAGCTTTCCCCCTCTTCACGGGCGGGGCAGAAGCTGATTTTCCTCTTCTCCCTGCCATCCTGGTGCCCATCAGAGGGGGCATGAGCAGACGCCTCCACACGGCCATTCTAGATCCTCAGTGCCGCCCGCTGGGCCTTCTCTTCCCTTCCATCTCAGGCCCGGCCCAGTCGTTTGAGCAGCAGGATTGAAATCAGGAGATCTGGGTTAGCTGTAGGATCTTGGGCAAGTGTTGTTCCCTTTCTGTATCTCAATTTGCCCTGCTGTAAAATGGCAATAAAAATAACCCGGGGGGGGGGGGGGGGGATGAGAATTAAGTGATTAGTGGCTGTGACGTGCTTGAGAGCCTCTGATGCCAGGTGCCATACAAGGTGCAGTGCTGCTCACTCTTCACTCAGACCCACTGGCTCTGCAGCAGCTGCATGGTGCCTGGGCACTCCTGCCCTGGAGAAATGAATGAGGCCAGATCACTTCCTGCCAACACTCTGCCTGTCTCGAGCCCACCCCCACTGGTGTTCAGGTCGCCCAGGGCTTAGGCAGTTCAGTTAGCCCCCACCAGCCTTGCGAGTCAGGGAAGTGTTCCTCACATTTTACAGATGGGAAACTCTGGCACACAGGGGTGACGTGTTTGCCCATGGTCACATGTGTCAACAGCAGAATGGGGAAAGGAGCCAGATCTGACTTTTAGGCCTTGGCTTCAGCTTCAGACACTATCTTGTCTCATCCTACATGTCCCATCCCAGATAACACACACAAATGGCTGAGCTTCAAGCTCACAGCACCACGAGCCCTCAGTGCCTCACAGGCACAGTCATGGCACTCCAGTACCACCCTGCCAGCAATGCCACATGCCATCTGCATACACCACAAACAGAGCACACATTGGGCATGGTTGGGATTGACTGAGGTTTCATTGTTACACACAAGAATTACATTCCATGACTGGGCCCCAATTACTGCAGGGCTGCATTTTCAACACACAACACAGGCTAAGAGCGCACACAAACGCACCAGCCATATAGATGCCAAACACTTCTTACCCATTACAATGCTATTTGAAATGCAGAGGACAGACAACGACAGCAATAGAAGGGTGAAGAGCCCTCTGCCACAGCATGATCTAAAGTAACCTGGAGACTGAGATAATGGAAAATGAACCATTTGTGCCCTAGTTTACCTTGACCCTCTTCCACTGGAGTTATTGTGTTTCAAACAGAATCCAAATCCTGCTCTGTCTCTCCCTCCCACCCCATGCTGCTGACGAACTTCTCTGTGTGCCTTTTAGACACGTCTAATTAGATGGACTATTTTCTCTTACCCATCCCCAGTGTCACCCCCTCCCCCCGAAGCTGGCAATCACAAGGGCAGAATGCTGGCTTGCTCAGCAAGCTGGAATCAAAGTTTGAACAGCAAAACCCAGCAGGTGTGGGATGTGATCAGAGAGGCCCAGAGAGCCTTTGCTCCATCTGCACCCCTCCCAATCCGTCTGCCCTAGCAACCTTCAGTCCAACGCAGCCGCTCGTCTGTCTGCTCTCCCTCAGGCTACAGTGCTTCTGGTTTATTTCCACTCCTGCTAAGATCTATAACAAGATGTGCCATAATGAGGTCTATGGAGTCAGATACTGTGATGCTTGCTGCATGCCAGCATGGTGTGCCAGACAATGGGCTACTGTACAAACCCCAACCGTACCTGGCCCATCTCTGCGAACAGCAGCTGCTGATGGAAACTGTTTGGCAGAGAACAAGGTCCTGGACTGCAGCTCTCCTAAGAAGTTCTCTCTGAGAAAGCAGCAGCTTTATACAGGTTTCCATCCCAACACAAAGCAGGGACAGTTCGGTATTTGTATAGTGCCCAGAGGCCCTCCCCGAGGTCAGCGCCCCATTGTGCGAGGTGCTACAGACATGTAGGGCACAATCCTGGTGCGTGGCCCTGCACTAAAGAAAAGCCCAGTCCAGATTCTGACTGGTTTGGTCGGCAATGCTGCAGGGAGACAGCCGGGTCGGGTTCTCCAGCTCCCATGCAGTGGCAAGTTCCTTCCACTGGCTCTCAGCTGGAGTGCAGCTGTACATACACATTTCGCGTCCCCAGCACCCAAAGCCTGAGTTCACGGGGTGGGGTGGGCATGGCTGTCCCATGTCACACCGGGAAGCACCCAGCATGTGGAAGGCTCCATATAACCAGAAAGGAACGTGGCTGTCAGCATTCAGGATTGAATCATAGAACATCAGGGTTGGAAGGGACCTCAGGAGGTCATCTAGTCCAACCCTCTGCTCAAAGCAGGACCAACCCCAACAAAATCATCCCAGCCAGGGCATTGTCAAGCCTCACGTTAAAAACCTCTACGGAAGGAGATTCCACCACTTCCCTAGGTAACCCATTCCAGTGCTTCACCACCCTCCTAGTGAAAAAGTTTTTCCTAATATCCAACCTAAACCTCCCCCACTACAACTTGAGACCATTACTCCTTGTTCTGTCATCTGGTACCACTGAGAACAGTCTAGATCCATCCTCTTTGGAACCCCCTTTCAGGTAGTTGAAAGCAGCTATCAAATTCCCCCTCATTCTTCTCTTCTGCAGACTAAATAACCCCAGTTCCCTCAGCCTCTCCTTATAAGTCATGTGTTCCAGCCCCCTAATCATTTTTGTTGCCCTCCGCTGGACTCTTTCCAATTTTTTCACATCCTTCTTGTAGTGTGGGGCCCAAAAGTGGACACGGTACTCCAGATGAGGCTTCAATGTTGAATTGTACTTCATTAGTTCCCTGAGATGGAAGACATTCCCACCGCCAAGCGGCAGGCAAAGCCAATGCCTTTAGCCCACAGGGCAGGGACTTGGCCCGGCTTTTTGGACCCATGACACAACAGAGAGAGGGGATTCAGTTGGGTTAAACAAGCCAGAACCGCTCAGAAAGCAGCTAAAAGGAGGAATGTTCTGAGCTTGGGAAGTGCAAGGATTGCTCCTGCCAGCTTCGCAGGGTTAATCCAGAGTGACACTGCAGGTGGAGTTTCAGAAAGAGTGAGTCAGTCCTTGGGGAGGGGAAGGATAGCTGGCAACCAAACCCTGAGTGCACAAAAGAATCTGCACGCTCTTTCATTTTCCAGTCGAGTGGGACTGAGCAGAAGACGGCACAAGGGTTTCAGCAGCATGTTCACAGCAAGAGCCATCAAAGGGTATCACAGCCCTTCCATGGGTCTCCACCCCGCTAGCACATCTGCCTTGCCCCTGCTGCCACCCCCACCCATGCAGTGACAGTCTGCTCACTGCATGTGTCCCCACACTAGCATAGTAGCTGATCCTCAGGAAGGATAGCAGCCTAGCAGATCTACTCTTTAGCCAGGGCTGCGGTGCTGAGGGTCCCAGGTGAAAACCCCACTGGTGACGCATACAGGGAGGTGTGGGGGGCATGACATTGGACATTCTGTTGGTGCAGTGCCAGCTAGTTAGCACCTCAGGCTCCTGTTCTCTGCTGTGGTCCTTCATCCCCTCCACAACTGCCCCACCCCAACAACTATTCACGAAAGAAGGGGTTAAATGTGTGATTTAACCAAGCACTCCGTCCAAACAGGGGCCTCTCCCCAGAGCTGTGCAGGTTCCTTGGATGCCGGTGAGACAGCAGCGGAGGAAAGGGAAGAGGGTGAACAGGCAGCACCCCCAAAAGGAAAATGCAATGCAAGCCAGTGGGACACTTTCCCTGAGATACTGGAGACAGTCGCCAGCCGCAAGTCCTGCCATTGAAATGGTTAAACATGGGAACAGTGTGAGTCAATCAGCTCCCACCCCAAACATGGTCCTAGGAGCTTTGCTGCTGACTAAGGCTACGTCTACACTATGGGGACTATAGCAACACAGCTCCATCACCGCAGCAATGCCAGCACACACCCGCAGTGTCAATGCAACCTACAGACGGAAGGGGCTTTTCCATTGGCATAGGAACACCACCTACCCCAGTGATGGTAGCTAGCCTGATGAAAAACTGCTTCTGTCACCCCAGCTGTGTCAACACCGGGGGTGCGGTCAGCACAGCCATGGCGCTCGCAAGCTCTGGAATTATGCTGACCTAAATTTTCAGTGGAGCCCAGGTCCAAAGACCAAGTCATTGCGAGTTACGAAGCCCCCACAGCTAGTAAACCTACCCCTGGGCTACACCTGCAAAGCCATCCCCAGCCCTCGAAAACCCCAGGGATACTGCAAACTTGGTTCTTTCCCATTATAACCCACTGAGCTAACCCATGGCCTCTGCCCCAAAGCGACACGCAGATACAGACCTGCCACTGCAGCAGGGGACAATCAAGAGCAGAAGTCAAGTGCTGCAACTGGCCTTTGAAACAGCCGCTTCTCTGAGGGGGCTTCACAGGACATGGAGGGTGCCAAGCAACCACCTCCCCAGGATCCCCCCACCCCATCCTTGGCTAAAGTTAACTCAGTGTTTGTCAAAGAGACCATGCAGAGCCAAGACCTTTGCTTACCCACTGGATGGGTACAGCCTGGGCAGCAATAGTGCAAGTTTCCACACCCGATGCCACCTGTCTATGGCGCTATCCTCACCATAGGATCTAGGTGCTTACCCGCATGCCTCAGGCATAGCTAGACCACCAACTCATTTCACACAGGCCCATTTCACACCCCACATTGGCGAGAATCCAGGCAAAAGGCCCCATATCCTTCCAACTGCTCCCTCAGCCTGCTGGGCCCTTGGGGGGGCCCAACTACCACAAAATCCAACCCTCCTGCCTAGGAAAAGCCTGGGGCTCTGTGAGGGCCTGCATGGGACAGGGCTGGGGGGCATCGCAGGGGGAGAGGGCAATGGGAAGCCCAGAGTAACATTAGGAACAATAATTAATCCAGTTTGAAGAGAACCTGGGACCTATTGCACCCAGGAGCTCTTCTGCCTCATTTACAATCCCAGCAGCCCCAGGGGTTGAACGACAAGCAGAGATGGCCAGTGGAGTTCTGCCTGCAAAGATGGGCCAGGGCTTTGAACCCAAAAGCAAAGGAACTCATCCAGGGGCAGGACCAGCTGAGCTGCAGTGCTAAGGGGCAGGGACTCCAGTGTGAGCCAGGAGCTTGAAATCAAGCCCTGGGTACAAAACCTGAACAAAAAGACATTAAGTGTCTATCTTAGCTGTGATCCACCAGCTCAGGACCTACGCCCACAGGGCAGCTCTGCTAAAAACACAAGGGGAAATGCTCATTAGTACAGGGAGTGAAGGGACTAGCCACAATGCACCCGTGCACTGTGGAACGAAGGCAGAAGGGCAGGCAGGAGCTCAGACCCGGGGGGGGTGGGATGGGAGAGGGGGGATGGGCAGGCCGGAATTCAGACCCGGGGGGGGGGGGCGGTCGGGAGGAGAAGAGAGGGGGATGGGCAGGTGGGAGCTCAGACCTGGGGTGGGAAGAGGCACAAGGAGAAGGGGAGGCCGGAGTTCAGACACGCACCCTTTTCTTCGGTAGGTGAACGCCCGTGGTCTGGTTCATGATCACCAGGGTAGGGTAGAAGGGCAGTGCCAGGCAGAAATACCAAGCTACCCCTTTGATCTGTGCTTGGAACCAGTCAGAGCAAATCCCGAGGACTACAGTGAAGGTGGCCAGCAGACACACAACCAGGCCACATGTGACATGGTACAGCCTCAGCCGTGCCACAGAGGAGATCCTCAGCAGCTGGGGGAAGCGCAGGCTAAGCCCGCACAGAGCCTGCCCGCAGGTGGCAGCCAGAGTCAGGACTCCCAGGAGGCTATGCCAGGAAACCAAGTGCGGGAGCTCGCTCCGATTCTTGCTGGAGATGATGAAGGCCAGGCCCAGCGTGGCAGCCACAACCACTAGCGTCTGCGCGGTCCAGTGCAGCCACACTTTCACCTGGCGGGAGCAAAGGCAGAACGGCGAGTTCTCAGGCGAGAAGAGCAGGATGGCTTCGGGTAGGCAGAGGCAGAACTGGGGACACAGGAGACCATTAGCAACACAAGGCCCGGCTGCCCCCCACCCTGCCCAGCAGGAACACTGGCCAAGGACCCTGAGTGGGACAGCACGTTAGCCCAGAGACAGAAGAGCACAAGGGGCCTTTAGGGGTAGAAGGAAAAGTTCACACTTCCAGCCATGAGCCACTACCGTGGGTAGAGCCATGAGATCGCCACCACCAGTGACGAGAGGGCTCAGCGTACATAAGGGGGGACTGGGAAACTTGGCCTTGTCCCTGTGAGTTAGTTCAATCCTAGCAAATCATGCACACTCCTGCTCCCATCATCAGCGTCAGGGCTTTGCAGGGCAGGTCGACGCTGCCGCAGCGTTAGCATGTCACATGCGGACGCTACACCCACCTCCAGCCTCTTTCCAGGGGTTGTTTTGAATCTAAAAAGCCCCCTATTGCATGTTCCTGGGGACTTTCGAGACCTTCCTCCCACTCCAGTGGAGCTCAGGTGGGATACGCTCCTGCAGCCCCCATGTTTCTATTCTGCGGGGTGGGGGGAGATAAAGGTCAGAAGCAGGGCATTCCAGGCTCGAATACGTGTCCCACTTTTTATTATTATTTTTAAACCTTCAGGGAATGTTGCAGGATCCAGCTATTCCCTAAGGCCTGTCATGGGAAGAGGGTTTTCTCGGGGGTTAGAATTTGCCTTTTCATTGTTTTCATTTAGCTATGCTTTTAAACTAGTGTAAATGTGTTTGGAAAATTGTAACTGGTGGCCAGTTTAATCAATCAAAATAAATAATTCTCATCTATTTCATATATAGTGGAAACCATCTTTAACTCCTGGCAGTGTAAGAGGGTCTTGCCTCCCACTGTACATTCAGAATTCCCAGATACACTTCTCTTACTGATGTTCACAAGCTTCCCACTCTGCTCCAGACGAGATCCCTTCACCCCTGAACCCTCGCTCTCAGCCATTGGCACAGCAGCTTTCACTCCAAACTGACACTGAACCACATCTGGAAGCAGCCATTTGCGCAGGGCTAAGAACTACTGTTTGGGGGCATTTTGCCAATCAGGAGAGCACCTACTTTAAAGATGTGGGGAATAAATTCATTGTTGACACCAGATCAGATGCTCTAGAGTCTGCGCTTCTCTCCAACCACCACATCCACCGACTGAAACACTGGAAACCAGACCTCGGGAGTGAATGGGAGCCAGCTAGGACACGCAAGTACGCAGGAAGATAGCACTTGCTGCAATGGATCATGGGCTGAATCCGACAAGGACAAATGAGTGCATGCTGCTAAGGGTGGCTCCATCTGCACGAGTGGGACCCCGGGGGAGGGAAGCCAGAGCTACCTGCTAACGTCTCCAAAAGCAAACCAAAGCAGCTATAAACCCGGGGACATTTCTAGTAGATAAACAGAAAAAAAAAAATAAACTTACCGCTATAGACATAAAGACAGGGTGCCAAGAAAACAGACCTGGGAAGGAAAGAGTCAACACTTCGGGTTGGGGCAACACTTAGCACTAAACAGGAAATGATGCTTCATTCACCCATTCTGTACCGGAGCACTTCTTATCACCATTACATTTCCTCTCCCCTGGCTGTGGAGCCTGATGGGGACAATCAAGCATGGAGGGTGCACTGAACTATCTGGTGCTCTGGTCTGAATCCTGTTTTCCTGATGGATTTGGGAAGGCTTGTGGAATACAGCATTTCAGTCCCTTTCTCCCCACCCCCACCCCCACCCTTGGCAATGTTTATTTCTATCCTTGGAGATAATATCCCTTCTCAGAATTAATCAGTGGTTCTTCAAAACTACTGCGTGTTCAAACTGAGCGGAAGCCAAGGTGAGTGCAGCCTTTTAAACAATGTTACATTGACCAGAGTCTTTGCACTGCAGCTTTTCCCAGATACATCCCATTTCACACTCAACTTCTCCTGCCCTCCCCACCCCCCCACATGGACCCAGGGCCGGCTCTGGCTTTTTTGCCGCCCTAGGCGCGGCAGGGGAGGGCGCCGAGCAATCCCCGACCGGCCGGAGCGCCGGGGGGAGGGCGGCGAGCCTGCCGCGGCTCTGCTCTCCCCGGCGGCCAGAGCGCCGGGAGGAGGGCAGAGAGCCCCCGGCGGCCAGAGCGCCGGGAGGAGGGCGGAGAGCTCCCGGCGGCCAGAGCGCCGGGAGGAGGGCGGCGAGCCTGCCGCGGCTCTGCTCTCTCCGGCAGCCAGAGCGCCGGGAGGAGGGCGGAGAGCCCCCGGCGGCCAGAGCGCCGGGAGGAGGGCGGAGAGCCCAACCGGGGCTCTCCGCTCTCCCCGGCGGCCAGAGCGCCGGGAGCAGGGCGGGGAGCCCGACCGGGGCTCTCCGCTCTCCCCGGCGGCCAGAGCGCCGAGAGCAGGGCGGAGAGTCCCCGGCGGCCAGAGCGCCGGGAGGAGGGCGGAGAGCCCGACCGGGGCTGTCCACTCTCCCCGGCGGCCAGAGCGCCGGGAGCAGGGCGGGGAGCCCGACCGGGGCTGTCCACTCTCCCCGGCGGCCAGAGCGCCGGGAGCAGGGCGGGGAGCCCGACTGGGGCTCTCCACTCTCCCCGGCGGCCAGAGCGCCGGGAGCAGGGCGGGGAGCCTGACCGGGGCTCTCCACTCTCCCCGGCGGCCAGAGCGCCGGGAGCAGGGCGGGGAGCCCCCGGCGGCCGGAGCGCCGCGGGGAGGGCGGCGAGCCCAGTCGCGGCCCCGCTTTCAGGCAGGAGCGCCCCGCCGCGCCGCCCCCCTCCAGGCGCCGCCCCAAGCACATGCTTGGTGGGCTAGTGCCTGGAGCCGGCCCTGCATGGACCTTTTCTAACAGCAGAGAGTTGACCCAAACACAGGGAATGCTGAAACTGACATGCTGGGAAACTTCATAGATGCTGAAAAACTAAGTGGTCCATAATTGCACACTTCCTCCTTCTCCTCCCACTCTCCGCTAGGTCCCTCCGCACTTTAAAAGCCAGTGTCACCCATCTTCGTGAAGAGGAGCGACTGACAACACAGTGGAGAGCAAGAAATAAAACTGCTGGCTCCTGCTCTCCAGCCCCTGGCTCCCTCTCCCAGGGGTGAGAGGAGACATGCACATGGGTAATGCTGGGACAGGAAGGGCTCTGGCCAGTCCCAGGAAGGACGACACCCCATTTCAGAGACCCAGGACAGGGAGGATGTTCTCCACAGTGGAAGAGGGGTCCGGAAGGGGGTTGGGAACTGACTCAGTGCAGACCCCAATGCCCCAACACGGGGGCACTGTACTATAGGGAGCAGGGTGGAGGCTTGGGAGAGGGTGCTCAGTTGCTCTGTAGCCCACTTACCAGTAATTACTAAGAGGGAACCCCTGACTCTGGCCCTGTGTTCCCCGCCCTCAGCCTGCTGCATCCCTAAAGCCCCATCACTTCCTCTCCCACCGCACCTCCTCTGGCCCCTGCACCCTCCATCGCCCCCCATCCAGCTTCACCCCAACACTCACCTGGGCCCACCCAGCCTCCCGCCTAGTTCATGCCTCCCCTCCCCTGGCTCCACACTCCATCCCTGCCCCTCCACAAACCCCCATCAACCCCCTCCCCAGACCAGCCTCCCCTACCCCAGCCCCCCACCCCAGTCCCTACCCCCCTTAACCCTTTCCCCAGCCAGCCCCTCCACTGACCTCCTCAAGTCCCTGCCCCCCTCAAGTCCCTCCCCAAACCATGCCTCCCCTACCCCAGCCTCCGCCCCTTAACCCTTCTCCCCTCAGCCCCCACCCCACTTACTGGTGCCGGGTCGGGAGAGCAGCAGCAGGAAGAGGGTGAGGCCCAGCGCCACCAGGTGCGCCAGGAGGCCGGTGCCACGCCGCAGCCAGCGGGAGACGCGGGACTCAGGGGGCCCGGCCTGCATGGCAGGACCGGGGGCAGCCCCCGCCCCAACGACACCGGCCTGCGAGGGGTGGGGAGGGGCCGAGGGCGTGAGACGGGGCCGGAGGGGAGAGGGAGGGGTGGAGCTAGAAGGGGGGGAGGGAGGAGTGGATGGGAGAGGGCGGGGCTAAAGGGGGCAGAGGGAAGAGGGAGGGGCCAGAGGGGCGGAGCTAGAGGGATCCAGGGGGGCTGGAGGGAGGATCTGGAGGACTGAAATCCTACCGGTGGAGCCACTCTTTCTCCCAAGAGCCTTGACCCTAGACCACCTCCCTTTGGGTTCATGGGGCGCAGCCCATCTTCTAGGAGGGCAGTCAGCCTGGAGGCCAAAGCCGCATCGCCCCTTTGGGCTGGCATCGCTCTGGGGCCGGTTCCCTGCTGTGCCAGCTGGCAGCCAACATAGGCCAGGACCCCAAAGGGGGCAGCTCCTTGGGTGTTTAAGACCCACGCCCACACCCCAGCAGTATGAATTCAGCCTTCCCACACAGGGACATCACCCAGGGCTCCTGGGCTGCCCCGTGTCCTGTGGGCACACTCTGCTGCCCTATGGCTAGCAGAATGAGGCTGGGGAAACTCCACAAAGAGGGATCTGGTCACAGACACTTGGAGGAATGGATGTTGAGGGCTTTTTCTAAACCACTGCCCTGCCTGCCCATTCTTGGGCAAGGATCAACTGACTGCTTCCTGCAAGCCTGCTCCAGACAGGCCTTTCCTCACTCCCGCAGCAGAAGGGCTGCTGTTCTCATGTGGGTGTCTGCTCCAAGCTGATTTTTGTGGGGGATGAGGGAGGATTTCAGCCAAAACAGTTCAGCTGCTTCTGAGATGAAGGCTAGTGAAAAATACCTTGTTTTTCCCACATTAAAAAATTCTGAGCCTCTTTTTGGAAAGCTCTAGCACCTCCCTGCTTTGGGACAGGGACTTGAAGTTTGACAGGGTGTTAGAAATGTGCCTTTTGCCATCCCTGGAGAAATCTGCCCATATTTGGCCAAGTTATGAGCATCTGAAAAATTGCGGTTTGCATATGCTCAGCTGAGACTTGGATTTTTGCAGCTCAGTTCTCCAAAGATTCTGGCTGCACTGGGTCCACTCCAGGCTGGGCCTCACAAGCACTTTCCCTGCACGTGCAGTTCTGGGTTGCTGTGGGTGATGCCAAGCAGCCAAGGCCCAGCCAGGGTGCCCGAACTGAGAGCCAGGAGCCAGTCTCCTGTGCTCTCAGTGACCCCCCTGGCTGGGTCCAGGCAGCTTGGAGGAGGAAGCTGCCTGATATGAACGCAGAGGGAACGAGAGCGAGAACTGTGAGCTGGGGCTGGGGAGAGCAGATTGAGGCTATGTCTACGCTGCACACCAGCGTCGGCAGCGTCTAGGGGACGTGTAGCGACACACTACAGTGAAAAGCAGGCTGCGTCCACACTGCAGTGTGTAGCTAAACATGTCAGTGAAAGGCTGGCAGGGCAGGCAGTGGGGGAAGGCTCCAGTAGCTGGGAGACAGCAGGACACGACATGGCTAAAAACAGCAGGACAGACTGGGAGGCGCGGCTTGGGCCAAACAGAGACGTGTATTACTGTAGTGCCCAGGAGCCCTAGTTATGGACCATTGTGCTAGGTGCTGTACAAACATTAGCCTGAGGCAACTAAGTCACCACCGCCAGGCACCCAGTCCCAGCCTGTTTAAAGAAGAGCTATAAGCTGAAAAGGGTCTCTATCCAAACCGCCTGTCTGGGCTCTCCTTGGAATGCCAGCCCTGCAGCCTTTCCCCAGGATCTCACCATCGAGTTACAGATCCGACACTAACCAGCTTTCTTGGAAGAGGGGAAAAAAAGGCAGCTGGACAAAGGACCTGGACTGGGGGTCAGGAGCCTTGGGCCTATTCCCAGCTTTGCCACTTGGCTGCTGGATGACCTTGGGCAAGTCACTTTTACTCTCTATGTGCCTGTTTTCCTTCCCACCCTTTGTCTAGTTGAGATTGGGGCAGGGACTGTCTCTAACCATGGATTTGTACAATGCCCAGCCTGTCGGGGCCTTGAGCCATTAGCCCAATACAACAAATAATTCATAATAATAGACTTGGGGGGTTGGACCAGCACAGCATTGGCCAAGCAGCAGATATGATTCTCAGCCACGCCACAACTGGCTCAAGCCACCCTTCTGGTCCTAAGGACAGTGCAAAGTAGTAATCTTCACAAACGAAGACATGAGCTGGAGGAGAGTTAGACAAGAACATGGGTGCCGGTTCAGGGCTGTCCCGTTGGGGTGGGGTATTCCTGTCTATCACACAACCACTTCACTGGGTGCCAGTCGCTGACCAGGGTTAGAACAGGAATGGGGCACTGAGATAGAAATCGGGCCAGGCATAATGAACAGCAGAGGGAATCAGAAAAACAGAGGCCTCATGAAGTAGCCCAAGACATTGCACTAAAGGACCGGCATGAACACTGCATGATCCTGACATAAGCCCCGTTCCGGAGCAGCAAAAACGCTTGCGTCACCAAGCACAGCTTTGGGAGAAGGGAAGTGCCTACACGTCAGGGCACTGCCAGCAGGGGGAGCCACCCATGCACCAGGCATATGTCAGGGCACTAGCAGCAATGAGCGATGACATGCACACCAGGGCACGGCCTGCAGAGGGATCTTACCCCCACATGTAGCTGGCTGGAAAATCCGCTTCCTGGCCCTGCCAGGAGGGGGCGCCTGCCCCTCCCCCCCCCCCCACGCTGAACGCCACAGGCCAAACCACCCTTTCAATACTGATTTTTCTTTTTTTAAAAAAGAAACAAAAACAGCAATAATAATTCTTATAAATATCCCAGGCCGGCTGTGTGGCTGCCTCCTCGGTCCAGTCCATCCGCTTCAAACCTCCTCCCAGGTGTGGATCGGGTTTGCGTCTGGATTTTTTTTTCCCCCTTGGGATTTTGTTCGTTCAGGTTTTTTTAGCAGCAACAGAACAGGAAAAGAGTCTTGAGGTATTTTTATACAGTTTTTTTTTTCTTTTAAAAAAAATAATATAAAGTTATAAAAAGCAGTGGCCTCTGAATCCGACCCAGGGCCTCCCAGTCCTCAGGACCGATGGCTCCGTCTGCATCGCACAGGCACTTGCTTGTTAATGCGCTTTCGACTGCAAGGAGACAAGAGGACAGGGGGTCAGCACAGCGGAACAAAGGAGCAGAACAGACGAGCACGGAGGGCCAATGTTCCCCCGCCGCAGGGGCTCAAAACTAGGGCGACTTGTCAGGAGCCCAAGGGCTGTGTCTAATTGGCGTCTACTTATAATAAAAGCACACTCTTGTGTTTGCATCTGAATAGCTGAATAAGAGCTCTCAGTGCCAGAGCCCTTCAGAGAAGTGCAGCATGCCCTGTGCTGCTGGAAATGCCATCGTGTGGCCCTTGTTAAGATCAGCAACTTCCCAGCGAATGTGCCTCCTCCCATAAAATGGTGATTCCCTCCCCCGCAAACTTCCCCAGGGACCTGAGAATCCAGCTGGGCTCTGTCTTTGTTGCACATCATCCATAATAAAGGTTTGACAGGCCATAACTTGGTGGGTTTTCACAGAGGTCACTGACTGATTCTGTTAATGCACAAAAAGGAACAGACTCTTTCCGGTGGCCGGGCTGGCCCCACAGGTCTAACAGGAATAGACTCTACCCTGCAGGGCTAATGGGAGTCATAAGCAGTAGAAACATAATGACACCAAGAAGCCAGCAGCTGTGATGCACACAGCCAGAAAGCAGGTCGGCTGAGTACAGGGGGGATGTTTCACCTTTCAGAGCAGATCAGCACATCAAAGCTCACAACCCCTGAGAAGCAGGTCAAGATCATTCTCCCCATTTTATGGACGGGGAAACTGAGGCCCAGAGAGGGGAAGCAATTCACCCAGCGAGTCTGGGGCAGAGGTGGGAACAGAACTGTTTCTTGGCAGAGTTCAGAAGCTGATCAGCCGTGTTCTCACCCCACAGACCGGGGGGTACTGGTCATGTACCCGTCTCACACCAGTCATGACCTACATGCCTCCCGTTAGGAGAGGCCACAATCCTTCCCAACAGCCAGGACCATTCTCTGCAGTGCTATGAGCTCCCGCAAGGCAAGGCCTCTGCCTCAGTTCCACAGCACCTCCTACTGGGAAAAGCATGTCCTGCTGGCTGTCCTCAGCCTGAGCCCCTGCTGGGAGGGAGCAGCTGTGGGCACTCCCCCCAGCCAACTCCCAACAGTGCCAACCGCTGGGGATGTGACACCTCCGAAGAGTGCTTGGAATACAGACCACTTTGCACGTAACCATAATCCTATTAACCCGTCTCATGCTGGGGACCTGTACTGTCTGATGGCCAGGGGATGAGCTGCCAGCTGTCTGGGCTTCAAGGAGCCTGCTTGCCAGGCAGTGCCCCAGGGAAGGGCTCTCATCCTGTGGCAGCTACTCCCTGTGTCCGCTCTGCTCAGACCTCTGCAGCCTGGTCCAGCCCCGCAGAGCTCAGAAGGGCCCCATGAACCACGGGGTCCATCTGGGAAGGCACTGCAGACCCCAGGACGCAGCCACGAGGATGGGGAGGGGGACTTTGGGAAAAGAACTGCTATGGAGTGGGGGGGACGACAGAGCAGCAGGGGGAGACCCAGAGGCCCACTGCATTGTTGATGGGCAGGGCAGGAAGATCAGCCCGCTGTGGGGGTGCACAGTGGTGGGGAGTGGTGGTGGTGTGGGGGGACACACACGTACCTTCAGTGCGTTCCGCTTCTCCTCGAAGCCCAGCGAGGCAACGGCCTTCTTCCTCCGCACAGCGCAGCCTGAGTCGGAGGCGGCGGCGGGGTGCTTGGCCTTCACCGGCCTGCAGTAGGTGGCCGCGTTCTTGCGCTTCTTGGCCTCCTCGTCCGAGAGGCAGTTGGCCTGCAGTGCTTTCGGCCCGTTCAGGGGGGAGCCCCGGTTCTCCAGTTGGGAGGCTTTGACTTGAGGGTGGCCGGGAGCCCTGCAGTCCAGGTGGCCAGCCCGCTTGACTCTGGAGCCTGGTGAGATGGCACCGTTGAGGGAGGTGGCAGAGGGGGAGCCCAGGGAGGGTTTGGTCTTTGCAGGCGGGTGGGGGACCTGGCAGCTGGCCACCTTGCCCTTGCCCGGGTCCAGGAGGCAGGTCCGTTTGTATGGGGGGCCAGTGGCGGCGCCCAGAGGCTGCTTGCGCTTTCGGGCCAAGGCCTCTGGCTCTCCGCCACCCGCTGGCTCCTTGGCTTTGGAGGACTTGCTGGCCTTGGTGGAAGGCAACTTGCTGAAGGATGGCGAGGGGGTATTGGCCGGGAGCGGGGAGGTGATGGACTGGCTCCCGCCCGTGCAGTCTGACTGGCTGCAGGCAGCCGCGGCGTGGGGCGAGCCCACCGTGTAGCTCAGGCTGAGGTGGCCGCGGCTCTCCCTGGCAGCCGTTGCTGTACAGGACAAGGAGGTCCTCCCGGGGGCGCCGTGGGGAAGGCTGCACGCCAGCGAGGAGCTGCCGATCTGGGAAGTGCTGGATGTGGAGGAGCCCGGGCCGGCGGGCGATGGGGCTGGGTGCAGCTGGGGGTCAGCAGCTGGAGGGATCTTCCTGGTGAGGCCAATGAAGCGGAATCAGAAAGGTAGGGGGAGGGGCTGCTGCTTATTTAAACGACACCCACAAATCCCACCCCCCAGCCTCTCCCCCTTCTGATCCCGGCTGTCCCCCACTCATCTCTCCCACCTGCCCTTCCCCCATCTGTTCCCAGGCCATGTCCTGCATCCCCACCTCCTGCCCTTCCCCCATCTGATCTGCAGCGCCTGCCAGCCCCCTCCCACATCCGATCCCAGGCTGTCTCCCAGCACTCCCCACCCCCCCTGCCCTGCCCCATTCAATCTCTGGCCTCTCCCACATCCAATCTGAGGCATTCTCCCCCCACACCCCATCCACCTGCCCTTCTCCTATCCAATCCCGGGCTGTCTCCAACCCCTGCCAGCCCCCTCACCCATCAGATCCCAGGCTGCCTCCCCCACACCCCACCCACCTGCCCTTTCCCCATCCAACCCCAGGCTGTCGCTTCCCCCATCTGATCCCAGGCCATGTCCCACCTCACCCCTGGCCCCATCACCCTTCCAATCCCAAGATGCCTCCTCCTCTAGTCCCCACCATCTCCTCCCTACTCTGACCCCCATCCTCCCTGGGGACCCTGGGCTCTTTCCTCCCCCTCTGATCCCCGGCAGTCTCTCTCATGCACCTGTCTATCAGGGCCATGCATCAAGCCCTGTGCTCCAGCCCCACCTGCTGGAGGAAGCCGGGACTTAGCATCACTGCAGGTGGTGGGGATTTGGGGGTGTGGGGTAGGAACAGGCCAGGGAGGTGTTAACCAGCCCGATAAATGTTAATAGGAATTATTTACGTTCCTGGCAAAGCACTTTATAAGGATCCTGCTCTTAATATTCCCTGCTGCTGAGATCTCAAAGCACATTCTGAACGCTAGCCCAGCCTGGGCTCCCCCAACAGACTGGGGATGTTACCCCTGTTATACAGATGGGGAAATTGAGGCACAAAGCAGTAAACGGGCTGGCTCAGGTTACTCAGTAAGTCAGTGACTGAGCTACAAATAGAACGCAGGTATCCTGGCTCCCCAGTGCCTGCTGTAACCTCTTAACATGCTACCACTCTATTTGGAGTTCCGCTCCCAATGGCCATCATCTCTCGCTCCCCCAGATGCTCTGAAGGGCATGGAGGGACCCCACCAGCCGCTCCCACTGCAGGCAGAAGGGAAGGGGGGCAGGGGCAGGCATTACCGTACAGACTGAAATAGAAGCCACCCTCTAAATTTAGCAAGGCTGAAAGGAACAAAAGTGATTGACACATCAGCTGACCTCTCTTCATGAAAACTGCCTCCTCAGTGCTTCCTTGGGTCCCCCAAGGCTTCCTCTGCAGCCTGCCTCGGTTACAATAATGGGGTCACGACACCCCCTCGTGCATATAGGGTGAGCTTCCCCCATGAATGGCTAGAGATCTTACCATGCGTTTTCTCTGCCCACACACGTCTGCATGGGCTTCCCAAAAGACTGAAGGTCAATCGCACCCAATGCCACCCCAGTGCTAGGCCGAAGATGGGAGGCAGAGGTGCTGATGCTCACCCCACCCTCTGGAAGCTGGCTGAGGAGGGGAGTGGCTGGACTGGGAACTACCAACTGTCTAGCCCAGTGCTCAGCTGTCCTCACCACAGGGGAAGGCAAACCCCCCCCCCAGGAGCTGAGCAGGGGCAGGTGCCACTCGGGCAGTCTCTTATCTCAGCATGTGAGCCGGGAACGATTTCCTCCCACATTCCCAGGCACCCCACCCCCACCACCTGGGCTAGGCGCAGACACACCCGCCCCACCCTGGCCCAGGCGCTGCCTCCCCCAGCTGGACACTCACTTCCACATGTGTGAGCTGAGGTGTCTCTCCAACATGGAGCTGAGGGCTGAGCAGAACCGGTCCAGCCGTCGGTTGAACACGTAACACCCAGGGCTGACCAAGCGGCTTCCGAAGGTGCAGAACTGGTTGGGATTAAGAGAGGAGGGGGAGAGAGCCATCAGGGAGGCCGAGACCCCTGTAAACCACATAGCAGCACCCTGCTGTGGGTCAGGAGCCCAGCCCATAGCATGGCAGAGAGGACGGACTGTCGGCTGGATCCCCAATCCCCTATCTCCTTCCCCGCCCCAAATGTGGCAACTCTGCACGGGTGCCAGCTGGATTCTGAGATCCAAGCACCTCTGTCGGAGCAGGATGCTGACAAACTGGCCTGAGAATCACTAGACAGGTCATTGTCCCCAGTGCCACCAGGGGGCACCGGTCTCCGCACAGAGAGGGGCAGAGACTCACCCCACCTCATGCCAAGCACTCACCGCCTGAGGCCGTGGTGGCCGTGTTGCATAATGACAGTCCAGCCTGTGGGATTCCTCGGCCATGTCGTCTTCGCTCTCGTCACTCGATACCCGGCTACTGCCCTTGGGCACAGGGAAGGGGTAGAGCCCGGGGTCTCTGTCGCCACAGGTCGTGGACGGCTCCTCCGGGTCGCTCTCTGAGGAAACCCTGGACCTGAACCCAATGAGAGGCAGAGGAGTGAGAACTGTCGTCTCTGGGGGCCTACAGGTTAAAGCTGCAGAGGGACGGGGTTAGGCCGGGGGGATCTATGTGCCAGAGGCACTGCTGGAAAGGGCAGACAGTCCCCACTGGGGCCTGGTTTTGCTAGGATCCCTGCACGGGGAAGGTGGGAGAGGCCAGCCCCAGAGAGGCACCTGCACAGCACCCCCTCCTACGCTAGGGCGAGTGAGTCTGCCCGGACTGACACACACAGATGGTTGCTGGAGGCAAACCCGAGGTTCACTGCTGCTGCGTTACCTGGGAAGTGCACAGTGGGAGTGGGGCTGCTTTGCGCGGCAAGGGGAAGTGCTGGGTAGAACCAACGAGGTCTGCGCCCCAGAGGAGGCTTCCTGGGAGAGTCGGTCGGGGAGCGCTTCCTTCCTCACCGGGCTCTTCTCCTTGGGGGACTCCCCCTTCCTGGAACTGGCCTTCAGCTCTGCCACCAAGACATCAAAGTCCTTCGCCCGGCCCTGCACCTCACGGCGCTGGTGCACGGAGTGAATCTGTGACGAGGGCAGGAGGGGAGAGCATTACAGCCCCGGCTCACCATAGGATGCCATCAGACCCACCATGGGAACCCCCCCTAGTGCCTAGAGGCTTGCAGGAGCTACAGACCCTCGTACTAATTCAGCTAGTGGAGATTCTCCTGGGCCTCCCGGGGGAGAGGCCTGTGTTTGGAGCAGAGGCCCGAGACTCCACGTTTCCCTGTCTGCATGCATGCCACTGAGCCGTGAGATGACTCTAGTCCATGGGGGCCTCCTAGAGCCAGTCAGCACTACATCTCCCACCCCCTCTCCTCCAACAGGCTAGAGCAGTGGCTCTCAACCCTTGACCTGTGGGCTGCTTGCATCCCCGTCAGCACACAGCTGCGGCCCATGTGACATTCTCAGGGCCATACAGGTAGTATATATATTGTGTGGATGTGGCCCACATAACAGAGAGCTGCATGTGCGGCCCATAATGGTAAATAGTTTGAGAACCACTGGATTAGACCTTCACAAGGTGGCACTTTATAGCCATGCAACAGCAAACGCTTCTCTTCCCCAGTGGGCATGTCAGTCTGGAGCCTCCTGCAGAGCCCTTCAACCTCCAGCTGGGCTGTAGGGGGACAGGAACTCACCCTGCCTCCTACTGTTCTACCAGGAAACAATCTCACACATGACAGTACCTTGCAGGTCAGCAGCCGGGTGCAGATCTTTTTGGTGTCAGGATTCACAACTCCACACTGCCTGTTCAAATCACACTCCTTCCCTGCAGGGCAGAAAGACAGAGCTGAGATGCACAAGGGGAAAGCACAGACAGGGCCTGGCTGGATCCCGAGCTCGCCCTGCTCTTTAGAGTCTTTGCCAAACTTCCTAAGATCCCTGCGTTTGGCCTGGAGCTTTGGTTGACTGTTGGAACAAGCTTTTGTGCCAGGAGGTTCTCGCCATTTCAAAAGGGAAAATCTTGCTTCTTGCCTCTATTTAAAGGGGCGCTGTCATCACCAGCTTTCATGCTCTTTGCCGTGGGGTGGAGCTCAGATACAACTGCAGCAGGTGCTATATAAAACCTTCCCCCCGAGAAATGAGGCCCAGTTCTTAGGATCTGTTATTACAAAGCAAGGTGGGGTTTGGGGCTTACTGAACGGGGCATGAATGGAAAGGTTTTCATGGGCTTGCCAGGGTGGATTGAAACGTCCCGAACCACAACTAAAGCAGAGTTGGGCGAGTGCAGGAGATGCAAAGACGTGCAACGGGATCTCTGAACACTGCGAACAGCTCCTTCGGCCTCACAATCTCCAGTGTTAGTCTCATTGTCCAGATGGGGAAACTGAGGCACTGAGCATTTAAGTGACTTGCCCAAGTCTGCACGGTGGATGGGTGGCAGGGGACTAGGACACAGATGGCCTGACTCCCAGTTCTAGGTTTGAGGCACTGGCCCAGGCTCTCTCTCATGGGACCCAGCGGACAGCCTCCTAGCTGCGTGCAGCTCTTTAGGGCTATACAGGTACTAGATGAGTCCCAGGATCTGGCTGGTGGCCTTCTCAATTTTCCTGGGCTCCAATCAGGGGAGCGCTCCTTGGGCTGGGAAAGGAGTGGCTCAGCTGGTGTGTGTGTGGCAGGAGAGAAAAGGAGATGCCAGGATCCCTGCTCTCGCCATGGGGCAGAGAAGAGCCCACCCCCACACACACCTCCCCGCTCAAGGAGAGAGGCTGAATTGAGCTGCTAAGAAATCACGGCTGTCAGTCAGCACTGAGCCACAGAGCTGTGTCATCGCACAGGGCTGCTGAGTCGCCACCACCCAAACGCCCTGTCCAGCTGTCACCTTGGCCTGATTCAGCATCACCCCCACCAGGCAGCGAAGGAGGAACAGCAGGACTCACGCGCCATCTTCTTATGGGATTTGGGAGGCGGTTTGCTGGTGCCCGGCTCCTTCTCCCCTGAGGCAGAGGTGCTCTCTGGTTTCCTGTCCAGACCATCGGCGGGCACAACGGAGTCGACTCCTGCCTTGGCTGGCACAAGCGGCTCTTTGGGCAACACTGCCAGGGACAGCTTCCCCATGGGCTCTTTGGAGCTGGCAGGTGGCTGCCCGGGGACAGAAGCAGCAGCAGCAGCCTTCGGGGGCACCTTGATGCCGTGTCCATCCGGCTTGGGAAGGCTGGAAATCTTCTCCAAGTTCACCACCGGCATAAACAAACTGGAAGGAGAAGGGACAGGCTCCGAGAGCTCAGCCAGGAAATGCGCTAGCGACAGCTGCAAACCTCCCTGGCAGCAGAGGGTGACTGAGGCCCGTCTGGGCCAGGTCCCAGCCCCCGAGCCACATCCTGGGGTAGGTGCTCTGGGCTTGTGAGACCTGGACTCTGGGCTACCCTTCTGAGCCCCTGGACTGGGCCTGCTGCCCACCAGCCCTGTGGTCGCGTGTGCTCCGGCCTGCTACGTACCTCGGGCTACCCCTGTGTCGCACACAGACGCCAGTCCAACCGGCCACGGTGGCTGGGCTGAATGGGAGGTGCAAGCACTGGCAGGGGCCGGGGCTGGCTGAGCTAGTGCAGGGCCCTCATTTCCTTGTGCCTCTCCTCTGGGGGGATCATTGGGCTGGGACTGCCATCCCTCCCGAGCACAGTCCAGATGAGCGACCCCCGGCACGCACAGAGCGAGACGACACCCTGCTCTGGAAATGCCTCCGTCCACGAAGGCCCAGGCAGCCAGGGCCAAAGGCGCGGTCTCCATCGAGACCCTGCCGCACAGCCTGAACAGCGCATCTCCCGAGCCCAACAAAGTGGGGTGGGGCTCCCCCTTCCCCAGCACATCCCCCTTCATCCCCCTCCCCACGTCAGAGCCAGCTGGGGTTTCCCTGCGGCCCCTCCCCCCACGTCAGAGTGCAGTGGGGCTCCCCCTAACCCCCTCCACCCATATCAGAGTGGGGCTCTCAGTCCCCTACTGCCCCTCCCCCCATGTCTCTCTCCATCGCCCCCCTTCCTCCTCCCCACACAGGAGAGCAGGGTCACCCTCCCCGGAGTGGGGCTGCCCCCCAACCCCTCTCACATCAGAAGAGCATAGGCTCACCCCACACCCACATGAGAGTGGAGCCAGGTTCCCCTCAACCCCTCTGTGTCGAGCCCACCCCACCCCCCATGTGAGAGCAGGCTCCCCCTTTGCCCCGTCCCACTCACCAGAGGTTGTCTTTCTGTGCCTTGTCTGGCCTCTCGGGCGGATGCTGGGCCCGGCTGCGGGAGCTCTGCAACTTCTCCCGTGAGGCCTTGGCGCTGCCGTGGCCCCCGCAGGCAGGGGGCTGCCCGTTGACCGCATGGCACTTCTGGGCGTTGGCAGATACCTGCGCCCGGGCGTAGAGCTTGCTGAGAGGTCCGTGACGTCTTTCTGGAGGGGAGGGGGAGGCTTTGTCAGTGACACGCACACATGTGGCCCTGCCCATCAAAGGAGGGGAACAGCCCTCACTGCTCCCCAACGCCCCGGGGGAAAGGGGCTGCAAACACGCCCCAAGGCACCAAGGGCTGCCTGAGTCTGCAGCCAGGCCAGCCCCACAGGAACGGCCCCGTTCATCTCAGTGTGTCGTTCACTCTGAAGGCTAATGATGACAACTGAAACAGCAACAGTCATGTCACTGCTGATCATTTTAACAGAACCATCCAGCTGGCCTGGGCTGGAGCCTGGACAATGCCGCTTTTCCCATCTCCAGCCAGCTTGTCTGAATTGAACAGTAGTGCTGGCTAAGAACCCAGGAGTCCTGGCTCCCGGGCCTGTGGTCAGCCCAACAGGCAACCCCCCTCACTCTAGCAGCCTGATCTGCCTTGTACATCACCTTTGCTTGCAAAACCCTGTGTTTGGGAGCCGGCCCAACAGACCCCAGCGGGTCCAACATGTGTCGACAGCTATCAGACCCTTCGACGCCCCAGTGCGGTGGCAGCTATCCCGAACAGGCTGCTCCACTCCACCTCCCTGCAGGCCCCCAGAGAACCATGCCCAGCACCAGAACCTGGGAGCCACCCAACCAGGCCAGACAGAGCAGCCAGGCATCCCTTGCTCTGCCCATCCCAGGAGCATGGCTCCCGATGCTGCTCTTTCCCACCCCCCATCCTTTCCAGGATGCCGAAGGTAGCTCCTCCATGCTCTCTCACCCTGCCGCTGATTGCTGGGGGCCTCCCAGCAGCAGGCAGCTCCTGGCATGGAGGAGAGGGTGGGATTGTGCCAGGTGCAGGGGGGCAGAGGACGACGGCTGGGATGGGAAACAAGCTGCCAGCTCATAACTCAGGGATGCTTTTTGAAGGTCCCCTAAGAAAGCGTTTCCCAAATGGTGGGTCCTGACCCACCAGCGAGTCATGGGAAGGATCTAAGTGCGTTACCAGGCCCTAGGCAAACATACATTTCTCACATTCCAGAGAGCAATCCCGCCCCACTCTCTCCCCATAGCGGCAGCTCCTGTCCCGTGGGGCCGGGTCTGGCTTGCCACAAGCATTGTAGCCTAGCACGGGGGTCACAGCGTCACTCAGGTTTGGCCCGGCTGTCCCTCTCTCATGGGCATGCACCAGTTCGCAATACCACTCACTCAAGTGTGGCCTGGCCACCCCGCATCATGATGGCCAGGCCAAACCTGTGTGGCGTTGCAACCCCCTACACCCAGTCATTAGCCCAGAGCAGGGAGCCAGGCCCAGCCCCACAACAGGGAGTGCGGGGGGCTCCTCTCCTAGACCTTCACCCCCCAGGGCTGCCCCTCCGCACCAGGCAGCATTAGGGCTGCGGGGCCAGGGCGAAGGGCGCATAAATGTTGCAAAACCAGACCAAGTGCAGCCAGTGGGGGACCTGGGTGGCCTGTAGCTTCCTGCACAGCCCCATGCTGCTGCCTCTGCAGCATTTCTCTCCCCACTGCAGACGGAGGAGGCAGAGCCTTCCCTCTGGACCCCTGCGCCCCAGGCTCAATCTAGAACACAGCGGCTGTGGCCGGGACACCAGCGGAGTCGTCATACCAGAGCCACTCCGAGGTCGGTGCCTAGAGAACGCGGGGGAGGAGAATAGAACCAGGGTCCCCATTCCCGGCCGGCCTCAGAAGGGGCCCGGCTGCTGACCTCACCCCGGACAGTCAATCGGCTTACCGCAGTGCTTCTGAAAGGCTTGAGGCTTGACCACTTGGCTACAGTGGTTACACACCACCAGGTAGAACTCGTCGTGGGCTGGGCAGTGCCCAAAGATAGACATGTCTGCCAGGGCAAGAGACAGCAGTAAGGGAGAGGCCACGAAGGGCCCCCTGCGGCCTGGTGGGGCTGTGGCTGCCCAGGCCAAGAGACACGCCTAAGGAAATCCACCTTTTGTACCCAATGCGAATGGACAGTCACGTCCCCCCTCCCTAAAGGGAGACTACAGGGGCTCCAGCTCAAACCCAGCCCAGCTCAGCGCTGCTGCCAGCCAATGGCTGTTCATGGCCTGTGTGAAATGAGCATGGTGGGTCTCAGATTTCAGTGGACACAGAGCAGCTGCCGCCACCATGAGTGAGACCCCCTCCAGGCAGTTTCAGCAGAGGCCAAAGGTCAAATGGGTCATGGAGCCTGACCTCCCCACTCAGCTCTGGAGAAGGCCCCTCAGGGCAAGGCTGGCACGGAGGAGGGGCAGCTGCCACCCGTGCGGATGCTGGGGCTATGGGCACCTTGGTGTCCGGTTTATGGGTGCGCTGCACAGACGATCCAGAGACAAGGGCCTCACCAGGGGCTCCAAAACCTCTGCATCTCAAGCCTTAAACTGGGGGACAGCCTGTGGCCCTCACGTTGCCCCTGCCCCAAGAGCAACTGGGCCAAAGCAACTAACTTAGGGCTATACGGTATGCTGAGTTTCTGGGGCTCATCCACTTGGATTGCAGGGCTGCCTGGTGTGAGGCTAGGGGGGATTATAGAGCACTGGGCCAGCTTTCAATGTCTGCGGGAGCCTCCCTCGCAGCAAGCAAGATCAAGGCCCTGGGCTGCCAGGTGAAGCTGGGGAACAGTCAGGCCAGGAATGCTGGAGCTACACCAAACTTGCAAGGGATGTGGGGGTCCCAGAAGAGCATAGCCCCCAACAGCCATGTTCTGTGCTTGGGCTCCAGGCCAGCTCTGCAGAGCTCCACAGAGCACGAGGCCAGAGAGGCACAGCCTGGGCTCAAGTCTGCCCTGCGTTTGCTCTGTGCACTGAAGCCCATTTGTACCCAAAGGGGACGTGGTTTGTGCAGCTAGGAGCAGGAGCGGATCCTGCTGCGTTGGCTATTTAGCAGCTCTCTCCTCTGAGAGGGACGGACAGCGTTGGACTGGTCTGAACGGCCCAGGTGAAGGGAAGTGATGCTGACAGCCTCAACCCATGAGCAGGGCCACAAAGTTACCTGCTGATGCCAAATTCACAACAGCTCCTGTGCTAACCACCCCCGACCCCCGGCTCTCACAGATAACAAGAGCCTTGGCCAAAGGAACAGATCATGCCCACTACTGAACCAGGCAGCTCCCTGAGCTGGAAGAAGCCGGACGAGCTCTTACCTTCCTTAATGAGTGTCATCGCATCCACTTTCTTGCTTCCGTTCTTGCTGCTCTCCTCCACCTCAGACCCTGCTAGAGACAATCAGCCCCATCAGCAACAGTCAGGACCCTTCCCCAAACCCCATAACCCAGAAGCCGAGAGAGCCTGCTCCCTACAGGCTGATGGGGGGGGGGGGGGTGTTAATTGTTTGCAAAGTGGGAGGATGGCAGGTCGCCAAGCTGCCAACAGACTGAGGAGCCCTAAGAATCGTCAGTTAACAAGGTGCAGGGCCTCGGTCTCAGGGAATCTCCCGCTTGGCCTCCCTGAATCAAGCAGGACATGCAAACAGCGCCATCAATGGACTGTTTGCCACATGACAGGTAGGGGTGGAACCAGGGTGCGGCCCCGGGGCAGAGAAGGGGTCTTTGTCTGGGTCTGTGAAAGGCCTTTAGCACAGCTCCTTTCCCTGCGAAGCATGACAACCTCTCTGCTCGCCCTAGTGGATCCTGCAGGACTCAAGGTTGTCTACATGGGGAAGTTATTCCAAGGGCAGTACTATTCCAGAAGAGCTCCCTTTGGGGACACTCTTATTCCGACTTTTTCCAGGTTGGTAGAACTCTTCCGGAGGGCTCACTCTTTCCCTGCTGACCATCTCGGCAGCCAATGTGCTCAGCCAGGGTGGCTGGAGATCAGAGTCACTAATTTGTCCCCAGCACCATTCTCCAGGGCTTAGCCCAGACCTGCTCGAAGAGTCCCGAGCTGTGGGACTGCCCCCACCACCCCTGGGACATGATCCCCCAGCCAAGTGGATCTGCAGAGGGTAGGGGGGATCCAGCAGATTCCACGTGTTGGGACATTTTCCTTTCCTTGAGCTCATAGATTCCAAGGTCAGAAGGGAGCATATGACAATCCAGCCTGACACCCGGCATAGTGCAGGCCAGAGACCTGCCCCCAAACCACCCCTACAGCAGAGTTCTTAGAGAGCCATCCCGTCTTGATTTCCAAATTGCCAGTGATGGAGAACCCACCCTGACCCATGTTATCACTCCCAGGTCTACCCCTGTGCACTGAGGGACGGGGAGAATGGGCAGCAGCCACAAGGAAAGGTAAATGGATAGGGGCCAGCAGCTGGGAAGGAAGGTGGAGAGGATCAGAGGTAGAACAGCAGAAAGAGGGGGCACGAGTAGCTTCCCACCACTCCCTCCTCCCATTCCGGTCCCCATGAACACCTTGGGGTTGTGCCACAGACCAGCCACTTGAGCAGCACGGCCCCCACCCTGCCATGCACACACAACGGGGTGCAAGGGGCAAACACGCCAGCTCCAGGATTCCAAACATCCCTTCGAATCAGCCCCATGGTACTGTCTGAATGCCACCTGCAACAGGGCTGGCTGGGAATTTCTGGTGGGGGAGGGAGCTGGGGCTAATTTAAATTCTTTAGGGGCAGAAAGAGAATCCACTGCGGACGCTCATGTTGGAGCTGATGCACCTGGTTGTTGCAGCTCCAAAACTGGTGGTCATGTGGCTAAAGCACCAGACTGAGACTCAGGAGACCTGGGTCACTCCCCTGTTCCCCAAAGACTCCCTGTGTGATTCTGAGCGACTCACTTAATCGCTCCATGCCTCAGTTCTCCCCTGTTAGATGGGGCAGACGGTTCTTCCATTCTCCCATCCTTTGTCTAGCTGGGCTAGGTCGGCTGTACGCACGTCAGGGCAAGAACTGCCTCTTAGTGTATGTCCAGGCAGCTCCCAGCGCACAGTGTCCTGACCATCTCTGGGCCTCTGCATGCTACTGTACTACACACAAACAACAGGAGTCACAATCCTCTCCCCACCACTGTGCCCTTCTCTAGCTCGTTTCACCCAGGCATCCCCACACAACGAAACCTCAGCAAGCCCCATGGGAAACTGGGCCTGAAGAGGCTAATCTGCCCACGATCACACAACGGCAGAGCCAGGTTCAGAAGTCCTGACATCCAGGGCCTTGCTTTCTTCACTCCACCATGCTCCCTCTGCATCCAATAACCGGACACCACAGCCTGCACTCGCCTGCGCAGGACGCACCCACTGTAGACAGACCTCAAAACACGGACCGACTCTCACCAACCAGCGGTTCGCGGGATGGGGCTGCGTTTTGATGCAGGCATCAATGAGGCAGTAAAGCATTCGCCCTTCTCCCGGCACTGTCATTTCTTTCTGGCACTAAACCCAGACGACGCTTTTTAAAAAATAGATTTGAAAATGATCCTAGAAATTAAAGCCAACCAGGGCAAATCCATAGCCCAATCTCAGGGGGAAATGCCAACAGGCTCCTAGCAACGAACAGCCTCGGAGAAGGGAAACTGCATCTATTTATAAAGCAACAACTTGCAAAAAGTTCCATGGATGTTAAACGCCACAGTGTGAGTAAGTTCAGGCCAGCCAGGACAAACCCACTGCAGGGAGATTCCTGCACTGCACCCAGCGGGAGGAGAGATTAGATAAAAACTAACAAGGCTTTCTCCAGCTCTCATTGCTGTACCATTTTCAATCTACAAGCAAAGAACTTAGCCGACAGCATGAACTTGTCTGCAAAGGGAATTTGCTTCACAGCCCAGCTATAAATCCCTGAAAACACAGGAGTCATTATGCAAACTCTGCCGGAGCCCTAAGTAGATCAGGAAGCACGATGCTCTAACTACATCTAGTGCAAGGGAAAGATAATGGAGGGGGAAGGGACACCGCTCCACAGTGTAAGAAGCGTCACCAGGGACAGCTCCACCAGCCTCCGCTCCCCCACTTCCAGGGCCTTTCCAGAGTCCAGCGTCAGACTGTGTTGGAGAAATCAAATGACCCCCCCCCCCCAAAATGGTGATGCTTCTGAACGATTCCTGGGATTTCAAGGGCAAAAGTCTCAAGAGACAGCTATCAGCTCCATCCCCCTGGGGAAAGAGGGCAGAGGGCGGGAGTGAGGGGTGAGAGCAACATGGAAGTGAAGAGCAGCATGGGAGGAAAGAGGGCTAAGAGGGATGGTGAAGTAGCTGGAGCAAGTGGAACAGATGCAGGATGCAGGGGTTGAGGGTGCAGAGGTCCAGGCTGAGGGGAGTAGGGGTGGGAGCAGGATGGGGGCTTGGTAAGGCTCAGGGACCAGGTTCAGGGAGGGCAAAGGTCAGGATCCTGGTACAAGGGGAACATGATCAAGTTCAGGTCTGCTGGGGAATCCAGTGGAGGAGAAGATCCCGGGAGGGTCAGCTCAGAGGACCATGAGAGACTCTGGGGTGGGGCTGGGAGATCAGTTTCAGGGCATACCATGTTGGGGGTTCAAATGTCAGGGATAATGTGGGGGGTCAGGGAAAAATCAGGGTGCATGAGATGGAGGAGGACCAGATTCAGGGATTCAAATGAAAAGTTCAGGGGGTGACAGGGCAGGGAGAGGTGACATCAGGAGCAAGGAGCCATGAGGGCATGGGTTTGTGAGGAATTGAGGTTGGTGTGGAGTCACAAGTGATAGGTGGGGAGGAAGAATAGCTCAGTGGTTTGAGCCTTGGCCTGCTAAACCCAGCGTTGTGAGTTCAATCTTTGAGGGGGCCATTTAGGGATCTGGGGCAAAATCAGTACTTGGTCCTGCTAGTGAAGGCAGGGGGCTGGACTCAATGACCTTTCGGGGTCCCTTCCCGCTGTATGAGATAGGTATAGCTCCATATATTATTATTATATTATATTATTAGATGACCTCCTGAGGTCCCTTCCTACCCTGATATTCTATGGTGCAAGGGACAGCTGGGCAATCGGAGGACAGGCATCACAGAGGATCGGGGGGCTAGGGAGCTGAGGACAAGTATCATGGTGGGATCTGCTGGGCAGGAAATGGTGAGAAGGATCTCTGTGCATCTGAAAAAGTGGGTTTTTTTACACACGAAAGTTTATGCCCCAGTAAATCTGTTAGTCTTTAAGGTGCCACTGGACTCCTCATTGTTTTTAGGGATCACAGGGTGAATCTGCTTTCAGGGGCTACAGAGAAGGTCAGGCAAGTAGGGATCACAGAGACCATCCAGTGTGATCAGGAATCCATGTGGTCAGGAATCCAGAGAAAGGATCAGGGCTCTCAAGGATTGTAGCAGGATTTAGTGGATCAAGATTCAGAGATCCTGAGGGATCCCGTGAGGTCTGGGATCAGGGGGTGCCCAGGATGCACGTAACGGATCAAAGGGGATCCGGCAGGGTTGGGGATCACAGCATGCACATAACAGATCTCACACACCATGCTAAGCACATACAAAAGGGATTAATGATCGCAGGGGATCCAGTGGGGTCAGGAAATGATACGTGCTCAGAACACACATCATGGATCATGGGTGATCCGTGGGGTCAGGGATCACGGGGTGCTTTGGACACACACACAGGATCACAGGGCCTGGTGGTGTTGGGGGCTGTAGTTGATCCACAAGGGATCCAGTGGGGTCCGGGGATTGCGGGGTGCTCAGCATCCCATAAGGGATCCGGGGGATCCCGCGAGCTCAGGGATCCAGGGTGCTCAGGATCCCGGGGATCGGTGATGCGGGGGAATCCCGCGGCGCTAGGATCCGGCGGCGCAAGAGGCGAAGGCGGCGCTAGGACCCCGCGGCTCCTTTGTTCGGGGCCGGCGGCCGGGCGGGGGTGAGGAGCCGTACGGCGGCGGCGGCTGCCCCGCTCCCCGCCCTGGCCCCCCCGCCTCGCCGGCCCGGCCCCGGTCGGCGCGCGCGGCCCCTCACCTGGCTCGGCGGGCGGCCCTGCCCTCTCCACCCAGGCGCTCCAGCTCTGCCCCGCGAAGTCATCGAGGTTCGGCAGCCGCCGATCCACAGCGGCCATTGCTGCCGCCGCCGCCGCGCGTCCACGCACCGCCATCACCGCCGCGGGAGCGCGCGCCCCCCGCCGCCCTCCCGGGGCGGCCCACGCGCAGGCGCGCCGCGCATCCTGGGAAGTGTAGTCCTCTGCGCCCGGGGCAGGGGGCACGGCCCCGACGGGGGAGGGCGGCTCTGCGCAGGCGCGCAGCTGCGGGCGCCACACAGCCGCCACCCCTGGGGGTTGCTGGCTTCGGGGCCGGGACGCCTGGGTTCTCTCCATGCCCTCTGTGGGGGGGGCACTGGGAGCCGGGGCGCCTGGGTTCTCCCTCGGGGGGAGGGGCACTGGGAGCCTGGATGCCTGGGTTCTAGCTCTGCCCTCGAGGGGAGGGGCACTGGGAGCTCGGACGCCAGGCTTCTGTTTAAGATTGACCAGATAGCAAGTGTGAAAAATCAGGGCATGGGGTGTGGGAAACTGGCACGTATATAAGGAAAAGCCCCAAATATTGGGACTGTCCCTATAAAATCAGGATAGCTGGTCACCCTATTCTGTGTCCAGCTCTGCCTGGGCTCCCTCCACTGGAGGGAGTTTCACCCTCAACATTTCTACAGCACAAAAGTTATCTAGAGAGTCGTAATAGCCTCTGGGGTTTCCATAGGGCCTTACATAGCACAAGGATCACTGATGCTGTACAGACAGTTTCTACTGGGGGGGGGAGGGAGGGAGTGATTCCTCACCTACCTCTGAAGTGCAGGGAGTTATGGCACAGCTAGGATGACCAGATGTCCCGATTTTATAGGGACAGTCCCAATTTTGGGGTCTTTTTCTTATATAGGCTCCTATTACTCCCCACCCCCGCCCCGATTTTTCACATTTGCTGCCTAGTCACCCTAGGCACAGAGCACAGCAGCTGTCTAACACTGCAGAGCAACACATAAGAATGGACAGAGTGGGTCAGACCAATAGCCCATCTGGCCCAGTATCTATCTAGCTCTTTTCTGAATGCCGTTATACTTTTGGCCTTCACAAAATCCCCTGGCAAAGAGTTCCACAGGTTGACTGTGTGTTGTGTGAAAAAATACTTCCTTTTGTTTGTTTTAAACCTGCTGCCTATGAATTTCATTGGATGACCCCTGGTTCTTGTGTTCTGAGGAATAAATAACACTTCCCTGTTCACTTTCTCCACACCAGTGATGATTTTATAGATTTCTAACATATCCCCCCTTAGTCATCTCTTTTCCAAACTGAAGTCACAGTCATTTTAATCTTGCCTCATATGGAAGCTGTTTTCCACATCCCTAATCATTTTTGTTGCCGTTCTCTGTACTTTTTCCAGTTCTAATATACCTTTTTTGAGATGGGGTGATCAGAACTGCATGCACTGTTCAAGGTGTGGGAGTACCATGGATTTATATAGTGACATCATGATATTTACTATCTTGTTATTATGGCCCTACCAAATTCATGGCCATGAAAAACGCATCATGGACCATGAAATCTGTATAAGTTTTACCCTAGATTATACAAATTTCATGGGGGAGAACAGCATTTCTCAGATTGGGGGTCCTGACCCAAAAGGGAGTTGTGGGGGGCTCACAAGTTTATTTTAGGGAGGCCGTGGTATTGCCACCCTTACTTCTGCACTGCCTTCAGAGCTGGGCAGCTGGAGAGCAGTGGCTGTTGTCCAGGAGCCCAGCTCTGAAGGCAGCGCCCCACCAGCAGCAGCGCAGAACTAAGGGTGGCAATACCATATGCCATTCTTACTTCTGCGCTGCTGCTGGCGGTGGCTCTGCCTTCAGAGCTGGGCTCCCGGACAACAGCTGCTGCTCTCCAGCTGCTCAGCTCTGAAGGCAGCGCCACCACCAGCAGCAGTGCAGTAAGGGTAGCAGTACCACAACCCCCCAACAATAACGTTGCGACCCCCTCCCACACACACAACTCCTTTTTGAATCAGGACCCCCTACAATTACAACACATTTAAATATCTGAAATCATGAAATTTACAATTTTTAAAATCCGATGACCGTGAACTTGACCAAAATGGACCATGAATTTGGTAGGGACCTACTTATTATCTATCCCTTTCCTAATTCTGTTTGCTTTTTTGACTGCCGCTGCACATTGAGTGGATGTTTTCAGAGAACTATCCATGATGATGCCAATATCTCTTTCTTGAGTGGTAACAGTTAATTTAGACCCCATCATTTTATATGTATAGTTAGGATTATGGTTTCCAATGTGCATTACTTTGTATTCATCACCATTGAATTTCATCTGCCATTTTCTTGCCCAGTTTTGTGAGATCCCTTTGTAACTCTTCGCAGTCTGCTTTGGCCTTAACTGTCTCAAGTAATTTTGAATCATCTGCAAACTTTGCCACCTCACTGTTTACATTTTTTCTAGATCACTTATGAATATGTCAAACAGCACTGGTTCCAGTACAGATCCTTGGGGAACGCTACTATTTACCTCTCCACTGCGAAAACTGACTGTTTATTCCTACTCTTTGTTTCCTGCTATTTTTGTTACCAGTTACTGGTCCAGGAGAGGATCTTCCCTCTTATCCCATGACTGCTGACTTTGCTTATGAACCTTTGGTGAGGGACCTTGTCAAGGCTTTCTAAAAGTCCAAGTATACTATATCTACTGGACCTCCTTCATCCACATGCTTGTTGACCCCCTTAAAGAATTCTAATGGATTGGTGAGGCACAATTTCCCTTTGCAAAAGCTGTTTTGACTCTTCCCCAACAAATCACGTTCATCTACTTGTCTGATAATTCTGTTCTTTACTAAAGTTTCAACCAATTTGCCTGGTACTGAAATTAGGCTTATCAGCCTCTACTTGCTGGGATCACCTGTGGAGTCTTTTTTAAAAAATTGGCATCACATTAGCTATCCTCCAGTCATCTGGTGCAGAGGCTGATTTAAGCGATAGGTTACATACCACAGTTAATTCTGCAATTTCATATTTGAGTTCCTTCTGGGCCTGGAGACTTACTGTTTAATTTATCAATTTGTTCCAAAACCGAATCTATTGACACCTCAATCTGAGACAGTTCCTCAGATTTGTCACCTAAAAAGAATGGCTCAGGTTTGGGAACCTCCCTCACATCTTACGCAGTGAAGACCGATTCAAAGAATTCATTTAGTTTCCCTGCAGTGGCCTTATCGTCCTTGATCTTCCAGTGCCCACTTCTGATGTACTTAAACATTTTTTTGCTGTTAGTTTTTGAGTCTTTTGCTAGTTGCTCTTCAAATTCTTTTTGCCCTGCCTAATTATACTTCTACACTTGGCTGGCCAAAGTTTATGCTCCTTTCTGTTTTCCTCAGTAGAAAACACCACCCAACAGGTTCGGACAGGAAGTGAAGAAGTATCCTGTATCACTGAAAACTGCCAGGGGGAATTGAGGGAGGCAGAAGGTAATGACCCGAGATACAGGGTCTAGCAGTAACCATCCATCAGGATACTGGGGTGACAGAACCCCTGCAGCCTCACCCCACCACCTAGGATGAGGCTGTAAGAAGCCTGCACCAATATGCCTGAGAAACTCCAGCAGAGCTGGCCTGACTCTCCTGTCATGGTGACAGAGGACTCCCTGGGGTCAGCGAGGACTGCAGCCAAGGGGGCCCGCTGGGGCCCTGAAAGCTTTTGTCTGTTACAGTGCCTGTGCTGATCCATTTCTCCCCCTTCCACATGGAAATCAATACAGCCAGCCAGCCGGCATCCGCCAGCCCAGCCTGCAGAATGAGTTCATCCATCACTTTTGCTCCTTTTCTAATGAATATTTTCTCTCCTATAAGGGCTGTTGCTAAGTCTCCAAACGGCGATATTTCTCCGGAATCTGTCACTCCTCTTAGCAGGCTGTGGTGGGGCTGTAATCACAGTGTCCAGATCCTCCTTCCCCCAGAACCCTGCCCCTTCCCATCAGATTACAGAGATAAAAGTCAGTCTCACTGGGGTTCTGCCCACCTGCTTTAGTTCAGCATTTGGTCTGAAGGCCTGGAGAGGATTCAGGCTCTGGGAATACGCCTAGGGGTTGGAAATCTCAGGGCTGGGGGGGGAGAAAGGGCCCCACTGCAGCACTGGGGGTACCAGGTTAAACTAAGGACATGTCTACATGAACAGCAGTGCATGGCCCAGCTCTACCAATGCAGCTGCGCTGCTGCAGCGCATCCAGTTAAGATACTCTATGCCAATGGGGGAGAGCTCTCCCCTTGGCATAATAAAACCACTTCCACGAACGGCAGAAGCAACTCTCCTGCTGGCATAGGGCTGTGCACATGAGCACTTGTCGGTGTAACGTATATCGCTCGGGGGGTGATTTATTCACCCTCCTGGGTGACATAAGTTCTGCTGACATAGGCTGTAGTGCAGACATAGCCTAAGACAGTGGGAGCTGTGCAGAGACCAGATTCTCCTAGCTGTAATCACAGCCTCTTGCATCATTAGCACTTTGCATAGTTCATTATCCTGCACAGCTCAGGGCTGGTCTACACTGGCAACGCTAAAGCGCTGCCACGGCAGTGCTTTAACGTGCCTTGTGTGGTTGCGGCGCAGCAGCGCTTTAAAAAAAAATGCCTCCACAAAGGCTCATTTCCTCTGTGTTCAAAGATGAGCCTCTTAAGCACCAGTAATTGAGGGAGATTTGGGGTGTTGTTGCACTAGAACCTAGTAGATCAGGCAGAGAGCGAGGGCCATTGCAAATGCCCTTAAAATGAATCCACATGGCAGTCACTGACTGCAGAGTCCCTACTGCACATGGAGCCAAGGCTGTAAGGCCCAACTCTCACTGGCTGCAGGGCAGCAACCTACACCAGCACTGAATACGATTTAGAGGGAGGAATTTGGGTGTGAGCCCTGAGCCTTGTTTGGAAGGATGCTCCACAAGAAAGCCGCTGTGCTTTTAGCACTCAATTTCCACAGGAGACCGCATCCCCTTCTTTAGCACTGCCACACCCATCCCCTCTGTGTCTAGCACCCTTTCATCCTGGCTTCAGCCTAACACTACACCGAAAGATCCTGGCAACAAAGAGCTTGGGCCAGTTTCTGATCTAAGTTACACTGGTGTAAATCCAAAGTGACTCTGTCCAAGTCGGTGGAGTTCCTGTGGATTTTTTCCAGTATAACCTAGATCACAATCCAGCTGCTCCTCTTTCTAGGTGCCATGTACACTGCTGAGATGTACATAGTAACATGAAGCAACGACCATCCCACCCTCACAGCCTTTTCCCTTGGTGCTCACGCTGAGCCGTGGGGCGCCCTGAGGCTGGGATCAGCCCAGAAGCATTTTCTCCCATGTTTTCAAAGGCAGGGAAGCATTTTGCCCTGCCTGATTGGCACTTGCCTGTGGGCAAAGAATGGTGCAGCAGCTTGTTGGGGCTAATATGACCCCAACCTATCTGCCTCGTGGGATTTGCTCTGCCCTTAACAGATGGTGATTTTCCCTTTCTGGGGCGTTCCTGGTTGTATGGCTCTGCTAACATGATTGGTCAGACATAACAATCAAAGCAAGGGCTTTCCCCCCTTGATCCTTGGGGCATGTTGTGATGGGTGAGATGGCAGTGTATTCCCAGGCCAGGTCAGTGGGGATGGTGCGACTCTGGCATACGGGTGGCTATGGCTGCGTACAATATGCCCTCCCTGCCTGGATGCTATGGGCAATAGAACAAGTGGCGTAGAATCATAGAATCATAGAATATCAGAGTTGGAAGGGACCTCAAGAGGTCATCTAGTCCAACCCCCTGCTCAAAGCAGGACCAATTCCCAGCTAAATCATCCCAGCCAGGGCTTTGTCAAGCCGGGCCTTAAAAACCTCCAAGGAAGGAGACTCCACCACCTCCCTAGGTAATGCATTCCAGTGTTTCACCACCCTCCTAGTGAAATAGTTTTTCCTGATATCCAACCTGGACCTCCCCCACTGCAACTTGAGACCATGACTCCTTGTTCTGTCATCTGCCACCACTGAGAACAGCCGAGCTCCATCCTCTTTGGAACCTCCCTTCAGGTAGTTGAAGGCTGCTATCAAATCCCCCCCTCATTCTTCTCTTCTGGAGACTAAACAATCCCAGTTCCCTCAGCCTCTCCTCATAAGTCATGTGCTCCAGACCCCTAATCATTTTTGTTGCCCTCCGCTGGACTCTTTCCAATTTTTCCACATCCTTCTTGTAGTGTGGGGCCCAAAACTGGACACAGTATTCCAGATGAGGCCTCACCAATGTCGAATTACCAATGTCGCGTACTGGTGGTAGAGTCAGCGGGGAGACACTGATCAGAGATGCAGAGATGACACTGCTGCAACAAATAGCAAAGCTGTATTAGGTTACCTAAGCACCTGCCCTGGAGGTGAGTGCAGGCGTGTTCCCTTGGGGCAAGGGAGGCAGCCAGCCCAGCAGCATACCCACCCCTTCCCTGGAGTAATGCAGGGTCCATCACAGGTATGGCCACTGCACTCCACCCCACCCTGGGAGACATGGGGGCCACAGGCTATCATCAGCACCTGCTGCTGAGTGGATATCAAGCTGGGTCCTAGCTGCTGATGCAAACATGGCTTTGTGTCCTCAGTGGCCTAGTGCCAGCACCTCCCGAGCCGCTGGGTGGAACAAGGTCTGAATTTGCTCTCCTCCGATTCAGGGGGGGAGAGAGAGAGAGCCAAGTGCAGGCAACAGCTTGCTTGTGCTAACAACTCCCCTTTCAGGAGTTTGAACCCACGGCCCTCAGATCCAACAGCACAGGCCTGCAGCTCTCCAGCTAGGGGAGCATCGGCTGGCAGTAATAGTAGGCTGTTATCTATCTGGACTAGCCCCTCGAGGCTCACCACACGTTGCAAGCGTGACGGCTGTAGGAGCCGAGAAGTGGCTTGCTAGTACCGTGACACGAAGCAGGGTAGAGAGCGACTGTTGGAGATGGGTGGGGAGCGCAAAGGAAACCGGCCCGGAGTGGCACCTTGTTGTAGCAAACCCTCACGGCACTTTTATTCAGAGTCATAACAACAAGCACCAGAAAACCATGCAATGTAATCCCGGGCCGGGCCTGGCCTGGGGAGGCCGAAGGGGCTGCTGGAAAGCAGCCAGTCAGTGCCAGGGCACACACAGCAGAGCTCGGGATTGGGCCACTGCCCCCTTCTCAACTCCTGCTGCAATTGGTTGCTTTAACAGTGTCCAAAAGGGTTAAAGAGCAATTGCCTCCTCCCCTCCCCCCCGTGACCCCTCTCCCTGCAGAGTCACACACATTCAGGGCCCTTTGCTGGCGCCAGGCCTGCCTCCACCTCCAGTCAAGAGATTCTACAGGAAAACGCAAAGCCAGCACAGCTAAGGTTGGTCCCTCCCCCTCCGCCTAACCCCAGGACCCCTCCTCTGGGATCTCTGTCATGGGGCAGGGCCCAGTGAGGAGAGCACATCTCTGGCCTGGAGCCTGCCGCCTGAGCTGGGCGGGGGTTATCCATGCAGGAGGACTGCAGGCTGCCATTGGAGCTGCTCCTAGTGCTGGGCAAAGGGGCAGGTGCCAACCTTAGCACCAAAGCAAAAAAAAAAAAGTAATATTTTCTCTCTCCCCTTTCAAATAAATAAACACAGACAGAACACAACAAGCCTCACAGTCGAAATGGTTCCCAGCCCCCGCTTTCCCCCCCCTCCCCCCCGAGGGCTGAGGTTACAAAATGCAGAGACGTGCCCTCTCCTTCCCCTCAGGTTCTGGAGCCGTTATTACTAATTAACTGATAAGCAAAATAAAGACCAGGCCATTCCACCGCTGGACTCTTGGAAGATCTGAGCAGCCTCAGTCCCTGCAGTGGCTTATCCACAAAGAGGCCAGACCCTCAGCTAGCGTAAAGCAGCGTCACTTCCTGACTTTAAGGGAGCCTAGCAGCTGAGGATTGGCTTCAACTATCCCCCCAAATTAGGAAACAGGGACACAGGCAAAGCAGAAGGAACCAAATGCGGTGGTGGCGCTTTGGTGGGTTGGTTGTCCTGGTACCCTCAGAGCCACCATGGGAGCGTAGGAATTATCAGACCAGTGGTCCGCCTAGTCTGGGATCCAGCACCAGCTGCTTCAGAGGAAGGTGCAAGAAAACCCATACTGGACAATTAAAGAATAGCCTGGCCACAGGGGAAGCTTCTTCCTGACCCTTGGCAGCTAGTGGTGGTTTATGCCCAGAAACATGAGGGTTTATACCTACCTCTAGGAACTCAAGGACAGGAGAAGTCGGCTGAGGGCCGGCTGGACTGGAAGCCTGGGTGGGGAAGGGGAAGGGGAAGCCGTCCAGCAACAGATTGGTCGATTCTCTTGTCCTGCAGGGCATCCTGTGGCCACAATAAGGATCAGAGCATGTGGCACTGGGACTGTGATGCAGGGAACTGGGTATCGCAGCTGTGTGGGGCTCAGTCCCCTGCGGTTCTGGGGGCAGAGACACCAGAGGGCTCCCTACAACTGGCCAGAGCCTGGCTGCTGTAGAGGGGCGAGAGGTGCTGGCGAGGGGAAATGTACAAAATATGCAGGAATTGGGTCTTTGCTGAACAGAAGGTCCCCAGCTAACAAAGCACCATTAACACCAGTCTCTCCTTCAGCAGAAGGGAGGCACCCCCATCGTGGGGGCGGAGGAGGAAAGGGAGAGAGTAAGACCAGAAGAGTCAGCGAGGAGCCTGGATTCCCCGGGCCCCTGAACCAAAGCTCTCGCCTGTCTCTAGGGGAGGCAGTGAGCCCTTTGCAACAGAGCAATGCCCTGAGGCTCAGAGGGGTTTACAGAGTTCAGGGCACTAAGGCACCTGTTGAACAAGCCCCTTCTCCGAGAACAAAGCAGGGCTGTCTTTGGGACCAGGGATGCTACGCTACCATTCTGCCCAGCGGCTCCGGTAGCACAGAGCACCTTGGGGGGTCAGGGGTTACAATGCCAACGGGCTCGGGGCCAGCTGCCTAGTGCCCCAGTGGCCGGGGGGATGATAGTACTGTTCAGGGGTTCTGTCACCAATCAGTGTTGCTGGGCTCCAGGGACAGGACTAGTAGGAGCAGCTGGTGTAGTGCCAGTGGGGTAAGGGGACAGCATTACTACTGCAGGCAAGGAGACTGACGATGATCTGAACACTCTGTTTGGACAAAGCTTCCCTTCTGCTTGTGCCGGTGTCAGCACAGCTCAGCCCTGGGTCCTTCCGCCTAGGACCTAAGGTCATGAACTCGGCTAGTGGATCCTCCACTAGGCTGCGAGAAAAGTCTCCTAGGAGCCAAGCAAAGCTCTCTGGCTCAGGACACTGGAGAGGGTCAGTCCCCTGCTGCTGCCCCTCGGGGAGCTGATGGAGCAGACACTCACATACACTCGGAGGTTTTATAAGGAGGGATTGGAGGAATCTGGGGCTGCTCCTCAGCTGTAGGACAGGGAGGGGACGAGCACCAAGAGCTGCTAAAAGGGCTGCCTTGGGCAGAGGAACGATCTGGAGATCTGAGTAAGGAACCGCCCACCCCCCGCATTGCCCGTGTGTGCGATCAGAGATGGGAAAGCTCTCCTAGAGCACTGTCCGGCAAAGGCAGGATCACACCCCCGTGTCAAGCTGCTGTTACACTAGATTATCTGGCCTAATGCGTGGTCTCCCACTGAGCCAAACTGGAGTTCAAGAGCAGCTGAAAACCCTCCATCAGCTTCCTCCAGGACATACACAATGCTGCAGGCAGAAGGGAAGAGGAGAAATATACCGGCCTTCTCCTCCCAGGAGCAAGAAACAGCATATTCTCCACCTTCCCTTTCTGCATCTTAGTCTGTCTCCCTTGTTCCTAGTCAAGGAGGGGGTAGGTCTGAGACAGCCTCTGCCTTTCCACGGTTGGGCAGTAGGGGGTGCTCTTGCATGAGGGGTGGTCCTGTAGTGCCCCAGTCTCAGGTCTCCCCAGAGCATCCACTCTCACCTGCAAGTGACTCCATACCCCATCTTGTGGCTTCTAAACTCCTGATTGGTTTAGGCTCATCACAGCAACTGTGAAGAGCAATTCCACACAGTCGCAGGCTCGGGGGCCAGGAACGCAGAATCAAATAAATTACACTTATTAACAAAAATAATAAACCCTGCTACCAGAACCTTGGAGTCTGCAATGAGTTATGTATACCTGGGACCGAGCCAGGACTCCCGCCTGCCAGTCACTCATAGGCGGGCATCCCAGAATGCTCAGGAGAGATGCCAACATGAAGATGGAGCTTGCACAGAACGCGGTCCCACAGCGCTGGTATGAAGGCATGTATGTGACAAGGTACCGGCTGTCCAGGATGGGAGGAGGTCTCGAGGGGGGCGGGCAGGCTGAGAGGGTCTTTATTGCTTGTCGATGGCTCCCTGTTCAGCAGAGTTCTCCTTGTTGGTGGTCTGCGCGTGCCATGAGGTCTCTTTAAACACAAACCAGCAGTTTCCAGCCCACAGGATAAAATTGATGAAGCCAAAGAGCTAGGGGAGAGTCAGAGAGAGCAAAGGGCACAATTACCATCAATGCACTCACAGCAAGGCCTCCCAGCCTCAGGCGGGTGCGTGCGTCCGGCCGTGCACACCCCGCTACTGGGTGGAATCAGAACGGCTCGGCTATCTGCTGCATGGCCCCCCGGTGGCTCAAAGGATATAAGGCTGCCTACTGCTACAGCTCACAGAGAACTTCCCTTAGCTCCCCAGGCCTAAAGGCTATGCAGACTTGGCAAAATCCCCTCAACTCTTCAACTGCTGCCTCTGCCCCTGTTCCGGTGCTGAAGAAGTAGCCAAGTCACTCAGAGTGCACACATTCACTCCCAATGACTGCCTCTCAGGGCAATTCACTCAGTACAGAGACAGCACCCAATGCACCACTGACACCAGGGTGTCTGAGCAGTTCCTGGCACCCTGACTGCCCTTGGTGCACTGGTTAAACTACAGCACCATGTGGCCATCCATCTCCCCTAGGTGCAGGCAGTCCATGTACAGAGGCCGATGGGCCTGGTCCAGCTTTGTCTCACAGAGCTGTGTGCTGGAGCTCAGCCAGTAGCAGCTCGTAGTCCCTGGATCAAACCCCAGTGCTGATAACGCCTCCACCCCCACCCAGGGCATGGCATAGCCCAAGAGGAGTCTCCACCAGCGCTCTACTCCAGTTTTGTGGTCACAGGCTTTGCAGCTTGTGGACCAAATCCTGAGCTGGTGTAAATGGGCCGTTCATTTCAACAGAGCACAGCCCATTTACACCAGGTGTAAATCTGGCCGAATGGGTCCCCTGCCCCCTTTGCCTGCACACAGCTGTGGTGCTGGCTTTGCTGCGGGCTCTTACCACGGAGATGTTGGCCAGCCCCATGGCTGGCGTGGCCCCGGCGTTGCACACCGCCTGTTTGAGATGGCACACGGACATGGCGGCGATGAGACTGGACGGCCGCGTGGCCCCCTTCACATCTGACAGGCCTTTGCCCCAGGCTGCAGCTGCCACCAGCCAGAAGAAGGTGAAGGAGACGCTCACGCAGAAATCCTGGTGGCGGAAGGAAGGAAATGTCATGCTGGTTCTGGCACTGTGCGCAGCAGGGCTCCTCTCACTCTCCCCAGCCCCAGGCATGGAGATGGAAACGCTCTTCTGGCTCCAGGACCTCCAGCCCACCTGGCCTATGCTGCCTCCCAACACCACCTGCCCAGGGACCAACCCCCCAGCTCTGCCGCAGCCCCTCTGGCTGGCAGACTAGGGCAGACTCCAAAAGATCTAGGCCCAATGCTCCAGAAAGGCCCCTAAATTCCCCGGAGGGTCCCACAAGTGTCCCAGCCCCTCCCCTGATCTTTGATAAGCAAAGGGGTCTAGGACCGCCTGGCTTGCACTTCACAGCTTCAGTCTGCCCTTGCTGCCTGCATCTAATGCCTCCCTTTCTTGACCTGAAGCCTCAGGCACCAGACAGACATCCTGCTACATCCCGGCACGGGACCTGCAGCCTTCATCTGCGAGCCCCAGCTCTGAAACTGCCTTCAGCCTTCGCACCTAGCACCCAGAGCTGAAGGCTCAATCACTTGGCTGCTGACCCTGTCCGGGATTAGGGGGAAGGTGCCTGCTATGGGTCAGCTCCATGACAGCACCACAGGGAGAGAGCTCCCAGGCTGGAAGGGGCTGCGGGGACAGAATGATGGCTCGGTGGTGGCGGAAGCCCTCAGATGCTCAGCTCTGCCTTCCCAGACTTCCCCTCCCAAGAAATGGGAAGTGACTTGCCCAAAGCCCCATGGCGAGTCAGTGGAGGAGCCAGAAATCAGACCCAGGAGACCTAACTCCCAGCCCTGTGCTCTGGCACAGGTTCTTTAGAGCAAGCCCTGCAGCTGTAAGAGCCACCAAACAAACCCCAGCCCTGGGGGCTACAGCAGGGATCTCACCGCAAAGGGAAGCCTCTTGTTCTCTGTGTAAAGGGAGTGAAATCGCAGGTAGATCACCAGGGCTGCCATACTGTAGAGGAAGGAGAAGACTCCCAGGGTCACGAAGAACTCGGAGGGGGCCGAGAAGTCCCCCATGAGATGCAGAGTCCTTTTAGTGGTGTTGCCCTCGCAGACAGGCATCTCAAAGGGAATCCTGGATAACCTGCCCACAGAGAAAGGGGTGGGGAGAGAGACGCATTTAGCAGGGAGGAAGGTGAGACCTCCATCGGCCCTCTTGGGTCAAAGGAGCCAGCCTATCTGAAGGCTGGGATTGGTGGGCAGAGCCTTGGAAGGCCTACCCCCTCAGATGGGGTGGACTGAGTATGGGGGACAAAAGCCAACAGGATTGGTGGTGCAGGTCATGGGATAAAACCAGCGATGCAGAGGGAGACACTGAGCAGAGAACCCCACAGAGCACCTGCTGCCCAGCAGTCCAAGGAGTTAGTGGATGGCACCCATAGGAACCCTGCCTGGATGTGTGAATGGACAAGGGCCTGAAAAAAGGTCCCATAGTCACAGAGAAACCCCTGTCCTACTTCTTCCTCCTGGACAGATGGACAGCTGTCTTGGCCTGTCTCTGCAGGAGGTTGATAGTGTGGTCTTGGGGCTGGGGGGGTCATGGGCGGGAGTTACCCACAGAGCAAGGACAGCACGGGCAGTGGCAGGGTAAGATCCCCACACTTCAGCCTACCAACATACCTCATCCCTTCTGGGGCTTGACCTACACCAGTAGCCCTGCCCATGGCTGTATAAATGCCGGTGTCTGGTCTACACTTGCGCTACCCCTGGATGATTTGATAGTGTAGACATACTCTAGGAGTGAGTTCAGATTCCACAGCAGTCAGTCCTTGGCCACTCTGTCTATCTGGGTTTCCATAAGGTTGCCCATCACCATGGTATCCAACCACCTCTCTGCTAAGGCTACCAGCAGTGGGGCTGATTCATGCCAGTAACAGAAAGGATTTTGTGACTTGTCACTTCAGTTCCGGTATGACACCCACCCACTCATTTCACACAGGCTGCTAAGATCCATCAGATGGCACCAGCATTCCAATTCTGTACGCTCTGATTAGACTGCACCCTGCCCGGACAGTGAGATCTCCTTTGTCCATGGCAGTCAAGCCCCATACATAAACAGGTAACTTTCTGTCACCACCTTCCGACGCTGAATATGACACAGCCACCGAGGGGTGAAAAACTTTCTGGCCCAATCACCCCACCCACCAAGTTTGACTTTAAAGGAAAAGAGGGATTTTCTCTTTGACCCGATCCTCTCCCTTCACTCTCATGCAGCTGAATACAACACCACCAGGCTAGTACCCAAGAACTACAGCTGGAAACTGAGCAGAAAGCGAGTGCCAGGTCGGAGCAGGTCTAAATGAGCAACGCTCCACTTCGCTCGGCCTGTGTACCTCAGGATGGAGGATGAGGACCTGACCTGGACAGTGAAACTGAGCAGCCTGCTTTCCATTCAGTGAAATGTATCAAGCAAACAGGGACTGTCAAAAGGGGGACAAGTTCGCTAGATGCTTAAAATTCTCCCTGTGTTCATCATCTCAGGGTGTGAGTTTGGTGACGCGCCCTTAGCAGACTGGGATGAGAACTCTACTCTTCCATCTTGTGTTCGGAGCTGGGCAGGAGTCTTGCATATGTTGGAGATCCCTAGAGGAGCTCTGATGGTGCGAGCACTTGTTAAGGAGGAACGGAGATATGCCCAAGGCCTCGCCACGCCTTCTTGCCACCTGTCCCTATTGAGCAGGGACAGTCACTGTTATTTCAGTAGCACAGTTCTCCATTTCCCCCCTCTCTGAGCCTCCTAGCAGTGCTCCTAGTCAGATGCATTTCAGTGGAGATCAGAGGTGTGCCTCTATTTATAGCTATCAAATGTTGGCAGGCAGGCCGAGATGTGTGGATAGATATAGCCATGTTCACACTTTTCATACGTTTAGCTTCACAGGCTGGATTTCAGTCTAATTCTGGCCTCTTTTCTGCTCACCCGAAAGGCCTTTTTGCTGATCCCTAACAAACGGGACTATTCCTGTGCTCGCTTTGACTTCCTTGCTGCTTGACAACCTTTCTGGCTTTGGGGTGGCTGAGGGATTAACAAATGCCAGCCATAATGGAACAGACCATTGGCTCATCAATGCCAGTACCCAGCAGTGGCCTATACCTGAAACATGAGCTGAAGTCTGCAGCAACTTGCCTCCTGACCTCAGCAGCAATCAGGAATGGGGGTGATGGATCCTGCAGTATATTCCCTCTCCCTACCGCACCTCCAAACAGGTGACTGAGGGATATTTTCCAAGGCCTGCTGCCCCTTTTGCAAGTTTACAGCCAATGGAGTAAAGGAACAGCTGTGCAGGATGTGGGAAGGAGCGGGTGATGATGTATGAACACTGTATGTGACCTGGTTGTTGGCTATGGTGGGTTGTTGGGACATTCACTGTCTCTGTACGAGTTGGTTTAGTTTAATAGTAGGACTGACTAGGAAAAAGTAGGAAGGCAACACAATGGCTGCAGATAAGCAACCAGCCACTCATTAAAAGAAGATGCCTGAGCTATTTGCTGTGAAGTTGCTATTTCCAGGCTCCAGCCAAGTTACAAGACTTGCTCTGCCAGTACTGGGAGCCAACCAACGAAACAGAAATCAAACAGTTAAAAAGTCTCTCTCTGCCTTGTCAGGGAGGGGCAGATAGACACAGACACCTATTTGAGGGAACTGAAGAAATCAGCCTTCTAGGCTTCCTAGGGAGTGGTGGACCTTAGTTAAGAGATATGAGTGCAGACTGTTTCTTGTTTAATCCTTCTCTTATGTTATGCCTGGCTCCTACTGTTAAGGCTAAACAATGCTTTGGTGTAAGAAGGCTCTCTGGTTCTTTGTACTAACCACTGCTCACAAGCTCCCGAAGGGATGACCCACTGGTGCTGAACCCACTCGGACCTGTCGGGGTAAGCACGGTAGATACACAAGGTGCTGAAGCACAGGGCCCAGTTTAAGAGTGAGAGAATCATGTAATTCCACCCCCAGGGAAGTAAAGGCATGAGGCCTGACACCTGAAGGGGCACATTCAGCGACACCAGCGAGGGGGTCAGGCGTGCAGCCAGTCCATAGCATAGCACTCAGAATTCACAGATGTGACATTGACACCTGTGAGCTACAAGGGGTTAAAGCAGTCACCTCTGAATTATGATGGTTTTCTCCATACACCCACATTAGCTGATTAAGGAGGATCTCAGAGCCCTCCAACCTACAGAGAATTGAGCAAAGAAACTGCTTGACTGAACAGATCAATGGTTTATCTAGCATCTCATCTCTTAATAGTGACCAGTGCAAGATGCTTTAAGAAAAATACCTTGTTTTAAATGCCGTACCGGGGGGCAGGGCAGGGGGAAGAAGAATTTCTTCCTGACCCAGCTGGTGATCAGCATATGCCCTGAAGCATGAGGACTAAAAACCCTTCCGGTTATTATCAGAGCTACTATAACTGAAGGTGCTGATCTTATTCATACAAATATCTAATCATTCTTTGAAGCTTTGCTATGCTATTTGCCTCAGATAATAGTGGCACGAATTCCTCTCTTGTGGGAACTGATACCGGGTCTGTTCATGCATTCACCCATACAATGCAGCCTGAAGATATCCAAAAGGTTTCACCTCAGTCATACAGCCTCCCTAGCTTGTCTTGGGCAAAAGGTTCCCTATGCTCTGGGGTCTGTGTTTGAAATGCTCTCCTGGATGAAGAGCAAAGGGCTCAGAACAGATCTGTCCATAATGGACTGGCTCTCCCTTGGGTATTCTGTCTCCAGGAGATGTTCGGAGAGGATACACCTTTAAATACGATGCAGTCAAAGCTATTCAAGCATTGATTAACCCTGCTTTCAAGGTCCCTACGTCACCTAGCAGAGGGCCAAGAAGATGGGCCCATACAGAACACTGCATTCCTGAGTAAATCCCCAGTGAGTGGGTGTCTATGTTACTGGACAAAACATGTTTCAGGGGAGAAAGAAAAAAATATAATCAACAAAACACACGACCTGCAGGCACTCACATGAGAAAGCATGGCCCAACTCTGGCCTGAGGAGCGGGGTCTGCTCTGCTGAGGCGAGAGGAGATCTGGGCTGGGCTGAGGGGGCGGTTTCTCCATTGGCCATAACCTTAGTTGTGTCCTGACTGCAGCTCCCTTTTCTACACAAAGGGAGTTTTTCCAAACATTGCTAACCCCAGCTCAGCTCCACCGGCAGCAGCAATGCTGGGAGCCTTAGGGAGACAGCTGGCACCATTTTAAGCACCATTTACTCCTCAGAGCAGGTCTAAGACATGCTGATGTCAAAGGACGCAGCTCCACTGACTTCAGTGGAGACAGATCCTCAGTTGGTGTGAATCGGTCTGAGTTACAGTGCTTCAGTGGCCATAGGAGCCTTGCGTAGACAGGGCTTCGGTAGAGCATGGAGAAGGCTGGTAGCTCCTCTCGCTGGCTCTCCCCACTTGTTTATTTAAAATTGCCTTGTTCTCTTTGCAACTAAGCTGGCATAGGAACCAATTTCCCTGCCACACCATAGGATCAGGCAGTGTCCATCTTGTGCCCACTTGCCCCCACTCTTCAGGCATCCAAAGGTAATTTCTTTGGATCCGTTCCCTCGCGGCTTCCTATTTGCAGTTAGTTTGGGGGTAATTAAGATCTATACCAGCCTGCCCTCTCCCCTTCCTTTGCCCACACCCATTGCAGAAGGGGATTTCAAAACCCAAAGGAGAGCCCAAATGGGAGTCATTTTTCAATAGGAGCAGTTAAACAGCCACCCTTCAACTGCCAGACTAAGTTCAATCTGTTTAGGTAGCATTAAAATTAAAGAAAAACCTGCAGTGAGAGTCCTGTTCTGTCAGAAATATCATGCAGCAGTGAGTTCCACTGGTTAACAATACATTGCCTCAAAAAGTATTTCCGTTTTGAAAATGGTAATAAAAGCAAGTCAGAGTGTACTCGTTTGGGAAAAGCTCTCATCTGGGAAGCTGGGGGTAGGATATGGGTTCTGGTGCCTTCACAGACCTCTCTCCATTGAGTCAAGTATTGTTGTCAGGCCAAGTCTGTCTATTCAGATGGATTGATTACCATCTCCAGTGGCATGTAACTCTGGAGAGGAAGCATCCTCTGGGTTAGTCCCAGCAAAGTCCCCCGTTACCTGAAAGGGTATCCGAACTGGACAGAGATGGCAGTCATCTCTTTCAGGTCATCATTGCATTTCACAGTAGCCCCTGTCTCCCCACTGAAAGAGCCGCAAGATCCAAAGGCAAAAATGGCGAAGAGCTGGAAGAGAAAAGCAAAAGGTTTTGGAGTCAGAGGGACTCCAGCTGGTGACAGTGAACTAACAACATGCAACAGGCTCTTCTTGGCTCACCACGCCTCCTGAAATTTACAAGATAGCCTCAGTGTTCACAGGTAAATAGTCCTGAGTTTATTTGGGGCATCATCACAATATAACAATGGCGTATCCACACATCATCATCAAGGCAACATCCTCAACAGTTGCAATGTAGTGCCATGGTCATATGATATCCCTGTCACCTGGTGCAAGGACCCAGCAGAAAACCCAGTCAGCAAGGTCTTTTCCTTGAGTGATAATGTTTGTAACAAGAAATCAGAACAGGCCGACGCAAGCAAAACATGGAGAACCAGAACCCAGGGCTCCTGAGCACCCCTGTCTCCCAAGCAACTGCTCTTAGAGCACTCCCCTGAGCAGCAGTGCAAGGGGAGGAAAGAGCGGAGCTGGAGTCAATCTCTTCCTCACAGAAGACCAGGCAGTGCTATGACCCAGGCAGAGACGGAAGCAGTTTCTGTAGTCCATTCTGGCTAAGGCCCAGTAAGGGGGACAGTCAGTGCCAACTGGGATAGAGGTTCTGTGATATGGAATTGAGCCGAGACCACCACTGGAGAGCCATCACCAGAGCTCTCAGTCATTGCTCCCCTGACCGGGAGCTGGCGAAGCTGGCAGCCTAGCAGTGAAAATTCTCTAGATCCCAGGAATCCTCTGAGCCAGCCTCTCTTCCCAGTTCGGTTGGTTGGGATTCTACTTGCTATGTTGCATACGAACTCAGTACGTACCTTCCTCAGAGAGAACCAGACACGTTTGCAGGGACAATGAGAGGTGCGATCTCAGACTACAACCTCTCTCAGGATGCATGTTCCCCGCCACTGTTATGTGCCCCTAGACTGGTGCTCTCACTTCAGCAGAACTACACCAGTTTACAGCAGCTGTGGAGCAGGCCCATTGATTCCTACTGAAGGCAGAGATGAGGCCCAGAGCAGGGAAGTGACTTGCCCAGGAGCACAAAAGCAGGTAGTAGCAGTGCTGGGAATAGAACCCCAGTGTCTTAACTCCCTGCCCCCGGCTCTAGCAGATCCCAGCACCTCCCAGCTGCACCAGCCCCAGGGAAGGGAACAACAGCACTGCCAGGATGACTCCTATAACTCTCCTTTCTAACAAGGCCTTTTGCAGGTTCCAGGGCTGAGGGGGGTCAGCACAGGAAGAAACCCTAATGGGCAACATGCCAGGTTGGCAGAGGTATTTACACAGCATCCATTTCTGCTTTGCCCCACACCCACCTCCAACTACTAGCTGCTCTAAGAATCACTTAGAAACCAGTAGGTAAGGGCAGAGAATAGCTGCAGCGACTGACATAGGCATCATGGCTTAAAGACAGCAAGAGCTGTCCCACTGCTGGAGACAATGGGACTGATGCCTCCCCCTGGGGCACCTCATGGCACCCGGGGCTCTGCTCACAAAGAAGACACTGTGCCGCACGGGCAGACAGGCCCCACTGACTGCAGCACAGCATCAGGACACCTGAGCGCACAAGGCAGTGAACACGTCGCTGGCTCATTAAGCTTCCCTGTTCCAAAGATCTGTCACACTAGCGCTTCCTTTGGGGGCTCCATGGGGCCTGATCCCCACCACTGAACAGCTGACAGCATTAGTAACCATCCAGCACAGTTGATAGACAGCCCACGCTCTCAGTGATTCCTCCTCCCTGCTGAGCTCCTCTGTTCCATCCCTACCCATCTGTGCCAGCAACACAGGCTGGCCGGGCACCATCCCAAAGATCTCTTCTTACTGGCTCCTTTCCCCACATCGCTCACTGGCCCCCAGTGAGCAGGCCAGCTTGTGTGCACTCCATGAGGCTCTCTGCACTCGCTTGGCAGAGGGAGGTGCACAATGGGCTTGGGGGTGTGTGGAAGGGAACTGCCACAGGCAGAGAAGGGACCTGGATGCTGTCCCACGAGACCTAAAGCTGCACACGGTTCTTCCCCGCCCCATTGGCCTCAGTGGGGATTACCTGCCCATGCGGATGGTTGAGCAGGCTCCTTGGTATCTTTGGAAGAGTTTCACCGCAGGGCCACCTGTGCCCTAAAGCCCAGAATCAGCAGTTCAGAAACCTCCCGGAGAATCTTGTGTTTCCAGAACGGCTGATGTGGAGACATGCAGGCAGGTGGCATGGGCAGAAGCAGAGAATCCCTTAAAAGAAAAATCTGTGTTTTCACAAGAACCTCAAACTTCCGGCCTCATTGCAAGATGCAGCCCAATACCCGAATGTCTCTCTCAGAACTGTGAAGCTGAGGGCCTGAGCCTCCAGTAGGATCTTTTTCCTTTAAAGCGCCTTTTAATTCGCTTTCTGGGGCTGATGATGGTCAAGGGCCTTTATGCCTCTAAACTAAAATCAGTTTTCAATTACAGGACCAATAAACTGATGTCTTGTTTTCTTTGCCTCCCCGCCCCCTGTAATGAGAGTAATTCATCCATGCAGGAAATGGTTACGAGTCTCAAATGACATTTCCTGTTCTTGGTTCTGAGTTGAATTTCTCTTTCTCTTCCACTGGCATGGTGGGGGAAAGATGAATGTGGCTTCTGAATAGTTTTCTGGTAACTCATGCAGAAACACTCAGCTCTGGTTAAGTTCATGCACCCTGAACTCTGGCTCCCATGAGCGACAGGAAGAGAAAACAACTCTGTGTGTGTGTGTGTACGGGAAAGAGAATGAAAACATAGGCTGAACAGACTGAGGGGTTCCCACTTCATCTATAAAGGACTGATCTATGTAACCAAATCCTGAACAGGCAGAGAATCACAGCAGTCGGGGCAGAGGAGGACTTGTATCGCCTTGTCCATTCTCAGCCAGTGCGGGACTGTTCCGTTCTGTATAGTCCCAAGTACTTTGCCCAGCCTAATTTTAAATGTGTCTCCCACCATTTTACTTGAGACTTTATACCACAAAGAACTCCTTGACCCAGATGCTCAAAGGTATTTAGGCTCCTAACTTCCACTGACAGCGTAAATACCTTTGAGGATCTTGGCCTTTGTTACCCCTTGTTTTCCTGCATTCAGCTTAAGTTTCTTTGTTCAGTGTTAGAGTGTTCCTCCTAGTTATGCCCCTTCGAACCGCCCTGTATCATTTCTTTCCCTCCCTGGGATTTAAACCCTTTTGCTACTATTGGTTGGAGGCCTGATTCTGCAGCATGCTGAAGCACTTTCCATTCCAATTGATTTCCATGAGAATTCCGGATACTCAGCACCTCTCAGATGTGGCTAAGTGAGAAGCGAGGCCAATGTTTGAGAGACCGGCCACTGATTTTGGATGCCTCTATTTCAGGGTGTTTGACTTGAAACATGTTGAATTTTCAGAGGTGCTGTGCACTAGCAGCTCCCGTTGACTTTAGTCGGGACTGCAGGCACTCAGCACCTCTGAAAATCCGGCTCCCAGTGTCTCAGGTTAGGCTTCCAAAAACAGAGGGATCCAAAACCGGAGCTACTTTGGGAAGGTGTGAGCCTAGAGGTGTTCACCCAAAGTAAACAGAGTCACAGACAGCTTCTCAGAGGCTGTGTGGGTGAGGGGCTGGGATGTGGGGCGGGACAAGCAATGTGGGTCTATTCCTAGCCTTGCCAGTGACCTTGGGCAAATCACCTCCCCTGTCTGGTTCACTCTCCCCAGCTGTAAAACAAGGGTCATGACACTCCCCTATCTTTGTGAAGTGATTTCCGGATGAAGAGAGCTACAGGCGAGCCGAATGCTGAATACATGGTATACCATATACCAAGTACAGGCTTCCCTGGATCCTGGCAGATCAAGAGTGTGACCTGCCCACCACGAACACTTGCTGAACAGTTCCGTCACCACATGGAGGCATGAAACAAATGCAGTACCCTTGATGTGCCATGAGATACGCTAGTGCTGCAGTTCCTCATTCAGACAGAAGGCCTTTTAAACAGTTCCCTTTGCAAACTTTATAATCATAATTGGTGGTATTCAGAACACCAACGCTGCGTTCTTCTATGGCCTGATTACTTCACAATGGCCTTGGCGAAACGCTGCTGAGAAGGGGGTGCATATCTTCACTGTATGGATGGGTATGTTGAGGCTCATGGGGGGTGAAATGACTTGCCCAAGATCACATGAGAGTCAGTAGGAATAGAACCCAGGAGTCCTGGCTCTCAGCATCCTGCCCTAGACAACAGTTCTTTCCTTTAACAATGTCAGTACATATAAAGCTCTCTTGACAATGCCTTACACATTCAGAGTGGAGCCTGACTCCGACCTTATAAAACAGTGGTTCTCAAACTTCTGTACTGGTGACCCCTTTCACATAGCAAGCCTCTGAGTGTGACCCCCTCCTTATAAATTAAAAAACACTTTTTTGTGTATTTAACAACATTATAAATGCTGTAGGCAAAGCAGGGTTTGGGATGGAGGCTGGCAGCTCGTGAGCCCCCATGTAATAACCTCGCAACCCCCTGGGGGGTCCCAACCCCATTTGAGAACCCCTGCTATAAAACAATTGTAACTTTGCCCTGGGAACACAGGTTCTTTCAACAGTGCTGTAGCAGACAATTCCAGCTATTACCACCTGATTCGGTGATCGGAGAAAGTGGCAGAAGGCTGTTCTATAACAGATCTATTCCGAGAGGGGATGAGGGTTCCTACACACTCAGCCCCAAGTACTGGGGTCCAAATATGTGCAGGACTCCAATCTCTCCCACGGGAGGCAGGAGAGGAGAGTTCAAGTGAGCTGGGGGACCGCGGAGGCCTGGTATGTGCAGGATCAGAGCTCTGGAAAGGTTAAACCACTGCAGCCAGCTTTCCCCCCCTCTCCCCAGAGTGAAACGTGAGCAGGGCTAAGGCCAGTCCCCATACCCCTCCCCATAAACGCAGGCCTTCCTTGCACATAGAAGGGCTGCCTGGGAGGGGCACCGCATGCCCAGCTCCTTCCCTCCTCTAACCCTACCCCATACCCCACTCACCAAGAACTCGCCCCCGAAAAGAGCAGCCACCCACCCCCCCAGTGCAGCCAGCCAGCGAGCGCTGCGTTGCTTTGCTGGAACGTCACTCACTGGTACCGAAATAGAAAGAGCCTCTATAGCAAACTCACCCACTGCAGCACCTTAATGAAGCCCAGGGGCTCCTCCAGGCGGCCCCAGCGCAGCCCGAAGAGCCGCCGGCCCTGCAGGGGAGAGACAAGGGCGGGGAGCCACGGTCAGCCAAGCCCCGGGAGGAGTAGGGAGAGGCAGAGAAAGGGGACAGGAGAGGGAGTGGGCGGTACCTGCTGCCCGGGCTCCTTGTCGCCAGCCGAGGCGGTGGGCTCGGACATGTTCAGGCTGCGGACAGGGCTGGCCGATGCGTGTGTCGCCGGGCGGAGCGCACCCTTTCAGGGCGATGGGCTGCGGGGAGGAGGGCTGGGGGTGAGCCCAGGCGCAGAGGGGGCTGTCCGGGGGGCGCTGCTCCGGGGCTGCCGCCGGCGGCTGCTGGCTCCTGAGCTTCGCCCTGCACAAACCCGCGATTCAAACTTCTGTCAAACTCGCAGCGAAACTTCGCGGAGTCACGTGGAGACCAAAACCCAGCCCTCGCCTGTCCCTATGCTGGGGGCACCGGCGCCCCCTGTCCGCAGCCGCGGCACTGCCGGAGTGTCCGGGACATTGCCAGGCTGGGGGGCTGACGCCAGGAGCACGCGGCTAAGGATGGGGGGTGGGGTCCCTTGCCCTAAATTCCCCCGATAACTAATGAAAATCAGGGACAGGCACGAACCCATGAGCTAGGATGAACCATTTTCTCTAATGAACAATAATTAATAATCGATTATTAGTGAATTTAGCGTAGCAAACCAGCATGAATAGCCACCCCGAATAGATACAAGCAGCGCCATGGTTCTGTCTCTCCCCACCTCTCCTAGGGGCTGGGCACTAAAGCAAACACATAGTAAAGTTTCCCCACCGACCCCCAGGCAGTTTGCAAGTGCATTTGTCACCTTCGAGCCCCTTGTGCACATACTCACCTGGTGCTGGACACACAGGAATTCTAAATTCATTAATACCAGTTAGCAGTACTTTCCAGCTTTCCTGTATCGCTCATCTAGCTGCCTGCTCCATGCCTACCCTACCACTGCAGTCTGAGCACCTTCGAAGTTCCAGGGGAGGGTCTCCGGTGCCTTTACCTAGGGCCAAACGCTAGCTCTGCCATTGTTCAGGTTCAGGAGCCCTTACTGTTTAAAGGACAACTCTTCTAAATGCTCTAAAATCTGCATGCTTACTCGCATTGCCTTGTAATTTGGCGTGCTTCATGGGACCGCAGGGTAGAATCAACTGCTCCAAAATTGGGCTAATTTGAGAATGGGGTTCCCAAGATACAGCACACCCCTACACAAAAGTATTTCTTAAGGTTGACACATTCTGCCATTTTTTGCTCAGACCTGGGGCTCAAAATGATCTCAGGATCAACATTCATCCCAGCTAGTGCATGGCATTCACAGCCCCTTTGGGGAAGCAATATTGAAAACATTATTCAAAAAAGGAGTTAAACTCACTGTATAGGCGAGAACCTAACACTCACATGCTGAACAGATTACAGTGCACATGTGAAGAAAGACTAGCCAAGAGAGCTGCTAGCCTTCATATAGCCTCAGGGAGCATGGCCATTGAAAACTGACTAACATGCAGGCACTTTAAGTTTGAAATCTACTCTTATCAGAAATCTCAGAGTGAAATTCACATCTCTCCAGGGTTGTTCCTTTGTTTTTTAATCATTATTATTGTTTTGGGGAAATGTAATCTGAGCAGATCAGATAATTCAGAAGGCACTCAAACTATGTGAATGGTTGGTGGAGGGAAGCAGGAACTAGAGGCAGAAGAGTGGGTGGGAAAAGGGGTTTGGGTCTGCAGGAAGGGAGAAGGCTAAATGGGAATGGGCAGGAGGAGAGGAGAATGGGGGAGGAAGGGATAGTAAAGAAGAAACGCATCACTTTCCTCTCACAGGCTTAAAGTTACTGTAACCACCACATGATAAAACTCTCAAAAATGTAGGATATAGACCACATCTGTGATTTCTCTCAGCAACTATACACTGCAAACATTTAAATGAATGATCATTATCTTCAATGCACTATAAAAAAGTGTACACATATGGGAGTGGAGAGGAGCACTTAGGACTCACACCGCAACTATGGCCTACTGGAGAGACCACTGGACTGGGACTATTCCTGTCACTTCACCTTTCTGTTCCTCAGTTTCCCCATCTGTAAAATAGGGATAATGATGTAAAATGCTTTCAGATCTACTGATGAAAAGTGCTATATAAGAGCTAAGTATAATTATTACCTAGCCACAGAAGCATACCAACTACAAACCTACCTGATAACTACAACTACCAAAAGACTCCTACAACAAACACTTCTCTTTCTATTAAAAAAACCTAGCAAATTCACTGACAAAAACATCATTCATACAGAGTTCATATTGCTCTTTAGGCCTTCCAGAACATCGAGTTCAGCAAAACTCAAACCTTTCAAAACCAGTAACTCAAGAATTAAGGTATTTGAAGCATAAACTTCTGAAAACCAGGAAATACAGGCTTTGAGGCACATGTCCACATAACCTTAATGCTACCCTCCTTGAGTGATGATGAGTATGCCCATAACAGCCATATTTATACTCTATTTGTACTCTGCCTTTGTAGATAGTGCATATCATTCAAGGAATAAGGGCACATGACAGCTGTAGCACAGAGTCAAGCACCTTCTCTTTGCTAAGGCAAAACTTGAGTTTAGGTGAGCAGTGCTGATCAGGAGCGTTACCTACAACTGTTCTACACTCAAACGCCAAGCCTACTCCCCAGAAACAATCCCATACTTGTTAAGTTTTACAGCCCCTTCACTTCCTTTTACAATCCATTCACCTGTACTCCCAGGAGTCCATCTAACACCGTATTTTCAGTTATCCATCATTAAACCCACAGACCACTCTCATATTCCTCCTCTCTGCTTACAATCCCATGGCAAGAAGACCCTTGTGCACTACTGCTGACATAACCTATAGAACTGTGTGCTGACATGAGGTATACTGGATCCCTTAAGGCAGTGGTTCTCAACCAGGGGAATGGGGCCCCCTGTGGGGGTCTATGAGCAGGTTTCAGGGGGGCTGCCAAGCAGGGCCAGCATTAGATTTGCTGGGGACCAGAGCAGAAAGCTGAAGGCCCACCGCATGGGGCTGAAGCCCGGGGCCCTGAGCCCTGCCACCCAGGGTTGAAGCTGAAGCTGAAGCCTGATCAATGTAGCTTTGCAGGGCCCCATATGCCATGGGGCCTGGGCAGTTGCTGTGCTTGCTACCCCCTAATGCTGCCCCTGGCTTTTATATGCAGAAAACCAGTTGTTCTGGCAGAGGCGGGCCATGGAGTTTTTATAGTTTGTTGGCAGAGTCTCAGAGAGAAAAAGGTTGAGAACCCCTGCCTTAAGGTACACATGCACCTCTTTCCTTTTGTCACACACACGGGGGTGGGCGGAGCTTAGGCCTCCCTGATCTCCTCATATCACAATCAGAGCTCAGTCAAGTTGCTCCAACTAATGCTTCCACCATTCAGTACAGCTACACTTCAAACAGGGAATGCAGCTGTAGGCCAAACAGGTAATTCCCAATGGCATTTGCCAGCTCCAAGGGGGCAGAGTTAAGGTTGTGTTGGTGTATACCTAAACTCTTCATTTCCTGGGTTTCAGAGGGTTGAGTGTCACTGAACTTGACATTCTGGAACCCAGCTACCTGAATGTGATGCTCTGTACCTCGGGGGAAGACCCTGAAACCCCATGTTCATCCTTATAATATGATTATGTGGTATGCAATGCAAAGTTGGTCATGTCAGGTGTCTTTGGAAGGCTCATTGATGCACTAAGCATTGTTGTTACAGTGATGTTATAGGTTGTAATTTAATGTATATAGTTATGAGGCTGAAAATGTGTCCTCGTGGCTTAAAACAAGCCCAGGCAAAACACTCCAGGAGCAGAGGGGCAGTTCACACCTCATCAGGGCATGTATGGGACAAACCCAGCCCAGCCTCACTGGTCTAGGCAGCAACAAAGGATCTCTTGGACTCTTGAGTGAGTCACCCCACTTCCCTTGGTCAGTTTGGGACTACGATGAAGTAATGCTCACCTGACCCCGAAGGGGGGGGGGGCAAAGCCAAGAGGGAAGAAAGAACATGATAAAAGGGAGAGACGTTTGCCATGCTCTTCCTCTCTCTTCCACCTCTATCTACAGACATCACCACCAAGTGACTGAAGCGCTGAGAGAAAGGGGAGAGCCTGGCTGAAGGGCAATCAGCCAGCCTGTGGTGAGAAGCATCTAAGTTTGTAAGGACACTGAAAGTGTTAAGATCAGCTTAGAATGAGTTTTGCTTTTATTTCATTTGACCAAATCTGACTTGTTATGCTTTGACTTATAATCACTTAAAATCTATCTTTTGTAATTAATACATTTGTTTGTTTATTCTACCGGAAGCAGTGTGTTTGGTCTGAAGCATGTCAGAGACTCCCTTTGGGATAACAAGCCCGGTACATATCAATTTCTTTGTTAAATTGACAAACTCATATAAGCTTACAGCGTCCAGCCGGCATAACTGGACACTGCAAAATGGAGGTTCCTAGGGTTGTGTCTGGGACTGGAGATATTGGCTAGTGTCATTCGGTTGCACAATCCAAGCAGCAGTTGGCCAAAAGTGCTCACTCACGTAGCTGGGAGCAGCTGACATGCCAGAGGCTGTGCGTGAACAGCCCAGGAGTGGGGGTTCTCACAGCAGAGCAGGGTAAGGCTGGCTCCAAGAGTCGAGGATTGGAGTGACCTAGGAGATCACCGGTCCAGATAACACCAGGGGAACGTCTCACTGAACTCTGTGTTAACAAAGTTTTTTGTCAGTGAATTAACAAATGAACCCTCTTGTCTATATATTCTTACCTCCCTGAGTGGGGTCAGGACCATTGTTGTCCCTGTTTTTACACATGAGGAAACTGAGACAGGAAGGGAGGAAATGACTTGCCCAACATCACTCAGCAAATCTGTACAGCCAAGAACAGTCAGGCAGGGCCACCCAGAGGATTCAGGGGGCCTGGGGCAAAGCAATTTCGGGGGCCCCTTCCATAAAAAAAAAGTTGCAATACTATAGAATACTATATTCTCATGGGGGCAAATTGCCACATTTGCCCCCCCCCCCTCCGGGCGGCCTTGCAGTCAGGTGCCCTGATACTATGGGGATGGGCATGGAAGCCAGATTAGAGAGACCAGTACTCAGGCTCTTCCATACTAGGACCCATGTTACCTCAGAAAATATTTTCAAGATGCTCCTCCCATTTATCCATAAAGAAAGCATGGATGGGTGTGACCCCATCAAACCTGTTTGTGAGCTCCTGGTTAATAACCCATTTAGCACCCCTAGCTCTGCTGCTTCCCAGGTCCCTGATTTAACCACTATACCTTGCTTCCTTTTTTGCTTATTTCCCAGTTCCATGATTTATGCTGGCGATCCGACTGTCTTCTACATATGAATATGCTGCACAGGGGCCTAGAACGTCATGGAGTTTTGCCAGCCTTGTTTCTCTGGTGCGCTGTTCTCCTCCCCCATGGAATGACAGGGGGTTGCCCCCTCTAATGGCAGGTCACTATGCCCCAGTTCATTGAACACCAGAAGGTTTCTTCTGTACCAGCAGAGAATCCCATGACCTGCAGTCCCTACTGAGCCTACCTTGGCACTGCTGGGGTGGTAGGCACCTCTTGGCCATTCTTCTCCCCAGTCTAGAGGCTTTGTTGTCTCCCAGGTTGGTGGATCTGAACTTGTTCCCTCGCTAGTAACAGATCTGGCTGATAGGCACAGTCAGACCAGAGCTGGTTAGAGAAAGAGAGAGACAGATGAGAATAAAGGATTGACTCTAGTGCTTGTGCAGACCCAGCAACAGGAAGCTATGCTACCATAGGATAGGAAATGGAGGTCACAAAGGGTGGAGGCTAGTAGTGGTTTCTTTATGTGCCAGTTGCAGTGTCCCTGTTCCTACTTGACTGTGGAGCTGACAGCTTCTGCTGTTTGCCCCAGAATCCATCTTCCCTGTTGCTAGGAAAGGCTGTTCTAAGCCAAGCCCAGCTCTTTGTCTTTAATTCAAGAATGTCATCATCCCCTTAAGGCTTGTCCAAGCTTCCCTTTGTGAGCTGGGGAAGCCTAGCATGGCATAATGGGTTAGCCTCAGAGGGAAATGAAGGGCCAGTACAAGCCAGGGCTACGCATCACTTAAGTCTTCAAAATAGTCTGGCTGTCGGCACGGGGGTGACTTCCTAGGTTTTCAGAAACAGACCTTCACTAATGCAATGCCATCCTCCCCAAAGCAGATCCAGCCTCCCCAAGGCCCTGTGCCTCTACACCAGGGGTTCTCAAACTGGGAGAGTCTTTATGTGGGAGTCCCGAGCTGCCCAGTTGTGAAGGCTGCGTTGCTGCCAGCAGCGGTGCAGAAGTAAGCAATGGGTGGCAATGGGATGCTAAGTCTGCTGTGAAAAGCGATACTGACAAAGTTTCTTTGCATGCTCCAGTATTAAACAGTAACAATTTTAAAAAATAACTTTTCTGCTTATAACAATAATTTGATAAAAATGTGTGTAGTCTTAATTTAAAAGAGAAAAGGTAAATTAATTTTAAAACCATAAAGTTATAACTCTAGCATTTAAACTAGTGTTAAATATAAAAAATGTGTTTTTAATTTTTAAGGGAAGGGGGGGGTCACACTCAGAGGCTTGCTGTGTGAAAGGGGTCAGCAGGGCGGGTGCAAGGATGTTTCACGCCCTAGGCGAAACCTCCACCTTGCGCCCCTCCTCCCCCGAGCCCTGTGGCAGCTCTCCATCCCCCCGCCCCCACCATAAGGTGCCCGCCCCGCAGCAGTTCCACCCCTCCACCCTGAGGCGCCCGCCCGCGGCAGCTCCTCCCAGCCCGGGAAGCCATGCGGCAGCTCCCCGCTCCAGCTCACCTCTGCTCCGCCTCCTCCCCGAACACACTGTCGCTGCTCCACTTCTCCCACCTCCCAGGCTTGAGGCGCCAATCAGCTGTTTGGCGCTGCAAGCCTGGGAGGAAGAGAAGCAGAGCGGGACGGCGTGCTCAGGGGAGGAGGCGGAGCAGAAGTGAGCTGGGGCGGGGAGTTCCCCTGCATGCCGCTCCCCCCCCTTACTTGCTGCAGGAGGCCCTCCCTGCGCCCCCCTGCCCCAGCTCCCTCCGCCTAAATGCCGACGACAACTGGGGCAGCTGAAGATCCGGCCGCCGCCGAAAGACCCAAAATGCCGCCCCCCAAATGCTAGCACCCTAGGCGACTGCCTAGGTCGCCTAATGGGTTGTACCGGCCCTGGACCATGTCCTTCAAATATTGGCAAAGCTCCTTGTACAACTCTGGCACGCTGCAGGTCTTGAATGGAGTCTGCAGGGTTTCCGGTTGACTGTCGCTGCTCTGATACCACCCAGCAGCTCACTGTTAATAAACTGACCAGGAGAGACCATGAAACCCAAAGTTATATCAGGGAGGGTTTCTCTGGGATTGACTGGAAGAACACTGTGAACAGGAGCGCCACCAGCTTTTCTGCTGCCCTAGGCGGCGGAAGGTCCCGCCCCGAAATGCTGTCCCCCACAGAGGCGGCGGAAGGTCCCGCCGCCGAAATACTGCTGCGGTCACTGCCCCCCAAATTGTAGTGTCCTAGGCAACTGCCTAGGTCGCCTAATGGGTTGCACCGGCCCTGGGGGGTCAGCAATACCAAAAGTTTGAAAACCACTGCTCTACACCGACTCTTAGACCCCTCTGGTCATCTCCTGGCTAAAGAGCAACATGGGTCCAATAGAACACTCCCCTGTCAATATGCACTCTCAGAGGTTCCTCTAAAGGAAGCCCCATGCAGGGCCGGCTCCAGGCACCAGTGAATGAAGCAGGTGTCTGGGGCGGCCAATAGAAAGGGGCGGCACTCCATCCGTTGCTGGGGTAGCACGTCCGGGTCTTCACCGGCAAATTGGCGGCTTATCAAGCTCTCCACGTTACTCTTCGGCGGCAGTTCGGTGGTGGGTCCTTCGCTCCATCTCTTTTTCTTCGGCCGCACTTTGGCGGGAGCTCAATTGGGCTTTTTTCTATTTTTTTCCCTGCCACTTGGGGCAGCAAAAAGGCTGAAGCTGGCCCTGGCCCCATGGCATGGAGAAGTGCAGCGCCTGCATTAATTGATGGTAGCATTAACTGAAGTGGGATTATGGTGACATGAAAGATTAAATTAGATTTTGCATGGGGGACGAGGCATGGGGAGGGTTCATTTCCTACCCCTGCCATCTCCCCAGCTGCAAATCCAAATTCTTGCAATGGGGCTTCACCAAAGCCTGAGGTATTGGGAACAATACAATGCCACAAAGACAACAGTTCCCCTTCCCATAGCCTCTCAGAAAAGGCTTTTCCCCCTCTTCCTGCTGATACAATCTAGCCCATGGGGATTTGCACACAAATGGATTTGAACATGTGGCTGCAAATTACTAAAATCCAATGAGACATACAAAGGAAAAATTAAAACCAGCTAGAATTAGATTCCCCCCAATCAGTGAGACTTGGCAGATCTGTGCTTAGTCTGTCTCAGAGAGACCCTTTCTTACTGATGATGTAGAATAACTTCCCCTATCTGCCGCACAGAAAAGGCCTGGCTTATTTGTTTAAATCTATATCTGAGATCTGATTTGTTAAAAAGTTAGGGACAGGAAGTGAAAAGCAGAGATCTACAGAGATTTGGGGAAATGATTTCACAAAATCCAGGATCTGAAATTTAAAAGGCAATTAGAGCCAGTGATCTCCAATGTTCAACTTTAGCTACGTTGGGTGAAATCCTGGTCCTATTGAAATCAATGGCAAACTCCCATTTACTTTGATGGGGTGGGTGAGGCTTTCATCCTATGAACCTAATTTTCAGAGCTGCCCAAGCTCCACAACTCCAGATGAAGTCAGTAAGAGCTGTGGGAACCCAGCATGAATGAAAATCCGTCTCTAAGTGTCAAGCTGGGCTCCCAAAAATGATGCACCCAAAATGAGAGGCCGCTTTTGCAAGTGTGGGCCTTAATGTCATGATTTCTGAGCCAACCAATCATTCTGCTGTCTGCCTAGGTTCCATACAGTGATGGGCACTTCCTAAATACTATCGATATTTGTTTCTGCTTGCTATTTCCCTCTTCCACTTTCCCCAAAGTGTGACTGTGGTGAGGGGGTGGAGCCAAGGGGATATGAGGAAGCAGCTGGGATAGTGGAGTTCAGAAATTGCAATTGCAATTGCTGGTGGGAGGAGGGGAAAGATTAAAAAACCAGGCAGCTGGTATCAGCGTCCCAGTGGAGCAGCTGTTTTAAAATGAAGTAGGAGCTCTCCAAAGGGTGACATCAATGGAGTTTCCTAGCAAAGGGGAAGAAGGTGATCAGAGAGAGGAGAGTCAGAGGAGACATTGAGAAAGGGCATGGAGTCATAAAGTGGGAGTGAGGTGGTCTCAGATTCGCTTTGGGGACTGAATGTTATTCTCTCATTAATTAAATCTTCAGATTAGTCCACTGTGTATTACTGGGAAATACAAAATAACTTGGAACTTCCAGGTGATGCTATCATTCGTGCATATTTCCTCCTTAAAAAGCAGAGAGCAATTCAAACTAGTGAAAACAACGAGGAGTCCTTGTGGCACCTTAGAGACTAACAAATTTATTTGGGCATAAGCTTTCGTGGGCTAGAACCCGCTTCATCGGATGCATGAAGTGAAAAAAACAGGCGCAGGTATAAATACATGAAAGGATGGGGGTTGCTTTACCAAGTGTGAGGTCAGTCTAAGGAGATAAATCAATTAACAGCAGGATACCAAAGGAGGAAAAATAACTTTTGAAGTGGTAAGAGAGTGGCCCATTACAGACAGTTGACAAGAAGGTGTGAGTAACAGTAGGGAGAAATTAGTATTGGGGAAATTAAGTTTAGGTTTTGTAATGACCCAACGACTCCCAGTCTTTATTCTGGCCTAGTCTGATGGTGTCCAGTTTGCAAATTAATTCCAATTCTGCAGCTTCACGTTGGAGTCTGTTTTTGAAGTTTTTTTGTTGAAGAATTGCCACTTTGAGGTCTGTAATTGAGTGACCAGAGAGACTGAAGTGTTCTCCTACTGGTTTTTTAATGTTATGATTCCTGATGTCAGATTTGTGTCCATTTATTCTTTTGCGTAGAGACTGTCTGGTTTAGCCAATGTACATGGCAGAGGGCATTGCTGGCACATGATGGCATATATCACATTGGTAGATGTGCAGGTGACTGACCCGCTGATGTGGTTAGGTCCTATGATGGTATCCCTTGAATAGATATGTGGACAGAGTTGGCACTGGGTTTGTAGGAGGGTTTGGTTCCTGGGTTGGTGTTTTTGTTGTGTGGTGTGTAGTTGCTGGTGAGAGTTTGCTTCAGGTTGGGGGGCTGTCTAGTGAGTGAACAGATCTCTAAACACGCTCTAAATTAGCTGTTCTGTACATAATAATAGGGTGATCTGAAGGCTTGATCTCTCACCACCTGCTGGGAATCTCACTCTGATCTCTCTTGTTGGTGTAAAACTGGTGCAAGTGAGAGGTTAGTCCAAGTCCTGAATCCCAAACCCTTCTCCAGAGAGGGTAAACTATCCAAGCCAGGCAAGTGCAAAATTCATATGTTCATTAGGTAGAAAGGTCTCTGAATCTATAATGGAGTTGTATTATACATCGTATGAGTGGTAATATTGCACAATCATTTCACAAGTGTGCTTATAGTTAACTAGCTCTGTGTCTTTGCTCCTGCTTTTAAATCCATTGCATAAAAAATAGGGCTTAATATTTTGGCATGATAATTAAATAATTATCACAGCATCCGACCTCCCCCCTTCCTCCCCACACATTTGTTAAAGCCATCTGTGTGAGAGGCATAAGGCTAGCTTTGAATGCAGGTGGCTTCCACACTGTAGCCAAGTGGAATGGCAAAAGGTTGCATCTATACACCTCATGGGCAGTTAAAGTACATTTGGTTTTATGAAATACTGATGTTGTCTAGACTAATCTATCTATGGAGGCTTTATACCACACTCATCATCTTGATATCTGAGCACCTGGGACGTAGTTATAGTTTCTTAGCCATAAAATTTCCATGTATGCAAAGGTGGACATGTGCATCTGTCATATACAGTATTTTGGAATATACTGTTTCACTAGCAGCTTTTAAATAGCTAAGCAGATGAAGCTAGGATCTTCAAGAAGGTAAGGTGTCTACTAGTTTTGAGCTGGCATGAATCAAGTGGGGAGGGTGGGCTCAGCAGTCTATACAAGCAGAAACTGATGATAGGGAAAGAGGCTTTTTATGAAGTTCTCTTGCTATATAGACGGCACAGCTGGGGGTGAAACAGAACTTAAAAGCCTCGATGGTGCTGCCAGGAGTAAGGAATGGAGTCTTTGATCAAATCAAACGGCTCACTCTCTATAGCTTAACCAATGTCACCTTAGAGCATTAAACTCATCCAAGCTGGGAATGTGGTCTAGTGGGTAGAGCAGCACTCTGGCAATAGGAGTCCTGGGTTCTTCCCCCAATGTGGTCTAGTGGTTAGAGCAGGGAACTTGGAGTTAAGATTTTTGGGTTCTCTTCCTGAATCTTGCTCTCTGACTTCATGCAAGTCCCTTCCCTTCTCTGCACCTCAGTTTACCCCATTTGTAAAATGGTGACAATAATAATAATAGACTCATACTCATAGACTTTAAGGTCAGAAGGGACCGTTATGATCATGTAGTCTGACCTCCTGCACAATGCAGGCCACAGAATCGCATCCACCCACTCCTCTAACAAACCTCTAACCTATGCCTGAGTTATTGAAGTCCTCAAATTGTGATTTAAAGACCTCAAGGTGCAGAGAATCCTCCAGCAAGTGACCTGTGCCCCATGCTGCAGAGGAAGGTGAAAAACCTCCAGGGTCTCTGCCAATCTGCCCTGAAGGAAAATTCCTTCCCGACCCCAAAAATGGCTGAGTGGGGAGTGTTGGCCTTGGAAGGTTGGAGGGGAGTGTGGCTAGGATGGTCTGCATTGGGGGATGGGAGACTGGCCGTGAGGGAGAATACCTGAGCATGTAACATGAGAACCCAGGAAGGGGTTAGAGGCCAGGTGACACCTCTGCCTGGGAAACTGAACAAAGGCTGGGGGAAGGGATGCTGGAGGGAGTGGAGGTTGGTCAGGAGTTGGCTGGTAATGGAGGAGAGCCCAGACGGGGCTCTGACCCCCCCAACAGGGCTGTGGTGCCCCTGGGACCCCAAGATGGACCAAATTGAGGGGGTCCTGTTGTCTGTGCCTGCAAGACACAGAGGATAGCTCAGTGGTTTGAGCATTGGCCTGCTAAACCCAGGGTTGTGAGTTCAATCCTTGAGGGGGCCACTTAGGGATCTGGGCCAAAATCAGTACTTGGTCCTGCTAGTGAAGGCAGGAGGCTGGACTTGATGACCTTTCAAGATCCCTTCCAGTTCTAGGAGATGGGAGATCTCTATTTATTTAAGACCTGTCTTGGACTGTGTTCCTGTCGTCTAAATAAACCTTCTGCTTTACTGGCTGGCTGAGAGTCATGGTGAATCCAAGGAAGCCGGGGGTGCAGGGCCTTGTGTCCCCCCACACTCTGTGACAGGCTGCTCATAGTCATCCTGTGATCAACCAATACTCCGAGGTCCTTCTCCTCCTCTGTTACTTCCAACTGATGTGTCCCCAATTTATAACCAAAATTCCTGTTATTAATCCCTAAATGCATGACCTTGCACTTTTCACTATTACATTTCATCCTATTACTATTACTCCAGTTTACAAGGTCATCCAGATCTTCCTGTATGATATCCCGGTCCTTCTCTGTATTAGCAATACCTCCCAGCTTTGTGTCATCCGCAGACTTTATTAGCACATTCCCACTTGACCTCAATGTCCTTAACTACTTTCTCCTTCAAAATTTTTCCCAAGACCTTGCATACGACAGATGTCAAACTAACGGGCCTATAGTTACTCGGATCACTTTTTTTCCCTTTCTTAAAAATAGGAACTATGTTAACAATTCTCCAGTCGTACGGTACAACCCCTGAGTTTACTGATTCATTAAAAATTCTTGCTAATGGGCTTGCAATTTCATGTGCCAGTTCCTTTAATATTCTTGGATGAAGATTATCTGGGCCCCCCGATTTAGTCCCATTAAGCTGTTCAAGTTTGGCTTCTACCTCAGATGCGGTAATATCTACCTCCATATCCTCATTTGTCATCCTACCATTATCCCTAAGCTCCTCATTAGCCTTATTAAACACTGAGGCAAAATATTTATAATGGAGGGGTGGGGGGAAATGAATAAATAAATATTCGTGAAGTACTGTGATGCCATTTTTAAACAATAACAAAAAGATAGACAAAAAATGACTATGAAGAACAAGTGGGTAGCCAAAATAAAAACAATCATTCAGGGCCAGATCCTCCAATTCTGGCATTCCCTAATCTCCCATTGAAGCATCGTATTGGAATTGGAAAAGGTTCAGAAAAGGGCAACAAAAATTATTAGGGTTATGGAATGGCTTCCATATGAGAAGAGATTAATAAGACTGGGACCTTTCAGCTTGGAAAAGAGACAACAAAGGGGGGATATGATAGAGGTCTATAAAATCATGACTCATGTGGAGAAAGTAAATAAGAAAGTGTTATTTACTCCTTCGCATAACAAAAGAACAAGGGGTGACCTGATTAAATTAATAGGCAGCAGGTTTAAAACAAACAAAAAAGGAAGCATTTCCTCACACAACACACAGTCAACCTGTGGAACTCCTTGCCAGAGGATGTTGTGAAGGCCAAGACTATAACAGGGTTCAAAAAAGAACAAGATATGTTCATGGCTAGTAATGGCTATTAGCCAGGATGGGCAGGGATGGTATCCCTAGCCTCTGTTTGCCAGACGCTGGGAATGGGCAACAGGGATGGATCACTTGATGATTACCTGTTCTGTTCATTCCCTTTGGGGCACATGGCTTTGGCCACTGTCGGAAGACAGGGTACAGGACTAGATGGACCTTTGGTCTGACCCAGTCTGGCCGTTCTTATGAGAATGTTGGGTGCATGAAGAATACACAATCAGGCCCTTAATATTAAATATGGCTTAGTGTGTGGTCCAGCTGAATTTGGGTCTGGAGGGTAATAAATAAATATTTATAGGAAGATTTCGGTGACAAGGTTAGAATCAGCATGTCTCCACTGTTTTTAAATAACTTTGTCTTGTTTAAAAGTTCGGGAATGCAGATTTACTCAGTAGTTATTACTAGTGGAGGTAGTGGTCTGAGGATCATATGTGTAAGGGCCTGATTCAAAGTCCACTGAAGTCAATGAGAGTCTTTCTATTGACTTAAGTTGGGCTTTGGATCAGGCACGATGAAATAAATGTCATTTCACAAACAAGTGTGACAACAAAAGCAACATCCAGATACAACATATAAATCTACCTTCCGCTGTGTCTGGGGGGCAGGGGGACGAGATCAGAATGTTGCAACATAAACACGTGTAAACGATAGATACGCTGTTTCTGAGTAGACGAGATCAAGCATAATATCTTGAGAGTGAAGGCTACATGCATCCCTTATTCACAGGAAGCCATGTTTAGGCGCTTCATAATATCTGACAGCTGGCTCATCCGCTTATTCCAAGTGACTCCTATTGTGTGTCAGTAAAATTAACCCCTATGCGGATGATGATAATGGTCCCTTCTGGCTTTAAATCCATTGATTCCCATTTAAGCAGGGTTACTGTAGCAGGGTGGTCACCCGCTCCTGGTCTGAAAGGGGTTAAAAGCCAGCCCTTGGAGAGGGCTGGGGCTGGGAGCCTTAGGCTGGGCTGACTGGGGAGGCAGCCTCAGCTGTGGCCATGCCCCGAACAGACCCAGCTGGCCCTATAAAGGCCAGGGAAGCCAGGAGCAGACACACAGTCTCCTCTAGCTGTGGAGGGAGATGGGCCTGGCTGCTGGGGAGCTACAGAAGGTACCTGGAGTGGAGCAGGGCTAGGGGAAGGCCAAGGAAGCTGGGGAGCTCTGGCCTGGAAACCCCCCTGGCTGTGGCCTAATATAAGGCCAAACAGGTACTGGGGTTGCAGGGGCCAGCCCAAGGCTAGGCAGAGGCAGCAGGTCCAAACCCAACCTTGCCTGTGATGAGTAGGCTTATACTGCAGTCTGCCCCAGGGAGCAGGGGCTAGTTGGTGACTGGCAGTAGCCTATAACTGAGGTGAGCTGGGGATAGAGGGTGGGGTTCCCTGGGGAGGGGAGACCCTGAGAGTGAGGGGTTAGTGGCAGGGGGCAGCACCCCAGATAATGGGCCACTGGAGTCCTGGAAGGGATGTGGGGGCCCAGTGGCAATGGGACACCGACCTGCAGAGGGTGCTCCAAGGCTGGAAAATGAGCTAATTCCCAGGACACCAGCAGGAGGCGCCGCAGGGGTGAGTCCCGCACCGTTACAGTTGCCTACATGGGATTTAGGGCAGGTCTTCACTACAGGGGGGGGTCGATTTAATATACGCAAATTCAGCTACGCGAATAGCGTAGCTGAATTTGACCTATCGGAGCCGACTTACCCCGCTGTGAGGACGGCGGCAAAATCGACCTCCGCTGCTCCCTGTCGATGGCGCTTACTCCCACCTCTGCTGGTGGAGTAAGAGCGTCAATTCGGGGATCGATTGTCGCGTCCCGACGAGACGCGATAATTCAATCCCCGAGAGATCGATTTCTACCCGCCGATTCAGGCGGGTAGTGTAGACCTAGCCTTAGGGGGGTGTAAACTTTGTGCTATGGTAAATTTTATGCTGTGTGAAGTGTCAGCACCATATAACTCCAAACAGTTACTTAGCGAATAGTATGTTCTATTCCTATAGAACCTTCTGTCCAAAGATCTCCAGGCTCTATAAGCTTCACAATTCCCTGATAAGGTAAGTCTTACAGATGGGCAAACAGAGGCACAAAAATGTGAAGTGAATCAGCAGTATCATACAACAAATCAGTGGCAGAGCCAGGATAAGCCTTTGTTTTAAAACTCTCCTCCCATAATTTAAAAGATACTTCCTATGTATGGCGTACCATAAAGAATTGAGAATTTTCTCAGCCAGCCAGAGTGCAGGGATGCCATGTAGTAACTAGCATATAATTGCACACTTACCTCTCAATTATGTAGTTCCCAGGAGTCTGAGTGGCAGAGAGATTCTGATTCTAATTATGTCACACTTATTTTTCAGTAGTCATGCAGCATGGAAATCCTTGTAGTAGTCCTCTGCTAATCAGAGTACAGGTATTTGGGGAACACCTATACCTGTATTTTTCAATAACTATCTATCTGGGTGGTTCTGGTCACAAATGAACCATCTGAACAGACCAACAGAACATGCCAGTGCCCATTCTGGCACCGATGGCAACATGCAGCCAAAACCTTCCTCACCTCATCACCTCTGCAGGGTTTGTTACCCCCCACTTACTGTGTCACATCTAGAATTTTAATCACCCACTCTTTGTGGTGGGACTTACTATGTCCCTGAGAAGCATCCAGCATCCTTCTATGAGCCAGAAAATAATACTGTGATTATACTCAGACTATGCAAATCCTTGTATTCTGATTGGCTACTGCCTTCCATACAACACAATCAGAGCCCTGAGGTGATAGGATGAAAGCCCATTGCAATAATAAGTAAATGCATAAAGCTGTGTCAAATTAACTTATTAATAACTATATTCTGGACCAAAAAGTTCTGAGGCCAAAGGCTACTCCAGGATCCAGTTTTCACGTCTACAACAGGAAGCAATCATATCAGAGAGTCATAGATTTGAAGGCCAGAAGAGACTATTATGATCTAGTCTGCCTTGCTACACAACACAGGCTAGAGAATTTCAGCAGATAGATCCTGCATCTAGCCCAATAACTTCTGGCTGGGCTGGAACAGATCTATTAGGACATCCTATTTGATCCAAAGACTCAAATGATAGAGAAACCACCACATCTGTAGGTCAGTTGTTACCAGTTTGAATTTGTCTAGCTTCAGCTTCCAGCCATTGGTTCTTGTCATGTCTTTGTTGGTTAGATTAAAGAGTCCTCTACTCCTCCTCATGTAGGGATTTACAGATTGTGATCCAGTCACCTCCCAGGCTTCTTATTAAAGCTTTCTGTTCTGTGTCAAACTCCTTGGGAAATTCTGAATTCTAATCCTAATTGGGCCACTTGCTGTGTGATCTTGTTGGTCATAGTTAAGGCTACATTTTAGTCACGGGTATTTTTAGTAAAACTCATGGACAGGTCATGGGCAGTAAACAAAAATTCACGGCCTGTGACCTGTCCATGACTTTTACTATATACCTCTAACTAAAACTTGGGCTGGGGGGTTGGGGGTGCTCTGGGGAGGGCAGCCCGGGACCACTGTGGTGAGGGGGAGGGGTGGGCAGGCTCCCTACCTGGCTCCAAGTAGCATGTCCCTGCAGCTCTTAGAGGGAGGGGCAACAAGGGGGGGCTTTGCATGCTGCTCCAGCCACAAGCACCGGCTCCGCAGCTCCCATTGGCCGGGAACTGCAGCCAATGGGAGCTGTGGAGGTGGTGCCTGAAGGTGCGAGTAGCGCGCAGAGCCCCCTGGCTCCTCCGCCTAGGAGCTGCAGGGACATGCCAGTGGGAGCTGGGGAGCTCCCCCATGCTGAGGTAAACACTGCTCCACACCCCAACTTCCTGCCTCAAGCCGCCTCCCACACACCTAAACTGCTGCTGTCAGCTCAGGGGCTGCCTGGCTGCTGCAGAAGTCACGGAGGTCACAGAAAGTCATGGAATCCGTGACTTCCGTGAAGATACACAGCCTTAATCATAGTGACTTGTCCATTTTCCTATGGGGCCACTGATTTTTTTGGGTGCCCACCTGAGGTATTTTTCCCTGATTTTTGGAGGGGCTGAGTATCCCCAACTCCAAATGAAGTCAATCAAAATTGTTCCTACCCATGCCAAGGCTGACTTTGGCTCTAGAAGTTTCCCCTTGTTTTGTCAGCTGGGTGAAATGAGAGATGCTGAGGCAGCCATGTTTGTTGTGGGCACCCACATGACTGATATATTTCCAAGGCAGTAGTCAGAGTTCTGGGACTTGCCTTTAGCAGACGCTACCATCCAAAGTTTAATAGCAGCACATCCCTGCACTCTGCCTGGCCGTGTTCATTCCATGTCAGTATAGCAGCCACACATCTGAACAGTAACTAGCTAACCACTCATCTTCTTTAAGGAACGATAAGCAGATCAGGAACTGGTGTTTCAGTGCTGGTGCCTTTCTGGATGCATTTCAGATTGACTCATTAATAGATGCAGTCTCAAGACACCAACTAAGCACAAGCAGAGCACAGATTGCCTTTACTTTCCCTCACAATTGGCAATCATCATTAGAAAAGCCTTTATCTATATCTGGTCTGGTTGCTGTCTCAGAAATTCAGCCACAGGCAGTGAGGTTATGAATCCAAAACTCCAGTTGGTGATCTGGTCTCTGGATTCAGCTCAGTTTCTGAAATGTTTCTGCCTACTGTGGGATGAAAGCCACCCCTGTGCAGAGGGCCATCAGAAGGGCTAGCATATGTAAAGTCTTCTTTTGAGGGCATAAGTAGGATTTAAATAATGATACATAGACCTTGCATTGGTCCTCTGCCTAGGGTTGAATGTCACTCTGGTTGCTTGATCCATCTAAGGTCAAGCTTATATAGCCCCCATTCCTGTAATATGCAAGCACTTTATAATCTTTATCTTTATAGCATCCCTTGTGAGGTATAGAAGTGACATTTTACAATGGGAAACTGAGGCACAGAGTGGGTAAGTAACTTGCCCGTGGTAAGACAGGAAGTCTCTGGCAGAGCAGGAACTCTAAAGGCCTGCCACACCCTATGCTTTAGGACAAAGTGCTGGACTATATCCTTCCTCAAACATAGTAGGTGTCCCACCAACCCACTTTCCGACCAGGTGCAGGCTTTATACCAGGATAGTGGGCTAAGCAGTGCATAGGGACTATCAACATTCCTAGAAGCTACAGGGTCAAAGTCCAGCGCAAATAACTCATTCCTTCCAACGGAGTTATGCTGAGTTTTAGATGAGACCTTTGATTCTCTGGCCTTGTCTGCTCTGTGTAGGTGACAATAATATATTGCACTGATTGGAAGAATAGGGGATTGGCCTGACAGCCTCAATTAAAATTTCCTCTTCCTCTTCTGGGGTGCTGTGTACTGGCTGGCGGTGGTTCTCCACACTAGAGATGGCTGTAGGATTGCCAACTTTCTAATCGCACAAAACTAAATGCCCTTGTCCTGAGGCCCCATCCCTTCTCTGAGGCCCTGCCTCCTGCTCACTCCATCCCCCTCCCTCTGTCGCTCGCTCTCCCCCATCCTCACTCACTTTCACAAGGCTGGGGCGGGGGTTTGGCTGTGGAAGGGGGTGAAGGCTCTGGCTGGGGGTGCAGGCTCTGGGGTATGGCCGAGGATAAGGGGTTTGGGGTGCAAGAGGGGGCTGGGGCATGGGGTCAGGGTGTAGGAGGGGGTGCAGGTTCCAGGAGGGGGTTGGGTGAGAGAGGGGGTTCTGACCTGGGGCAGGGGGTTGGGATGCAGGATGGGGTTCAGGGTGCGGGCTCCGGCCTGGTGGCACTTACCTCAGGCAACTCCCTCCTAGGTGGAGGGGCGAGGGGGCTCTGCGCACTGCCCATTCCCGCAGATGCTGCCCCCCCAGCTCCCATTGGCCGCTTCTGGGAACCACGCGGAGCCAAGGCAGGCAGGGAGCCTGCCTTAGCCCCACTGCACTGCTGACCCAACTTTTACTGGCCCAGTCAGTGATGCTGACCGGAGTCGCCAGTGTCCCTTTTCGACCAGGCCAAAAACCGGATGCCTGGCAAGCCTAGATGGCTGCTTTTCAGTGGTGTATGTACATGATTTGTACAGTGCTTTGAGATGAATGGCACCATATTAAACCTGCTTGTTCTTATCAGCAGGTTTCGCCAACAATACTATGTAGTGAGAAATAAGACTCTCATCTTCCCAACTTTCTTTTTTATGAAGGCAATTTTTAACAGGCATAAGCTGTGAAAGAAAAGAGTTATCAGGCTCCCTAAATAGCAGTTCCATCCTGTCTCACTGCTTGCAGTACCTTCTCCTAAGTCTTGTTTACACTGGGAAATTTACCTGCTATTGATAGTGGTACAGCAGAACTGGTGCTGAACACAGTTTAACTGCCAGCATAAACAGGATTAAATATTGTTCAGTTGTATCTACTGAGGAAGTCCAGGGTCAGCAAGAGGTTAATTTCCTAGTGTAGACAAACCTGCTGCAGCTAAGCTCTGAAAGTGGGGCTATGACAGCTCTTCTGTCTGCTGGATTTTGGCTGAGTTGTCTGTCGACTGCTAACAGCTCTCTTCATATAAGAAGAATCATTGCAAAGAGGAGATCTGGATGGTGCAGGGAATGGTTAGCAGACTCTGCCAGTTTGAATCCAGCTAAACTTGTTACTTCAAAGCAGTGGGGATAACTTGCCTATGTTATGGGCCTTCTCCCTTGGCTAGGCCTTCTACCCCATAATATTTATGGCAAACTCACTCTGTGAGGATTGTGAAGAATCCAGAAGGTGCAGAGTAGGAGTCTTGGGTTGTCTCATTCAGTGTCCCTACAGCATCCTTCCTGAAGTGGAGATGAGATGCAGTTGGTTCTTATGCTGCTGCCATTGTTCAGGCCTGGATAATGGGAAAGTGAACTCAAAACTTTCATCAATTAGTGGGGTGACATGAAAGGAAAATCATGTTCTTCTGGGGTTCTATCTAGTGGATGAAATGTCCCACACGCTGGCTGATCTGGTGCCCCTTCTTGCTGGTTGTAAGTCTATAACCTCCCAAAGGTAGCTTTGGAATACCACAAGCGCTGATCACTGAAATGGAAGGTGCAGCTAGCCAGAGATCTAGGTGGATGTTAACAGGGTCTGGGCTACTCTAATTGATGCTACGTCCCAGGCAGGCCCTCAGCCTAGCCCAGAATTTAGGAGGTGTATAAGTACTTGCTGCACCTCCTGAGGTATGGCTCCTGAGAGGCATGGCTCAGAATCTAGCTCAACGTTTGGAATGTGCTGAGATTTTTGTCCTATTCCAGATAGTTTTTGTAGATGGCTTTGTTTTGAAGCCAGATTCAGCTCAGTATTAATATCTAGATGCAGCATCCCCAAGGCAGAAAGTGCTGGAGGTGAGAAGGCTGCTGTCAGCAACCAAGTCATGGGCAGTCTAGCCTAATGGTTGGAGCAACAGTCCAGCCTACTATTTAGAGCTGAATCCAGCCGGGGAGAATCCTGGAGTGAAGTCAAAGGTCAGAGCCAAGAGTCAGAAGCCAACACCTAAGCCAAACAGTAAGCTGGAGTCACAGTCAAGAGGTGTAGCCGAGGATCAGAGTGGGGTGCTGAGGCAAAAGCAGGTACTAGTTGGAATTAGGGCAGGGCTAGAGAGAGAGAGACGGGACCAAGGGCAGCTGCAGGCAAGGAGCACATTGAGCAGCTACTGAAGTGCTGCTGCTACTACTGACCTTAAGTATCAGCATGCTGACTCCTACTGCCAATCAGGTGGCTCAGTCAGACCGCTTCTATCAGGGCCAGCTAGACTCATTAGGTTGTCAGGAGAATGGCTCAGCTGCAGGCCCCTGACAGTATCCCCCTTCAAGATGCCTCCTAGAGGCCATTGGACCTGGTTTCAGGGGGTATTTCTGGTCAAAGATACATGAGTTCTGGGGCCTAGATGTTTTCTACCAGCTCCCATGATCACTCTTCTGATCCATAACCCTCCCAATCCACCAGATAATAGGGTTTGCCTCAAACTTGTTTGAAGTCTAGGATCTCATGGACCTCCTACTCCTCTTGCCCCAGGACATCTATGGGAGGTGGGGTTGGTGGAGAGCAGCCAGGACAGGAATGTCTCTCCTAGGGTTTGAGAAGGGACACATAAAAAACTGAGTGGACCTTCAAGGATTCTGGCAACTGGAGCCTAAATGCTACAGGGTTTATTTGTTCTGTGATCTTAAATAGGTCAAAAACTGGTGGTCCAGTTTGGCTGAGGGATGGGTGGATTTGAGGTGTTTGGAGGTCAGCCAGACAGTCAGTGTGGCTTGGTGATTTTGCTCTGCATGATGTTTGTATACCTGCTTGGCAGCTTCCAGGTGTTCAGTACACTCTTGATGGACCCAATGAACATGGGCAACTAGATCTGCTGTGGCGGACTGCAGAGGCTGTAGGTGTGGCTGAATGAAAGCAAGGGTGAAAACCATAGTTTGCATAGAATGGACTATGTTGAGTGGATGCATGGGTGCAGCTGTTGTAGGCAAACTCTGTGTATAGCTGGAAAGTGACCCAATCATCTTGACAAGAATTGAGAAAACAATGGAAGTTTTGTTCGAGGGCCTGTCCAACTGTTCTGTCAGCCCCTTTTTCTGTGGGCGATAGGCTGAGGAGGTAAGCAGTTCCATTCCCAAGAGTTTGCACCAGAAATGGGAAGTGAATTGTGGACCTCCATCTGAGACTCTTCCAGTCAACATCCCATGGAGCTGAAAAATATAATGTAGAAAGGGTGGCATGGCTGGTTGGTTGGGAGAGAACAAATGGAAATGAAATGCACCATATTAGTGAGGAGCTCAATGGGGACAAGGGTGACAGTGCAATCCTGGGAGCGAGGTAACTCTAAAGTGAAATTCAAGAATACCAAGGAACCATCTTTAACACCTTGAGTCGGGGATGGCCCTCTGGGATGTAAAAGATACCTTCCGTGATAAAGTAGGCCCTCCTTCAAATGAAACCCCAAACTGGACAGAATACTAGGAGCATTTAGGGTCTGACAGATCTTAGTAGCCTGGAGGTCTTGGGGAAGCAGGGGCATCACGTCTCTGTGTGTTGTCCCTCTAATAAAATTAGATGGGCATAAAATGGTAGCTAAGGGAGACATGTCTTGAAGCATCTGCCTCTGGTGAAGAGCTTGGCAAGATCTGGGTGTACACAAATTCTTTAGCTGATCAGCTGCACAGTTTGCATCTACTGACCAGAAGAAGTGGACCCCCTTTTGGAGAAGCACAGTTATCAGGAAAAAGAACAGGAGTACTTGTGGCACCTTAGAGACTAACAAATTTATTAGAGCATAAGCTTTCATGGACTACAGCCCACTTCTTCTTTTTGCGGATACAGACTAACACGGCTGCTACTCTGAAACAGTTATCAGGGTTACTAAGTGAGAGAATCCTTTGATAAAATGCATGTAGAAACTGGCAAAACTGAGAAACCCCTGATCACCTCCTATATTCTTCAGGGTATTCCACCCAGAGATGGCAGAAACCTTTTGGGTGACCATTGTTAGTTCTTTGGGGCAAATGATATACCTGAGGAACTCAACTGTGCCTTTGGCGAACTCGCATTTCTCCAGTGTAGCATAGAGATGGCTTAGGTGGAACCTCTTGAGAACATGGCATACGTGTTGCTTGTGCAGGGTCTGGTTTTCAGAAAAAAAAAACAAGAATATCATCCAAATAAATAACCACAAACCAGTCCAATATGTCCCAGAAGATATTGTTGATAAAATGCTGAAATGTCACCGCAGCATAACAAATCCAAAAGGCATAACTAGATATACAAAATGTCCATATCGAGTGAAGAAAACAGTCTTCCACTCATCACCCTCACTGATTCAGACCAGGTTGTAGGCCCCATGAAGGTCCAACAATAAAAATATTGGCTGAGTGGACTCAAAGAGTTCATTAATAAGTGGAAGGGGGTAGCAATTTCAGACTGTCACTTTGTTCAGAGCTCAGTAGTCAATGCAGAGACTCAAGGAATCATCCTTGTTCACCCTGAAGAAGATTGGAGCATGACAAGGTATCAGTTCTCTTTTTATCGAAAACATTAGCATAATTCCAATATTTCACCAGGATTCCTAAAGCTACTGAAGGGGTCACAGGAATAGCAACAGTTGCCCTCAGAGTATCTCCTGTGGTCTCTGAATTCACAAGATCACAGGGCATTTCTGGTCCAGAACATGGTTTGGGGAGGCAAAGCTGACAACAAAGTCTTGATGTGAAGCGTATCGTTCCTGGACCCCAGCAGATGAGTGGATCATGGGTGGCAAGCTAAGGATGACGGGGGAGTGAGGTTTACAGATCAGACCAAACAGTAGAACCTCCCTGGTATTCTGGAGCATGGTAACAATCAAGGGCACCATTTAATGGGTAACCAGGCTGGAGGAGAGGGGAGAATCCATCAAGAGACTCCACCAAACCAGCGTTGCTCTTGTGCTGAGATGGAATATTGTGAATCTGGGCAAAGTCTAAGTCCATGAAATTGTTGGAGGGCCCCGAGTCTGAGTGCCCCTCAGCTCTACCCTCTGCCATGGTGGGATGCTGTAGCCATAGTGGCAGTTGGAGGGTGATGGCATGGTGTCCATTCATAGCAAAGGTACCAATAAACACAGGGCGGTTAAGATTCTGGAGTAAGGAGGGGAACATAGTCTCAGTCCAGACCCTCTTATTGAGGCTGAGGCATGGAGTCTTTCTGGTCAAAATACGGCCCAATTATTACCAGAGCATCCCATGTCATAGTGTCCAGATTCCGCACAGTACAGGCATAAGCCTGAAGCATGACACCAGCCCTTCACAATGTCAGAGAGGCAAGGCCAAACTGGCTGATCTGCCTGGGCTCCTGTGATGAGAATGTGGAACATGCCAGGAACTTGACTGTCTCCCCAGGCAGCGTTCAGTCAGGCAGTTGTCAATGCTGACACACAGCTTGACCAACACGTCCAGGACAGACAGCAGCTCCACCCATGCCAGCTCCTCCTTGATTTCCTTGCTTACGGCATGTCAGAAGCAGTAGCACTGCATTGCTTCCTTCCATTCAGCATCTGCTGCTGGGCGCTGGAACTCTGCGGCAAACTTAGCGACTGACCTGTTTCCCTGATGCAGCCTGAAGTGCATTCTTGGAAGACTGCACACAATTTGGATAGTCAAACACAATCACCATGGCTCAGATGAACTCTTCAAATTACCCCATTAGGGGGCTAGAAGTCTCTAGGACAGGAGATGCCCAGGCCAGGGCCTACACACTTAGTAGGCTAATACAAAGTCCTACTCAGGTCTGGTCAACACAGAATGATTGGGGCCATAGCATGAACAGGAGCTGGCACGGGTTCATGAAACTACAGAACTTTCCAAGGTCCACACCAAACTTATTCAGCACTGGAATCTCTGGCTCCCTAGAAGCTGGGGCAGCAAACACAGGTGGGATGGCTGGAGCCTGTAGGACTGCAATTTGTACCTGCAGGACCATAATCTGAGCCTGTGGGGTTTGCAGAATTCCCACAATGTCCTGCAGGGCTGCCTTTATGGAATCCATCTGAAGGGCAGTCCGGCCCCTTGCCTACCCTTGTTCAGTCTTTTGGGCTGCTCAAACTCTCAATGACTGAGTTGCAGGCAGGTTAGCCTAATGGTTGGAGCAACAGTCCAGCCTACCAGATAAAGCTGAATTCAGCTGGGACGGGGTGCTGGAGTGAAGCCAAAAGTGAGAGCCATGAGTCAGAAGCCAAACCCTAAGCCCAAGAGTAAGCCGAAGGCATAGCCAAGAGTTGGAGCCAGAAGCCAAAGCTGAAGGATTAGCTAGAGTCACAGTCAAGAGGCATAGCTGAGGATCAGAGCCGAGACTCAGAAGCTAGGATGGTGTGGGGTGCTGGGCCAGGAGCAGGACTGCAGAAAGGGACAGGACCAAGTGCAGCCACAGGCAAGGAGCACGCGGAGCAGCCACTAGAATGTTGCTACTACTGAGTTTAAGTAGCAGCCTGCTGACTCCCGCAGCCTATCAGGTGGCTCAGTCAATCAGACAACTACTATCAGGGCCAACTGCGCTCAGTTTGTCAGGAGACTGGCTTTGCTGCAGGCTGGCCCCTGACAGCTGCATTGCTGCGAAGGGACCTCAGCCTTAACATGACAGATTCCCTTTTAAACATCAGCGTCTCTATTCGCTTTCAAAATCTTGCCCAACAGATTCTAGGAACCCAGCAAGATTGTCATTTTCCTCTTCTTATGGCAACAGCAGCAACCTAATGTAAGTGTAGACATGGTATTCTAGGGCCTTGATTTTAACTCACATTGCCTGGTTTTCTCTAATGAGGTCTTGCCTAGTCGATCACATTGAAACATAATGGCAACTGTGTATAACGTCTAATCATTGCCTTCTGCTGGACAGGATCAGAACTGTTCAACTATGCATTTACTAGGCTGAAAGATTGAATAGTTTATGAAGCTTTTCCCTTATCTCACATGTTAGGGGGCCTTTGTTTTCGGAGCAGAAAGATTTGAGTTCTAACACTGCTGAACCAGTAAAGGGGTTACAGTGCACCATATAATGACAAATGTGAAGAGCTGGATGGCCACTGATTTATTGCAAGCCATAAAGTCCTTCTCAACTTTCAACCTGTGTCTAAATACCAGGGGTCTCAAACACGCGGCCCGCGGAGTTATGTCCTGTGGCTTGCCATAGCTCCCCTCACCCCCCGCCTTTGCCCCCCCCCGAGCGTGCCACGTCCCCACTCCTCCGCCTACCTCCCAGCACTTCCCGCCGCCAAACAGCTGTTTGGCGGCACTCAGGACTTTCCAGGAGGGAGGGGGGGAGGAGTGGGGATGGCATGCTCAGGGGAGGAGGTGGAGAAGAGGCGGGGCTGGGGCACGGATTTGGGGAAGGGGTTGGGATAGGGGCAGGGAGGGAGCAGAGTTGGGGTGGGGACTTTGGGGAAGGGGTTGGAATGGGGGCGGGGAAGGGGTGGGAAGAGATGGGGCAGGGGCGGGGCCTCATGGAAGGAGTGGAGTGGGGGTGGGACCGGGGGAAGAGGTGGGGGCTTTTGTATCTTTGTATAGAAAGGTGTCAGTGATGTGGCCCTCGCACCAATATACTAGTCCTCATGTGGCCCTCATGGTGATTTGAGTTTGAGATCCCTGCTCTATAGCCTGCCCTCCCTACTATTTATTATCCCGCTCTAGCACTGTATCTAAAACTATAGTGGCTGGTTGCTTAAATTTCACCCAATTATGTTTGCAGAATACAACACATCTGTATAGTGTACAATATATTGTAGGGAAAAATTCTTGCATTGGCTGGGCGTGGGGGATTGAGGCTAGATAATCTCAGGGGCCTTTTCCATCTCAAACATGTCTGTGTGATTGTTGCATTGCCAGGCACTTTGCAGATGCAGGCAGACGGTCCTGTCATGCAGGAGATACTCCACTGGCTTTGGAAGTGCTAAGTCTCTGCTGAGATAAACCCCGCTGGTTGGATTTACCCCTTCCCCTTTGTTGTGACGTTGAGACACAACAAAATAACTACTTTGGGAAGGCAATGATGCCTCAGATAAACACCCGGGGATGGATTTCCATTCAAAGGCATCTTCCTGCCTCAAGTCCAACTGTTCCCCTGTTCCTGATCCTCTGTAGCTTTATAAATAAAATAACACAAGCTGAGAGTGGTGCAAACTGCTGGTGTAGACACATGAAACTCCTTAGCAGAAGGCGTGAGCAAATATTTTTTTCATCATCACAGTTACCTCTAACTATAATATTTAAATATATCAAATTATAATATTCTAATTATATGTAAAACACCAAGGACAGATTCACTGAAGCTAGCTTAGAAAGGTGCAAATGACAGCTCCCTGCACCAACCTGCACCTCCTCCCCCAGCCCTGGGAGGAATTTACCCACTGGGTTAATTCCACCCATCACTGCAGTTTTGATTCCAGCCAGGGGCTCCAAAGGATCTTTGCTTGCAGAGGCTATTTCTGTGCATCCCTCGGGTCCCTTGCACATGTCCCCTTCCCAACCAAGACTGCTCATGCTTTGGGTTACAATGGAGGAGGGGAGGTTGGGGCCACTTTCTGCCACGGCAATCTCCTCCCCAATGGATTTGCCATTGACTTTGGGGACCCTACGCCTGCATTTGTGTTGACAAAATCTAGCATAAATCTGAGTTGAATCTGGCCCCAAAAGTACAGTCCACAGCAGTGTCCCCTCTAATTTTTCCCACGCATGTGTGGAATGAATTTTGTTATGTGCACCAATATGGAGGTGATGTGTGACACATTCATGTGAACAAAATTCATGTGGCGGGGGTGGGGCCAAGTGGTTTGGCATGTAGGAGGGGGCTCAAGTCTGAGGCAGAGGGTTGGGGTGCAGGGGGATGAGGACCGCGGCTGGGGGCGTGGGCTCTGGAGCGGGGCTGAGGATTAGGGGTTTGGGGGGCAGGACTCCCCCCAGCTCTCTCTCCCTACAGCAGCACCTGGTCTGGGTGGGGAGAGGCGCCTCTTCCCGCTGTGGCATCTCCGGGGCTGGGCCGCGGGAGAGGTGCCTCTCCCTGGCCGCGGCAGGGCCAGGCCAGGCTGGTGCTTGAGGAGGGGCACCTCTTCCCCAACCACAGCAGGTCCGTCTGCAGTCTGGGCTGCCGGTGACAGTCTGCAGCTTCGGGCTCCCCAGGGGAGCCCAAAGTGGCGGACCATCCGTCACCAGCAACAGTGGCTGTGGCTGTGGGCTCCTTTCCATCCCCTCCTCCTCCCCGCCCCCCGTCACTGGCAGGCAGCTGGCGGCTGCTGTCTGTCAGTGACAGACGGAGGGGGTGGAGAGAGGACCCTCAGAGGAGCGAGTGGGCGGAGGGTGGGGAGGAGAGAAGCCCTGGGCCAATGGGCCTAGAGCAGTACTGGTAGTTCCCAAACTTTAACAACCTGCGAACCCCTTTCACTAAAATGTCAAGTCTCGTGAACCCCCTCCTAAAAATGAACATTTCCATGGATTTTCTCCCTTACCTCAGCATAAATTACAAAAGCATTGATCGTGGACATATAAAACTTGTTTTTATGACATGCTTATTACACACTATTAATTATTATTTATCATTACAGTATTTGTATTATGTTATGAAAATGACAACACTCTTCCAAAATCTCACTTCTGTAGCTTGTATCACTTTTGATTAAGCCTGTTATAAGACAAGGCTCCTATCAGAGGTGCCAGTAGAAAAAAGGGGTGAGGGAACAAAGCCCCCATGCACCACAGGGACTGGGGGGGGGGCACTGCCAGAAAAGTGAGGGGCCCAGGGAGGCCACCGGAAAAAAAGGGCAGGGATCCACAGGGAGGCGTGCTGATGTGGGGGCGTCATGTGACCCTCATCACCCCCCATACTGGCGCCTCTGGCTCCTATGTTTCATCAAGGAGTATCAGATGTGAAACAGCATGAAGGTATTTAAGAAGCCAACTCAAAGAGTTCCTCCTACAAGCATTCAGGTCTTGAGCAGTTCAGGCAAACAACGCACGTTACAACAAAGCTTAAACTTGTTCTTCATAATAATTTAAAAACAACAGTAGCAGCCTATTTAATTTTAAAAACAGCAAAAAAATATCCACCTCCCTTTCTATTTCGTAAAAGGAGACTTGAAGTTTAAATCTCCTCAGCGTGATAGATATGCTTGCTTTGAACTGCTTAGCTCTTGGATGTCCCCAAGGCTCCGGGCTGCTGGCCCGTGCTGCCCGGGGTCCTTATGGACAGTTCTGTCCGCCATTAGGGAATTTTTTCCTGAGAACCCCTTGTAACATTTTGTGAACCCCCAGGGGTTCACGAACCCCAGTTTGGGAACCACTGGCCTAGAGGGATCCGAGAGGAGAGAACAGGACGGGCCACCAGGACCCCTGCTGAGCGTGGGCCTGCCGCCATTATAAACCCGGTACTGTCCGGACTGGTTTAGGGCCAGGGGAGGGGCATCACTCCCTGCCGCGGCAGGGCTGGAACTGGAGGAGGGGCATCTCTCCTGCCACAGCCCTGAGTGTCTGCGCAGCGCTTAATAGGCTGCTGTGTGGCCACGTGGCCATGCAGCTTAGAGGGAACTTAGGTTAGGGTTACCATTCGTCCGGATTTACCCGGACATGTCCTCCTTTTTGTACTAAAAATAGCGTCCGGGGGGGAATTTGTAAAGCACTCACAATGTCCGGGATTTCCCCCCCAGGCAGAGCAGACGGAGCGGCTGGGAGGGCTGCAGGGAAGTCCCGGGCTGGACTCCGGAGCAGCTGGAGAGGAGCCGGATCCGCCCTGCATTCTGAGCAAGTGTATCAGCACAAAGTGCAGCCCTCCCCTTTTGCAACTGGGAGCAGTTTCTGCCATGCAGCGTAGCAAAACGGGAGCGAGAGCACTTTGTGCTGATACAAGGGCAGCTCTCCCCTGCAGTCCGGTCCGGACCAGGGACCGGGTTTTGTTGTGCAGGGCCAGGGACCCGGTTTTGTGTGCTGGGGAGCTCAGCCACGTGTCCGGCTCGCACAGAGCCCAACACCCTGTTCTGAGCAGCAGGGTAAGGGGGCCAGGGGGCAGGAAGGTTCTGGAGGTGGCAGTCTAGAAACGGGGGGGGGGCTTTTTGGGGGGAGTGGAGAAAGTTTTGGGCAGTCAGGGTACAGGTAGGGGGGTAGGGTCCTGGGGGGCAGTTGGGGGGGTCTTAGGAGGGGGCAGTTAGGGGACAAGGAACAGGGAATCTTAGGTAGGGGGTGGGGTTCTGGAGGGCAGTTAGGAGCAGGGGTCCCAGGAGGGGGCAGTCAGGGGACAAGGAGCGAGGTGGGGGGCTGAGAGTTCTGGGGGGGAGCTGTCAGGGGGCAGGAGTGGGGAGAGGGATCAGAGCAGTCAGGGGACAGGGAGCAGAGGGGTTTAGATGGGTTGGGAGTTCTGGGGGGGGCTGTCAGGGGGCAGGAGTGCGGAGAGGGATCGGAGCAGTCAGGGGACAGGGAGCAGAGGGGTTTAGATGGGTTGGGAGTTCTGGGGGGGGCTGTCAGGGGGCAGGAGTGGGGAGAGGGATCGGAGCAGTCAGGGGACAGGGAGCAGAGGGGTTTAGATGGGTTGGGAGTTCTGGGGGGGGGGCTGTCAGGGGGTGGGGAGTGGTTGGATGGGGCGTGGGAGTCCCAGGGGTCTGTCTGGGGGTGGGGTGTGGATAAGGGTTGGGGCAGTCAGGGGACAAGAGGCAGGGAGGCTTAGATAGGGAGTGGAGTCCTGGGGGGCAGTTAGGGGCAGGGGTCCCAGGAGGGGGCAGTCAGGGGACAAGGAACGGGGGGAGGGTTGGGGGTTCTGGGGGGGCGGGAAGTGGGAGGGGCAGGGGCGGGGCTAGGGCGGGGCTCCTCCCGTCCTCTTTTTTGCTTGCTGAAATATGGTAACCCTAACTTAGGTCCACAGTACCACATACAAAAATAATCAGGAGTAAAAGGAGAAGAGTCCTCAGGATAGTCCAGACTTAAAGGGGAAGGGAGATTTTATGTCTAGCATTAAAGATCATGGACTAAGACCCCCTGAAAATAAGAGAAGATGCTAACTCAATTGTGCTGGAGGGCCCTGGTATAACACAAGCCATAAGTAGGGCCCTACCAAATTCATCACCATGAAAAACCTGTCATGGACTGTGAAATCTGATCTACCACTGTGAAATCTGGCTATTGTAGGGGAGGGGGTGGATTGGGGCTCCTACTGTGCACTGAGCTTCAACTGCTAGTCCTGGACAGGCTGGAGGGACAGGACTTCCTCTTCCCTTGCTTGGGCCATTCCCGGGGCTGGGTCAGACCCACCTCCAGGAACCTTCCCCAGCTGCAGGAAGCTCCAGAGCTCTGAAGGCAGCACCACTGCAAGCAGCAGCGCAGAAGTAAGGGTGGCAATACTATACAATGGCACCCTCACTTCTGTGCTGCTGCTGGTAGCAGCGCTACCTTCAGATCTGGGCAGCTGGAGAGCGGTGGCTGCTGGCTGGGCACCAGCAACAGCGCAGAAGTGAGAGTCACATCATATGGTGGGGTCATCACTTTTGGAGGGGACAGCTTTACGGGTGGGTGAGTGGGCGACTGCCCAGGGCCACTTGGTCAGGGGGGCGCTGTCATCCTCCCTACACACACACAGCCAGCCCAAGGCCCCTTTAACCCATGTACTCAGAGTGTGGGAGGGGCAGGGATGCCCAGCTGGGGGCTCCTACCATGCACCAGGCTCCTGCCCTCCCTAGCTGGGCTGGGACTTCCTCTTAGCCTGCACAGGCTGCTCCCAGGAATCTACCCCAATTGTAGGAAGCTCCGCGGCTACTGGCTGGGAGCCAGGGCTGGCTCCAGGCACCAGCGCAGCAAGCAGGTGCTTGGGGCAGCCAACGGAGAAGGGAAGAACTAGTAGGGGAAGCAAAAGTGGATGGGAACCTGGGAGGCAGTGACCATGAGATGGTCGAGTTCAGGATCCTGACACAAGGAAGAAAGGAGAGCAGCAGAATATGGACCCTGGACTTCAGAAAAGCAGACTTTGACTCCCTCAGGGAACAGATGGGCAGGATCCCCTGGGGTCCAGGAGAGCTGGCTGTATTTTAAAGAATCCTTATTGAGGTTGCAGGAACAAACCATCCCGATGTGTAGAAAGAATAGTAAATATGGCAGGCGACCAGCTTGGCTAAACAGTGAAATCCTTGCTGATCTTAAACGCAAAAAAGAGGCTTATAAGAAGTGGAAGATTGGACAAATGACCAGGGAGGAGTATAAAAATATTGCTCAGGCGTGCAGGAGTGAAATCAGGAAGGCCAAATCACACTTGGAGTTGCAGTTAGCAAGAGATGTTAAGAGTAACAAGAAGGGTTTCTTCAGGTATGTTAGCAAGAAGAAGAAAATCAAGGAAAGTGTGGGCCCCTTACTGAATGAGGGAGGCAACCTAGTGACCGAGGATGTGGAAAAAGCTAATGTACTCAATGATTTTTTTGCCTCTGTCTTCACGCACAAGGTCAGCTCCCAGATTGCTGCACTGGGCAGTACAGCATGGGGAGAAGGTGACCAGCCCTCTGTGGAGAAAGAAGTGGTTCGGGACTATTTAGAAAAACTGGACGTGCACAAGTCCATGGGGCCGGATGCGCTGCATCCGAGGGTGCTAAAGGAGTTGGCGGGTGAGATTGCAGAGCCATTAGCCATTATTTTTGAAAACTCATGGCGATCGGGGGAGGTCCCAGATGACTGGAAAAAGGCTAATGTAGTGCCCATCTTTAAAAAAGGGAAGAAGGAGGATCCGGGGAACTACAGGCCAGTCAGCCTCACCTCAGTCCCTGGAAAAATTATGGAGCAGGTCCTCAAGGAATCAATTATGAAACATTTAGAGGAAAGGAAAGTGATCAGGAACAGTCAGCATGGATTCACGAAGGGGAAGTCGTGCCTGACTAACCTAATTGCCTTCTATGATGAGATAACTGGCTCTGTGGATGAGGGGAAAGCAGTGGATGTGTTATTTCTTGACTTTAGCAAAGCTTTTGATACGGTCTCCCACAGTATTCTTGCCACCAAGTTAAAGAAGTATGGGCTGGATGAATGGACTGTAAGGTGGATAGAAAGCTGGCTAGATCGTCGGGCTCAACGGGTAGTGATCAATGGCTCCATGTCTAGTTGGCAGCCGGTTTCAAGTGGAGTGCCCCAAGGGTCGGTCCTGGGGCCGGTTTTGTTTAATATCTTTATTAATGATCTGGAAGATGGTGTGGACTGCACTCTCAGCAAGTTTGCAGATGACACTAAACTAGGAGGCGTGGTAGATACACTAGAGGGTAGGGATCGGATACAGAGGGACCTAGACAAATTAGAGGATTGGGCAGAAAAAAACCTGATGAGGTTCAACAAGGACAAGTGCAGAGTCCTGCACTTAGGACGGAAGAATCCCATGCACTGCTACAGACTAGGGACCGAATGGCTAGGTAGCAGTTCTGCTGAAAAGGACCTAGGGGTCACAGTGGACGAGAAGCTGGATATGAGTCAACAGTGTGCTCTTGTTGCCAAGAAGGCTAACGGCATTTTGGGCTGTATAAGTAGGGGCATTGCCAGCAGATCGAGGAACGTGATCGTTCCCCTTTATTCGACATTGGTGAGGCCTCATCTGGAATACTGTGTCCAGTTTTGGGCCCCACACTACAAGAAGGATGTGGAAAAATTGGAAAGAGTCCAGCGGAGGGCAACAAAAATGATTAGGGGTCTGGAGCATATGACTTATGAGGAGAGGCTGAGAGAACTGGGATTGTTTAGTCTCCAGAAGAGAAGAATGAGGGGGGATTTGATAGCAGCCTTCAACTACCTGAAGGGGGGTTCCAAAGAGGATGGAGCTCGGCTGTTCTCAGTGGTGGCAGATGACAGAACAAGGAGCAATGGTCTCAAGTTGCGGTGGGGGAAGTCCAGGTTGGATATCAGGAAAAACTATTTCACTAGGAGGGTGGTGAAACACTGGAATGCGTTACCTAGGGAGGTGGTGGAGTCTCCTTCCTTGGAGGTTTTTAAGGCCCGGCTTGACAAAGCCCTGGCTGGGATGATTTAGCTGGGAATTGGTCCTGCTTTGAGCAGGGGGTTGGACTAGATGACCTCTTGAGGTCCCTTCCAACTCTGATATTCTATGATTCTAAGGGCGGCAGGTCCGGCTTTTTGGCGGTAATTCGGCAGCGTGTCCCTCAGTCCCTCTCGGAGGGAAGGACCTGCTGCCGCATTGCCACCGAAGAATGAAGCCGATCGTGGCTTTCCCCCCTCTCCCCCCCCCACCCGCCACTTGGGGCGGCATAAATGCTGGAGCCGGCCCTGCTGGGAGCCCAGCTCTGAAGGCAGCATCACTGACAGCAGCAGCCCAGCCAGGACTAGCAGCTGGAGCCTAGCGCATGGTAGGAGCCACCAGCTGGGGTGCCCCAGCCCTGTCCCTCCCCAGCTCTGGATCCAGCTCTCAGGAGTTAAAGGGGCCTTGGACTGGCTATGGGGAAGCGGGGAACCATGGCACCCTGCTGATCATAGGGCTTTGGGCAGTCACCCACATCACCCACCCATAAGGCTGGCTCTTTCCCCTCCAAAAGTGACGACCTCCCACCCAATACCATGCCACCCTCACTTCTGTGCTGCTGCTGGCGGTGGTGCTGCCTTCAGAGCTGGGTGCATAGCCAGCTGCGGTCCTCTGGCCAGCCAGCTCTGAAGGCAGCAATGAAGAAATAAGGGTGGCAATACCTCAACCCCCCTACAATAGCCTTGCAATCCCCCCATGACCCTCTTTTGGGTTGAGACCCCCACCGTTACAATAGTGTGAAATTTCAGATTTAAATATTTGAAACAGTGAAATGACCATTTTTTAAAAATCCTATGACTGTGAAATTGACCAAAATGGATCATGAATTTGATAGGGCCTTAGCCATGAGTTAACATCTCATAGGTGTAAAGTCCAGGGACTTGTACGTACGTTCAGGAGAAGATGATTTCACAAGTGGATTTCAGTTTTCAATCAGTTTCTAAACCATTAAACCTATAATGTTTACTGAGTGTTTGCAAAACAGCAAGTCTGAGATTTACAGAGGTCTGAAGGTGGTTTACCAGCGGTGCTGGTAATTCAGTTTGTGATTTGTACTTCATTATTTATTCTGTACAGCATCACAGATGTCCATAAAGGCTACCCCTCCTCCTTTCTTAATGATGAATCTTTGCGCTAAATTCTAGTGAACATCTCACTCTTGACTGGTTTGGAGCAGTCCACAAGGAGTTTGGAGAAATCCAAGCTCTGCAGACGGGAGATTAGACGCGGAGCAGCCAAGGTGCTACGGTGGGAGAGGTGAAGATGGTGGGACGAGTGTGTCCCCAGGTGGTAAGGTGTTAGGACATAAAGCTGTGTGCTCTGGAATCCACAGCACCTGAGAAACCAGTGTGAGTTAGAACATGAGGCCAGTTTTGTGTGTACAGATCAACCTGCACAGTGTGAGGAGTCAGTGTGCACAATAGAAGAGGGTGAGTACAGCAGCAGGCAGTGCCTATACACTGGTGTAGCTGCACAGTGGTGTAGCTGCAGCAATGTTTTCATGGATGCTGGTGTTTGTGGTACAGTTGCAATATTGCCAATCTCAAGCATGCAAAAATCATGACTGGGGCCCCCTAAAATCATGATTAATGTAAAAATCATGATTTTAAAAAAAATATTGTAAAAAATAATACAGTTTTTTCTTTTCCTTTTAGAGCTGCTAGGGTGCATTCACTTTGTGATTTGAAGATTTTTGCTGCAACAAGGGGGGGGGGGAAGAATCCTTTTTTAAAATGAAAGCTGGGAGTCTCGTGCAATCTCCTGATCTCTGCAGGTGGGGTTTTAACAAAAAACCACAACCGTTGTGAGACTTGTCACGAAGTCACCAGTTGTGCCCAGTGACCAACCAACCAGTAGTGAGTGGTGGGGGCAGATGTTACTGCCACCCTGGTCTGGTTACGCTGGACCTGGTGCCCCACTGGGAGCAGGAGCAACAGAACTCAGGACTTGCTGGCCTCAGCCCCTTCTACTGCACCTGCCCCATCTCCTCCCTGCTGGGCCCACTCCTCCCACATCCCACCTCTTTCTCCCTGCTGGGCCCAGCCTCCCCCGAGCGGCCTGTGCGGTCCGCCCCTCCCCCCTCATTACCATCTGGGTTCTTCCCCCATCAGAAGGATTGAAAAGGGGGGCGGAACCCCATACGCCTTAGACCCTGGCAACCAGCAGCCAATCAAGGCTTGGCAAGGTAGCTTTTGACCAATAGCAGAGAGGCAAGATCCCGCCTCGGATGCCTATTGGCGAGGGCACGGTGACGTGTCAGGGTGCTTCACCAATTGGGTAGCGGTAAGGGCGGGGCTGCGCAGGCGCAGTGCGGAGCCGGTTGCTGACAGGGCCGCTCGCTGCAGGTATCAGGCCTGGTGTGGGACTTGGATCCGGACTCGGCATTTCCCTGTCTCGCACGCACCGGCCTTCAGCCTCGCGCCCGTCGCTGCCATGTTCCTCACCCGCTCCGAATACGACAGGTAAGCGAGGGAGCGAGCGAGCGAGGGCGGGCCCGCGTGGGCCTCGGCCCAGGCCCAGGATCTGCCTCGTCATGGAGCTTGGCCGGGCCTGGGGCCGGGTCACGCCGGGGGCGGCCCAGCCTTCGAGACCCCTCCACAGCCCCTCCCGCTGAGCCTCTCTCAGCCTCGCCGTGGTGTCCCCGGAGTGCGGGGGATCCCCTTAGCTCCCGTCCCCCCGCCTGAGGGATCGACCCCCCAGGCCCTGCCCCCCCTGCCTGGGGATCGACCCCCCCCCCATCGCCCGCCCCTCTGCCTAGGGAAATCGGCCCCCATGAGCCACCCAATTCCGTTTTCTTTTTCCTCCCCTAGCTTTCCAACTGTCTCTTGGTGGGGAAATCCCCCCTTCCAGACCCTGGCCTTGGGCCTCTTCCCTGGTGCTGTCAGTGGGGATGAGAATGAGGCATGCTTCCAATGATTCCCCTTGCTTGTTCCCATTACCTTCCTCTTGGCCCTGAACTGGGCCTCCTTAGTGGGGGAGTACAGACCCCACTACATCATCACTCTGGAAGGGTCTGTAGACTTCACCTCTGATTAACAGCAAGCTGGTGGTGGCCCACATTTGGAGGTCCTGGGCAATGAGAAAGAATGCTTTAGCCACCCAGTCTTAATGTCTCTGAAGTAGGAAACTTGGGGTTTGTCTATACTGGCACTTTACACCTCTCTGAGCGCTGCAAGTTTCAGCGTTGTAAAGTGCCAGTGCACCAGCGCTGGGAGCTACTCCCCTCATGGAGGTGATTTTTTTTATAGCGCTGGGAGAGCTCTCTCCCAGTGCTATACCACGACTACACAAGCCACGTTAAAGCGCTAAAGTCAAAGGAACGCTATCAGATTATTTCACTACAGTATTTTCCTTTTCCACTCATGGCACCCAACTCTCCCTGAAGTCTCTTGTGATTAAATACCAAAAGTGCTGCAGTATGGCTAAAAGTCTGATGTAAAGCAGCAGTAACCAAGTGGAGTCCAAGTTAGCAAGACCATTTTGGCTCTGTCCACACTACAATTACAGGTGGCTGTAGGCTTCATTACAAGAAACAGGCATATTGGAGAGAGGTAGTTGTAGGGTAGTTGGAGCCTTGTCTCTAATTCAACATATCGTGCCTTTGTATTGTAGTTTAACTGCTGTTCTCAAACATTTGGGCCCTGTCTATGCCATGGCTCAATCTGCTTTAAATATGGTGGTTGTTAGTAAAGTGTTTCCCTGATCTGAATAGATGAGGCCTACTCATGTTAGGCCTCCTACTGTCTGGCTTGCAACTTCAGAACTATAGTGTAGGCAGGGCCTAAGAAGCAGGCTGGGTTAGTCACAGAGTGACTCTTTTCCGTGTCTGGGCCGGGTGAGGTTTCTGAGTTTTTAGGCTTTTGGTTTCATTTTTAGTTGGACTGAACGCTATGTTTTGCATGGTTATAAAACTGCCATCAAAGCAAATAAATAAAAACTACTCTCAGAAAGTTTGGGTGACTATGTAATCATGAGCTAAGCTTTTGTGGGGATCTGACAAATGTGAATTTGCATATGCACCTTTGCACTTTCAATGTATTTGGAATGTTCAAATAATAACTTTTCAATTAAAAACATAGCTAATTGTTCCTCATACAGTTACAAATCCTAATACAAACTTGCAATTGTATTCCCAAACTATTGCAAAGTCACTGAGTACAAAAACAACACAGGAATATAGAAATCATGGTGAGACAGTTTTTCATTGATTTGAGATTTATTGCTGAGAAAAATGCAAAGTTAATTAACTTTGATAAAGGGCTGAGTTGCAGCTAATACTTCTATCTTTTTATGGTTTTGTTGTGTATATATAATTCAGATGTATAAGGTCCTGATCCTGCAAGGAAACTTGTGTGGGCTGAGCCCCACTGAAGTCACTGAGGCTTTGTGCATGTGCAGTATCCGCCCACAGAGCCCCATGCAGGTGCAAGAGTCTCTCCATATGGAACTCATTGCAGATTTGAGGCCTCAGGGTAGATCCTTTTGCGAGGTAGGGTATAATCCAGAATTCTGTTGCAGCAAATAAAAATAAAAATCTGAGTGACCCTGAAAGAGAGTTAGCAAGAAAATATTTACATCTTCTTTGATGTACTGTAACAATACTATATACATCTCACATTTCTATATCATTAAAATACTGTGGGGAAAATAGCTTTATGTGCTGCAGGGCGACTTCGGACTGGCAGTGTGGTGGGGGTAGTTAGGAAGAGAGTAGTCTCAAAATGTAGCTTGTTGCTGCTGTTGCGAGTTGTCTTGGTTTCCCATCGAGCTGTTTCTTCCCATCTGAAGTCTCTTCAGTTGTCAGCAGCTTGATCATTCTACCCTCTTCAATATCTCTTTTGGGGGTGGGAACCAGTATCTATTTTGCCCATCCCTTGCATGATGATCATCTTCATGGGAGCAGCTGGGGGGCTCATTCAACAGCAATTCCTAATGTAAGTTTGCCTGCAAATTGTGGATCCAGAGCAAGATTGAACAGGCACACAGCCCTTCTAGCTCTAGATTTTGGGCAGTTGGAGGGACAAGGCTGCTTGGATTCCTTCTCAAGCATTCGCAGGAGTGTCTCTTCTTTCTCTCCCCCTTTCCACATATCAATATGGCACTTCCTTCTCCTTCCCAGTCCCCCACAAAGGTTTAAATAGATATTCCCTTCATCCCTTTCCACCAGTAGGTTCATTTCTTTAGTGTGGTGTTGCTCCTCTTTCTAACAGCCCAACCCAAAATACCAATTAAGTCTCTTTTATAGATTCATAGATTCTAGGACTGGAAGGGACCTCGAGAGGTCATCGAGTCCAGTCCCCTGCCCGCATGGCAGGACCAAATACCGTCTAGACCATCCCTGATAGACATTTATCTAACCTACTCTTAAATATCTCCAGAGATGGAGATTCCACAACCTCCCTAGGCAATTTATTCCAGTGTTTAACCACCCAGACAGTTAGGAACTTTTTCCTAATGTCCAACCTAGACCTCCCTTGCTGCAGTTTAAACCCATTGCTTCTGGTTCTATCCTTAGAGGCTAAGGTGAACAAATTTTCTCCCTCCTCCTTATGACACCCTTTTAAATATCTGAAAACTGCTATCATGTCCCTTCTCAGTCTTCTCTTTTCCAAACTAAACAAACCCAATTCTTTCAGCCTTCCTTCATAGGTCATGTTCTCAAGACCTTTAATCATTCTTGTTGCTCTTCTCTGGACCCTTTCCAATTTCTCCACATCTTTTTTAAAATGCAGTGGACACAATACTCCAGCTGAGGCCTAACCAGAGCAGAGTAGAGCGGAAGAATGACTTCTCGTGTCTTGCTCACAACACACCTGTTAATACATCCCAGAATCATGTTTGCTTTTTTTGCAACAGCATCACACTGTTGACTCATACTTAGCTTGTGGTCCACTATAACTCCTAGATTCCTTTTCTGCCGTACTCCTTCCTAGACAGTCTCTTCCCATTCTGTATGTGTGAAACTGATTTTTCCTTCCTAAGTGGAGCACTTTGCATTTGTCTTTGTTAAACTTCATCCTGTTTACCTCAGCCCATTTCTCCAATTTGTCCAGATCATTTTGAATTATGACCCTGTCCTCCAAAGCAGTTGCAATCCCTCCCAGTTTGGTATCATCCGCAAACTTAATAAGCGTATTTTCTATGCCAATATCTAAGTCGTTGATGAAGATATTGAACAGCGCTGGTCCCAAAACAGACCCCTGCGGTACCCCACTCGTTATGCCTTTCCAGCAGGATTGGGAACCATTAATAACAACTCTCTGAGTACGATTATCCAGCCAGTTATGCACCCACCTTATAGTAGCCCCATCTAAATTGTATTTGCCTAGTTTATCGATAAGAATATCATGCGAGACTGTATCAAATGCCTTACTAAAGTCTAGGTATACCACATCCACAGCTTCACCCTTATCCACAAGGCTCGTTATCCTATCAAAGAAAGCTATCAGATTGGTTTGACATGATTTGTTCTTCACAAATCCATGCTGGCTGTTCCCTATCACCTTACCACCTTCCAAGTGTTTGCAGATGATTTCCTTAATTACTTGCTCCATTATCTTCCCTGGCACAGAAGTTAAACTAACTGGTCTGTAGTTTCCTGGGTTGTTTTTATTTCCCTTTTTATAGATGGGCACTATATTTGCCCTTTTCCAGTCTTCCGGAATCTCTCCCGTCTCCCATGATTTTCCAAAGATAATAGCTAGAGGCTCAGATACCTCCTCTATTAGCTCCTTGAATATTCTAGGATGCATTTCATCAGGCCCTGGTGACTTGCAGGCATCTAACTTTTCTAAGTGATTTTTAACTTGTTCTTTTTGTATTTTATCTGCTAAACCTACCCCCATGCCATTAGCATTCACTATGTTAGGCATTCCTTCAGACTTCTCAGTGAAGACCGAAACAAAGAAGTCATTAAGCATCTCCGCCATTTCCAAGTTTCCTGTTACTGTTTCTCCCTCTTCACTAAGCAGTGGGCCTACCCTGTCTTTGGTCTTCCTCTTGCTTCTAATGTATTGATAAAAAGTCTTCTTGTTTCCCTTTATTCCCGTAGCTAGTTTGAGCTCATTTTGTGCCTTTGCCTTTCTAATCTTGCCCCTGCATTCCTGTGTTGTTTGCCTATATTCATCCTTTGTAATCTGTCCCAGTTTCCATTTTTTATATGACTCCTTTTTATTTTTTAGATCATGCAAGATCTCATGGTTAAGCCAAGGTGGTCTTTTGCCACATTTTATGAAGAAGGGATATATGCAGTATTGCTAGAGTAGTCTAAGATTTTTTGTCGGTAGCGGTGGTGGCATGGAATGAGTTCCTGGCATATGCCAGTGGCTGTCTGTGCCCTGGGCACCAGTATCTGGACCAGTCAGCTGGGGCACTGTGCTGTACTGAGTATGAGGCTTCATACAGTTATATTTAAAATGAAACTGTCTTCCAAGGTAAGGCAGAAGTCACGTGTTAAGAAATCTCCCAGAGTCCCCACAGATTTCTGGATTCTAGTGGGGCATTTGGTGGTGGCATTGCATTCAAATAGGATACATCTGCACTACAGAACTTACAGTGGTGCAGCTGCATGGATGCAGCACTTGTGGTGGAGACACTCTAAGCCAATGTTTTTCAAAGTATAGGTCAGGCCCTGGGTCACCTTGCTGATTCAAATTATAATGATTGTTGCTGTGCAGCAGCTCTAAAGGGACCTGGAGAGGAGAGAGAAAGGGGGTGGGTGGGAACTGGGGAGGGGAGCAAGTTGTGGCTTGCAGGGCTGCTGTGGACATCTCCCCCGGCCCTCTGGAGCTTGCTGCTGCTGGCTGGAAGAGAGGGACCCTTCCCCTAGAGCTCGGTGCAGAGCCTTCCCCGGGAGCTGCTGGCAGGGGGGAAAGAGGCCCCTCCCCCGGATCTAGCTGCTGCTGGCGGGGAGAGGGCTGGGGGGAGTCCTCTGGCCCCACCCCAGAGCCTGCATCCCCAGCCAGTGCCCTCACCCCCCCCCCCCGCATCCCAACCCTCTGCCCCAGCCCTGAGCCCCCTCCAGCACCCTGAACCCCTCATCCCCAGCTCCACCCTAGAGCCCTCACCCCCACATGCCACCCTCTGTCCTACCCTGGGCCACCTCCCACACTCCTTACGATAGGCTTACTAAGGCTAGTGTCTAGTGTTAGTTATATAAAGTGGGTTAAGCTGGAATGTTTTGCAATATTATGATTTTATGAAAACTCTAGTCAAAAGATATAATTATGTTGGGTTACGGGCTTCAACAATTTTCTTCAAATGGGTCATGAGGAAAAAAGTTTGAAAACGATTGCTCTAAGCCAACGGGGGAGAGATCTCCTGTCGGGTTGTTAACTCCTGCCTCCGCAAGAGGTGGTAGCTCTTTAGGTGGGAAAAACTTGTGCTAAATATAAGCAAGGCAATAGCTTTTCTGAGCCAATAGAAGCATATACAGTTTAGAGTCCAGTGGCCATTCTAGCATCTGCTTGTGGAAGAGCCCTTGAAGCATTTCTCCCTACATTTATAATTGGACCCACTGGAATTCTAGGGCATCTGCTGCTGCTTTGTCCAGTCCCTGCTGCTTTTTCACTCCTTCCTTTTTTTAAAACTTGTGGATCTACATCCCTCTAGTCAATATCTGCCATGTTGGTGTTCGCTTTCTGAATATACAGGTGGCATGCTGCTGGATGAGGAATGTACCTCTATAACTTATCCAGTCACTGACTTTAATGCACTCCTGCATTACCAGCTGACTTGACTTAGTGCCATTATGTCCCTTTGTGGAGTTGAAACAGGAACTATTTTCTCTGATGTTTGTCCTTTATGTTTTTGGCCTTTTCTCTAGCTCTGATTTTGTTTTCTTCATTGCAGGGGTGTGAATACCTTTTCTCCAGAGGGACGGTTGTTCCAGGTGGAATATGCCATCGAGGCTATTAAGGTATTGCAAACCTCAGCCATTGTTGATACATTGCAATCTGTAGCCCAAATGCTTCTAATTGTGATTGGGTTTAGTCACTAAGGATGGGAGAGCTCTTAAGAAAAGTCCCGTTGTTCATTTCAGTAGTTGACATGCTTCATTTGAAGTGAGGACTGAACCAGTGCCCTATCATTATTTATTGTTCCCTTTTTGTACACACACACCTGGTGGAGCTCTTGTGTGCATACAGTGATGCTGGTTAATAGCAATCCTGATGAAATATTGCGGTTGAGAGCCAATCCCGTTCCATTGATGTTCATGGGCTTCGGATACTGGCAACAGGCATGCCACTTATTAACAACTTTTTCTGGAGGAAAGACCCCAGCTGCAGGCAGGTTTGCAGGGCTACAGCAAGGAAAGGAAGCGCTTGAGGCTGCACAGTACGTCTCTGTGCTGTGTCTTGCACTAGCACTAGTGCCTGGGCTCGGCACGTCCAGTGCTTCCTTCTCTGGCTGCAGGCCCACAAACCTGCCTGTGACCAGGAACTGCCATCCACATCCATAGTGGCCTGGGGTGCCCACGTCCCTGGCACTATGGGCTGGAAGGGGAGGCTGTGGGCTGGGCAGCGATAGGGAAGGAGACTGCAGCCCAGATGCTGGGGTTTTCCATGGAGAGCGTAGGTGCTGAGGTCCAACAAGGCTGCACAATACCTCTCCCTGCACTTTCCTGGCTGTGTCCTGTCCTGGCACCGGGGGGCTCGGGCTGTCCTAGTGCTTGTTCCCTGGCTGCAGCCCTTCTGCTTATTGGCAACTTCTGGACAGCAGCAATTTTTACTGGGAACCAAGAGGTTGCTAATAAGCAAAATCCATTGTATAATCAATTGAATTGAATGTCAGTTAACACTTAGGAACACCACAGCCTGGAGTGGGGGAATGGGAAAGACCTCTTCCCCAAAACTACACAGTCAGCAAAAGTTTGGGGAAACTACTGAATGCTAACATACTGCCAAATGTTGTTAGATGGGGGGTCCCAGCCACCTGAGATTATTAAAGATCCCATGGCATTTTTGAGACTTGGTGTTAGCTCCAACGTACAAACCAAATTCTAATTTGAGTAATTACATTCTACCTCCTTAAATGCCTCCCTATAGCTTCAATTAAAAATATTCACTTGATGCCCTGAATCTTCTTGGGCTAATGGAGCATTGCATTCTGGGATGTGTAGCTTCCACATACTGCCTCTCTCAAAGATTACCATTTTATAACTACGCTATTCTATGTTAACTAGGTGACCTTTATTTTCTTGGCTAATTGCCAAAGTAACCTGGGGTTTGTGAAGTTTGGCAGCGCCTGTTTATAATGGTTGGGAATGTTCTTTCTGTTGCAAGTGATGCAGTTGTCTCATTGCACATGCACAAGATGTGTTTTAAATGAATTGAGAGATGGAGGTGTATTTTTTTCTAATATGTAAAGAAACCAACAGTTTCTCCCCAAATTTGATGCAGAGGGTTTTAGTGTAAGTGGCGTTGAAGAAAGAAACAGTTTTTTATAGGTTCCTCGATGGCCTCTATTTAGGGATTAATGTTAAGGGTCCCCGTAGATGAATATCTTCTCTGTTACTATTGCCCACTCAAACACTTTGGCCACAAGGAGCAGGCAAGGTGCAGCTATTCATTTTCATCGAGTTTTTGGAAGCAAGAACTCTTAAATGCATCCTAGTCAGTGTGCTGATGCATTCATATTGCTCAGAAAATACATATAATAAAGCTGAAATCTAATCCATAGGATAAACTTGCTTGTCTTTATTGTCAGTTCCACCAATAAGCCTGGAAATGAATTAAATTTATGCCACTCAAATATTGCCTTTAAAATGTTTGGTACATTATTCCATGTATCGGGAATACAGGGAGGTCCTTCAGTTTACAGGGAACTAAATTGGGGCAGTTGGTAATGCAATCTTTGCAGTACCTCAAACAATAATATTTTGTTTCGTAATTACAGCCGAAGCTTTGAATATGGTTCAGGCAAGATATATACTTAATAAGGGATCCAGGTGGTTCAGTCATTGAGAAACATGCAGGTGAATATGATGCGACTTCCAGAATTAGGGAATTCTTGTGTGCATTTGACAGTGGCATGATTTAGGGCTTGTCTACATGGGGAAATTTACTAATATAGTTATACAAGTAAACTTCCTTGTGTAGACAAGCTCTTAGAGTTATGAGCAGGCAACTGATAGCCAAGTATTTAATCCCAGTTCTGATGCTCTGTGTGGCCTTTGTTGGTCACCTCACTTCATTATACTCATTTCCCTATCTCTAAGAGGAGTGTAATACTTAATTATCTCGGAGGGGAGTTGAGGATGCAGCAATTAAGGCATGAAAAGCGGTATGTGGTGTGAGTGCGAAGTACCTCTCTTTCACTTGTACACTTGGTGAAGACTCCTAACTAAATTCTGCAGATGGTAGGGGATTTCACAGCAAAGGAAAGAATAAAAGTGACTAAACTAATAAAATTAATCTGCGAATATTAGTTATATCCTGTTTTAAGGCCTCCATGGAAATCAATGCATCTAACTTTAATTTTGTTCTGCAAAAGAAAATTCACAAGGCTCTTTTTAATCTGTAAAATTAAAAAAAAATCGGAGAGATTATGGTATAGCTCAGGGAAGAGATTAACTACTAATCTGCAAGAGGGTTTCTGGATCTTGATGAACTTTCAAACTGCACATCCTGAACAGTTTAACTTTTTCTGGTTCCCAGATCAAATTCTGACCTCTTAGTTTAGCTCTCACTGTGCATTATCCTGTATTTGTTGTGAAGGTACATAATTGTAGATACATTAGTGCAGTGGTTCTCAAACTTCATAGCACCACAGCTCCCTTCTGACAACAGAAATTACTACACAACCCCAGGAGGGGGACCGAAACCTGAGCCCTGCCGCCCCAGCCGGGGGAGGGGAGCAAAGCCCAAGCCCCGCCCCAGGCAGGGGGCCTGTAATCTGATTTCTGTTGCTCAGGGCTGAAACTGAAGCCTGAGCCCTGCTGCCCAGGGCTGAAGCCCTCGGGCTTTGGCCCCAAGCGGTGGGGCTTTGGCTTTGGCCCCAGGCCCCAGCAAGTATAATGCCAGCCCTAACAATCCCATTAAAATGGGGTCGCAACCCACTTTGGGGTCCTGACCCACAGTTTAGAACCCCTGCATTAGTATATGCAGAATCTGTTTCTGCTACTGATGTTGTAGTACAGTAATGGCATCATTCTGGGGGGGGGTAGCGATATTACAAATGATGTAGGTCAAGATGAGCATCCTCATTTTGTGTAGATTAGATACCAAAGTGTAGGCGCCCTAGTGATGTTGTAGATTATGTATGATGGTGATAACTGTGTGTGTGTTCTTAGCTTGGCTCCACAGCCATTGGGATTCAGACATCAGAAGGTGTTTGCCTGGCAGTGGAGAAGAGAATCACCTCCTCACTTATGGAACCCAGCAGTATTGAGAAAATCGTAGAAATAGATTCTCATATAGGTAAGAGTAATGCAGGTTTGTTCCTTCTCATGATAAGGCCTGTTGCATCCTTCCAGCCCTGGACGTGTAATGAAAGCCTCTCCTCCAGAAGAGTTTCATGAGAGACTTGTCTTGAAACATGGCTTCTGAAGTCAGCTCTCAGGCCCTCACGTGGCTTTCTTGGGTGGGAACGAACAAGCAACTCCCAGCAAATACTGGGTGCTGGTTACTGGTTTTCCAGGCTCCAGGCCAGCAGGACATAGTTGCAGGAGCAGGAAGCAGCAGCTGAAATGCTCCTCCTCTTTGACCCCCCTAATGAAAGCTCGTCCCCAAATTTAGATCTGGGCAGGCAGGGAATTATTGCAATGTAAAGGTTTGATCCCAGGCCAGCATCTGTGCTGGGAGCTCACTGATTGGATCACTAATGTTAGCCTGTTCCTCTGTGCTCAAGGCAGCTTACTCTGGCTGCAGGGGGCCCAAGGAAGACTGATTTCCAAATATGTCAGCTTAAAAAAATTAGAGCTCTCCAAAGCACTACTCTTGTAAGTGATGAGAATTGGTGTGGGCTGTGCTGCTTGTGAAGAGACAGGTTTTTTTTTCTGGGAATCTAGCCTTCCTCCTCTGCTTTCTTACAGTACAGCCCTTTCCACAGCTACCAGCAGCCATGTGGTATTACAGGTCGAACAAATCTATTTATTTATAGCTGCTTATTTCAGCCAGCTTATAGTGAGGTGAAGATTCGCTGATGCGGCACCTCCTGCTGGTCGTCCTGGGAATTAGCTCTTCCATCCTGGAGCGCCCTCTGCAGGCCAGTGTCTTGCCTGCCGCTGGCCCCTGTGTCCCTCCTGGACCCTGGTGCCCCTCTATGTCAGGGGTTCTGCCCCCAGCAGTAACCCACAATCTGGGTCTCCCTACCCAGGGGAACCCCCCAACCCTCTATCCCCACCTTGCCTCAGTGGCTACTGCCATTCACCATCTAGCCCCTGCTCACTGGGGCAGACTGCAGTCTATAAACCACCCATCATCGGCAAGGGGGGGGGGTTGGGCCTCTGCCTATTCCCAGGCTACACTTCTGTAGCCCCAGTACCTTTCCTGGCCTTTAGCAAGGCCTGCAGCCTGGGGGGTTTTCAGGCTGGAGCTCCCCAGCTCCTCTGGCCTTCCCCCAACCCCACTTCACTCTAGGTACCCTGCTCAGCTCCCAGGTAGCCAGGTCCTTCTCTCTCTACAGCTAGAGGGGAAACTCTCTCTGAGCTCCTGGCTCACAGTCCTTTTATAGGGCCAGCTGTAGCCTGATTGGGGCGTGGCTCTTTCCCCACTCAGCCTAGCCTTTCACAGCTGCAGCCCTCTCCAGGGCTGCTTTTAACCCCTCTTCTTCAGGAGTGGGCAGCCATCCCACTACACAGCTACAAATGTGCAACTTTCTGTGGGTATATCAAATACTGTCAGGAAGAAAGGTGACTCTTCAAATACTTAGATTTTTGGTCAATAGCTCCACAGGTCCTCCCATTCCAACCCTTCACTCTCACACGTGGAGTAGGTCCCCAGTCTGAATTCTGGCTGCTTTGTGCTACCCAGCCACTAATTAATTCACCCTTACATTATGCCACCTGTGTTCAGGAAGCTGGTGGCTCCCTGTGGAGCCTGATTGCTCTCTGACCTCTTACTGTGCCAGTGCCAGCTAATAGAGAAGCAGCCAGCCCTCTTTTCAGGGGAGGATAACTTTATTCTTTCCAGTGGGTTTGGCTAGTGTCTTGGATACGCTTCCAAGGTTCCAGATTCGGTTCCTTTGTCAATTCATTGCAGTGGTGTTTTTTTTGCCCTGATAAGCCATAGCTTTAGCCATCTAGCTGAGTAGTAGACCCTCACCTGTCTCACAATTCTATTTGCATCCAGTGTTCTTCACTTTCTGACCTAACTATTGTATAGTGTTACTGAATGCTGTTACACAGCAGCCACATTTGGCCCAGTGGGTGAAGGAGTACTTATGTCACCCCACTACAGTGCTTTGGGGATTTGGGGGACAAAAGTGGTAGATAACTTAATAAATGAAGTTATTTGTCACACTCTCTCACCTTTGTTTCAGGCTGTGCCATGAGCGGATTAATAGCTGATGCAAAGACTTTAATTGATAAAGCAAGAGTGGAGACACAGGTAAAGCTTCCTCTGTTATTCCCCCTCCGCCAAACAATGACCTGATTCTGAGAATAGATTATTTTTGTGGCCAATTGGATGGTCCCGGCACTTGCAGACCTGGGTAGCAAAGGCAAACAATGCTGAGCAGAAGGAGAAACTTGGAGCCAAGCCCAGCAGCTGAAATTTCACAGATGTTTGGCAGAACTGACTCTCTCACTCTCACTTGTTGTTTGTTTTGATCTTTTTAGTAGTGAGAGCTTGGTATGAAGAAGGAACTGCATTAAATTCTGTTGTAGAGGGGCTTTTCCTGGGGGACTCACAGCTGGTATGGGTGGATAAAGGCACATCAGCACTGCTCCTCCCCTTCTTTTGGAGTAACATGAATCCTTCTCTCCTTTCAGCTGAGTGTAGTTCTAAGATGCCCTGACTTTGCAATCACCCTGTTAGTGGCCCAGGATCTCAGGCTTCCCTAAGGGGGCAGCAAACTAGTAAAGGGACCAATCCACTACTTCTGAAAGAAGCCCTCATGACTTGGTATTATTTCCAAATTACTGGGTTTTTCCCATCCCAAACCAGGCCACGAAGATACCCTTCTTCTGAGAAGCCCATGTCACAGACACACATCCTTTAGCTTGGGATGTCACTTCTGAGCAATACAGAACGTTCCTTGCGTTATCTCCATCTTATAATTGAATGTACTGCCCTTGTAATGCCAGGTCAGGGAATGGAACTGGAGTCCCGAAGCTGGGAATGGGTGACGGGATGGATCACTCGGTGATTACCTGTTCTGTTCATTCCCTTTGGGGCACCTGGCATTGGCCACTGTCAGAAGACAGGGTACAGGGCTAGATGGACCTTTGGTCTGACCCAGTATGGCCGTTCTTATGAGTCTTCCGCATGGCAGCATCACAAGGCTACATGGCAGGCCCATTATCTTTGAGACTCTTTTATTCCATCAGAGCATTGGCTTGTGTATGTGTCCTGTCGAGGATCACGTGCAAGAACTGGCTTTTGGAAAGGGACGGGTAGTTCAAGCCCTTGTATTATCTTCTCCTAGAATCACTGGTTTACATACAATGAAATCATGACAGTAGAGAGTGTGACGCAGGCCGTATCCAACCTAGCCCTGCAGTTTGGAGAGGAGGATGCTGATCCTGGTGCTATGGTAAGTAGGTGCTGGCACAGGACATTTTCTGAGTGTAAAACCATTGGATTTCCTCTGCCTTAACAGTACTGGTCTCTCTCAACCCTCCTGTGGTTTTGTTACAGTCTCGTCCATTTGGTGTAGCACTGTTGTTCGGAGGAGTCGATGAAAAAGGACCCCAACTGTAAGTTCAACTCTCTCACTGATTCATGCTCTTCTTGGGAAGAGGTGGGGCTTCTACCTGAAGCACCACAAGATAGTCTTATTAGACAAAAAATAGGGAATTGCATAGAAATCAACATCTTGGACTTATCTCAGTATGTGTCTGGGATGCAACAAGCTGCAGTGGTTGCCTGTTCAGTTTTGAACAGAATATGATGCTTGCAGTAAATCCTGATTTTAAGTCTTATTTTATTCTCAACTTTTTTTAAGTGAGAAGGGGAGATCTTTCTTACCCTTCCCCAGAGAACTAGCAGAACCACTCGTAACATAATATCTGGAGTCTGCTATACCATTCCTTAGGGAGGGGGTGGGAGCACTTGTAACCAGAAACTCAATGTGCTTCCAAGATCCAGACCTTCCTGGAGTGGTGGGGGTGTGGAAACTCCATGAATGCAGTGGGAGGAACAGCTCAGCCAGAAGAATCTCTAGCTGAAGGTCTGTCTTTCTGGGTAACCATGGCCTCAGTCCCTATCAGAATAATGAAAAATCCTGTTCATGTGAAATGCTTCCGCTAGGGTTGCGAATGATAGTGACAGAAAGGGGTGCAACTCTAATTCTAGTTTGGATACCCTCATTGTCTGTTGCGTTTGGCATTTGCTTCAGGGCATTTCTTGACCCTTCAGCCCCTTTGGAATCTTGGTCTGAATTTCCTCTTGCCCTCCAAATGCCAGCAGGAGTTACCTGCTGCTGGTGTGTCTTGTCTCAGCAACCCCTCAAATCTGCCATACAGGATGAGGCTGGCTTTAGCCATGTATCATGTACCCTGAGCCTCTGCCTCAGGATGTCAGGCAAGCTGCCACTCTCTAAATTTCACCCGAAGAGTCCTTAGCTTCCAGCTGTAAAATGGGCTCTGCAGAGAACGTTTCATTATTGTGAATCTTCTGGGGAAATCCCTTGCAATGCAATGGCATAAGACACTCTTATCTGTATTCCTGGCAGGTTTCACATGGACCCTTCTGGGACATTTGTGCAGTGCGATGCCAAAGCAATTGGGTCTGCCTCGGAAGGTGCACAGAGCTCTCTGCAAGAGGTTTATCACAAGGTAATGGAATGAGTTCAGAATTACACCTGCTGATTAGCTAGCTGATGTTTGCAGTGCCCTGGGAAGTAGGTATTACCCCCACTTTGTGGGTGGGGAAACTAGGTACAGGGGCTAAATCCAGAAGGGTAGTACCAGAACACCCCAATACCAAGTTATGGTATAAACACACTCCCCAAAGATGATACGGACACACTGACCCCTCCTAAGGATAAGGTCAGGATGACAGCGTGATGGATAGAGATGTTTTGATCGAACCAACAGGTACAAGTTAAAGGGTGGTAACTAACCATGGTCAGAGAGGCAATATGTAACTTGTTTGTATTGGTGTATAAAAGAGGGGTTGCCGAGGGGGTGTGTCTGTCTGGACTAGAAGGGAGCAGAAAGTCATAACTGCTCACTGAGCTGCGGCCATTGTAATGGATATACATGTGTTGGGTGTCCCCATAGAACGGGTTCTCACAACAAATATTTTGGTGGCCTCAGAGTGTGGCCACCAACTCTTGCTGGTGGCCGCTCTGACAAACCAGGTTCTCTGTCCCTGCCTCCCACAACCCTTCAGTGAGAGCCTGCCTCAGGCAGGTGGGTCGGGAACTCACCAGCCATTTGCGGAGTCCCAGGCTCCCTTTGCCTTGCCCGGGCAGGAGCGGGGGAGCTGCCCAGGGGAGCGCCCCAGCAACCGAACACTGCAGCCACCTCTGGCGCCACGCACACCAGCCCCATGTGTCTCCAGAGCCGCTGCCTGGAGCCCCTGAGGAGTGCAGGGCGCAGATCCCTTCTGGCGGCACCAGCACAAACACCAAGGCAGTGCATCTCTGCTTTTGGTAACAGCTATTCAGGAGCAAAAGCTGGATGCTGCAGGTAAAGGCCATTGCTTTGCCGCGCTCCCCCACGTCCCCCCACTCCATCTATGCTTTCGAGGCTGTTTTGGCTGAAAAAAAATCCGCTTGTGGCAGCATTTGAGAAACGCTGCTATAGAGTCTACTGGGCACTAGGACCGTGCTTCATAAACAATAAACTTGGCCGAACGCCTTTGCCACTGAACCGAGTCTGTGATCTTCTTGGGACGTTAACCCATACCGCAGACCTTGATCGATCTGGTCGGAGCCAGTACAGTACAACACTCATGCAGCCAACAACTGATAACAGGTAGTCATCCATTCTTGGGTATCACATAAATCACTGGCTCTGGACATTGGCTCATGGTGGGGGGGGGGGGGGGGGCGCGGCTCACATGTTAGAACATGAAGACGTCTGTGAATACGGAGGCCAATTTTTCAGAATTGTTAAAACATATACGCAGTAATTTAGTTATTACCGTGCCTGAACTACATTCCTCACTACTGCAGTGTTGGTAATGTACATAATTTGGCGACGTTTTGATTTGCTGCCAAATAGCTTGATATGATATTTTGGAGCAGGACAGAGGGAGGACACGACTTTTGGAGAGGATGTGATTTTCTTTTTTCAGAGGACTGGTTAGAGGGGTGTGCATGAGAAGCTAAGCAATGAAACTGAGTGGCTAACTTTTTTGTGGCTTGTTTTATTTAACAGTCAATGACACTGAAAGAAGCAATCAAGTCATCCCTCATCATCCTAAAGCAAGTTATGGAGGAGAAACTGAATGCAACTAACATTGAGGTACGTGCTGCTGTACTGTTCTTCCTTGTATAAATGCTGTAGGAGCTTTCAGCATTTGGACTACAAGAAAAGTCTATCCTGCTTATATTCTCTGCTTCCCTGGTCCAAGTCTCTGTGGTTGCACTGCAAGTGTGTCCCCTTATGGTGTCTCACCTGATACTAAGTCAGGGCTGGTTTTAGATATTTGTCAAAATAGCAATGACTGGGGTGAGGGGACTTTCAAACAAGGGCCAATCTGCAACTCTTAAGCTGCAATCTCTTCCTGAGGTGGTGATTCTTGTCTGTTTCAACATCTATATATTTCTAATGTGCTCATTGCCATAATATCAGTGTGTTGCCACATAACTCCGTGTGGCATACCTGAAGTAAGAATGAAATCCTCAATCTTTCTCTTAATGTGGGCTCTTGGGAAAGTATTGTTGTGCTCTTCTGCCCTGCTAATTGGAGAATGCTTGTCTGAGTGAATATCTGAATTCTGCAACACTCCCTGAATGTGGTTAGACTTGACTTTGTATTGCTCTCCAAAACCTTGAAGGGGGGGGGCCCTGCTGAGAGCACTAACACAAGATCTCAAGAATTGCCAGAGTGGACATGTCATGCCAGCTGGGCAATTTTTTTAGGGTTTCCCACTGCCATCCTTTCTTGGCACTTCCAAGGAATGAAAATTATACAGCTTCAGGACTTGCTATTCTTAGTCTTGTGTCAGTGCAAAAATCCCTGTTAGATAACAAGACCAAAGAGATGGGTTTCCCAGACTTCAAATCTCTGGGAATGAATATGTAGAGTCTGTTAACCTCCACTTCCCAGTGATGAGCAGCAGCCTTACCAAATGTAATTTGGTTCAGACATGCTAATGCTTTGGGGGGGGGAAATAAAAATAATTTTTTCCCTCTTGGTAAAGGGTAGGTGAATAGATATTTTTTTTTTTTTTTAAAGCAAGGCTGGTGTATAACATTTGTTTCTATTTCTGCCAGTTTACAAGATAACTGAACCTTAAAATCATGTCATTCTGACTAGTAACTTGCTCTTCTGTCTCTTCAGTTACTGATGTGATTTCAACAGCTGCTCTGTCTAACTGGTAACTTTCAAGCTGAAACTAATAGGCACACACTCTAATTTTGGGTGCCTCTGATTTTGACTGCCCACCCTGAGATGTCTGGGGCCTGACTTCTCAGAGTTGTGAGCTGCAGGTGCCTTAGCTCTGGCAGTCTGCAAAGGATCAGTTGCTGAAATTATAATGGATTTGAGGTGGGGAAGCGAAGCAAGATGATGGTCAGAATGATGTGATTTTACATTTTTGTATGCACAACCTACTAAAGCACAGAAATACTTTGGGTCCAGTATAAATGCTCTGAAGTCCAGTAAACTTACCTAAGCACTGTTACTGAACAGTACCAGCAATAGGAGAGAAGTCTAATGACAGCATTAGATACTAGCATCCGTTTGAGCAACAAAAGCTACTAGCAATAGGCATCTGACGCTAGCTGTGCCGCTTGTGTCTAATATTAAATGCTGCTAGTGAGCCCTTCTGAGATGATAAACTGAGCTGTCCTGGAGAGGAGAGATGGAAGAGGACATGCCAGGTTTGCACACTCAGAGCACAATCTTGTGCCATCCCCAGAAATGTTCCAATTAGCAAGGACTATGTCATGAGCATTTTAACAGGGTAGCCAGCCCCTTAAATGAAATTGGGCTCAGCTCTCCTTTTTCAGTCCAGGTGTGTTCTAGTTAAGTGTAATGAGGGTAAGGCTGCCCTAGGAGTTATAAACAAGAGCTCAGAATCCTGAGGTACAGTTTAGAATGGAAGAGAGTCCAGAGGCTTGAGAGTAAGGAGCTCAGAGGAAGAGCAGAGCTGGGCTGAGAGCTCAGGGAGGAGATGCCCCTGAAGCCAGATCAGGCTGAGGAAAGCAGAAGGCAAGAAGGCAGTCGGAGGTGGGGCACCTACAAACTTCCCCAGGCCAGAGAATGCTGAAGGCTGAGAGCAGCAGAGGGTGATGCCTCTGAACTGGAGAGCTGAAGCTGGAAGGCCAGAGAGGGCTGAAGGACAGATGGGTGAGCCTGCTGATGTCTCAGGCAAGAGCTGGAACTATACCTGAAAAGGAACAAGGGTGGAGAGAATCCCCAGCTAGGGGCACTGAGCTGGGGCATGTTGAGAAATGCCAGAGCTGTACTTGGTGTTGGACTGTTGGGATGAATGTGCTATTTGGACTGTGCTGGGGGCATCTTGGTTTATGGTAGGTAGCGGGACTTCTGGAAATAAACTAAAACTGCAGAAATGGCTACTTATTTATTCCAAAGGCTGTACTGAGTTTATTTGAGGAATAGAGGGAAACTGAGGCAGGGGGCCACTTGCAGGGCTGCCATGAGGCTACAGTGGGGTGCCCAGTAAGGGGCCACACATTTACAAGCATGTTTGCTCATTATTACTATCTTACAAATCAGTATCTTGGTCAGTAAAGCTTTCTTCTGGATGAGTGACTCGTAGTACGCATCCGAAGAAGTGGGTTGTAGCCCACGAAAGCTTATGCTCTAATAAATTTGTTAGTCTCTAAGGTGCCACAAGTACTCCTGTTCTTTTTGTAGTACAGTGTGTGAAGAAATCAATGCAGAGTAATGTATACAGTATACTTATGTCAGGTCCTCATTTAACAGGGCTTAGCTGTCCTCAGCATAGCTCTGTATGCGTTGAGGAATCACTATCAGGTTTAAGTGTGAGAATAGTGTGCTGAGGATTAAAGGGGCACTGTAGACTGAAATCACCCTTCTAGTTGAGAATGTTTGACTTAGTTACTATATCTGAAAGGCTAGAAGGCAAACTGAAGAGAGAGTTAAGGTTTGGGGTTGTTTTTTACATTTGACAACATTGTGTTTGGGTTTTTTTCACATAGAAGTGGGGTGTAGAAAAACAACATGAAAATGTGGTAAAGGAACAGTTAAAAATATACGTTGACAGCAGGGCTCAAGAGCCAGTGCAGCACCCGAAATGTCTCTCAATTCGCTTTTTCAATGTGACCGTTTCCCTTTATTTAACCTCTTTACAGGCAAGTCTTTAAAATCTAGAGCAGTGGTTCTCATGCTTGGGGCCCCGTCAGCACACAGCTGCAGCCCATGTGACATCCTCAGGGCCATACAGGTAGTATATGTTGTGTGGCTGTGGCCCATATAACACACACACAGCGGCATGTACAGCCCACGGTGGTAAATAGGTTGCGAACCACTGGCCTAGAGTTTGGACAAATTTGAGTCGTTCACTAGTGTCTTTGAATAGTGCTTTGGGGGCATGGGTAGAGTTGTGCTTAAAGGGTTACCCAGTCACAGTGGGTCCAGTATCTTAGGCCAAAACTATCAAAAGCAGTTAGTGATTTTTAGGTGCCCAACATGAGACTCCTTAAACAGCTGTCTTTCAGAAAGTGCCAAGCGCCTGCCGTCTGAAAGCCAGGCCTGGTTAAGATGTCCCATATTGGACACTCAGAACACTCATCATTTAGAAAATGTTGGCCTTAAAAGTTCTTGACCTATTTTTATACTCTTCACTTTGTACATCTTTGACGTTCTTTGCTCCCCTGGTGGTGTCTGTGGGTGACCACAAAGCAGCGCCAGTGAGGCTCAATGGAAGCTCCAGGACATGCACTTCTGTGCCCAGTCCTTCCTCTTCCATTGATGTGTGGCAGCAGCATACTCCCCATTCCCTAGAGAGTGAAGACTTCTGCCCCACTTCCAGAACTCGGTACATTCCAGGGTGGTCCAAGGAATGAAGGTTCTGTGCCACACACGCTAGCAGCCACAGGTGCTCCCCAGGCCCCCTTGTCAGCTGCCACTGCTTCTGTTCTTTACTGCTATCTTCCCATGTCAGCCCCATTAAATGGCTCTTCAAATGTTCTGTTGCTCATTTTCTAATTTCTTCTTAATATTTTGGTGCTTGGTCCATGAAGGTTCCAGGCAGTCTGCCCTAGAAACTGAATTCCTCTGATCCAAACAGCAAACAAAACCAAACAGACATCACCAAGGGGAAGTCATGCCTGACTAACCTAATTGCCTTCTATGATGAGATAACTGGCTCTGTGGATGAGGGGAAAGCAGTGGATGTGTTGTTCCTTGACTTTAGCAAAACTTTTGATTCGGTCTCCCACAGTATTCTTGCCGCCAAGTTAAAGAAGTATGGGCTGGATGAACGGACTGTAAGGTGGATAGAAAGCTGGCTAGATTGTCGGGCTCAACGGGTAGTGATCAATGGCTCCATGTCTAGTTGGGAGCCGGTTTCAAGCGGAGTGCCCCAAGGGTTGGTCCTGGGGCCAGTTTTGTTTAATATCTTTATTAATGATCTGGAGGATGGTGTTGACTGCACACTCAGCAAGTTTGCAGATGACACTAAACTGGGAGGCGTGGTAGATACGCTGGAGGGTAGGGATCAGATACAGAGGGACCTAGACAAATTTGAGGATTGGGCCAAAAAAAACCTGATGAGGTTCAACAAGGACAAGTGCAGAGTCCTGCACTTAGGATGCAAGAATCCTATGCACTGCTACAGACTAGGGACCGAATGGCTAGGTAGCAGTTCTGCAGAAAAGGACCTAGGGGTCACAGTGGATGAGAAGCTGGATATGAGTCAACAGTGTGCTCTTGTTGCCAAGAAGGCTAATGGCATTTTGGGCTGTATAAGTAGGGGCATTGCCAGCAGATCGAGGGACGTGATCATTCCCCTCTATTTGACATTGGTGAGGCCTCATCTGGAGTACTGTGTCCAGTTTTGGGCCCCACACTACAAGAAGGATGTGGAAATATTGGAAAGAGTCCAGTGAAGGGCAACAAAAATGATTAGGGGTCTGGAGCACATGACTTATGAGGAGAGGCTGAGGGAACTGGGATTGTTTAGTCTCCAGAAGAGAAGAATGAGGGGGGATTTGATAGCTGCTTTCAACTACCTGAAGGGAGGTTCCAAAGAGGATGGAGCTCGGCTGTCCTCAGTGGTGGCAGATGACAGAACAAGGAGCAATGGTCTCAAGTTGCAGTGGGGGAGGTCTAGGTTGGATATTAGGAAACACTATTTCACTAGGAGAGTGGTGAAGCACTGGAATGCGTTACCTAGGGAGGTGGTGGAATCTCCTTCCTTGGAGGTTTTTAAGGCCCGGCTTGACAAAGCCCTGGCTGGGATAATTTAGTTGGGAATTGGTCCTGTTTTGAGCAGGGAGTTGGACTAGATGACCCCCTGAGGTCCCTTCCAACCCTGATATTCTATGATTCTATGATCAGAAAATCCATGCCCTGCCTTGATAATGTGCCTCTGTCCTGTTCTCCTGGGGTCACTTCCAGGAGAGTGAACTCCCTCTCAGCCCACGTCCCCTTGAATCCCTGGCCCTTTTGCTATCTCCATGTGAGCCACCGAACAACTGATTGATAAATGGCAGTGACTTATGTTTGCTACTGACCAGGTCTGTATTTGAAGTAATGACTTAGATGCAAATTGCCTCTTTGGTTACCAATTTCCCAAAGATACTCAAGCTCAGTATTAACAAATTGTTCCCTAATGATTTGAGTTGTTATAGCCTCTTTTTAGAATGCCTGTGTAACAGGACAGGGCTTGTAACCCTGGTTGTTATAGAAGAGGGCAGCTGGCTCCCTAAACATCAAAAGATGTTTGCCTGGGTCTGATTAGAAATGGGACTGGGCTGAACTGCAGCTTGTCTCTCCCCCTGCCCTTGAGTGTCTGCTGAAGAATTAGTGCTAACCGGTCTCTCCCTGCAGAGGGAGAAGCAGCTGAACCTGAGCGTTCCCAGTAGATGTTTCCTTGAGCTGCTGCTACTATGAGGAGATTGAGTCAATTAGAAGCTATTTCTGCGGCAGGCAGCTATTTTTGGGAATCAAAGAACATGTTACAGGCTGGAACGATCTTGCTGGGCTGGCGGATCAGGCAGCCGAGAAGGAACAGCTGCTCCATCTCTGGCAGTTTCTCTGTTCCATGCCCTGTGCTGTCATTTCCTCACGTATGCAGGCAAACAGTTACACTGAATCCTTTCTTCTTCTCCTTCCAGCTTGCAACGGTGGAGCCCGGAATGAAGTTTCACATGTATACGAAAGAAGAGCTTGAAGAAGTCATCAAGGATATCTGAAAAACACGGAGATTGAGAGAGAGACTCCCTTAAAAGCCTCATTCCCTGGTCTAAGTGAACTGAAAGAAGTCAGTTTGCTTTGAGTGCCCGTGATTTTATTTCCAGCAGCGTTATGTGCTTGCTCTTTGTAGAAGGCTCTAATGGTTTTTTTTACAGGTTCTGTACATAAACAATCTACAATAAGAAAATGAGAATAAATCCTTTTGTTACTCTATCTTGATTCTCTTCTAATGAAGTTCTGGGGGGGGGCAGATGCGGAGCAGATATAGAATGTCCTCTGCTGTTAAACTTCTGCAAGGTAAGCCCTGCATCTAATGTATATTCTGCAATCCGGCATCCCTAATAAAGCTGCTCTCCCTGCCCTGCTATGCACACTGCTTTTCTGAACAGTATTGTCTGGTGTTCCCAGACATGGCACGACCTCCAGCACCCACTCTGGGGACGACGATCCTTTCTGGCAACTCCAATGGCAAAGCTCCCTCTTGTGGAGAATGCTGTAGCATACTATCTAATGAAACATCTGCTCCAATGTCACTTATCTGAGGCCTGGTCTACACTAGAAGTTTAGATCGAATTTAGCAGCGTTAAATTGAATTAAGCCTGGACACGTTCACACAGCTAAGTCCCTTTTTTCGACTTAAATGGCCCTTTAAACCAGTTTCTTTACTTCACCTCCGACGAGGGGATTAGCGATAAAATCGGCCTTAGCGGGTCGGAATTGGGGTAGTGCGAACGGAATTCGACATTATTGGCCTCCGGGAGCTATCCCACAGTGCTTCATTGTGACCGCTCTGGACAGCACTCTCAACTCAGATGCACTGACCAGGTAGACAGGAAAAGCCCCGCGAATGTTTGAATTTCATTTCCTGTTTGCCCAGCGTGGAGAGCACAGGTGACCACGCAGAGCTCATCAGCACAGGTAACAATGATGGAGTCCCAGGATCGCAAAAGAGCTACATCATGGACCGAACGGGAGGTACGGGATCTGCTCGCCATATGGGGAGATGAGTTCAGCTAGCACTGATTCTGTAGCAGTAAACGAAATGGCAAAACATTAGAAAAGGTCTCCAAGGCCATGAAGGACAGAGGCCATAACAGGGCATAACAGCAGTGCCGCGTGAAAATTAAGGAGCTAAGGCAAGCCTACCACAAAGCCAGAGAGGCAAACTGAAGGTCTGGGGCAGAGCTGCAAACATGCCGCTTCTACGCGGAGCTGCATGCCATGCTAGGGGGTGCAGCCACCACTACCCCAACCGTGTGCTTTGACTCCTTCAATGGAGAAACACACAGGGAAGCGGGTTTGGGGTACGAGGAAGATAGCTCACAGCAGCAAGGAAGCGGAGAAACCGGTTTCCCCAACAGCCAGGATATGTTTATCACCCTGGACCTGGAACCAGTAACCCCCGAACTCACCCAAGGCGTGCTCCCAGACCCTGAGGGCACACAGGGGACCTCTGGTGAGTGTACCTTTGTAAATATTACACATGGTTTAAAAGCAAGCGTGTTTAATGATTAATGATTAATTTGCCCTAGCAATCGCGGCCAGTACAGCTACTGGAAAAGTCTGTTACGTGTATGGGGATGGAGCGGAAATCCTCCAGGGACATCTCCAGAAAGCTCTCTTTCATGTACTCCCAAAACCTTTGCAAAAGGTTTCTGGGGAGGGCTGTCTTATCCCATCCGCCATGGTAGGACACTTTACCACGCCAGGCCAGTAGCACATAGTCTGGAATCACTGCATAACAAAGCATGGCAGCGTATGGTCCCGGTGTTTGCTGGCATGCAGACAACATCCATTCCTTATCGCTCTTTGTTATCCTCAGGAGAGTGATATCATTCACGGTCACCTGGTTGAAATGGGGCGACTTGACCTCCCCAATTTCCATAGCTTCCTCACCCAGATGCCCAAGAACACGGTGGGGGGGCCTCCGGCCACCCAGTCACTCCACCCCAGATGATTGCCTGAGCATCAGAAGGCTGGCCTTCAATAAGAGTTAAAGTTTTAAAGTGCAATTTGTCCTTTTCCTTCCCTCCTCCCCCACCCATCCCAGGCTACCTTGGTAATTATCCCCCTAGTTGTGTGATGAATTAATAAAGAATGCATGAATGTGAAGTAACAATGACTTTATTGCCTCTGCAAGCGGTGCTCGAGGGTGGGAGGGGAGGGTGGGGTGGTTGGTTTACAGGGAAGTAGAGTGAACTGGGTTGGGGGGAGGGGCGGAGGGTTCATCAAGGAGAAACAAACAGAAGTTTCACACCGTGGCCTGGCCAATCACAAAACTCGTTTTCAAAGCTTCTCTGATGTGCACCGCATCCTGCTGTGCTCTTCTAACTGCCCTGGGGTCTGGCTGCGCGTAATCAGCGGCCAGGCGATTTGCTTCAACCTCCCACCCCGCCATAAATGTGTCCCCCTTACTCTCACAGATATTGTGGAGCGCACAGCAAGCAACAATAACAATGGGGATATTCTTTTCGCTGAGGTCTGAGAGAGTCAGTAAGCTGCGCCAGCGCGCTTTTAAATGTCCAAATGCACATTCCACCACCATTCGGCACTTGCTCAGCCTGTAGTTGAACAGATCCTGACTACTGTCCAGGCTGTCTGTGTACGGCTTCATGAGCCATGGCATTAAGGGGTAGGCTGGGTCCCCAAGGATCACGATAGGCATTTCAACATCCCCAACGGTTATTTTCTGGTCCGGGAAGAAAGTCCCTTCCTCCAGCTTTCGAAACAGACCAGAGTTCCTGAAGACGCGAGCATCAGGTACCTTTCCTGGCCATCCCACATTGATGTTGGTGAAACGTCCCTTGTGATCCACCAGGGCTTGCAGCAGCATTGAAAAGTACCCCTTGCGGTTTATGTACTCGGTGGCTTGGTGCCACTATCGCCCCACCACAGTTTGGGAATCCCATTGCAGCAAAGCCATCCACTATGGCCTGCATGTTTCCCAGAGTCACTACTCTTGATATCAGCAGGTCTTTGATTGCCCTGGCAACTTGGATCACAGCAGCCCCCATAGTAGATTTGCCCACTCCAAATTGATTCCCGACTGACTGGTAGCTGTCTGGCGTTGCAAGCTTCCACAGGGCTATCGCCACTCGCTTCTCAACTGTGAGGGCTGCTCTCATCCTCGTATTCTGGCGCTTCAGGGCAGGGGAAAGCAAGTCACAAAGTTCCATGAAAGCGCCCTTACGCATGCGAAAGTTTCGCAGCCACTGGGAATCGTCCCACACCTGCAACACGATGCGGTCCCACCAGTCTGTGCTTGTTTCCCGGGCCCAGAATCGGCGTTCCATGGCATGAACCTGCCTCAGTAACACCATAATTTGCACATTGCTGGGGCCTGTGCCTTGTGAGAGGTCTATGTCCACATCAATTTCCTCATCACTCTCGTTGCTGCACTGCAATCGCCTCCTCGGCTGGTCCTGGTTTTGCTTTGGTATGTCCTGGCTCTGCATATACTCCAGGACAATGCGCGTGGTGTTCATAGTGCTCATAATTGCTGCGGTGATCTGAGCGGGCTCCATGATCCCAGTGCTATGGCATCTGGTCTGAAAAAAGGCGCGAAACTAGTATCTGACGGACGGAGGGAGGGAGGGGCGAGTGACGACCTGGCGTACAGGTATAGGGAATTAAAATCAACAAAGGTGGCTGTGCATCAGGGAGAAACACAAACAACTGTCACACAGAATGGCCCCCCCAAAGATTGAACTGAAAACCCTGGGTTTAGCAGGCCGTTGATTTCACGGAGGGAGGGGGAAGCAAATGAATACAGAACAAATCTATTTTTTACATCTTAAGCTGGCAGACGACGGTGCAGCATGACTGATAGCCCTCGGCATCTTCTGGGTGCTTGGCAGAAAATAGCATACTACGACTGATAGCCATCATCATCATTGGGAAGGCAGTACGACGACGATGGATACCAGTCATAATATACCATCTTCTACCAAAAGGCAAGGGGCTGCTGCTGTGTAGCAATGCAGCCCCATGTCTGCCAGCACCCAGATAGCTGATGAAGGCTACCAGTCATACTGCACTGTCTGCTGCCAAAAGGCAATTAGCTGCTGCTGTGTAGCAATGCAGTACCACGTCTGCTGGCACCCAGATGACATATGGTGACGGTGAGCTGAGCTGAGCGGGCTCCATGCTTGGCGTGGTATGTTGTCTGCACAGGTAACCCAGGTAAAAAGTTGCGAATCGATTGTCTGCCGTTGCTCTGACGGAGGGGGAGGGGCCTGATGACATGTACCCAGAACCCCCCGTGACACTGTTTTGCATCATTCAGGCATTGGGATCTCAACCCAGAATTCCAATGGGCGGCGGAGACTGCGGGAACTGTGGGATAGCTACCCATAGTGCAACGCTCCGGAAGTCGACGCTAGCCTCGGTACTGTGGATGCGGTCCACCGACTTAATGCACTTAGAGCATTTTATGTGGGGACACACACAATCGGCTGTATACAACTGGCTTCTATAAATTCGACCTAATTTCGTAGTGTAGACATACCCTGAGACAGATCCCCCTTTGTGTATCCAGTGTGTCAATAAGACCCCCTGCTCATCCAGATTCATCTCGCCCATTCTCCTTCATATGTCCAAATCTTGCCTGTAGATTTGACTTCTGTTGAAGGTTGTGAAATCAATCACTGGATTTTACATTCTTTCTTAACAGGAGCCTTAAAAGTAGGATACTTATACCCTTAACTGGAAATGAATTTTAATGTACCAAAGTCCTGTGACTTTATTTTCATAGTTAATTTGTAGAGAGTGACTCTTTTTCCAGATGTGTAATTGCTTTGAGATGTATGGGTGCAGTATTGTCCTGTTAACAATCAGCCTAGTGTCATTTATCTCTAGTGATTCTCATTTAGATCAGTATCCTTTTTGCTTATCTAGTGTGAATCTTATCTCATTACTTGTCTCTCTTTTGTTCCCAGTTGAGTAACGCACAGCATTAGTTTCTCTAACCAGAGGAGCTGTAACTTTTACTGCACAATCTCGGTACTGGGGATTGAGATCAATGTGTGTTGGATTGTTAAAAGTAAAAGGAAGCTCTGCTTAATCATCAAACCAAAAAAGTTTGTTCCTGTGAAATCAAGGTCTTATTTTACTAATGCTATTTCAGAATTTAGGAAATTAGCTACGTGGTGATTCCTGCCAGTAGAGACCTGTGACTACAGTTCTGTTGAGTGGGTGGCTCTTTAAACCCTTGCATACGATTGAGGGTGGATCTACCTGAAGTTTCACCTTGTCTTTCTTATTTTGAAAAATTAAACAGTTTCATAAATGAAGAAATTAGAACTTTTTTTTGGTGTGAAATAAGCAACTGAGGTAGCATTTTTTAATACAGGCACTGAGAGACTCTGAGTAGTGCAGAGAAGAAAACTTGCTCTGGCAAATGGGAATGCTTAAGACATCGATTTCTGCAGAATTTACTGAAACAGAAAACTAGTATTCTTACGCCTCTGAAAAAAAACCTTCCACTGCGAATCTGAAGTAGAAGCTGTTTCTGTCTCCAGCATTAATTTCATAGTTGTTTTTAGCTTTTTCAAGCAGCAGCATGAAATTGACAAGCCTGATAAGTTTCACTGTTGCTATTCCTTATCTTGTGGAAGTCTGAACACCAAGAATTGGGTCAGTTTTCTTTTGCTGTTGCTTGGGAATGGTCTGAGCAGCAGCAAAGTGAGGCAAGGGGGCTGTTAAAGCCAGGAGGAAGACCTCATAGTGGAGGCTGGGTAAGGTTAGAATAGCAGAGCCCTCCCCTGCCTTCCGGAAGGCTAGGCAGAGGGAAAACTCAGCCTTCCAGCTGCTAGGAGCATGAAAGTTTCAAATCAAACACCAGTAGACACATAAGGTGACCCCAAAGCAATGTCCAGAAAGCATCCTTATAGGAATCCCAGCATCATCTCTTTCTAGTAGCAAGAGGGGGAGGCTGGACTTTACCAGCCAATTGTCTGTGGACCTTAAAAAAAAAAAAAAAAAACAGCCATACTGGGTCAGACCAATGGGCCATCTAGCCAAGTATCCTGTCTTCTGACCATGCCCAGTGCCAGATGCTTCAGAGGGAATGAGCAGAACAGGGCAATTTCTCAACACCAGTCATGATTTTATAGATCCCTATCATATCCCTCCTTAGTTATCACTTTTCTAACTTGAACAGTCCCAGTCTGTTTAAGTTCTCCTTGTATGGAAGCTATTCCATAACCCTAATCATTTTTATTGCTTTGTACCTGTACCTACTGTTCATGGAGGCTCTCTCATATCCGGTACTAGAGTAATTGTATGTTGGATTCTCTCATTGCTTTGATGGACAAGTGTTCAGCTGGTGTTGACTTAAGCGCTGCGTTTATTTGGTTTTACGGCTTCGCTCATGGGAAGCGAGTTTGATCCTGGATTTGCAAATACGGTTGCATGTCTTGCGAGTGTAGTGGCTGTTGAGGGGAGAGTTTGAGGCATTGGTCTTCTGACTTGCTCTCTTCTCCTGCAGAGAGCTCTCACTCTACTTCTCTAAAGTAGAGAGAGAGCCTCATGGCACTGACCTCTTCATCTAGGTCTGTCCAGTGCAACAAGTTCCTACGTTTCAGTGTCTAGCATGCTTTGAGGTGTCTTTATATCGAAGGATAGGTCGACCCTTAGAGTGGGTTCCTGTGCTCTATTGGCAGTAGAGCACCGCTTTTGGTATATAGGAAACCTCCATGCAGACCAGGTGCCAAAACCAGCAAAGCTGAACCTGGATGAGCATGCTCTCAGTGGCAGAGATTTGACACCTCTCAAGGACTTAAGTGTTGGGGCTCCTGTCCTGCTCCTTGATGTTGCAGATGGATCTTAGGCAGCGAAAGTGGACGCTTGCCACTTGTTTGATATGGCATTGGTACAATGTCCATGTGTCGCAGCCATGGAGGAGTTGGCTGCGTACAACAGCGTGGTAGATTATCTTGGTTCTGAGGTAGACTCCATGCTCCCTTTGGAGGAGCCTGTGGGTGAGCCTGCCAAATGCCAAGTTTCCTTCACCAGGTGATGAGTCATCTCCTAATCCAACACGGCATTGCTGGAAAGTGTGCTACCCAGATAGCAGAATTTCCTGCCTGAGTTGAAGGGTGTATTGTTAATTGTGACAATGGGCTCATTGTGCTCATGATGCTGGTGGTCTGGTGCTGGCAGGTACAGGCTGATTGTAAAACCAAAGCATTTTAAGGCATAGGCAAAGCAGTTCACGGTAAGATGATTGTCCTTGGGCGTGTGTGCAATGAGGGCATAGTTGTCAGCAAACAGGAGCTGTCCTAATAGTTGTTTGATGTGGGCCCTGAGTCACTGTAGATTGAATAGACCCATCCTCCACCCCCATCCAATCTGAACTGGATGTGTACTTCTCCCTCCATCAAAGTCCTGGAATGCGAACAAGAGCATGGCTGAAAAGACAATGGCAGAGAATGGGAGCCATTCTGCACCCTTGTTTGGTGCCATTGGTGACAGGGAAGGCTTCTGATGAGTCACCACACTCCATCACCCTGGCCATTGTGCCACCGTGAAATGAGCAGACGTTAGCAATCACCTTCTCTGTGCAACCAAATTTAAGAAGGCGTTTCCATAGGCCCTCGTGATTCACCGTGTTGAAGGCCTTGGTCAAGTCAGCAAACACTATGTACAGGTCCTTGTTTTGTTCACGGGCCTTCTCTTGTGTTTGCCAGGCTGAAAAAATAATGTCCATGGTGCCACAGCCAGCACCAAAGCCACACTGTGACGGAGTCAAGTAGGTGAGAAACAAGCCTGTTGAGGACAAGCTGAGCAAGGATCAGACAGCAGTGAGATTCTGCGATAGTTGACACAGCTAGATGTGCTTCCCTTCCTCTTGTAGAGATGGACTATGAAAGCATCCTTATACTCCTGTCGCACCATACCCTGTTCCTATAGAACCTTGAAAAGGCTGGTGGGTTTCCTGATTAGGTGAGCACCTCCACTTTTGTACACTTCAGGTTGACGCGACGCTATCAGGGCGTGGTGACTTGCCTGTGGACAGCTGCCTTTAACTTAGCCTAAAGAAAGGTACATGGGCAGCTCCTCCAGGCCAGGACACTGTGGGAGTGAGTCAATGGCATTGTCAGACATAATTCAAGAGATGATCAACGTACTTTGCCCAGCGAGGAAAGAATATTGCCTTTGTCTGTGAGCAACCGGTTACCGTTGGCTGTGAGGACAGCGACTGTACCACTGGATTTTGGGCCATACACAGCACGGAGACCTTCATAGAAAGTCTTCATGTCATGCTTGTCAGCATCTTCCTGCAGTTCTAGAGCCTTCTGCTCCCACCACTGGTTCTTCATCAGGTTTGCAGGGTTTGGCCTGATGCTACCAGGCCTTCCTTGCTGATTTCTTATCCAAAATGTAGGATTTGTGTGTGGTGTGCATAGTCTCCTCTAGCCGGTCTATTTTATGGTCACTCTCATTGAACCAGTCTTGGTGTTTCTGCCTTACAAAGCCAAGAACCTTGGATGTAACATATCTGAGCTTCTGCCTGGTTGCATCAATGTCTGTGGAGTTCTCTGGGAACTCAGCTAACGCAGTCTCCGGTGTCTGTTCCAACTTTGCTTGTTTCCTGGGGTATTTCATGGCAGCTCATTGATCTTCTTTGGTGGTTTGTGGTGTCTTCTAGGGCACTCTGAGAAGTGTATCAACATGCTTCTCACAAGCTGATGGTCTGACCAGCATTCGGCTCTTCTAACAGCGTGGGTGACGTGCACATCTTTAATGTCTTTAAACCGTACAATTATGTAATCCATCATGTGCCTGTTTTGATCTGGGATGCATCCATATTGTCTTGGCATGTTGGAAGACTGTGTTGGTAATAGGGTGACCAGACGTCCCGATTTTATCGGGACTGTCCCGATATTTCCTTGTTTGTCCCGCGTCCTGACCGACGTGCGGTCCGGACACTGGACAAACAAGGAAATGCGCCGGAGCCTGGAGCCCGGAAGTGCTCGCAACCCCACCCCCCGCCCCGACTCCACCCCCTCCTCCCCCGATTGGCTCCCTCCCCGAATCCCCGCCTCTTCCCCGGGCTCACCATTCCTCCTCCCTCCACAAGCGCTGGAGGGAGGCCCGGGAGACTCAGAGGAAGCACGGGGCCGGGGTGAGTAAGAGTCCGGCCTGGCCCCGAGCAGGCAGGACTCAGTTGGGTGGTAGGGAGAGGAGGGGGGCGGCCCGCGGGGCCAGGCGGCGGCTGTTCTCCCCCCCTGGGCAGCGGGACTCGGGAGCAGCCGCTGCTGCAGCTCCCACTGCCGCGGGGGGAGGAAGCGGCCATGGCACTCGGCGGCTGCGGCGCCCCCGAACCTGGGCCTGCTGCGGGGACCCAGCAGCGCGCACGCTGGGCCCAGCCCCTGGCCAGTCGCGTCTGGGCTGCTGCCCAGCTGGTACTATCCCGCGGCACCCCCGGGGCGGAGGCATCGGCAGCCCAGCCCCGTTCGTTCCCCTGCGGGACCCGAGCGGGACGGGGGGGCTGGGGCCTGCTGCCCCCACTCCGGGGCCGCCGCAGGATAGTACCAGCTGGGCAGCAGCCCAGCCGCGACCAGCCAGGGGCTGGGCGCAGCGTGCGCGCTGCTGGGTCCCCGCAGCAGGCCCGGGTTCGGGGGCGCCAGAGCCGCAGCCGCCAAGCGCCATGGCCGCTTCCTCCCCCGTGGCAGTGGGAGCTGCAGCAGCGGCTGCTCCCGAGTCCCGCTGCCCGGGGGGGAGAACAGCCGCCGCCTGGCACCGCGGGCCGCCCCCTCCTCTCCCTACCACCCAACTGAGTCCTGCCTGCTCGGGACCAGGCTGGACTCTTACTCACCCTGGCCCTGCGCTTCCCCTGAGTCTCCCAGGCCTCCCTCCAGCGCTTGCGGAGGAAGGGTTTTTTTGTTTTGTTTTTGCCCCTTCTCCCCCCCCCCCCCCCCCGCGTCCCGATATTTGACTTGGGTGATCTGGTCACCCTAGTTGGTAATGGTGAGATTGAGCTCGGCACACTTGGGGAGAAGTAGTTGGCTGCTGGAGTTTGACCTTCCACTGCTGTGATGGCCTAGCACTCTATTCCCCATGTCAGAACTGGCTCCCACACGAGCATTAAAGTCTCCAAAAAGGCCTGCTCTGTCACCTCAGATATGGAGCTCATATCCTCCTGCCCTAGTCAGTGGAGAACGACCATTGCCGTAAGGCCACCTGTGTGCAGAGTTGTGATTAAGGACTGCCAGCAGCATCCTCTGCCTGTCCCCATCACCACAGCATTTGAATGAGTTTGGCTGAACAACCAGCACTATGAATGGGTTTAAGTGAGAGAGGCTTGCGCAGAGCCTTTCCCACGCTCACCCAAGCAGCTGTTGCTGCGCTGGTGCAATAAATGCCACAAGCATGGCAGCTGTCGTGCGTGCAAGATTTGTATTCGGAGTTGTCTTTCTCCTAGGTGAGCTGCCGAGCTGAGCTGAAAAGCCTCATCTACCATAAGCATAGTGATTGGCCAATGACTACTTATACCACACTAGTTGCCCTTATATGCCATCACAAGGTATGTGCTTCATTGACCTGACTATTATAATCCCTGACGCTTACTAAAATCTACGGATGAAAAGTAAGTCTCAGCTCCATTTTACAGATGGGGAAAATGAGGTACAGAAGTGAAGTGACTTTCCCCAGCTCACAGCCAGTGGCAGAGCCAGGAATAGAATCTAGGTCTTTTGACTCCCGATCCCACTCTGCCTCCGTGCATATTCCTCATGGGCCTTGTTGGCAGACCTATAATCTCAAAGGTCAGTGCCACTGAAACTTGCCCATTAAAAAGAAATGTGGGATTCAGATATCTGGAGGTCAATGCTAGTGTTTCTATGGCTTGGATTAATATGATGCACAACAGCACATTGCCTTTATAGCACCATTCTTCTCTGGTTCTCAGCTGTTGTACAATTAGTCATGGTACCTGACCAGAAGAATCCTGCTGTTCCAGGAGATGGTGCTGTTCCTTTGACTTTCCTTTTCTAGGAAACAAAATACAATAAACACATCTTCCCTGGGTGAGACTCAAAACAAAGAAATGTCCTTTATATCCTATCCTAATCACCTGTTTACTGGTACCAACTATCATGTAATCCTGCCATGGTATTCTAACTAAATCAAGGCTTTGTGTTCTGATCTCTGATCCCTCAGTTCTAGGGAGAAACACTTGAAGTTGTTGCAAGTCAGCCAACAAGTCAAATACAAGTAGGGCATCTTGGAATAATAGATTTTGCTCTCTTGCCACATCCCACTCAAATGAGTTTCATCTGGGCTCTTTTTGATGCCTTCCTACAGTACTACTCAGGTGATATGCAATGCCTGTTAGGCAGTTGTAGAAATGTCAGATATTTGTCCTTATATTTTTCAAACATGAAATCCAAATGAATGCATGGAAAAATAGCATCTGTGGAGGGGATGAGACTGATATAAAATTAAGCTCTTTTCTTGCCTGCAGTCCCCCTCTCATTTGCTAGGGAGCATGGAATGAGAACAAAATGAGTCAAAAACTTCTGATTTTTTAATCTATTTGCCCGCTGACTTAATCTGTGGCTTTGGGCAAAGCAAAGTCACTTAACCTGTCTTCTACATATCTGCCAAAGTGAGATAAGCTATCTCGCTTCCGCATAGTTATGAGGCATAGTCACAGTAAAGCTTTCAAGATGGTGAGTGTTATACAGTTGGGTTAGGAGCTTTCTCCTTTACAGATATTCAGATTAAGGGAAGGCGCAAACTCCATACCTGCCTTGGGCTGAAGGGGGAGCTTTTATCTCTTTGATTCCAGTGGTGGTTTCTGAATGGTCTTACTTTCCCCATGACCCCTGCCATGGAGTTGGAGCTTAATTTGTTACAAAACTGCTCTTTACCATCAAAAAGCACTTAAAGTTTCACTGTGCGGGGGTGGAGCTGCACTCTTCAAACAGCAGCACTGCACTGTGGGAGCTGGGGTTTGGTCTCCTTGCTAGGATTCTGAGACTGCGTATGTGTGTGGCCATGGTCCAACTACCTTGCATAATATTTTAAATGTGGATTTGTAAGGGCATAATTATAGCCCAGAATGAAAAACATTTCAGGATGTTTATGCCAGAAGAGGGCTTATAAAGCATTGAAGAGAAACCAGTTAAACGTGCAGGTCCATTCACTGATGGAGGAGGCAGAGAAGCTGAACATCTTTTCCATCCTACCTACTAAAAGTATCTTTTTACATTGCTTCTATGAAGTGCTATATTGCATCCCTTCACTGAGTCCCCATCTCTTACTCCATCTAATTCAAACTCATTAGTAAAACAATCTTGCACCTCATATCATTTGTGCTCTCATGTCCCCTTTCTCACTAGGTTTGTTTTTCTCCATCTTCTTATTGTACTGATCCTTTTGCCTCCTGTTTTTGGCTTCATGTCTCTGTCACACTACGTGCCTAAGCCTGGATCAGTCACCAAGCTCCCTCTCTCTTTCCCTTTCAGTCTAATTCTCCAGCAATTTCTTCTCAGACGTCCCTAAGATCCCTGCAATGTCTTGTCTTGTTATAGAGGGTGAAGTCCATTGGTGAAGGGCATGTGTCGTAAAGCATCATGTGAATTTGGGATTCTAGATGATTTATATTTTCCAACCTTTGCAAGCAGCCAGCTGTTTAATCATACTAAATCCTCACCTGTAACTAGAAGCTGCTTTCCACTCATGCCATGGTGGCACTGGGGGTTTGAGCCCATCCTGGGTTGGAATTGGGGTTACTATTGTTCTTGCCCAATTTACCATGGCTTTGCACTGCTCAGTGGGCCAACTACCCCTAGCATTACTACCATGAAGCACTCAAAAAGCTTGAGATGTGATTTTTAAACCAAAGACTTTAAAAATACATTTAAAAAAAAACGGACCTTCTAATTTTTAAGCCTTTAGAGTATGCTCTGGATCCCGCTTTCAACTTTGTCCATAGCCAGGATGGTTAGAAACTTTTAAAACTACTTGATTGAGTCTCACACATTTACCTGGACTTCCGCTGGAGCTGTAAGAAAAACACAGTCAGGTGAATGGTAATAAAGCTAGCCCTGCTGGCAGGCTCCATCTAAGTCTATTATTAATGTAGAATCCTAGAATATCAGGGTTGGAAGGGACGTCATCTAGTCCAACCCACTGCTCAAAGCAGGACTAATCCCCAGAACAGATTTTTACCCCAGTTCCCTCAATGGCCTCCTCAAGGATTGAGCTCACAACCCTAGGTTTAGCAGGCCACTACTTAAACCACTAAACCTGCATGGAGCTGGGGGGGGGGGGGGGGGAGCTTGTAACCCAGGATGCCTGGGTTCTGGTCTCAGCTATGGGGCCCGGATCGAGTAGGGTGTAAGGGGTTGTACGCCTGGGGTAGTGGTGGGAGCGCGGAGAGACCAGGCTTCCTAAGGGCCCTGCGCCTTTAAATGCTCTGGGGAGCGGGACTTGCAGACACAACATTTCCAGGTTGCAAAATAGTGTCTATTAAAATCAACCAATTAAAAAAACAACAACCTGCTCTGCGCATCCACTAGCCAATCAGAGAACGGTCGCGGGGTAGATTAGGATTGAGGGGAAATAAGATTAACGGTGTGTTTAGCCAATCACTTTATGCGAGGTCAGCCAATGAGTGAGGCGTTTCTGGAAGAAGGTGGTGCTTGGGATGCATGATTGACAAGGAAGGAACCTAATCAGAAGGTAAAGGGTCTGGTCAGGTTTGGCCCATGTTACTTTGCTAGGGGGACGGTGCGAGTGCTTACTAGGTAGAGACGGACAGCTCATGAAGCCAATCAGAATTGTGTGGCTCGCGCGGCCACACGAACGGGGAAAGAGCTCTCAGGGAGGGCGGGACTGGTTTCCTGGAACGGAGATTGGCGTTTCCTTTAACCAATGAGAATGGCAGATGGGTGCGTGCTGCCCAATGGGGTGGCTATAGGCGGGGCGCGGCGAAGCCGGGGTCCGGGCGCTGGCAGGGGCTGGGCTGGGCTGGTTAGAGGCGATGGGGCTGCGGGAGGCTGCGCTGTGGGGGATCTTGCTGCTGCTGTCGCCGGGACCCGACTGGCTGGAGGGAGCCCGCGGCGGGCCGCTGCGGAGGCGGCGGGCGGTGGAGCTGGGCTGCGGGGAGCTGCGCGGGTTCGAGCCCATCCTGGGCAACAACACCTACCAGGTGCGGGGCCGGGACCCGGGGCGGACAGACAGACCCCGGCCACGGGGGTGGGACAGACTGACCGACAGATCCCCTTCCCCCCTGCCGCCGGTGATGGTCTTGCCGTGCCCAGAATTGCCCTATGCCAGCCATGCCTGCCTGGTTGGGGGGGGAGGCTCCCAAGCTGCCTTAGTCTTTGCCTCCTAGCAGAGCCCCAAGGACAGCAATTCGCCTTCCCCCTCTTGCAGGGAGGGACCCCTTGTCTTGGGCCCCGGGAGTGCTAAAGCTGGCCCTCCCACCTTGTTTTCTAGCACTAGTTGCCAGTGCCTTCAAGAAATCTCTGCATACAATAGGTATTGGGGCGGGGGGCGGCTGGTCTTTGCCTGCAGTGCACAGCCAGGAGCCGAGGGGATTAAGTTTGTATAGAGCAGGTTCCTGCCACGTGAATGTCAATTATGGCAAATGTCAATGTGACCTTTGGTAAGTCACTTCCTAGGTTGGTGCCTCTGTTTCCCCATCTGCTGAATGGGGATAATGGAACCCATTTTGCCTGGAGTTATTTAGAGAGGTATCTTTAATATCCGAGCACTTGGTTTACCTGCATGTGTCAGCGAAGGGCAGAATCTTAATGGCTAGTCTGTGCGCTATTGCAGGCCCACAGAGAACCCTTTAACGTTGTGTTAAACACCTCGGTGTGCCTTCACCTGAACAGCATTGTAACTTCTCCCTGACTTTCAAAGTGAGACTGAAAACTGGTCACTCTGCTGATGCTCCCGTGAGATTGTCAAGCATCTGAGGCGCTGAGTCTTGTTGCACCTTGGTGCATCTTTGGAACGCTGCAGCAGGTGTTGAATGATATGTCTCTAAAAAAACCCTCCCCAGTCATCTGTTAGCCACAATTCACTGACTTGGTAGAGTGCAATGGCTCCAAAGATTGCACCTGTATATGTACTGCAGGAATCTGTGCTCCACTGACAATGAGCATAGGGGCATATAATCAAAACTGTAACAGGCCCTTAACTATAGCAGGGCAATTCAGAGCTGCTGTTGCATTAATAATCTGCTGTAGAAAATCCTATTATTTTGTTCCTTCTGTATCTCTTCTGCCTCTCCCTATTCCCTTTATGGCTTTAGCAGATGTTTGTTTCACTCTTGTTGTTTTTCTTTGTGGTTTAATTCTGTACCTGAGATGTATGTACAGTTTTGGGGATCCCCTGAGAGGCAGAACTGTGTCTGGCAGGCTTATCCCCCTTTCCTCTGGGGTGGGGTCTTTTAACTCAGACTCTACCCAGCTAACATTTGTGGCAGTGGCTTCTCTTTCTGCATTTTTATATTTTAAACATTTAAGTAATAGCTGAGATGTTATTACCACAGAAGATGTGGTGTGCCAGCACTTCACCTGAATGCAGTAGCTTCTTACTACAGTGATTGAAAGAATGAGGTGGATGATTAAGGAGATGCTGCCAGGTTTGGTAGACCTAAAATCTAATGTCCTGGTTATTTCCCATTTGCAAGGACAGCTTAAACTTCAGTCACCTACCCCCACAAAAGCTAAATGGGTTAGTCCTCTCTCTCCTAGTACAGGCCTCCCCAAAACACTGCCCCCCACCCAGCCACTTTACCAGTTGCTTACTAGCCAGGGGCTGGTAGAAAAAAGGATATCTTAACCCCAGAAAGATCTAGAGCTACTGCACTGGAAGCCCCAGCTGCCTTCTGCTTTTGTGTAAATACTCTGTTTTATTGTTACCTCATGCTCCCAACTCCCCCCATCCTGCTTGCTTGTGGCATCCTGCCTGACACCTAGATTGTAACTCTGTGGGGGAGGGAGTGTTGTCCTAGTTACTTGTCTGTCCAGCACTTAGCGCAATGGAATCCTGGTCTTTGATGGGGGTTCCTGGTTGCTACTATAATATAGCAACTGGGAAGGGTCCTGGGACTCTTCTTATTGTACTATCACACCCACACACACACATGCACCCCTACGCCTGCCTCAAATAGGTGAGCTTCCTGGCTGCTTGGAAGGGCAGAGGTTTCCTCTACTCATCCCACAGAGCCTCTGGGCTGCAGCAAGCCGGGGAGGGAGTGTGACTATTATTCCCCTTCTCCCCCAGGAGCAGCTCCAGTGTCTGCCTCTGCTTTTAGCTTTCCAAATTAGCAGGTGCTGGGAGAAAGAGACAGATTCTAAGGCCAGAATTGATGATCCTGGTCAGTTTTGCCTACTGGCCACAGCATTCTCAGTGCTATTGTTAATCTCAACTGCTCTTGTTAATTTCATGCTGTTGCTTGGCAAAGCTATGAGCAGAAGCAGAGGCATTGTCTGCAGACTTGGGAACATAGGCATTGCACTGATTTACATGGAATTCATATTTGGGAAGGTTTTCTTTGCAGTCATAAGGACCAAAACCTTAGCTTCTGTAGCAAAGCCTGTCACTCACTAGTAAACTGACTTGCCTTGGGTAATTGGGTTTTAAGCCCATTTCATGCAATCATAGAATATATGGGTTGGAAGGGACTTCAGAAGGTCATCTAGTCCAACCCCCTGCTCAAAGCAGGACCAACCCCAGACAGATTTTTGCCCCAGATCCCTAAGCGGCCCCCTCAAGGATTGAACTCACAACCCCAGGTTTAGCAGGCTAATGCTCAAACCACTGAGCTATCCCTTCCCCCCATGTCTATCAGCCTCTTCTGTACCTGATGTAGGATAAAAAGTTGGGATTCATTTGCTTACTCTTAGAATCATAGAATATCAGAGTTGGAAGGGACCTCAAGAGGTCATCTAGTCCAACCCCCTGCTCAAAGCAGGACCAATTCCCAGCTAAATCATCCCAGCCAGGGCTTTGTCAAGCCGGGCCTTAAAAACCTCCAAGGAAGGAGACTCCACCACCTCCCTAGGTAACGCATTCCAGTGTTTCACCACCCTCCTAGTGAAATAGTTTTTCCTGATATCCAACCTGGACCTCCCCCACCGCAACTTGAGACCATTGCTCCTTGTTCTGTCATCTGCCACCACAGAGAACAGCTGAGCTCCATCCTCTTTGGAACCCCCCTTCAGGTAGTTGAAGGCTGCTATCAAATCCCCCCTCATTCTTCTGTTCTGGAGACTAAACAATCCCAGTTCTCTCAGCCTCTCCTCATAAGTCATGTGCTCCAGACCCCTAATCATTTTTGTTGCCCTCCGCTGGACTCTTCCTGACATGTTGGAGGTATTTAGTCCCAGTGTAATGTTACATTGTCTGTGGGTGCTTTATCCTGCCTTTGTGGTGGATGGGCCCTATGGTATATAGTATTCTGCAATGTATCTGCTGTCATCCTATTGTGTATGGAGTTGAGACTTAAAAACCTCTGGCTTCCTTCCAGGGATCGCAAAGCCCTTTACTAACACTGAGTTTAGCATCCCAACCTCCCTGTAACACAGGCAGTTTTGTCCCATTTTACAGTTGAGAAATTGAGGCTTAGAGAGGGCTAGTGTCTTGCCCAAAGCCAGTATATGACAGAGCTGAGAACAGAGCCCATATATCCTGATTCCTGTTTCTTTGCCTTAACCCACAATCCCATCCTCTCTCTCCTTCAGCGCATAGCTTCTGTGGGCATGTAAAAAGCACTTAGTGTCTAAAAGAAACAGGCTGTGTCAGAAATCAGTGTTGGGGAATAACATGGTGTCTCAGCACAGAGAAGAATATGAGCATTTGTTTGCTAGGACTGGCAATGTTTTGTCCTAGACATCTGCGATAGAACAGATCGTGTCTGCTGGAGACAAGAGAGCAAGCCATAGCTCTTACGTTTTTATTATGGGCCTCTGGACTCCTGAAGAGGGAGTGAAATCTGGTATCTTCTTACACAGCTCTCAGCCTGTTTTTGTTTAGTTTGCTCTCCCCCAGCCCTTGAAGCTCCTCTCCTCCCAGAGTCTCTGCTTTATGCTTGAGGGGCCCAACATCTCAGCTATGACTGTGTGTGTGTCTGTGGGGAATATAGTCTGTTCCCCATTCCCCATGGAGGGGAAAGGATCTGTCAATCTTCAGTCCAGGGAGGCCTGGCTGGAGCAACTGAAGTGCTGCTCCCTAGTTGGCCAAGTCAGATGACACGAGACACTCCTTCCATCCCCTCCTTGCACAGGCCAGCTAAGGTAACTTCCCAAACCCTCTGCTGATTGCTGCCTGGGTAAACAGCTCTGTCTCACAGCAACGCTTCTTCCTGGGATTCTCGCTATACTGGGATGTCAGTTCCAAAGCTTCCAAGCAGCCGTAGGGGTGAGGAGAGGGCCGGTGGGTTTAATTCTGTTGGTTGCTGGGGTTTCCTTCTCTGATCAGATGCTGAAATGTGTGCCCACACGTGACTGCCTCCTGAAGGGTTTGAAAACTTCCTAGCTCAGGAGTACATCTGCAAATCCAGGGTGAGGGTGAGGCTAGCATCAGCCAGTGTGCTCTCCTGCCTTAGCTGCCAAGTTAATGCATAGCACCTGCCAGCTGGCTTGTGGAATAATAGCAACTCCTCCTCCCTTTGCAGGCATTTCCTCTGGGTTAAACATGCCATATGGGCAGACCTGTTTGGGTCTGAAGTGTTTTGTTGCCTTCTATGTAAGAGGCAGTGTGGCCTAGGGGGCTACGCATGGGACTGCGAGACAGCAGCTCTGGGGTTTCCATTCTAGCTCGGACACTACACTGGTTTATGCCTTGTGTAAGCCAACTGAAAGTGTTGCAAAAAAAACCCCACTGCTTGCAATGCTTCTACCTTACAACACTTCCATGTCTAAACACAACAGTATTTGGGGGCAGTAAGGGAGTGACGCGTGAGCTTCTCTGAAAGCTGTGGCCCGGACATCATAGAAGGGAGCTGTGCCGCATGCTGATGCATCGCAATGGTTTTGTCAGAAACCATGTGGCTGTGGGGACAAGTGAGATGGCCAGTTGCTTCATGCCATTGCTGTCCCTGAAGCAACACTGAGTAAAGCTGCTTAGCCTCTGCGCCTCAGTTTCTCTACTGTAAAATGGGAGGCTACCTCTACCATTAGGGAGGGATATGGAAAAATCATTGATGCTTGACAAGCAGTTTGAAAATAGAAAGTGTTAAACAGCTGGGGAATGTTAAACTAGAGGGGAAGTTCTCAGAGCGATTTGTCCTGGATTTGGGATGCTTTCTGCCTGCAATCTCTTACCTACTCGGTGGTATTTTGGGTTGCTCATTGGCAACCTGGCAAACAGCTTTTCTCTGAAATAAAACGATTCTTGCCCTCTAAACAGGTTGAGGTCCCAGTTCAATGTGAAGAAAAGGGACTTGCTGGCAGCAGAAGTGGGCCCTGCTCCAGCTCTGCTCATGCTTGAGGACATTTCATTTATTTTGTGTTCAGAGCAGCAATCGCCCGAGCGTTTCCCAGCAGAGCCTGAATTTCCAGTTTATAGAGACTGTGTTGACCAGTGGCACAAATGCTGCTCTGACGGTGGGAAAGTGGGAGAACTCTCTGCTGTTCTGCTTGGTCCCTGCTGCACTGTCAGCCTTTTGCACTCTTGTCTGAGTTTGAGCCATGCAGGGCTGGCTGGCGTTTTCTGCCCCACTGCCTCTAGGTTTGGGAATACACGATGCTGTGATGAGAGGCTGGGAAAGTCAAGTTCTGAACTCCTCTGGTTTCCAGTGAGGGATGTTGTTTTGCATGATCAAGGGCTGCAGATGCAACCAGCCACGCTTGCTGTGTAATTAAGCTGAAGAGGTGGCTTTGCTGAGTGCCGGACCTCTTCAATGGCAAGGGACAGGGCACCTGGATAAGGAAAGGCTTAAAATAAAATTCGTAGCATTCCGCCTTCTCCTTATCGACCTCCCAAATGGAATTTAAACAGGCGGTAATGAATACCCAGCAGGGATGTAGTGCTCCCATTCTGACGCTTCCAGAGTGCTTCGTAGAAATTGCGTTGGCTGCTTCTGGGGTGAAGCCCAGCAGCTGCCAAACAGCCACGCTGCTCCACGGTTTGGGAAAGCAATGGAGAACCTTGTATCTAACATTGTAGTGGGTGCTGGGATTGGATGAGAACACTGAGGTTAAAGATTCTACTCTTGAGGAAAAGAACTTGGGGGTCTCTTGTGACCATAGGTAGTCAGGCCCTTGCATTTAGATCTTTCCAGAGAGGAAGGATGGTCCAGTGGTTAGGGCTCTGGCCTAGGACTTGAGAGACCTGGGTCCGATTCCCAGCTCTGCCACAGACTCCCTGTGTGAGCTGGGGCAAGTCACTTAGCCTCACTTTGTGCTCAGTTCCTCATCTGTGCAATGGGGATAATAATCACTGAGGAAGATTGGAAGGTGCCCAGATAATGGCAGTGGGGCCATCTAGGTACCTTGGATATCGTATCAGAAAAATGGCTCCTATAGCATCTGGATTTTCATCAAGGATGTTTCTTATCCAGCTACAGCACAATCTGAGCCCGTGGGGTAGATGTGGGCTGTGGTTAGACGGACAGGGTCCTCTAGATTCAGACTGATCCAGTAGGTCAGCCTGGTGAGTTTCGTTGGCTGTTGGCAGGTCTCGGGCATTACTATCCCCTGTATTACTGTACTGGATATACTCTACTGCCCCCCGTCCTGTATTTTGCATTTCAGGAGCTGGGTGGCTTGTTTATGTGTAGGGGAACATCATGTCTCCCAGGTGACTGGGTGGAAAGCTGCTTCTCTCTCTAGATGTATTGCACAGTCTCCTGTTAGCACATGTGGCGTGGGCGTGCTGGGATATGTGTCAGAACGTGGCTGTGTAGCTTTCAAAAAACCCTTAAACCTTGGCAGAGCGCTGAGTAATGGTGATGCCAGACTGCAGAAGCTGGGAACAGATGCTAATCTCAGAGTCTCAGAATCCCGGTGTGCTGACAGCTGCATTTCAAAGCATGATCCCTGTCAAGATTCCGGGTCAGGAAGGACAGAAGAGGGGCTCTTCTCTTCCAAAAAGCAAATCTTAGCTCAGTCATTGGACACTTGAGACCCCTGTGCTCTCTGCCAGATCTACCTTCCTGCTGCGCTGATGGAGGGGGCCTGATGTGTCAAAGGCTCTTCATAAAAGGTCGCGGTGACATAAGTGACCTATACTTCGCACGGTTTGGTTCACCATATGGGTGACTTTTTTTCCCTCTGCCCTTCCCAGGGAAGGGGTCAAGGTCCTGCCCGTTCAACCACTGCTCCAGGATTTGATGGCATCGATATATGCTGAACCTGAACCCAGCCTAGCTCTCCACATGGTGTGATTTGTTGCCTCCTGTCCTGTCTGCTCGTGCTCAGGCGTATTGCAAAGGCCTCCGATGCCTGCTGGGCTTTTCTCTCCTACCACAAATGAGGATTTAAAGTCTTTGCACCGCTGATCGTTTACTGGAGGAAGTGAGCACTGTCAAGGCACAGAGCGGATAGTACCTGACAGATCTCGTCCGTGCCTAGCGTTTAGTGCTAGATGGATGCTCTCTAGTTGATCCCCAAGTTCCTATCAGCCTTGGAATCTGTGACAGAGTGAGCCACGTGAGGACTTGTCTACACTGGCACTTTACAGCGCTGCAACTTTCTCGCTTGGGTGTGTGGAAAAAACACCCCCCTGAGCGCATCAAGTTTCAGCACTGTAAAGCGCCTGTGTAAACAGTGCCCCAGTGCTGGGAGCTGCGTCCCTTGTGGAAGTGGGTTTTTAGAGCTCTGGGAGAGCTCTCTCCCAGCACTGCGCTGTTAAAGCGCTGCCAATGTAGACTAGCCCTGAGTTCCCCTGTTCCCTCAGCTGTGATCTGAGGGAAGGGATGCTTGGGCTGCATGTGTGCCGGCATACAATCCCCATCCTCGGACGGGATGAGTACACATGGCCGCTCTACGCCAGCTGGCCCTGTGGGAGCAGCCGGGGCCCGTGCTGGGTGCTTACCATTGTCCCAGCTTGTCTCCCAGGAAAGAAACAAGGGAAAGGTTGGCTGGTCGGGGGGGGGGGAGATGGGTGGGAAGGAGTGAAAACTGGGTTAATGTTTTCTTAATATGGATACTTGGCATTTCTGTAGTGCTGGTCACTGAAGAATCTCAAAGCAGCTTGAACATCAGTGACTATCTCTCCTTTTGAGATCCTTTCTAGAGATTGGGGAGAGCTGAAAATAGGGCCCAGAAGTCCTTATTCCCAGTCCCATTCTCCAGTCTGCACAGGGATGTGGTAGGGTCACAGGAAGTGGTGCTGCAGTCTGAAGGGGCACTCTAATACTGGAGCTTTCCTGGACTGCTCCCTCGGCTGTTCCTGAGGATAGCTCCATTTTCACTGGGGGCTTTTCCCCTTGGCCAAGCCTCCTCGTCCAGTAGGGGAGCTGTCGGACACAAGTCGTTAACCTTTCCTGTGACAAGTGGAAGTGATGGGCATTCTCACGGCTTTGGAAAATGTCCCTATTTCACTAGATGTCGTATTTGACGTTGTGGGTTGTGAAGATGCACAGCACATCTGGGCCTTTATTTTTAGCTATGCTCTTATGAACGTAACAGGGTCAAGTCATCTCTAATAAGATGTGAAATATTAAACACAAGGGCATTTTTCATACTAGTTTTGCCGGAGATTCTCTTCAAGCTTCTACACACGAAATCGTTCCCCGCACACGTGGCATGCTTAGCCAGAACATGCTACTGATGCCTCCTAAGCAGCACGGCTCAGGCTCCTGTCACTGTAATCTCCGTCTCTAAGCACTGTTGATAATAGAAGAGCTGATCAAATGGACACTTCTGCTTTTTTAAAAAAGCACAACAAAGCCTGTCTGTCTGTCTGTCTGTAACCCCTGTGTGTCCTGGTCAGTTCCCAACTGATGTGGCTAGCTCCTAGCTCAGCGGTTTGCAAACGTTAGCAACCCGAAGACCCCCATTTTGATTTCAAAATTTTCATGGACCCCCAAGTCAACTTCTGTTTTTCCCCAGGGGTGCTCAACCCCCACTCAGCCCCAGGCCCCACCCCTTCCCCCAAGGCCCCACCTCTTCCCACTCCTGCTCCACCCCTGCCACTCCTCTTCCCTGCCTCTGCCCTCCCCTGAGCACGCCCTGTCCCTACTCCTCCTGTTCCCTCCCAGTGTGTCCTGCACACTGCGGAACAGCTGTTCAGCAGCGTGCAGGAGGCGCTGGGAGGGAAGGAGTTGATCAGTGGGGCTGGCGGCCCCGGACATGACTCGCAGACCCCCAGAGGTCCACGGACCCTAGTTTGAGAACTGCTGTCCTAGCTCCCTAAAGCCTTCCTCTAATTGCAGTTGGATTGCACGACCTTTTATACCTTGACCTCTGCCTTTTCTCTGGTGCTGTTGTGTGAGCTCTGCATGGCAGGGGCTGTTTGTGTGGTGCTTAGCAAAATGAGATGCTGATGTTGGTTGAGTTCTCCAGATGCTACCGTAATGCAAATAATAAAAAAAGTCTGCCATGTTCCATCCCAAAGGTGGCTGCATTTCAGTGCCCTGGGAAGAGATCTCTTCATGCCCCTTACCTGTACACTGTTGTGTTGAGGCTTAGCTGTTAAACACTCTGTGATCACTTATAAAGTGCAAAGTAGCTTTCCTTCTGCCTCCCTGAGGGAGGGATAGTCAGTGCTGAGGGGAAATGCATTTGAGTTGCCAGCATCTGTGCTAAGGAGCTATGTGAGTAAGCAAGTTTTGACTGCTTAAGAAGAGTGTCTATCCTGCTTCTAGTCAAGTAAGCCCTGAATCCGCCCACTAGCCTTCTAGCATGGTGATGTTCCTGGGTATGCCAGCCTCTCTCATGCAGACAGCTCCTCCTGCATTTAGACAGCAAACTCTGTTGCCACCTTTGTGCTGCTGCAGATGCCACTCCTAGAGTTCCTAGTTCAGCACCTGCACCCCTGCCGTGGGCCCAAACGTCTTCTCATAGGAGGTGGAAGGGCTGCTATCCACAGAGCCCCTTCTATCTGTAAGAACTTATTGCAATGTACCTGTGATTAAATGCTAAGCCCATCTTTTCCATTTCTGCATGAAGAGGAGCCCTTAAAATCATCCTTTATTAACAGAGACTGAGCAGCGGGGGCTACGCTACCATGAAGCTTGGCTACTGATGGACTGGTAGGCCAAAAGCACGAGGTCTTTTACACTGCTGTATAGCAGAGTGGCCTCCTGTCTGTCACATGGCTGATTTGATGGCCTCATAGCATGAGGCCTGGCGAAATTAAAGCACAGCTTAGTTCCTAGAGAAGCAGAATCTTCCCGATCTCGCTTGGCTGAAATGGAGGTGGGTTTAGAAAACCTGTTGGGATTGTTGGGTGAGTGAGCCATGTGCCATGGGAGTGACTCAGTGCTCTCAGCAGAAACGTTCCCCATCTTGCGTCAAAGCAGAATCTTTATGTAACTGTTCCCTCCTGGGAGGAGGGGAGCGAGGAGGTGGATTTTCCTGGGGTTGGGGATGGCTAGGACAGTAATGCAAAGTCAGCCTCCGTGTTTGGAGGTGGCTGGTAGCGGGCAGTTTTTTGCCAACCATTTGTAAATTTCCCCCGTGGGTTTCCTCACACTCGAAGCCCCTGTGTTGTCTGGATTACATTCACTTGGGCATGTCTGTAACCTCCACTGGTATCCCCCATCCCATCTGTCATGCAAGTAGCTAATTTACATTTTTTCCATTTTTCAAATGAGATGCTAATAGGCGTCTCTCAGATGAATCTGATAATGCTGCATTGGCTCCCGGGGGGAGAGGCACAGCTGCCCTGACTTCTCTTCCCCTTTCTGCAGCTCACAGGTTCTGCTCTTTGTCTGCACTGTACCATACCCACCACTCTGACACCGACGTGTCGCTGTATGCCATGTATGTCATTTCCTCTTTCCTTCCTTTGCTTGGAAAGTCCCTCTGCCTCCCCCTCTCATCCAGAACTTTCCTCCTTCACCTGCCTCGTGCGGCTGGTGTAGGCTGCTGCCAATCCCTGGCTGTGGCAAGTCCCACCTGTGTCTCCATGCCTCTCTCCTTGTCTGCTGAAAATCCCTCCCCTGTCTCCCAAAGTCCCAGTTCCCTGTACTCAAGCACATCATCAGCCACTTCCTGCACACTCCAAACGGTGAGACTGCATCAAACTCCACACTTGTTTTTGAGTCCATTTCAGAGTCACCCAGGCTAGTGACTCTCCAAGGGCTCGCTCCAGCCCACTTCTTGGATTTTCTGTCTACTCCTCTCCTTGTTTGTATAGCATCAGCTCTCTCTGGTCCTTCATGCCATCCTCATTCTTGGTGCAAGAGCCTTCTCCACGGCCTCCCTGTCTCCTTTTGTCTTCCTTCTGATCTCCCCAGGAGCCTGCCTTTTGCACAGGTCTGGCATAGCTCAGTAACCGTGTTGGCACCCCCCCGCCCCTGCACTACTGAGGCCACAAGGTGCCCATGGCTGTGAAGAAACAGCATTCTGCACTCTCCCCCAGGTATTCCCTGGGTCTCTGCTCCCCTCCGGCAAAGGTAACTGGACACTTGAGGTTGAAACTGGTAGTGCTTCCCCTGTCGCAGTCAAGGTATTCAGGGCCTCTCACAACAGAGCATTACAAGGTCCCAGGTGTATTTCCATGGTGACTGTCTGGCCATCTCCCAGGTCTTGCCTGTAGAATGCTGGGATTCCTGTTCTCAGATGCACACGTATATCGGAGTCACTGCTCTGGGAGGGGGAAAGATTTCTCTGCCTGCAACCCAGATCTCGGTTTATGTCCTGTCCAGCTCAGCCATTGATCTAGGATTTTTATGGTGAAAGTGCTGGCTAAGCTGTAACATGGAGAGCCTCAAAATGTAGTGAGATTGTGAACAGATTATGAGGCAACCTTTGAGACTGCAGGGCAGGGCACTGATGGCATTCATTGTTCTGCTCAGGGGACTGTTTGCATTGCCAGGTTCCTCCTTGGCACTAACACGGCGCTAGCTAGCCAAATCCCAGTATCGCTGCTCTGCTGGCTTCGTCTCTCTCGTGTCCCTCTGGGCTCTTCAGGCCAGGTCCAGTTTGTCTCCTTGCTTAATGGGAGCGTTCTGTGCACCTTTTGCTGTGGTCCTGCCTGGCACGCACTAGGAGCTGTGGAAAATATTATCTGGAGACAGATGCCTTTGCAGGGTGGCAGGGCTGCGCTGTTTACTCTAGTGCTCGTGATAAAGTGCACAGCCCAGTTTTACTGCTCTGCAAGGCCAAACGAACGCACCAGAGTGTTTCTTGTCGGCATGGTGCTGCTCTTACGGGTTACTAGTTATGTCCAACGGGAGAAGAGTCCAGCTCTGCTTAACTTTCAGCCATTACTGGCCCTCTGGGTGGGGATCCTTCTGGATGCCAACTGGCTGCTGGGGAGCTCCCTGATACGAGAGGCGTTGTTAACTCATGAGGGTGTGAGATCTGGGAGCAGTCTGTGCTGCTCACTCTTGTGTTCTCCCAGGACTGGATTAGAAACAGTCGCAGGCCTCATGATGACACTTGTGGGGCTCTGGCTCCTGGTTTAGCAATGAAGCCCCATTAGGTGAGGGTGACCACACCGGGCAAGCATCTGCACTTCAGCAGAACCAAAAGTGAAATCGGCTTCCCCTAGCAGAGCTGCTGTCGTGCACGTGTGTTCAAGGGCAGACACAAGGGGAACCTGACTACGCTTTTTCCGTATTACAATAACTCGCTGATGAGTATCAAGTGCTAAGGGGAAAGGCCCCAGGCCCCTGCAAAGCTTTGGGGTAGAGATAAGATGGCTCTGTAGTTCAAACGTGAGCATGTCAGCCCCTTGGAGAGGTGGTCAGTGGGGGTTGATCTTAGCACCTTTGACCCACAAAGCTTGAGTTCTGCTTCGCTCTGCCTGCCCAGCACAAGCCGCCCAGCATTCCCTGAACTACCGAAGGGGCAAGATGGTATTGAGAGAGAGGACTCAGGACACCTGCCCATGAGATCTGCCAAGGAGACAAACTCTGAGTTGTCACGCGTAGGGTGTGTGGCAAGAATCCACTGGGCATTTCAGCAACATCCCATGTAAGGGGATGTGTGGGGGTCAGTGAAGGAAGCCACCTGAGGGAGCATGAAGCTGGGGAAAAAGCCCCTGCTGGGGTGTCTCCTGGCTTTACTGGTTCAGCAATAGACTGCACAGGAAATCCCTAGCGACCTGTGGTGAGAGTGGGGGAAATGCCAGTGAGCCGGACAAATCTTGGCTGGCAGCTGGGTGGTTATTACTGCCTTGGGATGGTGTGTGTAACCGGGAGGTACTCCACCATGCAGATCAAATTCCTCCTGATCCTCTCCCCTCTGGTGACAGAAGGTAGAGGGGCTTGTTGCCTGATCTGGGGTGTGGAGTGCAGAAGTTTGGATGTGACTCCAATCTTTTTCCTTGCAGTATGTCTTTGATGACTTCAGCGGCACTGTATCACTCTCCTGGGTTGGAGACAGCACTGGAGTAAGTAGTGCATTTGATCTGAACGGGCTTTAAAAGGTAACCCTTCTAAATGACGGGGCAGTAGTGGGGGTGGGTAAGCCGGAGAGGCAGCTGGGAAGCACAACTTCACTTCCTGGAAGCAGTGTTCACCTTGAGCACAAGCATTCGTGAGTATTGGACACTCCCAGTGTTCTGCGCGCCCAGACATTTAATCCTGCCTGGGAAGGTCCCCAGTGCGGGCTGGTCTAACACTCCAGCTAGATCACTGTAGAAGCCACTATAGTTAAAATGGCACGAATCTACATAACCTACAGCAGGGGTGCAGTTATGCTGGTAGAACGGTGCTTAAACTGGTATCGCTTATTTAGGTCCAGTTCCCGGAATGAGCTACGCCGATAGAACACCTTTATCCTGATGTGTCTTTGCCACCCCGGAGGGTTGCATTGCTTTTAACGATCTGTTTCCAAGCGAATTTGTTAAATCAGTACAAACCTGCATGTAGACCAGCCCGAGATCTCTTCTACAGAGGCTGCTGGAGGCCACGGCTGCCATCATGCCAGCAGGGTCCGCTGCCCATTGGCTGCTGTATCTAACTCTGTCTTGCTCTGGGGGGCCCAACATTTAAATACATAGATATAAAAATAAACATTTTAAAATTAACAACCCCCCCATCTAAACTCTACCACACACCCCCTCCCCTCTGGAGAGAGGAGAAACTGCAGGCAGCAGACATTGGTGGAAGATACCCAGGGGTGATGGCAGCACAAGGGTTGATACAGATTAGAATGGGAGCATTGTATTGTATGACCCTGACGGGCTGGGGGAGCTGCACCCTTTTGCTCTGGTAAGAAATGACCAGCAGGCCAATGGGGCTCATTCCTCTTGAACTAGGGATGGAGGGTTTACGCTGCCCCATTGTTAGCCTTGGGGGTGGGGCAGGGATAGGTGCTGCCTCTTCCTTCATCTGCTGCACTGAGAGACGGCCCGTGGCCCATTGGTGCTAAATCCATCTTGAAGTCCCAGCATCTCCGAGAGCCCAGCTTCCAAAATAGATGCTTTATTTGCAGTGTGAATTGGAAGTTGAAGCTAGACAAATTCAGACTGGAAATAAGGTGTAAAATTGTAATGGTGAGAGAACTGACCGAGGGGCATGGTGGATTCTCCGTCACTGCCCATCTTTAAATCCAGATGGGAAGTTTGTCTAAAAGATGGGCTCTAGGAATGATTGTGGGGCAGGTCTCTGGCCTGGGTTATGCAGGAGGTCAGACTGGATGATCACAGTGGTCCTAAGTTCCCCAGGGCTGTGCAGGCGCGCAGCCACAGGGGCCTATACTGGAGAGGAGAGAGGTAGGGGGCGTGCAGGGCTGCGGCGGGAAGAGGCGCCTCTCCCCCAGCCATGGGCTGCTGCGGCAAGAGAGGGCTGGGGGGAGTCCTTTCTCCCCAGGGCAGCCTGCACCCCAAATCCCTCATCCCTGGCCCCAGCCCAGAGCCTGCGCACCCCAACCCTCTGCCCCAGCCCTGAGCCCCAGAGCCTGCCCCCCCAGCCAGAGCCCTCACTTCCCCACACCCCAACTTTCTGCCCTATCCCTGGCCCCACCCCAGAGCCTTCACCTCCAGCCAGAGTCCTCACCCTTTCCCGTATCCCAACCCTCTGCCCCAGCCCTGAGCCCCGGAGCCCATACCCCCAGCCAGAGCCCTCACCTCCTGCATCCCAACCCTCTGCCCCAGAGCCCGCACCCCCCAGCAGGAGCCCTCACTCCCCCACATCCCAGCCCTTTGCCCCAGCCTTGAGCCCCCTCCCATACCCCAAACCCCTCGGCCCCACCCCCGCCACTCATCACCTCCATATTGGTGCACAGAACAAAATTCATTCTGCACATGGATGTAAAAAATTAGCGGGAACATTGCAGTGGTCCCTTCAGGCTTTGGGATCTATGGATGCTCCTGTCATTTGAGGAGTGGAATGGTGCTGAGCCGTGCTCTTGTGTGACTGATGCCCATTAGAAGTGTCTGAACATGGAGCAAGTGAGCTGCTGCTAGGAAACCTTCACAGCCAGGACTGCTCGCTGAGCAGCTGCCATTGGAGGGTTTGTCTGTAGAGCTATCGCAAGGTGGCTGCTCCTCCAACCCCTGGAATTGACCCTCTAAATTACAGCTCCAGGCAGGGCAGGGCTCTGCTGTCTTTATCAGGCAGGGCAACCTACACTCCTGTGGGCTCCTGCAGGAAAGAACTGCTGAGGCAGCCAACCTCCCTCACCCTCATCAGACGGCCGCTGTGTCCCAGACAAGGCTGGTTCTCGCAGAGCAGCTTGGAGGCTCAAGCCCCTATCTGAAGTTCTTGGCTCAAGCCCTGGCAGAGTTGGCTCAGCTCCTCAGCCACCCCTACGTGTGGGCCTGCTGGGCAGGACCTTACATCCCAAGGTCTTGTCTGGGCTGTGGACATCAAAGATCCCTTGGCCCTTCTCATGGGAGGAATGGTTTGTCCTAAAGCCTGGCCAAACCCTTCCTCCCCAATCAGTGTTGTACATTGTGCTGTCCATAGCTTGGTGCCTTCCACCCTAGAAGTGGCTACATGTTGGGAGGTGAAGGTGCCGTATACCCCTATAAGACCATCCTTAGATACTAGCTCATGGCATTTGCTGCCTTAAAGACATTGGGATTGGCTGTTTCTTGAGGAAAGGTGGGTTGAGCCAATAACCTGCCCCTGGATTTGGCTCAGGCCAGATGACTGTCTGATAGCCTGCGATTTGGGGGTACCTCCCCAGCAGACTCGTTTCCTGCCCTGGCAAATACAAACCTTTTTGGCCAGCGAGTCCCTGTCTCGTTAAAGCCGTTCTCCCTGGGAGAAGCCACATGAGAGGGGTAAGAGTGGGGTGGAGGGTTGGTCAAAGCACTAACTGACTGTCCTGAGGTGGATATTTAAGGGGCTGTCAAACCCCTTCTCAGGGTCAGTAAATCCAGTGGAGGGGGTGAGCTGAGGTCTGCATTCGCAGGCTGCCTCGGGGAGGGGCTGCTAGTGAGCGCTCCCCAAGATTGATGCTCTGGTCTTCTCTTTGGCCAGGTTATTCTCGTCCTGACCACATTCAAGTTACCGCTGCTGTTCGTGAGTTTCAAGCAGTCCAAACTCTACAGGAGGTGAGGCCCCCAGTGCCTGATGCATGCAGCTGATTTGATTAACTCAGTGAATTGGCGAGCTGCATCGTCTGGCTATCGATGCTGCAGCTCTCTCTCTCGCTCGCGGGAGGCCAGCCGTAAGCGTGGCGTACCCACTGGGGGAGGAGTTGGAGGGAGGCTGAGCTGCCAGCAGGCTCAGGCAGCCTCCTGGGGTGTGGTGGGGGAGGCAGGGCTTCTAAACTGGTCACCCCAGCTGATGGGTGCTGGGCTGCCGTACAGGAATGGGAGATGCCTCGAGTGGGAATAATTGCCAAGGGCTTGGGCGTATCTTGCCTTTTCCTCTGATGTACCTGGGAGAGTGTGAGGAATGCAAAGAAACTCTGCCCAGCCCAGTGGGGTGGGCGTGCTGCAGGGTGACAAGATCAGCTCTGGGCTGCTCTGGGAATCTGGGTGTTCAGTTGCTGAGACCGTTTTCATGCCAGTGAGGAGCTAGCACTCGGTGAACCTGGCGCATGGTGCCCGGTCACTCACTTCCCTCTACCAAATCATGCCCTGGTTCCACATGGGCATGAGTGACCAGTACCCACAGCTTCCCAGACTCCTCTGCACTGATGCAAAGGATTGTGGGGCTCATTGGAGACTGGAATATCCTCAGTCCTGGGTAAACACCTTTTTTGGGGGGGAGGAGCCTTGTAGGCCGGAGCTGAGCAATACGGGACTGGCTTGGTGGTCTTGTGACTCCCTTTTGGGCCAGTCCTGGGTGATTGGAACTCTTGCAGGTTGGCTCCTCCCTAGCGTGAGTGTTGGAAAAGCAGCCACTTGCCATGGAATGCTTCCATTCTTTGTCTGCTGGCTGCACTGAGCAGCTGCTCTGAGGTGCCCAGCGCATTCCTTCTTTGAGGCTCTCTAATCCCAGTAGTTGTCCCTGAAGCATCCGTAACACCTTGTCCCCTGTGCTGCATCCCATCTCCTAGACCAGGGACTCTCAACCTTTCTCTGTCTGAGGCTCCCCTGACGTGCTATAAAAACTCCATGGCCCACCTGTGCCTCAACAACTGGTTTTCTGCATATAAAAGCCAGGCCAGTATTAGAGGGTAACAAGCAGGGCAATTGCCCAGGGCCCCACGCCACAGGAGCCCCCGCGAAGCTATGTTGCTCAGACTTCTGCTTCAGCCCTGGGTGGTGGGGCTCAGGGCCCCAGGCTTCAGGCCCATGTGGTGGGACTTCGGCTTTCTGCCCTGGGCCCCAGCGAGTCTAACACTGGTGCCGCTTGGTAGACCCCCTGAAACCTGCTCACAGCCCGCCAGGAGGCCCCAGACCCCTGCTTGAGAACCACTGCTCTAGAAGAGTCATTATCTACTTTCTTCCCTCTCAGCGAGGACTATGGAAAAACTTTCATAGACATCACAAAGCTCATTAACCACACCTTCATCCGGACGGAGCTTGGGATGGCCATCGGCCCAGAGAACTCGGGGAAGGTAGGAGACAGCTGCTGATGTGCTCTTGGACAGCATGCACTCCCTGGAACTGCTCCTGAGTCAGTTGAAGGCTGCATTCATGCTGCATAGCAATGCACTTCTGTTCATTGAAATGCACCTCTCCACATGGCAGTGCTGACTGGTGTTCAGAGGAGAGGTGGTGGTGTGCTCCTGGGTACTGCTCCCAACACTCCACTTAACTGCTGGGAGACTGAGGGGAAGTCACGTCACAGCTCTGTGCCTCAGTATCCCTGTCTGTAGAACGGGGATAGTGCCTATCTCTCTGGGCTTAGCCAGAGCCTGTGAAGCCCTTGGAGCCCCACTGCCAGGAAGTGCAGGTTCTGATCCCATTGCCGGGATATGGGGCCTGAGTGAGTCACACAAAACCCATTTGTATTGGAGCAGGTCAGTACAGCCGGTGCGGGGGGATGCGGCTGAGGCTGACTGTCGCGGTGAAGGCATGTGCACCCTCGCTGACCTGCTCTCCCTCTTGCGCCTTGTCTAGGTGATTCTGACGGGGGACATGCCTGTGCCTGGAGGGAGTCATGGAGGAAAGATCTTCAGATCGTCTGATTATGCTAAGAACTTTGCTCAGACAGATCTCCCCTTTCAGCCCCAGAGTCAGGTCATATACCACCCGCAGAACTCCGACAGCCTGCTGGTCCTCAGCACCGAAGTAAGAGACACGTCGCATCCCACTCCCTCTCGTCTCTGCTTTCTTACATAGCTGCCAGTGTGCTCTGTGAGATGTCCTGGATTGAGTTCTGTAGTGACACCTGGTGGGGTCGGGTGGTAGCATCCCACAAGGGGAAGAATGACAAATCATAGCTGCTGTGTCCTTTAGCCCTTTAGGATTCTGGGGGATGAACTTCTATTCCTGAGTCTGAAACATACAGTGGGTACTTTCCAGGGAGTGTTATGTGGCCTTGTATTTAGAAGCCCTGATGTGTGTTCCATTTCAGAGGGTTGGCTCTGCCTTTTTTAGGCCAGATGCTATTTGAAGTGTTAGAGGTAACACAGCCAGTAACCAGCAATCTTGTCTGACTACTGAACTTTTCAGAACAGCCTCTGGGTGTCCAGGAACTTTGGGGAGAAGTGGGAAGAAATCCACAAAGCTGTTTGTCTGGCAAAATGGTGAGTAGCCAAATGGTAACTCGGCGTCCGCTGCTCTAAGCTCTCCCGCCAAAGGAAAGCAGGAGCTGCTCAACACTGCTTGTGGCACTTCCATCAACTCTCCTGCACTCTTTTTCTGTCCCCTCTCTCTTCCCATAGAGGAAGCTCAACAGCATGAGGGGCTCATGCCACTCATGTTTAATACATTTTGATTTAGAAATAAGTGTCCCATCCCTCTGAGGGCTGGGGAGCCTTCCCTACCATAATGCTGTGTCCTGGACTCAGATTTTTCCATCAGGAGGAGCAGCAAACTGCTCTCTGAGGGTTGGGAAAGCATGGACTGAGTGTTCCCTCAATGGAAGGCTCCACTCTTTTCACATGGAGTGTCTAGAACTCTTCACATAGCCACGGGCCTCTGACTGGCATCGCCTAACTGCCTGCTCTGGAGCCTCCCCGTACCCTGGCCAGCCACCCTTCCTTACTAGGGTTATCTGAGTGTCTTTGTTTATCACACACTTCATTTAGACCTTTGGCCATCTGATAAATACTCAGGTTCCTGCTTGGCTGCTTCACGTCTCTAATGTGTGTATAAACTACTGTGCCTGTGCTGCACCCGCTCATGTCAGATTCTGCCTATGGATGCCCACAATCCTCCTTCCTGTCTGCTACAGAGGCAGGGAGGGCACTTAGAAGGTGAGAGGACCTTGGATTTTTTGGAGTTGATTCCCAGTTTGCTTAGGCCTGGTCTATACTACGAGTTTAGGTCGAATTTAGCAGCGTTAAATCGAATTAAGCCTGGACACGTTCACATGGCTAAGTCCCTTTTTTCGACTTAAAGGGCCCTTTAAACCGGTTTCTTTACTCCACCTCCGACGAGGGGATTAGCGATAAAATCGGCCTTAGCGGGTCGGAATTGGGGTAGTGTGAACGGAATTCGACGTTATTGGCCTCTGGGAGCTATCCCACAGTGCTTCATTGTGACCGCTCTGGACAGCACTCTCAACTCAGATGTACTGACCAGGTAGACAGGAAAAGCCCCGCGAACGTTTGAATTTCATTTCCTGTTTGCCCAGCATGGAGAGCACAGGTGACCACGCAGAGCTCATCAGCACAGGTAACCATGATGGAGTCCCAGGATCGCAAAAGAGCTCCATCATGGACCGAACGGGAGGTACGGGATCTGCTCGCCATATGGGGAGATGAATCAGTGCTAGCTGAACTCTGTAGCAGTAAACGAAATGGCAAAATATTAGAAAAGATCTCAAAGGCCATGAAGGACAGAGGCCATAACAGGGACGCACAGCAGTGCCGCGTGAAAATTAAGGAGCTAAGGCAGAGCTGCAAACATGCCGCTTCTATGCGGAGCTGCATGCCATGCTAGGGGGTGCAGCCACCACTACCCAACCGTGTGCTTTGACTCCTTCAATGGAGAAACACACAGGGAAGAGAGTTCGGGGTACGAGGAAGATGAGGATGAAGATAATGTAGATAGCTCACAGCAGCAAGGAAGCGGAGAAACCGGTTTCCCCAACAGCCAGGATATGTTTATCACCCTGGACCTGGAACCAGTAACCCCCGAACTCACCCAAGGCGTGCTCCCAGACCCTGAGGGCACACAGGGGACCTCTGGTGAGTGTACCTTTGTAAATATTACACATGGTTTAAAAGCAAGCGTGTTTAATGATTAATGATTAATTTGCCCTAGCAATCGCGGCCAGTACAGCTACTGGAAAAGTCTGTTACGTGTATGGGGATGGAGCGGAAATCCTCCAGGGACATCTCCAGAAAGCTCTCCTTCATGTACTCCCAAAGCCTTTGCAAAAGGTTTCTGGGGAGGGCTGCCTTATCCCGTCCGCCATGGTAGGACACTTTACCACACCAGGCCAGTAGCACGTAGTCTGGAATCATTGCATAACAAAGCATGGCAGCGTATGGTCCCGGTGTTTGCTGGCATGCAGACAACATTCATTCCTTATCGCTCTCTATTATCCTCAGGAGAGTGATATCATTCACGGTCACCTGGTTGAAATGGGGCGACTTTATTAAGGGGACATTCAGAGGTGCCCGTTCCTGCTCTGCTGAACAGAAGTGTTCCCCGCTGTTAGCCACGTGGTGGCGGGGAGGGGTGAAGTGATCATCCCAGAGAATTGGGTGTGGGGGAGGAGGGGGGTTAGTTGGGTTTGTGCTGCATGTTAACCCGGAAACCGCAGCCCCTCCTTTTACATTGCAAACCCATTTTAAATGGCCAACCCAACGGGTGCTTGGTATGGGAAATGAGGGCGCTACTGTTTGAAACCATTCCCACATGTTAAGAAGGTTAAAAAAGCCAAAAGACTGCGGCTTACCATGGCTGCCTGCAAGCCGAAATCTGTTGCCTGGCACTGTGTGAGTGATCTCTCACACCAAACCGGCAGGCCCTCAATATAAGAGGAAAAATGCGACCTTGTAACGAAAGCACATGTGCTGTGTAATGTGAACAGCAAAATTTAACGTGAAAGAGAGTACCCATTGTTCTCTAAAATGTGTCTTTTTTTTAACCACCTCTCCCTTCTCCTCCACCAGCTGCAAATGTTTCTCCTTCACAGAGGCTAGTGAAGATTAGAAGGAGAAAACGGCGGACTTGGGATGATATGTTCTCGAAGCTCCAGATGTCCTCCCACGCTGACAGAGCACAGCAGAATGCGTGGAGGCAGTCAATGTCCGACTACAGAAAAGCACAATATGAACGAGAGGAGAGGTGGCGGGCTGAATTGTGGGATGAACAGAGCAAGTGGCGGGCTGAAGATGATAGGTGGCGTCAGCTTGCAGACAGAAGGCAAGAGTCAATGCTCCGGCTGCTGGAGCATCAAACTGATATGCTCCAGCGTATGGTTGAGTTGCAGGAAAGGCAGCAGGAGCAGAGACCGCCGCTACAGCCCCGGTGTAACCAGCAGCCCTCCTCCCTAAGTTCCATAGCCTCCTCACCCAGACGCCCAAGAATACGGTGGGGGGGCCTCCGGCCACCCAGTCACTCCACCCCAGATGATTGCCTGAGCATCAGAAGGCTGGCCTTCAATAAGAGTTAAAGTTTTAAACTGCAGTGTGTCCTTTTCCTTCCCTCCTCCCCCCACCCATCCCGGGCTACCTTGGCAATTATCCCCCTAGTTGTGTGATGAATTAATAAAGAATGCACGAATGTGAAGTAACAATGACTTTATTGCCTCTGCAAGCGGTGCTCGAGGGTGGGAGGGGAGGGGAGGGTGGTTGGTTTACAGGGAAGTAGAGTGACCCGGGTGGGGGGGGGGGCGCGGGGCGGAGGGTTCATCAAGGAGAAACAAACAGAAGTTTCACACTGTAGCCTGGCCAGTCACAAAACTCGTTTTCAAAGCTTCTCTGATGCGCACTGCGCCCTGCTGTGCTCTTCTAACCGCCCTGGTGTCTGGCTGCGCGTAATCAGTGGCCAGGCGATTTGCCTCAACCTCCCACCCTGCCATAAATGTCTCCCCCTTACTCTCACAGAAATTGTGGAGCGTACAGCAAGCAGCAATAACAATTGGGATATTCTTTTTGCTGAGGTCTGAGCGAGTCAGTAAGCTGCGCCAGCGCGCTTTTAAACGTCCAAATGCACATTCCACCACCATTCGGCACTTGCTCAGCCTGTAGTTGAACAGGTCCTGACTACTGTCCAGGCTGCCTGTGTACGGCTTCATGAGCCATGGCATTAAGGGGTAGGCTGGGTCCCCAAGGATCACGAGAGGCATTTCAACATCCCCAACGATTATTTTCTGGTCCGGGAAGAAAGTCCCTTCCTCCAGCTTTCGAAACAGACCAGAGTGCCTGAAGACGCGAGCATCATGTACCTTTCCCGGCCATCCCATGTTGATGTTGGTGAAACGTCCCTTGTGATCCACCAGGGCTTGCAGCAACATTGAAAAGTACCCCTTGCGGTTTATGTACTCGGTGGCTTGGTGCTCCAGTGACAAGATAGACAGAACCCATATCCCTATCGCCCCACCACAGTTTGGGAATCCCATTGCAGCAAAGCCATCCACGATGGCCTGCACGTTTCCCAGGGTCACTACCCTTGATATCACCAGGTCTTTGATTGCCCTGGCAACTTGGATCAAAGCAGCCCCCACAGTAGATTTGCCCACTCCAAATTGATTCCCAACTGACCGGTAGCTGTCTGGCGTCGCAAGCTTCCACAGGGCTATCGCCACTCGCTTCTCAACTGTGAGGGCTGCTCTCATCCTGGTATTCTGGCGCTTCAGGCCAGGGGAAAGCAAGTCACAAAGTTCCATGAAAGCGCCCTTACGCATGCGAAAGTTTCGCAGCCACTGGGAATCGTCCCACACCTGCAACACAATGCGGTCCCACCAGTCTGTGCTTGTTTCCCGGGCCCAGAATCGGCGTTCCATGGCATGAACCTGCCCCAGTAACACCATGATTTGCACATTGCTGGGGCCTGTGCCTTGTGAGAGGTCTATGTCCATGTCAACTTCCTCATCACTCTCGTCGCCGCACTGCAATCGTGCTCATAATTCCCGCGGTGATCTGAGCGGGCTCCATGATCCCAGTGCTATGGCGTCTGGTCTGAAAAAAGGCGCGAAACTAGTATCTGACGGACGGAGGGAGGGAGGGGCGAGTGACGACCTGGCGTACAGGTATAGGGAATTAAAATCAACAAAGGTGGCTGTGCATCAGGGAGAAACACAAACAACTGTCACACAGAATGGCCCCCCCAAAGATTGAACTGAAAACCCTGGGTTTAGCAGGCCGTTGATTTCACGGAGGGAGGGGGAAGCAAATGAATACAGAACAAATCTATTTTTTACATCTTAAGCTGGCAGACGACGGTGCAGCATGACTGATAGCCCTCGGCATCTTCTGGGTGCTTGGCAGAAAATACTGGGCGCTTGGCAGGAAAGAGCATACTATGACTGATAGCCATCATCGTCATTGGGAAGGCAGTACGACAACGACGGATACCAGTCGTAATATACCATCTTCTACCAAAAGGCAAGGAGCTGCTGCTGTGTAGCAATGCAGTCCTACGTCTGCCAGCACCCAGATCGCCGATGAAGGCTACCAGTCATACTGCACCGTCTACTGCCAAAAGGCAATTAGCTGCTGCTGTGTAGCAATGCAGTACCACGTCTGCTGGCACCAAGATGACATATAGTGACCAGGGCCGGCTCTAGCTTTTTTGCTGCCCCAAGCAGCAAAAAAAAGCGCCGAGCCCCGCAGCCGAGCTCCGCGCCGCCCCCCCGCCGAGCGCCGCCAGAACCACCCCCAGAGCGCCGCGCCACCCCCCCGCCGAGCGCCGGAAACCCCCCCCCAGTGCTGCGCCGCCGGAGCCTGCCCCTGCCGAGCGCCGCCGGAACCCCCCTCCTGCACCGCGCCCGCGCTGAGCGCCGCATGCCAGACGAGCGCCGGGCCCCGCCAGAACCCCCCCCCCCCGAGCGCCGAGCCCCGCGCTGCCCCCCCCCGCCGAGCACCGCGCCGCCAGAGCCCGCCGACTGCCGCGCCGCCGGAGCGCCCTCCCCGTGGAATGCCGCGCTGTGCTCCCCCCGCCGCCCCTTACCAGGTGCCGCCCCAAGCATGTGCTTGGGTGCCTGGTGCCTGGAGCCGGCCCTGATAGTGACGGTGAGCTGAGTTGAGAAGAGCGGGCTCCATGCTTGGCGTGGTATGTTGTCTGCACAGGTAACCCAGGTAAAAAGGCGCGAATCGATTGTCTGCCGTTGCTCTGACGGAGGGGGAGGGGCTTGACGACATGTACCCAGAACCCCCCATGACACTGTTTTGCATCATTCAGGCATTGGGATCTCAACCCAGAATTCCAATGGGCGGCGGAGACTGCGGGAACTGTGGGATAGCTACCCATAGTGCAACGCTCCGGAAGTCGACGCTAGCCTCGGTACTGTGGACGCGGTCCGCCGACTTAATGCACTTAGAGCATTTTATGTAGGGACACACACAATCAGCTGTATACAACCGATTTCTATAAAACCGGCTTCTATAAATTCGACCTAATTTCGTAGTGTAGACATACCCTTAGTCTCTCTGGATTTTGAACCCCTTGGAGTCAGCAATGCCACTCAGCATTCTGGTCCTAGATACCAAGGTGACACGTGCATCCGATAGCTTTCAGTTCAAACTGGAACAGTTTAGGAACCATGGGCTTGGGTGCCATGAGTTTGCTGGGTCTCAGCTCTGCTTCTGGTAGGTAGAAGCTTTGTCACAAACTTACTTGTATCTAGTCAAACTAGTCCTTCAGTGACTACCTGGACAGGGCCAGTGTGTGCGGTATGGATGCTATCTGGTTGCAGTTCACAAACCCCTTGGATGCTCCCCAGACTTTTGAGTAAAAGGACCCACGCTTCTGTGAAAGGCCCTGTAGCAGTCCTCACTGGTGCATGTGTTGTAGAATCCCAGTATACCACTGGGATAGAAGCTGTCCCTGCTCAAGGAGTCTGGCTTCACCTGTGTCCCCATGTTGTGTAAAATTATGGGTATGTGTACACTGCAATCGGGGGTGTGACTGCTGCCTATGTGGGCATGCCTGCGCTGGTTTTAATCTACCTAGTGCAGCTAAAAGGAGCAGAGAAGACATGCTGGCAGGGACTCTGGCAACGTGTTCTGGGTGTGCTTGTATAGCCTGCGCCGGTGTATGTGCTGCTGCTATTTGAGCAATGCTAGTTAGAAGAAAGCTAGCACAGATCTGCCTACCCAAGCTGCAGTTACACCTCTAACTGCAGTGTAGGCAGCCTGACACAGCTGTTGATCCGCTTTTCTTATATCCGCTTTCTAAGCACTCTTCCCCCCCCCCCCTGTCTGTTTCTAGGGGCCCTGACACTACCATCTTCTTCACCACCTACCTGAATGACTCCTGCAGTAAGTACTCCCTGGTTCCAACTAACAGTTGTGCAGTATCAGAGAATCAAAGCCACTTTGTGTGTGTGTGTGTGTGTGTGTGTGTGAAGCCAGAGACTTCACAAGCCTTTTCCCTTCAGCTCCATGGTCTGAAAACACTTTAATAAATCATCAGCTGTTAGCAATTGACTCGTTAGCCCAAGGAGCTAGGGACAGGCCAGTGAATGGTCCTGAGCTCAAATGCTCTGGAGATTGTATAAAGCTAATCAGTGGCTATTTTAACATGCGATTCTGAAACCTGTCAACTGTGTGTGTCCCCCTCCTGCCAGGCACCATACAAGGTGACTTAGATGCCTGGATTTACAGGTTAAACAATTTATGTAAATTACATCTCCAGTCCGTTTAAATGTAGCAGTCCCACAGGTCAGAATTCTCCAAGTGCTCGCCAGCGATCACGAAAGCATGATGCCATAATACCCTCACAAAACTCTAAGCAAACCGATGGGTTTGATGCTGGGGAGTGGGTGAGGGAGAACGGAGGCTGACAGTGCTCATGCTACAGCTCCTTAGTGTGTTGTGGGAGAGTTTGGGTGTCGAGAAGTGAGGCGAGATGGATGTCTGGGGGGAGATCATGCTCTCCTTAGGGCTTCTCAGAGACTTAATCACTGCCAGCTTGAGAAATGATGGTGGGTGATGTCGGAGCGCAGATGAATCCGCCCTGTTCCAGGGCTGCGAGCACAGAAGGTGGAAAGGAAGCTGAACAGGCCTGTGTTGTGAAGTAGAGCCAGGGTTGTCTGAGGTTTCAGGGGCAGCCTGGTGTGTCCTTTAGCCACTGGGCAGGCTCAGGCTAAGCTGCTGATGGCAGGATGTCGGCACTGTCAGGGTGGCAGTCTGTGACAGACAATCTAGGAGCCTTTAGAGCTGACTGACGCTTCAGAATGAGGTTCTGCCCAGTGTGTGTGAGGGGCTGGGTGAGAAACTGCTGTGGTGAGGCAGGAACAGACTTTAAGGGGGATCAGCACTTCCCAACCTCGGGGTTTGTCTATACTTAAAACACTGAAGCGGTTCAGTGAAGATGCTACTGATGCCGATGGGAGAGCTTCTCCTGCCAGCGTGGGTACTTCAGCTCCTCGAGAGGCAATAGCTAGGTCGCCAGAGAATTCTCCCATTGACCTAGCCCTGTCTACACTGGAGGCTTTGGTTTAACTACTTTGTTCAGGGGGTGTGGATTTTTCACACCCTTGAGTGACGTAGTTATACCAACCTCACCTCAGTGTCCCCTCCTCTACTGCAGCAATATTCATTCTCATTTCCTTCTCTTAAGAAACTGATCTTGGGTTTTTGGAGCTAAAGAAAACCAATGACTTTGGCAAAAGCTTCAAGACCATAGGAAACAAAATCTACTCGTTTGGCCTAGGAGGTCGCTTCCTGTTTACTTCCGTGGTGACGGAGCAGGTAGGAGATTTGCTTTACTCCTTTCCGTCTGGCTTCCATATGGCTCTGCAAGTCCACGGAGTCGCCACCTTTCTTTGTTTCCATGTGGGAGGCCATGGCCCAGGTTTGGATAGATGTCCTGGTTTGGATTTGTGGGTGCAGGGCCTGTGTGAATGTGATTGTGCCTTAAGGGGATGGGAACAGGCAGGGGCATAAATGAGCATGTGGCTGTCCAGAGTTGTTCATCCCATTCCTGTGTCCTGATCTAGTACCGGGACTGTTCTCGCTCCTGCTTCTCTTCCCTGTCACCCTCTCTGATCTGTCTAGGCCCCCGGAGCATAGGCACTGACGAACACTTGAGTACTATAGCCATCGGTGGTGCATTAAGGTTGTGCTTGCCTTCCAGGGCAATACGAGGAGGATCCATGTCTCGACTGACCAAGGGGAGACCTGGAATATGGCCCAGCTTCCATCTGTGGGTCAGGAGCAGTTCTTCTCCATCCTGGCAGCTAACGAGGACATGGTGTTCATGCATGTGGATGACCCTGGAGGTGAGTGATAGAAGGCAGGTGGGCGATGCATGCCTGAATAGATCCAAATGTCAGTTCCAATGCTTCATCCAACTGGAGCTGATTGTAAATCTCTGCTCAAGAGAACACTGTAGTCTTCTGATTGCAAACCCTAGGAAATGCAAAGCCAAGCTGACAATTCACGTAACTCCCCTGCCCGTATGTTCTAAGTACAGAAACAACTGTAACTTTGCCCTGTTCTGCACTGACCTGCCTTGTGTACTCACTGCACCTTCCATGTAGGAGGCAGCATTCTGAAGGAGAGTCCAGCAAGGGCTCTAATTCCTGGTAGCCCATGGCTGTGGGAATACCATAGCCACATACATACACTATGGTTTTGTACGTTGCGTGTCTGAGATGCATGTGGTTTCCACGCTACCCTGCACCCCATCAATTAAGTTGCCTAAGTTTTGGTCCACAACTTAAGTTTGTTCCCTTAGAAGTATTAGCCCAGGGGTAGGCAACCTCTGGCACGAAGGCGGCACGCAAGCTGATTTTCAGTGGCACTCACACTGCCCGGGTTCTGGCCACCGGTCTGGGGGGCTCTGCATTTTAATTTAATTTTTAAATGAAGCTTCTTAAACATTTTAAAAACCTTATTTACTTTACATACAACAACAGTTTAGTTATATATTATAGACTTCTAGAAAGAGACCTTCTAAAAACGTTAAAATATATTACTGGCACGCAAAACCTTAAATCAGAGTGAATAAATGAAGACTCGGCCCACCGCTTCTGAAAGGTTGCCGACCCCTGTAATTAGCCCTTTATCTGTGCCAAGTCTTTCACTGTGGTACTTACGGCATTTGAAAAATCTGTCCTTTGACTCTTATGGTCCTGAGTCCAGCCTGCTTTGATGAAGAGAAGTGCATCAGTCTCCTTTATTTCCTCTGCAGTTGTTCATGGTCTTGGAGGGTAAGAGTAGCTTGTAGTGATGGAAAGACAAGTGCCCTTCAATTTAAATTTCCCAGTGCAAACTAGGAGCAAGACCAAAGCACACCAGTTAGATCACAAGTCAGTTTTCAGAGTCACTGATGCAGTCAACAAGTTTGTTGCTGGAAAGTAGGAGTGCCTTGTGAGTAGTGATACAAGGGCAGAGTTAAGGTTACCTGGCTAGCCTTAACTCTGACTTTCCAGGCTTTCTAATGCTTGTGGAGTGTTCCAAACAGTGTGACATTCTTTCAGAGGCTTTTCCTGGGAGTAACTGATCTTTACAGTCTTAACCCTGACTGAAATATTTTGCTAGGGAATATTCTTTAAGACTTCAGCAGATGGCCCTGCTCCTTCTCAGACCAGTCCCTTTGTGGAGTCTTCCTTTCAAAGACTGGACACCCCATGTAGCTCCCTGCCCTTAAATTATCCCCCCAAATCCCTTCCCAGCAAACTCCTCCATGGCACCAGGCTTCCAGAGCAGCAGACTAACCCAAATTTCTGCTTTCTAGGCTGCATGCTTTGAGAGTTAATGACCGCCCAGAGTTACGCTGAGTGTAATCCTCACTTCTGCACCACTGTCTGGCTTCAGACTTGCCAGGAAAGCTGTCCCCGGCACATGATCATGCCTGTGACATTTCAGTTGCACTGGTTTTGGTTTGGTAAAGCTAAGGGGTTCGGGATCAGTACTGGGCTTTGGACAGAGGGAGACTTTTGCTCAGATGGCCCTGTTACCAGAGAACTGTCATTGGTTTATCCTCACACCCCTGTGGGGCAGGGCTGTTATCCCTGTTGTACAAATGAGGAACTGAAGCCAGAGAGACTGAGGCTAGGTCTACACTACCCGCCTGAATCGGCGGGTAGAAATCGACCTCTCGGGGATCGATTTATCGCGTCCCATCGGGACGCGACAATCGATCCCCGAATCGGCGCTCTTACTCCACCAGCGGAGATGGGAGTAAGCGCCGCCAACAGAAAGCCGCAGAAGTCAATTTTGCCGCCGTCCTCACAGCGGGGTAAGTCGGCTGCGATACGTCGAATTCAGCTACGCTATTCACGTAGCTGAATTTGCGTATCTTAAATCGACTCCCCCCTGTAGTGTAGATGTACCCTGAGTGACTTGCCCGGGGTGCCGCATACACATGGTCTGTGATCAAGCCCAGAGTCCCTGTCTGGCACCCTAACTGCTGAGCCATCGTTCCTGGCAAAGCAGAGGGTGAAAGTGCTGTCTCCAAGGCCAGCTGTAAGTAGAAGCAAAGAATTTGGCATCTGGCAGCATCACACCACATGAGCACTGGAGTTCATGGGCCATCTTTGCTTCTCCTCTGGGACTTGCTGATTCTCTCTGCCCCCGCCATGTGAATTAGGGATAAATTGATGATGCAATGCTGTGTCAGCACTGGCAGCATAAGGTGTGACTCTGGCATGTGGAGGCTTGAGTCCGGGTGTGACCAGGAAACTTCCCTGGCCTGGTAACCTCTTTCACAATTATACTGTGGGCGCTATCTGATTGCCCAGCTGTGTCTGATTGCTCCTCTTCCAGAGCTGTATCATCTGTCTGTCTTGCAGATACTGGGTGTGGCACAATTTACACCTCAGACGATCGAGGCCTCATCTACTCCAAGTCCCTCGAACGGCATCTCTATACTGGCATTGGGAGTGAAACTGACTTCACCAATGTGACCTCACTGCGGGGCGTCTATATCACCAGCGTGCTCTCTGAAGGCAAGCGCTCGCTCTTGGGGGGTGGGCTGCACCCAGCAGGAGGCTGCGGTAGAGCAAACTCCTCAGCCCCGGCACTGGGGAAGGGCCCGGGCTAAAGCTTCAGTTGAGGCAGAACCTTTCTCTTGAATGCCCCTCCCTGTTCCTGGGGGGCGCGATTCTCCTGGGGTCTGCACCAGGCCTCAGGAATGCCTTGGGGCCCACCGAGGCCCAGGAAGGATGGGGTGTATCTCTGCTGTCCTTTGCCTGCTCCTGTTTGAGTCCAACCCTTACGCTGTCTGTGGGGCTCGCTCGGGCCTGGCTTACAGGACTGGATAGCGTGCAGTCCTTGCTCATGTGAGTAGCCCCATTGAAGTCAGTGGGCCCAGTCCTGCTCCCATTGATGTTGGTGGGCCTGCTCACAGGAGTAAAGTAGCGGCTGGCCCCTGGGTGCAAAACAACTTTCAGTCCAACACCCTTTCTCTGCTCACGTGTGAGTCTCCTGCGGGGCTGGAAGTGGCCACATTTGGGTTCAGCCCGGAGGTCTTCAGGGAAGAGCCTGGGCTGGCTTCCAAAAGCCTCGACAGATTTATTCTGGCTGGGGCAGGGGGCGAGACCTAAACCTTTCTATACACAGGACTCTACTCATTGAGCTTGAAAGCATCAGGTTGTTGGCAGAGCCCTGCTGGGGTTCTGTGCTGCTCAGCAGGCTATGGCACTAGGCAGGCACACCTGGGGGCGTCGCTGGGAGGAAACACAGCACTCTCACTGGCGTGTCTGGATTTGCAGTTGAACCGGGGCAGTGATGTACAAAGGGAGGCGAGTAGTCTATGGCAGTATGAGCCAATATGGTGAACGGCACTAACTGTGCCATGCAGGTCCATTCTGCCTTCTAAGGCACAGCAAGGAGGGAGCTTAATAACGATTAAAAAAATCCTTGAAACTTGCATGTTCCTTCTTTGTCTGCAAGGATGCTTCTTCGCCTCTGCTGTCTCCTGGACAGCCTGCTGGTGTAACTGGGGAGCTTTCTAATTGCCCATTACTGAACTACTAGGCTGAACCAATCCTTGGGGTCCTACTAGGCTTGAAGTCCTGAACTGGAACAGTCTCAGTGCAGTGATTGCAGCTGGAGAGAAACTGCCTCGGTGCAGTCTAGCAGGCGCTCTCTACACTGGGAAAACGTGCAGCAGAAATATACATGGGTCAGCTGCCAGGGAGAAATAGACTCGTCTCCTTCCGCTGCAGCCAGGCTGCCTGTTTCATGGGGGTGGGATGTCTGCTAGATGGACCAAGACAGACTGTATTGCTGTCTTCAATGGGAGGGCTGAGTTGGAGTGAGCTGAATGGAATACAAAACACTGAGGGTTTCACACCAAGTGTTTCCCTCTCCCCCCCCATCCCCCCCCAGACCGTTCCATCCAGTCGGTGATCACGTTCGACCAAGGTGGCGAGTGGCTGCCACTGAGGACGCCTGTCAACGCGAAGTGTAACTCCACAGCAAAGAACAAGGAGGAGGTTTGTCTGTCTGGGATCCCAGGGCAGCCAGGCTCGGGTGTGGGGCACTGCCATGTGTCGGGACGCGGGCAGGGCAGACTTGGCCCCATAGTTAATTTTTTGTAAGCAATCTTTTATTTAAGACCACTGCATCTTCCCATGCGCGAGTCCAAGGGGACCTATTCCCGTGGCAGGGCTAGCGGCCCGAGACTGCAGCATCAGGCCTGTGTGCGACGACTGTCTGCTCAGTTTATTTGCATCCTGCAGCGTGAGTGAGATGCGTAATAAAGTAAACTTCAATAGCGACACCAGCCAAGACTTAACAATGTGTTAATCCAGGCTATTATGGGGTATCTTTGGGGACAGACGGCTGCCTTTCCTGTGTGGCTGGTCTGTGCCTCGCACAATATGGAAATGGCAGAAGCAGTTAAAGGTAAAGGTAAAGAAGCAGGTAAAGGTCCCTGGCTCTACATTAATTGAGTGGCCCAGGGTGGGCACAAACCTGAGCTGGGCTTTGCTGAGATGCTGGTGGGAACATGCCAGGAAGACACTCCCCTCTCCCCCCAATGTGTCGTCTTGTCTCCTAACCTGGATTTTCTGGTGTTGTTCACAGTGTAGCCTTTACATCTATGCATTGTACGGCATCTCCCTGAATCACAACGTGCCCATGCTGCCTCTGTCCGAGCCCAATGTGGTGGGAATAGTCATCGCTCACGGTAACAAACCCGACTGCTATCAACACAGGGAGAGGGCAAGTGGAGGGGTTATGTGGGTGGGGCAGAGGGGACTCTCAGGATCCATCCTCTGGGCCTTGGGCTGGCAAGTGACAGGTTTAATCCATTTGGGGTGAGTTGCTCGTTCCTACAGAGCAAGGCTGGGGGGCAGGGGAAGGTCAGAGGAAATAAGTCTGTCTGCCCCCGAGGAAGGGACACTTCCTGGACTTGCTCTAACTCCCATGGTGTTGGGCCCTGTGTTGCAGGCAGCGTGGGGGATGCCATCTCTGTGGTGAGCCCAGACGTTTACATATCTGATGATGGGGGCTACACCTGGGCACGGGTGCTGGAAGGACCCCATCACTATGCCATCCTGGACTCCGGGGGCATCATCGTAGCCATTGAGCACAGCCTCGAGCCGATCAATGTGATTAAGTAAGCCTGAGCTCCACTTGCTAAAGGGGATGGGGGTGGGATCTGTTCTCCGGTTCCGGGAGGCTCTGGTGAGCTGTAAGCGGAGCTCTGTCCATATAGATTGGTGCTGAGGGAGAAACTAGGCTGCTGTCAGTGTTGGGATTTCCCCTCCCTCCCTTGTTCTGCAGCTGCTCAAAGGATGTTCTAGGGGAGTGGGGCTGTTCAGAGGGGAAGGAGCCCTCTCCTTTGGGCAGATACTGCTTTGTGCCTAGCGCTCTGTTGGTAAGCTCCCCCTTCTGGGCCTTCACTCCTGTGCACAAGCGAAGCTGCGCGGCCTGTGCTGCCTTTCCACACCTCCTCACCTTTGAACGTAATGGGGTCACAGAAGGTTCCACCTGGTCTCTTCTTGATTGTGACCCCAGCTCCTCACTGTAAGCCTTTTCTGTCTAGGTTCTCGACGGATGAAGGCCAGTGCTGGCACAAGTACACTTTCTCCAAGGAGCCCATTTACTTCACCGGTCTGGCATCGGAGCCAGGAGCCAGATCTATGAACGTCAGCCTCTGGGGCTACAGAGACTCTGTCTTGCCCCGCAAATGGGTCTCCTACACCATTGACTTCAGTCATCTCCTCAGCAGGAACTGTGAGCTTCTCTTGCTTCCTTCCTTTCCATACAGAGATGGGGGTGCGGAAGGGCTGAGGGGCAAAGTGGGGGAGCAATCTGAATAGATGAGTATGGACGCGGTAGGATTGAGGGTTACAGACTGGATACAGAATGCTCCCATAACAGTGGAACATATTCTCCAGAGAGGCTACTGTAGAGTGACTGTGCCTCTCTGCTGTAGACTGCACACATCACACTGCTGCTCCCTTTCACACCTGGGCATGCTTGTGGGATTTCATGCAGGAATCCAAATTAAGCTGCAGCAATTGGAATCCCCCGACCCCAGATTTCCTACGGTTTGGTCCTATCTAGAATCATAGGGTTAGAAGAGACCGCAAAGGTCAGCCAATCCAACCCCCTGCCAAGATGCAGGACTTGTGTCTAACCCAGGGGTGGGCAAACTATGGCCTGGGGGCCGCATCCAGCCCTTCAGATGCTTTAATCTGGCCCTTGAGCTCCTGCCGGGGAGCAGGGTCTGGGGCTTGCCCTGCTCCATATGTGCCGTGGCTCTGCACGGCTCCCGGAAGCAGCGGCATGTGTGTTCCTCCCCCGCCCCCCCCGACTCCTACGCATAGGGGCTGCCGGGGACTCCACATGCTGCCCCTACCCCAAGCGCCGCCCCCACATCTCCCATTGGCCGACAACCATGGGCAATGGAAGCTGCAGGGGCGGTACCTGTGGACGGGGCAGCGTGCAGAGCTGCCTGGCCAAGCCGCCGCGTAGGGGCTGGAGGGGGGACATGCCGCTGCTTCCGGGAGGAGCTTGAGGTAAGTGCCACCCGGAGCCTGCCCCCCGACCCCCCCCAGCGCCCCAACCCGCTTCCCCAGCCTTGATCCCCCTCCCGCACCCTGAACTCCTCATTTCTGGCCCCACCCCAGAGCCCGCATCCCCAGTCGGAGCCATCATCCCCTCCCGCACCCCAACCCCCAATTTCTTGAGCATTCATGGCCCACCATACAATTTCCATACATTAAAAGATGTGGCCCTTGGTCCAAAAAGTTTGCCCACCTGGTCTAACCCATCTCAGACAGATGGCTCCAGCCTCCTTTTGAAAACCTCCAGTGAAGGAGCTTCCACAAGCTCCCTAGGCATCTGTCCCATTACCTTGTTGTTTTTATGGTTAGGGAGCTTTTCCTGAGGTTTAATCTAAATCTGCTGTGCTGTAGTTTGACTCCATCACCTCTTGTCCTGCCCTCTGTGGCCAGAAAGAACAACTTTTCTCCATCTTTTTATGGCAGCCTTTCAAGTATCTGAAGACCGTTATCATGTCCCCGCTTAATCTCCTCTTTTCCAAACTAAACATAGCCAGTTCCTTCAGCCTTTACTCATATGGCTTGTGTTCCATCCCTCTGATCATCTTTGTCACTGGCCTCTGGATCCTTTCCAGTTTCTCTACATCCTTTCTCGACATTGGTGACCAAAACTGGACTCCGTACTCCAGCTGAGGCCTAAGCAGCGCCAAGTAGAGCGGTACTATCATAGAATCATAGAATATCAGGGTTGGAAGGGACCTCAGGAGGTCATCTAGTCCAACCCCCTGCTCAAAGCAGGACCAATCCCCAACTAAATCATCCCAGCCAGGGCTTTGTCAAGCCGGGCCTTAAAAACCTCCAAGGATGGAGATTCCACCACCTCCCTAGGTAACCCATTCCAGTGCTTCACCACCCTCCTAGTGAAAAAGTTTTCCTAATATCCAACCTAAACATCCCCCACTGCAACTTGAGACCATTACTCCTTGTTCTGTCATGTGGTACCACTGAGAACAGTCTAGATCCATCCTCTTTGGAACCCCCTTTCAGGTAGTTGAAAGCAGCTATCAAATCCCCCCTCATTCTTCTCTTCTGCAGACTAAACAATCCCAGTTCCCTCAGCCTCTCCTCATAAATCATGTGTTCCAGCCCCCTAATCATTTTTGTTGCCCTCCGCTGGACTCTTTCCAATTTTTCCACATCCTTCTTGTAGTGTGGGGACCAAAACTGGACACAGTACTCCAGATGAGGCCTCACCAATGCCGAATAGAGGGGAATGATCACGTCCCTTGGTCAGCTGGCAATGCCCCTACTTATACAGCCCAAAATGCCGTTAGCCTTCTTGGCAACAAGGGCACACTGCTGACTCATATCCAGCTTCTCGTCTACTGTAACCCCTAGGTCCTTTTCTGCAGAACTGCTGCCTAGCCATTCGGTCCCTAGTCTGTAGCAGTGCATAGGATTCTTGCATCCTAAGTGCAGGTTCACTTGTCCTTGTTGAACCTCATCAGGTTTTTTTTGGCCCAATCCTCAAATTTGTCTAGGTCCCTCTGTATCTGATCCCTACCCTCCAGCGTATCTACCACGCCTCCCAGTTTAGTGTCATCTGCAAACTTGCTGAGGGTGCAATCCACGCCATCCTCCAGATCATTAATGAAGATTTTGAACAAAACCGGCCCCAGGACTGACCCTTGGGGCACTCCGCTTGATACCAGCTGCCAACTAGACATGGAGCCATTGATTACTACCCGTTGAGCCCAACAATCTAGCCAGCTTTCTATCCACCTTATAGTCCATTCATCCAGCCCATACTTCTTTAACTTGTTGGCAAGAATACTGTGGGACACCGTATCAAAAGCTTTGCTAAAGTCAAGGAATAATACGTCCACTGATTTCCGCTCATCCACAGAGCCAGTTATCTCGTCATAGAAGGCAATTAGGTTAGTCAGGCATGACTTGCCCTTGGTGAATCCATGCTGACTGTTCCTGATCACTTTCCTCTCCTCTAAGTGCTTCAGAATTGATTCCTTGAGGACCTGCTCCATGATTTTTCCAGGGACTGAGGTGAGGCTGACTGGCCTGTAGTTCCCCGGATCCTCCTTCTTCCCTTTTTTAAAGATGGGCACTACATTAGCCTTTTTCCAGTCATCTGGGACCTCCCCCAATCACCATGAGTTTTCAAAGCTAATGGCCAATGGCTCTGCAATCACATCCGCCAACTCCTTTAGCACCCTCGGATGCAGTGCATGGGGACTATCGCCTCCCATGACTTGCATGCTATACCTCTGTTAATGCAACCTAAAATTGCATTTGCTTTTTTTGCGACAGCATCACATTGCTGACTCGTGTTGAGGTTGTGATTCACCATAGCTCCCAGAGCCTTCTCAGCAGTGCTGCTGCCAAGCCGGTTATCCCCCATTCTGTATCTGTGCATTTGTTTTTTCTTTCCTAAGTGTAGCACCTCACATTTGTCTTTGGTGAATTTCATTTTGTTGTCTATAACCTTGTTCTCCAATTTATCACATTCCCTCTGAATTTTAGTTCTATCCTCCAAAGTGTTTGCAACCCCCCTTGTCTCTCTCTCTTCACCCCCACCCCCCGCCAGTTTTGTATTATCTGCAAACTTGATCTATTCCTACATCTAGGTCATTAGTAAAAAAGCTGTTTAAACAACACCGGACCCAAAACAGATCCCTGTGGAACCCCACTTGAGACCGCCCTCCAATCTGACATCATTCCATTAATAGTTACTCTTTGTTTGCCGTCCATTAATAGTTACTCTTTGTTTGCCGTTCTTTTAACCAATTATGTATCCACTTAATGGTAATTCCATAAAGCCCACATTTCTCCAGCTTACCTCTCAGAGTGTCATGTGGGACTTGTCAAAATCCTTGGTGAAGTCCAGGTATATTCTGTCCACCGCACTACCCCATCCACCAAACCAGTTATCCTGTCAAAGAAGGAAATCAAGCTGGTTTGGCCTGATTTGTTTTTGGTAAACCCAGGCTGGCTGCTAGTGATCACCTCTTCATCCTCCAGGTATTTGGAAATGGAATGTTTTATACGTTGCTCTAGTAGCTTCCCAGGTATCGAAGTCAGGCTGACTGATCTATAGTTCCCCAGTTCCTTCTTTTCCCCCTTTTAAAAGATGGGCACAATGTTCACCCTTCTCCAGTCTTCTGGGGCCTCTCCTGTCATCCATGAGTTTACAAATACTATTGCCATTGGCTCTGCGATTTCTTCAGCTAATTCCTTCACCGCCGTGGGGATGAATAGCATCCGGCCCTGCTGACTTGAATTCATGCAAATTGGTCAGAAGATCTCGGACGTGTTCTTTACTTATCCCGATCTGCAGCCCTTCCCCTTTGTGGTCTGTGATAACTTTGTTAGTTGTCCAGTCACATGTTATTTTTTTGTGAGAAGACTGAAGCAAAATAGGCATTGAGCAGCTCTGCCTTCTTATCATCCGTTACCAGCTCCATTGAGCAGTGGGACCACACTATCCCCGATCTGTCTTTTTAGTCTGATGTATTTGTAGAACCTTCCTTGTTGTCGCTAATGTTTCTTGCCAGTTTTAACTTCTTCCTTGCCTGGGTTTTCCTGATTTTTGTCCCTACACACTCGTGCTATTCCCATGTCTACTCCTTAGTGACATGCCCCTCCCTCCATTTCCTGGATGTCCTTTTTGGTTTGTAGATAGCTAAAAAGCTCCTTGTGCAGCCCCAACATAGGCTGCTGCTACAGATGGGGTAGTGCCTATGCTGTGACTCCCTTGCTGTAGAATTGTGCTCCAGCACAGAGCGGTCATTTAGAGCTTTTTGTTTCTGTGGCAAAACCCGTGAACAGAGTGTGGAATTCTGCAGTGTCTGCTTGAGTCTGCAAACAGCCATGAGACTAGCTCTGGGTGTGAACACTGGAACCTACAGCTGACTGCTGGAAGTGTCGTCATTAGAATCATAGAATATCAGGGTTGGAAGGGACCTCAGGAGGTCATCTAGTCCAACCCTCTGCTCAAAGCAGGACCAATCCCCAGACAGATTTTTTGCCCCAGATCCCTAAATGGCCCCCTCAAGGATTGAACTCACAACCCTGGGTTTAGCAGGCCAATGCTCAAACCACTGAGCTATCCCTCCCCCTGCATTAACCACTGCACAGCTAGTCACTGCAGGAACATTGAGGCAGTGTGCTTAATCTGCCCTCCCAAACTGGTCCCACACCTCCCCCGGGATCAAAAGCCCCAATTACCAGTGACTAGCACCTCCAGCTTCACCCCGACCACTTCCGTGATGCAGTTAGTGGCTGAGAATGCAGGGGCAGCATACAACGGAACTTGCTCTTCACCCACTTCTGCGCTGCCCTCCTTCAGTAAAAGCCTTCACTCCCGAAGCGTGACCAAAGCTGTGCTGAGCCCCAGGAGCCTGGGCACAGCCTTGGGTGTCAGCTTAGTGTGGAGAACATGTAGGGGGCTTTGTTCTAATGGGCCCGCCTCTTGCTAGTGGTTAGAGCAGGCGGCTGGGCAAGTTGTGGTATGACCTCGGGCAAGGCCCAGACCCCTGGTTCCCAAGCTACAAGGATGCTGCACAACCCCACTGAGAGCCTCTGCTGGACACTGCCATGGTAACATCTTGGGGACTTAGTTGTCCTGAGGGTTGTGTAAATGAGAGGAGCCCACTGGCAGCAAATGACTCCACCGGGCAGTCAAAGCCCTGCGGGTGTTGCTAGGGTTTTTCAGGGCAGAGTTTAGCATTGATGGAAAGGAATGTGGTTGATGCTGGCTAGAGCAGGTGGTGTAAAATCCCTCCCCCTTCTCCCAGTGCCCCCAGGTATTACCCATTACTGCCTCTCCTGCGGGCGGGCAGACTGTCCTGCTTCATTGTGCCCAATTCTGTAGGCGATTGGGCTGCAATGGCCACACTCCTTTTCTTGTTTTCAGCCCCATGACCTGTAGCTCTGGGGTTGGCAGCTGTTGCCTAGGGTCAGTTCCTGTCTTCTCAATTACATCGTCTTGTGCCTGGAGTCTGATCACCTTTCTCCTCTCGTAGGTGAGGACAACGACTATACTATCTGGCTGGCTCACTCCAGCGAGCCCGGCAGCCGCACTGATGGCTGTGTTCTGGGCTATAAGGAGCAGTACCTGCGTCTCCGCAAGTCATCTGTCTGTCAGAATGGCCGGGATTACGTGACGATGAAGCAGCCATCTGTCTGCCCGTGCACGCTGGAGGACTACCTCTGGTATGGCAAGCAAAGGCTTGCTCCCCTTGCATGGCGAGGGGTCTGGCATAGTTGGGCAAGGGGTGATGTCTATCTGCTAAGGTTACTAGAGTGGCACTGCATCAGGTGGCACTCTCGTCTGGGGCTCAGGTGGTGGCATAGGAACTGCCTTTGCGTAGGACCCGCTCACGTGGATCATCTAGCCCGGTAGGCATGTAGGGTTTGTCATACCGGCTCAGAGCATCACCCAGCGAGTCAGGGATCCCACTCCTAGTGCCTGGTGAAGGCAAACCTGCTCAGAGTGCACCACACATGGTGCCATGCTGTAACTAGGGGGTGGGGGGACCGCTAACCAGACACTGACTTCCCTACGGTGCAAGTGGGCATGCCAAGATCTGACCTACAGCCTAGCACAGCATGTATCCGCTTGGCTAGAAGAGTCCACTTCAGGTGGTCCAGGACTGTCTGTGTGATAGCGCTCTAGCTGGCTAGGTGAAGTTCACCCCTGAGCCATCACTCAGTGTGTCACTCACACCCGTCTCTGCTTTTTATCCTTGCACTGCAGCGATTTTGGCTATTTCCGCCCTGAAAACCAGTCTGTCTGCGTGGAGCAGCCGGAGCTGAAGGGCCATGACCTGGAGTTCTGTCTCTATGGCAGGCAGGAGCTGCTGACGACTAGAGGGTAAAGTGGTTTTTTAACAGGGATTCGCTCAGCAAACACTGGCCCCAGATAGGGGCAGGAGCAGCATGGCAGGGACTCCTGGGAGCAGGGGGATAGATCTTGCTGCTACCAGTGGGTAGGGCTACAGGGTGGGAATTAGGAGGACCTGGGTTCTGTGCCAGGCTGTATCACCAATTTCCCCTCTGGGCAGTGATGGTACTTCTCAGCTTTGCCCCATGGCTTTGGGACAAGTGCTGCTGTAGCATACTCAAGTGGGAAACTGCCCTTCTGGTCCTTGGAGGCCAGTGCTGGGCACACAGAATGGATGTGGATACCCCTGCTGCTGGCCCTGTGCTGTTTGTGGGGGCAGTCGATCATGGAGCCAGACCTCAGGGGAGCCTACCCAGCTTTAGGAGGCCGTTCCTCTGGCCCCCTGGCAGGATACGGCTGGAGATCTCCCAGCAGGTCTGGGCGTAGCTTTTGGATCCTGGCTAGGAAACCACGTTGCTCTGCACACTTTCTGCCCCTCCCAGGGTGGGGGTGGGGGGTTTGATATCTCCAGGAATGGCCAGGCAATCTCTGAGCTGGCCTGGGAAGCTCCCTCCTGATCATCAGGCCCTGCAGGCGCTTTCTTCCCTGACATTCCAGGTATCGTAAGATCCCGGGAGACAAATGTAGCGGTGGGAAGAGTCCGAGCCGTGAGGTGACGGACCTGAAGAGGAAATGCACAAGCAACTTGTTGACCCCCAGCCAGCTGGTAGGTGATAGCAAACGTGTGGGGAGCCAGCCAATACCAGGGCGTGAAGTGCTTGGGATCCTTGGGCTGTGAGGTTCTTGTACAACTGCCAGGAACTGGAGCAGTCTTGGTTTAAATTTCATGTTTTGTGAATGTAGCAAAGCTTCCTTTCTCTCTCTCTCTGCAGTCCTCTGCCTCCAGCTCTGCTCCCATAATCCTGGCTGTCGTGGGCGTGATGCTCCTCACCATCATAGCTGGAGTCCTGATCATTAAGAAATACGTCTGTGGGGGCAGGTGAGGTTTGGGAGGGGTTTCACACGCAGTCGCTCTGGCTGAAGTATTACACATCTCATAGATTTTAAGGCCAGAAGGGGCCATCGTGATCATCTAGTCTGACCTCCTGCATGTCACAGGCCACAAAACCTCACCCAGCCACTCCTGTAACAGACCCCTAACCTCTGGCTGAGTTACTGACATGTTCAAATCATGCTTTAAAGCCATCAAGTTACAGAGAATCCACCATTGACACTAGTTTAAACCTGCAAGTGACCTGTGCCCCATGCTGCAGAGGAAGGTGAAAAAACCCCAGGGTCTCTGCCAATCTGAGCTGGGGGAAAATTCCCTCCCAACCCGAAATCTGGTGATTAGCTAGACCCTGAGCATGTGGGCAAGACCCAGCAGCCAGACACCTGGGAAGGAATTCTCTGTAGTAACTTGGAGCCCTTCCCATCTAGTGTCCCGTCACTGGGATTTTTGCTACTGGCTGTCGCTGCTTGGCCACATGCCATCGTAGGCCGTCTCATTGCACCATCCCCTCTATAAACTTATCAAGGTCAGGCTTGAAGCCAGTTAGGTTTTTTGCCCCCTCAGCAGATACGTCCATGCTGCAATCTAAGGTGTACGTGCAGCACCCTGGCCAAAAGTAGCAGTGTAGCCCAGTGGCACAGCTTCAGCACAGGCTGTCCGAGATCCCGGGCACCTGCTCGTGTTGCTCAGACTGCGGCATAGGCATATCCTGACATGGCTGTGAAATCTCCCAGCTTCAGTTAAGTGAAGGTCATTGATGGTTAGCAGCTCCTGTATCCTCCCCACAGTCACTAACCATTCCACTACATAGTATGGTGTTGTACTTAAAGTACTGCACAGGATCTTTTCAGGGGGAATAAGGCAAAACGCCACATTTATTAGTAATACATGTATTCATTAACACTGTCTCATATGCATATGATATATATTACACTCATGCGCGCGCGCGCACACACACACAAACACACTCCGTCTTGTTGTTGTTACCAATTAGTTGCTCCCCTTAACTGCACTGGCCAGGTGAGTTAGATGGGGGAGGGGGTGGAGCTGGGCTTCTGCCGATCCGGATCCATGCTCCCATGTTGACAAGACGAGAACCGGGGTCCTCTGCAAGACACCTCACTTTTATAGCAGCTTCCCTCTCATGCAAATCTGTACCAGATTCAAAATCTGTGTCTCTGTCCATTGGTCCTTTGTGCTGCTTCCTTCTGGGGGTTGTCCCAATGCTGCAAAGAGGGTGTTTCCAAAAGAAGGTGCTTGCTTCTAACCCCCGGAGGCCGTCAGTATGTCTGCTTGTCTTTAATGAGCCCACTTGACACGTTTTATTGTCCTTGGGTCTGGCTCCCAGCCCCTCTCCAATGGTTGAGGCTGTCTGGAGGTGCTGCCTTCCATGCCTTGCTCATCCACACTTCATTCATTCAACAGGGCAATTGATTAAGAGTTGGGGGAATCTTGTTCTACTGCTAGCAAAAAGACATTTTTCTTCTATCTTATTCTGTCCTTAGGGGCTATAATATTATATCAAGGGCAATGCAAAGTTTCTACATGAGGCTTTGATACAAAGTCTCCATATACCAAGGCTCATCAGTACAAGGTTTCTATATGAGGCTTTGATACAAAGTTTCATGAAAACAGAGGTCACACGTGGGTAGACCCACCACAAGGTTATATAAAGAGGCACAATGTAAATTCCACTGCATAGTACGGGTCATCTTAAAGGCCTGGAAGTCTTCCCCCAGCGCTGGCTGCCATCCTTCCCAAGCTCCTAGGGCATTAGAAGGTCTTGCTGTTTGACATGCCAGAGGTGCAATAGACAGCGTGGCATGTCCCTGACTCCTGTGTCTGCTCCACCCCCAGGTTCCTGGTCCATCGCTATTCCGTCCTGCAGCAGCACGCAGAGGCGAACGGGGTGGAAGGGGTTGAAGCTCTGGATGCAGCCAGCCCTGCTAATAAAGGGGGCTACCATGACGATTCTGACGAGGTAGGTGATTGGAGGGTGGTGCAGATGCAGCAGAGAGCAGCACCTGAGAATGGCATGTCCTCCTCAGTGTCCTGGGGAACCAGGGCTTGAGTTGGATGCTGGAAGGATGGGGTTAAGAATGGCTGCTGCTCCCGTGCTGGGAGGGTACTGAATGTCAGGGCCATCTGAAACTGCCCCTTTGTTTGAGCAGTCCTAGTGGAGTGCAGACCACAGCCACCAGCAAAGGGAGAGTAGGGCTGGCGCTGGAGAACCTGCCTCCCACTCAGTGTCATCCCCAAGCTGCAGAAGGCCAGGCCGGTCGGGGCTGAACTGCCGGGGTTGGCCTGCTTGCAGAATGAAGGCCCTGAGCCGGGCTGGGGAGCAGCTCCAGCCGAAGGAGCCTTTGGGGGGCGGGTGGGCGGGCAGGCCAGTGGGTTCTGAATGGGGCAGCTGGTGAGCTGCAAACATATTCGGGCCTGGAATGTCTTCAGCGGCTTGGAGAACACTTGATCTTGGGGTCTCCCACTCAGCCTTGGCGGGGCGGACTAGTTCTCAAGCGTCTCTGAAAGTCACTCCCGTGTGGGCTGAATGGCCTGCGTGAAATAAGTCAGTCCCAGTCCCGTTCCTAGGTGGTCTGTCTGAGAGAATAGTGCAGCGGGCCCTCTGTGCCGGCAGGCTGAGCCCCGGACACTGCCCCCACCCCCATGTACTTAACCTTCTGGGCCAGGAACCGCATGGCGCATATGAGAAGCTTGCACTACGGTGGGGCCTGTCTTGTCGATAACAGGACTTCAGTCCTGGGGCTGTTAGGCAGAGGAGTGGGCTTGTGCTGTCCTGGTGGCATCATCATCCTAGCTATCACACAGGCTGAGACCTTCACGTAGTGCTGAGTTCCCAGTGGCCCCATGGCTTCCTGAGCATGGGGGGACGGCAGCAGGTGTGGTGTCCCGCTCTCTCCCATTCCCAGGGCAGGAGGGGAGTGATCCTGGGCTGGGATCTGACCGAGATGGGGGAGGCTCTGGCGCTGTCTGCCCTGAGGGGTGAGCACTCGTGTTCTCTCCTCAGGACCTCCTGGAGTAGGGGCACGTCGCTGCTTGCTGGCACTGGACAAGTGGGTTTGGACGCTGCCACAGATCTGCAGAACAGCAAACGCCTCCTCCAGCCCACGTTTCTCCGCAGTGGCCGCCTGACCCCTTTCCGAGGGACTCCACGCTCCTGTCACTTCCCTTGAGATTGTCCAGAGCCAGCAGCGCTGCTGACCCGGGGAGGAGACAGGGAGCTGCTGCAGCGACCTGGCGGCCCAGAGGCCGGGGAGTGGGGGACGTGGGCGTAATTTAACTTTATTTTAATGAGATTTCTTTCCAGCTGGTTGTTTTTTAAGGAAGACTAAATAGGAAGGTGAAACCAGCATTTCACTGAGCACTAATCATGACGAAGGTGCAATTCACCCTGCTGCAGAGAGAAGGCTCTTAACTCCAGCGTCACCCCTCGGGGGCTCATCTCTGCCTTGGCATGGCCTCGGCTGGGCGAAGGTGCTGGTGGCGCTGGCCTATCCCCACCACTTCACCTAGCATGGGCAGGCCTCGGGGCCCCTGCCAGGACGGCATGTCGCTTAGCCAGCACCCTGCAGGGCCACGGGCTAAAACGGGGGAGCGGGGGGTGCCTTTGATTTCATCATAGGAGAAGTGATTGGATGGAACCAGCGTGGCGCATCAAGTGGAGTTCATCTCTGCGCCAGAAGTAACCGCTGGGACTGGCCCTTGTGGAACCAAAGCACTGAACTGGGAAAGCACCATGTCTGCAAACACCGGCAGCAGCAGCAGGGGAGGGAAAGGGGTTATTTTTAGTTCTAGGAATAAGTGCAACAGAAAACTCAGTAGGAATAAATCTCCTGCTTCTTGGTGTGTTCTTCGGGATGGTGAGAAGCATGTTCCAGGTGGAAATGTCAGTGCTCTGGCAAAGAGCCCCATGGCTTCGCTTAAGGGGGCAGAAGAGAGAGGCTCCTAGTTTTCGAACATCCACCTGTTTTCCCCCCTAAAGCAATAGGAGACCAGCTGCTTGGTAGCTCCTAGAGCTGCTGTTGATGTGGCCAGGATCCTCAGTGCCCCACCCTTCCCAGTGGTAACACCTTTGAGTGTGATATCGCCTGACAAACTGTAAGCTGCTGCTCTAGGCACATTTCCCCTCGGCTGAGTACACTGCAATGTGTCCATGTCCCTTTTTAAACGTCTAGTTGTCCTCTGCAATAGATGCTGCCCTGCTGATTGCGGAGGGGGTGTCTAGGCCAATGCCTGGCTGGCCTTTGCACTTGGAGGACTGGGTGATAAAAAGTGAACATACAGAACAGTCTCTCAGATATAACTGGTGTTTGTTCTCCAGGGCTGGGTCCCAGCGGGCTGCCATTCATCCGGTGCATTGTTAGGCACCAGCGTAGGCCAAGATGCAAGGAACACAGTTCAACCCCAGGCACGCGGGAGACAGAAGTCTCAAGAACTGGTATTTTTCAAACTTGGCTTATTTGATCTGAGACGGCTTGCCTGGAATTGTCCATCTCACTGTCCCATTAGCAGCTTCCCCTTGACTTAACTCTTCTTTGACACTTTAAACCCATTTATTGTGACTCTTAACGTTGCTAAGTCCCAGCCTTGTCAGGGCTCAGTGTTGCAGCACCAGCTGACTTAGGAGCATAATGTCATTTTCAAGAGTGCTTGGGCTCTGTCTACACTGCCTGGGTTAGCGGAACTTGAGCCGGCAGACGTAGGGCTTGAGCATCTACACTCATCTGTAACCCTAGGTTCGGAAGTCTTGAACCCTGAAATTTGGCCCACAGGATGGTGGGTGCTTTCTGCAGACTCCCAGAGTGTGAGCCCTGTGGAGCTGCATCTACACTGCAAAGCAATAGGGCTTGAACCCTGGGTCCTGGCTTGACTCAGGCTCATATGCTCCACCCTGTGGGATCCTGGATCGCTGGGTCCAAATCCTGCGTTAGTATGATTTGTGTGTAGACGAAAGGGGTGGGGGGTTAGGCTTGAGCCTGAGTTCGAACCCTGGGCTTACATTGCAGTGTAGACATACCCTTAGGCTCCCGAGTCTCACTGAAAGACACTAGGACTTAGGCTCCTAAGTCAGTTAAGTTCTGCAACAAGGAGTGGAGCAGCCCTTAAATACCTTCACAAAAATCTGGCTGTAGCTACCGAATTCCTGTTACACTGGGGCTTTCCTTTAAAAATGTACAGGAAGAGCCATGCTGTTCCTGTGGCCACTAGAAGGCGCAGTTTCCCCAGATACAGCTGGAAGGCTGCTCTCCGAAGCTGTGCTTCTTTTGGAGTAGCCTATTGCAAGGGAGCGAATGTGATCTGGCTAAGATAGAGGCTGCTCGGTGGTGAAGGCAGATCTGGGTGCCTTTTCCTAGGCAACACATTGCCAAACTCTACCCTGGTCCCCTCAGTATCCAGCAGGTGTTTACGCAGCTGGTCATGTAGAATAGGAATGAAGTAGCTTAGCCTGTTTGCCTGGAGAGTTTCTGGTTCCCAGACTTGGTTTAGCAAAATTTCTTTGTAAAGAATGAGCTTTTGAGGAGCTTTCCTTTAGAATTTGACTAGCAGCCAAATAGCCGCAGCTGGCCAAAGCGCCAGGAGAAGCTCTGGGTCCACGTTCCTCACCAGCTGGGACCAGAGGCTGAAGAATAAATGAAAGGCGGCTGCTCTGTCTCTGGGAGTCTCCTGCAGACTGTCTCAAGCACTGCACAGCACAGCCATCTGGGGCAGAATCAGACGTCCACGGCTCTTAATCCTAGAGCGGTCACTGGAGCTCCAGACAGCAGCCTGTGATGGGAAACAGCAGCAGAGCATTTGGGGGATGGGACGGTCAGATGCACGAATGTAAAACTGGCTACACATTCTCAGGCTCTTGATACCAGCCTGTTCTGAAGGCACATCCTCGTGTACAGGCTGTTGAGGAAGCTGGTAAACTGTGGGTCTCTTTTGCACACCCTCTGCCCCATTTCCTGCCCCCAAACCCAGCAGCCTTGATGTTCGCTCTGCACACGGTAGAGCATCTGCCCCCCAGGAAGCTCGCACACCAAGGGGGTCAACGCATCCCTGGGGAGAGACAAATGTCATTGTTCTGGTGAGCAACGGTGCATTTCCCCATGGGCCTGGGCCGTGCAACGGCAGCCCTCCTCTCCCTGAGCAAAGCACGCTGATGCTGCTGCATCCCGGTCCCTGCAGAATGGTGGCTGCCTGAGCACTGCCCTGGGGCTGCTGTCGCGTGGCATTGAGCACCAATGCTGCCCCAATACCCTTGGCTTACCAGCGTGCCTGCAGGGCAGATCAACACAGGGATGCTGTGCCACGTGCCCTGCCCAGGATATGTCACCACGTAACTAAAGCCAGAGCCCCTGCCCTGCCATGTAGAGTATCTGCGGGGTCCAGGCCAAGGGCAGGTCCAGGGGACGGGATGAAGGGGTGTGGCTGGGGTATAACTGTACTAGAGAGACAAGGGGGGGAGGGGATCTTTTATTGGACCAGCGTCTGTTGGTGAGAGAAGTCAGGGCTAGGGAATGACTTTGTACTGGGATTTTTCTGTATATTTGCAATATTTGGGTTAGAAATAAAAACCAAATGGACTTTGTGTTACCTGCTCTGTGGGCTGCCTTACTGTGCGAGCGGGAGGGGTTGGCTCCTGCTAGACTCCTCTAAAGCGCCCTCTCCCACCTGCCCCAGCGACAGGCCTTAGCAGACCCCTGGGCACTGTAACAAACTCGAGGTGCTTTCTCCTGGGCCCAGCTCCCCCACCAGTTTCTGAACGTGCCTAGCCACCGTAACACAATGTAGGGGCGGGGTCAGGGGATAGCAGCACAATCAATCTGTTTGGCCATGTGCCCCTCTTAATGGCTCCAGTAAGTCTGTTATTCGGGTGGCCACTTCCCTGCTTAATGCACTTGTCTGGGAACACACTGTCAGTAAAATGTACAGTCGATTAGTCCTATTGAATCTCCATCTTACCAGTGGCAGGAAAACTCCCCTCCCTTTGCTCACATGATCCTTCTGCCTTGCAGAGAGAGGTGGGCTTCCATGTCTGGCAGCCGTAAGGGGAGCTGCATGAAAGCAGTGTGGGCTTGCCCTTGGGGCGGGTAGCCTGGGAGCAGCAGGACATTTGGGGTGCTGTGCTGCGGGCCAAGGCCACTAGTGCTGGAGGCCTTGGGGGATTGTTGGGAGTCTGAGGAGGGCTCAGACCAAAGCAGGTGGCTATTGGGTGAGTGTAGAGGCCAGAACTGATCCAACCCACCCCTCCCCTTCCAGGGTCTAACTCAGGAGCCCACAGCACGACTCCCCAGGGTGGTTTGTCCCTAGGCACCTCCCCAGGGCTTTTGAAAGGAAAAGCTACTTTAGTGTTTTGAAAACCTATTGACAGAATGGCTCAGTGTGTAGCCACTGTACAAACCACGGCCCCCGTGTGCTGTAGAAAGCCAGTTCCATAACAGGCGTGGTCAGCATGCAAACCGGCGTGCTCTGCCGCTGAGCTGCCATTTGTTACTGTCACGCCTAGGAGACCTGCTCCTGGGTGGGATCCCCCGTGGTAGGTGAACAAAAAGACTGTCCCTGCCCTAAGGCACTGATGATCCTGTACTGTGTGCACTAGATACCTACGGGCTCTTTTAGAACCTGTTTGTATTGTGGTAGCTGCCTGGGATATGTCCGCACTGTGGCTGGGCACAAGCTTCCCAGCCCGGGTAGGCAGACTAGTGCTAGCAGGCAGTGGCGGAGGCCAGCTCCCTGGATCTGAGCTCCGGGAGAGATGGAGCAGGACCCCATGGTGCTAGGTGCTGTACAAATGTTACCAATCTGGTTCTTGTTTTCTCAGCATTCATTGAGCTACTCTGGCACCCAGTGAGGCTGGGGATGTGGGCTCCCAGCACGCGCTTTAGGAAGAACAGCCTTGCGAGGCTTGGGAGCTCAGTGACTCTTTTGGCCAGTGCTACCTAGGGAAACGATCCCTGTAATTCAGGGTCTCTAACTGAGCACCCCAGAACCTAGCAGGATCGAGGGGTTCCCAGCTGAAGTTAACATCAAATGGGAAAGAAGACGTAACTTCTTGAGGGTGATTAACTGCAGGAGCAGCGTAGGCAGGGATGGGGTCACTGGGATTATTGCTGGAGTCTGTAAATGGGGGTGGGGGGGAGACACTAGTTCAACAAGTCACTAGGCTGCTCAAGGATCCCGTCTGTAGGGAAGAACAATTCCTCCAGTGCAGGAGCGGCTGGGTGACTGGCTCTGCAGGAGGTCAGACCGGCCCATCAGCATAGTCCCTGCTGGCCTTAATTCAGTGAGAATTAGGCCTTGCATTGGACAGAGAAACTTCAAAGCCAGGTGCTTAGCTCCTGCTGATGTAACCACAGCGCTTGCTTATCAGACCTTGCCATCTGCATTACTTTGACACAGACTTCACACTGGCAGTGGGATCGAGCATGTTCTGCTCTGTGCCTCCCCATCCCAGCCAGTCTCTGCTGCCTCGTGCCCTGTTGGGCGGTACCATAATTGGGAACAGCTGAGGCAGCACTCTAGGCTGGTGTTTGTTCCATTCTCTGCTCCAAGTTGTGCCGTCCCACTGGCAATTGGCGTGGGGTGGGCAGCAAGATCCTTGCAATCAATTCCCCTCCCTCCTCACAGCTGCTCCCGGGCTCTGCACACCCAGAAATCAATCTGAGCAGCCTGGACTTGTGAAAACGCTTCCCCTGAGCCAGGCAGTAGAGTAACACCTTTCCCAACATGAGGCTGCTCGCCTTTCCCTGGCTGTGGAGGTGAGAGCTTTTAATAAGCACTGTGGGGCCTCTTGCCGATCTGTGCTAGCGATGGACGGTGTTTGGAGGCTTTAATGATGTCTTTAGGGCCTTGGTGAATGCAAACACCAGCTTAATGAACCAGACGGTCTGCCAGTAAATCTTTCTGGCTGGAATTAGCAGATTGAACCAGTGACACCTGCTTTCAGGAGGGAAGGGGGAGGAGTGTGGGGTGGAAAGCAGTCCGGAAGAAAGGTGGTGTTTGAGGATTCAGGGATGTGATTGTTTGGTGGTGGGGGACCCTGCCAAGTTTCTGAGTGTCTTTCTCCGCCACACGCCGTTTGAACCAACAGAGCCTCAGACTGGGGCTTTGGCAGGTAAAGGCAAAAATTAGCTCCTGCGGGCAAAACCTATGTGCACTTCCAGCCCTGCTGTTGGTGCAGTTCAATGAGCAAGTACCAGGAGCTCTGTTACTGGAACAGAGACGTGACCACACGCCCTGGTCCGCAGGAGCCTGCGCTGCGCGGCTGCTCTTTGTGATGGAGGGAGGCAGCCTCCAAGCTCTCCCTGGTCAGGCTGTGGTTGTTTTAAACTTAGAAATATCAAATCTTGTCCCTGCTCCTGTGGGAGATCTGCTTGGAGCAGAAAACTGGAGCTCAGCATCTTCAGATCTCTACTGAAGGGGGATGCTGAATACTTTATAAAGCGCTTTCTTCCCAGGTGGCCAGATTTTGGATTGAACACTGTTAATACTGGAGTGTTAAACAGCCTGATTAAAAATCCCGTCTCTCCACTGCTCTGGCTCTAGCCCTGTGCAATGTCCTAATCTTGCTAGTTCTCCCGTTCTCTGAGGGGTCCTCCAGCAAAACAATAGGGGAGAAAGTGATCAGATTGATTGATTTGTTCTGGTTTTTAGTGTGTTAAAAAAGCAGGAATAACCTTTCCCGTCACGTAATAAAGTTGCTCTTTATACATAAGAAGTGCAAAAAAAAAATAATAATGCTGCCATTTAACACAAAAGTCCTTCTCACCGTTGTGGTAGCAGCAGGGATGAATCCGGAGTCAGTAGTCCTGGCTCCCATTCCTGGCACTGGGAGAGGAGTATGGTCTAGTGGTTGGATCAGGGAAAATGGGAGTTTAGACTGCTGGGTTCTGCCCTGACTCATTGTGTGAACTTGGGGAAATTAACTTCCCCTTTGTCTCCATTTCCCCATCTTTAAGAGGGGCAGAATATCTCCCATCTGGGGATGCTGAGGTGGTTTGTATTTATAAAATGCTTTGAGAGTGAGACCTGCAGCTGGAGAGCTCTACAGAAGGGCAAAGTATGTGAAACAACTTCCAAAAGTACACATAATGGACCTGTAAAAGCCAGTGTTGTGACGACAGGACAAACACCCACCAGCCATGGACTTACCAGGACTCCGGTATGCCAACATGAACCATTATTAGTTAGTCACCTGACTGAGCCCAGTTCCTGCATCAGATTTTTTAGTTGCATGTCCCTGCGTGAAAGCGAAGCCATTAGAAATCCCTGCTCTTCCTTTAAATAGGCTAAGCTCTGTCCCGATCCCGCATGGAAATAGTTGGGCCTAGTTCCCATCTGGGCCAAGCAGGTGGAGCTGGTGTGAAGTCAATGGAGTTGTAGCTGCTTAGGCCAGGTCTCTCTCAAATTCCCTCGTGTTAGAGTTTGGATTCAGCGCCTGCTGGGTCCCGTTGAAGGGCAGTGATCTGCTAGAGCAAATGTTTATAAATCTGCACCTGCAGTAAAGGCTTTGGTTTCTTTGGCTCCCGGCACATTATAGCTTCACATTTGGAAAGGAGCGGGTCTGTTCAGTCTGAACGAGCTTCCTTCTACAGCAGGGAAAATAACAGAGCAAGAAAGAACCAATGGAAAGTCACAGAATATCAGGGTTGGACAGGATTTCAGGAGGTCATCTAGTCCAACCCCCTGCTTAAAGCAGGACCAAGCCCCAGAGAGATTTTTGCCCCAGATCCCTAAATGGCCCTCTTAAGGATTGAGCTCATAACCCTGGCTTTAGCAGTCCAATGCTCAAACCACTGAGCTATCCCTCCCCCGTAAGTCTTTAGGGCGAGCGCAGTGTGTGAGACTCGTTCTGTAAGACAGCTGCCTCACAGCTCTGCTCCAGGCAAGCTCACTGTATCAAAGCCCAGGATGCAGACCACAGTTGTGGTAGTCAGAGCACTGAGTAAATAACTGACTTTTTGGTTCAGTGGCCAAAATTAAAATAATAATAATTAATAATAATAAATAAATAAATAAATTGGGGGGGGGGGGCGGGTGAAACTATTCCCCAGATTTGCCCTGGATTTATGAAAAATACATTTTTTAGCAATATTTCTGTTCACTGAAAATTTGATACCCAGCTTCACTGTGTACCTCATGTAGTTCCTTCCCTGTCAGCCCCCATGGTGCCCCTGTGTCCTCTGGAACAGCGAGTGCTGTGAGTCGGGCTGGACTGGGGGTTCCAATCTCGATCCAAACTCCCCAGAAGCTCAGCGGTGGTTGGATCCAGGGGGTCGATTTCAGCTGCTTCTTGGTTATTTGGAACAAGTGGCAGAAGTAGGCAGAGTCCCCTTGCTCACCCCAGTTCGCAGGTGGTTTCTCCGCCAGGCTGACTGACAGCCATCTGTGCCTTGTGGCTGATCTCTGCACTGGAGCAGGTTGACTGTTTGTTCAGCCAGAGGGACTGTGATGGGCAGCCCTGGGCAGAGCAGGGGTGTTGCTGCCTCCTGAGGTTTTTCTGGCTGGAGTTTATAAATTGTCTCTCATTAGTCAGCAGGGGTTTGCTTGGGAAAGTGACAAGGCCAAGACAAGAGTAGCTGCCTGGGACTGCAGCTTCATCCAGCTGTTCCCTGCAAGGGGCACCCACACCCACTGGAGAGTATCGGGGGTAGCCGTGTTAGTCTGTATCTACAAAAACAACAAGGAGTCTGGTGGCACCTTAAAGACCCACTGGAGAGGTGAGTCCTTTTGGCTTGGACATGCCACGGGCTCCCAGCTTGCAGGCCAGGGAGCCGGGAACCTCTCTGCACTGCAGAAGGAGACGCGCCCAGAGGAGCGGGTTCGTAGAGCTGCGTTTTGAATGCAGGAAGGACGGGGTGTGTTGGGAACTCAGACATCGGGCCTGCTCCTGTGCTCCGGAAGTTCAGTTCCTGACTTCGGTGGGAGCAGGATCGGGCCCATCGGGCGAGTCCAATGTGTAGTGGAGGAGAATGGGTGTCCGGATTCGTGTAAAGCGTGATTCCAGTGAAACTTGGGGGAATCTTCCCAGTGACCAAACGAGAAGCTGCCATCTAACTAGAGCATTTCCTGTGCTGCAGCGTCAGTTCCTAGCTCACTGGCCGAACCAACCCCCCTCCCGTCCTGAGGGAAGTTTCCTGCTCCCCCGCTCTGTCGCTCTCTCTGGGTGAGCAAACAGCCTGCCCGTGAGAGGGTGCTGGAGTTCGGGGAGCCTGTCTGCCCTTCAGAAACAGCCATGCCCAAGGCAGTCACACGTGGAGGTTAGCTGGGAGAAATAACCATGTCATAGAAATTTCTGTCCGTTCCAGCTGAGGAATAAGGAGAGACGGACACAGCTAGCCAAGCAAGGAGCCCCGGGAGGGGCGATCCGTTTATTTCAATTGCAATTGGGTTCGAGCTCATAAGTCAGCAAGAACAAAGAAAACACTTACACCAAAGCATTATATGCAGTTGCTTATGATAATCTATCGCTCTATGATTGGCCAAAATTTGCTATCATTACCATACATAATTAGCAAGTTACATGTATCTGCCCCTCTTATGACCCCTTATTGTTCATCTACTTGCCCCCTCCTCCTTGCTTATTTTGCAAACTAAGCGATTAGCTATCTACAGGACGCAGGCACAGAAAGGTCCATTGTCTCCAGGTTTGGAGTTTGGCAACATTTCCTCTTGAAGGAACTTCCTGACTACCTATAGCTGACCCTGCATTTTGTCCTTCTTCTTTCTCCCATGTGTACGTGATAAATTTGCCCCCTGGCACTTAAGTAGAATAATTTTATATCAACCACTAACCCCAACAACAGGGTTGGTGTTGGACAAGGCCCCAGGCAAACCGGCCCTGCTCCAAATTGCTTGCTAGGTGCTTTACCGAGCGCAGCAGAACCTGAGGAGCTCTGGCCTCCTGGACACCCACCTAGAGCCTGTGTCCCTCAGCCGTGGACACTGGGCTCCTGCACATTCTCCCACCTTCCTGCCATGCTTTGAGTATTTTATTCTCCAGCAGTGCCTGGCTCTCCTGAGGCCACTTCCCGACCCCCCAGTACGTTTCTCTAGTGGTGTGGTCAGACTCACTCTAATTAAATCTGCCTCTTTGAAATGATCCAGCTGCTCCTGCCTTTACTGGGCTCTTAGTGCTACGAATCCACCACTGGCCTTGAACTACAGCTCCCGGCATGTCAGCTGAGGCTGTCTTGCTCACTAGCTAAGCAGGAGGCTGGGATGCCTGGGTTCTGTTCCCTGAGCAGTCACAGATCCCTGCTAGAGAAACCTCTCGGGGGTTAGTATTTGCTCTGGCATCCTATAGGGCTTTCCCGTCAGGGAGCTCTGTGCCTGGATTTCTGGTGGTTTTGTTTCTGGGAGTCAGAATTTCTCAGGCTGCCTCGTGAATTTGTTACTCATCCCGCTTCCGAGCACCAAACCTCCGTATTTTCCTCTTGGGGAGCTGTGCTTCTGACCGTTCTCTGAGGGCTGTACCCTTAGCACTGCTGCTTTCTTTGAGGCGTGGTCTACACTACAGACGTATAGCGGTATAACCGTATCACTCAGGAGTGTGAACCCCCACCCCCACCCCGAGCGATATTTATACTGACCTCACCCCGGTGTAGACAGCTCCCTGTCAACGGGAGAGTAGCAGCGTCTTCACGAACCTGCTACAGCAGCGCAGCTGCACCAGTGTCGCCGCTGCGCTATCCGTGAAGACAAGCCCGTAGGTGCTGAATGCCAAGCTAACTTTGCCCTTTGATTTCCAGAACAGAGCGACAGGGCCAGCTGCAGCCGAGCTCCGCTTGACAAGGCACGTCAGCGTTGCTATGACCTACAACTCCAGTGCAGGGAACAGCTCCAGCTCTGTGCTGAGTGACCTCTTCCTCCTCCAATCCAGGAGGCTCTTTGCTTCCATCTACTTTCTCATTTTCCTGCTGGGTGTGCCTGGGAATGTCCTGCTGCTCCTGGTCCTGATCCCAGACCTCATGAGGACTGGTGGCAGCCACGTCTCCCGCCTGACCGGGCCCCTGCTGGTCAATATTGCTCTCCTGGACCTCCTCTTCTTCCTCTACGTCGTCCCGGTGATGTTCGGCAATGTGCTCTTCAAGGGCTGGCCCTTGGGCTACGTGGTGTGCGTCACATACAACAGCCTGTCCCTCTCCATCATCTTTGCCGATTTCTACAGCCTGCTGGCAGTCTCCCTGCTGCGCTACGTGGTGGTGACCCACCCCACGCGCACCATGTCTGTGTCCCAGAGGCTCATCGCCTGTGCCTGCGTGTTTATATGGGTGCTTGGCTTCCTCTTCTCCATCCCCTTGTGGATTCACTACACAACGGTGGAGGTAGAGGGGGAGACGTACTGTGTGAACCAAATGCCCAAGCAGCAGTTGGCTCTTTACTTCAGGCTCCTGGGGGGCTTGGCGTTCCTTCCCCCCATGCTACTGATGATCCTCTGCTACTCCAGTATCATCTTCACCCTGTGGGTTAGGAGGGGGCTGGCCGTCCACACGGCCTCCAGTCTCCAGGTTAACAGGCGTGCCACGGTCATGGCTCTGGTCACTGTGGTGACCTTTGTGGTTATGTGGGTCCCCTACTGGCTGGTGGTTTTCCTCACGAAGGATGATGAGTTGCTCACCACAGGCCCCATGTACTTGGCGTCCAACCTGACCACCTTGCTGGCCTACGCCAACCGCTGCGTCAATCCCATCATCTACTTCAGCGTCTCCAGGCAGTATCAGGCCGGGCTGAGGAAGCTCGTGAGGCAGACAGGGTGCTGCCTTGAGCCAAGGTGCTCCACGGACACGGTCAGGATGGAAGTTGCGGCTGGTGAGGGAGGAGCGCTGTAGGGGCTGATGGGGCTGGGCGGAGCTGAGATGAGGAAGGCATGGAGCAGGTCTGATGCTCTCCGTCCTAGCTACATGTGACTATGCCCATTCCGGGCTGCTCCTGGTCCCTTTCCCGTGTGCCTGGGCCACATGTAGAGGGGCTGAGCTGGGCCTCATCACTCAAGCATGAGCCTTTATTGCCTGTAGAGCAAGAGGCCCCAAGTTCAGTCCCCATGGCTGGTGGGTGTGTAATATTGCATACGCCAGATTAGCTCTTCAGTCCCTGTCCTGGGCCCAGGGCACCCCAGACTGGGCCATTCCCAAATGGTGCCGTAGACACCCAGCCTCCCAGACGTGGTGAAGAAGTCAGCAGGGCGGGCAGCCTGACTGGCTGAGAACCAAGCGCATCCTATTGCATGGGGTAAGCTGCTGCCTCAACCTTTCTTGGCTGTCTTGGTTCTAGACAGGAAGCTCCATGGGGCCGCAGCTGTGATATTGTCACAGGTTTGTACATCCTCAGGCATGCTGGGCCCAGCCCGCCTCGACCACAGGAGAGGGGCTGGATGCAGCAATAGGCAATGGGCTCTCTGGGCTGCGCCCTGCATAGGGTGACCACACAACAAGTGTGAAAAATTGGGACCGTAGTGGGGGGTAATAGCTTATATAGGAAAAAAAACCCAAAATCGGGACGGTCTCTATAAAATCGGGACATCTGGTCACCCTAGCGCTGCAGGAGCTCAGTTGCTGATTGTCACAGTCCCGTCAGGCCTTAAAATCTGATTCTTCAGGTGTTGTTTCAACATGACGTTAGCAATAAATCAGGGGCCTGGCCCTCACAGGGAGGGGCTGTATCATCTGGTCCTTATCACGTGTTACGATACCGCCTAGGAGTCCCGTGTTCCAGGCACGGTACAAGTGCAGAACACACAGTCGGCTCTTTGGGGCAGGCGCTAGCGAGGTAAACTAGGAGCTCCCCCAGCCTGCCCCTCCCCTCACCCACTTTGCTCTGCTTTGACTAGAATTTTGGTCTCTAATACTCTAGCAGCTTCATTACAAAATGTGAATAAAAACGAGTGCGTGACAAGAACGTTCCCTTGTCCAGTTCGTTGGGCAGGTGGGGTGACGCTGGGTTGCTGGAGGCCAACAGGCAGAGCTCTGCAAGAAGTATCAGCCAAAGGGGACCTGGCCTCTGTCTATTTGATAGCTCTTGGGTAGCGTCGGTGGATTGCTTTCAATATCAGTTACTGGGGTAGATTAGTGTTAATTTATTATAGTCGCACCCACCAGCCCCACTTGAGATCAAGACCCCAGTGTGCAAGGTGCTGTACATATGTGCATACATAGCTTTGTCTACTCCAATGTTTGTGATTTAGCTCTACCAGTGTAGTTAGATCTACACCCCCAGTCGTGGATATAGTCAGAGCAGGAGAAAGGTGGCTATGCCAGTAGAACTATTCCTCTAAGGCAGTGGTTCTCAAACGGTGGGTTGGGACCCGGTTTTAATGGGGTCACCAGGGCTGGTTTAGATTTTCTGGGGCCCAGAGCCAAAGCTGAAGCTCAAGCCCCTTTGCCCGAGGGCTTCAGGCCTGGGCGGTGGGACCATAGGCGCCAAGTCCTTGGGTGCTCCAGGGCTGGTGAGAAAAATTAGCGGGTGCTTAGCACCCACCGGCAGCCAAGCTCCCCCCTCCCCTGCCCCCCAGCACCTCTCACCTGTCAGGTTTCAGAGTAGCAGCCGTGTTAGTCTGTATCCGCAAAAAGAACAGGAGTACTTGTGGCACCTTAGAGACTAACAAATTTATTAGAGCATAAGCTTTCGTGGACTACAGCCCACTTCTTCGGATGCATATGCATTCGAAGAAGTGGGCTGTAGTCCACGAAAGCTTATGCTCTAATAAATTTGTTAGTCTCTAAGGTGCCACAAGTACTCCTGTTCTTTCTTCTCACCTGTCAGTGGCCCTGCTGACCAACTCCTCCCCCTCCCTCCCAGTGCCTCCCGCCCACCACGAACAGCTGTTTGGCAGCATGTACAACACTCCGGGAGGGAGGGGAAGGAGCGGGGATGGGGTGTGCTCGGGGGAGTAGGTGAGTAAGGGGCGGGGGCAGGGGTGTGGGGTGGGAGTGGGGCAGGTGCAGGGGTAGGAAGAGGCAGGGTGAGGGTTGGGGTTTGGGGACAGGGGTGGAGTGCGGGCGGTGTCTGGGAGTTGAGCACCCCCCAGCTAGAGGGAAAGTCGGCACCTATGGGTGGGGCTCAGGTTACAGGTCCCCTGCCTGGGGCTGAAGGCTTTGGCGCTCTCCCCCTCCCCCCCCCCCCCGCCCCGCCCCAGGGTGGGCTGAAGCTTCAGACTCTCCTCCTGGGGCGATGTAGTAATTTTGGTTGTCAGAAGGGGGTTGGGGTGCACTGACGTTTGGGAATAAGCTGTATCAGCTCTCTCCTCTCGGCTGGGGTACAGCAACCCGCCACACCTGGGCAGGAAGCCTTTGATGAAACTCCAGCTAGTCCAGAACAGTGCAGCACGTCTCCTCAGCACCACGGGCTCCTGTGAGCACATCTCACCCATCCTACATTCTCTACCCCGACATCCCAGAGAACAGGCCTCTGCACGGGGCTCCATGGTCTGGGCCCAGGTAGCTGTAAGAACCTGAACTCTGTCGATTAGAGGATCACAATACTCCTGTCTGACTTGGGAACCTCTGGGCTCTGCTGCTCCGGCCCAGTGCAATGCTCCGCAGTCTGGCAAAGGGGTTTGTGGGGCTGGTGCCCTGTGATATGTGGGACAGAATGGACCATCTGGTGGTTCTCTCTGGCCTTAAACTTGAATCTGTCTCTCTGCAGGAGACACGATTTCCTCGGAGGCCGGTCCCAGGCTGTGGAATGAACCCCCAGGAGGGAAAGGCCATCCCAAACCTCCCCACCTTCTGATCCAAGTGTGAGGCACAGTTCTCTGACCTGCCTCCCATCTCTGCTCTAGTTTTATGTTAATGTGGCTATTTAAAAACAGAATACCCCCCTCCTAAAATCCCCCCAAAACATGACCCCACAGCATGTGCTGCCCCAGGGGGCGGATCAGAGAGCGAACTGTGTGACAGATGTTGGCCACATTGCTTAGTGCACAGCTGGAAGATGCTCAGAAACTCCGGCTCTGTGCCATTTAACTGTATATAGCCGCCAGCCAAACTGGTGCTATTGGTACAAAGTCTGCAGGTGGGGCAGGCCCTGGTATGAGAGACAGGCCCTGCTCCAAAGCGTGTATGGCATAAATCAGTGAGATAGGTCAGTTCTACATGGCAGCGTTTTGTCAGCGTAGCTGTGGGTCAGGACTGTGAAAACATCATGTCCCGTAAGTGACATACCTGCACTGGCAAAATCCCCATGTAGACACAGCGTATACCAGCTTATACCTTTGGACAGGCTAGCTTATGTCGTTTGGAGAGGTAGTGTAATTATACTGGCAAAAGAACTCCTGCGCTAGCATACACTGCATCTTTGTTAGGGTGTCATTATGTACCAGCAAAGTCTTTGTAGACTAGTTCAGAGCATGAAAGGGGAAACTGAGGTACAGGTGGGGGTGTGACTTGCCCAAAGTCATCCGCAGGCCCACGACAGATCCAGGAAGAGACCCCAGGTTTCTTGACCTAGGTGCCATGCCCCAGCCACTGAGCCATGCTGCCTGTCTGGGGAGTTCTTGAAATGCTATAATGTACGCTAATATTGCTACGTTTTATGGCACGTAGGTGGAGCTGGCTATTAGTTTGTTTCTATATACATCTGATTTTACCCTGAGATTCTCCTGTGGCGCTCAGGTGGTGTCCCAGAGAGTGTATTGCTTCACCTCCATGGCGAATCAGCTCTTTGGTCCCTGGGAGGGAATTCAGCAGCATTGGCCTCCGGAGGGAACATTAATGGTGCTACTGTTTCCAGGTGGGGTGGAAGGCAGGAGACATTGGCTCCTGGAACACTAGGTGTGAATGAGCTCAGTGTTAATGAGGTCCCATGGGGAGCAAAGGGGGGTTGCTGGGCTGGAAGATACGTCTGGCTTCTCCAAAGAACTCACCCAGTAAGATTCCATTTCTATCGGCTGCAGCAGCATGCTGGGCTGAGCACACTTGCCTTGTGGTCAACGGTAACATGGTTCCCCAGGCCTGTGACGTGACTAAACCTGCTCTGCAGGTAGGTCCTGTTCTTGCCAGGCGCTGAGCACTCCCACACCGCTCGCGCTGACCTGCAGGACGGCGCCCAGGCTGTAGGCAGAGAGCCGAGCATGTCATTGGTCTCTGGCACTGATCAGTGTAACTTGTGGCCGCAGCCGTGCTCCCCTCGGCTTTGTTTGATGACAAGTCCCAGAGCAAGAGAACTTTAAGCTGCTGCAGCCGGCTTTTGTCATTCTTGGTCCTCTTGGGTGCTTGTTCCAGATTGTCCCTCGCCCTGCAATACTTGAGGCGTGTGTTACAGCAGTGCCCCCAGCTGAAATCAGGGCCTTGGTGCTAGGTGCTGTTCATGCACATAGTGAGAGATGGACTCTTGGCTCCTTTATTTTTAAAACACTCATGCACATGCACACTTGCTTTTTAACATGACGCTGCCCCACCAGCCCTGGTGCTGCGTTCAGCTCTGTGCAAGCCGTTCCCGGCCTGCTCTGCACAAGGCTCACTTCTGAAGGACTGATGGTGTTCTCCATGTGTGGCAGATCGGGAGTGTCCTGGCTCAAGCCTGGCTTTAGGTGTCGTGTGGGGTGCACAGATGTGGCTCTGCCCAGTCAGAGGTGTTCGCCCTGGACGTTTGTCTGGTGGCCTGGGAGAGTAGGACTGATAGTGCTGAATCCCCCGAAACTCACTGCTTTAACCCCAACTCTTCTGTAGTACAGGAACGCAGAGCAACTGAGTGCAGAGCGCTGCTGTAGCTGCCCATCCTGCTGATGCTGCCTCATGGAAACCATCCTCCAGCACCCAGGTCCCTTCTCTTCTGGTTGGGCCCCAGCACAGTCATGGCAAAACTCCTGCTGACTTGACTAGGAGCAGGCCTGGGCCCTTGGTTTCTGATCTAATGTCTAGGAATGTATGAAAATAGGAGCAGTGGGCATCCTGAGTTCCAGCTGCTTGTGCTGGTGATGGCATGGTCCCAATCTTCCAAGGAAAGTCAAAGGAACAGTCCCAAGAGTGAAATGCCTGCAAGCTGCATGGAAATTTAAAAAAAACCCCATCATAATAGAGGCTCAAATTAAATGTATATCCCCAATTAAAAAGAATAGTAAGAGGACCAAAAAACTGCCACCTTGACTAAACCACAGAATAAAAGAAGCGGTGCAAGGCAAAAAGGCATCCTTTAAATTTGGAAGTGAGGAATGTAGAAAGAAGCATAAGCTCTGGCCAGTCAAGTGTAGAAGGATAATTAGGCAGACCAAAAAAGAATCCACAGAGCAACTAATAAAAGACTCAAAATCTAACAGCAATTTTGTTTTAAGTACATCAGAAGCAGGAAGCCTGCCACTCAGTGGGGCCACTGGATGATCAAGATGCTAAAGGAGCACTCAAGGAAGACAAGGCCATTGCAGAAAAACTATATTAATTCTTTGTATCAGTCTTCACGGCTGAGGATGGGTAACTGGTTAAAAGATAGGAAACAAAGGGTAGGAATAAATGGTCAGTTTTCAGACTGGAGAGAGGTAAGTAGTAGTGTCCCCCAGGGGTCTGTACTGGGCCCAGTCCTATTCACCATATTCATAAATGTTCTGGAAAAAGGAGTAAACCGTGAGGTGGCAAAATTTGCAGATGATACAAAACTACTCAAGATAGCTAAGTCCCAAGCATACTGCAAAGAGCTACAAAGGGATCTCACAAAACTGGGTGACTGGGTAACAAAATGGCAGAGGAAATTCAATGTTGATAAATGCAGAGTAATGCACATTGGGAAACATAATTCCAACTATCCATATAAAATGATGGGGTCTAAATTAGCTGTTACCACTCAAGAGAGAGATCTTGGAGTCATTGTGGATAGTTCTCTGAAAACATCCACTCGATGTGCAGCGGCAGCCAAAAAAGGGAACAGAATGTTAGGAACCATTAGGAAAGGGATAGACAATAAGACAGTGAATATCATAATGCCACTATGGAAATCCATGGTACGCCTTGACTAGTGTATGCAGTTCTGGTCGCCCCACCTCAAAAAAGCTATATTAGAATGGGAAAAGGGCAACAAAAATGATTAAGGGTATAGAACAGCTTCCATATGAGGCAAGATTAAAAAGACTGGGACTTTTCAGCTTGGAAAAGAGACAGCTAAGGGGGGCTCTGACAGAGGTTTTAAAATCATAACTGGTGTGAAGAAAGTGAATAAAGAAGTGTTATTTACTTCTTCATATAACGCACAAATCAGGGCTCTCTCAATGAAATTAACAGCAGCAGGTTTAAAACAAACAAAAGGAAGCATTCACACAACAGTCAACCTGTGGAACTCTTTGCCAGGGGATGTTGTGAAGACCAAAACTATAACTCAGTTCAAAAAAGAGTTAGATCAGTTCCTGGAAGATAAGTCCAGCAATGGCTATTAGCCAAGGTCAGGGATGCAACCCTAGGCTCTGGGTGTCCCTAAACCTCTGACTGCCAGAAGGAGAGCTGGCTGTATTTTAAAGAATCCTTATTGCGGTTGCAGGAACAAACCATCCCAATGTGTAGAAAGAATAGTAAATATGGCAGGCGACCAGCTTGGCTAAACAGTGAAATCCTTGCTGATCTTAAACGCAAAAAAGAAGCTTACAAGAAGTGGAAGATTGGACAAATGACCAGGGAGGAGTATAAAAATATTGCTCAGGCATGTAGGAGTGAAATCAGGAAGGCCAAATCACACTTGGAGTTGCAGTTAGCAAGAGATGTTAAGAGTAACAAGAAGGGTTTCTTCAGGTATGTTAGCAAGAAGAAGAAAATCAAGGAAAGTCTGGGCCCTTTACTGAATGAGGGAGGCAACCTAGTGACCGAGGATGTGGAAAAAGCTAATGTACTCAATGATTTTTTTGCCTCTGTCTTCACGAACAAGGTCAGCTCCCAGATTGCTGCACTGGGCAGTACAGTATGGGGAGAAGGTGACCAGCCCTCTGTGGAGAAAGAAGTGGTTCGGGACTATTTAGAAAAACTGGACGTGCACAAGTCCATGGGGCCGGATGCGCTGCATCCGAGGGTGCTGAAGGAATTGGCGGGTGAGATTGCAGAGCCATTAGCCATTATTTTTGAAAACTCATGGCGATCGGGGGAGGTCCCAGATGACTGGAAAAAGGCTAATGTAGTGCCCATCTTTAAAAAAGGGAAGAAGGAGGATCCGGGGAACTACAGGCCAGTCAGCCTCACCTCAGTCCCTGGAAAAATCATGGAGCAGGTCCTCAAGGAATCAATTATGAAACATTTAGAGGAGAGGAAAGTGATCAGGAACAGTCAGCATGGATTCACGAAGGGGAAGTCGTGCCTGACTAACCCAATTGCCTTCTATGATGAGATAACTGGCTCTGTGGATGAGGGGAAAGCAGTGGATGTGTTATTCCTTGACTTTAGCAAAGCTTTTGATACGGTCTCCCACAGTATTCTTGCCGCCAAGTTAAAGAAGTATGGGCTGGATGAATGGACTGTAAGGTGGATAGAAAGCTGGCTAGATCGTCGGGCTCAACGGGTAGTGATCAATGGCTCCATGTCTAGTTGGCAGCCGGTTTCAAGCGGAGTGCCCCAAGGGTCGGTCCTGGGGCCGGTTTTGTTTAATATCTTTATTCATGATCTGGAGGATGGTGTGGACTACACTCTCAGCAAGTTTGCAGATGACACTAAACTAGGAGGCGTGGTAGATACACTAGAGGGTAGGGATCGGATACAGAGGGACCTAGACAAATTAGAGGATTGGGCCAAAAAAAACCTGATGAGGTTCAACAAGGACAAGTGCAGAGTCCTGCACTTAGGACGGAAGAATCCCATGCACTGCTACAGACTAGGGACCGAATGGCTAGGTAGCAGTTCTGCTGAAAAGGACCTAGGGGTTACAGTGGACGAGAAGCTGGATATGAGTCAACAGTGTGCTCTTGTTGCCAAGAAGGCTAACGGCATTTTGGGCTGTATAAGTAGGGGCATTGCCAGCAGATTGAGGAACGTGATCGTTCCCCTTTATTCGACATTGGTGAGGCCTCATCTGGAATACTGTGTCCAGTTTTGGGCCCCACACTACAAGAAGGATGTGGAAAAATTGGAAAGAGTCCAACGGAGGGCAACAAAAATGATTAGGGGTCTGGAGCACATGACTTATGAGGAGAGGCTGAGGGAACTGGGATTGTTTAGTCTCCAGAAGAGAAGAATGAGGGGGGATTTGATAGCAGCCTTCAACTACCTGAAGGGGGGTTGCAAAGAGGATGGAGCTCGGTTGTTCTCAGTGATGGCAGATGACAGAACAAGGAGCAATGGTCTCAAGTTGCAGTGGGGGAGGTCCAGGTTGGATATTAGGAAAAACTATTTCACTAGGAGGGTGGTGAAACACTGGAATGCGTTACCTAGGGAGGTGGTGGAGTTTCCTTCCTTGGAGGTTTTTAAGGCCCGTCTTGACAAAGCCCTGGCTGGGATGATTTAGTTGGGAATTGGTCCTGCTTTGAGCAGGGGGTTGGACTAGATGACCTCTTGAGGTCCCTTCCAACCCTGATATTTTAAGTTGGGACTGGACAACAGGGGATGAATCATTCTATTCTGTTCATTCCTCTGAAGCACCTGGCATTGGCCACTGTCACAAGACAGGATACTGGGCTAGAAGGTCTGACCCCGTCTAGCTGCTCTGGTGTTCCTGCTGCCAGTGCTGGAGCAAGGAGCAGCACAACAGTCTATTGGCTTTTGTTGAGTTTCTTTATTGTGCATTTCATAGTGACTCAGGAGCTGTCACTTCAGCCTCTGGGTATGTCTACACTACGGGATTAATCCGAATTTATATAATTCGGATTTGAAAAACAGGTTGTATAAAGTCGAAATGTATGCGGCCACACTAAGCACATTAATTCGGTGGTGTGCGTCCAAGTACCGGGGCTAGCGTCGATTTCTGCACCGTTGCACTGTGGGTAGCTATCCCATAGCTATCCCATAGTTCCCGCAGTCTCCCGCGCCCATTGGGATTGTGGGTTAAGATCCCAGTGCCTGATGGGACAAAAAACATCGTCGCAGGTGGTTCTGGGTACAGCCTCACCTCCTCCCTCCCTGCATGAAAGCAACGGACGGCAGACAACCATTTTCGCGCCTTTTTTCCTGGGTGGGTGAACACTGCAGACTCCATACCACGGCAAGCATGGAGCCCGCTGAGCTCAAGACAGCAGTAATGAACATTGTAAACACCTCGCGCGTTCTCGTGGAGTTTATACTCAGCCAGGACCAGAAAAACGAGGCGAGGAGGCAGCGGCGGCGGCAGCGCAGCGACAAGCATGATGAGGACATTGACATGGACATGGACACGGACACGGATACAGAATTCTGTGAAACCACGGGCCCCGGTGCTTTGGAGATCATGTTGTTAATGGGGCAGATTCTATCCATGGAACGCCGATTCTGGGCAAGGGAAACAAGCACAGACTGGTGGGACCGCATAGTGTTGCAGGTCTGGTACGATTCCCAGTGGCTGCGGAACTTTCGCATGCGTAAAGGCACTTTCATGGAACTTTGTGACTTGCTGTCCCCTGCCCTGAAACGCCAGAATACCAAGATGAGAGCAGCCCTCGCAGTTGAGAAGCGCGTGGCGATAGCCCTGTGGAAGCTTGCAACGCCAGACAGCTACCGGTCAGTCGGGAATCAATTTGGAGTGGGCAAATCTACTGTGGGGGCTGCTGTGATGCAAGTAGCCAAAGCAATCACTCAGGTGCTGCTACGAAAGTTAGTGACTCTGGGAAATGTGCAGACTATAGTGGATGGTTTTGCTGCAATGGGATTCCCTAACTGTGGTGGGGCGATAGACGGAACCCATATCCCTATCTTGGCACCGGAGCACCAAGCCACCGAGTACATAAACCGCAAGGGGTACTTTTCAATGGTGCTGCAAGCACTTGTGGATCACAAGGGACGTTTCACCAACATCAACGCTGGCTGGGCGGGAAGGGTTCATGACGCTCGCGTCTTCAGGAACACTACTCTGTTTAAAGGGCTGCAGCAAGGGACTTACTTTCCGGACCAGAAAATAACCGTTGGGGATGTTGAAATGCCAATAGTTATTCTTGGGGACCCAGCCTACCCCTTAATGCCATGGCTCATGAAGCCGTACACAGGCAGCCTGGACAGGAGTCAGGAGCTGTTTAACTACAGGCTAAGCAAGTGCAGAATGGTGGTAGAATGTGCATTTGGCCGTTTAAAAGGTCGCTGGCGATCATTATTGACTCGCTCTGACCTCAGCCAAAGAAATCTCCCCATTGTTATTTCTGCTTGCTGTGTGCTCCACAATCTCTGTGAAAGTAAGGGGGAGACCTTTATGGTGGGGTGGGAGGCTGAGGCAAATCGCCTGGCTGCTGATTACACGCAGCCAGACACCAGGGCGATTAGAAGAGCACACCAGGAAGCGCTGTGCATCAGAGAAGCTTTAAAAACCAGTTTCATGACTGGCCAGGCTACAGTGTGAAATATCTGTTTGTTTCTCCTTCATGAAAACCCGCCCCCTTTATTGACTGATTTTCTGTAAGGAACCCACCCTCCCCCTTTCCCCAGCTTTCTTTCAAACCAAATAAAGTCACTATCATTTAAAAATCATTTATTCTTTATTAATAGATTAGAAAAAGAGGGAGGGAACCCGGGTGGTATTTGGGAGGAGGATTGCTGGGAAGGAAAAAGCCACAAAGAAAAGGTTAAAAAAATGACAGCCTTTTGCTTGGGCTGTCTACTGGGGTGGAATGGGAAGGTGTACGGAGCCTCCCCCCCCGCGTTCTTACACGTCTGGGTGAGGAGGATACGGAACATGGGGAGGGGGGAGGATGGAACAGGGGCTGAAGCGGCAGTCTGTTTTCCAGCAGCCGTTCCTGAAGCTCCACCAGACGCCGGAGCATGTCTGTTTGCTCACGCAGCAGCCCCAGCATTGCATCCTGCCTCCTCTGGTCTTCCTGCCGCCACCTCTCATCTCGAGCGTCTCTCCTCTCCTCACGTTGGTCCCTCCTCTCCTCACGTTGGTCCCTCCTGTCCTCACGTTGGTCCCTCCTGTCCTCACGTTCACTGGCTTCTTTCCTATACTTTGAAACTGTTTCCTTCCACTCATTCAGATGAGCTCTGTCACTGCGGCTGGATTCCATAATTTCAGAAAACATCTCGTCTCGCGTTCTCTTCTTACGACGCCTTATCTGTGATAACCTTCGGGATGGAGGAGGGAGGCTTGAGGAATTTGCAGCTGCTGTAGGGAGGGGAAAAAAGAGAGACTTGTTTAAAAAGCTACATTTTGCAGAACAATGCTTATATTCTTTCACGGTGACCAACACTATTCACATTACATAGCACATGTGATTTCTGTGCAAGGTCGCATTTTGCCTCTTAATGCTGAGTGCCTGTGGCTTTGCTGCTAGAGATCACAGGTTTGGGCAACAGAATTCGGCTTGCATGCGGCCATGGTAAGCCATTGTTTTACAGCTTCTGCACCCTCCTTTCCCACATACCAAGCATAGCCTGTAGAGTGCTGCGGTTTTTCTGTTAACATTCAGCAGCAGCAGAAAACAAACTAACCACCCCCCCTCTCGCCATGAATTCTCTGTGATGATCGCTGTACCCCTCCCCTCCACCGCGTGGCTGGTATCAGGGAAGATCCCTGCAGGCACCAAACTAACCACCCCCCCCCTGCCGCCGCCCCCCTCCCGCCATGAATTCTCTGGGATGATCACGGTACCCCTCCCCCCACCGCGTGGCTGGTAACAGGGAAGATCCCTGCTAGCCAAACGCGAAAAACTCAGGGCCAATTTCCCATCTGCGCTTGGCTAACTGCAGGGAAGGATTTATTTTCCGCCACAGGCAAACAGCCCAGTAGGAACGGCCACCTCTGTCCCCTTAATTAAGTTCCCGTATTTCAACCAGGTTACCAGGAGTGATATCACTCTCCTGAGGATTACACAACAAGATAAAGAACGGATGTTGCTTGAATGCCAGCAAACACAGGGACCATACGCTGCCAGGCTTTGTCAGGCAATGATACCAGATTACTTGCTGCAAGCATGGCGTGGTCAAGTGTCCTACCATGGAGGAGGGAATAAGGATGCACTGCCCAGAAACCTTGTGGCAAGGCTTTTGGAGTACCTCCAGGAGAGCTTCATGGAGGTGTCCCTGGAGGATTTCCGCTCCATCCCCAGACACGTTAACAGACTTTTCCAGTAGCTGAACTGACCGCAAATGCATCCCAAGTCCTCAGGGCAAAGTAATCATTAAAAACCGTTTGCTTTTAAAACAAGTTTTATATTTTAAAAGGTAAACTCACCTGAGGTCCCTTCCATGGGGTCAGAGTCTTGGGTACTGGCTTGGGAGGCTTGGGAGGGTACTTCAGTCAGGGTGAGAAAAAGATCCTGGCTGTTGGGGAGAACGGAGTGCTGTGTGCTCTCTGCAAGCTCATCCTCCTCCTCCTCCTCCTCCTCTCCCCCATCGGCAGAATCCTCAGGCGTCGCTGATGAGACTATCCCCGACCCAGAATCCACGATCACAGGTGGGGTAGTGGTGGCAGCCCCCCCTAGAATTGCATGCAGCTCGGCGTAGAAGCAGCATGTCCGCGGCTCTGACCCGGAGCGACCGTTTGCCTCCTTTGTTTTTTGATAGGCTTGTCTGAGCTCCTTGACTTTCACGCGGCACTGCTCAGAGTCCCTATTGTGGCCTCTCTCCATCATGCCCTTGGAGATTTTTTCAAAAGTTTTTGCATTTCGTCTTTTAGAACGAAGTTCTGCAAGCACTGAATCCTCTCCCCATACAGCGATCAGATCCAGTACCTCCCTCACGGTCCATGCTGGTGCTCTTTTTCGATTATCAGCCTGCATGGTTACCTGTGCTGATGAGCTATCTGTGGTCACCTGTGCTCTCCACGCTGGGCAAACAGGAAATGAAATTCAAATGTTCGCGGGGCTTTTCCTGTCTACCTGGCCAGTGCATCCGAGTTTAGATTGCTGTCCAGAGCGGTCACAATGATGCACTGTGGGATAGCTCCCGGAGGCCAATACCATCGAATTGCGGCCACACTATCCCTAATTCGAAATGTTAAAATCGATTTTGGCGCTACTCCGCTCGTCGGGGTGGAGTACAGAAATCGATTTAAAGGGCACTTTACATCGAAATAAATAGCATCGTTGTGTGGACGGTTGCAGGGTAAATTCGAATTAAAGCTGATAAATCCGAATTAAAGTCGTAGTGTAGACCAGGCCTCTGTCTCTGCTCCAGATTTCCTGTGACCTCGGGTAGGTCACTTCATCTCTCTGTGCCTCCATTCCCCATCTATAAAACAGAGCTAACAGCCCTCCTGTTCGCCCCGTGTTTGTCTGCCGTGGCTAGTTAGCTTGCGAGGTTTTCAGGGCAGGGACTTCTGTGTATGTACAGCACCTAGCATAATGGGGTCTGCATCTGGGCTGAGGCCTCTTAGTGCTCCATACAATAACGATTACTAATAACCAAATACCTGTGGGGTAAGTCCTGCTCTCCCGCTACATTTTAAAGGCTGGTTTCCTGTTTGTCTGAAATATCAGCTGAGCAATTTGTTAACATGCTACCCCTCTTTTTCTCTGTCATGGTGCCTATTGGAACCTCCGGGCGCTCGGCTTGGCTGGGAAGTCTGTTATTTTCCTTGGCAGGGCTGATTTGAAAAGAAAGTGATTTTTCCTGCAGGGACTTGTTGATGGTGAACACCCTGCATTGACTAAGCTCCTGGCCAGTAATGAAAAGTGCCACGAGACGGGAAAAGCAAGCCCCTTCCCTTTCCCTTCTCTTCTTTTGTGTCCCTTTCTGCTGGTCCACACGGGAAGAATAAAGTAGGTTACTTCAAAATGCCCCATCCCAGAGATGCCTTGTCACTGCTCTTCTGAGCAGCACTAGCTAGAATACAGCTCCCACAGGCCTGGCTACCGCGCATTGCAATTGGAGGTGTGATTGCAGCTAGACATACTGGTGCCTGATCTATTGGTTGTGTGTTAATCATATTGATTACTTAAAAATTCCCAGTTAACCCTCTGAAGTTTGATAGGTTCTCATCCCAAGATCAGGCCCAGCATTATTTGAATTCCTATTTCACTGAGAACCCCAACGTGCATAGCTGCAACACTCATACGTAGGAAAAACCTTCTGTAATAGTAATAGTTTTATTAACAGTTAGCAAAGTTATAGCCCCTCCAGCCCAGCAAGGTAGAGCGAGATAATACAGAGTGAGCTGAGAATCCACATCCTCCCACCCTCCCCTGCAGAACAACCAGAAGTATTAATCATTGTCTTTAGCATCATCTTCTCATCACCATCAACCGTGGTCGTCATCCTGGCACCTCCCAAGAGCTGCACGTAGGCCAGGCTACAACTTTTGTACTGTGTTATGCTGATGCCATTCTGCCTAAGGCATGGTCACTAGCGGTTTCTCCCCTTTTCCTAATCTGCAGCTCCTAACCCTACTAATATTGGGGTGCCCTTCTCCCACGGTTATTAATCCTTTTGCCGCTAGTTCATTAGCACATAGGTCACTTAGTTACCATGGCATTCTTGGGGTGGACATCTGCTGATGTCCCTAAGGCCTTTTCTACACTGCAGAGTTTTGTCGACAAAAGTTATACTGCTTTAATTAAACCTCTGTTGCATGTCCACACTATGCGCCTTGTGTCGGCAGAGTGCATCCACATTAGCAGCTCCTGCATCGACACAGAGAGCAGTGCATTGTGGGGTAGCTATCCCACTGTGCAACTGGCTGCAGGTGCTTTGGGAAGGGTATGCAATGCCTCATGGGGCAGGGACATTGTCACATGATGCAGGTTTCTCAATCCCTTCATCCCATGGGCATCCTACTAGATTGCCAGCCGCTTTTCAACTGAAGTGACGGGGGCGGGGGAAGAGTGTGTGACAGGGAGAGTGTGTGTGTGTGTGTGGCAGGGAGAGAGACAGAAACAGTGTGTTTGTTGCGGAGAGTGTCGGCATGCAGTCTTTAAGTTCGGACAGCAGCCTGAACAACCAATTCTGGGGGAGGAGGACACCCCCCATCAGTCCCCAGGGGAGGGGGACATCCCCCCGATCAGCCCCCAGCTCTGCACAGCACAGCAGTCTCTCCCCCTCCCCCAGCAGCAGCAGCCCACTCTGCCTGCCTGCCTATGGTTCTGTGATTCCCTCCGAGTTCTCCCACAGCCTCCTCAGCTACCAGGAGGAGCATCCTCAGCAGCTCCGGCACTGGAGCACCCACAGGAAAAAAATAGCAGGTGCTCAGCACCCACTGGTGGGCCCCGCCAATCAGCTCCTCCCCCTCCCCCCTAGCACCTCCCGCCCACCATGATCAGCTGTTCAGCAGCATGCAGGAGCCTCTGGGGGGAGAAGCAGGGGCAGGAAGAGGCAGAGCAAGGGCGGGATGCTCTCGGGGGTGGGGCGAGAAGAGGTGGGGCAGGGGTGGGACCTTGGGGGGAAGGGGTCAGGGATGAAAGTAACTGAGGATGCTTACCGGGGCTCCCGGGCTAATTTAAAGGGCCTGGAGCTCCGGACGCCCTTTTAAATCGCCGGCCCCAGGGCAGCTGCCCCCCCCCCCCAGCCTGTCAGCGGCCAGGGGCGGGGGGGCAAAATGGGCAGGGACGTTAAAGCGCTGCAGGGTCCTTTGCCGCAGCAGCGCTTTAACGTTGCTGCGCCCCCCACCCCGTCGGTGGCCCCGCTGGTATGGACCCTACTGGCAGGGCCCCCGCCAGGGGAGGCAAAAGGGGCAGGGACATTAAAGCGCTGCCGTGGCAGCGCTTTAATGTGGGCTGGGTATGGGCTGGTGCGGGTTCTTACCGGTACGGAGTACCGTCCCGTACCGGCTCACTTTCACCCAGGAAGGGTGGAGTGGGGGCAGGGCCTGGGGCACAGCGGGGCTCGAGCAGCCCCTGGGAACTCAGAAAGTTGGCACCTCTGGCTCTGTGAGCTCTCCAGGCTGAGGAATGTCAAAGCTTCCTGGAGCATTGAAGGGGTTGGGGGTGCTCAAGCCTGCTGGGCAGCCTTCAAAACCGTGAGCAGAGAGGTCATGGTAGGCATTGTGGGATACTGGGGGAGGCCAGTTGTGTCGACATAACGAGCGGCAGCGTCTACACTGGCACTTTGTCTACAAAACTTGTGCGCAAAAAGCCCTATGTCTCTCATCAAGATAGGGTTGCCAGGTGTCCAGTTTTCAACTGGAACGTCCAGTTGAAAAGGGAACCTGGCAGGATCCAGTCGGCTCAGCTGACTGGACGCTAAAAGTCCGGTTGGCCGCAGTAACTGCCTCTGCCACTGGGGGTGGGAGGAACGGCAGCGGCAGCTGGAGCCCCATGGAGGAGTTGCTCTGTGCTCAGCTGCTAGATGTTAGAGAAAATTTTGAAGGAGAAATTAGTTGAGGACCTGGAGGGTAGTGGCAATTGCGATAATTTACAACATGGTTTTACGAAGGGCAGATCGTGTCAAACGAATCTGATCTCCTTCTTTGAGAAGGTAACGGATTTATTAGATAAGGGAAATGCGGTGGACCTAATATACCTGGATTTCAGTAAAGCGTTTGATACTGTACCCCATGAGGAATTATTGGTTAAACTAAAAAACATGGGGATCGATCTGAAAATCCAGAGATGGATAAGGAATTGGTTAATGGGGAGAATGCAGCGGGTCGTATTGAAGGGTGAACTGTCAGGTTGGAGGGAGGTTACCAGTGGAGTTCCCCAAGGTTCGGTTTTGGGACCCATTTTATTTAATCTATTTATAACTGACCTCGGAACCGATTGCAGGAGTAGGCTGGTAAAGTTTGCGGATGATACGAAGGTGGGAGGCGTTGTAAATTCGGAAGAGGATAGGGATATCCTGCAGGGAGACTTGAATGAGCTTGTGAATTGGAGTGTCAGAAATAGGATGAAATTTAATAGTGAAAAGTGTAAGGTAATGCATTTGGGGATGACCAATAACAATTTTAGTTACAAGATGGGGACGCATTGGTTAGAAGTAACGGAAGAGGAGAAGGACCTAGGGGTCCTTGTAGACCGCAGGATGACTATGAGTCGACAGTGTGACGTGGCGGTGAAAAAAGCCAATGCTGTCTTGGGATGCATTAGGCGAGGTATATCTAGTAGGGATAAGGAGGTCCTGCTTCCGTTGTACAAGGCGCTGGTGAGACCTCATTTGGAGTACTGTGTGCAGTTCTGGTCTCCCATGTTTAAAAAAGATGAACTCAAACTGGAACGGGTGCAGAGAAGGGCCACTAGGATGATCAGAGGAATGGAAAACCTGTCGTATGAAAGGAGACTAGAGGAGCTTGGGTTGTTTAGTCTGACCAAGCGAAGGCTGAGGGGTGATATGATTGCTATCTTTAAATATATTAGAGGGATTAATACAAGGGAGGGAGATGAATTATTCCAGCTTAGTACTAACGTGGATACGAGAACGAATGGATATAAACTGGCCGTGGGGAAGTTCAGGCTTGAAATTAGACGAAGGTTTCTGACCGTTAGAGGGGTGAAATATTGGAACGGCCTTCCGAGGGAAACGGTGGGGGCGAGGGACTTGTCTGGCTTTAAGATTAAGTTAGATAAGTTTATGGAGGGAATGGTTTAATGGTAAAACATAGTTGTCAAGAAAAACCAAGCAATGGTAGGTAAATAGCATAATGGCTAAAAGGGGTCAGGATGGAGACTCTTGCCTATATGCTCGGGGTCTTACTGATCGCCATATTTGGGGTCGGGAAGGAATTTTCCTCCAGGGCAGATTGGCTGAGCCTCTGGAGGTTTTTCGCCTTCCTCCGCAGCATGGGGCAGGGATCTCTAGCAGGAGGGTCTCTGCCGATTGAAGTCACTAATAACAGGATTGGGGACTTCAGCAGCAGAGTCCAGGGAAGGGGCGGGGATGGTTTTATGGCCTGCAGCGTGCAGGGGGTCAGACCAGATGATCATAATGGTCCCTTCTGACCTTAAAGTCTATGAGTCTATGAGTCTATGAGCTGCTGATGCCTGACAGAGCAGTGGCTGGCTTCCGGACAGGCTCCAAGAGTTCCATGTCGCCACCGGGGGGGGGTGGGGGGGGAATACTGTCCCCGATTGCCCCAACCCTGCCCCCTCGCTACAGGGACCGACCCCTCCCTGCCCCTTGCTCCGGGGACGACCCTCCCCTCCACCCTGCTGTGCCCTAATTGGGCAGGCTCCACGTCGGCTCCGCCCAGCCTGGCTCTGCAGGCAGAGGTGAGTCCTGGGAGAGGGGAGTGAGCGGGGAAGTGGAGGGAGGTATGGAGAGTGAGCTGGGGGGAGAGGAGTGAGCGGGGGGGGGGGCTCGTGGGAAGAGGTGGGGTAGGGGCAGGACCACAGGGGAAGAGGCAGGACAGGGAAGGGTGTTTGTTTTTCAGCAATTAGAAAGTTGGCAACCCTAGCATGGTGGCCACCTCAGTCTTGCGTTACCTGGCCATGGTCCATCTCCTCCACTTGCCGCCAAAGGCTTCCACTGCCCAGTTTCATGTGCCTCATGGGCTTTGCACTCTCCATTCCCAGCTCGATGCACTAGCAGGTCATGAGCACCGAGAGCCAGCGCTGCCACCACGTGTCCTGCACAATGGAGCTGCAGAGTGCTCTCCTCTCTCTTGCCTGGCATGGCTTTCCTCCCCGCTGCGCTCCTGACGGCAGCGTGATACTGGGAGATCAGCCAGCTCTGCTGGTGCCTCAGGGGAGGGCTCATCCGCACCGAGAGCTGGTGCCACAACTGTAGGCAGGTCACCACCAAGGTCTTCAACATAGTGATGAGCCTCGTGATTGTGTGGATGCCACATTGGGTGGTGACCTTCCTGCTGGTGAACCACAGTTTGCCACAGCACCCTCCGGTCTTCATGGTCCATGCTGCTTGGCTGGTCCAACTGCTGTGTCAGCCCTGTCGGCTTCTTCGGTTTCTCAGACCAACCTCGGCTCCAGCTGAAAAAAACTGGTCAGGGGGCACTACAAGTGGAGAGTGGAGTGGAGTGGAGGAGGCAGGTGTGCAGAGTGGAGATCGCTGTCTGGGCTACAGCTCCCAGCTGCCACTGACCCTCCTTGGAGACAAAGACCTGGCAACGGGCTCCCTCATGACAGTCAGTTCAGCCTGGAAATGCCAGGAGAGCTAGAGCGAGACGGAATTTTTGATCCGAAATTTTTTTTGGCCAAAAAATGCAGGTATGGGGCAACGGAAACATTTTGTGATGTCATGTCGATTAGGCTGGATTGTTTCAATTAAAACCAAACCTAAACAATATTCTAAAAAAAAATCAAAATGTTTCCTTTTTAACATTTTCAAAACCATTTTCAACTTTTTGATTCCAAATAACTTTGCGTTTAGAAAGTTACTTCGATTTTATTAAAATAAAAAAGTGTAAAACGTTCCAGCAATGTCCAATGTCTCCTCCCACCCGAAAGGAATTTTCTTTTTTTTTTTTTTACTTTTCAGTTTGTGAAAGAAATTGAAGCAAAAATTTTCAAGTTGACCCGAAACTCTTTTTTCCCAATTGTTTGGTACTGCAAGTGACGCGAGAGCTCAATTATTCACACAGCCCTGCCTGTGCTATTGCAGAGCTTCCACATCTGGCTCTCAAAGCTCATCGGTGTGTGTGAAAATAGGGCATTCCCAGATGGCCTCTTGGAATCAACACTGATGGCCACATGGCCCTTGTTTATTCTGCCACTGCCACCAACAGTGCTAGTGCAATGGTGGGTGACTGCCCACAGACGTCTAGGAGTGAAATACTGGCCCCATTGAAGTTCAGGACAAAGCTCCCACTGACTTCCAAGGGGCGCAGTGCGGGCAAAAAAACTGGTTTCAAGACTGAGCTTGATAAATGTCTGGAGGGTGTGATACAACTGGCTACAGTGACATGGAGCCGATCTGCAACTGCTAGTAGCAAATATCTCCAGCGGCCCGTGATGGGATTGGGACACTAGATGGGGAGGGCTCTGAGTTACTACAGAGAATTCTTTCCTGGGTGTCTGGCTGCTGGGTCTTGCCCACATGCTCAGGGTCTAGCTAATCACCATATCTGGGGTCAGGAAGCAATTTTCCCCAGCTCAGATTGGCAGAGACCCTGGGGTTTTTTCACCTTCCTCTGCAGCACGGGGCATGGGTCACTTGCAGGTTTAAACTAGTGTCAGTGGTGGATTCTCTGTAACTTGACGGCTTTAAGCCATGATTTGAGCACGTCAGTAACTCAGCCAGAGGTTAGGGGTCTGTTACAGGAGCGGGTGGGTGAGGTTCTGAGGCCTGTGATGTGCGGGGGTCAGACTAGTTGATCACGATGGGCCCCTCTGACCTTAAAGTCGATGAGTCTGTGACTTCAATAGGCCACAGGGTGAGATTTTTCAGAAGTGCTCAGTTCTGCCCTAACTCTGCTCTGGTTGAACTCGATGGGTGTTTTACCATTAACTCTGATGGGAGCAAAGAAGGGCCAACACTGAGTCTTTGTAACCCCCGTTCTTGAGCGGACAATACAATGGTTAGTGCAAGAATGGTTTTAACCGTGCCATGGCTAGGTCAGCCATTACTGTGCAAGAAAATTGGATCCTATTTATACCCTGTTAACATATATAATTGAAATGAGACATTAATTGCTTAAAATCAGAGTGTACTTGTTAGAGCTAATTATGACGGAGTCAAATTAAGTGCTGACAATGATTATAGGTAGTGGTGACCCAGTTTCAGTGTGTATGTTGCATTGTTTTCTACTATATATTGGAATATTTGCTGTTACTTGGTTCTCTGCCCTGACTCTAATTTGGGGGAGCTACAGGCCATGTGAAGGGCACTGCACACAGGCAAGTCATTCTGTGATGAATGTAGATGCTGTCGCTCATCCGACATCAAGCCAACGGGGTGACGAGTGGGACATTTCACCACAGAGACCCATCTGGACATGGGGAAAGTAGTAAGGAGAAAGCAGAACAGAAGGCCCTGCTGTGCATGGGGTGGTTCTTTGCTATGCACCAATGGAACTCCAGCGAGCTGCTGCCCAAACCTCTTGTCACTTGAAATTCTAGCCGGCTTCCAGCTAAGGTGTCCAGGGTGGAGAAGTGGCACTGGGTTAACCCACTGCACCTCTCACTGCCCCATGCTGCTACAAGGCCAGGCATATGCAGGAACAGGTCCAGCATTGCTTTATTGGCACAGCTAGCATAGAGCAATACTTGGGCATCACATGGCAGCAGCCACTGTGCTATTGACCGCCATTACAGCTGGTCACCTTAAGGGGACTCTTTAAACCAGCCAGATCCTCTCCTGTGTGCCGCTGCGTCTCATCTCCATCTGCCAGAGCGAGGATAAATGCTGCAGGCAGGAAGAGCTGGCATCTATTCCGGGCCCTGGCTCAGATTCACTGTGTGATCTTGGACAGGTCACTTCAATGTTCGAGGCCTCAGTTTTCAGGTCTGGTAAGTGCAGGTGGTCCTGCTTTGAGCAGGGGGTGGGACTAGATGACCTCCTGAGGTCCCTTCCAACCTGATATTCTATGTTTCTATGATTCTATGATTATCCTTCTCACTGGGACGTCTAGTCCATTGGCACTTATAAAACACTTGGAGATCCTCCAGTGGGAAGGGGCTAAATTAGAGATGCCGCGTGGTACAGACAGAGAAAACGTGGCCTGGAGCAGTGAGGGGACATGCCCAAGGTACCATACAAAGCCGGTGGCCCTGACTGCCTGTTGGGGCTATGGAATGAGGCCATGCTTCCATTCACCGCTGGCTGTTGCTGGCCCTTCCAGAATGTGGAACTCCTCCCATGCCCTCCTATGCTAGTGAATCCCAAGGCTGATGGTGCTCTGTAATGGAGGGAGTGTGGCCCAGCAGGTAGCACTTAGCACCAGGCTCCTGGCAGCTGTTCCCAGCTCTGCCGGACTGTCCTTTGCCACTGTGGCCAAGTCACAACTTCTCTGTGCCTCGGTTTCCCCATTTGGAAGCTAGGGAAATGACACTTGCGGGCCTGCTGGCAGAGGGGAGCTGTGAGGCTCTAATGCAGTGGTCCCCAACGCGGTGCCCACGGGTGCCATGGCGTTGCCAAGGGAGCGCTTCTGCCAGCCAACCTGCTGCCGAGGAGCCCGGCCGCCAGACAACCAGCTGCCGAAATGCCGCTGAGAAGCGGCAACGCCAAGAAGCGTCGCCGCTGAAATGTCACTGCTTCTCGGCGGCATTTTGGCGGTGACACTTCTCGATGCTGCTGCTTCTCGGCAGCATTTTGGTGGCTGGTTGTCCGGTGCCCACCACACTCTTCTGGGAACATGAATATGCTATTGCAACAGAAAGGTTGGGGACCGCTGCTCTAATGGCTGGATTGCCAAAGGGATTAAGCACCTCAAGATGTACAGAGGTGCTTATTGGCATTTTCAAAAGCACCTACCCTCCCTGATTCCAGTAGGAGTTAGGCACTTCGGTGGGGCTGTGTGAAAAATCTCACTCGGCACCTCTGTGCATCGTTCAGTGCCTAAATAGCTTTGGAAATCTGGCTCTAAGGCACTAGTGTTCACAAAGCGTTTAGGGACCGTTGGATGGAGGGCTCTGGAAAAAGGCCAAGTGCTCTGGGACAGGGTGTAGAGGGGCGACTGGTTGCTATTACGGCAGCTGAGAGCCCTTCCCAGGCCATATGGTCCCAGCCTTTGTATGGAAGCTTCGATCCAGCCCAGCACTGCTCACAGGCTGGATCCCACCCGACCCCGCCGATGCTACAGCAGAAGAAGCGGAGAATGCAGCACGCCCACTGGGAACTGCTGGGGAGCGTTACAGAGGCATAAATTAACAACCCCCCTGGCTTGCAAAATCCTGCCAGCGGCTCGTTAGTGACCACGAGTGGTCGCAGGGGACTTGGTTCTACGCATCTTTGGAAAGCTGAGGATTAAAATAGCTTCCCCTTTCCACACACCCCTTCACAGGCGGCTTTGGGACAAGTCTGCACAGAGAACTGAGTCTTTCTAGCCTGATTTGCCCAGCCCCAGGGAGCCTGGGGGAAACTGCTCTCTTCCCTCCCCATTTCCCATGTGGCCAGGGAGCATAATATGCCCTGCAGCTGCTGACACAGCCTAGAAGGATGCAAGCGCTGCCCTCGGCCAGCCGGCCGGCCTGCATCTAGACTCCTGAGCCAGGTGAGTTTCCTTTGTCCAGCAGCAGGTGGTACAAATGGCTCAGTCCCTGGGATGAGAGAGAAGGTGTTTCATTGGCTTCAGAAGAGCCATTTCCCTGCAGCAGTTGCTGGGTTTGGCACAGGGATTGCAGCAAGTGTCCATTAGCCTGGGCGTTCAAGCCGCTGCAGTTGAAAGATTGAGCCAAGTGTAGACTGATGCCATGTCTGGATGCCCTGTCTTCTTAGTGCCATGAATAGGAAGTCTCTGGACCCGCTGCTCTGCCTCTCTGCTGTCATTCTCCAGTGCCTGCTGCTGCTGGCCACCGCGATAGACTCTAGGGGTGTGAGCCATGAAGGGACTCAGGCATTTGCAACACTGAGTGTCATGGTGCCGAATGTTTAGGTGCCTACAAAATCACAGAACAACACTGCGATCCGCAAAGCCGGGTCAGGCGCCCAGGCTCCTGTTTGGTGACTGGGTAGAGCCAGGCACCTTAGAATGGGACCCACCGAGCCAGACGCTGGGTGCGGAGCTGCCTGAGCTAGCAGAGGGGAGATGCTGAGCGGTGGGCTGTGCTAAGCCTCTGTTTTCTCAGAGAGAGGCGCCTAGCTCGGCTAGTGATCCAGGAAGGGGAACCTGGAGGCAGGGAGCTCCAGGCACTTAAGGCGTTTCTTCCGGGAATGAGTTAGGCACCTGCCTTGCTCCACACAGAATGGCCAGAGGAGGTGCCCACCTGATAACCCTTAGCCCAGTGGTTAGCGCTCTCCCCTGCGAGGTGGGAGAGCCCTGTTCAAATCCTTCCTCCCCCTGTAGCAGAGGGGGGAACGGACCCTGGGTCTCCCACATCCCAGGTGCGTGCTCAAACCGCTGGGCAGTGACACCAGCGCCGCTTTCTCCTTCTCTGGCCAGATTGCGAATGGGACCTGATCTGGTGAGTGGCCTACCACATTGGACCCCGCCCACGTCTTAGGGGGCCGAAGGCCTCTTTCCCTGGTCCCTGAATCGCTCTGGGGTAAGTCAGGAGAGAGGTCCGGAACGAGGCAGAAACACAGAGGTCGAGGGACTTTTACTCTGGAAAACGTAGCCACTGAGGGAGTTTAGGTGCCTGCAGGGGCAGGGGAATTTTGCTGTTTGCAGTGGAGCCAAAACTGGGCCTCAGGTGGCTATGGATCTTTGAGCAGCTTGGCCAGATCCACAATCTGTTCAGCTTAACCGAGAAGCTTGAGGGGTGACTTGATCACTGAGAGCCTACACAGGGAACGAATACTGAACAGGGCTCTTCAGTCTCACACTGAAAGATCTGCCATGGTGCAATGGCTGGAAGCTGAAGCTAGACCAGATCAGACTGGAAACACAGCATCTGCTTTTACCAATGAGAGAAATTAACCAATTTACTGAGAGTTGTGGAGGATTCTCCATTGCTGACGATTTAAAAATCAAGATGGGATTTTTTTTTTAGCAAAGATCTGCTCTCGTTCACACCGGAATGAATCCAGGCAGGTCCTGTGGCCGGTGCTGTGCAGGAGGTCAGACTAGATAATCACAATGGTCCTTTCTGGCGAGAGCTGAGCTGTGTTCCTGTTTAACAATGAGAATGACCAAAGTGGCAGAGGGAATGAAGCTGTGAGCTAAATGCCAAGCCAATGGGGCAGGCATCCTAGTTGCTAGTCACGCGATAACACCAGAATTCATTGAGCGGATGCAGAGGATTCACCTCTAACTGGCCTAGGTGATTGAGAACCTGACATGGAACCTTGCACATCCAGGTGACCAGCTGCTCTCTGGGCCAGGCTGGCAGAAACTAATCCTCATTAGGTGGCTCATGTGCAACGCGCCTGGAGGGTCACGGTCCCTCTCCCAGTGCCCCTTTGTTACTCAGCAGTGTCAGGTTGGCAGCCAGCAGGGAAGCCAGTTAAAGGGTGTGGGTGAGGGTGGTTGGGGCATGGGAGGTGGTGTGAGTATAGGGTGAGGTAGGGGCAGAGACCAGAACAAGGACCAGCCCTAGACTAGGAGAAATCTAGGAGGCTGAGAACATGGGAGTTTCTGAGCTGGGGCAAATGTGGAGACCATGTGGGTCTGAAGGCTGAGAGGTGGCTCTGGGTCCTGTATACCAGCATCCTCCCTGCTTTATCTCCACTGACTCAGTTATTGGTCCTCGTCATGCTGGGGTCTGAGCGCTCTATAAGCGTTAAGTCACTTAGCCTTGCTCCCGGCCCCCGGGAGGGAGGTGGGTGTCATGATTTGCCCTTCACACAGGAGGAACCAAGGCACAGCGAAGGGAACTGACTTTCCCACGGTCACACAGTGAACCCATGACAGAACTAGGAAGAGAATCCAGGAGTCCTGACGCCCAGAACCTGAATGCAAGGCCGGCCCTTCCTCCCAGTGAGCTGACAGGACACATACTCTGCTTCTGCAATGCAGATGTTGTAGAAAAGAAAGAGAGATGATGGAATCTTCATCTGTTCAGTCGACTCCCCCGGGCAGGGCACTAGAGAATAAACGGCTTGGCTAGAGAGATGGGGGGAGAGTGGGAGGGCAGGGGAGGGGGCAGAAATGGATGAGTTTATTTCCAAAGGTTATTTTCTCAAAGCATTTTTCTGCCTAAGCAGAAGGAGGCTCAAAGAGCTAGTGGGGGCGGGGCGGAGGCAGGAGGCGGAGAGGGGGAGGTCTGGGGGTTACCTAGCTACATGCTAGATTTTGTTTTCTGGCGACTGTACCTTTACATTTCCACTGTCCGCAGACAGACGATTTCTGGTGGGTTCAGATGGCTGCGTAGTGGGGTGTTGTACTCACTCTCATGGGGATCTTACTCATGTTCCTTCCTGCTTTGTTCTTTTCCCATAAGTTAAAGTCAAGGGTCACTTGGCCTCACAGTACCTGGCTGATGTTGCTGCATGTGAAACAGCATCTGCTTGTTCAGGGCTCAGGATTCCCCCTCCTCCCCCCAAGGTGGCTGATTACAGGTTCAAAGAACAAGGCTTTTTGTTTAACTAAGGAGGGATATGATAGAGGTCTATAAAATCATGACTGCTGTGGAGAAAGTAAATAAGGAAGTGTTATTTACCCCTTCGCATAACACAAGAACCAGGGGTGACCAAATGACATTAATAGGCAGGAGGTTTAAAACAAACAAAAGGAAGTATTTCTTCACACAATGCACAGTCAACCTGTGGAACTCCTTGACAGAGGATGTTGTGAAGGCCAAGACTATAACAGGGTTAAAAAAAGAACTAGATAAATTCATGGAGGATAGGTCCATCGATGGCCATTAGCCAGGATGGGCAGGGATGGTGTCCGTAGCTTCTGTTTGCTAGAAGCTGGGAATGGGCAACAGGGGATGGATCAATTGATGATTACCTGTTCTGTTCATTCCCTCTGGGGCACTTGGCATTGGCCACTGTCAGAAGACAGGATACTGGGCTAGATGGACCTTTGGTCTGACCCAGTGCGGCCGTTCTTATGTTCTAACCAGGTTCTCCAGCCCATGGCAGCTTGACCAGCAGCAAATCGGCTCTTTCTAGTGGAGCAGCTGGCTAAGCAGGCAGGAACGCTACAGCAGCAGGGACCAAACCCGGCCCCTCTGGATTCAACAGCACAAGTCTCTGTCCCTTGAGCTTACTGACCCAGCTCTGTGAGCCAAGGCTGTGGTGGCTCATGAGCCCACTAGAGGGGGTTGGTTACACTGGGAGTCCTGAAGCAGCTACACTGCAGTGTGCGCTCTCAAAGAATCAGAAGGGAAATAGGAATAACCCATACCCTAGACAGGATGCTCCACGCAGCAGGCAAAGGTGCTGAGCATTTGCTGGCACCCAAAGGTGCCCAATACGCAGAACTGAGCAAGACCCAAGAGCTGCTGTTTTGCACAATGAGGGCGGGGGGATGGGCAGGAACTGAGCGGCCGGAGAAGAGCCATTTGGGAGTAGCCTCATGGTGAACGATGATGGCAGACTGAGCATCGTTCTGGCGTCGCACCTGGCTAGTGGATACGCACAGGGCGATCCCTGCCCACATCGGGCTAAGCACAGGGCAAGGCGTCAGGACTAGGGTGACCAGATGTCCCGATATTCAGGGCTTTTTCTTATATAGGCGCCTATTACCCCCCCTCCACACACACACATACACACAACCCGTCCCAATTTTCACACTTGCTGTCTCGTCACGCTAGTGGGACTCCTGGAGTCTGTGCCCTGCCCTTACTGACTCCTTGCATGACTTTGGGTAAATTAGTGTCCCTGCGTGCCTCAGTTTCCCCATTTGTAAAGTTAGGCTAATCCCCTTCCTGCCAGGGCTGCTGCTATGTTTGTAAAGTGCATGGGATGGCCAGACAGCAGGTACAACAGCAGGACCCAGTGGGTATTATTGGTTATTATTATTCTAGACTCTGTTGTTCTGCTTTCATTCAAGCTGGAACGATGGATTTCCCAGCCACCACAGCCGTTGTCTTCCTTGCCGCCGACAGCACCCTGAACGACACCGCCGCACGCGGCACAGAACACAGCTTCCTTGGCTTGACCGTGAGGCAGCTCAGATACGTCTTTGCCGCTTTCTGCAGCCTGATCTTGTTAGTCGGTCTTGTAGGAAACCTGTTGATGCTGCTGGTCCTGATTGAGAGTCTCCAGAGCAGCAGCAGCAGCAGCCACATCTCCACCCTGACCAGCACCCTCATGGTCAACATCACCGTCTCTGACCTGCTCTTCCTCCTCTACAACGTCACGGTGTTGCTGCTGACTTTTCTCCAGGAGGACTGGCAGATGGGGGTGACCATCTGTGTCAGCAGCCAGAGCCTCTCCATGTGGACTATGTTCTGCAGCTTTTACAGCATGGTGGCCACATCCATCCTGCGCTACATGGCTGTGGTCCATCCCACCTGCTCCTTCTCCACCAGTAAGGTCCAGAGGCTCCTGCTGTGTATGAGCATGTGGCTTTTGGGCTTCTTCATCTCCATCCCCAACTGGCTGCACCAAAGGGTCATGGCGGTTGGAGACACCCATTACTGCGTGCTCCTCCTGACCCCAGAGCAAACCTTCCTGTACTTCCTCCTCTTTGGGGGCATTGCCTTTCTTCCCTTTGTGCTGCTGATGCTCCTGTGCTACTCCAGGATTGTCCAGTCCCTCTGGTGCCGGAGCACCCATGTGGTCCATTCGTCAGGGAGCACCCAACTCAACCAGAAGGCCACTGTCATGATACTGACTGTGGTGACGGTCTTTGTGCTGATGTGGATACCTTGTTCTGTGGTGATCTACCTCTCTGCCACTCACCGCCTCTCTCAGACGCCTGCGGCTTTCGTGGCCTCTAGTTTGGCCATGGTGCTAGCCTACTCCAACTGCTCCGTAAACCCCCTCATCTGCTTCTCCCTTTCGGACCAGTTTCGGGGTAGCCTGAAAAAGCTGCTCTTTCGGAGAGGCCCCAGGTGAGCCGGAACGTGGAGCAGGTGGTTCATATGGGGAGGAGTGGTATGTAGTTAAGAGAGGAGGCGGTTAAGAGGGGACGTGGTAGAAAGATACAAAGTAATGAAGAGGAAGGAGAAGATAGACTGGGTGCTCCTCTGTACTCTTTCTAGTAAAACAGGAACTAGGGGGCAGCCAATGGAACTGAAAGGCAGCAAATCTAAAACTGATGAAAAGGAAATTCTTTCTTTCTTTCTTTTTCTTTCTTTCTTTCTTTCTTTCTTTCTTTCTTTCTTTCTTTTCTTTTCGTTTGTCCACAAAGCATAATTAACCTGTGGAACTCATTGCTACAAGATATGACTGAGGGCAAAAGCTTAGCAGGATTGAAAAAGGATTGGACAGGTCTATGGATAATAAGAATCACTGTTGTGTTAGAGAAAAATAGAAGGGATTAAACGTTCAGGGCACGATTCAACATCTTAACTGACATTGACTCCCTGGAATCAGGGAGAAACTTCCTCCATGGACAGGTTATTCCATAATTGCCCACCAGGAGGTTTCCTCTGAAGCAGCTGGGGCAGGGCAATCTCCCAGTGATGAGTCTGGACTGGATAATTCAGTTTGGCTGTTCCTAGTGCTGCAGGCCTGTCTAAACAGCAGTGAGCGCTCGCTCGGGGCGTTGTGCATTTTGGGGCCCCTGCACAGACTTGGTAAGTCCCTGTTATTGCTCTGACACGTGCTCGAGCGTATTTACTAGATACCGGGGCTGTCACTGATACCATGTGATCCTCAGCGCCTCCATCTAGCATGACAGAACTCCGGGAGACGCTATAGAAAAGAAAAGCAGTTTTGGTTATGGTTCAGTCCATCATGAAAATAGGAGCCACTATCAAAATCTGGACCTGGGATAGTGGGTTGGGCTTGTCTCAGTGGTAACTCTGACCCATGGAGGGTGTGATCATACCCATGCAGCATTTTCTAGTGTAGACAAGGCCTAAGTCTGGCCTGTGTCTAGAGGCCGGGGACTGGGGTAGGGTTACCATTCGTCCGGATTCCCCCGGACATGTCCGGATTTTTGAACTAAAAATAGCGTCCGGGGGGAATTTGTTAATGTCCGGACTTCCCTCCCCCCCCCCCCCCCATGCAGAGCACTCGCGGCTAACAGGGCAGCCGGATGGTGCTACTTACATGGGGCTCCGACAGCGAGAGAGTCCCTCCTCCACTTCCCCCTCCCCCCCTGCAGCATAGCTCACTCCCTCCCTCCCTCCCTGCATTCGCCTCCGGCAGGCTGGAGCTCCTCCCCCGCTGCTGGCCAGCGTGCGGGGAGAACGGCTCAGACTCAGCAAGCTCCCAGAGAGCCCTTAGGCGAACCGAAGGCCAACGACAAGGGAGCCAGGGGGCAGGAGAAGGGGCAGGGAGGTTCTGAAGGGGGCAGTCAAGGGGGGGGTCGGGAGTTCGGGGGGGGCTTTCTGGGAGGTGTGGGTAAGGTTTTGGGCAGTCAAGGTACAGGTAGGGGGTAGGGTCCTGGGGGGCAGTTTGGGGTAGGGTGACCAGACGTCCCGATTTTATCGGGACAGTCCCGATATTTCCTTCTTTGTCCCGCGTCCCGACCGATGTTCGGTCGGGACACTGGACAAAAAAGCAAATTTGCCCTCCGCTCCGGCGCTCACGCCCCCCCAACCCCAACTCCGCCCCCTCCTTCCCCCATTGGATCTCTCAATGGAGGGAGGAGGTTAGGAGGAGGGTCGGGCAACTACTAGGAGCCTGGGAGGGGAAGGGAAAGTTGCCGCGGCCCCGCCAGGAAGGAGCCGCTGGAGCGCAGCCGAGCGGGAGAGGCGCGGGGCTCCCTGCCGGCGGTGGGACGCGCCGCATGTGCCCACGGCGGGCTGGGGAGCGGGAGGCTCTGCAGGGCTGGGAAAAGCCCTGGCTCCTGCCCGTTGCCCAGCCTGGAGCCCCGGGGAGCCCCTCAGGAGACCGGCCGCTGCTGTGGAGGCAGCAGCCGGGGCTGGCTCTGGCCCGGGTGGGCAGCGTGGGCCGCCGGAGACACGCGGCGAAGAGAGGCTGCGGGGGCGAGACTTGTCCCAGGCAGGGAGGCCGGCGGACAGGGGTGAGGGGCCAGCCGGGGTCCCCATAAACTTCCCCGCCGCTGCCAGGGAGCCCCGCGCCTCTCTTGCTTGGCTGCGCTCCAGCGGCTCGCCCCGCCTGGAAGGAGCCGCTGGAGCGCAGCCGAGCGGGAGAGGCGCAGGGCTCCCTGCCGGCGGCGGGACGCGCCGCATGTGCCCACGGCGGGCTGGGGGGCAGGAGGCTCTGCAGGGCTGGGAAAAGCCCTGGCTCCTGCCCGTTGCCCAGCCTGGAGCCCCTCAGGTGACCGGCCGCTGCTGTGGCTCGGCTGTGCCAGCCCTGGCCCCTTGCACGCCCACGCCGCGGCCAGCCCCGGACTTTGCTTCTTGTCCCCCCCCCGACCTCTTTATCCCTAGCCCCTTCTGCATCGGGGCCAGCTTTTGCCCTGGGGTGGGCAGCACGTGCGCCCGGCGCGGCTGGGGCCTGCTAATGCCCCCCGCCCCTGCGAAACTGGTTTTGGTTTTTTTTTTTTGCTCCGCCGCCATTTTTTTTTGCTCCGCCGCCCCCCCCCCCCGCCCCCCCCGCGTCCCGATATTTCATCCCTGTGATCTGGTCACCCTAGTTTGGGGGGGGGGGTCTTAGGAGGGGGCAGTTAGGGGACAATGCACAGGGAGGCTTAGGTAGGGGGTGGGGTTCTGGAGGGCAGTTAGGAGCAGGGGTCCCACGAGGGGGCAGTCAGGGGACAAGGAGCGGGGGAGGTGTTTGGGAGTTCTGGGGGGGGGGCTGTCAGGGGGCAGGGGTGGGGAGAGGGATCGGAGCAGTCAGGGGACAGGGAGCAGAGGGGTTTAGATGGGTCGGGAGTTCTGGGGGGGGGCTGTCAAGGGGTGGGGAGTGGTTGGATGGGGTGTGGGAGTCCCAGGGCTCTGTCTGGGGGTGTGGATAAGGGTTGGGGCAATCAGGGCACAGGTAGGGGGTAGGGTCCTAGGTGGCCAGTTAGGATTGGGGAGAGGGTCTCAGGAGGGGGCAGTCAGGGGACAAGGAGCAGGGAGGCTTAGGTAGGGGGTGAAGTCTTGGGGGGCAGTTAGGGGCAGGGGTCCCAGGAGGGGGCAGTCAGGGGACAAAGAGCGGGGGGGGGGAGGGTTGGGGGTTCTGAGGGGGGCGGGAAGTGGGTGGGGCAGGGGCGGGGCTAGGGCAGGACAGGGGCGGGGCTCCTCCCGTCCTCTTTTTTGCTTGCTGAAATATGGTAACCCTAGACTGGGGTGGGGTGTCCCCATGGAGGAGGGATTCCAGCAAAGAGCGGCTACTGCTGGAAGTTGGTTTGAGTAACGGAAGCAGGATCTTCCACCGTCTCAGCCTTGGCCTGATTCTGCTGTCGACTTTGATGGGAGCAGAGGTAGGACAGAGCTGAGTGCTACTGAAATTCCCACTCGAGAGCTCGTAGAGTTTTGTGCTTTATTGATTAAAAGTTAGTCACATATGTTAGGGCTGGGCTGTGATTTTCAACACACACGCACACACACAGCCTTCACACACATACCCCCAAAGCCTAGTCCCCCATTTTCTTTTTTCTCTGTGTGGGTTATTACAGCATCACAGCACCTGCCTCACTGTTCCTCAGGGCCTGGCGAATCTCATGAAACGCAAACCAATTTCTGCAGCAAGACAAATGATCCCCAGTGTTCAGCATCAATCATAAATATGAATGCCACTGAGTGTATGCAAGCCCCTAACATGGCCATTTTTAAAAATTCAGACACCGGCTTGACATAATGGCATGGCAGCATGAGTGATTGGCCCTCTGTCTCTCTCGCTCTTGCTCAGTGCAGGAGACAGACAGAGAGAGATGGGAGCAAAAGGCTTTTATAACAGACAGATTATTTTTGCTGACAGACTCTAAAAGAAAGAATGGCCACAGAGCCTGGATTTCTGCATTCAGATGAGAGACGTGACAATCAAGACAACTCCCACATGCCCAGGCTCCCGCTGTCTCGGCTCTTCCCAGCTCCCGGCACAGACACAGGCTGGCTCCCACGCGTAGCCTACAATCCACCTGCCAGCACTCTAGTGTCAGGACTTGTGCCACCCCAACAAACGAGGATTCTCTCTTGGGTTCCTAATAATAAAACACCAGTACTTGGTACCTTCCATCCGTGGGCTCTCAAAGTGCTCTGCAGAGAAGCCTCACAACCTGGTTTTTCTCCGTTGCAGATGAGGAACATGAGGTAAAGCGAATTGCTCAAGGTCACAGTGAAAGGCCCAAGTAGAACCCAAGAGTCCTGTCTGCTGAGCATTGGAGCACACTCTTAAGCCACTAGCAATCTCCCAGTGAAGTTAATAAGCCAGGCGTGGCCAAACCTACTGACCATCTGAACCACATACGACAATCTTCAGAAGTTCGAGAGCTGGGGCGCGCCTGCCGGGCTTCAGCCCCACTCCTGAAGCTGAAGCTCTGAGCCCCAAAAATCCCTCCCTGCTGGGCAAAAGCCAGAGGCGATGTGTGACCCCCACACCCCGATTATTGCCAGGGTTTGCTGGCCCCACTCTGTCACCGGTGTTGCTGGGCCTAGGGTGACCAGACAGCAAGTGTGAAAAATCGGGATAGGAGGTGGGGGGTAATAGGAGCCTATATAAGAAAAAGACCCAGATAAAATCGGGACATCTGGTCACCCTAGCTGGGCCCCTCCCTGCAAGGCAGCTGCTGGAGCCAGCAAGCTGGGAGTTACGGCCATGGGGAGAGCAGCTGGGAGCTGCTGCTTTTGCTGCTGCCTGTCCTTGCAGAGCTAAAGCAGAGGCCCCTCCCTGCAGCTCCACTGCCTCTCCATGTGCAGCTGACACCTGGGAGCTGCAGGGAGGGGCACTGAGGGCGGGGTGGGGGGGCATGCCTGGGCATGTGACTCAAGCTGTTGAGGGGAGCAAACTTTTTAATTGTGCCCCCCCCACTCTCAGCAGGGACCAATTGTCTCTGGCAGAGGCCCCTCGCCCCACCCCTGCACCCCGAGCTCTCCCCACCTCAGTCTGGTAGGTGGAGAATGGGGGACGGGGGAGGGAGGGACTGCATGCGGCTCAAGGGCCACAGTTTGGTCACCCCTGTAATAAACTGTAAAGTGCTTTTTGTTTCTTTAAAGGAGGAAATAAATGTTCATCCCTCCCTCAGCGATCCAGGAGAGGGGCTGGCCATTGCAAAGCACATGGGGTGGGGGCGCTAGAGTCTCTTTGCCAGGCGTAACCAGCAGGGTCGGCTCTAGGATTTTTGCCGCCCAAAACAAAAACAATTTTGGCCGCCCCCCCTTATTTAATTACCCCACCCCCGGCCCCGCCTCAATTCCGCCCCTTCCCCAAATCCCCAGCCCTGCCTCCTCCCCCCAGGCTCTCAAGCCTAGGAGGGAGGGAGGGAGGGGGAGAAGCGGCACCGCGCCGCGGCCACTCGGAGTCTCCCCCTCCCTCCCAGGTTTGAGAGCCTGGGAGGGAGGGGGAGACTCCAAGTGGCCGCGGCGCGGGCGCCGCTTCTCCCCCTCCCTCCCTGGCTCCCAAGCCTGGGAGGGAGGGGGAGCAGCGGCGCGCGAAACGGCCGCTCGGAATCTCTCCCTCCCAGGTTTGAGAGCCTGGGAGGGAGGGGGAGACCCCGAGCCGCCGCGGCACACGAAACAGCTGATTCGCGCGCCACTGCTCCCCTCCCTCCCAGGCTTGAGAGCCTGGGAGGGAGGGCGAGTAGCGGCGCGCGAATCAGCTGTTTCGTGCGCCGTGGCAGCAGCAGCGGAAGTGAGCTAGGGCGGCCGGGGCACATTTTTAGGGGCGGCATTCTGGCGCCGGCCATGCCGCCCCTAAAAATGTGCCGCCCCAAGCACCAGCTTGTTTTGCTGGTGCCTAGAGCCGGCCCTGGTAACCAGAGTGGGGCTGCTGTGTTGTCGGCAGGCTGCAGGGTCAGAGCGCTGAAGCAGGGCTTAATGCACAGACTCTCAGTGCATGTTTATGTGATGGCTGGATGTGTCCAGACAGGAGATGCACAGCAGCAGAGCCTTTTGAGGCACTAGGGGTCACAGGACGGGTGTGACACAGCCCCTCGCTGGGCTGGATTACGCCCCAGGACGTGAAACCTTGGCTCCCTGGTTTTTAAAGACACACTAATACATATTCCTGCTCTTGGAGCCTGACACTTTGCCCCTGGTGTCTGACTTTGTTCTTTTTCCTGCCCTTCCCTAGTGACCCCCCCTCCAAAGCCCAACAACCCAGAAACCCCCCCGCAGCAGAATTCACACCCACGTTAAGTCCCCGAACAGTTAGGGCACAGCGCACTGCTGAACTGCTACACAAGGCTTTAACAGCCATCATTCCCCGATTGTCAGTGTGTCAGTGCGTCACCCTCGGCCAGCGGGGCCCTGATCCTCGCTAGGAACCCTTGGGTGCCATTGCATGCACGTACATAACCATCATCAGCCAGCCTCCTAACCCAGCTTCTAATCTTCACACCCAGCGTAACTGACTGAAATCGTCTTCTCTGCCAAGCCGGCTAACCCTAAGCTACTGCCAGTCTTTGATTCTCCTTTCTGACCTTGCTGCCCAGCGCCGCTCTGCACTGAATCCCCTGGCCAGACCCTGCACCTGGGGAGCAAGCCCAGGAAGGTGAGTCTGACACACACATTTGCCTTCCCGTCCTGTGCTGCTGCCCCACAGCTGGTCAGCTTGGCAGGCAGCCTGGAGTTCTTAGCCAACTAGTCAGCCCAATTCTCCCACGTCCAACCTTCCCTTAGGCCTCTCAGCCCCAAGCACAGCCCCCGTCACAATGGGTCTGAGCCGGTTGTCTGGCAGCTGCCCCCTCCCAAGAACACCCCAAAGGGGCGTCCTGCTGTAGACGGGTGCTGGGTTTGGGGGAATGTGGAGCCGGGCAGCCAGGTCTGTCAGATGAGAGAGGGTCTGGGGAGATCACGGTGGATGCAGGGTGAAGGATGGGAGGCTGTACTCACGCTCCCCAGGATGCTTTGGGGAGGTTGTGGGAGGCGGCTGGCCCCACCTGATCAGGGGCTGGGGCTGAGGAAGCAGTGCTGGGCGCGGGGGGGCAGGGGGCGCCACGGGACAATTTGCAGGACTAAGGGCTCAGGTACTTGACAACTCCGGTAGCCTGGCCAGGAGAAATCCTGGGTCCTTGTTGAGAAGCACTTGCCATGGAGCATGTGGGGCCATCTAAGAGCAGATGCTGCGAGCCGATGGGGGGAAAGGAGAGAGGACTGGGCCTGTTAAGGCAGAGGAGCTCTGGGACATGTGCTCCCTGACGGGAGGTGGGGCTCCAGATGGAGGTCGTGACCGTGCTGCGACCCTGGCTAAGTGGGCTGGCTGGCGGCTTGGTCCAGGAGAAGTTGGGGGGAGGCCCGGCCTGGGTGTGGCTCTCTGTGGGGCGGGGAGGGGCAGATGTAGAAATGGCCTGGAGTAGCTAGTGTGGAATAAGTACCAGCTAAGTACGAGCACTAGCTATTCCGGAGTAGTTCATGTGGCCCCATTCTGGAATAAAAGTCACTCCATTCGGGAAGAATTGCTCCCTTTGGAAGCACACTAATTCTGGAATTAAGTGACTTTAATGACAAAGGAGCAGGGGTGGCTCCAGGCACCAGCGCAGCAAGCGCGTGCCTGGGGCGGCAAGCCATGGAGGGTGGCCTGCTGGTCGCTGTGAGGGCGGCAGTCAGGCAGCTTTCGGTGGTGCACCTGCGGGAGGTCTGCCGGTCCCACAGCTTTGGTGGCAATTCGGCGGCGGGCACATCGAAGGCACGGGACCGGCGGCAGCAGATCACCTGCAGACATGCCGCTGAATCCGCGTGACCAGCGGACCGCCTGCAGGCGTGCCGCCAAAGGCTGCCTGACTGCTATACGTGGGGCGGCAAAAAACATAGAGCCGCCCCTGCAGAGGAGAGTGTCCACATGAGCCACTCCAGAATAGCTAGTGCTCTCGTTTAGCTGGTACTTATTCCACACCAGCTACTCCAGTCCATTTCCCCATGTAGACGAGCCCTAGAGTTCGCTTTTCCCTCCAGCATCAACTATCCCGCTAGCTATTCCAGACTAATTTGCTCTGCAATCATGATTCTGATCAATTTCCCCATGTTGACTGCCCTTAGAGCTGCCCCATTTTCATTCGGAATAGCTGAGGAAGCTTAACATGGCATCTCCTTGTTGTAAAGCAGTGGGTGTGTCAGTTAGCAGCAATCTTGCCTATACCTCTACATAGTGGTGTCGAGGGATGTCTGGAAGTAGTTGGAAGGCCAGGCTGCAGTACTGCCAACCCCAAGCAGTCTAAGATAATGTCAGGCCTAAAAAAAAGAAAGTTTGGTCTAAAATCATGCACTTTTGATACAATGATGAATTTTGGGTTCCTTTTTCTTTGTCTTCTCCTTTCTGAGCCTTCAGGGAGCTGCTCAGGACAGAGTTTCTCCACAAGCGTGAGCATTAGAAAGTTACTCAACAATGCAGGCAATGGGCATCAAGTCCCTTAGCCACAGTCGGGCAATGGGCCTTTTAGGGGGCCCGATTATTTTAGGTAAGGGAAATGCAGTAGATCTAATGGACTTCAGAGCACCATTTGATATGATACCACATGGGAAATTATTAGTTAAATTAGAGAAGGTGGGTATCAGTACAAGCAGTGGAAGATGGGAAAAGAACTGGCTAAAGTGGAGAAAGCAACAGGTTGTGCTGATGGGTGAACATCCGACTGGAAGGAGGTTAGTAGCGGATTTCCTCAGGATCAGTCTTGGACCAGTCTTATGCAGTGTCTTTATTAGTGGCCCTGGCACAAGAAGTAGGAGTGTGTTACTGAAATCAGGGGTGATACAAAGCCGGGAGTCATCAGCAATACAGAGAAGGATCAGACACTCTACAGGAAACTCTGGATGACCTTGAAGACTGGCCTAATAGAAATGGGATGAAATTCAGAAGAACAAAGAGCAAGGTCATGCACCTAGAGCCTGATAATAATCGTGTCTGCTGTAAACAGGGGGCTCATCAGCTAGAAGTGACAGTCACTGGGGCGTGTGGATCGATCACAGGATGACTGTAAGCCAACAACATGAGGCACCTGCAAAAAAAAGCCAGTGTGACTCTAGGCTGTATCAGGCGAGGCCTTTCCAGTAGAGAGAGAGAGAGAGAGAGAGACGTGTTAACATGATAGCACAAGGCACTGGTGAGACCTCATCTGGAATACTGGGTACAGCTCTGATCACCCATGATGAATCAGACTGGAACAGGTGCAGAGAAGAGCTACTGGGATGATCAGGGGAATGGCGGGCCGGTCTTGTGTGTGGAGACTAAAAGGGTTTGGCTTGTTTGGTTCAGCAAACAGAAGGCTGCGCAGGGATCTGACTGCGCTCTACATATACATCAGGGTTAAACAGCAGGGAGGGAGAAACTCAAGGACAAAGTTGGCACAAGAACAAATGGGGATGAACTGGCCATGAACAAATTCAATCTGGAGATGAGAAGAAAGGTTCTAACCATCAGAGGGGGAGGCTCTGGTGCAGCTTCCCCTGAGGCATTGTGGGGCAAACAACTTAATTCGTTTTAATTGAGAGCTGGACAAATTAGGACTGTGGGGTTGCTTGTGATGGTGGTGGCCAATGCTCAGCAGCCCTCAGGTCCTTTCCAGTTATTGTCTTATATTCCTAAAATCTCATGCTTCAGCCTACTGGGGTAAGGAGGGATATTTTTAACTTCCTGATGCATTGGTAATTGTTTGGGGGATTTTTTTGTTTTGTTTCTTTTTAGTCTCTCTGAAGCATCAGAGATGCCGATGGCTAGAGATGGGACATGGGATGGTGCTCTTCTCCACGTGGGCACCAATGATACTGCCAAGAATGACCTTGAGCGGATCACTGCAGACTATGTGGCTCTGGGAAGAAGGATAAAGGAGTTTGAGGCGCAGGTGGTGTTCTCGTCCATCCTCCCTGTGCAAGGAAAAGGCCGGGGTAGAGACCGTCAAATCGTGGAAGTCAACGAATGGCTACGCAGGTGGTGTCGGAGAGAAGGCTTTGGATTCTTCGACCATGGGATGGTGTTCCAAGAAGGAGGAGTGCTAGGCAGAGACGGGCTCCACCTAACGAAGAGAGGGAAGAGCATCTTCGCCAGCAGGCTGGCTAACCTAGTGAGGAGGGCTTTAAACTAGGTTCACCAGGGGAAGGAGACCAAAGCCCTGAGGTAAGTGGGGAAATGGGATCCTGGGAGGAAGCACAAGCAGGAGAGCGCAAGGGGGGAGGACTCCTGTCTCATGCTGAGAAAGAGGGACGATCGATGAGTTATCTTAAGTGCCTATACACAAATGCAAGAAGCCTGGGAAACAAGCAGGGAGAACTGGAAGTCCTGGCACAGTCAGGGAACTATGATGTGATTGGAATAACAGAGACTTGGTGGGATAACTCACATGACTGGAGTACTGTCATGGATGGATATAAACTGTTCAGGAAGGAAAGGCAGGGCAGAAAAGGTGGGGGAGTTGCATTGTATGTAAGAGAGGAGTATGACTGCTCAGAGCTCCGGTATGAAACTGCAGAAAAACCTGAGAGTCTCTGGATAAAGTTGAGAAGTGTGAGCAACAAGGGTGATGTCGTGGTTGGAGTCTGATATAGACCACCAGACCAGGGGGATGAGGTGGACGAGGCTTTCTTCTGGCAACTAGCAGAAGTTGCTAGATCGCAGGCCCTGGTTCTCATGGGAGACTTTAATCACCCTGATATCTGCTGGGAGAGCAATACAGCGGTGCACAGACAATCCAGGAAATTTTTGGAAAGTGTAGGGGACAATTTCCTGGTGCAAGTGCTGGAGGAACCAACTAGGGGCAGAGCTTTTCTTGACCTGCTACTCACAAACAGGGAAGAATTAGTAGGGGAAGCAAAAGTGGATGGGAACCTGGGAGGCAGTGACCATGAGATGGTTGATCTCAGGATCCTGACACAAGGAAGAAAAGAGAGCAGCAGAATACGGACCCTGGACTTCAGAAAAGCAGACTTTGACTCCCTCAGGGAACAGATGGGCAGGATCCCCTGGGAGAATAACATGAAGGGCAAAGGGGTCCAGGAGAGCTGGCTGTATTTTAAAGAATCCTCATTGAGGTTGCAGGAACAAACCATCCCGATGTGTAGAAAGAATAGTAAATATGGCAGGCGACCAGCTTGGCTAAACAGTGAAATCCTTGCTGATCTTAAACGCAAAAAAGAAGCTTACAAGAAGTGGAAGATTGGACAAATGACCAGGGAGGAGTATAAAAATATTGCTCAGGCATGCAGGAGTGAAATCAGGAAGGCCAAATCACACTTGGAGTTGCAGTTAGCAAGAGATGTTAAGAGTAACAAGAAGGGTTTCTACAGGTATGTTAGCAAGAAGAAGAAAATCAAGGAAAGTGTGGGCCCCTTACTGAATGAGGGAGGCAACCTAGTGACCGAGGATGTGGAAAAAGCTAATGTACTCAATGATTTTTTTGCCTCTTTCTTCACGCACAAGGTCAGCTCCCAGATTGCTGCACTGGGCAGTACAGCATGGGGAGAAGGTGACCAGCCCTCTGTGGAGAAAGAAGTGGTTCAGGACTATTTAGAAAAACTGGACGTGCACAAGTCCATGGGGCCGGATGCGCTGCATCCAAGGATGCTAAAGGAGTTGGCGGGCGAGATTGCAGAGCCATTAGCCATTATTTTTGAAAACTCATGGCGATCGGGGGAGGTCCCAGATGACTGGAAAAAGGCTAATGTAGTGCCCATCTTTAAAAAAGGGAAGAAGGAGGATCCGGGGAACTACAGGCCAGTCAGCCTCACCTCAGTCCCTGGAAAAATCATGGAGCAGGTCCTCAAGGAATCAATTATGAAACATTTAGAGGAGAGGAAAGTGATCAGGAACAGTCAGCATGGATTCATGAAGGGGAAGTCGTGCCTGACTAACCTAATTGCCTTCTATGATGAGATAACTGGCTCTGTGGATGAGGGGAAAGCAGTGGATGTGTTATTCCTTGACTTAAGCAAAGCTTTTGATACGGTCTCCCACAGTATTCTTGCCACCAAGTTAAAGAAGTATGGGCTGGATGAATGGACTGTAAGGTGGATAGAAAGCTGGCTAGATCGTCGGGCTCAACGGGTAGTGATCAATGGCTCCATGTCTAGTTGGCAGCCGGTTTCAAGCGGAGTGCCCCAAGGGTCCGTCCTGGGGCCAGTTTTGTTTAATATCTTTATTAATGATCTGGAGGATGGTGTGGACTACACTCTCAGCAAGTTTGCAGATGACACTAAACTAGGAGGCGTGGTAGATACACTAGAGGGTAGGGATTGGATATAGAGGGACCTAGACAAATTAGAGGATTGGGCCGAAAAAAACCTGATGAGGTTCAACAAGGACAAGTGCAGAGTCCTGCACTTAGGACGGAAGAATCCCATGCACTGCTACAGACTAGGGACTGAATGGCTAGGTAGCAGTTCTGCAGAAAAGGACCTAGGGGTCACAGTGGACGAGAAGCTGGATATGAGTCAACAGTCTGCTCTTGTTGCCAAGAAGGCTAACGGCATTTTGGGCTGTATAAGTAGGGGCATTGCCAGCAGATCGAGGAACGTGATCGTTCCCCTTTATTCGACATTGGTGAGGCCTCATCTGGAATACTGTGTCCAGTTTTGGTCCCCACACTACAAGAAGGATGTGGAAAAATTGGAAAGAGTCCAGCGGAGGGCAACAAAAATGATTAGGGGTCTGGAGCACATGACTTATGAGGAGAGGCTGAGGGAACTGGGATTGTTTAGTCTCCAGAAGAGAAGAATGAGGGGGGATTTGATAGCAGCCTTCAACTACCTGAAGGGGGGGTTCCAAAGAGGATGGAGCTCGGCTGTTCTCAGTGGTGGCAGATGACAGAACAAGGAGCAATGGTCTCAAGTTGCAGTGGGGGAGGTCCAGGTTGGATATCAGGAAAAACTATTTCACTAGGAGGGTGGTGAAACACTGGAATGCGTTACCTAGGGAGGTGGTGGAGTCTCCTTCCTTGGAGGTTTTTAAGGCCCGGCTTGACAAAGCCCTGGCTGGGATGATTTAGCTGGGAATTGGTCCTGCTTTGAGCAGGGGGTTGGACTAGATGACCTCTTGAGGTCCCTTCCAACTCTGATATTCTATGATTCTATGATTCTCAGGTGGTAAAGGGAATCCACTGTTTTACATGCTTGGCTGGTGTGACTTGTTCTGATGGCCAGATCTGGGGTTGGAAATGATATTTCCCCATGTCAGATTAGCAGGGACCTTGGGACCATCCCCTGCAGCATGGAGTGTGGATCGCCTGCTGTGAGCGTCTGGATCTATCACACTCAATTAGTTCCCGGCCATCACAGGGGCCTCTGGCACCAGGTGCAGCTCAGTCCCTCCTCTTCTCTGCCTGTGGCACACGATTGTCTAGTCTCCTGTGGGCTGTAAGACTTCGGTCTCATTTCAGTTGTTGGGTTTAGGGTGTGGGTGCTGGGTGCGTTGGTGGCCTGTGATCTGAAGGAGGTTCTGTCTGGATGAGCTGGTCCCTTCTGGCCCTAAACTCCATGATGCTGTGAGTCATTGCTGAGCTTTGAGCAGCATCTCTCTGGTGTGGCGCTCATGGGTTGGAACTCGCCATCGCAGGATGGAGCCGGATTAGAGGGTATCAGGCTAAGGAAAGGGCTGGAGAGTTACATGGCTAATCGGAATATCCAGAACGACAATTGTATAAACCTAGAAACTGAACAGGAGTTTGGGAGGGAGATAAACCCCCGCCCCTTCTAACTAATGGAGCTGAGGAATCTGCGTTCCTTGGGGCAGTTACCTACTGCCGAGTTTCTTGTACCTGCCTCTGAAGTGACTGGTCCAGTTCAGTGGGAGGCAAGATGCTGCTGGACACCGTGGGCCTTGGGGTGATCCAGCTGCTGTTTCTCTAGTTCAGGATGGCTCCACATTCTGCTAGCTCCTGACCGAGAGCTCAGCACCGTGATGTCACGTCAGTGCCTCACAGCACAATAATGGGGCTGCAGTAGGACAGCGTGAGCCAGCCCCTCCCCAGGCAGGATTGGCTCATAAAAGCCGCAAAGGTGGGCGTGGAAGAGTACTGTTGTGGGGAGAGGGAGGACTGTTTTCAGTGAGTGCATGGGGCGCAGGCACACCAGACGTGGAATACTTACCTGCTACACATCGCGACGAATGCCCGGTATATACTGGTACGAATCTCCCCTTTCCCATGTACAGCCGCCCCCCCCCCGCCCCACACACACCACCTAACCACAGGGGCTACTGAAATAATCTGGACAGGCATCTTCTAGGGGAGCAGTAGAGGACAGAGGGTATGGACAGAGAGAGGCATCTGGGACAAGGTATAGAGTGTTCCAACAAAGAGCTGTGAGGCAGAAGGCCAAACCAAGGTGGTTACAGAGCCTGGGCTGGGAGGGTCTTTCTGCTGAACCTGTTACAGGCAGACAGCGCTGGGCATGGAGCCGTTAGCTGCCATGGTTTCTGAGTGTTCGCCATAGGGTGTGCAGACAGAAACCGTGCTTAGAATCCGCTTGGCTGTGAACTGGTTACACAAACTTGATCCTTGCTGGGCAGCCCCAGCTCTCCCTTCGATAGGTCCAGAGCTCTGGAACACTTACCGTGATTCTGTCTACATCCTGCTGGGGTCTTGGGGCCCCAGTGAGAACGTGGTAGCTCCCTGCCGGGGTTAAGCCTTTTCTATGTACATGGGACGGAGCCATAACCATGCTCTGGAACTAGAGAGAGACAGGGTGGGGGAGGGGATATCGTTTATTGGACCAACTTCTGGTGGTGAGAGAGACAAAAGCTTCCGAGCCACACAGGGAAAGGTCCTCCGAGCAGCACAGCTAAATGCAGGGTGGAACAGATTGTTTAGCATAAGGAGTTAACGTGTATTGTAAGGCAGTGACTCTCCACCACTCCAGACTGTCCTCCTTCCAGGAGTCTGATCTGTCTTGCGTACCCCCACGTTTCACCTCACTTCAAAACAACCTGCTTACACAAGGAGATGTAAAAATATAAAAGGGTCACAGCCACTAGTACTGAAAAACTGACTTTCTCATTTTTACCATCTAATTATCAAATAAATCAACTGGAATATAAATCTTGTAATTACATGTCAGTGTGTAGTTTATAGAGCAGTACAAACAAGTCATTGTCTATGAATTTTTAGTTTGTACTGACTTCGCTAGTGCTTTTTAATGCAGCCTGTTGTAAAACTCGGCAAATATCTAGATGAGTTGGATGTGCCCCTGGAAGACCTCTGCGTACCCCTAGGGGTACATGCACCTCTGGTTGAGAACCAATGTTGTAAGGGGCCATTCAAGGCAGAGTGGCCTATTAACACCTCTGAAGTCATAGGTTAGTGAGGGGGTTAGTGGGTTACAGATTGTTGTAACAAGCCCTACATCCAGTGACGGTGCTGTGAGGTTTCCGAGAGGTCAGATACAGAGTTGTTGGGGTTACTAGGCCTGCCTGAGCCAAAGTTCTTCCATGTTTAAACTCTGTCCTTCCATGTTTAACTCTAATCGACCTCAACAACCAAGGACGGGAATTGGAATGTGTAAACAGCTAATTAGCAATTACGACCTTGCTCATGCCAGGTACCAAACAATAATGATGAGGTTTGCATGTTTCTAGCTGGGGAAGGGGTAATAAACTAAGGGTAAACAGGACCAAATAACTGTTTAGGGAGAAGTTACTAACAAGCTAAATTTATAGCCCTAGAATGATTTAATTGCTTAAATGTATAAACATGCCTTCGGTAGAGAGGGGAGGGGGAGTAGAGGGAGGGTGGTAGAGAGGGGGAGAGAGGGGGGGCTTAGTTGTAAAATGTATAAAGAAGAGAGAAACTGTTTTTGCTGGTGTGCTTGATTTGAGACTTGCCTGTCTCCTTGCACCACTTTGAGATCTCAAATAAACTTTGATTGTTTCTCCACCCCGGTATGTTTATTGGCGTGAAGCACTCCGGGCAACGAACCCCACTGTTGCTGTCCTCGGGCCCCTGTGCCGGCAACAGTCTTGGCGTCCCTGGGTGGGCACGAGGCTGAAATTGAGCCTTGCCCGGATCCCTCCTGGTGGCCGACGGATTACGACGACGCCCGACGCCCAGCGCGCACCGGTGACTTCATCGGGGGCCTCGGCGGAGACATGATTTGGTCGACCCCGGAGGGCACAATGGTGCAACGCGCTTGATTTGTGGAGAAACAGCTGCGGGCGATGGTGCAGAACCGGACCCTTGGATAAGGTAGGAACAGTCCAGTGGGGACTTTACCTGTTTTGACCTGGGGACGCCCAGTGTCTCCCTAGAGTTTGGGGCAGGGACAGAGTACTGCAGGCAGGGCAAGGTGTATGCCCTTAGAATGCATTCTGGTGAACTGGAAAGTGTTTGGATCGGATCCGTTGATTAAAAGTAAATTAAAAAGATTCTGTACAGTAGACTGGCCTCAATATCAGCTAGAGGACCAGGAAAGGTGGCCACCGGAGGGATCACTTACTTATAATATGATCCTTCAATTGCTTTTGTTTTGTCAGCGTACTGGTAAATGGAATGAACATATGTATGTACAGTTGTTTATGTTGTTAAGAGATAGATCAGATCTTTTGCAAAAGTGTAATTTGACTCCGACAGGTTCGGTAGTAACTATTGTTAGTCCTCAGAACCCTCCCCCGGTTGTAATGGCAGAGTCGGTGTCCCCTTCGGCTCCAACACCCCCACCGTATAAAGATAGGGTGCCTCAGGTCCCAGAGATTGCCCCCTCGGTGGGATTCTATCCATTGATTACTGAGACTCGGATAGCCCGTCCTGGAACAGACAATCGCCCAGCCACTACAATGCAGGTTTATACCCAGGTGCCTTTTAACCCAGTGGACCTAGCAGCTTTTAAGGCACAGGCAGGGGAATTCTCTACGAATCCAAGCAAGTTTATCTCGGTCTTTGAAGGGTGTCTGGCTAGCCATAAGCCTGACTGGGATGACTGTAATGTCCTTATGCGGACCCTGCTGTCTGAGGTGGAGTGTAATTAGTTTGTGTCTAAGGCACGAGAGGAGGCACAGCTTAGACATGAGGCAGACGCAGCAAACGTTCCTGTTGCTGCAGTTCAGGTCCCTACAGCAGACCCCCGGTGGAATCCCAACATGCCGGCAGATCTCACCTGTCTCACTGTATACAAGGAGCTCCTATTACATGGTCTCCGACACTCAGCTGTCCGACATAACAATTGGGCTAAGCCGTATGAGCTAGTACTGGAGCCAAAAGAGAGTCCGGTTGCTTTTCTGCAGCGCATTCGGGATACCATCAGGCAAACTACTAATGCAAACCCCGATGATCAGGCTACTGAGGCAATTATAAAGAGTATCTTTACCAGCCGTGCCGCCCCTGATATTAAAAGGAAACTGCAGAAAAAGGAGGATTTGATGGGCATGACAATGGCACAGATTTTGGAAACTGCAAACAGGGCTTACAGCCTTAGGGAAGGAGAAAAGGAAAAGAGGCAAGTGAAAATGATGGTTGCCGCAGTACAGGCTGGTGGCAGGGGAAGATTTCAGGAAGGTGGAAGGGGCCGGGAATGAGAGGACGTGGGCGTGGGCGCCCTGGCTCACAGGAAAGGTGTCTGGGTCGCAACCAGTGTGCCATATGCCGAAAGGAGGGACATTGGAAAAATGAGTGCCCCGAAAGGGAAGGTACCCCTATGATGGCAGCGGAGGATCAAGAATAGGGGTGTCAGGGGAGACGGACTATCCTGCCCCCGGAACCCCGAGTAAAAATGCGGGTGGGAGATTCAGACATAGACTTTTTAATAGACTCTGGAGCTGCACGAACTGCTGTAAACCAACCCCTTCAGCTGCCTGTGGCAGATTCTCTCACTGTGGTGGGAGCCACAGGGAAAGGAACTAAGTGCCCAGTATATGCCCCAGCGGAATGTGCTTTGGGAAACAGAACTCTATCTCACAAACTGGTTTACCTCCCCGATTGTCCAACGCCACTATTAGGACGGGATCTGCTTTGTCACTTAGGTGCCACCCTACATTTCACTCAAGATGAAATAAGCCTCACCTTACCTCCAGAGAATGCCTGGATAATGACACTTGCAATTGAGCCCTCAGCCATGCAAGCCCCAGAGTGGAGTCAGTGGGAGAAGCGGGTCTTTCCTCTGGTATGGGCATCAGGGATCCCAGGAAAGGCAGCCCATCATACTCCTATTACTGTTCAGCTCCTGCCAGGAAAAGGTCCAGTGCGAATTAAGCAGTATCCGATCAAAAGGGAAGCCAGAGAGGGATTGCAGGAAACTATAGACCAGTTCCTAAAGTGCGGGATACTTCGAGAATGCCAGTCAGCTTGGAACACTCCTATCTTGCCTGTACAAAAGCCCAATGGCACACACTGGCTGGTCCAGGACCTGAGGGCGGTTAATGAGCGGGTTAAGACTCTACACCCCCTTGTTCCAAATCCGTATACACTGTTGGCCTCTATAGGGGGGCAGTACACCCATTTTTCAGTCCTGGATTTAAAGGATGCTTTCTTCATGATTCCGGTTGACCCCCAGTCTCAGGAGATTTTCTCCTTCGAGTGGGAGGACAAAAGGAGGGTTAGAAAGCAGCTTTGCTGGACAGTGCTGGCTCAGGGATTTAAAAATTCCCCCACCCTTTTCAGCCAGGCCCTGGCTAGAGACTTGGAGGAGTGGGACAACGAGGACAAAGTCCTCCTCTTGCAATATGTGGATGACTTGTTAATTGCTGGGGTGGGTCTAACCTCTTGCCTTAAAGCCACTGTGAGCCTCCTGAACTTTGTTGGACTTCAAGGATATCAAGTAGCACAGAGTAAGGCTCAAATTGCTCCCCCAGTGGATGGAATCGGACAATGGAACACACTTCACATCCCAAGTCGTTCAAAAGATATCGGATGCCCTACAGATCCTCTGGAAGCTTCACACGCCATGGCGACCACAGGCCAGTAGGGTAGTGGAGCGTACAAATCGGACACTTAAGCGGCACCTCTCAAAGGTTTGCCAAGAGGCTTCCCATAAGTGGCCTGATGCTTTGCCCCTTGTTCTGCTCCACATTCGCGCTCTCCCTAAGGGCAGGTTAGGGCTCAGTCCCTTCGAGATTGTTTGGAAGGGCATGGCCTATGAATGGTACACCGGTTCTGGCAGGGGAGTGGGAAATGGGGTGTGGCTTCTTATCTCAGTACATGTGCTCTCTGTCTGCTGTTCTCTGTTCTCTCCACAGGTATACCAAAGATTTGCAACCTCTCCCGCTGGATGCCCCGATCCACTCCTTGCAGACAGGCGATTCCGTACTCGTCCGGACCTGGAAGGACGAGCCTCTCCAAGAGAAGTGGAAGGGACCCCACACCGTCCTGCTGGTCTCCCATACAGCAGCAAAGGTTGAGGGACACAAAAACTGGATTCATCACTCTCGTCTGAAAGCAGTGCCTGCTCCTGAACGGTGGACCGTCCAGCCTGCAGAGAAGACTGCCAGCGACGATTTGGGACTTAAGCTGTTATTCAGACGACAATAGTGTCTGCTGGGAATGCCCTGTGATCTCTTTGGACAGTCACAGCGCCGTGAGACCTCTCAGCGTTGGTTGTGTTTGTTTTCACAGGACCGGCCTAACCTGGTGGCCTGGTCCCTTTTGTTTTTAATCTGCTTACTTTTGATAATTTTTTGTGGGTATTTGGGGAATTGTGATTGTTAGGCCCTAGGGTCACCTGCCCAATATGAGTTCAGATCCAGGGTCTGCCACAGTGGTGCTCTTTGCCATAGGGACACTCCTCTTGTTAACTCCCGTTTCCCCCCAGGCACATGCGGGATGGAAAGGGATCCCTACTAACTTAGAGACAAACACATATGAGTCCCTGAAGGTTTGCTTTGCCCAAGAGTTTAACCTCTCCAACTGCTGGGTATGCTCCCAAATCCCACACCATGCTGCAGGGTTACCCTGGAGGGTGGTTCCCCAGAAATCCCAGCATACTCTTTCATTGAGAACCCCAGCTCCATGGCACTCAATCGTATCTTGTCTACAGAATATGAGAAAACTCCCAAAAGCTTGTTGAGTATTCTCAAAGGAGGGAACTGTTGGGGTTACTAGGCCTGCCTGAGCCAAAGTTCTTCCATGTTTAAACTCTGTCCTTCCATGTTTAACTCTAATCGACCTCAACAACCAAGGACGGGAATTGGAATGTTTAAACAGCTAGTTAGCAATTATGACCTTGCTCATGCCAGGTACCAAACAATAATGATGAGGTTTGCATGTTTCTAGCTGGGGGAGGGGTAATAAACTAAGGGTAAACAGGACCAAATAACTGTTTAGGGAGAAGTTACTAACAAGCTAGATTTATAGCCCTAGAATGATTTAATTGCTTAAATGTATAAACATGCCTTCGGTAGAGAGGGGAGGGGGAGTAGAGGGGAGGTGGTAGAGAGGGGGAGAGAGGGGGGGCTTAGTTGTAAAATGTATAAAGAAGAGAGAAACTGTTTTTGCTGGTGTGCTTGATTTGAGACTTGCCTGTCTCCTTGCACCACTTTGAGATCTCAAATAAACTTTGATTGTTTCTCCACCCCGGTATGTTTATTGGCGTGAAGCACTCCGGGCAACGAACCCCACTGTTGCTGTCCTTGGGCCCCTGTGCCGGCAACAGAGTGATTGCTTTGTGAAAAGTGTTTGCCCTCAGGTGATAGGGTGTTTTTGTCTTTTATCATTTTCCTGTGCGCGTTCATCCAAGAGTGGAGTGATTGTCTGGTTTCACCCGCACAGTTGTTGTTGAGGCATTTCGTGCACTGGACGAGGTACACCACATAGAATCATAGGGCTGGAAGGGACCTCGTGCGGTTATCTCGTCCAGTCCCCTGCACTCATGGCAAGATTGGACTCATGTTGTGATAGGCATGTATAGAATCCATGGAGCTTGCAAGGTGTGTTGGGGGGGGTGGAGCAGGTTTGCAGGTTTTGTAGCAGCTGTTCTGGCAGGGTCTGGGGCTGCTTTGAGTTGGTGGGCGCTCGTCTGTGGGGAACCTGCTTCTGGTGAAGAGTTTGGAGAGGTTGGGGGTTGTTTGAAGGCCAGAAGTGGGAGTTCAGGAAAGATTTCTTGCCGGATGGGGTCCCCATCGAGTATGGGTTGTAACTGTTTTATGGTGCTCCGTGTAGGGTACACTATAGCGCTGTGAGAAGGGCCCTCCGCTGTAATCACTCCCGGGCTGACTGAATCCAGCCCAATCAGCAAGAGAAGGCTGCCACCTCTGATACCCTGAGCCTGCCAGTCCCACCCCAGCAGGAGACAGAGAATGGTGGGGATTAGCAGCAGATTTGTTCAGGGACAGCTGCTGAAGCCAAAGGGCTCCTGCCTCAAGCCAGTTTCCCATCTGGTGCTGGGGTTTCCAGCTGGGTGCAAACAGCAGCACCAGGGGAGAGTCCAGGGGTTCTAGACTTTCGGCCCAAAGGGCAGGAGTAGGTGGGAGAGGAAAGGACCCAGGGGAACATCATGTTGTCATGGTCCTGGCACCTTGGAGACAATGCGGCTCTAGCCAAAGGCTGCTGAAGGGGCAAAGGGGAACCTGAGAGCAGTTGCCAAACTGGAGCTGGGGAGGCAATGCCTCCCATCTCTTCACAGTGCTGAAACGATAACCATAATGGAGACAAGGGAGTCAGCCTAAAAGAGTGAGCGAGCAGGAGCCAGAGCAAAAGCAAATGGTCCTTCAAACCCACCCCTGCAGGTAACTCCCCAAGTGAATCATTTTCTGTAAGGCCCAGCTCCGTACCAACAGCGTGCAGAGGTGACCTGAGTTCTGTCTTTTTGCTCGTCAGATCTCCTGTGATGGAGACACCATTTTATGGTGCTGTGACCTTTCTGGGGCCCTCAGAGGGCAGGAAATCAGAGCAAGCTCATTGCTGTAGTAAAAAGCATAGTTTATTTTAGTTTAAGGCAATCCAATACAAATCAGCTCACGTCAGACATTCGACACAAAATACAATAGTGTACAGTCTAGAAAGATCACCACCCATGCAAATAAAAAATCAAGTGAGTGGGAGGGAGGAGAAAGAGAAAGAAGGAAAGGAGCCAACTTCCCCAGTAACATGCTGGGCAGTTGCGAATTCTCAGACCTTGGAGACACCTCCTGTAGCTTGTAAAGAAGAGTTGGATTGGAGGAGAGACTGTACAGTGGCCCCCTTCCCGTGGAAACGTACACACCCCATCTTGGAAGACTCATGCTCCTTCAGCAGCATGGGCTAGCTGCCCTCATGGGCATAGGGCTTGTGCCTGATCTGACAGGTGTGATTTCACAGCCCCATGTCCACACCTCCTGTGCACCATCTGCTATCCACACCGACACAGAGCAAGAGGACAGCTCGGCCATGCAGCACATTACAGAACTGGGCACAGGACTGCACTGGCATGCATCACCCAATAGCTACACTTGTACAGAACGGGGCATGGCATTGCAGGGTCTATGGCACCCGCTAGCAACACATGGACAGAAACGAGTACAGAGCCGCCGGCCAAGCACTGCCTGCGCGCCCCGCTCATGCAGTGCTGGGCAGCAGTGGCACACTCGCCCCCTCTGACTGCTCTTTGGGGCTTCTTCATTTGAGTGGCACTTGCACAAAGGAGCATTGCATGCTGCCGATGCAAAGGGGGTTGTGGGTAGGTCACATGGTCATGACCCCCCCACACTCCCGGTTTGGGACAACGGAGCTCAGTAAGTTCATGGTCAAAGATCCCCGCCATCAGGCAAGCAACTCCGAGGAGGCCTGGCACTCCCAAAGCAACAGAGCCACTCACTGGCCTCAGCCTTTTCCCATTCACCCCAAAACCCCACGCTGAATTCTGGAGGTGACTGAGCAATGCTAGGGCATCACCCTTCTCCTCATCAGGCTGGGGGGGGAGGAACATGAACCAGTGGGGCTCTCCCATCCTGGGTCAGAACCCCGCCCAATAGGCTGAAGGTTCTGAGAGTCTCCCCTTCTTTCCCCTCCCAGGTCTTGTGTGCAGTTAGACAGCTGCTGAGCTCCCCTAGCAGATCAGCCCCGCACGTGACTTAGGCAGCTGAACACCTGCCTTGCCCTGGTTGGTGACTGACAAGCAGAGACAGGCGGCTCCCTGCAGCCCGGACTTAGACGCCAAACTCCAGGGGCTTAGCACCTCCCCCCGCCTCCTCAGCTTCTCCTGCCGGCTAGCTCAAGTGGCTTCCTGCCCAGAGTGCTGGCTTTGTGGGTCCCAGTCTAAGGCCCAGATCTCTCCCCATTCATTGTATAGGAGCCAGGGCACCTGAGCCAGGCATTGCAGATGGCAGGGGGTTCCTGTGACTGTCTAGGGTCTGTGACACTCGGCTCCCTTTGGGGAGCTGGGCCTAACTGCTCCTGGTGACATGTGCCCACTGGGATAGGTGACTGGCTCCTCATGTCTCCTCCCACTCCAGTACTATGCAGCTATAAGCCTGGATTGGATCCTGTCCTTGTTCTACCTCTCATGCAGAGGAGAGCAGTGTGATGGGGCTGCTGGACCCTGAGCGCTAACACTAAGTTGCTGGGTTGCATCTACCTTTAATTAGGGCTCCATTTCCCCCCTAGTCCTCTTGGGAGTTTGTATTGTGGAATCTGTGTCTCACGGCAGGAATCTCCTAAAATACACAAAGCACTTAGGGCTCCATTCTGTTAATCAACCACTGGGCCATTGCTAATCCTGGGGAAGGAGGGGAATCCACAGGGCAGTCACACATGGTAATTGCCTAGCCAGTTACCCGGCTACTGTTACACAAGGAATGTAGCTGGAGAATGAGGATATCCTTGGAGTTTGATTATATAGAGGTCTCCTAGCCACCTCATTTCCATTAGACACGGGGTGTGTGTGTCAGCCCTGGTCTCACCAGGGAGCCAGAAACATGGAACCAAACTTGTTTTTTAAAAAGGCAGCCCCACTGAGGGGCACCAAGGGCAGCAGAATGTCTAGGGACCGGCTGAGACGAGCTCGCTGATGTTTTAGAGCTACATTCACCTACTTTGTTCCCTAGCCTTTTTAGAGCTTTTCGTAGCCGCCAACAGTCCTGCAGCCCTCATTATAAAAAGTAGCAAAAGAAGGAGGGACGTTCAAACCCTACCAAAGTGTCACCCTGTTACCCTGGGAGTTACAGCAAAGGGACACGCTTTCACTTAGCCCCAGGAGCAGAATTCTCCAGGCGTTAATGCACGTATAGCTTGTGAGTCGACCAGGGGTGATGAGGTTCAGCTTTAATTTTGGTGTCGGGAGCAGCCACAAAATGCATATGTACTAAAGGTCAAACTAATGCGTCCTCCCCTCGTAGTCAGAGCAGCTCCATGACACACGACAATGTGGCTTCAATGTTAAAAGGTCCAGAATGGTATGGGAAGGGCTCTCTGCATAGATCAAACACAGGGCTTAAAAAGCATGATGCGGTTATAGGCAAAAGCCAAAAAAAAGCCGTGTGGATCTTTGCCAAATCGGATTGATAGGAGATGGAGCATTAGTAACTCAGAACAATGGTGCAGCCAGAACAACAGCAGAGAAAACAACGCAGATACCTGATGTCTGAAGCCAACCAAAAATCTGCCAAGCTGATATATAAGCCAAGCCAGCGAACAGCAAGGAGATGAGGAGAAATTTCAGCAGACTGGAGACAGCAGGTGGACTGTACATGGGCTATAAAATACTCAGACTCGTTTGGAAAGGGGAGTAGAAAGAGGCTGGGGGACTTGGTGGAACAGCGGATCTGCCGAGAACCCAAAGAAAAACAGGTGACGTGGGACTCCACTCCACTGTCTGGTGGGAGTGACAACTCACATCCCCCTCCTTTCCCCTCCATCCCCCTCCCAGAGAAGAAGCTTGTCAGTTGCTGGGCTTGTCCTTTTAAAAACTCCCCCCACCCCACCCCACACGTCCTTTGTGGCTGAGTCCCACAAATCCTTCCACTGACACATGAGGATGAGCAGTGTCGGAACTCAACAGCTTCACCGTCTATCTGCCTACAGCCAAGTGTGGAGAAACAGTCCATGGAGGCATCTCACTGGAAGCTCTGATTGCCTTGGTATCCAGCTAGAGAGAGAGTAAACAATGGACACAAGAGGCCTTGGGTTTTTACCTCGCTCCTCTTCCCTCCTGCTCATCAGATCTGCGTCTGAAGGGTGGGGCTGGTTGGGGTGTACGCAGGGGGCGCTGGGTTTGGCTTGATGCCACGTCCCTTCATGTAAGAAATGAACTGGTCTGGGATCTCAGCCAGGACATCTTTGGCCAAGCGGGCCATGCTCAGGACGTGGTTCCCGGTGCGGTCGATGTAATCCCGGAATGGAACAAACTGGGAGAGAAGGAAAACGTGTCAGACATACGAAGAGCGGAGAGATTTTCAAATGGAGATGGGGGACACTGCTCCTATGCAGACCGTCAGCAACACATCGGATGTGGGGGGCCAGATGTCCTACCTGGCCTTCTTAGGGCTGTCCTATGTTTCCACTAGCCAGCCTGCTTTGCATCTGTCCTATGGAACTGTAGTGGGTTGATGGCTACAGTGTGGTGTGAAGTTAGAGCCACACTGGATGAGTGGATTTGATGGTTTTGGAAAGAAAAGATTCTGAGAAGGGGGAGCCAGGAAGCGTTAGTTCTAGCATGTACAGATTAGAGAAGCACACTGAGACCTGGTATGGAAATGAGGGTCTAGGGGTTTTTCCCTATCCAAGCCGATAGGTAGCTGAAACATGGTGTTTTTTTGGTGCTTGATAATTGTTCTACCCTTCTCCAGAGTCTCCACTGAAATCCTTCCCCATTCATCTCATATTATCGAAGGCCAAGGCAGGCTGTGTTAAGTGTGCCAGATCCTCAGATGTGCTGCGGCCACTTCTCTGATCTCAAACACTGTCATGGTTCAGCAAACTCCTGCTGCCCTAGGACAGGCCTGCTCTTGGAGTGGAAAACCTGAGCCTGCCTGAACCCTGGGCATGCTGGGGAGGCATGGAAGGCTCTGGGGTGGTTTCTGACATGAACTAAATGAAATGAAGGGGAAGGAAAGTGCTGAGCTAGGAACATGTTGCTTTTACCTGGACAATGTCTCGCTCAGCGATCTTCCCTCGGGACGAGATTCTGATGTCATCGCCATCCAGCTCCACCATGGCTGCGATGGGGAAGGGGAGAGCACAGAGGGTTATTTGTTCAGTCAGTGACACGCTGGGAAGGGATTCCCCCGGATATTTCAGTACAGAAGAGGCCTAGACTGGGGCTATGATGAACAGTGCTGACTGCGCGAGGGGAACGGGCAGCACAGTGGCAGAGGAAATTTTAAAAAAAGTTAGTATGTTTAAAGAATGAGAGAAAATAATATTATAATGCCCTTAAACAAACCAATGGGACACATGCATCGGGAATATTATATTCAGTTCTGGTCACCCCATCTCAAACAATGATCCAACAGAAATAGAAGGGGTTCTGAAATGGATGGTGAAACTGGTTAGAGGCTGGGAAAGGGTATTGTATGAGGAGAGACTGAAAAGGTGTGGACTGTGTCCTTTAAAGAGGAGATGTATAAAAAGGACATGATTAGAAAAGAAATAATAAATAATAATGCTACCAAATAATAAATCACACAAAGAAGGTAAATCAGGAGCTCCTGTTTACCCTATCTCAAAATACAGAGCAAGGAGCTATTCAAATAACTTGACACGCAGCATATTTAAAACTGATAAACAGAAATGCTTTTCCAACACAACATTCAATCAACCTATGGAACTCACTGCCACAAGATATCTTTGTGGCCATGAGTTTAGAACTCTTCAAAAAAGGATCATTGCTTCTGGGAATAATTAGGACATCAACAGTTACATTAAATAAGATTGAACAAGACTCTGCTGTACCCTGCAGGGAGCTGGACCTAAATTCTGTGGCAAGCCCCCTGGATTCTAGCGTAGAAATTTTATATATTCTGCAGCAGCTTCAGCTAAATTTTTAAAAAGTTATTTAAAAGAAGTTTTTATTAAATGAAATATTACAATGAACAATGCAACCAGCATAGCAGCCTCTGTGTTATTTATTGTGGGGTTGTGGGATAAGGAAATTAGGTGTCTGTTTCTGCTAAAATGGTCAACAAAGAAACAGATAATGATGACACTGTCATTGTCATCTTTAAGTTTCAGAGTTAACATGCAACTGAGCTGAAAAGTGGGCAGTTCACACCTCTCAGAGATATTTTTTCAAAAGTGAAAGAGGAGCGAAGCTACTAAATTTCTGCTTAACCAACAACCTGCTATAACGAAGATGCCATTTAAAAAAAGAAAGCCTTCGAGGAATTGGACATAGATATCAGCTGATGGGCAAACGGAGAACATGACAGACTTTGTACTTGGGAGTCACAGATGGAAATCAAGTGTGCTGTTGTGCAGGTTGTTTGCAGCTGATATCAGATCAGATCAGAAGTTAGTGCCGCCATCAATGAGATTGAGGCTGAAAGCAAAAGTGCCAAGAGCTGAGCTCTATGACATGGACAAATTGAAAGAACCAGATATCAGGAAAGAATACAACAAAGCTTGGCATAAAAATACCACATCTCTGGTGAAAGAAGAAATGGACATGGAAGAGACGTGGAACAGTGTAAAAAAAATGGGGTTATGAGAATGGCTGAACAAGTGTTGGGTACAAGGCCAAACCAAAGCAAGCGAGGTGGATAACAGATGAAGTGTTGCAGCCAAGTGACAAGCACAGGAAACTGAAATAAAAAGGAGGACAAAAGTCTAAGAGCCGAGTACAATAGAGTGGCAGAGAGTGAAAACAAAAAGCAAAGAGAGACAGGAATGACTGGATAAGCACACACTGTAAAGGTGTAGAAGAATATGTCAAAAGAAATGTGACATGGGTTGTAGCATAAGATAAAAGAACTGAGTGGGACCTAGGAGTTGAAGATGTCAGCAGTGAAAGACAAAACAAACAACTGAGGATGAACAAGCAATGAATGGGCGAGGGACAGAATATTTTGCAGAGTTCTACTATGCAATGCTGGAGAAGCTTTCCAGCATGAATGAGGGAGAGCAGATGTCAGAATTCTTAGAAGAAGTAGTAAAGATCTCAGGAGAAAGTTTGAATAAGTAAAAGGCACTGGGAAGTGACAGTGTAACCCCAGAGCTGCTGCAAGCAGGAATACAAGGTCAAGGCAATGCACAAGCTGTTCAACGGGATTTACAGAGAAGAGCAAGTGCCGTGTGAATGGGGAAAAGTAATAATAGTACCAACCTATAAACAAGGATACACGAGTAAGTGCAAGAACTACTGAGGAATTGGCTTATTGAGTGTGCCAGAAAAGCATTCACCAAGCTGTTGTAGAGGAGAAGGAAAAAGTACATGGAAGCAGCACTGGCAGAGGTATTAGACTAGAACGAAGTACCATAGATCAGCTATTTGTGATATGACAGATCCTGGAGAAGTCCATAGAACACAAATGCACCTGTTACTTTATAGACTTCAAACAGGCTTTTGGTAGCATTTGGCAGAAAGGTTTCTGGCAAGTTATGAGAATGTATGGCATCTCCGAAAAACTGATCAAGCTGATAGAAAACATCTACAGCAAGTTGATGAGTGCAGTGAAAGTAGACAAGAAGTTGATGGAATGGTTCAGGATGACCATCGGAGTGAGACAAGGATGCGCACTATCATCCGATTTTTTCAACTTGGTACTGGAAGCAGTAATGACTGTAGCACAAAGAGATGAAATGGGAGGAGTCATATTATGTGGTAGGACAGTGTGTAGCCTTAGATTCACAGATAATATTGATCCCACAGCATTGACCAAGGCAGATGTACAGAGAATAACTCACCAAGTTCCCTGGAAAAGCATTCGGATTGAATACCTGCATGGGAAGACAAAAATGGAAGCAACTGGGAGACAAGAGGAAAAGGTAAAGATCAAACTCGGAGACAAAGAACTAGAATAGGTGGGAAAATGTGCATACCTTGGAGGACTAGTATTGTGAAGAGGACATCAAAAGAAGAATGCGACTAGCCACTACTGTCTTCAGAAACCTCTGCCAGATCTGGAGGGCTAAAGCTATTTAGATAAAACTGAAAATCAATCTATATGATACAGCTGTCATGCCAACACGGCTGCACAAGTCACAATGTTGGAGTATGAGGAAAGCTGATGAACGAAAGACTTTGACTGCAGAGATGAAGTAGCTGAGGGGAATACTGTGAATTCAAGACTGAAGAAAATAAAAATGAAGAGGTAAGAAAAGGGCAAGAAATACTGCTGTTTCCGAAGCTTCAAGAAGACTGTGATGGTTTGTACACGTGTCAAGAATGGACCTGGAAGGATACGATACATGGTGATCATATCAGAGTGCAAGGAACTAGAAATAGAGGAAAGCCAAGGATGCATAGGATAGACATGGTGAAGAATGACATAGAGCGAAAAGGTTTAATGAAGAATGAAGCCGTGAAACTGGAACAAGACAGAAAGTGGGGGAGTCTTTGTTCAGCCAGCCCCATCATCACTGTTGAGCTAACAGCTGGGAATCAAACCAGAAGAGCTATTGTTTCAGGCTGCACACTCAGAAGCACAGCACTGCACTGGTTTGCACTCGCGGTTTTTCTTTTGTTAAAAAATTCCTTATTCATTTTTCAAAATAATGCAGCAACAAATAAAAATACAAGGAACACAACTTTTAAATGAATACAGAAATCAATAGTACTGTCAGTAGAACAGAGGAATGCAAACATACTAGCGTACTGCTTTATGCATTTAGCTACTGCTTTCTTTTCAAATTTCAACACAGGGAAGGGTCAGTGCATGATCACCAGATCAGTGGATAGTAGTTACAAATGTGACTGCAAATATAATGACAGCATGTATAATACATGTTATAGCACAGCTGCATTACTGCCACTATGTGACACCAAATCTGGGTGCATTTGTTTTCATTTTGTTGCTGATATAAAGATGTTTGTTCCTCATGGCTGTGCTGTCTATCTTTCGGAGTAAACTGGAGGTTTGGTGGAATTCTTTTTCTGAGTATGTTTCCCCGCGAATTAGACATGTCCGTACGCTTTTTATTTTCACTGAATGACTGAGTTCACCTGTTAATTTCAGTGTATGAACTTTTGGAGAGGGGAAGATTTCTGTATTTAAAGACCTTGGCATATATTACTCCTGCATTTCTGTGATTTGGGGTTGTTTAGCTGATGGTTGGTAGCATTTCCTGTGTTATGGCTAGCTCAGCTGGTTGTATATAAAGGCTGTGCTTTCCAGGCAAATCCGTTTAACAGATTGTTCGGGAACAATCATAGAGATAATTACCTGAATATCAGTTTGATGTTCTGCCATATTTCCTACCAATCCCGTTAGCTACCTACATAGCTCTTTCCTCTCTTATCAGTCAGCATGGCATACAGTGAAGCCACTGGTATATATTGTTCGCTAGGCATTCTTTATTACTGACCTTCTTAACAAAATCTTCTAATGGCAACATTAGCTTATTAGTTTATTATTTCTGATGGCCACATTAGTTTATTTTTCCATGTATTGCCTAATTGTTGTATAACTGATGGCAGGAATCTATAGAAAGTGGCATGTGATATATTTTGCATAAGAAATTGAAGGAATCCAATTTGTTAGTTGAAATTAAATTTCAAACTTTATTTGATTTTCTAGACACACATTTTTACTGTGAAGTTAAACTTCGAACCCCCATAGGGTTTAACATTGAATATAACTCTGAATTGATGAGCATCTTAATTTGTTGGAATATATCTCAGGCTGTAAACACATCACTCCAAGATTGAAATGATATCTTTCTGTGAATTAAAATAGAAGTACCCCAGCGTTTGGAGCTCAGTCGACTTAGCCGGGTTTATACGGTAGTTATACAAAGTATATATTGCAAATGTTCTTAATATTGACCCATTAAATACTAGATTTATGAAAGTTCTGTGTAGCTGGGAAACCATTCTAACCATGATTCTGGGATAGCTCTCTGAGACCACTGACTCTAGATGGTCCTGATATAAATCCTCACATGTCACAGCATAAGTCAACCTCGAACCGAGAAGGGCTAGGAAGTAACCTCCCCTAAGGACAGGTTATTCCATTCCTCTAATGCAGTTGGTGCTGGCCACTGTCAGAGACAGGACCCTGGACTAGACAGACTCTGTTCTGATCCATAATGGAGGTGCTACGGTCCTACGTCGGGTGATGCGCCCTGACATGAGACTACTCAACATTTTGGGGTATCCTCACTGACGGGAGCAGGTGCTGGCTCCTGGCACTGTTCCTGTGCAGAGCTGTTCCTGTGCAGAGCCCGACAGCTGGGAGGGAAGGGGAGCAACAGACCAGTTGCAGCCTGAGCCCAGATGAGGACCATGCACACTAACAGGCAAGCTGGGTGGAGATGTCCCCCCTCCCCTACCCGCTGCCATCTGCTGAGCATGCAGTCACCAGGCCCAGTACAACCTCACAATTGCTGCCACTGTCCTTTTTGCCTCTCCCCAGGCAACTGCAACGATCAGTGCAGACAGCACCGCCCCCAGTATCAGTGCTGTAGCTTTATCTTAGTGTTAAGCTGTTGTCTAGTCCGTCATGATGTTGTTGAGCTGAGCTGGGGTGGGGAGGCGTTAGCAGGAAGTTCAGCCCTGCCTGTGTGTTGGTACTTGCGGTGACCCAATAAATAGGGTTACCATATTTTGTGCCTCCAAATGGAGGACACTCCACGGCCCCCGGCCCCGCCCCCAGCCCCGCCCACACCCCCCGCCCAACCCCGCCCCCTCCCCAAAGTCTCCGCCCCCTCCCCTGCTTCCCGCGAATATTTGATTCGCAGGAAGCCTGAAGCAGGTAAGTGGGGTGTGGGGGGAGGAGGCGCGGCCCAGGCTGGCCCCCCGGCGTTTCCAGCCTGGGTCGGCTCGGGCCCTGGGGTGCCGGCCCCGGCCGACCACCCCCGGCCCGCCCAGCACTACTGGCTCCCGCGGGCCCGGCTGACTGGCTCCCCGCGGGCCCGGCTCCCCACCGGCCCGGCTGACCGGCTCCCCGCCGGCCCGGCCGACCCGGCTCCCCGCGGGCCCGGCTCCCCGCGGGCCCGGCCGACCCGGCTCCCCGCCGGCCCGGCTCCCCGCGGGCCCGGCCGACCCGGCTCCCCGCGGGCCTGGCTGACCCAGCTCCCCGCGGGCCCGGCTCCCCGCCGGCCCGGCTGACCCGGCTCCCCGCCGGCCTGGCTCCCCGCGCGCCCGGCCGACCCGGCTCCCCGCCGGCCCGGCTCCCCGCGGGCCCGGCCGACCCGGCTCCCCGCCGGTCTGGCTGACCCGGCTCCCCGCGGGCCCAGCTCCCCGCCGGCCCGGCTGACCCGGCTCCCCGCCGGCCCGGCTCCCCGCGGGCCCGGCCGACCCGGCTCCCTGCCGGCCCGGCTCCCCGCGGGCCCGGCCGACCCGGCTCCCCGCTGGCCCGGCTCCCCGCGGGCCCGGCCGACCCGGCTCCCCGCTGGCCCGGCTCCCCGCGGGCCCGGCCGACCCGGCTCCCCGCCGGCCCGGCTCCCGCGGGCCCGGCCGACCCGGCTCCCCGCCGGTCTGGCTGACCCGGCTCCCCGCGGGCCCAGCTCCCCGCCGGCCCGGCTGACCCGGCTCCCCGCCGGCCCGGCTCCCCGCGGGCCCGGCCGACCCGGCTCCCTGCCGGCCCGGCTCCCCGCGGGCCCGGCCGACCCGGCTCCCCGCTGGCCCGGCTCCCCGCGGGCCCGGCCGACCCGGCTCCCCGCCGGCCCGGCTCCCGCGGGCCCGGCCGACCCGGCTCCCCGCCGGCCTGGCTGACCCGGCTCCCTGCGGGCCCGGCTCCCCGCCGGCCCGGCTGACCCGGCTCCCCGCCGGCCCGGCTCCCCGCGGGCCCGGCCGACCCGGCTCCCCTCCGGCCCGGCTCCCCGCGGGCCCGGCTCCCCGCGGGCCCGGCCGACCCGGCTCCCCGCCGGCCCGGCTGACCGGCTCCCCGCCGGCCCAGCTCCTCGCGGGCCCGGCTGACCCGGCTCCCCGCCGGCCCGGCTCCCCGCGGGCCCGGCTGACCTCCCGATTTTCCCAGACATGCCCGGCTTTTGGGGATTTCCCCCCGGACGGGGATTTGAACCCCCAAAAGCCGGACATGTCCGGGAAAATCCGGACGTATGGTAACCCTACAATAAACCACTGTGATTCGACAAGCAAGTGCTACAATAGGTGGCAGGGGCAGCAAGATAGCAAAAGCACTTTTGCCTGAGAAGAAATTTCCTGGTCGTGCAGACGAGGCCGGGATCTGCGAGCACGTGACAGACTGAGTGGCTGCTCTCTGTGGGCTGAGTGGGCTGATGAGAAAGCAGCACAATGCCTAACAGTGTTTGTGGATGGGGATGGCAAAGCATTTTACCAGCTGCTTCCCCGTGCTGAGCGTGGGTCTTATACCCAGTTACACAAGCAGTTATACAGCCGCCATGAGCGGGGCTGGCCCTTCTGAAATACCAGAAGGGATGGCAAGCCGGGAGGTGGCCAGGAAGGGAACCCTGGCATAGACTTTCAATGGGGCTTTTGTAGATAAATCTCTGATAATTTTCATATGACTTTACATTGTGCCTCTTCATATAACCTTGTGGTGGGTCTACCCACATGTGACCTCTGTTTTCATGGAACTTTGTATCAAAGCCTCATTTAGAAACTTTGCATTGCCCTTGGTATAATATTATAGCCCCTAAGGATAGAATAAGATAGAAAAAAAAATTCTGTTTGCTAGCAGTAGAACAAGAGCTCTCCCCCCCCCACTCTTAATCAATTGTCCTGTTGAATGAATGAGGTGTGGATGAGCAAGGCATGGAAGGCAGCACCTCCAGACAGCCTCAACTGTTGGAGAGGGGCTGGGAGCCAGACCCAAGGACAATAAAACGTGTCAAGTGGGCTCATTAAAGACAAGCAGACATACCGACGGCCTCCGGGGTTAGAAGCAAGCACCTTCTTTTGGAAACACCCTCTTTGCAGCATTGGGACAACACTCAAAAGAAAGCAGCACAAAGAACCAATGGACACAGACACAAAGTTTGAATCTGGTATAAATTTGCATAAGAGGAAAGCTGCTATAAAAGTGAGGTGTCTTGCAGAGGACCCCGGGTCTCGTCTTGTCAACATGGGAGCATCGATCCGGATCGGCAGAAGCCCGGCTCCACCCCCTCCCCCATCTAACTCACCTGGCCAGTGAAGTTAAGGGGAGCAACTAATTGGTAACAACAAGACGGAGTGTGTTTGTGTGTGTGTGTGAGTGTAAGTGTAATATATTATATGCATATAATACAGTGTTAATGAATACATGTATTACTAATAAATGTGGCGTTCTGCCTTATTCCCCCTAAAAAGATCCTGTGCAGTACTTTAAGTACAACACTTTCCCTGGCCAGGAGACGGCTCGAGAGAATCACAACCTGCAGTGCTGAACTGGAATGGGCACGGCAGAGAGGGGCCTGTGGGAAGCAATGAGAGAACCCTGCCTGAAAAGTCCATTTAGAAATGGTTTAACGGGGGAACTTCCTAACTTGCTGGTACCAGACCAGATACCAGACTGGATTGTGGACCAGATTACACCCAGAGCTACAAACTTAGAAGCAGATATTGGGGTTTTCTTGAAGTTAGCAGCTGTTAATTCCCACCCCGAAGGTGACTCCTTTGCAGCTCTTCAAGGACAGGTTGCTAGGGAAGTGGCAAAAAAATCGGAGGAAACCCAGGTGCAAGCTATTTACAGGCATCCCATGGGTGTGATGAGAGAGACAGTTTCCTGAGTGGGCCCCTGGCCAGATGACATTTGCAGGTGATGTAGTGGCAAAGGCCATTGGAATTGCCCAAGCAGAGGGAAGCCACACCCAGGAAAACTAGTAGCTGGTGTAAAGAGTCACCTGTTACTAAGTGTCTGGGGGCATTAATGGCTGGAAAATCACACTGCTGCTGGACCCAGGATCTGAAATAAGTCTGATCCATGGTGAACCCCCAGTGCTGAAGGGGAAGAAGATTTGTACTGTGGGAGTTAAACTGGGAACTATTAATCATTAGCCACTGCAGACAACAGGAGAAATCCAACGCCCTCTGAACCGGGGTTTCTGTATACAACATGGACTTTTCTTGTGGTGACCAGTATTTCTAGTGCTGTGGGGTTGGGAGTGGATTCTTTCAAGGGCAGCACAAGAACTCCTGGTGTGTTAACGGCGCACACTTGGCCCTGGACATTATTCAGATCACCCTCCTGGATGTGGGCAGGAGGAAGTGTGGAAATCCGGAGAGCAACTCCTGATGCCTTTGAGGTTCCTCTACCATGGCTACAGGGGGAGGGAGAGGAACTGCTCCTGGGTGGCTCAGAATAAAGTGGTGGTGAAGCCAGGTCATCCTGCAGGAAGGCCCCTAAGGATAAAGGACAGTTGCAGTGACCCTGTGGGAGTGTTTGAAGCTACCGAGATCCAATCAGGATGGCTGTGCAGCAGAACTCTGGTTTGAGCTGGAACGAAGGGGACTTTGGGTAAGAGCAATTCATGTGACTGACCTGGAAATGCAGCTGTGAATAATCAAAGGCTGGGGTCAGTGTCCAGTGTAACTGATGTCTCAAAGCCTCTCACAAGGGCAGAGTTCAAGAGCTGGGAAGCAGCCTGGTTAGTAAAAGAGCTCGGGGTTGACTTTACAGACAGCCGTAGAAGGTGATGGATGGAAGTGCTAGTGTGTTCTCCAGGAATAAAGGAGCGCTTGGGAGATATGATCAGGTACAACAGCCGATTGTGCATAAGCCAGGGAGTGTTCCCACGAGCCAGCCCCCACCTCGGAGTCCCTGGAGCGTCAGGTCGCAGTGAAAGAGAAGTGAAATCGCATGCTGGAGGATGGCCTGGCAGCAATCTTCATCATCTGGGCACCCCCAATTGTCTGTGGTAAAGACTGTGATAAAGCCCAATGGAAACTTGAGGTTCTGCATTCACTACAAGGAGACTTAATTCACAGACAGTGCAAGACAGCAACCTCTTCCCACACAGCAGACACACTGGACAACTGTGCCAGGAACAAAATATGTTAGTCGTTTGGACTTGGTATCTGGATGCCATCGGATGAAAGGGGCACCTAAGAATCAAGAAAAAGCTGCCTGGTGACACCCTATGGACTGGCTCTGTTCTGCAGACAGCCTTTCGGACTCACGCATGCCCCAGGGACATTGCACGGGGTAGTCAGGGATCTGAAAACATCCTCATGTACTTAGATGATTTCACTTGCTCTCACACGACACAGGAGGAATACCTGATAGGACTCTAGAGCTTGTTATGGAGTCAGGGTTTAAATGTGCAGAAATGAAGGTCAGTTTTGAGGGGTGGCATCACCTTCCTAGGACGTATAGTCAGTGAGGCCGGGCTGGGACCCCACCCCCAGAAACAGAATGTGATAAAGGTCTAGAAGGTTCCCACAGACCTGGAGGAGACCCAGCGGTGTGTAGGCCTCTGCGGTTCTAAAGGAGCTTTGTAAGGAATGTAGCAGAGCACGTGGCACCCCGCTGCCAGGTAACCAAGAGTAACTTTGTCCGGACAGAGCGACACCCAAAAGCGCTTGAGTCTCCGAAGGAAGGACTCCGAACTCTGCTGGGCTTTAATTCCTGGGTCCATCCCGTCTGGTTGCAATACCCCGAGATACCTCAAAGGCTGCTGCTGGGTTTGCACTTGAACAAATTGATGAGCTCGGTAGGTGCAGTTCCAGTGGCTTTTTGAGGTCGTAAGTTAAATGAGAGAGAAACCAAGTGTTCAGCTGCCCAACAAGAGCGTCTGGCTATTGTGGCGGCCCCCAAGACTCATCGTCCCTGTCTGCTAGGTCCAGGATTTACAGTGTACACACACCCCGGTGCCCTGCAGTGGCTCCTTACGAAGCCCTGCTCAGGGGGATGCCCGTGGAGATGGATTTACAAACTGTCCAGAAATATGTTCACCATTGATATAAAATTATTCTACTTAACTGCCAGGGGGCAACTTTGTCACGTACATATGGGAGAAAGAAGAAGGACAAAATGCAGGGTCAGGTATAGGTAGTCAGGAAGTTCCTTCAAGAGGAAATGTAGCCAAACTCCAAACCTGGAGACAATGGACTTTTCTGTGCCTGCGTCCTGTACATAAACTGCTTGGTTTGCAAAATAAGCAAGGAGGAGGGGGCAAGTAGATGAACAATAAGGGGTCATAAGAGGGGCAGATACATGTAGCTTGCTAATTATGTATGGTAATTATAGCAAATTTTGGCCAATCATAGAGTGATAGATTATCATAAGCAACTGCATATAATGCTTTGGTGTAAGTGTTTTCTTTGTTCTTGCTGACTTATGAGCTCGAACCCAATTGCAATTGAAATAAATGGATCGCCCCTCCCGGGGCTCCTTGCTTGATTAGCTGTGTCTGTCTCTCCTTATTCCTCAGCTGGAACGGACAGAAATTTCTATGACACCATGAACCTGGAAAACAAAATGTGACTGCAGATACCTCCGGCCAGGTGAGGGCAGTGAGAACAGGCTCAGCTTGGCCTTGCGAGGACATCTGGTAAGAGCAGCCTAAAGACCCTTAGGTACATTTGCTGCGCCAACAGACCCACCGCAGGAGACCCAGACTGGGAAGAGGCAATGCAGCTCAGGAGTGACTGGCTGGCGAATGAAGGCAACAGGACCGTCTTGCCAGCAAGCTGACAGAGAACAGTACTGAAGTGTCTTCATGCTAAGGAAGCAGCATGCCACCTGGGGTATGGAAAGACACTGAGCCAGGGATCTGATAGATTTTGTTGGCTGAGTATGGCTGCCAATGTTAAGGACCCGATACTTTCCTGTCTTACCTGTCAAGCAAGAAGAGGCAGAACTCCCTTACGGGAAATGTTCCAAGCTAGTATGCCCTTAGGAGCGCAGACAAATTGACTTGAAAGGCCCTCTGCGAGAAACCCCAGCTGGAAATCAGGATTTGCTGGAAGCGTATGACACTTTTCACAGTATGGGGTGGCGCAATCAGTGGAGGATGAAAGGACTCTGACAGTTATGAAAGGACTCTGCATTGATGACACACCTAATGTTGCATTTCAGCCCACCAAGCTGCGTCTGCAGTGAGCAAGGGAAGGACTCTGAATCACGAGGTTTGCTGACAACTCCAGCTAACCAAGGTGAGGCCCAGTGCCACGCACCCAGCGAGTAATGGGGGAGTGGAGAAAGTGAACTGCACCATTGACTGTATGCTTAGAGTCTTAGCCAGTGGAGACCTGTGAGAATAGGATACAAAGTCACCGTTTGTCATCTTTGCATAGAACAGCAGCCAGCACAAACTACCCATGGCTCTCCTTATGAGATTATTGCTGGACTCCTCAAAACCCAGGCTTCCCTGTGATGTGATGTTCAGGCAGCAAGAACCAGCAAGACCCCACCTGCACAGGTGGGAGACAAGGCAGGTTCTTATATCAGTGGCCTGAGGACAGCAACCCAAAAGGTGGAGGAACAGATGAGCCAGAAGGGAGCATGCCAGGCAGAAGATGCCAGGGAAAAGGAGCATTACGAGTCATCCAGGCAGGAGAGAAAGTGTGACTGCGCAGCTGGAAAAAGCAGCCTGGAAAAAATCCCAAACTTACTCCTTTTTGGAGGGGACCTTTCATGGTAGGTAAAAACTAAACAGTTTATCCTTGCTGATACGAAAAGCAAGAGCTCACCCCTTTTAGTGCATGGAGAACTGGTGCATGGATTCACTGAAAGAAAGGGGAAAGCAAACACTGAGGATGTTTCACCATCATCTCAGATTTGGAGGTACCCCAGCAGGTACCTGTGGCTTGTAACGGGAGACCAGGTGTGGAGGAGGAATTGCCAAGTGCCCTTGGGACTTCAAGACACCACAGTCTCCAACAGACAGTCTGTTCACAATGGATAGGCCTGACCTACAGGACATGAACCCTGCACTTGCTGATATTCTAGATCCAGCTGTGGGTGACGTCTCCATGACTGAATATAGGACTGGAGCAGGCAGATCAATGCAGAAACCTGTGTGGACAGCAGACTACCTGCATTCCTAGGAGATACTGTTTTAAGTTCTTTAACTAGAGGGAAACGTTGGAATGACACTGCAGACAGCACCTCCATCAAGAGATGGTGTTGTATCTTTATCTTTGTGTTAAGTTGTTGTTATGTGTATTATTGTTTTGATCTGAGCTGGGGGTTTAGCAGGAAGTTCAGACCTGCCTGCATGTGCTGGAGTTGATACTTGCAGTGTCCCAATAAATCCCCATGATTCTAGAAGCGAGTGTTATATAATCCTGCTAGCACCCGGTGACCCAGCAGAGGAGGAAAAGTAACTGCTGCCACCATCCCCAACCACTTCTGACCTGGAGGAGGATCAGCTGGGAGACTCCATCCTGCCCACCCCTTTCAGCTACTTAAGGTGAGCCAACCCCCACATGCTACCAGTTGTGTAAGCATGCAAGTGAGCAATTGGGAATGTGTGTGTTTAAGGGACAAGCAAGCAGGCTATTTGGTTTCTTGGGTAGGCAAAGGGCGGGGGGAGAACTGAAGGGAAATAATTTAACATTTTTAAATGAACAAATGCTGAATACTAACTGCCTACGTGAATTGTTCCCTGACCACATGCTGGGCTTTCAGCTCCTGTGGGTAAACATTCCAGCTAATATGTTTTGGGGAAAACAACGTCACTGCACGGTGTGATCGCTGCCCACTGGTTGGGTCCCTGCTGTGCACTGAGATTAGCCTTGGTCTTAAAACTCTCCCTGGTAGCACGCCAGGGGCACCACAATGCAAACCAGTGCTATAGGCACTAAGGTTCTATGGGCCCTAGCACAGGGTGGGTCCAGTGTGCTCCCTGCCATCTGCCTTCACTGCTGAACTCCTCCCAGAGCCCCAGACACCCTGTCCTTGCCCCCCAGCCCTTCCCAGCCGCCTCCCAGCCTCCAGGGAATCAGCCCCTCCTGGCCCCCCACCACTCCTAGTCTGGGAAAGAGACCAGCCCCAGCATCACCACACTGCTCCCTGCTGGCCTAGCCCTCCTCAGCCGATCCCTCACAATTGCCCCTGTATTACATGCAGAGAGGAGAGGGCCAATGGCTGCAAGGCCCCTACCCGCTGCCTCCTCGTTCCCTCTCCTCACCATAAACATGCCTGAGCCTCCCAGAACTCACAACCAGGGCCAACAAGAATTATTATTAACTAGGGTTACCATATTTCAACAATCAAAAAAGAAGACACGGGGTGCTGCCCTAGCCCTGCCCCCTCCCACTTCCCGCCCCCCTCAGAATCCTCCTACCCCCTACCTGTCCCCTGACTGCCCTCTCCTGAGACCCCCCCGACCCTAACTGCCCCCAGGACCCCACCCCCTAAGTCTCCCTGCTCCCTGTCCCCTGACTGCCCCAACCGCTCTCTACACCCCCTTCTCCTGACAGCCGCCCCCAGAACCCCCGACCAATCTAACCCCCTGTTCCCTGTCCCTTGCCTGCCCCAACCGCTCTCTACACCCCCTTCTCCTGACAGCCCCCCCAGAACCCCCGACCAATCTAACCCCCCCGTTCCCTGTCCCTTGCCTGCCCCAACCGCTCTCTACACCCCCTTCTCCTGACAGCCCCCCCAGAACCCCCGACCAATCTAACCCCCTGTTCCCTGTCCCTTGCCTGCCCCAACCGCTCTCTACACCCCCTTCTCCTGACAGCCCCCCCAGAACCCCCGACCAATCTAACCCCCTGTTCCCTGTCCCTTGCCTGCCCCCCCACCAGGCCGAGGGAGAGCTGCGAGCTCCACGTGCAGCCAAACACTGGCGCTGCTCTGTGGGGGAGAAGGGAGTGGGGGAGGGGGAGGGGGAGGGACTCTGGCTGCTAGAGGCGCCAGTGGCTGCGAGCGGCTTTCAATCAGGCCTGGCCATCCAATCAGCTGTGCCGCACTCTGTATGAGGGGAAGGGGGAAATCCCGGACATTTCTACTTTATTAGAAATCCCCCCTGGCCGGCCATTTAAAGCTGAAAAAGCTGGAATTGATATGCAAACTAGATACAATCAATTTAGGATTGAATAAGGACTGGGAATGGCTGAGCCATTACAAACATTGAATCTGTCTCCCCTTGTAAGTATTCTCACACTTCTTATCAAACTGTCTGTACTGGGCTATCTTGATTATCACTTCAAAAGTTTTTTTTTCTCTTACTTAATTGGCCTCTCAGAGTTGATAAGACAACTCCCACCTGTTCATGCTCTCTGTATGTGTGTATATATATCTCCTCAATATATGTTCCATTCTATGCATCCGAAGAAGTGGGCTGTAGTCCACAAAAGCTTATGCTCTAATAAATTTGTTAATCTCTAAGGTGCCACAAGTACTCCTGTTCTTTTTCCGGACGGATGGTAACCCTATATTAACCCCACCTAGGAATCCTGGTGTTTGAATGGTAAAGAAACAATCTGTAACAAAATCCACAACTTGGTTATTAAGCCTAAAGGAGCAAAGGGAGACGCAAGCCCAATGTCAATAAACCCCCCTCTGCAGGTCACTTTTCAGTGTGCTGAGCAAGGGGCAGACTGCTCCCCAGCCAGCCAGCTCGCACTGCGGGGAGCTTTTCCTGACATCTCACCTTAGCAGACCTTTGCTCAGTCCTTTCACACCCCCTGCACATGCAGCTGCAATGGTGCCAGGACCGGGGAGGCACGTAGTCATGGCCCCCCACCTTTCTAACATGGGCCCAGTTTGGGGAGGGCAGGGGACAGCGTTGGCAGGCAGGGGAGGCGCTTCGCAGTGAGGAAGCTGATCGTTATCATGTCTATGAAGGGTTCAGCACCCTCGTGCAGCCCCACAGGCCAGCCTGGCATGACCTAGCACTGGGGCACCCCACGCTCAGCTCCTGGCTGAAGGAGGGGGGACTCCCTGAGGGCATGCGAGGGAACGTTGTCAAGTGCAGAACTTGTCCAGCCAGAGCTGCCAATTCCCTACAGCATTCCCAACTCGGTGATGCAGCTGAGCCTAGGCAGTCGGTTTGGGTCACCCAATTCCTGGGCTAGGCCAGGCTTGGCTTTACTTTGCTTTTCACCCTCCTCCTGCTCTACTCCCCTACGCAGCCAGTGCACACAGACAGATGTTGCTCTCTAGACCTAGCAACTCCCTCTACTGAGATTCATTTAGCTCTTATCTAATTGTTGCAATGGGTTGCTGTGTCAACACAGAGCACCTGAGCTCCAGCTGCAGGCTGGTGGGGGACTCCCTGCAGGGTTAGCCTCTGGCCATCTGTTCACTTCTCCAGTTCATTGCTAGCCCCTTTGCAAGGCCCTGGTGCATCTGCTCCAAAATAGGGAATTCTTCCTTCACCCCAGGAGGGGTGGGGGGCCTGCAGGCTGCGCACACAGAGCGGAGGGAGAGATCGCTAAAAGAGGATTTTGTATCAAGAAAGACCGAGAGAGGGAGGAGGCTCCTGGCCTGACAAACTCTCAGATATTTTATACTGGGAACCTTTAAGCTACAAACCGATGGGTTTGAAAGAAAACGCCTCTGACAAATGGGGGCAGGGCACCTGGAGTCAGCCCAGCGACCCTGCCATCGACAAGCTGCACCAAACCACACCAGCCGAGGCTCTGGCCTAAATTATCCTCAGGTTGTGAGGTCGATCTGCTTGCATGCCCGGCATTACCATGGCATCACAGTCAGTCACTAATGAGTTCAGCATCATCACACCTTTGTGAGGTAGGAAAGCTCTGTCCCCGGGGACTGAGGCACCAGCAGAGGAGGGGCTAGGCCTGCAAAGGGACTTTGGTGCCTAACTACCCCTTCAGGTACTTTCCAACATGTAGATGTCAAGGCCCTGCCCCTGCTCCACCTCTTTCCCTTGAGATCCCACCCCTTTTCTGTCTCTTTCCCCCCCAGGCCCTGCCCCTGCTCTGCCTCTTTCCCTGGAGGCCCTGCCCCTGCTCCACCTCTCCCCCCAGATAAAAAAAACAATGGATGTCCAGGCTTGTCAAATGGCACCCGGTCACACAAGCTGAACTCCAGCCTGTCTGGGTGAACACCGGCTGGGTGGCAACCCAAGACGTCACTGAGCTCCTCAAACCCCGGCTCCCCTGGCCAAACCTCCATTTCTGCCAGTACATCCCGTAGGTGCCTATGTTCCCGCCAGGCAGCAGGCACAAAGTCCTGACCCCACTGAGCTGCTCGGCGCCCTCGTTCACACCTAAGCCCCAGCAGGATCCTCAAACTAGGTGTCATCCTGCCCATCTTGCCCGCGGGCCCTGTCCAATAGGTGCGCTCAGAGCACGCCTACTGGATTGATTCCCCTCCCCCAAAAGACAACGGGGAGCAGGCAGGTTTGGAAGAGAGAAAAAGTGTGTCTGTCCCACAGCCCATGGTTAGAGCGCTGTCCTGGAGCGTGGGAGACCTGCTTTCACACACCCCTGGTGAGCCCAGGTCTGCCAGGGGAGTGCCCTACCCACTGGGCTATACAGTCCATCTCTTGCTCCATGAATATTGCATTACTGACCCAGTGGAAAGGCTCCAGCAGGAGAGATGGAGCGAGACCTGCCCAGCATACCCCCTAATCGGGTGTCAGGGCTCTCCCCTGGGAGGGGGAGAGCTGAGATCAAGGCTGTGCTGCACATCAGGGCTTTGAAGGCAGGTCTCCCATGTGACAGGTGAGCGCCCCGGGCTTTTGGCAGGAGAAGAAGCTGACCTGGCCTCTAACTCCAGGAGTGGATTCCAGGCTGGGAATCCTAAGCAGAGATGGCCCTCACTACCTAAGAGGGGTGGGGCTCGGGCTGCACCTCTCTCCTGAGCATTTCCTACTGGCTGGCGTAGGTGGCTCCTTGCTAAGTGTCTGTCCTCTGTGAATGCCCTTCTGAGCCCCATAAAATGCACGGGGAGCCTGGTTGCTGGCTCGGGGCTGGGGGTGCTGCGGGGTAGCTGGGTGCCTAGGAGCTAGGCTCTCCTTTGTGGATCTGGCTGGAAGTGACTTGCCCCCAGGTGTCTGTGGCCAGGCTGAGACCCGATGCACACAGCCATCTTGCCACACCTAGATGAGCGCCTGCTGGTTTAAACAAAGGCAGAGAGGAGGGTGGAGGCCTTACCGTCAAATTCGGCCTGCCCAACTCCCACGATGATGATGGACATTGGCAGCTTGGCGGCCTGTGGCAGAGGAATAAAAGTGGGGGAGGGGGAGAGGGAAGTTGCGGGACAAGGGAATCGGAAGGGGGGAGAAGGAAAGAAAGAACAAGAGTTTATGGCACAAAGCGAAAACCACTGTCACCCCCAATGGCCTGGGCGACTCTGAGCTCTGAGCCCTTCTGGAGCTGTGTCCCGTCACAGCCCAAACGGCACTCCAGCCCGCCCCCACAGAGGCCTGGGGATACCCCAATCTGTGTTCCTTTCCATGCATACATGAGCTTCCTCGAGGTCTGTTCACATCTCCACACACGCAGCCCCAGCGTGTTAGGGAGGCCTCTGGAGATCACAGCCATAGCAAGAGCCAGCAGTGCTAATGCTATTGAGTCAGCCAGGGGAAACCAGGCTGCCGGGGCGCTGGGATGCTGTGTGCATCACTGGATAGCGCAGGGCCTTGAAGGGGCTTTTCAGATTAAAAAGTAACCACCCCCCAGCTGTCATGGTCCCGCGTGCTTGTGTTTGCCCTAGGAAATGAATAGCCATGGACCGTTGGCTGCAGTGTCACACATCTGCTCCAACGAAGGCTGGAGGCAGGGTGACTAATTCCAGACAGTTTTATGGCTAGAGGCCGGATGCTGAGCTGTGAAGAGGCAAAACTCCACTGGAGTTAACAGTGATGCTGATTTACCCTGTGTGAATGAGAAGGGAATTGGGATCAGTGGGGTTACTCCTGATTTACACCTGCAGGAATGAGGGGAAATCATGATCAATGGGGTTACTCCTGATTTATGCCAGTGCTCCTGATTTAAATAGAAATAAATGGAGATATCCCATCTCCTAGAACTGGAAGGGACTTTGAAAGGTCATCAAGTCCAGCCCCCTGCCTTCACTAGCAGGACTAAGTACTGATTTTGCCCCAGATCCCCAAGTGGCCCCCTCAAGGATTGAGCTCACAACCCTGGGTTTAGCAGGCCAATGCTCAAACCACTGAGCCATCCCTCCCCCCGTGTGAATGAGAGGGGAGTCGGGAACAATGGGGTAACTCCTGATTTGCAATGATGTGACTGAGGAGACTCAGAGCCAGTGGAGTTGCTGCTCCTGATTTACATTGGTTTGAAGGAAAGCAGACCAGGCGCGCTCTCCCTCTCCTTTTCATCCTTGCTCAACAGTCTCACTAGGTGTCACTGTGGCTCCATTAGCTCCACTCCTTGCTTCTGGGCCAGGAATGCACCGATTCCATTCGCACATCAGGACTGGACGCTGAGCCCTGGTCTACACAACACAGGTCACATTGACCTAACCCTGTCAGCGTCTACACTAAAGTATCGCTCGCCCGCTATGCCAACTGACGAACTCCAGCTCCGCGAGAGCGCGTGTAGACGCTGCATTGCTCACATTGCCTGCTGCTGGCTGACAGGTCAACCGGTGCGAGCGCTCCTGGTGAGGACACGCACCGCCGACACAAGGAGCACAGGGCAGACATGCAAAAGCGATTTAATGACTGCAGTGGCTGTACCTCAACGTATCGTAGGGTGACTGTAGTGTAGACTTGCCCTGAGGTGCTCATGAGCTGGGACTAGGCTCAAGTGGTGCTGTGCTGATACAATGCTCTAATTTGGTTTGCCCCTGGTTGAGATTTGCACTGTCCTGGCCATTATCTTTTTTAACTCGAGGCCAGTTGCCATGAAAAGCAATTTCCTAACACTTCTATCTTGCAGGGCAGTTAAAGAGCCTTGAATTTATTTCAGGCAACCTCAATGCAGCATCGTAACAAAACTGTCTCATCCCACCAGGTCCTGTCCTGGCTGCAT